>NC_087521.1:24413146-26896740 GCF_963921805.1 Phalacrocorax carbo | reverse complement strand
CTGGGGGAGCATATGATCAGGGCACCATAGAAAAGCCATAAAGACATAGGTGGAGTTGGAGTTGGCACAGAGTTTCGACAGCATAGACTAACACAATAATGAAAACCTGGGACTCGGGGAAAAAGAGGAAAGAGAATACTGAAAATGCGTTCTTTGAGTGAGCAGCATCTATCCTGTACAGTCAATGAGGCAGGGGAAAGCCTATGGTACGCTCTTTAATTACATACAGCCTTTCTTTACATGCACAAGTGATCTGAAAGGAATTTGCAGAATTTCAGTTCTGACTTCCCTGGCTTCCAAATGCTTGGCTTTAACCTGCAACAGGCTTCTCCTAGATTAGCTTTCTGAGTCTGCTTGCAATAATACATCTTGTGTTGAGAAGCAACTCAGGTCCACCAGGACACGTTTAGGTGGTTTGTACCCAGCTATGACACTGAGAGTCACGAGTACAACCACACAGCACAGACTGGGGGGCTTGGGACATTGTGATCCCTCCTGCTGGAAATGGCACCGCAGGTAGGTACATGAGTGGGTGTCTGAAACCGCCTGGGGAGAGAAAATGCTCTTGCACCTGCCAGGAAATGGCCCTGACCAGTGCTGCTGCTAAGATGCCACAGCCATTTATGTGAATCACACCATCATTACAAATGGTCTCTTTTCTAAAAATGGAGCTCCCTCTGGGCCTGAGGAAACTTAGCTCATTACAAGAGTGGCTGTATAAAAGCTGTGGTACAGTATTGGCTGGATGCCTTCATCACACGATGGTTGCTCAGTTCTGAACTCCTGTTGACAAACACCCTCTTTCCCTGCATCCCCAAAGGGGCTGGACATTGCTGTCACTGTGCTCACAAGGCCTGGCACCCAACAAAACCCTCCCGCCAGAACTCTCACCTTTTAAAAATAAAACCTAAGTAGGATCAGACATGAATTTCAGGGCTTGTTCTTCTGGCAGCTGTGCTCTGCAATTCAACATCTATGTGCAGGACAGTTATTGGTTGCATTACATTGGTTTTTTAAAAGCAACTCAAGATACTTTCCAGTTTTTCTAAATTTACCTGGCTTGAAGGGCCTCCTTCTTCCTCAGGAGTCTGGCTGAGCGCGAATTCCTCCATCACCGGTTCCCGTGTGTTCATCACCTCTGTCATGCTGCAAATATTAAATCAGAATTGGAAAACTCTGCTCTGAGCTTTGGCCCCACAGTTAATTTAACAAAAGACTTTAGCTTTTCCTATTTGATAAAATAATTTTGGTACAGATTGCCCTTTCTAAACAGCCCCCTGGGAAGCGTTTCCTTGGCCCTCCAAGCCAATTGCTACCACTGCATGCCATGATGCAAAGCAGGGCATCAACCCCAGCTGTACCCCTGGGACAGCAAGGAGGATGCCCGCAGAGTCCCAGAGTCATCAGCAGGAAAATATGAGCCCTCCTATGTTATCAGCAACCAGTTAATTACAAATACATGAGCTCAGAAATTGCGTCTGTTGACCAAAAAAAGTTACTCTTGGAAATATCAGCCTTGAATTAAATTCTCATTCTGATTCTCTGTAATGTCTTCAATATTTGCTCTTCCCAGATGTCTCTCCCATTTAGTCATGAGCCAGCACTTCTTTTTAAACTGTTAATTCCAGACACACCAGCTATATCCGTGTCTAAGGGCCATATTTTCAATAGTCTTTACTTGCCTGAGTGTTCAGAGGTGTGTTGAGTGGGATTTTCAAATGCATCAGGGAAGGTTTGGCACCTAAATCTCATTTATATCATGGACTTAGGACCCTAAACTGCTTATGTGCCCATTAACCCTCTCCCTGTGCTGTTTGGTACCTGAGGCACCACCATCCTGGCCCTCGCACTCTCCTTGTTCCAATAGGCACTTTGGCAGCCCAGAGCAGAGGGGTGAGAGCTGGCCACAGTCCTCGTTGCAGGAAGCCTAGACCAGCCCATGACTGGGTAGCTGCACTCCTCTACGGCATTAGGATTTTCCTCACATTTGAGATTTATTGATACAGCATTCTATGGAAAAATTTTAGGATGCCTGAAAACTTCATAACATGTATTAAGTGGGTAGGAGCAAACAGAGCCTGAATCACTGTTTGACCTACAGACTGAAGGGGCCACGTTCATTTTGGATGAGAATACATCAGCCCTGGATGGTTTGGCCCTGACATTTCACTCTCTCTAGCTGGCATTCATCAGGTACAGCAGCTACTGGGTGCCAGAGCCTCCTCCAATACGCAGAACGTAGGCATCATCTACTACGCCACCCTGCCACCTGCCACAGCAAGCAGCCCTTCAGGCACGACTAAATGCTGCTATTAATTCTGGTCCTGCTTCTCACACAAAGACCTTCTTTGTAAAGGCTGCTCCTACTGAGAAATGCAAACTAAAACATCTTAAGCATAACTTGTTTCAGGCTTACATTACCAATTACCCCACAAAACTAAATTTTACAATATCTGCAATTACTACAAAACCCTTCACAATGACTTTAATTAGCTGTAACACAGAGCAGCATGATATCGCAGAGACTTTAACTCCCACTGCATCACATTTAAAAAAGAGCACAGCAGACCCAGGAGACATTTGAGCTCAGCTGTGGGCCAGGGCTCAACCCCATAGTCATCCATCATCAGCTTACGGAAAAGCCCTGAAACTCCAGCCTTGGACCCAACCAATGCCGAATTAAACAGTGCAGTTCCTGGTACACACACACACAACAGGGAAGCAGAAATAGGCTCTGAAACTCAGCAAGAGGCTGAACCAAACCCCTGATCTGGGCATCCACCAGCTTACACAGCTTGAATCCTCCCAGAGCCACAGCACAGTAAAAGAGGGACAGATTCTGCCTGTGAAGAGAGTTTTGAGTTCCCTGCCATTTCCTGGACCTGTATCCCTCCCAGGGACACCACATCAGGACACCACAAACCACCTAATCCATAAAATATATTTATTTTCAGGACACATGCTTTTATTTGTGCAGCATCCAGCGGGCCGTACCACTGGGCACCCTTGGATGACAACACTGAGGAACTGGTGAGCTGGAAATGGGAGACCCTTTCCTGGAGCAGTGACCATGGGCCCAGCTGTGCCAGCTGTTTCTACACCCCAAGGCAGTGCTTAAAAAGGACAGAGCTGTGCCCTTGGACCCTTTCCCAACCAAAAAGAAAGCAGTACTCCCTCTGCTGCCTCCTCCCTCTGATCACCCCTGGTGTTCACGCAGTTCTTGCTTTTTTTCCCCATCCTGGTCCTGGTTTCTCCCTTGGTCCCAGAGGGACCCTTTTGTATCCCTCCTGCTGGCTCTCCAGGGCTGCCTCTGCAGATGACCACGCTGGGCCATAGCAGGACCCTGCTCTCCCACCCCAACTCTTTAGGAAAAGTTTGCTGGGGGCTTTCACACCACCTGTTAGCCAGACCCAGCCAGGAGCCCTGAGGAGCACAGGGCCCACCACTCTGAACATGTACAAGATTAACATCTTTCTTTTTGGATCCTTTTCAGGATTTGGTGCCCCATCCCCAGCTGTCCTGGACAGCAAGGAAAGGGAAATGAGAAAGCATGTGTCTGGCTGGAAATAATCTTGGAGGCTTTGTGGGGGGCCAGGATTTATGAAGTCTTGGGCTTGGCCACCATGGAGAAGACATGTCCCACTGCTGTGTGTGCTGGGGGTTGGTCCCTGCTAGCCAACAACAGACTCCTGCAGTAGCCCACCGCTGGCTGTTTCATTTTAGCAGTCTTTCAATATGTACCAAGTGTTTAAAACACTTCACTGTCCTTGTTCCATGGGACATTAGAGATACACATCCACTGTCAAACGTGTCATATGAGCTCAAAGATGTTGTTAAGACCTCATGAAATTCTATTATTGAGCAATAATGGGCTCTGTGCTTCCCTAAGACCACATTACACCCCGCAGCTTATTTCTAATGACAAAGACAAATGATTCTGGCTAGGAAAATGGTGACAGTCCTGCCAGTGTTATAGCAGATGCCTCAGTGAATCAGCTCCCAAGCTGTTGAAGCCCAGACCGTTTCACAAAATCTGTGCAACTTAAGGCTTTGATTGAATAGGACGGCAGAAGTGATTGTACTTCAAGTGTTTCAGAAAAGAACATGGGACCATGTAATTGGCATAAGAATTAGGCTTTAACTGGAATAGATTAATTGTTCTCATTCTCCAGTTAGAAACAGTAAAGGAAAGCAGAAGAATCTATATGGGGTGTGAAAGCAGTGATGCTCCTAACAAGCTCAACTAGGTATTTAACACTAAAAATGACTATAAGTTAAATAATCGAGAATGCCGCTGCAAATCCGTTCATCTGAAACTTTAGAATCACCTGTAGGACATGACCGAGTTGTTTATAAAGCCACAGAATCTGAAAAAGGGCTTTGGTGGCTGCATAGGGCTTTTTAAAAATATGATATGATTTATGTGCAGGAGAAGTTTTTACTTTTCAGCCAGTTTTGAAGGAAAAATATTGAACCACTTTTAGTGCTGCTTTTATGTGAGATGTACTAACATACAACAGAAAAGTGGCTGATACAAGAAAATTATTATAAGAACTATATCTCTTAAATTTGGTCTTGCATTCACTTTATGTACGGTAGATGCTGATATCACAAATGACACCCAGTAGCCATAGTGATGCAAAACACCGCAATAAATAGCATTTACAAACAAAGAATAAATTCTGTGCTGGTGGATGAGTCACCTACTCTGAACCTTAAAATTCTTGTGGCAGTGAATTAAGAGATGCATTTACTTCCCCTAGGTCTGATTAAGCGCAAATATACCAATTAAGGGAAAAAAAGCAAAATCTGTTCTTGCTTTTCTGTGAGAAAACTACATTTAGAGAAAATGATCTTAAATGCAACTGCTACAGTTGCAGGACCACACTATGCTGATCTTTTTCCAGGGGCACAGGGCAAATGCACAGCTCACTTTCTGCTGTTTGTGTTGGCACAAACAACGTCAGTAACATACAGAAGAATATATAGGTTGACAAGTGCTAAACCACTTACCATAAGAAAGTGCTCAGAAACAATGCGCACATTTTTATTTTAGATTTTGAACAGAGGGCAAAACTGACCTGTGAAATTCCTGGTGGAAAAACAGTATTTGAATGAAGACCAGCTTCAGGATTCAAAAATGTGAAGCACTTATGTGGCTTTATGGAAAACAGGCAGCTTGTGTGATGCAAGCAGATTTCCTTAAGAAGAGGGGCAAAACCACATTTTATGGGACAGGCTGAGCCATGGATAGCAAGAGCTGTTACCTAAAGCAAGGATCAAGCTGGAGGATGCTCAGGCATGCAACAGAAGGGGACCTGATCCTGCTCTCACCTCACCAACCAGGATGGGCACCAAAAGGGGACACTGGCCAGAGCATGAGGCTCCATGGGGGATAAGCAGCAGGTAAAGGGCAATGACAGAAGAAAGCACGTTACCTTCAATCACATCAATGGATGTCACTTCCAAAAACTGTCCTTGCTGCAGGTGTTCACGTCGTTGATGAAGTGTTATGCAAACTCTGTCAAATCCTAGAAGTGCCTGAAAGAGACGATACAATAGAGTCAGAGCGTGCAACCAATGCAACAACATTGGCAGTGACCTGTGTGAAAGAGCCTACAGAAAACTTGCTGCAGAAACTCCTACTGTGAAGGTCTGTATAATTTTCTATGCCAGATGGGATTTGTTCTCACTAAGGATGCAGCCCGTAGCATACCTTCTGAATTACCAAGGCAATTAATGTTCCAAAAACACTCAAAGCTCTTAACTGAAACACCTTGAAATCTGATTCTGTTTGTGATGTTAAACCTTATTCCTTAGTGTAAGCTACACAAAAACTGCTGAAACTGGGGCACTCTGGAATTCTCCCATACAGGAATTTTGATGATAGTTGGAAAATCAGAAAATAAAAATGTATACCCCTATTTGGCAGGATCAGTGTGCTTAGTGAGACCCTGTTCAAAACCTCAAAGAATGAGATCCCTGCTCAAGAAGCTACTGGTAAAGACACAAAGAAGACAAAATATGCTGAAAGAAGGATACCTTAGGATTACATTACTGCACGTTTCTTTCAGATGTCACGGGGTAGTGATTTTTGCAAACATCTACTCCAAACTGAAGGTAATACTTTGACTGGTATCAGGACAGGGAGCCTGGTGAGCAGAGGTGAGGATCCCACCATTTCAAAGTGTCAGTCACTGATTTCTGATGATTTCTCTGTCAGAACATCTTAGCTGAAGAGTCTGAGGAGTTACAGTGCTGAAATATAGTCAGTATCTTGGCCAAAGATGATTTTCTGAGAAGTTTGTTTAGCCCTACAGCTTGCCAAACATATATTCATGCCAGCCACAGCTATTTCCTCGGATGGGGAAAAGGTGTTTTCAGTGAAGTGAATGGCACTACTGTATCTATTTTATATCCTCCAGTGGTTTGGATTCCAGCCCAAGTGATTAAACAAATCTACCTGCTTTGGAAGCCTTCCTTCCAAGATTTATAACACTGGATTAACTGCACACTGATTTTATTCAAAAACAGTGACAGAGGAAAAATTGTGCATTGCATTCTGGAATTCCTGCTTATGCCATAGGCCACAGGCCATGCTTATTGCAAATTAGGGAAGCAGGAAATCACATCTCCTTCCCCAGACTCAATTCAGAAGTTTTAATTCTTGTCTGGCAATTTTCCTTCCTAACCCACGACCACACCATACATAGCCATACAACGACCATACCAATAGCTTCAGAGAGGCTAAAGTTTTGTCTCTTAAAAATTCATGACTATACTCAGTGCTTGTCTCTTGTATGGAAACCAGAGAGCATCTGATACTGTCCGGGAAGAGGATTTTTATCCCACTACTCATTACAAAACCACTGCTATTAAACCTATGAAAATTCAGCATGAACTTGTCTACCTTCAATCTCTCCTTCAGAAAAGGCTGGATGTAATAACAACAGTTATTACACTGAGTCATCTCTCAATGAGAGACAAAACTGTGTAAGAGATAACGAAACAGGCACCACCTGGCCACTGGTTGGAATCCAAGCCAGGCCACTTGCTACTTAGAGGTATCTTCAGATGCCTGGTTAGCGGTATACAGGGATCCACACTGTACTCAGTGAATTAAACCCACACCTATTGCTTTTCCAGTCTCAGCAAAGGAATTCTGGATTGAACTGACCCAAGACCAATCTCCCCTCCAATGTGATTGAACTGACCCAAGACCAATCTCCCCTCCAATGTTTTGGGCAGCATTGTCCTATGGTGCATGCAGTGATTGAGAAGGGATGTCAGCCTCTGGGGCTCAGCTGTAGTAAAAGCACTTAAGGACTGCAGCATGGAAGAATTCCCTCTCCCAGCCCCACATCCATATTTAAAAACAGAAAAACTTTTTCTCAGTCAAGAGTGTTGAAGAGTTCAGTGTTTCTAGTGCATAAAACTACCAGAATGCATTTATTCTCTGAAGAGGAAATACTAATTTTATCTACTTAATAAAAGTTATTATCTCCTTTGGCTGACACTAGAGGAAACAAATTAATACTCTCCCTTCTACAATACTGCTTAGTCTTTTAAAAACAAAGCACAGCTACTGAGACCATGTAATGAGCCTTTACTGCAATGGAAACAGTCTGGAGATTGCGCCAGTAAAGCCCTTCTCTGCTTATCTCTTCTTGTCCCTTCTTACTTTTACCCACCTTGGTTGCTTTGCTGATTAGTCCAGCCTGGAGCCTGTTTGCTCAATGCACCCACTCCCAACCAATCCCTCTTCTGCCCCCAAAATAACTTGCCCTCCTTTGCCTCAGCTTGATAACCAGCTTCTTCTCGGGCTCCAGGAGTACAAACACAGCTGTGCTGCTATTAACAGTGACCAAGAAGTCTCAAGTCTCAGAGACCAGTGACACTGCCCGGCCACCCCTCCTCTGGGCTTGGAGAGCTCTGCTACCCCTCTCAGTAAAGGACAGTTGATTTAGGGACTACTTCAATGAGCCAGTCATGTCCTGCCTCTTTAGGAGCTGCAGCACCAAGCAAAGTGTGAGGAGATACAACCAAGGGAATAATAAGAGAGCTGGTTTCACCAGTGAGACCAAGCAACGCTTCAGTGGTGGCCCCTTTGCCCAGAGCAAGGGCCCTCGGCCTCCCACCCCACACAAAGAGATGGATTTCCACCTGTGCTGCTTGGCACAGGCCAAAAGCCCAGGCATCAAAAGGCTTCTCTTCCACTTCAGAAGGCATCTGGGACACATCATGTGTTTGGAGTTTCTACACCACAGAGACATGGTCTGTCCCAGTGGGGTCGTCTCACCACCCACAGGAGGACAACCAGCACCAGGGAGCAGAAGCAAGATGTTGTCAGCAATTCTGGCCAGCTGGGATATGTGGGAAGCCCAGCCTGGCTGTCTCTCCTGGGTCGTGCCTTGCCTTGCTGTGCGAGGAGAAGACTCCACCATGCACAACAGCGGAGACCTTTCCTTAGGAAAAATCCACTGTGAATTGCAAAGTAGATGTTTTTAAGGTAAGTGCACTTCATTGGGAAAAACAGAAATAGGAGCCAGCCACAGGTTGCCATCCTAGCAGCCCACAGATTGGCCACTTGATAAAGGAGCCCAGCATTTCAGAGGCGCTGAGCCCCAAACACTTCCCCAGGAGGCACTAGCACCTCCAACATCAGGTCTCTTTTATTTGGAGATGCCTTCTATGCTGAAAGCACCACCCCTCCTCTCCCAGATGCCCCAGTGTTGGAGACACCAGGTGGCAGAAAGAGACCTGACCTCAGGGTGCCAGGGCTGCTGCTAGATTAGCAGGGGCTGTGGGACAGCCTTCTCCCTTCCCAGGCTTCCCCAGTTAATCATTCCCCCACTAACCACTCATGGAAATATTATGATAACAGCCTAACAATGCCACATTGAAGGTGCACCTTCTAACAAATAAGTGTAGGCAGGCAGCAGAAATCGGCCTTGTACCACTGTTCAAATTTATCATTTATCTGGCACTGCAGAAATGGAGTCCTCCCCTTCTTATTTCAATGGGACAATCCCCAGGGCTTTACCAGCCCTGTATTTAAATTGTCCCCCATGCGACTCTGCAGGCTCGGCCTCGCACACGGTAGGACTGTAAACACCGAGCTCTGTGAGCTCGCCTGTACAATCGCAGCGCACAGGCAGTTCCTACTGATTTCAGATAGCACCTCAAACAAACCAGGAGTTCAGCCTTGGGTGTCCAGTCCCCGCTGCTTCACCTCACTAAAGCCTGTGGATCAACACAAGCTTTTTTTCACTCAAGGAGCCTAGTCTATGTGTGCTACAAAAAGAAACCCCTGCTATTGATTACAAGGAAAACTGGGACAGGACACACATAAGAATGGTGTTAGGCAGGAAAAGCAATGGCCTACAGCTTGATTTTTGCAAAGTGGAAAATACCAACAGGCCACAGTAAACCCTGCTCAGCAATTCCCAATGAACAAACAGGCCCAAGGAGGTTTTTCTACCCAGAAGAAGAAAGGGTACCTTATTTGGGCCACTTCGCTGCAGCAGATCGGGCTGTCAGTTCAGCCAGGGTGGATGAGTGGGCGATCTAGGACAGAGCTACAGTTGTTGTTGTGGATGAAGCCATGAAGGGGCTGCTCACATGGTATCAGAAGGTGCACATGCCTTCAAGGAAATGTCAGTCAGCATTTTCTAGGGCCAGATGCTTCTGTGGATCCAGCTCTTCTATGCCTCAGTCTTACATTAGTGTCCTAGGAGGATGGAGCTATGGCTTAGGCCCTGCAGTGCTTCAGGCCACACAGGTGGCCTGGGCCATCCATGGGTCAGACCATGCTCAGTACCTCCGCTGAGGGTGGGACACCAGCTTCAGCACCTTGGCACAACCCAAAATAAGCGCTTACCTCAGTGACACCCTGCAGCCTCCAATTTCCATGACTGCCTACTGAGCTCAGCTTTTGGAATCTGGATAGGAACTTGGACAGCTTCTTTGTTTCCCCTGGTTGCACATTTGTAATGGATGCACTTTATGAAGTGTTGTGGATTCCATGGGACTGGTGAAATGTAAGTTACTGCATGGACCACAGAAGATAAATGTGCGTGTGTATGAACTCCTATTTAAACCTCCCACTTCTTTTTGGATGCAAATCTCTTTCCTAAGCAACTGAGAAAAGTGCGATATGTGTCAGAGTCTGGAGATTAGAGATCTGTTCTGTTCCCTCGTTTCAGAAGCTCTTGTCTTCGGCCACCCACGCAGTACTTGAGTTCTCCTCTCCACAGGCCAAAGCTGCCTTCCTCTCCTCGGCAGCGTGTGCTCTGCAGAAGATGTCGATCTCTCTCAGGAAGCAGCAAGATGAAATGACTCTCGATGTGGAGGAGCAGGCATTTCAGCATGAGACACAGCACGTAGTTTGGGAGAGCGAAAAGGGGTAGGAGGCTGCTATTTCCAGACCGTGCTGCCTCTCACCGCTAACTTCGCAGCGAGCCGCAGTTTTTACTGTTCCTGCTCCAAAGAAGCTGCTGGGGTAAATATCACCCTAAGGAGTTTCTCAAACACTCATCTGTGGACTACCAACACTAGAAAACACAGGCTCGCAAAGGGCACGGTACTGGCAGATCACTCTAACTCAGCCTCCTTGACTCCTGATGTTGCACAGTGAGGCACAGGGAGCCGCTGTTCTCACATCCTCAGCTCCTGGAGCACCATGACTACCAAACAACTTCAACTTCCAATTTGTTGTAGTTATCCAAGTTCCTACTGGCTCTGTTTGCAAAAAGGAGCTAGAACCTTGCCTCATAAATGGTCAAAGAAGAAGAAAAAAGAACTAAAACACGTCTGTGTTTAATTATCACAATTTTTAAAGCAATTTCATGATTTGGGGGTGATTTAACTCAAAGTTTTTTGCAAATGACGCTTGCAAAGCTGCTTGCTATGGGTGCTTCCTTGGTAGCTTTTCTTTTTTCTTTTTTCCTGGCTGCTTTAGATAAGCTCATTTTTTTTCAGCCTTTTGATCTCAGCAGTAAACTACCTGAGCTTCCTCAGTGAAGATGCCACAGGGGACAGGTACAGCAAGGAAGGAGAGTGGGGCAGCCAGCCAGGATGCTCGAAGATAGGGATGAGGAGCAGACAGCCAGGAAGCATGTGCAGAGCAGCAGAGGGAAGAAGAAACAGAGCAGATGGGAAGAATGACTAAGCCAGCTCCTCTGAATGCTGGTAGACCTTGGTATCATGGAATTCTCCACAGAGTACTCATGGAACCGTGTGCCAAGAGAAAGTTTGGATGTATTTTTTTTAACATTAGATTCAGCAGCTAATTGATGTGAAAGGACCTCATTAAGAAAACAGCCCCATCAAAATTAGAGATAAGCCTCCACAAGCTGTTAAATGTTTTTAGAGGTACCTCTTCTCGTACTCGCTGTCCAAACACTCTCTCATCTAAGAACTTGCTTTTGGGATTGGAAATGCCAGTGCTGAGCGCAGTATTGCCGAGTTCTGCTCACACAGTGAACCCTGCATTGGCTTCAGCTTCTCAAAACAACCTTACGAAGCCAGCACCTTACAATAAGTATATCATTCCTTCTAATTCAGAGCAACCATTACTAAAGAGTCTCAGAAAGAAATGGTTTTGTTTCTGTGATCTTCCCTGGAAGATGACGATTCTCTCATCCCTCATATTTCATGCCACAATTGACCCTCACCTGACAGCATCCGTGGGAAAAGGCGGCAGATGAAAATTGGCTTCCTGTGCTTCTTTCTACTATTCCCTAGGTATTTCTGGATGGTCCTAAATTCAGGTCCCAAGAGCAGAAGAGGAGCGAGGAAAAAAGTACCTTAGAACGTCAACTCAGAGTAGGTGATTCTTAGACAGAAATGTCATGGGAAACGGATTGCAAAATGTCTGATGTCCTTCTGGCACTGTGAAAGAATATTCCAATAGTCTATCACTGGCCTCATTTCTAGGTAACAGAATAGAATAAGATGCTAGGTACAGTTAGGTAGAACCGCATTTACTTAAAAGATAAATGAGTTCTTTCCTTGTAACTCTGGGGAAATTGGAATATGATGCTATCAGTGCTGTAATATGATGCAATATTGAGCATTTAGTAGATAATTCAGTAAAGCCAATGCAGCAAAACTGTTAAATTTTTTTAAAAAGCCAACAAAATCCCACCAGACACTCCTAAGAGAACAAAGACAATGAAGAGACTTTTAATGTTGCCTATTGTTAATTAACAGCACAACTGCAGGTGTCACAACACCATAGCCTTACACCAAGATGCAGCTGGTTTTCTCTAGGATTTAAAACTCTGTAAGCTTAATTGAATTTCCAAGTATGGGAAGTTACCCCAGCCTGAGATGGAACATATGAGAACACTGTGTGCTACTGCAGTAGGGGTGGGCACGATGGAAGGTGAAGACAACACACAGCTAAAAATAAAGAAATTATTTTAAAAAATTAAAATGCAGTATGGTTTTTTTTTTTAATGAGTCATTAATGCTGAAAGCAGATATGCATTAGCAGGGCTATGAGTCCTCCTGCCAACCAAGTAACAAGCACCTTCCGGATCTAGAGGTCTCCTAAATATTTGCACACAGGCAGCTTATGCGTGTGCATTCAGAGACAGAACTCGGCTGAAAATTCAGGTTACATCTTACAGAAGTTGCAGTGGTGTCAGCAAGAGGAGCTGGAATTGGACTATTCTCACCTAATCCTATGGGGACCTGGGCACTACAGGGCAAAATGTTGTGGGATCAGTAAATGCACCCTGATGAGAGCAGGGGCTTGTCCTGCTGAACCACGGCTTCTTCCAGCGCCAGTATCTGCTCTGCAGAGGACGGCACTGGTCATGCCTTCCCTGAACGGTGAAGGAGAGATGATCCCAGCCCCTGAGGACCTGTGATCAAAGAGGGACAAAGGCTGAAACAGGGCACTGAGATAAGGTTTTAAGGACTTGTTGGTATCAATCAGTGTTTTTCATTCTACCTGATTGTTATTGGTTGGCAGTCTTCCTCGGGCTTGCAATAAAGTCTTCCTCTGGAGGTGGAAAATGCAGGAAACAGATACATTTACAGATTTTTCCAGGCAAGGTACCCATGTCAGAGGAGCAAAGGGAAGGGCTGTTGCCGAGGCAGATGCTGGTCTCCTTGAGGTCATGGCAGGGCTCCTCCTGCCTTCTATGACATAGGATCCGCCCTGGATTAAGACTTCTCTGACCGACCCCTCCAAAATAGACAGATGCAGTTACAGAGGCTCAAACGCAAGGGCATAATTTCAGAAATGAGAGAGAAGGAGCAGTTTCAGCCGGTGACACTGTGGGGTTGATACCTGATCTATGCAAAAACCTGTTGCTTAATAGAAGGAGATCGCTATGAGAAGGGTGGGAAAGTAGTGACTATATTTGCATGTTCATTTCTTCTGCTAAAGTCTTGTACCAGAGATGTTAGATGACATTCCACTTGATTGACAAATTGACAGGCTAGATCGGGAAAGCGAATAAACCAAGTCAAGTCATTCCCTGTTTGCTTGTTTTCTCTCTGTAATCATAATGTTGACTCTGAAAACATGTTTTTTAAATGGAATATTAATTATTGAAATCCTGAGCTGTGAGCTGGATTCTTTTCTGGGCACAAGATTTGTTGCTCATTAGATGTACGAGATGGAAAACACTGGCTTGAGCCTGGTTGTGTGTAGGCAGATTTCCCTGCTTCACCTTCATTTTCAGGCTACTCATAAGGAGGCATTGTGCAGAGAGCCAGGCTACGGGACAGACACAAACACCAACTTCTGGGTCCTCCAAGAAGATTTGAACCTATAGCCAGGAGGGCTTCCTTTGCTGTACTGCTGACTATATGTCTGCAGTAAAGATTTCAGTCAGGAAAAGACTAATGGAAACAAATTTCTCTTTGTATATTGCTTATTGTGGCTTGAGGGGTTAATGCTACATCCAGCCTAACCTAACTCCCCTCCGCGACTGTAGCCATATTCAGAGATCTACAAACACAGCTCTGTCCCAGATGAAAAGAAAATTTTTGTGGTATGTTCATTTGGCAGCAGGAAAACATTCACACCCTTTGCTCAGAGTGAAACATAGTCCCCATTTACAGAGCAAAGTAGGTTCTTTCTTTCTCTGCAAGTAATCATATGTGCGGTATTTGCTACCTGATGGGAAAAGCAGGATTTCAGTGTTCTTTTACCCGGTTCAGCTAGGCTGCAAGCAAAAGCATCATTGCCTTAAACTTGCGCTTTGTTACCAACTTCCTCGCCTCAAAAGTTGCCTTGAAAACAAACAAACAAACAAAAAAGGAATAAACGAAGAGCTGAGGCGATCGCAGACCAGAAACCAACAACTCCCTCAGTGCTACACTCATTCATGGGGATTCCTTCACGCAACCCTTTCGGCTGCCGAACAAGTTGGGTTGTTTTGTTGTGTTTAAAGGAGAACCCGTTCTTCAGTGGGTTCCCCACCATCCTTCACTCAAAATAAAATTTAAAAAAAAAAAAAAAAGAAGAAAAAAAGGCATCTGGGGAAACAAGCCAGGGCAGAGGCGCGCTTCCCGCCGCCCCGTCCCCCGTAACTCCCCGCAGCCAGGCGTGGAAGCGGGGCACTTCGTCCCGGCGGGCGCTCGGCCGACCCCGCACCGCACCGCACCCCGCACCGCTGCCGTCCCGCATCGTCCCGCACCGCCCCGGGGCGGCGGGCAGCACGTTCCCGGGGCCCGGGCCGCCGCCGCGGGGATGCAAGCGGAGGACTAAGAGGTGGCGGCTCTTCCCCGGGGCTGCCGCCGGACCCCCCGCCCGCCGCGCCCCGCCACCCGCAGCTTCCCCAAGCCCGGCGGAGACCCCCCCCCCACCCCACGCCCCGGCGCGGCTCACCGGCGGGGCAGGCGAGGCGAGGCGAGGCGGCAGCCGCCCGCCGCCCATGCACGGCGGCAGAGGGGAGCCGGCAGCTCCGTCAGCGCGTCCGCATCCTCCCGGGCCAGGCGCTGGCACCGCCGCCGCGGCACCTCCCCGCCCGCAGACCGGCCCCGCCGCTGCCGGCGCGGGGAAACCACTCCCCCGGCAGCGCCGGTGGGGCGGCGCGCAGCCACGGCCCCCCCGGCACGGCACGGCACGGCACGGCCCGGCCCCCGCCGCGCCACGGGCCGCCCCGCGGAAGGCGGGGGGGGGGGTGAGGAGCCGCAGCGCGGTGCGGTCCAGGCACTTCCCGCGGACACGCGTGGAACGGCACGGCCTCCCCCTCACCGGCCCGGCCCACACAGCGCCCCACGCGCGGGACAGAGGGGCCCGGGAGGGGACACTTCCCCCAGAGCTGTTCCCCTGCTCACGGGTGTGGAGCTGACACAGGGCTCCTGGCCCCTCGCCGCCGCAGTCCCTGCTGAGAAAACGCTGAATGCAGGAGGCACAAACTTTTTTAGCTCCTTTGGGGGGTTTCTTTGCAAGGGGGTTATTCTCCCCCGAGTGAGTTTCCTGGCTGCGTGCCCTGCCCACAGCTGGGACACGCTCTCCTGTGGGCAGCATCCTGTCACCACCTTGTCCAGAGGGCCTACGGGTGGCAGGCAGGCTATGCCAGGACTGTGATAAGGGGCACCCCACTGCCAGGGGGCTGTCAGGAGCCCACCTCAAACCCACTGGAGAGAGGCTGTCAGGGGAGCCTTTGCAGCTCTGCTTCTATTTGTGATGCCGGAGGGAAAGGCAGAAAACACCCGCAGTGGGGTGAGGCAGTATTGGGCAGGAGGCTGGGGAGCAGCGTGGGGGGATGTGGCCCTGGAGGGCTGCAAAAAGGAGCATGGTCCTCCCCACTGCTGCCTATCCCTCTGGGAAGCAGCTCAAGCACAGGCGCTGAGGGCTACGAGGGGGACCAAGACCTGCCTTCTTCCCTCTGCACATCCAGTGATGGGAGCTGTGGGTTCAGCCTGCAGAGATGCAGCCCCTGGGGTCTCCTCTTCGCTTGGTCCCAGGGCGGTGCGGCTCCGAGGAGGGACATGCACCATGGCTGGCGGAACAGGCCTTTCCTTTCATGCCTTTCCCGAGAGCGGCGCTTCCAGCACAATGGAGCAACATGAGCACTGAAGGGGAGATGGGTGTCAACCAGGGGAGGCCCTTCCAGCATTTGGTTCATGTGAGGTCCTGTGAAACCAGTGCCAGCAAGCGCGGATGGCACAGGGTGCATGGGGCATCCAGGGGAGGCACAGCTGCAGGTGCTGGAGCCTCTGCCCCGCCAGGGGAAGAGGAGGCGATGTGTAACCTCCTCCTCAGTCTCCCCTGCCGGGGCTAACATTGAGTTGTCAGAAAGCAAGGAGCTTGGCCTCCACTTCAGGGTGATTCATGCTTGGCTAGTGGCGAGAAAAATGTCAGCTGCTGCTGTGGGCAATGCTGAAAGGTAATTGAATTAGGGCAGTGGGACACCACGGGCACAGCTGCGTTCAGCTCTTCATGCACCCAGGATGGTGGAAGGGAGGGGTCTGTGCCTGTGCCCGGTGAGCCCATTTGGGAGTGAAGGCAGCTCCTTTCCAAAGGATATATAGAGATATAAGTACACTCTCTATACAAAGAGTGTATCTAACAGGATATTTTCCAGTGCCAGGGTTATGGCCCCCAACTCCACAGTCACCCAGGAAGTGGTTGTGTCAGCTCTACTTCGGGAGCTGCTCCTGAACAGTGAGCTTTTACACACTGCGTGCTTTTTACATGCTCCTTTTGCAACTGTGTATAAAATGTAGCTATCAGTTTAAACCTATATGGGCAATATGGTTTTATATTATATTATAAGTCAGTGTATAAACACTTGGTGCACTGAGAATGAACTCTGCTGTGGCAAGGGGTGGGCTGTTTGTTTATGGCAGATTTGTTCCCAGACTGGTAATAGTTATGTTTGTCTGAGGACAGAACAGCTCTAAGGGGAGATTTATAGGGTGGATGCTAAAAGTGACTTCCCAGTGACATTAAGAATTGCAGGAATTCTTTAGGAAGGAGGTGTCTGTGTGGTTAGAGCCCTGGGGTGATATTAGGGAGCCTGTGCGCCCCATCAGGCATTGGGCAGTGCAGGTGATGGCTGGGACGTGGCAGGATCCAGCCATGGGGCTGGGCAAGCTGCTCTGCTGGGTGAAATAGAGAAACTGCTGCTGCTGCCCTCCATCTAAAGGCACCAGAATCTTGCAGGGAGGTTGGTGGGGGCAGTGCAGTGCCACCAAGGGACCCTTCCCTCTGCTTCCACTTCTACTCCCCACTCCCCATGAGCAGGTTCTTACCTGCACTTTTTCCTGAGTTGTTCCACCAGGAACTGCAAAAGGCAAGGTAAGAGACCAGGGACAGAGGGTGACTGCTGTTCAGAAAAAAAGATGTTTTAAAGCTATTTTGAGTCTTGTGGAAACAACTGAGGGGTTTTTGTGTGGCCACAAGGAAGGAAAGAACAAGCTTCTGTCTCCACCACAGGATCTGTGTAGTCCTGGCAGCAGATGTGCCCAGTGGCACACAGGACCTTGCACCCAGCCAGCTGTGATGTGCTGTCTGCTTTCAGCCCCTGCAGTGCCCTGCAGAGTGTGGTGGGGCTTTGCTCCGGCTCCTCACAGAGATCGTGCTGGGGAAGGGGAAAGTTGTGCCTCTTCCTGAGGGGCTTTCAGGTAACAGGTACAGCTCTGAGCCTCTCTGTCCTTCCCACCCACCAGCATGTCAGGGATATCAAGGGCTGGGCACCAGTCAAGGGCGCTCCCTCGTTCTTTGGATGTCACTGGGCAATGGGCAACTGCTAGCTGAGCCTGATTTAAGAGCAGCTGGCTGGGACGCTACCCAGACAGGGCAGCAAGGACAATGAGGTATGATGCAGTCAAGCAGAGGGGATGGTTGAGGTCTTTTTGAATTGTGAGAAATCCCCAGATGCTTTTTGATGGTCCTTTTATAGAAATACCTCCACTGCATGTTTACCATGTATCTGGTGAGGAAATGTGATCCTTCTTTACTCACACGAACAGTTGTGATACAGTCCATGCCTCTGTTAGCTCAAGATGTGTCTGTGGCAGCTAGTGA
This sequence comes from Phalacrocorax carbo, assembly GCF_963921805.1. Lineage (NCBI taxonomy): Eukaryota > Metazoa > Chordata > Aves > Suliformes > Phalacrocoracidae > Phalacrocorax > Phalacrocorax carbo. The sequence continues at coordinate 26,878,739 of NC_087521.1, read as the reverse complement.
AAATGTTCAGAAGAAGCAACCAGCATCTGCCTGGTGCTCTCCAGGAGAGCTTTGTAGTTGTGTTTGCAAACTTCGAGGTCCCGAGTGGGGAATTCACTTTCTTCCATGGGCAAGTTGATCAGACATCAGTTGGGAAACAGGGAATGTGGATCGGATCTCCTCTCTACAGGCTCCTGGAAGCCCCATACTGGTGGCTTCTGAAGCCCACCACAGTTTCTAAAATAGGCTGGATGGCAAAAGCTCTCTAGATGATGAACAGGGTGCCAGTCAGCCAGTGTTATTCCTGTGGAATTGATTTGAACACTGCAAAGACTGAATTTAGTTTCATGATTAATTATGCCAGGAGACCCCCAGTATTGCATAGGTGCCTTTATTAAATAAATGTAATGGAAATAGTTATTGGTTCCAAGAGAAGGGGTGTTTGCATTTGCAGATCTGGAGTAAGACTCGTGTGAGAAGGGCACTCATCCTGCACACTGAATTAAGATGAAAACCCATGGTCAGGAGGCTCTGTGAGATGTGCCAGTTCTGAGACCCTGGGTGACACCAGTTGTACACGCCACCTCTGGTTTCTCACGAAGAGGCCATGTGCAAGCCCTTGGTGCCAGCACTGCTGCATCAGAGAAGTCCCTGCCTTGGGACTTTGCCAAAATCTGACTTGTCATTATGGCCAACAGGCTACATTTATGGCCAACATTATGCCCTCCTGGAGGCTGCAGGGCTGCCTGTGACCTCTCTCCTCCCACAGTTCCCCTTTGGACTTGGGCTCAGTGTTTGCTATTGAGGTGCAAACCTCCCATGCCTGACATCCTCCTGGTGTGAGGGCTCTTGCGGCTCACAGTATTTTTTACACTTGTGTAGCTGACCAAAAGGTAATAGCAAAAAGAGAGAGAGAAATACCTGGGCTAATCAGCAAGAGATGTAGCTATCACCTTGCTTCTTCATGGTGTGCATGCCTCTCATTTTGCATGGCTTAACAAGTCAGTGCATGAGTGGTGGTAACTGGCCATCTGTACAGCATATATACAAACGTGTCTTATTGTAAGCCTTTTTGCTATAGATTAAAAGAGACCAATTTCTTTTGACTCTGTTGCAGGGTAACGTTAGAAGCAAGGACAGCTGTGCTGGCTCAGCCGAAGTGACGGAATCAGATAAACATGCATGATGCTAAACCCTTATTAACCCTGTGAATTTACTGTTGTAAATTTGAACTTTCTGTTCCCATCCTGCTCCTCTCTGTGGATTGCTCCTGTCCCTCCTGGACACACCTCTCATTTTGAATCGTGAGATGTCATACCTTGTTTTTTGCTGTGCATGTCACCTTCTGAGTGCTCTGAGACAATTAATCACCCCAGTCCTGATGGAAAATTCTCAATCCTTCAGTTTTCTGGTTGCGTTCATCTGAGTAATGTCCTTGCAGAGGCAGGGGAGAGAAAAGTTTCCAATTCATTTGCAGATATTTGATTATTTCAAAAGGTATTTTTGTGAAGCATTTCACATAAAGTCCCATGGCTATGTATCCCAGAGGAAAACCTGGGCAGCACAGCTCCTTGGTCCAAGCAGGCATGGCCAAGTTGGCCAATGGCAGGCTGAGCTCTCACTCAAATCAGTCAGCAGCAAAAGGGATCAATTCCGGCCTGGTACAAAGGCTTTTGTGTCAGAAAATCTGGTCATGACCTGGTGCTGCATGAAGCGGAGAAGGTAAGTTGTATTAGCATGCACTGGGCATCAAAATCACAGAGGCTTCAGATGCCAGGGCTTTGGGCTGGGAACATAATAAAGAATCACACAGAGCTTTCTGATGTTACATATCAAAAACTTACTGGAAGGAGGAGAGTAACTTGTTATTAAAACAAGTCTCTCCTTGGCTGCTGAGCTCCTAGTTACACCCTTTCCCCATCCCTTCAGGCTTCACTCCCTGATGTGCTTCCGAGGCCACACATCTTCATTCCTTGCCACTGTGCAGGGAACATGGCCCTGCATACCCTGCACGTGGGTGTGCAACACTGCAGGGGTTGTTCGTGGGATGAGATCTGCAGGGATTGCCATAATGGGGGCCTCCCTGTATAATACCAAAGGTTCATTTAAATTATTAGGCTTGATGTTGGCTGTGATAATGAGTTACTGTGTCTTAACAGTACTGGCTTTACTTCCTTCTCCGTATTTGGTTCGTTCTGGCATTGGAGCAAGGTTTTATCTGTCTGAATCACCACATCATCATCAGATGTAGTCTATAGGCACAGGACTGTCCTCCAACAGCCCGTCTCCCCTCTTGGAGGCTGTGGTTGGGAGTATGGTTGCCATGGTGGTAGCGAGACAATTAAAATGGCTTTATAACCAGCTGAAGGTACTGACTGTTTCCAGGATACCATATATCCTAATCAGTCTCATCTCTGACTGACCTTGGAGTGAAGCCAGGACCAATGACAGCAGCTTGTGGCATTTAATTTTTTTCCTTCCTTCTCCAGCCCTCTAGGGTTAGCTTTCCTGCATGGGTTTGAAGCTGCAGTTCAAGGTAAAAAAAACCCTCCGTCCTTTCTGGATGTGTTATCTTTCATTTTACATCCTTTCATTTGGGCCACACAGCACAAAAAAAATGTATAAAGTTATCACCACTCTTCTGATCTCTTGACCTGCAAGAAGCTGAACTGGCTTCCTTGCATTGACTGATGTGGGTGCTGCCCTTTAGCTGAGTGCAGGGAATAAGGGATCTCTTTGTTAGAGACTCCTCCTAACAGGCTGTGCTTCTCCCCCTGCCAGGCCACTCCCCGTGGGTGGTGGGGGCTGGAAGCAATATGTTGGAAGTCACACTGTATCCCAACAGCTTGGGATTCAGAGCTGTCAAGCAGTGGCTCATTGTTAGTACAACTTCTTCCAGAATGCCAGAAAAAGAAAAGGCGACTTAAAACTTTTATGACCTGCTGACACATGAGTCTGGTAGGAATCTGACGTCTGTGAATCTGGAGGAACAGTGGAGGGGTTTGGAGATCTGCTGCTGCTGCTAGTTACAGGGCTATTTTTCCATACAGGTGACGATGTGAGCCGGAGGGCTCCTCCAGTTTGCATATGGTTCTTCCAGCTGGCTTACATGGATCTACTTTGTTGTGTAGGTGCTACCCTGTGCTGGGCACTTCAAATGGATATATAGTATTTTTCTGAGGGCTCCTTGTATCTTTGCCATCATTCAAGAACAGCTGAAATCCCATTTTAGAGAGTTTCTGACTTAGATGACTCCTGAGGAGACTATGTAGTCCCAGGTGGGCAGCTGGGCCAGCTGTTTCGTGCAAGTCTGGATGAGTTTGCAGCGTGGGGCTGCAGGGTGACACAAAATGGCACTCCTGATTGCTGCTACTTTTCCCCATATTTCTAGAGAATTTAGCTCAGGGTTGCTCTGCATGGCACTGGACACATCACCGGTGCAGGTGCTACAGTGGGTTTCAATTTCAGGGCTCTTCTGCATTTTGTGGTGACACTGTCTAGCTCAATGTTCTCAACTTTTCTTTTTCTTGAATCCTCACTCTGAGGCAGAATGCTTAAAACAACCACAGTTATCAGCATTGAAATAAAATTAACCTGAATCTCGCTTAGGTTTATGGGCCTGCTTAAACCTTCTAGGGTTGCGAAGCCTGTTTTGGAAGCTGCTGGTCTATGTCTTTGCAATCGATCGATAGCACGCCATCAATCACTGTATATAATTTGTTTTAGATTATCAGACCTTGCACAGGTCTCCTGAATTTCTAGCATGCCCATAGATTTTCTAGCTCTTCAATCTCTGTTTGGATTTACCTGATCCCTCCAGCTGGAAGAGTCTGCAGGCAGCCTCCACTTCACAGAAGGGGCATTCCACCTGGGCAAACGCTCCTGGCATCTGCTGAAACAACCGATTTGGAAGCATTAGCCTGCTCCATTAGTCTCCAGGATAGAGGGTCATTGAAAGTCCTGAGGCAAACCAAAACCTTTTCTGGAAGTTTTTTCTGCCTTAGGAACCAGCTACCTTCAACACTTCCTCAGTGACCAAAGAGAACAGCTTTAAAAAGTCCTAATTTTCCAAAGATAAGCTATTTAGCTATGTAAATGGAAAGCTATGGTTTTCTTTAAAGGCTCTGTTTGAAGATACCTTTTCCATGATTTCCCCTTGACACTGTTAGGTCTTCCTGGATGCTCATTTTGGATTATTTTGTTTCAAAATCTGTTTAGAAGCTTAGATTCTAACGAAGGACAATAATTACCCAACTAACCACCCACCCGAGGAGTCGGAATGATTTACAGCTTTCAAAAGAGCTGATGCTAGCTTGCCTTTTGTCTTTCTAGTTAATGCCTCTCTAATATTCTTCTCTGGACACAATGACTTTCTGAACTGTTTTTTCTCCTTTTTTTTTTTTCTTAAATAGAATGCTAAGCCCCTCCACCACCTAATTCTCTGCATACAAAAGAAGATTTAATATCCTCTAAATTGCTATAAAGAACAAACCTACCAGATGGCAGACTTTGTTGCTCAAGGGGGATGCAGGCTGCTTTTCTTAGAGAAGCATTTTAATGTGGTTTTGAAAGAGAGAGTCACTAGATGTTTTAATCTTTTCCTTAGTGGGGTGCTGTGATGTAACTCAGGAGAGGTGCAAGAAGAGAGGGATATAGTTTGTGATCCAACAGAGGAATGTTGCATGACAAACCTTTTTTGCTTATTTCTTGAGTGTCTTTGAGAAACATGTTAACTATGACCTTGAGCATCTTTGCAGAAGTTATGAGATGTAACATCTGGAACCTAGGTGTAACTTTAAAAACTTGAAGAAAGATTTAAGAAAGTTACTAGCATTCAAAGACTACTTCTCCAGATTTAAAACAAGGATGTTGCTGACATATAGTCAATGCTCTTTAGGAAGGAACTGTTCTGCTTCATTCTCTTTCCTATGTCAGAATCCAACTTGCTAACAAGATTAGTTGATTAAAAGGAGGACTTCTTTAAGAGCAAATGTTTTGCATCTCACTTATTTTCCAAGTATTTGGCTGAATAATTCATCTGACACATAGCTAAATAATTTCTCTTAATAGATTATCTGAGAAAAGATCACAATATTTCCATATGGAACTATTGTTCAGACTTATTTGCTAAATAATTTATTGGAATAATCTGTGCTCTATGTCTCATTTGTGGCCAGTTCCTTGGGAGATGCTGATATTCTGATGATGTGATATGTTTCTGTTCCCAAGTGGGTGAGTGTAACTTTCTGGAATTATTTTGTGATGTAAGTGGTTGGTATTATGAGTTTGAAATGTGTTTTCACACTAAATTCACACTTGGTGAGTATTCCTACCAAAAAATGTGTTCCCTAGGATAACTGTGGAAAGCAAACATGAAAAAGGAAGGAACACAGTCAAAGCAAATCCATAAAAAGATTCAGATGAACAGAAATGTGTTTGCAGGACACACTTAGCTCTCTTGTGAAGCAATGTGATGAAGGAAGAGACCTCAGATTTACAAGGTAGAAATCGCTATATGCCAACCAGCTACATATCCTGTATGGACCACTTGGAAGATGATCAGCTGCCAGACCGGCTATTAAACAAAGATGACCCACAGTCATTGGTGTTGTTCTTGGCGTTTAGGTTACACCACAAAGCATCAAGGAAAGCAAAGTATAAAGTTACATATAAAATGAAGAAAAGTGAGAAAAGATAAGAAGGGCATATTAATGGGATGGCAACAATCTCAGTATTACGGATGAAGAAAATAGGGTATTTTATATGTCTGCAAACTAACACAATAGTCTGTAGTAACAGCCACTACCTGATAACTTGAAAGCAAGAGAATAATTTCCATTGTGAGGTAGTGATCAGCTTTCACCTGGGATTTGGAGATCTGATCCCCTTATCTTTGCAAGTGCTACTGGGAGACCTGCTTGGTAACAAGAGAAAAATTCAACCTAACAACAGCCCATTCATCCTCATGCTGTGTCAGGCAAAAACCAAGTGTTTATCTGGAACATTAATTCTCTGCAGACCTTTGCTTCAAATCATGTTTGATGTATGCCAGTAAGTATATTAAAATAGCCAGAGAGAGGGGCCTTACTCTCACAGAGAGCCAATTGAACTATGTTTCACCCCACCGTGAAGGAATAGATTCAAATGGTAAACCTGTCACAACATAGCCATATAGCTGAATCGTGAAAACAACTATTCCGGATTTAATCCCAGGTATCGATTGGGAAGGTTGGTTGCAGTTTTCTTCCTCTCTAGTATTCATGTCTTTCTCTAAACTTTGAAGCATGTCTTTGGACCAACTAGAACAGACACTGACTTTTTCAGAGCTTTGGCCATGTTTATACAGTGTATGTTGTTTACACTAATCAAACTCTCTTGACCAGCCTCCTCGTTATGATAGTCTAAGACGCTTTTCTTGACAATACTCGTGCATATGCTGTTTGCAGAGTACTTGGGAGATGTCCTGAGGTCCAGCAGATCCTTGCCCTGTTCTGTGCTCTACAGATTTACTGGCAGTACCTCATGGGATGTCTTTCCAAAACTACAGGAATACCGGTCTGGAGGTGTAAGTGTATTAAACTGCCAAAATCATGTGATTCCTTTCCTGCCATCCATTAATGTTCCTGGCACCATTTTCAAATTACTATTGGGCAGCAGATGTAGGACATGCTGCTAAGTGCTATGATTATGAGATTCATTAATATGGATGGGATTATGCACATGATTTTTAGTTGGGCAAGCATAAAAATTTGCATCTGGGATTTCCTAACATACTTGATACAGCCATGAGTGTGCCCATCCAAGTGGGAAGCCATGCCACCATTACCTCTGGCAGCTTACTGCTCATCAGTTCACCAGCTGAGGTTGAAATGGGGAGATCTCTGCTCCATCATGTCATAAGCCTGAAAATGCATGAGAGTTGGTACTGGCTTTGAAGGGTTGCAAATGATAGACACACATGCCTAGTCTTTGCCAGCAGGAAAAGGTATTTTCCATGGGTTTGCAGAGGCTGACTGATCACTATAAAATATTCACTGATGATAATGTGAAGTGGAAAAGTCTGTGATGCTGTGTTATTGCAAAAATTGGGTCTGGGTGCTGGAATGGAGAGGAACTATTTGCTTCTAGGGAGGATATGAACGTTATGGTTCCTATTCTTGTTCTGGGCATCTGGATTCAGTGTATGCCCTGTTTCCCTGGCCAGGGAAGCCCTTTGTTGGTGGTTTCGGCATGAAGGAAGAATTATTTAGCTTCGTGCAGAGTGGTTGCAGATGATCGCTGGCATGTACTTCAGGAAGATGGATAGGAGGGAGGTGGTACTTCATGAGAAGGGTGGGTGTTTCTCATCATGATGTGCCTCATGTGATAAGTGCCTGCATTTTTTTTGCACATCCATAAGACGAGGAGAGACATCCTGAAGGAAATATTGGAGCAGGAATGTGAGTGGGAGCAGGAGGCAGAAATTTAATATTTTAGGCAGATGGGGAAAGCATCTCTGTTAAATGACTGAAATAGTCATGACCACAATATAATGGATGTTTGGTGTGCTGAGGACAAAGAGTGATTTTTGGACTATGAATGCATTGTAACCAAGGAAATGTCTTCCTGTTTGATGTATTGATGGTGTGTGGGCATGATCTGTCATGTAAGGGTTGAGCTGGATCTACATGACCTTTTCCAGTCAAATGCACTAAAAATTAATTTGAGTGAGGAAAGTTATACATGATGTGTTGAATAAAACCCCAAAGACAGCAGTGAGGAAACACACAAACATAACAGCTGTGAAAGAGATGCCTGGTTGGACTAAGGATGTATAGGACCACAGAAAGATGCCAAAGTGGGACTGGCAGTAACAAAAGCCCCAGGACATTTCCTGGGTTGCATGGGGTTCTCTGTGCCAAACCCAGTCTCCCCAGATGTTTGAATTTGCATTGCTTGTGCACTCCTTCCGAGGTGCCCTGTTCCCATTCTTTGGGAGCACTCAGGAAGTGCCATCTCCCTGCTGTCTCTGCAGCCCCTCTGCTGGGATGCATTCAGTTGGCCCTGGCACACGTTCTCTCACACATTTTTTCCCATTCAGGTATCTGTCAGCCTCCCTGTGCGTGATAATGCTCCTCTTCACACAGGTTGTGTGCTACAAGTGCTAAGGGAAATGATAAAAGCTGTAAGTGCTTATTGTCCTTTCCCAGTTTCCATGGCAACCATGATAAAATGTTTCTTTTCCCACATTTCAGGAATGCCATTCACCTCCTTTCTTCCCACTCTTCAGTTCCCTTCAGGAGGAGGTGATGCTTACCCAGCTGCTTCACCAGGGACAGACTCCTATGGCAAAGGCTTGGCACTGCCTGCACCCCCCGGGGCAGATGTTAGGGTGAATGGGGCAGCGCTGAGTAGCTGGACAACATCATCTTGGTACAAAATCCCCAGACCCCAAACAGCTCTCCTCTGAAGAGGCAATAGTTGCACCAGGACCACAGTGGGAGCGGGATTCCACCAGGCTAGCAGTCCTCACAGCTGCAGCAGGGAAAGGGGAGAGCCAGCTCTCTCCCAGGAGAGCAGCTTTGCCTTGCAGGGTTGTTCTGTGCCATATGGGCTTTGATTTCTGTCACACAAGACCTATAGATCAGCACAAGTGAACAAGTCACACGCTAAAACCTGCACGTCTGGTCAGCCTCTGTAGCTCGGGCACAGGAGGTCACCACTGATAGCTCACCTTCTTAATCAGCTGAGTGAAATAATGAGCTAGAGAACCTTTTCTAGAGTTTTTCTGTCTGGAATATATTACTATTATACACATAATGGGTTTTCAGCATGCTTAATTATTTAACCAATGTGTCAATGGCACATTGAACCCTGCCTTGTGTGAGCTGCTGTGGGTCTATGGGGCTGAGCAAACTGCCAGTAACACAGGAATGGGACATGAGGGCAGCAAGTCTGGCTAACAGCTGCAGGGTGGACATGGTAGGCAGCAAACCTGTAAGTCTCGGATGACTTCATTTTAGTTGTGTGGTGCATGTACGGAGGGAAAGAGGGTTGAATGCTAAGCAGATAGAGAGACAGTACCTGGAGAACACAGTTTTAATATATTGTCTAAAAATATATTTTATAATTTATATGTAATCATACATATCTACTAATGGAGGCTGTCTCTGCACCGTGTTCAGTGAAGCTTTTCTCAAGGCATTTGGGTGCATTGCCCAAATCTGCTAGGTCTTTGCCCATCACTGCCTGCCTTTGTTAATGTCCACCTCAGCAGACCCTGGTCAAAAATTATGCCAGTTGTTACTTTTGTCTTGCTACTCACTGGCAACAGGGTGGTTCTGGGAAAACGGACTGTGCCACCACTGTCCTATCTGGCAGCATAATCTGTACAGCACACCTGTAATATCAGGGATATTATCTGCAGAAATATAGTCCAGCTCCTCATAAGCTGAATAAAGAGGGGGATCACTGTCTTGCTTTCCTGCAGCATCGGGCCAGCTCCAGGAGGGTTACTACTTCTCCGTTGCTCTTCTTGTCCTGGCAGTGCTTCTCCAGGCAGAGACCAAACATGCAGCTCTGGAGAGGCAGCCTGTTGCCTAAATGAACCCAACTCCTCTCAAGCACTGGAGAGCTGGCATCTAGTCAAGACGTCACTGGAGCTGTGGTGGGCATACAAGGGTACCAAGGAGGCCCATCCCAATAAGAAGCAGTATCATTTGGATAATGTTTGGAAACTCACCAGATGTGGCAATGTTGGCACCAGAGCTGGCTGAAGATGAGAGTTTCTGATTCATCAAAAATTACATTTTTCTTGACCTTTTCTTTTCACTCCCAGAGTTTCAGTAAACTGGGGCCAAAGACCCATAAACCTCAAGGCTTCTTAGCCCAGAAACAGACTTTCCAAATATATATTTCTGCCCCCACAGTTTGCAATACCCCCAGCCTGGGGATGTTAGGGATCCAGAGGAAGGCACCCCAGAGCCTGGCCTCAGATTTTGTCAGCTGGGCTGAACTGAACGTGTTCTACATGAAACATAAAAGATTTGAAGAAAGCAGTTGTTGGGCTGAAAATTTACTGGAAAGTTTCCAGCCAACCACTGTTTGAAATGAGCCTCCATGAACCCCAGAGACCAAACAGCCTCATTGGGAAGTCACCCAGGCCCTATTCATGGAGATTTCTTATGGGTCCATCAGCATGAGCAAACAAAAGATCCCAGGTGCAGGCCATCATCCATGTTGTTTAATCATTCGTGCTCCCTGGCCTGGCGCTGGCTGTTGCCAGCCAGTGCTCCGCTAGCCAGTGCCCTGGCACAGCACGGAGGGCAGCATGCACCGAGGACTGTTCCCAAATGGGCAGCATGGGCCAGGCTGCAACGGCTTCAGCACCATCCTCCCCACACAGTCCTCCCCACACAGTCCTCCATCAGTGCCACACTTTTCCGTACCCCCATCTTCACAGAAATAAAATATCGCCCTGCTCAACTGCAACACTAGTTCAGATGCTTTGAATGAAAAAAAAAAAAAAGATAATACTACTAATATTGTATTAGGGCCACAGGGGCAGCATCTGGGGACCAGATGAGACCCAGAAACACATGTGTTATGAACTGGAAGTGGCTAATCTGTACCAGTTGGCTTCAGGGCTAGATAATGGTCCCTGGCCTGATTTTATTTATTATTTCAGACCCAGACTGGACAGAAAATTTGGTATAGAAGTGAGCAGCATGAGGACATCAGGCACTTTTTATGCAAAATAATTTAGTTACTCTGGGGTAACATCTCCTTAATGAAGATTTTATGGAAGCACAGATGTGTTATTTTGCCTGCTTAATAAGTTCATAAGCGTGCTCAGGATGAAGTATGCCACACTAGAGGTCCTTCAAATTGCCAAGGTGACCAAAATCCTCAGCGCTGCACAGTCTTCTCTATGTATCGATTGTGATTTCAGTGGTGGTGCTTATAGACTGCCCATAGTTTGCCAAATTCCTCACAGACTCATTACGGAACAGTTTCTACATGGACTTGCCCCCTAGATGGTCAGAGTACAGAATGAGGAGTGGGGGTCATCCAAGGTTGGAGGGTATTAACCAACATTATTTCAGATTTTCACTCCTCTAGTTCACAAGTAGTTCTTCGGAAATCAGCCTGGGATTCCTAAGTCTGTTGAAAGAAAGGTATTTGAAGAATGACTTGAAGAAGAGGGATAAAGAAGGGATTGGCTGCACAGCTAATCCCACATCATAGTCATGAGCATCTCATCTATCTCCCAGCCATTCCCATTACATCTAGACAGACCTGTTGTAATGAAGCATTGAGAGGTGAAAGAGGGGGTTAATGTACTAGTCTGTTACTGCTGGAGATATCATTTCCAATCTGATAGAGGTCACACATTAAAATAAGTGTGGTTGTCTCAGCTGATTCTTCAGGGCATACCCGGCGGCTAATTTTCCTGAAATGTCCTGGTTTTGCGTTAGTTAAGAATCTGCATAAGCAACTTTGAGAGAGGAGATTGTGTTTATATCCTCTTGGTTTTATTCAACATTGTACTCTTATTACCTGCGGTTTACACTTCTGGTGTGATATATTTTCCCTCTCTCAGATAAAGCAAAGTAATAGCTACCCAGAGGCCTGTAAAGTATACAAATGGGGCTGAGTTGGAAAGGTCAGCCCTACAGATATGTTGGACCATGCCAAAGAGCAAGGTGAACAGATTAAGCTATATAAATATTTAAAGAGCTGTAATTAGGACTAACATGGCCTCACTCCCAAGGTTCATTATTATACATGCACATGGCAGAAAAGTAACTAACCATGACCTTTTTCCACTTGCTTTTCCTTATGTTTTTGACAGAGTGTTTTTCACTCCCTAATATGTTCCTGGCTGGCACTGCCTCCCTGGGAGGGGACAGGAGATTTGTCATGGATTCCTGTGAGGCCAGGAAAAATCCCAGAGAGGTTTCAGAATCAAGTAAGGGGGAGATGTTGGCTTTCACCCAGGTGTCAGCCTGTGCTTCTGGGGTCTGGGGCAAGGAGGCAGAGGTATTCCTGCATGGTGGAAACTCTTGTCCAAAGCCCAGCAGGACTTGAGGAGCCCTCCTGGCAGGACAACTTCAGCTCATCCTTGGCCTCAGGACCACGTATTTGCAACTCCTAGACTCAGCTGATACAACTCTCCTTGAGGCATGCAACCTCACAAGTTAAAAATGCTCTAGTTGGGACAAATCACAATATCCCCTTTGCTTAGCAACACACGTTTCCATGAATACCTCACACCACGAGGCTCGCTGTTGCCTCATTGCTCATCAGCCGAGCCTGATGCAAGGTATCCATCCTTGGATAGAGGTAATGAGTGGCACAGCCCCCTGGCCTGCTGCTGTGTCCTGCAGCAGCAGCCACCTTCCTGTGACACAAGAACCAGTGGGACAGCCCAGGGGCTGGGCCACCATGGCAGCTGTCCTGGGTTTTATGCTCCTTGAAGTGCAGCAGTAGCTCACCACCTTGGTGCCACCACCTCCAGGCAGGGAGAGCACAGGGACACGGTCACTGAACGAGAGTTGCCTTCTCCTTCAGAAGAGGTCTGAGCTGTCTTCCTCAGAAGAAGAGGGTGAATGAGTGTCAGAGGCTTTTTCCAGATTGCCCACAGATGGACCGTGGTGCTGGGTGGGGAACATACCCATAAATGCTCTCTGCAGCATCCCACAGGGGATGCTCTCAGTGGGGACCAGCCCCTGCAGGGCTACTGGTGTGTGTCAGGGCTCACACCACAGTTTTAGACCCACACCCACACCACATTTTTAGACCTCCTGCTTTTCCAAACATAGTGTTTTAAGTCTGTGCCTGTGCACCTTCCCACCACGTTCATGGCTCAAGAGGAGGAATCAGAATCACCAGCTCTACAGCACAATAGGCATGCCTGTTTTAAACCAAACATGGTGGTGTTGGACAACATCAGCTCAACCAGTTCAAAACTTTGATGGCTGTGAACCAGTTTTGATGACATTTCCATTGAGAAAAACTTACTAGTCATCTGACAGAAAAGAAAAGAAAAGAAAAGAAAAGAAAAGAAAAGAAAAGAAAAGAAAAGAAAAGAAAAGAAAAGAAAAGAAAAGAAAAGAAAAGAAAAGAAAAGAAAAGAAAAGAAAAGAAAAGAAAAGAAAAGAAAAGAAAAGAAAAGAAAAGAAAAGAAAAGAAAAGAAAAGAAAAGAAAAGAAAAGAAAAGAAAAGAAAAGAAAAGAAAAGAAAAGAAAAGGAGAGAGAGAAGGAGAGAAAGAAAGAGAAAGAGAGAGAGAGAAGGAGAGAAAGAAAGAGAAAGAGAGAGAGAGAAGAGGGAAAGAAAAAGAGGGAAAGAGAGAGAGAAGGAAAGGAAGGAAAGGAAGGAAAGGAAGGAAAGGAAGGAAAGGAAGGAAAGGAAGGAAAGGAAGGAAAGGAAGGAAAGGAAGGAAAGGAAGGAAAGGAAGGAAAGGAAGGAAAGGAAGGAAAGGAAGGAAAGGAAGGAAAGGAAGGAAAGGAAGGAAAGGAAGGAAAGGAAGGAAAGGAAGGAAAGGAAGGAAAGGAAGGAAAGGAAGGAAAGGAAGGAAAGGAAGGAAAGGAAGGAAAGGAAGGAAGGAAGGAAGGAAGGAAGGAAGGAAGGAAGGAAGGAAGGAAGGAAGGAAGGAAGGAAGGAAGGAAGGAAGGAAGGAAGGAAGGAAGGAAGGAAGGAAGGAAGGAAGGAAGGAAGGAAGGAAGGAAGGAAGGAAGGAAGGAAGGAAGGAAGGAAGGAAGGAAGGAAGGAAGGAAGGAAGGAAGGAAGGAAGGAAGGAAGGAAGAGTAAAGGAGGATGTGTCCCCAGAGAGCCCAGAAGCTTGCAAGCACACCTGTACTGCACCAGCCAGCAGCTCACAGACAGACACATGTCTCTGAAAGTGCCCATGGAACAAGAAAATTCACATACATGCACAGGAAAAAAAAAACCCACACAAAAAAGAAGAGAAAATTAAAAAAGCTTGTTTGCTGCCCTGCTCTTCCCTGCAGCTAAATTAATTGGGTCTTAGTCCTGCCGTCTGTATGCCGGCAGTACTCCCACAGCACTGACTTTAATAGGAGTGCAGATTGCAGGATCAGGCCCACGGTGTCTTGGAAAAGATGAATAATAATCACTATGTGGAGAAATACTGCAGTTCGCAACTCAAAGAACACTTTAAATCTGCTTAGCAATTTGTAACGCCCACAGTAGCACACTGTGTAAAGCTGCAGTTATGAGACAAATCACTTCTCCATTAACCGCGGCTCCAGGATGTGCCTTATGGCAGCACACACAGGGAGCGGGGAGGGATGGAGGGGAGGGGGACACTGTGCGCGGGGCGGTGCGAGAAGCCAAGAGGTTTACTTTTTATGGCAGCAGCTGTGTTATCCCTTTATGGTTATTTTCTGGGCTCGCAGCAATTAATCCCTGTACAGCCTGACTCCAACGTCCATCCATCTGCAGGCAGTTGTGCCACCTCTCAGATCTAACCATCTCTCAGTACTGATGACTTTCCCCCAATAGTATGCCTGGGAAGAGCTTATTATGTTAATTTTTCCGAATTATGGTATTTTCCCAAGGGCAAATCTCAGTGTCGTTTCATGAAACCTTTCCTGCCCAGCCCGTCGGTGTTCCCTCAGCCACCCAGTGTGCTGGCCACAATTATCCAACCTCACGTACTCCTGGAACATCCCTCTGCCATGCCAAAGAGCAACAGCGGGGCTATAAAAGCTCATTTTAAGGGCCTTCCTCTTTCTTATTTAAGCCTTTGACATCCTGCTGATCTTCTGGAGGCAGAAAACATCTCCAGATACAATATGCCCTTGACTTGGTTGACTTGGGGCTGTGTCACACTAGCAGGAGGCACTTTGCTGCTCGGGGCAGGAGTAAGTGGCAGGTCCCAGCCTTGGCCACCACAAACTGGTGTTGTCAAATGGTGCTTGATCTGCACCCACTACCAACCTCTCCTGGAGCATGTTGAGAGCAGGCAGCCTGGGCAAGTGTTGGGAGCCTGTGGGTAGAGAAGCATGGGCAGCCCATGGCGGGGAGTGAGGACTGTAGTTGTCAGAGCTAATTCTCCCCATTGTTGTAGGAAGGCTGGTTCTGGGGAGCCTTCCAATGGTTTGTGAGTGAGAAAAGGCTCAGAAAAGAGAGCCAAAATTTAAGAGGTCACACTGAAATAAGCCAAGAGACGCCACAGGAAGACTGACTCCGATGTTCAGCCTCCAAAGCAGGTAAAGGCAGTATGTTGTGGCAAAACAATCCTGATCCACAGGACTGAAGCCTGAACGCATTCTCCCCAAATTGCCACCTGCCACCTCTTGAATCCTCTCAGATTTGCATGGGGGCAGCAGTAAGGGGAGATCTTCCCTTCTAGCCTACAGGGAGGGAGCAAAGCTGCTAATTCTGGAGTCAGCAAGCCCTGCAGCTGAACACCCATCACAGCCACAGTGGTGATGAAGGGTGGATTTAACCCACCCTCGCCAGCTCTGACCCTCTTGTCCCAAACTCCCCCACATGCCAGGTGCAATGAGCCTCCACCACCCTCCAGTTATAATTCAGTGGGTACCAGATGATGACAAAAACCACCGGCAGAGACATCGCCTGAATCACAGCCATCAGTGGCAGGAAGCCACTTACAACAAATTCTTCACTGAAGGCTTAGCCAGGGTGACCTGGCTCTGAAGTGCCACCAGAGCAGAGTGGGCTGCTGAGCACGGCTCTCTACCCAGAAAAGGAAAGACCTTGGGCACACTGGAAAGAAAAGTATGGTTTGAAATGCAGGGAGAGGGAGGACAGTGAGCTATCTTGAAGCACCTGTACGATGACATTTAAGCCTGACAAGGCTGGTGAGGAGATCCAGAAAAACTAGGGAATTAGACAAAAGGGCCAGGGTCTCAGTGCAAGCTTTTATTCCATTCATAGGGAAGGTGTTTGGAGACCTTAAATGAGAAGAAAGGGTAGCAAGATAAACAGAGAAGGCAGCTGAATCCCCTCAAGATTCTGAAACAATGATCAAAGGAAAATGCAAAAGAGGAGCATACCCTCAGAAAGTCAGAGGGAAAAGATTCATAGCTCACTGGTGGGGATCAGGTATTAGAGGAGGGATTTCAGCTCCTCTAGGGAATCCAGCCTGTCCCACACCAGGCAAGCACATGCTCATGCTGCAGGAGACCATGGGCAGTGCTGAGCAGAAAGGCCAAGTTTCCTCCTGCCTATATCACTCAAAATGCCACAAGTCCTAAGTGTTGGATCTGGGATGGCATGGAAGGATGTGTAAAAGATAAGATATTATAAGTAACAGAAAATATTTTCACAGCAAGGGTGGTCAAATACTGGAACAGGTCACCTACAGAGGTTTTGCAATCTCCATCCTTAGAGATTTTCAAAGCTTGACTGGGAAAGACCTGGATAACTTGGTTTAATCTTGAAGTTAGTCTTGCTTTGAATGGGAGGGTTGGACCAAATGATCTCTGGCAGTTCCTTCCAACCTAAATTACTCCATGATTCTGTAACTCTATGATCTGAAATTATCCCAGTGCAGTATTTTAATGTTTGAAGATGTTTGCCTACTGTACTGGAAACCCAAGCACTGCAATACTTGGACTTAAGAGAGTTCAAAGGGATCTTACAAGAAAATGCAGGCCATCCACCAGTTCAGCAAAACCTAAGCTGTTCCTAGAATGACTCTGACAACCAAAGTCAAACTTCCCCAGTTTGCTTGCAGACAGGGGTAGATTACCTGTCTGTGCTCCCGTTGTGAACGTGAGGCATTTTACCAGCCAGCATTTCCACTTGGCAACACATCTCTACTTGCAAAGGAGCAAAAGAGCATCTCTACTTCTTGCACGTACTCAGGTAGTTTTTCTTTACATCCCATCTTAAGAGAAGTTTTAGTGCTGGGTTTCGGTAGTGCTGTGCTGATGGGGGAGACGCAGGAGCATTTTGTACACTCAAGGTCTCTTTGCAGACTTCATCCTGCCAGCCTCAGGCAACAGCTTTAAGCCATAATGTGTTTCAAATGGCCTACTGGAAGAGTAAGCCCCAGGTCATGAACCCTGTAGCCCAGACTCAGAATAGGAGCTAGAGAATAAAAATTAAAGTAAACCTTAAAAATAAAAGTGGAAAAAACCCATCCCATGATACAGGATAGTCCTCACTGACACTGATGGCAACATTTGATTTCAAACTGGTCATGCCTTTCATATCGAGGCACAGCCAGGACGCCTTACCTTGCAGCTGTCAGTCAGCCAGGACTGAATATCCCAAACAGATCACATTTAATCATTATTTCTTCAGTAGTACCTTGAGGCTTCACTATAGGACCAGCACCCCACAAAGCCAGATATTATGTGCACAAAATATACCTGCTCTCCTCCATCATCATAGTGAAATTTCCAGTCTATTTTCTCCCTTGACCCACATTTTTGTAGTAGGTGCTTTTAAGGGAAGGAAAGAAAATGAGAAGCAGCTGTTTGATGGCTACTAAAGGGCCTGGGATGGCAGCAGCAGCCTGGGCTGAAAAGGATTAATAGGCAGTGTGCACGTGAGGAGGTCAGAGGTGGCAAATAAATGCAGTTTATCAGAGAGTTACAGAAATAAAGGAATAAATCACTTTGCTCTCATCACCATATATGAGGTATAAATAGAGTTAATCAGCACTGAATGAAAGCATATTAACTCAAGGAGAATTATTCATGCACTGCAGGTGTTTTCCCATTCCCTGTCCATGGAAGTAATGAGTGAGAGCAGTAATTGGTGTCCAGCCCATCTCTAGCCAGCAGCTATTGCCCCTTCTGGACTGAATTAATCTTCCAAATTGCTATACTGCTTTACAACACATATTTCAACATAACTATCTTTTACTTATTATTATTTTTGGTAGCTAGTGAATTATCGAGATTGATAGAGTCCTTTGCAAGAGAAATAAAGAACCCGAGGGGAGCTGATAATTCATTGAACTTTTGAACTACCTCCAAGTCACCTCTCCGGGACATGAAAATTATGATATATTATTTATCCAGCCCTGGCTGTGCATCTCACAGTGTGGTGGGAAGCTTCAGGAGAGTAATAACAACACAGGCCCTGTATGCTTTCCCTGAACACTCGCTGGAGAAAGCCTGCTACTAATTTGCCTTTCAATAAGGGCTGTATTTTCCCTTTTCAGCCACTTTTTTAAAACAGCAATTTCTATGTGTCAGGTTACCAACACAGCCTCAAGAGTTTCCTTCACTCCGGTCAGCTGAGCTGCTGCCTCCCTGCTGTGGCACAGGCTGTTTTGTAGCCCTCACAGGGAAGTGCACAGGTACCGATGACCCTCCTGCTCTCAGGCCCAACACCACATCTCCCACAGACTTCAGCAATACAAAGACTGATCCCCAAATAAGTGGATGTACATCCCCTGGGTCCAGATCTCCCCCTGCAAGGTGCTGAGCTCTGTAGCCCAGATTCAGAGAAGTGTTAAACAGAGGCTTAACACAAGCAAGTGCTCACCTTCCTCACGAGCTTAGAGCTCAAAGGATCATTCCTGGGCAAGTCCAAACCCCATTTAGTTCCCAGTGAAGTGAAAAGGTGAAGACTTCAGTGGATGCTGAGGAAGCAGCTTTTGTCTGTACCAGCAATGCTGAGTTTTCTCACATGCCTCCTCATCCTCCCTTCATCATGCCAGGCAGAATCACAGAATCATAGAATCATTAAGGTTGGAAAAGACCTCTAGGATCATCAAGTCCAACCTTCAACCCAACACCACAATGTCTCCTAAACCATGCCCCGAAGTGCCACATCTACATGTCTTTTAAATACCTCCAGGGATGGCAGTCTGTTCCAATGCCTCACCACTCTTTCAGTGAAGAAATTTTTCCTGATATCCAATCTAAACATCCCCTGGTACAGCTTGAAGCCCCTTGAGGCAGGGGGAAGATGCTGGCTTAAGGGCTGCTGACAGGGCCACCCCAACCCGTTGGCCCCTGCACTGGGAGCGGGGCCAAGACTGCACTGCTTTACCATGGCAAAGTCCCACTTCTCTGAAGACCTGAAGCAGTGCAGCAGGAGGAAGAAGGGTGAGCACAAGAGGCGTCCACCTTTGCCACTTGCATCAGGTTTAGCCTTCGACAGCAAAGGTTACCTGCTAAATTTATTCCTGGATTATTCACAGGGATGTCACCGAACCCACGTCGTGCTTAAAGCACCGAATGATGTGTAAATATGTTATTAACCCTTTGGGGGCCAAACCCCAGCTGTGCAGGTCGCCCATGGGGCGATGTGCTGGGGCCGGCGGGGTGCGGGGCGCCCTGGGTGTCAGCCCCCACCCGCGGAGCCCCCGCAGCCGCCGGGCGGGGGACGGGGGCACCGCGGGCCGCGGCGGAGGCAGCCGCCGCCTTTCCTTTACTCCTGGCTCCCTCTCGTGGGCCTCCACAAAAAGCACAACTTCGGCGGCCCCGCAGCCGCTGCCCCGCGGCCCCCGGCCCCGCGGGGACCCCCCCGCCCCGGGCAGCCCCCCCGCCTCCCGGCCGTCCTTCAGCCCGGGAAGCTCCGGGGTGGGTAGGAAAGGGAACTGCAGTTTGGGCTGCGGTACCCGGGCAGGCGCATCCTTCTGGTTGCAAGGTAAAATACAGTAATTTGAGTTTTCCAGGGTGTGTTCAGCTTCGCAGCTATGCTCACGCCCCCAGCTATGGGGAGCTGTTCATTTAACTCTCTTGCGTTTGCGCCTTACCATCAGTTTTAGGGACAGATGTGCTTTCTCCCAAGCAAAAAGACCATCCATAGTTGTCACTCCTCTGCCCTTCCCTGCACTCCCTCAAGCTAAGGTCTGCAGTCCCTGGCAGTGTTGGTGCATTTCCTTACCCTGCTGCTTCCTTCTGTCCCATGGGGTTGGGCCTGCCTGTCCCTGTAGCATCCTCTATCTACCCCACAACCTGGTTTAAATCTTCATCTAAGTCTCCAGCTTGCAGTGCTTTCAGAGAGGGGTTGCCTTCCTCCTCATTCCCAGCCTGTCTGCCAGCTCCTCTGCCCCTTCTCAACTCACTTCACCCTGGCTTTCACCTTCTTTTTCACGAGCTGTGGCCCTGCACCTGCTTGGCAGCCCTTTCACCCTCTTTCCTTCTCTCTCGGCACCTTCTACGCTGTTGCCTGCCGCCAGGGTGCTGTCAGCACTGCTGTCTGCCTCTGTCACCTGACCCCTTCCTTTCATCCCTGTGACCCCAAATGACCTGAAAATGTGTTTATCCTCCTTCACTCCTTCCTTTTATTCTTTCTCCTCTTATGTTTTCATGTTTCAGTCACAGATGTATCCTTCATTCCAGCTGTAACTCATTCTGAGACACAAACGAAGGGTGACAAGCCGTGCCGCCAAAAGCTGCACTGGGGACATAGAGCTGGCGTGAGGCTCAGGATGTGCCTGCAGCTGCAGGGCTGTGTATTAGGGTCTGCTGCTTTGCTGCATGAACTCGGGTAGGTAACTGAACCTTCCTATGCCTTTCTTTCCCTTCTTCATCTGTCCTCTATACTTCAAACTTAAACTGTTGAGTGCAGGACTGTTTCTATTCTCTTGTGGTAAGGTGTCAGGCTGAAAGAGGTCCTATTTTCTGTGCGAATCTAGGCCTGATAACAACACAAATGATAACAGCAGCGTATACAGCTTGTAAAATAAACCTTTGGCAAATGGATATCTTGTAAGTGAAGTGATGCTTGCTAGACTTTCACACATTAAACACCCATGAGCCTGCAGCTGCCTCCAGGACAATTTATTTCAATTCCATCTCATTTTCCACTTGTGAGATACTCCGTAAGACTTAGTGACAGTATGTGAAAAAGGAGATAGAAAGCGTTTTGGTGTAGAACAGCCACTGAGCCATCCAATATGTTTGATGTGCTTTATTCAGCAGCATAAATCACTGAACACTGAAAATTTGTGGAGAGTGATACGATTTGGTGATGCTTCTGCCTTGTCCTTCTCACCGGGTAGGTTTCTTTGGGCTCCCTGGTGCCTTTAGCAGAGAGGAGCGTGCCCTGCTGCATCTGGGTCTTCCATGCCCCAGATCCATCCAAAAGCTCCTTTGCCTCACAGTACAAAGGATATAAGTGAAGTGGAAAACACACATTCTTTCTCTGCAAGAATCACCATTTACATGTCACTTGTTTGGCAAATTTAGCAAGGATTGCATGTGTTAGAAATGTCTGAAGTCTTTGGAAAACACAGCAAAGCTATTTCTGAATGGTATAATTCAGACTGATAGGTTTCCCCATCAAGATGGAACCTGGCTATTAGACAGCAAGATAGTTCACAGCTGACAGAGGAAATGGGTTTTGCTTCGACTGGTTTGGTGTCTCTTCAGTCTGGTCATCCAGATCTCAGCAACATCAACTGCACATAAGCTGTCGTGCTGGGCCTAGAAATGCCTTTGTGTTGACCTCACTCATTAACCATTGAAAAGACGCCGGAGGAAGCCCCAGCCTGGTTCTGCTCCAGCACACCAGGCATTCAGTGAGAGGCAGGCTTTCCTCTGGGGAGCGCTCGCAGGGGGAAACAAAGTCCTTGTGCAGACAATGTCAGCAGACAAACATCAGTGGCTCAGCAGGAGAGCTTACAAACTTGCTGCCCCCACCCACCTCAGCATGCCTGAGTCCAGGTGCCCTCAGCTTTGCACTTTCAGGCCCAGCTGTGCTAGAGACCACAGACCAACCCTGTACAAGGTGGTGCAGAGATGCCTAGCCCTAACCCAAACTTCTAAGATGTCAAGGGCTTTATGTGCTTTTATAGTCTTGCACACCCTGTGGGACCAGCCAAAAGCTAAGACAAAATTTTATTAAAATGTAGGGTAGAGTGCTGGGCAGCTTATGGAATGTCCTCCCGATGGACCCTGTGACGTCCTCCCACAACACAAGCTGGTACTTGCATACAAAGGTACATACACGTGAGGACCAGAAAGCCAACATGGCTAATCCCACTGTATACATTATTTAGTGATGTGGAATTGCCAGGATCTAAAAGAAGTAGCAGCAACAAAATGGAGAGCAAGACAGGAAAGCTAAACTGGTCTGTGAAAGAAGCAGCTATCTGATTGCATTAAGACTTGCCTGAAAAAGAGCAAAAGTAGAGGGGTCAGGAGACCCTTTGGGAGAGGAGAAAGAGGAAAGGGTGAAGGTAGTGAGCTGAGCTGCACACCCAGAGCAAGAAGCGGATGAGCTCACTGGGCCTGAGCAAGCAGGGTCCGCACGGGGCAGAGCACAGGCAAGAAGCATCTCCCCGGCTTGCCATCACTCCAGACAGGATGACACGTTTCATTTCTCCAGCCCCCAGGTGCTCTGCCACCCCACGAGGCCAACCTCGCTGGCAAGAGCCACCCACGGCCCCAAGGGCTCTACGCATCATAGGCAACAACAGCAGGTGGCTGTAGCAGAAGACAAGTCAGAGGGCAAAGTAGGAAGGTCGGGCAGTGATTTAAAGTATGTCCAGCACTGTGAGTCAGTAGGAAGATGGCTTGAAATCTTTGAAAGTCAAAGCGATATAAATATCTATCTGCTGCAGGTCTCTTCCTTCAGTCTTTCTTTTGTCTGTTCCCACAACACCACCTTTTCCTCCTCCTTCTCTTTCTTCTGGCAATCTTCTCTCTCTCCTGTTTCTGGTTTTCTGTCTTCTTGTTCTTAGACTCTCTTCTGCCCTCCTTTCCTCTTGACCGCCATGCTCCTTCTCAACAGAAAGCTGCCATCTTTTAGCAAGACACCTCACACCCAGCCTTGGCCTCCTGCTCTGCCAGTTGGAAGGAGACAAGGTGCAAGGTGCCAGACTGAAGGCAGGATAAATAAGCCTTTCCAGGCACCCTAATGAACAATTAAAGCCTGAAGAAGTGCAGGAGATAAGAGAGGTGAACAGAAAGACTCAGCCTTTTTCTTCCTCCCTTGGTGCTAGCCCTTTTCTCCAACAGATCCTTCCAAAGCCACCACCAGTGGAGAGCTGACCTCAGGCAGCACAGCACCAGCCACTGCCCACTGGCCAGCACTGCTCTGAGAGTGCAAACTCTTTCCTCTCTAAGCAGAGGTGGGATGCTTCTCACCTCTTTTGAGATGCCGTCATGAGATGAGAAAGAGGAGCCTGCTCCTGCTGTCACTGCCATCAGCAAAGAGCTTGTTTTCAGTGCTGATGGCGCAGGCTCCAGCTCAGAGCTGGCCGTGTCAGGGAGACCCAGGCTACCAGCTTAAAGCATCAGCTTGGCTCCCACTGAATCCAGCCGCCAGATTCCTAATGCAGTCTGGAGACACTGGGTTTGACCCTTGTCAGAGTGAATGCACTGAGGCACAAACCCTTGCAAGGCCAGCAGCCGGCAAACGCCTTTTCTTGCCCTCACTCCTGCTGCTGATCAACCCCATTGCGGAGCCCTGTGCAGCTCGGGCACAGGGGGAGACACGTGACATTCGTTTCCCAGTGTTTACCAGAGAGAAAAGCCACTCACATTGCTGCTGCCTCCATCCTGGAGGCCTGCAATCCACTTCCCAACACATTCTTTTATTAGAGGGATAAATGCTGGCCAGTGGCTTGGCTGCTTGGTGCATTTCAAGTTGGGAATGCGCTGATAAACAAAACAGTGCGCGCTCTCCATCTGCCTCTCCCCATCTCCTTTGTTTTCAGCAGGAATTATTTATTGCCCAGGAGCAGCAGTGAGGGGCTGGGTGTTGGTCTCCTAGTCGGAGAAACGCTGCGGCCAGAGCTGGGCTCTGCCTTTTGATTCCTTTGCTGTTGGATCATTTTTATTTCAGAGGAACAGATACTCTCTTGATGTATAATAGAAATGAGTGAAGACATAGTGCTTACCCCAGGATCAGCCTCTTTGAATTCAGGTGTTTGATCAGAGGATAAAGGGGCAGAGAGCAGGGGAAGGAGGGGAGATAGCAGGACCATAGGGTCCTGAGGAAACCTTGGCATCTTTGTGCTGATTCCATCAGTGTGTGAAATCTGGAGGTTTTGATTCTGCACATCAAAGTCAAAGGTGAAGGCAAGTAAACGGAGTTTATTCACTTCTCATTTGGGCAGTAAGAGTTTACTTATTCTTCACCAGGTGCCTAGAGCCCTAAGCAGGGACGATTGCTTACTTTTATTCACCACTCTGGCACTGATCCTATTTCAAAGGCAGGTTTAGGTTTTGGTTTTTTTCCTATTTATTTTTCAAATTAATGTTACACAAAATGGCCGAACAAAGTCCCCTCTAGCCTGGGCCCAGGAGAGGCAACCAGCAGGTCCTTAGGGGAGACACAAACACATGCTTTCCTCGCCCCGCAGCTGCAGGACTTTGTGATGGTTGTGCCCAGACCTCTGCGCTGACCCCCCTTGGGTGGTCCCTCTGAACTGCTGGGTGTGCACGCTACCCACCCTTACTGCACCTTGGGGTCCTTGGTGGGTCATGCAGGGGGAGGTGCTGTGCAAACACGCTCCCAGGGACGGTCCCCTCCTCCCCAGGGTCTTCATGCCAAAGGATGGGACAGGGGATTTCAATATAGCCACAAAGCAGAGGGCAGCAGCAAAACCAACCCCTTTGCTGCCCGCGATTAAACTCCTCTCCACTTTGCTGGTTCACCACAAAACCTCTGTTAGAAAACTTTGGAGATTACTTAAGAGAGGCCGCTGCAGTCGGCAGGCAGATTTGGGGAGGGCTTTCTAGCAGCTGCTGAGGGGGGAAGAAGAAGCATAACTACCAACAGCAGAAGACCACAAATCACACGTCAATATTGGCTACATTGGGAAGCAAAGCGGCCGAGGGGGGACACAGCAGGGTGCATGATTTCAAGATGGAGCCTGGGGTCTGGCTGGAGGAAGGCTTCTGAGCCAAGAGGCAAAATGGCATGGCCTTGGTGTCAGGGCGATCTTACAATGCAGCACTAAAGTTACCTTTCCTTCCTTTTCATACTTACTTTTTATTAATAATTTGCGATGGGGAGGTGAGGAAAGTAAACTATTTCAGCCTACATCTTTGGTGGCAAGCTGCAAAGCTGGACTGTTGAATCTATAAATTCAGGGCTCCTTAGAAGAGCCAGTGGTTGTGAGCTGGACTCCCTGCTCATCCCCATGCCCGGGCTTGTGCTCACACGTCAGCTTGCATGAAACCAGGAGTGGCACCATGGCTTCATCTGCAGCAATCCTGAGTGCTGGAAACTCTGACTAATTCCCCAGGGACTCATGGGCCGCTGACTTAGAAGAGCATTGTAGTTAGTCAGGCTGGAGAAGTCCAGTCACAGCAGCAATGTGGCATCTTATTGCTCAATTCATTCATCTTACTTGATAACTCTTACAGAGAGAGAAACATCCTGGAAAGACAAAACATCTGACAGGCGGAAAGCATCCAGAAGCCTTGCTGATATGGTTCCTGCTCCCACTGTGGTTACAACACAGGGCTGTGGTTATGATACCCATCACAGTTAGAGGGCACAGTCATGGTTTCCTGCTGCGGCTAGCAGGGTCTGCAGCAGACAAGCAGAATCAGCCAGCACAGCGCAAATACTATGCACTACGTAGGCTTGCACTGAGCAAGCCAATGTAAAGGCCACTGGATTTGGATTTAAAAGTGGGGAAAATGGCCCTTTGGAAAGAGGATTCTGGCTGGAAATGATGGATAAATATTATGACAAGCTCCTGTCCCCTCCCTGGGCTGCTGCTGGGGTGATTTATGAGCCAGTTTATGGACACAGACACGCAGTAGTGATTGCCTGTTCCTCTCTGCAGTGCAATGCAGGCTGCAGCTGGCAGTAACTGAAGGGTGGAAAGCGCTGCTGTGCAGTCCCCACAGCTGGGAAGCAACAGGCCCACTGCTCCTGACCCTGGAGAGACCCACTCTGGGGTCCTCCTCTGGTATAACACCCAGCCCAGTGGACACAGCAGTCACATCCTGGCCTCTCACAGGCAGTCAGGGCTTGAAAAATTGAATTCACAAGGCAGCTGCAATATTCAAGTGGTCAGAGCTGCAAGGATGCTCTTTTATAAATCAAGTGCATCTACTGGCTACATCTTCCTAATCAGATCCTGCGGAAAAAAGGGTTTTTTGTCTGGAATTAATGTTTGGAGGTTTGCATTGTGGTTCCAAGTCAATATGTTTAAATGCTTTGCAAAAGAGCAATGAAAAAGAAAAAGCTCTGCAAACCGGTCATGCATATAAAAAGCCTCATCCTTCAGCAGACTGAAGTCACGTAATAATCCACTCCGCTCACTTATTTTAGTCTTGTTTTTAAAACAAAATGTGGAAAAGCATCAGAATACTCGGAGTGCATTCGACAACCCAGTGTCTCTTACTGAGCAGGTTGCAACCTGCAAACTTTCCCGAGGAACTGTGTGTGGCTGATTTGAACGACCCCATCCTTCTGTTGCCGTGCAGGCATGTGTGTTGGGACTGCAGCCTGCTTAGACCAAGATCAACTCAGCAGCATTTCATTCTTGTCTTGCTTTGCCATAACAAACACAATAATTGCAATCAGCATTATCACCCTAGCTATTTATTATTGTTATTTGACATATGACAATAATTTGCATTATCGCATGAGAGCCTCTTTCTATTTCAAGCAACAACATTGGATCAGGAAGATATATTGGCAGTCAAGCCGCCCATTTTAATTGACTTCCTCATCTTAGCAATGGCAGCACTGGTCCAGACTGCACACAGAATGAAGCCCTGCTAGCTGAGGACGCTGGCAATTTGCTCAGGTGTTCATCTCCTCACTTGTCTTATCCCAGTAAATGGATTTCCACCAGGAAGCGAAGGAACAGGTAGGAGCCTACCCAAGCCTGCCACAGTTGCGATAACATGAATGGAAAGACACACCAAAATACTGATAAAAAGTAGGAGTTGCCTGGGACAGATACAGTCCCCAGGCAGGGGACAGCTGGAAGAACAGAGATTTCTTCACCCTGGCTGTGTGCTGGGCTGTACGGAAGGAGGGGAGAGATGCCCATGCTCAGGGCAGTAGGCTTTGTCTCAGAGCCCTGCTGCTGCAGAGGCAAGGGGAACAGGCTGAGGTAAGGTACTGCCGGCCGCCTCTCTTGCCTCATTTATTTGAAAGGACAGCTGACGACAGCACTGCGAGGAACATTTGTCTGTGACTTTATCACTGGTTTCCATGGAAAATATTGTGTCACAGGAGAGTATGAATTCACAGCAGGAAAAGCTGAAGAATCAGAGAAGCTGGGTAACAGGGCTGCTGCCGCTGAGCCAGGGTAGCTGGGAAAAGGCAGGTCAGGGACAGCACCAGTATCTTACTCGTGGGCTTTCTCAGTGGTCAGCTTGCACATACAAGCTGCACATCTGCTGTGGGCAGCCAGGGTTTCCAGCATGCTACAGTGGCAAGGCCGCAGATTATTTTTATAAATCCTCACCCTTGCAAAGGCTTTTCCCCAAAATCACCCCTTGAGGCCTTCCTGGGCTTTCATCACCACCCCTCAGCCAGACCCCCGTGCCCTGAGTCCACTGATCCTCCCCTGGGGCCCTGGCATGGCTCAGATCCCATGTCACTAGAGGGCACTCAGGTTATTTTTTCCACTAAGCCTTCAGTATTAATATTCATAACATGCGCCACACTCTTGGGGCGGGTTGGCAATATTTTCTTACGGGAGTGGAGAATTTTTTTCCAGCTGGTTTGCAGGGAGCAGGAGCGATTGCAAAGGCAGCGCCTGTTCTCGGAGGGGATGCCGCAGGCGCTGACGGCAGTGCCAGAAATGGTGTATGCATGGCATGCGCTGCGCAGGCTGCTGTGCCAATATATGTGGGACCCCTGCTTGCAGCACCTTGAAGCGGTGCAGGAGAAGGAGATGGGTCCTGGCCCTTCAGGGCTTTCAATAAAGTGCTAATTGCAGCAAACTCCCAGCCTCATGGAGCTTCAAATAAAATAAAGAGTACTGACACATCCAAAGGCTGACGCTTGGTGAGGTATTAACTAGCAGTGCGGGCTTTTGTTCACTGCCTCTGAAGCAGATTACTAACGCAGCAGTGAAGTAATATACTTCTACAGGGACCTGGAAAAGATCCTTTAGAAAGAGGAGATGTGAGTGATGAACTGCCTGGATTGAGGGGTTGCACTGCAGGCCTCACTTGGAGGTTTTTTTTCTGCTATTTCAACCTGACGCTAAGGCTCCTGGTGTCCTGCCCTGGCTCTGGCGTCCCCGATGGAGCAGAGGATCCAGCCACTGCCCATGTGCCACTCCAAGCTGGAGCAGTACCGTTGCCTTTGGCACAGGCACCACGGGCCAGTCTCCCTGGCTCAGCACCACGCTCTGTGCTTCCCCCGCTGCAGGATGCCCCATGTCAGGTCCTTCCCCGTGTCCTGCCCATAGGCATGTGTGCACAGAGGCACACATCAGCACACAGGGTACCATTGGCATGTGCCCCAGAAGCAGCTGGCACAGGGCACGGCTCCAAGGAGCAAGGCTGTGAGGGGCACTTACGGTTACAGCTCCCAGGTTCCCCCAGCTGACTGGCGCCGGCCTTGGCCCAGGGGGTAAGCGACCTGTGGCAAATTCACTGATGCCTCCTCCACTGATGGCTGATCACTCAGCTGGGGCGAAGCCTTCACTCTTCCACAGGACCCCAGAGCTCACACACTGGTGGCTCAGTCTCATCACGACCCTCGAGCCTTCACCACAGCAAAGTGTGTGTCTTTCTCCTCTGATGAAGAACATTTCCCTCTCACAAGCGCCGTCTCATTAGCAGTAATGCTTTCTAAGCTGTAACTGGTATTCAAATCAAAGAGAAGTAGCATATTTTCGCTTATTTATTGCCACTTTATTTGCACTGGAGTAGCAGCTAGAGGCTCTGATTGGGACCCCCTTGTGCAAAACATAATGAAAAGACGGTCCCTGCCCCAAAGAGCTTCCGGTTTAATTACAGAACAAGCGACAACAGATGGATGCCCCATACAGACAGGGAGGAGCACAAGGTAGCAGGGAGACAATTACGATTAGCTTAATAAGCCGCGGTCACAGTACAACAGCTGCCTGCCATTGTCACTAATTGTCACTTCAATTGCTAGGAAAGAATTCTTTTGGTTTAATCATTAAATGTTCTCTGTCACCCGATGGGTGAAAACCCAGATATTTTTTTATGTCTTGTGTCTTACTTCTCTGTGAAACCACCCTGCCAAGCCCAGGGATCCAGGACACATTGCCTTTGGCAGTGGTGCTTCTGCAGGTATCTCCTGCCCCTGCTCACTTCCCACTTGGCCCTGAGACACAACAGCAGTTTCTGTCCCATCCACTCCTGTCCCTTCATGGTCTCACCATGAAATGGGTGGAGGAGCTACACACAAGGGTGTAATCAGAGCTGCAGGGACAGAGCACCACGCACCCAGCCCCACGTACGAGTAAGCAGCAGGAGGAGGTTTTGCTGCTGGAAGTCTGGTACTCTTCAACCACAACCTGAGGGTTAAATCCATATTTCTCTTTTTCTGTCTCTTTCTCCCCACCACGACCCAGCTACATCATATGTGCTCACTCCCAGTTTCTCTCATGTGCTCTGACACTGTGACTGTGGCAGTGTAAGACCAAATTGCCAGCCTTTCCATGGTTGAAGTAACCATCACACATCTAAGTGGTATTTAATTCAAAACTGCTCTCATCTGTAGCTTTCTTGACTAGCTATTTTCTATGTATTTCTGGTTATTTTTTTCTATTTATTTCTGTGTCTACTTCCAGATTTTGACTGCTCAGATTAATGTTTCAAATATTTCTGAGTGTTTGTTGAGACAGGCTTGCCCTTGTCACACATGCACGTACACACAAATGCTCGGAAGAAGCAGGATTCCTCCATGCCCACAGAGAAGGACAAACAGAGGGCACATCTGGCCATCCAAATTGGATTTCTGCTCCAACTGAGCCCCAGAGGAGTCTGTCTCTCTCCAGCAAGCAGAGAGTCTCAGGAGAGCGAGGCTGGAGCTTGAGGTTCAGCCCAGGCTTCACCAGGCACAGCTGCCCTGCACTCCTCCATTTCTACAGCCACCAGCTGTTGACCCTTCCTGTGCACAGGCATGACACCTCACATTGGCTGTGAGGTGACTCAGACCATCCCATCTCCCTTCTCCACAGATGCCCATCTTACCTCAGACTGGAAAAAATTACCTACTGCCTTCTGAGTTGCACCCAGACTCTCAAGAACCTCCACTGGGCCATGCCAGATCCCGGTAGCATCTCACTTTTACACTGGGCTTGCTCATAGGAGAGAGCAGAGCTGTGAGCATTGCCCTTTCTGGCTGCCACCGTCATACTGCAGGCCTCCGTGTAACAGGGACCTCAGCCCAACCTCCCGCCCTTCCAGGGGCCTGTATTGACTTTGATTTCCTTTGCTGTTCTCCTCAAGCTGAAGTAAAAGTCACCTGTGAAGAAAGCATGGGGTAGGGAAGGAGGATGGATTAGTCTGCACCAGTGAGGACATGGCCCTGGGCTCTCCAGGGCTCAGATTGTTCCCAGTGCACCAAACCCGCTGTGGCAGCGTGGCAAACAACAGCCAGCAATGAGGAGCAGCGGCTGGGCTGGCATCTCCTGCTCGTGCTGCGAGAGGGCTCCCCGCACATGGGCACGGATGCCTGCTGGAGGGCAACTGCTGCCAGCCACACCGACAGTGCTAGCCGTCAGTGCTGCACCATGTGGCGCGTTGTGCCAGCATCCTGGAGATTTTACCAGGATGGTAAAACGGAGGGGTTTACCAGCTACAATGGAGCCCGTCCAGCTTTGAGTGAACTAAGTGGGAGCGCTCGCACTGAAGCAAAGGATGAGCCCATGTACACTGCATGCCTGCCAAGTGCCACAGGCGGCTGCTGGGCAAGCCTGGCTGTGTCCTGCATGTAAAAGCCATTTCAGGGCACTTTGTTCATTTTGTAGTGTCCTAAACACAAGAATTAGGTTGCTTTTGCCTTGCAGCTTGGATCACTCTGCATCTTTTGATACTTGTGTCAGGTCAAGTATGAATTAATTGTACTTGCTGCTTTCCTAGCTATATTGCTTTTGTTGGAACAGTAAACCGCCAGGCTTATTAGCAAGCTGAAGAATATCTCTGGGTTTTGGTTTGTTTGTTTCCTGATCGTTAATAACTCCTATTTATTCCATTACTACAAAAAAAATATTAAAATATTCAAAGATTTTATGGCAGCTGCTGCTGAATCATTGCAAAGTGGTAAAACTTCTTCAGTAAAAATTAGCCCGTCACAAGTTTGTTTGCTGGGTTATCTGGGGTTGCATTTCTTTCCTTTCCCTACCTGGTAACTATCGACATGACAGGTACAAGCAAGATACAAGATAAAGGGCAAATGTAATTTTAAAATAAAACCTTCTGTGTTGAAAAGCAGTAACTATCTTGCAATCAATCTGCTGCTACTCTTTTCCTTCTGCTCAAGTGGATATAAGTCAGGGAAAAGGAGGATGCCACAGGACATAGCAATGTGCTTATCACAGCCTAGGTGGCTGAATGAGGTATCTCGGGGCCTTAAAGACTGTGACAGTTGGAAATGATTTGCCAGCACATATTTTGCACCATATGTCCTAGCAGTTGAAGTACCTATAAAGTGTGCTTAAGCAATGATATGTTGCCAGGGCGAAGGCTGGTGTTCCTCAGCCTTTCAGCAACTCTGCTGAGGGGAATGATTACAGAAGCTGCAGAAATCTGTTGGTTTTTCTCTGCCTTGGGAATGCAGGGCTGGCTGAACTTGCCAGCCAGCCCAGCAAAAAGGTAAAAGACGTCAGAGGCAATTAAAGGCGAGTCAGCGCAGAATCTGCAGAGTTCAAAAATACTTGAACTGAACCTGTCAGAGTGAGACAATATTCCTAAAAGAAAAATGCAGTCAAATATAGAGGGGGAAAAAACCAATATAAACATGTATTAGAAAGAAAAACCTGTTATTTCTGAAGGATGCAGTAATCTATTTGAGACAGGTCGTGGTAAATCAGTGCTTCGGTGGCTTATTTACAATGATGAGACAGATGATACAAAATGATGAGAAGTCTTGCATAACTAATTTGCTGCAATTTTTCAAAGCTGTTAGTGGGATGATAGTAAGGGAAAACAGAGAGGATACTTTGTGCCAAGATTTTTAAAAAGCACTTCATAAAGAGAAAAGTTAAAGATTAATTAACTATTGGCTGTGGTATGATAATGCAGTAAAGCATCTAGTTAGATAGACAACTGGCTTAAAAACAGCTTATGAGGGGAAGCTAGGACATGAGCAAACCAGCAAGCATTTGATTTTAAGACTTTAATTATCTGTAATGTCTTGTATTTTTAAATGACTAGGTTGGGATTTGAAATATTAGTTACCAAAATTTGCAGGTTAAGACAACAGTCAGATTTAATAAGCAGGAAGGGAGCTGGTCTATGCACCATACAGCTCTGCTCTGAAAGGTGACTGTGAAAATTACATACTGGATTTTTTTTACACGGTTATATTTTATGTTCAAGCACGACTGTTTCATAACCACCTGCTCTGCAAACTGAACTGGAGATCCTTGCACATCAGTGGGAATATCTGTAGAGCTGGGTGCTGCTCAACATGAATCAGGGCATCAGTCTGTGACCCGAAGCCAATAAAGGAGAGATGGGCTTTAATGCTGATGACTAACGTGAAACACTAAATCAGGGAGAAGTGCCAAGCTGCAAATAGCACTGTCATGCAATACTCTGCCAAGTATTAGGGAGTCCTATTCAGAAAAATTTTGAGCTCATCAGCATTGTATGTAGCTGCAATAAAACTGCGAGAAATAACACTGTCGCTGGTGGTACTGAATGCAGAATCTGCACCATATGGCCTGTGGTAGGTGCATTTTGCTGAGATTACAGCATGAAAAAAAAAGCAGTAGTTCCATAAATACTGATTTAGGACTGGGTTAAATCTCATG
The DNA here is from genome assembly GCF_963921805.1 of Phalacrocorax carbo. Taxonomy (NCBI): domain Eukaryota; kingdom Metazoa; phylum Chordata; class Aves; order Suliformes; family Phalacrocoracidae; genus Phalacrocorax; species Phalacrocorax carbo. Next base: position 26,845,929 of record NC_087521.1, on the reverse strand, counting down.
AGCTATGGTAGGTTTCTATGCTGCTCTTCCATTTAAGGGATCTTTAAGATGCAGTAAACATATGTTTCATATAGGGTAGGCTGCTCAGGAATTCGGCTGTTCTGGATAGCATGGTTTTGTCTGGGTAGTGTTTGAGGCTGAGTGACAAGGGCTGAGAGACAGAGAAGAAAAACTCACAGGCCATCGAAACAGACACTAGAAGATATATCAAAAACACAGCCTCAGCAGTTGTGGGGGATAATGCAGGGCTTGTGCACCTCTGTGTCTGCCCAGCCTGGACCCAGAGAGCCACACATTCAGATCAGGGCACTGGCCGAAAGGCCTCTGGGGCTGTCAGCAGCAAAACCTGTCTTGAGTCCTGTCTTCAGGAAAGCCTGACTGTCTCCCTGGCACAGGGGGTCTGCCTCTCCCAGGTGTCACAGTCAGATTCTGACGTTCTCTCATCCTCGTTTTCTTTCTTTCGCCAAAACAGCCATGCAATTTAGGTCACAGTCAAGCCTTCCATTATTGTTTCAAACCTCCAAGCTAATAAAAATGGCTCATAAAGGCTTTCATCTTATCTCCAACACCCATTTTCTAGTAATTCAGCAGGAACACTGCACCCTGCTGCCTTGTTGGTCCTGAGCTTCCCAAGCATCTTCTGCATATTTTTTTTCAAAATTTTTGCTGCAAACAGCTCAGCTGTCTGGAAAATGGACACTTACTCTTCACCTTTGCCCACCTCTCTGTTAAGGAGCTCATTAAAGTGTTCCTCTGACTTTCTGCAATTGAATTCTTTAGAACCAAAACCTCCCATTTTTGTTCTTTATCAGGCCCACACCCACTTGCTATCTTCCCTTCACTGCTACTTTTGTAAAATGCTCACATGGTGTTAGGACTTTTAATCAGCTCCATCATGTCCGGCAAACCACAAAAGAAATATCTTTTGCTTCATTCTTCAGCTTTTTGTACCCACTTTCAGCAATACCATATCCCTCTGCAAAAGACTGAGTTGGATTTTGAATGCAAACAATCCATCACACTGCATGTTCATCCTCAGCTGCTTTTGTGTCATCTTCCCCATGTTGTGTATATCTTGTAGATACAAACATCTTTCATAACTCTCATACAACACTCAGCCAAAACCTCAAACTCTTCTTAGAATTTCTGTGACGTCCCTATCTGGATTTGGGTTCCTCAAATGCTCTGGGGTATTTCTATGGCTGTTCTTATCCTGCTTCTTCATCATGCAGGTATTTCTGCTATCAGCATTCTTACAAGTCACAGTCAGAACTCCTCAGGCGCCTGGTGTTCCGGTCATTCTTGATTTCCTTAGCAACCTGTCTTTTGGTTATGTGTCCAATGTTCCTCCTGCACCAGCAACTACTGAACCTGATTTCTACCAAATCTGGGAAAAGCACAGAGGCAGCAAAGACACTGTATTCCAGCAATTTCTGTGCAAATGGGTGATTTAATAGAGGAAAGAGATGCTACATTTGTACCCTCCCAGAGAGAAAGGCAAGACTGGCTCCAGCCCTCACCCACCAGGTCTGGCAACAAACACAGCCAGGATACTCGTGGTGCTTGGTTGAGGGCCCACAGGGGGTAGGTGGGAAACAAGAGGGGAACTGGAAATATTGTGATTAGCCAGAAGGAAGTGGTAAACACTTTGACATACTGCAGGGCTGGAGGATATAGGCATAGGAAGCATGGGTGGGAAAGGCAGGTACTGGTCTGGAGTACTGGGTGTGGGGTAGACCTGAGGATGCTGCTGTAGAGATGATACAGAGGACAAGGGGAGGAACAAGCATCATTGCACAGGGCACAGATCTGCTGGAAAAAGGCTCCTCAGTTCTGCTGCTCATGAACCTTCTCCATCCTGGATCAATACTGACTAACCTATTGACACAATTAACAGTGACCTGATCTCTGGAGTTCTGTACAGCCATATCTTTAAGTGTGGCACAGTTAGCTGATCTCATTCCCTTGTAATTATTCATAGCACATGGACTCTTCTACCATGTGATTGGTTTCTTTCCCTATTTCAGCTCTGTAGTTCTCTCGCCCATTTCTTAGTACAAACTTGAGAAAACCAGCAAATATCAGTACAGTTCTTTATGGACTATTCCTGTTATTTCATCATTTGTTTCTGCAGTGACTACTGACAAAGCAGATACCATGCTTTTTTTTTTTATCCTGAAACAGCAAATTTATCCACCGAGGGCTTCCACACTGGCGACTGCTAATAACCTATGCTCATCATAATACATGCTTACATTGCATATCTAGCTGGCTTACTTCTGCTACAGAATGGGGGGTTTGCTCGTTTTTAAAAGACAGACTTCCAGCTCTCTCAGCTTTTGCATGGCTGTGGTACTCCCCTGATTGTAATGCTGTATTTTGGAGGCGGCCTGAACTGTGTAAGATCAAAACATTCCATCTTCCAAGTTTCAAGTCCTTTTTCCATCCTAAGTCATTTGCACATATAGTTGCGGTTTTCCCAAGGTGTATTTGAGTTGCTTACAAATCAGGGCATTTATAGCAAAGAGATATTAAGCATATAACCAGCCTGCAGTCTAAAGGACCCGGCTTCTTAAACTGAACACTTTTCAGTGTGACAGGGAAGGAGTCTGCAAGTAAAACTACTGGAAGTTTAGCTGTGTACCCATAGGAATACAAAAGCCCTTCTGCATGGTCACACTTGATGATCTTAAAGGTCTTTTCCAGCCTAAATGAGTCTAAGATTCCATGGTCATATACTAACTAGAAAGGGCCCTTAAAACAACATTAGAGCTCATACTTTGTGATGAATGGGGCCCATAGCCCTGCCTCAAGGTAGTGAAAATGATGCAAACATTCACTGGAGCCTCAGGATTTATTCTCAAGGGAAATGCAGTAAACAGGAGGAGGTGCAGACAGAGCAGGACAAGCTGTTAACTTGTAGGACATCTGAGTTTAACCTGAGCTGCAAAGACTGCATGCCAACTGCGTTAAAACGTCACGGCCTTCTCCCACACAGACAGGACAGCTACTCACAGTAACACTGATAAAGCTAGAGGTGGGGTGGCCAGTCTGACCAGGCTGAATCTCAGCAAGTCAGGAGCTGCTACAAGGTGTCTTAGACATAAGTCTGCCTACGTGATGTCACGGTCAAAATCCTGGGATAGGTATCCACCCAGGGCTCGGCATGGCTCCAACCTCAGGTTGCTGCCCCATGTTCCTTTGTGTGCCACCAGCTGATGCCATCCTTGTGCTTTGCTAGGAGTCCAGCAGTATCCCACAATGGGAGCTGTACATCACCTTGCTCAGCGGTGGCTGCTCCTCAGGGAGGCTTTCTCAGCAATAACGCACCAGATATAGATAGTTTTGGGGCAGGATAAATGGGTGGAGATGACTAGCGAGGACCTGACAAGGTAGATCCATTGGTTAACTTAGTGCACTCTTCATTATGTTCAGAGGAGAGACCATATCAGCCCTGCTAAGCAGTGTCTCAGAGCAGGTTCTCTAACCATGAGGCTTGGCTCCAGGGGTGATATCCTCTCCACTCCTGCACAAAGCCTGTTTCCCACGGAAAAGATGGCCATTATGTGAGGCAGCAATGTGTCATTGTGACAAAGTAGGCCAAAAGTATCCTGGGCTGCATGAGGAGGAGTGTTGCCAGCAGGTGAAGGGAGGTGATCCTTCCCCTCTACTGAGCACTGGTGAGGCTATACCTGGAGCATTGTGTCCAGTTCTGGCATCCCCACTACAAGATAGACACGGACATGGTGGAGTGAGTCCAGCGAGTCGGCACTAAAATGATTAAGGGACTAGAGGATCTCTTTTATGCAAGATGGGAGCTGGGAGAGGCTGGGAGCTGGGACTGTTCATCCTAGAGAAGAGAAGGCTCAGGGAGTATCTTATCAATGTATATAAATACCTGAAGGGAGAGTGCAAAGAGGATGGAGCTAGGCTTTTTTCAGCAGTGCCCAGTGACAGGACAAGAGGCAATGGACACAAGCTGAAACAAGAGAGTTTCCATCTGAACAGCAGGAAACACTTTTCTCTGTGAGGATTACCGAGCACTGGCATAGGTTGCCCACAGAGGTTGCGGAGCCTCCATCCCTGGAGATATTCTCTCATGCCTGGAGATACTGCCCACAATCCTGGGCAAAAGGCTCTAGATGGCCCTGCTTGAGCAGGAAGGTTGGACCAGATGACCTCCAGAGGTCCCTTCTAACCCCAGCCGTTCTGTGATCTGTGATTCTTTATTTTAAAAAAGCAGTGAGGATCATGCATAACACCTGGACTCCCAGCACTTTTAAAAAGGTGACCTCAACTTTCTACCTCAACAATGAGTGATTACATTTGGAAGCCATTCCTGAGATTCCGCTTGAGCTGAAGCCTGCTGTGAGTACTTTGCATTTACTCTTAGAAGCTACACCCAGCTGGATGGTTCAGAGAAAAAAAAATGTATTTAAATTAGGCATGTGGATTTGCATCTTAATCATGTTATCATGATTAAGTAGTACCTCAGTGTTACCTGAGGCAACCATAGGCTACACACCTAAATGAAACCTGAAATAGTCAAACCTCTTCTGCTTTACATATATTATGTCAGTGCAGATTTTCACATCTGCAGGGCAAATCATAGATTGGCAAGTGGCATTTTAATGATTGAAAGAGACAGCCTTGCCCAGGACAGGAACCAATTAATTGCAGTAATGATGGATGCTTTGAAATAATGTATCCTGTTCCTGGACCATCACAAAATTAAATTTAGGTCTTGTCCTACTCCCAGCATAATCAATAGCAAAATCTTGGCGTCAGCTGGACATCAGTGGATTTCAATGAAGTTATGACCATTTTTACCAGCCAAAGATCAGCCCTGGGGACCTTAGTTATTGACATCATGAGTCTCTGCAATTTGCTATTGACTCCAGTGAAGTCATGACAATTTACTGTAGCTGAGGATCTACCCCCATCCTGCTTAATGTCAGGAACAGAAGCAGTATCCATTAAATCATTAATCCTCTCAGAAAGAGCAATCACGACTTCATGCTCTTCTGGGCTGTCCAGCCTGAGCACTCAGCCTGTGGCAATGGCCACTGCAGAGTCTTCATTTTTGCACTTGGAAAAGTCCCCGTTTCCCCATCACAGCTAACAGACTCAGAACAAGTGACGATCACAGCAGCTGCCTCCTTTTACACTATATATCTACCCTTATACCTCATGGCAGGGAAGCAGCTCTCTGAACCTAAGGCTGCTTGGGGAATCCCTCCTTTCTGCTCTTCCCATGGTGCTTGCCAGTTGGAGGACCTCCTTGACTGGGAGTATGGGCTCTTGGCACCATGAGGTAATCACTGCCTGGCCTTCTGTCATGGAAAACAAGGCTTTGATAAGACACGTGTGATGCCAAAAAGTGTATATTTGACACTGTCACACACATAGTGGGCACAGCCCTTTTCCCCATGTTAGTGGGAATGCACCCACACCTGTAACACTGTGTTTGGAGGGTCGACATGGGGGGTGACGGGGAGCCAGCCCCCAGCAGGGAGGTGGGAAGGAGGGATCAAATATTTCCCGTTGGGTGGGGGACTGGTGGTGGCTGGCAGAAGAGGATTCAGGAAGGGGTAGCATTCACGCTTGCCTGCAGTGCTGTGAAGTTCAGGTCTCTTCTGAATTGCTGTCAATGTTGTTACAAATCTCGGTAATTGCTGGCATAACGTGTGAGACAGAGGGCTTCCACACAGCTTTGCTGAGACAGCGTAAGGTAGAAGCCAAAGATAGTAGCATTTGTGTAAATCCAGACTGAGTGCCTCTGGATGTGTAATGGTGCAGCCAAGATCAGCCTGAAGCTTGGGTGAAATCTTTGTTCAGAGCAAATGAATAGGGGCAAAATATCTTTTTTGCACATTGTCAGAAAAAACACTTTGGTTGTGAAGAGGTTTTATCGAACGGAAAAGTGACAATTATCAGGAGCAGCTTTTCAGGGTATTTGATGCTGAAGTTGGTACAGTTATTTTTTCATTGTCTCGGGATACTGTGAATAAATTGAAGCCATTTTGGTCCCACCTCTGCCTTTCTGAACAGTGCTCGGAAATTTATAATAAAGAACCGTCAGCTGAGGGTGGTTTGCCAGGTCGTCATTACTGAAGAAGTAAAAGTGTTTTCTGTACAATATCTCCTGCTGCTTTTAGGGCAGTGTACAACTGTATTTTTCCTGAATGCTATTTATGCTTTGCCTGTATCTTAGAAATAGATCGGAATATTTTCTGATTTCAACTTCTCATTACCACAAAATTATTATCTGTGGATTGTCTATTGTGGAGAGGGAACCAGGGAAGACAATAGAGTAGAGCTTACTTTTTATTTTGATTATACAGTCTCTGAAAATCAAAGAGCACTTTGTCATAGAAGAATGAAGTGTATATTAAAGTAATGTTACTTAAAATGCAAAAATATTTCATTCAAAGCAGACTAGTTCTTTTCCTTGTAGGTAGACTTAGTTGTGCTTATCTCCATGGGAACACCCCTATTAAAGTCAGTGACAGATTTTTAAAGGTTCAAGAGAGAAGACTGGAGAAGTTTTATTTTTCATCTCCAGTCTTTCCTCTTAAGACATAAAAAAATTAATAAAATGCAGTATTAATTTAAAATGCAATATGAATAACACTGCTACTCTCAGCAACCCAAGAGAACTAATCCTACAGATTAGCTAAGAAAAAGGAACACATTTCCTATCTATTTTTTGCACACATCACCCAAAACTCATCTTATTCTCTGCAATGAACAGTACTACTGTCAGCTTGGCTGAACCAGAGTGCCAGAGTATCTAGCAAAAAGAAAAAAAAAGCCCACAAAACAATATTGGATAATCTTAGTCTAACATCAACTCAGGCGCAAAAAATTGCCTCCAGCAACACGATGCTTTTCACACTTTGTACAAAGATTGATTTGACTGAGCCTGGCAGATATGAAGTTGCAGTAACACAACACTATTAAACGACAAAATGGCAGCTGTACAGAGAGCAAGACATGGTACTGCCACTTGCAAGATGTCATAATTGTCAACGAGTATTTGGGTTTTCTAAAGTCGTCCCTGTCCCACTGCTTCCACCTCCTCTGAAGATCCCTGAAGTAGCATGAGTCTAAGGGGGTTTTAAGTTTTGTTTTGCCAGTCTTCCACATTACCATGTGCCTAAACAAACTGGACCATCAAGCCAACACCTTCCTTGGGATATTGTGGACTTGAAATCAGAACTGAAATAAAACGGAGCTGTTGTGTTGCCTAAATGTGGTGATGACAGTCTGTTCCAGATGTCCATGACAATGGCCTCATCTAAACCCCCAGTTCCCTACACTTCAGTCATTTTCAGACAAATTCTGGAAAAAAAGAGAACAAGTAGCCTCATAATGATTTTGATGGAAGCAGCTGCCCACTTCAGTTAATGCTGCTCTCAAAGCCTGAATGGAATGGGAAGCCCATTAATTTGATGTGATCTGTTTCAGGCTCCTTGTATTAAACTGCCTGTAATCAGGAAACATACTGATCAATAAGACTGACGGTTTCCTGAAACAGCAGCAGGGAGGCAAGTTCCCTTCTTTCAGGTGAAATTTAAATAGGCATAAATTATTGAGAAAGAAAGCTATGTGAGTAAGAAAAAATACTGAGATAAAAACCAATGTGTTTGGGAACCTGCTGCATCTCGACTGGAAGAACTGAAGGATTAGCATGGTTTCTTTGCCTATGATGGCACTCTGCTCCCTAAATGTTGCAAAGCAAACCAGCCAGAAGTGATACTATCCCTAAATGTCTCTACTAATACACCTAATGATTTTTTGCTTCTTTACAGTTTTTTTTTTCTCTTTAAGAAAGCATGCAGCAAGTGCAAAATCTTTTCCTATCCCAGTTTGCCCCACCTTCAGTTCAAAATGTTGGGTTATACCATCACTAAAATCTACATAAAAGAGCAAAACAAAAGCACTGCCAACAAATGCACTTAATGGCAGAATGCACTTAACAGAAGGTAGCCTGCCAAATGGCTTTGCTGCTCTTTTTTTTAATCATTGTTATGAGGAAGCATTTAGTGAAAAGTGGAAATGACCAGACTCTCGGCCCTTCCCAGCACTTCTCCATGAGGAAATGCCCTTTCTTTCTACCCACTTCACTCATCACATGCAGAGACAGGAGTGTTTCTGAAACCCCCTTGCTCATCTAGTGCATTAGCAGTGAGCTGAAGCAGAGAGAGTTCCCTGGAAGCTGAAGCAGAGTTCTAGCATCCACCACCCTACCAAAAGAGCAGAGAATTTGTTTTCTTTGAGGAATTTTCTATGTACTTCTCACCATGGCTAACATCACACCAATGGTGACTTAGCTGTTGTTGTTTTTAATATTGAATACATTAGCTCAATACTCAGGCTTACATGATGCAATGTCATCAAAGACAGCCCCCACTGACAGACTATTTTTGGCTCCTAGTATGGATGACAGCTGTAGATTTACACTGCTTTTGGCAAGCAGGAATTTTTTAGAATATTGCCAAATACAAACAGAGCTGGAAAGGTGACAATTTCCTAAAAAATAATTCCAGGAAGGAAAGTCTATGATAACAACAAGATATAAACCAGTTGTGTTGCTTTTAGGCATGTTTAACTCTTTCTTATATTCTACCTTTGGAACTCATTACTAGGAGCTCTCTCTGATTTCAATTTAATTATATTTAATTATATTTTGCATTCTGAATCCTTAGAAAACTCCTCCCTTGCTCCACATTAGTCAACTTCTCTCTTGGTTAGAAATTTCATCTAATTTCCTTAATGAGTAGAATATATTTAGATCTTCTAGCTAGGTTTTCTAGCTGTTCAGAGGCTCCGTTTTGCCTATTAATGTAAAAACAATTAAAACAAAAAGCAAACAAAAGATTGCAATTTTATGCATTTTTCTCTTTTTCGAGAATTATCTGTGTGAATGTGACAAAGTAGGTATTTATGACGTCTTCTTCATTTTTTTTTATTTTTAAGCATAGGGTTCTTTATTGTTAATGAGCTATGTTTGCAATTTCTGTCCATACTCTTTATATTTCTTCATTCTTCTCAATTCCAAAGTGATCTGTGGGTGGATTTTCCTGAAGTCATAAAGTGGTGACATAGCTATTTCCTGTTGCCATCAAAATTCTGTAACAGAATTTCTCCCTCTACTAGTTACTAAGTTACTTGGAGTACAGCCAAAAACACACACAAAAAAGGAGACCTAAGTTGATTGCCTCTGAATAAACTTTTCAGTAGCCATATGGACTTCGTGCCTTCAGTTCTGCGAGTCTACAATGATTCCAGAAAATATAAAAGTGAGAACCCGTTCGCTTACATTTTTTTCCTCACAAAAAAGAGAATTTTTAAAGTCAGATCAGTCCCAGAAAAAGGGGCTGTATTTTTCCACCGAAATATACCACAGGAAAAAGGAACTGGTAAGATGGATCATTTAATTCATTTTAGCCAGATCACATTTATTTTTAGTATATGGAATTGGCACAGATGAGTAACAGAAGCAGAACACCTTTAGCTACATTTTCAAGCTTACATATATTTTTCAGTATGCATACCAAACGTCACTTTTCACCTAGGTAGGTTTTTTGTAACTGCAAACCTTGCTGTGAAAACCCAGCAATATTTACATTACACAAGGCTTTTAACCCTTTGCAATAGTTTCTGAAATCTTTCAACTAATTCTGGAATACCTACAGTATTGCTCATAAATAATCCTGCACGTGCTGGTCTGATACACTAAACCTTCCATAGTTGTTAAAGCAGACTACAATATCATCTGTCACCCATCTGTCGTATTCCCAGCACAGGATCTGATTCTTCCCTGTGCCTGGTGTAAGTCAGGAAGAGCTCTTGAAATCCCTGAATTCTACTAATGTAAAACAGACCAAGGAAACTGGAAATGTTAATGTGTGATTGGTAGGCAGAAAATGGCTATTTCTTCATCCAGCTGCAGTTTCCTTTATAATCTCTCCTTGCTGAGGGAGATGGTGATAATCACCATCTGCAGGAACAGATAAGAAGGGGAAGGATAGATATTGTAACGGGATCTTTGCAACTCTGTTCTCCTCAGCCATTACTCTGATCAACTGCCCAGAAATGAGTCTCCAAAGTGGTAATAAGTGGAAAACATTAAACTCTCCTTTTAAATAAAGCAACAGCACCAGGAATACAATTGGAATTGTTAAAATGCTAAGGATCCTGCAAATGAATGTAGCTACGGTATTAAACAGTTTGAGGTCAGGTGAAACAACTGTAACCAGGGAGGAATATCAAGGGAGAACAATGAAAACTTCTAGATATGCTGTGAAATATTTTTCCAAGTGGATGTTTGTAGAAGGAAGTACAAACAGATAGAAGTCATTTAGGAAAAACAGAATAAAACTATTTTATTCTGCTGTGTTTTTTTCTTTGTTTTAAAGTCATAGGTTCTCAGTATAAAAGTGTGATTCACGGCACCTTCTATCAAACTGCATTTTTTAGAATTAACAGGTCCCAACATGCCTGTACCTTCTTGATCCAGGTGGTAGGTCCAAATGCACTGCACAGTATTATTATGATCTGAACAGCTCTCAGATGTAACAGGCATTTGGTGTCAAAGAGATATCTATCAGATATGCCTGAGGGGCAAGGGCTCCTAGAAACAAGTATTTCTGTAAACATCTGCTAGACCTCTCTGTCACGTTGGGAGCAATACCTTCTGCTACACAATATTCCATGTAGCTCTGTCTGGTTATGTTCCAGACCCTTTGAAAAGGGCAGCTCCCTGTATGCAGCACTGCTCGGGTTTGGCCTGGCCATTGGCCCTGAAGGTGACGTTGAGAACATCCAGGTCTTTCAATGATGACTGACACGTCACATCGGACCGTGGAGGAACCCTGGCAACTGCAGCTACCATGGTGCAAACCCCCATCTAGCTCCAGCTCCTGGAGGCAGGGGGTTTCCCAGCCCTGACAGAACCAGCACTTGGCTGCCTCTCTTTCTGGTGTGATGATTTTCGGAGAGCACACAGCGCTCCATCTACTTGCCAGGGGAGACAAGCAAGGAAAAGGCATCCTTCCCAGTTCAGCTTTGCATCAGGACCTGACTGGCTGCATTCCTAGAGAAGTGAACTCCCATCTCAAGCTACTCAGCATCTTGCCTTAAGGTGCTGCAGCCTCCAGAGAGAACAGTTCTCTGAATAAGTTGCAATACAAAAAAAAAAAAACTAAAAACACCAAAAAAAAAGCACAGCAGAAAGTTTGAGCGCCTTACAGCGAGCTCCCTTCTCCTTCAATGGAGCACTGACAATAGCTGTTAACACACAGGGCTCCATTTGCCTGGGCTAACTGGTGCTGCTTTGAAATAAAGCCCTATCCCCAGGTAGGCTTTGAGAGGTGCAGAGTGCCACAGCTACAGGCGCCATGTTGTGCTGCAGGGCCTTGCCCACGCTGCAGCCATGTGCCTGCTGCCGGGGGCTCCACTGAGGCCAGCCCGGCCACGGAACAGGGGATCGTGGCCGGGCCAGGGAAAGGGACGGCTCCGCTCCAGCCGCGGCTGGAGAAGCCTCCCGAGCCCCCGCACAGGCTGCGGGCTGCAGCGCCCAGCCAAGGCCTGTGGGGATCGTGGCCTCTGGGGTCACCCCTGCCCTCCGAGGGAAGCCGCGACCGGGGTGGCCCAGGGCAGGCTGCCCGCCCTCTGGAGCACGGACGGCCGCGGTCTGACGGGCGAGGAGGGGACTTCGCCCCCGAAACCCCGTCGGGATGGCACAGGCCAGGTGACACACACGCCCGAGAGACGAAAGTGCGGATGGGAACGCGGCGCTGCCGCCGCTCCTCGCACCCTCCGTGGCGAATCTGCCGCGGCGTGGCCGGGAGCGGGCACCCGCCCAGCGCTACGGTGCGGCGCTCGTTCCAATCTTCCTGCGCGGCCCTGCCCACGTCGGAGCGCGCGGACGCTGCGTGGTGGGCGTGGCCGGGGCCGCCGGGGCCGCTCGGTGGGACGCGCCGGGCCGCGCTCGCCGGGGGAGGAGGAGCAGGAGCGGCCCTTCCCCGCTGCCGGGGAGAGGCCAGAGCGGAGCGGGGGGGTGGTGGTGGCTGGGTCCGGCCCATGGACCGTCCGGGCCTGAGGCGGAGCCCGTGGAAGGAGCCGCTCGGCCCCGGCGCGGCCGTGAGGGGCGAGAGGCAGCGCGGGGCGGCTGAGCGCGGCGTCCCGGGCCTTTGAGCTCCGCCGCCGCCCGAGCGGCCCGGCCCTGCGCTGCGCGGCGCGGCGCGGCGTCCGCCGTCGCGGCACCATGTCGGCCAAGGTGCGGCTGAAGCGGCTGGAGCAGCTGGTGCTGGAGGGGCCGCAGCGGCACGACAGCGTGCTGAGCGTGGAGACCCTGCTCGACCTCCTGGTGGGCGTCTACGCCGAGTGCAGCCGCGACTCGCCGCTCCGCCGCGACCGATACGTCTCCGACTTCCTCGAGTGGGGTGAGCGCGGGTGGGAGGGCGAGGGCGGGGGCGGGACGGGGCCCGGGTAGTGGGGTTGTGCGGCATCCCCGGGCGAGGGGCGGCTTGGCCCTGGGTGTGCGCTCCCCGCCGCTCCCGGCTGCGGCCGGGCGGGGTGGGGTGGGGAGACGCCGCCCCTGGATGCGGAGCCTCCCGGGGGAACACCCCCACCGTCAGCCGGGCCTTGACCCTGCGGGTCCCTTCCCAGCTCCGCTCGGTCCCCAGAGAACCGCCTGGCAGCAGCCGGCAGCAGGAACAGCACCGAAGCGTCCTTGGCCTGAAACCCTGCTGGGCTTAACCCGAAATGTCAGGCTAATCCAGGGCTCCTCGGAGGGGTTCCTACCTGGGGGAGGGGGAGAGCAGCAGGCTCAGGCTTTGAAATACTGCTCTGGTGCCAGGTTTGTGGCTGTTGGAGAGGGCGTGCGTGCGTGTGTCTCGAAGGAACAGCAGTTACCGTTCATCATGCAGTCTTTTTAATTTGGGCATGCCCCCGAAGGACAGAGCAATTCTAGGCAGCCTTTATAACAGCTTTGTTTAATGGTTCCCTACTGTTAAGCGGCCTGATAATGAGAAACCTCCAATAGTCCAGAGCGTGCTGACAAAAGAAAACGTGGATGCTTGTGATAACGCTTAGGATAAAAGTTTTGTGTCCAGTGTTGTTTAGTTAAGACTATTGACTACAGGTATGTCGATAGTAGAGATTCTTCACTGCTGCATGCCTAAATGAATTTATGTTAAAATGGCCATGGTGGCTGACTGGTTTATTCAGCTGAGTAAGTTATGAATAATAATGTATGACGAAGGTGACTTAACTTCTCCATGGAGCGGGAGGGAGGAGAGATCATTGCTCGCGAGTATATTGTCCCGTTTATCAGCTGTTCCATGCATGTACAGTTAATTAGGCTTTTAAAGAGCCCTCTTAAAAAAAAACCAAACAACACCACAAGGATTTCCTAAGGGAGAGGGAGGGACCGATTTACTTCAGTAAATGCAAATGTGTGTCTTTAGCACTACAGGCCAGAACACTTACAAGTAGGGACAGCTGGTTCTCCTTAATTTCTGTGGGGACCACCACTCTTTGTCATACGCTAACAAACTAAGAGGATTCACTTCCTGGACTCTTCTATTGACGTCAGTAATGCGATTGCCAACTGAATAATTAACCGCTTTATCACATCTGCCCTGAAAGGCTGCAGCCTGGGGAATATTGATTATTTGTTTTGTGGTGGGAGCTTTGTGCATCTTCGGCAAAGTGCAATCTGGTTTTATACCCTTGTTTTCAAGCTGATAGCTTGTAGGAGGGAGCACCTACAAACTGTTAAATGTGATAGATCGGACTACAACGGTACTTGGAGCACTGAAGTTGAGGAGAGGATTTGGGGCAGGCCAAAGAATGATATACTCTTTCTATAGCACTGCTGGTGGTTGTGTCTTACTGATTGATCCCTGCGTTGTCATTTTCTGTGTGATGGAGAGGCCGATTATCCAATTGTTTATAAAATCTCTTATTTTAATTCTATTTATTGTGTTCACTGAATGTGAAAAGGTTACTGACTTGATGAAAAGTATAGCTCGCAATAAAAACAGTGTGCAGTTCTTACTGCAGTGTGGGATTACCCTAGTATAACAAAGTGCCTATTCAATAAATAATTGAAATGTATGTGAGCTACCATCTGGTGCTGCAGAGTAGGGATAAAAGTTTATAATCCAGGCTCTTGATGGTAAGGGGATGGGCCTAAATCTGGACTGCTGTATATTTGTGTTCCATCAACAAGGAATACCCGTAAAACGAATTACAGTTGATAGTCTGTGTTCCTCCCTTTCCTTCAAGCTGTTAAAAACAAATAAATGCCAACAAGGAGACATCTTTTATCTGTGTCCTAATGCCCTCACAGTGTGTTTCCACTGACAAGGAACGCGTTTCTGCCTCCAGCTAATAAGGAAAATATCATGCCAAACACGCTAATCTTCCTCATGTCATGAGATGCAGTCTGAATTACAGCCCAGTTCTCTGTTAGAAGATATTCTGGATTGATGCGCACAAGTTTTGTGCGCTGTTATATGTTTGTAGAAGCATGAGAATGTGGCTAAATATTCGGGATGTACTTTGAAGATCAGTGTTTCTTTATCAACTGGAGACAGAAGGAATTTCCTTTTGACGAAATGGAGACTTATCACTGACAATGGAAATAAGTTCCATAGGTATTAAGATTAAGTTAAGCCGAGCTGGATAGCAAGCATTTCTTCACTATTTTGAATGTAAAACTGGGTGTAAGGTATCACACATGTAAAATTCCCATAAAATGATTCAGCGTGGCAAATGGACTTGCTTGCATTCTTAATTGCCAAGAGTTCAGGTGTGGTAGTTGGGGCAGAGCTTTTTCCTGACTGTGGGGTGCAGAGGAGACGCTGAGTTGTGTGGTGTAGCTGCTGGATGTGGAGATACCTGCTCTGTGACAGCAGCGTGATGCTGCTTGTATTCTGGAGCTGGTGATTGTGGGAGAAGGGAAGTGGGGAGTCCGGAAAGTTAAGTCCCATGTTTATCCGATGAGACTTAATGCCACCTTCTCCCTATTCAACATCTGTAGAAGACTTGCACCTCACCTGCAGAGGCTGGTGAGCCCCAAATGGTGGATCTTATTGTTCCTGTCCTATAAATCCCGCCGCTGCTTCCTGGCAGTCCTGCCACAGGCTTATTTCTTCAAAATCATCTTCCTATTCGCTAACCATAGAAGAGCATAGGGTGTGGCCGTTTGCCTTGAGGCAGCTTGTGGCTTCCATCGCTTTAGAAATGTTGTAAGGATCTGCCATTTTAACCTTGGCAATTGTAGCTTTCCCATGGTGAATGGAGCTTTCAAACAGACTATGTTTTTTCCCTCTGCTGAAAGTGTAATGTGTGTATCTTTATGTCAGATATCTGGAGAAGATCTAGCTGAGCTGCAAGTGAGGAATTCAAAAGCCTTTCTAGTTATTTTTATTTATAACTCCTGTTGAATAACATCTCTCCCAATTGTTTATCACTGTATTGTTTATATAATAAAGCTTGAAATAATGCTCAGTATTCTTAGTGGGAATTGATTCCAAGTCTGTTAGATAGCAGACCCATGTCTACATGTTCAGAAAGAATTTCCCAAATCTGTGCTTAGTGTCTTTTAAACTGTTGCTACATCTGCTGCTCCTGGAATGAGAAATAGTGAGGAACTGTAACAGTAAGGAGTCCTGTTTATTCTAGTTATACTTGCTTATTCCTCTCTGGAAGTCATCAGTGAAACTGGGCTGCTACAGCCCTTGTGTCCCTAAGGCCAAACTGCTTGACCATCTCTGCTCGTCCTTCCGCTTGTCAGGAGAGCAACCTAGCTGGCGTCTGAGGAGATGCTGGAACTGGACAGTCCTGGATCCTAGAAAGCCTGTAAAACAGTCTGCCTGGCCCTGGAAGTCTATGGATGTACTTCCCTTGGTAAAGCTGACCTAGGCCACTAGTGAAGACTACCGAAAGCTATCAGCAAGCACAGAGGTGGCCTTTGGATTTATCCGATGGATTATGGTATGCATCATGGTGCTTGGGTGCTGTAGGGTGGTATTGTGCACTGCAGAGGGACCTCCTAAGAGACTCTTCCTACAAAAAATGTATGCTGTCCCTTTTTTCACGTGATGACGAGAGTATAGGAGTGCTGGAGCAGCATGGTTGCAGCTCAGGTGTCTGTGTACCACCTGTCCTTTGGCTTTCAGGTACAGTGTTCCTCCCTGTGGAGCCCCTTGATCTGTCATACTGAGGGATATGAATCTTTTGCAATCCTGTGCTGGGATGGCTGCTCACAGGGCACCTTGGTGGCTGGCATCACATTCGTGCTTGTCTGACATCACCTTGTTTTTCAGGAGTTACCTTAGTTGGCTGTGTCTGGTACTTACTGCCCCTTACTTGCAGTCAGCAGGGACTGGCACAACCGGCTGCTCCATTTTTGAACAGCTACTTGGCACAGTTTGCAGCCAGTAGGCAAGCATGTTCAGCGAAGAGTCTAACAGGAATGGGCCTTATTTGTATTTGAAATGCTCTTGGTGCTGCATAGGCACTCTTGCTCCAGCCTTTGTTTCCTCTGACCCTGTTTTGTACTGCTGGCATGCTACAGAGGGCAAGATGGCACATGTCCCCATGTAGTTTTTTCAGTGTGTCTCACTCCTGGACTATGTACTGGCTAGTCCTCTCTGAGAGCACCTCAAAACCGATGTCACAGTAGTTTAGACTGATCTGAAATGTGGTTGTGTGGTTTTTGAGTGGTGTGTTGTTTTTTTTTTTCCCCTTGAAGCAGGCACACAGGATACTTCTGTGGACTATTTCTTCTGGTGTGCTCAGAGCCATCTGTTTGAATGCTGACTTATCTTCTCTGTTCTCAGTTTGTGAAAGGTCTGCTACCCAGCTAGACTGGTCTTCTGCTTTTGGATGGTGGTAGTGTTTTTTTTTTGTTTGGGTGTTTGTTTTTATTTTTCCTGAGAGGAACTTACTTCAAGGGGGCTGAAGTTGTGGGGAAAAGAAAGACTGTAGATGATTAGCAGAAGTAGGCTAGCTGGGCACCTGCTGCCAAGCCTTGAACGCAGTCACATAATAGACAGTGGATGATGGTGTAGTAATAGCAATATATTCCCAGTGTGGGGTAAAGGAGGGAAAAATGTGCATGCAGAGCAGTCAAAGAAACCTCTCTAGCCTAGCCTCGAGATGCCACTTTTGGGTATATATCTGTTACACTTAAGGCTGGACCACAGATGGAAAAATCATGCACAGAAAGTTCTCCAGAAAGGGTTGCTGTCGTGCTGCTGGTGGTGCAGTGATTCACAACTCTGGGTTTCTGTCAAGACTGGTGCTTCAAGTTTGGATCTTGCTGTTGGCGGGGGCTCTGGGAACTTCGCAAGTCTACTCTCAGGCCTACTTTCTCCTCCTTCCAGTTCTGCCTAAAGAGGCACCTTAACCTGCCAAATAAAAAAAAAAAAAGTCTAATAAGGGAAGGGAGAACCTTGCAGGGTGCTCTTTCTGTTAGAAGAGTGTAGTGCCTGTTCCCTCAGCCTGAAAAATGTTGTATTCACAAGTGTAGACTTGGACCTGAGAAAAGGCCTTACCAGCCTGCATTAGAGCATCTTCAAAACTAGCTGCAGGGCAGAACTAGTCCTCTGACTGCCAC
Organism: Phalacrocorax carbo; assembly: GCF_963921805.1. NCBI lineage: Eukaryota > Metazoa > Chordata > Aves > Suliformes > Phalacrocoracidae > Phalacrocorax > Phalacrocorax carbo. Next base: position 26,828,288 of record NC_087521.1, on the reverse strand, counting down.
AGGCACTGATGTACTAGAAAAAGTGCTAGGTAAGGGTGGGGGCACGATGTGTGGCCAAGTGTGCTGCTGGTGTTGGAGGCAGAAACTATCCTTAAGTATTCTTGAGATGACCTTAGATTTGTCAGACTTTGAGGGTTGCTTGTCAGGATCTTTCCTTTGGCCTTTTTGGGTTACACCAGGAAAAACTGTCACTTGATAACATGTCATATCTCTTGACTTGAGGGCTTAAATTCCTCTCTTCTTTCCCTTTCCCTTTAGCACTCCTCCCCCCCTCCCCTGCTTGCAGAAGTACACATAGAAAGCCGGGAAGGGACCTCAGGCTCTGCTAGCTTGCATAACGTTCTTCTCTGCAGGCAAAAGTTGTGCAGTGAGCGATAAGCCTGTTAGGCACATGTGCAAAGTGAGCGTGGTTGGATAATGAAGACAGCTGATGAACAAGAAAACTGAATTTCAGATTCTAGCTGAAGTTCCTCTGCTTCCATCCTCTACCCACCAAAGCCTGTTCCAATCCCTTATAGTAGAGCTAGCAGCAGGGAGAGAGTGGATGAGGGCCCACTGGGGCAGGGTGAAGCTGCAGGTGCCTTGCAGAGGTTCTGGAAAGGCTGGTGGTGGTGGTGGCAGCCACGGTTTCTTTGTGCATGGTGCAGTGTGGGTGCACCTGGCACCCTTTGCCTGCTCCTTGAAGGCTTTTCTGTGGTCAGAGACGGAGGGCTGTAGCTTGGATTGCCTTTGCTGATTAAGTCTTTGGTGGTCATCTGGCAGAATAGTGTGAGCATGGCTGCCAAATCCCAGTTTTCTGCATACCTGCTTTGAGTAAACTGGTTCTGTTCTTTTGAAAAATATATGTTAGGATTAATTCTTGTTTAAGTAGCCCAGACTGCCATGTTAGCTTTGATAGCACTGTAGTCAGGGCTAGTGATCTCAAAGCATGAGGTTCAAAGCCTGCTGCTGTATTTATGATGGACCCTTTACAGTACATCTGTTTTAACCTGTTATTTTTAGAATGAGGCAATATCTTTTAATGACTTTTTCTGTGAAACTTTACACTGTGAAACATTGGCACTGAATGCTGCAGTTTTGACAGTGGGAGAGTAATGTGGTCTGGAGGATGAGAGATACGTTGCAAGTGGTGTTAAAATGAGAGACATCCTGCGTGAAGCTTGTCTTTTGTCCCATAGAAGGAAGTTGGTATCGCTTTTCTCCTGTGGATAAAGTTGCTAATAAATAGCAAGTCATTAGTGAGGGCTTGAGGAATTACATGATATGTTAAAGGCTGTGACCTATATTTTGTATTTTGTTTTTTTTATATACAAAAACTCAGAAAGGGGTAAATAAGTAACTGATAAATTTGTCTTCATATAGCAAAAATGTGTGTAGGTAGCAGTTTCTCACTCACAGTATATGATAAGGTATAGGATGCAGAAGTAAGGTTTCATAAGCATCCACAAGTCTAACACTTTTTCTGACTTGTTTCAGTTAGAAATCTAAATTATTTTCATATTGCTTTTTCATAGGTGATATTAGGATATAATATTTTGCAAAAAAATCCACCCAACTTAATTCACGTCCTTAAAACTCGGTGGTTGGCACAGTTATACATTATCAGTAGAAGTGGCTTGGATGTTGGTTTAGTCAGCAGACTCAGTGCAATGAACTTTTTTATCAAATGAAATTGAACTAACCTTTTTTTTTTTGCAAATAATTCATATGTGGGAATGAGTCAGTTTCTTCTACACCTACTAGAAACAAGTGATTTTAACTGTGAGTCAGAACTGAAGACACTTGTTTCGTTAGCTTTTTTTAGCAAGTTGCTTTTACTTCATGGTTATTAATGTTTTGGGATTTAGAAATGTGGATCTGTAGCTGAGATTAGTTGGGAGTGTTAAACTACTACAGATTCTTCAGATTTATGAAAGTTAGATTTTATCCCTTGCTTGTAATTTGAGGCAATTCATGAAAGCTGTTTTTAGATGGATATTACAAAAAGGAAGAATTATAACACTTACCTGAACAATTGCAAATTTATCTGAGCCATTATCAGAATATAGTGTCTAGGATTAGGAGAAACTTTATAGGTTCATCTTTTTCATTACCCATGTCTCAAAAGATGAATAGGATGATGGACCACAAGCAAATCCATTTAGAAAAATAGAAGGGACTTGTTAAAGCTTTTGACTGTGTTTCTGCGTTTGATAATGCTTTAAACAGGGTTGAGGTTCATTTTTCTGAGCCTTTCATAAGGTACACTTGAGAATTCCAGTATATTCTTGATGTAGTTACCGAAGAGCTTGTATCATGCACACTAATATATCCCACTGAAGCTCCAGTATTTTTTTCCTTTTTTTTAAGAAAAGGAATTTAATTTTAAAAAGCTTTTCCGGGTCTAAGAATTTCTAAGTACATTTGGTCTGTGGTTCAATGTGATCTGTTCATTTTAGCTGTCTTCTAATACTAAAATATTCCACTCTATTTTTCTCATCAGTGTGTGCAGATTGTCAGAATGCAAGCTTTCATTTATGAAGATTTTTGTTCACTACAATGAATGTAGCTTTCTTCAACAGGAAGCTTCACACTGTTTTCTTAAGCCCTGATTTTGCATAGACCTCAGTAATCATGGCTGTAGATATACTTAGAGTGCATTCAGATTAAGTGTGTGCAGCCATCATTGCCAGCTGAGGCCTTAGGCATCCTGAAGTGCCTGAGATCTTAATTTCTGTCATTCATGTCATCAGGGTCTTAACACTGAAACCTGTTATTAGTTAACCATGGCCTAAAGCTTCAAATGTGGCTACTACTGCTGGATGCCCAACCTGAGCCCTCTATAAAGAAGTCCAAGCTTTGGAAAATGGTGGGGGTGTTGTCACCAAGTATTGAATAATTGAAAATGTGTGTAGTTTATTAACCAGGTGTGCATTAATGAAGGCTGAGGTATAGTTCTTAATTTGCTTAAGTGCAGTGCCATTGAGGGCTGAATATGTACAACTGGCTTTCCCAAAAAGGCCAAGAAGAAAAAAGATCAGAAGCAGCATCGATTCCAGATATATCCCAAATTCTTTTTACCATTTAAAATTGTTCTCAAACATTAAAATAAACATGGGTAATTGCATTGTGAAGTCCAACTTGAAATGTGTTTACACCAGTATAGTGAGATGTGTGCGTTGAGGATTTTAGAAAAGTCTATACAGAATTCTGTCTGGAATTCTAATTCAGCTTAAACCTGGGTTATGTCGTTCTATTTTTCATTTTAAAAAAAATGAGTAAAAGATGAAGTAATAAGTAAGATGAAACCAGTTTTAAACTCATTTAAGTAGATACGTGGAAGTCAGTCTTAAGAGTGTTGAAGCTATTCTGGCAATATTGTACTTATATTTGGGACTGTGTAGTTTGTGGGATGTGGATTCACTCTTTTTATAGATGGTGCAACTTTACCCAAAATATAGCAACCACTATAGAAGTTTGGGGTTTTTTAGTATATTATGATTTCCCTGCTAGTAATGGACCCTTAGCCTAAGGACTAAACTGGATGCCTTCCCTCGATAGACGAGACTTAAGTAAAAGCTTTGGGTCACTAGAAATTCTCGATAGGTATATAAAAATAGATCACGCCCTAAATTGGTGTAAACACAATAAATACCCTCTCCCAGGAAAGAACCAATCTTTTTAATTGAACGCATTAAAAACTTGAATTCTTTTGAGTTGTGCTGAGTGGGATGTGGGATTGGGGGAAACCTCTGTCCTCATCTGGGAAGGATAAGGTTTCTAGTAATTGCATGGTAATATTTCTGGGGCATCTGAAACCTTTTTCCCACTCTTGAGGAATTCCTCTGTCTCTGGTTCTCCCCCTCTTCCAGAGATCCATGTGTACCTTGGGGGTGGATGGGGGTTGTCTCCATTGCCTTGCATGCCTTTGGATGTATGCTGTTGTTACAGCATGAATTTTGTGATCTTCATATCTTCATTTTCTACATCTTGCCTCAAAAGTTGGCATCTTCACGGAGCTTTTCTGTGTGCTGCCAGCTTTATTGTTGCCTGTGTGATTTGGATTATCAATACTGAAAGCTGGAGTGTTCTTCCTGTCTTTTATTTTACTGTAATTAAGGCAGAGTAGAAACAGCAGGAGAATTTCTCTAGACATGAAGATCCTGTTGTTATTTTGAAATATGTTCCCAAAGGTTTGCTTTTTAAGATGCATCTTTAGTCCTTAAATTTAGCTCCTTTTCTGATAGGATTAGTTAGGTTGTTATGTGTTGTTGTTCCCTCTACCCCCATTTCTGTGTACGATGGCTACGTGGCAATGGTCTCCTCTTGTTAGTGCTGAGAGGTGCACGCCTAGTGTGCATGCTGTGCAGGCTTTGTTCTGCAGGCTTTTGACTATTCTTGGACTGTGGATCTGAAGAAGAGTAGCAAATGTATTTTTTCTATGGCTAGGTGTACTTGAGTAAGAAGTTTGTATTGCAAATTTTAAATTAAGGATTTGGTTTCAATTACCTTGTCTGTGGTCATTTGCATGGCATCTGAGTGAAGTGGGAATGTAATATATATCCACGTGTGGTTTTTAGTTTTTATGTTCTTTAAGGCAAGGAGGGGATCTCACTGCACACTCGCTATCAGTGGTTCCTTTTAGGGTGGCTTTGTTGCCCTACAACCCTCTCAAGTTACTAACCTAAACAAAGGAAACTACATTTTTGTGATTCAGAACCTCACCCTCTGTGATGTATTACAGGAGGCTGTGAGAAGAAAATTTTTATGTGTACAAATGGCTAAAAGTGATCTAAAGGTCCTGATGGTGTAACTGGTAGCTAGTAACTGTTAGATGTTGGGTTGTAAATGCAGAGTGAAGCCTGGAGTCTGTGGTATTTAATCTTGTGACTTTTATGGGTAATACGGTATTTTTCCTAAACTCACAACACTTCATCTTTTAGAGCAGACTTTCTGAGAAGTTGCAGGTGAGTTGACCTGTTGTGTCATAGGGAAGAAGCAGTTTCCTTCCAGACCATCTTTAACTAGTCGTAGCAAAATGCCATAGTCATGTGGCATGGTATCACTGCATGGAGGAATTAAGTTTGACTGTGTTAACTTACTCTGTAACGTAACTGACCATTTCCATTACCAGTAAGTTCAGCCTTTGCTTTCCTGGACAGTTAATATTTAAGTTGGAAATAATGACAATATCAAACAGCTGTTTTTAAACTATGGTTCTCCTAGCCTGGTACTCCAGATAACATGATACAGGGCAACATACAGTGGGCATACCTAACTGGAGGCTGTATCACGTCCACAGACCGTCTTTATCTTTCCCTTAGATATATTTACTGGTTATTAAGGCAGCTGAACTGTGGTTGTCTTTCTGTGTGTTATTACAGGCCAGCTGGATTTACTGGATTGGGTGTAGTGCTGTACCAATAGGGTTGTACTGGTGAGGCTTGACCCAGGCAGGTATACATCCATGGCTAGAAATAATCAGTCCTTGTGCATCCTGAGGTTGACTGTGTCTGAAGTTAATTGTAAAGACAAAAGAACTGACACTTTGAGAAGGAGAGAAAGGAGGGACTTTCAATTTTTAAAATTTCAGTGATGGAGAAGCTTTTACCTCTCTTAGGAAAGGGCTTTGCAGTACTTATCCTCAATGTTAAAGGTGTGCATGTGTTTGAGTGGCTCAAACAAGGAACAAAGTGCCCTGGTTGATTTTGACAGAATCAGAACTACAGGTAGTCATCAACTTCCTGTTCTTGCGGGTAGTATTAAACATCACAAAGGTTTTGTTTAATGTTTCAGGCACTTTCTGAGGGTGGGGATAGCAGAGATTATGTTCTATACTTTACCTTTTGCATACCAACATTGTGAGGTTTTACAATGTGAAGGAATATAAAGTTTGGCATGATGAGTGCAAGGTCTTGCACTGTGGAGCTGTAAAAGTTGGGGAATGACCAACTAGAAAGCAGCCTTCCAGAAAAAGATTTGGGGGTCCTGGTAAACAGTGAGTTGAAAAAGTCAGTAGTGCAGCACTGTAGAAATGGAGGATGCCTGTGTACTGGACTGCATTGGCAAGAGTGTAGCCAGCAGGTTGAGGGAAGCGGTTATTCTGTTCTTCACAGCACTTGTGAGGCCATTTCTGGAGTACCGTGTCCAGCTCCAGGCTTCCCAGAACAGAAAAAACACTGGGAAACTGACGTGCGTCCAGCAGAGAACCGATGTGGCTGGAGGCCTGAAGCACGTCACGTGCAAGAAAAGGCTGAGGTGCCTGAGTTTGGTGAGCCTGGAGAAGGGGGGGGTCTGATCATGATCCTCAGCTGCCAGATCTGTGGCTAGGGGGAGCACAGAGGCACTCTTCTCAGGCGCACTGCCAAGAGGAGAGGCAATGGACACAGGCTATGGCAAGGAGGATTCTTGCCATAGCCTGTGTCCATTGCCAAAATACTATTCCTCCTGAGGGTGGTCAGGCACTGGAAGAGGCACCCAGAGAGGTGGCAGTCTCTCTGTCGTGGGAGATAAACTTCAGCTGGACAAGGCCTTGAGTGACCTGATTGAACTTTAATGTTACCTCAGCTTTGAGTAAGAAGTTGGACTCTGATCTTCAGAGGTCCCTTCAACATAAAATTATTCTGTGGTTCAGTATCATATTTTTTTTTCCCTGTGTTAGCAACTTCATTTAACATCATGGCTGCTTTATTAGAAAACAGTTGTTCTTCCTAGTTATCAGAATGCAATGTGTGAAATAGAATCATCTTGCTGTTGTAGGTAAAGTAGTTGACACAACTTGTGTAAACTTACTATTCATTTTTTGGTAATCTTAGGTGTTTACCCTGATTGGTTGGCATTTTATCACGTAGTCTGAATGTAAGTATTGACAAGCTTTTAACTAAATTTTAGGTTTGTAGATGATGGGAAACTAAATTTTGTTCATGGTGTTCTGCCATGTATTTAATAAAAGCACCAGTTTCCTTGTTCCTGGAAGAGAATTGCCAGGACAGGTTTCAAGAACTTTGAACCTATGTTTTATGTCTAGTGCTTTTTCCTGAGTGTGGTTTCCTTATGTCTAGTTGTGAGCCTTGATAGCAGTTGAAATATTTTAAAGCTTTGTTTCGTGGAGCTGTCAGAAAAGCCTGCAATCCCTGCATGACTGCGAGACTGAATCATCCCTTATGAAAAATACAGGTTTAGCTATTCTGCTAGATATGTGCTTATATCACAAAGGGATCTCTATCTAGTAGGATTCCTAATATTCTTATATCTGACATTATAAGGAGCCTGAGTAAGCAGTTGCTAACAACAGGGTGAAACAAAGCTTCCTCATAGTTGTAAAGATCTAATGGGACATATTAGCTGTTTTTTTTTTTTTCCCTCTATAAAATAAGAGCTTGTAAGACTTACGTGAAGTTGGACTTGCAACATGGTTTCAATGCTGATATTCTTCCTTGATGACAGTACACTTAGCAAACCAAAACACACAACAAATTCAGTGTTCCAAAATCATATTGATACATGGAAAATAGCATGGGAAGTGCTATGAATGATGAGGATAACAATGTACAAATGGGACAAAACCCAAGAACTGAATCCTTTTAGAGGTGTGTTGTAATTATTAATGGGGTATCCTAAGTGACACTTGACTTCTCGTGCAATGAATCTGTATCTGTGTTTTTGCAGCAAACTCCTGGGAAAATAATAAGATTTTCATGGTTCCTACATGCCTGGAAGTCTGGTAGACATCCTTGCCAGAGAACATATACTGTCAGCTATGTCATGAAGGCATTCATTGACAGTACTGTATAATGTAATGGTCCGTTACCCTTCTGAGGCAAGGACGGTGTATGTGAGCAATTTATAGTGTGTTAATTTTTCAGAAGAAACTTTGAACAAAGTGTTGCATAGTTGTTTCAGATGCTGTGGTTGTGAGCCCTCAGCTGTGGTTGTGAGCCCTCAGCTGTGTTTGTCTGATGTATGGAAGTTGTTCACATTGTGTTCTAGTTGCTGTGTATTGCTTCCCTCTTGGGAGGTACCTGCACACTCTGCAGATACCTTGGAGGAAAAAGCAGATAGTGAAGTACTGGCAATAACTTCTTTTTTGGACTGAGTCTTGCTGCCTAAAGCTACTGAGAAATATCATCCCCCTCCTCTTATGTCCTTAATTTCTTCTTTTGTTTAATTTTTCACATTTTTTACTACTTCTTTCCTATTTGTATTTAGAGAAGGCAGTTTGGAGTGATGTCTTTAAAACAGTAGTGCACACTTGTGCACACATTGCTGCAATGATCTTTTGCATCAGTGGCTGTAATGTGTCATTGTGCACATTGGTAATGATAGCTCTTACTTCAAGTATATGCTTGATAGCTACAGAATAAATAATAGAGGTTTTAGTGGAAAATGTGCTCCAGTAATTTACCCTTGGAGCTCTGTGGGGAGCTCCGAAATGGGTGACAGCTGGTGAAAGATAATGGATTATCTTTCCACAAGAGAGAAGCATGGGCAAGACCTACTTCTTACTTCAATCTCCTTGCCCTCATCTCTCTCCCCCCCCCTCATGTCCCATATAACACTTAAGAACCTGTCCTCTCCATTTTCTGAGGGACTTAGGTGGAGACTAAGTTGTCACTTTTGTGTTTAAAAAAAAAAATAATTGGCAAGGAAATAAATTTAGCTGTGCATAACAATTCGTGGAAGAGGAAATCAACACTGTCTACTTGTAATCTTTTAACACTTGTCCAGAAATAGATTGTCGAGGAGTCGTAATATTTGAATTAAAATTTGCAGTATTGGAATAAAAATAATCAGGTACATGATTTGGAAAGGACTGGGAAAAGCATCACCTAAACTCCTAAATATTGATCAATATACTACAAACAGTAGTCAGGTGAGATGTCTTTACCTGGTACTTCCAGAAGTGATAGCCTGTACTTTAAGGTAAGCTTTAAGTTAAGCTTGTGTACTTAATGTTTATATAAGATTTTGAGAGAGAGAGAGATGAGCTAATGATACTTGAAAAAAATTTCATATGCGATAACTGAGAGATTCTTAGTAGACGTTTGGGGGTGTTAAAATATGTTCATGTAAGAGAGATGAGACTCCAAATTGACTTCTTGGTTCTTTGAAAATGCATTTCTTAGAGTGGTTCTTTAGAAAAGGACAACTTCTTAAATTTTGATTTCATGTAATACAGTCGTAAACACTTCTGGATTCTTTCCTTCCTTTACAATACAGATGAACAGTCAGTCAGGGGTGCCAGCAACTGCACAAACTACTCAGCTATTGTAAAATTTCTGAAAATAACTAGGTACATTTTTGTTCCTGTGTAAGAGTAACTACTGGCACAGTCTGAACACCATAATAGAAATTGTGATGAAGTGACACTTGCTGCTCATGCAAATAGTACAGTGGGATAGTTCAACACACAGCTGTTCCTGATATTTCTTTTTAAATATTTTGTGGACCTAGATTTTTTTTAAATGATGCCTCTATGAACTCGGTTTTAAAATTCAAACTCTATAGGAAATGAGTTAAGCTTCAAGAAATTATGATAACAGTGAAATTGTGTTGCTGTTAGGGTATAAAAATTAGGATGGTTGCCAGAAGAATAGCCTTGAAGACTTGAACTCCTTTACAGAAGGTTTGAACAACAAAAATGTAAGCTTTATAAGCACAACATTCCTTGCCCTCAATGCTGCATGGTACCTCTGTCTTGGAGACCGTTGTCACAGGCTTGTTTTGTGTTTGTACCTGCCCATAAGAACCAGATTGAAGCTTTCATGTTACTTTAAAGACCATGAAACTACCAAAAGATTAAAAACATTTTTGGTAATATTCACGTCATTGCTGAATTCACAGTGGCAACCCAAAGATGGGACGATGGGTTACTAGACAAGCAGTCCTGAGCATCTTTTTCATGTAGGTTAAAAAAAAGATGATGTAAGTGGCATAAATATTGAGAATCTTAAGAGATTAAAAGGTAAAGGAAAAAATTTAAGATTACATCTTTTCTAGAATTGTCTGTTAGAAAATTCCAAAAAGGTTTATGGAACAAAAGGAGTACATAGCCTCAGCTTCACAATACTAGCATAAAAAATGGAACTAGTGTGTCTGAACTACAGTATCAAGGATGAAAAAGTTTGACAGTCTTTAAAAGATTGTGGTTTGGGTCTGAATGGTATTTTAAAGTGAGTCAATGCAAATGGAAAATATTACTTAAGAGCTAAAACAATCAATGGGCAAAGGAGCCACGGTTTACTTAGATGACACTGGAGATAAATTAGTAAAGGAAAATATTATATTCTATGTTGAAAAGGAGAAGGGAATGGGGTATAGCTAAAATGATGTGTAGGGAAGTAGAAGGGCAACCATTTGGCTTTTCTCTGTGTAAATAGTTGACTCAAAGTCTCTACTAGTTTGCAGTTACGTTGCAACAGCTTAAAATATTTTGAAGATTGTCAGAAACTTCTTGTTCTTCTGCTTGTGGTCTCATGTTCTGTCTGTGGCCTCCTCAGAGGCCATGTACTATGTCAGAAGATTTCTGGAAGGAAGTTAACGCATCTTCACTGGTTCCTACTCTGCAAATGGAAAGTTGTAACAACACACCTACACTGCCAAGGTGTTCCAGCTGCATCCCTACTGGCACGCAGGTGCCTACCCTGGTGTTGCATCGGAGCATCCAAATGTTTGGTTGTTATTTTCAAGTATGAGTAAAGGAAAAGGTTGGAAGCCAACAGAATGGAGCCTGAGGTATAGCTGAAGATTTGAGATCGCCAGCCTACTACAAGCTTGTTCTGAATGTTCTGGTACTTGATTTTCTGTTTTCAAACCAACACACCTATCTAGGGAGGCTGTAAATGAGGAAGGAAAAGGAATTCTCTACTTAAATGCTTGAAGATAAATCTTAGGGCAAAAGGATTATGTATGTAGTGCTTATTAACCAAATATGGCATGTGGATAATCTTACTCCTAAATTCAAGTAAAGACGAGTGTGCAAAACTGAAAATTTTTGTTTAAAATGGTAAGCTTAAAAGAAGAGTGTTCTGTCAGATACTGAATCTGATATAAAAACTTTTTGGGATGATACGCCTACCTTAAAGCTGAGGAGTGAGATGTAAAGGTGTGACGTGGTATTTACAACTGTGAGTGTAATGATCAGTATAATTTTTATATTTTAATGGCAGTAATTTTGGTATCAGCTAAGGACAATGAAGAGATTTGTTTCCTACTGGCGTTAGACATATGCAAGAAAGAGGGAGAAGCTAGAAGCCAGGGAGCCTGGGCTGCAGCTGATCACACTGGGACATGCAGTAACGGGAGGCATGTTCTGGTTAGGAATAGTAGCATGGAGGATATAAACTTCCAGGAGCCTATAAGATGTTTGGGAATGCCGTAGAAGCATGTCCATTAAACAGTGTGTCATGTGGGCTGGCAGTCTGTTGAGAGCTTGTTGTCTAAAATCATGATCCAGAAACTGGGTATAATAATTTCTGAAAGATATCACAGCAAAGATGTTAGCAAAAGATGAACTTTAAGTACTAAACAAAACAAAAAGCAAGTGTGGGTTTTGATACACAAAATATTGAGATAAGGAGAAAGAACTTAGTGTAACGTACATAAATAAGCAAAAAGTTGCATAAGAAAGGGTGACAAAAAAGCAGAATGAGGGGAAGAGAAGGAGGAAGAACTCCATCCTGACTGTATTAGGAAAAGCTGAATTTATAATGCTTGGAGACTTGGAAATGTCTCTAGGAGAAGGCATGGTGTTCTGTTTTTAGATTCTTGTTCTGTGTGCTTTGCATATACGTGCAGTGTTAAAGCTCTTTAGTCATGCTCTTAAATCAGTTGGATTTTGAAAATTCACCTTAACTGTTCCAGGATTTGACTTCCCTACAGGTGACTATTTCATTTAAAGGACAAGTTAAAAAGTTGAGCATGTATAAACTGTCATGTGTCTAATATTCCAAATTGTCATTTATAAAAATTATTTTCTTTCAGGGCTATTCAATGTGTATTTAAAAGAAAACCACTCTGCTTCCAAGCAAGCTTTAGATGGATTTTTATTCTTATCTAATAGCAGGTGCTATGAACTTGGTCATTTGAAACTTCAGAATATTTAGTTGATGCTCTTTAGCAAACTGATAACTTAAATGGGCAATATTCTAAAACAGAATTCTGCAGGCTTCTCAGTTTATTTCCTAATAATGACAATTTTGGCTTTTTTTTTTTGAGCCATGAGCACTTTAAAACACCCTTTGACTCCATTTCTAGATATCTACTTCTAAGGCCAAGTTTAGGATCTCCTGGTAGATTCCCCCTCCTCCCCCACCCCTTAAAATCTGGACTTCCCTTTCTCAATTTGAATTTTAACTGTAGTATATGGAAAGCCTGGGGATAGATATAGACAAATTTTGAAATGTGCTGAGTCAGCATCAGACATTAAGGAAAAGTTGCATAGTGAAATTAGAAGCACGTTGCTTTATCTGGATAAAATTTTTATCACACTTTGAAAGGCTGAGGGATGTATTTGTCTCCCCTTTCTACTCTCTTTACGTCCTTTCCGAGCAAGTGTCAGGAAGCATCCTGCCCTCTGGAGATGTGATGGCCTTCTGAATACCCCAAGCCTCAGGCATTTTTGTTACAGATGGGTGACCATGCTCCTAATGCCCTGCTTGCCCTGTCAGTGGTGACTTTTAGCACTTCGAGTCAGGGAAAATGGTGCTGCTGTAAATGGTCTTCCTCTTCATCACTCCCAGCCAGGGGCATTGGAAGGAGCAGAGCAAGGCAGAATGGCCTTGGCTCCAGAGTTCCTGGTCTGGAAAGGGAGCTGAAGAAGTGAAAGTATTTATAATAATAAAATAAGCCAGCCTAAGCCTTCCACTGTAACATGTAGCAAAACTTAGCACGGGACTGGTTAGTATTCTCTACAGATATAAAGACAATCCCCCTCTTCTCTGTTTCTGAGTAACTTGAGCTATTCCAAATATTCTAGTGCCTGGTTACAGTAATTGCTTGTCGCATGTCTTCGTGGCCTTTTCCTACGGCAAAAATCTGACTTTCATTGACCTTTTAATTAGATCTGGAGCTCCAGGGAAGTTCTGAAACAGGGTGAGTAATGTCTGAGAAAATGTCCTCCTGCCTGCTGCCATTTAAAAGGAAGTGTAGAGTGAAGAGAGAGATGTGCCACACCTGTGCTTAAAGTAGCTGCTGCTATCTGAACTTTTGAAATTGGAAAACAGCTCAGGGTATTTGTATGCATAGTGTTGCAGCCTTGAGCCATCAAAAAAAAAAAAAAATCAGGTGCAGTTCTGTAGCACTGTAAGCTAATCTAATGTCTTATATTAGTCTTATATTTCCTAGATTATGGTGTTGATCTGGCTGAGAACTGAAGTGTCAGGAAAAAGGTAATTGCCATCTGACTCTGCTCCCTTACCCAGCGTTCCGTGCAGCTGCCTGGGTGTTGGCCCAAGGAGGGCCACCTCTGCAGCAACTAGACCGCTGTGAAGGCTGTTGCATGGGCTGTTCATCTCACCTTGGTGTGTGCTACTTAAGATGATGGCCTGTGAAAAATAGCTGTGTTCCTTTACCCTTCTTGCATACTCTAGTGTAGCAGCCTCTCCTGACCCTTCAGTGGTGATGATTCAGTTTGTTAAACTACAGGATGATAGTAGCATTATGTGTTTTGGTGGGTTGGTTTTCTGCTGGTTTAGTGAGCAGAATCAGGTCAGTGAGGTGAGACCAGCTGAATTTGTTACAGCTGACACAAGGAAGAGGGTAGATCTGCGAAACTGTTCCTCTGGTCACAGTGATCCAATTCAGTCGTGTCATTGAACAACATCTTTACTTCACTCTAAATTCATAAGCAGAGAAAAGGGTTATCTCATAAGGTGGATTTCTCTCCTGTCGCTCTAAGTGCATTTGTGTAGGGTGCTTTGTCAAGAAGAGCTTATTAATAGAAACCTCTAACCTTTAAAATTAGGGAGGTGGCATGCGGTAAATATAGCACCAATGTAAAGTATTAATTGTTCTGTTACATAATGCATGTATTAGGTTTTTCAGTAACTTGAGAGAACATCTTGCATATATCTGGAGAAAACAAAAGATGTGCATTTACTCTAAATAATTGATAAAAGTTATCTGCTTGTCTTGCTAAGTTTTACTTTTAAGATGAAATAAAGCATGCAGTCCGAAAACCAGAACTTTGCTCATACCTTGGTGATGTAAATGGTGGCTTCTTAATTAATATAAGTGTATGTAAGCTTACATCAGCACAGTGTGGTCATCGGATTGGAATTGTTTTATTTCTTAGCAGGGTGTGCAAAGGTCCTGGGTCTGATGAAATGTAGACTCAATCGTATGTTGTTATTGAAATTTGGGTGAGTTTAAATTTGAGATTTTCTTAATCTCTAGTTTGAAACTATCTGAAAAATAAGTGACTATCAAAGGGTTTTTCTGAGAAGTCATGATTACCAACTATTCTACAAAAAATTAACTTTCCTTTTTGGATTATTAATCATACAGTAAAATAAGTGGATTTTAGCAATTTTTACAACTTTGTTATGGAATGAAAGAAGTTGAATCATTGAAATTTTACTGTTTGGAACTGGTGATTCATGTAGAAGCCTGAAACAATTTTTCCATTACTGGTGTGCTTCAATATGTGATCGCCATTTGCTGTGGCTTAAATGGCCTCTCCAGCACCTGCAAAATCTGGCCCTGGACTAGGAGTACAGAAAAATTCAGGTACAAGTAAAGCAATGTTAAACAGGGATTGTATTCTGTGGTGTTTCTTGCCATCCATTTCTTAGAATGTTTTGACATGTATCTTGGAAGATCCTGTCCTAATGTGCTGTAGGTTGGCTAGAAACAGACTCTTGCCTTGCACTTCCGTGCTTGCTGCAGTCTGAGGCAGATCCACATCCATTCCAAAAAAGGCCATTTTGCCCTTTTCCAGCCTCATCCCACTGCCTGCTTCGGGCTGGGGCTCCAGTGTCACAGCTGTTTGTGAGTGACACTGGGTGAATGGTTTGGTGGGAAGGGATGGGACAGACAAGTTAGCTTTCACCTGGAAATGCTTCCTGGTTTGACATACCATGCAAATGCTAATGATGATCCAGAAAATAGAGTGGAATGTGGTGGGAAGGAATAAGGAGGAACTCTTCTGGCAGCAGACTGGATTTTCTGGGTTAAAGTGGTCGTGTAGCTCCCTGTTCAGTTGTCTCAAATGTGTGAATTGTTAGATGGTCTCAAGGATAATCTGTAATTCAGAGAGCCTATATCTGACTTGGTGTGCATGTGTCTTCTGGGCTGGGTATGATCGTCTTGAAGAAATAAAAAAGAATAAAAGGGCTGAAGATTAAGATTAAGAAGGTGTTGGATATCAACAGTTATTCAAGAGCAGAAAAGATTCTTTACTGTGGAATAGTAATCTTTTATTTGCCTTTTTTTTTTAGCAAGACTTAAGAGGAAGGCAAGTACCACCTTTGAAAACCCTATGAATTTCAAGTAGAAGCAAGAGCTAGTATTTCAGTCTCTTCAGAAAGTGACAACTCGCAGATGTTATTTGGCTTCTGCACAATAGATTAGTCAGTGAAGTCTCTAAGGCTGAAAGACCACTAGGGAATCCATGGTTGGTGTGTGATGTACTGAAAGAGCTGGGAACCTTAGGGAAAGGTGAGAGGCATGGCAGCTTTCCCTCCCCCAGACAAATGTGACAAGTTGGAAAGAAGTGTGAAAAACTGGACTGCAAACTGCAGTCAGGAATGCAGTTTCTGTAGGAGCTTTCTTAATTCTTCCATGGAAGTTGGTCTAGAACTTAATCTCAAGCTGCTGAGTGTTTTTTGAAATGCCCTGGTTAGTACTCATAAAGATGCAGGTTTTCTTGTTCAGAGTGTGTCATCCTGCTTAAAAACATCTTCTGTGTCCTGATAGCTGTATGCTAAAATTTTACATATTGTGAAGCTGCACCAAGTTTGTGGATGATAAGTCACTTCTGGGTTTCCCAAACTAAATGCTATTCACAGTCATGTTTTTCTTCAGTCTTAGTACTAACAGTTCCATCTTCCAATGTGAACTTCAGTATTAAAAAAAACCCCCACAAAACCCCAACCCCTGCCTGAACTGGTTCTAGAGAACAAGATGTACTTTCCTAAATTATGGCTCCTTCCGTGACAGTAACACAACATGAAGATGAGAGATTGGGCAGTGAGATTCCTCCTCTGTTAGATCTCAGATACAAGCTTCCTTTACCTTGTGCTTGCATCCATCGTAGCGTTAGCATATGCCGTTACCTTTAGGTGTGAGTGGCGCATGGTTTTTATTTTACCTGACTTATTTTTCTGTAGGTAAGCTACTCTCTTAAATGAGTAGAGCAAATAGTAATTTAGTGTTTGTTCTTGGATATGTAAGCCAACACTTGCTTCCTCTCGCCTGCTAGAACTCTGTTGCTCTCTAGTTCTCAGAGAAGCACGGTGGCTTTGACAGGAATTAAGTTGGCAATGCATTTTGTTGGACTACTCAGAACCATCTGCATGTTCCTCAGTACTTGTCTCTACAAATCTTCAGTATTATCTTTGGTGTCCTTTCATTGTAAGCATGAAAAGCAGTGAATGGGGCAAGTCAGGCAGATAGCCAGCTGTTAAGTGTTTGTGGTAACATTCATCAACAAGCTGGCAAATGGTAGCATATTGCTGCAGGCTGAGTCCCTCTATGTGGTACTTGCTTTTGGGGCTTGCCACACAAAAAGAATAACGGTTAACACAGATGATGTTTCAAGGTAAATGCCTTGCTCTTCTGCTGACAAATTTAGCGACACTAATAGGATCAGCACCGGACGTACTATTCAATATTTTTCTTCAAAACATTTCCCGATGCCATTACCCTTTAGCATGGTGATAAATTTTTCATGCCGTTATCACAAACCAGTGTACAAATTCTAAATGCCAGGATCAGTTCTTCTGTAACTGATAAAGCCACTTGTGGTGCAAAATGCAGAAGCTATGAGCACTCAGTCTTG
The DNA here is from genome assembly GCF_963921805.1 of Phalacrocorax carbo. Lineage (NCBI taxonomy): Eukaryota > Metazoa > Chordata > Aves > Suliformes > Phalacrocoracidae > Phalacrocorax > Phalacrocorax carbo. Next base: position 26,811,310 of record NC_087521.1, on the reverse strand, counting down.
GTTTATGCCTAAAGTAATGATGGTTTTATCCTCTTAAACCTTTGAGGATTTTGCATGTAATTATCTAACCTAAATCTTGTCCAAACTCATAGTTCTGTTAAGTGCCAGTGGGGTATCTGATTGAAAGTGGTCAGACACTCTATTTTACATGTCAGAAGACTTTCATAAAATGAAGCAAAATCCATAATCATGGCTGCAAATGGATATCTTTCTGTGCTACTTCTTCAGAAAAGTGAGTTTTTTAAAAACCATTTGTATACCAGATTAAACATCACAATACAATATTTAATTTAATCATAAAGTTACCACTTATTATCTTGAAAAATGCTGGCAATCAGCCTCAGGAAGATTCAGGCTCGGTGTTGTATTAGTGTCTAGGTCTGTTTCTGCTGGTGTTTCAGTTCAGATAAATACTGTTAGAACAGAACATCTTAAAATTAGGAAGTATTGACTAGCCAGGCACTACAAAACTGGATGGCCTTGTTCAGGGGATAAAGGGGACTCTGACAACATGTGAAGCAGTGTCTAGCAAGAGGCTGTTCTGCAAGGGCTGTAAGCGCTTTGCAAGAGTAACCAGGTTGTGCTTCTCAGGTTTTAACCCAGTGGAGCTTGTGTCATTGTAATAACAAGTCTTGCACCACTGAATTTATTTGTCTAATGGATGTTGATGAATGATGAAGAATCAGATCATTGAGCAAGAGGCAGACAGAGTAAGTGAAGTGTATGTATGTTATAAAAACAGGAGGGAGGGCACAGCAGAAGTCAAGGCACAGCAGAAAATGTGTCAGAGAACACAGGCGTGTCACCCTTTGCTTGTGAACAGTAGAACTTTGAAGTCTGGCTTCCTGTAGAATTGGGATCCACCTCCTTTACTAGGCTCAGTGGAATAACCCTCTGTCCTTCCCACTGTACTACCTTCCCTTTCTCCTGTACACTTCCTTCTTCCCTCTTCTGTGTCAGTGTCACTCTACTGTCTCTCCATGACTAGGGACAGCAAGGTACGTCTGCTTTGCACCTTAGTACATGCTGGTTGCCCAACTAAGTAGGTGATTGCTCAGTGATTTCTACTGCAGCCTTTCCCTTAGTGGAGAAGACATTGTGGGTGTCTTTCCTATATTCACTGCCAGGTGTGTGGTGGTTGTTTTTTTTTCATAAAACTTGTAGCAACTTGGTATCTTTGGACAACTTCAGTGAAATTCCATAAAGGGAATATTAAGGGTCTTCACTGAGATCAGAAGGTACCAGGTTGGAGGAATGGACTCAGATTGCCAAGCAGTGTGATCACACATACCTTATTTCCTTAGGAAACCAGACTGAAAAAAAGCATTCACAGGCATGGACAGTAAGAGGAAACAGGACAGCAGTGGACAAAGGAGGGAAGGATCTATAATTGGAAAAATGAAGACTGGAGTCAACAAAGGATGGAAGAATTAACAAAAACTTACATTTCTGAAATACAGGGAAAATTTCACAATGAGGTAGCAAGAGGATTGTACTTCTTTAAAAAGCAAGTGTGGGTTGTAACAGGTATTTATCACCCTAGTAAGCAGGCTGGGGCTACCTGGGTGTGGGTATCTCCCAAGACATGTATACAAGCACTAACTTGTTAAACCTGTCAGCCTGCTGTTTTAGTAGCAATATCACAGGAATGCTGTTTCTTTGAAAAGGGTGCACAAAGGGCAAACAAGTTACTTGATTTCTAGAATGTAAGTTAAGAGGGATGGTGAGGGAAATGGTAAAAATTGCTGTTCTTTCATGTTCTTCCCCCAAATAAAAGATCTTAAATAAAATATTGGATCTGCCTGGTAGGAATGTGGCTCCACAGATAATTATCTGCATCATTTTGTTGTTTCCCTGACATTAATATTTTGCAGTTCACATAGTTTCCTACCACAACGTGTTGTAAAGGGGATGAGTAGATAAAGGGAGCACGGTAGCAGATGAATTTCTGTATGACCAGACAGTTCAAACATACCTTCTGGGTAGATCTACCTGAATCTTATCATCATGTCATATAATGACTTAAACCCCAAATCACAAGATCAGTTCTGAACTGTGAAACTGTCTGGTGCAGGCCAGTCCAGTATATGAATAGGTTGTCCAGATTGGCCATGGAGTCTCCATCCTCGGAAGTTTTTGAGACCTGACCAGGCAAAACCCTGAGTAACCTGGTCTGAAATCAGTATTGACTGTGATTTGAGCAAGAGGTTGGACTGGAGACTCCTGAGGTCCCTTTCAACCTGAATTGTTGAAAGAGACCTGTAAGGCTGTGTATTATTTTCTTGCAGTTGCCACATTTATTTAAAACTTGAAGATGCCAGTGACACAAAACATCAGATGTTCTTGAACATTTGGCAGCTTTGACTCAGTGATTTTTATGATTCTGAATTTCTGGTAACTTGCACTGCCTAACAAAATACACAGGAGTCCTCAAATTAGAGCTGTTGGGTAACTCTACCACTGAAGCAGTAGTTATCATAAACCCAGCAGGTAGTCTTTTGTCCACTGTAATATAAAGATGCTAGCTTTTGTGATTCCAGATAGTAAATTATTGACATAAAGCGAATGGTCCAGAATCTGACCAGAAATTAAAATCCAAAACATACCTCAACACTTCTCATTTTTAACCACATTCTAGCTTGGGAAAAGTTGTCCTATTATTTTCTGAGGGTGACATTGACAATACTACCATCCTTCCCTGACCTGCTTTCAGAAAAGAGAGGAAATTTGACGTATGCTTCTGACCTTGACAGAGGCTGGCATGCATCCATCCCTGGGGTAGCAGTGCTGAGTGCCCAATCTGCCACGTCAAATAGTCTCTGCTGGCATTTCCTGCAGCTTTTAGCCATTCTGAAACAATCTTCAAATATCTTTTATCAGGTGGCATAATACAAATTGACTGCAGTGTAGGTGCACCAGCTCACAAACCTATTTACCTATGACTGCGCTTCAAATTAATGTTTTCACATTATTCAGGATGATGTTTTCTTCTCATGCAAACAAAATATCCTAGTCCCATCTCTCAGGGGAATAGGAGAATATGGTAGGAATAAAATTTCTTTGTGGGTGGAGAATTATGTCTTTCATACATATCCCGGTTTTCAGTGAAGGAATAAATGCTGGCATTTCACTTCCCGTTATGAACATTGATCAAAACATCAACTGTTACTGTTTTATATTATATTCTTGAGAATGTACATTTCTTGGCTCCTTAAAATTAGTTGGGTTTTTTCTTTTGTGGCCTTATGGAGAACACCCTTCTTCCAAACAAGTGTAAGTACAACAATACAAAATCAGCTTGAGAGAAAAGGCAGTGATGCATACAAATATATTGCATGTAGAATGCCTATCCCAAAATCTGGGTACAGTCTCACAGTCATGAATAAACAAACTCTTGCAATTACTCTCAGCTAATGTTACGCTGACAACAGTATATAAAACAAAATTCAGTAATCACTACCAACAAAGCCCCCAATACAGCTAATGCTTCTGTTTGCCAGGATGAAATGCTTTCATTAAGTATTAAATCAACTCCAAATCGTAAGTCCTGCTTTTAATATTAGGATCAAAACTAATCAGTAAAGTGTAATTATTCATTCTAGTATGTGCAGAGAGATTTGCTTTAAGTTTCCAATTTATAAAGTAGTGATATGTAAAAGGAGAAGCTAGAGCTTTTTACCAGTTACGTAGTGGTGAGTATATCACTTGGCATCACTCTGGCAAGCACAGCGAACCAGCGCTCTGATACTCTTTGGTGCAAGTTTCTGCTCACTCAGTTTTGCCAGTTCTGTGCATGCTGCTGATCTGGGTATTAGAGGGTTGAGGAAGAACACCTCCTCAGGGGAAGCAGGAAAGCAAATGGGAAATATGTTATGATTTAACTTCCTAAGATGTAAAAATGGTGCAATCCAGTACTTAAAAGCAACAGGTCACATCCCGGTGCAAACACAGTTCTACTCCAAAATGCCAATAAAGTAAATATCAGTTTAAATAAATCACTGATGCGTTGCCTCCTCTGAGCTCTGATCTGCTGTGTAACCTCTGTTGTAGTCTCTGTGATGATGACATTCTGTGGATATTGGGTTTTATTTTCAAATTTTATTTACTTCTAAGGAATCTGAGATACCGTGACAGAGACTTGATTTTTTTCCATTTATGGAGAAGTCCTATACAATTTAAATTTTTTCTGGATGTTTAAATATTCACATTTGGTGCTTAGCTTTCCAACAGAGAGGCCACTGAAGATGCACTGTTCCTGAACAGCAACACCTGCTAAATACTAAAAGCCAACATTAGTTAAGTGCACAAAAAGCTTGTAAAAATAGTAACTTCCTTTTAGGAGGGAATACTTTTTTCATTTGCATGTATTAAATTAACTTGTTTTAATATGTAGTACTTCAGTTGACCAACTGAGATGGAAGAAACAGGACCAAACTAGGACTCTTGCAGTCTTTGAATTGAAATGGTGGTAAGGAGAATGAGGTTTCCTAATCCTTCCTTCTTGAAGGATACAATTCCTGGAAAGATAGCACTAATGCCCTTCTCTGCAGATACTATTTCTTCTGTTTACTCAAATTTACATACCTGCGTTGCTTGATACATAATAAATATTATCTTATTTTAACAGATAAAGCTAATTGAATTGGCTTGCTTTAATACAACTTAATGCATTTCTAAACAGAATTCTAATTTTAGAAAGGGGCATTTTGATACACTTCAAAGCAAGGAAAACCGTAGACAAAATAATAAAATATTCTGTCACCACTTGACAAAACAAGAAAAAAGTAAGAAATAAGGGGTTTTTTTTTAAAGTCTGCAAGACAGCTTAAAGTTGTGTAGGTTTGTGTCTTCCTGCTTTGAAAGTTGCTTGTGGTAAATTTACAGCAGCGGGGTTCTTTATAATTAAAACAATTATTTTGGTATTTGATTTACTGATGAGAATTATTGCTAAAATTGGTTATTTCTTTCAAAAATAAATATTCTTGGGTTAGTATCTCCCAGAAGTAAAATTACTGGATTTCATTTCCCCTCCCCTTGAATTTTAATAACAGAAGCTGGTGTTCTGCAAAATTAGTCTAATGACCTGCATTCTGCAGTAACGATCCATAACTTGATAATGGAACTTTCACATTTCTTTCTTATCTGTGGTTGCATTTCCTCAATCTGTCCTGATTTGATGGCAAAGGAAGGAGGCAAGAGAACCTTGCAGTATATCGCAGCCATTGGCAGTGGTATTTACTTGTATAGATGTCTGATTGGACTGGTATAGGTTTCTAACTAGTTTGAGTTGGTGTTGCTGGGTAAGTTCGTTAGAAAGTTTGGGGTTTTGGGATGATAGTCTCAATGGCTTTGTGGTGGGGGAGGCTGTGGTAGGCATTTCTGCCCAGCTAAAATGGGGGATCTAGCAGAAAATCTAGTAGAGGCTTGTTCTTAAATTTCGTGCTTTGCATAGACAGGAAACATCCAGTGAAAGGGGTATTACTTGTGGAGCAAACTTTTCAATTACACTTCTGTCAACAAAGAAGCAGTATTGCTATTCTTCAGTACAGCTATTTCTTCATTTTATTAGCTGTTTTATGAATTTTTGCTGAGAGGTTTTCAGGCTTCCTTGGTTAGACTTCGTGCTGAAGCCTGTAATCTCCAGTTCAGACTTCTGCATCTTCTGTGTGTTTGTACAGTTTGGTTTATTTGTGTTAGCATCTGAAATACATCGTCAAGGCAGTGACCCCTCTTGTAGGAATTCGGTTTGGCTTAAAACTCACTAGCTTAATCATAATGTAAGGTGAGGTAAAATGGGAGTCTGGGCTGAATTACAAGTAGGAGTTCTGTGATGTTTTTATTCAGCTGCAAGTGGTAAAAATACATGTGTTTAAAAATTTTGGTCTTTTTAGTCTAATAATGTTTGTGATGAGGTGAAGAGCAGCAGTCGTTTTTGTGCTTAGAAGCGTTAGCTGCTGGTTTGTAGACACCATACTTTTGTGCACTTCAGCTTGTACCACTGTTTTCCTTGTTGATTTGGTCTTCATAATCAGAGTAGTGAATTGTAACAAACGCTGTATCTAAACAGTAATTCTCATCCTGTGATATGCTAGAAATAAAATATTCTGAATGGGAACTGGAGAGGAGAAAATTGATGGGATCTGCAGGTACAGTGGAATTTATCAACTGTATGTTTTGAGAAATGTCTTGAATACAGTGAGACCACCAGAACAAAGGAAGCATAGGTTAGTTAATTGCTGGATATCATCTAGGCTGCAGCCCTTCAATACTTTGTCTAATTGAGATCTGGTCAATGTTGCTTTACAGAAAAGATAGTTCAAAGTAAAAATCTTAAATTAGCCACAGACCTTGTAGAAAATTATTTCATTGCTATTGAGTGGAGACAGCTATCTCTTGAGTGGGTTGTTAAAGCTTTAGTTGGTACTACCTGAAATGATAAGCAGAGTTCAGCTTTACTTTTTAAGAAGAGAATTATTCCAGTGGTTGAAGGATAGGATAGATTTTCTCTGTAAAGAACCAGCTCTCTCCCTTTCATGTGGTCCTTCACTAACTCACAAAACCCTAAAGATGGGGGGGTGGAATCCTTCTGAAAGACTACTTTGCTCTTTACCCGCTGGCAGCAAGGCCGAACCAATCATAGGACTGAACTTATCTAAAAATTCTCAGTGTTTAATTAAATAGTGTAATTAATATCTTTTCCTTCTACAATTCTAATAGTAGTTGAAGAACTACTATTGCACTGGTCATGCAACAAGTACTTTTGACCTCTGGTTTATGGATTTTTTTTTTTGGCTTACAGTGTTTCTCTTTATAATTGGTTTCTTTTTTTTTTCCTTAAACAGCAAGACCATTTACAAAATTGGTAAAGGAAATGCAACTCCATCGAGATGACTTTGAAATTATAAAAGTGATTGGCAGAGGTGCATTTGGTGAGGTAAGAGATTTTTACTCTCAGTTGTAATAATGTAACTTTAATCGTTTGTGCATCGGATTTCTTGCTACAGTTGACCTGTACTTGTCCTAAAGACAAAAGATGCAAACAGATGTGTTAAAATACTTCCAAATGTGGGATGTAGCTAGGTACTAGTGAGAGGTCCCTTTGAAGCTAAATTAGTGTCCAGTTCTGCTGTTTTTGTGACTGGCTTATTCTGGCTTCAGCGTAGCAAAACAAGTGTCTCATCAATGTGTGTATGAGGAGGGTGGTCCCACCTAGCAGCTGCACAGCTGAATTTGGGACCTTTTCTCCCACTTGCCATATGTACACTTCTGTGCTGCTATAATTTAATACAGAACTGGGCTCCTTCTATGGTAGGAACGCAGAGGCTGCTCCACCCATCTGCCTGTCTCTGTAGCAATCTGGTAATGCAGAAAGACGCATTTGGCTGCCTCAAAGGCTGTTCCCTGTCATCTTTGAAGATCAAAGGCTGGTGGATCTGTTTTTTGGACAGCAAGTTGAATCATGCTGGGATGATAGGAACGCCTTGTGTTTTGAGGACTTGCCAGTCCCAGGACCCTGGACTGAAGCTTTACTTCTTAATATGCTTGATGAAAGTCTCATCGGTCACAGAAGTCTGATAGTGCTTGCCACTGGCGAAAGCATTCATGAGCGTGTCCCCTTCAGTAGGCATAGGATTCCTGAGACTTCTGGGGAACCTCAAAGACAACCCTTTCAGCATTTAACCACCTGTAACTAAAGCCATAGCTGCCAGTAGAAGTAGTTATTAACTAAATAATTGCTAAAAGTGGAAAAAAAAGTGCACCACTGAAGTCAAATGTAGTGACAGCCATTAGTGGCTTACTTCAACCAATTAGGACCTTCTGCTGTGGGTGGCTAAGGCTAGGCTTCCTTATCTTCATCTCCTGTTGTCCCTACAGAGAGCAGGACCGTGTTGGGTACAGGGCTTCTCTTCCAAGCATGTTGTGCCTTGGACATGTCAGACTCCTTCACATAAGGTTTAGTTGTGGGACAGGGGTATCACAGGCAGACCAGAAACTAAGCTAGAAAAATGCCAGAACCCTACTGGTCTAGGTTCAGAAAGCAATGAGGTATCTATGTGCATATGCACTTGGTAGTGGGTGAAGTAATAGCTTCATATCCACATAAGATTAAGCTACTTCAGAGACTAATTTTGAGGAAAGTGGACACCTAAGAGAGAAAGTAGTGTTTCAAGGATGCCTCTTTGTCTGTACCATTGTCTAATGATGTGATCAGGTAACACGTAGTTCACGTGTGATCATTGTCGGCATAGCTGCTGAAGGAATTTGAGCATTTTAAGTAAAATGTTCAGACAAATAGTAACCTCTTGACCTGTAAGACAAAAGTTCACTTTCTAGTGGATGTTGAACTTGATGAGTTGCAACATTGGTTACAAAAAAAGGAAGTGTTATCTTAGAGTAGTGGAAATACCGGACAAGAATCAGTTGTTTCACTTGAGTGTTTGTTTTTCACTGGCATGTATTATTTGAGCATGGCTTTTAGAGAGAAAAGTTGCTGCAAAGAGTTTGGCAGGAAAAAGCAGAAATGGGGAAAAAATTGGTAAGTCTAGGGAAGGGCTAAAAGCTACCAAATAAGTCCAGAAAAGAGGTCTGCTCAAAGAGGTTTGAGTAGATAAAAGGCCTAGAGAATCAAGACAGTAGTAAGTAAGTGTCTACCTCTCCATTAGGGTTTTGATTCAAAGCAGTAGCACAGTTGTGAAGAGAGTGCCCCCACTTACTGCAGAATGATTTTGCTATACAAGCTGGGTTCCTTTTGGAGGAAACTAAACTAGAACCTCCGTTCCAGGTGTGCACCAAATGTGCTTCTGGCCCCAAGCAGTACATAAGTATCACTCACCGTGTTTGACTCTTCTAACAGCTCCAAAGCATGTTTGGTCCAGGAGGCTAGATACAGTCTCAAGCAAAATTCATGAACCATATACAGTATAGATGGGAAGGCTCAGCACAGACTGCTTTCATCTGTTGTTCTGGTCTTGCTGTGCCAAATTACTTGCTATAGTGGCTGTGACCACTGCTATCTAAAGAATTTTAGATCAGTGTTTTGGCAATTTGTCTTTTGGTGGGATTAGAAGTGGTTTCTGGATCTTTTCAGTACTAGACTTGTGAATGCTATAGCTATCAAAAATGTTTCAGGTCAAGGGAACCCCTTATAGCGACTTGCAGATGGAGTCAGTGTTGGGAATGCCTTCACACAGTACAACTTTAAGGAGGGGCTGTTTTCCATAGTACTTCTTCCATTCTTATCCAAAAAGATACTCTTCTGCACTTAAGGAATTGACCGATGGGAAATCTCAGTACAACATCAGATGAAGTATTTATATGAACTACAAGAGACTTCACTTTATACTTGCTAAGGGGTTTAGAATGACCTTCCTAGTTTGGATCAAGAGTCTGAAGGTGTATAAAAGATACAAATTCTGTGTGGAGACTTGTATTAATAGTGTTCGGAGTGCCTGAATCAACGATGTCTTTCATATTCTTTCATTTAGAAAAGCATGAAACTTAACTAATGCAATTTGTACATCCCATTACCCACCTTACCTACCCCCCAGTGGAAATGGTATTTCACAGAAGTAAAAGGAGAAAGTGTCTTTAGTTCATCCTTCTGTTAGAGCTGAGGGTACTCACAAAGTCAGTGGTTAGTTATCTGTCAATATCATGTTGTCTTGTTCATCTTTTAATTATAAAAGTTTTTGTTTATATTTGTAGCAGCTTGAAACTTTATCAGTTTAAATTATGCAGGAATCATTGATTTTAAGTGCATTATACTTTAATCCCACTTGTCAGAGAATATTTCATGCTTTTTGCTTATGAGTGAATCCTTTGACCCTTGTGTATACTGCACCGGTATAACTGCCAAATATCATAGGCATATAAAATGGTAATTATATAGAAGTTGACATTCCATAATAAGAAAATAAAATCTAGTTTCATGGGAGGGACTTGTGGCATCTGACTTGTATAAAGCAACACTTCAGAAAACTGAATGGGGGAGCTGTAAGTAATTTCTCCCATAGTACGTTCCTACATACATAGGAACTATGTTAGAAATTAGTTGATGGGAATCTAGTGGTTATAAGGTTATTCATTAGTTCTTCTCTAAAAAAAAAAAACCAACCCAAACACAACTATGTGCTAGAAAAATATTTAAAATACCTATAAAATATTTTTTAGAATGCATAAAGAAATTAACCAGAATTAAACTAAACATATTCCTGTTAGAATTAAGCAGTTTAAACACTGAACAGCAAAACAAGCCAGACTTCAAAAAGGATGAAAACTACATTCCATTCTTCTCAGTTTAGCTACTTTGGGCTTTTCGGAGAATGCCAGGGGCTTTAGTGTACCAAAGAGCTTTTGCATAAATCAGTGGCTTTGAAGAAAGGTGGCTTAAACAAAATAAAGGCGTGATATTAATTCTTAGTCAGGATCAGTGGTCAGTTTTTGCCACACAACATGTAAACTAAGGCAGCATGGTCTTTGAACAGAGGGAGGATTGGGACTACATGTGAGCTTGTCCCTGTGAACACAACTGCAAAATCAGTATCTGATTTAAGGCAGATTGATCTAATCACCAATACATATCTGTACTGGCATGTCAGTGCATTTTCTTTCTCCTTTTCCAACCAGCAGAACACAGCCTGGTTCATTGCACCATTTCCAGCAATATGAAAACAAAACCCAACTGGTAATCCAAAACCACTTGAGTGAAAGTTCTTACAGCATGGGAGATCTGAGAAAGCAAGAGAAAAAAATGTTTCTTAAAGCTCTCATTATTACGCTAGGACAGAAATAGCCTAGCTCAGAACCTATACATGTCTTCTCCAGCCACCTGCCAAAACATGCAGTTCTCCTTTTCTCATAAATTAAGCCAGCTACTTTGCATGCAGGGTAAACTGCATATCCTTTACAGCAATACTGAAGGCTCTGACTCCTGGAGTCACTGTCTTGAGAACATAATTTAATTTTTTTAGAAGTTTCATAGTTGTGAAGAAAAATTTGAAATGTTCTTTGAGTGCATGACAGAATAGCATGTAATTTTAAATGTACAATGTAAAAAGGTAAGAAGGATAGGCTACTTGTGGCTCTTCCACATCTTCTAGGGTGTATACACCTGGGTGTATACCCAGCTGGGTAAAATATTTTTACTTTCAGTCTTTCTTTATTGCAGGTCATATAGGCAGATAGCTCATGTGCAGAGGGGCAACCTCCGTGAGGAATAAAACTAATAATGATTTAAAAGCCCCCTGAAATAAAATCAAAGCTAAAATGGTTTTCTGTAATCTTCAGTCTGGTTTCTATTAATAAAATTAATGTAGAAGTCTGCAGACAATAATGAGTATGTTGTGTAGGATGAAGCTTTTTGTTTAGTAAAAATAGACATCCTTTAGGAGAAGATTTAAAGAACATGAGCACAGAATGGAAAACTCCAGCTTTTAGACCTTCAAAAACCACACCAAAACAAAAAACCCAAACTCACCGGTGGCTTGAAGTTTGCATGTGCCTGGCTACTCCTTCCATCTAGAAATGCTGTGGATGATTATTTGAAAGAAAATAATGTCCTGAGAACCTGTGGTTGGTGGGATTGTGTCTACCTGAAAAACTTAGGCCAGCCTAAGAAGTGCCTTCTGTGTGCTTGGTGTTTGCACGCCAAGGGAACTGGGAGTATTAGAGCTAAAGTATGGTGAGAGGGATAAGGAGGAGGATCCAGTGTGTGGGGACTGTCTGGCTCTACATACTTGCGCTTGCTCCTTGCAAGCTTCATCTGACCTCTTAGCAATGTAAGTCTTTAAGATCGCTTTTCCTCATTTCGTGTGAAGGACCAATTAGGCAGAGTGCTGGAGAGAAACGTGTTTCAGTGAAGAGCAGTTGTTGAAGGAAGAACCGTGTCAAGATGTACCTTGTTTGAGAACTTGGATTGTATAATGTGGCTGACACCTCCTGGAAATTTGGCAGCGTGGGATCGAAACAATTGTTTTCCTTCCCTTGTTTGTTAGCAAGGATTTCTTGAATGAGCAACGCTTACCATGGTTGCAGCGGAAGGGTGGAACTACTTGGTCTTGCTTAGCACAAAAATAACTAAAACTCTTAATGTGCCCCACCTAAGTATTATTGCTCTGGATGGATTAGAAATACCTTTTCATATAAATGCTGTTGTGTACAGACTTGATCTGTGTAGTGTTTGGTAATAGGACATGTCACCTCGACTCAGGATCTTTAGTCAGTCTTAGCTGTAATCAACACATAAAAATCTGTTTCCAGAGGAAAATATATAGTGGTTGAGAGAACAAGGCTGATCCCCGGTGTACCACGGGTTTCTGATAAATTATGTGGTTCCTAATGAGAGATACACTGGTTAAGGGTGCAGCAAGACTCAAAGTGAACATGCAAAACGTAAAGCTTCCTGCTGACAGTCGTGCTTGGCAGCGCAACGCAGAGCTGTTTGCACCTTCTCCACCTTGTAAGTGCAGCTGTAGGGTACCGAGTTTAACATTTTTATGTACTTCTATAAATTAACTTGGGGCACAGTGAGCCTACAGGCTGTATATTAAGGCTGTCTCACCTATTCGGAAGCTTTGGTGATTGGTATTAGGTACCCGGCAGGGACTGCGCCTTCCTACATTGTAGATTAACAGAATTCCGAAGTGTTGCACACAACGTGTGACACCTTTAATCCAGCTATTCAAAGAGTCAAAGCGTTCAGAATACGACGCAGAAGAAATACTTAATTAGCTTTGCTTTTCCACAGTCTGCTCTTCCCCAAAAAATATCGAAGCAAGCTATTTTCTGCTGTGGAAATGGATGAAGAAAGAAGCTGCTTTGTTTTGAAAATGCTTCAAAAGAGCTGGTTGCTATCTTAGTCCTCCGCAGCTCCGTATCTGTTTGTAAGGCAGCACCGAGTTACTATGGTGACAGGCAGGTTGCAAGGAGCTGGAGAGACACAGTTCACGTGGTGCCGCTGCCAGACCAGCCATTTGTCTCTGCAGCCCCCCTGACTGATGAGGAAGAGCTGAGGTGTTATTGGGGACCTTTATCCTTCTTTTGCAAAACCTTTCTGGCTGGTATGTGTGAGTGATTTCTTATTTGCACGACATGAAGATCCACACCTTCTGTTTAAAAAAAAAAAAATAAAAATATTTTTTTTTTTTCTTTGGAAATGTGCACCCTTGGCCTATGAACCCTACCAAAAGACACTCTGGTTGCTCATTTTAAATGTAAAATAGACATTAAAAAACTGATAGAGCAGTCTGGACCAGTTTTTCTCAAAGATGCATTATTAAAACTGTTAGCTAATGAGCTATATATCAAAGACTTTTCATATCCAAGAGTATTGGGAGGATAAAGCAGTTCCTGCAGTGTGTTCTTCAGTAGCTAGTGCCAAGGTATCAATAGCACAAGACAGAAATAGTACAGTAAAAGTGGCATATACAAGCTTTAACCGAGAGAAATTACTGTAATATTCAATTATGAATCTGGCAATAAGACATTACGGATAAATTGTTTACATCGGCAATGACATTTTCCCACTTCTCCCAGTTGAAAGGCTCGTCTAAAATCTCTGCTGAAATGTCTAAAGCCATTCCAAGTTCCTGCCAAAGGTTAATTCATGGTAATTTTACACAGTTTTATCCATGTAATTTTATTGCCCATTAGCCTAAGCAGATCTTTTATCTTTTATCATCCTTATTACAGATGTCGTTCCTTCCAATTTTATTTGTAGGTAGCAATCATAACCACTTTTTGACCTTTTTTTTTTAGCAAAGCTTTTTCTGTTCCCACGGTACTAGGAGAGGCTCTTTAGTTCCTTGATCACCTCAATAGTCCTCCTTCACACCTGCTCCAGACAAAGTTTATTTCTCCGGGGTGCGGCCGTGTGTGGAGTTTCCAGGGAGTTTGTATTTCTACAAGGCAGTAATGTTTACCCCTCCCTAGTGGTGTGTATCTGCCTATGAATTCCAGCGATTGCCTTTTTCTTAACTACCTGTCATTATGAGCTGATTGTGTGAGGATTATCACCTCTGTGTCGGTGGTGGTGTTCTTCCCAGCAAAGAACTGTTTGCATTTGAGTTTCGCTTTATCCCTGAAAGTTCAGTCCTTGAGGATAAGTTTTACCTGAAAGTTTAACGTGCCACAAGCACGAATAGTGTGTTAGGTGGCTTTTTAATCTTTGCTTTGAAACTAATGCCGGCCTGGTGTCCAAGAAGTTGAACATCAAAGCATTTATAAACTTTCCAGTAGAAAGTCTTTTTGTTAACTATCTTAATTATTTTCTGGAAATCCAGTCTTGCATTTAAATGATTTCTGCACTTTCTTATGCCATGCTTATTGTTTACATAAAAGAAAAATTGTAACTTGATCCTGCTTACTGGTGTTGAGCATGTCACTCAAAGGGCAGAGTACAGTCGTGGGAAGTTCTGTCATGTTTGTAGAGGCTGATTTGGCTCAGATTCCCACCCTGTAGATTTCACAGGGGTATGAGGAAAGGTGGAACTTGGACTAGGTTGGCTTTGCACATTGCAACCCTAAATGTCAATATTAAGTGGCACTGAACATTAAAATGCAGCAAAATACTTGTGTAAAACAATTCAAGAAGCAAACTGCTAGCCCTTGCCAAAGTCTAAAAATGTTATTTTTAGCTATATTGGTTCTGGGTTTATTTTATTGCAGTACAAGTGAAACAGCTTTGAGGCAAAAAGTACTGGAAGAAAATGGATGGCAAAAGTAATACAAATCTGATCGGGTATTGTAGCCTGTAGTTACCACAGCTGGCTTTCACTTACACTTTAGCTCCAGTTCTCATACATTTTTTTGACATAAATATGTCTTAAGTTGGTTGAAGTGTAGGCACTAGGATTCATTAGGCTTTCTGAAGTCCTTGAGGAAACATACTTGATCTTTATTGCAGTGTCCCTGTTGCTGTGAATCTTGAGCATGAGGAGTCACAGTGACAGTAATAAAATCATAGGGGCTTGCCTGGAAGGGAACTGCAGTGGTGGGGGAACCCCTGCATGTGGGATTTTTTTCCTTATCAGTGTTTTAAGACTTGGTAAAACAGAATCACCTCCCGACCAAACCACTCTGATTGTTGACTATGCGGAACTCTCGATTCTCCATTCCAACCTAGCATAATGAGATGCAAGTTGGGCAAGTTTTAATTTTCTTAATTTGACACAAGTATCGGAGATAGTTGTTCTGGCTAAAAGGTGTGTAAATTAGTAAGCCCACATCCCATCCATTTGGCTAGGCGGAGCAGTGTAGGAAAAGTCCAAGGCCAGAGCAGAGCTGAACCCTCCCAGCTTCCAGTGGCAGAGGGGTCAGGGACTCCTTAACCACACCTGTAAGTCAGTGGTCAGTAGCCCCTGCGACTTCTGCTACGTGTGTTACTTGAGTATTAAGCGTGTACTTAAATACTTTCTGAACACTTAGGTGTCCACAGCAACCTGCGGCTGAGTCCCAAAACTTGTGTGACAACAATACTTCCTTAATCTTGCTACTTTTTATTTTATTTCATGCTTTTCAATCTCTGTGTATGAGAAACAGCAAATAATTGTTCTCTGTTAATCTCCTCTGCAACATTCATGGTTTTGTATGCCTATCACAGCTGCTATCTCTTCCAGGCCTGGAATATTTTAGGTTATTAAATCTTCTTCAGAAGCTGCTTTATACCTCTGCTTGTGCCTTTTTTTCCTTTCATTATCCTTAGCATACTTTTTTTAACTTCTATTACAGTGTAAGTTGTAATAGGTGTGGAAATGAAAAGTAGGCATCAAAATTAAATGCTCATCTTCTACAGTCTGTGCATAACCTGAGCACTTGCTTGGCCAGTAGACTTTAAAACTTTGAAGATAGAAGCAATGCTTTTGTTCTTAAAGGAGGCATTTGTAGCAGGGTACAAATCTGCATCCTTTGGAATTACTCTGAACACCAACCAAGTATTTTTTCATGTATTAGTAGATGTGGTGGATTGGTATGTAGTATAGCAGCCATCATATTTAAAACCTGACATCTTGCATAGTTAGCACAATTCCAATGTGAGAGGTTTCTGTTTGATCTCGCAAAGTGGTCAGTGTGGTTATTGTAATTGAATTTGAGGTATGCCAGTGCAAGAAGAGTTAATACAAAAGTAAGAAAAACTACAGTGCAGCATCTCAGAAGCAGCCAAAGCATTATACAACAAAGGTAAACTTAGAAATACTGCCACCTGATGAAGAAAGTAAGAGAGCTAACCTGAGGAAACGCTGAAGTGTTTTAAGGATCAAAGAGTGTAGGATTTTTTTTGCAGTGTTGCAACAATGTTTTTGCTTATAATAATAGTACTGAGTTTATCAAGGCATAATTTAGTTTGTGCTTCCCTGGTTCAGCTCAGACATCAGTGAGGTTTGGGTTTTGCATTTCTGTTTGTTTGTTTTCTAATTATTAGAATGTGTTGAGGAGTCAGGTCTAGTCAGGCCAAAGTTCTTTTACTTCTGTGAGGCATCTTCTGCCTCATTTCAGTTTTTTTTTCAAAGACAAAATTCTTGGGGAAGTACTTATTTTGCGCTATGGTTACATGAATTGTTCTGCTGGCACAAGAAGCTGTCCCACCGTCCCCTTAAAATTAAAGGAGCAGTGTGTTCAGTGGTGCCATAACTTGATAACCACTTATTGTGAAAATATGAGTCAACTTTCCTTTTATTCATTCCGCTTTTCTTTCACAGAAGACAATTCTCTTCCTCCAGAAAGTTTAAGTTGGGCTTTTTTTAAGCAGTCCTTTCAGTTGAAAATAAATAGCTCTAATATAGGTAGCAACTGGGGAATTGCTAAATAGGTCCTACAGATTTGGCTTCCTTTTTTTCTTTTTTTTTTTCTCTTTGTCAAGGCCTGTTCTCATTCACCACTTTCTGTTCTAACATTTGCACAGCTCCTCAGCTGAGCGTGTCCTCTGCAATGCCAGGCTCACATCACTCCTCAGCGGTTGAGCATGCTTCAAACTTCCATCTGCTTTCAGACAGTGATGGCCTTAGATAATGTGCAGTAGATGCACACCTGGGTTCTGATTGGTGCACTATATTTGTATTTAAGTGGCTGAGCAGTTCTAGTGTTGTGGTGTAATGAAACCTGAATGTTATTCTTCAGGGCTCACAGACCTATGCTTGCAAATTGCTTCTGCCCCAGAGCGTTTGTTCATCTGCAGCAGGTAATCATGCTTGGTCTGTCCCCTCAATGGAGATGGGGGTTACTTCCTGAGTCATCATGTTCTGCATGGAACAGAGTTTATAAAGTATAGCAGGTAATGTCAGCACCTTGCGATTTCCCAAAGCTTTTAATGTGCAGTTTGACTTAGAGTGTGCCTTCAGCTGTATCAGGCAAATAATTCAATTAAGCGTATGCAGAGAGGTTGTTAAAATGGCTTTTAACTGCAAGGCCTTGACAAGGACGGGAACAAATCTAAATGTTTTAGGCCATTACCAACGGTCAGTGTTGAAGAGTTTCTTATGTCCCGAAGAACCTCCTGTGTTCAGTGAGACTTTCTCATCTTACTCATCCTTCTCCCGCAGCAAGAGCAGTGTCTGCACAGGTGCTTGTAGGCCAGGAGACACTGGGACCTAATGTAGCTGTGGATGTTCTGCATAGCTTACAGAAGCTGCTGCTTTGTGCTGTGTCTTTCCCAGCTGTGTTTAGGGCCAAATTACCATGTCTTTCCTATAGGTACCTGCTAGTCCTTCTCTTAAGACACGTTTCCATTACGTGACTCTGTGTGGAGGTTAGTACTAGGTGTGCTCATCCTTTACGTGACCTGGTGAGTGGAGCTTCACACACCGAGGGGCGGGAGGCTTAGGTATGCACCTCCAGAGTCAGGTGTCTGTCTACATGTGACTATCCCATTCTTGTGTTACTGGTGAAGCAGTCATCCCCCTGCCCCTCAACTGGACCTCCTTTACTGGTAAGTTGAAGAGAGGTATTATATTTCCCTCTTCCCTCCTCAGGACTTCTCACTCTGTGTAGCGTTGCTCTGCTTGAATCATTATTCTGAACTTGTTTTATAGCTAGCATCTTCTTAGAGTTGCTGCAGCTTCTGAATCCCTTAAAGATAAGAGTTTTTAAGCAACAGAAGAAGGGAGCTGATGTGATTCCTGTTACTTTTCCCACTGGTATTTACAGCTCTGTTAAAAGCAATGAAAGCCTGGTTGGTTTTCTACTTCTGAAATAGAGGCAAGTGGAGAAGCAGCAGAAATATTCAAGTGGTCCATGTATAGTCCTCTGAAAATGTTGCTGTCTTAGTCGTGATGCCTGCTTTTATTTGCCAACTGGAAGAATTTTGTGGAAAAGATGGCTTTATTACAAGAAGAATTAGTTTTGGTCTTGGAGAATACAAGTCTTGGTCAAAATAAAGTCTTTGCATTCCTAAGCCTTGAAGTTTCTGTATTCTTCTGTTTTTTCTTCCACTGTACAGCTATGTGCATAACTACTGTTCATAATAGACCAGTCTGAGCAAGTCTAATACACAGAATGCATAGTAAAATGCTTCAAGCAAAATGATGAATAAGTAAATGAATACTGTTTTTGCTTCTTTTTTGATATCTGCATACAGTACACAAAAGCATGTTAATTTGCAAATATCTTCCGAGTTTCTGAAACCTGAAATGTGAAAACAAATTAGTCAAATGTAGTGTATTTCTATTGATAGCAGCCTTCCTTGTTTTCACAGGCTGCCCTTTTAAATGTTGCCTCATTGGTTGAAGGCAGGGTGTACAAGCATTGCTTGTTCTTGGCAAACAATGCAGCTTTACAATGCATCTTCATATGAAAAGCTTCATACTCCTCCTGTATCATCCCCCATGTACTTGATCATGAGCACTTGACCACACATGGTGTGCTGCACGTCAAGTATGTAGTAGTAATGCAGGAGGAATATAGAAGGAGCAAAGACTCAAGCTGTAATTTATCGGTGTGAGCTGATTGCTGACGACCCCTTAATAACTTCTTAATATTTTGTTAACATTAAGCTGTTTAAATATTGTATTTCTCTGACCATGCTGTTGTTAAATAAAGATATCTTATTATTTCAGGTTGCAGTTGTTAAAATGAAGTGTACAGAGCGCATTTATGCAATGAAAATTCTAAATAAATGGGAAATGCTTAAAAGGGCAGAGGTAAGTAGTATGGTTCTCTTAAAACAGAGAATTTTGAAAATGACACTGAAGCTCTTCCAGATTTTTTTCATGAGCATAGGAACTTCAATCTTTTTCTTTTTTTTTCTTAAGCTGTTTTAATGCAATCAAGTCTGTCAGTCCCTTCCAAGCATCTGTTGTTCTCAGCATTACATTTACCAGACAGTCTGCCCTAGTTCTTACCCTGAATTTATTGGCCAGATTTTTGTTTACAATAAAGGCAAGTTAAAGACTACATGAAAGCTGAGATTGGTGCTGCTATGCAATTCACAGCTGTATACAAAAACATTATGAAAAGGTCTTTTTTTTTTATCTTGCATTCATAAAGCTTACATTAAAGAGCTTTGCATCCTATAGTTTGTAACAGGATTTATATAACCGGTGCAACTATAACTAAATACTTTGCAATCACGGATTCAGGTTGTAAAACAAAATGTGTTAAAAAGGTAAATCTGTTTTAAAGGGGTATTTTCGATGAAAGGAGATGTACATTGTCACAACAAATTACGCAAACGTGAATGGGTACTTCACAGATTAGGAAACGACCTGCTGAGACTATGCCATGGGAAGTGGCATATTCCTAGAGTACCTACTCTTGCACTGTAGAGGAAAACGTTACGGTGAATGTAATGTTACATAAATCAGCAGTTAAATGAGCGATAGATTTTTAGCGGAAAATAATGTAGTCTGCCAGTACTTGCAGCAGTTCTTTTAAGGGGCGAAGGTTAGCTGCTTGCCGAGGACTGAGCCTGCTGACCCTTCCCTGTCCCATTCTTCTGTCCCTTTCCTGACACCTCCTCCCCCCAGCCTACCCTTCCTAGTCCCTCCCTTCCTTTCAGTGAGTCAGTGCCAGCTCTTTTCCTGTGAATAAATCTCTTCCCTCCTGTTAAGTCCTCTTCACCACTGCATTTGCCTGATTTAGTCACACTCCGTCCATCGGTCCATGCTCTTCTTTACAAGTGGCAGCAGCCACTGCCGCTCGGCTGTTCTTTGAGCTGTCAGGAGAGTTCACACATCGGCGTGAACTGCATCAGTGGTTCTGCATTAAGCCCTCCCTGCGTAGGGGGAATTCGGTGCCCTTTCTAGACAAGTTTCAGTTGGGCTAACTCATTGGTCAGTACAGAATTGTTTTAAACCCAAACGCTTGTAGAGGCCTCCCAGACAAATGGAAATACAGCTATGCTGGCTTACTTCAGTCATTTTGAAAGTGACTTCATTAAATGGCCTATGTAAAGAGCTGAAACTTCTACTTGTAGAGATGTCCTGGGAAGACAGCCGTTTACAAATTGTCTTCAAATTATGTGACTAACTCCTCTCAGGCAGGCAAGAGGTGGAAGAGGGTTACCCACTAAGAAAGAGGTGTAATGAACAATAGCTTTCCCAGTACACACTTAGGACAAGTAGCAGTCCAGTTAAGTTCTCCTTCCGCTGTTTTTTCCCATCTACAAAGGGAAATAAAGGAACTGTCTTCTCTGCTGTGCCCTTTTGTCTTTTCCTGTTCTGTTTGCTCACTTGATTGGCTTTTTTGGATGAGCAAGACTTTATAACCTGCACATCAGGTTCATAAAACATCTGGGTGTTAAAATTCCCCAAATGTGGTAAAACTTATTATTTTTTTAAAATGAAGCCTGCAAGAATTCACTAGCCTCTTAAGTGGGCATCACACTGAAAAGCAGACTTCAAGTGTTTTAGTGTCCACTGTATGAGTGGTTGAAGCAGCATATTGTTATATTGGTTTATGTTTGTTTTGTGAATTGTAATATGAAGCATTTTATGACTTCTTAAACACAGCAAAAAGTTATCTAAACACTGCTTATTTGTGTACTAGCTGCAAGAAGGAAAAAACATGGTCGGAAGCCACTAAAATACAGGAAAGATTAGTGAATATCAACTGACATCCGTAAATGGGTTGCAAGCAAAAATAGGCATGCCATTTATGTTGATAAGGTGGACCATTTGTATTCATTGTTCTGACAGCAAAATACGTAGTCGTTAGTGTATTACTGTTGACAGTTCCAAATAAGACCCGACTGGCTGATGAGGTAGCCTGTCATGCTTTTTCAAGGCACATCGCAAGGCCTTTTAAGCTAGCGTCAGCAGAAAAAGAGAGTTTATACTTTGAATTCATGATGCAAAGTGTTCAGCAGCAATACTGGTTTTAGGTGTTCATAACATTCCCTCACTATTTGAGGTTGCACAGTGAACTGGATCAAGGAACTGATGTCTTCGAAAATAAACAAACTAGTTTTCTGTGTTGGCAGCCTCCTCACATCGTGGTGCCAGAAGAACTGAGAAGTGCTGTGCTCTGATGCTGCAGGCAGAGGATAGGATTACTTAGAGCTGCTGTTGCTGCCAAACTTTTTGTAGAGTGATACTTTGGCCTTGCATTCATAAACCGTTAAACCACTCTCAGTTAACATTTAATTACAATTTACATCTCTCTGCACCAATAATTACAAACTTTACAACATGGCCACAGTGTGGTCGTCTTCAGGAGAAATGTAAATTGACTTTTGCTTCCTTAGAGGGGAAAAATGGTTGAGATGATGCAGTCACTATATGGTAAGGCTTGGGATTCGTAGAAGTGTTCCTTCCATAGTACGTTTTCTAAGACATCTGGACAAGTGGCAATGATAAAAAAAAAAATAATCCATTATTATCCAGAGCCCAAACACTTGAACTGCAGCTACTGAATATCATAATAATGGCTTTCTGAATTGAAAGTAGTGATAGTCTCAAGGTCTATATCTTGATAGTTCTGATCTAATAAAAACATTAATATATTTTTATTAAGGAGGACTTGCTTGAAGTTTATGAAAGTTGGTTTTCTGTAAAGATGCTGAGAAAATGTGTTACTCAGAGCCTGCTTCTCTGAAGTGTTGCAGTGGGCTATTTGAATTAGAGGAAAGATTATTGAAAATGTGTTATACTGGACAAAGATAAGGCCGTAATAGTAAAATCTGCTTATTTCCTATCGTGTGTTGGCAGTAACTGGGACTGTAATGTAAGAGAAGAATACATAAAACTATTTCCACAAAGGTCGTCTTGAGAAGAACCAGGCTTACTTTCCTAGAGCCATTATCTTTCTGCTACAGATTGCAGTGACAAGTTATCATTTTTCTGGCTTTTAGAAATACATTATGGAACAAATATTCAGTGTTGACTCGAATTCATTTGTGGGCTTTTGGTGTTGTTGGGTGGGGGTGTGTTGGTTGGTTTGGGTTGGTTTTTTTTTTTTGGTGTTTTCTCTGTTGTTTTTTTTTTTTAAGGTCACAGTCAGGATTAGAGTGACTGAATGCCTGACTACAAGCCTGCAGAGGTTCCCTGGTTTGTTACTTGTGCAGACTGAATTCCAGTGAATAGAGAGCTCTGTTCAGTAATTTTAAATAATCCCATAAAACATCCATATATATTCATCCTGTGAAAACTACTTGTTGATTTTGACAATGGCTTTTTTCCCTCTCTTCCTTTAGACAGCTTGCTTCCGAGAGGAGAGAAATGTCTTGGTGAATGGAGATTGTCAGTGGATTACTACGTTGCACTATGCCTTTCAAGATGAGAACTATTTGGTACGTTTGATTCATCAGCAAAAACAAAAAAGCTTTAGATTATGAAAGTACTTTATTTTTGGTGTATTTAAGGATATTAGTGCAGTAAATCAGTCCACCTCATGCCTTGCAGCAGTGTTTCGACATTCTTCTTTTCTCCTTGAAGAAATACTTCAAAGGGCTGACTGTAACTCCAGGAGAGTGAGAAAGTCATGTAGTACTATAGTATATTGAGGATTAGTTAAACACCTTAAATTAACTAATTTACCCTTGCATAAAATATATCATGCTTAAGTTTAATGTTTTGGATAACATTGCAATTAAATATTTTGAGAGGTGTTAACTCCGTGAAAGTAAGAAATTATTTTATTTTAAACTTTCAGAGTGTCTTTTGAAGCAAGATTTTGTTTAAAAATGGCAAAAGTGATTTAAAATTTGGTTTTTAAAAACTGATTAAACGGATATTTTAAAAAAGCCTCAGGGGAAAAAAAGCCTATTTCTTAAAAGTAGCTTTTCAGTCAGCAGATTGGTCATGTCAGTATGTTGAGAGACTTTAGCAACTGTTTATAAAGAAAGCCATTACTCATATTTTTTAAATTATGGGTTACTAGAACTGTAACATATAAGCTATGTTTACCTTAGTCACAGAAGTCAGGAGTAAATTTAGTAAACCCCAATGTTCTGCAATATACTGAACCATACAGCTTCCATGTGGCTACTTGAGGCTGGGTTTGCAAAACTCCTAATTCTGTAGCAACTGACTTAGTTATAATGTGAAGTTTTCACCTTCTTAACAATTTTTAGGTAGTACCACAGTAGCAAGTCATGATTACAGATAAGAAAAAAGTGTCTTCATAAAAGGCTGCCAATAAGTTCAGAAACTAAGCATATGAAAGAGAAAACACTCAGACTTTTTCACAGGTGCTGAAATGAAACAAATTATTTTGACTGTCATGTTAAAAGTATTTTCAGAATAACAAGCACATTGTAAGCAAATAAGTAGTCAGGTCTCAGACCCCTCATTTACTGGCTATTTCCATTGAATGCTTTGTGATAGATCCAGATTTTCAGCCTCTCAAAGTTTAGCTACCTCTGGCACTGCCTTATGAAGATAGCTCATAATTTCAAATTCCCTCAGAACCAAACAGCCTTCAGACTTACATAAAAATAACCTACGACATCCTATAATGTAGTATTTCCAAGTAGATTCTAAGAACGGAGCTACCTAAGAAAATACCGTTAGCTGCACGTGATAGCAAGCAGTAGTAATGACAGTATAGAGAAGGATCTTATCTTCTAATACCATTTTATACAAATCTGTTCCATGCCAGCTATAGCAGTATAATGCGTTTCTTTTCCCCAAATTGCCAAAGACATTTAGATGTTGAAGTTTCACTTGACAGCAGAATTTAGACATCTAGCATCTAATTTAAGATCCAGTATCTAAGAAAGCAACAACTCTGCCTGACAGCCGAAGTCAGCAGATGCCCAGCTTTCCTGAGGTCTGGTTCTGCATGTGCTGAGATGCTGCCTTCCAATTTGGTCTGTTACTCAGCATCCATCTCATGTAAATGTCTGCTGCTCACAGATGGAACCTATCTGCATCTCAGTCACTCTGTTGTAAATGATGCGTGAAGAAAAGCTGAAACACATCAGGAAGTGACTTTCATCCAAAAACCTGGACAGAAGGTTCTCTTCCGTGCCATCCTAGTGGTTCGGTTGGCCAGGGTCTAAAATATCTCAACTGTTCAGTTCCCTGCACAGCTTGAAGAAGGGTTTATAGCCACGTTTTTCCACACCTCAGGATAGGGCTGCTGTGTTACAGGACCTGAGCAGCTTGGTTTTACTTTTTAGCTGTGCTGCGCATCCTTGATCCTTGTAGAATGGAACGCAAAGCTGAGAATAAAACAAGAACAGACACACAGAAAGCCTGGTTCTCCAACATGGAGTGGACATCGGTCCTCTGAAAGAGAAAGCTCTAGGTTCTAGTGTCTGCTCCCAGTGATGCTGGTGTATTATAGCTAATGATTATTAAGTGAAAAACCACATAAGGTAACCCTGAAGCACAGCAATAACCTTGGCGTCTTCCAGCACCTAGGGCTTTGCCATCCTCCTCTGGCTTAGAATAAGCAAATGAAGAGATGATGAGATGTTAAGATAGAAAAGTAGTAGCTGCCCTTGGAAAGTCTAGAAGTAATTGGGGTTTTATTCCCTCTATTTAATATTAGTACAGCATGGGATGATGCAGAACTTATATGTAAGCAAGAAACACAAAATTCCACAAAATGCATACGTTCTGGAGTTCATTTTCTGGTTCTGCTTCTGTAGTCTTAAAATGTTTGAGGCAAATACACCATGTGGCAGTATTTTCTAAATAGCCAACTCTTAAATAACGTTATGTGGAAATGCTAGCATGGCTTTTTTTCCCATTCCTAGAAAGCTTTTTGTAGAGACAGTTTGAGTCAAAATGGGTTAAGTAAGCCTTTGGTGATTTTGCTGAAGCAGATATGGTGTAGGTAAAACAGTGTCGTTGAATATTAGAAACATGTAAGGGACCTGAAGTTCTTAATCTCTTCCAGATTCAAATATGTTAGTTTTCTTGTGCTTTACCAGAGAATTTTTCTTTCTCAGTTTCATTCATGAAGAAGGGCATATGTGTGTTTGTGTGCTCGTAGCTTCTTAAAGGCTCCTCAGTATTCATGAGAGTATTCTAATGTCTTTTTTCCCTTTAATTTCCAACTACTCTCCCCCTGTTTGATGTAGTCCCTTCCTTAGAAGAATGCAATACCTCTAGATTTCAGTGTCTTAATACTTAATATTTTAACCCCATGTGAAGGGAGAAATCCCTCCTGACAAGAAAATCATTGTGAATTGGAAGATGAATAAAATTTGACTTTCTTATAGAAGAGGTCTTCCATCTTTCTCTGATCCAAGTGCCTCATTTAATGGGTCAGCTGAGTTCTTGCTGAGTTGTGAAAACTGTGGGAGCTGAGGGAAGCGCATTACCTTGTCTCTGACAGGCAGGCTATTTTAGCTCCCACAGAAGCCTCTCTAAGCTCTCTTGTATTTGAATTTGAAAAAAAATACTTTAATACAGTATCCCTTTTAAAAGATTCCTGGTTCCTGTCTGTAGCCTTTTGTTTTCAAACATAATTGTTGTATGTGTACAAAGTTCCAATACATGTTTAAAATTCCTTGAAGGGTTGTGCAATATGGACTGATTGATTTCAACATAAGTGGTGAAATTTGCCTATCAGATTAAGCTATAATTGTAATAATATGGATAAAAATATCAAAACTTATGCCTTTTGGAGTCACTCTTTCAAGCCAAGTATTGCACTTCACATTCCTTTGGGTTCTTCTCTTGTTTAATTTTCTTCCCTTGTGGAAGATGAATCTGAGCAGGGACAGTAGGTTGCAGGTTGCTTTACCTTGAGGAGAAAAAGATGACTGCTTTGGAAAGGTATTTCCAGAATAAGTAAAGTTCTTCCTAAAACCACGTATAAAGCATCTTGGGAAGCATGGAACAAAATGGCTCAAGACTGGTAGTACCAGGTAAAGTAATTATATTTAAAGTCATGGTCTGGATTTAGGTGGATATTGTCAGAAAATAACTATAATCTAATCCCTGTTTTGTGGTATGAGAAAACAAATAGTAAGCCTGAGTCTTTTTCTTTCACATTGCCCTGTATGTGTTGGTTCTTTCTGTGGACAGGATAATGGCTGATTGGCATAGGAGGCTGCGTACTTTTTCATTAAAATGTATTGAGAAGAATATGTTTGATTTTTTTAAGTTCCCCACTGCTGTAGTGCCTCTGGCTTGTCATGGCCATCCCTAATGTATAGTATCATCAAGCTGCTGCTAGATATGTATCCATGATGTGGCATGTGCCAAGATGAGTATTTGATGATGTTGATGTGATAAGTCCCACATTTGGAACCACTAGTGGTATTGAAATGGTACCAAAACTAAAAGTAGTAATGAAATGTTTATTTTGGACTAAGTTGCATCAAGTATTGTTTTTGAGTATAGGGTTTTGGTTTTTTTCCTGCATCCTCTGGAAATTGTCATTTTAAGGGTTGATAACCTACATTAGTTTTGGTGATACTAGATCATTTTCTTTGTGTGACACTGTAGTTAATACAGAAATAAACCCTCCTGATCTACTCGTTTGTTGCTGCCATATTTTGGTTGGATTTATTTTATGATAAGAACTGAATACTGATGTGTCATCCTTACTACAATTATTAAAGGAAAATGGTACATTTTTACACTAAATAAGCAAATAAAAGTAGCGCAAATCATTACCAGTTTTGACAACTTTTCCCAAGCATAGAAAAAAGACTTAGTGAAAGTTTTTTTTCAGCAGACAACTGATGAACTTTAATTTTTTTCTTACCACCTGTCTCTTGGTACTTAACTGCTTTATTGCTCTTTTTTCAGTATCTAGTGATGGACTACTATGTTGGTGGCGACTTACTGACACTTCTCAGTAAGTTTGAAGACAAACTTCCTGAAGATATGGCTAGGTTCTACATTGGTGAAATGGTGCTTGCTATACATTCCATACATGAGCTGCATTATGTACACAGGTAAAATACCATCTCACTTGGGAAAAAGTAAATGTACAGTTATACTTTAATTCTAAAGATATTGGTACATACACAAATGGGCAGAGTAGCCACAGGCAAACTGCTGTGGGTAGTTGCTTACTATATACTGTGTAATAGCTTATACAGCTTATACAGCTATTACACAGTATATAGTAAGCAACTACCCACATTTTAAATATCAAGTTTTGATGGACTGATATTAGAAGCAGTGACATTTATCTGACTAACCTTTTACTAAAGCTTTTATTTTTAATCAGGCTTCTTAACTTATTCTCAATTCGTTTCATTAATATTTATGTGCTTTTGTCCAAGCCAACCTAGATGTTTGAAGCAGTTTGAATTCTCTGCAAATGTTTAGACATTCTGCAAAATTTACGCACAGTAAGCCCATGATAACACTAGTGCATCTATTTTACCTGAGGTCATCACAGAATCACAGAATGGCAGGGGTCAGAAGGGACCTCTGGAGATCATCTTGTCCAACTCCCCTGCTTGAGCAGGGACACCCAGAGCAGGGGGCACAGGAACGCGTCCAGGCGGGTTTTGAATGTCTCCAGGGAAGGAGACTCCACAACCTCCCTGGGCAGCCTGTGCCACTGCTCTGGCACCCTCAATGGAAAGACGTTTTTTTCTCATATTTAAGTGGAACTTCCCGTGTTCTAACTTGTGCCCATTGACCCTTGTCCTGTCATTGGGCGCCACTGAAGAGTCCAGTCCCATCCTCCTTGACACCCACCCTTCAGATATTTATAAGCATTGATATGATCCCCCTTCAGTCTTCTCTTCTCCAGGCTGAACAAACCCAAGTCTCTCAGCCTTTCCTCATAAGGGAGATGCTCCAGCCCCTTGATCATCTTCGTAGCTCTCCACTGGACTTGCTGAAGTAGTTCCATGTCCTTCTTAAATGGAGGGGCCCAAAACTGGGCACAGTACTCCAAATGCAATCTCACCGGGGCAGTGTAGAGGGGGGGGATAACTTCCCTTGACCTGCTGGCAACACTCCTTTTAATGCATCCCAGGATACTATTGGCCACCTTCACCACAAGAGCACAGTGCTGGCTCATGGTCAGCTTGCTGTCCACCAGCACTCCCAGGTCCTTCCCAACAGAGCCGCTTTCCAGTAGTTCAGCCCCCAGCCTGTGCTGGTGCATGGGGTTGTTCCTCCCCAGGTGCAGGACCTTGCACTTGCTCTTGTTGAATTTCATCAGGTTCCCCTCGGCCCAGCTCTCCAGCCTGCCCAGGCCTCGATGAATGGCAGCACGGCCTTCTGGTGTATCAGCCACTCCTCCCAGCTTGGTGTCATCAGCGAACTTGCTGAGGTTACACTCTATTCCATCATCCAGGTCACTGATGAATATGTTGAACAGGACTGGACCCAGCGCAGACCCCTGAGGAACACCACTGGTTACAGGCCTCCAACCAGGCTCTGCCCCATTGATCATGACCCTCTGAGCTCAAATGGTTTTCGTAATAAATGAGCATGTGCCTGTCTAATTGTTTCTGCACACAGGATGTATATTTCAGCTCAGTGCCTACCATCATGTTAACTTAGGTTATGTTCCGTACTATATATATTTATAAAGAATATATGATATTTTCAGTCAGAGGAAACTGGTATAGAGTACACTTTGTATGCTGCTTTTTTTTGGGGGGGGACTTCTTGGAGGAACTGTTTTAAAAGAGCTGTGAGCAGTGCAAGGAAGGCACTTGATTAATATTTTGTTTCGTCAATGCAAAAGTTTTGATCAAGTGAGAATTTCTGTCCTTTGTTTTTCAGATTTCTGTATGACATGTCAGTTAGAAAGCAAAATTACACCGATTCTGGAAACCTTTGCAGTTATCTCTTCATATGCTGACTTTATAGCTTGATTTCAGTAAACAGAGAAGTTAGAAAATACAGAGCATGAGAGTAGTGAGGTTTTTCAGTTAACTGAAAACCGCCATGGCTGTGCAAGTAGGTTCACGGTAGGTTACTGAAGTCCTGGCTCAGAAGTGGACTTCATACTAGCGTTTTGTCTGATTTGGCAGGTGCATCTTGGCCAGGTCCCTTTACCTTCTTCATGTCTTTACTTCTTAGTCTGTGAAATAAGGACAGTTTTACTGTCTCTCTAATGAAATTTATGGGTGAAAACCATTAGGCAAATGATTTTTATTTACAATTAATGTTTGTAAGACACAAGGAATTCTCAAGCTGTAACATTTTGAACTCTTCTGTTCGGACTTTGGTCACTGTTCCAAAAATTTAAAAAAGATATATAAACTCTGTAATACTCCCATGAGTAAATGTGGACAATGTGTAGGGATTTAAAAATGCTATGGACTAGTGAAGTTCACCAGAGGCACCACTGCACCCATTTCCAAGGAAGGTGGCCTGACTTAACTGACTAGCTACATCTTTGCATGAGGCTGAATGAACGTCTGTTGTGGCAATAGGAATGAATGGCTCCAAGGCCAGAACTTGTACTTTGAATAGGAGATGTATGAATGCCCAAGAAATTACTGCTTGGCAACTGGAATGGATTAGGAGGAAGCATGATTGCTCTGGAGAGGATTTTAAGGACCCTTTAAAGGCTCATATGACCTGTTAGCTGTAGATAGGAAACAGTGGAGCTCAGAGATGAGGTATTAAGCCTTTCTGAACAGAAACAGTGTTCCCTTAGGCAAATGAGATCTGCATGCAAAGCAGAAAAGCAGAGATGTGTTGAATGAGATTGGCTCATGCTTTGAGTGTACTGTGAGCAGTGTTCTGTAAAAACAAACAAACAAAGAATTTAGTGCATAGTTGTTTATAAGCTTTAATAGTCCTCTGCACCTACTGAGCTTGACTTGTGGTTATGGGACTGTAAGGGAATGCTGACAATACCTGGAAATGAAATGTATGTTTTAAGTTTAACAATAGAAAATTACTGATGAGTTTATTGAGAAAATATAGTGAGATGGTCTAATATCCTGGGTTAGCACATTTTTCTATATTATAACAAGTAAATGAAGTGTGCGTTTAATTTATGTTGACAGCCATAGATTAGCATTTACTATTTTGTCTTAATGTTGCTAATGAGCAACAGTATTAGTGAAGTTTCAAAGCATTAGCCCTTGGTTAAAAAGTGCTGATTCAAGTTTGTGTTGGAAAAATTTAATAGATTGGCAGGATTTTTACATATATGAGGACATTTTGTTAAACCTATCATGGTTTTTCTTGTAAGTCTCCTCAAGTGTGAAACTATGGAATTCTGCACCTTAAAAATCAGACATTGTCAACTTCCACATCTATGTAGCAAGATATATTGGAGCACTTTTTTTTCCCCCTTGTTCCTAGTAATTCTAGTATCTTCCTCAAAAATTAAGCAGAAGCTGTTGTACAAATTTTAAGTTTTTGAGCACATGTAGTGGCATTTGGAACTTCCCATTTGAAAAGACAGACAGTATTTTATGGTGCAACAAGACTGGTGGATTTAATGTAAAGCACGTGTGTTTTTATTTGTTACTCATAGTATTATTTGAAAAAAATACAATATCTGTTAAAAAACCCAAAGCAACACATTTATAAGTTTGAAAATCTTTTTTGGCTAGCTCAGATAAGTAATAATATTTCAAAATGGCACAGTGGTATGCTAGCATGTTGGGAGTTGATCCTGGATGGTGTTGGCTAAAGAAAGGGGTCTGATATACGTCACCTTGGAAGACACAGATGTTCTCCTTTGAGCCTGCAGTATTGGTACAGAACTGAGTTGATTCTGGTTTTTACACTTGTTCTTCTCTCTTCCTTTCTTGCCACCTTCCCAATGTATTGGCTAGGTGCTCTTAAAATAATTTGGGATATTTTGAGGCTATTAATTAAAAAAAAACAAACAACACAACCTGCATAGTATGTATCAGGACTGTCTTATTAAGTTGTCTGGATGATTGATCTTTTACTGATACTTCACTTTGTGTGAATTTCAGTACAAAGTTGTGAAATAAAATGTGGTTAATTGGTGGACCAAATTCAATTAACATGCTCTTCAGTAAATCCTTTTTGGCTGCCTTCCTAATATCAAAAAGAATATAAAATAATGAGCTAGAATGAAATGGGAAGCTTAGTTCCATGTCATTTAGTAGCTCTAGCATGCTCTATACGGTTTTATATCCTGCTATATAGGAATAGGAAAGACACAATTTGATATTGGAGAGTTTCTAATGTTACTGTACCCTGTTGAAACGGCATTGCCCTGATCCCAGATTTGCAGGAGTTCAGCAGCTTGTAGAGTAACTGCTGCATGTACACAGGATGCAAAGGTCCTTAGCTGTCCATAGAAGGAAATGTGCTGTGCAATAGTGCATAGAAAGTCTTGAATAGCAAATGAAAAATACTGACCAACAGAAATGCTGGACAAAATTTAGAGAAGCAGTAAAAAATATCTTCCTAGATAAGTCAGAAGTTAGTTATAAATCTTGGCAAAAACCCATGAGATTAGAAGATTGCCTTTTCTCTTTTATCTTTCTAGCCTCTAAACAATATATTGTGATGCATATAATCGTGAAATTATGTTGATGAAGTAAACTCCCTATCTGTTACAGTCAGTATGACTCACTGTAATTGTTCTGTTTGGTTAACTGACCATTCAGAGTTCAACTTTGATGAGCTTGAAAATCTGAGGTAATCTAAGGCTTCAATATTGCAGGCAAAGTTTTAAGTTGGGCAGGAGGAGAGGGTTGTAACTAGTTTAATAAAAAGTTTGCATCAGTGGGTATCCAACACAAAATTCTTTGTTATTCTGATGCAAGATTAATCTTTACAAGCAGAGCTAATACTATATATTTAAATCTTTTCACTTCTTTCTATTATAACAGGGACATAAAGCCTGATAATGTCCTTTTGGACGTGAATGGCCACATACGACTGGCAGACTTTGGATCCTGTCTGAAAATGAGCGAAGATGGCACAGTACGTATGACGAAAATTTAATCGGTCACTGACAGTGGGATGTTTTAAGTGAGTTGCTGGTCTTAAAGCTATTGGACATTGTCAGCATGCATCAGGAAGGTGACAGATTATAAGCTTATTGACATTCTAAAAATTGAGGGAAGTGTATAACTCAATGTATTTATAAAAACATTTGACATCTTTATCTCCTCGTTTTACAGGCTGCTACCTTTTAAAGTTATCCTTTGCTATGTTTTTCTATCTTTCACATTTTCTCGTAGCTATTTGAGTTCTCATGAGATTTTTATGCACTGTCCAAAGACCCTGTGCTAAAAAGGATGGAAGTTTGATATTATTTATGTGCTGGAATCATAGGTGACCAGGAACCTAGCAGCCATGACAGATTTTAAGTATAAGTCATTCAGAATGAAAGATAATTAATAAGCAGTTTATTTTATATGCTTTTTACAAATCGAACAGCAACAATATGGTAATCTGCCATCTTGTGCATCAGATTGGATACACCGCTAAAAGCTAAATCACTCATGAGGTTTTTCATTTTGCCTGGGGTCAGGTGCTTCCAGAGGTGCCAATCCTGCCAAAATATGGCGTGCAACATTGTTCACTGATTTTTCAAACAAACTCAAGTCTTGGTGACATTCTGTGGTCATAAAATGCCTGACAAAGATTTGCCATATTAAAATGTACAATGAATTGGAAAGAGCCATTATAACTCTATGTGAATCCTGATATTCACATATTCCTAGACATCAGAGCTGCTCGGCCACTGCCCCAGTGATCAGGGCTTCCCTACTGTTTGGGCACAGGGCAATTCCCCGCCTTATCCCTGTATTGCATCCAGTTGCACAACTATGCGATAAGCCCTATACCTATTTCTGACATAATAAAAATAGGGGCCTACAAATGAAAATGTGAAACTCAGGCATAGGACTTGAACTCCCTGCTTATTCATTTCTCATTTCAACTACTGGCAGCGAATTGCAATTCTAAAGTATGAACAGATACAGAGGCAATACATTTTCTCCTCTTGTCTTTCTGCATTCTCACAAACCCATATGACTTCTGGTTTTCTACTGTGTTCAGAATAAAATGTATTAACTTTTTTTGTTTTTATGATTTTATGATTGATTTTATGTAGAAGTAGACTGGAACTTAATCATTGCAGTCTCTGTTATTTTCTTAATATTTTCTTTATTTTGTCACTGTGATTTTATACATCTCTTCCCTTTCCAAAATCATGTCCTGGTGTCTCTGTTTGTCACAAATATTAGTGTGTGAGTGAGAAAGTTGCTGAGAAAACCTGAAAGCTTACAACAGTTACGTTTGCCTTATTTTTAAGGTGCAGTCGTCAGTAGCAGTGGGTACGCCTGACTACATCTCCCCTGAGATACTGCAAGCAATGGAAGATGGGATGGGAAAATATGGGCCTGAATGTGACTGGTGGTCACTGGGTGTCTGCATGTATGAAATGCTGTATGGTGAAACACCCTTTTATGCAGAGTCATTAGTGGAAACCTATGGGAAGATTATGAATCACGAAGTAAGAGAGATATTAAATCTTTATGTATTCACTGAGATTATAATGTTAACGGAGGAACTTGTTACTTAAAGGTGTTGGAGTGATGGTAGTTCTTTGCTTTTTAATGATGGTTTAAAACCATGTTGTGTAGTTTTGTTGGTTCAGGTTTTAGGAATGTTTGCTGCTTTGTCAAACTAAAATTTTTCTCTAAATGCTGATGCTCTTGTTGGAAAATCTAAGCAGTCATCACAAAATTGAAATTAAAACCAACTCTCTTGTTAGGGCAATTTAAAGTTTCCCTTGGGCTGTGCAGAAGAAATTAAGTAACTCATTATTTACACAGCTGCACACATATTCTGTCACACTGATAACAGTACAGGAAAGGGAACAGGCAAGTTGACCAGGTTAGGTAGGCGCTGCATGAAGAACATGAGGTCAGGGGAGTTGCCCAGAGTGAAGGGCATGAAGTTAGGAGATTTGTCCAGGGTCAAAGTGGTAGAGAAGAGTTGGAACTTCTGGGTGCCTTTTGAACATTAGAGAATAAGAATAGTTCATGGTGTCCTTTTAAGAGCTGTATTAGGAGAATGTGTTTATACGCATATTCATCCTAGGTAGTCAGAAGCTGTTGCACTGGGTATATTGTTGCATTTTCCTCTACCCAGGATGAGTGCAGTTTACTGGTGTTCATAACATTGTGCTATATGTATATACACTATTGTCCCCTTCTTGACTATACAGTGGTAGTAGTAGCAAGCTAAAATATAGAAAAAGTTTTCCTGATTTTTATCTAGAGTAATTTCAGATGTTAGTGGTAAATACAAATCTTAGATCTTCTGTTTGTTTATGATAATGTAAGTCTTTGCTAAATGTAGGTTGTATTTTAGTAAGGAAAACAGGTACTTATCCTATAAATTAGAATACATCCTTTAATATAACAATGTTTTGTAAAGAATTTACTACCATCATGGGTTTTTAAGAGTTGAAGAGTAATAAAACCTCAGGGGGTACATCTTCAGGAGATTGGTGAATCTGTGACTAAGAATACCAGTGAGAGTCTGCCTTTATTTTATGATCTTTAATATACTGTAGTGTGTCAAAATTCCTGTATGTCTTTAAAAAAATTTGCTTTTCCTAATAGAGTTAATTACAGTTCATTTCAAACAGATCTGTGTTAAAGAAATTGAGAAATGATTACTTGCCCACAAAAACCATTTTAAGACAAAAGGTCTGTCACTGGATATATTGCATTGTGCTCTGCCATTGCTTGCTGGACCTAGAACAATGTTTGACTATTCATTTCCAGTTTTACTGGTATAATTTAGCACATTCTTTTTGAAGCTACTGTTGAAAGTTATAGAATGGATTCCTTCTCTAAAAATTTCTCAAAAAATTTCTCCTTTTGTTTTGTTTTCTAGGAACGATTTCAGTTTCCGTCCCATGTTACAGATGTATCTGAAGAAGCAAAAGATCTTATTCAGCGACTTATCTGCAGTAGGGAGCGTAGACTGGGACAGAATGGAATAGAAGATTTTAAGTCTCATGCATTTTTTGAAGGACTTAATTGGGATAACATCCGAAACCTAGAAGCACCTTATATTCCAGACGTTAGCAGTCCTTCTGACACCTCAAACTTTGATGTAGATGATGATGTATTGAGAAATCCAGTGAGTCTTCATTTTTAAATATTTCTAATGCAAGTATGCAACCTTGCTGCACTATAAGGTACTAGTGAGAACTTATTTCAAAATAAGTAATGTAAGAGATGAAAAATAAGTCATTCCAAATTTGAAAAATTTGAGTTTTTAATCGCTGGCATTTTGGGTTATTAGAAATCGTAAGCTGCTTTTCTAAATGGTAGCGCTTGCCGAAATGGACTACTGTTACATGGCCAGTCACAGTTAAAACATATTTCAGTGGGGAAAAAACCTTAGTTCCCCTTTTAGTTTACCTTTACAAGGAGATAGTATTTGGATTTATTCCTTTTCAAAGGTGAAAAAAAAAAAAATCTGTCTTCGGTAATACACATATATTCTCCATGCAGCTTGCAATCACAGCTGTCCAAACGCGAGAGCTCGCACTGCCACTTCTGCACTCACTTAAGAACCAGGAGGTTGGTTTCTGGAGTGGGAACATTGGTGTTCCCCTCCTCCATTTCTGTTGTGTAGTAGTTGGGTCAGGAAGAGCAGAGGGCTTTTGTGGTAATTCGTTCATCAGCTTGTATTCCAAGAAGTGAAGAGCTTTTGGCACCTTTTTTATTGCCTATCTAACAGTAACTAGCATACTAAAGTAACAGTATTCATTTTGGCGCCAGGTCACTTTCAGTTGGGAACTTGAAATTTCAGGTTTTCTTTTACTGATTGCATTGTGCTTTGAACTTGTTGAAATGTTGCTGTTTCAAGTGCCAGTTCAAGAGCCTCCTAAATTCAGGTCATTATATTTAGTGACCTGATCTGAAATAAAGTTCGTCCAGGGACAATGGAAGGCTATACAATGAAGCATAACTGCCGATTGTCAATTGGTATGTGCGAAGAAAAGTCTTTCTGTTAGCTCTCTCTCTTTAACTGTTGAGGCTAAATCAAATGCCTTTAGCTCTATATGGGTTTTAGTTCTTTTAGCATGTCTTCATACATGTTGTTTTCATGCAGGAAGTGGTGCCACCAAGTTCTCATACAGGCTTTTCTGGACTGCATTTACCATTCGTTGGGTTTACCTACACAACTGATAGGTAAGCAAAGGATATGTTGTTCATTAAACTAGTTTTTTCAAATGCAGCTACTTGTAGGAAATTCTCATTTTTATAAGCATGTAGAAAGGTTGATGTCTA
Source organism: Phalacrocorax carbo (assembly GCF_963921805.1). Taxonomy (NCBI): domain Eukaryota; kingdom Metazoa; phylum Chordata; class Aves; order Suliformes; family Phalacrocoracidae; genus Phalacrocorax; species Phalacrocorax carbo. The sequence continues at coordinate 26,774,733 of NC_087521.1, read as the reverse complement.
CAGGTGTACCTCTGGATAAACCTTTATCCCTTTTTTTCCCCCAAGTCTTTGAACATAGTTTGATCATGCTTGCTGAAGTATTTAATGTTTTTTCTATTTGAAATGAAACAAAGTTAAGGGACTAGATGTACCACTTGAAATTGAGTATAAACTTGCTGTTCCTGCATTAAGAGGCTGAGAGCAAGTCTTGTCCACGTTGCATGTCTGCCAGGAACAGTTCAGGATTAGCTCACTGGTCCAAAGACCTGCTAGTAAGCTAAATTAACATAGATGGTTCTGAGCATGGACAAAGCGGCTCACTTTGCACATCTTTGAAGTGCCCTCCATCTGACTTCAGAGATCCCTTAAACATGTACTTTTCTCTGATCTCAAAAGTTTTTCTGCCTGTTTGTTATTTCCCTTTGTTGGGGTTTGTTACCCCGTCCAATACTACTTCAGAAAGAACCCAGTACACACACCTCACGCTTCTCAGAGTGCGATAATGTGGCTTAACTTAAATCCATCTTTGTCACACTTTGAACCAAACTTTTGGATTTGTTTCTCAGTCCTCTCAGTGCAGTTACACTTACCTGCTTACTTCACTGTCAGGTAGTACTAACCGTTGGCATAGGAGAGTTAACATTTTCAATCATTTAGGCAGTTTGTAAAGTAAATATACATCCACATCATTAAAGTCCTGAATGCAGGTATCTTAATTCTATAGCAGTGTGCACATTAGCTAGGGAGTAATAACTTTATCTACCCTGACAATTGTCTGAACAGTAACAATTACTGCAGTAATTATTCTTGTAAGTTTAAGGTGTGTATTTGCTGAAATCCCAGCATGTCATTGCTATAGGCTGCTGTGCGTATTTATTAAAATGTTCTAATTTATGTATTTGTTTTCAGCTCTTTATCTGATAGAGGCACTTTAAAGAGTGCAGTGCAGTCTGACACTGTAACCAAAGATATGGATGTACAGCGTGACTTAAAGAACACTTCACAAATAGAAGGCTATGAAAAGAAAATACGGAAATTAGAGCAAGAAAAGCAGGATTTGAACAGAAAACTGCAAGGTTAGTGATTTATATTTGTTTGGATTCTTAGTTCTGCTCATTAGGAGGACTTGGAATGTATTTTATTGAAAACCTTTTCCTTCCTTTTCCGATTTTAAGAATCTACACAGACAGCGCAGAACCTCCAGGGTCCAGTGTGTGTTACAGTAAATACAAGCCGTGATAAGGAAATAAAAAAATTAAATGAAGAAATTGAACGCTTGAAAAACAAATTAACAGGTAAGCCTCTGGCACGGTAATTAATGTAATGTAATTTAATTTTACTAGGAGTAGCAAAATATGTACTGTGTTTTTTGCAATAAGTAGAATTAATGTTCTTGAGGTGCTTGAAAAAAAAGGCTTTTTTTAAAAGTCTCATTCAATATGAAGAGGCATTTCAATTTTTTCCAGATGAGCACTTAAATTTTTCTTTTGCTTACTCTCTTGATAGCATATACTAGCATGGGGAGTCTAGAGTACAATGAATTGTCTAGATGGGTTCAGTTAAATATTTCTTGTGATGTCTCTAGAAGTCTCAAGAGATCCTGTTCACCTGCTCTCCTGCAAGATATTTTTTGGAGGGGTTTTGCTGAACGTAGGTGTAAGAGACACTGGGGAGAGGAGACTAGCTGCCTTTTAGTAACATAAGGGGATAGGTGCAAGGATGTGTAATAATAGTTCACATTTAAATATTTCTGAGCTCCTGCTCCCTTTGTGTTTCTGTCTGGTGATGCATTAATTAGGAAGCACTGAGCATTGCAGAAAAACAAATACTGGCATCTGTCCTGAGAGAAGACGGACTCATCCATATCACTGAAAATCTGTTGCTTGACAACGCTATTAGTTTATCCATACAAACCTCCCGATAGCATCTAATTTTTAAGTGAGAATCAGTGGCAAACAAAATGGTAGTTTTGAATCCTAATGACTTGGCTGAGAGGTTTATAGTGGCCTGTAGTATAAGTGAGTTCAGATGCTGAGTTGCTGATGCTGATTTTTTTTTCTCCCCCTGATGTTTGGCAATATACCCCCTTTGTAGGTGCACGCATTGTGAAAATAAGCTGAGCTCTCCTAAAAAGATTATCCTTCGAAAAAAAGCCATTCTTGTACGTTCTAGAATTAGGTTTGAGTCAAAATAGTTAGAGTAAGGTGCTACTTCTCCAAATGGTTCAGGTTTATCCAGCTCTTCCATTGATGGTGTCCTGTTAAATATAAAAACTAGCGGTATGATCTCATTTAAAAAGAAGTAGTATTGGTTCATGTAGAGTGGGAGGAGGTTCGTGCTGAAATGAGGAAAGGAGTAATACTTCAATCATTACAGCAGGGCTTGGGATCCCTGAATACATAGGTCCAATTTCCTGTTCTGTCACAGACATCGGTGGAACTTGAGTGAGACGGTTATTCCCTGTGCAATTTCTTACTTACTTGTTTAAAAGAAATAGTAATTAAAATCAAATGGTGAATAGCAGTTCATTTTCTTAACAGCTCTTAAGAGTGAGCAGAAATACATAAAGGTGGTTAGTTTGTTGCACTTGAAGGTGATAATCTCAAATCAAATTCGTTTAATTTTCTTTGAGAGCAAAGAGAGAACGACCAGGAATATGGGCAGTCAGGTCTCCAGCCCGCCTCGTGCAGGATGGTATTCCCTTCCCAGATTGTGAGTTCTTGTCTACTCTAGGACATAAATAGTCCTCTCCTGTCCTGCTGGATGCACTAATGACTGACTGTAGCCTTGCTTGTCATATACTGAAAACTGTTTAGGAGACAAATTACTAGAACTGGAATTTGAACAACTCAAGTTTATTTCGATGTTTTCAAGGGCTAGTTGTTGCATTCCTCAAAAACAAAACAGACCCCTGTGCTAAGGCTTTTTCAGTTCAAGAGATCACAGTCTTTGGGAGGATTTCTTTAATAGGCTAAGAAAATTAAAATTATATGGAGCTGTCAATGCTTCAAAATTACCTTAAACAGTCTAAAACGGCAGGAACAGGAAAGAAGTTGATTTTTGAAACAAGGTGATGCCAGTTTGCTTGAGTAATGTTGCTTCCTTTATTGGTGTAAATTTGGGACCAGTTACCCTTAATATGTATTAATCTACAGATATAAATAAGCTGGAAGGACAGCTTGCAGATGCAGTGGCTTTTCGACAAGAACATGAAGACTCTATACACAAGTTGAAAGGACTAGAAAAACAGTGCAGAGTACTGCGGCAAGAAAAGGAGGACCTTCATAAGGTACTGATCCGAAGATAGATATGTTTAAAAATGGTCGTGTAAAGTAGTTATAGAACAGTTTTGTTGTGTTGTAGTTTTAGTGTTTTAAATGCTGCTTTTTAGAACTATACTGAGATGTTAGTGAACTTGTTAACTTTATTAGCAATACAGTAGTTTTCCAAAGTAGCACACTTATTTTTTTAAAGTTGATAGGCACCTTATTTATTTCAAATGTGTTCTGCTAGGGGGAACAAACACCTAAAGAATGGTTTAACTGTTTAATTATTCTAAATGGTTTCAATATACACATGAGTTAAACTCAGATCTGTGGCTAGTCATCAGTCCTGTAGGTACCAAAAAGCATATGTGTGTGTATATATATGAAAGAGTTAATATAGCTAAGTCACTGCTCCAGTGTGAGCCCACTTACTCTTTGTAATACCAAAAGGTTAATTGTTGCTTAAGGCTGAGGATGAATTTTAGGCAATTATTTACTGTTGTGTAAATTACACCTTTGTTTGCTTCCTAAAATGTAACAGTATCTTAGTTTAAGTCAGAAAAATATTTTGCAGTAAAGTAAATATGGGTTTGCATATACTACATACCACTTTAAATAATATCAAAAAAAGCTACCTGCATTCAAATAGCTAGTTTTGGAAAAGTCTAGCAGCCATATTGTTCATGTGGCATTTAGATGGACCCAAAAGTAATCCACAGGCCACAATCTCTGGGGTTTTTGTCCACTAGAATTTAACAGTCTCTCTTCTGTCTGTTAACCACTGTTAAGGGTTATTTACCATAGTAGCAGAGAAGGCAAATCTGCTTCTGCTGGTTTGAACGCACATGCCCTTTGGGAAGTTAATGAATGCTCTTGCAGTACTCCTCTTAATGGCAGATTTTTTTACAAGTCTTTGGCCAGTATACATTTATTCTGTTGTTAATCTTGTTAGTTTTTGTTAAAGGAAACAGCTTTTATACTTTCAATTAAAGTATTAGAGCTTCACAGTTTGTTTTAAGGAATCTTCTTCAGTTTTATGAAGAATTTTACAAAATTTGCTGCAGCGTCTCAGTGCTAATACAGTGTATTTGGTGGCTCCTCTGAATGTGCTGTCTGCTAAAAAACTCCTTTCAAAAAAGGTTACTATTGTGCAGGTACATGGTGGTAACCTGAAATTAAGTTATTTAGAAGTGAGGTGGCGTTGTGTAGTCAGATTTATAAGAAAAACTTCTGGAACAGCAAAGGTGCACCTGGAGCTGCCATACTAGGAAGCAGAATAACTGCTGTCTTGGTATGTTACTGCAGCCGTTTACCCAGAAAAAAAAACTTTGTCTAAATTAAGTGTTATAATTCATATTTAAAAGTTATGTGAGGACTTTGAGCTTTCAAGTCATTCTTATGTAGGTCCACTTCCTTTCTTCTTGGAAAGAATGACTTTTTATTATACTTTTTTATTTAAACCAGCAACTTGTAGAGGCCTCAGAGAGATTAAAGACACAATCTAAAGAACTGAGGGATGCCCACCAGCAAAGAAAACTAGCTGTGAAGGAGTTCTCTGAGCTCAGTGAGAGGATGGGAGACTTGCGGTCCCAAAAGCAGAAGCTGTCCCGTCAACTTCGCGACAAAGAAGAGGAGATGGAAATGAGCATGCAGAAAATTGATGCCATGCGACAGGATGTCCGTAAATCGGAGAAGATCAGAAAAGAGGTAGCTTGATAGAATAGCTAACAGTAAAATGTTTCAGCTGGTTCTTGTCCAGTACCTCATGTGATTGTATCGAAAAATCAGGACTGTTAACAAAAATTTACTTTGCCCAAGTCAAAGAAATTATGCCAGTAACTCTTCCATATAGCTTTGCTTCGGATCACAAATAGGTCTTGATTTTGTTTCTAAATGTTTTGCTGATATATTAGGAAATTAATCAAGTCATCTTTTTTGTTCTTTCTCAGGCTGATTTTAGTCTGGAGGAAACTATTCTTGCTATATATGCCCAGCTTCTGAGTTCTTGCATTTTGATTCTTGTAGACTCTGACTCACAAGTCAGCTCAAAACCTAGAAGGCTTAATGTTTTCATGTGCTTTAAGGCTGGAGTATTCTGATTTCATTTTTTTCAACTGAATTTTTTCTTCAGCTGGAGGGAGGAATAGTGATACAGACTAAATAGGTGGTTTTCCTTTCTCTGTCGTTAGTAATTGTAGAAAATGTTTGTAATATCTTTAAGCAAGTTAATTTCCCATTAGTATTCTAGGCAATTTATAGTTTTACATAAAATGAAGTGGATAACCAGAAGAGGGCATAAGAAACAGCTATTTTGGCTAACCCGGAGTGTTTTAATCACTGAAAAATGATCTGATTTTATGTATTCTCTGGGTGAAGTGTAGAAGAGAAATTCAAGATCTTTAATTTGGTAGCAATGTTTATAAAGGGCAATCTATGAAAATGTACTAGGAGATGTAGTTTCTCCGACTTTTCTCGGTGAATAAGAAGTGGTAGTTAACTGGGGAAGGCAAGGTTGTGGCACCATATTTGATGTGTAGGGCTGTGGCACCTCGTCTCTGGAGCAGAGTGCATCAGGCATTCAGGTGTTGCTGCTTATTCAGTTAAATATGTCCATGCAGAGCTTTATAATCTCCTGTCTTTGTTACAAATTCCTCTGTTCTCCCTTTCCTAACAGCTGTATCAATCTTCTATTCAGAACATAGTTTATAAGTTCATTATCCTGGCCCACAATTCTAAATACAGTCCTTTTAAAAGCAACTTTGCGAGTTTAATTTGAGTGCAGAAAACCAAATCTTACTCTTCCTGTCCAGTTTTAAAACTGTGCCACTATTGCTTGAATTGCAACAGTTGCCTTAGTTGCCACAAAATTGTCTTTCTGATAAGCTGTCTGAAGTTGACAAAGGGATGATCAAGCTTTTTTGTTCTGTAATTGCAAAGTAAAGGTGTTCAGTGTTCATATTTGACGTATTTTGCAATAATTTGTCTCAAAGATTAGGATTTTTAAGCTGCCTTAGTAGGTACTGTGGCGTGGAGCTGACCTGTAAATGCAGGAGACCTTTTTGCTTTCACAGCTGCAATGACTTCCTAGTGCCATTTCCTTCTCTTAGCATTAATAGAAGCTGTGCAGTCATCCCTGCACATACTCTGTGTAGTTCATATCAGTACAAACAGTCAAATAGTAATAGTTGTACTGTGTGTGACAGATGGATGTCTGGATCAATGAAGGCAAAACAATTATCATGGCATTCTGAGATGATTGGTATAGTGGTGTAACATAAAATAGAAATATGGAAAAACTTACTGCTCATCTATATGGAGGAAAGGAAATGAATGATACAGGTAGGACTATCCTGTGTTGAAATGACTTAAAATTACCCTTGTTGCAGCTGGAAGCCCAACTTGAAGAAGCTGTAGCAGAAGCATCAAAAGAACGCAAACTTCGTGAGCACAGTGAGGTCTTCTCCAAGCAACTGGAAAATGAACTGGAAGCACTAAAGGTTACATGGTTTTTGACAAATTTTTACTCTTGGCACAGGAGCTGCTGCAATAGTTTTGCTTACTCAACTGTTGATACCTGTGGGAGACTTAAACTACAGCCTGACCTAACCGGTCAGGTTTATTTGGGGTTGTTTTTTTTTGTTTGGTGGTTTTTTTTTTTGGCTTGAAGTACTTCAATATCTCATTGGACACTAATGTCTTGAAAATGTCTGATTTATGAATGCTAAGCAAATACTAAACCAATGTGATCCAAATTTGTTATCTCCGCAACCCATTTGAACCCCTTATTAGAGTCATGTAATCAGAGCAGCCACTTATGGGGCTTAATGCTTGGAGCCAGGCACCTTTTAAATCACTCAGTGCCCAGATAAAAATTTTTCCAAAGTGCCACCAATTCAACAATTCTAAGTTTAAATAATGTTTCCAAAATAAAAAGATTATAGCCTCTTCCTGATGGTGTTTATTCTTCTCTGCAGCTGAAGCAGGGAGGCCGGGCAGCAGGTGCCACACAAGAGCACCAGCAGGAGCTTTCCAAAATTAAGTCTGAGCTGGAAAAGAAAATCTTATTTTATGAAGAGGAGTTGGTCCGACGAGAAGCATCACATGTTTTGGAAGTAAAAAATGTGAAAAAGGAAGTACATGATTCAGAGAGCCATCAGCTTGCACTGCAGAAAGAGATCATGATATTAAAGGATAAACTAGAGAAAACAAAGCGAGAGAGGTAAGCTTTTGGGCATGATTCATTAACTATCGATTCTTTTGGTGGGTGTTTTTGTATATTGCAATGCATAGGTGTCTGTGCAGGATGGTATATCACCTTAACTCTGTTTATTCTTTTTGAGAATCCCAGTCTACAGCTTCAGCAGTGGTACAGAATAAGTGTTTCTATTCTATTTCTTTATATTTCCTTCTCCTTAGGCACAGTGAAATGGAGGAAGCAGTAGGAACAATGAAAGAGAAATATGAGCGTGAAAGATCTATGCTCTTGGAAGATAACAAAAAGCTAACAACAGAAAATGAGAGGGTAATTATTTTAGGAAATATTTTTAAGCAAAATATCATTCTTATTTTGTTACTTTCTGGTGTTGCAGTAGGCTGCTCATTGATCAGCACAGATTTGTAAATGTTCAGGCAATATCTGAATAAAACAAATGTAGTTTTCACAACACAAATGTGAGAGATCTGGCTAAATAGTAACTTTAGCATCTCAGTACTGCTCTTTGTGGGATTGATTCCCACAAACCAGATGGCACCACCACCTTCTGATCTGTTCATGAAGGCCACACAGAGAGGGAAGCATTTACAAAGATTGCCTTCCTTCCTGATGGCTTACAGTTAAACCTCATTCTTCTCCATGGCCTCTACACTCTATTTTTCTTTTTAATTGTTTTGGATTGTTTTGTGTAAACTGGCAACATGGTGTTCTATGCTCAGGAGCTAGTCTCCAGTTCCACACAAAAAAAGAACCCCTCCCAGTTCTTTGGTCTGTGTTAGAACTTCCAGATAGCCTAGAGTGGTCTTGTTTGTTCAGATTTTATATGCATGTAGACACATGCCTAGGTTAAAAAATGACATAAGCCATGGGTGAAACTAATCTTTTGTTTCAGCTTTGCTCCTTTGTGGACAAATTAACAGCACAGAACAGGCAACTAGAAGATGAGCTCCAAGACCTAGCAGCAAAGAAGGAGTCTGTTGCTCATTGGGAAGCTCAGATCGCAGAAATTATTCAATGGTATGTGCTGATTAGAGATCCAGATGACCACTTTCAACTTTTGAAATATTGATTGGCTTTTCCTTTTTTTAATGTATAGTTAGGCCCTTTCTCTGCGTCTGGGATCAGCAAAAGCATGGTACACCTGGAGTGTTGATTAACTTTCCTGCTTTCTAGTATTGCTGCGTAGTAATGACAAGTGATATTGTCAGATGCTATTAAGTGTGAAGGACAGGGTTTTGGTGTCAACTTGCTTCAGACTCTAAAGCAATCGTTATTAAATCACCCAATTTGGAATATTTTAATATTCATTCAGGAAGATGGTGATGATTGAAAACATACAGAACCTCACTAGCTGTATTAGACAAGCACTTGCACTTAATTCACAGGTCAGTTCTTCCCTCTGTTATTTGCTGTTTTAGGAGGCTGTGTGCAAGTATTTTCAGCATGCAAGACAAGAAGGACTAGAAGGTAGCCCTTATAAGAATTGAGTAAGCGACATGCAGATCATGTTCCAAACAATAACAGTGAATCTCTGCAAAACTCTTGCTGATGGCGGAGGGGAAACTTCAGTTTCCCTAGCAACTGCCACAATCAAGAGAATGAGATAAAAGGAAAATCTAAAGCAGGCAATCTAAGATATATTCGGTTTTCTACTGCTGGGAGAGTTTTCCCTGCTGTGTCCATTTCTGCTATGTCCTTAAATCCAGTGTGTACGCTCCGATTATTTGGTGGTACAGTATTTGGTGCTATGAGCCATTAAACTGTTAAGTAACAGGTTTTTGTAATGCACCATAGGGTAAGTGATGAGAAGGATGCTCGTGGCTATCTCCAAGCGTTAGCTTCCAAGATGACAGAAGAACTAGAATCATTGAGAAGTTCCAGTCTGGGGTCACGAACACTGGTAAGAAAATACCAAGCATTCAGGCTGTTCTGGGGGTGTCTAAGAACCTACTTTTTTAGTTTCAGCTAATGCCTTATCAATATCTGTTCATAATCAGAATTCTTTTCTAATAAATCCTCTGCTCTGCTGAAGACTTTCTAGATTTTAACTATTGCATGTGAAATCCATTTGGGTCATCTGATCAGAATTTGGTAGTTAGAGGCAGGGGGGTGTTTCTTACTAATTTCTACCATCACAAACTGCTTTAAACAGTACAGAGGAGAGAAGAAACAATAGCTTAACCATTAAAGGGGAGTACAGAAATGTACCTCACCATGTTAAATGCAAGTGAATAATTTTAATTGCCTTTACAGTGGGATAACAAAGTTCAGTTTTTGTTTGTAAACAAGCGTTAGCTAGTTGGTATCATTACAAACTAGTGACACACTGAGAGCGTGTAGCTTTATTTACATGCAGAACAATGAGACCTTATGCCATAATTTTCCCATATAGTAATAACATGAATTCCCCCCAAAATCTGCAGAACAGTAGACCCCTTGCGAAGGAGTAGTCTCAAAGGTGAAAACACTGTCTTGCTTGGCAGGATCTAAATAACTGCATAAGGAAAGGGAGAGCCATTTGCAGCTAGGCATGGGAGCCCACATCCCTAGCAATGCCCGTCAGTGCAGTCTGCCATGCAAAGAGTCCTGCTGCTGCTGGTTTATACAGATGAGAAGTTACTCACCCCTTCCCAACCTGTGAATTGCAGAAAATAAAAGAAAGTTATGACTTCCTATGAGCTAACATCAAGAGATTATTATAATATTGAGAGGTTTAATAGGAAGAAAGATCAGATCAAATGCAATTGGCACTTTTTCTCAGCTACTGCCGGAATAAAGAACGCTGTCTGTTTATATTACAGCTGGTTTTGTAACTTCAGCAGAACCTGATCTAAGGCAATTCTTTCTCAACATAAAAAAAGTCTCTCATTTTCATGACTGTTATTTGCAAGTTCATGTGCAACTTGAGAGGTATCCATTAGGCATATCAGAAATGTAGGCCACAGTGAAAAATGCTTGGAAAACTAGCTTTTGGGGGTAGTAGGATGGAATTGCGTGGTGTACACAGAGGTATAGTGTATGCTGCTTAGCAAGTGTAAGAATTGTTCTCAAACGGGTATCTTGGGTATCTCAAGACACAGATTTCATTTTTTCGCATTTTTGCCGCTCAGGAAGTTTTAGATTAGTATGTTTTACATTAAATATTTATATTTGTCTCATGTTTGGAAATCCAGTATGTCATCGTGCAAGTTTTGTACTCTTTTCTAGATTGGGCAATGAAAACTAGCCATTTTCAATGGGTTCTCTCAGTCTGACTGCCACGCTCGGTGATCCAGCATTTTGGTTTCAAGCATACTGTGTTAGTGATTTAACCATTATAAAAATTGCTCATTAATTCATTTTTGTGTAACAAAGTCTGACTATTGACTGATTTCCATGTAGCAGGAATACTGTCCGTAACTTATTAAAAGAGTGTTCTCTGAACCAGTGTGAAAGCTATTTTATGTCTTTGAACAAGAATAGAAATATCTTAGGACAGTTGATACTAAAATTCAGTAACTTACTGCAACAGGATCCCCTTTGGAAAGTGCGGCGCAGTCAGAAGTTGGATATGTCAGCTAGGCTGGAATTACAGTCTGCCCTTGATGCAGAAATTCGTGCCAAACAACTAGTTCAAGAAGAGCTACGAAAAGTTAAAGATGCAAACATATCTTTTGAAAGGTAATAAGGGCTTTGGTTCTGTTTGGGGTTTAATGCACTGCTCTAAACTGCTGGTTAGAATAGTAACTTTCTTAAAATGGCCCCTCGTGCCTGGGATATTGGACTTTTCCAGAAAGATCCCATTCCACAGACTACACATTTTTTACATAGTCATATGAGAACTGTAAAAATTTCTTCAAGTAAACATTTCACTGCTGTGAGTAGATTGGTAATAAGGTACGGATCTTGGGCACCTGGTGGGGGGGGAAGCGTAAAAGCAAATTCAAAGCAAATTCAATGCCTTTTCTTAGACTAACTGGAGAGCAGACATATTCTTGGGAATTAAAAGCCAGACTGCTATTAGAAGAATTTTGTTTGGCAGATATCTGCAGTGATAGCAGGCGTCTCAAGTAGAGTTTTCACTGTATAGTCAAGTAGTGAGGTGTCTATTCAGGGGAAAAATAAAATTAATCAGCACTCCTGGGGTGGGGTGTGGGGGGTAATTTTTCCAAAATTGAGATGTAGGACCAGAAATTAACAACCCTGTGCACTGGCCTTCCTGCCTTTGAGACATTTCAGACTGCATTTTGATCATATTGCGTTGCTTTAGTAAATTAAAGGAATCAGAAGCAAAAAATAGGGAACTGTTGGAAGAGATGGAAAGTTTGAAGAAAAAACTGGAAGAAAAATACAGAACAGATTCAGGTAATTAAAGTTACTGTGTTTTAACAGAGTTCTAATACCATCTGCAATGTTGCCTTTTAGCTAAGCCTGTTCTGCTTTCCGTTTTAGGTCTCAAACTTCCAGACTTTCAAGATTCCATTTTTGAATATTTCAACACCTCTCCTCTTGCACGTGATCTGACTTTCAGAGTGAGTTATTACATAAAATAACTATAAAAATGTGATAACTGAATCATATTTTTAATACATAAAAGTAATGCTTAGGCACTATATGGCACATTTGGATCTGGCATATTAGCCAAATTAGTATGGCACAGAACTGGGTGTCCAGAAGATGTCAGATTGCTTGGCATTTTGTAGGGAAGCCAGCACCTTTGCGAAACGTTCCCAGAAGTTCACATTAATTATTTCCCATTCTAGCTTCTGTGTTTAGGTTAACCTCAAATATTTGGCTGAATAATATATATTTAGGGTTTTTGTGGAAAGGCTGGCACACCCTCTTACATATAAGGGATTAAATGCTTTGCAGTTGGAAGATGCTGATTAATACAAGGAAAAGTATTCACACAGTATCTGTTTAAACAGATATGTAAAATTGTTGGCTCCAGATCTTATGGAGTGGTTAGAGTAGAAGGAGAATCAGAAAACCCACAGATGTTGGTATAATAAGTTTATCATGACACACCCTCTGATCCTTAGAAAACTAATCATACAAATCACAGCTCTAACTGGGCGTTTCAGTTAAAAAGGTTTGTGCATTCCCCAAGGAAGCAGCTGTTAAATGCAACATTGAATAACATTTCCTTACTTCACAAACTCTTGATCCGTGAAGATTTTTTGGGATGCGTTCTTGCGAAACACATAGATGGTTTAGGATAAAACCAAGAGCTGGAATTGGAAAGGATAATCTGTTACGTTTATGGAGCTGAGTTAAAGGGGCTCGAGTTAAAACCTCATCAGGCAGGTTAGATTTTATATCTGAAATGTGTACTCCCTACATTTTTTTTTTTCCAAATTGTCGCTGTCACTAAAAAGAAAGCCTACAGGCATGCTGTGATGTTTACATCCACTTTGTTTATGTGCTGTTCCTGGTCACAAAATGTCCACACTGGTTTTCTTGCTGAAGCAGCAAGATGTGCTATATGGATGAGGTGGACAGAATAGACTAGAACATGATACGTGCTAGTATCAGAATAATAATTTTAGTCTACTGACCTTTATATTTTAAAACATTGCTTTAAAAAGTGCCAGATATACTTACAACAGTAACATGTAGAATATCAAGCCCGTAACTAATCCAGATTCCATTCTACAGATCCTGCAATAAATACATAGTCGCTATGGAAATGCAGGTGGCATTTCCTGATGAATTACATTAAAATTGCTGATACTGTACTTAATGACTTCCATTAACAATTTTTTTCACATATACTTATAAGGATAGTCCGTGTCATCTGCTCTGGCATAATTCAGTTTGAATAAATATCATTTGGCCATATAAAACATTTTATTTAGCTAGCCTACTAATATTCTATCTGAAGTTTTCCTGTGGGTGATAAGTGACCGTTTTTATCCCTCATATCCGTTACAACAAAGGATTCTGTTTCTTCTTCGTCTACATCTTCTCTGCTAGCCTTTTGGGAAGAAGTAAGTTTTTGCTAGTAGTTTTGTCTCCTTATTTTGTTGTGACCTGTCATAGTAAAAATGGCCTTCTAAAACTAGATATTTTGTTTCCTTAACTTCTCTATAACTTAATCCATTAAATAGAGCTAGTTTAGTTTTCTTTTAATACCTCTTTACAGGCTTACTATTTTATATTTTGACTATCTTTATGGCTAAAGCTGAATCACACTTAGCATTTTTAAATAGTTCATATTACATAATGGTACAATTTGATCTTAAATGCCCCAGCCCTATCAATCAATTAATAACAAAAAAATAACAAATATCTGAACATATTTAGTGAGCTAACTAAACTTCAGCCATCTTCCTGTCTAAACTGGCTGGGAAGGGAATGATTCATTACTTGTTGCCTTTAGTGCTCGTTATGTCATTGATGTTAAGTCTAATCTGATGTTGTTAATCGTGATTTTCATGATGTCCTCAGAGAACAATAATACAGTATCCTACTTCCACACCCAGCTTCTTAGCTCTGGAGTAGTAGCATACTTCCCCCTTGTGCTGGCAATTAGTAGTTGCTAATGTAAGTGTGAATTTATAGAAGGCTTGTAATGGATGCTAGTCTTAAATTTTAGTGACATGTAAGACAATGTGATTAAGTAGACATTGTTCTAACGACAGAGGCCAACCATTTTTAAACAACTTTTTAAAAGACTGTGAAGTACTACTTTAAGAATTTTTCTTGTGGCAGAATTGCTGGCTTCTGTGTGCTAGAAAAATCCTAGTGTAGTAAGCCGCCACGAGAAATAAGCTATTTTATGGATGATTGCCGAGCTTCTCAAACATAATTCCATACCTGCATGCAAGAGATTAGACACAGCCTTGCTGGGAGAAGGCGGCCGTTACAGCATTTATGCTGCCTACTATGAGGTTTTGCATGTCAGTGCTTTCCAGCTTTTCCATCAGGTGGCAGGGTCTGTTTTGAAGAAAGGTTTTTTCAGAGTGGCAAGTTGTTAGATGTATGCGTGCGGCATATAGAAATCAGCATTGGTTTTGTTTCCATTTTGTTGATGTGAGAGCGCTTCATCAGATCTGTGGTATCTAATCTAACATGTTTGCTGTCACTTTTGCAGACCAGTTCTATTAGTGAGCAGGAAACGCAGGGTCCCAAGTCAGAAGTTTCACCATCTACTTCAGTTGTAACTGCAGAGCAACAACAAGAAGTAAGAGAGCTGTTATTTTACCTGAAGAGTAATTCACTAGAAAGTCTCTGTCTTGTTCATGATAAATACATATTGCAGCATCCATTATGAAGAAGCAGGATTGAATGTTGCTTATTTGCAATGTGTCAGTGTTAATTGCATCTGCTTTGAGGACAGTTGCAAATGAAACTTTTTCGCTGGCTCTGTGTATGTTGATGTACCTCATTTTCATATGTTTTCTGTATTGCTGCTTGTTTGTTACTGTGCAGGCTTTCCTGTGAGTGCTTTAAAACACAATCTGTTTTTATTAAATCAGAATGGCGATGTTTGACGATTAAATTTTTGATCATTTTCAAAAAAGAAAAAGAAAAACCCAGAAGACAATAAGCTTTGCCACCCCGATCTTGAAACAAATTCTTGAAGCCTCATTTTGCTCAATTACAGTTTTTTGTGATTCAGGAACCAATTCGGCTTCAGAGGATGCCTGCTGCTCCTTCCCCCACCATTCAGTCCATTTCTCTAGATGTACCAAAGGTAGGGGGACTGTGCTAACCTTATTCTAAAGAACAAAGGAAAAAATATTATTTATAAATTAGCCCTCCATGTTTGTTCTTGTCCTGTTTGGGTTTGTCATGTGTTTGTTTTTAATCTGTGTTTTTAATCCAATGTTTCCAAATACAAGTTGATGGGTTTTGATTTGCCAGAAGGCATGGCAAAAATAATTGGTTGTAGGTTTGGGTTTGAGTGTCTTATGCAGTTGGAAATAAAACTGTTACTGTTGCCTTGCAGCACCTTTTACAAGCTGCACTTACTTAAAGGAAGCCCAGGTTTCATAATGTAGACTCTGGTATACTGGAGGGTGGTGAAGGGAGTTGCTTGCATTGTTTAAGTACAAAAAGTGAAAAGTTAATTTTTTTTTTTATCCTGAATGTATCTTTCAGCCTAAAGCTCACCAGCTCAATATCAAGTCATTTACAAGCCCTACTCAGTGTAGTCATTGCACCTCTCTTATGGTGGGATTAGTTCGACAAGGTTATGCCTGTGACGGTGAGTCAGTTTAACTTTTTATTTTCAGCAAGTCCCCATTTCTTTGGGGAGGGAATGAAAGAGAGGGGTGGCTGCCACTGAATGGTTCTCCTTTCTTTTGCATCATCAGACTTCTGCAGTAAAAGAATTAATAGAAACCTTCATGGTTCCCTTTCATATTACTAATTCATTCTGCTAGCATTAGTGCTGTTAGCGTGCGTTTGGGAGGGTCGTGGAAGGCAGGAGTGTTTCCTCTTTCTGTAGTGGAGAGGTCTACAGGAATGCTCTGGTAACATGAATCTGAGTCTGTCTATTTTGTGCTATCCTGATCATAAACATCGTATGTTGGGAGGACCATTTGCTAGGTCTTTTGGCCTGTAGCCTGTCATGCTGTCCATTAGTTCTTTGTAAAATGCTTTCTCTGATGCATGTGTTACTATTGAATTCCATGCTTTGAGTATATGGAGGTATTTTTATTTGAAAATACTTTTCTGTCTCTTGATTAGACCCATGAACTCAGTAAGTAGTCCACAGATCTGTTGAAGACACCTCAGTATAAATAAACTTATTGTATTTCTGTGCCCAGTTTAGTTCTCGCTAGTGACACCCTTCCCACTGACACCTTCAGTGTCATATTCAGATTGCCTCATCTGCCTTTCAGGGCTTTTTTCCTGGCAGGTGGTCTGGTGGCAGTTCTTCCCCAGGAGCACCTATTGCTCTGACAGCGCTTGCCCTGGGGCTGCCTTTTGTCTCCTGTTGCTGACAGTTCTGAACTCTTGTTTTTCATCTCTTCCTGCTAGTTTGAAACGGTATTTTTCCCTTAGTGTAGCTATCAACTTTGCTCTTTTTTCCCCTCGTGTATTTTGATTAAGCTCTGCATCATTAGTTTTCCAGTTTGCCTCTTCTCCAGATCTTGATAGCTACAGAAAAAACTTGAATCACATTGACATAAGAATAGAGATGACTCCAGTAGAACAAAACTTTGCCATGTTCCACTCCCAATTGCTTGCTTTTCTCAGTTCCTCCTCTTTTTAATGCTGGAGACCACGGTAAAACACAACTGCGCTTCCAGAGGCCTGTGGAACTGGCTGTATCCTGTGGATTTTCACTATTCTGCAACCAGTGTGCCTTGATATGCACAGTCCCAAATAATTATGATGCTTCCTGAAAGAGATGAATTTATTATCTGGTCTTGGGGAGCACCTACAGTACTTTGCATGCATGGCTCTTTGGTAACCCCTGTCCTCCTGGGAGCAGACTAGCTCAAAGAACAGGCCAGGCAGCCTGCTCTGAGCTGCCCTCTCTCCTGGCTGTTCCCTTGGGCATCGTGAGGAGGAGGTTTGTAGCCTAGTCTGTGGCTTTAGCAGAAGCAGGCTGTTTCCAGGTTTTCTGGAATGCTTTGACCCCCTAGACCTGTAATTATGGAACTAGATCTGCATAGGGTATCTGCCATATGCCCACATCTGAGAATGTGGTTAGGAGGAAGCACAGGATAGGTCACAGTGCTGTGCTACTCTCCCACTGCCTTCCCAGGCCTACTGGTAGAAACAGGTTGGCTGGGACAAACCAGGAAAAATATCTGGAAAGATCTGGTGCATAAACTCTAGGTCAGATTCCTTGATACAACACCTTAATTCATTCCACAGTTTTTGTAGTCTGTCTCTTGTGAAGTGGCATATATCTGAGCTTTTTCTGTGTAGTGCTTCCATGTGAAATGCTCTATAGAAAAGAGACCTCTGTCCCTTGCTGGTGCAGTGCAAAGTGGTATGGAAGTGGTGTAAATGTTAAGAAAGGATGCAACAATTAGTGTATATCTTTGCTCCTTATTTGAACTCTGAGATAGAGATGGGGGGACACCCCTTTCACCACACTGTTGCAGTCCCTGTGTTTAATAGTTTAACCCATGCTATTTTTTTGGTCAGTTTATTTTTACTTTGTTTTTGCAATATTCTTGCCTTCTTGGATCAAATTGAACACCTACTACATTTACCTTGTCTCCTACCACTGCCACATAATTTTTATTCCTCCTTTAGTAATACTTTTTCTCCTCTGTGACTGGGTTAGTTGCTGCTTAACACTGGTGAGGCTGACCAACTCCTTTTCCTTCTGGAAAATGCTTTCACAAGTTGCCTTGAAACATGGTCTCAGTTCCTGCCCTTTATGGAAGTAATAGGCTTAAACGAGAAGATAAAAGCACTTTGGAGAGTCTCATATGATATATAGGTGCATTCACTCCTTTAGCATAGTGGGATATTGCAATATTTGCCAATTTCAGTGTGATTCGTTAATTTGCTGAGTGTAAGGGTAGACTACATTAATCTCCTGTTATGATTGACTCATACATGCATTTCACTGTGGATTTTCTCTTTTGTACTTAGTGTGTTCATTTGCATGCCATGTTTCCTGCAAGGATAGCGCACCTCAGGTCTGCCCTATACCCCCTGAGCAAGCCAAAAGGCCTCTTGGAGTAGATGTGCAAAGAGGAATAGGAACCGCCTATAAAGGTTATGTCAAGGTAATAGTCTTTTGTTCTTGGACAAGAGAAGAATACTAAGCACTTACAGCTATGCAGCTTGGAACCTCTAAGTGTGTTAAAACAGATCTCCTAAATTGTGCTAAAGCCTTAAGGCTTTGTGTGCTATCTGTGTAACTTATTTAACCTTCGTTGCTTTAGATGTGGGAGAAACGGTTGGTTTTACTACACGAGCTAAAGGTTAGTAGATTAGTAGCTGCAATGTTCATAAGTAGTGGGGGGGGGGGAGGGAGGGGGAAGAAAAGCATGCTTTAATGAAGATTTTCTGTCATTGTTGATGTAATCATAATATAAAAGGTAAACTGTCCTACCATTTTGGCATTTGTGGAATATACAAGCCTCATTGTTTGTCTTAATATTACCAATATATTTATTAAACTGTAACAGGGAATGGTTGAACTTAAGGGAGGAAAAAATGATTGCCTGATTACTTGACATTTTTCACTCTGTTTTGAAGGGCAAGCAGAACATGTTCTAATTCCGTTGATCCTAAGTATAAGCTTTTCTAAATGTCCTTATATGTGCTTACATTTAATAAGCAATCAGTTATTTATGCGCAGGTCCCAAAGCCTACAGGAGTTAAGAAAGGGTGGCAGAGGGCTTATGCAGTTGTCTGTGACTGTAAACTGTTCTTATATGATGTGCCTGAAGGAAAATCCACCCAGCCTGGAGTTGTTGCAAGTCAAGTCTTGGACCTCAGGTTTGTATTATTATGACAGAGTAGAAATCCGCTGTATTTTTTCCCTAACAAAAATATTTCTTTAGAGTACACAAAAAAAACTTGTAGATCATGAGAGCTCTGGTCTGCAAATACCTGTGTGTTCTGAATATAGACTGCAGCTAAGTCTAGGCTGAAAGAATTGGCTCAACAAGAAGTCACTTAAATGACTTTATAGTCACTTATACTACAATCACTAATATTTACAGTATTAGCGTGCTTCTTCCTAGAATTCTACATGCACACATGGAAAACAAATGGACTTTGAAATATTGGTTCTTCCCCTGCACTCTGACCTCAGGAGTGAGTCATAGATCATCCCATAGCCAGTAATTTCAGGAACGTTAGAAAAACTGAAGCAGTCTTCAGAAGAAGCACCGACTAATTTTCAGTGCAAGTGGCTCTCACCCTACATTCTCACAGGAGTCATTTTTTCATGGTGAACCATTTGAACCACTGAACACTATCTACAAAAGATCTGAGACTTTCATTGATCAGAGTAACATAGAAGTTTTTTTCATTTCAATTTATGGAAATATCAAGCAACTGTAATACCTTTTAATGTTACAGCACCTTCTCGTTCTGTTGAATATGAAGTTTGCGTTTACAAGCACTTTGATTTATATTTTTTCCAGATAACAGTACCATGGGGTTGCACCAGTACTGCTGTTCTGTTCTCACATTTATTCTCTGGGAACCGTCAGTGTCAGGTGTCTCTGACATGCTGGCAGTGGGAGCAGAAGTGCAGATGTATTGCAAATAAGAGCAGTCACATTGCTTGAAGCAACTCAGCCAGATATTATACCAACTGTCCCATGCTTTATCTGCTTATTGTAGCTGCCTCTTTGAGTCTGTCTTCTGAGGATTCTTAGATGTTTTAATAGACACTAACCACCACAGCTATGAATTCTAGCATGGGCAAGTTTCAGGCATTTGTGTCATCTTTACACTGAAATTGGCAATTATGGTGATCAACTTGGTCAAATTCAGTTTAAAAGGGCTTGTGCAGGCAAGCCCTCTGGGGTGGAGCACTCTGAAATGAAAAAGTTGTTCTCATGTCTGTTTATTTTACTATAATAGAGAATAAAATCTAGCTGTTTTGAAAACCCTTATTTGAATCCCACAAACTATAATTATGTTGCCAAGAGCTTTTTATGTGATTTTTCTTTTTTTCCAAAGGCCCCTCTCTTGCTACACATTGAGGTATGAATTATTCATTTCTAATGTGTCTGCTGGGCTGGAAGAGCAATATTTTCGCTGCTAATTGTAGAATAGGTGTGGTTGGTAAATGAAAACTACACAAAGCCACCCCACTTAACTTCAGGTGGACTGAATGCTGTAGAAACATAACTAAAGCTTGTGAGTTGTTTAGGTCAAGGATGGTTAGAGCCTAACAAAGCAGTGATGGCGGTTGTGACCTCTGTGTGGTGTTAGGAGACTGCAGCCTATTGAAACAGTTGTTATATCGGTTAGATTTTGCTGAATAATGTTACTGTGTGCATGTATGTGATCCTCTTGCTCTCTTTCTTACTAGAGATGAAGATTTTTGTGTGAGCTCTGTCCTAGCATCTGATGTAATACATGCAACTCGTAAAGACATCCCTTGTATATTCAGGGTATGGTTACCAATTTACTCTTAAAGAAAAGACAAGTTAAATACCTGTGTTTTGTTTTGATAGTGAAGTATGTTATCCATATTTAATGTTTATTAAGTTATGCAGAAGTATAAGAATTTACAAGGGGTGCTGAAATGTGTAGAACAACAATATAATACTCCTCTTATAACTGAATGTTAAAGAACAAAGTTATTTTGCTGCTTCCTTGTATATGAAGTTTGGCTTTTTTATTTTCTTGATTATAATGCAGTATATTTTTTCTCTCATCTTCCATTGGTATTACCAGATCCTGTTTTTTCTTTCTTAGCTTTGGAGGACCCTTGCTTTCAGGAAGTGATGCTGTAACAGTAGCCTGAAGCTGGGTTGTACTCACTGGTTCTACTTTGCCACGTATTGTCTTGTATTAAAAAAAAAAAAAAAATATTGAAATTTCAGTTTCCTTAATTTCATATTTAATTATAGTAGAAAAAAATTAAAACAATTCAGAAATTGTGAGAAAACAATTAGCCTAGTTATAGTATCCTCTTTGACGTATGTCCTATCTGAATGCTGTATTTAGTTTTTAACCACAGGAACTTCTTCCATATGTTTTATGTGCATTATACATACTTTGGAAATTTAAAATATGGAGAAAAGTACATTAGTAGCCAATATCTATAATCCATTGCATTTCAATACAGAAACTTACTGTTTTCAGCATCCCTGATCCCCAGTCATCTAAAATAAAATTGGTGGAAAATGGAAGCCAAAGAGCTGACAGTCACCTGCAGTCCCAATGATTTGGTCCTTTAGGGTTTTACTTAGGAAACATCTTGGCTACCTGAATGCTTCTGTGGCTTTGCTTTTCTGCTTTTTTTCTAGAAATATTTTCTGCAGTGGATTTTCATCCTTTAGTTTACTGCAACTTTTACCTTCATTCTCCTCTTTCTTGTTTCCAAATGTATTTTTTTATTCCCATCTGCCTGCTTTCTTCTTAAATTAGCAGATGTGGAATACTATGGGAAAGGACTTCAGAGGAGAGAAAATGAGCTATGCAGAATGGTGGTTGATTCATTTAAGAACAAGGCATCCATAGAGTTTAGCCTGCTTGACTTGCTGCTCTAATTTCTGCCTGCAGTTTTTGACTGAGAAGGTATCTAAGAAAAAAGACTTTTCTGAAATATCACCATGTAAGAATACTTGTGTGGATAGACATGGTAAAATGTCTCCACGGTTTGATCAGATTATCCACTGCTAAAGAGATCTGATGAATTAACTGGAAGCCTGGTTTGTGAGTATATCTATTGAGATACCCTGTTGATGGGAACCAGAGAAGATGCTGCCAAAGTCCACCTTTTTTCTCAGTTTTATGTCCTCCTTCAAAAGAAGGAATTTCTAAAACTGGAAACCAGTAATATGATGGAAGAGAGTCTATTTTCTCAATTTCATTTAATTCTAGATTTGCATCTTGCTGAGACAATGACATAGAGTGGCTTCTACACAACAGTTAAACTGTTACTTTACATCACTTTCTTAAAAATGTGGTCGTTCTTTCATATGTAGTATTTCATGTAACACATGATGTTGATGTCCCACCAAAGACAGATTTTCATGTCTTTTGGATCTTCTACCTGCAGAAAGCCATACCAGAATGCTGCCAAACACTAAAATATTGACACCTCTGACCCCCATGAAATCAAGAAGAGGAAGAACTTGTCTCAGACTCCAACATCTCTTCTTAATAACCACTATTTAAAGTTGGATGTTAGGCCATCCTGGCATCTAGACACTGCAGTCTTAAGTGCTGCCATCAATACGTTTTTAATAATAGTCTAAGAGTGCCTGTAGTGGAGTCAAACAGTAGCAGTTTGAGTTAAAAAGCCTTCAGTTTCACAGCAAACACTGGATTTTTGTATGATGAATAATGCTAGGTATATTATGACCAACTTTTCCCATCTTGTCCTGCATTTGACTGCATGTAAGATGCCACCTTAAAAGACTGAGGAGTGGTGGTACTCCAAAGAGAAAGCCATAGCTGAAGTCTGATTTGGTTTGGTTTTGTTTTCAGATTTAGAAATATTGTTCATTATGCCTCCATCCATCTTTAAAATATTAATGCTTAGTTACAGTTTAGGACATGAGCAAAGCTTGATGCAGAGTAATACGAGCTATGAGCAGTTGCAAACTAGTCGGTTCTTTTCGTACTGCTCTTCACCTTCATCTTGCTTCTGGAGTTCTTTTCTTTGATATCCTATTGTCTCAAGTTTACTTTCAGATTTTTTTTTCAAGATGAATGTTATTGCTTGGTTCGCTCCCTCAGGAAGTGTATGTTGCCTAACCACATCATCCATCTATATGGTGATTTTCTTATCAAGACATTACAGGCTGTTATTCCATGTATGAATAGTTACAGCCTTTAGTTTTGCACTTTTCCACCTTCTGCTGCTTTTCTTCTGTTGTGAGGGCTGATAGTGGTTGATGACATGTTTGTCCATGACTGAAAGCATAGTTCCCATGATCTCACAATTCCTACTACCTATTCATACAGGACACATAACTAATATTAAGAATTAGTAAGTGAGTACTTTGGCCAACAGAAAGTTCCTGGATAGTTTTTCTATAGGATGATTTACCTGAAAATTAAGTGAAGCCATCATGTGATTTTTCTTTTAATTTGGGGAAGTGGGAGAATACTTCAATCTCAAAAGATTGTTTTCCTCCATAGCTTTTAATGCAGATATGATGTGCTCTTCTCCCTGGACAAATATTTTGAAAATTAAGAAGCAATATTGAAATCTAGAACTGATTGTAGCAAAAGGAATGTAGAGTTCCTTGGCCATATTTTAGGATTCAAAATGATTTAGCAAGACTGAGTACATTTAAACAAATCCACTGAGGCCTGTGTGTTTTTTCATAGCCACAGTGCTTTGTTAGCTGTGTGCTGTGTTGTATATCACTTGGGTACATTATTGCATTGCTATGAAAAAGTGTATTTTACTTTCACAGTTCTGTGAAGTATGTAATACTGACAAAAAGGGCTTTTATTACTCGTATTAATTCTGCTTTCTCTGTCTGTTAAAAGGTGACAGCTTCTCTCTTAGGTTTGCCTTCCAAGTCTTGTTCTCTGCTGATCCTGACGGAAAATGAGAATGAGAAGAGAAAGTGGGTTGGAATCCTAGAAGGGTTGCAGTCTATCCTCCACAAAAACAGACTGAAAAACCAGGTTGTGCATATTCCACAAGAAGCCTATGACAGTACACTGCCTCTCATTAAAGCAAGTTTAGCTGCTGCTATTGTAGGTATGTTTGTTTTAACTATTAAAAGTGTGTGAGAGTTTTTAAGAGCTTTTAGATGGGCTTCTGTAATGAGAGCACTGACACCTGGAAATAAATTCCTCAGCTGAATTCCTTCATAGGAATTTAATGATGGGGAAGAAATGCTAATCTTCCATTGGTAGTCAGATTTCTTCATCAACTCTGAGTAAATAATACTGTTCAGTTGTTTAACAGGTTGTTTTAGCAAGACAGTATATAGCATGCTTATGACAGACTGCATGAACTTAAGCAAAATTGATTTGCTGTTGAAAATCTTTGTCCAGAAACTTTTCCAGCTGTTCAAACAGTCTATTTTAAAGATAAAATTAAGTATAGCTGAATTAACAGCGGTTTCTTTTCCCTTCCTGGTTTAGATCGAGATAGAATAGCAATTGGTTCAGAAGAAGGACTGTATGTGATAGAGGTAACCCGTGACGGTAAGTTAGGCCATAATGCATGCAGTAATTACATACAGAATAATGAGCTCCATAACTTTTAGTGCTGTTATAATATAGGTTACACAACAGCCCTTCATGTATAGTAAGTATTAAGCACTCAGTTAATTGATGAGAAGGAAAAGTGAATATGAGATATAAGCACTAATTTGGTCATTATCATTACATTCGACTGGCTGAAATTAAAGCGATGGGTTACTGGGCATGTTCTGACACATTCTCACCTTAACTGTGTTCCCACAGCAGGTAGCAAAATGTTTCAGCACCCAGAGCATGCACAGTGCACACAGCCGCAGTGGATGCACAATGAATTATCAGGCACTTACTAAATAGAACTTGAATTGACTGAGAAAAACTTGACATGGAAACAGACTTGTTCCAACTGCACCATCTGAGACCTAAAACTGCCATGAATTAGAAGTTAGGCAGCCAGTGTGAGCAACGCAAGAGTTTACAAACTTGCCATCATTGTCTGCTTCTTCCAGAAATCTGACGACCACGCACATTCTCTTTTAGACCAACAGTGGCCAAATTGTCAAGAAACAAAAAATTCTTGACAAATGCCTTGCTTGACCCTCTCCATTATCTCTTTATTTCCCTGACCCCATGCTTCCTCCTGAACCTGCTTTTTCCTTCCTGTTCCTAATGCACTCTGCCCTCTGCTTTGGGAAAAATGGCATCAGCTTAGCTTGTTCTTTCTTGAGACTGTCCATTCCAGAAATTCACACAGAGTGTGCTCCAGGTACCACAGCAAAGTGCATGCTGCATAGTCACTGGGCCGCACAGGCATACCCCTCTATCGATGAATTACTAGGCATCATAGCTAGGGAGTAAGGAAAGCATTTTTCCCTTTAACCTGATATACTGAGCACAAACACAAGTAACAACGGAGATGTGCCTTGGTGTGGTGGGGAAAGCGTGGAGGCCAAAAGGATTCCTAGCACATGAGCATGGGGATCGTTTGGGATCGGTACATACAAAATGCAATTTTAAACATGGAAAAGCAAAGAACAATTCTGGTTAATTTTGCAGTCTGCTTCCGAAATAAGATATTCTGATTTTGAACAAATGAACAAAAAACCAAAGCAAAACAAAAAACCACCAACCCAAACAAAGGCACCTAGTTGAGTAAAACTGAATTTATAGAAGTAATATATTTCTAAGAAACAACACAGATTTTAAGTAAAATAATCTACAACTATTCATCCTTTTCCAAGTTACCATATGAAATATTACTTATTTCTTTCTGACTAAAAGCACCAAACATACCTCGTGAAATCCATCCTTTCTTATAACTCCTGAGGCACTCTAAATTTAAACAACAGTCTAAATCTGTACTTCTTGTGGCATAAGAGCTAACAGCCTTGGATCTCTGGTAGTATTGTTTCTAACAGAACACCTAATGCTTTCTTCCCCTGTATTTACAACCTCTGAGCTTAGCTTCTTCTGAGTGTCTGTAGCTGTCTGGGAGTAGAGGATGCTGAGGTCGGTGATACAGATTTGTAAAATTAAAAGGTACCTGGATCCCTTTTCTAACTTTGGAAAAAATCCCTGGGACACTCCTGAAATACCCCTTTGACTATTTTTACTCATTGTAGTTCAAATTTCAAAGACAATAGTTCTTTAAATTTTGACTTGATGGAAGAACTTGAATTTCCTTCTTCAATGCAATTTAGTGTGTGACTATTTGAAACTTGGATTGCAGTCATGCTAAAACTTGTGTCTCAATATAAAATACAGCAGTGAACACAGGTTTTTAAAGACTTACTTGATTTTAAAAATAAAATTAAGTACAAAGTTTTGAGGCAAAAAGAAAAATGTTTTTGCTTCCTCTTGCTTAAAATAATCCATTGCCCAATTTCAGCGGAAAGTGCTTTTTACACGCAGACAGCAGATATTTGAAATTCTTTTTAGCAGTAATAAATGCCATTCCTTTGAGTAAACTTCCAGTGGTCACCATTCTTTAAGTACTTAGATATGAACATAACTTTAAATGCAAGTAACTCCAGAGATTCCAGTACAGCTTCTTGCATAAAATAAAACTGTACATTTAATTTGAAAGGTCATTTCATAAAGGAACGATTATCTGCATCACTGTGTCATATGTAAATGTGAAAATTAATTATCAGTTTTGGTTTTAGGTTAAAAAATGTTTTGCATGAGTTTTATATGACCAGTTCCTGTGTGTTAATAGCATTTTTATAAATCGTAATATCTTTTTCATTTTATGGCAGTTGTAATTTTCAGTGTTAATTAACTGTCAGCTACTTATATCAAAGGTCTTTTGTCAGAATATCACTTAGTTCTTGACAAACTAAACTGTAAGCTGGAGCTGGGGGCGGGGGAGGGAATTCTCTGTGGCAAAGTTCCAACAGCTGCTTATTTTATAGAACATTTCTTCCAGCGTATCACCTGTTTGTTTTGTGGCATCCCCTCAGCTGCACACTTGGCTTTAATCTAAACAGCCAAAGTCTTGTTGTAACTTTACAGAATTTGATGGCTAGGTACTCAACTATTACTGAAAAAATGCGTATAATTTCCAGGGTTTTTTTTATTACAATTCATAAATATTTTGAACACATTCAGTTAACAGAAAATGAAAATTATATTTTAATATAACTGGCTTATGCATATTATGTATTACGTTTCCTAGTTTGGAATTGCTTAGTCTCTTCTATTTGTACCCCATGAAATACTCACTGCTGCCTCCAAAGTGCCAATATACCCACAATCCCAAAAGCAGAACATATCGTACCTAACCCTGTCAGCTGCCTCTAACCCTGTTTTAAAAAGAACCTACAAACAGTGAAGACTCCCCAGCTGCCATAGGTTACCCAACTAGTCTTTACTGTGAGAAGGCTTTTCCCGGTGCCTGTCCTAAGCCTCTTGTCCTACAGCTTAAGCCTATTCTTACTTACCCTTTCCCTGTAGGTGTTTAACGTCCACTTACTGTACTACATTTGTATTTGGTGGAGACATTTGCCAACAGTACGGCACTTTCTATCCTCAATTATCAGCGTTAAATACTTTATATTCCTTTTCTTGGTGTTCTGCTAACTCGGTCTTCCTCCGTAATTCACTGAAGATGCTGATGTTTATCCTGAAGGTGGGACCAGTTTCAGAAGATACACCATCTTGCAGTGTACAGACAGTACAGATACTATTATATAAGTTAAGTAGCCTTTGACTGCAAAGTGTTGCTGAAGCGAGACTTTATATTCATAGGGAAAGTTACAGGAATGCTTTGTTTCATTGTTTGTTCTGAGAATTAATAATGGAGCATTCAATGTATGTAATAAGTGCTCTTTCTTATCTGGTATGTGTCTGTGTTTAGATTCATTTTCAGACATCAGTATGTAACACCGCAATGTTTCCAGGCCCGATGGTTTTCTTGTTTAACTTACAGCAACTCTTGTTTCCTTTGCAGTCATAGTCCGAGCTGCTGACTGCAAGAAGGTGTATCAGATAGAGCTTGCTCCCAAAGAGAAAATTATCATCCTTCTCTGTGGTCGGAACCATCACGTTCACCTTTACCCCTGGGCTTCTCTGGATGGGTCGGAAGGAAACTTTGACATTAAGCTTGCAGAAACTAAAGGCTGCCAATTGATTACAACTGGAACACTAAAGAAGAGTTCTTCGACTTGTTTGTTTGTGGCTGTCAAACGACAGGTTTTCTGCTATGAAATTCACAGAACTAAACCTTTCCACAAAAAATTCAGTGAAATCCAGGCTCCAGGAACTGTACAGTGGATGACAGTGTTCAAGGACAAGCTCTGTGTTGGCTACCAGTCTGGGTTCTCTCTGTTGACCATCCAGGGAGATGGACAATCTATAAACCTGGTAAATCCTAATGACCCCTCGCTTATCTTCCTCTCACAGCAGTCTTTTGATGCCCTTTGTGCTGTGGAGCTCAGTAATGAGGAATACCTGCTTTGCTTCAGCCATATGGGAGTATACGTCGATTCGCAAGGTCGAAGGTCACGCATGCAGGAACTAATGTGGCCTGCAACTCCTGTTGCCTGTAGTATGTATATGTTTTTCTGTTGCCATATCCCTGTTGCTGCTTTACTTGTCTAAAAATAATCAGCATTGTATTCTATTTTGCTTTGGTTTGTCTTTCAATATCTACAGTTTAAGTTTTGATGAGTTAAGAGGACACACGTTTCTTCCTGATGGTAGTTTTGGACTTGATCTCCTGGGCTGAGATCCTGGATGCTGCAAGAAAAGAAGCCCTGTCTTATTACAGGACACAGAAGAGCAAATAATGGAATGCAGATTCACTGTTATGGAGCAGAGAGTAGTCCTGGATGCAGAACAGTGCAAGACTACCAGTCTGAAATTCTGTAGAGATTTCTGTTCCCCCAGAGAGTGTAAATGTCTAGTTGTCTGTAGGATTTCTTCTGTGTCCTGTACTCAAAGTACAATAGAAAGTTGAAGATGAAATGCAACTGCAATTCTAAAGGTTCATAAATATAACAAAGTAAGAGGTAAAAATATTGCTTTTGGCAGAACTGGTTGCAGTTTTTCTCATTTTGGTTTTATTTTTAGGGGGAGAATTTACAGAAATAATGTAGGTGGAGAGTAATTTTTCAACTTCTGTGTTCTTTTCAGGCACATTGGTCTATCAGCTAGTTAGGATAGATGCACATGCGAGCATTTTTCAATATTCGGTGGTCAGAGGCAGTTCACGATGAAAATGGGATTTCTAATTGGAGCGCAAATAGCAGTTAGTGTTTGTTTGAAAGCAAGAAATAGCTTTTTGTTTAAATAGTACACTGAGCAGTTAGGTGTTTGTTGGTTTGATCAAGACAGGCCCTAATAGCAGTTTGTTTAATTTTAATTGTCTTGAACTGAAATTGTTTGCTTGCTTTACTCTGACCTAGTTCTGTACTGAAGTCTGAAGCAAAGGCTCAAGGAAACTATGTAGTTGCAAATTTACTTTAAAATGCCATTAGCCAAAGCTAATGTTTCCTTTTCCTTTATCAGCTTTACAGTTTTTTGCATTTCAGCAAACTAGACATGCTAGTTAATTGTTTTGTCTGTTATTATTAGAAGCTGTTCTTACTGTAAACTATTTTATAGCATTCTTGTATGTGCGATCCTGAGTAGCACTGCCCTAGGGCTGTTTTTGTAGAAGGAGCAACTTTGCTGCCAAAGAAAACTGGATTACTTGCCTTTCCATTAGCCTTGTCCTAGCTCTTCAGTCCTGGTGTCTGTCACTGGTGGCTTTTTTTGAACTGTACCATCAGGAGATCATCAAATTGGAAATAGTTCTCCCCCGTTGCAGTTTCTGCTGTGGTAAAAAACAGTGTTGTAGAGAGGTTTTGGGGTACGATGGAAAATTTGTCACTAGGGCATTCAGTTCCCTTATGCTAGGAAAGGCTGAAGTCTGTGCTAACAGTTGGCTCTGTTATCTGAGGTGACCTGTCTAGGTTGTGGTTAAACCAACTTAATACACTGGTTCTGTGCTGAGTCAGCATAGGTGTTGTGGGGCTGCTTAGCTTGAGTACACTGCAGTGCAAAGACTTGAAGCCAGCTGGTCTTGAAGCTGTAGCATGGGCAAGCCCAGTGCAGACCCTGATGTGTCTCTCTGGGAACCAGCTGAGATCTGATCAAGCTCATCAGCTCTGACTGGTAAATGCTGGCCTTGGCTACCAGCTGGCCAGGCAGAAGCAGTTGGTGTTTCTGTCTGATGCTCCGGCGTCTCCCCTGATCTGGACATCCAAGTCAACCATGACCTGGTATAATAAATAGTTGCCCCTAAATCACTTCTGAGATACATATTTATGATAGCTGTCCAAGGCTTAAAAATAGCACCACAACCATTATTTCAGTTCTTTTAAGAAGATTCTGTGATGTGTTTAGTGTCCTACTGTGTATTTTCCTTTTGTTTATTGAAGCAGCTCTTTTCTCTATTAAATCCCATAAATTTCTAGTAACTGCTCTTTACATCAGGACACAGTCTTTACATGAGCAGAAGGATGTTGATATAAAGCTCTAGGGATCTCTGCTTTTTGTTTGACCTAAAATAAACTTGTCTGCCTCTTATGATTTTTATGCCTTTTTTTTTTTTAAGAAGTTGAAAAGAGAAAATGGGTTGTGGGCTTTAAGCATTGTGACATTTTTCTGTTAACCTGATGAAAGCAACCCATACATGAATATCTAAAGCTAGATAATTGTTAGCAAAAGAGGAAGGAAATCAAGAACAGATCCGCATCATGACTTCGTGACCCACCTCACAGATGGTGGCCCTCTCTTTTCCCTTGCACACAGCAGATGTATAGTTAGTTTGCTGCTTCCGAAATGAGGTAATCTGCATCTGTAGAAAAGCTGGCTGCTCAGTTCCTACCAAGTAGCAAATTTGTATGCATCTGAAAACTTCAGATGCCATTTTGCAATGTCTTGAAATAATAATTTGAAGTTTAAAAATACTGAAAGGGTCAAATTTAAATCTTTCCGTGATGCTGGCAGTTGTCGTTAGCAAATCTATTATCACAAAAATAACTGTTTGAAAGTGGGGCTGGGAAAAGTGTTCTAAAATGTATCTTGCACGTAGTGGAAAACTTGTAACTATGGAAATGTGCTCAAAGATATGTCAGTTCTGGCCTACCGAAACCACATTAGGGTTTTCTGTTTGTTTTTAATCTATGCAGGTTGCAATTCCTCATATGTAACAGTGTATAGCGAGTATGGTGTTGATGTATTTGATGTTAACACTATGGAGTGGGTTCAGACTATTGGCCTGCGAAGGGTAAGTAATTTTCTTTGAATATAGAACTTAATTGGCTTAATTCCAAATGAGATGTTTCTTTGCAGTGTATGCTAGGCTTGAGTTAATTCTCTGCCTCCTTGCTCAAAACAGATCAGACCATTAAACACGGATGGCACGCTGAATCTCCTTAACTGCGAGCCACCAAGACTAATATATTTCAAGAACAAGTTTGCAGGTGAGTACTGGCAAGGGGAGAAATGGGAAAATGATACCAAGCTAACTGGGTAATTTTAAGCAATGTTACCTTTGCATGTGATGAAACTTGTATTGGATATGTCTGGGTTAACATGTACCTACGTATGTGGAATTGCATTGTGATATTACAGCAGGAGCTGTCCTCAGTGTACCAGAAACATCTGACAATAGCAAGAAGCAAATGCTTCGAACCAGGAGCAAAAGAAGATTTGTATTTAAGGTTCCTGAGGAAGAGCGGTTACAACAAAGGCGGTAAGAATTTAATTGTGATACGTAACTTAATATACATGATGTCATGCAGAGACTGGGAATGCTAATAGCAAAAAATCACTCTATTCTTTTAGGGAAATGCTTAGAGATCCTGAGCTAAGGTCAAAGATGATTTCTAACCCAACAAATTTCAACCACGTGGCTCACATGGGACCAGGAGACGGAATGCAGGTTCTCATGGACCTCCCTCTGGTAAAATACATTTTAAAGGGAGGGAGATATATGCGTATTCGTTCTTGCTCAGAAAAACTGTGAAGATGAACTGTACAGGGTTCAAATATTATCTCTGTACCAAACTCTTCTTTTAATCATTTTGAGAAAGGTGAACCTTCCTGATGTGCAATTCTTCTCAATCCTGTGCAAGGAAATACTGTTAGATGACTTACAGATGAGACACTGAAAGAAATAGGCATCACTGCCAGGAGCTTGTTAGTAGTTCTGTAAATAATCAGTCTCTCCTCCTTCCTTTTTCTTGTTTGCCTTCTGAAAATAACCGAATTAGTTTCCTTCCCCCTCATCCTCTCCACATTCTGCTCTGATATCACCTCCAACAGGCTTTGAGCACATCTATCACATCAGCCCTATCTCTGCTGAAATCTTTCTCCAGAGTCACCATCCCTCACTGCAAGGCTCCCTTCTGCTTTCTTCCTCTTCCTGTCCCTCCTCTGCTTCCCTAGCAAGGGTAGGAGTAGCTGCAAACTGTTAGGAACTGGAATGCTGTGCTTGTGGCACTTAGCCAATTCCAGAGCAAAAACAAGGTGGGGAAAAACTAATGCTGTGGAGGTAACTAAATTGCATGTAAGCTGCAGTGCTTTATATCTTTTTTTTTTTTTTTAATTTTGCATTTAACAAATACAGCATTTTGTGAGCTATTTTAGTGTTAAATCCAACAATAGGAGGGCGCAAAGGTACACTTTTATGTTCTGTACCCTCCATTTTATATCTGCTAGTCAGGCTTTCTCTTGTCCTTCTCAGCTAGATGAGGGTAATGCATTTGTCCTTTCAGCAGGAGGAGGAAGGAAAGCAGAGCTGTTGGTGCAGTCCCTGCCCCTTCGTAGAGGGTTTGCTGGCTGCTAAGTTCCTGTGGCTGCTATGGGGCTTAGTTCTTTCTCTGTCTTTCTCAGGGTTTGTGTCTGTTACTGAAAATATGTGGATGTGGTCAAGTAAGTTCAGAGTTTTTCTACCAACACTGGGTTGTAATAGCTTCTCAAAAGCACAGTAAAGTTTTCATGAGTAACAGCTCCTTGTTGGATGCCTTTTGTTGCTGGCTAACAAGTTATCTAATCTCAACTGTAGAGTGTCCTACCTGCCGGACAGGATGAAAAACCATGTCCATCTACAGCTAACCTCTCGCGGCAGCAGCAGCAGCAGAGAAACAAAACCTATATTTCATGGCCCTCATCAAGTAAGGCTGGAAGCAAGCTTGTCAGTTCGGAGTTGTAATTTATGGCTTCAACAAGAGGTGTAAACCTGTGTGTTTCGCTTCTTTTCTCTACAGGTGGCAGTGATGTGGGAGGAGCCATGCCTTCCCGAAGTATATCAGATCCTGACCAGGAGTTTGACAAAGAGGTAAAGTAGCTTTTGTTAAATGGAGACTGACGATATCCCACTGCCATAGATTATTTTCTTTTTCCAGTAAAATAAATTCCTGAGCAAATGCTTCATAAAGACCATGTTCTTTATGGAGATGCTTTCCTTCCGCAAATGCTTTCTTCAACCTGTAATATATGATTGCAAGTTAGACTGCCAGCACAAAAGCAAAGCTGTGAAAAGATCTTTTTATGGTGATATTTTGAGCAGTATTATGTCTTGGATTAAGCTTTGAAGACCAGAGAAATTTGACTAATTGAAGAAATGTCCTCAAAGCTCCTAAAAATGTTCTCTGGGCTATTAGCATAGAATAGCAAAGTGATATGACTAGTTAAGTAATTTTCTGTGCTGCCTTAAGGAAGACTTTGTCATGTAACTTGAGAGGAATCATATTTTAAAATATGTAAAACTGCTTTTAGCAAAAGTAAAAGTATGTACCAGTAACCACCAAACTGGAAACGTCCTGGCTGTACAAAACTGGTGTCCCTGAATCTAAGGAGAGGAGATGTATGATTTTTGTTTCCTTGATTTATCACAGGTTTAGCTTCTTCCAAGCTTTGCTGAAGCACTGCCTTTGCAAGAGGAGTGTTGGGAATTATCACTGGGAGATCTCTGCATCTTTTTAGTACTTTTTAATACCCAACTCCAGGTCCATGTAATGTTCTGGATTTTGAAGGGTGTTTTCCTGAAGCCAGACCTTTGCAGGATGCCTTAGTACACCCTAAGTCAAAGTATTTGTCCAGAGTTCTCATCAGAGCCATGTTCTGGCTTCCTTTGTCACCTTGAGTAAGCCATTAAAAGCATGTGAAAATGGGGATCTCTAAACACAGGTATTTTTGAGAATGTCTTGATTTTTAAAGGTGCTGATGATTGGGCTATGTCAGTTGACTTAGTCTGCAGCATCCTTCCCAAATCCCTTATGTTCCATGCTCTAACGACAATTGCTGCTTGTAGGCACAAGCAGTGGTAGATCCCAAGGTTTTTACGTTTTCTTTCTTAGTAGATCTTAAAATTTCTTAAAACTTCTTAAATTAAAAACATGGTTTGAAACTTGAAAAAGGAGGCTCTAATAACACCTTTTGGCTCTATACTGTTTTTCCCATGGCTTTTGGCTTTACTGCAGCATGGAGTGGATCATGGTAGGATAATCTTGTCATAGGTCGTCTTACTGTTTGAGCCATGCAAAACCTTGCGAACAGCATTCTTGAAGGATGTTACCTTTCAGTCTATTTGCTAAATATATATCCCCTTTCTTGAAAAAAGCTAGCTGCAATGGTACCAGTTTTTCCTGTGCAGTATTTCGTTAACTGTGAATGTGTGCAGTGCTTAGAGCTGTAACTCACCAAAACAGTGGGAAACTTGCCAGCCATCCTGTTGAAGTGAGACCAGTCTGTGAAAGCAAATATCCAACAACCAATCTAATGCTGGGGAAATAACTGTGGATAGACTGTCTTTGTTAGATGTTGACGTAGGGCGTCTCCAGTCAGTATATTCAGTTTCCAGATCCCCAGCCTGATACTTGGCAACCTTCACTCTTTTGTCAGGCACTTCACATGCTGGTCACTGTTGCTGTTTCGTAAGCAGTTCATATGCTTGTTTCCTTCCTTCTCACCAGACTGAAGATGATTTAACTGTAATTGTTTACGTGTTTATATGGGCAGATAAATCTACTCCTGGGCTAGAAAAATTGCTTAAAGAACACAGACTGGTAAATCCAGAACAAGCTTTGCTATGGCTGAAGGAGAGGAGCCTGGAAGTTAGCAATTTCCACATACTTTGCTATAATTCTCGTTACATCAGAAGGTCACCTTCAGGGCTGCACTACAGCCTGTTGGTGATAATGGAAGTATTTGCATGAATGTTTAGCTATGAAGTGAATCTAATACACACTGCTCCATAGGTGTTGCTCACCCTAATTTTTGAGTGCTTTTGAAAACTTCTGGGTGTAAAGAATTGATTTTAAGTGTAATTTTTTTTGTTTCTCATTAACAGCCTGATTCAGACTCCACCAAACACTCTACTCCATCCAACAGCTCAAATCCAAGTGGTCCCCCAAGTCCCAACTCTCCTCATAGGAATCAGCTTACACTAGATGGACTGGACCAGTCAACCTGTGACGCATAACACTACCGCTCTCACCATTCCGGCTTCGGTCATACGCTACTCCGTGGAGTATTCAAGAGCAGGGCAAAGCTGTCTCAGATGCTAGTGCCAAGACTGACACTGAATCTCTAGTGTTGTACAAGAATAATTATATATCTAGATTGTAGATACAAACTATTGAAATGAAGAAAATTCTTTACTAAATAGTGACGGAGCTTTTTATGCAGACTTGTTCACTGCTCAGTTATGGTTTATTCCTTTCTGCACAGCTGTGACACAGTTTTATTGCATAGGAGCATTTAAGGCCACCAGTAAATAGTCTTATTCTTATGCTGAAAAAGAAATAGAGAGAGATACTGATAATGTTGCTACAATATCAGGAATATTATTTTTCTATAGAATGATGTAATGTCTCATTAGCAGGAAATCCTTTTAGACGTAATTTGGACCTCTAAATAGGAAATGCAAGCAGGTCTAGTTACATCCTCAGATGAATACACTTTTCCCTTTTTCCCATAACTGTTTGTTTCCTAAATTAAGGAGATTCTTAAGGAGAATGCTAGGAAGCTGTAGGTCATTTCCAACATCAATAGAATCACCAGGAAGTCAAAAGTTGGTTATAGTTTTGTGGCCTTTTAATTCATTTAGCCATTACATATACAGCTACATAACTGTCTTTATCTTTCTACCAACTTTTTTGTCATGTACATAGGACTACTGCCAGTTATCTTTTACCCATACTCTGCTTTTTAGTCCTCATCAATCAGTCACTAGTCAGGGCTTTTAAAATATTGGTCATTTCTGCTGTGAAAAAAATTTTACTCCTAGTTCCTGCCTATCTCCTTCTGAGGAGTTGTTTCTCCTGGGTTTTTTGGTGTAAGGACACGCTACATTGTTTAGCTAGCAAGCCTTCTCATGGACTCGTTGCCCTCGAAGTCTGCTTG
Organism: Phalacrocorax carbo; assembly: GCF_963921805.1. Classification (NCBI taxonomy): domain Eukaryota; kingdom Metazoa; phylum Chordata; class Aves; order Suliformes; family Phalacrocoracidae; genus Phalacrocorax; species Phalacrocorax carbo. The sequence goes on along the minus strand of NC_087521.1, from coordinate 26,738,616 downwards.
ATCTAAGGGACTATATCGCACTAAAACATCAGTCTGTTTTATTGGTTACCAAAGTGGAATGTGAAGGATGTGTAACTGGGGGTGCTGCTTTTCTCATTAATTGTATCCTCACCTGCATGAAGACCCCATGATTATTAATCAAGTATTGATCATGTAGAAAAATGCACAACACACTCCTGTATATTTTGCTATGGCCCACGTGCAGTGGTGATGTTTTGCGTGTATATTTAATCTCATGCTTCCATGTATTATACATTTAGTAATCAAAGATTTGTGACCATGTTTCATTAAAAGCTTGTAATTAATTCCGTGGCTGGCATATCCAGTTTGTCATTGTCACACTAGTGTGCCTTCTGTGCCAGTTTTATGACAGTTGGATGTCACTTATTTAAAATTTGGTTTAAATGGGCTAATGATATACCAATGGCTAATGTTCTTTTCTGAAACACTGTATAGGACGTGCACTTATCTTTAGTTTAAACTGAGTGTTCTAGTCAACATTTAATCCTGTTATGTTAAGTGTTCGACAGTACTTGCTCTTTTTCTCAGATTCTTGTTAAAGGGGCTCAGTTAGAGCTGGACACTACTGCTTTGGGGGTTTTCTGGTTTTTACTTTTTTAATGTAAGTCTAAGTCTTTGTAATTATTGAATTGTGAGAACATTTTTGAACAATTTACCTGTCAATAAAGCAGAAGAGGGAGGTTTTAAAGTTCATAGTCGTCTGTCTTGACATGTGAAAACAGTCTACCACTGACACTTGCTTTAGTTTCATGGTAAATTCACTTTGTTCGCGTGGACATTTTACATAAACTGAAAGATACTTTGAAGCTCCGTACCTGAATGCTATGAGAAAGGTGTGTGTTTCTGCACGTAAATGCATGTTCAGGAGCAATGGAAGTCCTTTTGGTGGAATACAGTGTTGAAATTTTGTGCCCTCGGATTGTGTTAGAGTTGTCATTTCATTGAGTCACTGGCCCTATTAATTAATTTTTAAATTATTAATATGATTCTTTCCTTATGACCGAAGCATAGTAAGGAGGCTGCAGGATCTACTCGGACATCTTAAGTGAGATAAAACAATAAAGACTTGTTGTCAAAGCAGTAGTGTCAAAGAAACACTTAGGAATGTTTCAAGGATTGGGTGTGTGAATGGTGCAACCCCTAATACAGGGGGGTTTTTTAAAGCTCTCCTCATGCTCCGGTATTTGAGCACCACGGCGTTCCCTGTGGCTAGAACAGCACCGACACCTCTCCTAGCATGTCCTGGGTAAGCATCCCTCATCCCTTACAGAGTGCCCAAGTACTCCCGGGTTACTTCTTGATTTGTCTCGCTCATCTTACTCCAGGTTATCTTAATGGGGAAGGCCTAGATCAATATTTTTGACCCTGCCGTTCCTTGCTTGACCAAACCTACCCGGTCAAGGCCAGCAGGCTGGGGCAGGCCAGCCTGGGAAGGTGTGCCTGTACTCTGCCCTGGGGGTGGGGGTGAGAGCTGACAGGAGGTTTGGGGGCTCCGTGCCGGAAGCCTTCTCACAAATATTCATGCTAATCAGACTTTGACTTCTAAAAAACGTTTCTACTGCTCTTGAGCTGATTTTTCTCTGCACAGTGAGGACTTTGGATGACAACAAAGTCTTTAATTATGGGGGTATTAAATCATAGCACTCAGCAGTACCAGGGCTTGGTTATAATTTAAGCAGGAGAATGTTACTAGAAAAATAAATTAATTGCTCACTGTGAATACATTATTCTTTTCTCTTTTTTTTCCCCCGACTCAAGTCTGGCTGAGCAGACTTCCTCCCCAAGTCATCCACCACAGCCCCTTGCAAATGTGCTATTCCCTTAAGGCTTCTGATGCTGGCTACCTAAATAATCCTCTTCAGCCCTCGGGAGAACTTCCAGAAATGCAGAAATTCAGGACTCGATGTGAAATGTTCCTCTGACAGTGCACTTTCTTCTCCCTGGAGGCTACCAGTCTAGTATCACAAGTAAGGAATTGAGTTATGCAGGGATCGAGGACAATTCGGTCTGCCTGCTCCTCTGCCCATTCTGTTTTCACAGAGGTATTACATCAGGTCCCAAAGCCAGGGCGATGGGCATACCACTCGCCAGAACACATTGGGCACTTCCAGCACAGATACTGGCCCTGAAAGGCTGTGTATTTTGGAATACATCCTGGTGTCGGTACCCAAGAAGTAAACCCATCTGCCCACACCTCTGTCTACAGCACAGATGTGCTGAGAACAAACAGCTTCCTAAATGGGTGCAATCTGCCGGGAGGGGTGCGTAAACACTCGCTTTATGTTTGTAGAGTAAGTGCTTAACACAGCTAAATCACAGGGAGGGGACTTCAGCGTGGGAATGCTGAAGGTGCACCCTTGTCGTTCGCACAGTGCCGGATTAGGCATCCCTGGGAGCAAGCAGATGCATAAAAATCTTTTAACGGCTGACAGTGGTAGTCTAAAGCACTGAGAAGCAGGGAAGCGTTTGAGGGAAGAGATGACTGTGGGAACTGAACTGCACCCTTAGGTGCAGTTAAGCAAAGTAATAGCCAAGGTGTCACATCATGACCACGAACCTTGTCTTGCTGCTGAGTTTAGCGTATTTTAAAAGGGGAAAAAAACAGAGAGATGGTATTGTAGCATGCTGGGCTACTGGAGCATCTCATGTTCTGGTGTGCACTCAGCGCGCTTTACCAAGTGCCTCTGGCAGGCAGGAGTGAGAAGGACGTACCAGAAAGTAGTGTTTGCCCAGCCTTTGCCTTCTATTATGGTGGCAGCAGGTCTGGACCACCTTTTCCTGTCCACTTGCACTCCTGTGAATGTGGCTCCCTTCTCAATTTCCCCTCACCTCCCTCCTCGGCATCCTTGGGCTCCTCGCAGCACGTGGGGTGAGAGCTGCAGCTGCTGCCACCCTCACCCAGTGCAGAGCAGCCGCTTTCCTACAGGTTGAGAGCTGCTGCCCCACGGCCTTGGGCTCGCTGCTGGCAGGGCAGTGCAGCAGCGACGGGTCGGAGGGGCTCTGGTTCAGGGGAAGGGATGCCATGGGCACAGGTACTGCAACAGAGAGGCAGAAGGGAAGGCACAGTGGTTGGAAAGAACCAACGCTATCTCAGTGCTCTCTTGCAAAGCCTTCCTGAACATATTTCTGGGGATGTGGGGTGATGATGAGACCTGACATCAGCTGCATGCCTTTTGCGGGATGCCAGGGAGAACCAAACGTTGGCAGAGCATGTCCCAGTGGTGAATGATGCTCATACTAGCGTTGCTGGTGGGGTTAGCTGAGGACAGGAGCAGAAGACAGCAGGACGTGCTCAGTAAACGAGAGCTGCAATGCTGTGCTCCAGCCAGAGGAGGAACATGAACTCAAGAATCAGCCAGTTCCCCGTCCTTGCAGCAAATGTTTTCCCTGCTCCCCAATAAGATGCAGCACTTTTTTGTCACCTGACTAGACAGGTTTATGTAGCTTTATCGCTTGTTTTCTCATAGATAAAACCCTCAGATCTTATGCAGCATCGCCTGCTTTCCAGTCTTTTACGCAGTCCCTGCTCTGCGGTCCCACGAGGAAGAGCAGTGTGGAGCCCTGCTTGCTGATGGAAGAGATGGCCACAGCTCTGCTGCCACCCCACAGCGCCTTGGCCAGCTCCCATACACCAGCAGTGCCAGCCCCTGCCAAATGCCCTCCCTTTTGCTGCTGCTACCTCCTGCTAAAAAAAAAAAAAAAAATTAAAAATGCATTGGGCCAAGTCTGTTTGCAGGCTCGGTGGTATTTTGAGCATTGCTGCCTGCTGCACTGTCTGAATCCGGATTTTACAACTTCTGAGAGCAGCTGTAAAGTGTGGAGGGAAGGCACAATGATATGAGTTGGTATTCATTAACAGTATGCAGGTTGCAGTTTTCTTTTAAGACCTCAGGAAGCAATGACTCCTGAGATCTTGCCACTAACACTAATGCATTTTGCATTAGTCTGTTGCAGCAGGGGACTCCTGATTCTCAGGACCAAGAGCAAAACAAAGCCACCAGGTGCCCAGCCGTGCAGCGCACAGCCTCGTTGACATAACCCACCCATCTAATGTGCTGCTTATAAAAGATGTCTGCGAATTAAATTCCTTGGTTAGGCAGGATCCCAGGAGAGACTCTTACGTACCAAAGCCCGTTGCATTACCCTGCCTGCACCATGGGCTGGCTGCGTGTGCCAGTGCATGGGGTAGTGATCATGGGTACAGCTGGTTTTCCAGCAGGTGTTGGCCTCCAGCATTGCAAACCGACGCTGGTGCTTCAGTTTTTTCTGCAGAGCTCCCCCCCCACCCCGTGACGCTTTCTGTACGAGCCAGCGAACGTGGCTCCTGAAGGAAAAGTACAGAATGTGCTCTGCTAGTGCGCTGACAAAAATTGATCTCTACTTTAATTAAAGCCTCTATTGTAAGTGACCTCGAGCTGCTAATGCATTTTAAAAATGAAGCCTTGCCAGCAGTAAATCCATACACCCCAATACAGAGGTGTTACCGGGCAGTGATCCGTGCTGCAGGGCGGCCTGCCTCCCCGTGCCTGCTGTGCAGTCAGCTGCGTGTCCCCAGAGGCCACCCCACCTCACGGGCACACGCCTGCCCACGGCTCCTGCCGAAACCCCTGCGTGCCCAGGCAGGACGGAGAGCCGATGTCCTCAAGCACCATCCTGCCACCATCTTGTGCAATGGTCCCTGTGGCCTCTTTTCCCTCCCCCAGCATGCAGCCATGGGACCCTCTTTACTCTTGCCTTCAGCACACCTCACGGGGATGCAGCCACCGAGACCCCTCGCGATGCTGGAGTGAGGGGCCCAAAAACTGCAGAGGGAGGGAAGCATTCCGCAGCGGGTCAAGGGGCTCCCTGAGGGGTGGCCCTGAGCCCTCTCGCTGCGTGGGACAGAGCTGGGGTGATGGCCTGCCTGGTGCAACAGCCTCCAGCATGCAGCTGGGGAAAAATCATGTCTATTTAACGGCTTGTAAGCTAGAGGAGCTTCAGTCACTTGCAATGAACTGATTTGAAATGGGAAAAGAGCACAAAAAGGCGCTCACAGACAGCAGGTAAAACACTCATACGGATACAAATACCCGCCTTCTGCAGCAAGACCCAGCCGGCGGCTGCTGCGGCTGCTCTCGCAGGCACCATGGTAACATCGCAGCACCAGCAAGCGATGCATAGGCTGACCATGCTTCACCATGTCCGCACTGCCCCACCCCACCCCGGCCAGGGGGTGCTGCCCGGCCTCGTGAAGTCTGGATGAGGGCTTGGGGGGTGGGGGTGGGGTCTCCCTTGGTGTCACATCACGGGGGTGACTCTGTGCGCTGTGGGGTAAGTTTTGAGGACATGTCCCTGGGTGACAGCTGTCCACAGAGATGCACCTCTTGCAGGACCACAGGATGGTGAGACTTGGGTTTTCCCAACCTGCTGGTGTCAGCCACCGCCTGCAGCAGCTGATGGCTGTCTCTGCATTTTGACCCAGCTGGTGACCATTTCATTCAGCACCAAATGCCTGACCACCGCAGTAGAAGCTCCTGCCTGGGCAAGTTGCTTTTCATCCCAATACTGCCAGAGGGGCACTCTCAGGAGAGACATGCACTGTGAAATCCCCACCCTGTGCCCCCAAGCACAGGCCTCCTCTCAGCCCCAGCTCTGCCCTCGCTTGCAAAGCAATGGCAACAACCAAGGCCTGGAGATGGCTTTGTGCCCTGCCTGGCCCGCGTTCTGTGTCCTGCCTGCTCACACTTCCCGTTACCGGAGGTCTCTCTGCCGGCAGGAGGGCGGCAGGGCCATTCTCATCACCGTGCACTGCCCATCACCCTTCATCAGGGCTCTGATGAGCCCAGTGGTGAATTTCCAGGTCTTTAAGAAGGGATTATGTCTTCCAGAGACTAGAACAAAATATAATAAACTTAAAATAGCTGCTTCCTTATGGAATATGCCAACAAGCCCTGCTGAAAACCAAGCAGAGTGTAAATTTGCATAAATTTCCATACATCTCCATAATTTCAGCCTCGCCCATCAGACCTGCTCCTGTAAAAAGGCACTGCCTGACATTGCGGGCAGCTGAGGGTATTTGACACGTGCCAGGCTGCAAACAGCACTGCTAACGAGGCCCCTCAGTGCCACTGCTGCCCCGACCCTCGCCAGAGACAGGCCAGAGCGACTGTCCCCAGCTGTCGGGTTCCTGCCTGCTTCCCTCCCCGGGGACCCCCAGCACTGGAACTGAATCACTTTCCCCTTGTACCACAAGAAGAAGTGCTCTCTTGTCGCAGGGAATAACATGGTAAATCCCCAGGTAGGTCCAAGAGGGTCTTAAAACCATCAGCCGAGGCACAAGGGAGAGGAGCAAGGTCAGGTGGCTCAGCAGAGGGAATGTTTGCTCCGGACGGAGCCCTGCACCAGCACCCAGGGGACGGGAGCAAGGTCCCAGAGAGGAGGAACGGGGGACCCTGCTCTGAGATCCCTGGCACCAAGTACACTGCTGGAAAGCAAAATAATTTTCTTTCAAACCCGGCTAATGGGTCCAAGCTCTGGAGGTTCTGGGCCACATTTTGAAAATAATTTAAGCACTGAATTCCCATCATGCATCCAGGGATGCATCGTTCAACCTGCCGACTGCCCTGGGCAAATCCAGCACGGTGCTGGCTGAAAAACGGGGTGCTGAGTTAGACTCTGACTTCCTCAGATAACACCTGAGACCTAAATCTCAGTGTTGAACTGTCTAAAAAGGATGGATACCCACAAAATACAGTTTTAAACCCAGAAGCAACACCAAGGAGGCCATGCCTGCATGGCTGAGCCTTTACAGCAAAGGTTTGTTGTGGTTTCCTTCACTGTGCAGTCACTTTTATTCAGGTGGGACTCTGCTTGCTCATGGTTTAGATCCCACCAGGAGTAACATGAGGGGCTGTGAGGGCTGGAGAGGCAGCGGTGTCCCCAGGGAGGTGGTGGCTGTCCCCAGCATGAGGCCACGCCATCAGGTCTCCGTCTCTCTTGCATCGTACAGAGGGTTGAGGTAGAAGATCTGATGGTCTTTGGGAGCCTCCTCCTGCAGCATCTCCACTCCAGCGACAACGCTTGGTGGCTCCTGCAGCAGTGAGGGAGGGAAAAACAACTGATGGAGAAGGGAAGCAAACACTTGGCAAAACCCACCCAGTGCTGAGTGCCTGTGGCAGCTGAGGAGCAGGTGATCCACAAAGCAGCCCACAAAGCCCTCCTGGCCTGGGGAAAGGAGGAGCCCTGCCGGGTGCGTTGCATCCCCACTGGCACCCGAGAGGGTCCTGGCTGGGGCCCTGCCACCCCCTGCCCACACCCCTGAGCATCCCCATGTCCCCGGGCAGTGGTGACTCACCACGTCAAACATGGGGTTGTCGAAGCCTTTGTCACTGGCTGTTGCAGGGGGCACCGGGTCCTCTGCTCTGTCCCAAGGCTGAGGTAGTTGCAGGGCAGGCAGCCTGGGGAGAGACCTGGGCATCACCCACCTGCATCCCACCCATCCCAGCAGCTCCCCCAGCCGAAACACATCTTAAAGTGGTGGATGGGAAAATACAGGGCAAAGTTTCAGGCTGTCTTTGAAATGGGATGTTTGTACACTTTCCCAGGGAAAAGCTGCCCTATCCAGCACAAACCATTAAGCCTGGAGGGCTGGGACCTGCATCCTGGAGGGCAGAGTTTGTCAGAGGCAGACAACCCCAGCACAGGCTTTGTTTTGGAGCCATCATTCTCCCTCTGTGGCCTAAAATGAATTGCCACAGAGCTGACACCTGTTACCACTACAGTCTTAACAAACACTAATTACTTTTATCACTACTTTTATCATGTTATCACTTTATCATCTTAATCACCATCACCACTTTTATTATTTTCTTTATTACTCCTATCCTAAGGGTCCCGGTCACCAAACACTATCCCCTGCACCAGGCACCTGGTGCAGGTGCGATCCACACAAGTCACCACAGTTCCTGAGAACCCACCGATACTTAAACATTGTGACTGCCATGCCACAGGCTCTACATGGGCAATCAGAAGAACTGTATTATCTGCAGAGAGGCTGCACCAGGCCCTTTTTGCTGGAAACAAGCTGAATTCACTGGTTTGGTGATGGTCAGGACATCTCTGCTGCATGGAGGCAGACTCTGTAGGCTCTCAGAGCCACCTGCCTGATTTGCAGCATCCCTGCCAGTGTCAGATGCTTCCACAATGCTCAGCGGCACTGCCTGAAAGGACACCTGCCCTGGAGCCACCCAGGGACATGCAGCAGGAGCAGGTCAGACGGGGACATGTCCTGGGCTTGGGTTCAGCTCCATCTCCTGTAGCTACATGAACTTCCCTCCCGCTGCTGACGGAGATGGTTTCAAAGGCCTGTCCAGCATCCAAAGAAGTGTCAGTGGAAGATAAATCATCAAGTAGCAATTATGGGTCTGGGAGTTTTATTTAGAAATTAAATGAAGGCGTGGGTTTATTGCTAGGAAATGTCATGTCAGCACGTGCCGAGCGGCAGGGCAAGCATCCCTGGCCACAGCCGCTGCTGCATGGCAAGAAAACCCTGGCAGGGAAATCAGGAGGGAAGAAACAACCTGACTTGTGAGCCATGCCCTGGCAGACACCAATGCACCTTGCACATACAAACTAAAGCAATTCCCACCTCCCCCGTTATAAAAAGCATAGGGTCTATCCTGTTTGCCCATGGTCAAGTAGATGAGATGAGCCATAGCGGCTCAGTGGGCAGCCCCACACACAAAGGCGTTTGCCTATAAACCAGCAAAACCCTCCCTGAGGGAGGTAGGGCGCTGAGTGAAGGTGGGTGCATGAGTGAGGAGCAGAGGTGGGTGCCCCAAGCGCCTGCTCTGAGTGCTGCAGGGATGCCCTGTGCACTGCTGGAGCCTGTCTCCAAGCTGTGAGGGGAAAAGGTGATGGAGAAGGGTATTTCTGTCCGGCTCCCAGCTGCAGTGAGCTCAGGTGCCATGTACCCCACCGTCCTCCCCTAGGACCTGCACATCACTCTCCATGCAGTGTGAGCAACTAATGCACCAGAAGCTGCATTTGCTTCTGGATGCTGTCACTCCCTTTCAAGGCCACAAAGTTGCAGGATGAGTGATTTGAATTATTTTGATGCATTTCTATTTAGCAGTTGGCAGTTTCAGGCCCCCATCCCCCAGCAGGACTACAAACTAACAGCGACAAGGAACAGGAGATGTCCCCAGGCAGTATGACCAGGCTGTGCAGAGCTCCAACCAAGCCACAGCAGCCCCACTCCCACCAGAGCACACTGTGCTACATGGCACCAAGAAGCAAGTCCTCCCAGCCAAGTACCAGTCCAGGAGTACAGAAGTGCCTTTCAGCCACCTCACCTCCAATAAACTAAGGAACAAGGGCAATAGTTTAAACTAAAAGAGGGTAGATTTAGATTTGATATAAGAAGTTCTTTACTGTGAGGGTGGTGAGGCACTGGAAGAGGTTGACCAGGCAAGTTGTTGGTGCCCTGTCCCTGGAAGTGTCCAAGGCCAGGCTGGGTGGGGCTTTGAGCAACCTGGTCTAGTGGAAGGTCTCCCTGCCCATGGCAGGGGGCGTTGACCTAGATGATCTTCAAAGGTCCCTTCCAACTCAAACCATTCTGTGATGTTATGAACTAGTAACTTTGGGTATAGCAGACTGCCTGGCCATGCCCACCACCATGGAAGCTCTGGGCAGCCTTGCATGCCTTTGTGCCACCAGCCTGGCTGGAAGGACAGCCTTGGGATGATAACTGTCCCCAGGCAGGAGAAGCCTGCAACGTGCTGCAAACAGAAACCTCATCCATACCTTAGCTTTCCCTTTCTGTAGAGAAAGAAGATCCCTCCAAGCAACAGGAGACTGAAGAGTAGCCCTAAGACTATCCCCACAGTGATCCTGCTCAACGCGTGGCTCCCCGCTTGCCTGCTGAAAGTGCTGCTGGTGCCCACCTCCATTTTGCCACTTGAAATGCCAAGTGCTTCACCTGGGAAAGGGCAGGAAAAAATAGAGGTGAGGCCTGGATGGGTCAACACGCCCCTACCCCCCCACACACCACCCAACTCACACACAGGGCAGAGGGAGCCTGCAGGTGGGTCTGGCAGTGCTCGCCTGGTTAATCACCTTTCCCTGGGGACGGGGTGGGATACACAGCTGGGTGGACTCAACTGGGACAAGTCCAATCAGGTCTGCTACCCATACAACAACCAGCAGGTTCCCTGGCCGTGACCTACATGCTCAGCAGCATCTGCCAGCTTACACAGCTGCCTCCACACACAGCATTCTGACTGGAAAGCAGCTCTGCAGAGGGGGACCTGCACGTCCTGGTGGGCACGAGGCTGACCGTAGCCAGGCACAGCATGGAAGGACAGCAGTATCCCGGGCTGTGTGAGGAGGAGGGTTGCCAGCAGGTAAAGGGAAGTGACCATTCCCCTCTGCTCTGCCTTGGTGAGACACAGCTGAAATGTTGAGCCAGGCTCTTCTCAGCAGTACCCAGTGACAGGGCAAGAGGCAATGGGCACAAACTGAAATATGGTAAACTCCATTTCAACATAAGAAAAAACTGTTTTACTGCAAAGGTAGTCAAAAGCAGGGACAAGTTGCCCAGAGAGGTTGCAGAGTCTCCATCCCTGGAGAGATTCAAAACCCAACTAGACTCAGCCCTGGGTAAACTGCTGTCAAGGGGGCATAGGGAAGATGGTCTCCAGAGGTCCCTGCCAGTCCCAATAATTCTGATTCTGCAGTTCTGCTCCGCCCATACCACTGTCTTAGTACGATTAAAATGATAAGACTTCTGGGTAAGCAAAGTTCACTACTGAAATCATTAGAAATGCAGAGCATGCATATTAGGAAGGCTTAGAGGTGTGCTGGACCAGAATGACGAGGACAAGGACCTTGGGAATGTTCACCTCAGGGAGCTTCAACCAAGCTGCCGCTTGATTCTTGTGTGATTCCCTGGTGAACGAGCAAGGACGCAGGGCTGCCACATGGGCTGCTGGCGGGCGACAAGAAGCTCTGGACAGCGGTGGCTTTAGATGCACCCGTGGGGGACCTGCTGAGGAGGACAGTGCCATTACCGTGCTGCGTTATGTCCTCCATGATGTCCGCAGCCATCTGCTCCACAGCGGTGCTGGTCTGTGCTCCCACCTCGTCATCAATCAGCACAATCTGGATGAGGGGAGTGGAGCTTCGGGGTATGACTCCCAGGAAGGTCTGTTCTTTGTGCACCTTGGATATGGCCATCCGCACACTGGCATACTTGGGCTTTTCAAAACACAAGGCAACATGTAAAGCCCATGAGAGGAGTAGGCAGAAATTAGTCATCTCTACAGACAGCCTCAAGAGACACACCAGCAAGGCCCACCTTCATGTGACTCCCATCACAGAGCTGCCACTCCTGTTACCACAGTGTCATTGGGTTTCCCAGATGAGAGGTTCATATCTCCCCTCCCTTTGAAGCTGTGACCAGCACCCAGCACTCAGCACCCCCCTTTGAGGTGAGGGCACCAAGAAAGCAATTTTGTGTAGCACGTCCATTAAACACTGTATTAAGACATGTGCAGCTGTAAGGAGGGCAGGCAACAGGCTTTCAGCTCAGGATCAATAGAGAAATACTCTGATATTGATCCTCCCAGTGTCACTCAGAAAATGACTCCCCCCACCCCCAGCAGTTTCCAGCCAGGAGGAGGGACATCATGCTGTGTCTGACAAGCAGCAGCATGGCATGAGGCCTTGTAGAACATGCATCTGAGTGCTGACCAGTGCCAGTTACCCACCCAGTGCTTGTCTGCTGGGCAATCAAAAGCAGCCCAGCATTGGGAATGATCTCCCAGAGCCCATGGGGAGCACTGCAGCAGGTTTGCATGATGCCAACCGCCCATGTTGTCTCGACCGGATGCCCTGGCTGACCTCCTGTGTTTTCTAGACCAGGGTTTCCAGCAAGCCCCACTGCATCCTTAACCCCTCCTTCCTGCCCTGCATTGAGAGGGACAGCGTGGCTGTGGTGGGGAGCAAGGGAGGCTGCACCAGCCCCCACAACAATTTGGCACACCAAGGAGGCCAAATGTAGGGGGTGAGCCCTGCAGGGTGGTGGGGAGCAAGGTTGAACTCCCTGCATCCCTGGGATCTCACACACACACCCCCCCAGCCAGCCCTACCAGTATTGAGTCACCAGCAGACATAGCCAGGGGCTTGAGGTTTCATTAGCCCCTCACGGTCTGGCGGGCTGATGTACCTGGCTCAGCAATGCTTGGACCAGTCTGTCCTGGTACTTCTGCAGGTCAAAATCAGGAGTGAAATCCAGGCTAATGGTGGCTCCTGCAGCCCGAAAACAGACAGACGTGACATTGTCACTGAGCCCAGGCAGCAAGCTGCCACAGCGGCACAGCTCTGACTGCCACAAAAGGCACTGATGACCCTCTGGTACCTCTGTGCAGCTGGTCTGGCTGGGCTCAGGAGAGGCAGCTCCACAGCTCTGGCTGAGCAACGCTGCCCCAAGAAACCTCTTCCTCCCTTGCTGATCTTTTTATCATCTGGGTTTGGTGAAGGGATTCTGGTTTCCACCATATTCTGGAGAGAAGCTTTCCCTGGAAAGCTTTCTCTTGCATATCCCCTGGGAAGCTCTGCATGTAACTGGTTTTTGGGGCTTCAATTCAGCAGCGCTACTCTGGCTTTGGAGGAAAAGCAGAGAGGAAAGGACACCTCTGCTCCCTGTACCACTGCACTGCAGTCATTGGGTCAAATATTTTCCTTGAAAAAAAAAACACCCAAGTAAACATTTGTTGAAATATAAAATTCTCCTAAAGCCTTTCAGAGGCTCTGATTTTAGGAACATGTTGGAGAAACATACGGTGCTGTTTTAATGAATTTGGTGATATACCAAGTATGGTATAAGGTACAACTGTGCATGAAAAATTCCCCTTAACAACCTTCCAGGTAGATTAATGGAGAAGTGCCCGTTGCAGAGGGAATGCTGTCAATCTGCATGTTTTTATTTGAAATTAAATGAAACAAACTTGCTGTTGGAAAGCTGACATTATGGTGAAAAAGGTGCGTTTCCTATGAGTGTTTTCCACTGCATAAACTTAGCAGAGCCCTATTACCTTGACAAGCTGTGACATCTTGACAGGATAAACCAGAGGCAGGGACAAAGGGCTGCAACTCAGAACATGCTGAATGCCTGAAAAGCCAGGCTGATGCTTCATAACATCATAGAATGGTTTGAGTTGGAAGGGACATTAAGATTATCTATTTCCAATCCCCTGTCATGGGCAGGGAGACCTTCCACTAGACCAGGTTGCTCAGAACCCCATCCAGCCTGGCCTTGAACACTTCCAGGGATGGGGCAGCCACAACTTCTCTGGGCAACCTGTTAGGGTGCCTCACCACCCTCAGAGTAAAGAATTTCTTCCTAATATCTAATCTAAACCTACCCTCTTTTAATTTAAAACCATTACCCCTCAGCATATCACTACAATCCCTGACAGAGAGTCCATCTCCATCTTTTCTGTAGGCCCCCTTTAAGTACTGAAAGGCTGCTCTAAGGTCTCCCCACAGCCTTCTCTTCTCTAGGCTGAACAACCCAACTCTCAGCCTTTCTTCATAGGAGAGGTGATTTTTGTGGCTCTCCTCTGGACCTGCTCCAACAGGTCCATGTCTTTCCTGTGCTGAGGGCTCCAGAGCTGGACGCAGCACTCCAGGTGGGGTCTCACCAGAGCAGAGCAGAGGGGCAGAATCACCTCCCTTAACCTGCTGGTCATGCTGCTTTTGATACAGCCCAGGATGCAATTGGCTTTCTGGGCTGCAAATGCACATTGCTGGCTCATGTCCAATTTTTCATCCACCAATACCCCCAAGTCCTTCTCTGTAGGGCTCCTCATAATCCACTCATCACCCACCCTGTATTGATGTTGGGATTGCCCTGACCCAGGTGCAGAGAGATGCCCTGGGAGGGTGGCACTTGGGATGCGGATGGGACCCACGGATGAGACCTGTGGGAGCAGTGGTATAGCAAAACTTCAGCTCACGAGTGCCCGGACCCCACACCAGCAGCATCCCTCATACCCAGCTTTCCCCTGCAGAGCCAGGAGAAGGGACTGGGACAGCCAGCATGGCAGGGGGGAGGAAAAGGGCCATGTCCCCCACACTCACCGCAGACCCTGCAGCAGTGGCCAAGTGGCTGTAAAGGGTTCTGGCACATTGGCACTGGGCACTGCCTCCCCGACGCCTCAAGCAGGGCCGTGCAGATGCGGTGGCTATCCTACAGGAGAGCAGGGCAGCATCAGTCCCTTGTTCCGCCTTGCTGCCCAGATTGCAATGGCACCCCCCCACAACTACAATGGAAGGACTCACCAGGGCATTCCCGCAGGCACAGCCGGACTTGTCGGGACAGCTGGTGCCTGTCACCTGCAGAGTGCTATTGCCGTGAAACTGCAGCGGGGCGGAGGGACCCCGCAGGTACCCGGCCCAGGCCTCAGGGCTGCTGTGCTTCTGTGTGTGGAAAAGCAGCAAAAGCTGGTGAGCATCCCCAGCCAGGTCCCAGCGCTGTCCCCAGGCACCTGGCTGTGCCACCCAGGGGGCCCGGTGCCATGCCTGACGGCCAGCTTGGGGCAGCCCTGCTGCAGGATGTGAGTATAGCAGCAAAAATCCTGACACTACTCCCATTCGGGCTTTTCCATGGGGCCAACAGAAATAACCCTTTCGAATTTAAAACCAAAGAAAGGACCACAAATAATGAGATGGCTTTTCTTTTTTTTCTTTCTTTTTCTTTCTTTCTTTGTTCTTATTTTCCCTCTTTCTGCTAGCCCTGAGAATTCAGTTTATCAGCTTTTAATTACAGCGGGGGGGGGGGGCTGAATGTGAGTTGTTTCCCCTCAATGTGGGAAGTGTTTCAGTAGGCCTGGCCTTATCAAAGGTTGAGCTGGACTGACCAGCCTTGTCCCACCAAGCCAATGGAAAACCCCTCACCTGCTGCCTTCCATGGGAGGCTTCTCCATGCCCTGGCATAGCAGGAGGATTTCTCAGGCCCTGGGGTGAAAACACCCCACACAACAAGAAGTGGGCTGGCTTCAAAGGGACAAAGTAGTTTACAAGGTCAGTTTTTAGGAAATATGTTATAACCACAAAAATAAAATGCACCTTTTCTTTCCATCTCATCAGTCAGCAGCAGCCTCCACCCCAGGGCATAGGTAGCTGCAGTCCCTGGCAGGGCCGGATTTGGCAGGGGAGATGATGTGCCATGGGGTGTTCCCCAGGCATCAGTGAGACCAGCACCACTCTGAGCATCCAGGACCACTCATCTCTGCATGCCTGGGGCTACGCGTGCCCTAGGTGAGCTCCGTCTGGGTCCTGCCTGGACCCTGGACTCACCTGGACACTGACTGAGGTTTTTACTCAAAAAACGGTTACCTGATGCCTGGCCCCAAAATGACAGATCCCAGGCAGTGCAGAGGTAAATTTATAAATAACTTATGAAAGATCTGCTGCACCTCTGACTCCTGGGAGGAGCCTGTGTTTACTATTGCAGTGCCTGCGATCTTTCACTCCTGACCAGCGAGGGATGGGGCTCATCATGCACCTGATTCCTGGGCTGAAGCATAGCACGCTGCCAGCATTTCTATATTTACCCCTCCAATGAATTCAAGAGTGGTACCAAAGCAAAGCTGGGAATTGATTGCCAGGCCATGGGCCACATGAAGGTCAGGGATGTGAAGGAGATGTCCCCAGAGGGTCCCTGAACAGCACAGTTGCCAACACATGCCCAGGAAGGGGACAGCCCCTGGGTGCCAGAGAAGATGCCATTTTCTGGCAGTTTGACCCATGCACGTTGGCCTTTTTTTCTAATGTGACTAGTGAGATGGCCTGCACTCCCATGCTGCGGGGAGGGAGGTGGTAACAAACCAGTGGAGGAAAAAAGTCATCGAGAGCATCTGCAGCAGCAGCAGCCCATGAAGCTGCAGGGCCGTGGGAGTGCCCCATCTCCCACACAGTGCAGCTCCTCCATCCCCGGCTGGTCCTTCCTCTCCTGACCTACTTTGGGGCTGTGGTGAGGAGGCGTTGAGCCAGTTTCTCATCATCCCCACATTACCTGGCCCATGAGAGAGATGCTGCGGAGATGAATCACTCGCCGTGATGAGTCGATGTTTACCCGGAAGGAGGTTTCGGGCTGGAAGATAACATCGTCGTAGTGGCACGGGACGCGTTCCTCATCCACAGAAAAGATGCGCCTGCTCAGCTCGAGCTCCCCACCAGGGAACACGGCCTGCCATAGCGTGGGATCGAACCACCTGTGGTGCTCAGCATCAGCAAACCTCACTGTTGTACCTGGAAGAGCAACAGGAAAGGTTGAGCATGACCCAGACTCAAATCCACAGCCCTGATGGATGTATCTGGACTCGTAAAATGAGAAAGTGCTTGGCCTGAAGTAGAGGAGTTCACCCCGCAGGTGGGGAGCAAAGGGCTGGCCCTGGCATTGCCTTCCCAGGCAGCACTGCGGGTACCTCCCAGAGCCTGGCAGAGGCTCAGCAAAGCTTTCCAGCACTCAGGGCTGGGGTTTCAGCAGCTCAGGCTGGACCCCACTTCTGGCTGCAGACCTCCAGCACCAGATCCCACAGGACATTTTCCCTCCACTTCAAAGCTCACCCTTACAGTTAGGGAGGAAAACAACCACGGAGCCTAAATGCTGAATAACAGCTACACCAGAAAAAAATGGGTATGATAATTCATGTCCCAGTTCCCAGGCAGCCTGGCAGGCCTGCAGAAACATGACTGGCCCTCGTCCCCACAGTGGGAAACCCCCAAAAACAGTGCACCATTTAACCATTAATTTTTAACTATTAACCATGTCCCTGATGGCCAGTTAGTATCATCACACAGTGCCCTCCTTCCTTCTCATTCTTCCCCAACAGCTGAACCTTACCAATTCAGCTATCACATGGGTGTTTACTGACTGAAATATTCGCATTCATTTTAAAATCATGCTTTAAAAAAATCCATTTGTGAAAGTTGCCCCAGAAGTGACTGTTGATTTCAGGGAGCAGCACGTGGTCAGAAGGAAAAGCCAAGGGCAAGATGGGGGCCGCTGCCAGAGCATCCTGATGGGGACCAAACAGCCCAGTGTGGAAAAATGATAGGAATGAAGGTTCTTGGAGTGGCTCTGGACAGCCTAATGCTGCAGTCCCTCCTCCAGGCAGACCTATTTGGGTGTTTTCTCCCCTCTTTCTCTTTTATTTCCAGTCAGAGTGCAGGCATGGGTGCTCTGCTTGGACTCTTCCTTTCCTGTGGCCAAACTAAAATGTTACTTGCCACTGAAACCATTAGGTAGCTCTTAAATACCCCAAAGACCTCTCCCTCACAAACAGCTTTCAGGCTAACAACAGGCACTGATGAAACAAACCTGCTCCCTCAGTCATGGCAAACCTGGGCTGGAGGCTAAGAGGAGAGGGAAGGATGTGCTCATGCTGAAATGCCTGCGCATATTGGGCCAAAGACCAGCTCACTGCAATGGCTCTGGTTCATGTTGCTAGTGTGTAATTCCTAACCAGTTTTCTTTAGAAATAGCACGGCAAAGAAAATGAGGGCTTTGATGTGGCTACATGCTTAATAGGCAGGGTAAAATACAAACAATGCTTGCCTCTCTGCTACAACTTCAAAGGCTTCCTTACTAAAATTACTTTTTTAGAAGACAGGTGATCTAGCAGGAAAAAAAGATCTGATGTGACGGAAGCCATCAAAGAAAAGGTAGGTATTAAAACAGGAGTGATTCACTTTGCTCTGAGGTGGGACAGCAAAGACCTTTGTAGAAGCACTGGGGCTGAATTTCCATGATTAATCAGGGGCTGATGGGATGACTTTTCTGGGCACAAAATACCTGAGTCACAGCCTGGATCCCAGCTGCCATCAAAAGCTGCGAATCCTGCACCAGATGCCAGCACGAGTTCTCCGTTCAGGGGCAGGTACTAGACAAAGGGATTGAGAGTATTACTGTGCAGTCACGCTGACAGCCACCCAGGCTTGTAATCAAATAACAGTGCTAATTATTAGGCTGCTTATTACACTTGCTGTCTCCAAAGCACTTTATAGTCATTAGGAGTTACCCTTGCCATGCCCCGCGTTAATGGGAAAGTATCAGCTCCCATTTTTACAGATGGAGATGCTGCGATGGGAGAGGCACTTTGACATTATCTTCCAGTAGCACAGAAAAGCATGAAGTGCTCAGGGAAGCAAGAACAAGGAAAAAGCAAAATAAGCTCTTTTGACAGCTCCTTCTTCCTCTTGCACACACTCTCCCACCAGCTCAGGAACAGCATTATATATTGGTATGCCATGAAAAACCCAACCTTACTCTGCGAGTTCACAGAGGTCCCCTTGCTTAATGGGTTCCCACCTCCAGGACTGCACTTGTCCCACAAAAAATAGCTCAGGGGCCCAAGATACACTTGGTGAGGTGTCAACTAGTGGATTTGTGTTCAGCACCAGGTAAGGAAAGAACACAGTGGCATTTGGCACAGCTTGCCATAGTTAAACCCCCTTCTTGTTGGGTAGGACATCACTGACAGGTAGTCGGGGTCTCCACATTCACCTGGCTTCACCTCCATTAGGCTTCTGCTCCAGGGCATGAGGACAACCCTCAACAGGCACAGCTGTGGCCACCCAGCTCACTAGCCGGCACTGCTGACTCCAGGACAGGCTTTGGTAAAGAACTGAGTCAGGCCACTCGTTCACAGTACATGGGTTATTCAGCCCAGCCCATCTTATTTTCTGCTTAGAAATTGCCACAGGGAAAGTTGGGGTTTCCCCCAATATTTGCACCTGTCAAGGAGTTCTCCTCTCACTCGGTCTATCCAGGGTTTTAACATCACTCCCCAAACAGCAGCTGGAAGCCCTCCGGGACTGTGTTGTGATGATGCACTTGGTCTTGTGCTCACGAAGAAGCACGGTAGATGGGATTTTAAGGTTTTGTCTACTTAACTGGTCTTTAAATATCCATGTAGCTTAGAGAAAGCAAGACTTCTGAATGACTGCTGTGGGTGTCTGCAATTGCTCTCTGTCCTTGGGACAGTCCTGCCTGATGATGCTCTGTCCCACATAGGGACTGCCCTGGGGACAGGGCTGGACATGGCAAAAAGCTCATCACCCCAAGCTATAGGCAACTGTTTAGAACTTTAGTGCCTTGGTGGTGTGGTGCTTTGAAGGCCATAGCCCCCGTACCCCTCTTGGTTCAGGAACCATGAGAAGCCAGGGTGGAGAGCAGAGGGTGGCTGCCACAGAGAAGAGCCCCACAGTGCTCCTGTGCACCACCCACTTCAGACCCAGCAATGTCGTACGGTGGGCTGGAGGGGAGGGGATGACGACGTGAACAGCTGAGGTCTGGGCAACGCCTGCCCCAAGGGTATGGAGTCTCCCCACCAGCCAGGAAGAAGTCTTTGCATATGCATGCTGCTCCACGAGACCATAGCACGTGTAGTGGCTAACTGGAAACCATGCCATCATGTTCTCTGAATTTCTATTACTCTTGAGTAAAGCAAATTTTTCCAATACTGAAGCACTGAAAGAGGCTGAAAGGTTTGCCAGGATGAGAATGGCAGCGTGCCCTTTAGCTGCAGATACAAAAAGCCATGTCTGATGACGTTTTAAGGCTCAGGACTTGGCCTGATTTGAGCTGGGCAAGGTCTTTGCTACCAGCTTCTTTCACGAGGTGTTTCACTCAGAAATGCCCTGTCTTGTTTTCCATGCAGGAATGGGTGGTGGGACACTTGTGGGCAGCCAGCTACCACCAATATTTAGGACAGGTGCTGCTAGTGCTGCTAGCTAAGTCCCTTCTTCCAAACCTGCTGGGCCATCTCAGGCCCCTCACCGCTGGCCTTTTGCCCAGTTTCCAGGTTGCCAACCTGCAGCCTGCTGTGCGTGATGGGGCTGAGCAGGGAGGGTGGCCAGCTGGCTGCTGGGGTCCAGCTGAGCTGCTCAGGATGGGGTTTTAGATAGGATGCCATTGATCAGTTCATGAACACAGGGTACCAGCTCTTCACAGAAGTTACCTGTGGGCACTTGGGCCTGTAGCTGGAAAGATCTTAGGATGGTGGAAGAAAAAACAGACAGCAGCTGCTGGTGACAGGGATGGGTGACAGAGCAGGGCCATGACTAACTGGCCTCTGTTTGTTTTCCCAGGCTGAAGAAGTTGACGTTTGTGAGTCTTGCGGCTGGATCAAGACCACCAGGTTGGGGAGTCCCTGCTCCGATCCCTGCCTGCCTGCCAGCTCTTTCCCCTACAGAGTTACCAAACACTTTGACTATGGCTGTGGGTCACAGCTCCCCAAATACCCTGTTGTGGCCGTGCAGGACACAATGAGCTTTCCTGTCCAGAAGGTTGCTCATTCAGATCTTCACAAACTAACTAGGGGGAGAAAAAAGTCACAGAGACAACACTTGGACAAATATGTGCCTATATTTGTAAGCTGCATCACTCACATTGCTCCAGGGAGGAATGCAAGAGGGGTTTGTGCATGCATTACGCACAGAGCAAAGTAAGGAAAACCTGGTAGGGATTCACACAGCATGGCTGAGTTCAGTGTGGGGAGAGCAGGGATGAGGTGGGTTGTTGGGTCGGAGATACACACACGGGCGCAGACAGTTACACAAATGCAGGTCCAATGACCAACCAAGGTTACATCCTCCTGTGCCTGGGAGGGCCCAGGTGAGCAGGGTCTGGATCCTCCCCATGGGGAGAGGTGAGAGAAAAATGCTTCATGTTAAATATACCACATGCCTACTGCATCTGTGCAGGGCTCGGGAGACACTGGGCTCTCTGGCGAAGGCACAGCTTCTCCCGCTACCACTGGAAATCCACGACCACCACCACCAAGGCCAAAACCCCAGGCAGGCTTGTCTTCCCAAGCCCAGAGGAAGCTGTCCACATGCGAGTGTGGCAGGGAAATCAAAGTCCCACAGCACACAGAGTGTCCCAGCTGTTGACCCCTTCACCCTCTGGGACAGCCCAAATGCTATTAACACCAGCCCTAGAATTAAAATTCAAGGCAACATGATGTGAGCCAGGGGATGGAGTCACCTCATCTCCATGAACATGAAGTGCAAGAAGAGCCCCGTACTTCTGCTTCACAGCAGCATTTTCTGAGGCTGGCCCCTACAGCTCCTTGCCCACCAAAGCAAGGTGTTGCCCATCCACCACCAGCCCTGCCCGAGAAGCATGCCACTGGGCAGCATTTCAGAAATGGCTTTGTCATCCAGTGGGTCTTTGTAAATAATTTGCCCCTTCTTTTTTCCTAATGTAAGTTAAGTATTTCAGCTTGCTGCAGAGGAAAAATGGCGACTCTGGTTGGGCAGTGGCTTTCTGCCTTTGGGTGTTTAGTATAGAAATTGCATATAGGCTGGGCCACTTTCCAAGTACATTTTGAACTGAGCAATGACATGTACCAAAGGACCAGAGCCAAAAAGCTGGCGGTTTCATCTGCTTTCCCTTGCTCCTGCCAACCTGTACTCCAGGGCCATTAATACAGAGAGCTTAGAGTCCTATTACTCATCTCCCATCCCTGACACTGGTAAATGACTTATCTCCCCAGTCATTGTTATCAAGTGTAATGACAACTGAAACACAGTCATCATTTTTCTCATCAAAGTCAGGGAAAAAAAAAGGAAAGACCCCATGGGGCACTCAACCCACAGTTACCACGTTTGCAACCCAAGCTTTGCACCACTGAGAATAAACCCCTCTGCCCCACTGCCTAAGTGAAAATTATGAGACTAACCTCTGAAATGCAAAAGGAAAAAATGGCAAAGGCCTGAGCACAGGGCTTTTGAAGTAGGTGGCTTTGAACCAACCTCCGGCACATCCCAGCTCTGCTCTATTCATGAGCACTGTGCTGAGATGACTGACAGCATCAGTGTGACTGTCATGTCAACATCATCAGTGCACGAAAAAAATGTGGCACTAATGTTTCAAACCCCGGCAATTGAGGCTCGTGATTGCAGCTGGGTATTCTGCCAGCCTTGTTCTAGTTCACAGCATCAACATGTTTGAATTGCTTGCTCAGGTGAGACGGAGCCACCATCCCAATTGTGCAATGCCAAGACTGCCCAGGCACACTGGGATCCACAGTGCTGCATCAGCGAGCAGCTTGGTAGCCATCGGGGCTGCACACAGCTCCCGGGTACACCCCCTCGCCTGGAACCCAGCCAGAAGCAGCTTCTGGGCTGGCGATGCTGGCACCCCATCCAAAACACATCACTGGGGTAGGATGCAAGGGGCTTAGTTCTCTGCCACAGAGAGGATATGTGCTGTAACTCACAACAAATGTTAATGCTCAAGGATTAGCGGTTGGACTTGATGATTTTAAGGGTCTTTTCCAACCTTAACGATTCTATGATTCTATGATAATGCTCAAGGATTCCTGTACCATCTCTCCCAGTCCTGCTTCGCTGGGGCAGCGGCAGCCCACACGTGGCAGCAGGCAGGCAGGGCAGTGGGCAGGCAGGGCAGCGGGCAGGCAGCCCCTGACCACTGCTGCCTGCAGGTGGGAATGGTGGGGGTTTTCCCAATGCCCGTTGGGGTTGGGGGAAGGGGTCTGAGTGCAGCTGGGTGTGCGGGTGCTTGGGGGCAATACAGGTGCTGGCTGAAGGTCCTGGAAAGGCACAGGGCCAGATTCATCTGCAGGTGAATCCCTTTGATGGCTCTGGAGCATTGCTAGGAGCTCTCTCACCACAGGGTTTCTTCGGTTCATTAGCGGGGGTTCATTCGCTCACTTTCCTGCTGGCATCCTTCCCCCCAGCTGCACATGCCAGCCCATGCCCCCAGCCTGCTGCTGGATCCAGCCTGCCCCCACCACAGCCCCTGATCCTGGCCTTGCCACTGCATCCCCTGGCAAAGGGGTGGCCCAGCACATTGGGTTCCTGAAACATCATGCTCCTGCCCATCCCCACAAGGAGCCGCAGGTCCCGGTCATCCTGCATGGGTGCTGCCTGGCACACCCCCTGCCAAACCACCCCACAGACCCCAGTAAAAGCCATTGCGGGATAGAAAAAGCAACGGGACCAAAAAAGCCATTAATCTGACTGCAGGCCCCCAGTGCACACCTCCAGAGGCAAAGCCAAACAGGTCCCAGCAGGATGCAAAAATCAGGCACCCTGGGTGGGAACAAGGGGACATCAGGAGTCCCTTGGGTAGCACATTAAGGTAAAACAGCCCAAGACACTTGAGTTCGGGATGCAGAAGGCACACAGAGACTTAAAGCCATTTGCCAAATCTACTTTAGGTTAGTTCAGCTCATTTTCCTTAACTTCCCTCTGCAGACAAGATCAGGGAGAGCTGGAAAGCAGCTCGAGGTGCCGGCAGGGGAGCAGTCCCCAGCATCAGGGGATGGCAGCCGATGAACAGTGCAGCCATCTAGCCAGATCTGCCCTAGCATCCGCTCCAGCCCAGGATGCCAGCAAGCTGCTCTGCTCACCACAGGCTTTAACAACTCCTCCTGCTGGAAACTAGCCTGCAAGGAGCAAATAAACTCAGGGAGGCAACTGCAAAAGGCTGTTTTACCGCACTCCTTTCCTAGGGCATATCTTCAGCAGAAACACTGCTGGAGAAAAGCCTGCAGGATTTGGGCTTGCAATAATTTGCTGGCACACACACGCACACACGCACTCCCATGAAATTTTTACCTTAATCTCAGAAGAAGGAAAAATAATCCCTTTTCTGGGTGTCTCATTACCCTGCTGTTTGGGAAGCAGGGGGGAGGGAGTGCCGGTGCTTGGGATGAGCACAAACCATGGCAATTCATTAGAGCCAGCGCCCCTGGAGAGCAATTGGCATTTCAAGATCAATCTCTGCCAGGAACCGAGCGGGAGCATCCTGCAGCAAAACCGAGCACATTCTGCTCTCACAGTTAAGCAGCTAAAAATATAAGGCTGGGCAAGATGTCCCTGGTTAGACCCTAGTGCCCCATACGCTCTCGACCCTCACCCAGCTTTTGCAGCCCCTCACTAGGCAGGCAGGGAGGAGGTGCAGGCAGCTGCTGCCACCATGGCAGTGCTTGGTGATGGGGCAGAGCTAGAAAGGTGATGTTGGCACTGCCAAATAACCCCTGCCAGTGCCCTGACCCTGGCACCATGGGGGCAGAGCAAGGCTGCTTTGCCCAGGTGGCTAAACTTGTCTCCTGCTGCCCCCAAAATAGCAGGCAGCATAATTAATGGCTGGCCCACGCAGCGGTGCTGGCTGGCTTGGGCAAAACTGCACCAGAGCTGGTATTGTCAGGGCAAACATTGGGCTTGCAGCTGCAGCCGTGCCCTGGCCTGGCTGCCTTTGGAAGCACAGCCACAGCCAGAGGGTCGAAACCCCTTGGAGGAGTCCTTCTCCCCCACCAGGAAGACAAGCAAAGCCAAAGCCCACCTTGCCCTGGAGCACCCAGGTCAGGCACCACCACCCTGAGCACCGCCACCATTTTTTGCAGATTTACCCCCAGGCTCCTCTGAAAGCTGGTTAAATACTGATATGCATCTTTAGGCAGCTAAATACCATAGAAAACCCAGCCTAATCACAACAGTCATGCTTCAAAGTCACTTATGCTTAAACTGGATTTGGATTTACTGTGTGGCTGAATTAGAGACCCACTCGGAACTTAAGAACAAATAACCTCCGAGCTGAGTGATAAATGGGTTTCCCCTGAGCAGGGAGGTCGGCTGCATGCCCCAACAGCTCCGGCCTCCTCCTGAGAAAGCAGCCCTCGGGCTTGGCTGGTCCCCCCCATGGGATGGATGGGGAGGGGAGCTGGAGGGCTCACCATACAGAAGTGTTTCCTTTAATATAAATGGGGAGGGGGGGTCTGATGGTGGCACACGAGAACCCCCCCAGCGCCCCAGGTCTTGCTCCACTCAGCTGGGGAGTCAGGATGGGAGGTCTCATGCTGCCCCTCACCCAGCAGGGCATTGGCACTGAGCATCCCTCCCTGCACCCACTGCGGCGGCCACCGTCCTCATGAAAGTCAATGAGAGCCCAGCCCCTTCCCTGGCCGTGAATTTCTTCCTGCGCTACTATAGCAAGCAACAGTCTTTTTTTTTTGGCCAAAGGCTGTATAGCATCTCCATGGCGACTCTGAAGCTTAATGTATTCCTGCTGATTTAAGTGATTAATGCTCCGGCGCAGCATGACCGCAGCCGAACAGGTGCAGCCCAGCCTCTCTGCAAAAAGCCTCATGACCAATTCATTTTCTAAGCAGCCGGTTACCAAATTTCACACCGTACCCACAAGTGGCAGACCAGCTCAGGTGCTGGGTTTCATTCCTTTTTCATCCCTAATCTTGGCAGTCCCCATACCACCTGGTGACAAAAGAGCATGGCAGCACACGGGAGGGAAGTGGCTGAGCTGAAATTAAAAAGAAATATTAACAACTGCAGTAGGAAACCTGGTGGCACAGTTCATTGCGAATTGTTGGGGTTGTGATGCTCAGAAGGAAAGCGTGAGCTGTGGTTCAGGTTATATCCTGGGATGAGCTTGGTTGCCCACAGAAGGTGCAACTTGGTGCAGCAGTGGGGCCAGCCCCCGGCTGGAGGCGAACAGTGCCACGTTCTCACAGCCAGTGGTGCTGCCAGGATTTATTCCCTCATGGGCCCCCCAGACCTCCTCTCCTCTTGCACAGCGGCGGGACTATAATATTCACTGTAACCCTGGAGCCTGCACAGCTGCCTGCCAGCAATTGGATCCCACAGAAACCCCAGGGCAGCAGAGAGTCTGTGGGGGCTGCCGCAGGGACAGCCAGACCCTTTGATCGGTATGAGTTGGAGGCCACTCCAGCACCCTGACCCCATCACTCGGCCGCGATGGGAAACGTCCACCTGAGCAGCCAGCGGATGTCAGCACAGCAGCGTGGCCACGGGTGTCTTTAGTTGAGCAAAGGTTGTGTTGCACCTCCCTCTCCTTCAGCCAGCTGCAGGGCTGCTCAGCTTGGTTGTGAAAGGCTCATGCCTTAATGAATAACACTGCTTTGCAATTATGCACTTTGCAGGCCTCTGATGAAAGTACTTTAGAAATATTATACATTCATCTGTAAGTAAAATAAAATCTACTGGAGTGATATTTTGCTCTTTTCTTCTCTGGGTAAATTCCACATCATTTATTACATTATATTTGCACATATTTCCCCAGTACATTATTTCCTCCAAAAATTCATATTTAAAATGCCATATAAATAAAGTAACTCCTCCAAATATTTGTAGAGGGATTAAATGTGGCACACAGCATTATTAAAGCATCAAAACTATTAGTGGCGTAGACAGCCTGAACATATTACATCACATAAATTTCAAGGGCTTGTTCGGATTTAATGGGCGATAAAAGAGCAAAGCTGCCCTAAAACCAAGAGAGAAAATTCGGCCGCAAGTTTGTCCCGTGCAGGGGAGGTTTTGCAAATGGGCTCCATCCCATTTTCTGCCATGCCAGCACTGGCATGGGGATCACCGGTGACCCATCCCGTGCTGATATGTTGGGGCAGTGAAGGTTTTCTTTTCTTTTAATTCCCTCCTCCCTTTAAAATTTGACCCTCCAAACTGTGGGCATCAGGACCCTGTGCTTCCATGGACGCCTGTCAGCCTGCTCCAGGAAAGGCTTCTCTTTCTGGGGGACACTGGATTTCTCAGAAACCCCTCTGAGGCAAGAACCCCCAGCCTGATCTCACCCAACAGACACATTTCAGTCGGGTGTTGTGCCTGTCCTGCCATGGCCAGGCTAATAGTGCTCCAGAAAAATATAAAACCCAATGGTACTTGAAAAGGAATATCTCAGGCAACATTTTGGAATTTCCCAGAATGGTTTGTTTTCATTCCAAGTTATGCTGATGTCAGCTTCACCTAGCCTCTGCCCGGGCCTAGAGCCTGCTCTGCGTTGCCAATGCCGCCTGTTGGTGCTCCTCAGCAAACTACTGCCAAGGTCTCAGTCCCATGGAGGGGCTTTTTAACTTCCTTTGGGGAAGAAAAATTAATTTCTTCCAAATAAAAGTGGGGTTTGGGGTACTCCACCCTGTATCCCCAGTGAAAAAAAAAAAAATCCCAGAAATGGGTTTTTTGGCTCCATAGTGCAAAGCCCCCCAGGCTGCTGTGACTCTCATTCCCTGCCCCAGCTGAAGCATCCTGGGCGAGTCTGGCCAGAGCAAAATGTCAAAGTCCCTGGAGAGGGAGACAGGGGGACACGGCACCCGCTGGCAGCGCTCCAGCGCCAGCCCTGCCCTCACCCGCCCTCCCGGCACCGCCGCACGCTGCCTTACCATGTCTGTCAGCATGTGTGGAGACCTGACGAAGACCGAGATGACCTGTAAGAAAAGGAAAAACAAAAGCAGGCTTTCCCCTGGCAGGCAAAGGGCTTTTCTGAACACCCAATGGCAATTTGCAAAAAAAATCAAAAAAACAAAACAAAACCAAACCACACCACAAAAAAGCCATTAAAATGGCCAATACCTTGTTCTTCTCAAAATGAGCCACATCGCTGGCACAGGGTACTCTGCCTTTATCCCAGTTGGAGGCGGTTTCAAAATTGGTGTTGGGGATCCACTGCTTGTACACGGCGGTGGCGGCAGCTGGGAGGAGCAGGCAAACTAGTGAAACCCAGTCTGTGGGAGGCACTGGGAGCCCTGTCTGGGATGCGCTACAGGATGGGTTGGCCTTTTCAGGCCAGGTTTGGGGATTTTCCACGCAGGAGCATGTTCCCAGCTGAGCAGTCACAGCCCTCCTCTGCACAGGGGATTTTTCTGGCTTTTACTCACCCAGGTAGGAAGAGGATTAAGGGACAAATACTGGGCAGGCAGCAAGAAGGCAGGAAAGTCCTGCAGGCAATGGGCAAGAATAACATACGCCTGGTGCCTAAGCATTCATTGCAGCGGGTTTTGTTGCCACTCAGACTAATCAAATGTGCAGAGCCCCCTCCACCTTTGTGTTTCCAGTCAGTAGGTATGGAGTAGTCATGCAGAGCCAGCAGGGCGACGAAGACAGGGTGAGAGGAGAAAGGGCATTTGCTATGGGATGTGTAGCACAAAATATGGGCTGGGTTCATGTGGTTGGGACTGGAGGGGGAAGATTCAATGGTGTCCTGCAGTCCTGCCCACGGGGCCCTGCAGCAATGAGCCCCCTGGCCAGGGACGGGCCGTGGCAGAGGTGGGTTTCTGCTCTCACCCACTCTGTTTGCACGAGCGCAGTGGAGCCGCAGCCTCCCGGCCTGACGTTGCCCAGGCTTGGCTGGGAGACGCACGTCCAGCTGAAAATGAATCTCCAGCAGCCTGAATTAAATGGCTTCGGGCAAGTGGGTTATGAGACGGAAAAGAGGAAAGAAAAAAGAATAAACCTTTGATCTTAACGTGGATCATCTTTTGTTTAGGAGAAAAACCCACAAAACTACAAAATAGGTAGAAAGCCAGTGGTGGGTGGGACCTGGCCACAGAGGGGGCAGGAAGGACCACGGGGGGACACCCTATCCTGGGATGGGAGGGTGGTCTGAATGACTCTGGCCGACAGAAGGAGGTGCACTGCAGAAAGCCTGGGCCCTGCTAGCCCGAATGACGGGGAGGGATGTGGCTGGTTGTCCTCTGTAGGCTGTGCAGAGGCTTTATCAGTGTGCAATGATTACCTCAGGGTGTAATTTGTACTGTCTCACTGTCTGACTCTGCCAGGGG
The DNA here is from genome assembly GCF_963921805.1 of Phalacrocorax carbo. Classification (NCBI taxonomy): domain Eukaryota; kingdom Metazoa; phylum Chordata; class Aves; order Suliformes; family Phalacrocoracidae; genus Phalacrocorax; species Phalacrocorax carbo. The sequence goes on along the minus strand of NC_087521.1, from coordinate 26,709,970 downwards.
CTCTGCTGAGACCATTTGCTGTACGCAGCTATGTCAGGGTGAAGAGGAAATGATGTATTTTTAACTTGAATAAAAGTCGTAATGTAGGAACAGGGGTGGGAGCCTGGGTGTGAGGAGCAGAGGGGACCCCAGCCCCGCGCTGGGCTGCAGCCAGGGTTTTCAGCTCCCTGAAGGAGCCCTTGGGCAGAGCAAACAACCAACCCCCTGCTCTGTATACATTTTAAAACCCACCAAGAGGGAAAAAGACCGTACAGAGATGAGAACCTGACGCAGGCAGCTGCTTGCAGTGTTGTGGGCACAAACACCTTGCTGATTTGGAGTGAAAAAGAGCTTAAGAAAGGAGAGAGCCCCCAGATGGTAATTGCAAATTGTTCTGTCACCGCTGTGGTTGACTTGCATCCCTCCCGTCCGCGGAAGCCAGAGAATGGAGATGTTAAAGCTCCAGCAGAAAAGCTCAGCTGGCCCCATTGCACACACGGCTCATGTTCCTGCGGCTGCAAGGTGTTGTGTCAAGCGAGCTCGTGCCGTGCTACACCGCAGAGAGGGCTGTGCGTGCCGACTTGGTGTGGCTATGGCAGCAGCATCTCCTCTGGTTGGGGGACCTGGGGCAGTGGAGGTTAATCGCCTATTGCAAAGCTTTTTCCGCCGTGCAGCTGCACTGATGCATTCCTGCACCCTCCTCAGCCCTGGAAATATCAGCGTGCTATTTAATCAGCCTTGTCTCCAGGGAAGCGCAGTCCTTGAACATCAAAGCAACATGCATATTCAACAATGAATGTGTTATGCAGTGCAGAGCTGCTGGCTTCAAATAAGAGCAGGAAAACCCAAGCCGCAGAGGTACAGTGGGCGCAATACACTAATCCGTCTCATTCGCCTGCCTGCTCTCTGTTTGGAAATGCCTTTCCCAGTTTGCGTTACAGATACGCCTGAAGTGACAGACCCTGCAGCTCTGCTTTGAAACAGGATTGCCCTAAGTGCAAATGGGGGAGTCGTCCAGCGGTCACCCCTGCTCACCCTGGCAGTCGGGCCCTGGGCATACTCACCAAGGAGCCGCAGGACACCAAGGAGGAGGAAGAGGCACTTCATTTTGCAGCAGCCTGCCAGTCCTTGCCTCCACAGCCCCTGCCCGTCTGGACCTTGGACCCTCCTCGGGGACACGTGATGGGCTCAGCCTGGAGGAGGCTGCAGGGAGAAGGGAGGAAACCAGTGCAAGAAGCAAGTTTCCCCCAGCATAAACCAGAGGCTCGCTCAGCACCAGAAGCTGGTGTGCTCTCACAGCTGCTCTTTTCCCAAGCTCCCCACTTTCTTGGCATCCGTGGGGAGCCTGGGAGAGCCACTGAGGAACAAGGTGGGGAGGTGAGAGTAGTGGTCCCCCCAGCTCTGCTCACCAGACCTCACCATCTGCACCCCCTCCACCCTTCCTGGTCCTGCTAAAGGGTGGTGAGCGCGGACGCACCGTGTGCGCATCCCACACCGCTCTCCCCTGCAGAACGCCGGCTACCTTGTAATTACTAATAATGGTCTCAATGTATTTTCAATTAGCTCGCTTGGAAGAGAGCAGCTCCCAGCGATGACTTGTAATTGTACTTTGGCCACCAGCTGATTTGCTCGTTACCCGGCACACACCATGGCAGGGCCGGCACAGCCCCACGCTGCTTTTGTTGAGGCTGCCAGGGGTCAAAGGGGGCAGTTGGCAGTGGCACCAGTGCACGTGGCTGCAAGAGCAGGAGGAGGAAGGACCCACCATCCCTCTCCTCTGCCCCAGTGCAGAGCGATGCTGCATGCGGGCCTGGGCCTGCGTCTTTACAAGGGCGTGTTAGGAGCAAAAAGGGATGAGAAGAGTAACAACAGCCTGGGAAGGGCTGGGGTGGGGGGGACAGAGGCCTGTACCGTGGGGAGAGCTGGGGGGGGCTCAGCACCCCTCAGGCAGGGACCTTTCAGCTGACACCCATACAAGCAGGGTGAGGGCAGAAGATTTGTGAATGCAGGGGTTTACAGGAGCCCAGGAGGAGACTGGAGGGAGTTCGGAAGGGACATCATTGGAGGGGTCACAAACCACAAGCAGCTCTGACCTGACATCAGCAAGGATTTCAGAGTGCAGGAGGGGGAACAGGCCACCCCCATCCCACCCTTCATGCTCCCACCACTCCTCAGCTTCCAAGCAGGCAGCCCGGGGTAGGGGGAGTGAAGACCTGGAACCCGTCACTCTTTGGAAATCTCTCTCTCTCCCAAAACCTCAACCTACTTGGTGCCATTTCCCACCCCTGCAGCGAGAGCAGGAGTGAGAAGAGCAGTGGGGGTCCTGCTCCCAGGATGCCCTGGTGCAGCCCTGGGTGATGCACAATGCCCTGCGATGGAAGATAGAGGTGCCCTTGCCGGCAGCTCTGTCCCCAGTGGTGTCAGAAGTGTGGCCCACAAACTGCCAAGAGAAAAAGCTCCTGAGCAGCAGCTCTCAGCCTGGGCACCAGCCAGAACGCAGTCAGCACTTTCTGCGCAGGGAGCTGGATGCTGAGAGATGTCCTCGAGGTGAAAGGCTCCTGCTCTCTCATTATCACTCACAAAGCTCTCCAGGGGGACTCTCAGGGTGAATGCTGGCTGCAGTGAAATCGTCTGTATTTCAATAGAGAGGGGAAAAAAAATAAATCATGGATACTCGGCAATAACAGCTTGGAGAAAGGACTGCAGCGTGCAAAGGGCAGGGTGTACGCTTGTCTGCAGCCTCAGCATTCCTCAGCTTGGCCAGGGCAGGCAGGAAGGAAGAAACTGCTCACAGGCCCCTGTACAGCAAGAGATGCCATGGCCCCTGAAACCCTGTGTTTTGGGGGTGCTCCACACCGTCGTTCTTATTTTTTGTGCCCTGGAGCAGATGCTTAGCAGCTCTGGTCCCACCGAAGTTGATACATGCTTGATTTTAAGTGAGCAGGATTCATCTGACAAGCAGGCAGAAGTCTAAAATACCCAATCTGCCCTGCATTCATCAAAGGGTCTGTGAAATCCTGCCTGTGGATGGACAGTCCCTGCTCCCACTGCTCTAGCTTTAGGGTAGGACAGAAATCCCAGGAAAACCTGTGTTACTGGGGACAGCTGCTTACTGCAGCATTACTGATGGGAGCGAGGGGACAGAATAACCCAACCTTGCTGCGGGTCTCTCCCCAGGGCCAGATCATACTCCTTTCTGACCCAGCTTTTGTTGCTGCTACCGCCCCAAGATGCTGCTGTGCCCCAGGACCAGGCAGGCTCAACAGAAGGCTGCACGGGAGTGAGATTTGGATCAGGCAGTTACAGGGAGAGAGGAACAATGATGAAAGGAAGCAGAAATCAGTCCCTAGAAATGAAAGCAGCTGCCCTAATGTGGAGATCAGCACATGTTACTCTTTGCCACCAGCCCACCCTTCTGCTCCCCAGCCTGCTCCCTCAGTGCTGGTGGCCCCTGAAGCCCCTGGGGAGGGTGAGCACATTGCTGCCACAGAGGGGGGAAACAGCACACAGGTGATGCTTAACCTTCCCAATATTGACTTATAAACTGGTATCAAAGCCCGAAACACCATTCCCCTTAGCCAGTCAGCAAAGCCACCTCCTAAAGACCATCAGGGACATCCAGCACCTCACTGAATTTCCCAGTCATACAACTGCATCTCTTCTCACTGCTTAAAACAGTTGCAGCCCACAACACAAGGGACTTCTCCAGTGCAAGCCCTCAGCCCCAGCACTTCGCCGCTGGAAAGGGAGCCCAGCACTGAGGTGATGGTTGTGAGCACCAGCCCAGCTGAGTGACCACCCCGAACACACACACACTCCCTACAGCCCTCCAAACAGCCAAGCTGCAATAGCACCATCCCAGAAAGTCATTGAGCGCATGGAAAATTTATTCTGTGATAACTGTACTAGGCCCCGTGCCCTCAAACAGGGGAGAGGGCATTGGTCTGCCAGAACCAGCTGGCTCCAAAACCCTGGGGCGAAACTGCCCTCCTGCGGTGCACAAGGCTGCTCATGGGGCGTGCTGACAAGCTGGGCCGAACCCAGGTATACATTATTTGCCGGTGTCCTTGGCACAGTGCATCATTGCTCAAGGTTTGGACATGAAGCTAATCCTCAATAACTGTGGAGAAATGCCCTGCCAGGTGACAGCCCCTCTAGCTGTTGTATCTCACACCTGCCCTCAAAGCAGGCAGCCCCCAGCAATGATCCAATGGAACAGAATAAGATCCCACATGGAATTCCCTTTTATTTAAGAAAATGTTAAAGTCTCAGGTGCAGCAGCACAATCTGCATTGCCAGGCCCAATCCCCAGTAGCAGAGGAGCTGTGTGCCCACCTGGGAGAGGCACAGCACCATGTTGGGGCCAGTCAGGAGCTAAGGCTGAATATTCAGTAAACCCATAGAGACAAACCCTCTTTGGGACTCTGCACCAATTCAGCAAGAGGAACTCTCCCGGTGCTTACAGGACTCCAGCGGCCACGCAGTCACCTTGCCCCCGGAACAGCAAGGCAGGAGGAGTCACCGGAGGGGGTCACATTTGATCTCAGAGCTATCTGGAAGCCATGTTCCAGCTCGCTTCTTATCTAATGATCCAAAGCAGAAGAACAAGGGCTTCCTGCTGGGGATGGACGCAAGGAGCAGCTATGGAGCTACATCGGTGTGGGTGTGGGGATCTGAGCAACCAGGCCTGTTTCTCAAGTTCTGAGCCCACACCCTGCTGGACACCTTAACCAGCCCACTTAATCCAGCCCCTGCACTTGAGTAAGATTTCTTTTTTTCCTTGGAGGACTGGGAGCTACTTACTAGCCTCCACCATCTACCTCAGGACACTTGCTAAAGGGGCAATGGCTGGGGACGGGCTCATGCCTTGTGTGAGTCCCCGCTGGCTGATGGCACAGGGAATGCTGAGACAGATGCCATTTCTACCAGCCAGGGCTGGTCCAAATAATCAGTTCTATGGGAACTTCTGTGTTGGCACAAAGCATCTATCAAGTGCCCATAGCAACGCCTGAGAACAACTTCTGGCTCTAATCAGCACAGTGATGCTGTCAAAACACATATTTCCACTAGCTGCGACCAGTTATTGCAAGCTGTGGCCAAACACTGCTTAACCCAGTTTGCAGCCTGTGGGGTGGAAGTCAGTCCCTAGGGTCTCTTCCACATTTGCCAGCCTGGCTAGTGGGAATTCAGCCCTCCCATTATCTGCCGGTGACCGCACCCTGGTCTCAGGAGCCTACAGGGCACATGGGAGCATGCACTGGGTCCAACGTTCGCTGCTGCCAGAGCCAGCTCCAGTGGCCACCCCGAAGAAGCAAAGAGCTGGGTGTGCTCACCCTCCTCACCGAAGGGGTCAGAGGAAGACACTCAGGTTGTCGGCTCTCAACAAGGACAAGCCAGACACATTACTCAGCGGCGGACAGCCTCTAGAGCTCAACCCAGGCATGCAGAAAGAAACCACACATCTGACTCATGGGAAAATGACTTTGGGGAAGGATGGGGAAATCACCTCTTTCACCACTTGTTTTGATCACCGGATATTTCCCCCTTCCTCAGACAATTCCAGGACTTGGTCACACTGAAGTAGGCTGTCCCAGAGAGCAGGAGATAGGTCCATCTGTAGGATCAAGAAGCCAGAGGTTTTGAAGAGGCTTCTCCTTACCAGACCGCAAGCAAACACAAGGCTTGAAACACAGGAAAACTTCCAAAAACTTTTTGAAAAATGCCCCTGCAGCTCTTGCAAGAAATGGCCCCAGCAGCAGGTCCAGGCTCGCACAACAGCAACAAGGTGTCTGCACAGCACCCCCTGTAGACCAGAGGAGCTCCTCACCCCGTGCCCTGGGGCTGCTCGGCTCTCCCAGAGCTGGCACTCTGCTCCCATCACCCTAAAGGATGTATTGCCCAAGAGGGGAAAAAGCATGCTACAAAGCTGCCAGCTGCCTTCTGTGACCTCTCAAACAAACCTTCTATAAATAAAAAAAAAAAATCATTCATGCCAGGAACAGCACCACGTATCATTTCAATTACAATTCATTGCTGGAGGAGGGAGGCGAGGAGAGAATCAGTGTTTGCCTTCACATTTAAAGCAGTTTGTTTCCTCTCCACCTATCCTACTGCGCTGTAATGACACAAGTGTCACATCTGAGCAGCACCAAGCAAAAAAATTTGGAAGGAGGAGCAGCTCTGGGGTTAGCAAAGGCTGCTCTTCCTTAAGAGGGCTCTACCTGAAGGTAACTCACATCGATAAGGAGTACAAGGAAGTTCACCATCTTTCCATGCTCCACAGAGAGGAGGTGTGAAGGGCTTTAGGCAGTGCTACCTCCAGTGCCTGCCATGGGAGTACGAGTGGAAAGTGTGATGAGCAGGGCAGGGGACGCCGGAGCATCCGAGAGTCACTTCCCAGTGACTCCTCTCAGCAGCAGAAGTGAACATCCGCCTGAGCACATCCTGCGCACAGCCAGGACAGTATTGCTTAGCCTCCCTTCCCCGTCACTGTGCCCACCTTCCTGCATTTGCTTTTCCTCTGGTGTCCCCATTTTATCAAGAAAAGGCACTCAGCCACCCAGAACTTTTAGACTACCTGCTGCAAACAGCAGTATCGGCTGGCTGGGTCGTACTCACGTTCAGGTGCCAGCAGCACAGCAGCGGCTTTTGCCAAGATGCTGTGGTCTTGCCTCTGAGCACAGGCAGGACCTTCCCACATTGCCAAACCCAGTACTACCCCTGCAGTGACGTGAAGGAGTGGAAATGGGAATTTCATTAAGACAAGCGTGGGAGGGAAGAAGAAACAGGAGAGACAGATCAGCGCGGTGCTCGGTAGAAGTGATGCGCTTCATACACCACCGCTGGGGATCAGGGTTCAGCGCTAGGCTGCACCTGAAGCACGGTGGAAATATTGCTTCACTCATTTCAAAACAGCATGCTGCTTTTACAGACTGCACGGCGTTCCACGATTTCAAACACACACCTGAAATGCATTTCTGAGTTGAGAAGAGTCACTAATGACACTGGGGAAAAAAAAAAATAAATCTACATTTTCAGACATTCAAGCCACACCGTCTCCTTTCCCACACCGCTTTGGGAAAGCAGTGTACCACAAACACATGAAAAGCTGTTTCAGTGATTTCTACTCATTTGCAGGAGGACTCTTGACACTGACGTTAGGATGAACACCATGGCCTGGTTTATTACAGCAGATTTATCTCATGGAAAATAGGACTCTGATAAAAGTTTCGGCAAGTTTCTTGTGAAGAGGAAGGGAAATGCCACAATAAAGGTCTATCAGGTGCGTAAGCCTAAAGCACTCAACAGCCAACATACAGTGGGTTCAGAGAGGAGACAGGATACGCCTTGGCCATTTGCAAGTCAACAGCAGCCATTCAAATTCAATACACCAGTTTTTTTAAAAAATATGATTTCCTACTTAGATTTATTTTTCCTTTAATAACACAGTTTAGCATTTCAGAGTTTGGCATTCTACACTCTTACACACTGTCCTTGTTTATTAGCATTTAAACACAAAAAGACATAGCAAGACCTCCAAACACAAATAAATACAAAAACACAATATACAATAAACTGAAATACAACATATAATAATGCTATTGGGAAATTAAGACATGTTGCTAATTCCTTTTTTTATTATTATTTTAACAACATGGTTATTGCTGAGCAATAAATTATACATTTTAAAGTTGTATCTTCCCCCTAAAAGAAAAGGACGAGAACCACTGGTTACCAGATCACTTGCACTGCATCCTTACAGCTATTGATAATTAAGACAGGCAGAATATACACAATCAAATGAGGTTGGCCTTCTTTGGTCTTTGTTTTTGATCATAAAACTGAACACAAGTGTACCGTTCACTGAAGAGTATGAGATTAAAGAAATGGATACACAAGTTTCAAACACATTAATTTGTACATTATTCTCGATCACTGATGTCTTTTCCATAAATATTTCTTACAGAATTTCTTGGAAACAAATGTCAGCTTTAGTTTTCCCAACTACTACGTTGTTCCATGCGTCTTAAAGGTTATCCTACTTGTCTAAGAGAAATGGACCTACATTTAGCCCATCATCTCCTAATGGGGTATTTTTCACAGCTCTCTAGTCACCACTAAATCATTGGAGTTTTATACCTTGTAGAAAAAATCCTGAACTTCCCGTTTTGTTTCTTTTTCTATAAAACTGAAAAAAAAAAATACATAAACCAAACAACAGCTATAAGAAAAACAAAATAAGTGGATCACATGATGCATCAGCAACGATGGAAGCTTGTACCTTCCCATTCCACAAGTACAGATTATACAACTCTCTGCCAGTGATGCAGGTCATAGTTGGAAGATGTGTCCTTTCAGACATGAGCTATATTCAAATCCAAAGCTCAGAACACTATGCAAGAAAATGACCTTTACGAATGATAATGCTGGTTTATCTCAGTAACCCTTAGACAGAGTCAAATTTTATCACTACGCATCACACTGCCAGCAATGGAGCGTGTGAACACCGGCATTGCTAAGAAGTTAAAAAGTCCTTGCAGAACTGGCAACCAAATTAAAAGCTTAGTTCCAAAGGACCAAAAACACAAACACCACGTAGAGACAACAAACCCTTCCCTAAATGGGTAGGTTAGTAAGCCACAGAGTTGGGATCCAGATTTGAATTCCGCATCAAGTCTGGGATGTTTGGATCCAGGATTTTGGTTCAGGTGCTTCTCTGTGAAATTTAGAACTTATTTGAACCCTAAGGAACTAATCCTAACTTGGAGGGAAAAAACCTAAACAAACACAGCATAGTATCTACACTAAGATCATGAAATGGAAGACAGAAGCTGCAGTCTTGACCATAAATTAGAAGAGAAATAGGAATAGTCGGATCCCTTCCGTGTTGTAGATCTCCACTCTTCTAAAACTTAAGAGGATGTCCCTGAATCAGCAGTCCAAAGTTTTCCACAACCTTCCTATCTGGTGCTTCTCAGCAAAGGCCTGGATTAAGAGGCAGGAAAGAACAATTAAGCCCTCCATATTTCGGTTTAAAGAAAAAGAGAGAAAGCCCCACAAGAAAGAAATGGTCAGTTACGCTACAGGCTGGTAGAACAACGATGAACCCACTTCACATTAAAATGGTATTCTCCCTCCTCAGTTAAGAGGAGCATCAAATGAGACTTATTTTGTTGGGTGAATCTGAACAAATAGAGCAGGACACACATTTGCTGCTGTTATTCACATGACACATCGTGCTGGCCTTCCACTCTGCAGGCCATGCAGAGCACCGCCAAGTGGTGAGCAGCGTCTGGGCTACCATACACGTACAACCCCAAATCATGACAGCTTGTATGTTTAATTCTAGCCCTTACTGTCCTGATGTGGGTCTTTAAGGTATGTCAACTTGGTTTTTTGGTTCCTTTAAAGGGACAAATGTATTAGAGTAAAACCTAGTGATTTGAAGATAATACTAGGGAAACTGGAACCTCTAATTCAGTCCTGGCTCCAGGAGATTCCTTCCATGACTCTAGGCAAGTCGCTTCACACCTCATCCTTGATTTCCTTTTTCCAGAAAAGACAAATAGCACTTGCTGTAAGAACAACATGTTTGCAGATGCAAAGCACACTAAAACCTACTCTGCCCGACTGAATTCCCAAACCGGTCATTTTTATTGCAGTAGCTATGATTTCTAGGCCAACCAGAATATAGAGGTATTGACTGAACAGGACAGGAATTCCAGGAAGAGGTCCAGCTGCTTTTTATTATCTTTTGTTCCCAAATTAAAGGAAAGACTTTGCAGTTAACAAGTTGCCCATCACTATGTTTAAAGTACAGGAATCTCCAAATCAGTGGAGTATGAGGAAGGACGTGTGTCCTAGATGACATTCCAAGGTCTTCAGAAAGGCTAAACAAACTATTTGTTTGCTATATACAGGTCTTCAAACCTGGAAGATGTGCATCTAAAGTTTGCCCTTAGCCAAGATCCTTCCTTAGCAGCAGTGAGTTATATTTGCACCAATTGATCAAGTATAACTTGGAGGAAAGGGTTTTGTTTCATCACTTCTACGTAAAGAAAAGACTTTGCATATATATGTGCATGCATGACCGTGTGTCTATGTATGTACCTACACATGTACGAGTAATTTACAGAGCAAAAACTAAGAGATTAGGTATGCAACCCAAGAATTTCCCCCCCCTCACCTATTTGTATATTTGCATAGTTAAATCATATCAAGGCATCGATACTGCAGTCACATTTTTCACTCTTCCGCGGTGCAGGCAACTTCTCTTGTCACTCCCTACACACTTCTCTGTCTTGGACCAAACAGCACCAGTGTTTTAAAAATAAAACAGAACAGCAACAGAAACCCTGCATTGTTGGTGAAACGCCTGTCCCATGAGGTGGAATACAGATACAAATAGGTGGTAGCTTTTAAACTCCACCTCGGCAAGCCATAATCGTGGCAAGCTGAGAAGCATGAGTGATAACAATCATGACCTAACATTCATGGGTTCAACACTTAAATTACAACTAACACAAATCTCTAGTACCTCTGCATTTGAGAAATCCACCAGGCACAGAAACAGGCACATATCTGCAAGTTTCCTTTTTCGAGTAGGAAAACCCACAGGAAAAGGAAATAAACTGTATTTCATAGTCATAAGAAAGCTAGCATGTTACCCACAACATTTTTTTTTTCTGTCAAAATTATGCCACTCATCACCCCCTTTCCCTATTGCACATTCTTTGTGAAGAACAACATTTACAGTACAAGGCTGAAATCAAAATTGCATATTATAAGTCAGCAGTTGAAGGTGTACCATGTAGACAGTAACAGAAACAAGACCCCTTTAATTAGATCAGAGCAGTAATGCAGACATGGTCATGCATCATAATCGCAGGTTGGTCTTTAAACACCCAAATAGTTTCATCCTGTTTAGAATTCAAGACTTTCTATGTAACAGATGCACTCACCCTGTGCTGAAGAGTGTACAAAAAGGGCAACATCCAGATTGTCACACACTGGAATCTCCCTACAGAAAGCTGGAAACGGAAGAGGCTTGTACTTAACTTGAAGCGTCATCATTAAGAAAGAATACCAGCAAGAGACTTCAGTTGTGCGCTGCTAAGAATTACTAAGCAGAGGGGGAAAAAGGTTCCGTTGGAAAAGCTCTGTTCAAAGTAATGCAAATACTCTGGGACCCCTTTGCAATAATGGCACACCATAGGAGTTAGCCGGGATTCAAGAGTATATGTGGGGGCAGACTGTTGCCCCAGGGATTGCTTTAAACAGACAGTCCCTTGAAAACTTTGGATATCTGGGTCAGGAACAGATTAGAAAAAAGGATAAAGGGCATCTCAGTGATGAGAGAAAAAGTTTTAAATAAAGTGTTGAGTAAAGCACCAGGTATCTTTTCCTTTCAATTTAGAGAATATAGGGTGGCCTTGTTTTCACAAAATGCTACATACTCCTTGCTGGAAAGCAGAGGAAACCAATTTCTATGTACACAGTAAGAACTCTACAGAGATGGCCCGCGAGTTCTGCGGAGAAAGGGGTGTTACAGTCAAGGCTTCAGGTATTCCACAGCAGGCGGTGTCTACATTTGTGTAGCAAGATCCTGGATTTCACAGTACGCAAGGTTGGCAAACTGGAAATTCTCTGGCAGCTTCATGTAGTTTTACAAAAAATAAGTGCAGTAGGCCTCCATTTTATTAACTGTGATAAAAAGCATATATGCAAAAATATTTTTATATTGATAGCATATTACTGCATTATAAAAGCTGCCCAAGTGAAGCTGAAGATTCTGGCAGCTGGTGCTTTTGGCACTTGGGAGATGTGGAAAGCAGCATAGAGATCTGTGAAATACAACAGTGACTGATGTTTCTGCTACAGTGATCGGCATTAATATAGTTAGCAGTGTTCATATTTAAACTTCTCTGTGAAGTTTCTGAGTCAATATCCCACTAAGAGGAGATATTCAGATCTCTTAAAGCTACTAGTTTAGGCTGTGTGCAGACTCAGGAAGACTTCCCTATTAGTTTACACTTTTCACATGTTTCAAAGTCCTCTTTCAGTCATATAGGCTGGAAACTCTTTTTTCCTTCTCTTTAAAAGAGCCTGGATTTAGAAGCGCAATTCTGTCACCGGAGTTGGAAACTGTAGTCACAAATCTGCAGAATATGCTGGGCCCTGCTTATATTAGAAGTCTCCTCCAAGTCCCAGATTGAAACAGGATATAACTGTTTTGAGATGGCCAAATGGTTTCTTTTAAGTTTACAAGACATGCATTAGCAATGGGAGGAGAGTCCTTTGGACATTTCCACTTGGGAATCCTGTTTTCAGTAAAATTCTGTGATGCACAAACACAAAAGCTCAGCTGCCTACATTCACAATTATTAAAATGACACAAGTTGAGCGAACCTTCTCCCTAAAGCGTAAGTGATGGGTTTGCTTATGCAGCCTGCATAAAACTGCAAGTGCCATATAATTATATCTAGAGATATAGATGCGGGTATATCTATAGATATTTATCTCTTGTGCAGAACGTCCTCCTTCCGTGCTAGAAATTAAATGCTAGCACGTGCCTCCATATTTGAGCTTGCACCTGTTGATAGCTACGTACCATAAAGGGAGTACAGTACCTGGACAATGGAAGGCAAGAAAAGGAAGACAAGTTGCTGCTGACAGTTGCGACGGTCAGCAGCAGGCAGTATTCTAGCAGGTGCCTGGAAAACCCATGAAGACCACTTAGCATGCACTGTATATTCATAAATACTTCTTGCAGGCACTGTGTGTGAAGGCACAGCCAAAAAAGACAACGGCAAAGACAAGCTGAAATACAAAGGCATGAATTCAACTGCACCTTAGACAAAAATTGTGACTATGCCTCAAAAAGCAGAAAACTGATACAACCTGATATTAAAGGCTGAGATGCAACATTTTCTTTCAAGCCCACAGATGCTAAAAACACAGTGGTGCAAGTCCACTCTTCTTAAGTGGATCTTGGATTTTAAAGAGCACCACTGTCAGGCTATGTCTCTAGACTTGCTTGTCACAGGCTATTAAATAGAAGCAGATGAACACAGCAGGCTGCAATCAGCATGTTTCAGGGCTAGCAAATGCGTTCCACTACAGTTCAGGCTGTTATAAGAAAGAAGCCCGTGCATTCCCAGCTAGGATGCTTGTCTGCTATGAAAAGCTGACACGAGCATATACATTCACAGCCCCCCCGAGATCTCAGATGGTTCCGTTTCAAGTGATGCCACCTCACAACCACAGGCATTAGAGGAAAAATGTCGCCTGCCTTCACAGTGGCCATGGAGACTGTCTAGTCCAAGCTCCATAGGAGCACTGAGCATAACGTTTTGGCACCTGAATAAGATGGATTCCACCATGGCCAAGTCATAGAAGCTCCAGAAGCCAAAGAAATGGGCTTTGGCTCCTATTTTGTACATGGCAAGGTACCTAAGGGCTCTGAAGACAAGGCTAAACATTATGCCTGAAGTCCAATTAAACTACCATTTCAGATATCAGAATTAATCTGAATAAAAAGCTATGGTTTATAAGCAGCACAGCACATCTAAGGCACATGTATGCATGCAAGCCACCATCACTGTATTAAGACATTGCTGATTTGTCCTTAAGAAGCAATGCTGCTAGTACCGAACAAACATATAGGCTTTTTTCAGCACTAATCCTCCTCCCCAATACTGAAAATACTATATACTGCTGACAGCATAATGTGCAACATATATAGCTTGATTGGAAAGCATGGGGCAGAACTTTAAAAAATGTACAGGATTCCGTTTAGAACTCCAAAGTTCAACAAATGCCCTATTTTAGGGTGAAAACAATTATAAATCTGATAATGATGCACAGCATCCATGAGTGACTTTTCCTTAATTTTGAAATAGTGTCATTAACTACGACATATATTGTAGGTTTACATTTCTAAAGAGAAATAACAGAATTGAATAGTTTTTTTCTTATCACAAGTGATAACCAGTGTTTGATATCTTCTATTTTTCTTCCAAGAAATATCAGTCTATCAACAGTTTTAAAATAAAATGTTTTCTGTAACAATAGAACTTTAAATAAAAATATGATTTTGATTCAGGTACTTTTGAGAAGACATGGATGCTTTTCCAAGATCTTCTGGCAAAGTAATTCTTAAAACAGAGACCAGATGAGGCCTTAAAAAGACAATATACTATATTTCAGACAAGATTGCACCTCAGTTTTTCAAATAATATCATAACTGCAACATTACTTCATCACTTTTTCTTTTAACATGCTGACAATTTCCAGCTAGCCCACGTGTGAAGTTTTTTTGCTTTTATATCCTAGCTTAAAGAAATAAAAGTCAGTAATTCATTCAGCACATACTGTATATGTCTTTTCACCTCCAATTGACTAGATCATTAATAAGTTAAAAAAACAATCCTCTCTGACCATAATCATTATCCTCATGAGGGATAAGTGATTCTTCAGAGCTTAAGTGTTGCTAGTTCTATTAAAAAATATACCATGGTATGATTTCTTAATGTGTTGCTACTGTCGCAGTTGGACCCTATGCAGTTATGCCTTCAAACTCTTCCGTCTGTTCCACAAGGTGGTTCTGTGAGCTTTAGGACCTCTGATTGAAGACAAACTGATATAAAACCCCCAAACGGAGTTGTCTTCTGTTTAATCCACCTCCCCCATTGTATGTCAGGGGTCTGGTAGATCTGATGTATCCACTATGACTTTAATAAAAATAGTATCATCTTTAATATACGTTCCATTCTCTAGAACAGTTTGAGCCACAAAGACTGGGCAGCCAGATGCAATGTTCATTTCTCCAGTTGGCTTCTTGAAACTGCTGCTGTTTGGATCTGGCTTGAAAGCATCTCCTAAGTGGCGTCGAGACGGTCCCTGATCCATTAGCATGAGTGTCACTTTCTGTTTAAATGGCCAAGGAAGCAACGCATCGTACTCTCCGCGCATTATGACAAAAAACAGCGACAAGTGCGTCCCCTTTCCCATGCCATCTCCATTAAGGTAAACTCTGGCACACATCTTGTAGCCAAAGTATCCAGTATAAAAGGGTTGGCTGTACAAGGACAGAGTCTTCCCCATGACTGCCTCTTGCTTCCGACGTTTATAATCACGGATTTTCCAAATTAATACTCCATTGTAACTGGCAGTTTCTAAAACTTGGAATCGGAGGTCCATGTCAGCCAGCCGAATATCATGAACACTCAGCATCTGATCATGTCTGCTCAGCTGCGTCTCTAGCAGGCCTGTTAGAAGACAGAAAGGATGAGGGTGAGAAAAGTGTTTTTTTCTAAAGACTGTAAAAATTGATTCCCAATGCTGCTATTGTATGTGAAAACATTTTCCTCCACAAGAACCAAAGTGCATTCGATCACTGATGAAGCAATTTCCACAGATGATGGTTTGCCAGCTAGTATCTAGGTTAGCTGGGATTTTTACAAATGTGGGTGTTAATCACACATATTCAAATCATCTAACATAAATTTTGTCTGGTCATTAAGAAATATAACTACAGGGCCTTCCACTTTTTGAGAGGAGACTTGGTAGCATTTTCAGTAGCATTATGGCTATTGACAACAGCATTATTGCTATTGGCAGCAAAGACCTCGGAAGTGGTCACACATCCTGCCTAATCCCTCTGAAATTCAGAAGCACTGCTGATCACTCAAAATATTCTTCTCAGACACTACTGTCTCAGAAGCGTAGTGCTGTCACCTCGTCTAAAGTTCATCATAAAAGAACAGAAAATTCAAGCTTAGCTCTGTATTAAATGGTCGCTTAGCTTAGTGGGAGGGCTGTTTTTAACATCCACTTTCCCTCACATGAAAATGTTTCTCTTTGTCTTCGCACACTAACAGAATTGGCCAGCATACAATACTGAGAAGCAAATGAATTCATACAGCAAGTTCATTTCACACAGATCTATTTAAACATTCTTTGTCCCAGTCATTTAAACGCTTACATATGATCTACACTATCTTGCTAAACTCCATTTTCACTGTATTCAGCAGGCGCAATATCCTTATTCTCAAGCAGATCTCAGAGTTTTCTTTGGATCAAGTATACCTCCATAACAGATATCAGGACAGGTGATTTCAGGTAGATAACCATACTGTTGATCCATTCATGGGGGAGAAGAGTAATAAAAGAAGACTTTTCAATATACTGAGGCTATATTTAAAGAAGCTGCTGAAAGCTATTAGCTGTCAAAGATCAGTTGAGAAGTTATTTATAATGAATTAACATTGTATTCAAGACAAGGGTCAAGAGAACAAAATAAAGGCCTAGGAAACAGCATGGAAGCAATGCCACATCAAAGAGATTATGCAGTTTCCTATTCAAAAATCAGAAGAATCAACACTATTGATGCTTCCACATAAAAGTCACAATGGGAGTGCCATTCAAAGGACATAATTTGTCTCTTGACAGTGCTGCTGAGTACTTCAGTCCATTGTGCTTACACTTACTTGTATTTCGAGCTCCTTGCCCTGCAGTTTTATCAACACTTTCCAGCTCAGTCACTCTGTTCTGGAGGGACTCTACACTGCTCTTCATGCTGTCAGCCTCCTCCCAGTTCTGTCGGAAGGGACGGATTTCTTTGTCCAGTTCTTTCAGTTTCTCTGCTTGACTGTCTATCACTCGCTTTATAAAACAGTAAGTTATGAGTTAAAATAACAAAAAGACATGAATTTATGCAAATTAAACAAAGATTATATATTGATAATAAGATGCATTCCCAATATAAACAAGTTTCACTTTTGTCAAATATTTTCATAACGCAAACCTTGAAAATTTAGAGGAATAGCCCAAGTATTTAGAAAACACTTATAAAAATCCTTATTGCTGCATAGGTATTAATATTAGAGCACTATCAGAATTATTAGCACAATTATTTAAAAAAGGGAATTGTTAGTGTGCTCTTGCCTAGAAGTTATTTTTTTAAAAAATCTTTCAATGCAAGAACAATATTCTGAATGTCTCTACACCGGTATTATGGGCCGATATCTGTTGGGTTTCAAGTCACAGTACTTAACCAACAAAGTATGGGCACAACAACAACTTACCACGGCGTGGATCAAGTGGCTGTTCACGGGCATGCATTTATCATTGGGTAACAGCAAAATAACTTACCCCTCCAGAAAAATATCAGTACCGTCGCACACATGGAGCAGGAGTAAGTGTATGTGCAGACACAGTGGCATTAGCCAGCTCCAAGCTCACACAAATCAGTTATCAAAGCCTAAGTTATTATGTGCCCATAATCACAGCAGAGGCCCTCAAGAGTGTAAGCAAAACTACCATATCTGACCCCTTAAGCACTTCTAAAATTCCCACCCTTGATTCCTAAATTGAATAAGCTACGTGTCCTGAAGGTGCTTGCTGGTTCAGCCTTTTTTAAAACAACAAAGAAAAAAAAGATCTGGTTTTGGAAAGGCATGAAATATAATACTCAAGAAAAAAAATATATAGAAAGGCTGGTATTCTCCAGAAGAGGGACACTGCAAGCACCTCAGTATATTACAGACATAAAGAACATATTTCCCAGTCTACCTCAAGTCTGATGCAAGAAATACATAGCACTTCATGTTATCACAGCTAATTTGGACTAGCAGGAATTTTAGCCAGAACCCCATCATCAGTTGTGAAGTTCAAATGATAACACATGTATGAGACAAGAAACTACTTTTGCTACCACCTACAGTTCAATTCCAAATCTAACTTTATAGTTTGTTATCATATAGTGCCAACATGTGTAAAAATGATTTTTCACTTCTTAAAAAAAAAAGTAGCAGTTGAGTACAAAACAAGAAAATAAAGTTATTTTGCATTTGCCTTCTGGTTAGCCATGTGGATTGAATGTTCCCCACTGACGGGGAAAACCCTTCTGCCTCATGCAATCTTCATTTCCCCTTTTAGGCATTTGCTTTTAATCACATTGTTTCAGTTATACTGAAAGTTGGTAACTTATTAATTAAAGGCTGTCAATTTGATAAGCCACCTAGCAAAATCATGTTCTAGGAGTGTTTTATTTTGTTGTTTCTCAAAACCACTGAGTAGTTTATATATTTCAAGATTAACTATTTATTTCTATGTTGGTGTTTTAAAACAGGCTTATATATCTCACTTGCAAAATTATGCCTTTGTGAAGGAAAGCTGTGTACTGAATCATAAATGCAGGGGCATGGTCCCATTAAATAGATTAAGCAACTTTGCCTGAACATACTGATCATCAGATACCAACACAGTCATACCCTCTCGCTTGGACTGATGGTAATCAGAAAATAAAATAGGGAAGGGCTGTTAGCTATACATATAAAATGAAACACACCATAGGACATCCTGAATGAATGTTGTAAGAGGAGAGCCACAAGATTTGGCCATTAGTTAACAGTCAACACACAAAAGTAAACTCAAGGTTTGCCAAAGTCTAATCTTTTTCCTCTACTCACACAAAACAAGAACTCTCCAAGGCAAGAACAACAACATGGTTGTGAGTTTGTACAGTGCCTGATACAGACATGCTCTAATTTCCAATTGGGACCTCTTGGCACTAACACAGTATCAAACAAAATGAATACATAAATTTTTTTAATTAATTGGGAAAATGGTAAAGATGCAGAAGAATTGTAAGTTACTCATCTTTTGGGAGAAGTTTACTAAAAGTTGCTACTAGGGTCCAACTTCCCTCCATCAACCTCTGTGCAACATTCTGCCTTTGTACATGCACAACCAATTCTGCTTTTTAGCTGCTTCTACTGCACGTCAGCAGATATGTAGTCTCCTGTACCTCTTTGTGAGAGCTCAAGAAATACAGAATAATCAGAAATAGACTTGTATTCCATTTTTAAAAAGCAGTGGAATCTCTATCGTTTTGCCCTACAGGGAGTCAGCCTCCCTCATGCTGGGAGATACTGATGTACTAAATCTGAATTTAATGCAGCAGTGGAGAATTTCACTGTAATTATCCCATTAGAAAGCACACAGATGTCTTACACTGTACTCATAAATTTTCAAGTAGACATCAATTTTCTGCACACACTTTTTATTCCAGCAACTGACCTCTCCAGATCATTAATCCAGAGTTATATGCCTGGCAAACCATTGGGGGCTGCTCTTTATGTTGATTTTCATCTGGGTTTTGTGTGGTACTTCTAATAAACAATTTCCAGAATTTTAGCACTATTATTACTAAAAGAATTTAGAAAATGTCATGAGGAACTGAAGAAAGTTATATTTGCAGTCGTCTCTCTTTCAGATGCTCCTAATGGACCTTTTCATTGCAACTGATAGAGAAAAATTGAAAAGCTAAAGAACACACTAGGAAAGGAACCAAAGGTACTGCTTGACAGGGAAAACAAATCACACATCCTCCTCCTTTGAACAAATGCATTATCAATCAAATAATTTTATATTCATAAGGTCATTGTTTCTTTTGCCTTTAAGTACCTCATGTCCACACTCAGCTTAAGACTTGGTATATTTATATACTTCCATACAGTCATAAGAAAGACTGGATACTGGATGTGAAAGCTCCTTTCCACAAGACAGCAGTTGAAAAAGTATCACATACTCTCGTGGTAGAAACACTTTCCCTAGAGACCAGTATATAGAAAATTAATCTGAATCAAAACATCAAGGTTGAGGTTCTTGCCAGTGCCCAGACACCTTTGACACATTTATACTAGTTGTGTTAAATGCCTCGCAGTGCAGATGCCAGTTGTGCTCAGTAAAACAGCTGTTCCCAAGCCAAAGAAGGTTACATGACAACTAATACTGAAACCATACTAGAAATTACTAGCATGCATAGGACCTGGGGGACTAAGCAAATAACACTTGTCCAGACCTGAATTGGCCAGTTCTACACTGGAAGTATCTGTGGCTTTTGTATAGCCATGGCTGCTGAATGCAGCCCAGTAAAAGAATCGCTCACAACAGGTAACTAATTCCCGCCACTCCTAGTAGGCAACACAAGGAGGCTAATCACATTGTCCAGGGAAAAACAAATTGAGGTGTATTTCCAGGACGCCCTCGACAACCTGACTGAACCAGGAAGCTCCAGTAAGTGGAAGGAATTATGTTGAAATAGCTGTAAAACAGAGTTTGGCTTAAATAACTAAACTGAAAGGGCTGGCAAGAAGTAAAGGGGGGGGGGGGGGGGGGGGGGAGAAAAAAGAGCAAAACACATCCTCTCCAGTACTTATTACCACCAAAAAGCCACCTGTTGGAATCTGCCCAAATACATTGTTTTGTGGGGGGTTTTCCCCCCCTAAACATAAACCATTTGAAAATTGATTTTGCTAACATTTAAGCTCGAGGAAATAAAAAAATATTGCAATCTGTCATCAAGACAATCATGAAAAGCTCTGCTCTACATTTTCTTCCATTTTCCCTCTCATCACTGGTTATTGAGACAGCATGTGTAAAAACCCCAGGCTTACAAATTAACTTACCTCCTGGTAGATTCAATCAGCAATATCAATACATACAAGGATTAGCTTCCCAGTGTCAGAATGCAATATTGTAAACATGCAGCCATATCCCAGACTATTATCAGACCAAATAACAATGACTAAGGCAGACTAAACTGGTTACTATGTGGGCAGAACACTGAGAGAAATAAGCACTATAAGGAGAAATATTGATGTTGCCGAACTTAAAGGCTTCCTTATAAACCAACACTGACGGTGTCAAGGCTCTGAGCTCTTGAATGTGCTACCCTTTGAATTTTAGCCATACTCTAGTTGGATACTTGTATCTTTCTTGAGTATCACCATTTGCAGTTTAATATGGTGAAGTGAATAGCAAGTGAAAAAGATAATTTTATTTGCATTCCTTTAAGATGGATGCTAAAACAGGTATCTGATATTCCAGCACAGACACACTAAAATAACGTGTAAATGATACCTTCATAATAGCTTGCTAAATATCTCCTGAAGTTTCCCTAATTGTGGTCAGTATCATGCAAGCTAACACAAATTCCCAGAATCCACATTCCAAGTCGGTTCTGAATGCAAAGCAAGTAATTTCAAGCTTGGGCTAAGCACCATGCCAGTGCATCCAGAGGATTTCTGGTTTGATGCTGGCTTGTGGCCAGGTGATTCAGACCACAGAATAAGAAACTCTCACCTACTGGCAAAGGAATAATTAGATGCACTTTCCTCAGAAGGACAACAAAAACATTAATTTTTGAAAGTGTATTCAAATGCACTGTACTACATTTGGATTAATTCCACACCAGGCTGATCTCACTCATGATTAATATTTTTTAAAATACCAGCGAGTAGAAAAGAAATATGCATTATACATATGATGGGTTTAAGGTGCTAATCTTCTCCTCCAGTTTGACAGTAGTTCCTCAAGCAGTTATTTTTTTGCAGAGAAAAAAAAATAGTTATGATTATTCTTAAGACAGGATTTGTAATTTTGTTTTCAATCTTTCGCCTTTTTAAACAGGGGCTTTTGTTTTAACATAGGCTAGGCCACTGCAGTGTTTTAGTGAAGTAGCTTAGTCCAACAAACGTAACAAACCAGCTACTGACCAGAAGAAAAAATGAAAATCAGAATAGCTTTATAATAAGGTAACTCTCTCTTCCCCCCCCCCCCCACCTTAATTAGAACACCTCACTTCACAAGTATAAAGGCATAGAACAGAAGCTTCTACCATTTCTGCTTTAATGGGGAGATTCTAAATTTCTTACCTGTAAATGAAGTATTTTAGATTCATTATTCCGCAGCATTTCCTTCTGTCTTTCAATTTCTATTTCAAAGCTACAAATCTGATTATGTAAAGTTTGTATACTCTTGTTCTTTTCCAAACTTTCATTCTGGAGCAAGGCCACCTGGAAAAAATTCTACAATTACTCCTGCCAAAGTTTATTAAAAATACCTATAACTTTGTTAGTTTTAAGCTATCTTATACACATGAAAGTGATGAGATCCTAGAAAAATCTATCTCCATGTCTTCAAATTAATAAATAAACCCCAGCCTTCTGATAGCTACTTCTGCACTTCCACAGCACGGTATTAGTACAACTCTGGCTAATGAAAGTGCAGATGGGATACAAAAACAGCAAAAGAACTTGTGTCTAAGCATAATCTTTACTCAGTTTGTTATTTAATGGCTTGGTTTCCTGGTTTCTGCTAACTGACTTGGGAGTTGCTTGGAGTTCAGAAGAAACAACCTATTTAGCTATAGATCAGTGTTAAGAACTCAAGCCCTGCATAGAAGGGACACCAGAGAAAAGCTGAGCAGCTGAAAAGCTAGTCAGGAAAGGGAAACATTAACCTTCTCCACCTACACCCATCTATCCTGTTCTATAGCAAATCTAAGGCAAAACATCATCTGTGGGGGATTGGCTTGGCTTCACAGAATGTGATGGTAATGAAAACTCCTGAAATGAGTGAATACTGAAGGGATCCATGCATTTGAAGGAACATCCAGTGGTGCCTACTAGTAGGAAAGACTAAAGAGCTACAAGGCTGCAGATTATATTCTCTCTCTGTATTGACATTTTGTGAATTCATTCATTAGTGACTCATTCTGATTTTAAAACATGAGCCTTCTTAGAAGAATATCATATCTTATAGCTCCTTGGGGATGAAAGCAATACAGCAAATATTCTCTGTCACACCGTTTTGTACTCTGTTCATCAATGTGGCTTAGGAAAGGGGGTTGCTTTGTGGTGGCCAGTTGCTTTTTTTTTTTTTTAAATAAAAATCTCATTTTTCCTCAGGCAAGATTATTCAGCAGCAAAAACATATAAAACAAACACTTGACATAAAACGACATTTGGACATGCCCTGACTAGTTCCACAGATAGATCTTTATATGGATAAGAAGCAGCACCATTTTTGACCCACAAAAGTCTTCTGATAAATATTCCACATTAAGACCAATTACTTGGATGCTTCATGTGTACCCGTCCCCCCCAGTCATTACCACCCCCCCAATGCAGATTCTGGTTTGAGGTCAAGCCATTTTTACTCTGATATAGGTACCACTGTAGGATTATACCACTTTAACTGCTCTCTAATGAGACACAGTCAAATAACTTGCATGTCACTGCATCCTATGCTCAAGAAGCTAGCCTCTTTAAAAAGGAATGTAATTTCAATCTCTATACTAGACAAAACTAGACAATGGACTGCCAAAGTCCACAGGCATTCAGCAGGTTCATCAGACAGGGGCCCAAAAATACACAGACAGATCATATGTGCATATCTACTTTTCAGTATAGCATAGCACGTGTGCATATACACACACACATTAGTTCCACATTTTATATACAAAAAACTGGCAGCAGAGGCTCAACAGAAATGAGACAAAGCTGATTTTGCCAGTGCAGAGAGAGAAACAATCTCCAGGCTAAAGGAACACATGGCTGGGTACTAGAGAAAATTTTCAAGAACAAGTTTAAATTTAAACTAGTACCCATGGCTCCCACATACTTCAGTTCTACTAGGTAGCCACTTTAATTTTTGCACCCTCCTTTTCCTTAATGAATCAGAGTTCTTCAGTTAACTGTGATCTTTACAGTCCCCTTTTCTCATTGTTTCCTCCCCAGGCCTCCCAATCATAAGGCAGTTACACTCTGTGTCACTAGCATTACATTTCTATTTTTGTACAAGTTATAAAATGTGGGCCTGTCTTGTACTGAGATTTTCCATGCAGTGCTACAGAACACAAGAAAAACAGAATTATGTCCTGCAGCCCTTAATCATACAGAACTGTCATTGCTAAGTCAGTAATTGTAGTTTGGTGGCAATTTGTGAATAAGAAACCTTTAACACTGAATATTGTTTCCTAATTACATTTGGCATAAGCCTTTGGAACTTGAGTTAAAAAACAGGGTAAAGAAAACACAGCATCTACTAAGCAAACTGGATCAGTCAGCTTCCTTTACTTCCTTGTCATATCTGAAACATTGCTAGGATAAAGCATGCTCTTACTCAGCAGTTTTTCAAATTAAGGTATTGCTTATTATTGCTTACTAAAAAAGAATGGAAGAAACCCGCTTACGTCACAAAGAATTGGATTAAAACAGACAGGTACCATATTTAAGTCACATATTAAAAAAGAAAAATGAGTTTATACCAGATTTCTTTAAGAATGTGACGAAGCCATGAAATAACATTCAAGTCATTATTTCCAACATCACAAAACCCGTGGGAGTTCGGTCTGCAAGTCTGTCCCATCACAGAGTGAACAAAACACCAAATCTTAATTCGCCCCACAAAAGTTTTGATTCAAGATTTTACATCTGACCTTCTCTTACTACTCTTTGCCAACAGCACCATTCAAATACCAAACTCATAACTTGGCACAAGCTTTGCAGCTCTGAAGACTTTCAGTTTGCATACTCCACAAGTACTGTTGAAGATAGAATGTGGTGACTGGAAGGCAACTTCTCCCTTCCCCTCCATACGTACCACAGCGAGTACCCCTAATGGAATCTTGACCCTGCAGCAACCAGTGACAAGAATGCCACTGACTTCAGCAGGGCCAAGATTTCTGTGATATTCATCAGCTAAGTTAACTTTGCACTGTTGTTCTTCAGCGCATTGGTTAATTTCTCAAAAAGAAGAGAACAACAATGAAGTTACAAATCATTTTGTTACCCTTCTCTAGAATAAAGTCACTGACATATGATATGTGGTTAGCTATTCTGGTAACTTGGCACAGTCTTGGGATTTCCAGTGATTCAACTCTTTATTATGAATAGGAAGAAGTCTACAAAGCAGGAAGTGAAAAGAAAAAAAATAATGGACAAACAACGATAAGCAGTTATGTCCTAAATGAAAGTTAAACCAAAAATTGAACATAAAAGAGTAGTAAAATATATATTATCCTAACTCTGTAAGACACAAACATAGGACTGCTGGGCATTTTTTAAATGACAAAGGACCTCTCAAGACACTGACAAAAGGCAGAACATGATCTATTCTGGAAGTCACAGGGAACATGCTTTTTTCCTATGATGTAAAAAAATTGTACAGTCTTAATCAGACCAATGAAAAAAGAACTAAGGGTATGAATTGGTGTCTGTCAAATGGAAAAAATGTACAGTTCCCACATTATCAAAAAGATTGAAGTGCAAAAGCAAACTTATTGTTATTGATCATCAAACTAAGACTTACACGTGCAGTAAAAAACTGTATCTTAAAAAACTACACTGGATCTCTCCCAGGCTCAATGGCTTCCTTACGGGCGTCAAGTTCAAAAACAAGCAGTCCAGGGACAAATGTGCTGGGGACAAAAATAATATTTTGCTGTTCCTGTTAACTTCTGCTTTGAAACTGTATTTCCTGTGGCTGCAGACTCCTCCTGGAAACCCATGCATGAGAGATCACTGTACGAAGGGAATATGCTTTCTGGACATGGTTTGCTAAACTCAAGGTAGCGGTCTGCTGTGAGATGACAGAAGTCACAAGCCACACATATCATAACTGCCACTGAGCTTACACTGGAATTGTTACTCTTATTTAATTCGTTCTAGAAAAATCCAAAGGGGCTCCTTACTCTTCTGCCTGCATTTGTAGACTGGTTTAGTAATTCTGGGATTACCCACCACCACCGCCACCCCCCACCCCCCAAAAAAAGGCAGAAGCATTAATTATTTTAATGGCTATGCAAAACAGTAATCTTTTTCAAAAGATTTAAGAAAACAGTGATTTGTTCTGAAGTTTTGCATTTTGAAATCAAAGCCTTAAATTTTATTTGGAGAACAGATGGTGAAGCCATTTGAACAATTCACAAGATTGTAGCTGATACTGATAGGATTCCCAGCATCTCCCAAATCCCAAATGTTCTAAAACCAGGAGACCCAAAGAAGCACTGCAACATGAACTTCATTCTGGTCTAGCACTAAAGCCGAAATCATCATGCCCATGAGTTACAATATGTTTAATTTCATTAACCTTTACAGGTCATTAAATTTGGAGAGCAAGAACAAAAATAAATACAATAAAATAACCAGTTTATTACATGGTATTTCTAATAATGTTATCTCTGGAAAAATACTGACATAGCAAAAATACAGCTCACACCACTGACATAGCTTTCTGAACCCTCCCTTTCATAAGAAGGCAGCTCAGAGATGAAATTTAATTATGGACTGTTTAATCTATGTGAAGAAAATGTTTTAATTACGTTACTGGTGAGGAAAATTGTATATGGAGTTACGAAGCCAAGTTTCTCATAGCATTTTATTATAACAAAGGTACCAGATAATGCTAAATGGCTTGATTGCTTTTGGAGCCTACTAGTCCTTTAGCTGTACTGAACAGCTGTTAAACAGAAAAAAAGCGCTTCTGCCAGAACTTTTATATGATTTAAAGAAATCAATGAAAATTAGAAGTGAGTAGAAGATATACCTTATTTTCTAGAGCATTGCTCCACTCTTTCAATAAGTTAACATGCTGCACTGCTGAGCTGGCTTCATGTGCTTTAATTTGTTGGTTTGTTCCCTGTGACAACAAAGAATTTATACATTTTAGCCAATTCCACTTCTTTTAAACCTACAAAGAAAGAGTATATCAAGACATCGAACCAACACTACATTATTTTGGTTCACGGATGCATGTTGCAGAACTGTAGAGAGAAGGGAAATCTACTTGGGAATTTACAAAAGTCAGGAATACATTTAATATAGCAAGTGTTTCAAACAACTGCCATATATCTCCATCCAGTGTACTTGATACGTCAGAGACAATAAAGATGAACAAGATTTACAAAACGAATTGTATTTTGGAGTCTTCTGTGTAGCTTTACACTAAATAAAGCACAATAAAACTCGAGTCAGACAAAACCTAAAGTGCCCAATTCCCCAAACCGTAATTTAAAACTTCTGTTGTATTTCATGCACAGCTTCATAAGCACTAAGTTCTTCCTCAGTTGAGTATTAAAAACAAATATGTAAGATAAATTTATCATCACTGGAAACCGCCAGCTTTATAAACTACTTTGAGAGATACTACAATGCCTCGTTTGTCATCCAAAGATGTTACCATGATTGCTCTATGATATTCCAATATGCTGCCTCTGCACAACCTAAATGCTGTTACAAATAATCACTATATAAAAAGTTTACAGAACACACATAGATCATATACAGAGTACATAAGATGCAGACCATATTACTTTATTTGTACTGTGTTGCATTACACCTACCTCAGTAAGTGTTTTGCAATGCAGAGTGTATTAGCTTTGATGGTAGGTATGCTGTAAAGCAACTGAAAGGATTACAATGATCCTCAAGGTATGTACTCTATATAAAATACTAAAAATATATATGTGGATATATGTACATATATGCACACATATACATACATAAAATGAATGGCAATACATACGACATAACAGTGGGCAGGGTTACAGCATTGATCAGTTCGACCACTAAGAGCATTACTGTTAACGCTTAAAATGATGAATGCTCATTATTTAAGAACCTGGAAATACCTGCAGGAAGTAGTTTACTGAGAAGTGTTGCTGCTTACAGTTCTTGCCTCTAAGTTATCATGGGCTATGAAATGAACCACACTATCTGATAAACTCCATTTTTTCCTGGTAGCAGTTTCTGAAATTTCCTGGCTATCTCTTCATTATAGAAGCATCCAAATTCCTCAAGATATACAGTAAGGGAAGCAAAATATTGGAAGAGAGTGGAATTATACTACTAAAACTAAACTGAGGTTTGGCTTTTTTTATTTATGTTTTTATTTGTTAAAATATTGCAGGGATTGCCAGGATCAAAATCTAAAACTTTTTTTTAAAAAACAAATTTCTTGCTATGCTTTCGGTTATACACCTATGTGCACACAGACATATGAATGCACATAAAAACACAGGTTTTAAGTGTGCTAACCTATGTTTAACCTTAATAAAAATATTAAGACACACAAATGAGAGAAAATATAAACATACTTAGCTCAAGAAAATAAACACTTTAATAGAAACAACTGGAGTTATTAGTCTATTTTCTGAAGAACAAAAGTGACTTTCCTCTTATTTGAAGTTAAGAAGTTCTTCAAACATATCATTGTCCTATTTACACACGATGTACCTAATAACTGAACTCCCAAACCACTGCAGGAATGTGTGGGCTTTTTATATTTTTTATTTTCAATATGCAAAACCAAACACCTGCTGCATAATCACTTGGTGCAACTGGATGACTTTTTCTTAACCGAGACTAGAGAAGTCCAGAACTTTCACATCAAAGAGTTAGGTTCTATTTGCAGACTTTCATCAATTGGGAAGTATAATTGTTATATACTGACCTGAAAAGTGCAGCCATAACGCTTAAAACTACAGGTACTTGGGGCATTAATACATTCTGACAAATGTGCATTCAACTGCAATAGGAAAAAAGTGTGAGTTTTGGCAAAAGACGTTTGCACGATAATGCTCAAAACATAAAGGGCACAAAGTTATCAGGTTTGTATCGTGTGCCGTTTGCAGAACATACATGTGTGTATATTTTCTCCAGTCTGACCTAAAGTGCAAATACTATATATACACATATGTAAACCACACGCACATGCCAATACAGTATACAGTGTGATACATTTAATATACAGTGAAACTTCTACTAAAGACTATTTCAATAGGCAACCCCATTAAAAAAGGCAAACAAGAACACACTCCACAATTATTTATATGATTCCATTTGACTTTAGTGAATGACTAATCTTTTCTCAAAAAGTGATTTTTTACTGGTGTTCTGAGCGAGTCTTAAGATCAGTTTCACTGTAAAGTACATTTTTTCTAATTCGAATTTCACAAGGAACCGGTTTTTCAAAACATAACATGCAATTCTCCGTGCCTAAATTTAACAGTTAAATTACACAAAAAAGACTAAACAAGTACTGCATGAAACAGACAGCGTTTCAGAATAGGTACAGTTAAGTAACTTTTAAAAAATGCAGTACACAGGATTAAAACTGATTAGTAAAATGCCTGCATTTCTCACAGATTGAGATTTATTCCAATATCTTGGATTATTACAGCACACACCACTTTATTTAAAAATAAACCAATTCACAGAAGCATATACATATATATAGCCAGCAGCCATTGCAGCACAGAGGGCAGCAGCTGGATGCAAACTGCCTAAAAGTTGGAGCAAAGAGCCATTTTTGGAAGAGACAGTGCAACAAACACTCTCTCTTCAAAAACAGGATCTGCAGTTTTTATTTCCCACAAAGCAGACAGGAGCCAGAGTCTAGCTCCTCAGCTGGCATCACTCTTTTGGGTTTCAAAATCTCATTTCAAATTCCCACACCCTAAGCCCCACATGACTCAGCTCATCCACCTCCATGGAAAGAAGTGGTGAACCAATTCTGCTTTGAACATGTAGCTCTGGGACAGGACAGTCTTTAAAATCTGATACCGAGATGCAATCGGTCACTCATCTCTGATAGACATCTATTATGTTCTAAACACTGTCTGTAGAAATTCACAGTAGTTTCAAAAGACACATGGTTCAGAAAGAAAATAAGACCAAATAAGAAAAAGACATGTGGTATAACAGGCTTTACGAGAATGCCAGATTTTCAACTTCTCAAAACTAGAAGTCTGCCAAAGAGTTATGAATTAAACGTGAAAAATTGCCTTTTATTCTACAATAAGATATTTGCTTGTTATACACTACAGAATTTTCTCAAACTGTTAGGCAGGCATTTTCCCATTTTCTGCATTAGAGTCATTGTCCCTAACCATGCAGCTAATACATACATTTTCACAGTATCAGAAAAAAATTAAGCAAC
The DNA here is from genome assembly GCF_963921805.1 of Phalacrocorax carbo. Taxonomy (NCBI): domain Eukaryota; kingdom Metazoa; phylum Chordata; class Aves; order Suliformes; family Phalacrocoracidae; genus Phalacrocorax; species Phalacrocorax carbo. Next base: position 26,680,201 of record NC_087521.1, on the reverse strand, counting down.
ATACAGCAACAGATGATGCAGGGCAAGATGACTCTTTGAAGTTCTGACTCTACCAATGGTTTCAGAACCCAATTCTGACTGTATGTGTAACAAGCCAGGCTTTAATGGGTCAATTCTTATTAGCACTCAGATATACCTCTTCTCAAAGTAACTGAAGTCAAGATTTGAGAATAAGCGTAAGTGCTCCAGAACCTGGTTCTAAACTCAGAAGTAAGCACTCAGAATTGGCTCAGTATACGTATTTTCTCTTTTCTTAGCAGCTCGATTTCTGTTAATAGGTACAGTATCTATCATATATTTTATATTTCATTATCCTGGGGGAAAAGACTGCCCGTGTTCGACAGGTGCCTTATGTGCCCTGTGCACTATGACATGATTAATAATTTACAAGCGTAACTGAAAAGTAGTAGGACTCCAGCTCAGGAAGTATCAGTGAAAAGAGAAAAGCTTATCCTCAGATCAGAAACCTAACTTTCCTTAAGTGAGGCTTGCAGAGTGCTGTATAAATAAGCTCTTCCCCATCCTTGGTGAGTAAGTTCTATTTTTAGGAAAAAATAACACACATCAACTTTGACAGATGTTACTTATATCCATTTATGTACCAGAACATGGATCTGTTCAAACAAAACAGATTTTTTAAAAAAACTGGTCTATATATTACTGCAAGCTTCTACACATTAAAATAAATTTTTATGCATGATTGCATCTGGCTGTTGGAATGTTGTACTCATATTACCCTGTATCTTACGCTAATTCTTTAAGCATCAGTTATTATTTTTCCCCAAATTTAACAGATTTAATAATAATTCAAGTTTTTCTATGGAATGATTCTACATATTTATAGGATTTTTCTACTCTTTATTAACTCTTGTCAACGTGCACTAAATTTTAATTATCTCTTTTTATTTTACTGTAAGCTAACTACCCCAAGATGCTGCTCTACTGTGCTCAACAAATGCTTCAAATGGGGGAAGGGTGGGGGAAGCTAGTAAAATGAAAGCAGGAAAGACATGCGCTAGTCTTGGGCAAGCCAAGTATAATAATGACACAGAACTATGAAATTATTTATTTTAAAAAAGTTTTTCAAGAAATCATTAATAATATTTGAGTGTTATCACACTTAACTGTGTGGTAGAAAAAGCTTTTCTTTAGATCTCACATTTTAATAAGGAAATGGCTTCTGGCAAAATTCTTGCGAGATCTTACTAAAACAAATTATTTAATTTTTCAGCACAACACTGGGCATGACTTCTTACCTCGCTCCTCATGAGCGTTTTAACACTACATTTATGAGGACACGAAACCATGACACACGGGCAGTCTGTATCTTCATGTTTCTACAGAGGAAAAAGCAAACAAACCACAAATCAACTCTTACTCTGAAATTAAAGAGAGGACTTACCTGCGAAGAAAAGCATCCTACATTAAAAAAAAAACCCAAAACACAAGATTTTTTTTTTCAATATTTGTTCCAATTGTGCAGAGTTAAAGAATAACAATTGATGAAGCATCAGTTTATGCTTTTGATAGATGTGTTGACATTCTGAAGCAAGAGTAAGGATTTTCTTGTGTTTTCCCATACAGAATACATCTATTTGCTTCCCCCATTTTATAGTTTTTACTTAGAGCAATGAAACAAGAATAAAAGTCAAGTTTTCTTCCCCAAGAATTACTCACAAAAATGGGCATCTTTAAGAGCAAGCAGAACCACTGCAGATGCCCTTTCAGTAAGGCTATACAGTGCATGGAAAAGCTCTTCAGAAACGTACATTGCCCACTCTCAGAGAATCTCTCTTTCCTATGTATAGATATTCCCCTTCCAATTCTTTTCTAATTTTGATTCCCAAACATCTGATACTAAGTCTCACTATTATACATCCAAAGCTCAAAGAGATGTTGAAATTTTATCATGATGCTGGGCAGGCATTTTGATCTGAACCTAGATGATGACAGATACTTCAGTATAGCTGTCAAACCATATCACCATAGGGAGGGAAGAAAATCAGACACAAGCTAATTGAATTTACATTTCTTCTCAGTTTTTCTCAACAAAATGAAAAATCTGGAGAAAAAGAATTTCGTTTCATGTCAAGTGATGTGTCTCATTCAACTTGAAACGAACTGTTTCATTTCTGGTACTTAAGAAAAGCAAAGGAAAAAAGGTCTAGATTTATAATCCTGTTAGAACAGGAAGGACAAATAGCATACCCTTTTTGCCTAGTAATGATGTCTATTTTTGGAAACAAACCCAAGATGTAAAGGAGAGCCAAGCTTTGAGCTGTGAAATAGCTTGGTTGAGAACTCTCTCATAAAACTGCAAATATTTGAAAACGTACACCTCCACACTTTTAAAAACAGATCAGGTATGCTGCTATGAAGCAAGTCTATGCTGCCACCCTTCTTACTTGCACTAGTTCACTTGGTGTAGCACACGCAGACAGACACAGTGACAGAAAGCAAGGAAGCCTAAGTTGCTCCTTAGCCAGAGAGCTGGGACAGCCTCCCAAAATGCAGGTGTGAGGAGCTAGCTTCAGTCCCTTCCCACCAGGACATGGATACCCAACCAGGAGCAATGCTAACAGACTGACAACAGCTCTCCCCAGAGTAACCTCTGTCCGGGTGACCGTGGTATTCCTCTGATAAGCAATGGCTCACAGGGCCATTTCTGCTCAGACTCAAGAACTGGACCTGGGACCCCCCTCATTCTGACCACATCTGTAATCGGGTTGCAGAGAGACATCACACACTACCACACAGCTTTGGGAGCCTACTGCCCTACAAACTTCTTTAGTGGTTTATCAACTACAAAACTAGAAAAATAATACTCCCTTCTAACATTCATTCTCTAATTTTAATTCACTCTCTTCTCCAACGTTCCCAAACTACCTGCCAAAGGCTATGACATTGACTCTCGGTTCATGATAAAAAGACAACATGCAACTTCTTCTCAGCCCTCTCTCCAGTTCTCCTCCTCACTCCCCATCCCAGCCCCCACCCACTGAAACCAAGGGGAGCCTATCCAGCGACTTCAGCATATACCAGCCTAATCCCATTCCAGTGGCAGAATCCCCTTCCTACCAACCAGCTAAATTCACACAGTCGAGCACACAAAACCAAAAGCCAAATGCAGGCTAAAATATGGGTGACACCACGTACAGGGAACCTGGCACAGATGAGGGGAAGGCAGGATATTAACTGGCTCCTCACAGAAGCAAGTGCCACACTGGGAACATGTCTAGTTCCTGAGCAGTGACAAAGGAGCAAGATGACAACATCTTGTGTCTTCCCCAGTGGCTGTCCCAGTCAGTATTTCATACTACTGAGCCCAGATTGCCTTGCTAGGGTCTGCCAGGGACAGTCTTTTTGTGTCCAGGCTGGTAATGAAGAGCCTAGGCACTACCTAATGCTGTCATTCCACATCTGTATCATGTTACTACTGTCCAAGTATCCATTTTATAGAAGAATCACTTCCAAGTAGTTTTGTGGATTATCCACAGAAAAATAAAACAATTCAGAAGCATTTCAGGCTACTAATTTCTGTTTTAACAATGCACCATCCTTGACTGCCAGGAGTTACAGGATGGAAAAATGTATCTTTGTGACAAAAACCCCCCAACTTTTTAGATGGGTTAAACAAAAGAAAAGAACTAACCTAGTGACAGTGCAGGCAAGACAAACGCAATCTGAGAAAATGTGTACTAACATTGTTAACTATATAGTCTGCCTCCAACAACGGGGATTTCCTACCCCACAGGTCATGGGATTCTATGAAGACATGAACCGTACGTACTCCGGTAAAATTATTTTTGTTTCCATTTGCATACCTTTTTTCTCGGTATGCTCCCTCTATCTCCATTTTCAGTTCAAGTCACTGAGGCCTGTTTCGGTCATTATTACATTAGAGAAAATCTTAGGCTACAGAAGCTAGAGATGAACTCAAGGTCTGGGTGACAAAACTCAAATGAGAAGTCAAAAGAACTCTTTCATTCAAGTGTACAGTCTCATTATGCTTCTGAGTCTCATTACCAAAGTACAATGAGATAACATTTTATCGGGCCATAACAAATAGAAACGCAGATCATTTTTATAATCATTGCACTTTTAAAAATCTAGACAAAAAAATTGAAAATAGCAGCCAATTGCTAATCTTCTAATTGTGGAGCTTTCTGTATCCTTAAAGCAATGTGGAAGCAAAACTGTCCTTATTCTAGGTAGTGAAACATATAAGCCAAAGATAACGTCAGAACATGTACCACACTTTGGAAATGTTCTGATTTATAAATGCAGATTTATTTAGAACTTTTAAGGGCAGGTGAACAGGGGTACCACCTTTAATACAATAAAAAGTGACATTTCAACATAAAACTACATTTAAACAAACTTCTCCAGTTCTCTGGATAAGTCAATTCTATTACCTATTAAAGCAACTCAGAATTCCACCACTTAAGATTCTGTAGAACAATTACTTTATTTACAAACACTTTTCTGTACTTCCAAGTAATACACCATTCTTGTTTCCAACATGCATGCCTAAAATAGGTTTTACTGTGAATTAAAAATCTGATCGACTGAGACTTGTCTCAGCTTCTGAATATCTTGAAAGCTACTGCTAGATCAAAGATTTCATAAATGTCAAATCCATCAACATCTGATAAAAGAGGGAGCTCTTAAACTAAAACAACATTCTATGTTTCCCAAAACATAAGGATGATTTCAGACTCTCAAGAATTTACCTATATTGCTCCTATAAAAATAAACTGCCTACAAGGAACCTATCAGCATGTTGCTTAGATATGGAAATCCAGCTTGTACAATGAGACATATTTAAATACCACTGATTTTTGTCTCTTAACACACATTTTTTAATGTTACTCTTTGCCTCACATCAATTCCCAGCCTAAAGAAAATTCTGAGAACAGCATCCATAATCTAACGAAATACAGTTTCACAGCTGTACCAGAATGTACAAGAATAAACGCAGTGTAAACTTAATTTTCTCTGTGCATTTTCACATCTCAGCCACCTTATGCTAGGGACTGAACAATTGCTATAGTACCAGACCTTGCAAGTATACACTCAAATAACTGAAAGCCAGATCTAAATCAGAACTTGGTGAAATTCTACCTATACCTTTTTGTAACAACATCCCTGAGCAAAGAATGCTTCTCATCACAGAGAATTTCATTTTTATTTGTGTTCTTGTGTACTGCTTGTCAGGTGAAGTCTTATATCACTTTTACTCTACTAGGAAGGTCAGAAATCTGAGACCATCAACTATGGCAACTATGTAAACAGAATTAAAAAAACAAATGTTACAATTACAGCAAGAGAGATTCAGCTTAACGCAGTTCAATGTGAAATATTGCAAACACAGTCAAGTTATATTTCTACATGTAAGGTATGACTTTCTCAACCTCTGCTCTATACCTTTAACTGATAACATGCTGGTTATCAGCCAACCTACTCATATGCCAAGAACAGCAGTAACCCTAACTAGGCTTGTCATGTGCCATTGCTAGTTATGCCAAGACAGAATTTGTTTTTACGTTGTTTCCTCTTTTCCTCTCATAACAGATCACACGGTACCGGAGAAGGATTACACAGAAAGATGCTGCTTCTCTAGTCAATTGCTGTGCTTATGCTTTCCCTGCACAACATTTAGTTCTTATGACGGTATTTGCATTTCTTATATCAATTTAAGCAAATTAAAAAAAACAACATAGCAAAAGTTACTTTAGTATCAATGGTATGCAGTGGGTCTGAATTTTTAAATGCAGTATCTGAACATCAGAAAAAGGAAAAACGTTTCCCAGTCAGTGCAGTAGCTGGTGTTCTTGTAGAGAGACAAGTGTGTTTTGAAAGTCAGCCTATTTTTTTTTTTTGACTTACTAATTCTGGCTGAGAGGCCAAGGCTCTACTGGCAGATACAGAGAAGCACAAGAAGAGTTATTATTCCACATTAATGTATGGAATCTTGTTCTATATATACAAGAAAATACTGCACCTGCAACATAATCATTGGGACTTGACTTTTACAGTATTTACAGGTTGTCTCCCGGTATTTACAGGTCTTCTCTACATGGTCTGGCAAATCCTTTCTCAGTATTTTTTCTTTGCAATCAGCATGAGGACATGAGAGTTCTTCAAACTGACAATCAGTTTTCAAATGCATCTGAAAGATTAAAGAAAAAAAAATAGTCAAGCCAACTAAGTTTTGTGCATGTCTTCTATCCTTTGAGACACCCCACGTTAAATAACTCAGAACAAAAGTAAGCAAAGTTATTTTGTGCACTACGTTGTGCAAGAGCAAACACTAACAAACCTGCTCAGGAATACATTTCTGACTTTACACTCCATTTACCAAAACAGCAGATTTCACTGTATTATAGATGTATGTGAACTACTTTTACACTAAAAGCATTCCATCACAGTCCAAAATTCCACACAGGCTATTTAAACAAAAGGTAAACATTCTTTTTCAAGGTATATTATTCCACATAAACATAGATGCTGCTGTAAGTTGTTTAAGTACCTGAGCTTGCTCATTCAAATCAAGTTTAAGTACCTTCACATCTCACTGCAGACTGCTGTCTAGCCATCCCTTCCAACTGTTATTTTTGATTTTTGTATTACTGCTATGTTATGCCTTCATGAAACAAAGCTACAAGTTATTTTGTACAAGTCGGAAGAAGCCAAAGGTTTAACTCCATGCGTAAACCACTACTTACATGAGCGGATTAAGAGTGGTCAATAAAAACACACCAAAAAGGATTTCAAATTTCTCACATTTGTAAAGTACCCACTGAGATTTTTCCCAGTTTTAGTTCTCTCTCCAGTTCCCCATTGCTTCATGCATTTACATTTCTGAGATTTAGTGTCACACAGTCACATGATTTTTGGCTACAATTCCTTATAGCTCACCAAAAAGTTGAGTTTCGAAACAGCTGAACTCTATTCTGTTATTTATAAATCAGATTCACCACCAGTGTGAGCAAGTCCAGAAATGGACTGGGGTTTTAACTGGCAATATTTCTTCTCATTCTTTAGCTCAAAAGAAAGCTTACGACTATGTTATATTACTTACTTACCAGTAACTGACCCAAAGATAGTTGTTCTTTACAGCCCTTGTTTTCATTTCTACAGTATATTTGAAGGGCAAGTAGTTCTCTCCTGCAACAATTATCTTTAAACACCTGAAAAATCAAAAATCACTTTATTTTAGAAATTTAAAGACATTCAAGAATATACAAGTTCAAATTGGCCATGCAATTTGGCCAAAGCAGTGTCATTTAATTCTAGCTTTATGTGCCAGAAATAAAATCCTACCATTCACCTTCTTTTGAGCATGCACATCACTATGCACCTCTACTATGAAGCAGCCCAGTGAAAGAGAATATTTGGACAGGTGCTCTACTACTTTTTCACTTTGACTATAAATATAATAAAGTGAAAGGTACAAGAAAGGACTAAATTTTTTGCTATTTGTTTGCTAATAATAAGCCTGCATAAGCTAGAACTCTCTACATTGTTTGGGAAGGTGGCATGTTAGGCACAATACCATAAGACAAAAAAAGCCAAAGCACAGTGGTTCAGAGAGAAGGGATTTCACGGAAGGCGGTCCCCCAACAACCAGACAGGTTAGTTGGAACACCTACTTGCACTTCAGTAATAACACAGAATTCAAGACATTTTCTAAGGTCTTGGACTAGAGGAGGTTTATTATTTCACAGATAAGCAGGCTTTAGCCATCTCTCCATTTTAATGTTTATAAGCCTTTCCTTGCAGTTCTATTATAGACAAAAATGCCGAAGTTAGAAATAGGGAGCTCAAGTTTTAGATTTTTCACCTCTTATGGGTGATACCCCATAAAAGATAAGGAGACAACAGAACTGCACTCTCAAGAAGCCCCATTGTTAACAACAGGAACTGGGGATGAGGATTTAAGACCATTACTACTATTTTGAAGTCCAAAACAAAGGGATAAAAACTTCTAGTCATTTTGCAAGTGCTTTCATGACCATTAAGAAATACCAAAGAACCAATCTCAACCTACGACTACTTCTCCGACAGAGTTCTGTGGTACGCTGCAGGGATACTGTAATTACAGTGCAGTTCTGCCTGCTAATGTTTAACAACAAAAAAGAACTATGATCAGATCTGTCCAGCGATTATAAATACAGTTTGTCCAGTACCAGTGAAGAAGGAAATGCTGGAACCATTCTCATCCAATCTCATCTGACAGAGGTCACAGATTTCTGTTTACTTTTCAGATGCGTATGTGAAATTTAATGACTCAACAAATTTCATTTGAATAATCAATTTGCCAGTACTGCAGTATTTTTTCCAAAGTAATTCACAGGATTACTAGGTACAGTTCTGCTGACTGAAGTTAAAGTAAGAAGATAATTTTTAAAGTTTATCCAAGCTCTTAAGTGATTTTGGATGTGAGCACTCTATGGGAAGAGAGATGTTTCCAGTTTCATGAAAATCACTGACTTGCACGGTTAGTCTAATGCGTACTTAATATACACTGCCCTTCTTGTCCTCCTCCTGTTTTAGAGATATCTGAAGTTTCATAACAAATGTACATATTTATGTATGTTGGGAGCTAGAAAGTAAGAGTTAAAATGACAAATAAAGTAGGCATCATGATCTGAGTTCCTGGAGACCCCATCCATGTAAAGTGAATTACACTGAGACTGTTCAGAGAACCATTCTGAGTCAAGACAAGGAGAGATTAAAGTACCCACTAACTTCTTGAAAACAATTACTATTACAAGTATTCATTTAGGCACGAAAGACTACTAACAGGAAGAATTTACTAAACACTTTAGAAAAATCTAATGTAAAAACTGCATAAACCATGACCTAAGTAAAAAAGAATCTTCTCTACCCTCAACCTTTCAAAGGCAACACAAAGTTTTGCTGTGAAAAACAGTGAAGAGGGTATCAGTGAAGTAACTTATCCATATAAAAAGAATCTGATTCTATTACAGTTACTCTAACTCCACTCTGTTCTTTAGTGAAGCAGTAGACACTGGTCTGGAGCCAAATCAGGAGTAAGGTTTGCCAGATCTATCACATTTCTGCATCTACAGGAGATGCAGTATTTTTTTTAATCATCCTCCCAGTTGACAGGAGGACAACTGCAATGTGTTGCTGCAGCTCCCAACTATGAAAAACAAGATGTGACACCTGGCTGGACAATTAGGGAAGAAGCTGACATGTTTTCTACCATGTGGTTAATGCTAAAAATGAGCTGTCTTCCTATATAAAATACATGGTTTAAGGTTTTATAACAAAACCATCTTCCTCAGCTTACTAGGCTTATGAAATAATTACCATAAAGCAATAACATCTTACATACGCCACACAATTGAATACTCTTGAATAAGAAACAACAATACCTTATCTTTTACTATGCTTTCTTGACACGCTGTACATTTTGGACTGGAAGAACTGGAGAGAAAAGAAAACAGAAAAAGTATTTTAACTCATCTGAATTTTTGGAGTACAAAAATTTCCATTTATGAGGCCCTTTATGATTATTCAACATATTTTAAAATCATTAGAAGTGGATATAGTTAATTTTTGAAATAACATCATGTTATCTCATCAATTTGAACACTGAGTTTTCAGTGGACAGTATCTGGCATTCCCAAGGAAATAAGACCACTACAATTCCTCCAGTCAGCTCCACAGTGGTTTTCTTCAAGGCGGCAAAATTCATTCCGTTTTACAGGCAAAATATTGTCTCTTCAATTACCCAGTCCTTTTTCAGACAAGACCTAATTAAACCTTACTTTCCCCAACACTTAATAATAACAAATTTATGTCCACCTCCTTCAAGTCTGTTCTAGTTTTAGCAACTGTTACAGACCCTTGCTCCCTCCTTTTTCTTAGCTATTGCCCGTAGGTGTTTTGGTGATCTCATTACCAAACTTGTGATCTCTTAGACAACAGGTAGGTTGAGGAGCAGTGGTCTGTGAACAGAAGCTGGAGTGCAGGAAACCTGGGTTCCTACAGCTGTTTCTGACTATGACCTGTCAGGCATCCTAGTATAAGTCATTTCATTCCCTTTTAGCTCCTTTTCCCATGTAAAACGGGGACAATCATATTGATCTCCCTTGTAAAGGACTGAGATCTATGGATGAAAAGCACTAGGTAAAAGCTAGGTGAATTCTCTTGTAAAGCAACTCATTGACAGGCTACATAAGTTGTAAAAGGTTGAGTAAGTTTGATTATGGTATATAATCAGTATGGTCATTTCAAATCATCTCACCGGCTTCTGCTCCTTGAACTGACCATTCTGTGTCTCATCATATTTCTGAGCATCTTAACTACTTTGCAGCTTCAACATCTCCAATATTTTTCTTAAGTAAAAAAAAAAGGGACGGGGGAGAAACTAATCTACTTGAGGGCATACAATGTTTAATACAATGTCACGCTTTCCTCGCTCTTACTGAATTCACTCAGGCATCCCACTTGCTCTTTTAAACTACTGCTGCATACTGAGCAGTCATCTTCACTGTGTTATCTACACTGACTCCCAATTCTTTGTCCTCAAATAACCCTAGAACAGAAGCTGCTAGCATATAATCAGCGTGTGTGTCTGCAGCAGCGTATCAATACCAAACGAAAAATTTTTGCGCCAAATACAGAAACAATGTGAACTTGTTTTGCTTCCAATTTTATGGCACACTTTTTATTTCTCAAAAAAGGAGCTGCAAATTTAAGTTTAATACAGGATTTGTTTGCGACAAGCACTGAAAAGTAGTGAAATAACTTGAATGAAAGAGCAATGTGGTAGATGGTCTTACCCACGTGTCCTTTTCAATAACAGACTGGTTGGAAAGTCAGGAAGGTAAAATTACACATATTCCAGCTGCACTGTAATAAGCACATGTGCATATCTCACAGCAGGGAAGGAAAACTGCCCAGATTCCAGCAATGCCAGAATTGTTACTGCTTAGATTTTTAAGGATCTGCTCTGTCCATCTGCACACATCTGAGCATGGCAGGTGCTTACTTTTCTGCAGTCACTGTTATTAACCACAGAAGAGTCTTCCAAACACATATATTCAGAAAGAAATAACTGCATTTCTTAGACACAAGCTACACCTTACCTGAAAATGTGTATTGAAAGAAAAGTTGGTGGGGGATTTTGGTGTTGTTTTACATTTGACATGCTGCACAAAACCTACAGGAGTAGATTAGTGAGCTATGGACCCTTGTATTTGCCCAGTACAGAGGTTACTCTTTATCATGAGACAGAGTAATGTAACATCCTCCAATCTCTTTGCCATGCTGTATGTAGTCTTGATTTATGTCTACCTGAGATTATATTTCACTTGGAACTATCATAAACTAACACCTTAAGTCAGGTTGCTCACAAAAAGTGAACAGATCACTAAGACCTTCTAAAGTCAAATCCTCTCCCTCAGTAATCCAGTGTTGCACAGCCTCTTCTGTACCTCTGCTTTCCTAGTAGTAAATGGAAGTATTGACTGCTTATTTATCCCAGGAGACTAAAGCTTGCAAAATGGTCTCCAAACATTAAACCAAGTTTTGAAATCACACTCCTGAATACGATCAGTAGCAATGCATCAAAGTTGAGAAGCAAAGAAACATACTTCTACTGATGCACAGATACTTCTTAAAAGCTAGATACTCCTTGAATGATCACACTTTTATTCCTACCTAGACTGGGAAAGACTGCATCTCCCAGCATCCATTTTATCCCTATAACATTCACTCACCCACTTTGTACTCTGGCCCAAAAATCTCAGTGATAGAGAAGCAGGCCTTCCTGACCTTCCTGGAATCCACAAAACATACAAGCCTCAGGACATACAGATAGAAGGGTTACTGGGAAAGGAAGTTCCACAAGCAATTACATTTATCCAAGGGTCCCACCACTCAACTGTAAGGCTGGGTCCACAGCTAGGTTAGGTACTATCGCTCTGAGGAAACTCTGCAGACTCACTTGCTCACACAGCCACAATTTACTAAATGTATTCTACACCAAACTAGCCATATTAGCAGTCATGTGAAATAGCTGCTCAGTCTAGGCTCCACAGGCAATGAAATTCTTACCTAACACATCACTATGTGGGATTAAACCACTTTAACAATTGTTTTAACAATATAGATAGAAAGCTTAGTTATCTCATTCTGAACCAGACTAGAACACAAATGTTTGCACCAGCACACAAGCTGAAGGCTGCTTCAAGCCAGATCATTAGCTTAATGTATTTGTAGAGCTACAATGGTGTTCATGCTATTTGCAGCAGTTCACAAGATTTAAAGGTATCAACATATTCCATCACAACAAACAACATACCTTAGCAAGGCATTCATGCAGGTCTCACAGAATCTATGTCCACATTCAGTCTGTTTAGGATTGCATAAGATGAGATGACATTTTTCACATTTATACTTGTCTTCCACTGCATTTACAAATTTCTCTTTGTAGCCACCTTGCTCTGGAACATAAATGGATGCTGAAGGACTGCGATCGGGATTGGCCCTTTGTTGTACCATTTCTACAGATAAAGGGGGTTCTGTCTTCTTACTGGTGTCCATGCTCTAAAATAGTTTCTGTGAAGCAAAAAGGAGAAAACTGCTGAGAAATGAAGACCTCTTCCATCTTCCCATTTAAATAAAACAAATACAGCATCTCTGAGAGACTATGTAAAACCAGAAAGCACTAAGAACAAATGCACATCCACTCATCATGTGAACATACTACATACATAACTGCCTAAGTATATCAAGCATACAAAATCTGTAAACTATTCTACATTTTTCAAAGGCTCTAGAAGGGCAAGAATTAGAACCTATTCCTGAAAGCTAAGTGTTCATTAGTTATGGGCATCAGTCTAGGAACAAATAAGAACAGAGCTTGCATTCCTCCATACCCTTCTCTCTCTCTCTCTCTGAAAACTGTCCTTAATACTGAAGTTGTATCATTAGAGGAAGCAGCAAGGGGTGTGGTGGAGAAGGTGCACCAGACAGTACCTTGCATGGTACTACTCATATGCTACTATAAAAAGAACACAACCGCCAGTGTCCTATACAGGATATCTGGAGTCTATGCAGCTCCACTGCCAACTTTTCCTGTCTAGCCCACACAACAGCAAAGTGTAAGACATACTGCTTTAAGTCTGTTTTAGAACAACACAACAGGTTTTTACTTATTAAGCACTGTCAAACCTTTTCATTGTACACTCCCACCTGAAGAGACAGGCAATACAATTCTAACTGGCAGAACAGAAAGGCCTATATAGCATGGCCACTTGATTAATTCACCAGGACTAAGCAAAACTGACAGGCAGCTGAGAAAATAATTAATGCAGTTGAAGACTGAATTACAGTACCTATTATCTTGGACTATGATTCTTCTAGGTCAGCATGCAAAGCATTAGCAGAGTAGCAGAGGAAGAATACCCCAGGTTAAATTTTAAAACCTGTTCTCGGTAATTTCTGTGCTTATCTTGTAGTCAAACAAGTGTAAGTGGCCATAAAAAACCTCAGCACATGAAGGAGAAAGCACAGTTGGAGGATACACCACCTATTTACACAAGGGAAATGCTAAGCTATTTACAAGAGAAAGGCATACTTCAGTTCTCCCTGCATGTTAACTGACCCTTGAAATATAAACTTATTCCACTGCTCTACAGTCACCTCAACTGCTACAGTTATAATTCAACTTTAAGCCGCAGAACGAAGAAATGACACACAGTTTAATTCTCATTTTTGAAAGTATATCCACCAATACCACAAAGGGAGTCCAATGCCTCACATCCCAAATACGCAAACCTTCTTGCACACAGTTTTTGTCATCTCTTATCTTCCCTTGCTAAGCCCCAAAAAAGTACTTGTAATTAAACATATTTTCTTGTAGATCATTTCTGTATCTATACTTTTGGTATAGAGCTCTCCATGGAGACTGAACAGCCAAGGAAATTTCTTTCATTTGTGATGCCAACTGTTATTTCTAGAAACAAAAGACAAAATCATTGTGATTCATCGCTGATACCATTTCATGGCTTTACCAACACCAGCTGAGCAAGGGTAGAGGTGCTGAGTGAAGAATCCCCACTTCATTGCCCCCTTGCCCCAGGAGAAAGCCTCTCCGTATCTCCACCAAACACAGAGCCCAAGGAAACCATCCTCATAACTCAGTACATAGAACCAATGATTGGGTCTTATTCACAACCACAATAAAAAAAAAAACACCAAACCCACAAAAACATACCAACAAAAAAACCAAACACACACAAACACAAAAACAAACACCAAAACACCCCACCCAAAACAGCATCTGCAGTAACTGAAAGGGAAATATAAATTCTGGTCCATAATTTGAATTAACATCTGGCTGCTCCTTGTCTACTCTTCCAGGACTGCAGTCTAATGCCTTGGCAGAACAATATCTGAAGCAACAGAAAAATCAGTGTTGAACTGAAAGTAACTTACACTTCCCATTGATGAGGGAATTCAGATTATTTTATATCTGGGAAGTATGCAAAGCCTGAACTAGTGTTTTAGCAGCAAACATTTAAAAAAGCAGATAACGGCAACACTGAAGAGGCAATTCAAGAGATTGCAACCAGCACATAAGAAATGAGATGTGATGCCAAGAACAAGAGTCTGAAAGACAACGAGGTTAAGAGAAGTGCCAAGAGTAAGAAAGGAAAGCAACTGACAAAAATAGTCTAGCTTTAGAGGTTGCCCAAGGCACAACTGCCATTGCTAAACATCTGTGGCTGGGCAGGAGGGAACCCATTCATGAGCTTAGGACCTGGCACTGTGTTGCAGTTGTAAGAGAAAAGGAGATAAGCAAGAGAGGAAAAAAAGTGCAACTCCATAAACATCCAGGCTGGTGAAACTTAGCTACCTATGGATTTGCTTCTTGGGCGCAGTTGTGGGAAACGCTTCATTTGGAGCTTGCGGTTCAGGAATCTGTAAAGGTGTTCAGCCCTCTGATTTATGCTTCGTAGACAGACACTAATGCCTCTTTTCCTTCTGCAGTTCCATATTTTTTATAATATTCAAGACCTCTACTGTTCTGTCAACTCTTGAAGTCAAAAGTCAACTTCAGTCATGTTGACTGGTAAGAACAACACAGGGAATGTGATTTTCCTTAAAATGCCAGAATAAAACAAGGCATGACCTGATTCTGACCCACAAGAAATTCAGATAAAGAGGCACTAAAAGAGATGCTGACAGGAGAACTGGCAAGTCAAGAGAGCACAAAGTTCCTGAACTTACAAGTCATACAACACAACTACTGAACATCTGTTTTCCTGTTAAGTTTCTTCCAAACAAAAAGAAGCCAAAGATGATTAGAGAGGCGAAGCCTTCCAATAGCACAATTTCTTCATGGAAACTGAATAATTAGTCACAAGGAGGGAGGCAGGGGTGAGAAGGAGAATACTCAAGATTTAACTGAGAAAGAGTATGAATGCCAAACGAGCAGCAGGTGAGAGTTTCATAGAGATACGAAACTGCTCAAGGGCTGGACTGTCAGCTGTCAAGAGAGATTTCATACCAAAATAAACAGCACAGGGCTCCACTTTCGGAACTCACATATTGGATATCTTGTCACAGAAAAGAACCAGAAAGCACACTGATAAATAAAGTTTACTATGCAGTATGCCTAACAGTCAGATTTGTATGCCTCACATTTTATATTTTTGTCTTATGAAGAAGTATACAGACTAGAAAAGCTAAACATGTGCAGCACCAGAATAGCCAGCCTGGTGAGGAATTCTCTTCCACAGTACTCTGAACCGCCAGCATTTTCTTATGCAGTAAAACTAAAAGGCTATTCATGAAGTCCTGCAATAAAATACAACAGAGAACTGAGCTTAAAAGAACACCGAAACCTCATTACAATGAAAAAGCTGCATTTAACGAGGGCGTGGGGAGATGTGACGTCTATTGAACTGCACACAGACATCTGTATGCACAGAGTTACAGCCTCATGCACCTGAGTTACATGCTCTTACACCTGTACATGGTATCAGCGGTGAACGTAAGTGCAGATAATGCAAACATTTCAGCTGCCACTCTTTTGCAGACAGCTTTCTATTATGGTTTACATACCACTACAGGGTGACATCTGCAATGTCTTCTTTTCCTTTTCAGGAACCTTTAACAGCAGGACTCAGATTATACCCCCATAATCATGTTTCAAACTGCCAACAAGAAGCAATTTTGAAGTCACACCTCAGTAAGATACTATTGCACTTGCAGCAGTGAAGACAACACACTTCCAGAAAGCAGGGAGAAGAGTCTGACTAGAACTTTCAAGATAGGCCAGTTCTGGTGGGGGCCTCCGATTCCTAAAGGCATGGCAAGCTGCCATCAAGTCCAAGACTCCGGTTCTTGTTCAGCAAGATAAATCTTAACTCCTAATTCACCACTAGCTATTTCTTAAGCTCCAGTTGCTTATCCCTGGGAAATATCATCACAATAAAGAATACGACTTTTAGATGTCTTTTAAGGCTGTTACATCTTGGACAATCACCTTTCAGGACAGATAAACTCATAAAAAGAGACCGTCACCAAGGTCAGTTCTGTTCACTGTTGATTACATTCTTTCAGCCACCTGTCCTGCACGCAGCATATGCCTCTGCAGAGTAACAGAAGCAGAGATTGCTTGTGTCGTCAGATGGGTGACACTGCTTGCTCCAGTCTGTCATGTCTCACTGAGCTCCACTTTTGTCACTACTCTTTGTTCAATACAAGTGGTACTCAAGTTTCTGAGGCTGGACATCAGTTAATATTTCAGGTTGTATATACTGTAATAATTGTTACTTAACTCATAGTAACATTAGCACAAAGGCTGAGAAACTGGAAGCAAAAGTGAATTTACCAACAAAGATGTTCCAAGAATTAGACAACATGGGAGTTCCCAAATGAAAAGCATTTTGCTCCTTCCTTGTTTAGCAAAGATGCTGTTCTCACCCCCGAGAGGGCAGACATCCTAGAAATCTGCATTACTGTTCTGTATTATACCACATATACTTTATATTTGCTCCTTGGGAATAAAAACAATTTGCAACCTAGAAATACAATAAAACTTCCATAAAAATTCAAAATAAATTTTCATTAAAAAGAAAAAAATTTAAACTCTTACACAATCTAAAACACCCAAAAATTTGATTGCAAAAAGGACCACAGGATTTTGCATGTAGCAAGCTCTGCATGAAGACAGTTTCAATATATTGGCAATACAAAGCAAATAAGCTTTTGCCAAAGTTGTAAAATTCAAAAAGAGTCAAGAATGTACTTGAAATTGTTTTGTTACACTACCAGAGAAGAGGATAACAGAAGACACAATCTAATTTGGTTATTACTCAGGACAGAAAAGCTTTTCAATCAAATTACAATTTGCACTGAGAATGGAAGTTACTCAAACAGAACAGCACTGCATGCACAATATCTAAATGAAGCTCTTAAAGGAACCTGAAATCGGACAGGGAGCTAAAGATCACAGTAGTAAAGTGACCAATGAGATAGAACCTTTCCTCTTCAAAAAGTAGTTTGTATATTTCTATCTAAAACATGTAAAACCACACAAACTTCAGCATCTCACCCTAACTAGGTAATTATTTTTTTTTATAGCATGGGGTGTGGATTTTTTAGTCTAGCTTTTAATGACATAGGGCTTGTGACTGTGCTGTCTCTCCTCCCAGCCTCTCAAAATCACTTGGGAAACAACTGGACAGATAGGTTTCATGAAAATGAGCAGCTAGACAGGAACAGAAAGAGAAACTTAATGTAGTGTCCCAGTGAGCAAGAGACTGCAGAAGTGCAACCTCAATCATCATCACTTCTGTGGGGCCTGTCAGTTGGCCAGTCAGTACTCAATTACACCCATACCAGCCAAGACCACCTGCTCCCTTTTGTCCAGGCAAACTTCACGGTCTTAGTCCCCTCCAATATTATAATGGCAGGGGGTGGGCTGGAGGTGGGTGGGGTTTTTTTTAGTTTGTTGGTTTGGTTTGGGGGTGGTGGTGTGGTGTTTGTTTTTTGAGGAAGGGGGAGTAGGGGTACACAAGGGATGTAGTAGGAAGATGATTAGTAGGAAACCAGACTTCACTGCTTCACTGTTCACAAAATTTTCTTCTGTACTTTACAGGATACCCTCAGAGAGCCAGATGGTGGCTATTTCCAGCTCTTCAGCCTTCCTAGCCCATGCACTTTCTATCACCAAGAATTATTGCTTCAAGTTATCACACAGAAATCTATCTTAAAATTATTAAAACAATCTGAACTTTTGTCTTGTATTTCAGCATTGTATAGCTTCTAAAATTCCTAGCACATACTTACTCCAAAGAACATACATCCTTCTTTCACCATATTTTAGACAAGTCTTCTCAGTTCTGTGAACTTTCTACTTCTGAGTGTGATTATAATATGCAACATATGCTGTCATACCTTGATGACTGGTTAAATCAGTAACACAAGCTGAAAGCAGTATATTGGTGACGACGTGTTATCAAATTACTCAGTGCACACCTGTCAAAAAAAATTAAGCTAAGGAGGGAGACTGCCATGGGAATTCTTGACTCCACAGCTCTAAAGCATGAGGGTGCCTTGCTACAGAGGCGCATTCCCACAACAGCCACCCACCCTTCAGCCTGGCATTCTGGTAGAAGCCCCACTGTTCAGCCCAGACAGGGGCACAGAAGAACAATGGATAAATAAAATTCAAATACTCCTCAAAAATATCTAGGCAGTGACTGAAGCAGCAATGGAGTGGCACGTTTGCAAGCAGAGGACCATCCCTCAGTTTTATCTTGTGTGAGGTCAGAAGCCTTGGCATTTTCCCTCCTCTTGTTTGTGCAGGGGAACTACTGACATATTTTCTTTCCTCCATGCACCTGTCATGCTAGAGGCACTGTTCACTGTTTCTGTGCAGCATATATAGGATCAACCAACCAGTGTGGAGGTATTTCCAGTACACACTTTAAGCGGAAATTCTGAGGGGGGAGGCTGAGGATAAGGTTGCTGGTCACCAGTGCGAGATAAAACTAGGCAGTGAAAAAGGCGACGCAGTTCCTTATCATGCAAAACATTCAAACACTAAGTCTAATTCCTATACAAATATAAAGGCAGCACTGGTATTTAAAACTACTTTTTCCTTGTGTTAAAATAAATTGGGTATTTTAACTACTTTAAATTTTGCCCTATACTTCCACAAGCATCCACCTTCCTTGCATAAACTAATCCAAACCAACTGTAAAGAAAATCATGAGATCATACGTGTAATAGAAGACATGAAGATCAGTAGTAAAAACCACTACTTGGATATAAACAGGTAGGACAGAAGCATTTGAAAGCACACAGAAGGCACTGAGTATTCTCTGCACAAGAAGCTTCTGCCATCTGCGATCTCTTCACAGTCACTTATGAGCACAGTATCCCAGAGATGCTCGGGTTGGAAGACACCTCTGGAGGTTACCTAGCCCAACTTCCTGTCCAGAGCAAGGCCAGCTTCAAAGCTAGATCAGGTTGTCCAAGGCTCAGTTTTCAAAAGCTCCAAGGATGATGATACCACAACCTCTCCAAGCAACTTGTTCCAGTGCTTAACACTCCTCTGTGAGTTTTTGTTATAGCAATTATGGTGTGATATTCTTATGTAGAAAAAAGGCCTGTCCCAATACATGAACCTCTATGTTCTCAAGCAGCTAAACCAGATTTCACCATAACCTTTAAAGTCTCTATTCTGTAAAAATTATAGAACAAATAGCAAAACTACTTTTGGTTTGGATGGTACAGGCTATTCCTTCTTTTCCTATCTGAACTAGAAAATCAGAAGTATAACGAAAAATGGTATCTTGATATTCTTGCAAAAGAACAACCATGCATGTCACCTGAATCACAAACATTGTGTACTTCCTATGTTCTAGCTTGCAAGATGACTGAATAGCAGAAAATGAACGGTAAACTAAGTTTCACATTGTTTTATTCTTTTAATTTTTTATCACTTTCCTTGGCTCTATTTCTTTCAAGAATGAGTCCACACATCCATGTGAAGTGTCTTACAGGATTAAACCAGCATCCCAGTACAGGGAACTCAATTTAGCAAGCCTGTGAGACTATGCTTTCATGGAAACAGTTCTGATATGTACTCCCTCCTGTGCGTAACAAATTTCTGGATTTTAAACAGAAAAGATAGCATTGGACAGATGTACAAAGTAATTACATCAGTTTTAAGAGATAAGAATGGGAATATTTATAAATAATTATGTAGTATTCATCTCTTTTGGAGTATCCAAGAGCCCAGGGACTGACAGTTTTAATAACTACCCAATAACACATTGAATAGAATTAACTTTCAGGCTAACATACACTGCACTGATGAGAATAAACACTTTAAGAGGGCTTTAATTTGAACTACTAAAAAAAGACAACCGAAAAGTAATTCAGAGCAATTTAGGAAAGCTGATTTTTACCTGACACTATGTTCAACTATTACTTTTTTGAAAGTTAACAGCATTCTTTTGAATCATGACATATGGGCTAGCAAAACGGCTTTAAGAATCAGCCTGAGGCAGTAGTAAAAACAAAGTGTTTGTATTTTGACTTACACTTGCTATCTA
Organism: Phalacrocorax carbo; assembly: GCF_963921805.1. Classification (NCBI taxonomy): domain Eukaryota; kingdom Metazoa; phylum Chordata; class Aves; order Suliformes; family Phalacrocoracidae; genus Phalacrocorax; species Phalacrocorax carbo. The sequence continues at coordinate 26,659,580 of NC_087521.1, read as the reverse complement.
CAGCTCTCAGTAATTACTTCATAACCTCAGTGGGCTATCAAAACACAGTATAAAGTAATTTGAAGTGCAAGAAATCAAAAGCCTCTTTTAGAAATCAAAAGGCCTCTTAAGCTTTGAAAGCCTGGGTCACAAGACAACAGATAAGAGACAGGCAGTCCAAGCTCGCCCTGTGTTCTTTCTTCTGCATTTTGAATTCCAATTTGGGTTCTTGTTGGGTGCAGGAGAGAAAAGAGAAAACATACAAGGTTATTGCATTTCACCTATCAAATTAACCCCCAGCTGGGATCCAGCTTCTTTTAGTAGAAGCATTTAAAGAACAGGAAAGATCAAAAGACGGTCAGATGATGATAGGACAAAGTGTACTTTAATCTCTTCCTCTGCTGTTCAGGGGAAGTCCATGACTGATATATGTATGCCAGCCCCACGTGGAGGATGTGGATCAACACTGTGGGGTTTTTGGAGGTGAGTTTGTTGTTTTTGTTTGGGGTTTTGGTTTTTTTTTTTGGTAACTTCTGGCTCTGTTTACAAAGGAAAAGTTCTAATCTACCACAGAAGAAAAGTTATTCAGATCAAATACTCTGCGAAATGCCATGATAATCACAGTATTTCAAGTTGAAGGTAGTTTCCTTTTACAAAATTGTTTTATACATGCTTTGAAGAGAGAACTAGCAAAACCAGTTTATACTTGCATGCTGAATACTCTGTTTTTTATGGAAAGCTATTTCCATCAGTCCAGATTTCCTTCACTTCTCATTTTACAGCAAGCCTAACATTCCCTTTACTTTTGTCACACAGCATCAAAGTCATTGGTTCACGTTACGAGTGGTAATGTCAAATCACGTACAACCAAAAGAGAAGTCACTCACTATGTTTCCCACTTATGCCTGCTATGACCAGGAAACAGTAAATTTAAACTACCCATGACAAATCCTAACAAAGATCAACAAGGATTAAGGCAGATGGCATGTCCAAATCATTTTCGCTAAACTATATAGGCCTAGAAAACGACATCTCATTCTGTAATGACCTGAAGAAGTCCCCTTTCCCTCCCAAGGTGTGCCTTCAAGGAAAATCTTCTGCATGATTTATCAGAAACAACATGCTTTTAAATTATATCAACCTAAGACACCAAAGTCTCTTTATCTCTGAAATCACCAAGTAGGAACCGAAAAATCTTGTTGTCTTTTATAGTCAGTCTTTTTTTTTATTAAATCAAGACTTATCAGTGTACACCGTTCTTTTCCACTCTGTTAATCAAAAAGATCCTCAGTTTCAAAACTAGTGAAATTTCAAAAGTCTAGCGGAATAGCCAACAGATATTCTTCAAATCACATTCTATCTATCTACTCTGCTGACTGGCAAGCACATGAAGAATACTTTCTGCATTGCCAATTTCTGGCAGAGTGCATCTGTGCTGACTCTTAATGAATCCAGCCTTGAAGTCTAAGAAGAGGTACTACCTGTCTTAAAATTCTTTACCTCATCTTCTGCAATTATTAGAAGAAAGTATCTGAAGGCAAAGGTGTCAGAGACCAGCGAATAATAATTAAAAAAAAAGCCCACCACAAAGCACTTCAAAAGGCTTATTATAAATAATTACAGGAAAACTGCTTTTTCAAGAATCCCAAAAATATCAGTTCATCTGATTTTAAAGTGCAGCTCATGTTTAACAATCCTCCCAGAAAATTCTGAACACATCAGAGTATAGAGGAAGCTGGTAAATGAAATAGAATGCAACTTCAAGTATGGCTCTGCACTTTTTGAATTCAAAATGCTGAAATGAAGTCCTGTGGAACTAGAAACGGTTATCCCAGAGAACCGAGATCACAGTATCTCACTTCCATGAGAAATCCTTTCCACTCTACCCAAAGTAAGTTTTCTCAGTCTACATCCAAAGCTCAAAAAAACAAACAAACAAAAAACCCAAACCCCAAAACAACAACCAAAAAACTCACAACTGACATCATCTATCCTGCCTTCTATGGAGGCTAACTCACCCACAGAAAACATTTCCCACTCTCATTTTATCCAGTTGACCACTGCATAGTATCAACACAGATAAGCAAGAATTACTTCTTCATACTGCCCTATCAAAATCTAGAAACTAAGAACAGCAAGCGACATCATCAGAATATTTTATTTAACATTAAACTGCCTGGAAGACATACATTAATGAACAAATCTCAACCCCTCACTATTCTTAAGTGAATTTTTCCACCATTCCAGATGACATCTTCAGCTTTGTCTAAAAATCATTGCTTCTTATTCAGGAACAAAAAGGAAAAGAGGGCATAAGGGCAACTCGCTTACCATCTGGCTGTATTTTATTATTTATCAGAATTTGGAGGAAGTAAAAAACATTGTCCACTCGTTTAATGAAGTGATGGCAGGTTTAACTTCAGTGTTTGTACTGTATACTTCACTGTTTATGTTGTATTTTCTATGACCAATATCTTGAAAAGCCAGGGATGGGGGTGAGGGGAAGGAGGTGGTGTTAAGATTTTTCTATTAGAGGAAAAAAACACCCAACTGGAGCACATTTGTAAATGGAACCTGGCAGAAAAAAAAAAAAACCACCACACAGAAAAATAAAATAATCTAAAAAAAAAAAACCAAAACACCTGTGCTAGTATTTCTAGTTATCCTAAAGCACATTCCAGTTTCTACATCTCTAGTTAAAATGTATTACTGAAATTGAGTTTTCAGGAGCAAAAAAAACAAGGTTTGGAAAAAGTCTTTGACCCTTAATTCAGACTTGTCGGAATATTCAGAATCAGAATTTCACATTCACTCCTACCTAAAGCACTTTTTACCTTTATAAAAAGGTGTTCATGGAAGAAGCTGGGTTTTTGTAACTGCAGATTTAGAGTCACAAAATATGTTTCCCAGCAGTGTAAGAAAGGAAAGAACTTGTTGCATTATAACGATCCATGTAGGCACAGTCTAGATATGCAGAATGCAAAGAATAACTTCCAATTGGAGCAAATGTCTGCCCTTCTTAGTCTTAAAAGAATAAGCTGTCCTCTCCTCCCCAGCCCATAAAAATTTCCAATTAAACTGCAGTGCAATGCTTTATGATCTATATAAAGCAGTTTCAGGATGTGAAAGCACTAGGTATAATACTATAGGCAAACAGCTAGAGAGGTCAAGGTACCCTCATCTCTGTACATAAGCAGAGCTACAACAGTAACCTTATAAAGCCTTCTGTGAAGAATGCTTTCTTCTAACTGCTTCACATTGTTCTGAAAGCTCTTGTACTGCTGCCTTTAGAGGAGCTCAAAGAAGTGTCAAGTTGAATCCCATTAAGAACATATACAAATGCACTTCCTACAATACAGCATGAAGTCCCAAAACACATCAAAAATCCCACAACATGCATCCATGAAGCCAGGCACAATCCAGTTCCTGGGATTCTTTTCTATCATTTAACAGCTTCTACAACACACTAGTGATTGGCTCATAGCCTACAGCACAGACTGACATCCTGTCATAATTTCATTCAAGCCTACGTAATAGGAGTATTAGTTTTCAGCAGAGTTGAAAGTTTTCTAGCAACATACAACAGTGAGATGCTTTGGAGTTACCTTTAAAATTTATTTTTCCCTTCTGTTTCCTCTATAACTCTGCTAACCCTGAAAGCAAATATTCTGAGGCCAAGAGAAGAAAATTCCTACTGTTATCTCAGATCAGCAAGTTTCGTACTTTAATCATTCCACGTCAGAAATTTGTTTTCCCTTTTTTATTTGGTTTTTTGTTTGGGGTTTTTTTTTTGTTTGGGTTGGTTTTTTTCTTAATCTTCCACTTTTCAAGACAGCTATTCAGGGGGAAAAAAAATAGCAATTTCAAAACCAGCTATACGCAAACTCACACTGGTTTTTTTTCTTTATATAGTTTTAGTAATTTATTCTCCTGGGCATTAACTACACCAGAGTTTTCCTAATCACTGCTATCACCAGCATAGCCATTGGCAAGTAAATATAAATGAAGGTTATCCCATTTTGGGACAAGGATACATTTTGTTATCAATCCAAATGGCTTCTCTGTCTCACTAAGTAAGGGATTTCATTAGTGTGCTTACAGAGGACAGAGGTACACCAACAGCTGTAGTTTACGCAAATCCACAGTATCTAAGTTCAGCTGAATGAGGACAATCCCAATTTTCTTTCTTCCCATATGAAAACTTTAAATCTTTAATGATATATCATCACCCATTTTTTTTACCATCTCCAGAGGTTTGGGTTTTTTTATTTTTTGAAGTGGCCTAAACTGAATACAACACGTAAGTAAGAGCTCATCTCTATTAATACAAACTTTCTGTACTCTCATACTATCCTTTATATAGTTCCCTTTTTCTCTCTACCTGCAGAGTTTTGAGCAGTAGTTTCAATCAAGCCCTCCACTACCACATTCAAGTTCTACCTTGAAGCACAACATAAAAATCCACAACGCAGATTTTTGCAATATATTTTCCTGGCATCTATCTTTCATCATAGCAGCAGTGCAACAGAAACTAAGTGTTCTACATGAAAATTCAGACCAAAGTCATCAAAATGAATGCTCATCTCACAAAAAGTTGTATTACATTTCTGATGTAAAGAGAATGTATGTGTATGACCACATGCTGAATTAAAATAAAATCTAAGGCAAAAAAGGGAAGATTTCCAGCAAAGTTTGAGGTGGCAGGCAAGTAGAAAAATACTCCACATGGATCCTACCACCTACTTCAATGCAGTAAAAAGACCCCTCAGGTGAAATATTCTCCTCTATCCAAATACTCATGCTTTAGGAGGAAAAAAAAAATATATAAAAAAATCACAAATTCCTTAATAAATGTAGTCTCCTAACCATTAGCTAGCAAGGTCATAAATTTTGGACTGAGTACAGTCCAGTTCAGTCATCCACTCAAATAAAAGGCAAAAAAAACCCAAAACCCTGGGAAAGAATGTAGATCAATCTAGAATTCCAATATTTCTAATATGCCAATATTTCTCCTTCAAAGTTTATCCAACTTTATCAGAATTTTCATGCTTGACAAAGGTGAGATTTTTTTCCAGCAGCCAAAACAAAAAGAACAAGAAAGAAATTTACCATATCACAGCCACATAAAGTAGTGGCAGTGCCACCAACGAATTTGACATAGATGTGAATATAATTTCAAGTCAAATTACAAGCATTAGAAGGTGAGTCTCCAAACTAGAAGTAACATGATTCCATAAAGTGTATGTATTTTCTTAGAATCTACTCTTTATAACAGGTTTACCTTAAGAACAGGTTACAAAACCCTTTTCTATTTAAATACCTCATCAGTATCACAGCTGCTGTAAGAAGAGCATAAATGTTGAAATCCTTGATAGTTCTTACCTTCTTCCCAGCCCAACCTTTGCCCTTACTCACTGCCTCTTCTAACCTCTTCACTAACTATCTGCTACCAGGTAAACTCTGTATCAGTCTGGAAATTATATTCTTTCAACATAATGATTCTTCTTGAGAGACAACTGAAGGGATTACAATATTAAAAGGGGACTGGTTAGTTTAAAATAAAAAAGAGATAAGAAAAAAACCCCACAATACCCAACCAAAACTTTCCAAAGTTCGTGCAACATTTTTCTTGATAAAATTTGTATACTTCTTTTCTATACACTAACACCCCTCCTCCCCCCCCCATTTTGGAAGACTCTGTTTACATTTCCTTTGTTTTATTTGAATCTCATTTGACCAACTGCTTGAGAAGAGAATAGGCTTTCTCAATGCTCTGTTGGGGTTCTCTTTACTCTTGCCAATAAGGGAACCTTTGCTATAGTCCGCCCAGTTTCCTTCTCTGCCCTAAAGAAAGAGAAGTTGAAGTTACAGGGTTTTTGAATGAAGGTAACATAACAGGCTTCTCAGCATCTGTAAAGTTAGTCTAATGAAACTGAAGAAGTATCATACTAATTTTTAATGATAAATTTTTAAAAAATAACATAAATAACATTTGATGTAACCTACCAACATATCATTTTCAAACCATTGTTTTCCTCTCGTCCACTATTGTTCACAAAGAGCTCTCCACAAAACAGCATTATAGGAGGAGATGCACAAAGTAAAAATTACAGCTAGTTTTTCCTGCCTTCACACACATACAAACTGCTCACCCAGATATATAGTGTGTCATTAAAGACTGTACAAAATCTTCAGAGTAGTACCATTTTCTTTGTAACAGTTTGTTAAATTCCATTTGGAAACATCAGCCCAATTCTGGGAAAGCAACTAATTGCTCTGCAGGGTGTTTCTTAAAAAAAAAACAACAACAAAACAACCCAAACCAAACACACACACAACCAAAACCAACCTACACCCTTTGACAATATTCAAACAGATCATTAGAAGAAAGCAACCTGGTTTGGGGAAGCTTGTTTGATCCTGGAGTTTTTACAGGCACAGAGAAAAGATTCTGAAAGCACAATTAATACAAATCTCCATCAATCTCTATCTATACGCATTCCTAAATGCTGATAGCAAAGTTTAGATGCAACAAATGCTACAACAGTGCCCAGGCCACCAGTACACTAAATCTGAAGACCCCACGGTCTCTCTCATACTTACACTTCAAGGACAACATTTTGTGACCACGTTGCAGTAACATCACCTGACCATTTACAATATATACCGTCAAATCACATTTTTGCAAGAATTTTAGTTTCTCAAATCTTGTCAACGAAGTTTACATCCACCTACCACAGAGTCCAACAGTGCCAGTGAACTCTGACAAATCTGAGCAGCTATTCCGTAGTGCCAGAGCAGCGATGTTCCCAGATGACACTAAGCAGACTGGCACCAAGGGCCCACCTTGGCAGCGTGTTCCCAGCTGTCATCCTGCACAGAATGCTGCGAAGATGGATCAGCCTCAGCAGTTATACAGAGCTGGTTATGGAAGTTCAGACAGTCACAGAACTGCATACGGGCCACTAAATATGCTGGGCTCTCATTCCCATTACCGTGTCTAAAGTAAGTGACTTTATAACACAAGACCAAGATAACATTTATCTCACCAGGAGAAGAAACACAACAAACTTCCACAGCTATAGATGAGTCTTTTTTGTGGCTTTCTGAATTTTTGACCATTGTCACATGCTACAATTCACCTTTGGTCCTCAGGGGATGGAAAGGAAAGGCTACTGCTACAAACAAAGCAACCGCCATGCTACTTTGGACCAGAATCATGTTAAGTACCAGGCTAATGAGTGGTTACAGACTCTGGCAAAAAAAAAAACCCACCCACCAAGGAAAACCCAATCTGGCTCATTCTAGAAACAAAGTAACTGGAAAAATAGCCAAGCACTGAGCTTTGTAGAAAACTACCGGAATAAACTCCTACTTAAATTAAAAGATCTGCAACTGTACAACACCTTCCCCACCAAAACAGTATATAAATTGCAAATCAGCCCATAATTCTTACAGATGTCACGAATGAAGTACGAATTTCTGCACTAAACATTTCCTTAGTAACTCAGCAAGAAATTTAAGTTGTAAAGCTCTGTTAAGCTCCCATCCTGAGTTTAGACACCAATTATGACTGCCCTGGTCACTGTCCATTCATATTCTTAGCTATAAAGCTGAATTTAGCGCAGGGAGTTTCTCACTTCCAGCCTCTCCTTTCTCTCCCAACCCCTTCTGATACACAGAGAATTCAGGTGCCTCCCAGGTTTCATTCTTACTGAATGAGTGCACTCCACAGCTGAACAGCAGATTATGACAGTGCTATACCCTTAAAATTCTGGCATTAAAAAACCATCTGAAGACACAGACAAAACATAGAAAGGACTGGGTTTTTAGCTCCTAAGATCGACATAAAAAGATGAACATTCCCAGAACACTGTTCTTGAAAAAAATTCCTTACTATATTCGATAACCAAAGCAAAAACTGACTCAAAAAAATATTTTAATACATATGAAGTACTAACAACTGTTTGTCAACTTTAATATATTAGGTAATAAATCCCCTGAATTATCATGAATTTCAGTGAGTTACAAGCAATAAAAAAGATAATAAAAATTTTTACTTTCCAACAGAACACAGTTATCGTTGCATGCTACAACATGCAGAAATTCTGTTATCCTTTATATGTCAGGCAACAAAAGGTACCTTACCTTATTCTCCACTGTCTGAGCATAGAGGATTAAAAACAAAGTATTAGGCAGAAACTGCAAGTGTTTCATATAAAGAAGAAAAACAAACCACTGCATTAATAAACTTAGTGGCTGTCTGGCATGTCATGTACACATTAGGGACACTTAATGAAAACTTATCCACATCTCTTTTCCAAGCAGTCAGATGTCTGAATTGGAAACCTGAAGGCAACCGCTTATTTCCCCCTGCTCCAAAATGCAGATCTCAGCAGCAAAACACTGCAAGAGGAACCACCACAGCTTGATTTTCCCTCCTAGTAATTCCCTCCTTGCCAATTACTGCACTGCAGTCTTTCTGAGGGCTACGCAAAATGCAAACAGGACTGAAAGAGCCCGGGAAAGAAACACGGTTACAGAAAGGTCCGTTCAAATCATCTCATGTCTTATTTGTTGTGAACTGAAAGGAATAAACTGCAGAGCTTGGTGGGATTTCTTAGGATTCTCTGCAGTTCCTCCTCCCATGTTCCCGCCTTTCTTTTCCTTCATTTTTCATAGGATAATTTGGAGATTTTACCTTGTGGCAAAACTAGAGGGAACTGGGGGGGAAGCGAGATAAACTATTTTTAAAAAAAATTTTTATTTGTTTTTTATACTCAGTGCCTTCATTGTTTGTAAGTTATATTAAAGTTACCTCCTATTCTCATAACCACTAATATTTTAAGGGGTTAATAAACTGAAGGAAAAAAAAAGTCTTCTAAAGCTTGGGGTGTTTTGGAGTTTTCTGGGTTTTGGGTGTGGGGTTTGCTGGTGTAGTTTTTTTGCTTTTGCTGCTTAAATCAGGGAGTTTAGTCAATTAACTATTTTAACACTTGGATGCTCTCCTATACAATTAAAACTGCCGTGATTACTCAGCAGGGGCATTTGTAATTATTTCCCAAGTGTTCCACAACTGCAGCTAAAGAATACATCTGAATATTAAGAAGCTTTCACAGAAGGATTGAGGCTGGAAGGGAGTTCAGGAGCTCATCTAGTCCAACCTCCTCTGCTCAAGCAGGGTCAGCTAGAGCCAGCTGCCCGGAACAGTGTCCCATCTGGTTCTGAGTATCGGCACAGAGAGGGAGTCTGCTACCACTCAAGGCATCCTGTTGCAGTGTTTGAGCACCCCAGTAGTCAAAAATTTTTCTTGTATTCAGATGGAACGTTATGGGTTTTTAATTTATGCCCATTGCCTCTTTGGACACTAGAAGTCTAATTTATACTTGGGTTAGCTTTTGTTTTTCCTCCCCCCCTCCCTCCTTCAATCTCCCCAGCTGCATCTAAGAGCAAACAGAGCAACAAGAAGTGCTCAATGTCAATCAGCCAGTTGTTGGCTTATTTGCAACAATAGGCTCATCACTGCTTTCCACCCCTCCTTCCCTCTGCATCCTGCAGAGCAAGGCTCAAGGCCAGATCTTTTAGTCCATAGCAGCCCAGCTGCCTACCATCAGCAACCCATTATTCCTTGGGATCCATGTCCTCCCTGGGGGAGAATCCTGCCCAGTCTTTTCTGGTTTGGCCTTACTGGAACATTAGGCAGGGCTGAACGCATGCTGACAATGACATGGAAAGCTCAGAAACCTCCAGCAGCTCTTCAGCACCTCCCTGCCTTCTGCTGCAGCCCCCCAGGAGAAGTGGCAGTAGCCAGCATTCAGGACATGTTATATGGGATAAGCAGAAAGGAAATGGGAAAGTTTGGAAGTAGATACATCCTTTTGGGTTTTGGCTCACAGCAGTGAAAAGATTGGTTGTTTTTAGTGGCATGTTTCAGCAAGGTTTATGTTGGCCTTTTAAAGAAACGGTAATTGGCAACACAGGCACAGACTCACAGATATAATGAACCTACCTACTCCCCACTCCATCACCCACAGATGGGAGAAAGATTAATTTCTCACAGCAGTGCACAAGTCCTTTGCTTACACTTCACAGGGGCTCCTGAGTTTCCTTGCACTAAAAGAGCAATCAATTTTTTTTCCTTTTCTAACATGGCTTAGTTAAAATTTAAATTCCTGTAATGGACAACATATACCCAGTTTAGGCTCCCAAAGTTTTGGTTAGTTTTATTTTAACCTGGTCTCTACTAAAAATAATTTATTTAACACTAAAGGTCATCTTCAGTTTCAAACCTCTTCACTGGTTTGTACACCAAACATCACGTACATTTTAAAAATTTGATAATGAATTTGAGAAGGGGAAAGGCCTGTTGGCTTTGAAACAGGAAAAAATCAGAAGATCTCTCAAAAACTTTCTGTATGATTTACAGCACTTTTGTACCTTTCTAGTCTCCTTTGTTGAGGAACAGATACAATGCCTCCTTTCTCTGATTTTACCTGGACACCTACCAAGTTCCCATCTCTTCACATACTTGTATATGTATTACCTTATGCAATAGGACTTCAGTCTTAAGCTGGGAACTGCCAAAAGTGAAAAAATAACTAGAAATAAGGAACACAAAAACATAATTATACCTTGGTAAAGTTGGGTGGAAGGAGGACCAAAAATATCCCTTTCCCCTAAAAGCAGAATATAAACGGTAAAATAAGATCTTTAAATGTTTTTCAGTTTCTCCAATTCGTCTAAAACTAGCACCTTGATGACACTTTTTAACCTGTTTTGCCTCAGGACACTGAGAATGGCTTGAAGACAGCCATGTGCAGCCTAGCTGCTTTCTGGATGGGATCCAGACACTATCAAGGGTGCACACAGCATTTCTTAGGGGAAAAAAAAAAAAAACAAAACACCACACACAAAACAAACCCATACCATCAACAAAACCAAAAACAGACAAACAAAAAAACCCACCTAGCTCTAAGTTAGAAGATGGGGCCAAAGAAGAAAATCTTGCAGGAAGATAGCAAGTCTGCTTCATAAATTATTCAGGGTCCCATGTATTCTTGGTGGGAGGGTAAGACAGAAAGAGGAAAGGCCAAGATAGTATCTAATCATTCCAGCAGACTATTTCCTCCTCCTGCACCCTTCAGGTACTATGTCTAGATCACAACCTAGAAAGGACCCATTATACTGTTCCAGGAACCTGCAAAACCTATTGTGACAAGAACATGAACTTCTGTGTATAAACAACATCATTAATTCACATAATTTGTTACTTACAAGGAGTTCTTAGTCGTTGCGCTTAACATACTGTCTAGTGTTATTGTAGCAAAAAGCTTATTTTTACCCCTTTTCCGCACAAGATTTTGAAAGAGCCTCTCTACTTCACAGCTTTATGAAGCTGCACCTGCTTTGAGGAATAGGCCACAGAGTGGTCCCAGAGCATCACCTGCTGCTACTCTCCAAAGACACAACCCCTATCGCTACCTGAAGGACTGCGGAATTTTCTATGTTGAGGTCAAATGGAAGTGATAACTTGCTTACCTTCCTTGCAAATACAGAAGGAGTGGTAAAATAAACCAAAAATTTATAAATAAACAAGCCCACATATGCTATCAGGCAACTTTATTCCATCAGGCAAAGACTGCAGAAGAACTTGCTAAAAAGTCCATTCTGATTGCGCAGAAAACAGACAAGAAAGAGCAAGGCTAGGAGAGGGTTTACTTACAGGAATAAGAGTGAAACTTGTTTGACTTTTGAGGTATCACCCTCATTCATAACTAAAGCAAGTCCAGGCACTGAAGATGATTTGTAAAATTAATACCATCAACTTAAAGATGTGAAAACACAAAGGAGAACAAGGTACTTTACATTTTCATGCAATGATACAGATACTACTTCTACCAAAAAAAACCACCCCACCAACAAAAAACCCCAACTCACACAACTGTCATGAAGTTTCTAAATGTACATATCACAAAAATATATACAGCAGAAGAATTGTTGCTACCTACCTGTTTACATGAAAAAATTCATAACACAAAACACAGTGACACACAAGACTCAGTCTGTGCTTCCAATGGATTAATATATTGTCTCCCACTGCTGAGCTGGTCTTGATTCAGTTAAAGTCTAAGCACTCAGGCTTTCCTGCTGGGAAACAAACAAGTAAAGTCGGTTTCAAGCATCTCCTATTAAATTACAGAAACAATTCTCACAAGCCTGAAGGCAGAGAAGAGAAATAGTAGGTTAAGATTGCAAGAAACCATAACAAACTATAGCAAATCCAAAAGCTGCACTGAGATTTATTAGTTCTCTAGAAAATTCAGTGCAAAAGTCTATTTACTTCATGGAGGAAGTCACCACTGCCACCACTAAGTGAGTCAAGTTAATCTGCAAGAATGTTTTACATAATGGGAAAATTTTTATTGGCCAGAGGTTCACAGTGTTCTTAAGTTTCCAGAAACTGCAGATGTAAAGATACTTCTGTTAACCTAAACCAAAACCAAGAAAAGAAACTATCCGAGATGCATGCTCCATTTCACAACAGAGGTTTAATTTTACTAGCTACTGTACTTCAACCTATTCAGCATAGGAAAGATTGACACTCTGATATGAAAGGAAATACGAACATTGAAAACACAGGTAGTTTTAATACTACCACCAAACGGTATTAAAACACATTGGCTAGCACATCGTTGCCATTTCTGGACTGTGATACTGAGAACTGGTGTAGTTTAAGCTACCAGTTTTATTCTTATAGAAAATTAGTACTAGTGAAACAGTTGGAATGGATTTACAAGAAAGCATGATACCATCTTACTTCTTCCATTTTCACTTTACTGTGAAATAAAAGCTAACAAGAGAGCCAAGAATCCCTACAGTCAGCCAATACTGAACTGATAGGTGTTCTTTCCTTCCTTTAGCAGTGAAAATATGCTGTAGCACAACTATACTATAAAATCCAGTTCACTCAAACCAAGTAGCTTGGATGAAGGAATCTTTCCTCAGTTTTCAGAGGGCTGATAACAGCTTAAGGATTATATTTAAAGTCAGAGAGTACACTCAAAACATCTCACAGCTCAAATATTATCCCCCTTATGCTGCTAAAAATGATCAGTTTAAAAATACAGATTGTTCGATTATCTTTTAGTTGCTGCTTTGAAAATTTTTTTAATGATAGATAAGACTACTTTTTCTAACTACACAACTTTTTGGAAGTTTGAAATTGAAAAATATTTTCAATTAATGTTGTGGATCATAAATGCACAAGTATTAGGATTCAAGCTCTAAAACAGACTTTAAATTGCAAAACTGATCATAAACTAAACCCTACTAGGTAAAGTCTCAAAAGCACAAAGACCACATTTGTTTTAGTACTGAAGAAGTACAGCTCTGTTACCATGACAGTGTAACACAACTTTGCTAACAGGCCACAAAGCATTCAGGGCAGGGGAGGAAATTTAGAAGCCCAAATTCAGAGAGTTAAATTAATCATCTTCTGCCAACCCCTGGTGTTAGGGCTCCATATGAACAAGTGTTTCTGTGGTCCTTATTTTTTTATTTTACTTTCAGTGATGCAAATTCTTTATAAAGTGTTCTGTCCTACTGAAACATTCTTTCTGCCCCATAGTACATTAAGACATCCTATCTCACTTTTCTTCTCACAGAGAATTTACCTATGTATTTGCCAGCAAAAGCCACATTTGTGATTACGCGAGTTTTATCTTAGTTAATAACAGAAGACTGAATGAAAAAAGGCCTTTTGACTCCAATTACCATACGCTCCTTTTTAAATTGAAACCTAGTTAAGGGGGCTGTCTCCACTGCACAACAGAAAACTTGTAATTATGGAGAAAGGAGGGGGAAAAAAAACCTTGCAAAACAGAAGACAAAGAGCATGTTTCTGTTCTCTGGTGATGCACTCATCCATTTGAAGGCCCAAATTCTACCCCTGGAGCATACAGAACAAGACCAGCAATCGCTGGGAGCAAGTCCTGAGGACCTTGAAGGTGCCCGCTGGTTCATGCAGAAAGCAAACAGTAGCACAGCGTTCTGTTTCCCAGGATAGATAAACACTTCTCACCTGCAACTTGACTTTTCTTGTCAGTCTTGACATGGACTTCATCATCTTTATCCACACACTGAATACCACTCCTCACCCTCCATGAACTTGCAGGCTGCACTCCCTGTATGCCTTATCAAAAAACCACAGCCAGAACAATATTGGTTTTGTGGTCTGCCTTAGGTTTTTCCACCTAAGGCAATTGTTACAATTCAAATCACAAGAGTAAGCACAGCTCTCTTCCTAGAGCATTAGACATCTGGACATCACACTGGATCTAGCTTAATCCGCTATTTTGCAAGATGGCCCTACAGAGATCAGAACCCTTGGAGCTACTATTGTAAGCTAAGGTCACACCATGAAAACAATTTCCACAATTCAGATAGGAAGAGAACACTATAGAGGTTTCAGTTGTTCTTGTCTAACAATGTATCACCATGTGGTTCAGGGAAGGATCTCAGTACAGTAATCCAAAAAACAAAACACACAATGCAAATTTTTAAGAAAAAAAAAAAAAACACACACAAAAAACCCAGAAAACTAGACCGGAGGCAAAGGATGGATTAAAAAAAACAAACAAAAAAAAAATCCTTGCAGCAGCAACAGACAGCTGTGTTCTAGCCTATAGTCCAGCCCCTGATCTACTCCTGTGGTAAATGGAAAGAAGAAAGGATGAAGACAGACAGAACAACACTACACGCCTGACCTGAAAGACTCTTTTTTTTTCCTGTAATGGAGACTTCTCTCCTACAGTGCTGTTTTTGTGAACATAAGAAGATAAAGCCCCCTGTATCACTGTTTAAGAATACTTAAGAGCGACATACTGACTTCCCAGACTTTATCCCTCCAGTCCAACTTTTCACGAGTCAGAGTATGGACTGGATACAACCCTCCAGCCACCTGTGTTTAGACAATTAAGTTAACAGTTAAGTTAACAGTTAAGGAACAGTTAAGTTTGGGCAAATTACAGGCAATGGTATTACTGATTTAAAATGTGTAACATTCCAAGATCTATCTCCCCTTTGCACTTCTGCCTCATTCAGTATTGGTAGTAGGTCAGTTTTATCAGTTAACAACATCCTGAAAAGTCATCAGCCTCATATCAATCCTCATGCTGCCTGCTTTCCCGAAGTTAGTTAATTTGGACTAGTTCTGCCACAGTCACAGCAAAGCTGTGACACTGTCACAAGGAGGACTGAACACTGAGTATCTGCAGAAAGAATGACCCAGACACCACTTAGTCTCATCCTAGTTATTGAAAACAAATTAATATCCTACATTAGCTTATAACAATGGAAGCTGAACTCTTCTGTGCTAATTTACAGCCATTATATGCTGGTCTCTTTATTCTTGCAGCGAACATCTGAATATGTAAGATGGTTTCATCAGAGGCGGTAAGGAAACAGCATCTCACAAGTCACTTGTATGCAAACATTAAAGGTTTCTTAAAAACATTTCTATTTACAAGAAAATTAGTAGAGACCAGAAGAACGAAGAGTCAACAACAATTTAAGGAAAGTATCATATGGGCTCAGGGAGCTGTAACAGGGAATAAGGCCACATAGAAACATGTATTACTACAAAATGTTCTCTAAATGCTCTTGTTTCTATTTTACTTACTGTACGTAATACTTGGCAATAGGCTCTGATGCTTGAGCCCTGGTGACTAACTACAGCCATTAAGATATTCCTACATCTTTATTTGGCCTTCCCACGTCTTCCCTGGAATTTACTATGCTTGTGGTAGTAAAGGGGGGAAAAAAAAACCAAACCCATGGCTCCTTGGTTTTTTTAACGTTCACAATGCCATAAAACTCATGTTCCCCAGTGGTTTAAACATGACCCCAGTTCCAGCACACTGCAGCTCTGGGTCTACTCTAAGAGCAGGGGAAAAATACAATTTAATTTTGGTGTTGGTAACAGCATCAGGACTGACACATTGCATTTAATCTTAACATCAGATTCAGGCATTTCATTTAAGATAATATAGGAGGCTGTAGGCCAAGTACTTTGAAGCTCAATGACATCTTCAGTTGGATTCAGTATTTGAAATAAGAAGAACAAGAGAAACTAAAGCTGCACCCTTGGTTGCAAGAAAGAGATAGGCCATACGAAAACTTCAGAGCAGTGAGCTACCCAGTACCACTGACCCCATCAAGGCCTGTTCGTTTTGAACTGGAGTTCTGATCTCCAGAATACTTACAGGGGTTCCCAGTTTAGTATCCATTTGCAGACACACTAAATTTGTTCTCTGTTATTTGGCCCTTAAAGTCACTGTTGGAAAATTTTAACTATCTTAGGAGCCAAAATAGATGCCTAGGCAATATTACCCAAGATGGTAACAGTTACCTGCATCTCCCTGCTCACTTTTCCAATCCATTACATGCTACCCTTGCAGCCATGTCCTTTAAACCAGACTGTTTCTCCTGAGACCCCTATACCCTTAATCAGGACACAGAAAGAATTGTGCTAAAATACTATGGCGAAATTTCTAATGGCCCTTACCATCATTCTGTTATCTTGCAGATGTTTATAAACAAAAAAAATTATTCTAATTTTTCTCGATAATATATTTCATTGCTCCATGTCACTCATATCACAGAAAACAAATCACAAGATCAAATACAAAAACCCATCTGAACTGCATTTAACCTCAATCAATTATCAAACAGATGTGAAAGAGTTAACAGCTGATTGGGTTATGCATTATATCAGTTGGTTCTTCTAAATAAAATGAAATTAAGAATTGATTACTTCATTTCTCTTGGCATCAACTTTTGTCACTTTTGCCTCCATAATGGCTACTGGAACAATACCCTGTTACTGTTCAAGACTGTATTAAAAACATTTTCTGGTTATCCCTTCATCTCCCTTGTTAGCTTGATATTGTTTTATGGCTCAGACACTCCAATCTTCTCCCGACATGTGCCATTCTTATTCATCTGTAACACCGTCATCTAAGTTCATACAACTTTTTCTCAATTTTCAGATCGTTAGCAGTGTACTGATTCAGCCAAAGCAGTTTGTTGCTATGTGTCAGTGCAAAAGAAAGTAAAAATTACTAATTCATACTTGTTCCCTAAAAAGAAAACTTCCCTTAATTCCTCTTAAGACTCTAACATACTTCCTATGGCATCTTACCTACAAGTTTTCTGAACCCTGGTTGTCTTTATTTTGCTGTTATTCTCTATTTTGCTGTTCTTCCTCCTTCACTTCCCAGAAATATTGAATTTTATCAGTTTGAGTTAATCTTTCACAAGCTGCCCTCTTCTTCAATCTTTTTAACCAGCTCCTTCCTCTCTTGGTCAACACTGAACCAAGACAAGCATCCATATTTATTATCAAGACCCTTCCCGTACATCAGTAAGTTCTTGCATAGGACTGCATGTCCCATGCACCTTTCTCAAAAGATACCTGTGCAGATAAAATCCTTCATTTATGACAAATCTAATGTTTATTCGTTTCTTCTTTTAGGTTTTTAAAAAAACAAACAGAAAGAAATTTCACCACCCCACCCATTTGTGGTGGGTCTATCACAATACTGATCTTATCACTCCCTAGACCTCCCCTCGTTACCTTCTTCACATAAAAATAAACATGCATATCCTTAATACACTACAACACATTGTCACTTCTTCCCTGACTGTCATTATTTTCCCTCTCTGATCAACATTCCTGTGAGATATGCTTTTGATGCCATTTTGGACGTAGGAACAATAGCTATTCCTTGATCTGGAATCTAAGCAGAGCAAAATACAGTGACAAATCCTGTTAACTGCCAAGTCTTAGCCTGTGAACACATAGGTAGTCTCCTAACCAGTTGAAAGTCAAGGCAGGAGGAAAGAAGCAAGGCTAGGTTTCACTAATACTTAACTATCTATTAATAGTGCCCAAAATGCCATCACCCCTGTGTCTATACACTGTCCTATGGCATTAGCATCAAGGCTTTCTATGCAAGGCAACCAAGCATGACTTTCTGCCCAATTCATTTCCACCTTTGGTTTTGGCCTCACTTAGCAAGCCAGTCACCTAACTGAGGAACAGCAAGTTCATATTTGATGTGAAGTCATATGGCTGGATGACATCATAACTGCTATCTTTTAACTGCCCCTTTAAGGGTTGGTGTTATTATTAGCAAGCTCTAAGTTATTATTAGCAAACTGATAAAATACTAATGGCCAACTTCTCTCACACAACAGCCTGTCCATTTCTCCAGTTATCACATAACTGATAACTTTTCCTATTTGAGTTATTCCAAAATGGATGATTAAGACGAGAAAGAATCATCCCTCATGCATCCATCATGCAAAGTCCACTGGCTGCTGCACACCACTTTAACAGCTGTTAAACTCAGGTCAAGTCTGTTAAGCGAGGCTTCTCAGAGCTGGATCTGAAATTATTTAAACTTTCCAACCCCAAGAAGTGGATTTTTGCTAAGCTACTTCTTCTTTGAAGAAAAAAAGAAAAATAATCTCTGTTTAAGAAAGATTTTGTCTCCTATATTTCTCGCTCAGTGATATTTAATGCTACTAAACTTTTTTGCTAGCTGCTCACAACTTCCTTGATTCTTTAAATCACACTAAAAATACTTCTACCTGTAATGAGAAGAGGGCTGTGGCTTCATGAGCCCAACCTGACTAACTTCTATCACTCTTGACCAACACTATTTCTAAAAATGAGGGGTTTTTCCCTACTTGCAGCCTGGTGGTGTGGGAGAATTCAAAGACCTCAGCAACCTTGTCTTGCTACCTTTGAAGAAGTCCTAACAGCAAGGAGTATTTAACAAATACACTTCCTAATACACTTTTTTTATTATTTAATATGTAGCTCAACTCTAACTATTGCAGAGTGAGTCAGGCATCCAGTCATGGGTGTTTAGTAAAAGTTTAGATGCCCTAAAATGTGCAGGACTGGAAGATAAGAGCTGGCCATATGGAAGACTGCACACTTTTGGAGCATCAACTTCAGACCATCTGGATCACCTACAGCATTTAAGATGGTACTCAGTGCCTCTGTGTGTAGGCACCATCTTTGTTCCCTCTAAGTTTTTCTAAAAATCACTAGTCAGTCAGGGTTCAGGCAATGGAACACTATCATTGTCTGCTTTAGTTAAAACACTGCTCTAAAAAGAAATGCAAGTGGGCAGGTATCAACAAGATGACAGAAACTCAAATACTAGATTCACACGGGTGTTTTTGCTGTAATGGTCAGTCTAATTAATTCCTGGCTTTTTAAATCAAGTACTTCTTGACACTGAATTTCGTTAATACTGCAGTATTCCCATCTACATGATAGCAGGGCATGAATATAACACAGAGTCTACACTTAAACAGATGAGAGCTACAAGAGAGGCAGCTGCTGAAATTTTAATCACCCATGCAAACAGCATGATTTATTTCTTCCATACTTCCCTTCACATGGAGGCAGCCTGTCTTTTTAGTATCTTATCAATTCCTTTCAAATTGAAAAAAAAAATCTTAGAATGTATCCCATCCTTTAGAAAGTATTTTTATTAAAAAGAAGTCCTTAAAAAAATACAGCCATGAAAACAGTTCTAGGCAAAAGCCTGCTTCCATTAGGTATATAAATATTTCAGTCCCAGCAGCACCATCTAATGGAGAGTTCACCAACTTCTCCCCTTCTTTAACATGACATTTTATTTTGCAGGTGTTAACAACTGATATATGGCCTATTTAATACTCTATAAAAACTGATTAGCTACAAGAGAAACCAAATCATTTCTCCACAGACAACAATCGGACAGTCCTTTTCTCCCCACAGGCAATACAATCACATACAAATTTATTAAGTACAACAGGACATTTGTTAACCAGGAGATAAGGTTTTAGTAAGATTTTAGTTACAAATACTTCAAAAACAAAAGTAACTGTGAAGCAGCAATACCAGCTTAAAAATAGAACTACCTTAGGCATGCTTATACTTTCCCCTCTGAAAGCAAAACAGAGATGTCAGTACCCCTAAAGTGTAAGGAATATGGACAACCTAGACCTTAACCATAGCAACAGAAGTTGCTACCTACACCTACTTAAGGTGAAGCTAAGCATTCCAAGACGTCTTCAGGTTATGCTTCTGCTACAAAACATACTATGGGAGATGGGTAGCAAATTATCATAAGCATCACTAAAGCATGCAGCATTGACTGCTGGCAACTTCTACTATTTATCTCATTAACATTTTCTCATGCAAACATACATGATGGAACTTATGTACAAAAGGGATCTATAAAAAGTGGTATTTTTTCCCTGCTGCATTTTGTCCTCCTTATTCTTTATATAAATCACAACATTGCAAGTACGGGTTCATCTACTTTGACCTTTTCTAATTAACTCAGCATATGGGCACTCCTGGAGTAACAGCCTTTTTATGTATAGCACAAAGGACTCTCAAAGTCTGTTTGCCCTATTTCATCTCAGAAAAATTAACTAATACATTGAGAGTTCTTACAAAAAACACCAAAAGTCTTAGTAAATAATTCTGTAAAATTACAGCATAACACTTTGGCTATATGTACTGACAGCTTTATTTACACAAACAGGACAAATCATTGTCATTTATTTTGAGAGAATCTCCTCAGTAAAAAAAAAAAATCTACAGAATGGAGTGGGTGGATATTTATTTGCCTGTCCTAAATCTTTCTTAGAACACACAAAAACAAAGCAAACAAAAACAAAATCAACAAAAACTCACACATACAACCAACAGAATAAGTCCCCCAAAACTACCTCAAAATCTTACAAGCCAAAATACTGAAAGTTGCATGTCTAAAAAGTCCTTTTCAAAATGAAAGTGAGGTTCCAGGAATTTGTAAGAAGGAAAGAGGAATAAGGGAAGATTACGGTATTGAAAAATAGCTGAAGTGCAACACGCAAATAACAAACTTGTTTTATCTTTTTCGAGATTTCCAAGAGCATTCTTCTGCACATGCTCCAAAAACAGTGCCAAAATACCCTTCTATAACACAGATACAAAAAACCCTGCAAACGGTACGAGCAACACAACAGCAATACCTACTAGCTGAACTACAATATAGGAACCATTAGTATTTCCATTACGCATCAACCCTATGGGTGAGTAGCGAGACATATATTTGCTAACCTGAAATATAGCATGCTCAGGTTCTGTAGATAGAAACATGATTCAACTCCTGATGGAAAACTGATAGAGAAGATACTGCTGACTTCAAGTGATACTACGTATTAACAACTTAATTTGATGTTAGCTCAAATCCTTCCCCCCCACCCCCAAAACCCTGAGTTTTAGAAGGCAACGAAAACACTACTTCATCAAAGAGTTCCAAAACTGGTAGAGATATGCATACGCAAATCAGTAGCCTTCATTTAGGTACCCAACTTCCTTCTACTCAAGCTGTCAGCCAAATGGTAGCATTTTGAGAGTATGTCATTTTATAGCCACAAGCACTTTACCTTTGGCACCAACTGAATGCAGAACTGGTATCCTAATCAGGTTCAACAACAGCAGCCATAACAATACAACATTCCCAAGCTCATCTCTCAAGGATGTTGTGCTGAACAGAAAAGAGGGCAGTGAAAAAGACAGAATGAGAGAGCAAGTGTAGATTTAAAGACACGTGTACTTCAGGCAATAGTCGGGTACGCTGTAGATCATCTTTAGTGACCTGGAAGAGAAGCGTCTGTTAATTCACCTGGAGCAGGAGGTGGCATGGGGAGGGAATCGAAGAAGCTGGTAGCTACAGAGAGGTCAAAGGATTTGCAGATAAAAATTATTAGCCAGAAGTGTGAAAGTACAAGCCTGGGAAAAAGTATTTCAAGAGAAAAGTGATGTAAGTGCAAGTAAAGAGGAAAATGCAGTCACTTTGCTCAGGTGCAAGGATGAAACCACCTTGGAATAAAAGTCATCCCTTAAACTAAAATTACAAGAGATCTGACCGAAACCAGTTCAAAATAAGCCACTTCTAAGAACTGGAGGAACCAGCTTGAGAAATTAACAGCGTTTATACTGTTTGGCCAAACAACTTAAGATGAAAGAGAAGCACAGCAAGGACCAGAGATTCCATTAGTAGCTGAAGAGCACAAAATGCAGCAAGAGGAGTCACTTGGGATGGTTTAAAGGAGATGAAAACAAGAACAAGTTGAATGAGAATTGTAAGGCTGTACTTCCTATGCAGATGTAAATCTTGATTCTGTAAGTCGTTAAATAAACAGAAGCCACAACAATCAAGAAAACCTTCTCTCAGAAGGTTCTTCTCTTTGGAAAGACAAAGGGCACAGTCAAACTGGTACAGTATACAACATCTCCATTATAAAAACCATAATAATTTTTCAAATTATCTCCCTCTCTCAAGTACATGGATGAGCTTACAAAACTAAATCCATTCACATTGCCAAAATTTGGTTTATGATCTGGGCTTTGCTGTTCAAAAGTTATTTTAGGCACTTTCATCATGTAAGCTAGTTCTGAGAGGAAGAAAAAATTGTTACTTTCCAGAATATTGAAAGCAGAAAGTTGGGAACAAGTGCAAGCACCAGAACAGCTACCACTGATGAATTCTGTCATGTACACTCACTTCATATAACACTGCATATTTGCTGTACACAACAATGGAAGAGTGTGAAGCAAATACTGTTTCCTGTCCCACGATGCTGACAGTGCAGAATGGCACAGCACTGCAGAGGAGACAGAACAGGATGCCTCTACACTGCACTTGCAATTCATTTCATGTATCAACAGATGACGCTTGTACTGCCCTGCTGGGTTCTCAGCACCTCATCATTTTCATGTCCTCAGACTGTAGGAAAGCACCACTATTCCCATTTTATTACAGACCTGCAAAATGGTCTGTGTATGGAGCCAGACGCCAGACATACATAAGCCACTAGCTGCATCAAGGGTATTCCCAGAACTCCCAGTCAGCTACCAGCTAACCCAAGTGGCACCCAAGTACCAGTACTCCTCTTCCCCAGCACATCATCTATGCTCAAGGAAACATCTGTCTTGACAAGGCTGATCACCTCAGCAAGCATCTCAACATCAAGTTCAAATGCACCAGAAAACACTAAACAAAGCAGTGGAAGAAGCATCAGCAAACTCTATGTCTTTCCTCATCCTGGCAACTGTCCTAACCACTTGACTGAGACATCGTGCTTCCTCTTGCTCTGTTTCTCGGGCACACTGAGTTTTGATTATTCCTGGCATAGCAGAAGAGTTTCAAGAGAAGGAAGTGACACTACTCTTAACTGGCCTGTGGCTTGATGATGAGAATGCTCCCCAAGGAGATAGGAAACTTGGACTGGAATCCCCCTTCTGCCCCTGGGACTCAGGCATGGCGTCACCTCACTCTACACTGCAACATCAAAGCCCCTTTGCTGGTTTGGCCCTAAGTGAATGACTTACAATACACTCATCTATAGGAATGAAAAACAACCAGCCTCCAAGTGTCCTAGATTTTACACTGGTATCTTCAATGGACCATCTTCTCTTCCTTGATAGATGTCAAAGCTTGCAGGAATGAAGTGGCCGCCAGGAACGCACCTCTTATCTTACAGTAGCATCTGCAACATGCTTTTCAAGGCAGACCAAATCAAAATAACTCTTTTTGCTAGACAGCTAAGAAAGTTGTGAAGACTCATGGCATTTTGAGCTTGTCTTGAGCGGGCATATCTTACTTTATTTAACAAAAAGATGTTTTTCGTATTAATGCAGAAAACACAAAGTCAGACAAAAGTTTGGTATTACTCCAAATGTTAGTTTTTTCTAATTATGAGTTTCTATACAGTCATCATTAAAGCATGTAAAATAGAAGTTTTATAACTTCTGTCACTGATGTTTTTGACTGCAGCACTTGCCACATATCCTGTATGTGAAAGGAGATATTAACCTCAGTGCATTTAAATTATAGTACAGAATTATTAGCAATTTTTATAATTGTAAATAATCTACAGAATGTTTCCTCTACACATCAGAGAAATCAATTTCATAAATGATCCTTTTACAACTACATAAAAATAATACTGGAACTATGAAACATTCCAACTTAAAGAATTCCTGCTGAGCCTGCTCCAGTTCTAATGCCTACAATTTGCAAAAATCTAATCTTGATGTCAAAGTACACAACACCCCAATTTTCAGTACAAGGAGGGAGCCAGGGTGGAGGCCATCACACATGTCCATCACTGAACTTCTGCATCTAGCAACATGTTGAAACTCCCCTTCCCAAGCTGCCCTTGACCAGATGAACTGCAGAACTTAGAATTCCACTAAAAAAAAAAAAATTTTTAAAAAATCACACTTTATACATGCAGAGTATAGCAGCAGGGAAGAACAACAGCATGGAAATCAAAGGCTTAACATTTTTTGGGGGGTGGAGAGGATTAGTGACCTACAGTTGTTGTATATAATTTTAGAGACACTCACCCTGTTAACCTAGTTACAAAGCCAACAGTCAGTAGCAATTGAAGTCACAGCAGCAATGATATTTTGCTGTCAGTGCTCCAGTAGAAAATATCTCCAGGAAGAAAACAAAAACACCCTCAAAGACGATATATATAGATAGATATATGTATATTAAAAGGGAAGTGTGTGTGTAATCTCACAATTCCCAATATCAAATAATCTTCACTTTATTTTTTCCTTAAGCTCTAAGATCTTTCTACTGTATACTTTCCTTACTGATTTTCTAGAGGCTTTTTTGTCTTAATTCACTTTTCTCCTCTTTCCCATCAGAAGAGAGCACATCTTCCTACTTTGCAGACACCTAATAATCTTTCATTGTCAGTTGCGCCTCCTTTCCTCCCAATTCTCTAGTCCTTTCTCTTTCTACCTTAAAAAAAGGCACAGAAAATTAAATGTGTTTGTGATTTGTCAAAACAACCCTATACTGACTTTAAACTATCCATTTATGAGGGTATGGGCTGCCAGCAGGCAGAGCTGGGAGACCACTTATGTTGTCTTTGCCAGCCCTTCACTGCTGTAGTTTCTATGTCACCACTTCATCACCACAGGTTAAAAAGATAAAACCTAGCGGGACTACAGCACTCCTGTGCTACAATCACACCTTTATTCTGTTGCACAAAACTACACAACTGTCCCTCCCTTGGCTTCCTCTCCCCATACCACATCTTGAAATCTCCAATTTCACTGTCTCCCAACAATTTTGGCGCTCTTGAGCCATACACCAAAAATGCCAGTAGGTTTCAAATACAAGCATCGTATTCAGAAAGTACCCACCCACAAGCATTTAAAAAAAAAAAAAAAAGAGCCTTGGCAATTCTTTAAAGGAACTGTGCACAAGAGCACAGACATCTGAAACCAATGTGTAATGAGCAGTCTTCAAACATCATAAGACTCGGCATCTTCAATTAAGAAACACTATTAAAATGAAAAAAACTAATTAAATCCAGTTGTTGCATCATCTAAGATATCAGAGATCAAAATGTGTTATTCTTGCATTACCTATTCATACAAGTCAGTTTAGGATACTGGAGTAGATTTAAGTCATTCCTATTTTTAAACTGCCTTTTCATCTGCAGGAGAACTATGATCATCTACTTATCAGTTTATTTATGTTCCAGCAGTTTAACAACAAAAGTTAAAAATTAAGTTTTCTGGCTTTTCGTATTTTCAGCATTGCCACATCTACTAACAGAACAGTATTGAAAAAACATGTTCCTCTTCTTTCACTTAAACTTTTCATTACGGACAAGAAATGTAAAGATATAAAATACAGCAAGATCTTGAAATCATTCAGAAGACAAACTGTATTAGCATGGACTGCTAAGACTTCATGAAGATTTTTTTGTCACTGATGCTAACTACTGTCATCTCACACAGTTTTCCAAGGTACCAACAATAAATATGCTTACAGGATGATCAAATTCTCTCAATCCATACAAGAATGGCTTCTCAAAATTGGTATCATCAAACTTAATTGCAGAAGGACTTCAGGAAAACCTAAAGACTGAGTCATTTAGCACCCTCTTTTGATTAGAATTATTTTGCTTTAGTGCTGAATGCACTTTACCTTTCTATATTCTAGGTCCAGCTATTATTGGAAGCTTCTCATCAAGTCATATTTCAGTAAAAGATCTAGCATTTTCATGTTGGAACAATGCAACTTTTCTAACCTCATAGTGCCGTCTGCTTGCAATGCCTGAACTCATGATACATCAACGTTTCCGTTACAAGGTTTATGACAAGGAGTTTCCCAGTTCAGCCATAAAAACTCTGATTCAGTCCAAATGTTCAAAAACCCTCTCCCTAATCACAGTATCATTTACATCTACGTTAATCCATACTGGGTGCGTACGGATTGCCATTTATAGACACTTTTAGCCAAATGGCTCATTTTAAAGGGCAACATGCGGTATATGTTATGATCTCTTTAGTTCTCACAATCAGTGTAGCCTTTAAATCCAGGCTTCTATGCAAGTCAGTAGCTACTTTAAATACAGATTTTTACTAACTGTTTCAAATTATACTATTTCATTTGCCTACATACCTAAATATCGCTAGTATTCACAGCATACACTGAACTCCTTTTCAGTCTATGAATGCGAGTTCAGATTAGCGCACAAGAACGCTATGTGCATTCTACGGGACAAACCTGCAAGGAAAAATACAGAGTTCTACTGAAGGAATAAAATAAAAAAAGACACCACTGCACGAATTACAATATACAAGGCTGGGTTAGATCTCAACAAGCTAGAGGAGTCACTGACCCAAGGAGACTGCAAATTTCAAATTATATCATTGGAACTCCCTGCATTTTACTACTACAGAAACAGCAAAAAAAAAAGAAAAATGTCCTAACGCATGGCAGAGATCCACACAGAGGAGCGCACACAGCCTTTCATGCCGCACACAGGCTCAGATAGGCAGGACGTGAGATTATGCCTTTTAGCGTTAATACCATTTCTCTTGTGTTTCCGCAGATAATTCAGATCTTAGACACGTGAAGATACAAATAAGTCAAGATGTAAATGCCTTACCTTCCTATTTTACAAGCCGCTGCAGTTCTCAGATTATGAGTCAGTCATAGGTTCATCTGCAGAGGAATGACTCAGTATAAACTTTTAAACATTCGGTTTTTTCTAACCTACAACACGGCAATTAATTTAACGTATTAAAACGCGGTGCTGCGAAACAGCGCACAAAATGAATGGCGTGAAAACAAGAACACTTTTCTCTCCCCGCACGCCAGGCAGACGGGCTCGCAGCGCAGGGCCGCCGTAGGCTGACAGGCTTCATAAAAATATAACTCCTTCCGCACCGATCAGGGGCAGCTCCGTACCGACGGCAAAGGATTTTCCCCGGCGGCGGCGGCCGAAGTCCGCGTCGCGTCGCGTCGCGTCGCACCGCGGAGCCGCCGCCGCCGCCGCAGAGGGCGGCCCGGGGAGGTGCGGAGTTGCGGGGGCCCGGCGCTCGGCGCCCAGGCGCGGCGGCTGCCGGCAGTGCCCCTTTAAAGGCCGTCGGCCCGCCCCCAGCACTGCATATGGAGGGAGCCAGGAGCGGAGCGAGGCTTCTGCATTCAAACGACACATCAAACGCCGCAAGCGCCGCCGCGCCGCCCGGCTCCGCTCCGGCCTGGCCTCTCCTCTCCTTCCCTCCCCGACACGCACGCACGCACCGCGGGGCGGAGGGGGGAGAAAGCAAGAGGCGGGGAGGAAGGGACGGAGAAGGGGAGGCAGAAATAAGTAAGTGAAAAAAGGGGGCACCTGCGAAGCCCTGGAGTGCGAGTGCGTCTGAGCGGGCAGAGTCCACGCCGCCCCGGCCGGAGGCTGATCTATCCCCGGGCACCAGCCGCCGCCGAGGTCCCGGCAACGGGCTGCGGCTGAAGCGCGCTCGGCCCCTGTCTGATAGCAGATGCCTCGTATCAGCGCCGCCCCGCCGCCTTGCCCTCCGCCGGCTCCGCGGGAGCACCCCCCGGCCCTCGCCGCCCGCCCGGCCCCGTCCCTCTGCCCAGGGAACCCGGGCGCGGGCAGGCGAGCCCGGCCGGTGCCGGAGCCCGGAGCGGCGGCAGCCGCCGCCAGCCCCCACCCCCCCTCGCCTTCCCTCCCCTCCGCCACCGCGCCGCTCCCCGGGGCGCGCCGAGCCCCGCGGACGCCCTACCTGCGAGCGTGTGAGGGGAGCGGGGCGGCGAGCGGCAGCTGGAGCCCGGCGAAGGCGACCGCCAGCCCGACGGAAAGTCCCTGCCGCTCAGCGCCGTCTCCCCCCGCCCCGCACTTCCTCTCCCGCCCGCTCAGGCTGGAAATCCCCGGCGAAGCCCGCTGCTCTCCCGGCTCCTCCTCACACACACCGAGGGGCGGGACCGGCTGGGCCGCTCAGCGCGCAGGCGGCGGCGGGGGGCCGGGCCTGCCCTACCCGCCTGCCCGGGCTGCACCTGATGCCGCTGTTACACCCCCAACCCCCCCCGCGCTACCCGCCCGGCAAACGGACCACGTCCCGCCCGGCCCTCCGCAGGCGGCGAAGGGGCCGCGGGGTGGGCTGTGAGGAGACGGCGCGTCCCGCTCCCGGCGGAGAGGGGGGTGGCGGCGGCGGAGCCGCGCCGAGGCTCGCCCCGCCGCTGCGGGGGCTCGGCCTGAGGGCGGGCGTTGCTGCGCCGGCCCGAGCGCCGGGGCACTGGGGGAAGGGCGCGGGGGATGGCGCCGGGACGCGGGGCACCGGGAGCGAGGGATCGGCGCGGCGGAGAGCCGCTCGCTTCCCCTCTCCGCCCCGAGGGAGGTGCGAGCAGCTCCGCACAAAGGGTCGCCTGGAACACAATAGCCTTTATTTAGAAAAAAAAAAAAAAAGCCACTGGGAAAAAGGGGGAGGGAGGAAAAACCGCGGGGAGGGAGGGGAGGGGGAGAAGAGTCTGGAAAAGATCAGAAAAGAGCAGCGAGCCAGCGCCGTTCGCCCCCCAGAGAGGCCGATCGCCCCGGAGGGGCCCGGGCCCGGTGCAGTCGGGGAGCTGCCGACCGTAGGTGGCAACCCCGAGTCACCGGCCGGCGGCGCCGGGGCTGCGTTCCCTTCCCCGGCGTCCCGGAGGTGCGGGAGGCACCCGTCCTCCCTCCCCGGGGGCTCTCCCGGCACCGGGGGAAGGGGAGCGACGCTGCCAGCCGACAGAACCTGGCGTTCCGGGCGGCCAGGTTAAATGAACGCCTGTATCGGGCTGCGTTTGTATCGCGGCATGTCCTGACCAGGGCAGGTGCCCGCCCGGTACCGGCGGCCTCGCTTTTACGCGGGGCTGCGTTGTGCGGCTTGTCAGCTCCCCGCCGCCTCACCGGGCTGCCGGCAGGGCGGCTCTGGCGCAGGAGCGGCGCGGGGGGCTCAGCCGGGTTTGGGGGGCTCAGCCGGACCGGGCTTTGCCGGGGAAGGAGGGGTTCAGCCGGGGCGGGGGGAGCTCAGCCGTGGCCTGGGGGGGTCACACGGAGCCGGGCGTGCTCAGCTGGGGCCGGCGGCAGCGCGGGCCGGGGTCGGTGGGAGGAATTGCCGCACAGGGGGGCTTCGGACCTCCGGGGGCCGCGGTGGGGCTAGTTGGTCAGGGAGGCGGGAGAGCCGGAGCTGTAAGGAATGTGCGGAGCTGAACACGGAGAAATGTGTGGTGTTTGGCTAATTTCAGTGGGATGAGGTCACCATCCTTTTTGGACGTTGTTTATCGAGGGATCACAAGGGAGGAACAGTTGGATGCGTGATCCTGAACGGACAAGCTTTGCGTCATAGTTGCCGCTTACAGCATCTCCCCGCGTCCCGAAATCCATCCTGACACTCCTCAGTCCTCATCCCACGGAGCGCTGTAACGCCCACGCCAACCTGCCCCGCAAAACCAAACAGCTCCGGCTGTGTCCTCACCAGCCCCTAAAATACGAAGCTTGGCTCGCACTGTTAATTCCCTCCTTGTGCGCTGTTTTTTTCATCATCCTGCTTCTCTGCTTCCCCCCCCCCCCCCCCGCCTTTTGCTGCTGTCCCCAGCAAGAGGCTGGCTCAGCTGTCAAGACAACTGCGCCTTCTGAAGTGATGCCGTGAACGTGCGATCAGAACGACAATCTGAGACCGATGTCTAAAATGTTCCCATCGCTTGTTCAAGATTGCTTAGCTCTGGACTGGCTGATAGGACTGCGCACCGAGCCTGGATTTCTCCAGTGGCAGGGCTGCAAATAAGTTTCTATCAGAGACAAACCTGCAATTTCCTTCTTTGCCACTCTTTTTGCTGTTGTATATGCGTCCTCTTGTTTTGCCCGCCCCCCCCCCCCCAAAAAAAAAGAAAGAATATAATAGGATTCCAGTGCCTGTAGCTCCAGCAGCTGTACTAATGTATTCTTCCCCAAAAAGGGAAAACAAATTCTTACACCATGTAACAGATGTCAGAAGCTTTTCTACATTTAAAAATGTAGCCAGCCAAAGGGTTGAAATGTTGATCTAATGCAATATCTACCATCTCAAATGCTTTGGGTTTTTTTTTTTCCTTTTTCCATATCATGACTACAAGATGTTAAAGATTTCTAATCTAGTTATTACAGTGAGATATGTCACCAACGTCTTGTCTTCAACTGTTTTGGAATTTCATGTTATAAGCAACATTTTCACTGGGGCCTGAAATGCTGTGTCTCAATGCCACTGCTACGTGCTGCACACCTCTGCTTAGCAGTAGCATTTAAAATACAGTTGGTGGAGGGGTAGCTACTCAGAACAGCAGAAATGATGGCAAAAACCATGGAGTACCTCTATATCTTAGTAAAAAGGTTTGAAGAAATAAATTAATATGGCATTACATTGGAAAATTACATGAGAGCAAAAAATTAAATGAAAAAAGAATCCACCGAGAGAAGGGTCATAATCCACTACAGACCTGGACAGGGATAGTTGTCTCCAAAAACTATGGGGAAGACAGAGAAGAGGAAATATCATGTGATCATGGGAAACTATAGTTTCTCAGATACAGACTGGAAAATACCACTGGGAAATGGTAGGGCTTAAATGTTCTCGAGTGTCTTTGAAACTCAATTTCTCAAGCAAACAGGGAGTGAGTCCGTGCAAGGGGATGCTCTTTCAGGCCTCATATTAATAAGCGGCAAGGACCTTGCAGAAGGCCATAGTATTGAAACTAATCTTGAACTGAGCGATCATGGACTAATCCAGCTTATGTTAAACTGCAAGAAGGACAAATGTAGATCTTTGTCTAAGGCTTGGGATCAAAGAAGAGCAAACTTAGAAAAATGGAGGAAATCCATGAGGTTGACAGGACAGAGGAAGCCAAAGATGATTTTTACCCAGAGATATTGAAAGAAGCTGGCAAAGGAAATTAAAATTGCCAAAGCAGGGATTTGTTCAAGGCTAGAAGTAGCACCCTGTGCCTAAACCACTCTACAGTGAAAGGAGAAAGGTGGTGCTGCTGGTAGCTTTACACCTACTCGTCTCACCTTCCTATGTGGGCACATTCCTCCATGAGAAAATGACTGTGAACTGCCACCAGGAATAGCGGTGGAAAAGGCTTATATGAGCCTACAGTGCATGAAGCAGGGTATTTTTAGTAGAGATAAGGAATTATTGATATGGCTTTACACAGCACAGCTAAGGACCCTTGTTTGGAAAATTACGTCCAGTTCTGGTGACTTCTGATTAGAAAAGATTGACTTGGGTTGCCACAGGCGCAGAAGAGGAATACTGTGGTGATGGTGGAGCAGAGATCCCATTGAATAGGAGCTGCAAGCAAGCTTGGCTTCCTCAGCTAGGCAAACAAAGCCAGAACAGCGTGATGATTCACTGTAAATACATTCAAACAGGAAATATCAAGGAAGGAAAACTACTTAAATTACAGAATTGTACCAGCATGAGGATGTATGGTTATAAATTGGTCATGAGGACGCTTAGACTGGAAAGCTTTCTAACCATTCCAGGAACAAACAAATAGTGCTCTAGGCACAAGCACCTAAATGATTTTAAATCAGGGCATGATACTTCAGTGTGTCCAAGGGGGATTTAAAGGGGACAGAGCTGCTGACCTTTGGCGGTGTACTTCAACCATTCTTAAGCCTCAGGGCTTCTTCTGGTCCTCTACCCCATCTGCATTTGGCTTGTGAGGGTTTTTTCAACTGCCTCTGAAGCACTAGACATTAGTCAGAGACAGGATGTAGAAAGGACACTGGTGACATTAAATAATTGGGTGGTTTGTGGTGCACCTTGCTTACAGGTGTATGGTTGAATAGGTTGCCAGATTTGGGTCACAACAAAACCTTTTCCCTCAGGTGAGCCTGGCAAACGACTGTTTTCCCTTTTTTCCCCCACCACTTTTTCAGAATCTTCTGGGAGATTTATTTGGTAAATATCTTGTTGCAGGGGTACTAGTTACAGTCTTCTGTGATACTGTGCTTGAGAGGTTTGGCCTTTTACTGCAGCTCTTAAGTTTATTACTTGATACTGAAAAACATTTTGTGACCCTTGATGACTGGGGGCAGCAGGAAACGTGTTTTGTGAGACCTAAACAAAATGACCATTGTGTTGTTATAGAGAGGGATCTTTTCCAGTCCTATCATCTTCCCAAAAGCAGCATCAACAGGTTATTTTTAATGCTGTAGGTAAACCTGAGAGAGGAAGGGAGAGAGAGGGGGCATCAGGCCATTGTTTCTTGTGTGAATTGGCTTATTGCAATTAACAGTCATTCAGCTGAACTGTTGTAATTGGTAGTGATACAGTACATCCTTATTAGCCCTGCTGTTTCAGGTGCAGTTTGGCACTGCTTCTGTACATAATGCTAACGCTAAGCACTGTGGTTCGTGTGCATCGTGCATGCCCTCTCTGCAGTTTCTGCAGAAGGTGGTTATGTTGCCTTCCTAATCAATACCTATTGCATATTTGACTTAGCAGGACCCAGTTTCTGCATTTCTGGCACTGAGGAAGCTTCTTGACTTGCAGCTTCCTCGTCCTATGCTTTGTATTTAAGATGCTTATTATCTGAATAATAAAATCATTCCATTTATATTCCTTTTTGTTGCTGAAGCACATTCCAAAAGGGCCTGTGTCATAGGAATACACATTTATTTATTGCATCCTATACGTGAGATAAAGATTCCCTGGGGTTTATTTCAGCTGCTACTAAGCAATAACGTCTAATGTGATAGCCCACTTGCTTAAGGGAAAAAAAGGTTTCCCCTGCCCAAGCGGTGATTCTTTACTTTAAATTCCTAGAAAGTGATGGGTTTCTAAATTACAAGCATTTGAGGTGAAACATTCCCCAAGTCTTCCAGAAGTTAGTTATATATGCCTTTATGAGTATGCTGTGTGGCATTTTCCCTTTCTTTCAAGCTAATTGTAATTCCCACATCAGTTTGTAGATCTGCTTCACAACTGACAAGAAGTATTAGTATGGCATATCACAGCTATATCTCAGTAATCTTGAGGCCTTCTTAATCTCTTATTGAGACTATTAAAAATATATTGAGGTCCCCAGGCTCCCCTGCCATCAAGACTGCCATTGTGCCTGTGCCAAATTTACTTTGGAGTCGCATGAAATTTTTGAGTGCATGTCAGTGGATTTCCAAAGTGGCCCATAGAGTGGTTCGCGTGAACTCTTAAGTTGTACCTGGAAAAAAAGGCAAGATGTGGTTCCACAGCAGGGAATCACTAGAGCTTCAGCTGTATGTCTGTCTCTCAGTATGGCTCCAAAATCAGAGCTGTGACGGGAAGACTGCAGACTCAGCAAGACCAGCTCTCCACCATATGGAGATTTCCCTGTGACAGCTGAATCTGAATATAACCGGTAAAAGCATCTTAAAGGCTGCTTTGTGCCTTCTGAGCAGCACAAAGCAGCTTTATTGGGAACAAGGATTTGGTCCAAAAGTTTTCCCCAGACATAAAAAGTCAGTTATTATACTAATTTGTAACTAACAACTGCAAGGATTCTGTTGAATACCTGGCAAAGTAGAAGGCTGACAGGAATATAACAGCTGTATTGATTTATCCAGATGCCCTCAGTTTCTGGACACATCTATCTGAAAATATCCTTAGGATCTTTTCTCCATCAAGAATCTCAGAATCATCATGTAAGAGGAAAAAGCCTTCACCTAATATTGGCAGAAAGACCAGATGAATATACTTTCAATGCTGAGAATTGTTCATTATTTTAGAAATTGTTATTGGCTCTTCACAGTAATCAATAATAGCTGTTTCTTCAGGGTGACGTAACTATTTTTACTTTCACCTTTTCTGCATGTAGTCATGGGAACACAAATCAACCTGTGAGAATTTGAGCATTTGAGGTGACTGGGAGGTGGTCACTGAGTCTCATCACTTTCCTGGCTTCCAGCTTAGCTGTGTGCCCTACCTCCAGTGCCATCAGAGCACCAGAACAGGTTTCCAGTTGTGCCAGCTGAGAGGCTTTTTTCCCCCCCTTTTGTTGACGCTGCTCTAGCAAGTTCTAAAGGGAGATTTCTGAGTATTCTTAAAGGTTATTTGAGCCTCTGGGTGTTCTTTTGTTATAAGCAAACTGCCTGCAAAAGATGCATTTCCAACCCCTGAAATATTCTGTCCTGACTTCACACACAGCCTGACCCAGGCAGACCTACCAGGCTTCAGTACCCAAGAGATTACCATGAGATGGAACCTCTGTGTTTGCTACATGGTAATGCTAGCAGATTCCTGGAGAGAATCCAGTCAGGAGCTATCATCATCTAAATAATAGTCACTCCAGAAGCCTAGAGGAAAACACTTCTCTTGTCAACACTGTTTCCTTGGGAGCTATAGCTGATACAGCTAACCCTGACTCCCTTTGTGGAATCACATGGATCTTGCCCTGTGTGTATGGCAGATATGACTGTGCTACTGAGGGATGTTCCATTCTGAATCTAGTTCTTACAGACACAGGTTTTGGACTACCTTCATGGCATTAATAATTCCCTGACAGCCTTTGTCTAGCATATATCCAGGCCTCTAGCGGACCCACAAGTGTTGGATCCAAGATATATGCACACCTATATGAAGGTTCAACATCCTTGTGTCTCTCTGGTTTATACCATAAAGCTTGTATTCCTTGTTGGTCTGCCTCTTGTTCCTCAGTCTTTTTTTCCATTATTCTTGGCAATTTTCTCGTCTTATATGGTAAATGGTAATTCAGATTTACAGTTTCCCAGGTACCATTCATTCTGCCTTATGATAATACGCATGAAATCTGATGACTATAGAGAAAAAATAATTACCCAGCTGTTTGAAGATATCTCCTAGCTGGATTCTACTTATCCACCGGGAAAGAAGATCGGGATGTTCACTGACTGATATTTAGGGTAATTTCACTTTCACCTACAATTTTCTATCACAGGGTCTGGGGAGGTCTCTGCCCTGTGCATATGAAGAAAGTGACAAAAAGTGCTCCAAGTGGTATCAGGATGAGAGCAGCTGTCTTGCAATGCAAACAACTGTCTTAGCAACCCTCAGGTATTGCATAGGAGAGACGCAAGAACACGTATCTAGTTTAAATGTATCTCAAGAGAAGCATGATTATATTCAAATATTTTCCTTGCTGAGTTTCAGAATTCTCTGTATCAAATATGTTCACTTTTCTAGTAAAAAAAAAGTAAAATCTAAATGCTCTCAGGACAACTTCAGCGTAGCCCCTAAGAATCAAACTTCCCTTCTTCTCCCCTCTCACCAGTTATGATGAATATTCTGCAAACCACATTACACTCTAATCAGCATTTGCATAATCTTTACTATCTCTATGATTACAGTATGAGAGGGTTATATATAAGCTAGACAGTAATTAAAGAGAGCTAGAAAGAACCCAGCTCCAATGATTAGCATAAAGGAGTAATGACTCAAGAGTACATAGACTGGGAAGAAAAGCTGAGAAGGGAAAAGGCAAGCTGGTTATCCAAGATAAGGCTTCCAATGAACCTGACAGATATAGGATGGCAGAACTGCTAGCACGGGGATGAGGGGGGAGGAGGCCTCCCACTCTGAGGCCAGTCAGCTGCTGGGTAGTTGTAACAGGCTGTGGAACTTCCATGTACGGCATTTGGAAGAAAGCTACCCTGACAGGAAAACTTGAGTTTCCTGAGCATGCAGGACTATTCAGACTTCTGGTGCAGACCCACACCAAGACCTGAGCAGCAAGAGGAAGCCAAAGAGGGACCTGTTGAACCTTGGGTCTTCAACTATTGGGTATAGTCTTCACCTATTCCACTGTAAAGGCTGCTGTTTTGGTACTGGGGGGATAACAGACAAGTTCTGTTGGCACCAACCCACACAAGAGCCATGTCCACCAGAAAAGAAGGCCCTCCTGCTCTTACAGATGCTGAAAGGCCTTTTGTGGAAGGGTCTGAGCTAGCAGTATTAGAAAAATTCCTTTTGAGCCTTCAGATGATTGGAAAGGAGTGTGTCTGACAAAACTGGCTTCGTCCAGATTTTCCACAAGAAATGAGTGAGCTACTGCTGTCAGTGGTGGTCATCTGTAGCCATGAGATGGTATATCGTGCACAGGCATCCTCCTGCAGAAAAGCGGACAGAGGGTGGTAACACTTTGCTGTAGCTGCCCTCCTGACAAAAAAGAGCTCCTTTGAAACTCAGGAGAGATGCTTAGGCTGCAATTCCATAAAGAACCTTTGGAGCGGGAGAAATGTATGGAGAAATCATCTGGTCAGCTTACAGGTACACCTAGTAATCTGCTGCCAGTGTGGAAAACAAGGACTCTGCAAAGCAAAAAGAGATGAGCGTGTATTTGTTCATAAAACCAGATAATAGTAGAACAGAACCTGTTGGCAAACTGCAGGCA
This sequence comes from Phalacrocorax carbo, assembly GCF_963921805.1. Taxonomy (NCBI): domain Eukaryota; kingdom Metazoa; phylum Chordata; class Aves; order Suliformes; family Phalacrocoracidae; genus Phalacrocorax; species Phalacrocorax carbo. The sequence continues at coordinate 26,622,807 of NC_087521.1, read as the reverse complement.
GGGGCAGGAACTCTTGTAGTCTTAGCAGATGTAGCCAACGAAGCCCCAGAATATTCTGAGTGCAATCCTCTCACTTTAATAATAGCAGACAAATGTCATTGCTGGGGTTGAGGACGAGGGGCTGCCATGTCCATTCTCAAATGGAATAGCTGAATTCTCAGGATCCCTAGGGAGACAGGAAGATGGAACTTCACTATTCACTAGGTCACACCACAGCAGTTCCCAGGTTCTTCTCTTTTTCATTCTTCTTAACTTATATCCCAGAGAGATAAGAGCCCATACCTGATACTGTACGACTTTCCTGAGATCAATCTCCAGTGTCTGTTCTAGCCATTGAGAAAAGTGCTTCCACATCCTAAATCAAATGCTCCCCTGTTGCAGACAGCTGTGAGTTAAAATGCACAAAATCTAATGTCATCTTTTTACTGAACTAAAAGTTGCAAATATATAAATTCTTCTTTGACCTCAGTCTTATCTGAGGTATGCTAAATTGTATTTGTGCAATTGCTGTGGGATGAAGCCAGTGTAATCCAGAGCAGAAGGAGGCCCCAAACCTCTCCTGGGCAGTTAGAGATAATACACAGCCATAAAACCAAAAACCAGTATCCCGTCCTCCTCCAGTTTCCCCGAGGTATCAGGAAACATTCTGATCTTAGATCCAAAGTGGAAAGCTGTGGTATTTGCACTAACTTTCCTGGAATTATTCCCAATCCATGCTGTGGTAACAGATTGTCGACTCAGCTAAGATCAGAACTTATTTTTCTTTAGCTGGGCCTCTTATTTCAGCAGTTATGGAGAGAAGGTGGCAATCTGCATCTTTCCCTGGAGAAGAAGTTATATATATATATGCAAAAGTAGAGCTTTGTGTCTTTTATAAACTTCAGGAAGTTCTTTATTTGTAAGAAGGGCATATCTAAAGCTCAAACACCTTTGAAGGGCTACAAATTGCCAATTGTCACAATTTTTATCATAAGTTGTGTGATATTTGAGGCTTTTTCCTCAAAGTACCAGCTCTTGGAGTGATGTGATTATGTGAGAAACTAATTTTTCTTTCATTAAATAAAAAAGCAGTAATTTCCTTGCTCTCATGGTCATAGCAAGAAAACTTAAAAATATAACCTGAGCACACCGCAAAGGCTCAGGAATCAGAAGGCAAAGTAAAATGAGTTAACATATATTCACTCCTAAACATTATAATTAGAAGTCCATGTCATAATATTTTTTTTAAAGATCTGACTCATGATTTTTAAATTATTCAGTTTGGCAATACCATATAGATTAACCATGCTCTTGGATAAAATTCTTTGTCACGCTAAAGGCTAAATTGAGCCAAGAGTAAGTTCACTAAACAATTACACGTATCGTCTATTCTTGGCGTTTTAAAAACATCACCTACTCTTTACAAAAACTCTGTAACACAGTGAGGACTAAAGCTTTCATCCAGCCAAGTCCCAGTATATGACAAATACAGAAATTGAAAGGCACAACAGAAACAGAAGCTAATAAAACTTGAAATAGGTGAGAATTATTTCTTTAAAGTGTAGCTTTTCCCATACCCAATGGACCACAGTGTGCTCTGGGTTACACTAGGGTAAACTCAGAGTAAATCCAGTGAAATAATCTGACTTTATTGGTCACACCTAATATATTTTGCAGTGAATTGATATCAGTTCTGCTAAGCGTATTTGTCATTCCATTTCTAGTTCCAGCATTTATATCAAAATCTGCCTCTTTGAGTAACAGATCACTCTGTTGGGGTTTAAATGTGAAGTGTGCAGTAAAAGAGACTCCTGCCTTCCAGATCTCTATTTCAGTTTAACCTCAAAGAGGTATTTGGAGCTACACAATCTATAGAAAGATGTAGAAAGTAGGTGAAAATAGGGTATTTGCACACTCAGCTGGCAAGGAATCCCAGATTGCAAAGAGAGTTTACCATGCTCTGGTCCAAACACCTTAAATGAGAAGGGAAAAGCATGTGGCCTGTAAAAGAAAAATGATCCAGGAGTCATACTTGCAGTCTTCTGATCTATAATCAGAGGGTGTTATCCGTTGTGTGACTAGCATGCTGTTGGCAAGGTCTTTGCTTGGACAGACGCACTCTATAATCAAAGTTGAAAGACGGATAATGAAATTTATTTCTAAACCCCACCTAACCTTTCCCCAAAATAACAGTGCAAAATGAAACCCTTGCCAGGCTGATACGAAGATGAATTGAGTGTTTGTGAAGCCCTCAAGAACAGCAGTGATGAGCACTAGAGAAAATTTTAGGACTTGAGCTACCATATAGCTAACAAAAAGTAAGGGGAGAAGAGAGGTTGTACACGGTAACTCACAAACCCTCCAAAGCAAAGAGCATCTATCCCTCAAACTCTCTTTTAAAATGCTGATTGCCTCCTAGAAAGAACAGCCAGATGACATTCAAAGGGCACAGAAAAGAAGGATGGAGCAGAGAAAAACAAATACATGGCATCCTTACTTAGGAGGAAACAGATGGCCTTTAAAACAAGCCTGAATAACACACAATAAAGTATGTAGGGGACCACATATTAAATACTGCAGATAAAACAAAATGACTAAGGGATCCTCTGTCCATCTTGTGTACCAAAGAATTTCAAGTCATTTGGAAAGAACAGTATCATAATGCAGTCTCTAGTCTGTCATTTTTCTGAGTCATCTGAATTTCTGAATCACCTGAACTTTGACCTCATTGTCACTTGTACATGTAGATTTCTACTTTCGGGTGAGGAGAAGGAGAGTGAAGATTTTTTTTTAGTGCATCGTCTGGAATCATTCATATCCTCATGCTCAGAAAGAGGAGACTCTTTAGATCCACTCCACAGATTTCTACTGCTTGACCTAATGGAGTATCTGCTCACAGTACTACAATGCCATGTACGCTGGAGGGTAGAGCACCTCTCCTGCCATCACAGCTTCACTGCTAGTTCTTGACAGCAGAACAGGGAGGTTCAGCAGCCTGATTGCTTTTCCATGCACTGATGGGGGCTATCACACCTCTTGATGGACCTTTCTGTGTCTCAGTCTTTTCCACATCCCTGCTTCCTCGCATGCTGTTCACTTCTCCCGTTGTTTTAACTTCACTCTTCATTGCTCAGGAATCTCATCCTCATCCCAGACTCTCTGATGGCCTCACTATAACCTCTGTCTCTGGTTTCTCCATCCAAGTACTGTTCTCTTTCTACTGTCAATGCCTTCACACCAAGGACCAGCATCTTTTAATCATGTTAATTCCTGTTTCTCCTCCTTATTGCTTATACAATTTCCCTTTCCCTTTCTCTCCCTCTCATCTCTAGGCCTGTGCCCCACACCAGGGTACTAATGTGAAAGCTTTGCCAAAAAAAAAAACCCAAAGGCAGGTGTGCTGGTTTTGGCTGGGGTAGAGATCATTTTCTTCACAGGAGCTAGTATGGGGCCATGTCTTGGATTTGTGCCAGAAACAGTGTTGATAATACAGGGATGTTTTCATTACTGCTGAGCAGGGCTTACACAGAGCCGAGGCCTTTCCTGCTCCTCACCCCACCCCACCAGCAAGTAGCTGGGGATGCACGAGGAGTTGGGAGGGGACACAGCTGGGACAGCCGACCCCAGCTGACCCAAGGGATATTCCATACTGTATGACATCATGCTGAGCATATAAAGCTGGGAGAAGAAGAAGGAAGGGGGGATGTTCAGAGAGATGGCGTTTGTCTTCCCAAATAACCGTTACCTGTGATGGAGCCCTGCTCTCCTGGAGATGGCTGAGCACCTGCCTGCCCATGGGAAATAGTAAATGAATGCCTTGTTTTACTTTGCTTGCATGCACAGCTTTTGCTTTACCTATCAAACTGTGTTTATCTCAACCCATGCATTTTCTCTCTTTTACTCTTCTGATTCTCTCCCCCATCCCACCATGGGGGGAGCAAGTGAGTGGCTGTGTGGGGCTGAGTTGCTGGCTGGGGTTAAACCATGACAACACACCAAGACTGCCATGCTGCAGTCTGAGCTCTTGTTGGTGCTTGAACACTACAAGGGCCATATAACACCACCTATTGATATACCATGAAAACACATGCAGAAGGGCCAGTATATTTGTCTGTAACTCAGGTTCACAATTTCAGTGGTCCATTATGCAATACACTTCACAGAATGTGCACATTTTTCAATAGTTATAGGAGGGCCCAGGAAACCAGTCTAGAACTGCAGGGTCCAAGAATCAAGAACTTCAACATGTGTTCTGGTCTGCTTAAGAGATCAAAGGAAGGGGGCTAATTAGGCTTGACACCCTCTTTCCTGCAAGGTTAGCCTTGGTTTTACTACCCAAATGGAATGGGAGGAGTAGTCTTGTGAGGATATTTATTGAATATGAAGTAAATCCTGAGACTCAGTCCATCCCACACCCTTAAAAAATTAGGCAAAAATCACAAAATCCCTAAACTTCTCACAGCATAGTCAAAGGTCTTTCCTCATTGAAGAAGGTCAAGGAAAACAGGTTTGGAAATCTAAATTTGCTTAATCTCTGAAGAAAGGAAAAAAAAACCCACGGATTATTTTACCATTAAGCCTTAAGAAGAAGACACACTTGCAAGTAAAAGGGTCAGAGTAAATACAGCATATCCTGAAGCCTTCAAGGTGACAGCAATAACACACTTCAAATACCAGTGTCAAATTTTTATGTCCTTGGTGTATTCCAGTAATAACTGGAATAAGACTGATTTTTGTCTCTAAGCTTATATGTCTCTTTTCCCACAGTTCAGAAAAACCCTGCTGTCTAGAATAAAGTTTTGAGGGGACAAACACAGAACAAGACTAGGCATGACTATTAGGGATGGCCTGGGATGCTGAGACTCAGATATAGGTGCTGTAATATCTGGAATAGAGATATTATCCCCCTTCCTCCTCCCTGTAGAATCTCTAATTATTTCATGCAGCAGAGAAAAGCTTCAAAGGGTCTGTAGGGTTTTCTCTTCCAGCATAGTTCCAGCTATGCCTGGGTGATCTGGTGATAGACAGGAGGTAAAAGGATCTCTTTGTCAAATGGTCTAACCCCTGCATCTTGTGTCATCTCCAGCAGCTGACACAGAAACAACAAGAAAACAACAACAAACAGACTAACACAATAAGGCAAAGTTTCAGGCATCTAGCTCTGGTTTGAATTTTGAAAGGAGAAAGGCACTGCCTGGTGGCATGCAGAAAGAAGTCTATGCCATGGGAAGGATAGATTTAAAGCTTTGGTCAGATGGCCTCTTGCAAATGTAACTGTGGCAGCGTAAGAAATTAGCTCCTTGTACTTCAGCTACAACTCCTGGGCTGAAAACTGTTGCTTTCCCTTAGCAGGGCTGACAGAGTTGCTTGTGACATAACTCATCTTCTCCAGTGCAAGAACTAACTGGTCAGACATTGCACTGGAGCAGATGAGGAGCGCTCAGGAGAACCATTCTGCTGTGACAATGGTAACCTTGGGCAAAGACGTGACGAACTCAAACATCTGAAAGGATGATGATGTCTTAAATTGCTGCAGCCTCTTCTAAAGTGGTAGTGTATATCTGAAGATGTCTCCTCTCTTCAGTGCCTCCTTTGGACTGTTTTCGTTAACTGACATTTCAGCATAGTGGCTTTTGTGGGTCCCCTTCTGATGTTACCTTACTATCTCCATGCACTGGGGGGCCAAGGGGTCTACCACAGATCTGCAGATCCTGCTGTGGCTGATGTGTAGCTGTCTTCTGACTACGATGTCAGGAGGGCAATCCTCCCTTCACAGCAAATAAATGCACTAACAATTCAAGGGCACTAGTGAAAGACAGGAAGGAGGCCACAATGAATTTTTTCCCATAGCAATCTTACCACAAAGTTAGTCAAGCTTAGCCAAGAGTCGGTTGTATCAAAAGAGAATATCCTTTAGCTAAAACATTGTTGTCACTGTTACTTGATGGTCCAAACAATAATTTTAAATATACCTTTATCAAAATAAAACCAATAGCAGCAGAAAGGCATGGAGATGCCAGCTGGTGCCTGCCCAGTCTTCAGGATCCCCAGACATGCACAAAGCCAGCAGGCTGCCTTTTGAACCCCGAATGTTTTTACTATCAACTGACTGTTTTTACCCTGCCTTCTCTCTCCCTCCCTTGTCATCACTATGGTGACTACTGTATCACAGCCTGTCTCCTAGCCTTTGAAACCGTCTGTCTCTGTCTCCCTTATTCATCCTTTCTCCCTTAGCATCCCTTTTCCTTTCGACCCAATCCTGCCCTTTAAATGATAGGATCAGCTCTGTACTGTAGCTGAAGTCATCCCAGCTGTCCAGCCTGTCCGTGCTGCGTGCTTGCCTCATTGCTCATCAATCATCTCCTGAACTACCTCGGTTTGCCAAACAACATTTTAAGGCAAACTGAAATAAGCAACAGTTCACCTTGAAACACACACTCCCAACTGTGGCAGCCAAAGAGCTGACTGACATGCAGCTGTACAACAAAAGGGAGGCGAATAAATGTCCTAAGGTAAACTTTCCTTTCTCTTAAAACAGTCTCTTCAATAAATACAGGTAATGAATGCTTATCCATCTACCTCTTATTGATTTACTCTTATGTCAAACTTACCTTTTCACATATTCTGGAAGAGATCCAGTCTTCCTCCACATGTCACCTAGCATCACCTAGCACAGCGACTGATAGGAGCAGAGTTCAGGGATGATAATGGACTGTGTTGTTTCTGATGCAAGACACAGTCCCAGAGGCTCAGAGGTGCTAACTCAACTTCAACTTGGTAAATGAAGTCCAAGGCTTCAGACAGAGCATCTCAGCCCTGCATATCCTCCTTAAAGTATTGAAAAAGAGAGAAAATACTAAAAGCATCAGATATCCAAAGGATCAAGTAAGGCTGTTACTTTTAACATTCCTTATTCCCTTTCCCATTAGCTTTTATTCCCATTTTCTATAGAAATAAGGCTTATGAGATCAGCTGAGCAATGCACATCTATTCCTTCCTCCTCTTCTTTCCCGTTAGCCAATCTCAATAGAATTTAATACAGAAAGTAAAGTCCTTCAGAGTTAATTAAATTCTTACAGAATTTATAAAGAACAGTGGCCAAGAAGCAGAGAGCATGGTTTGGACCTCCCCAAGTTGCCCTTAGACGATTTTGCTCCTGTTACCCAATTTCTAGAATATCACTTGGCTTTAAAATACTCGGGGCAGGGGGGAATGTTGTAAGGGGAAAGAAAGGGGAAGCGTAGTGCTTTGGTGAGTACACACAGTGCCTCAACTCATGCTACACGCAACAGCCACTGTGGTGCCATTATGGTAAAGGCCACACACAGGAGCCCTCCCAGCCGCACTCCGATAGCATGCTGAGGGCAGGCTGTAAAGGGAAGAGGGCAGGCTAATGCAATGTCAAAAAAGTGTGAAAAAACAGGAAACCTCATGTAGTTGTGTAACTGCTGTCACACCGGTAGGACCGACAAGTTTCTCCTGAGCAGCATGGCTTATGGTCCAGACAAGGACTAACCAAGTCCTAGTCTAAAGGTCTGGAGTCTGACTTAACACGAGCTGTAAAAGGATATTGTACATTAGGAATATGTAATCCAGAAAAAGTCTAAATATAGCTTTACATGAAATGAACACAGGGTGCCGACAATGACTACAACGAATGTGCGACCTTAGAATACAGACAAAAAATTAACCAATTAAAAATGTATAATAGGAGATAGCAGCCACTGAGGAAGTGCACTGCACAGTGCAAAGGGCTGATTGAATAGGACGGAGGAATAGCAGTAGCTCAGTTCTTCCACCTTTAGCTGCTGTGCTGGGTGGGCCCTGGTACCAGCATTACAACTACTGTCCCACCTCCATACCAAGAGCTGGGATGAACCCTGTGCTGTCTAGAGGTGCGTGAAAGAGCTGTAGGCCTTATAATGCAATGGCAGAGAGCAGGAAAAAGAGATTTCCTAGCTGGATTATGGCTAATGGATAAATGGTCAACAGTGGAGTAGAACTATTGAAGTGTCCCGTCTCTGGAGCATGGCTAGTTCTGGAGGGTCTGTTGTCATTAATGGGGATGTGAGAGACCCTGAGAGATCACCAGTTGTGGGGGAGTGGAGTGGGGTGCTGCCTGCGTACTGGGAGTTGTTACTGCTTGACCACAGCCCTCCTGTTATTTATGGTTACAACAGCAGATCGCATAGCCCTGCAAAGAGAAGAACAGTCACGTCAGGGGAAAGGATGGGTTAAAAAGGAGGAGGAAATGACAAGACGATCTCAAGAGAAACCTGGAGCAGCAGAAAAACACGGAAGCTGCAAGGAAGATGGAAAGGAGGAGGAAAGCCAGCCAGCTAAAGGCAGCTGAGCAGCCACAGGCAGGCAAGGGAGGCAGAGTGACTGAAGAACATGGAAGTCACAGAGAACAATATAATTTATGCTTCATGCAGAGATAACAGTAGATTTGAGTATAATTAACTTAAAAGTCAATACTGCCCTTTATGTGATAGGAACATAGATCTTCAGAGAAACAGGCTTCATTATTTTTCCTGCTTACGGAACAACCTACTATCAGGGAAAACCACTCTTTGGCGGGCTCTTGTAAGGTACTGGAGGTGACAACAACTGTCCATTTTGGCAAAAAGGGAAAAGGTTATTTTAAATGGGCTGGAGCAGATGTTGTTTTCTTTTGTTCCTTCAGAGGAAAAAAGGATGAGCGCACAAATGGAGAGCGAGAGGGAACAGCCGCAGAGACAGAAAACACAGCGGCTGTTGTGGTGCTGACTCTTCCTCCTCATCTCATTGTGAAAGAAAGGGCATAGCGCACGCTCTTATCATTTCCTCTGAGATTATTTGTACCAGCATTCAGCTGTTCAGGGCACTGCTCAGCCTTTCTGAGCACCCTCGCAGTACTCCTAATAAAAATGCAATCTTGGCTGCCTAATCCAGACTTTGAAATAGGGGCACAAGCAGACAGAGGAAAGAAAAGGAAACAGGGAGAGGGAAGAAAGAAAATAAGCAGAAGTCCAGCCAGGTGGAAATGAAGATTTCAGCGAGATCCTCTCCTTCAATTTCCCCGACTACATAATTTTCTGAGATCAAGTAGAAGACACCCATCTTAGTAACTTAGTGATTTCTGGGATTTGAGAAGAGCCTGGGCTGGCTACTGGGAAGCTGATTCAGCCATCACACTCTAATCCGCTGCAGCACACAAGGTCCTAGAGAGTGGTCACCTCTTGTAGGACCAGCTCTCCTTGTGCTGGGCTGGGCTGTGGCAGAGCCCCAAGGCTGGTGCTGGGAGGGGAGCAAGGACCACACATATTCTGCTTCCACACTTTCACAGGGTCTCAGGCATGGAGCCTGCAGAGTTACTGCTCTGGCTGGCACCACAGCCATGCCCAACTGCTGTTCTCCCCCGTAAGTAGAAGGATGAGCACCATGCTCGGTGCATGAGCAAACGTCTACCCCTGAAATGCCAGGGAAGGAACTGCAGGGCCCCAGGGAATATAGCAGGATGCTACTGCCGTCTGCCCTGGACAGAAAGCAGGCAGGCAGGTCTTCCCTCTGCCAGCATGGCAGCAGTGGCCCCTCTGCAGTGCAGCTCCCCTCTGTGTCCCACAGCACAGTGGCCCAGGCACTAACACAGGACAGAAAACAGCCCCACCTCTCCCAGCCCCTGGAGAGGGTCTGAGCCATGGGGCTGCTCATAAGGCTGTTGTGGTTGTGCCAGAGCAGAGCCTTGGCCCAGCACAAAGGAGAGATGTTGCAGAGTGAGGGGGTCTCCTCACCTTCATTTGTGAGAGAGCACAGCTATTGATACGTTGGAGGTGGGTTGGATCCTGTCGTCTGCTGTCCCTGTGGGGAGATGCATGGGCATGGTCTTAGCATCATGCTTTTGGCTTTACGGCTGGAGTGCCTCCACACATGCATACAAACTTTAGGTATCCAGTGAATTTTCATTTCAAAAGACTTTGGGTTAGGTTTTATCTACAGAGGGATTTTCAAGATGGTGGTTTTCCACTTACTTGTTTACAGATCTGCCCTTGCTGCCAGTGTGCTCTCTCTGCGCAGCGTCACAGCACCCAGCAAAGCTCCCGCTGCCCATGCCTGGTGCATGCGTTTGTGGCATTTTGTTCATTCTGTCGCAGTGTGACAGGCTGAAGGTCCCAGCTGTTAATTCCTCTCTCCCTGCATTTGAATGGGGCCAGTTCCGCCTGAGCCATGCCAGCAGAAACACAATATAAGTACAAATGCAAGGAAAAATAAGCTGTTAAAATATTGACCTTGAAGTACAGAGTGAAGTAAAGAAAGTCTCCTGAGGAAGCCTCCTCTGTGCATTTTATTAAACAAAAATAACTTTGGGACGCTGGAGGGTCAACTATTTGCCCAGGCCCAAGTGAAGAGTTTTGATTTTTATTCTTCTCTTGCCACTGCTTTCTTTACTTCCCCGTGAAGGAAAGAGGATAAAAACACCTTCCCAGGTTGGCAGGAGGATCTTGTTCAGACCTGGGCCCAGCGTCCAGGTAAGGGAGCTGACAACTGAGGGTGCTGCTCAGTCTGGGGGGGAAGAAGGGACAGGAGCAAAGAAAGCCAGTGTCATGGTTTTAGCTGGGATAGGGTTAATTTTTCTTCAGTGAAGCTGGCATAATGCTGTGCTTCGGACTTAATATGAAAATAATGTTGATAACACACCGATGTTTTAGTTGTTGCTGGGCAGTGCTTGTACTAGTCAAGGACTTTTCTAGCTTCCCATGCTCTGCCAGTTTCACAAGAAGCTGGGAGGGGAGGGGGCACAGCCAAGACAGCTGATCCGAACTGGCCAAAGGGATATTCCATATCATATGACATCATGCCCATATATTAACTGGGGGGAGTTGGCCAGGGAACGCAGCGATTGTGGCTCAGGGACTGGCAGCTTCAGTCGGTGGGTGGTGAGCAGTTGCATTGCTTGTGGGGTTTTTTTTCCTTTTTTTTCCAGGCTTTATTTCTCTCTCTCATTATTTTCCTTGTTATTATATTATCATTATTATTATCATTACCATCGTTAATATTACATTTTAATTATTAAACTGTTCTTATCTCAACCCACGACTTTTCTTGCTTTTGCTCTCCCGATTCTCTTCCCCATCCCACAGGGGTGGGGGGAGTGAGCAGGCAGCTGCGTAGTGTTTAGTTGCTGACTGGGGCTAAACCATGACAGCCAGACAGGCTTTCTGCATCACACAGTGACTCACCTGTGTGAAGTCACCTGAAGGACTGACATGTCAAACTCTAGGACATTTTATACATCTTAACTTTATGCCAACAAAACTTAAACAGAGCTAAACAGATATTTGCCCCCACTCCCTGTAGACTTTCATAAGCTGAATCAGTTTGGTCTTTGCCTTTCCTTTGGGACGATCTGATTTTTTAATAACCAGGCATTGCTTCAAGAGGAACCTTGGGAGCTAAAGGACTGTTAAAGCTGAGGAACACAGGTAGCCAAAGAGCACACCGGCCCAAGAATGAAACCATTAGTCCTTCATAAAAATAAATCATTACTGAAATAGAACCTAATCTTAGTAGATTTTTAATGCTTTTTTTTTAATGTATAGAGCCCAAGAACTACATTAGTGTTATCTAGAGGCTAAAGTGTACTGGTCTCTCTAGATTCTCCCCAAGCCCCCAGAGATGGCACATGTGATACTGGGAGTTTAACTGCAAACATTCACAGAAGGACACCAGACTATTTTAGTCCTCAGGGTCATTTCTTGACCTTCCGTGGAAATACCCATTTTAAGTCTCTGTGCTTGCAATCCCTCAGGCAGCCCTTAGTCCCATTCCCAGCACTTGGAGGATCTCTTTGAGGAGTGTGATGACAGAAGTAGGGGATTGAACGTCCCTTGAGAGGTCATCTAATCCATCTGGTTATCTGGTCCATTCAGGAGGATCAGCTCTATCTTACAGATATAAAAACCTCAGGATTCTCTCAGACTGCAAGACATTTAGTTGCTAAGCCAGGGTGAGAGGATTGTAAAGCTTTCCTGGAGGATGACTCCAGCAGAGAAAATCTGTACCCCAAAGAGAGCTGCTAGAATCAGACGTAGAAGGAATAATGAGCAAAAATAAACACAGTGAGGCATCCTGTAATTTCTCTGCCATTACAACAGCTGTTGGGGATACAGCACCCATGCAAGTTAAGGCAGCTTGCCAGAGTTGCTGCATGCTAAATCACAGAATCACAGAGTGGTAGGGTTTGGAAGGGACCTCTGGAGATCATCTTGTCCAACTCCCCTGCTTCAGCAGGGACACCCAGAGCAGGGGGCACAGGAACATGTCCAGAGGGGTTTTGAAGGTCTCCAGTGAAGGAGACTCCACAGCCCCTCTGGGCAGCCTGTTCCACTGCTCTGTCACCCTCACAGGAAATAAGTTTTTCCTCATATTGAGGTGGAAATTCCTGTGTTCCAATTTGTGCCCATTGCCCTTTGTCCTGTTGTTGTCCTTCAGATATTTATAAGTATTGACAAGATCCCCCCTCAGCCTTCTCCAGGCTAAACAAACCCAAGTCTCTCAGCCTTTCTGCATAAGAAAGATGCCCCAGTCCCCTGATCATCTTTGTAGCTCTCCACTGGACTCTGTCCAGTAGCTCTCTGTCTTTCTTGAACTGGGAAGCCCAGAACTGGGCACAGTACTCCAGATGTGGACTCACTAGGGTGGAGTAGAGAGGAAGGATAAACTCTCTTTGACACTCCTTTTAATGCGCCCCAGGATACCGTTGGCCTTCTTGGCCACAAGGCCACATTGCTGGCTCATGGTCAGCTTGCTGTCCACCAGCACTCCCAGGTCCTTCTCAACAGAGAGGCATTCCAGCAGGTCAACCCCCAGCCTGTGCTGGTGCATGGGGTTGTTCCTCCCCAGGTGCAGGACCTTGCACTTGCTTTTGTTGAATTTCATCAGGTTCCCCTCGGCCCAGCTCTCCAGCCTGCCCAGGTCTTGCTGAATGGCAGCACGGCCTTCTGGTGTATCAGCCACTCCTCCCAGCTTGGTGTCATCAGCGAACTTGCTGAGGGTACACTCTGTCCCTTTGTTCAGGACATTGATGAACAGGACTGGACCCAGTGCAGATCCCTGGGGAACATTGCTAGTTACAGGCCTCCAACCAGACTCTATGCCATTGATCATGACCCTCTGAGCTCTGCTGTTGAGCCAGTTCTCTGTCCACCTCACTGTCCACTCATCTAACCCACACTTCCTAAGCTTGTCTATGAGGATGTTATGAAAGACAGTATCAAAAGCCTTGCTGAAGTCGAGGTAAACAACATCCACTGTGCTCTCTCTATCTGCCCTGCCCAGCCAGTCACACCATCACAGACGGCTATCAGGTTGGTCAAGCATTATCTCCCCTTCATGAATCCATGGTCATACTTTGATAACCTTCTTTTCCTCTACATGCCTGGAGATGACCTCCAGAATGAACAGTTCCCTCACCTTTCCAGGGATGGAGGTGAGGCTGACTGGCCCTTTAGTTTCCCAGGTCCTCCTTCTTGCCCTTTTTGAAGACTGGAGTGACATTGGCTACCCTCCAGTCCTCGGGCACCTCTCCTGTCTTCCACGACCTTTCAAAGATGACGGAGAGTGGCTTAGCGACAGCATCCACTAGCTCCCTTAGCACTTGTGGGTGTATCCCATGGGGGCCCATGAATCTGTGAGGATCCAGTTTGCCTAGATGATCTCTAACCCAATCCTCCTCAACCAAGGGGAATTCTTCCTTTCTCCAGATTTTCTCTCTCACCTCTGGGGCTGAGATGCCTGAGGGCCAGCCTTAGCAGTAAAGACCAAAGCAAATAAGGCTTTCAGCAACTCTGCCTTCTCTGCATCCTGCGTCAGCAGGGCACCCACCTTATTCAGCAGTGGGCCCATAGTTTCCCCAGTCTTTCTTTTACTACTGATGTGTTTGAAGAAGCCCTTCTTGTTATCCTTGACATCCCTTGCCAGATTTAGTTCCAAGTGGGCCTTGGCCTTCCTCATTGCGTCTCTGCAAACCCTGATAATATTCCTATAATCCTCCCAATTGGACCGTCTCTTTTTCCGCATACTATAAACCTCTTTCTTCCATTTGAGTTTTTCTAGAAGCTCTTTGCTCATCCATGCAGGTCTCCTGGCTCCTTGGTTTGACTACTTCTTCATAGGGATGCACCGATCTTGAGCTTGGAGGAAGTGGTACTTGAATATTGACCAGCTCTCTTGGACCCCAATGAAATGAACCCTCAGAATCTCAGTTGTAAGCTTCTCACCTTGTACCAGCATTTCTACCAGCACACCAATGGGGACAGACAGCAGCACGGTGGCTCCTCAAGACCCAGTAGATGAGCATGAAATGAGGGCAACAGGGCAACATGCATGAAAGCCTCCAAGCCTGCTCAGAAATGCATCTGTCAGCCCAAAAAGAACAAAAATCAGGCAACTTTTTGAGAACTTAAGGTATATAAGGACACCGACACAAAGGAGGATTCATCTGCAGCTTAACTTTGGAAGGTTACTTTGGAGATATGATTTAATACTGTGCTGTGTTTGGGATGTTTGGGATGTTGAAGTGAGGTTCACTCTGTTCCTTTATTTAATAAGGGGTATGTTTTCAAACTGTTTAAGCATCTACACTACCTGAGACCAGAAGTTGCAGTTCTCTAGGTGGAAAGTATGGCAGCTACCTACTTCTTGGTCATCAGCTTAAAATAAGAGATTTCAAGACAAAGCCCAGGCATGATTTTTGCCACTGCTTTTCAAAATGGACAGCCACTTCTAGGTCAGTAAATGTACTTCTTTTTCTCTACCCAAATTACTTATTTCCTAGGTTCTTACCAAATCCTTTTAGCCCTCATATACAAGAATTGAAAGAGTGATTTTTATTTAGGGGACAGACAGAATGAACATCCCTGGGAGAGATGGGGAGCCCATGCTCCTGCAAACATGGGCACATGGGTTTCCATGGCCAGTGTTGTCTGAGACTTCACAAATAATGTCTGGAGAAGCTGAGACACATGCTGCAAAGGAGCAGCTTTCCTCCTGGATGTGTAGTGTTTCCAAGAAAAGGACATTTTGTTCTCTGCCACCTCTAAAAACAAAACTGATTCTGTCATCTCCATGTTTGTTTTGCTACATCTGATATTTTTAAGTTGTTTATTAAATACAGTGGTGATTTAATTGAGTGTTTGTAATAGCATGAGATCTGTGCCATTGGCTTGAGCCAAGAGCCAGAAGGCATGCAGAAAAACTTCCCCCATCACGCTGCCGTTGCCAGGCCTCCATGGCTTGCAGAAAATCCCTTTCCGATCAGCCAGTACTAAAACTCCTTAATGTGATTCCCCCAACAACAACAACTGGGATGAAACTGCTGCAAAAAGTTGTTTCAGAGTCTGAACTCATACACAAAGGACCTCTCTTTAATTTCACTCTATTTGTCAAAAAATTGTGTTCCAGATCCTATCGTAATCACAATATAGAAAGAGTTCATGTAAAAATCTTTTCTCCTTGCTGCATTTACCCAAATCATAGGACTCGTGCTGCAGTACTATTGTGCTGAAAAGTATTGTAAGGAAAGCTCGTTAAATTTCATTGCAGAAGTGACCGAACATGAGTTGTATACAGCAAAGGAATTTCAAGGGAAAATCTTTAAAAATCCCATTTCAGGAAAATGAAAATGCAGGGGTTTCCGTCTGAAAACCAAAGGGAAGACTGTGCTTATGTAGTTACAATGCTAAAATAAATACCAGAAAATACAGAAATCAGCTCCGTAATAATGAAATAAAGTCACTTCAAATTAAGTGACTGCTTACACAAAATACACTAAACAATAACAATGTTAAAATTACTATATTAAGACATAAATCCACAAAAGGGGAATTCTAAATTAAGTCAACTCTCTGCTTAATGAAATTCTTACAAAAATTACACTTTTCCAGAATGATACCTTATTCCCAGCATATTTTTTCTGTGTACCAGGCCATAGAGTAAGAATGAATCAATGATTATGTACACAGTTTAAGTTATGCTCCATATCTCCCATTCACATATAAACGAGTGGGACTCAAGGCATCCAGCAATACAAACAAGCTACTATGTCTGCATTTCACTACAGCTGTCTCTCTTTCTGACACCCTCCATGGTCCAAAGTCACTTCTGCAGGGGAATCAGTGACATTTATGCCCCCCTCTCCCATGCTTTTCCCCAAACCAAAAGCAAATAACAAGCAATGGAAACTGTTGTCTGCCTTAAGGTGGCTGCCTTACCCTGGGAGGCAGTGGGGTTCGTCTCTCAGCCCCCTCTCCATGTGCTCTTCATTGCACACTCACAGCAAAGGTTCATGGCTGAGCTGGAAAGCCACATGGACACTGGTCCCTCTGTGAGCCTTGAGGCCAGCCATGGGAGATGCACCATGACAGCGCCAGGGGAGACCCTGAAGAGAGAAACAAGTAAGAAAGGATGAACCAAGGACCCCAAGCACCATGTTTTCACTGAAATGGAGTTGAAGAGCCATGATGGGTGACATCTCGCCCCAATTGAGGCTTGAGCACTGGCCTGAGCTACCAGCACTAGAAGTTGTCAGCCACCACTGTAAAGCTGTGCCTGGCTCTGGATGGAGCAGTGCCTGGCCAGGAATGAGGGAGCCCAACCTGAGCCAGAAAGGGAACCTGAACCACCGTGGGTGAAGGAGCCAGTCTCCAGGAGGCCTGGCATCAAAGCGATGGCGGAGAGGAAAGGGGGCAAAATGGGGACAGAAGCAACAGGGAATGCACACACCAGGTGCCATAAGAAACAAAACAGGAGGCCAGTAGGATAAACATGTGGTAGAGGAAAGGATGGAGAAGGCAAAAATTGAGGAAAGGAAGAAAGGAAGGGGAAATGAAGAAAAGTACTTACTCCATTTGAGGAGGCGGCACTGGTCCCTGGAAGACTCCCAGTTAGACGAAGCCCTCCATCCGTTTCCAAATTCCTTACACAGAAATGTGGACAATAAAAGTTTTCTTTCTGCTTCTGATGAAACAAATTGGGACATGCCCTATAACAAAAGTCACTGAAGCCAACCTTGGCACAAGAACAAATGGTTCTGAGCTGGCCACGAATGCATTTAAGGTGGCAGTGAGAAGCGTGGCTCTCTGGGGTGGCAAAGGGCAGGAGCTTAATTCAGTATGAAATGAAGCTTGATGCATTCATTAAAGGGATTATTCAGTACAATCACCTGCAAAGACAGCCAACTTGTTTCAACAGTCCCCAAGATCTCCACCTCTGTTCCCAAATCCCACTGTTTGGGATTTGGGATTTGCACCTTGCTTTTGCATGGCTTTCATGGACCCAACAGCACCACACTTTAAGAATAAAGGACAACAGTGCAAAACAAATTTGGAAGTTATTAATGTAGCACCATACATATTAGTACTTTTACACTGATAAGACCAACTTTTTCACTTAGGAATATAGGGCCAATCAAGGGCTGCAAGAGCACATACAGATCCGTCCCAAAATAATGCTTTCTGTATATTTCAGGAATGAACCTTAACTATACTTAGGATAAGGAATTTGTCTTCATGTGATGAGCCTGACCTCATCATCTACAAAGGGAGAGGTTGTGAGCAAGCAGACACTCCTCCCATCTGCAAGGTCCAAATCACCAGTATATTTTATATATTTAAAGTACTGATCTGGAACCCATTGCCATAGCGTCTGGGTGCCTGGTAGTCTGCCTAAAAATAAACAAATATCTGTTACCCAAGTGGGTGACTCATAATCATACATGAGCCCCTTCCAGTGTGAGCGGGTTGGGTGGTTAATTAACTTGAAGTCTGACTAACAGATGATCCTAATACCATCCTTAAACTACCATCAAACCACATTAATTAGTATGTGAAAAAGGGCCAAAGTGCACAAAGCTATTAAGCTAATTGCCCTTCCCTCTTACATCATGTGCTAGAAAAAATTCCCCATTCTCAGACCAGAGGTCTTCCCTATCGAGAAGAAATGCTCATAGAGCTTTTTCTGTCCCACAGTCAAAATATGGGCAGAGGGGCATCATAGCACCAGCAACAACCCTTCACCAAACCATGAACCCAGCATAAAATTCAATTGCCTCTTCAGATACTTGTCACGATGCTCAAGTAGCCCGTTGATGATATTTCTGATAACTTAACCTTGTCCTCCATCCCCTCCACACTCCTAAAAAATACACGGACTATTGAGATGATATTTCTGAGTCTTGACCTCATGGGAAATATTTTTTTAAAATATTTCAAATTAAAAATATTTTTGAATGAGTGGAGCCCTTTGGAATCTGATAAGTTGTTTATTTCCTTGAGTTTAGTTTTTTGTATATAAAAACTCCTGTCTACATGTAGGTATACGCACAAACAAGAACATATATATAACTAGAAACACACACTTATATATATAGATATATGGGACCATATGGAACTCTTTTTGCCAAGCCAGACTCAGCCCAGGGGGAGCTTTGCTGGCAATCACAGGAACCTTTGCCATCCTTCGACTCAGTAGCAGCCCTCTCACTGCCAGCAACATCAGTTTAGTTATCATTCAAAAATGGAGAAAAAAATCTGAGCTTAATTTCCTTGAAAAGCTACCATACTCAATTGTTCCAAGAAAAATAAAGTCCATCTTTTAAAAAAAAAAAAAAAGAAAAAAGAACAGCTCTTGTGGCATCTCTCTATGAAGTATTACAACTGGCCACCTTTAAAAGACACTTGAAGATTAAACCCATGTCATACTCCACATGCTGGTTGCTTTCCAGTCTAAGCAACTCCTCTGGGCTGGCGAGGGAAGGAAGGGGGATCCCAACAGACACTCCTCATCTGTAATCAACAACTATAATCGCACCTTTCTTTAGCTGGCTCTAGCACTTTCCAGGCTAAACCCCACCATTCTCATGCAGGGAAAACTCTTTGGAAGTCAATACAGAACTGCCGCTCCAAAGTCAATGAAAATTGACTTTTTCAGCCTGTCTGCAGGTGCTGGCCACAGTCGCTTTTTGACATCCCTGCATTACACTGGCTTTGTGTGTACAAATGAGTGAAGTTGCTCCCCGGTGACTGACTTGAAGAGACTTATTACTACCGACAGCTGCAGGAACTCTCTTTTTCACTCAAGAGATAAAAATGTGTGTTTTGGAGCCAAAGAACCAGACAGTCAGAGTAAAACACACTGAAGTTGATGAGAAAACTCCTACCAACTTCAGTGGGACTAGGAATTCATCCTTCTCCAGGTTGCTGATACATATGTGCTGCTGTGCCTGTTGCCTTTCTGACTGCTTTACAGCTCACACCCCGAGGGTCTGCTCTGGAGCCCTGCAGCACAGCAACATCAGGGGAAAGATCAGAGCTCACATCACAAAGCGGTCTCGTGTTCGCACCAATCCCAACATTTTTCTATACAGTAATTTATGCTGGCCGGTGCTGTCTAATGAATGAGAAAAACATCTGGTCTCATAACCCCTTGTATGGGCTCCATGAAGCTGAACTGAGATGACTCTTTAGGGCTAAATGGTCATGTACAATACTTCTCTTGGTGTTGCTACTTGAATTTTCTATCAGCGTTCCAAAATGTGTGAAAACAAAGATAACTCAGGTTTTCATCTTACTTTATTGACTATTTCAAAGCGATGTTCACCAGTGCCTACCTAATTATCTAAGTGAGATAATACAACAAACACCTTTCAAGCCACAGGACTGCATCAGTGGATGAGCTCTGCATATTATTTGTACCATGAAAAATACTGGTAAAGTAAGTAGGGTTTTGTTCTAAGTTATCCTTCAAAAGCTATTTTTTGTAGGAGTTATGAAAGTACATGAAAACAAATGGAAAAATGTGCTGTAGAGGCAAACACAATGCTCACCACAAAAGCCAGCCCAAAGAAAAAAAAATTCCTGACATTGTTTGGTGCGGGTTGTTGTTTCAGGGAAGAAATAGCATGAAGAGTTCAAATAGGCTGTTCTCTGACCTGACCAGACTCTGAACAAAGACAAGAAAGTCTTCATGTTGTGGCTTTTTCCCCTCTTATTTTAAGATACATGTGAATGTCATGGGACATTTGCAGCCTGATATTGGGAAAGTGTTATAAAATACAATTTCACGTGCTACACCTGAGCTTTTTCTCTCCACTGAATGCTATCCTGGATATATAAGTGCAGTTTCTTTTAGAGCTTCCTTCTTACTCTAGAAAAGAGTCACCCAGCTCTACAAGGGAAACAAAATAGCTGCTTTCACATGAAAGTAGCAGCAAAACTGATAATACAGAGCATATCCTCAAATTTACCCAGGGAGCACACTGGAAAAATAGAGACATTTTAATTATTTGGGGTAGTGTGATGCTGAAGTTGGCAGCATTCTTTCAGCATTAGCAAAGACTGACAGTTTGCACTGGGGATCAGAGCATTCTTTATCTCTACGTAATGGGGTCTTCTCATTTAATGAAGGCACATACACCTCCCCCTGCCATCGAGCTGGAGTTTTTTTCCTACTTCTGTTAAGGGAAACAGAAGATGACATAAAATATTATAAAACCTCTGGCACAAAAACAATAGATGAATTTAAAAGACATTCAAACTACAAGTTTTATTACTACTGAAAATATGTCATTTGTGCCAATGTACATTGTGCTCCGGCATTACACTGCAGTGAAGTGAATTCTGCCATGAATGTTACTAAAGGAAAGTAGTTTCTACTTTAACTCCCACCTTGGGGCTTGTGTCTGGGTTTGCTTCTTGATTTGAGGTTTTTTCCTTACTTTAAAGCTCCCTATATAAAAGACCTTTAGGTTTTGGTGGGGTTCTTTCTTAATTTCAGCATTTAAAAAGGTATTCAGCCCTTCTGCCTGGGTGAAGCCCTGTGCCAGGTAAGAGCCCATCCCTGGGGGACTGCCCATACCAGCATACTCAGGGTAAGCCCTTCCTTCTGGTTCCCTGAGACTATGGGAGAAGAGCTCCCCACTTCTCCCTCATTTTCTCTGTGTTGTCGGGAGCTCAGAGGTGGTGATCCGATGTGAGTACCTCATCCATTGCTCATCTGCCAAGCAATTCCTACAGGATCCAGAGGATGGGGACTTGGCCTCTCTCTCCTTTGTCTATATCCTGAAGCAAGAAGATAAATAAGTTATATCTTCAGAGCCTGCAGAAGTGCACTCAGGTAAACATGTTTATGCTCCACCCAGGTAGTGCACACACGTTCTGGACTGTTCCAACTCATGGAGATCAGACTTTGCTCCAAGTGGAAGCACTTCCCAGGTGGTACAATTGATGGCCAAACCAGATCAGAAATAAGATCTAAAGTCTGTAAAGAGCTCATAATCCAGAGAGTTTGGCACAGGTTTTTTTCATTATACCAGTAACATAAGAACTTGGAATCTCCTGTGATCATCTGGCCATGAAGAAAGGACTATCCATCCAATACTACTGCTGCCAGTGATAGCACTGTTGGTATCACTGATGACAGGCAGATGGATTTCAAAAATTCCTCCGCATCCCTTGTCTTCATGACTCAGTAGCCAGCTGATCCTACAACACCCATGCCAGCCCTATAAGCCTCACAGGCACGTCCACTTGGTGCCAGAGGTACATGTGTCTCTGTGAGACCCAGTCCACACTGCTTGCCTCACTCTTGTATCACAGCCCTGAAATACCTGCTAAGCACCATCAGCACCAGCGAAACTGTGTCAGTGATGACACTGTTTTGCACCAGCAGCACATAAACTCAGGCTTTCAGCACAATCCTGAGGTATCTTGGTGCAGTGGCATGAACCATATCTCAAGCTCCCACACCCATCCTCCTTCTGAAATACAAGAAGGAAATTTCTACCGACTGTCATCATCCAAATTTGACTTCATTAGGGTCCTCTCCAGGCATATCCAGGTTGTTGGTACCTTTCTGCTCAACAGACTTACCCACTGAGCAAACTGGCAGGTCCAGGCCCAGGCAGGGGTCTGCCTGAAACATGCTGCACTGGATTTTGGCCTAGCAGCCATACCAACCCTGATGCGTGCCAGGGATATCTTCACCTCTATCACCTGATTATTCATGCTATCAGTGCTGGTCAGCATCTTCAGGCTACACCAGAGGCTTTCTTGAAAGACTTGTCCATAGGGGACATCTGAAAAGCAGCTGCTCCACTGCCACAACCCTGACTTCCCAATGTGCCATGCCATGATGAGGTCCATCCAACACTGACATCAGAGAGGCTGTCCTGCCCTCAGGCTTTAAACAAACCCTGAGTCTCAGTATCATGGAGACCTACTTGGGATCTTCACAGACAAAAACAGACAAGTGCAATCTATCATAGAAACAAGCAACACTGGGCACAGCAAAATAAATACAGTTTTGTTTTCTACAAAAAATGTCTTAAAGGTGAGGCTGGATTTTTCCCAGATACCTGGGGAAAGACGAGTTGCTGCCACTTCCACGTCCTAGAAGTCTACATGTTCATGGAATTGAAGGAGCTTGATACTTCTGGGGTCCCCAAAATTTTGTCTGATTTGGTCAAATGAGTTCAAAATCAGAGGAAGACAGAGTGATAATACGAGCACGTAATCTCACTTGCATAGTAACCATTTAGCCCAAGTCACACCCCCATTTCCTGCAGCTCCCCAGCCCTCTGTGGGAACCGAGAGCCAGACAGCAGGAGGACACATGTCACCTGGAACTTCTTACTGTGGGAACTTTTCCTGTGTGCTGAACAAGAGCACAGGAAAATGTGTGTGTCTCACACCTTGAATGGAACCTCTATGTAGGCACATAACCATCACTATTTTTTCCCTGCTGGCCCACTAATGCCAGGGGGACCATTCACAACCGAGATAGGGACTGCTATGCACACAGTAACATCCAGAAAAGGCTGGGGCGGTCAGATAGAGACAACCAGGCTTCAGACTGCCACCACAGGGCCTCCTGGGCTCCTCTGACACAGGCCTTGGTTTCTGTGGCTTAGGTTTTCTCATGAAGATAAAGCTACTCCCTTTCTCCTGCTTGCACTAGTCTGGCTTTCTCAGTAACTGCATGCAGTTCAAAAAGCATGCAGGGGAGCACCCCAAAAACCTGGGGTTTATTTCTTCTTTTTTTTTTTTTTTTCTGGTAACAGAAATGCATATAAATTTGCAAGTGTTTGATTCAAATTTTTTAAAGGGATATCTTTTCCTTCCTGAGCATCCCCATCTTCCCCAGCTACAGATGACATCTCCCAGCAAAGACCCTTACGGAAATTCAGCTTATTGCAAGGTCCTTTGGCTGGAATATCTCAGACTGGCTCTTGAGAGAGAGCAAATAATGCCAGCAAAGTCCTTTTCAAGTGATACAACTGCATCAGCACTGGGACATTTGCCAGCACAGCTATTTTTTGACAAGAGAAGGGTGAAAGCCACTGCTCCAACCAACATAATGAAGCTGGCAAAACAGAAGCATGGGCCACTGCATCGCTAATAGCACCTGTCTCCTCTGTCCCCCTTCTCCAGCCCCACTTTCTCCCACCATCACTTACACACCCGGTTTCAGGTCTGCCTGGGAAGGGAAGGGATGTGCTGCCAAAATATCTCATGTAAACAAGTCCAAAGGACCTGTGGGAGATGCAGACCTTATGCTGCAAGTCAATTCATTCACTCAGTCACTCATCACCTCATTGAGACCCTAACCTGACAGAGTCTCCTCAGATGTCCTTGCTAACTACAAAGCTTTTGCTTCAAAGGAAAATGCTTTGAATGATCTTTGTGCAAAAAAGGATACCATGTCGGCGATAAGAGCTGCAGTGCAGCCATTTGGTCTGTGGGGCACTGCTGAAAGAAGCAAACAGGCAAAAGCGTAGCTGCAGCCTGTTCTCTTTAATGAGCAGTGAACTTCATGGGTGAGTTGGGACTGTTTCATCAATAGCGTTATTAAGCCAAGTGCATTTGTCCTCCCACCTGCCGCCCAGGAAAAAAAGGAGAGAAGCTCAATACCGAACTCTGCGCTAACACAACTACAAAATTACAGTTTAAGAAAAGAGCTTAAAAAGGGGAAGCTGGGGGACTCTTTTAGCAGCAGCCGTAGTGCAGCCTTGCTGCAGTGACCCAGGTGGGCTTCCCTGGGCGAGGGCAAGCTGACAGCTTTACATCTTCGCTCGTGATGCTTCAGCATAGCAGAGAGTGCAGGAAGACTTGGCACAGCCTGAATGCAAGTTCCAGTGCATCTGCAGGCTCACACCTTGGCTTTCATTTTAGCGAACAGCACATGGTGCAGTCTGACAGTGCCTGGAAGGAGGCTGTGCTGTAGCTACACCTGCATGCAAGCAAACTAAGCAACAGATAGGAAAAACAAAGTATATGCAGCCACATCTCTGCTGACATGCAGGTAAATCCTGATGACAGACTCTAATCCTTCTTGTTAACATACCTAAATTTCTCCCTGTGGTTTAGCAAGTTGATGCAATTTGGGCAAAATACCACAATCAACATATAAGTTGGCGGGCACAGCAAATTGAAGAGGCTTTGAATAATGTTGATCCAATTCATGGCTTGAAAGCTTATAGCTTACAAACAACATAACATGTAACAACACAGTGTATTGATTTCATTAAATAATAGCACTGAGCGGGGGGAAATTGCTCTGAATAGTGGCTTTTAGGAAAATCACTTTATAGTCCATAGTATCTGATAAAAACGTAGTGCTGGCAATCAAGAGCAAGGGGAGAAAGAGCTGAATCAGAGGCCCCTGGGATGCAGTGCCAGTCTCTGCTGCAAGGGTGTGGGAATCCTGCAGCAAATTTTACTAATTCTCCTCCAGCCCTGCAGTAGCAGCATGTGACCGCAATCCCCCGGCCCCCGGGATGCCACCGACAGCCCCGCTCTGCCCTGCATCCCCAGGAACCGCCGCTAAAATCCTTCATGGCAAGACACAGTATCAATCCCCCCAAGCAGCAAAACGGTCAGATTGTGCTGCGGAATAAAACGTTGCTGGGGCTGTCAGGAACATTTTGGGCAGGGGTTGGAGCTGCGCTGGCAGCGTTTTACCAGGATACCCAGACCAGACCATCCTCAGGCAAAGTAGCCACGGTATAGGCGCCGGTCAGCTGCAAAACTGAATTTCTACCAGATAAATGTACTCAACCTCTCCTCCACTCCCCTCACCCCAAACAACCTCTAGCACATAAAAACCTGCTGGGGGCATATCCAAGGGGCTTTTTCCAATACAATTCTTTCAAGCACCTTGTGCATCTCATCATATCTCCACCCAGTGCAGCTCTGCGGGGCTAGACCAGAGCCTGACCTCCAGTACGATGCGAGGGAAAAGCCTCAGATCTGTCAAATTAGATCCCGCTTAGAGCAGCATGCACTACACTAGGATCTAGTGGGGCAGCCGTTTAACCTCGCCATCAGGCAACCGGCTGCCTCTGCCGGGGTGGAGCCCAGTTAATTGGGCTCCTGACCTCCCCATTCCCCTCTCCTCTCATTCAGAGCAGGCTCGTAAAAGTGCAGAGGTTGCCAGCCAGAAGCGCGCTATTAGTAGTAATAATAGTGGCGCCGTTATTATTAGCTAGGTTTTTATTTATTTTTTAGGAAGTTATACTGCTGAACTGCAGACCTGCCTCTAATGCTTTACTACGGGGGGGTTAGGGAGGGCAGACTCCCAGGCACCAAACCCATCATTAATCTATTTTGAAAACAAGATCGTGTGTTTTCCAAATATCACTGCATGACTCGTTCCTATTCTGCCAACATATTTTTATGGTGGTTTGGGATTTTTAGGGGGTTTCTTGGTGGTGGGGAGGAGGTTAATGACTGATAAGTGTACTAGCCTGCTTTGCAGTGAGCCAGGAGAAGAGTCCATGTCCTTGCTCGGGGTGCACTGAGCAAGGGAAGCCTTTCTGCACCAGACGGGGATCGGGTCCGAGGGAAGCTGTCTGCATAGGCGCTGGCTGTAATCCATTCCAGCCGGAGGATGCGCCCGTTTCAATACACAGCGATAGCTGGAGGCAACGGTGTCACTGGCCACGCATGCAGGAGGCTTGCAGGGTGCATGCCCTAGGAGCATGGTTAACCCCCAAAAAAAGGCAGCGTGGCTGCAGCCCAGCAAGATGCAGGGCCAGATTCTCCACCGATGCTCTGCAAAGCTGAACTTTCTCTGCCGTGTCGCCGGTGTAACAGCTGCCTCTCCTGCAGCACAACGCCCCTGACTTTCCCGCAAGGCTGACCCTGCAGCCAGCGGTGCAGGGAGCTGGACCTTGCAGGACCGGCTCTGCCCGGAGCCTGGGGTAGGTTCCTGCAAGCCCCAGCCATGTTTGCCAAGTGCAAAGGTCCCGTCTTGGTCACTGCTGTGATTAAAGATGAAGCTCAGCTACAGGCTCCATGCCAGAGCTGGTCTGAATGGTTTCCAGTGCTTGAGCGCAGACTGGTGCTCCAAATACAAACAGATTTGTCCTGCACCTCCGTAAAGACTAGCTCAGGATTGAAAGCTGGTTCAGTCTCTAACTGCTGTTATTTAAGGGAGATGGGCACTGTCCTGACAGGAAGAAATCAGCTAGCTGCTGGCAGGCTTTGTGGGCAGGAGCAGCAGGGACAGACGAGGACCAGCAGCCTTACTGTGAAGACAGTGAGGAAAGCAAAACACTAGCATTTTAGCTCATAGCTTTGGACCCCATTTGGGGAATTCCCAGCGTACAAGATACTGTTTGCTTTCTCCTGGGGTCCGTCAGGAGCTTTTGGGCAATTACAAATGCATGCAGCAGAGTGCAAACCCCAACTTCTCCCTGGGCTAGATGATGCAGCCTGGTCCTGCACCAAGGGCTTTCAGCAGCCTGGAGGAGCCAAGCTCACAGCGAGCCTCTGCACCTCCCCTGCCTCCAGCCAGCGCTAATGTGGGTAAAAGGCACCCAAGCAAGAAGCAACAGAGGTGAGAGCATGGACCTAAAACTGAGGAAACACAGTCTCTACTTCCAGCACCACCTTCGCTTCCTGACGATCCCGTACAAGATGCCTGGCTGTGTGCCTCAGTTTCCCTCTCTGTAAAATGGGCTTGCAGCCAGCCTTCTGGTAAGCTCTTTGACAGGCAGGGAGGGGAAGCACTGCGAGTGCTATCACACAGGCACTGCCCTGGGGAGAGGGCAAGGGAAGGGGACAGGTAGCCGTGTAGCAGGAACAGCAGAAAGGACCTTAGCACTTGTTTTTTCTCAGTTTAAAAAACAGGAATCCTGGGCAAATGAAAAGAAATGAGTAAAATCAGGTGAGAAGCCAGATAGTTGGTGAAGTGACGCAGCTGGGGAAACTGACGCAGAGGCAAGCTTCAGGTGGGAATCAATTCACTGACACTGAAAAGCCTCTTTAGCAGAGGGTCTTGTTCAACCCTGAGACTGGGACAATTCTGGCAGTTGTCGTACTTCTAAATATTGCAGAAAGTCCCAGCTGCTGCAGGGACAGGAGTCCTCTCCCTAGGCAGAGCCAGGCCAGCTCAGGAGAACGTGAGTGTGCTGCAAAACAAAACTCAGTGAGAGGTTACTGGGTGCTTTGCTCCATTTAAAATGGTGTTGTGCTTATTCATCTTTGTGCAATGTCCCCTGTGATTGCATGCGGCTGCATGCAATACTGGAGAAGTTAGGAGAAATTCAATTATATTGATTTACAGAAGAAAGAGACAATAACAAATGTAATGGGTAGTTGCTATTCCATATTTTATCATGAGCCATTAAGACTTCAGTTTCTAATATCCTCTACCTTTAGTGTGAGAATGAAACTAAAACAATAATTTTCAGGATGAGGTGCTTCTCCCCTCAAAGCCCGGAGCTGCCAGCTAACCAAGTGTCAACACACATAAATCAAGACCTCCTCAAATCTGGGTGCATTCAGATACTTGATGGAAATAACTGAAGAAGGTTCTTCTCAGAAAAGATGCTTCTTGGTATAAAACATGCCAAGTGGGTGTCCCACTTGTGCAAATCTAGTGTAGACTGGATAAATATACAGTAGGAAACTGAATCTGAGTAGGTTTCTGTTTAATGTCCATGCTTTGAAGATCCACCTTCTAATTACTAGGTAGCTGACCACAGTCTACAGCAGGGAAATAGAAAATGCAAAGTATTAAGCTAAAGCAAGCAGAGAATTGTACTGGTCTGTAGCACATTCCAGGCAACAATGACCAAAACCTGACTGATTTTAGCAAAGATCTGAAAAGAGACAGATTTCTGAGAGGGGTAATAAATCCAGTCATCCAGACTTGAAGTTACCAGCTAAGAAATCCCTGGCATCTCCCACTGCTGGATACACATATCACTAGTGACAGCTTAATGTGCTGCTGCTCTGCTGCCGGGCATACAGCTCCACATCCACAAGGAATAAAGCCCTGAACCTCTCCTAGCCAGGCTTTCCTCCCTCTGGCTCACCTTCCATTAGGGGCTGCAGTACCATGATGGCTCAGATGGAAAACAAAGTGCAACCAATTCTCCAAACCTCTTCCTTTCAGCAAGTAAAATCTGAAACCAGCTTGTTTATAGGTAGACTGCTAGCGGAGGAGTTTCCCTCCCCAATATTCAGATTTTGCTGGTGACACAAAACCAGGCAGCCGCTTTCTAACGTAGTCTGAAAACACCTGCTCTTTATTACAGGCAAGGGCTGAAAAGCTGCTGAGGCACATTCCAGCATTGTAATATTGCTCTGAATGCAAAAACAATAGGATAAAACTCTGGCTTCTGGAGGTAGAGCATTTTTATGTTAATTGTGGTTTAGGAGCCCTGCTCAGTAGTTGAATGAATGACCATTTGTTTGCAGAGTCTTAAGCTATGACTGCATGCAGTTTATGGCAATTTAACAGAGTATTTATAGCTGAGGTTATTCATTTCCCTGCAGTTTTTCTTAGCTCCTTGCTATCATTTGACACCTTGAATGGCTCCTCCCCACCCACTGCCTGGACTGAGCAGTGACATGCTGCCAAAACAGCAGCAATGCCTCCTTCAGTGTGCTCCTGCCTCGGCTGAGCGATGGGAGCAACTTTTAACTAGCTAAAGCATTTCTGTCCCCAGAAATCAGCCTCAGAGTCATACACCTCTCTCCCCAACCCCATCAATGTGGGAGGCTTCCCAAAAGCCCCTCCACCCTGAGACACCAGGGTAACCTGCATCCCCTCTGCACAGAGGCTGATGGGTCCCCAGCGAAGCTCCTGCAGGACATGAGGAAGACTGCCAACCTACCCAGCCTTCCACCAGTGAGCAGACTGGAGCACTGCTTAGGCTTGCAGCTGTCTGGCACTTCTCCAGGTGATGCTTGCTTGCTTTTCAAAAGCAAGACACCCACAGCCCTTTCTCCGGCAAGGTGTGACATGTGGCAGCATCTGCCAAGCTCTCACCAAAGATGTTCTCCCAGCCCTTGCTTTCTGCACAAAATCCGGAGGCACATCGTGGTCCAAAAGCACCGGTGGGTGGAAAGCGGCTACTTTGAGCCCTGGGCATGGACCTTCCCCAGAACATTCTCCCTGCAGAAGGCCTCCAAAGGGCTTGTGGTTTCTCCCAGCAAAGTCATTTCCCTGGGGTGGGAAGAGCCCCAAGGGCAGCTCCCTTCATCAGGTTCTTCCCTCTGCCCCAGAGCACAGGTTTTGCACCTGGATGGATGGATGGATGGATGGATGGATGGATGGATGGATGGATGGATGGATGGACACTTCAGTGCTTCCACCTCCTCAAGGATGCACAGCTCCTCTGGGGCAGGTCACTGACAGCTGGCTCTGCCCCAGCCCAAGCCTGCAGCTCATCCCACGGGTCCCTCCAACACTTCAGACCATCGTTGGGAAGACAGGACCTGAGGTTTGGGTGGAGGTTGGGCAGGTGGGAGGGGACTCTGGGGCATCCCCAGGGTGCAGGGCTGGGGCGTGAGGGGAAGCAGCAGCTGCACACCTTCCCTGGGGAGCAGACAGAGCGAGAGACGAGTTTCAGTGCCAGTTTCAAAGGCACACGCTTCTCACAATTAACCCTCTGGCCTCCCAGCACACCCTGGGCCAACCTATTGACACTTTCCTTGGAGTTTCAGAGGCTCAGGGCATCCTCCTCAAGCTTTACAACAGGGGAACAATGCACTAGGTATGTCTCCAAGCAGGAGGAGAGAGCAAGAGGAGCAATGGGACCGGGTGATTTGAGGTATCAGCATGGCTGAAGCTGGCAGGGACCTCTGGAGAGGGTCTGTCATTCCCCCACCCAGGGCAAGGTCAGCCAGAGCTGCTTGCTCGGTCAGGCTTTGTACATCTCCATGGGTGGGGATACTATATTCTCTCTGGGTGAGCTGTTCCCATGTTTGGCCACTGGTAACATCCAGGCAGGCTGGGATTTAATCTCAGGCCACTTCTGAGAATGTCATTAAAGCTTGGGCAGAGCTGGTAGCCTTCACCCTTACTCCAGGCCTCCTCATTTTCTGTGTAAAACTGCTGTCCTCTGCAGGGCCCCTGGTCCAGCTCTGCTCCTTGATGCCCATGGGAGCCTTCACCACCCCAGAAGTATGATCACATCAGCACAGGAGACCGTCTCCCAGCTAGACCTACTCCCTGCTCTGAGTTCATCGTCCATGCATTTGATAATTCACAGATTCAGAATATTCTACCTTTGCCATTTAACCTTTGTCAGCAAAGTTATTTGCAGAGGCAGATTGTGAGCTCTGTGGGACAGAAACCACATTTTTCTAGCGTGTTGTACATAGTAACAGTTTCTATGTAATATTCTGTAGAAATAAGAGTCTTTATAGGACAGGCTAAATATAACAGCTCTAATGAAGTTACCTCTGGTCTTAAACATAACATGCTGCCTTTCAGCCTGCAAGGCTTTAGCACATGCATTGTTCCCCTTCGTCAAAAACAAGGGAGTAGGATGGCTGTTTTTCTATCCTCAGGCAGCTTGACCTGATTCTTCTTTGGCCTGGGAGCCACTTTGATACATTCTTTGCAAAGTATCACACAGTGACTCCCTAGGAAATGACACAGCCCTCCTTTGCCACCTCCTCCCACCCAGGCCACTTCCTACCATTCCATGGCCTTCTCGACATCACCCCTGCCACTGCCACTGCAAGAGCCCTCACCAATTCCCAGCACTACCAAATGCCAGCAGAAAACTGGTCTGCCAGATTTTCCTATGCTCATTTTATTATTTCCAGTTACTGTTTCTAAAAATGAGGAGATAAAGCTTATGTGAAAGAAAACAAAATCATCCCCTAACCTCAGGATGAACAAAACTCAACGTTGCCTGGTTAGATAGGGCAGAATTGAAACCTCCCTCTAGAAGCTCACAGCATAGTAGCTTCAAACCCAAGGAAATTTTAACGACCTCAGCTAATCATGCTTATGAATGAGGCTGCTTGGGTTGATTCCTATTGTGCGTTATACAGGATCGCGCACAGTGCAGCAACACAGCCAGCCAGGTTAAAAATGTGCACAATCACTTCTAGGGTTGTGGACAGTAATGGCAGACAAGGGGTTCCTGCCTGGCCCAAAAAGCAGAGCTCTGTGGATCACTGCACCCTAATGTGTAAAGTTATTAAATGCATTTATTTGGGACCATCTGCTCCGTGAGCCGCAGCGTGAGGACAGGGGAAGCTGCCTGCAATAGCTTGTTGTCTCTAGCTGCTTATCTGGAACCCAAGTCACAGTTGGCTGGTGGTCCAGAACTGAGAAGCGAAAGACACCCAAATGAAATGTAGTCGGCTCAAGCACTGCATTAGCATTTCACTAACGGGCTGCCTTGCTTAAAATCACTTACAATTTCTGTTACACACTCAGCGGGAAAGAGCACTCCAGAAGTTACAGATACTCTACAGATGCACAAAAATAAACAGTGGCTTAGCTAAAACTGAGTATAGCTATGGGGCGGGGGGACACGACCCAGTATTTCTATTATGTATTTCAGGCTTACAGATAATAAGAATGTGATTCTCCTTTCCTGCCTACTAGCTGCATTCACTTCCACTGCGGGCAATGTTTGGAAAACACAAATAAGCAAAGAGTACCTGATGATATGCCACTGCACATGCAGTGGTGGCACTTGCTATTTGCACAGAATTGTCTTTACTGTACAAAACTGGTGTCGTGCTCTTATAAAACAGGCCAGAGACCCTGTCCCACACCCCTTCACTAGAGTAGGTACACCTACTACAGGTGCATGTGTCAAACTTTGCCTATTCTATAGGTAGAATAGGGACACTCATTCTCTGTAGCCAAAGGATGTGCTGGATGAACAAGAGAAGTTCCTTTAAAATACCCATTTTGCATTTCCTGTGAAGGCCAAATCCAGCCAATAGCACACTGTACCGCAGGCATTGCAATAAGCTGTAGATCATCGTTTGGCAGGAGACTTACCCACACACTGCCAAGCTGTCCAGGAGCTAGTAACAAGAGACCTTGCTGCCTCTGGCTAACCCTGACGTGCTCAGGACCTGCGGACCGCTGTGCAGCACTCTCCCCTGTGAAGCAAGTATGGCTCAATCCAGGTCATGAAGTCACTCTCATTGGCAACAGTGGCGGATGCATCCGGCTGCATCTCAAGCCACAGCTGAAAGCCTCTTGGCTGGGATTGTTTTGTACAGTCCCCTGTGGGCTCGCTTTGCAAAGGGTGACCAGGCAGGGTGGAGGCTAATGCTGTTGGTCAACTGGCTGGCTCCTGCCTGCCCCTGCTAGTATTCCTGCTAGTAGCCGTGGAGGGTTATGTGCCCCGTGGGTTCTCAACTTGGGATATTAACATTTGAAGTAATAGGTCAATTTACTGAGCTAGACCCAGAGCTCTGTACTTGCCAGGCCCTGAGATGGTATTTCAAGCACCATGCTGTCACCAGGAGCCAGCCGCCTGCCAGCCCCAAGGTCTCCAGGTTGGGGCTGCAACTTGACTCTGAAAAAAACCTAAAACCCATACAACATTCTCATTTTCTGTTTTACCACTGTGAAACACTGTGTTTGCTCAAGTGGCTGACGGCACTCAGCCATCACTGCTGAGTGAAGGCAGCTCAGCAGCCACATTCACTCTGGCACCTGCGGCGTGAGACCAGCTGGAGCGTGAGGCCGTGCAGGCGAGGGGAAGAGCTGCACCAGAGGGACAACAGGAGAGGCAGAAGAGAGGATCTTCCTTCTGCTTTCCTCTCTGTTCTGTCTTTTCTCCTTTTATCACTCTCGTTCCTGCTTTACCTTTTTCTGCTGCCTTCCTCCTCCTCTATTCTTGATCCTGAACCCTTCCTTGGTTCCCACCAAAACCAGATGGGTCCAGTCTCTGACATTTGCAGCCCCCAGCACTGAATTAAGCCATGCTTTTTCTCAGGGAAGAGGCATCAGCTCCCCCACCAAGACTGATCCCAAATCTCTGCACCTGGTTCCCTCCACAGCTTTTTCCCCACCTGTCCCAAAGGGCAGGAGCTGTCTGGGTGAGGTTAGGTTTGGAAGCTGCAAGCAGATGCCTGCAGTAGCAGAGGACAGCCTTTTGCTGGGTTACTGGAGCAGAGCACCGTGGACACCTGAGCTTCGACACCAAATACACATGTACCTGGGGGTCCATATGGGCATGGTGCATCCCTCTATCCAGCTGTGTCTGGACCCACAGCTCTTCCTTCCCAAGCTGGCATGTCTACTCACGCTGTCACCATGTGCTCTGCCTCCAGCACTTGCTGGTAACTCAAAATCAGAGGGTATTCGCAGTGATTTGGTGGGAGGTACCTATATCCTTCATTCCTAGTGTTTCACCATGCAACAGTGACCAGAAACTCTTCATATTCAGTTTCTCACAGTAATTTATTTCCTTAAATCCTCGCCAGAAACCCTTCAGGTTATACACACTGCTAACACAGCATAAGACTCGGCATTAATCCAATAAATTCAGATTTGTTGCTAAAAAAGGTGAGAAAATGCGTGGCCACTGATGCATCCATGACCTTGCCTCCAGCATCACAAGGAATTACTATTTTCCCCTTACCTGCCACCTTCTCTTCCATTTTCCAGTATGTGAAACAATTAAGCATGGAAAGCATGAAAAGCACGGAAAGCACGGAAAGCACGGAAAGCACGGAAAGCACTCCTCCTTGCTCCTGGAGACGGGAAGAAAGGAGCTGCAGGACATTTCTAGCCCAAGTAAAAAGCACTGGGGTAAGAGTCTGGCACCAAGTCATTCTACAGAAAAATTAGCAATGATCTCCACTGCAACACGAACTGGAGCTGGCTGGATATTTGTCAGGGTTTTGGCATGTGTGGGTTGGGGTTGGTTGGGTTTTTTTGCTTTTATATAAATTAATTTAGAAATGGAAGGCAGAGGTGCCTCTTTTATAGTGGCTGAGCTCAGGAAATGTTGATTTGCAGTTTTTGTGAGGATTTAGGTGATAATACTCCTCTTGCTTTTGCTGTAGCAGCCCATTTCTAGACCATGGACACACTGATTTGCTTCCTCTTTGCTAGTTTGGGAGGAATATATAATGTGTGCATATATATATACACATGGTTGTTTGTTTTCCATGTTTGTATTTCAGACCTCCTCTTTGTTCTTCTCCAGGCATCCTTGTTGACAGACTAATAAATATTACGGCATCTCTTTCCCATGGATTAGGAGGGCTGCAACTATCTGTTCAAATGCTCAGAAAAATCCACTTTTTCACTGCACATAAAGGGGAGGGGAAGAAAAAGCATCATAAACCATGATGGGCAATCAGGAGGGGAACAGCATGTACACAAAAGGCTCCGTAGCGGCTCTGGAATTACACTGTGCCTTTTTTCTGAGAGCTTAATTTGTCATTTCAGGATTTTCTATACCAGAGGATCCAGCTGCAGCCTTGAATCATTGTATTCCTGTCAGGGCAGCTCCCAGAAATTGTCTAGGAGGTAAATTGTATACCAGCTTTGCAAGGTATATTGTTTTCAGTAGGCCAGGTAAGAATGGATTTGCCGAAAAAGGGGCATTTCAGAACAACGCTGTGCCTGTAGTTCTGGAAATGCAGAACCAGGTCTGAGGTTCTTGAGTCAAGAGCAATCTTCTGGTCTTCTCAAGCACATAATATGTCAGGACGCTCCGGGCTCATCTCCCTTCCCAGAGGCAGCGTTGCCTTAGTTAGTCCCTTGCTGCAGTTTGGGACCAGATGAAGGAAAACCACACTAGATTTGCATCACTAATTTATTGTGGCTGCAAAGCTCAATGCTCTAGGCAAGAGCAAGGCAATGGGACTTTGTAAAATCGCTGCTTTTCCTCAAAAAACCTCATCTCTTGCCTTTATTGCAGGAAAGTTACCCATTGACACATGGTACTTAGAAAGCACAGGGCATCAAGTGGATAAAACAGATGGGGGTAAAGGATAAACAAGATATGAAATTAAATAATGGATTATAACACTTGTCTCTTGCCTGTGAGAATTTGGAAAATAAGAGAAGGAAGGTGCTTAGCACTAGAAATACCATCAAAAAAGGCTCACGCAAGATTTAATTTTTATGAAGACATGCTCATGAGGAAGACAAGCAAAGCATGGCTCTAAAACAAATATAATTTTTCACAGTCAAAAAGATTAGTCTTGCTCAATAGTCTACAGTTAAGTGGGAAGAGCCGGTTATTAGGCGACACTAGAAAAGATATAGAACACCACTGCGGTCTTACAAAAAAAATTAGAGGCATATCAGTTTCATATAAAGACAGAAGCTTCTGAGGTCTGAGATGGGAGATTTACATCAAACCCAGAGCCTAGTGAAATGCCTAGTTTAAAGCCAGATTGTAAGGGCTGTCTGAGACACAAAGCTGGCAAAGAGCCTGCTAAAAGAGCCCAGTAAAGATTCACTATTGCTGTAGCTCACAACTGCAAAACCTGGCCAGAAAATCATGGTGGACCAAGGGAGAAAATCCCAGCCCCAGGGACCAGGGGTGCAAAGCCAGAATTGCAAGACCCAAGAAAAGATTTGCAAAGCCCAGCATATTTGCACGAAGGGTTTGCTACCCACTGTGGAAGTATGCATGGGCTTCTGCAACTCTGCTGTGTTTACAAGAACATGGTGAGGACCCACAGAAACATACCTGGAAAGAAACCCCAAAGGTTCAACCCTGCAGGTAGTAGATGACCTCAGTACAAAGATGAGGAGGGGAACTGCTCACGAGGATTTCTCAGGAAGCCAAGGCACCCAGCAAGTGAAACATCAGCATGAGCATGAAGGTCTCTTAGAAATTGAACACTCCTATGAGTGGGTAGATAGAGTTCCAGTAAAAGGGTTGAAAAGAAAATGCAATCATACTCTTTGCTGAACTTAGCTAACACAGTAGGAAAATATTTTCTATCATAGATAGAAGCAAGCTAGATGTCAGAGGAAAACAAAATATTGAAGAGTTTGCTTCAAGTAACAAGTTCCCATTCTAAGGCTGAAAACATTTTAAGCTTCAGCATTTGGGTTAATCTCCTCCAGCTTTCACGACATCCGGTATGGAAACCTGCATCTGCACTACCTGTCCAGGGTCTACACATGAGCTGGTTGGTCACCATCACCTGAAACCAGGGCAAGATTCATCTTACCTTACTGAGTGAAAGTTTGTATTACAGGACAGGAGCTTGCAGAGAAACAAAATAAAGAGAAGCAGAACTAAAAAAGGTCAAAAAAACCCAAATAAAAACCCAGTTCCCAGTAGTAGGTGAAGGCGATGCGGAAAGTGTTACCTCTAAAGTAAGATGAAAAAGAGACAGAATAAAAAAACCCCTAAGCTAATGTTTCTGAACATACTGAAAGAAGCCAGATTCACAGGCCAAGGCTGGCACAGGCCTGCTTATGCTGGGAAAATATATATTGATTTTGGATCATTGTTCTTAGAATCCAAAAATAACATTATTAAAGATTACGAACCAGTAACCATGTGGTCTCCTGTCTAAAAGTCTATCTGCCAGTCATAGCATAACAGCTATGGAAACAACAGATAACAAACCACAGCTTGAGTGTTACAAGTTTAAGTGTTTCAGGGTGTGTGGGGGGAATTATTGTGAAGACAATTTCCTGAACCCAAAGCAATTTGGCTCAGTCTGGGATCTCCAGCTTATCTACTGCATGGGAAGCAATGCCTATGGTCCCAGCCCAGCATACAAATATAGAACAAGGTATTATTCTGGGTGCTGGGGGGCAATTCCACCCTCCTCCTGCCTCCAAAGGACTTATTGGAGGGGAAGCAGACCTATAAGAGAAACAGGAAACCCTTCATCAGATTTATCCAGAAAAAGGGGATATGGCAGGTCTGGTTCTCCAAGCTGCAGAGCAAGGCTGGCTGGGCTCATTGCACCAGGGAGTGGACTGAGGGGTTCAGCACAGGGACACCTGGGGTACACAAGAGCGAGAAGGCCAGCGCCAAGCACAACCAAGTCCCATTGAATTGTTTTTCAATACTATGCAAGTCCTTCCTTCAAGAGAGTGGGGCTGAACCACAGCATCCCAGAGCAACCCAGTCAGAGCAGTTTTGGGAACAGTAAGAGTTTGCAGCCAGAGACAAGCAGACAATGCCTTCCTTCAGCTGGCAGGAATATTTTTTAATTCACCTCTTACACTAAGATGCATCCAAGTCATTACCCCAGCCAGGCAACTGCCCTCCCCTCAACCACTACCACCACCTGCACGTACTGCATGTGTGAAGAAGCTGTTACCAACACCTGGACATCTCCACCCAACTCTGTGGAGGTACCTCCATGATTCAGCTACCCGGGGGAGTGGGCTGGTCCCACGGCAGCCAGTGCTGCTGAGGAACTGAGCGGTCGCTGCTGGAGCTGCAGCCCTGTCTGGGTCACCGTCAGCTCTTCTGTGTCTGGAGCACTGCAACCTTCAGGGTTTGCTGCAAGCTTGAAGTTCACATTCAAAAACCGGGAATTTTTAGCCCTAGGGAGAGGCACAAGAGAGGATGGAGGAGGGAGAGGTGGATGGAAAAGAATTTGATGCTGTTCTGAGCACAGTGAAAACTAGAGAAAGAAAAAATAATCCTGCAGAGGTAGAAAAGCTGACTTGCAGCCGAGCTCGTTTCTAGAGCGGCAGCCACCAACATCTGCTAATGGCAGTAAAAGTCCTCCCACTTTGGCTACATATCAGTTCCTGTATAAACTCATCCAAAGGCTGACAGGCATCCTGGGTTGGCTGTTCAGTGTGTTTTATTGCTTCAGTGCTTGCAAAGGGAATGAATATGTGTCCCCAGTGGCTAAAAGCCACATGTAACCTGCAGCCTCACCTCTCACCGGAGTTTAAGACCCCCCGCATCCCCAGCCAGCCAGCTGATGCTGCCTCAGGCCCCCAGCCCAGCAGCCACCCTCACAGCAGCATCACCAAGCCCCTAATTCCCTGCAGAGGACAACACCATGGCAGCCGACCTACCTTTTACCCAACCATGGGCTCTGTTAGGAGGGAGGCTGCGGCTAACCAAGCCCATGGCAGGCATTGCCTGGAGTTTGCAGCAGCTGGGGTGCTTCCCGCAGGGCAGGGGAATAGCTACAACTTCTGCTAAAACTCTTCTGCAAAGTACTCAAGATGCTAATGGGTTTTAATTTTCCATGAATTTGCAAAAGCAGTATCCTACAAAGCTGCAGATGACTGTTCATGCTTCCTCACCTAGTCTAACATTTATTATATTTTTCAAACAGACATTAGTATTAATTTAATCTTGATTTTTTTTTTCTTGAAGCAGGTTATAATTAAATGTCCTTTTCCCGTGACATTTGCTGGGATATATTGAGGCCAGGGCGTTTTTAAAGACTCATTCAATCTAACTAGCATTTCAATTAGTGTAAGTGCATCAAGTAAACATTAAAAAAAACAGCCCAGTCACTTGAACTCATACACATGGGACAGTTTAATTTTTAAATGACTGGAATTTTTTATTTTTTCAAAGGAGAGGAAGCCTGACTGAGTGGTGGAAGTCCTAGCAAAGTATGCATGTTAAAGCATGCTGAATTTCTTTTCATTTTCTCCTCAGAGCTGTAATATATTTTCCTTTCCACAGCTGAAGCTTCATGTTGACACTTCATCTCTGTGCTGCTGCCCTTACTTGGGGAGATTTTCATACAGGAAATTTCCTACTGAGCAACACTGTTTCACTGAACGAAACTGCCTCTCTTTTGGTCCATCACATCAGCAAGCCCAAGCATGGACTGGCAAAGGCATATGTAATATTTTCACCAGCTTACTGTTTCTTTTTAAAAGCAATCACAGAGTCATATGGTATTCTTCTCGTTCCTGTTTTTCAGGAAACATTTCTAAAAAAAAAAAAAAAGCCTCCTTTGGGGGTTCACAGATCCCAGCTATCTGCTGAGAAGGAGGTCATTAAAGCAAGAGTCACATCATGCTGTATATTAGTGCAGCATCTCACACAACAGACCCCTGACCTTGCTTGGGGTGCTGGGCACGAGGAGGCAGTGCTATGCAGCAGCAACTGTCATTGAGCCTTTAATAAGTTGTCTCAAATTACCATAGGAGACATTAAAGAAAGGAACATTTAATTACAGTTCTCTGTTAGAGGAGAAAGAAAGCAACAATCATTTTAATCCATCTCCCACAAGTGTGGAAAAGGAAGAGCATCGCCCCCAAGCCATTTAAGTCTCCTTTCTGTACTTCTGGTAACCAGAGCGGAGGTACGGTGGGAGAGGATGCCAGCCCATGGGGTGACAGTGGCTCCTGGAGAAGCAAAGTGGAAGGCTCGACTTTTCTAACCCAATATAAAAACACTTACAATACAGCACTCAGAGATATTGTCCTGCTTTGAGAAAGCTCCCCATGTTCCTGCTGGTTACACAGGTCCGAGGGTGGTGTGTCTGTAAGAGGGCTCCAACGCTTCTGGGCTTGCTTCAGGAGCCACATGGAGAAATGATGTGCTGAAAGTGAAAAGACAGGCTTGGGAAAAAGGCGAATACAAGCCTTCCCTGCAGAAAGTGGAGGCCTGGGGGCTTGCATGGTAGGAGGGTCACATCCCCAAAGGGACAGCTCAAAAGCACATGCAGGAGGCTCCCAACATGGACGCAGCAGCAGCAGCGAGGAACACCGCATGCAGATACCTCATCCCTGAGTAACCCAACCAGGCTGCAATAAATCAGGCAGGTCTTTGGGCCTTAATTACCACCAAGACCCGGAGAACCATGGGGACAGTGCTTCAGAAGAAACCCGGCATCCATACCGCTATTTCTCTTCCCAATAATACTGTTGCAATACCAAAATGAAGCATGATTACAAAAAGTATTTCTAAAAATAAAGGGAATATTAGTAAATACCTACATATGAAATGCAGCATTTTATCTAACACTACCAATTCAACTAAACACAGCGCTGCTTGCTCTGCTGTTCCCAGAATAAGCACGGTGCATCTCCAATTGATTTACCCTTATTACTCATTTTGTACTGGGGTTTGCAAATTCCTCTCCCAGCGCAGAACATAATTTTTCTCCATTGCTGACGGATGGCAGCAGGCTGACTCTGATAAATCCCACTTGGTCAGAACTGAGTATCTACATAATCATTCCTCCTAACCAACCGGCTGAAACACTGCTGGCACTGCATTAGCGGAGGGCAATTTCAGTAGTTGCATTTATATTTTCTTTAGCCTCTTCCACAGATCCCAGAGCTTCACCATTATTTCAGATGCTGGAGATGCTTTCCTCAACTTAGATACAAAGCAACCCTCTCCAGGAGGAGAGGCGATTTGAATGCCTTCACCTCTGGATAGAAAGCCACCTTTAGGAAGGCTTGACCCAGAACCATCATCTGCTCCCAAGGGGAAACGAGCATCCCACTGCCTTTTTCCCACTTCAACCAATGGCACTTGGCTTGAGCTGGAACCCAACAGACGCCGTGGTCGGGGTAAAGTTTATGAACAATTTAGTGACGTGTTTATTTTTGTGCAAGCAGTTGCTACAGTTACTGCACACTGATAGTTGTCCTTGATGTGACACTAGGCTTTCTTCTGGGCCTGGCATTTCCTGCCCAACAAGTCTACCCAGTGGGTCTTATTAATTAATCTTTGGCCATCCTTAGTATTTGCTGATGGGAGCCCTGACTGGGGGTCTGCACTCCCTTTTCCTGGGCACAGAGAACCTCATGTCCCCCTGGTTTTTTGGGTTTTTTTAATCAAAATTGCAACAGGTTGCTACCAGAGATAAACAGGGGAGGAGGAGGAAGATGACAAATTAAATACCAAAGCTGACCTGCCCGGCATACTAACGAGGCTCCTCAGTGCATTGCTGCACTAGCTGGCAGCAAACCCTTTCCCCATCTCTCCCTACAGCAGCGGAAAGGCAGCACAGAACAGCACTGCAGGGAACACAACCCTGTTAGCGGTGCCTCTAGTTAAAGGCAACACCTAGAAAGCTCCTCGCTGCAGGAGGGAGGCAGCACACCTGGCCCAAGGTGCCCCTCTGTATCCTGTGGAAGGGATACAGGGTCTGGAGCCTTCTCCATGCCCTTCCCAGAGGAGCCTAAACCCAGCTCCCCACCTTCTGAATCAGTTTTGCCTTGAGATCTTGGTGCCTCCCCAGGCCTCAATTGGAAACCACATTTTTGGTTTTTTTAGGTACTTCTTTTAACACCTGGGACCTCTTGCCTGGACTTCACCAATTAGAGACAGTTGCAGAGACTGCAGAATCGCTCTAATTTTGTATTTCATTTTTTCAGTTAGATTAGTTCAGGGATCAGAAAATGAATGAGCTTAGCTTGAGTCCCACAAGCCTGCTTTTCTCCAGGCAGCTAAACACGCTGCTCTGCTTGCTAGACAAACATTTAATCACTTTCTGCACTCAGCATCCTCAACTCACTGGGAGATGGGCTCTTGCCAGGTTCCTCAAATAGACAAAGCAGCCACAAGCATATATTTATTTGCCATGCAAGTTGTGGCTGACTCACAAGGACAGACACAAAGAGAGGAAATCACCTTTTGTAAAAGGAAAACCTTGTAAATAGGATCAGTTTAAACAGGTTCCCTGACTTCCAGAGCATCTTCAATGCAACTGTAAAACAGGAACCTATCTGATAACGTACCTATCAGGCAATTTATGCCAGGAAACATAGGGGAAGGGAGATTCACTTCCACGTGTTACCAGTGCCAAATAGCATGGTTTTG
Source organism: Phalacrocorax carbo (assembly GCF_963921805.1). Lineage (NCBI taxonomy): Eukaryota > Metazoa > Chordata > Aves > Suliformes > Phalacrocoracidae > Phalacrocorax > Phalacrocorax carbo. The sequence goes on along the minus strand of NC_087521.1, from coordinate 26,580,818 downwards.
AGAGGACAGCATCAGGAACCATTTCAGTTCTGTAAATTTGCCTTTTCATGAGGACAACAGCAAACTCGTACTACTGAGTTTATCCAAAATGAGACTATGATGTAGGTGACTTCTCATCTACAAGTACCAGATTGGGAAGAAGTGTCTGCTAATAGTCCTTAACCTAGCAGAACCAAGTAGAAAGAAAAAAAAAAAAAGATGCTGGGCAAATTAAGGCAGCAAAGGCAACTTACTATTGAAGCAACTTGCTTAGGGACCTTGTGAATTCATTGTTGCTTGAAGTCAAACCTGGGCATCTTTCCAAGAGCTATGTTACAGCTCAAGAATAAATTACAGGTGTGACAGAGCTGATGTTCTGGAAGCACAGAGATATGATAAAGACCATGGAAACATTCACATCAAGCAGAAGTCATTATGAATAAATCGGTATTCCTTACCCAATGGGAACTGCTGAAGCGTGTGGGAGAGGAAAGGGGAGAAAGGGGTAATTAGGGCAAGCTCCCACAATTGCCTACATAGATGGCTTGATCTCCTGAGACATCACCTCCCAAAGAAAACAGCACCACTTGGCTCAGGAGGCTGGATGGGGCCCTTGTGCTAAATAAAAATACTACCAGACTTGTAGGAACCACCTCACTCTGGTACAAATGCCAAACATGTGCCCCACACATGCCATCTGCTCCCACCACCATCCTGCTCACCTAAGCAAATGTGGCCTTGCTTTGTGGGAGCCTCTGTGATGCTGCTGCCCCCAGCAGAGCTGGGGAGGTCAAGCTGACGTCCAATGCATTGAAATCTCCACAGTACATCAGAAGGCAGCAGCAGGTTTAAAACCCATCCCTGGAGAGACATGAATGTGGGACAGAGACAGCAGAAAACCTTGAGAAGTCCCCATGGAGCTGCAGAAGAGCTGCAAGTATGGCCAGCCTGGGGCTCCAAACAGGGTCTCGGTGCAGAGTTCATCAGGCAGGTTCTGAGATGTTTTAGGGCTATTAGAGTCTGAGTGGTGGAACAAGCCACACAAAACATGGCTGTAGGCCTTTCTGGCTTCAAAATCTACAGGGATTCATTCCACTCAATCATTTTTCGCTAGACGCGTGGGTCCTTCATGCCTTCCAGCATAGCTTGTGCCTCCCCCTCAGATTATACTCACCTAGACTTCTCTTCAGAGAAAACCCCCAAATAAATAATTTGTGAATCATAATTTATTCAAGTAGTTCCCAATCCTTTGGACTACGTGTTGCTTGTGTTGTCATCTGACAAGATTAATCACTTTTCAGAGCCACTGGGAACACCTTCCCCATCCTCTCCTCCTCAGATCTTTACCGGCTCTGGCAAAGTACAGGCTGGAGGTGCCACCTGGCACTCCTGCACCGAACGCAGGCTGTCGAGAAACAGTTTGTGTAGAAAGACAACCAAACTCAAAGTTTCACAGCAATAAAGAACGTCGCACATCTGTCACTCAGCTCTGCTAATGATTAGTTCCTTTTCCCACCTCATTTCCAGGACTTCATCAAGAGCTAATTTCTACCCCTACCACACATCCTGGGCGAAAGCATCCACCTATCCACCATCTCCTGCAGAAATAAACCTTGTCGGCTCAGGGCTTCAAGATGCTCCCTGTGCCCATGGCGTAGCCTACACCCAGTGCTTCCTTTCCATCTGCTGAGGACTTCCACTGCTTCCCTCCAGCCCCTCGCCATTTCTGCCATCGCTCTTCTGCAGCCTCAGCTTCACCACCGGACAAGAGGTAGATTTTTTAACAGTGGATTGCTGGAGCAATCCATCCTTACATGAAGCTTCCCACACAAAAGAGTTTTTTTCTTACATGGGGGTAGGAGGAAGTGAAGAAATATGAAGACACATCCATGCCCCTTCCTCTTGTAGGGTCTACAGATTCTTCCCAAGCTTCTGCTGTAAGCAATATTTAAGACAGCAGCACACACGCACTACCCAGCTTCCAGCCACAAACACATGGCTTCCAAAGGCTTCTGCAAGCATTAATCAAACACTTCAGGACACACAGTTTTTACATACTAATTTACCTAAATGACATGTTACTTTGTCTTCACAACCGAGACACCTAAACAGCTGAACAGAAATCACAAACTGAATCTCACAGGAATAATTAGTATATGAAAAATAAACCAAGCCAAGCTAGAGCCACCCAGGCAAGCGGCCCTTGGGGTCTGCCTACAAAACAACTCATTTAGAACCAAAATAGTCACACACTGAAGAAATTCGGACAGCCTCTCCTAAAGCTCCAGCTATTCTAGGAAAACAACCTGCCTTAAAAGGCTGTCGTGAAAACTGGATTTTGTGATGTGCAGAAAACAGACCAAACTGTTCATCCATTACTCAGGAATGGATCTTAGAGATGGGGCCATGGCAGGGGTCCCAAGCCCCACCTCCCCCACAGACTGCGACGGTGCTTCCACTACTCCCAACTCAGGTTCAAGGTACCTTTTGTTGAATTCTAGACGCCCACGCTAGTCTGTAGCTGGAGCACAGCCCAGCAATCTTGTTGATGTGTGACATTACTAGCCTTTAACCTGAGCCCACAGGTGAGTTAATGCTGACTTAGTTTTGGCAGAAATTAGCAGAAATTATAGTTTTGCTTCTCCTCCATGAGCACGTTAATGACTGTCAGCAGTGCTGTGTGTCCCCCCAAATGACCAGCAGTTGTTTGAAGCCCTTAGTAGGGTCTGAATTTTTAAACAAAGATGTATTCTCCTGAGTGTTTACAGGGCATTAAGTAACTATTAAACTTTTTAGCAACATTTAAAAACACTGAAAACCATCTCAATTACTCAGCTTTCATTTATACAGCACTGTGACCTCTCCATCCCAGGAGGCTATAGAAACAAGACTGAGTTACTAAATGAAAAAATTCACCTTTACAAGAAAAACAGAGATGGCTCTGCTGCCTTTTGGTAAACTTCAAATGCAAGAACAGCAACAAAAATTATATAAACCCTCTTCACTTCATTTTACAGATTACTTTTTCCTTTCATATCAGAGCAAAAGCAAAACATGGCAGGACAGAAACCTGGACCACACCCAAGTTTGAAGGCACTGCCCTCTTGTTAACACATGTTACTAGTGAAATCCTCGAGATTAACCAGTTTCATCTAGAAAATTACCATCTCCAGTGGACAAATTAAAAAGCAAAGAGTTTCCTGGATGCGACATAATTCTCTCCTCCAAGTCCTCAAAACAGGTTCACCAACCAACAAGGAAGCAATTCCGAGGTGCTAGATGCTCTCTCAAGTCGATAAAGCATTGCTGAAACCTTGCTGCTTCTCACAGCATGCTGATGCTTTCCGTCATTAGCAAGGCACATCTTTCCTTGTCAAGTTTCTGCTTGGCCCTAGACACTAATGAGAGGCTGATGGGTAATCATTTAAAGCTGCATTGGCTCTAATGTTATAAAGTTATTTACTATCTACCTGGACCAACCCTTACTGCAGACTATGTAAAAGCAACTAACAAGACTTGGATTAGGCTCCCTACTATTTATTTAACGCCTATAGCGGGGCCATCCTCATGTGGGGAACTTGCAGTTTGAAACATTAATACAAAAACATCTTGGGAAATCCAGCAGAAGTTAGGGAGTCATGAGTAATTTTTATTTATATATGTATGTATATAAAAATTAAGTTTTCTCCTCCTATTGTAAGAGATTTTCTCTGCACCTTGAGAGACAGGCTGGCAGAAGAGTACTGACTGTATTTCACATTATGGAGGCACTAGGCAGCACACTTTTGAGGGCGGCGAAGATGCAAGTCAGTTCATAGTTATTTATTATGGATCTTTTTTCTTGACACTGGTTTCTAAACCACAAATGTGGAGCCCTGGGCAGATCCCAGTACTTGCTGCTAGCAATGCACAAAAATAAAACCGGGAGGAATATAAGTTATCCATCCATGGCTAGGGCTGAAGGCATTGTTCGTAACAAATTGCTTAACTAGTTTATCTTCCTTGTGTGCATAGCACAATTCTCGTAAATTATTTTTCTCCTGCTAAATCCCACCGTGGTCCTGGGTCACTCATTGAAAGTCAAAGCGAGAGGCTGCCTGTGATGGAGCATGGACACGGGGTATTGCTTGCTTCTAGAGTACGGCATAGTGCTGAACCGAGGGCCTCCCATGATTAATTGCAGAAACTGGAATCTTTATACAAATACTTCAAAAGGAGAATTTGATTAAGCTTAAAAGTTATCTTCTCAGAATACTTGTATCAGTGAGACTTGATTGTGCAAGGAAGAGAGAACCAGCCATGCAGGAAAAGGGAATTAGCTTAACTAGAACATCCAATTAACTGCTTTTGGTTTTGGTTTTTTTTTTAATAGTTGTTTTTAATTTATTTTTTTAAGGGAGAACATTAACAGCACAAGATACTGACCAGAGGCTCAAAGCTACTTTTGGCATCAGAAAAGTTGTCCCTAAAGTTGTATTGGAAAGGCCAAACATGATAGGAAATATATAAGAATAACATTTTTGGCTTTAGTGAATGATGACAGTTCTACCCTGAGCTGTCTCTTCAAGAAAGGTAGGACCCAGGACCCAAAAGAATGGAAATTGGGTCCAGTGAGGTTGTCCCATCCCCCCTCAGCACAGGTACATTTCTAGAGTACTGAAAATGTACCAAGCAGCAGGGAAGCTAGTTCCGTTGTCAGAAACATATCTCAACAAGCAACTCAATTTGGCATGTTCAGGAGGACGTACTTGTTTAGAAGCTCCAGAATTTTGCGACTCTGTCCCACATTTCCCACTATATCTCATGGCAGGGAGCAGATTTAATTCTCCTTCACAAGGAAAGAGCACAGGACAGGAGTAAGGACCTTTCCTACAGGAAAGCAGGATAAGCAATTCAGTTATCAATGATGGAGACAGGCCTGCAGGCCATGCTACGCTGCAGTTTGTGGAAACACAATATACAGTAGCTACTGAAATTAAAATATACAGAATGCCAGTCTGTCCTCTAGGGAACCCAGTTCATTTTACATGAGGAAAAAAGAAAACCTAAGCCAGCACAAAATCCCCAAGCCAACACAGCAGGAATCTGGATCTGCTGGTGCTCCCCTGAGTGCCCTTCCGAAGCCTCCCCACGCCAGCGGTGAGATCCTGGGTCTGGCACTGGGAGAATGAGCATCCCAGTGGCAAATGGCCCAGCTGCTGTGGGCTGTGGTCCAAGGCAGGCAAGGCAACTGGAGCGGGTCAAGGCTTCTTCAAATCAGCCTCTGTACCCAGAATAGTACGTGCAAATCCAGACCAGAGTGCCACAACACAACTTCTACTTGGCCAAGGGCATCTCTCTTAGTCTTTCCCTATCCCAAAGACATTTATCCCACCTGCAGAGCATAGCCCAGGACCTGATAGCTCCAGGGAGCCCTCCATCCCCAGCTTTCACCCACACAGCTGTCAGCCAGCAGCTTCATCCTGGTTTGAGTCCAAGCTTGCAATCCACAGCCAGCACACACTCACATGCTCATAGCGCCGCTTTTCATCTTTCATACTAGAGAGCTGCTTGGCCCCTGCTTGGCCAGCTGCAGGCAGCCAGGCACCCAGAACAGGGGAAGGCTACAGGTACAGTCAGAGGCAGGTAAGTCTTCCAGAGAACCGTTCCACCAGAAGCTGTGGCCCTGCCAACGGGACAAATCCCTGTGAGTCAACACCACTACTTTCCTGGAGCAAGAAAACCAGGTGGCAGTAAGGGTGGACCCAACTGGTAAACCAGAGCTTGCCCAATACCCTCTGTACCAAGGAGGAGGAAGCTGGAAAGAATCTTCAGCTGCATGGAGTTCAGCTCAGTAACCACAGCACCTTCTTCACATGCTTTCAGAGCTTAGAATTTGCCTCTAACCTGGAAAAGTCATCTCATTAAGGTTAAGGACAGACTAAAATCCAGCCCAGTTTTTCTGCCTTCAACACTGCCCTTATCTGTGCTCCCCAGGGTGCCATTTACAGAGAATGGGAACAACCCCCAGCCCCTCTTCCACCTGCCCAAGCAGGCCAAGCTCACTGGGTGCCTTTCATTTCTACCTGCTCAGGCAGACCTGTCTTCCAAGGGATGAACCAGGATTATGCACAATACCCCAGAGGAGCTTTTCAAAGGATTGGTATGATAGTACCAACCTTTACTTGTCTAGCTGAAAGTACAATGCCCAGCACTGCAGTGAGGGGTCTCAGTCCTTGCCCCCTCCTGGGGTTAAGCCCAGGCAGCCATGGCACTGGTGTTGTTAATGCCCAGCTTCCGTATCTGAGGCTCTGCGTATAATCTATAATGAGAGAAATAAGTCCTTTCAGGATGTAATACATTAGATCAGTCTTCAACATCTAATTTAGGATTAAATTAATTATACCCTAGAAAAGCGTATTTCTCTCTAAGGGATTCTGGACAGTGAGCTCAGGCCCATATCCAGTTATGAATCCCACACCTTGTGATTGACTAGTCAGGCACAAGTCTTTCTCTGGCAAACCCATTGCACCCATTCTTCTATTTTATTAATTCACCTAATTCTCCTTTCCATCATGACTTATTCTAAACCTTGAATACATAAGGCAGTATCAAGAAGTCTGCAGCTTCCTAGATCTCCTATTCATCTTTTCCTTTTAGAAATCAGTTCAGTTCTGTCAGTCACACAGTATCATTTTCCATTTTAAAAGCTTATTCAGGTCTTGCTAAGCCATGCTGTTTCATATGCTAGGTGTCAGACAAATTATATCTGCTCCCCCAAAATGTGCAGATGGGGAAAAGCTCTTCCCAGTTCACACATGCACATTTTATTTCCATCACCCCACACACCTTCTCCTGTTCCAAACTACCTTCATGAAAACTAAATGTCCAACTAGAATCAGAACAAACATCTCGACCTCCCCCTCACCATTCCCTCCAGCTGGAAACAAACAGAAGTCAGCCTGATGTGTGTCAGTTGTTCTCTTACTCCCATTTCCTGATCTCCCCTGTGAAAACTCCATGACTGATCAATGTTTTCCCCCCACCTTACAAGTCCCTGCCCTTTGCTGCCCTTGTTAGGCTAGGCCTGCAGCCTTCTTCCATACAAACTTCTCCCCTTTCAGTAGTGGAAACGTCCATGTGATTTCTCCATCTTTGATAAAAGTTCAGACCTCCTGTATGCTACCATCCTCAAGTTTTCCCTTCTGGATGATTTCAGAAACAGTCCCCTTAATATTTTACAGTAATTCTATCCCTTGCCCTTCTGCAGGAAAAGCAAACAATTCCTCTACCGCTGTCAGTGGGCCCTTCGCTGAGTTTTGGGGGGTGTTTTCTGGTTTTGTTTCACTGGGGTTTTTTGGTTTGTTTTCACATACACACATGCACATTTTGTTTACAGTTTACTAAAAGCAAGACCAGAAATTACATTTGCTCTTATTAGTTCAAAGAAGATTTGGGTGGATAAGACAGAGCAGTTTAGAGGGGAATGAGAGAACGGGTTTGATACCTGGCTCTCTCAAATATCACACTGTATCTTTCAGAGTGGAAGTTCGTTTGTGAAATAAAATCCACGCTTATACTGTTATTTCATAAAGCCGATACTTGGGGATTAGATTAAGATCTCAGCACACAAACAGCAGAAACACTGAACGCTTCCACTTCAGCCTGAACTCCAGCTAATATCGCATTCTGCAAGGCAGCTCCTATCCTAAGGGAGAAGTGCTCGGTGCTGCTGTGTTGGTCATATTCCACAGCTTGCAGAGACAGGAAATGCCTAGAAGACATGTGCATGTGTTCTGGAAACTACAGTTTCCCCTTATACACGTATTCCCATTCTCAGTTATGGTCCAAAACTTAATTAAGGTCAGACCTTAGAGTCTAACCATAGTAGTTGCTGGAGTGCTGATGCCTTAAGACCTCAACACTGGAAGTTATCTGATACCAATTTGTTTATGTAGGGAACAGGCTGTCAGGAATACTAAACGCAGCATTTTAACTCCATTCATCATTAATTCAACACTGCATTCCCATTTACAAATACATACCATTACTAGGTAGAAGTGTAGCACCTGCGTTTTTGAAAACAGTAGCATTACCACTATTTTACCTTTGCTTCTGGACTCCTCAGGAGACTCCTCAGGTATGTGTTTGGGCAGAGGAAGTCCCAGCTTCCTCACCTGCTTATGCTCCCTGATTGAAAGGAGAAGCAGCTCCTTTTCTATTTGTTTCTCCTTACTTTGGGGTTGGGGGAGGGGCATATGGGCAGGAAGGGCTGGTTTTTGTTGATGGTTAAGGGCTGAAAGATCTTCAAGTCAGACTCCTCCACTAAAAAAGCGATCACTACCTTACAATACTGGTAACCATATCCTCCACCACCAGGAAAATTACAAGATGCTTTCCAGTAAGGAAACACTCTCAACTCTTAAAAATGCCGTCTGTGCTTCCAAGACCCCAAGCCTGTCTCCCTCCCAACAGACCTTGCTTTACAGTACAGAAAGGCACGACTAATTCTTGCCCTCCATACGCTACAGCATTGGAAACCACCACAGTATCTTGCCATATTAGTTCTGCTGCATTTAACACATGCGAACAAAGCAGAAAACTCCTTGTCATTAGTCCTGTGCTAACACCCAGACTCACAAAGCACTGCTGGTACCCCACCTGATGAATTTAACAAGACAACACAGAGCAGTTTTCCCCCAGCTGCCCTGTAACACCTTATCTGTGCTTCTGCATTTAGTGCTTTGCACCCAGCACATTAAGACAGAAAATATTACCTTCCTGAAAATCCCAAGGTTCAACCCCAGTGCAAAATTTCCTGCCATTTTGAGCATCTGTGATAGCAACATCTACACACTGCCAAGCTTCAAGGGTAAGAGTCATCTTTTCCCCTGTATTTTAAACGCAGGACAAAGATGATGATCTCATTAAGTTGTACAGCCAAGTGCCAGCCCTTTGCATGCAGCAGCTTATCCTTCAGGTCCTCATTACAACAGCGATGACTGTTAGCTAGTCTCCATCCATACCCTACAAGCTAGACTCCAGCTCTAACCCCTCAAGGCCAGCCAGCATCCCAGTCCCACCACTTCTCAAACAGGAGAGCTGTCTCGAGCCAGTGCTGCCAGTTAGCTGAAGGCGATGGCCGTGCCAGCGGGACTGCGGGGTGCGGCTGCACAGCCGGGGGAAGGAGCATGCCGCACCATCACTCTCTCCAGGGCCACTGGCATGAATTGCACCAGGCAGCTCCAGCTGGTAGCACTGTACTAAAGGTTGCTCGAATTCCCAAGAGCCGGGGACTCTGCCCACTGACTCCGGCAGCAGTAAACCTGCGCTCCAATAACACCTACACGCAGACAATACAGTACAGGAGGGGGCAAGCCCCGGTCTGTTCTCCTGACCAAAATTTGAAAGGTAGGGGATCAGTTACATTTCGGAATGACATTTTACATCAATAACATTTTACTACATATTTTATTACATCAATGGCTTGAAAAAATTTTATTTGATGTCAGCAAACATTGGAAATCATAGAAAAATGTATTATGTAGAATTTCACAAAGGAATTTACCCCACTATATTCCTCATACAGTAAAATAATTCAAAACCAAATGTTACTTTTCAGTGGCTAAGCAATTTTATAATGCTATGAACATTCATCACAGTAAGTGTGCTGAATAATAGAAAACAGGCAAAAAAGACATTTAAAATATTACTTACAACAGCATTATTACAACATACTTTCTTTAAAATCCCAACGAGTATTTTAGCACTTCAAAAGCTATACAGAATTTCCATTATATTTGCAAACTTAACCTTATACATCTTTTAAAATCTTGAAAAAACTTCTTTTAAGCAATCTATAAGCAGTTAACAAAATTGATAAAATCTACATAATGGAATACTATACACTCCAGTATAAATTTTATTTTAGGAGAATATGAATGTAAACACTCATTATTATACAACATGCATAGACTATACTGACCTTCCATCTTCTGAACTGTAACTTTCACTGCAATTGTGCTTTACTATCAACAGGAGAAGCTGCATTAATCCAGGGAGTGGCAGAAAGTATTTGCTTTAGGGGCATTGCACAAGATCACTAGATTTTGACTTGCTGAAGACAAGCTGGAGCTAATAAAAATACTCTCTTTTTTTTTTTGTAAAGAGTAAATATCAGGCCACTCATCACTGAATGGGCTAGGCATAATTTTGTACAGGTCTGAAAAAATGCATTATCAGAGAAATCTCCTACGATATTTTTGCGCTTCATTGACTTGGAGATTTATGTTCACAAATCCAGTGATCAAGTTAGTGTAATGCACTGTTTGGCTCATTTGATGTGCAAGAATACCAACAGCATGTTAGCGATTTAGAGACTAAAAACTGAAATTTAAAGTGACAATGAGCATATTTTAATACATAATGTTTCAGATGTATTTGTACAGGAGAGAAAAATGCTTGTCAGGACATTGCTTTAAGAGAGTAGGAGTCTCACTCTTATGTTAACTATTAAAAAAGTGTTCTATTGGATATTCATGGGGCCTTCTGGTTGCAAACTTGTAAAAATATATTAAGAATTCATTATCCCCATTGGTATTAAATATATCAAGACACAACCACTGTGGTTGCAACTACCAGTTATGGCTACTATGGTCTTAAGCATCTGATTGTACATTGTTGCTATATTGTTAAGCACAACTGAGGCATGTATTTTTTCCCTTGGTTATAAGATTATAAAAATTGATCACTGTTTCAAACCAGTTAAACACGAATATTCAAGTAACAAGGTGGTTTTAATGGATAAGCGAGAAAAGAAGTTACCTAGCACTTTACACAACTACATAAAAATTAAATAGAACAAATGAAATTTGTTTATGTATATGCAATACACTTTTATATCTTTAAGATTTCTAAAACTAAAACTTAAACTATCATTTTCTTTAACGATACCATATTTTGCACAATAACTTATACTTAGGAGAAATAATTTCCCATTTTCCACAAAATATATATAATTATGACATTCACATTGATAGTTTAAGAACAAAATTTAAGTGAATATTCTATCTTATGCAGTTAACTTTGTGGACCCTTCTAATCAGAATGCAACCAGTTGATGTATCTAATACTTGACCCATTTAAAAAAAAACAAAGCAAAGAGGGTCTTCACCTAAACAAGACCAAACCATTTAAACTTTCACAAGCTAAAATTATTTTATCGCATTTAAAAACAGAGTTGAAGAGAATGTAGGAAACTAAGTGTTGAAAATACAGTGCTATTATATTGTATGTATCAACTACAATAGATAGCAGTCAACTGAAAAGTAATTTAAACAACTTTTTTCTTCCCAATATCATGAATTATATATGTTTCCCCCTACCCCTTGGGGATGAAGCCAAAACACAACTTTTCTGATCATAAGATGGACAGATTTGAGGGCAAAAACCGATGAAAAGTCCTCACAGGTAACTTAACTCACCAGCAGAAGCCTCCCCGATGAGTTTAATCACCTGGGATGCAAGCTCACACAACCCTCTCACACTGGCGACGACCTGTCTCCGTGCATTGGTACCAGCAGGAGGTTTAATACTAGAGTATTTCTAACGAGTGGCATTGTTTTACACCAGAACTGTCAGCTGAATTCACAGTGCTATTTGCCTGTCTTTAATCCTAACTCACACTGGCTAACAACTAGTGTCCTTTCTGATAAGAGACTCCCAACTCCAACTGGCACAGGACTGAAGGAACATCTGCAGGGCCACCATCAGAGCTGCCAGTTCACATCAACAGCTGCAGAGATGCAGCCACAAACTTGAGATTACAGGTTTCCAATACAGAGGGCAGGGAATAGCTCCCTTCCATCCCCCCATCACCTCAAAGGAACTCTCTGGAGCAACCAGAATGAAACTGCTCAGAAACAGCTGCCAAGTGGCTGAAACAGGCCCTTTTGGGGCTCCAAGCTCTAGCTTGCCCTATGAAATGACTATCTGCTCCTTCGCCTGTGTGTTGTAGCTCAATTTCTGATGTTGAATTACTTTCTTCACACAAGGCCCGAGGAGGAGACCGCCATAGTGATACAAGGATACCTCCCCTGCCTTTCCTTGGGTTGTGTCTACACTGCAGGAGGTGCAGTCACAGCTGGCTCGTTAGCTGGCTGGCATTAGCTGACCTAGTTTAGGTACAGAGAACAGAGTCATCACAGCACACAGCATGGCACAGCCCAGCAGCTCAAACATCAGCACCAAGTTTGGGGCTAGACTCCAAGCTGCAGCACTTCAGCTGCAGGCCAGGACATGGACTAGCTCATTTCAGGTTGTGTTAAAGAGAGGCTGGTGCCATATATTGCTGTGTGCCATCTTGGCTTGAACCCTCTGTAGAGGGAGAGAGGCAAAAAAGGTCCTTTTTTCCACCTGCAAAGACACCTGGTGGTTTCTTCCAACAGCATTATATTAACCATTTTTAAATGCTTTGTGACTAGTGTTATTTTGCAGCTTTCCACTGGCCAAGAAGTAATACTGCTGCTTCTAGCTTCTCTGAACACTGTCTGCTCGGCAGTCAGCAACTACCTTGTTCAAGGTGCAAAGTCCTCATACAGGACTTTCAAGAACAGCTCCAGTTCAAGCCAGCTAGGTAGGCCACAGCACAGGTCATCTGAGCAGAGGGCTGCGGATTTGAAAGCTGCATGCACCAAGTATCTGGAAAAGCACCTCTAAAGTTTTAAATTGCATATTTTGGTTCAGAACATGAAAGCAATGTGTGCTTCAGAAGGGTTAAAGTGGCCAATGAAATTAACCCAGTTCTTCTCCATTAGTTTTCCAAGAGATCAAAAACTACCCTAAAGGCTGAATTTTGTGCTCCAACCCTCGTCCAGACTTCCAGTGGGAGAAGTAGTTTAATGTCTTTGGCAAACAGCGCTCTGAAGAGGAATGAGACACTGGGACAGAAAGTGATCTACAGTAGCCAAATGTAAAAAGGCACATATTCCGACAGGAGAGGCACCAGAGAAAGTTGTTTTGACTTAATCCCGCAGAGGATCAGGAAAAAGAAAGTTGTGTTGTACTCATTTAACAAGTTACAATGCAAATGCTGAATGCCAGGGGTTAAATAGCGTATCAAACAGTTTCAGGTTATGTATTCCCTTTTGCACTAAGTAAAAGCCATTAAAATATACAGGAATAAAATGCTCAATTAGGGAGCTTTCTATGAAGCAAGAACACAAATACAGTGGAAAAAATTGCACAAACCAGAAGTGTAATGAGTTATGTTTACAACCTTGGACTGACCAAACCTCAGAAATAACATTTCCTATCACTTTGCATTATTCAAGATTGCTTGTTAACATGCCCTGTCATTTCAGAACAAACCTGACACCACTGGCATGTGCACAGGCCTCTCCTTTATAGAAAGCTCGCTAATAATAGTGTCATCGTAAGAATACACAGGAAGCGGAGACCACAAGGCCATGCAGCAATATGTACTTATACCCTATGGACCAAGTATTATAAGAACTTCTAATGTGTAGAGTTACTGTGGGGGCTCCTTGTTTTGCAGGTTGGTCAAAATTTACAGACAGGTGTTACTGGTTCTAGAAATCCCCATGCTTAAGCAGGACGTTGATGAAATGGAGAGCTGAGCTACCTGGGTGCTTTTGAAAGAAAGTGGAGGCAGTATGGAGGAATGAGGGGAGATTAAGGCAGATGTAGCACAGGACTGGAAGCGTTTGCCTTTTTTTGGTAATAGCTGCTTGTCCACAGATATGATGCAGATGGCTGTCTGAGGTTTGCTAATACCTGATATCCTGGATAACACAGTAGTCAACACAAATTGTTCTAGGCTACAGCACCTTCTCACGAAGCAGATGCATATCTGACATCAAGAACAGAAGTAGCCTGGAGGGAAGGGGGAGGGGGAAGAAAAAGGAGATGTTTAGTTTAAAAATGAATACACATAGGCTTTCTTGCCTCTCCAAACTTCACCCTAGATCCACAGTACTGAAAGTGACAAAATGGACAACCTGGCATATGGGAGGAATCACAGCAGCTTCCCCTATTCTGAGCCACACTGTGATTAGTTGGGAGCACAAACATTCAAGAATTAAGACTGAAGTTGATGCCGCTTTATGATCAACCATCTCACCTCCCCCCTTCAAAAAAAAAAAAACCCAACCAAAAAAAGGAACTGTGGCCACTTGCTATGAAAACACACTGAAGGGGAAAGCCCAGAGCAGTCAGAGGGCTGACGAAGCTTTTACTATGCTGACAGCCAGGCAGACAAGGCATGCCAGGGGAGAAAGCGCCTGAGGGGCTTCAGTATTAGGCCAGTAAAGTCTTCTGGCTACTGCTGACTGAGTTCACCTGACTTGACCAGGTGGACTTGCCTGTGCAAGTGCTCTCAAGAGCAGGCATCAGCCACACAGTACTGCACAGCTCAGGAGGGATGAGGAACCCGCCTCCTAGCCCATATAGGTCACTTATGCGATAATCCCAATGACATTTCACTTTGCCTCCAGAACTGCTCCAACAGGCACCCAGTCAGCACTGTGTGTTACCTCTGAAGACACAAGCACCACATCTATAGCCAGCCTGAGAGGCAATGTCTGATGTGGTCAGAGAGCATGGTGGCCATTAGATGTCCACTGTGCAACACTCTTGTATCCCTTCCTTGTGCATTTTTATAAAAAGCTGCAGGCTTGGTAGTCAAAATCCCCTCCATGCTGCTAGCACCTTCCTCCTCCCAGCCACAACACATCAGTTCCTACTGTCCAGACTAGGCTTCATCAAGAACCACAAGCTGCATGGTGCTAATGTAAGGCATACACAGTACGTCACAACTGGCAGCTCGCTGCCACCCTGCCCAGCTCCTGCCTGTGTCAGCATGGTGCAGGCAGGCTCTGCCCTCATCCCTTACTGTACTGCAAGGCACAGTGAACTGCCTGACTCACAATAGCTGCCTTTTCTCTAGGCTTTGCAGCTATCCCCACCAGCCTATTGTTTTGGTCCCCCTTCTACACTCAGCACTTGCTCGGCTCCAGCCTGGGCACTTTCCATCACTAGTTTGGGGATCACAACTGCTGCTCCACCAGTTATTTCACC
This sequence comes from Phalacrocorax carbo, assembly GCF_963921805.1. Lineage (NCBI taxonomy): Eukaryota > Metazoa > Chordata > Aves > Suliformes > Phalacrocoracidae > Phalacrocorax > Phalacrocorax carbo. Next base: position 26,565,764 of record NC_087521.1, on the reverse strand, counting down.
AGACCTTGCTGTCATGCCTCCACTCTCCCTCCTCCTCTGCTAACTTGTCTGGGATCCTCACTGCTCCAGTATCAACATACTTGGCCACATCATCACACTCCAGTTCCTACTGCAACCATTTTCTTCCTATCTCAAGTGAGACTCCCCTTTTTTAACTATAACTTTCAGGGGCAAGGGTGTATTTGAAGCCAGGAAGAATCTCAGAGAGCTCAGAGAAGAAAAGCTCTGCACTGCCAACAGATACAGTTCTACCAGTCACAGGAAAAGGCAGTGAGACAAGCTACCTGTCTTTCAAATGGGTGGCTAGATACTAGTACTTCTTTGCTCCACCTCTCAGTTCTGGAGGAATGGGACAATTTTGCTCACAAGCTTCTGAGAAGGCAAGTTTTTTTAGTTTGATTTTGTTCATCTTTGAACCTAGTCCCCAGATATAAGCATCTTTGAGTAACACATTATTAGGATTTGTGAAGCAATCAAGTTCTGCTCTCCGAATGTCTGAACGGCAACATACAAGTGGGCAAACCACAATCAGGGCAATAAAAATGTAGAGTATACTGAGAAGTCTTTAGTCCATGTGAGACCAAAATTTGCCTTACGCTTTTGACTGTGCTTGCATTTAGAAGATACAGCTTTTGTGCCAAGCTGCCTTATAAAATGAGGCCAAAGGGAGTCCTAGATCAGACATTTAACATGCAAACCTCTAGTGGTGTTTCCTTTTGCAAGACTGTTAATATTACATTTTTGTAACTAACTTTCATATTTAAACACTCTACAGTCTCTTAGTTAACTTTAAACACACATTGTCTTTGGAGAAGTGTTAACTCCGTGAAGCTCCATCAAGGAGAGGCTGTTTCTAGAATTTCCGTCTTCACAGAAACTGCTGTAAAATCAAGGAAACTTTGCCTCTAGGTAATTCCAGAGTGAACAGTTTCATACACTCGACTTGTTTATAGCTTTTCTTCCCTTCCCCTGATTGAAACCACTCCATCGTCAAAAGTGAAAGAGCGAGCGTTGCCTCAGAAGACCGTACAGTCCCACAGAGCCAAACCTAGAACAGCTTGGAGAACTGAGTGCAGGGAAAACATCCAAGTGAGATAAAGATGTATGGGGTGTCGGCAGCAAGAGGCATTAAAATGTCCGTGTGCTGATGAGATACAGATACAGTCAGAGGGCTGCAAATTAACTGTTCTCTTTCCACTTTCATACATGTCTGGAATTCCCAATTCCCCAAATCAGTACTGGAATCTGTACATTCAGAGGAAGTGAAATATGCTCAGATTGAAGATTGTCAAAAAATGGCTTTTGCAAAGAGTATGTATGTGTATGTGTGTATATATGTGTGTATATATATACCCACACACCCCTATCTGAACTGAGGTCAGATTGGGAATTTTGCGTCATTTTTAAATTGGATTTACCTCATCTTCCTCTTCGGACATTTTAGTGGAATTATCAGGGGATTTTACAGGCTTCTGGCTGTTGGTTCCATTTGTCTCCTCTTTGCCATGCTCTGCCTCCCACTCCTGTAGAACTTCATCTATGTTGAAACGACGTCGATAATTTACAAAAAAGTTTTTCACTTGCACCACAGATTTGTTTCCGATCACATCAGAGATTGCCTGAAAGTCTCGGCCGTATTTCCTGATTGCTAAAAGCAACAAAAAGAAAAACAAAAGCAATGTGTTATTTCCACACAGACCACAAATCAGGCTCAAGTCACAGGGTAAGGATCCGAAGCTGAACTTCTGTGAAGGTTTCAAGCCTTTCTCAGATTAATCCAGAAGAAAAAGTCTAAATTGGGCAAGAGACACAGTTAAGACTAGTCCTGAAGAAGAGAAAACACAGAGATGTAGTAAAGATGGGCAGAGCCAAATGCAGAAAACCTGTGTAAATCTGCCTGTACTATTTGAGAAGTTATGCAAGCAAAGAGCAGAGCAGTGATTCCAGGAGTTTCACTTTCTGAAAGCTTGGACAAGCAAAGGTTATTTGCAAATGTTCATATGATGCGGTTTATACTGCCCAGGGAAGGGAAGGGCAGATACCATTTTTTGTTCAATTTCATTCTTCAGGCGTTAGTACACAGCAATGTCAAAATCCTTCATTAGCCACTGAAGGGAAACACAGCTCTGAAATGCCGCAGAGGTTTGATTATCACCAGCTGAAGTACAAGTAGACTTGTAGTGCCATACCTTGCACAGCAAGAAGCTGCTCATCTGTGGTCCAACGGGCATTAAATTTCTGAACAACCTACACACATAAAAAAAAAGGGTAACTTCATTTACATAAGCAACAACTTTCACTTGTATCTGAGCTCATAAAAACCTCACAAAAACACAACAGTAGTCAAACTACATCATTCCTTTTAACGTTGAAAACGTTGCTACTAAGAACTGCATATGGCATCCATTCAGTTAACTGTGATAAACACGGTCATGGTAATATAAAAAGATAGGGAATGGTCTGAGCAGATAACCAAGAGCCACACTCCTCTAAAGCACCTACTTGTTGTTATCAGACACCCTCTGTAATCTTGGTCAAATTATTTCCAGCATGGGGTACCAGAGTTGGAAGGAAAAGAGCAAAAGCACCAAGTGCCAAGAGAAAGATGGGCCACTGACATCCTCTCCTACATTTTTCAGTAGTTAGAGCAAAGCAGCTACCTCTCTCACAGGGCATACGGATACAACACTGACAAAACGTGGTACATCTGGGATACCTATCCTTCTGTTAGAAACCACTTTCACTTGTTAAGCACTGCTCTTACTTTCTTCTTATCTCCATTTCCATTACACAACCACAGTGAATATGGTAGTGGTCTTGATTCACACTGACAACTAAGAGGACACTGGTCCTAGTTTACTGGCAACTAGAATAGCCCTGGTATGTAAACACAGATTAACATTTACCTCCACAATAAATAAGGGTCAGAAAATGATCCTACCTCTGGAAGTCTGTATTGTTCTATACCACCTTCAAGTTTTTCTTTGAGTGCGCTGTTTGTCTGTTTGATATTCTGAATCTGAAAAGAAAGTTTCATCCCTTCAACAAGGGAAAAAAAAACAAAACAAAACAAAAAAATCCTCTGGACAAGCCTTCCAGCAGCCCCAGCAGGAACCCCACAAGCTCAGCATTCCAGTTTTTCTCTCAACCTCCCTTTTCCAAAAAGAAGGTTTGTTACATTGGAGTAAAGGAATGCAGGAGCAGCTGGCACATCAGGAGATCCCATTTAATTTATTTTATCCTGTCTGCAAGTTATTTGGAGCAAGAACTGCCCCAGCTTCCAGTTCTGTCTAAAGCCCAGTGTAAGAAGAAAGGCCCTGTTCACAGCAAGTAATGAATCAAAGACTGCTAGAGAGCTCTGCTTCTCCCAAAATGCCAAGAAAAAGGCTTCAGGCCAAAATACCAATTCTATTAAGTTTAATAAAGAGCTTGAGCCAGATCCCTGCTTTAAAAACAGTGAAAACGTTCAGATCTAGGAAACAGACTCATGTAGTAAACCTGTCTTTACTAACTGATATTTGAAAAACATTTGTTTAAAAGACAGATCCATCACGGAAGCAAAAAGGACGTAGGAAAGTTTGTATGATGCCTGTCTAGGAAAGACTAAAACAAACATATCTGCCTGTTCCAAAAGTACCATATGAAAAGGCAAAGGAAACTGCTGCAGATGGAAATCAGATACTGCCGAAACCGATGTAATCTGAGGGAAGTCCATAGTTAAAACATAAGGAACTCTGAACTGCAGGAAACACTAAGCGCCAACAAATGTCCTTTCAAGTCAATACTATGGGCTTTTCCTTGCTTCACATTAGGTATAAAAGTAGGCTTGCCCATAGAACTAAAACGTAAGAGATGTAAACCTAGGGCTGCATTAGTTCATAGCACAAGGCTGGTGGCTTGTCAATTAAGGCACATAATGATGTGCATCATCACTGTCAAGCTACAAATTCCTGCAAACTTTGCAGGCTGTGATAGGCACTGCCACCAAAACCAGCAGTTATTCTTGAACTATCCTATCCATACCTGTCGTTTGATTGAGACTAATTCCATGTCCAGTTGTCTGAGTACAGTGGTAGCAGCTGTCGCATTGGCAGAAACTGCCTCCACATCTTCTTGGGAAAGGAACATTCCTTTGGGAGGTTTCCTCTTCGCTCTGTTCTTGGCCTGCGTACTGTGCTTCTCCTTCTTCACCTGAGGAACGGTTTCAGCAGGCGGCACCTGACAAACAGCAGTCATTTTACAAAACTAGATGATCTTTAAAGGTCCCTTCCAACTCAAACCATTTTGTGATTCTATGGCTTTTAGCCACCTTCAAAGGTTGGAAAATGAAAAAGGTAACTTGCAGACAGAAAGACATTTTTTGCTTTAAGTGGCACATCATACAAATGCTGTCTTAGACAAATCTCTCCTTTCTCCTAGGTAGCTTTCAGTGTTTACAGAGATACTGGTTGTCTTCTCTGCCCATTCTTATTTTGGGAGACAGATGCCCAATTTTCCAGCAGTTAAATATTCTGCTTAGTTTCAAACACCCAGAAACCTCTATTCTTGCTTTCATCGCTTTCATCACTGGGCCTGAACATGCCAGTTTAAATGAACACCAGAAAGAAACAAAGCAGTGTTTGGAGACAGGAGAAGAACACAACTAGAAGAGTTTACAGAGACTCACTTTTCCACACATCAGACAGGAGAAGGAGTAAACCAAATTTATTTAAAAGCTAAGTATAAAGAAGCTCGGTGACTACAGAGTAATTCTTAGATTGTTATGCAGCTTCTTGGAAGCCAGGTTTTCTTGCATAGCACTGATATATCAAGTGTTCCATTTAACTGATGCAGTTTTGCCCACAAATAAAATTTAAGTCTCTTTTGGAAACAGGAAGATTTCACACACCACTAATTATTTTTATGCCTGCTGTCTAAAGCAAAGAATTAGGTGCACACCTCTAACAGGTAGATCAGCTAGGACACTATACTACAGATCCCTCAAGAGCACATCTGATTCCCTAATACCAAAACCATTTGTTCCAGCAGTTATTTTCAACAAGCAACTCATACCCAAGATTTATTACCCAGTGGCTGAAGCCTGGCCAAGAACACAGAATAGAAGGGTAGCAGGGAAAGAAAAAGTGGAGAGGGGAGGCTGCACATCTGAAATCGTCTACTTGATCACTGCCAGCTTTAAACACATTGGCTTCACTTAGCGCTATTGTTTCCCTCCTAATTTGCAGCTACATGTAGTTTCTACACAGTTTGCAGCATTTGCTCATTAGTGAGCATTAAAAAGTTTGCATTCAACATAAGCATGAGGTTCTGCCTCCTGAAGCCTGGAGGACCCCAGCACAGCTGCCAGCAGATAAAAGCTTGCACCCTCTTCATGGGCTCAATGGCCACAGCCACATAGGAGCAGTAATGTGGACAACTACCTGTTCTCAACTTTTCTTCCCTCCTTTAGTGCAAAGGACCCCATAAGAGATAATGCCTAAGGCAAGCCCAGGAGCAAGAGATAACTATTGCTGCAGGATGGATACCCTATTTCTTTCTGCAGAAGGGAGTGGGGAGAAGGAGAATCCATACTGGTTTAGCTACGCACAAGTAAGCTCTGCACTCCGCTTCAGAAGTGAGCACTTTGATAACTGAGCTGGGTAAATTATTCAACATGGATAGACGTTTCATCTACATACAGAATGTCACAGGATCATGCAGTAACACTTCACAACAGGTTCAGGCTGTAGGTTGACCAACACACAATGCCTGCAGTGCAAATGTCCCAGAATCCTCAACAACAGGGAAAAAAGAAAACAGTTTCAAATTATTTCACAGAGTTCAAAGAATGTGAAGCTCTTCAGTGTTGTGGACAAGAAGCCAGAGCTCCAGCAGAACGGTTTTTGACAGCTCCAAATGCCTCTAGGCCCTGGTGATATTGCCCAGGCTCTGAAAATTTAAATGTCTACCCTATCTTGGAAACTCTTTTGCTTTCCTGGGCACACACATATCTCTGTAGAATTAAATCAATTCATGACATCCAGAGGGAATTAAAAATGCAGGGATTTAGCAGTGCTTCTCTGTTTATTTAGATATTGCCACTGCTATCCAGTACACTTCAATCTTACAAACCCCTTAATACAAACAAGGTTCCCTTCCTCAGATTTCACAGTGTAAGAAGTAAAGACCAAGCTATCTCAAGTCATGTAAAAGCAGAGGATGAAATGGGAGGCATTTGCAGGAACAGGGAAGATGTAGAGAAAGCAGCTCTAGTTCATGACCTCAGCAGTATGGAGTCACTATCTGAGGAAACCTGTGAGCAGTTGCACTAACACTGAAAGTACAAAAAAAAAAAAAAAAAGGAAGATTCCCCCTCCAATAACCCCCAAAAGAGGAAACAGATGAGAAATTTCAGATACTCTGAGAAATCCCAGTATTACTTGGCAACTCATACAGTAACTGACATGTCTCAGAGCTGGAAAAACCATCTCTACAGGGTTGGGACAGGGAGGTTCTTTACGGTAAGTGTCCAGGGCTAGTGGTACATCACCACCCCTGCACGTCTGACCACGTCATTAAAAGAAACTTAATAATCAAGAAAGAGCATACACCCCTCCTGGATACCTGCTCTTTCTCAAGGCATTTTCAATCAGCCCCAGGCTCAGGTACTACAAAATCAAGTCAAATTAACTCTGAACAGGCTATACAGGTTGTCAGCTTTATTTTATCCACCAGTACATTCCCTGTCCAGAAAAGCTCCCACAAGGCTGCCTGCCATCACATACACAGCCAGACTGCACATGCTCCATGAGTTCTGGTGATCTCTTTCAGACCAGTTAGTGCACTATGGCCTGTATTAGTGTGACAGGGAGAGCAGACGGCCTCCTCCCATACAAGGCTTTCTACAGAAAGTGCTGATGGTAGCTATCAGCCACCTGCTCTGGTTTGGCCTTACAACAGAGGCAGCCAAGTTGTTGAAGAACCTTTCCCTCTTCTGCAGCAAGTTCAGAACATGTCAGCATAGTAGGGAAGGAAACTGTAATAAAGGGGATTGAAGGGAGCTCTTACAGATGCAAGCTTTCAAAGAGCTTATGGAGAAATCTAAACTCGAAAATGTATTAAAATAATGGGAAATGAGATAATGGTATTAATTATTTACAAGACACTCTGGAGAGCTGCAGTATGCAGCTGCAACTTAGTCAAGTGAAAACCCTCCCAATTTGTGTGTTGCTGAGGCTTTGAAGAACTCAGCTTCTTGTAAGGATGAACATGAGTGGCTTCCACTCTGCTCCTAGGAAGTCATCGGGAATGCCAGTTCCTTCCATGGAATGAACAGCTATGCTTTTCTGGAAGTCTAGAGAGCAGCCTGTCGTGGGTAAAGAAAAGACTAAAATGCTATGATTTTCCAGTTAATTCCATTCAGAATAATTTATTAGAGGAATTAATCTCACTGACAGTGACTGACAAAGCAGCTGGTCTAAGGCCCTTGTTTTTGCCTGTGTGCAATCATGGTTTTAAATAATTCTAGAGTTTTTTTCCTACATATACCCTTTTAAAAATAATTTTAAAAACAGAAAGAGAATGACTATGGGAAAGAAATCAGGCTACAAGAAATCAGGTAAGGGAGCTACTTCAAGGAGAGGAGGCCTTACGGTAAACATCTTCCTGTAGCATTCACTCACACATACAACCCATGCTACTGCAGAAGAGCAAGGCTTTTCTATTTAGTAACAGATAACCAGCAGGTTATATACATGAAAATAAAGTATTACCTGTTAAGCATCACAGACTAGGTTTTCAGAACTGTTGTATTTGTGTGGATCTATTTTAATCTAAAACAGTATGTCCACGTAAAATTAAGTATTTGAAGTGCAAGTACTACCTTTTAATTAGACAAAAATTCTGTGCCTAACAGGTGAAAGCCCCCTGCCAGACAAAATGAACTGACCACACAAAAGCTTTCTCCTCTACTGTTCACCACTGTAGTTGTAGCCCTGATGCCACTGAAGTCCTCGGCACTATCGCTGAGGATTTCAGTATATCAAGAATTTACCTCAGAATCTAAGGTGTAGATAAACACAGTCTTCCTGGTCTACCTAGAATAGATTAAAGGACACACTTGCCCTCCACCAAGACATCTCAGTGGGGACATAGGCGTTTCTACTTCATCTTCATGCAGTTAGGTTGATTTAAACCATCACTGAAGGCGGTTCAAGCTAACACAGCCAACCTTGAATCAAAGAGGCTAGAAACATTCAGATGGTACATTATCACAGGATGGTAAAGTCTTAAATTTTACCAGCTCCATCCATAACTACTTATTTGTCTCTACTTGTCTTGATCTAAGAATAATCCTGAAGACAACTCTTCTTTTCTTGTATGACAACTATACAAAGCACAAATAAAGAAAATTAGATACTGTCAGCTTCTACATGAAGTAGCTAGTAAGTAAACATTTTCATTTGTACAGTAGTAAGAAAAGAATTATACCTCCTTTTTGCTCTCCTTATTTTGTTCAACATCCATATCAATAGGGTTATTTCCATTTGCTTCTTCCATTTCATCCTCACTGGAAGACAAAAGCATCAGTACTGTATTAGTTTGTGAGGCTCTCTATAAGTAGTACACTAAAGGAAACGCATGGATGCAGTAGCGAGTCCAACAGCTGTCCTTAGTTTTATTCTCAGGGTGATTTTTTTTAGGGGGTTGGGGTGGGTGTTTTTTTGTTTTGATTTTTTCGTTTATTTGGTTTTAAGTCAAGAAATTCTTAATTGTAAAAATACTAGGGACCATGTCTTGTAAAGAAAGACTTCTCAGTAGCGTACTTAGGCAACATAAGTCTGATCAGATGAAGGCAAGATACATGAAATAGATTACACAAGTTATCTTTTAAGGAACATGGGACATTGAACATTTTAACTTTAAGCAAATCAAGAGAAAAACAAAGACTTAGAATTAGAGCAAGTAACTAAAATATCAATTTCTGTTTTGGTTTTTTGTTTCTTTGTTTTTTAGGTTTGTTTGGGGGTTTTTTTGCTGGTTTTTTGTTTGTTTCAAGTTTTGGTTTTTTGTCCCCATCCCCCCCAGTGACAGCCTCATATTTCATTCTTCCCTGGAAAAGAAAAAGAGGTTATCAGTTACAGAATAGTAATAGGCATGAAATTGGGGCCATATTGAAAGTGACTTTAACACACCTGGCCAGTTTGGCTTCATTGAAATTTTAATCAGACATTAAATCGAATATATTTTCACCATTTAGAATTTTTGTACTGTACACAACTACAGCTAATTGCACCATTTGGGATGATGTCCAGGAACGGAAGAATTAAGCTGACCTAATCAAACAAATAAAAAAATAAACCTATTTTATCACGTCAAACTTTATAGCCTGGGATGAGGAACTTTGGCTGGTGCAGGTATGTCACAGCGCCAGCGCAAAGCAGGGCTGTGCAATGAAACCCTGGCAGAAGCTGTGCTATGCTGCTGGGGTGCTGGAGCCAGCCAGGGTGCATTCACACAGAAGCAGGGGACAGCAGGCACGGTGGGTGCTAGCGAGCACGGCTGCAGTACCAGCACTTGCTCACAGCTGTCTCCCTGCTGCAGTGATGTCCTGTGCAGACGCAGTCTGAGGAGGAACGTACTGCCGGGTGGCTTGAGCTGACATCCATCTCCACAAGAGCAGTCCCTTGTACAAGCCATTTCTGCTCTCCCAAGCCACCTGGCTCACCAGCTGATTCACAAGATATTTAGTTTGTATAATTGCAATTCCAGGGAATAAACTCACAAGCACCCCCTCCCAGAGCTGCACACACAAAGTCCCTTGCATACAACTAAGAACAGCTACTGAAAACCTGGTCCCAAATGCACTAGGAGCTATTTTAGTGACAATCTGAGGGGTTGGGGAATTTCCCTGCCTAGCCACAGAAGAGATATAGCAGTATTCAAGTGAGATACCTCAGACTGCCTCTTCTCTCAACTCCATCTCCAAAAAAGCTTGCTCGTGTTCTCACCTAGGTTTAGATTTCAGCCTTTCTGTAAAGGCCAAACCCCCACGGGCTTTGTTGTGCTCATAGTTTGCTCTGCTATTCCAGCAAGTTCCCTAGACATGAGCTAGATCAAAATCCACCCACTCATTTCTGCAATTTTAGACATTGATCACTATTCACTGAAGAACATTTCTGAAGTTTTGCCAACACCCAATGGCAGAGTACTACCTCAAAATCCGGGCAGCCCAAACTCACCCAACTCTGCTTCCATGCCCTGCATGGCTGCGCTGACAAATCCTTCAGGGGTGTAGAGGTTTGACTATTTTACTTAATGGAGAGGAAGAAGGGAAATCAAACATCAAGCTGATGGCCTGGTGCTTAGCTTGCTGCAGATGTAAGCCACATCACACATTTCCAATCCAGCTGCCTTCCTCAAAGGTTACAAAATTACAGCACATAGCAGCCCATACAGTTCTTTCCCAATCACAAGACAATCTGAGGTGCTGCTTTGCCCAGAAAACAGGCATAGGTACCAGAGGTGTATTTCCAAATTGCTGTAATTTCATTTAGGAGCACAGAACAAAAATAGAGAGGTAGTATTAAAAGATCCTAACCTACATAGTACGAGACAAACACATCCTTATAAGAGATTCTTCCCCCTCATAAATTAGTAGGAAAATTTAAACAAAAAAAAAAAGCAGGATGGAGGAAAGAAAAAATCAAGACAGCCTTTGCAGAGAGAGGGAAAGAACAGAATGGAAAAAGAGAGTCAGGCCAGAGAAAGCCAACCAAATGCTGGACAAGTTGGCTGGTAGTATACTCCCTGGCCCTGCCTGTTAAGCAAGCATTGCTGATCTAGCAGAGAGATGGGAGAGGTTGAGTGAGTCATTGCTGTAGTACAGCTCAACCCTGGAAACACATTTCTTCCCCCTTCCCAAACTGGGCCTGCTCACATGCACTGGAGCCAGCAAACAGCTCCCTCGGAAGTCCAAGAGCAGTAACTCCTTTAAGGGAAAAGCTTTTGCAGAATTTTGTGCCATTACGTTAGAAGTCTTCCAAAGCCAGTCACAACCCAAGTTTGGTCTGCAAAGACATAAACTGCATTTTAGAGCAGGTTGAGAAGGCACCTGCATCAAGCAGATGGGAGTTACTGCTGTTCAGAAGGGGGTTTCCCCACATACACCTGAGGCCACTGCATTTTTGAGGCCCTGGCAGCTTGGTGACTAGGCAAAGTCACCAAGTGGCAGTTCTAACTGTATAGCTACTTCTAGCAATACACACAAGGCCACTGGCTGACCTACCTTCAAGGGCTTGCACAGGTATCCAGGAAGGTGAACTTGCAGACAAAGCTGCACAAGCAAGAGTCAAGATCATGTGCCGAAGCTCAGTGGCTAGTGACCTCCCAAACACCACCACCCGCACCCAAATCCTAATGCACCCAGCACTCCTTGGGACACCTTTGCCAGAGAACTCATGCTAAGTTCCCCTGTGCTACCCTCTTCTCAGTCTCTCAAAAACACAGCCTTAAACTTTCTCAGGAAATAGAGCTTGGCCTGGTTACCTTATACTGGTAACCTTTTCCAAAGGCAGGGGAAGAGTCTGTGTGTGCATATGCACAGGCTGAGGGGTGCTGCACGGGAGCCTGCTCCCCATCAGGTGCATGTTCTTGCTCGACTGAGCATCATGTGGCAGAAATAAAGGCAGATTTCTAGCTCTTTCATGACTTCCTTTCATCATCCTGCTTATCAGCTTTTCTGGCTCTGCTGACAACAGTGCCAATCAGCTTGTAAAAAGTTTTAATTTTATTTTCTCCACCCTCAAGCAGTATCAGAGAAAAAAGCTTCTAGAGTGATGGGACAGTGACCACTGCACTAGAGGGCAATCAGGAATTGCACAGTGTTGAAAAAGGGAGCACACCTAATTGCCGACAGGTTCCTTTTGGCTTTAAGCAAAGCAAAACATGCACAGCAGGGGAAAAGGGTGGGGAAAGAAGGTGTGGTACCAGGAAACATTTTTGGGGAAATCCTACATCTCGTTTCTTACACGCTAACAGGAATCTCTGAGATAATCTAAAGAAATCAGTGTGCATCAATACACAGCCTTTCTGCTTGCAAACCTACCTTTCCTCACGTTCCCTTTTTTGTTTACGAGCATGACGGTCCATCACGCTAGTTTTAGTCCTTGTCTTCTTCCAGGAGTAGTAAAATTTCACCAGGCTGGCTATTGATTTGTCAGGAAGCTGTAAATTAAACACGTATCCTTTTATATGTTTATATGTAAAGTATTCCCAGGATTTCACATACAATTGGTCTGTTTTTGCCAAGGAACTTCTGATCTCTCTCTGTTGGATTCTCTCAAAGGCTCAAGCAAGTCAGTTCCGCAGCCTTTCCAAAAGTGATCTATGGGGAGTGTTTCAGGTTAGTGCCAACTATTTAGGACATCAAAATCTCTAAAGAGCATCTCAGCAAGCCTCCACTCACCAGCCAGGTAGCTGGTTCCCTTCAGAATAGAGGAACATAGCAAGAGCAAATCCAAAATGAGGCCTTGAAACTGAGATAACAGTTTTAAAAGCCAGTACAGCCATGTGTAAGCAACCACAGGAACTGCTGAATTGCAGGCTACATCCCAAGCGTATCTTTGATGTTTGGTTAAAAAGGCTTATTCACACCATTCACATGATGAAGTCTGTTCAAAGGTCTCAACAAAAGACGTTTTCAAAAGGTGAAATGTTACTGTATGATAAACTGAGAATATAGGAAAACACGAGTCTCATATTTTTTTTAAATCTTCTTATGCTGTCATTGCCCTGTAGCTATGAATGAAATGTCTGCCTCCAAAAAGCATAAAACTACATTAAAGCCTAATTCTCTAGTTCTGAGGTACTCTGCATGCATGTTCTTACACAGGACTTCTACAAGGTAGAAGTCCAGCCCTTCTTGCTGAATAAAACATGTTTTAGGTAAGTGTCTGATTCAGCTTGTGGGGCAGGACAGGTGGGGAAGAAAAAAAAACAAACTGTGAGCAAGAGCCAGATCTCTCTTATTCAGGTACTACAGTTCAAGTCTACACTTGAGATAAGCCTGGTTCTCAGACTGCAGGTTGACTTTAGGTCCTAATAATGGATCGCACCAGAACCACCACCCTGGCCCACAGCCGCACACAGGCATAAATCCATCTGTGCTGGCAAAGCACAGGTGCTATGTCGATGTTGTGTTGCCAGTAGCCATGCAGCAGGCTGATATGCTGGAATTCGAGTTCCATAGAACAAACTCAGGGACAAGGCTGTTCATGACAAACATCCACTTGGCTACAAACACATGCTAAGAGTGCCAAAATATCAGAACCAGCTCCGGTAAATAACAACTCACTTTCCATTCTCTGGCTTTGATGATTTTTCCCCTCAGTTCCAAGCTGCACTGGTGGTAATGGGGCAGCATATATAAACTAACAACTAACATGCTCCTGAGCCATTGATTCCTGTCCCCTGCTAAACACAAAGCTTCATGCCATTTAATTCCTTTCATGCAGGATGGCTTTTGTGGGAGCAACAGTAAAAAACCAATATCATTACCTAGGGAACACTGCATGAGCTTGGCATCCCTGTATTGGAATGCACTTCACTCAGGGACAGAGTCATGCTTCTGTACATAAACCGAATTGAGAATTTCTTGCTTTGGCATTTAACTGAGCAACAGGACAGGCTTTATGTTCTCCTCCTTCCCCAGGACGTTCCCCTCCCCCTTTTTTCCCCTATATAAGAATAGAGGAATAAAAAAGAAAACAGCTTCACCCTCCAGGAGCCCACAACTTCCAAGGCTGTCTTATATCAGGGGTCCAGAGTATGTGCAAGCCCTGTCATCTGACCCAAGGGAGTGGGAGACCCTAGGACTCCAAGAACATTTTGAAACAAACACCAGTGAAGGAACATTCAAGGAAGACATGAGGAGAATGAGCCTCTTCCTGCCACCCTTTTAAGAAGGGGCCTGGCAGTTTTCCTTCACTTGGTAGGCAAGTCACCTTTTGCCTTTCAGCAGGATCAGCACCACAGACCTTCACATGTGCTTTAAAGAGGCGGAACAGACTGCAACAGCCTAGGCTCACTTAAAAGGTCACAACCAATGTAACCAGGTCCTGCTGGAACACTTGAGAGGCACTTTACTGAGGAGCAAAGGACAAAATTTGGTTCCCACCGAGGTGATGAACCACTTGAAGAAACTCAAGATACAATTAATAAGAACATTTTTACATCCCACCCTCTCCCGCTTCCGAAAGAATACTGCACACACCCCAGCAGTTCCCTTTCAGGCAGAAACCTACCCCTGAAGTTTTCAATCACAGTTTAAAAAAATACCACTACTAACCGAAAGCAAAGCACTGAATGCTTGCAATGATGTATAAACCTCTACCACAGCATCCACTGACAGTCCCAAACCCCACTGAACACAGACATCATAGTCAAATAAAAGGAATTCCTAAAAAGCAGGCTTTAAGAACTGAAATCAACTTTGCACAGAGATGATCTTTACTCTGCGTGTGGGTGGGCATGTGTGTACAGACCATGCCGGAACTCCAGCTGAGACATAAACACTACCATAGCTCACAGGGGAGTGAAAACTGTAATTTCCAACCAAAAAAATTGCACAGTGAAAGTTTATCCTGAACCAGTAACACACTTCATGAAAAGACTCTGGAAACAATGTTGTTTCTTCCTATTCATGGTAGTATGTTTTCTCTAACATCCCCCTTGGCCTGTTCTCTCCCAAGAGCACTCTACAGGAGCTCAGCACAATCAGCACTGAAGACGACAGTCTAACTGCCTGTTCTGCTTTTCCATTCCTCTGACACCACTTACCATCTGCTGGATCCTGTGAAAGGTTTTCCCATGGAAACTGAAGGCCTGTTCAAACAAGACCTTGTCTTCCACTGTCCACTCATCTGGGAATGGAGTAAAGTTTGGCAGATCTGCCAAAGACTTCTCAATGTTGTGCTTGTGCCAAAACAGCATCCCAAGGGCCTAGAAATAACAAGGACAGCAAGGGGACAATTGTAATCACAAGAAACGTTATTATATGCATGCAAAGGGAAAGCTACAGCATTTTTCTCAGGAAACACATTAGATAATTTTAGTTCTCAGCTAGATCAGATGCTTTTCTACATGGCAAGAAACCTGGAATCTGACACCCACCCTGCTAGGCTGCAAAGACCAACTTGAAATTTATCCAAAACACACAGGTAGTAATGTAATAAGAGGGTAGCAACAGAAAGGGGGGAGAAGAAAATTCAAGAAACTACTCCAACTTTATGATAACGGTGTACACAGGAGAGCTAGGCAAAGACTTGGGAAGACTACCTAAACAACAGGCTGGACTAAAAGGAGTCTTCCTGCCAGTGCTAAGCTCCCTTCATTTCCTGTGCAGTTAGGAGGATGGTTTAGTTGACTGGGTGATTTTATGGCTGTTTAGGGAGCTCTTTCTGAGGGGGTGGGGGAAGAGGATGAGGGAAGAACTGGAAGAAGGCAAGGCAGAGAGCATCCACAACCTTAACTTGCTGCTAAGATGACCCTGGCCCAAAGGAGGAATAAATCTCACTCATTTTGGGGGTCTGCTCATTTGCTCCCTTCCGAGATACCTCATTTCACTGTTGCAGTCTCTGGTTCTCAGTTCTACAGATTAAGTGCATGTGCTGTTTCACCACCTGCAAACCGTCCTCCTCCCTCCATCTGAGACGCTCACTCACAGCCACCCCTCTCCCAGGGGTGTGCAGCCCCTGTGCGTTATGACACATCACTACATCTGGCATGCCAGTGACCACCGCAAGTCATTTTGGGAAGGCCTGACTCTGCAGAGCTAGAAACCAGCCTTTCACAATGGCTGTAAAGTGAAAACAATCCCTAACATGCCGAGTAAAACATCAGAGTAACCCGCTCATCATATGCAAACTCAGCTCGGGTTTTGCAGCCACAGTTACCCTCATCTAGTAGTTTCGCCCTGGCTGCTCAGAGCTACAAAATCCCTCCAGATTTGGGGTTTCCCCATTATGCTTTGCTATGCAAAAAGCAGTTCCTTTATGGGATCTTGCTCCCCTGAGATTCTGCAGAGAATGAGTATAAATATTAGTGTTTTCCAAGATCCTGTCCTGACCCTACTGGCCTCTCAGCGCTGCCCAGGGCACCCTCTCCCCCCTTTTGCCACCATGTAGAACAGGAAGTAGTCTTGGTTGCAGCAGTCATTCAAGATGTCACAGGAGCCACACAGCCACTTATCTCCATCCACTCTGGCAAGCATGGAGCCACAGAAACTATTCTGCAGTCATGAAGGACCAATTTTTCTCTCCCCTCCCATCCCTTTCAGCCTCAGATATGAGCTGTACCAAATATCCGTGTGAGAAAGCAAGGGAAAAACAAGGATGGAGACATTTTGGGAGGGCATGGTAGTGTTAAATACAACTACGGTGCTAGCAAGGGCTGAAGGGACAGCTGCTTACGCAAAGCAAAAGGTAAACAAAACGGTTTTCCTTATAGGCTTGTTTAACAGAAGAGCAATATTCTTCCTCCACCCCATGCTGCCCTAGGAGAGCTCTGCACTCATCCATAGGTGAGTGCACAGCCTTTCCAGCCTCTTTTGTCCCAGGGCACTTAACATAGGCTGGCAGGAGAGCACAGCTAATAGCCAGACTTGCTGTAGCGCTCCCAGGGGCCTGTGACTGCTACAGCTCCACACAACTACCTACCACAGTTTGTCAACACCAGCTAAAGTGGGCTTGCCCTGCTGGAGCCCACTCGCCTGCCGGAGCCTGCCCTTTGCTTGCCGTCAAGCTGGAAAGGCTGCAGGGACTCCCACCAGCACAGCCCTGAGCCTCCAGCCATCATCCCACAGCAGCAGAGCCAACAACGGGGCACTCAGGCACAGGCAAGAAGAGAGAAAGGACAGAGATATGGGAGCTGCGCCCAGCAGATGCAGCCAGCTGGACAGGAAAGCTGCTGGGCAGAGGAGTGCCAGCACGTGCCCCAGCCACCCTGCCAGACAGCTTGTTGCTCCCTTCAACAAACTGGCACACCGTAGCCTGCAAAGGTTTTGGGCAGGGGCACAGCTGGAAGAACAGGAATCTGTGCGACAACTGTCAGCCAAGCCACCTGCACGGGGGTCCAAAGAGGCCGGTTGTCAGGGGGATGAACGTGTGGGAAAGGGCTGCCTTGGCCAGCAAAGGCCAGAGAGAGTGGCCAAATGCTAAAGTGAGCTCTGACTAGCTTCCAGGGAGGCCATATCAGCTTGTCCACAGTTACCCAGCCAACAGCAACTCTGATGATACCTGCTGAAGGGAGAGCATCTGTGGTGACACAACAAATCATCCTGATTTCAGAGCCCTGACACTTGTCCCTACAATACAAAATGAGTACATGCCTTCCAGAGTACTACAAGATAGATCCTCTCCAGTTATTTCCTGGAAGTACCTAGCTTAGCTCTCTAGGAAATCTCAAAGGACCTGGGAAACATGTTTAACTCCAGAGTATTATGCAAGAGTGCTAGGGAAAGAATGAGGAAGTTTTAGAAGGACAGACATTTTTGCAGTTTGCTTAGCCAATTTACATCCTGATGTGGTGAGTCCCATAACTTCTACTTCTGTACCCAGAGGAGGGGAGAAAAATGGGGAGAAAGTCTTTGAGGAATGAGTGGAAGGTCTGTAATTCCACTGTTTAAGTGAATGCAAGTATCTGTTAGCCAAATCTCAGTTTTGAAAAATATGAGAATTCAGGTTTTTAAAAATCACAAGCTTCCTTCTGATCAGTCTTCTGGATCAGTCTACACTCCTTAAACAACACTTCACCACCAAAATAACGAAACCCCTTTTTATTACCCAGAGACAATCTTTTTTGGCAAATACTATCCACAATATCCGATACTAGGATATACCCATCTCAACTGAAGTGAGCTACTATCCTTATTTTGATTCAAGTTCACAGCCTTGGTGTTCCTTTTTTTGCTGCTTTCTGCTCTTAGAAACCATACATATCAAGTCTGATCATACCTGGTTTTGCTGGAAATTTTGCTGGCTATCTCAACTTCAATGTTCTTGTTCCACAAGAAGCCTTTTTGAGCATGAGTATCAACCACTGAAAGTCTGACTCAAAGATGACAGCAGAGACATTTAAACAGAAACCCTTGTCCATCCAAATCATCGGTTTCTATGCTCACAGCCTTTGTCTGAACAACTTCATAAACTTTCGAGTTTTCATAGAATCCCTTTGTAGAGACAGTATGTAATTTGCCAACATAATAAGTCATGAGATTCCCCGCCTTCTCTTTCTGGTAAAGTATTAATGCATAAGGAAACTCCACAGAATTCAGAAAAGCTTCCCAGGCACATGTCTACTCATCTCCCCAAATGAGGGTTGCAATTGATGTTAGTTAACACGTGGGAGATTAGTACACAGTCCTAGACCACATGGAGTAAAGGACGGATCTGCTCCTCAGACCAGGATTTCCATCCCTAGGCTAAAGGCACTGGCTAACCTCAGGGACAGCTGGTGAAGTCATCCACCGCTACTGCACCGACATCTGAGGTGCTCATCTATGAAATGCAAAATGATTTGCAGCACATTTTTAAAGGTAAATAACCATGGATATTGGTTTGCCTCAGAAAAGCATATGATGGTTCAATAACTCATTAATAACTGCCAAGACATCCATGAAGCAGAGATGGAGCAGACAACTGGAAACTGCAATGCCATCAGGCAGCTGTCCAAAGACAAGCCAATCTTTTTAACGTTGTTCAGGGGTTCTGAAAATGTTCAAGAGGTAGTTACCATAGGAAGCATAATACTCATGGCCAAACTCTGTTAGAAATTACAATGGTTTTGTTTTTCTTCTTTTGACTCTTGATGTAAAACTAGGGGTGAACTCCATAACCCCAGAGCACAGGTTACTATTAGGAACAGTTAGTTTTGTGAAAAGTAGAAGAGAGAACACAGACAAAAGGGAA
Organism: Phalacrocorax carbo; assembly: GCF_963921805.1. NCBI lineage: Eukaryota > Metazoa > Chordata > Aves > Suliformes > Phalacrocoracidae > Phalacrocorax > Phalacrocorax carbo. Next base: position 26,546,820 of record NC_087521.1, on the reverse strand, counting down.
GAAGCAGTTCTAGGCAGTCACTTTAAGTCACGTTTTAATACCTGCTGAAAAAGATTTTAAAATAAAGTAAGTATTCAAAGGTTGTTACCTGCTCCATATTGTATCCATGCTTCTCTTTAGCAATGGCAATATATTCGTCCACTGAAAAAACAAAGAGAAGGTGTAAGAGCATTTCATATCACGATCTCAACTCCTCTTCCCTTCCCCTTTCCAGTCTAAAAGCAAGTCCTGCAGCTCTGATTTCAGTCATGGTCATTGCACCCTCCACAGAGAACTCATGAATAGCTGCTGTTTCCAACAATTCAAGAAAGGAAGGAAACAAAACAACAGTCACCAGACAACTACGTATTTTCCTTAACAAGCCTAAATGATGCATGATATCCAATCCAGTTCTGGTACTTCTGAAACATAGCATATAATATTTCAGAACTTGTTCACCAAAACTATAGTCATGACTGTCTCAGCTACTTTTTGATTGTTTTGGTTTTTAAATCCCCCAAAGCAGTTATTTTCTTAAGAACAAAAATCCCCAAACACAATCCATACGTTCCAGTACTGCCAGACTCCTAGTGTTGCACAACCACTGCAGATATCTTGGCAAATTTTTCAGCCCTTATGCCTCAGCAATTTTAATCTTGCACTAAACCCCACCTCTATGTATTATAATGCCACCACAAGCTTTTAACCTTTACAATGTGAAGATGCACTGAGAAGTTATATTTTGTATAGAAGGGACTAAAACCCAAATGTCTCTTTCAGTATGACTGACTGAGCTTACATTATATCCAATAGCACTCACTTGAGAGGACTGGATCAGGGTCAGTACCAGTGGTGGTGTTCTGAAATCTGTGCCCTTCTGCTTGGTCATTATTAAACCACACTGTAATGATAACACCACCCTTGGAAAAAAAAAATACAAGCTAAAAGGTGGGACTCCTACTTCACCTAATGGAGTGGAAGATGCTGGAAGCATTGATTGTCTGTAGGGTCCCCAACATGCTTGTACCCTGAAAGAGCTGGTACACACAGCCAGAATTCTCCTACAAATTTTGGACTTCAAGTCACTTAGCCATGAACTCAGAAATCATTCCCCTTTCCTTCTCTGCAGATACCCAGGGAGGGATGCAAGCGAATTCCTGTGCTGAGCACTGGATTCATGGAAAGCATGTATAGCACCTCTGGAAGGAAATGGTTCCATGGGCACTGCAGCTAAGGAAGTCACATTTCCCATAGTTTGGGCCTCACAATTAACTTTAGCTCTCAGATGTGCTTCTCCCATGTTTTCTGCCATTATGGACTCTCACATGGAGTTTGTTGTCTAACAGCACAGCATTTATTAAAGTCTTTCCTTCAAGCTGGAATACTCTTCAATTCTTCCTTCAGCTGAGCAAACTAAGCAATGAACTCCAAAGATATTGGGAAAACAGAGAGGGTAGATCAAAAAACACACAGCAGGAGAGCACCAGCCTCTTATTTTCAGCTTGTCATCAATACAAAGAAATTAAATCTAGGTACTTAAAGTAGACATCCTATCTTACTAGACAATATGATGCGATATCAGTGCTGGCCTTTTTGTTTGGAAAGGAGATGCATTAGCTAATTTTCACAAAAAGGTGTTGCAAGAAAGGGCTTTGTTAAGTGCCACAGAAAAGTCCGTGAGAATATTAATACAGCCACATGGTGCGGCAGGAGAGGCACGCAGTAAAATACAGGCACAGTTCTGCGTTAGCAGGGACACTCCATGAGGTGCTTGCTCTTCCAAGCTCACACCTGCACACAACTGGACTCCCAAGCTGTTGACGAACCTGTTTGTTAGACCACGTTCTGGATACACTCAGTACAAGTTTTATTAGCTCTTTGGAAAAAAAGCATAGCCACAACCATTCATGTGCACCCCTGCAGCACAAACGCATCTGTCTCTCCAGGTCAAACAAACTGTTTTTAAGAACCATGCTGAACTGCGATGAAAACTATCCCTTCTTGCAAACCTCTTCTTGCACAAGGCAAACAATCAAATAGTTGCTCAGATAGTGGAGGTGATTGGGACAGTGATAGAAACTTCGCAGAGTGAAATCCCTGTGTTGCCTAATAGAACATCCTGAAGGTTACCAAAGGGTAGGAACCTCAGCAATCAGCTTTGCCATGGAAAAAACCCAACTTGCAAAAGCACACCCCAAGGGGAGAACATGATCCAGGAGGACCACACAGAGGAAATGGGGACAGAGAAGGGAACTGCCTCTTCCCTGCACACCATCCATTCCCTCCACATGCTAAACGGAGCAGGCAACATCAGTAGGATTTGGGCTGACGAGCAACTTCAGATGCTTCCAGACTTTATAACCACACCAAAAACAAAGGCTGCCAGGAAGCCTTAAGTGCAGCATTTCCTTGTACTTCAACTAAATGCTCTCGGCTTCCTTAGGACAGGTATTGCACATGCAGTCTAAGGGGGAGGTGAAGGAAGGAGAAGGGAAAGGAGTTGAATTCTCTGATCCAAGGCTGAATTAAGCTCTTGAATGCTAAGTACTGCTGCATTAACTAGCTCACTTTCACTGTGGAAAGATCTACAGTTCCTGATTTGACTTCAGCATCTTATCCTTTAATATATACAGAGAAGAGATGAGGTTGTTATCTTTTTCCAGTATATTACCTTTCTTATCCCAGATGCTATAAGCAATGAAAACATACTTCCTTTTCCTTCCCCTTGCTGCCCACCCCCAAAAAAACATTACAGCATTTTCTCTCCTAACCAAGCAAGAACATTGCCAGGGCCACCCATACCAATATCAATAGGATTTCTCTTGTTTCAAGCCAACAGACCATAGAGTCAAACGGAAGACTAAGTGATCGGACACCATGGAAAGGAGGCAGGATGCTTTTCTTGTCATGGTGGGGTCTGTTACACCTCTGTGTTACAACTCATTGTTACAATGGAGGAAGAGAAAAGAAAAATAAGAAAAAGGCAACAAGGCAGTAAACTGCAGACAGCAATGTTCCTTCTATACACTAAGAGTGTTTGTGGATGAAGGAAGGACAAAGAGTACACCATTGTACTCTACTCTTGGCTTGTTTCCTGCCTGCTTACTGACAATCTAGCCCATTCTGCTTGCCATTTCTTGGCTAATTGCAGGCTCACTTGCTTTGATGCTTGCACCATCCGAGAGGTATGACAGTCCCTTGAGCAATCCTTCCGATTGCTCTTTCTTTACCATCCCCCTCCGTACGAAGTGAGCAAGAAAGAGCATGGCACCAGCTGAGTCACAGGATCCCTTTAGTCTCCCATACCAGTAGAGCCTGGAATTGCCACAAGCTTAATGCTTCACATGCCACACCAGATAACTAAGTGCCTCTTCCGTCTCTGCCTTCCCCATGCACCTCTAGCAAGTCCAGGGCAGCAGGCACATTAAATTCTGCTCCGCTGCGTTTCAGTGGCATTCAGTCACACTCAGCGTGTAACCCAGCAATCTGTTTAGACATCAGAGTTCAGAGCCAGAGGAACCTGGGGCAGAGCCCTGCTTACAACAGAACAGACAGTTTGCCAGCACAGCTCTTAGCCTCTTTCTAGAAGAGAATAAGCAAGAGCAGCAAAGCAACCCCATCACATTTTCCCCAGCATAAACTGCACCACCACACACTCTTTCAACCAGCATAACTTTTCCTCGAACAGGGCAGACAAGCATCCTCCCCACTCCAGTCCAACTCATTTCTCTATGCTGGAAAGATATTTCAGCACAGACCAGGCCAAAAAGACAATACTTGAATAGAGACAGTTGTGTGACACAGAGATGCATTGCTCCCACAAAGGCTCTTGTTGCTAATAGAAACCAGATGGGGGGAGGGACAGAAAAGAGAATCTTGAACTGGTTTTTCTTTACTTATTTGGCTATATTTCTTCTCTTGCATGCATTTTACCTGTGTGTGGGTGAGCAGGACCCCCCCATCCACCCACACCCAAAATGGAGTGAGCACTGGCCCAAAGAGCCCCTTCCTACAGCCAGTCATGCTCAAAAGGTGGGGACACAAAGGGAAGAGCGCCCCACATACACAGTGGCACCAGCAAAGAGGAGAACAGGGTGTTCAGATGCTAAAAACACACCTCTCCCTACACAAGAAGTGAGGTCTACAGCGAGATGACCAAAGGACCCCGGGTGCAGCACTAACACAGCCAAAGAGACAAGGGAAACGGAAGGGAGTGCAAAAGGAAGCACAGAAAGGTGCTTCCCCCCCGCCATCTAGAGAGGAGAGTTTCTGACCAAAATGTGCCATCAACTCCCTTAATTTTGTGGTCTTGTTTCCAGCGGTATTTCTCATACACCCTTTTCTTCTGCTAACTATCTTCCTGCAATAATTCCTCACTAGAGGCAAAAGAAAGTGGACCCTCTTGGCTGACAGAGGGAAGGAGAGACAAGAGCAAACAACTGCATTGCTGATTTTCAGTCCCGCATCCTAGAACAGTGAATTGAAAGATGTAAAACAGGAACATTAATTTCAGGGGGGTGGGAGAACTCTGAAAAGAGACATGCTTGAAAGCAACGATTCCACTCATCAGCATTTGATCAGATTAAATGACCTCTCCAAGTGGGTCTTCTGGGAGAATTTCTCCCCCCTACCCAAACTGCTTCTTAATGACCCCACAAGCATCATATCATGTTTAGTGGACTCAGTGACCCCAAGGAGGGTTTGCAGCAGAAGCGAGTGTGCTAAAGCCTATAGAAAGCAACAGGAATGCAGAGGTAGAGCTGTTGCTGCAACCTCAGTTCACCCCTATTACCGGGGTACTGCAGGAGCTCTGAACACTTTGCATATTACGTGATGCAATACCCTGACAGAACAGGGTGAAATGAGGACAAAAGCAGCAGCCTTCACAGCCTCAGTAATGTGCTTCACAGGGTTTGATCAATGCTGGAACCTGTGAGGAATTCTGGATGTTGCTGTACATCTCCCCCTCCCCTCCATCTCCCTCTATCTCCCTTGAGAACAGGAAAAAAGTCAAGACCCAGAACAACTTAATGCTATATAAAGAAAATAAGAAGCATGGACTAGACACATACATGTGAAATTCTTCCAAATTTCAAACCACAATTATGATGGTACACAAACAACTAAGCACAGTTTTTGCCTTGGCTATAAAAATGAGCAGCTGCATTGCCGTCCTGCCGCCCTTGCAGCATCGGTGGAACAATCCTGCCACCTCGTGGTCCCACCACAGGCAAGGAAGCCACAAAAAGCAGAGTTTGAACAAGTATCTCACTAAAGCCAGCTGCAACAGGAGGCAGGGAGGAACAGGCAGAGATCAAAACAAGGTGGCTTGACCACTTTTCCTGGGCAGAATCACTTAAAAGAAAATAAAACCTGCATATTTAAAGGAGTCTTCTGCCTTGGAAAAGCTATTTCCTCTTCTTGGCAAGATGTGATGTGTATCACGGGCAGGTGAGAAGCAGAGAGCCAGAGCACAGCCATGTTTTATGCCCTGTGCTGCATCCACCTGGGCAGGAATGCAGCCTCCTTTAACGTTGTTCTAGGAACAGAGAGTGCTAGTTACAGACACAAAGGCTACTTAAAAATCACTTCACACAACTGAAGGCACAAGAGGATTTAGGCCTCAACTCTGTTGCATCTGCAGCAGGTGAGGGAAAAGTCTGGATGCAACTGCAAGGCAAAGGAAAACCAACATTACCTGGGGAAGTTTACCTAAATAGAAGCAAAAGAAAATACCCTGCAGCAGGGCAGTGTACCTTGAGTCACGGGATTCTAAAGTATATCTCAACCTCCCACCCACGTCCCTCCCCGTAGCTCAGATTTTAATTGTGCATCATCACTTGTCTACATACCAAGGATCGTAGGGTGCCATTGCATTAGAAGTCTCCTTAGGCAGCAGGGCCAGGTTAGGCACTCCTAGCCTCCAGCCAGCTCTACCCACCTGGGAGCATAAACACTTGCCTGGACCCCCACAGAACCAGACAGGGAAACTGGTCCTCCTGAAAAACAACCAACCCCCTCCTGCTGCGCTAGTGGCAGCGAAGCCATACAAGCACTGAGTGGTGGTTGAAAGTATGGAGATGCTCTCACCTACCAGAAGGGTTGGTCCCAGACTCTCCTACCACCCGCCCTAGCCACTCAGGCTGCCCCCTTCTTTTGTACTAGCTCTGGAGCCACTCAAGGCACTGAACAGCTGACCACCACCAAAACAGCATGCTATTCATAAAACAGTTTTATACTTTTATATGGTTGCATACCATATAAAAAAATCACTTTTCTGGAAGATTACACAAGCCTGAGAAGTGATGAGCCCTCCTAGTTTCAGTGAGGGATGAGACTGGCTCAGCCAAAAGTACAACTCATTCCTTGCCTCGGCACAGGACTGTGGCAGGGATGAGCAGGCAGGCAGGAACAGGTATAGCTATGTAAACCAGCACTGCCGAGGACGGAGTTGCTCATGGAACCACACCTGGAGCCTGGAAACTGCAGCCTCAGAGTGCAGAAAACAAGGAATAAAATGGCATGCCCCATTGCTAGGAGATTTATACGTTTAAAAGCCCTGATACCTACTGAAAGCTTCCTTTCTCACACAACGGCAACCAGTCCCCACCCAAGCAGTGCACACTAATAAGCTAGAAAAGAAACACCCTCTTTCCCCCTTTTAATTATTATTTTTAATATTGCTCTGCTCTTTGCATAGCCTGCATCTAAGGGCAAGCCCGAAGTTGAAACTCCAGTGATATTTAAAGACCTGACTCATCTGCCTTAAGATTTTGCTATACCAGCAAGAAGGCTGTACTGCAGACAGGTGTACTGACAAATCTAGCGTAGTTTTTGTAGCTTGCCAGAACTACTTTAAACTGTTTACCAGAAAAGGCCTTTTGCGAGTAGACACTTTATTTTTAAAGCTTTTACCAACCTATGCTCATTCCTAAAGTTGCGCCCTCAGCTGACACTATCACATCAAGAAAAGGCTCAACACAGCGTGTGTACGTGTGGGACAGTGCATTAATGAGGATTACCATAAAGAAAGCCAGCTGGCCGGTGCTCTCTTGCCTCTCTTGCTCTCTGATGCTGCTGTTCTCTGCCAGAAAAGCTATGTGGATGCCCATTGTAAGGGCATCCATGGAAGATCCTCTGGGAAGAAAGATTGCTTCTTACACATCCATCACATTTAACCTTCAGCCAGAAATTTGCTCCACCGTATCACTGAACACCACTTTAGTGGAGGAGTGGCACAGCATTGAGTACCTACAGAGCCCTGGGTACCACAAACTCAGATGTCTCCGTATGTACCACAGAAGAGAAGGGGATGAGGGAGATCTAACAGGGCAGTAGCAAAGAGGAAACACCACCTCTGGCACCTAGCACACAATAGGCAGCGCCACATCAGATCACCCAGTGACACAATCTGTGACCACACAGGATCATGGCTGGATCATTCAGCAGTACAAACCTGATCCTAAATCAGACACTGGACTGTATTAAATGTAATTAGCCAGAGCATTTGATATTGGGTTTGAAGCCCACATGCAAACATAAAACCAGCACACAGTAGCTTCTGACAGGGAGGAAATACTCAATCTCACATATGACCTTCCAAGACATAGACAGGAAGTTACAGAGAGGATAAATGCACAGAGCATGTGCCTGAACAACAAAGCGAGGGTATAGCAGAATAGGTCTTTGCATTATTCAGCACAGTGCTCTCAATTCAGTCCAAGGAGCCCTAAAGCCAGATTTATTCTGCTGTCAAACTGTGTCTTGAGTTAACTCTGCTGAGAGGTTATAGCCTCAGATTATATACTTCAACTACAGACAGCAACATGCCCAAGCAATGCAAGTAGCAATATTATCAATAGTTGTGACAAGGCGTAGAATATTGAAAAAAATTATTTGATCAGACGGTTCACTGCAGAAGATGGTAACTTGGATTAGAAGGAACCTCCCTCATGCAGATTGTCTTATGGAAATTGTTTTTTGCACTCCTTGAGAATGCTTGATCCAGTGTATCCTTTCCAAAAGCCAGATTCACTAATTCAAAAAAAATACAGTTTGATACACACTGATGACAGAGTCAGTATGGGAAGACTACAGATTCAGCCTGCTAAGAGTCTGATACAAGGCTCCACCTTGTACTCTACCTAGGAACATCCTCAGCTCTTCATCCACGTCATGCTATATATGCTAAAATTCTTGGTCTGCACCCTCTTCTTGAGGGTGCCAGAGCAGTGGCACAGGCTGCCCAGGGAGATTGTGGAGTCTCCTTCCCTGGAGACATTCAAAACCCACCTGGATGCAGTCCTGTGCCCCCTGCTCTGGGTGTCCCTGCTCAAGCAGGGGGGTTGGATGAGATGGTCTCCAGAGGTCCCTTCCAACCCCTGCCATTCTGTGATTCTGCAAAATAGTCAGCACAGACTACCATAAAGCTTGGTCAAGGAACCTGCTGTCAACCAGCTTCAGAAGCCACCAAAGAATATCCAGGCTCCAAGCCCTCTAAAGAGGGTGAAAGCTTCCACAGGGTCCATTTTCCACCCCCAACAACATTTTGAAAGCTCCTGTCTAAAACCAGAACTGTTATATTCCCCGCTGTAGGAGGAACACAAACTAATAAAAGCACTGTATCAGAGCCAGGCTTCTTAAACAGCATGGGTAACTCCACTACACCACAGCACAGGGTCTTTATGCAGCATGAGGGCAGGCACACACGAAGTGTGTGTGAGCAGAATAGCCGTCAGGTTCAATTACAGCTCATTATTATTGTTACTGATAATAAAGCCTATGACAAGAGAGTAGAAGCCATGCTCACCCCCTTTATAACAGATACAAAAGCAAATGAAATTATCAATTTGTCCCCTAGCTACCTCCTTGAGGGAGGTCATTTGGGCAGAAAGGGAGTATCAGGCAAGCCAGCAGGCAGTGAAAGGAAGGCAACAAGTTGGAGTCACGCAGAGAAGCTGACCTCAGCAGATGTGCCGAGAGCCACGAGCTGCTCACGGAGCAGAGAGCGCCTCCAGCTGTAATTGCCCACATCCAGTTCCTCAGCAGCTGGAACAGGAGAACCCCATGATCCTGAATGGAGAGTGGTCAGGTCACAAAAGCATCACTTACTATTTTAGTTGTTTTTTGCGGCCGACTCCCTTACTTTCAATCTCAGCTATATGAGTAACATAATAGTCTCAGCAACTCACGAGGCCTCTGCACTCATGAACAAGTTGCACGAAACTTGCTTCCAGCAAAATTAGATGAAGAATGATAGGGACTAAGTGAAGGCTGCTTGATGTTGGAGGGGAACTAATCCTTCAGTTGTATTCTCTGAAGTATTACTGAGATGCTTTTGTTCCTTCTACATCTACGATTAAAAGCCTATTTTCAGATGTTTGGGTCTGGCTCCTTGTGGGAAGGCAAGGGCCTTCCCACAACTCCACTTATTGCGCTACTGCACCTTGAGCAAATCAGGTCTCAAACTTGCTTTGAAAGACTATTTCCTCACTTTCACACCAGCTGGATGTGAGCAAGTTAGCAGGAAGCAGAACAAGGGAGACAGGACAAACACTCCCAATGCAGAGTGCTGCACAACCTAAAGGGAACAGCTTGTCTTGAGAGCAGTCATGGCTCTGCCCCATCTCTCTACTGAAAAGTTCCTACTCCTGCTTCCTACAAGAATGGTTCTGCTGCTTGATTAAGCAGCTGCTTAATCACTTAATAAGGCAGGCCATGAACTAAGGCAACATAACAAGTACCTACTGCAGGTTAAGGCTCAGTGGTTCATGAAATTCCTGGTACCTTACCCCACATAACATGAGAACCTCGACTATAAACAGAGGTGCAGGTGAAGAGCCCATTCTCCACCAGAGATCAGAAGCTACCCATGGACAAACTCATATGGATTGCCCTACTGTAGGCAAGCCAACCTTTGGAAGATGCTAATGCTCAGTACATCCATTCTTGCACTTGTTTACTTCCTACAGGTCTGAAACCAAAGAGATGCAAAGAAATGTTTTTGACCCCTCCAAGAAGTCCATGCAGAGAGACAGCAAGCTTAAACAGCCCGATCTTGGACAAGATGATCTTTATAGTAGCCTCTAAACCAAAGTGTTAGTGTTATGTTGACAGATATTAAGGTGTCAAAAAAAAAAAAAATTAAGTCAATTTAGAAAAAGTCAAGTTACAGATCCACACAGGACATGCTGAAAAAAATGGATTACATACAGGCCCTCAGCCTTCAAGGCTGATCCTAAGAAACTGACCAGAAAAGCCTACAATAAACCAGTGTCACTAACTAGATTCTTGAGTATCACTGGTAGGTGGTCACAGGTTTTAGCCAGGATTTAGAAGCCCAGTCCTTACTGGGAAGTTATTATGTATTACTAACCTTGCAGTGGTAGAAAATGCACTACTACCTTACCATAACATGAGCCTGCATGAGAAGCACATGATCAGGAAAGTAACTTAACATGGAGTGCAAAAATAAGAGTAGAGGGAAAATAACTAGCGGGAGTGGTTCCTAATTAGAGCAAATAATGCCACAGCAAACACATTAAGGTGAGGGAAGCTCTGGCACATGTCCTTGAGAAAGCCTAGCTGCTCTGCCTGCTGCACTAGCACCTCTATAAAGGTCACAGTCAGCAGCACATGAAATCACAGCAAGCTGTTATGACCATGACCTCTTCGAGCATTCCTCAGTGGAGGACACTGCCCACAAGAGCTCCTCCGTACCTGCACACAGCTCCCATCACATCGTGCATTTGCTGACTAACCGGGGGGGGGGGGGGGGGGGAGAAGGAAGAAAAAGCAAGCAAAATTATAGTTACCCCCCCAATTCCCTGACCCTTCTTATTCTTCCCTCACAGCTACAGTAAGAGATGAGGTAAGGAAAGAAGACTTCGCCTTCTGAAATGCTCTGAGCCTGCCATTCCCATCAAGACCAGCAAGACTAGAATACACTCAGCCCATCCCAGGGCTGGGTCCAAGCAGCACGATGTAGCTGTAGCCTGCTAGTTCTTGTCATACTGGTCCTACAACTCACACAGTGTCTATCAGGCTGGCTAGGACTGCTCCCAAACGTATTTCAGATCAAGGCTTGCTACCAGGGTAACTCTTAACATTGCTATCATCACTCCATTACATCCACATCATTTTGCCTCTAAACTTCTCTTACGAAAAAAAAGCTTCTTCCTAGCGCCAGCACTAGTTCAATCCCCATAGCAGCAACAGTAGTAGCAGTCGGCATTTTCCAACTGGGTCATCTCAACACGTTTGGAGAAGGCCTTTTTCACACTGCAGTAAAAAGGAGGAACAAACAGGTGGCAGGAGAGAACAAGGCACATGAAAAACTGGTGACTGCCCCCTCCTTCCCAGCACAGCAGCAAAAATTCCTCCAGGATAAACACAGCTACCTTAGATAAGACATCCTTTTCCTGGATACTTTCCAACACATTCTGTCCTTCAGGTTTTTTGTTTGGGGGGTTGGGGTATATGTTTTGGGTTTGTTTGGGTTTTGCCTGTTCAGGTTTTGTTCTGTTCTGTTTTTTAAATCCACTGTACCTTGGGAGAAATCCAACCCAAACACACACCCTAGTCCTTTCAAACTAAATTGCCTTCCTGGCTCCAATACAAAGCACTACTCTGAAAGGGTTAAAGCCTCATCTTAATTTAAATATGCATTCAGGATCCAGAAATATCAACCTGCAGCAATAATGATGAAAGAGCTGCTCTGAGATTTCCACACAGCATTGCAACAGCAACTAGCACAGCAGATGACAAACAAAGGGGAAACTGCAGCTAAGTTTGAGGCAACTCAGCCATTTCTGGGATACACCCATAGCCTTTGAAGCCTGCATATCTTCTCTTTGCTGTTTGCAATATTGCTACTATAAGCATTGAAAGTTCCCTCAGCTAAAATGAAAAACTGCATCCCTTCACCTTCATCTTTTGAGCGTTTTCTGAAGTGCAGCAACTGCAGCTGCTGGGAGAAGTGGCCATGACTATTATATTTCTACAGCTAAACCCAAGCAGAATCTTAAATTAAACACCAGTTCTCTCGTTTCTGAATTCATAGAGTTGTATTCTTCAGCTACTGTATTTGCATCCAAGCTTCACAGCTGCCAGGTTCACTGCATAATATAAAATTTGTATTAGGGATAAACATAAACCCAGTCCTGCTTTTCCGTTAATCCTTTTACCTGTCACTGGGACAGCCAACAAACTGATATTTCTAGGGAAGAAGCACATACAAAGATCAAGATCTTAAGTATAGGTTTTTTGCTATCTTCACTTGAGTGACAAAAAGCAAGCACCTAGTTTCAAGAGCAAATTATAACCCCTGAAGTCCACCCTTCAGAGACCTGGAAGTCTTGGCAGCTATTTAAGGCTAACACCTTTCCTACTGACAAACAAAAAAACCCAACCAAAACAAAACCAAACACACCACCTCAACAAAAAACCTCAGACACAAACAAGCAAAAAAAACCCAAACAAGAAAAGCACAATACATACACTCCTTTCAAAACCTCCCAGCCAGGGTGTGGAGGGGGCAGGTATAAGCTCAGCTAAGAGTTGAACAATACTTTTCTCTCTGGTGGGAAAGCCTAAGCAGCTCCCACTCTCCCATCCCTGACCAAGGTGGCTGCACTCACACTGTGTGCCAGTGCAACATTTTCTGGGGTTGTGTTATAAACCAGGTCACAGAAATGACAGGGGCTGGAGGGGAGAGGGGACAAAAAATAAACCCACAATTCCAACTGTTTCAAGGATCCTGTTTACAGCATGATGGAGAGGAGGGACTTAAAAAGTAGCTTTGCTGATGCTGAATACACACCAGCCTACATCCTCTTCCTCACTGCTATTGCCCAGGGCAGGGGTGCCTCTATGCCCAGGAGGGGGTGGCTCTTGGGTGCCTCTGAAGCATTAATCCCTTCCATTTTAAATGCATCCTGTTAAATAGGGATTTCATTTTTTAAGAAGGAGATTTTAAGATCAACACTTTCTCCTGTCTACTCTCTCCCATTTGTGATTTCCCACTCACATTTATTTATTGCTAGGGCACCCTACACCCCAAGGAAAATGAGAACCGATGACAATAGTTGTTGGAGTCATATGTCCACAGAATTCACAGGCCAAAATAAGTGAGCCGAGGGGGAAAGGATATGTCCAAGCAGAAGCCCTTCTTAAAACAGCTATGGCTTAGCTACACACTGAAAACAGAGACTTGCCACACAAAGCATGATCAGACACACTCAACAACCGGAGAAGACAACCACTTTCAGGTCCTCTGCTCTGGCAGTCATTTTAAGTTAGAAAATTCAGACAAAGGTTATTTCCAAGCTTGTTAACATCACTTTAAAAGAGAAACTGAAGAATAATCATAGCCTTCTCTATGGATAGATTACCCCTTGAACTACAGCTGGAGACAGGCTCTGGCCACTTAAACCTGCAACCTGCCCTCAGAAGTTTTGAGATTTAGCTCACCTTCACAAGAGGACAGCAACCAAAACTCACTCTCACTCAAAGAAAGCTGCTGACACACTAATGACCAGGACACACTTACAGACTTGGTTGGGACATAGGCTTTTGAGATCCTGAATGCCAACTCATAGCTTCTTAGGGTGGAGCGCTGCAGCTCCATGCTCACAAACCGTTACCCAGTGCGTGGCACAGTTAACTAAACCTTCTTGCCCATCCAGGCACCACAGGGTTACCATCCTTAGTAACCATAGAAACCAGCTCTTCTCCCTCCATCAGAGCCTCAGCTGGCACACTGCTGCCTTCCCAGCTCAGGTTTTGCAACCCATATAGGGACCCCTCCCTTTCCCCCAGCCACGAGGATCTTGGAGCACTCGCTGATTCACCTAACTCTGGCACTCCCCTGTCCTCAAGTCCCCTGGGCACTTCTGCCTCCCCTAACCAGGGGTAGGGAGGCTATCTAAATTCTCTCCAAGTGCACCAAGGCAGGCATAATGTAAAGCAGAGAGCCAGCTGCAGCCTCTCAGGAAAAGATGCCACGGGGTAAGGGAGGGAGCATCCAAAGTTGGCATGTCAGTCAACCATCAGGTCAAACAGAAGTAGCACTGCAAGACCAGGGGACCCAGCTGCCATCCAGGACCCACTGTCACATGGGTATTAGGGACAGTACCTGCCTCTTCAGTGACACCCCATAAATCCACTGGAGACACCCACCAAGGAATCAGTGAGAAACCAAAACTCCCATAGTATTCCACACGTATTCTGACAGGAAGATAGCAGAAAAATTGCTTTCAAGACAGCTTACCACTAGCAAAACAATACATCTTTCTCCAGACGTTTAGTTCACCTTTGAACTGCAGATGCATAAAAGCAATCATCACATCCTATCCTCCCGCCTGGTTTCCATCCCTTGCTCCTGGGCAGCTGTGGCATGCCAGCACTTGCTTATTTCTAAACCAACTCAATGTGATTTTTATGGTTCCACCCATTGGCGTACTTGGCACAGAAAGAAACACTGCTGTTTTATTAATAGCTTCGTGCTGGCCCAGCTCTATCCTGTGCAGGATTTCCACAGCATCATTACAATGCATTTTTCACTATTTCCCCCCTCCTTCCCTATTTCCCCTGTACCACTCGAGACCAGATGCCTGTCTTCCACCTAGCTGTTCCTGCTCCTCAATGTCACCTCGCTGAAGACCTCACTCTTCCTCTCTCCCCGTCTCTGTCCCCACCCTCCATGACAGCATCCCAGCACAGCCAGAACAGTTGCCCTCTGTGGCACCAAGTCCTCAGACAGCCTCTCAGGAGTCTCATTTTGAGAGCAAGCTCTTTGTAAGAGGTGCGACACCAGCCACAGCACACGGGGTATTTGGAGCAGAGCTGGAAGGGGAGCACAGTTATTTTAAGTCCAAGTGTTCAGTTACTGCATAATGACAATTCTTTCTTTCTTCTTCAAAAGAGACAGGACAAACTTCTAGCTTTGGGCTAACTTTGTGAACTACTCACTAATGGTGACAACTGCTATGCAAGTGACCCCTCAAAGGCAGAAGTCTAGCAGTAGATATGGAACATGCTGGCAGCATTCCACTTTGGTATTAATAAGGGCAAGGCAGTAAGTGGTTTGTACCCAGGATTACTGGTTAACAAGGCACAGGATAAAAAAGTGAACAATATGCTAACACACACTTTTGTTTTAACCTTCTCTACCATATCCATCATTTCATGGCATCCAGGCAAAAGGTTTCTCCAACATGATTAAAACATTGCTCCAGCATATAAGGTGCATGGGTTCCAAACAAGCTTTAACTAATTGTATGAGCCTGGAGCACCAGGTATGATGATACCCACCAGCTCTTGGCTGATGCCCTGGTCTTGCCAGGATTCATTTCAGCAGCTCACAGAGGACCCTCCCACAACCTTCACCAGTTTGGCCAGCCATGAGCATGCATTGCTCTGAGCATTGTCACAGATCTGCTCACAGTATTTTGTAGCCCAGGTTCACCTTTAATGGAAGTGGCTTCCAAGAGTTTCACTGATTGCACAGACTTTGCTGCTCACGAGAGCCACCAGTTGACCCCAAGCTAACAGCTAACATGTGCTGCACTAACTTCCATCTTCACGTTGAGCCCCAGCCACAGGAACAGAGAATAGTCCTATGACTTTTTTAAAAGTTCACCACAATAACAGGCACAGGATGAATTAAAGGCTTTGGAATACAAATGAAAGTAACTAGACACAGGTACCAACATGCTGCTGATTAGAAGGATTTGTTCACCCACACTCTACCCTGAACTGCAATATTAAGAATGGATGTGCTAGCTAGGATTCACAGTACTTACAGCCCAATGGGCTACATCAACCTCCTCAAGACCACAGCTCCTTCCAATTGCCACTTCACACAGCCAGTGATTCATCCCACCAAGGATAATATACTCGTCACAAAAATCCATGGTTTAAAAAAGGCATCAAGAAATAGAGAATTCATCACTTCCCTGAATAACTTCCAATAGTCAATCAGGAAAAACACCCCACACACTCAGGCATTTCATTCCAGTCCATGTGTAGCCATTTATTTGTATTAGGCATGTGTCTTACGATGTCAAAATTTCCTTTTGAAAAAATAATTGACAATAGTCCCCTTTCAGTCTCTTTTCAGTAACCTGAACGGATGGAGTTTGCTTCATCTTCAGTTTCCAAAACATTTCAGCAGCTCCCATCTCCAACCTTTTCTCAGTTTTTCGACATTAAAGCCACTATTCTGAGGTTCATCTTCCTGAATGCTGCTGGGTGCAGAGGCAGCAAATGGTTCCAGTGACTACCTCTTTACATCCATATCATCCATTAGGAGGTGGAGGACACCGGGAACCTTTGTCAAATTACCTGCCGACTGTGTCCCCAAAATTGCTCTCCAAGCCACTTCTTCCCAAATATCAGCCTTATTACCCCACAGTTGGGTCATTAAGAGCCCACTGCATTGGCATCAGTTCAAGTTAGGAAAAGACCCAAAGCACTCTACAAGACTATTGGTAGCATTCATTTTATTTATCATCCTGTCAGTCTATGGCTCATCCTCAGTTTCTCTCCACAGCAATTCTATATCAATTCCCATATCACTAATGGAAATGTTGATCATCAGTCCTCTTACACATCCCCACTGACCCCATTTAATTAGGATTCACTATCAACAACGCCAAGACTTGCCAGTGAACTCAAGAGTAGCTGAAGAGACCTCCTGTCCCCTGATGTTATTTCTTCATAAACCATAAAACAGATTAGAGAACTCTGCTTGTAATACATTTAGTAAGTGCTCTACAGCCATTGCAGAGCACTGGTGTTTTGGAAGAGGTTCCCGTCTTTTGAAAGGAAGGGGGATTGAATCAGACTGTCATGCAGTAGCAAATCAATGCCTAACAGCTGGCTGAATACATTAGAGTACAAAGTTATTTCTACCAATCAAACCACTTCTAGTCTCAAAAAGAACAAAAGCAACTACCTTCAGCAGAATTTCTTTTTCACAGTTCATTTTTAAGTAATGCCAGGTAGAGACAGGAATAATTTGTGTCTTTTGGTAGTGTCAGCTCAAATTGACACAAGACAAAGCAATGACCAACCAGCCCATTCTTACCTTGTTCCCTCATTCCCTGCACATCTGCCCTCATCCCATCTGATCAAGTTCTCCTGCCACCCTAAGGTCCCTTCAGCCACCTCTCCCAATGCTCCTTTGGAATTTTTACTACTACTACTATACGCTGAGTTTCACAACTCCACCCCTCTATATCAATTAGGGGCTTGGGAGACATTTTGTGTGTCATGTATGGCACAAGAGCATCATATTTCTCTTCCCCAAACACCGTATGTTGGTTTTTTTTGTGTCTTTTTTGGAAGGTGAAATCACTGATGAGCCTACATTCTTACTAAAATTGAATCCTTTGGGAAGTTTCTTCTTGCCCTCTTCTTATATTCATAGATTTCCACAACTTTTTTATTGTATCAGCAACAGTCCACTGCCACCTAGTTTTTATTTATCAATGTCATACTACATTTTTAATTACCTCTTACGTTCATGACAACTTCTCAGCGGTTGTTATATCCTTTTTATGCTCTATAATATCACAAAATGGTAGGGGTTGGAAGGGACCTCTAGAGATCATCTTGTCCAACCCCCCTGCTTGAGTAGGGGGCACAGGACCACGTCCAGATGGGTTTTGAATGTCTCCAGGGAAGGAGACCCCACAACCTCTCTGGGCAGCCTGTTCCACATATTTTGTGCCAATTGCCACAGAATATTCAGTCACAGATTATTTTACTCAGTCCCACATATCTTCACTCCTTTTCATCCTCCCTTCTATCTTCCCTCTCCAAGAAACCTGTTTCCTATCAGGCAGGAGTTAAATGTTCCAAAGCTGAGCTGAGATTCAAAACTCTCTGACTTGAGAGGCAGCTACAGGAATCCTCTGTGTCACAGATGACCCATGAACAGTCGTTCCCTTTGGTGAAAGCAAGTTCCTTGCTTTTTATACCTTCTTAGAGTTTTCTAGCTGTAGTTAACTGTCAAATATATCCCTCTCCTCATCAGCCTTATTTAGTTCAGCATCTAATAGCCAGCAGGGAGCAGACAAGAAACCACTGGTAGGAGAGAAGGCAGACATGATCCTTGCAAAGCCCTCTTTATCTGTAAATCTCAGTACCATCATTCTTCTGTAATTGAAGGGGCAACTTGCTCAGTGTAACAAATGCCCCAGGGCAAGAGCCCTGCCCTTTCATGACAGAGCCAGTTTGTGCAGAATCTCTGCTGCCTTAATTTGCAAATGCCACTACATCCTCACAAGTGTGTTGTGATGCATCTTAGCCCTTGGGTCTAGGGGAAAACCAGGTATCAACTTAATAGCACTACCACAAACAACTGCAGAGGAACAGGAACGTAAGATTCTTATTCTTCGTCCCAGAATTAGAAAGAAGAAAAAAAAAAAGGTACAAGCAAAGTCAAAAATAGCTCCTTTCAGCTCCCTCCCCCAAAAGCACTTAGGTTTAGTTACTGCATTCAAACAGCAGCCCTTTAATCAAGGAGTCCTACTTATTCATAAGAACTGTAGCTAGACAAACCTTTCAAACACTAGTTCTGCCATCTGGCAGCAGCACTGAGACTTGTTCCCAGACACACACAGAGCACTAGTAATTGCCCTCACGTGGAATTCCAAGGCACTGCAACTGTTCTGGCATTTAAACCTCCATGGGCTCCAGATGTGGATTTTATTTGTGTTTTTGTGTGAGAAAGGTACAACTAATTACCATATTTTCCCCCTCCCCCCGCCAACACTTTTCATTTTGCTCTCCCAGTTATTTCTGTCATCTTCTACAGCACCAACAGCAAAAAAGCAGATCATGTAGGCCCATGGATAAGTGTCTTAAAGAATTCATGCCAAGGAAGAAAGCATGTCACATTTCTCCTGCTTTCCCTGCCTCCATGGATTTGATGCTCTGAGAGGCTGCTCTGGGGGAACAAAGCTCTTCCAGGCGATTGCTTTATAGGCTTTTGTTTTTTCAAATTGATTTCAAGCCATAACGGAAAGGTCAGAGACATAACCTCTCTACTGAAAGTGGCAACTTTGCATTGTTGAAGTGATACATGTAAGGGAAGAGGGGAATAAAAGTATTTGAAGAGACTTACATTTTGCTTCAGACAGATTCTGGTTAGGTGACCAGACCAGCATGCCAAGATTCTCTCTCTCCTGACTCCGCCTTGCAAGTTTGGCTTAAAAGAAAACAGATACAAACCAAGTTACAGAGAAAGTAATTTCAGATGCAAAATGGCTACAAAAGTGACTTATCACACATCTGCAGCTTTTAATCAAGATACAAAACCCATCTGTAGAGTTAAAATCCCATCTTCCCATTCAGACCTGAGGCTTTTCCTTGTTTCTTCAATGCATCACCCCCTATAAAATATGACAGATACCGCACACTCACTCTTTCATGCAGTACACTAAGAAGCATATGTTAGATCTAAATTAAAAGTTAATTAATGTTTCTCTTTCAGCATACTTGATTATTTTTCTTCCAGCCATCGTTAAATGAAAAAGGGAGGAGCTACGCTCAGGAAGCAGGCTCTGAGCCCTTGACATCATGAGAATGTACTGTGCAGCTAGATTAACACTTCAGGGTAGACACACGCATGAACCTCCCAGACTTCACTTCTGAGCACCTCCTCCCCTGCCCCAGCAGCCCCTCTATGCCTCCATCCCCCATGCAGACAAGAATGCCCACCAAGGTGACACTGGGTCCCCCAGGTCAGAACCAGGTCCTCTGCTCAACTGCTCCACAGCAATTCCTGTGCATTCACACCCACACTCAGAACACAAGTCCATTTTTAACCAACCTAACACATGGCTGGCATAAGAGCTCTGAAAAGTCTCAAGCGAAGAACCACAGCTGCTAGCAGTTTGATAGAGCAACCTCAAGCTAAGGTACATTTCAAGAGCAAGTTCTTACGAATCTGCTGCTGTTTGGTCACAGTCAAAGGAGGAGGAGGAGGATAAGAGAAACAAACTTGTTCTGTTGAGTCAGCACACACACAGCCAGCTCAACTACCCTGGCTGAGAGAAACTTGCAGGTCTTGTATGAACGAGTGCCTACAGTATTACTTCCACTACAAAATGTCACATAACGCTCAAGTTTTATGCAATATTTCAACACAATGCTATTTTCTCTGCACTGTGCAATTAGACATATAACCACCACTTCATGATGCACTAAACAGGTCAGAAAAGATCTAATAACATGAAAGATGCAATGCTAGGACGCTGTCTCATGGCACAGGGTATGAGACCAGGACATTATCTGCTCACATCTCCGCTGCAGCAGAAAGACCTGCCAGCATCCAGCTCCTGCTCATCTGAACCCATCAGAAAGTTTAGTAATTACAATGCTATGAACACTCATGGCTTGACCAATGTTTTTAACATGATATCTGCTCAGCTAAGAACAATCAGGGTTTAGATGACAAAAATATTTTACCATGAAGTTTAAAGCACAAATAGCATGTATTAAAAATAAGTAGTTGCAGCAACAGATTTACCTTGAAATAATTTTTTTTCATTACAAACACCATGATTACCTTTCACACTTTTTTTTTAAATAAGGTTAGCAACTGCACATACAAGATATTTTGTGCACTATGCATGTTCATTACTTTCTACACTAGGCAGAAAACAGGAGTGAGAAGAGATCACAACAGCCTTTGGTGGTGAGAGATGGGGGGTGGAGACCAGGTCTATACACAGAACACGAAGGGTACCTGAATTTAAAATTACAATACTGGATTCAAAATTACAAC
Organism: Phalacrocorax carbo; assembly: GCF_963921805.1. Lineage (NCBI taxonomy): Eukaryota > Metazoa > Chordata > Aves > Suliformes > Phalacrocoracidae > Phalacrocorax > Phalacrocorax carbo. Next base: position 26,526,044 of record NC_087521.1, on the reverse strand, counting down.
CTCACAAAAAGTCATGAAATGTTGGGGATTAAATTTTACTTTCTCCATCATTCCAAGTCTAGGTCAGGAATGCAAAGAAAGAGGCAACCTTAAGCCCCCGCCTTTATGAAATTTTGCTCCTCACTCTCCCTGCCCAGGATGGTCTGTCCTACTAAAATCTAGCATAGGGTTCAAAACGTGGAAAGAAAAAGTGTCTCTCTAGTCACTTTGCATTACACTAAAAGCGCATTCTCATCCCATAAGAATACTCAAAGACAGAAAACAGCGGTCAGGTGTCCAGGAAGTTAAACACTTTCCACCCAAATACCAACGCACCCCCAGTAACCCACAACAGTTCAGGAGCCCGATGCCCAAATTCTGCCAGCGAGGCTTAACACTAGGTAAATTGCCAGCCTGGCTTTACCACAGTTCCACTTGCTGAACTCGCAAAACCCACCTAACTCAGGAAGAGGGAAGTTTTCTCCCAGTTTAGCAGGCTGAACCTCCTCCCTGACACATCAGGCACACATCCCAGTCTCGCTGTCCCTTTCAGGAGCAGCGTGCCACTAGCACAGCCCACCCACAGTGAGGTGGGTGAAGTTTCACCTCCCATGGTTAAAGCCCGAAGTTATGCTTTGAGGCATTGCAGAGGGAGCTCCACCACCTTCCTGGCTGTGAATTGCAGCAAGACCTCTGAGGTGTCAGCCAGTGCAGAGAGGTACTGAGGGACGTCATGGCCCCCAAGCAGGGTTGGTGAAATGTGTTCCTCACCCTCCATCACAGCTCCCCCCCAGACACCCAGGACCTCCCTCTGCAAAGGGAGTGACTTGGGTTAGGAGCTACCTCCTTCCAGCCCCACATCCCCTCCCTATGAGCCAGGGTAAACCACTCCCTGGGCCTCACATCCATAACATGAACCCCCTGCAGATGGCAGGCTTCATGAAATCCTCAGGACCCCCTTCTGCCCAGTTCCCACAGTCCAGGTTCTTCCCCTCTGACCCCCTCCAGCCTCTCGGTAGCAACAACCAACCAAGTTACAATGCACTTGTAAACCAGTGCAAAGCAGTGCCTCCGGTATTCCCACAACATCTCTCCCTCCCTGCCTCTCCACCCAAGCCCACACCTGTTCACCCTCAGCCCTTGTTCCTCAACAGAGGTACAGGCCAGTGCAAGGCACACAGTAAAGTTAAAGCTCATGCTTCTCTGCAAAGGACAGAAGCACCTAAAGGCCAACAAACATAGAAGGGCAGGGGAGTGGGTCGGCATGTTCCTCAAACATCCACAGAGGCCAAGACTCCCTCCCTAACATCAGAGGTGACTTAGCTTGCCATGCAGCCCCACCACTTTCTCCATCACACCTTCTCAAGCCCACAGCCTCCATATTTACCATTCCCACACAGAAGGCAGAGATGACAGGCATTCTTCCAAGTCCAGCGTTGACCCAGTCATAAATACATGCACCACAAGGACTCTTGCTACATGACAGCAAGGAAGAGCTTAAGAGCTTGCTCAGAATTTGGAAGCATGTTGAAATGGTTATTTCAGAGCAACAGCCACAAGAAAGTTATTACATCCCCTTCCTGCATCTTTCCAAGCACAGCTGCAAGGCTCACCAACACAGGGGAATTCCTCCCTGTCCCCTACTTCTGGACAAAGGGTACCAGGGTGATTTCAAACACTCTACACTTCTGTGACAAAGCTAAAAGGCTAATTCAATTTAATCCATTATATATTTCACATAAAAATAGCTATGTAAGGAGGGCAAGGGTTACTCTTTTTTAGGGGAACAGATCAATTTAGGATCAATGGGGTTTGCTTGTTTAAGCAACTGCAGTTAAACCAGTGCAACCCATGTTTAAAGAAGCTGTATATTGGCAGACAAGATCATCTGACATTTCAGTTAATCCTGCACTTTCATCTAGGCTACCCACCAGGTATTTGTAAAGTCTCTACCATAGCCATTAGCTCCCTGTCACAGCTGTTGTGGCAGCAAACACACTGTAATCACTTTCCCACTGCTGGCTTCGCTGTTTGTCCCAACTCTGGGAGGAATCATGGATGCCTCCTCCATCCCCAAGAGGAAGACCTACTACAAGCAGAGCCCCCTAAATTTTGTTCCACTGCCAGAATTCACAGGGGATGCAAGCTCCCATTGCCTTTACCCAAGTAGAGATGTACAGTCCCAACCAGGCACAGCATTGTGTTGCCTTTTTTCCACGGCAGTTCCCATCCCTCTCTCTTCCCTTGTCCCCAGAACATACCCCTACCCAAAGGGCCATACGCTGAAACACAGAAGGGAAGTGATCCAGTTAAAGCTTATTTTGTGAGTAAAAAGTTATTTTTAAAGTTGGTCTCATTTACAGATTTGGTTTACTGCACAAGCCCCAGCAGTTCAGCTGTACAAGGGAGGAGATGAGGTAGGGCAGAATACCCATATATCAACATTATTCTAAAAAGAAGTTGTGGGGGCTTTATTTCCCCACCCCCCACCCCCCCCTTCCCTGGAGCTGTGAGGACACATCTCAACACCAGCATGCAGCTGACTACACGGTGTGTAGGAATATATTGATTTTCACAGCAGAGACACAAAAACGCTGCTGGAGTTCCTATCACTTCTGCCCGTAGGCTGAGGCTCCCCGTCCCCGGGGTTCCCCAGGCTGCCCATGCTAAGGCACCATCCTGGCACGTGCAAGAGCAGTGCACTGCAAGGATGTGAAACCCCGACCTGCAGCAGCTACATTTCTTCCCCACCTTTTGGAAAGCTGTTGCAAGACTACCCCACAGGAGAGGTTTCAACCAGCAGCAGCAGTCAGTTCAGACTCCAAGTGACATTAGTCTCATTGTAAATAAAAAAATATCTTGACTGAATCTTTAAGGCATGTCTTTCCTCTGCTGTCAAGGTTACTACATGGGACAGCCTCACTCCCAAGCATCTGTCTGTCCAATTTTCACTTGCATACAGAAAGATGTCAGTCCTGCTCTCCCACTACCACCCACAGTTAAAAGCCTCAGGGGTAAATCCACCTTAGACCCCATACTTGAGTGTTCCCAGCTCAAACAGGAGAAGAACAAAGAGTAAAGTGAGAGCAAAGAGGTGTGTGGGTTTTTTTCTGTCAATTTAAAAGAAAAGGGGTGAGGGAAGCACAAACACAAAGCAAAAAAAAAAACCAAACACACTTTTAAAACCCACCCCCTTCCTCCCAGAGCCACACTGCTGCAGTTACTCCAAGTCAGAGAGCAGCGGGTCAACCCTGCCAGGACCCTCTGCAAAAACAAAGGATAAAGGAGGAATTCCTTGAAAGGAACTTCTTAAAGAGCACAAAGCCCTAAATACCTTTGTGAGTCCTCTGATGTGTCTATTACCTTGGACCCCCTCCCTACACCAAGAAATACCCAAGTATGTCGCATTTGAGGGGATCTGCAGATACTGTAACTTAGTATTTTCTCTTAAGGAAACCAAAGTTGTACCAGTGCTGGAATTAGGACTGTATGAATAAGCTCGGTGTTGAATGTGCTGCTGAGTTTGTCATCACGAATACATTTGTGTTGACATGAAACCACAGATCTTTGTTCAGGTTCTCTCCAGAACATTGCAAGAGAGCCAACACATGTGTGTGTGCCCTGCAGGCTCCTCAGCCATCACGCTCAGCAGAGCTGCTGCAAATGGACAACAAAGCGGGGCTGAAAGCTACAAGTGTGCTGCTTCTCCCCACCTCTACCAGGGTGCTGTGAAGTCCAAACACCTGACACTTCAGGGCACGTCTCCAAACAGGAACTCCAAAGGCCACTGTACCTCACATGTGAAGTCCCCACTACAGGTCAGAGAGTACTTTCCCCATCCTTTTGACCCCTCCCCAATTTCAAGTTAGCCATGAAGCAGCTGGCATCAGTACAGAACAAAAGCTGTGCCTGGCAGTAATATCACTCCCTTCATCCCACCTGAATCTCCTTTCAGTGAGATGAACTAAGAGCCTCTGAAGAGCTGTGTCAAAAACACCGAGGGGTGAGGCTTGCACTTCACAGCTTGAATCCATCCAACACCTCACCACTTCTGAAGGAAGAGGAGGTTCTGCTCAGCCAGCATTGCTCTGCTCTCCTGACACAAACTCCCTGCCTCTCCCCTGCAACCTGCGTTGACTCTGGCACTTATCCCTCCAAGCCAAGCACATTTCCTAAAAGTAACATGGCAAAATAGAAAGCAAACAGCATCTTCCCCAGTTATTAAAACAAATCTGGCTGCAAGATGAGACAAACAGCCAAGCAGGGGCACAGGGAGCAACAGGCCCACGTGGACAGGGTCCTTTCTGCCTCTGCCCTAACACGATGGTTCAGCAGCACCACTGCAAAGGAAAGGGAGGGAGGCTGTTTCCCCTTCCACCAGGACCAACACCTACTTGGCAAACCAAAGCAGGGAATCTATCTGAGCTTAAAAAAAGTAATTCAACAACAACAAAAAAAGAGCAGTTAGCTTTAACTCATACCAATTCCTAGTTTTCTGCCGCATATCCTAAGAGCCAAGGAAGGGGAATGAGGAAGCAGGGACAGGCAGGATCACTTCCTTCAATCACAGCACCAGTTTAGGCTGTCTTTAAGGACCACTGGTGGAATGACAGCATACATGAAGAGCAGGCAGGAAGGCAGAGCCCGCCAGCAAGCAGGAACCCAGTGCTGTGCAGCTCCAGTCTGACACATCTCATTTTATTTTAATTCTCCAAGTTAAAGAAACATGACAGAATAAACTCAGTGGGAGCTGAGGCCTCTCAAAGAGCCACCAATCACTCTGGCACCTATTATTTTGCTTCTGTGCAAGGCAGCAGTGCCAGCTCCCACTTGAGTTCCTGCACTTGAGGGAGCTGCTTTGCCTTGCAGCTCTCCCCAAGGATGGCGCATGTTCCAGCTCCAGCTGTGAGCCATTCAAGAGTGCTTTGCACTTTGCCTTTGGCACCTGTACTGACCCCTTGGAGAGATGATCCTCATCTTCCTGCGGATGCCAACACTCTGCTCCCAGCTCCCATCCTGCCCAAGTCAGGGCGAAGCTCTGCCAGGAGGCCTCTAGCATTATTCCTTCTCCATAATCCTTTCAATAGTCTCTGATGCGAGTTTTTGCTCTTGCTGTTTGCGCAAGGCATTTCACAGCTGTTGAAGCCCTCTGTGTTTCAAAGCAAAACACACTAACACATGACTGTGTAAGAGCACTGCACCACACACCATGAAGAGTGGGAATCTGCTGCTAGTCAGTTCCTCCATTATTTAGACATGGCAAAAGGTAACTCAGAAAAGCACGTCCACCATCAGGTGCTCAATACAGACACACACTTCTGTACCTTCTCTGGAAGGCAAATATGGGCAAATCAAAGTTTAAAAAGTACTTGCCAGGGAATTACAGGGAATTCTTCAGGTACTGATTTTTTGCAAGGCAACGGGTAAGAAAAGATTTCCAGATCTAACAAAAATGTATTTCATGAAGTTATTAAAGTTTATACAACAACTGAAATCTCCAAAGCACAGGATAGCAGGATTCCCACCTACAAAGGCTATTGCATTGCTAACAGCACTTATTGATCTCCCCATAAGTGGTACTAACTCATTTTTAAATCACATATTGCAGGTTTAAAAAGAAAGACTAAGAAACACCTCTTCCTTTTAATATGTAACCCTCAGCATTATATACCAAACATGCATTGTATAATACCCAAAGGTGAACAGACATTATTGTTTGGGGAAGAGCTGGAGCTGACATAACTACTTCGCTGTTGAATGCTACTTAAAGCAGTTTTGGACCAAGTCTAAATGTATTTATTTCTAATGAAGTAAGATTAAACAAGTGCTTATATTCCCAACCCTGCATTTTCTTTATCAATCCAGACCTTATATTTAGTGCATAGGGTAAAATCCCCTGTTTACAGTACCCACGATGATTGTTAAACAAAATAAGACGGGGAGGCACTGGCTCCCATAGTCTAAAAAACTCACACTCACTGGTTTATTGATATTACGCAGACTCACAGTGTAACTGTAAGTGTACGACTGTGATACAAACAACAAATGTGTACCTATGTGGCACAAGAGAATTCAAACAAAGTAGAGTCCGAAGAAAAGCTTTTTCCCCTCTTCCTTCCCTGCTGCCGGCACTGGTGTCTCAGCAGCAACTCAAAAGACGTTTGAAGACCTTTGCTGCCCATCTCCACTTCCTCCTGCATGTGACTTCTCCCTAAGTCAGCAGATAATGCTTGTGATCCCTTTTCATTTCAGAGGACTGCCTAGATATAGTAGCTGGTACTTCATAGAAATACCATCTTTGTACACACTATAGTGGCATAAAATGTTCTGGTGCATTTCAGAATGGAGTCCTGCAAGTTGAGGAATTTTTTTTAATTAAAAGCTTACAAATTAAGCAGCAGTTAGCTCCTCCTACACATGACTATACCTGGTTGGCACTATATATGCAAATAAAGTTCTGAGGGCTTTTTTGTATCTGCCTAGGGAAACAAAGGCCACTATTTGGGTTTCTATACAGAGCAGCAGCACTAGAAACGCAGACTAAAGGGCCTTATTGCCTCAGAATAACTGTAGGTGCTGTACTACAAAATCCTACAGTATCACACATTACAACAGTGTAAAAAATATTGCTTTAAAAATTACCCAGTTAAAGATTAATCATCCAGCAATGATTACAAAGGTCACTTTGCAGTGATAAAAATTATTACCATTAGAAGAACTGCAAGAGAAAATAATAAAAAGCATGGATAGCAATGCAGTTTCCTTTTCTTTAAAGTCATCAAGTTCAACCCATACTAAGTCTGAACTTCACGTCTTTGTATGCTTTGATTTTATTTTAAGCTTTTTAAGAATATATCTGATCTAAGATACCTTTTCAGTTTAAGAGCTAGTAGTGAAGCAAAAGCTGCGGCCTACAATTTGCCCACAGCCCAGGCCACACCAAACAATGAAGGCAGAACAACGTTGAGGCCTCGCCTTGATCACACCCCTCCCCCAAATAATAGGAGTCCACTCATTCTTTCCTGCAAGCAGGTGGCACCAATGTGCAGCCATAGATGAAGTCTGAATAACTATACAAACAAACAGCCTTCCAGTATACACTCTTAAGTGTGTAAAATCATTTTTTCTACAGGCATGCAATTCCAATCCAAGCTCTGCAGCAAGTTCTGTGTACACAGCTCTGCAACCCATACAGGAGCAGGAAATACATTAACATAACATCAGAAGCATGAATATATCCCCGCACACACACTCCGTATTGAGAAGCACACCTCTGCTAATCACAACGGGCTTTTGTCTAGACATGGCCGGAGTTCTGTACTGAAACGTGAAAGGTTTGGAATTTGTTTAAAAGGTAGAGTTAAGTATAAAATTAAGAGAAAATGCACATCTTTTGCAAGCCTTTTTAAAAATGTAAAAATTTGCACCGACTTTTTTTTAAAAGGAGGGCTAGTAACTATACTACAGCAATCCTGAATACACAACCAAAAAGCAGGCAACCAGAACAAAGCAAGACCCTGCAGTGCACACGTCGGGTTGGAGCTACGAGGCTCACCTGCCCTCCCAAGCACAGTTCTCCCCCCTCAACATCACCAAGAGCGTCCCTGATCTCCCTAGGCTGCAGTTCAGAGCCACAGCAGCTCCAAAGCTCCATCAGGACTGGGATGGGACTGGCCCTGTGCTGCCCTGCCAATCAGTAGCAACAAAAGCAAGCACCACCCACGGAGCCTTGTGGGCCCCACACACCCTATGGCTACCACCCTACAACCCATAGCTGCCACACTGGGCCCACATCCTACCACCAACCCTGGGAACTCCTGCACCCTCACAACCTACAAAAAAACACCAGGAGGACCTCCACAGAGCCACACAGTGAACCATTTTAAAGTTTGTTAAAAATAGGTAAATGCATGAACACAATTAGTTCAGAGAGCCAAGCTACAAGCTGAGCCAAGCTACAATGAGCCAACTACTGCTGGTTTCGGTCCAATCACCCTGAACACTGCCCCAACAAGAAGATATTTCCTTCCTTCGCTCCATGCTCTTTCCTTTCCACTCTTGTTTAGGTGACCAAGAAGTCACACAGGCACGCCTACATGTATCCAAGTAAGATCCATGTATAGAATTTAATATACAGAAAAGGAACAATAACACAGCACAGTTCCCTCAAGTGCCAGGTCTCGTGCTGCCAACAAATATCTAGGTACTGCCAAACCTATCTGAAGCCAAACAGTCTACTGATGAGGAAGCAAAGATAAGGCAAAACATATTTTTTCTCTTTCCACCACAGATCTTGATTCTGCAGCCTCTCCTTTTCCTCGACAATCAGCAACTCCTACATGCACAGCTCCACATTCACATGGTCTCCCAATTCTTTACTAAGCCAGCCCTCGGCCCTTCCCACCCATTGAATGGGGTCCTCTGTTGTGTTTCCCTTACCCCCAGCAAGAAGAGCTGTTGGCCCAGTCCTGCCCATTATTCACAGGCAGCACTTATGAATAGTAAGACCAAGACCAGCAGAGACTTCCTGAGCCTTACACTATCTGCATCATTGGATTTAATGGCCCTTCATGGGAGGAGGGGGAAAAAAGTCCATCAAATCATCTAATCCTTTTTGAACCCATTTATAATTTTGGCATCTACAACATCCTGTGGCAGAGTGCTACAATTTAATTATATGTTTGTTGTCTGAAGGAGAACAAAGAAAGCCCATGCACACGCTCCCTTCTCAGCTCTGAAGCTGCTACCCAGTCATTTCATTTGGTGGCCCCATTTCCTGCCTTATGAGAAGCAGAGAATAACTGCGCCCTGTTCACCTCCTCCGTGTCTCCTGTTGTTTTACAGACCCTCTACCACACTTCTCTCGGTCATCTGTTTTCCAGGCTAGACAGCCTGGACTTTTCTGCTTCTCCGTCGTACAGAGATGGGAAACAAGAACAATGCCTGTACTTTATCTAGTTATCTTACAGCTCTGAGAAGCATGTATGCATGGGGGAGGGATGGAAACAGGGCACAACCAGAACTGTACGCAGTGTTCAAGAAGAGGGTACACCACAGGATTTATAAAACATGCCATAATGAGGTTCTGTTTTGTTCTCAGATGCTTTCATAACAGCTTTTAACAATACACTTGCCTTTTCACTATTACCATTGAGTTGATGAAAAAAAACCACTATGACTCCCAAGATCTTTATCTGGAAAGGCAACAGCTAATTTGGAGACCACTACCGTACACATACAGTTAAGGGCTGTTCCACCCTACCTCACCCCCCTCACCAAGTATTACTTAGCACATAACAACAAGTGTCACCCGTCATTTTTACAGCCATGCTGTCACAAGACTGAACAGGTTGCCCATTCCCCCATTCAGCAGATATCCACACTCCCCCATCACCCCCTCCTCCCATTCACATACTGCCTTCACACACTGACAAAAGGACAATCCAGCTGTTAGTAGTAAAAATAAAAAGCGAGAAACAAAAGTAACAAGATACGTGATTTGACATGGAGAATACATAAGCATCACTTTGTTCAGAGAGTGAGAAGTGCACGGTGGCTCCTCTCCAACCCCTGGCTCCAGGATACCTCTGGCTTCAAGGCTGCTTCTCTCAGAAGCCATGACATAAGGAGCAAGAAGCCATGACATAAGGAGCAAGAAGCCAGAGGGTTTTCTCAGACCTTGCAGCTCCCCCCATTCCCCTTCCTGTTAAACAGCAATGCTGCTTGGACCCAAGTACTCCCCATTCCCCAGCTACCCTTTCCCATTCCCCAGCACCCTTTGGGGAATGAGAAGAGGAACAGAAAATGGGGAAGAAGGACCAGTGCTTTTGCCTCTGCTCAAGAGAGACGCTTGTACCACCCTAGCTTTAGAAAGCACTGAAACTCCTTACTGACAGAGCAGACCTGGTTTCCCCTTGCAAAGCTTCAAACTTGGCCTTCATCTGCCTGCACTGACAACCCAAACATACTGCATTTTACTCATCTTTCCCACACACTAAGGACCAGCTGGCCTGTTTCTATTGCCCAATGCAGGAAGAAAGAAAAAAAGAAAAAAGAAAAAACTCATTCTCAAGAGTTCACAAAGCAGAGAGATTACTTTTTGAAATTTTTAGCAACACCTCTTCCCTTCCCACCCATCCAAAGTTCACATTTCACATGACAGCATCCTTTTGAAACAGGGGAAGTAAAGAATGCCTAGAAAGCACCAGTGATATAAAATGTAGATTCTTGGTTAACAAAGTAACTGGTTTATTTTTTCCACCACACTTCAAAAACCCTTGCCAAGAGATAGTCAGGAACAGATCTGACTAACTAGAACCTGGTCTCAAAAGAGTATGGATGTAGGCACTTTTCCTCTTCTTCCTCCTCACCCTACAGCTCAGGAGTTCAGGGAGAAGGGGGGGGTGGGGGTGGTATCAAAACCAGCTATGCTCAGTGGCTTATGAACTGAGGCTACTGGGCAAATATATTACTGCTTAGCAAGGCAGTGCTGTGAAGGGCACCCAGATAGGTCACACTAGTGCCTCCATCCAGGCAGGAGCCCACTCAAAAGGTCAAATGAGAGCACAATTCCATGCTACTGTACTGTTGCAGCTCTAAGACAGTAGAGACTTCTCACATTATTGTTATTCTTTAAAACCCAGATCAAACACTAACACTTTTCAAGGCCATAAGGACCATCACATACAGTGGCAGACACACATCCTCCAAACCCAGCTGGATGTCCAGTGAGGTACCACCACTGCACCCCCCTGCTGGAGGGTAGTGCCATCCCCAAAAGCAGCAGAATCAGACCCTGGCAAGCATGCCCAGGAGACATCTCAGCTCTGTGCTGAAGTCACCTAAACTAACCCTGCTACTTCTACCCAAAGTTGGTTTTGTAGAGGTTATGCAAGTGGCGTGGCTGACAGAGTGGCAGACGTAGCAACCTGAAAAAGGAGGCACGGCTTCCTCTCCTGATGCAGCCATCTCCAGAAGCAGATACCTGTCCTCAGGCCAACATGAGCGTATGAGAAGCTTACATATCAAATCCCACCCAGCACTGAGTCATGCACCGATGTGGTGTGCAACTGCAATCAACAGGCTGCGAGCATGCCCAGTTTAACCCACACAAATCCGACTTTTAAACGTCTGCGACAGTTGCATATCCTCCTCTCACCCCCATCCATGACAGTTTTCTAGGTCCTTATCCTCACAGCACCTCTTCCAGCAGATGAGAGCTTTTATCAACATGCACACACACGAAGTGCCAAGTGCCAGGCTCGCAAGAGTTGAGCCAGGTTTCCCAAGCCCTGTATTAGGGCCCCAGCTGTGGGTCACCCTTCCTCATCATTCCACACTCAGAAGTACTGAAATCAAATAGGAGCCCATAAATCAGACATTTGTAATATTTTAAATCAGATCTTGAAAACTCAGTCTGCTTCCAGCTTTCCTTGGAGCTGGCTGTTGTATTCATTAGCTCACAAGCTCCCTTGAGGCACAGTCCCTCTCCTGTCTGCACAGGGCCTGGGCTCAAGAGGGAGCTGTAAGGACTATATTCATACCCAAAAACACGAAGGCAGATTTAACGTGCCCTTGAAATGCAGGCAGCTCCTGGATCACATTTTTCCAACAGATTTCACAAGTCAGTTTGTTTTTTCCCATTTTTGCCAAACTCGGAGGCACAGTAAGGACTATATTTAAAATGTAGCTAACAATCATGGCAAATCTTAAAATTTTGTTTTTAACAAACTTTTAGTAAAAGACTATCCAAAACAAGTTATTTGGTTCCTCTCCTCCTGCCTTCAAAAGAGTCTCAGAACTAGTTTGTCTTGCATCTACATTAATCATTTCAGAGCAAGAAAGCAGTATGATAACTATGAGAGGCTAAACACTTAATTCATCATTGCTCCACACCAAGCACTGCCTAGCACTCATTCTGCACAGCTGGTGTGCCCATACTCCCACCTTATGCTGAACAAAACTGATCCTAAAAGATGCCAAGTAACATCAAACCAAACCCTGGAGAGAGAGAGGCTTTCAGCAATATGCAGCAGCAAGTACACTTGCAGCCCAGAGGAACAAAAGAGGGGCACAGCCCTGCAAAGATGTTGGATTTTCCTGAGCTGCCTCTGCTTTGGGATTATGAACACTCCTTCTGCAGTGCCAGCATTTGCATACCACAGCATATTTACAAAGAAATCAATCGGGACACAAGCACGAAGGTGAACAGAGAGAAGAGGCCCGTAGCGCTTGGGGCACTCTGCAGAAAAGCACGCAGCTTTCTATACTGTTTAGATGCTTCAGGGACAAGCAAACCGGTTACAACCTATCCAGGTCTAAGGCACAATCCCTTTCTCCACCGCGTTTAACAAAGAGGACAGAAGTTTGCAGGCACAAGGCCTTACAAGCTCTCTAAAACACAACGACCACGTGGCGAGCGTCAGGAGCAGAGCTCACACAAAGAGCCGAGAGGCAGGAGACAGAGGGGAGAGGGCTGGGAAAGCTCGGCAGCCAGGAGACGGGGGAAGGGGAGACCAAACCTTTTTCTCCAGCCATCCTCACAAGGAAGCGAGCACAAAGGGGACGGTGAGGCTAAGCAGATAAGGAGAAGCCAGCCGAGTGCCAGCCTGGCAGCTTAGATAAGCGGAGGAGCCAAGACCCTGCTGGAGGGAGAAGAGTGTGGTTTGGTAGGGAGCTGAGGGAGGAACCTGGCTTGGCGCTGCCCCGGGAGGGGAAGGAGGAGACACTTCCTGGCAAGGCAGAGAAAGGCGCCTTGCACAGCACTTACCTGCCCTGTAGCACGTCCCTCGAATGGCACATGCTGCGGCACAGTCCTCCTCTCACACACAGATACACAGCTACAAAATTAACTTAATTTTACTGTGTTCAGGGCCATTAGTCTTTCCATTCTGAGGACCAGGATCCTATTCAGCACTTAAATGCCTCTTTATTGAGGCTGAAAATTCTTCCGTCTTCTCCGATTTAAGAAGTAGAACAACAAAAAAATCCCTTTTAGACATAATTCATGCTCACAGCAAAACATCGCCTCTCTCCCTTCCTTCCAAAACCCACCATCATAGTGAAAACAGCCAGAGCATCCTTGCCTGTGTTAAGAGCCCAAAGGTCTTGTTTTCCCTTTCCACAAATTATATAATTGAGAAAAATGCAGTGGCCAGCCCCTGGCAGCTGTTTGATAGGAATACAGCTGTGCCTCCTTGCACACCAATTACGCTGCCCCGCATTGCACTGGACAAATTCAAAACGTGGCTGCCAATCTCATTTTCTTTACCTAGTGATCACTGGATAACTCCTTAAAAACAACCAGCGGCTCTCTGCAGGACACTGTACTGCGCTCCAGCCACGTACAAAGGCATTAAGCAATTGCCCCTGCCTTCCCACATCCAGTGCTACCACCCTGGCCGCTCTGGAGCGCTATCTCCACACTATCACCTTCTGAGCATCAGTGACCCAATGCAGCCTCTTCTGCCTGGTTCTGCCACCAGGTCACTTTCATTTCAAATCCAAACCTCAGCTCCCCCAGCTTGTAGAAAAGTGCTTACACACATCCAGAGCATCAGAGGAGGGACAGTACTTAGAAGAGCCAAGTTATTAGAGACTGAGAAGCTAAACCATGCTACGGCTGCCAGGTCTTCAAAGAAAAATTCTGTGCAGAGCATCTTGGAGAACACAACAGCCTTACAGGTGCATATGTGGGCTGGAGCAGAGAAAAGCTGAGACACACTGGCACCAGAGGGGAAAGCAGACTGTCAAAGAAAACTACATGCCAAGGTAGGTCAGGGAATCCGCACTGTTTACCCATATCAAGGGGCTCTGCCAAGAATTTTGAGACACATCATCTTCAGCAGAAAACCTGCATGCCCTCTTCATTTCTATGCTGGCCTTCACTTTCTCAGAACAGGTTACTGCATTTACTGAAAGACAAGCATTTTCCCCGACATCTGGATTTTCATAGGCTACTATTTCAATAAAAGTTACCTTAAAGGACAGAATACAAGACAGGGACCATGAAATGGGGACTAACAACCACCATTCTTAGTACAAATGAGCTCTATCTGCAACTAGGAGCTGTAGGTACTACCCCAACACTGATTTCACCCTGCGCATTTGAAAGTCTTAAGTCTTCTGCTCTGTGCCACCACTCCAATACAAATTGCCACAAGTCCAGTTATATCTATGTTGAGGGGAAAGAACAAGTGTCAAAATAATTCAGGATAAGTGGATTCCACAGATTTCTCTCTTCCACTCCTCCTCCTACCCCAGAAAATCCCTCAGCCTTGCCTCGCCTCACCTCCCCCTCCTTGCATGTACATGGCCCCTCGGCAAAAGCTTTGCAAACATTAAACCAATACTTGTTAGCACAGCCAGGGACACTGTGAGCCTCAGGTCCCTTGAAGTCATGCTCTGACTGGTCCAACTTTCTAATGATAAAACTATTTGTAGTCAGTCACGATGCTGCAGTGACTCTTGGTATATTTCTATTCATTAATACCTAGCCTGAATGTACAACAGCAAAGAAGGAAGAGCCCGCAGCCTGTAAAACATACCAAGCTCCAGTTAAAAAATAAAACAAAACAACACAAACTCAAGGGTAAACCAGCTTCACTGAACAAGATGACTGAAGCTCTTTTCTTATGGCAGATTTCTGCAACGTGCATTTACTGTGCAGAGTGACAAGAATATCTTATTCTACTTGTTCTTATGATCCTGCCCAAGCAATGCCCACAGAAGGCACTGGCTGTCTGTACTAGGCCCAAATGCAAGCAAGACTCCAAGCTCACTCTTGTCAATGCTTCCTATGTCTCCACTTGCAAATCCCTGTGTGAGGGCACCCAGCTGCAGCACTGTGACATGCTCACCCTCCCACACCTCCAGAGACAGCTCTCCACTATCCTGCAATGGCTGTGGGAGCTTCCTACAGGAGCAGTCATGATATGTGCCATTGCACAAGCCACAGAAGCAGCAGGGAAGTGGGACTCCCTGACGACCCAGACAACCGCCCCATCTTCAAACGCTGTCATTCAGCAGGAATATGGCCCAGGCTTTCTCAACAGCTGGATGCTAGATCTTTGCACCCAGGTATTTTTTATGCTGGATATACCAGAAGCTACAAACATCAGCTCTTCTGCTCCAGCAAGGTCTGAACACCAGCAATGCTTGCAAGGCAGAAGACAAACATCCCTGCTGAGCCCCAAGAAATTTGGGATGTTCTTTTCCTCAAGGTCATGATTATCATAGGTACCAGCATTGTGTCGAGGCTGGTAAACCACATGCTAGATCAATTCACATGGCCTCCAGCAACAGAGACCTAACAACATCTGTCTTAGACCTGTAGCCACATTTTGGAGGGTACTTCAGACAGCCAAACTGCATGGCCTTACTCATTTCTGTGCCTCCACAGAGAAAGGAAGAAGGAAGCTGCTTAGAAAACTCCTTAAAAGACCTCTTTCTCATAGCAGTGTTCTAGATCCATTACCAGCTGTTCCAGGCTTGCAAAACAAGATGATCCCATTGCATCTGGTGTTGTCCTAAACCAGGAGCATCAATTTACATGCAGGAAGGTTTAGATGCCTGTCGCTGCTGGGTCAGGCTATACTTGCAAACAGAGTCCCTTCCAAAAGCCTCCATTTCTCCACCCCCCCAGAACACAACAGGTCAACCACAAGTATAAACAGGTTCATCAAAAGACATTATCAGTCCAAGAGCAGTTCAACAATGAGTCCCAGAGCCCCATCATCTCCCTCCACAACCTCAGCACTCCTTATGCAACTGCCCAGTCAGTATGTAGAAGACTCACATGAGACTAGAACAGATGCTGGGAGAGTAGGTTTTAAGTTATTCCTGCACAAGAAACAGGAGTCTTAACTAAGCAATGCCTAATAAGATGCCTGGGCTCTATCTATTTGAGAATCCTTGCACCCTTGACTACAGCAATACACCAAGAAAACGGCACTCCCTCTATGCAATTTGTTTAAATACCTGTGCTATATCCAGTACAGAACTCTGCAGCAATTTCTAGGAAAGATGACACCAGAGCATCATGGTTTCCACATGGTTTCTGGCTTACTGCCCTTTGATAGTTCTTTTTGTGCAGTGTCAGTAAGGCTGGAAAACTTGTTTCTATCTGACGCTGGTGGTGCAACCTCCCACCCCCACATCCTAACCTAGCGCAAAGCCCTTTTGAAGATCCTATGCAGTGGTTTACAGGAACAGAATAACTACATCTTTTCTTCTAAGCCCCACTTTGCCAGGCTGACACTACTGGAAAGCTAAAGCTTTCACAATGAGCTTCTAAGTTGCTTCTCTGTTCCTAAAACTGAAGGTCACATGCCAGCAGGCTCAGCTAGTGCCCTGCAGTAATGCTTCACAGAAGGCAAGGGCACCATGCCTTTGCTGTCCTGCAGCACATGCAAGAATTTCCCCTGTAGGAGCAGGAGAGAGAAAAGGGACGGGGAACACATGAGACTATGGTATGCAGAAGCAAAACGTAAGCATTTGTCTCTTACAGCCATCTCCTGACAGATGGATACTGCAGAGAAGATCCCCCCCACCAAGCTGTATGCATACTCCCTAGGTGGGCAGTTGCTGTTCCCTCATCAAGTTGAGACTTGGTCATGTCCAACTTTACCCTGTGACATTGGCACCTTCCGGAACAGAGGTTTTAATTCAAATGTATAGGCCAGGGACATGCTACCAACACTGTGAGGAAAGCAGATTCTTCTGCTTTGAGAAGCCCCTCCTTTACTGTTTGTACAGAACCATCAATTTTGGCCACTAGAAGCCGTGCCACAAGGGAAATTTTTATATTTATTTTTTTTTTTTAATAGAAGCAGCAATTATCATCCCTGGGTTTGCCATTTAGCTATATTAACAATCTCTTCCCTGGTTCCCTTGGCTCTTCTATAGAAAACTCACTTGAAACCATCACTCAACCCTACTGCTTCTGCCATTGATCAAAAACCATGATGAGTTTCCCTTGTTCCTCCTGTTTCTTTGTTCTGGTGACTCCAAGGCCATCTACAATACTATTCTCAGCACTGCCACTAAATATAACACTTGTGAATTAGAAAGAGAACTTCCCCAGCCACATAAATCCTTGGTAGAACAATGCACCACATGCAGAAAACAGAGGGAAAAGTCCATGCCATGCCCCGATTCTCACATGTTAGACAGTGTCCTGTCTTGTTACATCTTGACATAAAGATGATCAGTCCTGTTCACCTCATGCATCACCCAGAGATGTAATGTTTCCTTAAGTTTTGAAACATGGGGAGTGAAAACTAGTTCTCTTTTCTTTCTACCGGCCCTTTCCCAGAAGTTTTTGAAGTCAGCTGTAGGAAGTTGGAATTTCATTTGCTCATCTAGGAATGAGAAGCGCGTCACGTGTAATTGAGCTAGCCCATAAGTTTCCATCAGATATGCTTTCAAATAAAGGCCTTTAATACAAGGTATATTTATCACCATTCAGAAGCAAGACTAGAACATCACAGCACACTGCAGTAATAAGTGTATTTGCTGCAAGTTGGTGTATCTCTAAAATGAGACAAAGGAGGGAGGGAAGTGTCAGAAATAACAATATTGACAATTTCTAACTCAAACAGAAGGTTATATATCCTGGGGGGTTTGAAATTGTACATAAAGACCTTGTATCATAATGCAAATGTAAAGAAAAAAGTACAACATCCCAGTCTACATCAGTGTCCTTCACTGTGACATAGAAACAGCAGGACAAAAAGTTAATCTGATCCCATGTTATCACTAATTAAATTAATATATACCGATTTTATTTTTTCAAATGAAGCAAATATGTTCAAATTCATTAGTGACAGAAAACAGTCTGAATAACTTCAGTACAGCAGTCATCTCCCCTTAAAGCTTTTCAATTTTTATCCTAAATACATCTCAAGAATATCCCTTCCGATTTTGACATGCTGGACTTGGGGAAGGGGAAGTGGATTCTGAGAGCTAATGACTTACTCTTTTCCCCTATTGAGTCCTCACATCTAGTTCATTGCATCCATGACCTTTCCATAGAGATTAAGTGTTGTTTCATGTACTGAATCTTGCCCTAGAGAACTATCTGGCCTTCATGAAACACACCACTATCATCCAGGAACCAGTCCCAGGTATCACTTCTGGTTATGAGGATCTGCATTAGTCTGACCTTCTGACTCTGGGATCAGAGTTCATAAGACATCCATAAAACCACTTTATTTATTTATTAAACCAAACAAAAAACCTGAGAGGATTATTTTCTTCTCATAGACCTAAAAGATCTGTTCCTTGGAATGGGACTCCCTGCATTTCATTACTGATTCACAAAGACCTTACCCTGCTAAGTTGCTTTGCAGCCAGAAGCCCCATGTTCTCTCCTCTTAAGCACTGTTACAACAAAAGCTTATGTTGTCTGCTGGAATGCTTATGCACTGCAGTTCTGAAGAGAAAGCTCTATGAAAATGGATTTATTTCTGACTACCACAGAAAGTGACTGAACATGGAACAGGGATGCTATATGGGAAACCATGCTTTGTTCCCTGGAGCAGAAGCAAGTAATTTCACCTCGGTGCCTCAATTTCCCCCTGCCTTCATCTCACAGTGATACTCAGCACTTTGCAGACATATATGCAGAGGGCTAGAAAGTCTACAGACCATTACCAGGACAGCATTCCAGGCCCCATGGCAGAAAGAACTGCTACACACATGCAAGCCAGGCAAAGACAGACCTTGAGGAAATTTTCGCCACAGTGCACTTCAAAGTAAGACCACAGAAAGTCAATTCAAGTTACCTCCTGGAGGTAACGGTGGCCAAGGAGGCTTCCATCCACCACATCCAAAGAACAAATCTCCCAGTATTAATAGCTTACCAACACAAGCAGATCACCATGCTTGCTGAAGAACATCATCCACAGCAGACTGAACTACAAAAATACCCCTTCTAAGGAAGAAGTGCAGGGCGGGGAAGTGGAGTTCTGCAGGAGAGCAACTGTGTTTTGCGGTCACACCCTCCATTATTTTGTAACTTTTCCAGCGTAGATACCAACAGCACTTGCACATCTGGTTCCAGTGGTAATGGGAGCAGGCACCAGTCTCAGGCCAGTTACCTGGGCAAGTCTCTTGATAGCTGTGTCCCTTTTGCTTGAGACACAGGCCTTTCCAGTGACCTAGATATCAGTGATCTCCATAAAATGGTTCCTGGCCTGAAGGCAAACCAAGATCAGAAACACAGAATCACAGAATAGCAGGGGTTGGAAGGGACCTCTGAAGATCATCTTGTCCAAATCCCCTGCTTGAGCAGGGACACAGGAACACGTCCAGGTGGGTTTTGAATGTCTCCAGGGAAGGAGACTCCACAACCTCCCTGGGCAGCCTGTGCCACTGCTCTGTCACTCTCACAGTAAAGAAGTTTTTCCTCATATTGAGGTGGAAATTCCTGTGTTCCAACTTGTGCCCACTGCCCTTTGTCCTGTCATTGGGCACTATTGAAATGAGCCCAGTCCCATCATCCTGACACCCACCCTTTAGATATTTATAGGTATTGATGAAATCCCCCCATAGTCTTCTCTTCTCCAGGCTGAACAAACCCAAGTCTCTCAGCCTTTCCTCATATGGGGGATACTCCAGTCCCCTGATGGTCTTCGTAGCTCTCCGCTGGACTTGCTCAAGGAGTTCCACATCCTTCTTAAATGGAGGGACCCAAAACTGGGCACAGTACTCCAAATGCAATCTCACCAGGGCAGAGTAGAGGGGGAGGATAACCTCTGTCAATTTGCTGGCCACACTCCTTTTAACGCAGCCCAGGATACTATTGGCCTTCTTGGCTACAAGGGCACATTGCCTGCTCACAGTCAGCTTGCTGTCCACCAGCACTTCCAGGTCCTTCCCAACGAGCTGCTTTCCAGTAGTTCAGCCCCCAGCCTGTGCTGGTGCATGGGGTTGTTCCTCCCCAGGTGCAGGACCTTGCACTTGCTCTTGTTGAATTTCATCAGGTTCCCCTCGGCCCAGCTCTCCAGCCTGCCCAGGCCTCGATGAATGGCAGCACGGCCTTCTGGTGTATCAGCCACTCCTCCCAGCTTGGTGTCATCAGCAAACTTGCTGAGGTTACACTCTATTCCATCATCCAGGTCACTGACGATTATGTTGAACCGGACTGGACCCAGCACTGAACCATTCACTCCAACAGGGCAAAAGGAAGGCATCTTTGGGCTCACAGCCTCAGAGCGGGGTATAGTAGGTTATGAGATGCTTTGCCTACCTAGGAAAGTCTGTGGCTTCCCAAATATCATTTAAGGTTTCACAAAGCCCCTTTCTAAATAGGAGACCCCACTGGGAAAGAGAAAGCAAGCTATGCACTACTGACTGCAGTTCCTCCATAAGGGTTATACAGCCTTCACTACAGCAGATTAAATTCACACCCTAGCTCAGCTCATACAAGAAAAGCTTTTTAGTATAGACAAAGTCAGAACCCTACATCTCTGCAGATCTGTAGCCAGAGTTGTCCTACACAGCTTAAACTTTACTTAAAACAAACTACCAAAAGAACACAGCAGGAGGATTATACCCACATACCCGAGTTATCAAAAGGAGTTCCTGAAGTTCTTATATCCAGGAATCTCACTGCAGAGTACAGTTAGCCTACCTATAAGCTGCTGCCCCAAGCAGGGACAGTCATGACATAACCCCCATCTCTGTACAGATATGGAAGATGAGAGCAAGTTAAACTGAGCAGTTATCAGTGAAAAAGTAGTCGCACCATACTATGTTCTTTCTTGCAGTGGAATGAGGTTGCTTTGTGGTTATACTGGTATGATTGAGTCAATTAAGCAGCAGAACTTCATCAGGAAATCAAAGTCCTCTGTGTCCATCTGGTGTGCTCCTCCTCAGAGGCTGCCGAACTAAGCCTTCTTTTCCTACAGTCAGGTTAAGACAGACAGCAAACTTCGGGCCGAGTCCAAGGATGCTCTGACATTCTGCAGTGTCTTCACATACGGTACCTTTGCAGGGAATATTGCCCAAGGTACAACAGAAGAGCAAGGTAGGATCAACCCCACTCTCCCTCAAATACCACGTGTTTCTCCATAATGAAACTTGATAGGTTATGTGCCAAGAGAAAGTCTAGCCCTAGCTCAGGATAAATGATGCCAATAAAAAGGAATTTTAACTCTGGCTGGTCAAATGTTGGATGGAAAAAAAAAATCAGACTGAACCACCCAGTTATTTACAGCACTGCAGACTTCCTGTTTTGATGCAAGTCAGCAAGATCTTCTGGAAAACTCAGGAACAAAAAGCAGTAGTTAAGGAGGATAAGTTGGTTACAGAGAAGCTAATGATCTGTCTCTGTTAGACTTCAGAACAGAGGAAACTGCATCTATGCCTATCCTTTTCTAGCAGTATTTCAAAGACTAATGCACAGGAAAAGGAAGGAATAAATTAATGAACTAGGTAGAAAAGCAAGCTACTACCTATAAGAAAGGAGGCTATCTATGCCTTTCCAATTTCAGATACAAGTCTTCTCCCCAACTTCCCCCCACCCAGTCCATCCTTCCTCAAGTGCCACATCAGTTTATTCTAACCAGACACTGCAACAGTAGGTACCAAGTACAAAGCCTTTAGGAGGCAGGCAGGCAGAAGTGATTCTGAAAAGTTCAGAACAGCAAGACTTACCTCCACACCAGGTGAACTGCCTGAAAGAGATCACTGGAGACAACTGCTAAAACAAAAAGCTAAACAAATGAAGACAGGACATTTGGGTTCTAGAAATCTTGTTGTCCTTATCATAAAAGCCCCTAGAATACTAAAAAAAAGATTTTAATATATTGCTAAGCTTTAATCAAGTCTTTTGCCAATTTTCAATTTTTGAGAATCACAGATAAGTCAATACTGTGGATTAAAACTAACTACATAAAAGGGAGTGGAGGGGACAAAACCCCCTACAATTCTTTCACATCATACATCGGGAAAGAGAAGAGAAATGGCATTACAAGGCCCAGCCTACAGTCCTCTGACCCAAAGGGACTTGTTCCACTGACCTAGCCGGGCTCTGGTTCATGGTATTTATGCTCTGAAGCTCATGGATTCACTCCATAGCAGTTAAGTACAAAACCATCCCCAGAGCATTCCCAGTATGTATCCTGCTATATTGGTAGAGCTGTGCTCTGTACAACTAGAGCAAACTGCCTCCCAGCAAGCTCTTCTGGTAGAAAGGTGGGGTTTACTGGCCACACAGCACCTGCATTAAGGATTTATGCCTGCCAGCAGCTGACCCACACCTCTATCTCAAAGATGAACAGCGTATCCTGCCATCACAAGCCTGCACACAGCCAATAATTCCAAGTTTATTTTAAAAGCTGTGATTGATAAAGCCATGAGGAAAGTGCTTTGTGAACTAGTGACAGAGCTACCCTGCAAGCCCTTGATCAGAACCAGTCATGGTGTACTTGAGAATGACGGGCCTCAAGGACTGCTCTTGAAATACCAGCATCACCCTCTGCTCCCCTACAAGCAGCTCTACAGCAGAACATGGTGCTGCACACCTCTTTCTTCCAAGCCCCTGGACCAATTACTGAGAAAGATCATTCACTTAAAAGCACAAAACTTCACAGAGCTTAGAAGACACAAGCAGCAGGCAGCCAGGCTTTCAGCAGCTGCTCCTGAACCCAGGGGCTCCATCCAGGCTCCCTTGCACATACTGCATCAAGCAAGGACCAAGCCACCACCACCATGCACTTCACACTTGCTCCTTAGCCCACCAGAGAGTTCACAATCTGACAATTCAAAAGCAAGTTTCCAGGAATAATTAGCAGGGACTTTTGTCACTAGATGGAGGGATGATTTATGTTAGCATGATAGACATATCCTGCAAAAAGACTTATAATAACCAAGGTACAGCTACACACCAATTTGTCTGAGACATGAAACACTCTGCATAGCTGGTAATACACCTTATAAAAAATACATTTTCAAGACACCTGGGTGCACACTAGCAAGCAGGTTGCCGAGCCAGTGTTTGTTTCATTCTTCTCTCCACGAGCTATTCCCATAACATGCTGATTAGGACAACATCTCTTTGGCTACTAGATCCAGGAGAAGCTCTTCTAGCTACTCTGACCTCTTACCCTCTTCTCTGCTCACTTGCGTACTCATCTGTCATAACACATGCCAAACTACAGCAAGGCATACTTGGTCATAGCCTTGGACCAGCCTCTGCTTGTCCATGTCATGATAGCATCTCTTCATGGTAAAGCAGGTCACCAGGAGGCCTTGAACCCTGAGAGGGGCCTCCTTAAATTATGCCTCCACATCAGAGTAACAAGAGCCTATTCCCCTCAGGGTGCCCTGAGGCTCTGTTATAACTGAGCCTAGGAAGATAATTTCATCATCCAATAGACCGTGGTTTTCACAGACCACAGCAGACACATTTAGGACCTGCTTTTAATCTTTTTTCCCTTCCAAGAGCTGACTGAACACAAGTTCTGTTAAGATTTCCAAACAACCAACATTCACATGTTGTACAGACTGGCCTGGAACAAACCTGAGCTCCACTACCAAGGACTTCTGATAGATGCAGCAGGCAATCAGCACCCTCTGGCTACCTTGCACGTGGCTGAGTGACAAATGCTGTGGTTTCTCTGTAGACCAGCAGGCCTCTCATCACTTAGCAGGGGATAGTGCTGGAGTTGTCATTTAATAAAGATTTGGAATTAGTTTCCTGTTTTACACTATCGTGGGGAAAATTAGCTTAGCTCAGAGGCATGAGACAACGGTGTGACTGATGCAGAGGGTGTTTATTTAGGCAGGCAGCTGGAGAGGACTCCAGAAGAACTGAACATGCTTCTGTTAGCATCACTTGGCATTCACTTCTCCAGCTTTTGCAGTAGATGAGGCCTTTGAGTGTGGGAAGTTCTGGGCTTCGGGCACTTGCTTGAATACAGCATGCCAGAACACACTACCTCAAGAGTTTCCTTACTTTCTCCAATATCATGTATTCCCCTCCCAGATTTTCAAGGGACAGGCCTCCAGGTTCTCAGAAACACTCTGGTGAAATAGCCACAGAAGAAAAGCATGGAAGAGAAACTGCCAAGAAACACCCTCCAAATCCTTTGTTTAAGGGGGAAGAGGGTTTCTCCTGAGCCAGTGAAATACCCCTGCTCCAGGGTTGTGGCTGCTCCACCATGCCAGGCTTCAGCCACAGAAGCAACATGTCAGAAACAGGGACATCGCCAAAGCAGTCAGAGCAGAGGACTCCAACTCCAGCAGTCCCTGGGAGCAGTTATTCTTTCACAAGCAAGAGAGGCAGCATCATGAGCTAGAAGTTAAGGTGAACAACAGAAATATGCCCTTACATGAGCAGCACTGGACCTTCCACTCCATCATTATAGGCAGAGGGAAGGAATTAAACTTGGAGGCACGTCAACGCTGCTCATAAGGCACAGCACGGGTCTAGCACAGAGTCTAACCCCAATACACATTTATTTGCTATATACTTCTCTTCCTTCCAAGCAGCCTGAAAGGGAAATGGGTAAATTTAGCTTCTGCCTTCCCTGCTAGAGCCATCTCTCCCTCCCCCCACAGTGCACAAATGCAGACTCCTCCCTGAGATGGACAGGCAAGCTGAGCACTGCCTGCACCTGCTTTACTTTACTGTACAGCTAAAGCAAGCACACTGTCTCCACAAGGAATTCACAGTGGAATAGTTAATGCACCTTAGTTACCCTGCAGCCAGAAACACTTTTGACTTTTGGAAAACAGATTACAAAGGAAAATTTCTTCCTGTTTTACCTTCAGAACATGAATTAGTCTGCTGTGGTCAGACCAGACTTCAGATGCATCAATTCTGTTAAGACAGAACACGAACACTGACACTGCCTCTCCCCATCTTAATCATCACTAAATCACACAGGGGTTTCCAGCCCTGCCCCATAAAGCACTAGCTCTGCTCAGGCTGCTGGTTTCTTCTCTACTGTCTCTAGATACATGCATGCTTGTCCACTCCGCTCTTACCCACATACTGAACACAGGCAGATTTAAGGTAAAACAGAGAAAGCTAAAAGGTTCAGCTTTCTGCCCAAGGTCACACTGGAAGTCAAGCAATGAGTTTCCTACAGTGAAACACCTGTCACAGTCTACGCCAAGTGGAAATTATTCTCACATGTCAAGATTTTAGGTGACTCTGCTTAATGAAACCAAGCTCTTTTTAGAGTCTTCTCACCTCCATCACCTCTTACCTTCAGATGTGAAGTGTTCCTTGCTGCAGGGCAAAGTAACCTAAACCAAGCTTACCTTCCCTTATTAGAAGTCTTGCCTGTTTCCCTGTTTGAGAAATCAACTGGAGGATGCTTTTTTTCAGAGCAATGTTTTACGCCACTGGGCAAAAAGGGGAAGGAAAGGGAAGAAATATCACATTATCTGCATACCAAGCTGGCTCACCTCCCAAATGGTTTCTCATCTCATTCTCATGTGCAGCCTCCATTGTGCAAAGAGAGGTGACCCAGCTAGGAACTACCAGAATAAGAAACACAAGAACTTGATGAAGGCTTAGCTATGAAGAACACACATGCAGAGCAGAAGTGCTAGTTAGTCATCTTAGTATCTGGATTAACTGTGCACTGGAAGTCCTGCCCTAAATGGGAACAGTGGCTACTTCCCCTGTGGCACCCAAATGTCCCAAGCTCCTCTGTGTGGAAGGACATAAGTACCAAGAGCCACAAGCACTTCAGGTGATAGGCATTCATTTTCCCCAACCCCAGCACAAGCTTGTACTCTTTACAGTCCAAGTTACTTTTCTTCCCCTGCCACTGCCCACCTTCTCGTTACTAAATGTCTAAACCCTGGAAGGAACCTAACAGTCAGCTTCACAAGCCACCTCCAGTGGTCAGATATTCCCCAGAAAGCCTTTCAGAGGCGTCCTATGTGTTCTTTCTCCCATCACTGCCCATTAGTCAGACATCTACACAGAAAGGCCATTTTCTGTGTGCTGACAGCTTCCCCCATCCAATTCATTCCAGGGTCTGTCCATGATCATTACTTCATTCCCTCGCTCGCTTCACTAACGCTCTAGCTGTGCTTGGACACAGCCAAAGACTATTTATTTATGGCTATCTGGAGGCAATATTCCCACCACCTCCCTCAATGCTAGCCCATTCTCCTACTCCACTCAATTGTAATTGCATAGACATAGTTGGCTACAATGCAAGTTAAACAGCCACTTAAACATCTGCTTTGACAAGATGATGTTTGTCACTCAACAGTTGCATGATACGGACACGTCTGTAAAACAACAGGTGTAACTGTACTGTGATCTAAGTATGATGGGGATCTCATGCCTCTCTAGCAGCACCAGCACAAAGTGCCTACTCTTACTGAACAGGGTCCTGGCCACGCCTGGCCAAATTCAGTGCCAGAGTAACCACCTGCTACAGCAAGGACACCCCAACAGCTGAGGGGAGAACCTGCTCTGAATGCACGGCACAGGAACAGTGCACAAGTGACTGCAATATTGCTTGTGTTTCAGAGGGGGGAGTTTGAGCTATTGCATGGCACAAGGAACAGGGATTGACATGACCCAGGAGACCCGAGTTAGGCAAGGCCTGTCCCAGCCTCAGAGAGGTCTAAGAACAGAGGTAGTAATAGTATTTCCACCTCTGAACGGGATCTGGTGCTTTGTGCAGCTGAGGGATGAAACAAGGAGTCTGGAAAGAAGGGAGGTTAGAGGTAGAAAGAGAGAAAGCCAGAAGGGCCCCTTAACCCAAAGAAATATTTAGCCAATAACTTATATGGAATAAGACACAGGGATGGAGGAATGAAACCTGTACTATAAAACTCAAGCCTGAACAGAAGTAACAAGACTTGAGAAGATCTACTCAGAGGTGAATTCAGCCTCTAGACCCTGCAAAGCATGTCTTGCAATTTTAGTCAGCTGAATATTGTGCCAAGAGCCAGCCTGCACGGTGACTTACAGTGTTTGGCTCTTCATGCATCTGGCTCAGGCACGCTCCCCAGAGCCAGCAGTTCATTTGGCTTGCTCACACTTCCAGCACCCTGCTAAAGTCCAGCAGAAGGTAATCACACACAAGGTCCCCATGCCCCGAAGGCAGTACAAAGGGATGCTGCCTAGCTTCAAAGAACAGGCAGGACAACCATCAGGAGAGTAAAATATACTGACAGGATGGCTGAAATGCTCCCTTGCAACCCCCCTACACTTTTATCGCAGGTCATGGCAAGCAAGTCATTCGCTCCATGGTGACTAGGCTCCACCAAACCCAGCACAGCAGGGCCAAGTAAACAGTATGCTGTGGGGACACCACACTTTGCTGATAGTCACAGGAATCACAAGTGACAGAGCAACAACAGCAGGTGCCAAATACAACTTGCACCCCCTCTATGTAAGCCCTCAACTTCTGAGCAAACTGCTTTTGGGTAAGGTAGAACAAAAGTCACAGCAAAGAAGAGTTTCAGCTGGATGGCCTGAGCAGCTGTGGGGCTGGCAGAGGACACATGAACCAAGAAAGCCACAGCTCTCCTTCCCTGGGAGGAAAGAAAGGAAGGACAAGCCTGCTCTGGCAAGCTGCATATTTGCCCAGGTTGCCAGAGCAGCATCCAGCCCCTAACGTAAGCCGCTAACACAGACAAGAACAGCTGCTGTAGGCAGAAGCAGTAGCTCAGGTCAATGTGGATGAATCAGACCTTCAGATACAGCAGCCTTTGGCTAGTAAGATACTGTCACAAATGTAGCTTTCTCTCCACCACCACCCCACCAGCCTGGTTGTCTCCTGATCTCAGAAATTCAGTTCAAGACCATATTATCCAAAGTGTAGGAAGGGTAGATTTAGACTCACCTGAACTGGCAACTGTATGTTTTACCTATCAAATGATAAACCAACGGAAGGAATAGCCAAATATCTTTAGAAAAGGACACTAACAGCATTTTTTTTAATTAAGATTTTCCCCACTGCCACTGTTCAGCCCTTCTTGGTTGGTTCTCCTCCTATTCCTTCCTGCCATCTATGACAGTTAGCTTCCAGCTCTGCTGACCTCGCAAGTCCTTCTTACATCATTCTTGCGTCTTTACCAATTTCTCTCTCCTTACAGTTGCCCTCCAAGACTACAGAATCTTGCCAAAATGCAGAAGATAAAACACATTCTTGTTGTCAAGTCAGCTTGTCCTTTTCACATATGGCACACAGAGTTTTGTTTCATCTTAAACTCAAAGCAACAAAGCTTAGCAGCCAGCTCTCATTATAGTATTACAGAAGTTGAAATTTTAGGCTTATTTAAAAAGGGTATTTAAAAATCTATATAGATTCAAGAACACTGGAAGGTAGTTTAAAAAAAAAACACATTAACAAAACTAAAGGCAAGAGAAAGATACAGCCTAGAAACAATTCTGCCATTTGTTTTAAGCTTTCTAGTAAAATAACATGGCCTTTGAGTTAACATTTCATTTATAACCACTTTAAAAGTATATGATTGCTCTGTGATTGTTCTGCTCCTATGGACGTTGCTGTTGGAAAAAGTCGAGATATGTATGTTCTCTAGTCAGTGCTCACCGATTCCCTAAAACAAAGGGCAAAAGACCCAAGGGAATCAGAAGATGTTTCTAATTGCTGTTACACTATTGATGAGAAGCAGATACTTACTCCTTGCTGCATAATCCCCACGTGCCAGGTACTATACAACTCACCAGGACATTCTCTCCCAAAGTTGCTTAAAACAAGCTGTTCTATTAAGCTTTACTGTTGTTAGAGATACCAAGGCTGTACAATAGTTATTAACCAAACAGAGAGAAAGTGACACAGTAACAGAATGGTTCTGCTGAAATTCATCACAACTGTCATTCCTAAAACTTCCAGGTACTTTATGAAAACATCCCCCCCCCCTCCATTCCCATCACATGCATAGAGACTGACGAGATACACCACTGCTAAGGAAACTTCACAGGTAAGCCTTGGCCAGGTCTTGACTATAGCTTCACTTAGTCAGGAAAGAGAATTTTAGTTAGAATTATTATGCCCAGAAAGATATGGAAAGATGGATTTCTTTTGGAGGCAGTATCCCATATCAAATCCATTTCCACCTAGAGAACAGCTACTTAGAACATTTTGTTCAAACTGAAAAATTTCCAGCCCTTTGATTACAAAGGCAACCTGCCAAGTGAGAGTATAAAATTAGCACATTAGTGCAGTAGTATCTTCCTTAGTCTGAAGACAGCTTCAGTGCCTCAACTGTGTGCCATAGTTTCACGGGGGTAAAACTGAGCTAAGACTAACTAGATTCATTCTTTCCTACTCCAGAGGCTCAGAATCACTTGAACAGCAGTGAAATACAGATATCAAGCCAAATTATGTCTACTGATGAAAAAGCAAGAACCGAGTAGCAGTAAGAGTGCGAAGGCAACCCTAGCACACAATGAGAACCACACTGCAATAGCCAACCAACACCACAGTAAGTGAACAGCACCCAACCATTTTATCCTTTGCTGCTGCAGGGTGTATTGCAGCACAGGTGTTTCCCACTGTGGCTTGCAAGCACCAAGTCAATTTTTCAAACCCTGGTTGTAACTGTGGCTCCCTTTAGAAATATAAGTTATTTTAAAAACGCATCATCAAAAAAAAAGGTTAAATACAACCCTTTTCCTTTTATTCTCATGTTTGATAAATATTTCAGCAGGCATCTACCCAACTTAAGCAAGCTCTGGGTGTGCACCTGCTCCAAGCTTTGTCCTAGCTCTGACAGCATGAATTTAACCCGCTGCCTTTATTTACACAGCCACTATATAGTCATTGGAAAGACTTCCCCTACCC
Organism: Phalacrocorax carbo; assembly: GCF_963921805.1. Classification (NCBI taxonomy): domain Eukaryota; kingdom Metazoa; phylum Chordata; class Aves; order Suliformes; family Phalacrocoracidae; genus Phalacrocorax; species Phalacrocorax carbo. The sequence continues at coordinate 26,496,270 of NC_087521.1, read as the reverse complement.
ACCTCTTTCAGAGATCCCAATGCATCTCCTCTTACCCCCTCCCCAGCAGCCATTGAAAATAATTTGCAGCAACATTTCTGCACCCAGTAGTTTCCTTCTCTTGAGCTAAAGGACACACTGCTACTCTGGAGGTATTGTTCTGGGCAACACAGCAAAGCAAGTGGTAACCAGACAGGACAGGATTCCACTCAACTGAGCTGCAGACAGTTGGTTTCAAGACGAGGTCAGCATTTGCTCCCAGAGCCTCTTCGCAAGGGCTCAGGTAAGAGGTCATGAAAATAGTCTCCTTCCCAGCATGTTTCAGAGCCATAAGGACTGCTTCCAAGCTTAATTCCCCGATACCTCATTTATGTTTTTATGACCTCTAAAAATATTCTTATTAGGGGTTTAAGAAGTTCTGTCTTTATTTCTCCCCCACCTTCCAAAGTAACTTCAGCAAGATGGGTACGGTAAAAGACATCAATTTGCCTAATGTAACTACTCTCACACACACTTTGCACAGTTTAAACATTTATAAAGATCCTCTCCATATACATCCATCCTTTCAAACCAGTAGCAGCCAGTCTTGAATTGTCAGGCAAAACAAGTGCTGCCAATCTCTGCTCCTGGACCAGCACATGGATGTTCCTCAGTCACTAGCTGCACCAGAGCAAACTGCAACACCTCCCAGCTCCACCACCTTTGCTTCCGCTCAAACAGGAAAAAGTAATTTTTCACCCAAGCAGGATGGCTGGATTTGTGCCTGCCCTGTTTGCACCACTTGGGCAGCATCTGACCTGCATGTGGAAGACAGCTTGCTGTTTCACCTGAAATTGCCCAAGAAAAGAAACCAAAGAAACAAAAAAACTGATCTCAGGCACTTACACTCCCAAGCAAATGGGGTGGGGGGGAAGCCATCTTAAGAACCAAATCAAGATACTAAAAATCCACCCAAAATACAGAAGGAGCTAAAGCACAATGCAGCAGTTTCCCAGAGAGCAGACGTGCTTCTCAGAGCCAGTAAGCACAGGAGGAAACAATTTGCCAGGCAACTCAGATCTTGGGCTGGAAGCCAGAGGACAGCTCTGAAAAACCTTCCCTCTGCCACCAAGTTCCCACCAGTAAGCCTCTCCCCCAAGTTAGTCAATACTTGTACAAAGTCTAACAGAAGAGAGGCAATGAGAACTTCAGATGAGATCCAGCTGTACCCCTCCAGCTCCGCTCAGTGCCACCCAACTCAGCACACCCGATGAGCCCAAGGCTGAGTCTACAACGAAAAGAGAAGAGGAAAAGCTCTTCAGAGCACTTGCCCATCCTCAGTGCATCACAACTCACTGCTTGCAGATTTGAGTCAGCCAGCAACCCTGAGGTTTGCTTTATTCACAAAAGAGACCTCCCCTCCAGACTCATAGGACAGGCTTCAGAGCTACTCACAGCCACTTGGCCTCAGTGCCCAGCAGGCAGGGGCCGACTGAAGGCTCCAGCCAAGCTCTCAGCCTGCCTGCAGAGCAGCCCTGGCTGCAGGAGAGATCAGCTTTCTTGCTTTTCTCACACCTGTTTGCTCACAGCAGCAACAGTTCAGGAGGGTGACACTACTGGCCAAAGAGACAGATGCTCTACCAGGCTAAAGCAGGGAGAAGCATTTGCTCCAAACAAGAGCAAGCAGCACCTTGAGGCTTCCACAGGAGAAGCTGAGGCACAAATTCTTCAGTGATGCAAAAAAGCCTTGAGAAAGGAGCCTGAAAAGGCAAAAATATCACTGCTATTGAAATACTTGAAAAGCAGGCAGATTCCATATCCAGAGAGGCATGCAAGTTTTTTTTAAAACTCTGGCCCTTAACAATAAGGGCCAGAATTCTGCTACACTTTCCCCTCTTTTAGAACGAAATTATAACAAAGTAAAAATCATGACCACTTTCTTCCAGCCTGAGAAGGAACTTGGGAGAACAACTACAATGTAGCTCAGGGACAAAGAAGGTGTCTCTCCTGGAGGTACAAAGCAGGGTGAAAGAGGGATCAGGAACATAGGGAAGCACAGAAATCTGAGCAGGGCTGGGTTAGTAAGAGGGTGGACAGATAGGATCTATAAACTGTACACAAATTATAATGAAAGTGGGAGAACCACAAATAGCAACTTAGGAAATATAAAAAAAAGCTGAGGCGTATTAAAGGAAAGCAATGCTCTCTTAAGAGAGTTGAATACAAAAATCTTTGGGGGCAAACCAAGCAAGCAGTTTTCCCCCCAGAAGTAGGTAATTTCTGGAAGGACAACTGCAGTTTTTTAGGATGGTCAGAGGGGAAAGGGGTTGCAGTGAGCCAAGGTGCAGAGAAAAAACTACTTCAAAGCAGTTGCTGTGGGAGGTTAAATTAGGTAAGAGTGTACTTTGCTAAGAAAGAAAGAGCAGGTGGTAATTGGGAGCATCTCTATAAATGGCCTTATTCCAAAAGGAGTGACAGTTACTGCACAGCAAATGTTTATAAAATGAAAAAAGATCCATTTAAACCAGTGGCCAGACCACAACCAATTACTGCTGTGATACAGGAAGCCAACTGCTGCAGAGACAAAGGTGTGCTGGAGCTCAGCCCTCAAGAAGCACGAGGCCCATCTCTCTGAGTTTGGGCCTCCAGTTCCCTTCAGGCCCCTATAATTTGCCATACATCCTCTGTCAGGCATTGATGACAAAAATAAGACAGGAGAACGGACTGCCCTTATTTCTTGAATAAGAAGTGCCAAAACACGAGCTTGAGACAAAGCATCTTATCAAGAAGAGATTGCCCAAGTTAAAAGGACACCAGCTCATCCAGCACATACCAGCAGCTACGCTAACAGTGTGCAAAAGCACTGTCAGTTTTGAAGGTGTTTACCTTGTCTTAGTCATAATTTTAAGTTTTTACAGCCAGAGTTCAGGAGTGGTCTTGTGATATTTTAAGCCAGTGACCTTTGTTTAGAGTGTATGTCACTTTTAGCAGTATCTATTTTAATTCATGCTACAACTTTTAGACTATATGAGCAGCACAATGGTTTTGCCTTGGATGGCACATCATTTTACTTTGCAGAACTTTGCTTTTAAGAAAAGGTTGCATCAAAACCTACCTGCTGAAACTCCCACTCACCCAGCCACCACGTACTCATTCAGATGTACAAGACGGGTTTCCCCCAAGGTTGCCTAGTGTCAGGGGACCCTTTTGGGGCTGGTTTCATTCTGCCAGCCTAAAGACAAAGACCCAGAATTTGGGGCGAGCCGAGCTGTCTTCCCCCACAAAAGAGGTAGGGTATCAGAATATTTTTGTTGTTGTTGTTAAGACTACTTAATCCACACATTGAGCTGGGTCTGCCTAGCAACAAGTTGGAGTTTTAAACTTGTATCATCCTACTTGTGTTCCCATGGCTACTGTCATGAACAGTGCGATGGCAGCTGCACAAATCAGCACAAGGGTCCCAGGAGGGACATCTTTAAGATTCCCAGACAGAAAACAACACTGAGAAAGTACAAACGCTACACCTGGTATGCCTGCCTGCCTTTACAGCCCTTTAACCATGCACTCCGCTCCCCGTGAAAGCACCCAGAGCAGCCCCCTCCAAGGGATGGAGAGATGTCAGCCAGGGGAACACATGTGCACACCGGTATCTACAGATCACCTGCACCATTTAGCACAAAAAAGAAGTTTGGATTACAGATGCAGCACTTTTAGCTTCTCACACAGCTGTTAGCAACCTAAACACAGAACTATATACAACTCCAGCCAACAGTAGCTGCTGCATGGGGCAGCTAACTCTCCACACAAAATTGGGAGTAGGTGAAAAATCCTGCCCGATCCCCATTCACAGGTGGCCAAGACTCAAATCGATGTCATTGATGAGAACAGAGGGATGAATTTAGACCCCCAAAGAAGGTGGAAAGTCAGAAGAGAAAACACTCCATATTTCAATGCAAGCTGCAAGTAAAGAGTTGCTTCAAAAGCAATGCTATTATGTAAACCAGACTTTCCCAGTCCTGCTGCTTCAGTTCCTCGAGACGGGAGACCATTTCCTACTCAGGAGAGGTTTTATTTAACCTTTATCCATCCCCAGTCCCCCTATGGATCTAAAATCTCTCTGTGCCCTCCCCAGAGACTCTCACCAGGGAACAGTTAAGAGAGGAGGGCAGGCATTGTGCCCCTGCATGCAAGCCTTGTTTATATGTATTCCTTCGGGATTTCTGAACGCAGATGCCACAACTATGATTACACATTTGTTACGTTGTGCTTTCATACTATGGTTATAAGTCTAGAAGGACACCAATTCAAGGTCACAAATACTAATAATTATTTTCAATATCCAACTTTCAAATCAAAGTCTGTACATGAACTAAACCCCAACTTGATAAGACATCTAGTCATCTAAAAGTACATGCACATGCTATCATTGCAGGTTATCGCAGGTACAGCAGAACTGAAAAGTTGACACGTGGTTAGACTCCTCTAATTAGACAGCTACACTACAAAAACAAGCCGTAGGCTCTCTCAGATTATTATTTGTGAAATCCATCCAGGTGAAGAGCACAGAGATAAGGGAGGTGGCAAGGAAAATTAAATTACTAAGGACAAAAAAAACTCAAAACCTTTCCCTCCTGCCCCTAATGGGGAAGGGGAATACTTTTCTAGAGATATACCTAGTTACCCACACATGGAGTACATACGAGCCCCTGCTGAGGTCCCCTAGCAGGTACCTGCATGATAGAGGACAGGACTGAAGGGGGAAGCATAGACTAGAATTTCCTCCCAAGAGGGGATTTTTGCAATTTTATCACACTGCTGCAGCCTCCTCCCCCCAGAGAGGCAACATTTACCAATACTTCCTTTATGAAGTTCAAAGAGCAAGCTGCTGCATAGAGCTGAATTTCTGAAGATACTTGGAAAGGTATGTTAAACTCACTTGTTTAGTCTAAGAACTTTACATAAGAAGTGAAGCAAATTCATTGAGTTTGACCTACAATACTTAAAGGCAGTCACATCACAGTCTTGCATTTCAAAACAGCGAGGGGAGCACAAATGCAACCCAATTCTAGAATATGCTGGAGAAACTTTCACTGCCTTCACGAAGGCTGAGCACATCCTCTTGCACTTTCAAAAAGCAGAAAGAAGTCAAAACTTTCATATGGGGCTATAAATTAAAAGCTTGTGAGTTTAAAGAGACACCTAATCTAACATTCCTTACAAAAGCAGGTTTTAAGACCAAGTTTAGTTTACAAATCAACTTTGTATTTTCAAGAATTGAATTTCAAACTGCTCTTTCAAGTTTCAACACTTAAGAATGTGGGATTGCTCATCTTCTTATACCATCAAGTCAAAGCCTCAAAAGACAAGGTCACCCAGTGCAGAAAGAGGTACAGACTTCCTATAAAGGGAGCATGCTCTTTCTAACTACCCCAAAGTTTTCCTTTTGATTTGGTCTCTAGAGTCAATTAGCCACTAGTCACCATGTCTCAATCTTACCTTACACTTGGAATGGGTAAGGCAAGCCTTGGCCACGACCAGAAATTGTTATATGCAAGGGAAACAGGAACGACTAGCATCAGCCACAAGTTTCTGAGGAGTCAATTACCTCAGATTTACCTGCCTGGCACATTATTTAAAAAGTGTATATTAAAGTTACAACACAGTTAAAATAATGCATAGGGATGTCCAACAAATCATTGTCACTTATACTACTCTGAAGGTATGTGACTGTACTAGAGCCCACTATAAGCCGCATTATACAGTGCACCTTGATCACAGAGGCAAAGATTTCAGAGCTAATTATAATGACTAATCACAGGGAGCTCTAAGCCTTCACTTGGCCAAGACACAGACCTAACTAGGGCTGAAAACAAGAGTTTTAAGAGCAACTCATTAAGCAGCAGGAACCAGCTATGAAGAACAAAGCATTCACTCTACCTAATATTAATTCCAGTCCAGCCATTAATACATTTGTCAGTACATGAGACAGCTATTACCTCCACATACAAACACTGCATGTGCCAGGCAGGGAAGGAAGCCACAGGCTTTGGCTGCACCGAGACTTGTTTGTTTACTACAGCATTCAGGTTTGAGAAGGATGTTCTCAGTACTATTTGAATAACAAGAAAGCTCCAAAGCCATGCCTTGGAATAAGGTGGAGCAGGGGCTAGGCTGACCACCAGCAGGCTCTGCACCCCTTCACAGGATGAGTGAACAGACCGGGTAAAAGCTAACTACTGAGCCACGCAGGCTTAGAAATGGTCTGTCAGGTGAACAGCCCAGAGATAAGAAAGGTATGGCACCAAACAGCTGTGCTCCTGCTGAGGTGCCAGAGATATGGACAATAAAGTTTCCAACTTGAGCACTACTCTTTTTCTCCAAGGCGGATTTGAAAAACAGAGGCTAAGGTGAAGTGTCAGCATCTACAAGTCAGCCTCATTCTCCTAACGTAGGTGTAGTGGGACTGCACCCTCTCCTGCCGCAGTGACTGGACCAGCAGTACATACTGGTGATGGAACAAGACGAGACTGAGACTCACCCACGCACCAGCAGAGTTGCCAGCACAGTATGGGGGCGGCAAGAGTCATCTCCCCCTTTGCTAGGGCTGCTGGGGACTAGCCTGACCTCAAGAACCCCTTTCCCTTGTACCTAAACGCTTGTGGTGTTGAGACAGATGAAAAATCAAGGTTTCGGCAACAGCTTTCAGTGGAGAACCTCCTGGGGAACTTCTCATCTGCTCCACAGTACAGCACATACAGAGAGGCCATGACTCGTGGAAGAAGGAGGGCAAGACAAATACAGCCCATGAGGGAGTAAGGGGCTAAGCAGACTACAGCTAGGGGGAAAAGACCTTCTCCTACCAGAAAGTTTAAGAGGACCCATAGTACCTAAATTTTCCACCACCTAATTAGGAAAACACACTTGCTGGGGACAATGCACGTCTCCTCAGACAACAGTGAAAGGACAGAGGCGCGTCTGGTTGATCAAGACACCAGGCAGCCTGTCAGCCCAAACACATTGGACATCAGTACATTATGGTTTGGTATTCCTGATTAGATCAAACATCCTCATAACTCTCCCTTCTTTTCCAAAGAGACTGTTGCACTAAGGGAGTTCCTGACTGTTGCGTTTAAGGCACAGTCATTTGCAGAGATGAGATAGCTTTCCAGGATACCAGTATTTCCAGTTTCAGGAGCTTGGTTTTGACTTTTCCACTCGCTTAGATGGAGATCCCAAAGTCTCACCTGAAGAGCACACTTTTTTCCTCACCCCATTTCTGAAGAGTCGGTTCATCTAAACACCATTTTCTCTTACAATCGTTGGGTACTTAGGCTATTTGCAAACTATTAGAACTGTTAAGAGCAGGACTGTTTGACAACAAATAAACAGAACAAGCTAGCTGAGAGTTGGACTTGCCAAGTGCAAGTCATAAGGGGACTTTTAACAACCTCTTGTTAAAGGTCTACATTCCCTATTGTGTAGAGCTCTATGTGCTTTGCCCAGAACCCCGCAAAGTAGCTGAAGACACAACCTAATGAAATCTGGCCTTTACATCCACCAGAGAAATACAGCTGTACTAGGGGAATCAGCCACCCAGGGCCTGTCCCATTAGTATACTCTCACCTTTGATCCTAAATAGACAGAGGGTGGGCGCATTTTAACAGCCAGAGTTGGATGGATGTGCTCACCAGCTTCCTCCCCTAACACACAGCCGTGCCTCCACTTCCCCATTCCAGATGAGAGACTGCTAGGGGGTTTTTTTGTTTTGTCTTTTTTTTTTTTTACCCTTCTTAGACACAACTACACTAACAGAGTTTCTGACTACATTGAAACTGGTTATTGGTTCCCCACCCCTTCATCTTTGGTAACACTGAAACAACGCGGTCTTGGGCACGAAAGAAGGCCAAGGAGTATCAAGTGGTTGTGCAGGAGCAGAGCACAGCTAACAGCATGGATCAGAGAAGGACGTCCTCAAGGATTAGTGACTTTCTGGCAGTGAGCACCTTCCAGCAGGCTTTTCTGCACCTACAGGTGAAAGCACTACAGAATTTCCTTCCACCATTTTCACTTTAACTGTAACAGTACATGAACAAAAAACTGGGAAGAGAGCAGCATTACAAACAAGGGATTGGAGTCTTACAAATGACACACATCCCAACTTCAGATCTCTGCAAGACACTATGGAGTCAAACCAGCTTTTGCTCATCTGTTTCCACTGGAAACAGCCCTGGAAGCTGCTATCCAAAGACGATCAACACAACTGATGTCCAAAGGCACAAGGTGTGACTTGTATTTTTACTGCCATTGCAATGAATGAGGGAATCTAAAGTTACACTGCTACAAGGGAGAAAGAAAAGCTCATCTGCCTTCAATACATGTCAAAATTTAACATTCAAAATTATTGAAGCTTTAATCTGTACTTAAATTCACTGGCTGTGTTACAAGTGCTCACTAATGTCTTCTTCCTCCTATTTTCAATGTTCCGATAGTATAAATTAATAAGTAACAAGTAAAATGGACAAGTACAATATCAGTGCTTCCCCATACAAAAGATTTTTATTTAGCTTTAGGATATGCAGTGTTTCCTTCCACTGAGTTTTTCCATTAACAGGACATGTGGGTTTCATTTGTATGGATTAAGAGAACCATAATAGTTTTCCCTCTTCAAAACCTTCAATGTCTCAAACTGGGAACTCACAAGAAATGCTGACCTACTGATACAAGCCTTTGTTTAATTCACAGAATTTTCAACTGGTAAATATTTGACTCTGAGGTCTAATAAGAGAGGAAATAGAAGAGACAATAGCAATTTTTCACATCGCATCTCTGAAATCAAGGCCAAACAGTGAAACACGGCTGAAATGCAAGTTTTACTGATTCTAGTGAGCTCTGGCATGGGATTTTCAGCCCAAAAAGTTTTGCCTGTTCTTCTCCCTAGTTGAATCAGCTTGTTTAATAAACATGCTGCCTCTGCAAAAAGCCTTGCCTTCACTGCACAACTATCCTTATTATACAAGTAATAACAGAAGTGTAAGAACTATACCAATAACAGGTGTAATTTTTTGAGAGAATAAAAGAAGTGGGATCAACGCAGTGAGAACTTACTTTCCCAAAGTAAGGGGAGACTGGGATGGGTATAAAAGATAGCAACATTAATTTTGGCAAAGAACTTTTATATGCTCTGGCCGCACATGAAACAGGCCTTGCCACCATAAAGAGATTTACTAAAGGAACTGCAAGTAAGGACCACCTCCTACGGAGGATTCCAGCCACAAGCATTTTTACACTCAAAGAATCACATCAGGCCCTTCCTTGGCCACTGCCACAGCAAGTTTTAGCCACAAGGAGAATTAAGAACTTGCATCAAAATATTTTAATCCAGAATGAGTTATTTTCTGGTTCTAAGGATTAAGCAAAAATAAAGAAGCACAAGCCTTAGCTATTTTCCTCACACACTGCTCAAACAAGGGAGAGACAAGCACTCTCTATCCTCCCTCATGCTAACTGAAAGGTGCTGAGGTCCCTTTCCTCCCTAAACCTAGGCAGTCATTGAGAAGACGCTCTCTTCACTTTCAGGCCATACCATCTGGTACTTCTTTACTCTTCTCTGGCTATTTAATTCAAGAAACCCAGATCAACATCCCACCACTGCCTTGCTCTACCTCTCTTTTCTCCCATAGCCTCACAGATAAGGATTTCAGAAAAGCTTTCCTGATTTTATTGCTCTTTGCTACAGCTCGCATGTGACTGAGAAGTGAAACAAAATTAAATGCTTTCTCTGCCCTTATGTATGGGGACAGGGGAACACCCACGTAAGAATGCTGATGTAAGAATCAGCAGTTACAGATATACCTCAGCCAAACCCGAGGTATAATTGAACATTAAGTTTAAAAAAAAAAAATACACACAAGGCCTAGGCTGTGCCATTTTCCCCTCAGACACAGCTAGAGCAGCATGAGCCCTCGGCATTTTACCAGCCAGCTAATCTGAAGGTGAAAGCCTCCGCAACACGACACCAAGCAACCTTCAAGCTTTAGGATCCTTTGGTCAACCAGTCCCTAAATTTCTAGTGAGAAACAGGCACAGCATCTGTGCACTCTGATAACACTGTTCCATTGATAAAACTTTTAAATTAACAGTGAGACAGGACAATTTAATAGTTTCAGTCAAAAGGTCTTAGTGCAGTGAGTTAGGCTTATTTAGGGTTTTGTTTCTTAAACACGGAAACAAAAGAGACATAACAAATAAACATGACATGACTAGTTAGCCTTCAGGACCAAGATCACAAAATTCATAGAATAACACTGCATTGCAAAATTATTCCTGGGTAATTCCACAGGCCAGGAAACCTCAACACACAAGCAGACAAAAGTTCACCTCAAACTTGTTAACTAAAAAGTATACTTTTAAGAATTACAAAAAAAAAAAAAAAGTAGAGAGGCCAGTAAAGGAGGATCTGATGCCCATTCAGGTCTTCAGAAGACTGATCATTTACTTCAGGTGAATCTACTAAGAGCTTGCTATATTAAACTGCACACACAAACAAGAGTGCCTGCTGATGCTGTGTTAGGGTATATATTACTCAGAAAAAAATTTCATTCTCCACATCACATACTTCCCCCTCCCTTCCACTCCAGATAGCACAGAAAGCAGTAACCTTTGTATAGGTCACTGTATGTAAGTTAAAACCAGAACAATGTATAACTGAACACATAGTAGTGAGGAAGGGGCACAGAGTATTTTTTTTCCACCTCCATCTATTATGTTAGAGAAATGAATTGCACAAAAGAGTGTAATTCACAGGGGTGACCGAAAAGCCCAAGTATTGTTGTGATACCTGGCTAATAGCCAGTGTGATGCGCGTTGTGTGTTACAGAAACGTTGCATTTGACCTACAGATTGAAAAACAGTGTCAACTGCTGCCTAACTAACAGCTCCCGCTCCCCCTCCCCCCCCACTTTTTCTCATCCTCATCCTCCTCCTCCTTCCTCCCCCCCTCCCTTCCTCCTCCTGGTCAACCAAGAAATGGAGTTCCCATGTGCCAAGACCTTGTATCTTATTTTGTCAAGAAAATGAAGGGGGAAAGGAGTAGGTAAAAATGATTTTGTAAATAAATACAAGTAATACTGAACTTAAGAAAAAAAAAATCCTTTTTGCCCCCTCCCCCCCAAGACCTTAACAGTTAAGAACAAGCATATATATTTAATAATTAAAAATGCATCCAACATATTAGTACACAGTCTGAGGATGATCCACAAGGAACCGTTTTCCTGAATCCACACAATAGCAACTCTCAGGATTATTCGATAAGGAGACACCGTGGCTTTCCACACCATTCTTTTTGTTTTAAGGCAAGAGGTGCGGAGGATTCAATTAAGTTTGGGCTGGGCAAAGGGACAACTCCAAACGCTAGGATCTCCAGACAGAAGGGTTTTCGCTAGCTTCAATCTCCACTTACAAAGAAAAAATACAAAAAAAATTTTTTGCTTAGATTTCAAACTAAGGAGGTCAACAGCCTGTCTTTCTATACACGGAGATACATCAGTACTAACGTGCTTCCAGCACCTGCCTTTCAGCACAGCCCCAATTCCTTTGTTTGCTCAAAATTTGCTTCCATACCACTTTAAATTAGCTTACAAAGAACCGCAGCAGAATAGCTGGAATGTGAAACATTTTTTTTTTTTTTTTTGGGAGGGGGGGAGGCGAGCAGTTTCTTAGGAGGAGAGAAAATTAAAATACAGACCCAAGTAGGTTCTAAATACCTCCAGAAAAAAATTATATTTACAACTTGATGTCTTCTAGTTCCACCCCTAGCACTGAGCCCACGGACACACGAGTCCAGGAGCAGGAGTGGGGGGAAGAAAGAAAGAAAAAAAATAAAAAAAACCACCACCCAACTGCCATCTCCTGCCTCCCCTCAGCCCTGCCAGCTTCCCTGTTCCTCCCTGCCTGCAAAGCGCCCTCTGGAAAGCATCGAGACTTCTTTTATCAACCGTGTGTGCTGGGGGGGAGAAGAGGGGGGTGGTCCTTGTTCTTGCTCTGGGTGTTTGGGACTGGAATTAGAGGGGATTATTTTTGGACCCCCTCGATTATTTCTGGAGCCCGGGGAGGAGGGGGTGTACACCCCTCCGGGTCCCCCTCATCGAGGGGGTCCAAAGCAATGGGGGGGGGGGGGGGGGGGTCGGGAAGTCACCCCCCCTAAAAAATAATAAAGACTTACCGGGGTCGAAATCGGGGACCACCGCCTGGTACTGCGGCCCGACCCTCATACCGCCGCCAGCTGAAGGAGGCAGAGGGAAAAGCGTTACCCGCGTGGGCCCGCCCGGCCCCTACCCCCCCCCCCACCCCCCCCCCCAGTTAGCACACACCGCCACCCCCCGCTTCTCACCGTGCTCCTCATCGCTGGAGGACCCCGAACTACCCTCCTCCCAGGAGTTGCCGCTGCTGTTGCCGTTGGGGGCGGCGGATAAACTTTTGCTACCGCCGTTGTTGTTATTATTCGCGCCGGCGGCGTTGTGGTTCCTGCCCCGCCGTTTCCCCGAGACCTCCGGGCCCTTCTCGATCATGGCTGGCATTTAGGGGAGGAAGGTGGGGGGGGGGGGGGGGTGGAGAAGAAGGGAAGGGGGGGAATCAGAGTTTAAAAACTGCGTGGGGGGGGCTGGGGGAGGCGCCGAGGGCGGGCGGGAGCCGGGGCGGGCCGGTGCGCGGCGGCGGCGGCGCTGCTGCTACATCCCCCACCACGATCGCCCCGAACTTTGAGGCTCATCCCAGCCCTGCGCTGGGACTCCGTTCAACCTGCGCTGCTGCCTGCGATCGACTCCGCCTTCCCCCGCTCCCTTCCCTTTCAATTGGTTAAACCTACATTTTGGGAGGCCAGCCCGCTTGCCCATTGGGCGACGTTTCCTGTCCATCGTGGCGGCCCAGCGCTTCCGTTTGCTGGGTTAGGTGGAGGCGTATCGCCGGGCTGTACGTGTGCGGGCTCCGCTGTCTCTCCGCCCCCCGATACCTCTTCTCCGAGGGCTGAGCCGGCAGCGGAGCGAGGGGGGGAGAGGCGGGTTCGCACGCCCCCGCCGGAGCGGCGCTCCCTTGGCCCGGCCCGCGGAGGGGGCGGCAGCGGCGTCCGTTGCCCCGCTGCGAACTCAGCCCCCGGGAGAAGGGTAGCTAGGGACTACTTTGCGTCCCTTCCCCCCCGCGGCGGAAGGTTACGGCGTGGTTTGAATGGGATTCCATACAAAGCCCCCGTTGCCCGGGGTCCGGGGGACGCTGTTTGCGGGCGGGGTGGGGTCGGTTGGAAACGGGGCTGTGGCGCCCGACCCGGGCGGGACGGTCCCCGTCGGCGGGGGCGGCTGCTCTGCGGAGTGGGGGGAAGGAGGGAGCCCCCGGAGGGGTTGGAGGAACCCTGGAGACGGGAGTGCCCTGAGGGGAGGGCGGGAGGCGGCGCTGAGGTGCGGGACGGTGGGGGAGGCTCCCTCTTCCCGGGAGCGGTGCCCCGGGGGGATGAGGGCGGCCGGCCGGGAGACGGGCACCGCACGGACGGGGCCGTCAGCCGCAGCCCGGAGCAGGACCAGGCCCCGTCCGCGGGGTGCTGCTGCTCGCCGGGGTGCCTCACACAGCCACATGGAGCCGCTGGAGACCTCGCCCCGGGCTCAGGTCGCCCCGAGGTCCCCTCAAGTAACTCCTGAGCTCCCCCCTTCCTCTCGGGGGGGGGGGGGGGGGGCTCTTCGGCCAAGTCACGATGCGCTCTCGGGGCCCAGCGCGAACAACAGACCCCACGCCCCAAATTTCCCCGTCTCACGCCTTGCCAGTGAGACGCCTGGCTGCCCACGCAGCCGCGGCGGCGTGGCCGGGGGTCTCGGGTCGCGGAGCAGCCCCTCGGGCTTGCCAGGGCCTGGCGCGGCAGGGAGGCCTCGGCACATGGCTGCCGTCGGAAGAGCGGGCGCTGGGAGTCGAGGGCTGCATCATGCTGCGTGTTCGTGCTTTCCCCGCGTCTAATCCGATGCTGCCCTACCATCACCCTCCAACAGCAGCGCTCCCAAAACTGGGAAGGCGCCCGGGCGAGGGACGAGGGAAGGAAACAAAAGGGGAAGTGAGACCACTTTTCCTTTCCTGGTTGCACGACGGCTGCTGCGTTCTCCAGGGGAAAATCACTTCGGGGGGGAGATGGGGACACGGACCCAGACCCGTGCCGAGAAAAATGGGCAACAGAAGTGTACAAACTGCTCGCGTTTAGTTGCGACTTGAACTGTACAGCAGGGTGAGGGGAAACAATACATAATCATGGAAAGCAGCTTGTGGGGTGTGTCTTCTATTTTCATTCAAATTAACCTCTGTAGCAAGTTTTTTTTTATTGGCCCGTGCAATTAAAAGTGTAATTTGACTAGCAGCGGTTATCTCATATCAGACAAACTGTCCCCAGCCACTCCCCTCCTCCCTCTGCCATTTTAATCCAACAGAATTTGCACAGGGGGAGGGGGAAAGAGCTGCTGAGGGAGAGCTATGGTCTCCAGTACTGGGCTTACCCTTCCCCTTCTATATTGTGCTTGAGATTATCAACATCATTTCACTTCTAGATAGTAGTTTGGAAAGGATCCTCCTTAATTTTCCTGCACTGTTTGCTCCATTAAAATTAGGGAAAGAAATACCTTTTTGAAATGCATGTTAGTTTCTTTCAGCCTAGTGATCTCTTCAGTATTTACTTTCCCCTCCATACTCAGACTGTGTGTTGTATGTATACACCACTGATGCATAATCAGTTTCCTTCATGCACACGTGCATGTACCTGTGAGTATTTATTCAGCACACTTATTTGCAGCACAAAAAATAAGTTTATTTACATTACATAAAACAATAACTTTTTCTAGCTCACTAAATTTTATGAAGGTGACTCTTGATCCCATGCTCTTTAAAAATACCAGTTCTAAATCAGGGGCATAATTAGCGATGCTCTTAAACCCCAGAACTGACAGCCACAAATATTTCCCAGCGCGAAGTGTATTGGTTCTTTAGCGCAGAATACATTTTCATGATAGACAGGAATGCAAACACGGCAGAGCGTTCATTATCCTTCTCTCTACTCCAATATTGCTACTCCAGAAATGCAAGGGCTGGAAGGGAACACCCGATTTTTCATTTAAAAATGGACTGAGTGAAATTCGAAAGGTTTTTCTCCGTCTGCTTTGCAGGTCCCAGCCCTGAAAAAAAAAAGCCATAGCTCACCCAAGGATTAGACTGAAGCATACCTGAGTATTCAGCTTGAACTTGAACCTGAACCTGAGACCACACATGTGCTTACACTGACACGTGTGTACGGCATTGCAAATCAGGTCCTAATTTTGGTCTTCCTTCACTTCCTCTCCCTCCCTCCCTCCCTCTCCTCCTGTCTTCACAGACACTACCTGCTTAGGCCCTAGGATTAAAATCTAAGTCAACCATCTAAAATATTTATAACACAATTGCACTCTTTTAAACTGTTGAAATGACATTTACTGCCAGCACTTCACAGCTGTTTGCCTCTCCTAAAGCCGTGGCGGCGGCCTTGACCCTCCCAGGCATGGGGCTGAGCAGCACCATCCATAGGAGCAGGAGCGGCTGGAGGAGCAGCACATCCCCTGCGGCCCCACCTCTGCTTGGCAGCGCCCTGACAGATGCCACCCAAGCCAAAGCCATCACCCGGGACAGCCAGGCACGCTCTGCCACTCCCACCGCTCACCAGGCCACTCTTACCCCGGCAGAAGACAAGGAGATGCCCAGGAGCAGGAGCGGATCGGTGCTCCCCTGGGTGCCAAGGGGTGCGTGTGAACTGTGCATGTGTGTCTGTCCCCAGAGCAGGAAGTCTCAGGCTGTCACCGTCACGGCCAGTTTGCACCTGTCACAGCTGTTGTCCCAGGCCAACAACACCCTCTTCATCCCCAGCAGGGCTACTTTTCTTTTTCATACCTTCCTGCAGAAACTCATGAGCCCTGACTATAACATCCGTGATGCTGATGGAGCTTTTTATTTCTAACCATTGAGAAACCTTTTCGTGTTTGTGTTTGCTTCCTTAAGAGTGGCATTGGGTTTCTTTCTGCTTAGGCCAAAAGCCTGAAGGTTTGAGAGTGTCCCAACACAGCGCTACAGATTTTCACAGAATCACAGAATGGGAGGGCTTGGAAGGGACCTCTGGAGATAACCTTGTCCAACCCCCCTGCTTGAGCAGGTACAATTTGGTATTGTTCCTGAAGGAAATTTTGAAAAATTATTTTCTGGCCATAAAGAAAACTCTTCACAGAGTGTAGGCGAGCGTGCACACAGAGACTGTACACAAAATACAGAACTGTATTTTATTTTTCAGCAGCAATGGTGAATGCACGTTTTGCAGCCTCTGATCACTGCAAATGCCAAAAAAGCAACAAATTCTAATCCTCCGGCTCACACCACTTGCTCTGGAGAAACACGATGTTAAAACGTCACTATTTTTAAGTTCTGCAAGATGGGAAAAATGAGGGGGAAACACCATGAGCACTAAGAGAGCGTCTGGTGGGTACGAGGTCTTGTTTACCTGGATCAATACTTCATTTAGACACATTAGGCTGTGACACTGCACGTGACGGTACACACCCGTATGTCCTGCCGAGGCTCATCAGGCTGTGTGTGGGATCAGGAGGAGTTTCATATACAATCTGTAGCAGACTGAGTCACATAATGCAAGGATGGTGTTTTTCCTCGCCCCTGAGCTTGCTGCAACTTCCGGACATTACAGTAATGTAATCGTTAACCTGTTCAGCTGTTTAGATATCAGAGCAAAAGGAGGGGAGGGAAAGCCTTTTCCTTATAAAGACGCTGTCACTGTTACGTGTTTGCTCTAGCCTTAACACGTTAGAGCAGGCAGGACTGTCGTTTTCAATGATTTCTTGAAATTTGGTTATCTTTGTCAAAGGCAAAGCACCGCTCCTTGCCAACTTTTCAAAGAAAAATTTTTATTGTCATTAATCCTGTCAGTCCCACAAGTAAAACACAGATGAAGTAGAAACACAGCTGCAGTGCCCAACAACTGAGCAGCCCTCATTCCCTGGAAAAAAGCAAAGCGTCTTCAGCCTCTTTCTTGGTCTCCTCCCTGCCCAGGTGAGTGTTTCATGCCTTTCACCAGAACAGCAATGCTCGCTACGCGTCCCTGGGGCTGCCGGTTCTCGCAACAAAGGGTTACATGAGCTAAAGCCATTCCCATTTGCCCGAGTTGTAAAAAGCGCCTCTCACCTCCTGCGTATTTTATTTTCCTTGAAAACAGACACACTAAAAATGCTTACCCCAGTGAGAATGTGCCTGTGTGTTTACACAAGTGTATATATATATATGTGCGTATGTATATACACACACATATATTTGGTTACTAGTAGTAGAAGGAACAATTAATCACTCTCTAAACTGATTGTTTTTAATACTGAAAGGCTATTAATCAGGAAAATGTTACCCTTTGAGCAAGATGTTTATAAAGTCAACACTATGGATTGGTTTTTTTTTCCTTGGTGCTAAGCTGCCTGCTAAAGCAGAGCGGAAATCAGGTTTATAATCTCTTACATTAGAATTTCGTGCTCCAACAACAATTTTGGCTGGAATTTGGAAGGAATGTACGGGAGTTGATGCCTGGCTCCCTTTGGTTTCAAGGGGGCTTAGGTGTTCAAAACCCAAATCTCTGGAAGCATTTCAATGCCTGAAGATGTAAACAGACATCATATGCAAATCTCAAAGCCACCTCCTTGTGCTGAAAAAAATCCCAAGGAGCATCTAATTTCATATTAATGTAACTAAAACACCTTAAAAATCTGTCCCTAAATCTCTGCACTCCTTTGGAAATTTGTCCTTGGAGCCTTTGAGCCTGAAAGCTGCTTTTAGAGAAGGAATAATATAGCAAATTTTAATCCAAACTTTTATTTCCCACTGGAGAGAATGGCTCATATCCTGTAGTGAGTGGGAGGCCAGCCGAAAAAATACAGGGAGGACTGTGGTGGGAGTGCAAGGGTGCAGAGAGGCAGCTGGGGTTGGATCAGCTGCGGGGCTGGGAGGGGGGAAGCAGAAGGGCTGCTGGCAGCTGCGGGGTGAGATGGCGGAGTCAGGGGAGCTGCAGCAGCAGAGGAAACCCTGTCTTGGCCTGGAGCAGGGCTCCTGGCTGCCCTGTGGCGAGGCAGTAAGAGCTGGTCTTGGGAGGAAGGAGAGGACGGGATTGAAATCCTGCACAGGCAGAGGCTTGTGATGCCAGGGAGTGCAGTGGGACAAACACACGACCACTTCGCAGCACACGACCTCTTGGCATGTGCAGAGTTGCAGAGAACACCCTGTCTGTCCCAGCAAAGTGTTAACATATACCCCAGTAGGTTTGTTTCAGCGTCTGCACTACGAGCTATTTCACAGCCTGTGAAGCTGAGTGGAACAGAAATCACCCATCTGTACACAGTATTCCCAGCCACCCCATGTTGCTCCCACAGAACTCCCCTCTCTCCTTTTCCTCCTGGGAGCTTCTCTCAGCTAATTAAATTTAAGGCTGTTTCCCCTCAGCTCCCCCACCTCCCCAGCCAGTGGGGCTCCAGAGCAGGGGTACCCCCCAGCAGGCAGCACCCAGCGCAGGCAGCTCCTCTCTGCCTCCGACCTTGCACCCCTGAGCAGCCCTGAAGAAGACCACAGGTGAAAAAGTGGGAATGGACAGCAGTGAGAGGGGGTGAGACAGGAGCTAGGCTCTGGTGTTATTAACCCCTCTGTAGCTGGTGCCTTCTCACAGAAACCAAGCCTTAAATGAGGTGGGACAGGCACCTTTCCCTTCCTGAGGATGAGGGGGAGGCAAAATCACAGTAGAAAGCCTCAGATAGCTGATGAGTTTGCTCCACTGTGTTTAAGTAGAAAATCTCCACATCAGAAGAGAAACACAAGGTGCATCATCACTTCTTAAAGAAGAAATGGGGAAAATAGATTTCATTTTCGGGAGCCACTTCATCATAGGGACGATTGCAGCTAGCACAAGCACTTACCTGGGAAGATACCACTCTATTTTTATAAAGTTATTTCATTTCACTTCTCTCCATCATCACCATCTCAGCAGCAGAGCAGCCAGCACACAATGCTAAAGTCTGTGAGGGGAGATGGAGTTGCAGGGGACAGCTGTTATCATTTTCAGGGTGACCAGGAGTCCAATAACTTCATTTTTCTCACAGGAGATTTCAAACAAGAAATGCATACAATCCCTTCGGGGAGCTCTTTGTCACGAGACCTAATGGGACAAAGATTGGATGCTGCACATTAAGAGACCCAGGAGTTTAACAGTAGATATTAATTTTTAGAGCTTTGCAAGGAATACACTTGCACTTCAGTGTTTAAATCAATCTTTTCTTTTTTTTTTTTTTGAGTGAGAGAAGAAGCTTTCCCCAGGAGCAGCTACTTGCACAGTGCTGTGGCGTTTCCTGTGAAGAACACTGCTAGCAGCACGGCCAACAGACTAAAAGAAGCACGGTCCGGATCCAGGTGGACAACTCCTCCATGTGAGACCCTCCATGGTGGCAGCTTTCCAGGCCCTGTGTTGCTGGGATCCACTGGTGGGAGCAGAAAAGGCAGCCCAGAGAGAGGTGTCCCACCTTTGCAGCCTTGCAGGCAGCCCCTCGCCTGCACCCTCCCATGGAGGCACACTCATGTCCGGGGCCCCAAGGGAAACCCTGCAGCAAAGTCCCTCAGCTAGGCGATCTCCTGCCTCCCTGGGGGTCCTGTTCACTTGCCTTGCTGCTATTGTGGTAATCCCAGCAACAGGGAAGAGAGGTCCAGCTGAGAGGCAGCTGCTTGCTCCTGAAATCCTACTGAAAAATCCCTGGTTTGACTTTCTGCCAACACAGCCCCCTTTACCTCACCATTCAGCCCAATCTCTTCCCACAACATAGGATGATCTTAGGTAAATTCAGCCAGGGGTATCCTACAGGGCCTCTGACCGCTGGCAACCCCACAGCAAAGGTGACTGTTAGAAATTAATCTGAAATTGCCCTCAAAATGCTTAGTTGTAGGTTCAAGCAAACTTTTCTAAGAGAGGAAAAATGTATAGGTTGGTACGTCCATACAGACATGTGGGAGTGGAGAAAATTGTCTTATTCACATCCTTCTCATGTACGTGGGGATCACTCTGCTGAAATCCCTGGAAATTCCCTTTGTTGTAAAACCAGTACAAGTACAAGAAGGCTCAGGCTCAGTATTTTCCTGAACACACCCCTGAGGCATAGCACTCATCAGGACTCTAGTGCCAACCTTTGATTTTACATTCCCTTCCATTTATTCCAAATATAACCTGGAAATCTCAAATGCTAGCAATCTTAGGGGGAGGAGAGGAAAAGCAAAGTTAGTTCCTCACTGCTATTTGTCTGAAGAAAACTTGCAACACCAAGAAAAGAAAAAGAAAAAGAAAAAGAAAAAGGAAAAGGAAAAGAAAAAGGAAAAGGAAAAGAAAAAGAAAAAAAAGAAAAAGAAAAAGGAAAAGGAAAAGGAAAAGAAAAAAGAAAAAGAAAAAAGAAAAAGAAAAAGAAAAGAAAAGGAGAGAAGAGAAGAGAAGAGAAGAGAAGAGAAGAGAAGAGAAGAGAAGAGAAGAGAAGAGAAGAGAAGAGAAGAGAAGAGAAGAGAAGAGAAGAGAAGAGAAGAGAAGAGAAGAGAAGAGAAGAGAAGAGAAGAGAAGAGAAGAGAAGAGAAGAGAAGAGAAGAGAAGAGAAGAGAAGAGAAGAGAAGAGAAGAGAAGAGAAAAGAAAAGAAAAGAAAAGAAAAGAAAAGAAAAGAAAAGAAAAGAAAAGAAAAGAAAAGAAAAGAAAAGAAAAGAAAAGAAAAGAAAAGAAAAGAAAAGAAAAGAAAAGAAAAGAAAAGAAAAGAAAAGAAAAGAAAAGAAAAGAAAAGAAAAGAAAAGAAAAGAAAAGAAAAGAAAAGAAAAGAAAAGAAAAGAAAAGAGAAAAGAAAAGAAAAGAGAAAAGAAAAGAAAAGAAAAGAAAAAAGAAAAGAAGTGAAGTTTTGGAAAATGCCATGATCTGGTACCTCTTAAACTGACAATTTGAAAAAGGGCTACATTCCTATCTGCCCCAGGCTTTTACAGATGCATTTCCCCTACCCTCTCCCCCAGCACTGAGCACATGGGGTGGATGGTGTTTCTCAGTGGACAACTTGTTGGTACCTTCTCACAGCTATTGCGCTGCTGGGATTCATCTGAGGACACCAGAAACGTTGCACCAAACTCTTCACTCAAAGACAAAATCTTTATACCATGGTCTTCCTCTTCTCAGTTACACTGGTGTAAATCTAGAGTTTACACTGATCCCAATCTGCTCAGAAGTGCTGGAAGGCTCTGGATTAATATCAAGCACAGGCATCTGCCTCCTGCTGTTTCTGTGCCTGTAGTATCAATAGTGATTTAGAAAATTATTATTTCTGTCCAGGCTATAATGACTTTGAAGGAACAGTTACAGCCTGTTGTGCAAATGTGAACAATACTCGCTTTTTTAAAATGTGGATTCTTCATACGACAGGAACTAATGGCCCTTTCAGAGCAGTTATGGTCTATCTTGTCAATTTGGTTTCTATTCATGCATGCTAAGTGAATTTTTATAGCCGAACTAGGAGTCCTTAAAAATGGGCCTTATACTGGAAATGCAGATGTGACTTACTGTGAGTTGTGCTAGGAGAGCATCCCTGCCCCTGGGCAGAGCCAGTAAATCAGAATTCCCTTTCTCCGTGCAAATAACATGACTCGCAGGCACTCTTTCATCTGCACTGAGAGGCAGGAAGGAGAGGCAGAATTAGCCCCTCATTACAATAATGTTTCTCACACTTTCTCCAGCTACTCTCTGCAGGCATTAGTAGAGGGGCCCTGGCTGCCAGAAATGCTGAACACCTACATCTCTCCAGTTAAAAGAAATCAGAGAGCAGGGTGCTCAGTGGCTCTGAAAATCAAACCCACAAAGCTTTAAACAAAGGCCTTTGTACTATTAAACAAAAATAAAAAAAAAAGGCAGACTCACCTTGCCTTTATTCTTTACTGTGAGAGCTTTGTTGTGAAAGAAAATTGTATATTTTCCAGAGTATCTGATTTCTCTTACAGCTTCCCCACTATAAACTGTACTGCATACATACTCACATCAATACATTTACCTGCCTGCTTCACAGCTGGAAAGAAAATGAAGCCATCTCAATCATCTTCACATTCAGCAACAGAGAAAACTGACTCTTTTCCCATTCAGCGCCAATTATAATGTGAAATGTGGATAATCTGATCTCCACTAAATATTCCAATCACTTACATTGTCCAGAGTGGATACACCTCCATACTCGGTGGCAACCTGAGCCTTTCTTAAGACTAGAAAAAGCAAGAGAATAGAGGCTATGCAATCTTATTACTTATTTATTTAAAACGTTGTAGCCGTGCCTCCCTTAATCTCTTGAGTCCTTACCCAAAACCTGTGTAATGAGCAACATCACAGGACCTGACCATCAGCAGGCATGACAGCTCCACTGAAATGAATGCATTTCTACTGATTTACAGCAGCTGAGGATCTGGCACAACATATCCAGGGAGTACCTACCTCTCCAGAAAATGAATACACCTCTGACAATGTCTTCCCAAGGTATTTCTCACAGATCCCTTGCCGTAGTGCAGTAGAGGCCATCCCCACTCCAGCTTCCTCCTGTCTCCATTGCTGCACCAAGTGCCTAACCACCTTGTCCTCATCTGAAAAGGCACAGAGCCAAACCTGGCACAAACCGATCAGATATGTACAAAGGAAAATCTTGACAGCATCTGTGAATAGAGTTTAAGAGAAAGGAACAAAATAATACCACATATGTTAACAAATTGAAATGGTAGCTATGGTGACCACGAGCAGACAAAGAACAAACCATTTTGACTGAATTCAGCCAATTCTTTCTGACAACAAACTGCAAGTAAAAAGCAAACTTTTAAAAATCCCTAAAGAAATAATTATAAAAAATCTGTTTGGCTTGTTTGCTTTTTAAATTTCAGTTGCAGCTACTACATTAAACCTATTAATAATTGATGTAGTCAAATACTTTCCACCAACTAAAAATGGGGATTTTCTCACTGTAAAAAAAATATTTTTCATTGTTTGCATTTTCAAAAAAGAAAAGGCAAGGAATAGTTATTGTAAAATGACAGGCATTCATAATTCAGAGCATTTTCTTGTGCATGAGAAAGTGTCTGGGTTTTGTAGAATAAAGGTTTGTTTATAAAAGTTGGATTACTTTCCCTATCCTGATATGAAGCACAGCTATGAAAAATTACTGTCCTGTTTATTGTGTCAAACGTCTCAGAGTCTCTTTCCTCCAGTGTGCCTGACATTTTTTTCAGCACTACACTGACGCTGACGCTTGGTGCTCTCCCATCAAGGGCTGGCCGGTTGTGCCTAGGGGAACTGAGCCGAGTACAACATGAGGACAACAGAGCTGAACTATTGAGGGATGGAAAAGCTGCCTACCAGCTGGAAATACGCAGGCAGGAGATGGGGAGGATTACACCAGTGCCAGCACAGCATAAGGCTGCTCAAAGTGATGCACAGCTGCTTGCTTGCTTGTAAACTCCCACCCCAAGAGGCTTGAAGGGGCCGGAGGAGGCTCCACAGTGAATGTCATGCTAGAGACTCCAGCATGTTGCCTGCTGTGGAGCATCCCAGGCACACCCCAATGGAGACCCCGCTGCCTGCAGCTGCTCAGATTTAGCCTGGAGACTGCTTCTGTACAACCAAAACAAATGATGCTGCCCCTGCACCCCCTCCCACCACGCAGCCACACTCACTGGGTATAATTCCAGAACCCAATGCCAAATCTTACTTCTAACCTGTAGCAAAGTTGCTGTTATTTCCCTGACTGAGTGCTTAATATTTAACTCTGTGTGTTCAGTACCTTCTGCAGACCGTAAAAGTCATAACAATATAGATTTGCAACATAGCTGTGCTTTTGATGCTCCAGGAGCAGTAACTTCACATTTCTGTAGTGCACGGACACTCTCAGCTCTACTCTCACATTTTCATTTGCTGAAGTTCGTTGTTCTTTAAAGAACAAAAAACAAAAGCAAACTTTTCTAAAAGTGCCCACCATTCAAATGCCGCTCTCTTTATCTGTTTGCTGACTGAGGCTCTGATGTAGCCTTCCGTAAATTGAATTAAGCGTCCGCTATGCCATCGCTGCCTGCGTGATGAGGGGCACTTCACCAACGGCTCTGTTCTTCCGTTCCCCATACACTAAAACCGGACTGGCTTTAAGGCCTTTCACTTCTGCCTAGCATGGCCCTTCCGTGTATTCTCCACCCACTCACTTTGCTTTCGTTCTTGCCAGTGCAGAGGGCAGGTCCTCTGGGACTCTTCCTTACTCCATGTGGGTACCCCAGGAGTAGAGCTGAGCACAGGTGCTCCCTGTCTTTTTTAAAGGGAAGGCTAGAGCAATAAGCATTCAGTCCCTCACAGACTCACTTGCTCAGTCTGTTTGCTTCAGCTGTAGCTCAAGTGCAGCAAGAGCACATGGAGGGGGGAAGAGGAAAAAAAATAGTACTTTTTCTTTCGGTATTGCGTGGAAACAGTAAAGAAACAGTTATTTTGACTTTATGTACAGTAAACCCTCACTAGATGGCTCCTTACAGCAAGTAAATATAATCTCCACAGAAAGAACTTTGATGTGGCATAATCTGTGCGAGAATGGAGATAGCGGGATGCTAACTGGGCTTTATCGCTAGCTGAGCATTTTGTGTGGAAAAGCAGTATGTAACATGGCTGTGGGTGGGTGAGCAAGTGATCATTTACACGAATTACGAATGACACTGCTCCGTGAGTTGTGAACTGTGAGTCAGATGGGCACGGGCATCTCAGGCACATCAAAAATACCACTTGCCCTTTTCTGTAGGCTTTTAAGTTAATCCATGTCACATTCAGCTTTCTAATTCAGAAAGCAGAACTGGGCTGTGGTTGGGGGTACCAGCAGTGGAGATCCTGGGGAGAAACAGCTGATCCCAGAAGCCAAGGTGATAGACAGTTTCAGGCTGAAACCCTGAATGTCATGCAATCACTCCTAAAAGAAAGAGGCAACGCTCACTTCTGAAACGCTCCCCCTTACCATCACAAGAAGACGTTATTTATAATGTGTGTATTGGCAGGATGTTCTGGGCAGAAGAACAAAAAGAAATGAGCTGTCATCTGCAGTTAACCTCTCATTCATACATCACTGTGTGCACTCGGTGGTTCAAGGTTATGCAAGTTGATTGTGCCCTCATTAACGAGCAGTGTTAATTGGTGTCTATCCCGCGTTGAGATAAACATGTATATTACGTGTTAAAAGCACTGCAGGCTGTGAAGGAGCTGTACAGTGTACAAATGTATACATAGGGAACTGCAGGCAGGGATCACATTGTGAAATGCTAGGTCTGACTTAAATCCACCAGGAATTTCATTCTGGACAGCCCATGGCCCTGCAAGACAGCCCGGCACTGACTCGAGGGCCAGGTGATTTCTGCTGGCAGAGCTCTGCCACCGTCCCTCTGGCTACCCACCCCGGCCCTTGCTGCACCCCTCAGCACTCTGCCTACAACCCACATTTCAAGGTGGATCAGCAGTGATTTTAGTTTCCCTTATACCACCAGGCTGTAAGCTCTGGCCATCAGCAGCTGGCAGACAATATAACTGTCCAATGTGGCAGGGCAAGCAGACACAGCAGATGTTGTCCATCCCCATATAAACTGCCCCTGCTCAGGAGTCAGTGGAGTTAGGTCAACTCCTGGTGTCCCTGTCAGCTGCCCTAATGGCTTTATCCAGCCTCTTCCCTCTCGCTTTCCCTTCTGCCCACGTGCTGGCGCAGTGCTAACTCGGGATGAGCTCAAGTACACAGATCGATCAGCCTCGCCTCTCCTGGTGAGTGACAGAAAGCAGGGTCTGAAACGGTGGCAAACTTGCACATAGTGAAAAGACCTTTTATTTTTTTCCCAAGAGCTGCTGAAAATCAGCACAGGTAAATAACCTTGAGCCAGGTCATAATCAGCATTGATGCAAATATACAGATTAGAGAATTACAGCAATTACATTAAATAACTTACTGGAAAAATTTCATTATAAATGCTCAAAAGAAGAGAGTCACATGCCTCATAAATGAGCACAAGTCATGCCAGACCAGTGCAAGAATTTACTGAAAAAGCAATATTTGATCATGTAATTAATGGAGCTGTTATCTCCCCATAACAACTCAGAGCTTAGAGCATTTAGGCTGTTAAACATTTTCTCTCATGATTTAAAAGAAAATAGCACCGACAGACTTTTCTTTTTTTACTAGCATTCTCTTGAAATGCAGTTGTTTACTTCAGGCCTTGAAGGCCAGATTAAGAGAAGAGATTGTTTCCTTTAAATTATACACACAAATTTTATTGTCGTCGCTTCTGCCACTAACAAGCTATTTAATAAACGTCAAAGCTTTCCAATTGCAAGAGTCAAAGGGTCAAACCAGTGAATCCAGAAATAATACTGAGATTTTCTCTCTTTTCATAAAATGTACTTGCAGCAGGCAGCATTAAAGTGCTTCCAACTTTCACAGCAACCGGGACGAGCAGCTCATGAGTCAACCCAAAGAGGAAGTATGTCATTGCCCAGTCAGTCTTCCAGATACACAAAACCATCGATGTGTCTATGGCATCCAGGGAGGAATTTTTATAATATTGGTTGTAGTCAGCAGTTTACTGCCACAGTCCTGGGTGTGGGCAAGTATCTCGGTGACTGGGACTGTGATTGCCCCCGACACCACTGAGTGTTTCACACCATGGCTCTCATGCTCCTCCTTTTCAGAACAGGAAAGAGACAATATGTCTTTTTTTGATAGCTGCTGGAAAGACCCAACTAAGTCCTCATGGTTTTACCTTGAGTACTAGTGTTCCTCTCCACACTGTCATGCTCACCTCATCAAGGAAAGGGCAGGGCTCTTATCTCAGCTTTCTGGAGTTCTAGCCCTTCTGCAAGTGAATGAAAACAAACAGAAAGAAAAAATTAATCAGCTTCATACATTTTTCTCGTCTGTGTAAATTATGCATCACACTCATTATAGGAAAAAGGAAGATGCAGATTTGGAAATGAGTTGTGGGTTCCTCCGTCTTTCTTACAATCATGCAAGTGTTACAGCTGTATACACAGGGGACTTTCTTTTTTTCATGCAGCTTTACACCAAGATAAAGGCCTCAGTTGTCCTAGTTAGTGATTAGGCTCAATGTTATGCCTCTGGGAATGGGAAGCATGGGGACTCAGAGGAACAGAAGACTTAATGAGTTCTTTATCTGAAGAAGGGAAAATTTTTCAAAATGTTTTCCAGAGTGCACAGGCGGGATTCAGAGGCTCGTCCCTCTTCAGGACAATGTAGCTCTTCCAGGTGAAAAAATTACAACCCTTGTCTGTTGAGCAACAGCCCCTCACCAAAGGTTTCCTTGCCGTCCAAGCCCACAGCCGAGCTGCAATGCACGTATTCTCTCGCTGGCTAAAATGAAGTAATTTACTTTTTTACTAGATCTTTTTACTAATATGGCTCATACTGGCATGTCTCCCTGCAGGACTCGGGATGCACAGTGGGATCACTCAAAACCAATCTTTAGTTGCACAACAAGCTCTGGGAAGACAAGGAATATGGCCAGTGAATTTGTATATACTCGCCTTGGAGTGGAGCTTGCAAGTGGCCCATGACCCAGGCTTAGGAAGCCCCTGTTTTGGACAGGCTCCTGTAGCCAGGTCTGACCTAAGAACATGGGAGCTCAAAATGGAAACTGCTGCACCATGGGCCGAAGGGCCAAGGGCCCTGCCCAGCAGGAGCAAATGGAAAATATTGATCTCTGGAAATATCTTTGGGTGTTGTGGGGTTTTGGGGTTTTTCTGAGATGTGAATATTTTATGTAATGGAGTAAATAAAAATTAAATCCAACCTCAGAATTGCATACAGAGCAACTGGGCAGCTGGCAGAATATCAATGAGGCTGGTCAGTGGCTCCCACTGTCACCCCGAGACAGAGCCTCATGGTGCTGCTGGGTTTGTGACACCTACCCAGGGAAAACACCTCAGAGGCCATGAACCCCAGAGCCAGCTTGCCCAGTGCTGGAGCCGTGGGCCAGTCACAACTACAAAGCAGCTCACCTAACAGCATCCCCTGCATCCCGGGACCCTGCCACCGCTGCTGCTGGGACACAGTACTTCCAGAGCTGAGGCATCTTGTTTGGTAGGGCCACCCATGGGCATCTACTGAAGAAGACCCTACTGCCAGCTCTGTCTACACTAGGAGGTAAAGGCATGATGGTAAAAGACACTGGATATCTTATTTTATCCCAGTTTAGATGTCCCTAAATGAGAGAGCTCTGCCAGGTGCTTCTAAGTGCACATAAAAGAGGACAGGCAAAATAATAATGTTGCACAATGCTGAGAATAACAGAAATGGTCACCTACTGTATCTGGGCTACTAAGAAGTTCTTTTGAGTAAGTGACACACAGAGCACAAGAAAAATGCACACATCATACATGATAGTGTCTCCTGGGCTGCCTTATACCAAGATGAAAAAATTACCCATGCAAAGCCCACATCATCTATAATCTGCAACACATTTGGACAGAGGGAGGCCAGCCTTAACCCAAACTACCTGCATTTGCCTTTAAAACCAGCATCATCGGGGCTGTGATGTTGTGCCATCCTGCCTGTCCTGGATTCAGTGCTTCTCTCCCAGATTCAGTGTTTCTCTCCACAGTCACAGCTGAATCACTTTTGCATCAGCAGCATCACCGTGGGTAGTGTTCCCTCTCGGGGCAGGCAAGTGGCAAGACCTACAACCCAGCTCCACTCAAGCCGGCAGCAGTGCAGGATCTCTTCCAGGACACTGTGTCAGACTTCTGCAGAGCCTTGTGCAAGTTGGTTTTGTTGTTGTTGTTTTTTTTAATCCTGAATTAAAACTTAAGCTTCAAAGGCATAGATGTAAGGGGGGGAGGGGGTGTCTCTTCATGTGGATACTGTATTTCCTGGAACAGATCCTTTAATTTTGTGGTGAGCCAGAGTTGAAGACATTTGTATTCAAATCCTTATTTAGACTCTAATGCTTTTTAGTATTGGATATAGGGATTTTAGACTGGAAATGGCACTCTTGACTTTACTATCACCCCAAACAGACAATCAAAATTTAAGCCTCTATTTCTTTCCAGCCTTCTTATGCTGCTCCCAACACTCTCCCAGAAATTGTAATTATTCTGCCACATCTACTCTACTAATAAAATTTATTCTGCTCTGGTTTTTTCCCCCATTTTCTTCTCAAATCTTATGCCTTCAAATAAAATCAAGGTTTTAATTTGTAAAGTGGTTATCAGCAGCTCAGGTTTTACTTACAGTTCTTTAAACAGGCTGCAGGGATGCTAGATGGGTAGAAATGTAACATAATAGCATGTACTGTGATGCAACCTCCAAGCACCATTTTGTATAGGATGTCCCATGGTAGCCCTATCCTTTCAGGGTTTTTTATCCTTGCTGATGGTAACAGTAGTTCACCTCACTGTTTGCAATTCTGTCTGAACACAACAGGACTTCGTCACTTCAGTGGGCCCTTGTAGAACAGCCCTCACTTAGGGATATCTCAGGGCTTTACAAGCTCACACTATGCTGTTGTGTGCCAGCTTTTGGTAGGAAATAGCTACAAAACACAGAGATGTAGATCACTGGGTTCCTACCAAGGCAAGGGCAGAAGGCACCTGCAGGTTCCAGTCCAGGCGCAACACCACATCCCTCTAAAAATGCAACAACTGAAACTTCCTTCAAAGGATCAAATGCATTTGAATTCTCAAATATGGACAAAAGATATGTAGAATATGCACAAAGGATTTGTTTCAAATCCGTTTATTCCCAAATTTGCTCATCTATTTTTGCTGGTGGCTTTAGGAGCAGCAGCTTTTGTAAGCTATCCAGGAAAGGATTCATTCTCAAGCATACCTTCTGTGCAAGTGTGCCGTGCACCTCCTCTGCTCTCAGGTGTGCAGGTTTTTTCCCCAAATGTTTGCACCTAAGCTGGGATGTACAGGCAGAGCCTCCCACTATCAAACACTTAATTCCCAGGCCTGGGGCATGGGAGAGTTTTGTTTCATAGGCCAGCATTGCTCTTGCCCTTGAAAAAAAAAAACAAACTCACATTAAGGATGAGCTGGAAATTTGCTGTACATTCCCTTTGCAGAAAACAGAGACTCCAAAAAATTGGGGAGAGGGAGAAAATCAAATGCCTTTCCCAAAGGCAACAGGCAACAGCCATTTACACGGATAGGAATTTACATTCCCTCATCTAAAAACAATAGCAAACAGCCCCAAATAAATAAAACAGACAAGCCTGTTCAATGCTTTTAGGTTTGGGGCATACTGCAAAAAAATCGGAATAATTTTTCATATTCTGCAAGTGTGGGTGCACATTGCTTTGGTAGCAGCTTTCCGTGAGCACTCCAGCTAACAAGCTTGCCGTGGAATGATCTTTGAGCAGCGAATTTTAAAACAAGCACTAGAAAATATTCCCCAGAAGACAATTTGGAATAACTAATCATAAAAAACCCGCCACACCAGCCGCCTAATTTAGGACCTCTGATCATCTCTTCAGCAGCTAGAAGTACAACACTTCACCTGCTTGTCCAGTCAGAACAAATGTGTGTAACTCACAGCTAACCACTCGGGAAGTTATCACTCACCAATATCATGTGCTGAAAGTCAGGGTTTGCTTGCAGAAAAGGCTTAAGTGAGAAAGAGCATGTGTGTCAGGGGGTTCCCTTGAGTAAATTATTTACTATGAATTGCTTAGCCAGCCCTAGATTTTAATTGATAATTTTTCCCTTGATGTGCTCCGTAGAAAGGAAATGCTAGCATTAACCAACGCTAATCCACGGCGCAGTTGGGAAGGGGATTATTTTGCCAATGATTACTTCCTTTAAACATGGAATTGTGATCAAAGCAATATCGTTCTGATTTTTTCCTCTGTTTTTAGCTTTTTAGTGTGGTTCTTCTTAATAGTAAGTTACGACTATAAGCATGCTGTGAATTTCCAGTATAGCAAAGCTTAAATAATTTGCAGCCATAATTGTTCCTGCTTCAGTCTCCAATTCAATTTGGTGAGGAATCCCATCTCCCAACACAAAGCTTAACTTGACAGTATCTGTGTGAGACAGACGATGAAACTAGCCTGGTATAATGGACTCCATTAAGGGATAGGCAAATTATTTTAATCTGTAATCTATTTTAAATGGGAAAAGGGGTTTTCTAATAAATATTTTTCCTTCAAAAGCTATTAATTTCCTTGGAAAAAAGGGGGATGGTTGTTGTTGCTCACTTTTTCCTTTGCTTTTATAAAAGGTTTGAAAATTATTTTCTGGTTGAATTAGTTCTTTGGTTGAAATAACAAATATTTAAGCCAGGAACAGAAACAGCATCTTTTGATTTTACTGAAGAGTCAAACCGTGCTCGGAGCTTTCATTTTTTTGCCTGCCCAGCTGTAACACCTTTTGATGCTAAAAGCCAGCCTCCTGGGCTGACACGACAAGCATCACCCATCTCCAGACCTTGGTGACCATTTGTCTGCCTACTGCAGATTTTGTAGCCACAAACCATTTTTTGAGTCAAGCCTTAAAGTAGCGAGCTGTTTGATGCTAGTGCAGAGATCTGGTTTTAAGAAGCAGCCTGCATTGGCACAAGACCCATTAACCCTAACCTGAACTGCATACACGCACAGACTAATAACAGGTTGGTGGAGAGTCTTATTCAAGCCCTGCACATGAGAGTAAATTACTCCCTTGATGAATAAAAGCCATTACTTAGTATTTAGCATCATAGCAAGAAGCCTCTTCGGCCTGTTCCTAACAGAGATGTTACAGTTAATTTAGTGTAAAATTATCACCTGCTGTACAATAAAACAACAAACTGCAGTCAAATAATCTCTTAATAAATGAAAATGTGTAATAAACTGTGTCAGCACCACAGAGACTTGGCAAGGCTGAATACCCTAAAGGTACCAATCCAAACAAATTCACCATACAATATATGGCCTGTGTCATTTCTGGTTCTTATCAGAGATGATTCATCTGGGAATCTTTGGCACTGAGTTTTACCTCTAAAGGCCAGGCAGTTATTACAATGATATAACTTCTGCCACATTAATTAAATATAATGCCTGTAAGCCCCTTTATAGGGGTCTGTAAATTCGTTGTAAACATATGCTGTAGATGGCCATATGTAATCTACAAAATGTAATAAACAGTCAACTTCCTGTCTGTCGCAGAGCAGGGAGAGAGGTCAAACGATCGCCATGCCAAAAAAATCACAGTCACCCGAAGGTAAGCCTAACATTGCTTCTGCCACGCATTAAACATATATATATATGGGCAGAAACCCAGGTCTCTTTCAGAGAGAAAAAGGCAGAGGGAGCACGAGCACAGGGCGCGTGAGTCGGCTGCAGCACGCGGGAGGACGAGCGGCTGCTCTTGCTGCCTGCAGGCCGCCAGCTCCAACCTCACTGTCCGCGGACAATAAAGGCACCCCAAGTCACCACAGTTCAGCACAGTTCTCCTGGCATCTTCTGACTACAGGACAGCAGCAGTTATTTTAGGCGTTGCTAAAAATCTGTCTTGCCCTAAATGCTCTCCCTATGAAGAAAAGAGGGGAAGAATAAAGGAAAACAAAACCAAGCGAATAAAAGCTGGGTAACACTTTTTGCAGGCAGCCAGACCCAGAATTTGCGTAGCTTGCCAGGGGTCCAGGCTGAGCAGAAATAACAGACCTTTGGCTGCATTACATGAGAAAGTTAAGGAGGAGCTTCCCCATCCCTATGCTGCCCTGGGAAGAGGAAGGCAGGCTGCTCAGTGAGCATTAGCAGAAGAGGTGCTGCTTGCTCAGAAGTCTAGCCCACCCTTTTGGAAACCACAAAGGGACCTTCAGGCTCTGCCTTTCTGTGCCCTGACCCCATGCTGGCTGCTTTAGTGAGTGCCAGGAGCTTGGTGCCCCTCAGCCGTGCAGGTGAGAGAATGTTTGCTGGCATGCGGAGCAAGCTGGAGCTCACCCAGGGCACGTCTCCAGAGCCTCTGACTCCTGGCCTCTGTTCTTGGAGAGACCCCAGGGGAGGTCTGCAGCACAGGCCATTCACACTTTCATACCGTACTTGTTCTTGTTTTGTTTTGCATAGTTCACAAGGCAAGAGCAAGGGACAGCCGGTGGCAGCTGAAAATGATGTAGGGTCAGGGCAGGACACAGCAGGATGCAGCTACCTAGCAGAAATCGTAGATAAAAATCACCATCAGGAGCATCTTTTCCCCCAGAAACACTAGTCAAATTGTGAAAAACTGGAAAATTACTTTTGTTTGTGTGCAGTGTCTCCTATATAGGCGTTTCTGATCCCATTCCCACTAACACAGCAAACTCCATGCCATATAATAGAGTACAACTAGAATAACGCCTTCACTGGGGAAAAACTGAGAGCTGACTGGAACCCCACGCCAACCCATTGAAGGGCTGCACGTGGTTCAGGCCAACACTGAATTCAGTCCTTTGTGTTAGGCATCCATCCACTAGCCCCTTTATAACGCAGCCCTTGCTGGTACAAACAACCCTGGCCCATCAATATTTCCAACCTCAAGCCAGTACTATGGGCAGCAGGAATGACCCTTCCACTCTACTGGCTCACACCTATCTTCCAAATCATTGCTGGTGTCTTTACACAGGGATTTGTGCACCAAAACTGCTTAGGTCCCCACCTCTCTACAGTGCCTTCTGCAGAAGACCTACGGAGAAATTTCTCTGGGGCTTTCAGGATGGGGAAGGAGGCTGTGCTGATGCATAAATTTGGCTGGATGTCTGGAGGCAAAACAGCACTATTCCAGCCCTTACCTCCAGCAGGATGGCCAGCATCTCTTTGTACACCCAAGTTCCTGGCTAGCAGGTTGGCATGACACCAGTGGACACCCATAAGTGGTTTGGGTGCTGTTACAGGGCTGAGAGCAACCGCCACATGGGTTGTGAGTGGGAAAGAAGATCCAGGAGCCCATGGGGTAACCACATCAATTGCCCTATAGCTTATTTGGGGCACATATCACACGAGGCAGCACCAAAGGTGGAACAAGTCCCTCACATTGCTCATACACCCCTCCCCACTGTTAAACTGCAGGGGCCCTCCAGCGGGTGGCTGTTTTCCAAAGACAGAACCACCCAACCCATGACAAATGCTGGGCCTCCATGAGTGGGCTGGGGGCGTCAATTTATTCATGTCACACCACCATGGTGGCGAAGCACACATCCAACACAGCTCACCCCTGTAATCTCTCTAAAAGGCTGAAACCAATCATTTAAAAACAGGAAATTAAAATGACAACTGGAGGAGACATCTCCTCCACCCAGCTCCCTCCTTGGGAAACTCCATTCCCATATAAACATCCTCTATCGTTAACCTTTCTGGACAACATCCTCGCCAAGCAATGAGAGCAAAGCCTCTTCTTCAAATTGAGTTAAGATGACCAAAAGATAAATACAGCATTTTTCCTCAATTACATCAAGCATTTCTAGCAGATGGAATTATCAGGACATGCCAGCACCTTCCAATAGCAGGAAGGGGCTACACAGCAGTGGGGCTGGTGGCTCCCGACGTCTGCTCTGCTGAGGGGTCTCAGCTTCACCAGAGGCGGGCAGCCCAGGCCGTCTCGGCTACGTGGGCCAGCTGGCATCCAAGCTGGCCTCAGGGGCAAATTGAAACGTAAAATACTCTGCACTTTAAGTCAACACTGAGGTTTTCCTCTCTTTTAAGAATGCTTCTGATCAAAATGGTAAGAGAGTCACTATTTTGAGCAGTTTAACAGCCGTGGCTCACAGTGCAGCCTGTGTCCTGTCATACTGCCCCATGGCTGTGCGTGCTTGCAAAGCTGACAACAAAAATCAAAATAAGCAGTGCAGTGAAAATACTTTTTTTTCCTTATAAGGCCAGAAACAGTCTATCTATCCATTGTTAGTCATCCAGTCTTTGAGAGGGAACCTACCTGGCCAACAGTTTGAGGCAGGCAGGCTGCTGGCCACCAGTTCTCAGAGCCGGAGCAAAGAAACGGGACTAAGTCACCTCCAGCAGGTTTCACTTGGAGCGACACTGTCTGAAGGAGTGGAGAAAGGAACTGGAGCGTCAAAGGCTGAACATAATCGTTCAGGCTTTGACTATAAAGTGAATGGGGAAGCATTCTCCCAACACCAAGGTGGCCAAGGGCAGCACTGATGCTGCTGCAGTGAGGCAGTGGGCTCTGCCCCAGCTCCCATGCCAGCGCGGAAGCTGGGACCAGGCAAGTAATTCCTGTAGCTGCTTCATATGTTTTGCAGTGCTGGGTGGTTTTTTTTTCTTCAGGTCTCATCTCCCAGATACACATGTGATAACTGAGCATTCCATAAACATCACGCTCCCAGGAAAAGCCAGAGAACAACCCAAGCGTACCCTCACAGTTCAAACCCACAATGTGCAGAAAGGGAGTCTGAAGTGTGTTTTGGCCTTTACAAATTATTTTCCTTCTAAAGATAGGGCAGGAAGAGTAAAATACATATGTTTTACTATGATTCTTGACTAGAAAACTGGAGAGGTCTTTGGGTGCCCAGGAGGAGACCCTGACACTCTGCAAGTGGCTGTGCTCTTCGCTTGGCTGCACAGATTTGCATAGGGGAGATATCTATAGCTGTCTCTCCTCTGGCAGATGAAAAACGACAAGTCTATTGTCTGTGTCTGACACAAAGTAGAAGTTGCCAATAACAGGATGCTATAGAAAACCTTGGTGCTTCCAAGACAGGCCGAGCCTGACTCAGTCTGATACTTCCAGCCAAGGGCAGGTGGTATGACACTGGGATCCGGCCACTGAGACACTGCACTAATCAAAATGACATCACAGCAGCAAGACTATTGATCCATCTTGCTTTGTGGTCCCCAACTGATGTCTGACAGGAAGTGCTGCCTGTGAACCCATCTACCACAACACAGGAAACAAAAATCTTAAAAGTGAAGCCAACAGGCAGAGCTGAGGGGGAGACAGCTGCCCATCGCTGCTCCCTGCTTGCACCCGTGGGCAGAGGAGGTCGGGGACCCACCGGCTCGTCACACTGATCACATGTTCCGTCCTTATGGGCAAGGGCTAATGTACATCCCCACATCCTCCCACCCCTCTGCATCTGCCTGCTGGCTGCTAAAACGGTTAAACTGCCCAACCCAGTATGGTTTCAGTTTATCATATATCACGTACAGCCCTCTTGGTGCTCGCTCTCTCTGATGGTGTTTGCTGTCCTCAAAACATAACCTTATTTAAAAAAATCTAATTTGGCTGAGGGAGGGAGTTTCATATTTTTTCTGGGGTTTTGGGGTTGAGTTTTTTTCCTTCTGTTTTTCACCAAACAAGGTCACTTTGGCCTCCTAT
The DNA here is from genome assembly GCF_963921805.1 of Phalacrocorax carbo. Classification (NCBI taxonomy): domain Eukaryota; kingdom Metazoa; phylum Chordata; class Aves; order Suliformes; family Phalacrocoracidae; genus Phalacrocorax; species Phalacrocorax carbo. The sequence continues at coordinate 26,459,890 of NC_087521.1, read as the reverse complement.
AATTGGAGGGAGAGAAGGGAGGGGATCAGTATGGTCCAGAGTCTTGAACTCCTGTTAAAGGCAGAAAGGGAGGGACTGGAGTTTCCTTATTCCATCCGAGAAGGACCACACTGTCTATAAGGCCAGTAACTGTATGATTTGACTGTATGTTCTTATTCTATCAATGAAAGGGACAGACCACCATATGCACTTGTGTTCTTGCTGCTGTCACCAGAGTGTCCACAAAATCTTCCCTTCCAAACAAGATCTCCAGCCTCAGCATGTCCCTTTCTTTGTATTGTGAAAGTGGCTATTAATATGAGTAGTATTGCTATTGGCACTTCAGTTTTATGTGAAATTAAATACCTAGTTTGGTACTGATCCACAGTATTAAGGTTTTTAATTAAAATTGAATAAAAATAGAAGGAAAGTTGGAAACAAAGTGTGGTTTGAAATTTTTAGAAAAGCAGGAGACTGTTCAGTTTTAATTTTCTTTAGCTTTCAGCCATTTCAATGTCATTGAATTTTTGTGTTGGTTGTTTCTTTTTTTTTTTTGTGGAAGAAACCCAGCCACTCCAGTTATGAGCTGTAAAGCTAAGAAAAATAAACAAGAAAAGTTTCACTTAGCCTTTATCTGTTGCCAAATCAGACTGTTCCCTTTGCCTGAAGCACAGTTATATTACTGCAGAGATGCCCACATAAGAGGGATTTTCTCATAACACTCATGGCCATCGTCATCGCTTATGCCCTCAGGCAGGATTCACTTCACTCATCTGGGATCACCTTGCTTTCTGTTTTGCCCAGTCCTGGATTTTTCCTTCCCCCATCAAAGGCAGAAACCCTGTTTGCAGAGAAGCATACAATCTGCATCAAGGGCAAGCTACAAGGGCAGCAAAACAGCATCACTTTGCTGGGGGCTATCTTCAAAGGAGCGGGGGGACCCCCACCCCTGCCATCCTGCCAGGGACAAACACTGCCCTGGAGCAATCCTCCCTTGGCTGCCAGAACTCTGCACAGGGTACTGGCATATGTAGGACCACACCATATTCATACCCCCAGCTTCACAACCCACAGTGTGCCTTCCCCCTTTTCAGAAACATCATTGAAGAACAAGTACGGAAGGGTGATGCTGGCAGCCGTTTTGGAGTCACTTCTGATTTACATCACCCCTACAGCTGATTTAGACATTTCTATAAGAATGGCACTCTACTCCAAGTTGCGTTTGGTCCAGCAAGACAGGTGGTGACAAAGAGCAGGATTTGGGCCTGTATTGTGGTGTAATTATTTCAATAATGACTTCTGCTTAACAGATTTTTTTTTTCCTCTTTGCTGAGTGCAAGCCTCACACTGGACCAAAAGTTATCCAAAAGTGCATTAAAATACAAAACTATTTATATTTCACGGAAGGACTCTTTCCATGAGCACCTTTGATAAGCTACATGGGTGGTTCTCATCCTATTTTACCAAAGACCCTGTTATGCTAAGAGAAAAGTGGGATGTGTTTTAAGTGATGTGAAAGCTGTTAAACACTTTCACCAGGTCTGTCAAAATTTCACATACATAAAATGAAGTTGCAAAAAAAACCACACACATTTAAAAAAAACCTGTACAATCCAGTTCCCAGGCTACTCAGTGCTGTTTTGCACGCGCCCTACTGTCAGGTATGGGGATAGCCTGTACTATTCAGCCAATAACTTTTTCTTGAATTAAATCTGAGTTTCCTCTGCCTAAGGCAACACACCAGTATTGCTTTACAAACTGGGCAAGAATAGCAATGGAGACCTCTATACACGATACACCCATCGAACCAGAATCATAGAGGGTGGATACTGCAGAAAGAAACCAAGAAGCAGGAAATCTACGTGTCCCCTGGTCCTACCTCTGCCCAACAGCAGAGATGGTCCCACCACAGCCACGTCCAAAGGGTCACCACTAGCACTGTGGTTTGGGCTTCTCCCTAGTTTGAGTTTCTTTCCCAGCTGCATATTCTGGGTGTCACAGATGCACCCAGGGGCTCAGCATCCCGAGCACTGCACGCCAACACAGCTCAACAGCAGTGGCTCCAAAGGGGATGTGAAAAAGCTTATAATTCATTAATTAAAACTGAGCTCTCACCTGGCACACAGCTAGGAGGTGGAGCAGGGGAGGCTGCTGTGGAGGTTTCTCTTCCTTGGGGTGCAGCTCACGAGGGAGAGCGCGCCCCCCACCATGCTGCTTTCTGAGCCCCATGCCTGGCATCCAGGCTGCAGACCCAGGCACAGCTACTGCCCATTCCCAGTGATGCAAAGGAAGACCCCGGGCAGGCCTGGGAATGAAAAACAGCTCCATGCACAAGCCTTGCTCACATGTGCACAGCATGGATATAACCCAACAGCAGTGTAACCAAAAGAGAAATAGCAAAACAGTTGCCCCAGGGTTGCTCTGGAGAGAGAAGGAGAGCTGAACTCACTTTCACCCTGCTTAGTAGGGAAAAAAAAAAGTCTAATTTCGGTCTCTCTGCAATAGTTTCCTTCTGTTCCTTTGCTCTTTTTCCATTCCTTATGGACCTTGGTCCTCCTTTTCTTGCTTTGACTGTCCAGGTTTTCCTCTCGGTGTAACCAAGTGCACAGCTATCCTGAAACCAATTTCTACTCTTCCAGGAGAGTAGAAATATAAAAGCACAGATTGTTCCTCCCTCAGTTCATCTCTCCTCTCTACTTTCCATGGATTTCCATTTCCCCTAACACTAATTTTCTTCTGCTGAAAAAGTCCCTCAAAACAACTAATCCTCCTGCCCTCCCCCTCTCCCTCCCACCTCCCATTTCCCCATCCATGCTCCTCTTCTGCTTCAGGTTTCTTGCCTTTCATCTGGTTTCTCTCCACCAGCTGTTCTCTCCATACACACAGCTCTCCCTTCCTTCCCAGCATCTCTTCTCTGTTCACCCTATCATCATTTTTTCACTCATGCTAATTAGGCCCTCAGCAAACATCTTCTCTGCCTCCCTTCCCCCTCACTCCCTTTCTATGCCTTCCTAACCCCCTGTCCTGGCATTTTCTCTTCCAGGGTTGCCTTTAATACCCTCCCAGGATAAAGAGGCCACCCAGCACCTCCAGAGGTCTGCATGGGCTCAGGCAACCCACAGGAAAACACCCGTGCTCAGAAAGCTGACCCAGCCCCAGCCCCATGCTACGCATGTGTCTGCCACCCTGCACAGCTCAGCATCAACAAGGAGCCACCATAATTATGATGACCCCAACTGGGGCCCACCAATTAAGAGGAAGAGGTCAAATCATTACCAGCAGTTCAGCCCACCAACGCCAGCTCTGCAAGCACAGCCATGCCAGCCACCTTCCTCCCCCAGCATCCCCAGCTCTGCATGCAAATTCCTGCACCACAGACCCAAATCACAACCATCCAGGGTTGGACACACATGAACGAGTTTCACCCAAAATGCCGGCTGCTGGGAAGAGCTGCCAAGGCGTGCGTGGCTCTCCCTACAGAGAGGAGCGGAGCTGCATGGGAACATTTCATGTCAGGGCTGCTATTGATGCCACTTACCCTCAAGGACACATGTTACAGCAGCAGCATGACTTATAAACAGTCTTGCTCTGCATCCTGGCAGCAAGTTCCCAACTCTCCAGATAGCTCAGGATGCCGACAAATTGTATGATTCCAATGACAAAACCCCAGTATTTGCGATGCCTCTAGTCAAGAAGGGAGGAGAGGAGAGCTTGTGGCTCCTGAGGAAACCAGCCTGTTGCTGGGAGAAGGGATGGAGGGAGAAGTCAGAGGGTTTTGCTTTGTACTCCTACGTGTACATGTGCTTTTGCCAAAGCTGGGCTGAGAAAGTTTCACTTCCCCAAAACACCTTTGAGCTGCTTGTCCCAGGGGTATTTGTCCCAGCACGGGATCCCCAGGCAAATATTTCTGCAACTGTTGGAAAACAAAACACTTGCAAGGAAAACCAGTCCAGCTCAGTATATTTTGTTTCAATGTCACTGTCCTTTTTCCTCCTGATCATCACTGTTTGTACCATCAGAGCAATCAAAGCCCCACTACTGGGCTAGACCCTGACTGTGCCAAACATGGAAAGATGAAGTCTCTGGCACAAGGACAATCATTTAGATGATTAAATCACTTTTAAAAATCATTTGGAACAAGAAAATTTTTTTAAACTTTGAAAACATTGAGACATCACTTATCTGCCATAGCAGGAGTTCTCCAGTCATGTTGCTCATACACACCACCCACCTGAAGATGTGGGAGGTGAACACAGGTAGGTATAGCAAAGCCAGTTTTTGGCCAACGCTGGCTGTAACACCCACACTTTGCCTCTTTCCAGGCTGTCCATAAAGCTATAGGGGAGAACAGGTATGTCTCTTACAGGAGGCTACTGAGGAACTGGGGGTTGAGACATGTAAACGCATGGTCAACTCCACCAAAGTGACACCTAAAGCACAGTTTTGCTGGGAATAGCCTCCACAGACCTGCACCTTCAGAAACACATTGCTGCAAGCACCAGGCTGCATGGACGCTCTGGAGGATTTGCCCCAGCTCATCACAGCCCCTCCTCAAACTGTGAGGAGACCACAGGGAGGCCATGGGACCAAGGACTGGAGGAGGGCTCTGCTGAACATATATGAGATCTGTCACAGGGACACTACTGCCCCTCCCCAGCCCCGCAGGGCCTTTCTAGGGACAAAGAGCCACCACAGACACATCTCTGCATTGCAAGTCTCCTTGCTTGGAGGAACACCCACTTGGGATGTGTTTGACCCCACATGAACTTCTCCCTCTTCCCCCTGCCAACTGCAAATGCGTCACTGAGGGACATTGCCAGAGCCAACCCCAGTAAGAAGTCGGGTACTTTTTATTGCGAAATCAATGAAAACTAGGCAGTTTGCGCATGAAACCTTCTCAAAAAAATATTTGTACAGGGATGAAGCTACTCAGATTTCAAATCTAAAGGATTTTATTTTAAATTTTTAAACAGTTTCAGTTGATTTCTTTCTCTCTCCCTTTGATTTAAAAGCTGTGTTAGCAAACACCACAATGCAGCAGCAGTGCTGTAAGCTCCCAGACAGGCTCCTCATTAACCTTACAGCACAGGCAGGCAGATAAATACTCGAGGTCTCCTTTAAATTGCTCTCTGCTTTTTCCTTCACCTCTCACTCCCTCCTCCCCAGGACATGGCTTCCCTTGGGTCTGCTGAGCAAACACAGACCATCTTCATCTCCCCAAATATCACACTTCCATATGCAGCAGGGATAGACCCTCAAGGCTTGGGCTGTGCCCCCTTAGCTGCCACTGGGTTTACAGGGGTTTAGGACCACCCCAGCTCCTCCCACAGGTCAGGGCCAGTGGTCCATCCCACAGCAGAGCTTTGCCTGGGCTGTGTTATCCGAGCACATCAGCAGTCCCCTGCAGTCTGTGTCCCTGCCCACCTAAAACACTGTTCTTTTGCCGGTATTTGCCAGCTGCAGGGTGGGTCAAGTATGCCTATCTCCAGCCAAGGCTTCATCATCACCCTTGGCAGATGTGAACACCAGCAGGTCACCCACAGTGCAAAATTGGTCCTGGTCAGGTACAAGCACAGGGAGACTGAATTACCCTGAGCGCTGGGGTTAGCTGGGTGCTACGTGCCAGGGCTGCACCAGTTGTGGGGAGATGGGTAATCTCAAACCATGCCACTGGAACAGCCCTGACGAACACTATCTGATCTTGCATCAAGCCTGCTGATACAGTTTACTTGTCAGAATGTTTTAAGCCCATTTAGACATGCAGCGGGAAGTTGTGCTGTACCAAGGCTCTGCAGCAAGGTGGTTATGATGGCAGCAATCAAGTCTCCAGGAACAGGTATTCGCTGCACCAGCAAACCAAGCTCATGGTTCTCCTCTCATCCAGGTCCTGATGTTAAAGTTGGATAAACCTGCATCATGGCATTAAGCAAAAAGCAGCAGCACATTTTAACAGTGCATGTTGATAAACAGTAGCAACATCCCCAGCTAGCCACAAAAAGGAGAATTTTAAGGCAGTGACTAGTTTCAGACAGGATTAACAGAACATATTCTGGAGATGAGGTACTGGTGTAAGAGGAAGTGATAGGGACAAGAGCAGCAGTGCTTTTCTCCCAACAGCAGTGATTCAGCCAGGAAAGTTAATGAAGTTTTTCTGGAAAACAGAATAAGATTCGTCCTGAAATTATAAGTCTTAATTCAGAAGAGTTGTTTCTAAAATTTCCACTGGGCATCAGCAGTTTCCTTGGCCACTCTTCCCAGGAAAACCTTTAGAAATGTTGAGGGGGAGGAAGGAGGGATGACAGGAGAAGGCTGTTCAAGGATGCCTGCAAGTTAATAAACAGAAAAATCAGTGTGGAGTGCTGTTCTGTGACAAAAATGTGATCATCTGATTTTCTAAGGATCCCACACTACTTTTTTGCTCTATTGATTTTTAAGAAATTTGTGCATGTTTCCATTTGAGCATATTTCCAGGCAGCTGTAGTGTTAGTTTTACATACCCTCTCCCTGAGCCAAGCCTAAGCTTCCCTCCCACTGGCATGGAAATTGCTCTTGGGGAGATGCAGGCAAGGCACACCTTCCCCTCCCATCCCCATGGCCAGTGCTGGATGAGGGGCTGGCAGCACATTTAGGGCTCTGAGGGCCATAGCTGCCCTGGAGCGGGTGTTGCCCAGGAGGGTCTCAGGGCTGGAAGCTCCAAAGCTGAGGTCAGCAGTGCAAGAACCAGGCATGGAGAGGTGATTTGTCCTGGTGAAACAAGGACAACCCCTTGTGGCTCCCACAACACGAGCCCTGCAATGGAGGTAAACTTTTAAAAGTGTTTGGTTGTTTTGCTGCACCCAAAGAGAAAAATTATTTAAAGTGTTTTTCCTGAAGCTTTTAAAACAATTGCTCCCTGCTGTGCTCTGCCAAGTGCTGCCTGAGCCCTGACACTGTTTGGAGTAGAGGAACAGGACAGACACATGCAGTTAGAGTCACCACTGTCGACTTAAAACCAACACAGGCTTCCCTTTCCAACAGCAGGCACTGAACACAAAAGCAGGCCTTCTAAATCAAACTCCTAAAACTCAACAGGCTGCATCTTTGTTCATGAGGGGAACAATGAGGAAGCAGATTCCCCGCTCTGAGCCCAGACAGAGGGTGAACACCCTGTGCTAGCTTAGTTAAAGCACCTCAGCCTTTCTCCTTGCCTCTCTGTGCTGCTCCACAAAGAAGCTGGACATATTTGTAACCAGTGGGTCCCCACAGATGCACATGCTGCCAACCTCTCATGCTTCCTGACTATGGGAGCCCACCCAGGCTGCTGTCATGGCCCTGTGGTCCCTGGGGACAGCTCTGTCCCAAGGGCCTGGTGAGGAAGATGAGGACAGATGCCCAAATGCTCCCCAAGTTACACTGTCAGCCCCATGGAGGTACAAATGGGAGAGCAAGGAGTCAAGGCTGGAGGTGGAAATGCACTTGGGGAAAGAATCAGGCTTCCTGTGGTGGGTCTGATTCATTGCATCCCCTCCAGCTCTCCACATGGCTGGGGCAAACCCAGCCTGGACCAGGTTCCTAGAAGGAAAGCCAAAGTTTGCTCCTCATCTATCCCCTTCAGCACCTGCACACCCATCACCTGCCACCAACACACTACACACTGAACCGCCACCAAAGCATCACCCTTTGGGCTGGCTTCCTCTGCCACCCACAGCCTTGGAACAGCCAAGAACCACAGGGCTGTGGGCACTCACCACACCTTCTGCTGCTCACATTCCTCCGCTTACCCTTTCCTTATGAGGACTATCCTGCCCAGCACCTCCAATACTAAACACTAGCAGATAATAAAAAATAATGACCCCTGCCACCGGCAGACACCTGCCTTAAAGTTTGTTTTGTGCAGGGAGGGAAACATGTTTTCAGGGGCTTTTTATGCCTTTGTGAGTTTCTACCACAAAAAGAAAAGGGGATTCAAGTGCCCGATTTCCACAATCAGCAGTAAAATGTTACATACCTACAAAGCTGAACTTGAGATTATGAAGTCAGACTAAGCTGAAATTTAGTAATTTTGTCTTAGTTCAAGAGGTTGAATTTTCAGTGGAACCTTAATTACTTCTTCCAGCTGCAGATCTTAAAAAGCCTGTCTGTCAAAAGCTCACAGGTTGGGATGAAATGGAAATTTCTGCCTAGCCAAGTTTGGAGCAGATGAAATTAAAGAAAAATAAACCACAGAAGAAAAACAAAATGACATAATGTACTGAACTGGAATCAATTTTGCTTTCTTGCCAGCCTTCTGGAAGGAGTCACCAAGTCCCACACACCTGTGCCCAAGGTGTTGGGCAGGAGGAGAGGAGAGCTACTACAGTGTTAACATAGTGAAGAGTCTACCAAAAGTTGAAGAAAACCTAGAATAGCTAAAGTCAAACTTCATTAGTTAACTTCTCAGTACAGCTGCATTTTATCATCTCCCAAGGTCAGTTTTCCTGTGAGAGAACGTCAAAGTCAGCAATTCACAATTTTTTTATTGATGTGCCACCTTGCAGCGGGTTCACATTAAATTTAATGGGTGCAATTTCCAGCAGGGCAGGCAGCTGTTGTGGTGTGTCGCCTGCCCCATGGGGCACCCTTAGACTTGGCTGTGGCTAACCCAGGAACCAGCCTGGGGCAGAGCCAGGGCCACCCTGGGGTCGAGAGGTGTTTGGCCATTAAGAGCTGTGGAGGGGGCAGGGTCGCACAGGCCCCCTGGCACTGCTCACACTGCACCACAGCCATCCCTGGGGACAGCAGTCGGCCCAGCATGGACAGCCCATGGCAGGGGCTTTGACAGAACAGCCAAAGCCAAGAGTTGCTGTTGAAGCATTAGAGTCTACTGCTGAAGCATATCCCCCTGCAATTTGTATGGAGAGTTGGCCTTAAACCCCAAAACCACATTTGGAGCAGATCAAGACTCCCTCAGGTCATCTTCCTCCTCACTTTTTCCTACAGACAAGGGAAGCAGCTGGGATATGAAGCATTTGCGACAGCCCTGGAAGTTGTTTTGCCCTGGAAGAAGAGGACCCTCTGCAGACAAAGGGGAATGGGAGTGATCAGCTTGCAGCCAACAAGCCATATTTGAAGGCATGTGCAGTGTAGCTATAAAGTGCACAGCTGCTGGCCAGCTGCCACAGCCACTTACCAAGTCTACCCTCGCTGCTGGCAAAGCCCAGAGCTTTTCTTTGACAAAGGCAGCCCATCATCCCCACCTCTCCACCCAGACAGCACTGTGCACCTCTAGTCCCCCACTCCACAGTTGGGCTGGTCACCTGGTTGGAGCATCCCCCTGCCTCCATCCCTGTCTGGGCCCATTCCTGCAGGTTTTGTTGTGGCTGATGGTGTGTAACAGAGCACAGATCATCAACTAACTTCCATGCCCTTAAAAAGCAAAAAGAAAAAATTAAAAAGCACAATGAACCTCAGTTTTCACAGCTTTCTGGGCCTCCAGCAGAAGCCACACTGCATCACATGTGTTCTCAGAATCGAGTGGTGTGATGTTATAACAAACCTTACCCACACAGACCAGGAAAAGAAACTGACCCTCTCTTATATATTCAATATATTGAGTAAAATACAATCTCCAGACCCTATGAAAACAAAGTGCCCCCTGCACCAACCTCCTCCCCACCCTGGGGGAGAAGAGAACAGACAACTTGTGACAGGCACTGTCACCCCCCATCACACTGGACAGTGCTCAAAGCACAGAACAATCACCCTTGACATCTCCAGAAAAGAGAAAGATGTGTCCAGAGCAGGCTCCTCTATTTGCAGCAGGAACACACACTGGTGTATGTCATCCATCCCCCCACCCACACATTTTCTTTGCATTTTCAGAAGTGCTCAGTGTTACTTTGGGCTTCCCTCCCCCCCACCCCTTCGGTCACATTCATTGACTGTCAAAGTCCTTTCCTGTCTGTACCGAACGGCAAGCCTCACACCGGCAAGGTTAGCAGCCGCACAGGAGGTGCTTTTACCCCAGCACTGGGTCACACTCAGCAATGAGCGGGACCCTTTCCTCAGGCCTACACCAGGCCAGGGCCCAAGGTCACCCATCACCACCACATCCATATGTGCACATCGTGGCATTTCCTCGCCAGCTCGCTCCCCTTCCCATGCCAGATCATATTGCCCTCTAGTGGAGTTGAATTTATAAAAAGCCATCAGTAACAATGGCTGGGAAAATTAAAAAAAAAGAAAAAGTAAAAATCCAAACCAAGCTCCTCCCATGCTTGAGGAGTCACACTCTGAAGACAACAAGATCCAACCGGCTGCAACCCCACTGCACCCAGCACTGAGCTTTGGGGGATATCGAATTCCCCCAGCACAGGGAGCTGCTGGGCATGCAATAAGAAACACCAGAGCCCAGCACCTGCCCCTCCATGCTGCTCAGTCCCATGAAAAATCAAAGCAGGCTTTACAGAGCTGATGAGCACAGCTTACATTCCCTGCACTCTTCTTGGGGTCACTCTGGGCATCACCAGCCACTGGGCTGGGCAGGTTTGCGGGTTGAAGCATACAGATCCCATCTCCTGCCTGGCAGCACCTGGTCAGGATGCAGGACAGATTTCTGCACCCCAGCAGGACAAGGAGGCAGGCACCCACATGCAGAGGACAGCAAAAGTCTTCCCCCCTCTCTTGATCCACCTCAACCAGGAAGGCTCACGCCCTCCCAGTTAGCTGACATCCCTCCATGCAGGAGTTTCAGGTGTCCCTATGACACCAACACTCAATGAGGCTGGGGCACATGATGTCTATAGCTGCATTTTGGTTTGGTTTCTCCTTCTGTGTCCCTTACAACCATGGCTCAGGTATGAAGTCTCTGCAGGAGAGGTCCTGTCATCAGAGGTATACCCAGCTCTTGCAGGACATGCCCAGAGCAGCACCAGAACCAGCCAAGATGGGACAGGAATGGAAGGGAAAAGGAGATCAGTGCACAGGAGGTGCTTCTTCCTCCAAGCCAGGGTCAGTGGCTTGGAGCCCAGCTGTCCCTACTGAGAGAAGAGTTGCAGAGGAAAACAGCACTGTTTTCTCTGAAATGTTTCTGCTCATACTGCTCTGCCAACAGTGTTTCCATAATTTCTCCTGAGTGCCTGTGCACGCTCACCTTGTTCACAAAGCTAAACAAGCTTTGCTCAGCCAATACATAGGTGCAGGAATATATTATAAGCCATCTGTAGTATGTCTTATAGAGCTAATCCATCTTTTTATTTCAAAGGGGAACAGATGTTGTGCAGGCCACTGGACTGAAGTTCACAACTCTTGCTTAGCACTGCCTTCTGCCAGGCAGCAGGATGCAGCTGATCCTGCAGCCTTTGGGGAGTGTCTACTACCAGACTCTACAGCATGTTTCACATATCCCTCAGACACAGGCCCATTAGGTAGATCCTAATCTTCCCCACTCTTTTTCCAGTTTTACTCCTATCCTATCTCACACATCCAGCCAGGGCCTCCCAGTCATCGGCCAACAAACGCCCCCTGGGTTATGGCTCATTTCAAGCATCTCCCCACTTCTGATAGCTCCCTTGCTGTGTTGGGAACTGAATGTCAGTTCCTTTTGCTGCCCAGGACAACTCTTCCTTTTTGGGAATGGCATTGCACCCAGTTGTCAAGAACTGAAGGAAAAGTGGCAGCATTTGACCTTCTGGTATCTCATTCACTATTGCTCCTTGATGGACACTGTGCCCCTCTGGGGGCAGCCACGCACGTGGCAAGCCCATCACTGGCACCCAAGAGTCCAGCCTGCTGGACTAGCACATCTGCTCCCACTGAGCAAGGGAAGAGACAGACGCCCTTCTCTTCCTCCAGGAAAGTCCATCCATGAGAGGAAGAGCACCAGCCTCTCCCCAGCAGCGTCCCCTCTCTTCCCGCAGCCCTCTCTCCCCAACTCCTTCACCCGCCCCAGCCCAAAACTGCTGTGCTCTGCATGCTCCTCCACTCCCCATGGCAGAGCCCACTGAAATATTAGTATATTTTTCAACACATGCTAATAATAAAGAAGAAATAATCCCTAATCTACTCGGCCATGCTCCTAGTTGCAAATGGGGACAGCATTTACCTAAAGATGTCCTGAGACACAGCAGCCTGAGGGCAAGATTTTTAAGATGTCTTGAATAGGCAGAGAAGGAATTTAGTAGACTTATGCTATTTGGGACACTGAATCTAAATTTGGAATCAAGCAGTCGCCTTCCTGTCAGCCCTTAGCCATCCGCTTTCCCAGAAGTCGCCGCCTGTGTTTCCAAGACATTTGGCAACTTGTCTCTCGCTCAAGTCGTGACAAATTAGCTGCTGTAACAGGTCTTCAAATGAAAGGTAAAGGTTAGAAAGGTAGAGTATCCCCTTCAATAAGGTTACAGAGGGCAAAATCATAATCTACCAACCTCACAGATTAAGAGGAAAAATGTTTTTAGTTACAAGTTCATTTTGTTCAAAGAAAAAGTTTCAAACAATTTTTTCATTATGACTAATGACAAATTCAATATACATTCAACTAGTGCCAAGCTAGGTCTTCTAAACCATCAGTAGAGCCTTATTTCATCTGATCATTAGTTACAAAATTAGTTCTTTGGGAATACCATCTCCTCTGAGAATCAGAGAAGTTGAGAGAATTTCCCTCTAGGGAATTGCTCTTTTAATGTTCAGATTCAATTCTCTTCTAAATTTCTGGCCTGACTTTCTGGTACAGTTTGAATATATAGTTGGAGACATTTAGTAGAACATACTTTATCATCAAGCTGAAATTTATATTTCGTCTGGGACCATGAAAGCTGAGCTATTAGAAGTAGAAACATGTTTTCCCTCCCACCTTGCTCTGAGCCTGTTCCCCCTGTCTGGGGCATATCAGACAGGGTACAGTTACATGTAAGGCTAATTTTGCAATTCACAGGCGCTTTGTAGCACCCCTCCCCATGTAAGCACAGCTGCATGGATGCAAAGGTCTGTGCCCCAGAGCCCCACATTACAAGCGCCCTCACGTACATCCTGTTTCCCAGCCAGGATGAAGCAACTCAGCAGTGACCATCCAGCCCAAAGGGCAGAAAGCCACGTCAGAGGAGTCCCTGATGCAACCAGCACCAGGAACTAAGGGTGGTAGGAACAGTACAAAACACCTTTTTACACCTAAAAGCAGACTGGACATGGGAGTGAGGTGTACAACATTGGCAGCTGCTGGAGGAGGGGAAACCTCAACCTCACCCACCGGTGCCAGGGTGCCTGCCGGTGCCCCAGCGAGAGGGAGGATTCCAGTCCCTAGGTCTCTTAATCAGGCATTTAAAATAATAAATCTTATTACACTAAGCATATTACTGTTAAGCCTTCAGCTGTTAATGTTCAGCCACTGTTGTAAGGGCTGGACTCGGAGCCAGTGCAGCAACTGTTGTTCGCATGTGCATCACCAGCACCGTGGAAGCACTTACTAGTTATTCTGGGGACTACTGGGAGATGTCCCCCACAGTCAGCTATCTGTAGACATGGCTTTCTCCAGATTCACACTGCAAACCGTCCTCTCCCCAGTCCCCATGGAACTCAGCTGCTCCTCGGGTCCCAGGTCTGAATGATTTAGATGGGCAGGTTTTCCCATAGCAGGGAGCAGCCTATGCTGAACTCACCATCGTTAAGGCATGCAGAACTCTCCAACCCTTGAACATCACACAGGCTTTTCTTCTCCATCCTCCAAAACATACACTTGCCTCATTAGCCCTGTTGTGGTTTAACCCCAGCTGGCAACTCACCCTCACACAGCTGCTCACTCACTCCCCTCCACAGGGGGAAGGGTGAGAGAGTCAGGAGTGTAAAAGTGAGAAAACTCATGGGTTGAGATAAAGACAATTTGAGAATTAAAGCAAAATCCATGCACAAGAGCAAAGCAAAACAAGGAATCCATTCACAACTTCCCACCAGCTGGCAGGTGTTCAGCTATCTCCAGGAAAACAGGGCTCCATCACATGTAACAGTTACTTGGGAAAACAAATGCCATAACTACAAACATCCCTCCTTCCTTCTTCCCCCAGCTTTATATGCTGATATTCCATCATACAGTATGGAATATCCCTTGGGTCAGTTGGGGTCAGCTGTCCCAGCTGTGTCCCTTCCCAACCCCTTGTGCACCCCCAGCCACTCACTGGTGGGCTGGGGTGAGGAGCAGGAAAGGCCTTGGCTCTGTGTCAGCACTGCTCAGCCATAATGAAAACATCCCTGTATTATCAACACTGTTTCCAGCACAAATCCAAAACATAGCCTCATACTAGCTTCTATGAGGAAAACATTAACTCTATCCCAGACAAAACCAGCACAAGCCCCAGACCAGCTCATTTTCCAAGGCACAGGAAGTACCTGTAGGCACTCTTCAGCCAGCCCCCAACCCAACCCCCACCACCATAGAAAGCTTAACAAAACAAGCTTCCCTCCAGACCAAATTCCAGGACTGCCACACTACTGAACATACCAGCAATGAGCAATGCCCCAAGGCAGCACCTCCTCTCCAGGACTCCCAAACTAGACCACCCAGCTTCTAGGTGCCCTCTATAGCCAGCCTCAATAGCTAACAGCAATCACCTGAAGGCCAATCTGTAGGAGCTGTAGGTTGTTGAGGGTTTTTTTTCTACTTAGCGAAAGCTTTAATCACCCACCTGGTGAGGGGTTTAGCAATCTAGGTGGTTTCTGTGGGTAGCTGAGCATTGATGATGTACAAGGGGTTGAAGGCAAGTGAGCTGTGTTGAGCCTGGGTCTGGGTGTACACCCACCCAGCATCCTGAGAGACCAGGCAGAAACCATGCTGGGTTACACTCACACCATCTATTTTTCTTTGTGTCATAGGCTTTTTTCAAGAGGTTTCAATATTGGTCATCTCCTTATGTACTGTTTATTTAAAAGCAACCTTATCTTGAAACCCTATTTTTGACATTATCAGCTGTGATTCCAGCACTTAAAGATAACACTGGGCTCAAATTGTCTAATGTAAAAATCGTAAGTGATCTTAAAAACAATGCATTTGAGAATGTCTTTTAATTTCTTCATTTTCCTAAGCCTTTCTAGGGCAAAATTATAAGCTAGAAGTTGAGAGCTGGAATAGAATTTAAAATAAAATAAAAGGTAAGGTTTGACTTTAATACCAGGAACAAGGACCTGGGGATCTAAAAGAATCCTTGAATATTTGAAACCAGAACAGTATGACAAGAACCAGCTGTGCTAAAACTGTTAATCTCGCTGTTTTTACACATGAGGTGGAAATCTATATTTGCAAAGTATTGCATGTGATTTGAGCACCCAACAGGAACTGAAGAAGAAAAATTCAACCCTCAAGATTTTTGTTTATTAAATGTAAATAACTGAAAACAGGGTGTCTGCTGATTCATTTGCTTTGTGACGGACCCTGTCATTGTTGTCGCTTACTTGATTTCCATCTCTGTTCATACCTCTCTGTTTCACAAGCGACAGAGAAGACAGCATGCAGGGAGGGGTCCTTGGAAGCTGTTTAGTCACCAGTGCACTTAGATCTGTGACTGAAAACTGCGGAAACACCGCTGACTTCAAGCAAGCACTCAGCATAAGACACAGCTGGCTCCTTGAGCTGCTGGTGGGTAGGAAACAGGCAGGAAAAATGAGATCTGTGTCACAAAAAAACCCCAGATCTGATTTCACAATACTGCACACAGGACGCCTCCATCCAGCCTATCTTAAGGAACAGGCTGTTAAGCCCTTATTTGCTACCAAGGCTGTCCTGCACCCAGCTGGCAGAAACCAGGGGGATTTCTCCAATGGCAAAGGATTCCCAAAAATGTTCTCCTAGTACATGCATGCCTTTTTCGCACCTCCAGGAAAGGATGCCTCCTGGACCAAGTCAGGCAGAGGCAGACAAGGGTGGATATAGCCCCTGAGCCTGCTGTCCCCCACCAGGAGCGGCCTCCCTCCAGCCCTGCTGCAGCAGCAGAGGAGGCTGTGCATGGATTGCCCACCATGGGATCTCTCCTGACAAGCTTTTCCCAGGCCATCTGGGACAGCAACATTAACAAAAAAAAGTTGAAGGCCCATTAAGTATGAGTCATGCATCCTGTGACAGCCTTTGCACATGGGGACTAAACGTTAGGAAACACCACCTCCCACTGTTCCCCATGAACCAGTAGCCTCCAAACCAGTGCCACCCAGTTCAGCACAGTGCACGTTCTGCTCTGCAACTTGCACTGGTTCCTTAATGGAGTTTCTTATTCAAAGGGGGGCCCTAAAAGTGCATGGCCCAGCCATGCACTAATCTCACTGATAGTTTGTTTCATACAGACCTAGTCCTGCTGGGGAAAACCAGTAGAATTTGAAGCCTGATAGGATAGGAATAGGTAGAATAGGAAGCCTGACGTTTGATAGCCCAGGGGTTTGCAGCCCTGGTTTGAGGTATGCCCTCTCATTTCTGAGATGCTCTCTGAAACATTATCCATGGTTCGTTAATATGACCTGCCCTACAGAGCACAAAACTATTTTATTGGAAAGTCTTTAGCTATTCAAGACAAACTAGGAAATAAAATGGGATGGAATATAACAGCTCCAATGAATATGGCACTCCACTGTGTTATCCCATTTGGAAAGGCTGAACTAAATCCAGCAGTGAGAAAAATCTTGATTTCACTCCTGATTTAGCATTTTAAAGACTAACACGGGATTATGCTATTCAAACATGCTGTTACCAAATCAGTTGACTTCAGGGCCTCCTCAGCTCGATCAGCGGTTGGTTCACTACAGCCACATTTTGCTCCTCACTGCAGTGAGCTTTTGGGTGACTCCACATGAGGCCAGGTAGCTGCAGTGTTTTGCAGCAGGGAAGCATAATTTCACCCTCCTACTTCTGCATTTTTGGCGCCAAAACTTCTCTTCTCTCCCTGTCTGTGCTCAGGCACGGAGACCTAGCAAGGACATTTCACCACCATTTGTGAAGACCATCTCCAGACAGGATGCTGGTTCTAACACTCCAGGGGAGACAAGACCTTCACTTTCCAGTTTCCGTCTCTGCTTTCTTTACATCATTTCTCTTCTCACCATTCCTCTTTCCAGAAAGTCCCCCAGCAACAAGACCAAATTAATACTTGCAGAGTGTCGCACCAGACTGAAAATGCTGCTGCTCTATGTCCTAAAATTGTTCTTATGTGAGTGACTAGAATACAGACTTCCTAAATTGCAATTTGTTTTACCTTAGCCCAAATGTAGGACTTAAAATTATTAAGACTTTTAAAAGTGGCCAGAGTATGCCCAGAAGTGCCATTTGCATCTGGAGCTAAGTGTGACCTCTGCAGGGCACAGCTGTGTCCTCTGTCGCTCCAAAGGGTGGCTGTCCTCCCCTGAGCAGCGGGGATGGACTCAAAGCTCTCACAAGTCTTTTTTGGTGCCACTTGCTCTCTTGATCTCTTGGATCCCAGGAAGAGCTGCATTTGTAAGAGATTATGGCTCAGGGTGACATCTGAAGCTGGCAGATCCATGCTGAACTGGCAGGGAGGTGGCAGCTCACCCTGGGTGATTTTCATGTTTCTGGAGGGTGGAGAGGCAGTGCTGGGCGCAGGGACATGGTCCCACCACCTGCAGAGGGACTGGGGCAGCTCTTGTCTCAGCAGATCTAATTTGTCACCTGCAAATATTTTCTTGATAGACATTATGCTGTATTTGGTCTTACACACACATGTGCACGCATGCTCCCATCAGTGGGGTTGCTAATGTCCCTCCTATGCTGTCCCTAGGTTGAACACTTTAATCACCCAACATCTAAAAGACACCACAAAGTGACTTTGGGGGGAAGTGGAAACACCAGTCTCCAGTCTGGTGAGTCCCTACCAACACACCCATGTACCCCAAAACCAGCAGCTCAGGTAGTCCAGAGCCCAAAGGGACTTTGGGGGTTAGAGACAGGACTATGTGACAAAGTGCAGATCCCAAATCAGCCAAGTAACTCACAGCAAAAAGATCAAATCCAACATTTGCACTGAGCACCTTAGCAGGCCTGTGTACAGCATGACAAAATTTCAGCTCCAGAAGTACTAAATCCAGAGGAAGTTTGTATGCACTCATTTGTATGCACTTATTAACAAATTTTTAACAAAAGGTAAAATCTAAGTTAGATCACAAGAAAAAAGAATCACTCGTATTGGTTACATTCTTCATAGGCAAAATTACAGCTCAGGCTGGCGCCACGATCTGGTTTTGCTCAGCTCTTTTCCCACAAACAGCATTTTGGGACACAAATGACCCGGTTTAGTGAAGCTGCAGAGAGCCAGCCCATGCCAGGGGCAAATTCCAGGCCTGGCCTAAATGGGTGTAATTCACATTCAAATCAGTTGAAGTTATGCCAGCCTGCTCCAAGCCTGGCCCAGCTCCTGCAGCTTTTCTCCTGAGCTTTGTTCCCAGCCTGTCACTGTAATGAGCACACACACCCAGGATTTTGGCATACAAGTGAGGCAAGGACCACTCTGGCCATGCCGATCAACCACAAAGCTTTATATTTGACAGAACTGAAATCAGTCACCGATTTACCAGCTCCCAGCCTCATGAGGCCTGTGACGATCAGGAGCATTTGGGGATACATGTTTATGTTCCTAGAAATGAAAACATAGGGAGTTATTAATAGACAAATCTAAAAGCATTCCTGTGACTGTGTGAGGTCTCATCATCTGGCAACACTTCGCTATACCCACTGCTGGGAACGTAATCATGTAGGTTGTCATCATGCACCCACCAGCAGCAGCAGCAGCAGCATGAGCTCAGCCCCACTCTGGGGCCAGCTCAGTCTTCACCAAAGGGGCAGCAATGTTTTAACCTCCCCCAGCAAGGGACTTGCAGAGGGAATGGGTGCCAGAGCCTGGGCAAAGCCAGGACAGGGCTGGATTTTATGCTTACCAGCTCAGCTGTTTCCACCCTCCCTTGGGAGACAGGCTTCTTTTTCCTTTCTTCCCAGACAGATGGAGTGAAAGCCTGGAGCCACCCTCTGGTTTAATGTCAAAGGTACACTTGGGATGAGAAGGGCACCAGTGAAGGATGTTTCTGTTTTCAGGGCAATAGTGAATGAGGATCCAGCACTTAACCTTGCTCTTCTTACCTCGTTATAGGGCCTGGCCAGGGCTGGGGAATGGCTGGACCAGCCTCAGCTTCATGCCCAGACCTTGTCAGTATGTGAACCAGGAGGCTGGGAAGCACATCTCACCACCCACATCCAGCAGGGCCAGAGGATCAGGTAGGACTTGGCCACACAGGCCAGGTTTTCAACGCACTGTGCATCACTATTCAGCACAATGAACAGAAATGCAATGTGCTTGTCCATTTGTTTTTGTGTCCACTCCTCTATTCCCCCTCACCATGAGTTTCTTTTGAAACTGCAGGCACAAAAGTCTTTGCTTCCCAGCTCCAAGATAGGTGTTATGCAAACAGGCGAGGCAGTACAAGACAATACTGTCCTTTTCCAATAACCTCTCAGGTCTCTGCTGTTGCTCTGTAAAGGTGGAGGTGTTGGCAGAGAGCAGGCTGGGGTACCTGCTGCTAGAAGGTGAAAGCCTGGAGAGGAAGGTGGTGTAGCCAGCTGATCCCTGGTTTGAGTGCTTGGTTCCTGGGTATGGTATGACAGGGTGCTGAACACCTAGGGGGAAAATATTCTTATTATTTAAAGCCAAATACATAGAATAAATGAACAATTTAAATTTTTTTGGGGGGGTCTTAGAAACCTATAAGTTTTCTAGGCATAACTTTTCTGAATATGTTAAAGTACAGGTATTTCCCATCTGCTCTGTTCTCATTCTTTAGAGCGGTCATCTGCCACCCTGTTGTAAAGCTCCATTTCTACCAGGTCATTCTACTATAAAGCTGTTTCAAATAGCTTAAAATTAGTTACAGATTTATAAACTATCACATATTTATGTAAAGAGATGGAATTTTTTAAAATGCACATTTAATAAGACACTCAGAATATGAACTGGCTATGTTTGGGGATTTTGTTCATTTTTATGGTGTTTCTACCCATTTATTTTATGGGCCCTGGAGGCTGGAGGCTAAAATTGAGAGCTTATAAGAGGTTATAAAAGAAAAGAACAGACATATTTTTCATTGTCATTTGAATAGCCAGGTTAAAGAAATGAAAAAAACCAAACAAACACCCAGCAATGCTTTTTATTCACATCTTAGCCAACAGCTTTCAGCCAAAGGTAGAAATAGGAACACACATGGAGGTCTCAGACTGAGCAGGACTTGCTCAGCCTGAGCTCAGCATCATTTTTCCTCAGTGATGGACTCAGGCAGAGACCTGTATTTTTTTCTCACAGGCTTTTCTCCGGAGCGCCTCACCAATGCAGCCCAGTGCCCCACCAACGTGAAAGCAGCCACTTTAACTGAAGCCCAAAGAGTGGAGGGCCATTGCTATCCCCACCTTAGGGGCTGGGTCACACAGAGGAGAGGCTGCAAACAGCCATTAATTGCAGGGGTCCAATCGGAAAGCCCCAAGACCTGAGCCATCAGGTATGTAGCACCATGACTCTACGTTCAGAGCATTGCTCCTACTAACATCTGACAAAGCTGTGGGCACCTGGCACTTCCCTAAATCAGATTTTCAGGTCTTCAGCAGGCATCCAGAGAGTGAAGTAAACTCGTTTATGGGCCACCCGCAGTCAAACACTGCTGAAGTCCAGACACAGATTTGCACAAACCAGATCCCCGTGACCAGGATGGACTGAGCACCCAGCGAGCCAAAAGCTCAAACTCTTTCTGTGTGGTCGATTACACATCTCACATGCACCACTCTGGTCCCTGGTTTTACAGCAAATGTCTTGAAAGGAGAGGAAACAGCTGGTGAATAAGTCATTGTGTACCCTCCCGGTTGTACTGCGGCCTCTCTGCTTGTTTGCAGGCACGGTTATCTGTACCACGACGAGCCATTCCCCCAACGCTGCTGGAAACAAAGGGTCACTTTTTGCAGCTGTTTATTCAAACGACATGGAGAGGGATGCGGGAAGAGGTGGGGAAATAGCAGTGGTTGGAGATCCCCCCC
This sequence comes from Phalacrocorax carbo, assembly GCF_963921805.1. NCBI lineage: Eukaryota > Metazoa > Chordata > Aves > Suliformes > Phalacrocoracidae > Phalacrocorax > Phalacrocorax carbo. Next base: position 26,438,907 of record NC_087521.1, on the reverse strand, counting down.
AGCAGGGTGCTTCCTCAGGGAGCAGAGGTACCCCCAGGCAAGGAGGGCTTGGGATTCGCAGCCACATCCAGGTTCATCTGCCAGCTCTGTTCCCCTCACTACCAAGTCTTCTCCCAACTGGGATGACCCATCTTCCTTTATCAGAAAGCCTACTTCTGAACCTGGTGATGAAACTGAAGTTGTGAAAATTGAAGAATTATGAAAATTGAACAATCATGCAAATGAATGAGCACCGTGGGGGCAGAAGGCTCTGGGAATATTTTGTAGGGTAAAGAGCAGGGCTGGGCACTGCAGGTTATGATGGAGACAGGGACAGGCTCCCAGCAGGAGCTGGGGCTGTGCTGAAAAGTCGAGCAGAAGTATGCTGCCTCTTTGAAATGTCATACCATCCAGGTACCTATCACACCCTCTGTCTGGAGTTTGGTGGCACGGAGCAGCCCTGGGAGATGTGGCAACGGGGGCACTACCTCCAGGGAATGGTTTTTGGGGAAACACTCCGCGCGGGGACGAGCCATTCCCCAGGACAGGGCTGCCAGCCAGGGTAACCTCTCTGCTCATCTTGTGCTGAGGACTCCAGTCATCATCTCATTTCCAGCTCATCCTGAACTGGTAGACAGTTATTATACTTACTGCACCTCCCAGCCCATAACTCACACATCTATTAGTCAGTGACACTCTACTATATATTTTTGCCATCACTTGCATTGCTTTAGATGTTGCCAGAGTCCAGCTTAGGGAATGTTTCTCCGATATGTCTTTAGATGTAATTAAAAAAAAAGAGTCTTATCAGCTGACTGCCCCAATTAACCTGCAGCAGGGATGGAGACTGAGGAGAGGCTTTGCAAGTGGTTTTTACAGAATTGCAGTAAAAAGCTGTTTCCTCCGACATCCAAGAAGTTTTGCGTGGGAGCATGGCAGGCACAGCCACAATGCCACAGAGAAGGTCACAGGCTCCATCTCCAGGCATGGCTGCTTCGGCAGGGGGTGGGGAGAGGTGGGCACACAGCCTCGCAGTGCTCCCCCCAGCCTGAGCCCGTCCCCCCATGAAAGGCCGGGGGAACAGCCCATTTCCAGGCCCCACCACCAGCCAGCACTGCTCTTTGTGAGCTGCACAGATGCAGCAGGAAGGAGAATATTGGCTGAATCCTGACAGACCTTATGCTAATTCACCAAAAAGCATTTTAGACCATACAGGGACACTTAATGGAGTGGGAGAGACAGCAGTGAGCACGACATTTAATTATGGGAAAGAAAAACGAAGTCTTTTACCCTGCATTTGGCGTTCTCCCAACACACAGAGTTAATTGTTAGGAGGGTATATTAGAAGGCAATGAAGGAGAAGATTGAAAACCCTGATTATGCCAAAGTCCTGAAAGTGCTGAATTTATTGAATTTTGCATGAGAAAACACAGGCTGTGCCACGCTGAGGGCCGTGCCAGCAGCCAGCTAAGAGCTCAGGGGGTCTGCATGTGCATGCTAGAGGGGGACAAAGCACCCCAATCACTTCGTGGCAGGACAAAGCCCCTGCCAACTGCTGGTCAAGCCACACTGCCTCCCTAAAATGGGGCAGATCAATATACCGGGGTAGATGCCACTGAAGCATGGGCAGGCCTTGGTGTAGGTGGTGCACAAGGTGGGCAGACCTTGCTGTGGTGATAAACAAGGCCAGCAGGTTCTTCAGGAGCTCAGTTTTCCTTTGGAAAAAGATCTAACCAAGTAAAGCTGAAAAAGACATTTCAGCTGTGACCTCTGTGTAATACATTCAGCTGCATTTGCCTAAATTTGGCAAGTGTCTGCAGCAACAGCAAGCCCAAACTGCCTCAGGAAGTGCTGGCACAGGTGCCCATGAGAGAACAAGAGCTGCAGGGCTGGATCATGCAAAGGTCCATTGCTCCTGGGTGCACCCAAAGGAGGGGGTACTACAAGAACAGAGAATCGACAAAAATATTTCCCCAAAAAAACCCCATTGCCTCCAGCAATTCTTAGGTGTGTCCTTGGGCTGCAGTGTAGCCTTAACATCCCTCATCATGTTTCCTCATGAATTTTCTTAGTTGTCCCTTGTGTTAAAGGAGAAGCCACAGCCGAGCATTCACACGCCATTCCGGGAATTGCACACACACCACCTGAGACTTCAGCTCCGAGGATCGGAGTCCCTTCCTTTGCAGCAGGCAGCTCCATTGAGCCAACAGGTGCCCCTTTTCAACTCCTCGCACAAACACACTCACTCTCAGGTGCTTTTTCTCCCCTCAGGCTTGCTCCTAGGTTTCCCTGAGGGAAAGTCTCAACACAACATTGTCATGGTTTTAGCTGGGATAGAGTTAATTTTCTTCACTCTAGCTGGTATAGTGCTGTGCTTTGAAATTAGCATGGAAAAAAAAACCTGTTGAGATAACACACAGATGTTTAGGCTGTTGCTGGGTAGCACTTATACTAGTCAAGGACATGTCTAGCCTCCCATGCTCTGCTGGGTGCACAAGAAGCCGGGAGGGGAGGGAGCACAGCTAAGAGAGCGGATTCAAACTGACCAAAGGGATATTCCATATCATGTAACGTCATGCCCAGTATGTTACCTGGGAGGGGCTGGCCAGGGGAGGGGGGAGCAATTGCGGCTTGGGGACGGGCAGCGTCAGTCGGCGGGTGGTGAGCGGTTGTATCATTTGTGTTTCCGTGGTTATTTTCCCTGTTTTCCCTTTCCCTTCCTTTTCCCTTTTATTATATTAACATTATTGTTATTATTATAATAATCATTTATCATTATCATTTTATTGTAATCATTAAACTGTGCTTATCTCAACCCACAAGTTCTTTTGCTCGTCCGATTCTCTTCCCCATCCCACGGGGGGGGGGGGGGTGAGCGAGCAGCTGCGTGGTGTTCAGTTGCCAGCTGAGGCTGAACCACGACAAACATATACCAAATTTATTGAGTGGTACAGCAGTGAAGAACAGCTCAAGCTGGGTGCCTCCAGAGAGGGACCCCAAACAAAGACATCCCTAGGTAATTATACCCTTACAACCTAAGTACCCCTTCCCTCACACAACAGTTCGGTCCAACAGCATTATTTGGTTCTGGGGTCTTCTTCTTTCTTATTGGATGCTTTCTCTGTCTCCAGACAGGACGTGCCTTTTCTTATCTTAATGGATGCAGCTTCTGTTGATGGTTGTTGCTGCCTTATCTGTCTGGTTCACATGAGGTTTCGGGGCCTTCCTTCATGTAGCTAAGTAAAAATTCAGTATACTGTCAGTGGATGTAGGTGAAAGTTCACAGCTTGCGGCCCAAGGTTTTAACAAGCCTTGCTATGAATGCTATGTATTGGATTCTGTTTGAGCTAGAAAGTGGCTTCTTCTACACCTTGAACCACATAAACGTTTAGCCCCTTTTTTGTTCATGCCTGGTCACAGGTAAGGAGCAAAACTTTGTCTGGAGCTGACCTGTGCATTTAGTCGTTATACCACAATCCGTGGCCTAACACATCTCCCTGGGAAACTCTCCCAGCTGGGTCCACAAAGAAGGAAAGGGCCAATAATTGCCAATTCCTTCACGCCATTAACCACCCTATCTGTGTTTGCTGAAGTTGGTAGAATTGACTCCGGATTTTAGTGGAGCAAGCTGCTTTTTTTTCTGCCTTTTGGGTTTTTTTTTAACATGAAAAACCACACTGATAAATGAAATCCAGCTCATGTTATACCTGCAGTAGCTTTAGATGTACTGCAGGGGGTAACCTTTGGCTGCCGATACGCTCGCTGCTGCAGCAAAGCAAGTTCGAACAGGCACCACTAGTCAGCTCCGGCCGAGAGGAAACTCTGGTAGCAGGGCCCTGGTGATTTATACCGTGGTCACAATTTAATTACAGCAAGTTTCTCGTTCTCCTAGTTTTAAATAGCTTAGAAAAAAAGAGCACTAAAAATAAAATAATTTTTAAAAAAGACGGAAATAATCTGACATTTGGGGTAAGGTAGCTAAAGTTATTATTTTGCTTCTGTCAGATTGTATGATTTTTGTGCCTGACCAGTGTCACTGGAGATACCCAAACTGAACAGCTGAATCCACCTCACAGACACAAAGCCAGGCTGTTGCTGCAGCGGGGGGAAGCCCAGCAGAAAATGTTGTTTTCTAGCTCCTAATAAAACCAGAGGGAACCTAAAAGGCTTATGTAGCAGAGCAGCACATTCTTCACACCAGCTGTCAAGGAGGGGTCCCAGTTCAGAGAGCACTTGGCTCACACATTGCTTTGAAGTGAACCCCAGCAGCTTCAATGGGAGTTAAGCTAAACGCAGAGCCAGGTCCCAGGCAGCTGTTCTGGGTGGCCATCAGAGACCACGCATCCCTCAGGGCTGACCAGAGGATGCTGTGCACACCTCCCTGAATGGGGAGCTAGGGTACAACAGTGCCACACCGAGCATCTATTCATTGATGGAGATCTCAGGGTGAAATGCTGCTAAGCTGAGAAAAATAAAAAATTGATGGCAGGTCTTCCCCAGCAGCCAAACACAGTTTGGTTTTGGCATTGATTTATCAGGAGTCTGACCCAGCTAGCACTCAGCAGCAAGCGCCAGCCAGGCCGAGTTTACAAGGCTGGTGGCAGGCAGGAGCTCTGCTGCCCATGCCAGCGCAGGACCGGCCGGGCAAAGAGGGGCCAGGGAAGTGCTGGGAAGTGAGACCCAGGAGCTCTGGCTCAGGCCCGCAGCTCTCAGCTCTGCCTGCTTCACGCTTGCAGCCTCAGCCACTCATAATACAGCATTTAAGTAAATAATTAAGTTGGGCTCTTTTTTTTTTAATGAGTCAGGAACAAATCTCTTAACTAAAACGTCTAATATGCCATTAAAAATTCTCACTGTTTTTATAATACTTGGCCCTGTCTGAGGGATTTTTTTTTTTTCAGTGAAGCAATTTTCCCCTTTAAGCCCTATAAACATTTTATTCTGAGGAGCTCTTCGAGGAAGGGTCTGGCTGATCATTTGCAAGAGTGCTGTTCCCCAGGGCCATTTCCAGCACTGCTTGGTAATGCTCCAGGAGACCTGCCAGTAATTCACCCCCAAACTGTGCATGCCCTCAGTCACATCAGATTTTCAAGAAACATGTCAGTGTGGAACCATGTGCCAGGCGCCCGATGCCCTGCCTGGGTTAGAAGGAGGAATGTGTGAGCCCACACCTACAGGCAGGTCACACAAGTGGAAATGAAGGTTAGAAAAGTGCCAAAGCCAGACAGCAGCGAAACACGAGCAAGCAGATTCCTTCTTTTGCAAGGATTGATTTGAATCATTTGCCTTTAGTCTGCAGCAACAGCCATGCCTCAGATCCCTGTTGTCCTACCAATGCAAGTATCGTCCAAGAAACGCAGGGACACCTCTGGATATAAGGAAGAAGGAAAGGTCTCAAGACAGCATGGGCTCATCAGTGGAAAACAGTGAGACAAACCCAGGCCTCATTGCAAAAGAAAGGGGGAAAACAAACAAACAAGCAAACAAACAAATATTTTTTTAGAAATTTTAAAAAAAAATTATTAAAAATCTCAGAACAAAGCCACCTCATCTATGACATTTTAAAAATGGAAGTCAAACTGAAGATTGAAAGACTGGCCTGTGCAAGAAGCACATTTTCCTGTTCCCTGTACAACAAGCAGAGGGTGGTTTCAATTCATCAGTGGCTGAGCTGTTGCACAATACAACTTGCTGATGAATGAGTTACTTTAAAAGCAACGGAGCTTTGTTCTCTTGGTGGCTCAGCTTCTCCAGTCTCTCTAAAATGTTTGTTTGTAAGTGGAAAATGACTAACAGACCTTTGCAGTAACGAAGGCAATTGAGACTCCAGCTTTGGGAAGTTACCCACAGTGTCAGGCAGCTGGAGATGGGGAAGCCCCATGAGAGGGGCTGGAAGGCAGCAGAGCAGAGTGGATGCAGCTCCATCCTCACCACTGCAGGTGACCAGAGGTGTTCAGCTCTGGGTGACTGGTTCAGCCCACTGCAGCCCCAACAGCAAGCCTGAATATTGCATCCCACTGCTCTGAACTTGCCCTAGCTCTCCCTACACCACCATCCTTACATTTCTGCTAAAAAAATCCAGCCCTCAGACACACTTAGTCTTTGAGAGCACAAGCCAAACATCAGAGAACCAGTCACATCTCCCCCAGATAACAAAAACATGGAAGTGGCAGCACCAGGAAGTCTTGCCTTGTCCTTACATCTCCACAGGCTGTCAACTCTGGAACATAATGATGGTGCTAAAACAGCAGCCATCCTTGGCTTGCTTCCAGGGACCACTGCAGTTGGCTTGTGCCACCATCCCACACTCCTTCCACAAAGTCCCAGACCCTTGGAGGGAGCATCCAGCTTAACCCAGATGCTTGCTATAGCATAGACACTGCAGCGTGCCAGAGACTGAAAACCTAGAAGATCACCTCTGATGTATGACAAACTACAACCTGCACAGCACTACTTTGTCTTACTCACCAAGAACAGCCCCGACAGTGGGAAAAACAGACCAGCAGCCTCAGGGAGCCCATGGATGCCAGCAGCAACTTAAGAAAAGCTGCTTTTATTCTGTACAAGCATGCAAAGACCTTGAACTCTTATCAGACACTTCTTATTACCAGGACAACAGAGAAAGGTGCCTGAACCCTGGCCAAAATGTTTTTCTTTCTGCTTCACAGAACACATGAATTGCAAGAGCAGCCTGTCTCCAGGAGTACTTGTGCTACAGAGACAGTGGCAGGATTTCCAGGGTAAACTGATATGAAATCTTATGTTTCTTGTGGTCTAAACCCCATCACAAGTATAAGGGATCTCAAATGCTGACACCATTTAGAAAACCCCAACCCAGCCCAGCCCAACCCAACTCAACAGCATTACCTCTCCCAAGCACAGGCATTACTCCAAGACCTACATCCCTTTGTCACACTACACTGATATATTAGCCCAGACCCACTTTCCTCAGTAGCTTAAACTGAAACACCTTGCTGCAAACTTGGACACAGGCACTTCTTATTCTGTGATTCCTGGTTTGGGGGCAGAAGAAAGCAGAGGTGTGAAGAGGGGAGCCTGAGTATTTTGTCTGCTTCCTGCAACGCTTCTTAGCATGAGCTATAAAACTCTGGAAAGTTTCATTATTCATACCCATTTCTCACCCCTGGAGCTCTAACTCACCATGCATAGTCCTTTCCTCCTGCTTGTGTTACCTGCCTTCCTACTGGATTTAGTAAAAATTCCCATTTTATTGAAGTGAAATTCCCACCCTCATTGTCGGGCACTTCAGGAGATGCTGCCGTACCCAGCTCCAGGTAAGCTGCCAAATGGCAGAACTCCCAAGAGCTCATCAGACAACCCTCATCTGCAATGGATGATGTTGGTGTGTGCAGGGTATGCAGATGGGCTGCGTGGTTGGCATGGGCACTGGCCCTGCCCAGCCTCTGTGGCACACCATGCTCCACGGCCTCAGCAGCACCAGGCTCTGGGAAAACGACTGAAGGAGCCCAAGACCTCGTCCAGGTGCACTTCACACCTTTCTGCAATAAAAAAACCCATGTGTGCTCCAAACACGCTGTTCACGTCAACAGTGGCTGCTGCTTCAGCTCCACTGAGCACAGACCTGCTGCCAAAGATGGAAGGCAATGGTGAGCCTTGTGAGCCCGTCCCATCAAGCAGGGCTACAGGAGAGGTCCAGGGAGCAGAGCCAAGGGGGAGCAGCCCACCGGGGCCCTCATGCTTGTCCCACGCGGCTCAGGCAGCAGCAGGGAGCAAGCTGACCTTTCTGATGTGCTTAGCAGCTGAGCTTGGGTGTTCCTCAGCCTCACTATTTATAACAGCCTCACTATTTATACTAGCCTCACTATACCTGGCTTGTTTTTGTCATGCATCTCATCTCCCCATTACCTTACATCATCTCTTCAGCCCTTTTTTACTTCTGTTTTCTGGGCTGGCAGCATCACAAAATACTGGCAAGACCTTGGAAACATCAGCCCTCCCATTTCCCTAAATTACATGTGCAGGAGCAGAAGGAAATCCTGGCAAGGGGAGCTGCACCCTAATCCCCCAGCCACTTACCAAGACATGAAAAGACATACTAATGGACAAATCTGATCAAGCAGTTACAATAATTTCAGTGGCAAAAACAACACTTCCAAATGGAGAATTGCATAAAATTATGCTAGTGCCGAATCCTGCAGGTAAAAGGTATTGTCACCCTGATTTTAGGTGCCTTTTCATGCACAAAGTGATTTTATTGCTTCTCTGTAGAGGATAGCTACTGAGATAGAAAAAGGAAAAGCAAACTACTGTGAACTTGCTATGGTCTAACCTCCTGGTTATACTTGGATTTGAAAATTTCATTAGAAAATAATTACAGAGAAACCAGAAATATTATGGAGGCCTCATCACCAGACCCAGGAGGTTTTCTTGGCAGCAGAGTGGCTTCAGGCAGCACTAGAAGACTTCTGACTATTTTTTCACAAAGCAAAAGGGAAAGACAGACTCTTTCTAAACACTACATTGCAGCAAAAAGGCTTTTGACTGATAATCCAGTCTTTCTCAGAAAAAAAAACCAACCAGGTTTCCTATTGGGATGTATGTGACAGATGAATATCTGCCTATTGAGGTGGCAGTTAGAGTTAACTGCTGTAATGCAGCTGCTTCCCACCGAAGGAAGCTCATGACAGAGCTGCCCTCTTTCCTCATCCCTGTTTGTTATTTCAACAGACCTAGCAGCAGCCAAGAGCAGAGAGACCGAACAAATGGGAATAAAAATAGGTCCTCAAAGATATCCAAAGCATTAGCCAATTTTTTTTTTTTAATCTTTCTGCTTGGTCATGTATCTATCATGTTTTACGATTCAAATGTCAGAGGGATTTATATAGCAAAACCAGATCAAATACAGCCCTTGGATAAGCATTATTTTGTATGTTCCTGCTTCTGAATAAAAGTAAGGTGGCTGCTTTGCTTTTCTTGGATAGGAGGAGTTTGTCCTGCGATCAGCTACAGGGTCAGAACAGTTACACTCTGAAGAGCAGGGTCTGAACAGCCACACGTACCACCAAAATTAAATATACACTAATCACAGGTGAACTCAAATCATTTAGGCCCGATGGTTGAACAGGTAATTTCTGAGTCACAGAGCCCTGCTCACATCCCAGCTATAAATGCCTCGGGGTGAAGAAAGGATGGTTAGGGTAATGCTCCCTGCAGCAACCCGAGCATCTCCACGGTGATGTTGCTACAGTGGGAAGATTTCTCTCTGCCTTGCTCCAAAGAGGCTCCATCCCCCCAGACCTCATCTAGAGATGGGCATCTACACAGCCCTGAGTCATACAGCCTGCTCCAGAAACCTGGAGGCTCTGAATGTGCAGCTTATGCTATGTACCCACATATCCCCCAGCTTTATTCAGAGCCACCTCAGCATCCCCAGCAGTGTCTCCTGGAATTAGGGTGCTGCTGCACCAGCAGACCTGGGGCCCTAAAGCCCAGAGAACCACAAGTTTCCTTCAAGCCAATTATAGCACATTATAAATAGAGGGTCCTGCTTGTTCTGGAACTGGTAAATAGCAAGCGTCAGGTTCTCCTTCCGCAAATAGCCCGGGGAGCTGGTAAGGCCAGGTTCACGTCAGCTGGCCTGAGAAGTTCTGGGTTAAAATGATTCTGCTGGGGAGCAAGGAGGTGCCCCCCACCCCAGCCAGAAGCTGGGGTGGACAAGCCTGAGGACTGATCTTCATCAGAGTCAGGCTCTGCTTTAGCATTCTTTATCCTACTTATCTGCAGGAAAATGGAGCGTTCATCCTATGCCTTCCTTGAATCTTTCAAATCATAAAACTTTAATAATCACAGATATACTTTTACACAAAAACAAATGCTTTTGTAATTATTTTAGGCATGTTCATGATAAACAATGAAAAAAGCACAACTCATTGGTTTATTACCTATAGCTCTACTCTTAGGGAGCCAGTGGGCAACAAATTCCCACTGAAGTGAATCAGGCATCTGACCAGAGCGATTCCCCACAGGTAAAGCATCTCATTCTCTAGCAGTAAAACATCACATCATTTTTCTAACCTTTTAATATTATTGATTTTTTTTTCAGGTGTGGAGAGAGAAATGCCAAGCGTGGTGTCAGCAGGCAGCAGTACACGGCACAACTGCTCTTTCCAAAAGCAGAGCACTGAACGCCAATCGAAGCACCAGTTGGATATTGCATGATAACAGAGACAAGATACACTGTGCATATTTGGGGCAAGGGAGGAGAGGATTTGACCCCTCGAGCCCTTGGGGTTTGCTCTGCCAAGGCCAGGTTGCTATATCATTATGATAAGAGTAATCCTGTTAGGCAAACACATCAAACAAATAGTCATTCCTGATTGCAGACCTTGTCTAGGCAAATCTAACCCCGGGTTAAAAATGTGCTGAGTGCACAGTCCTGTGGCACAGCATACTAGATTTGAGCAAGGGATATGCAGGGGTCTGCTGTTCCCCAGGACCCCAGTGTAGGCACTCCCCAAGGCTCAGGCTAATGCCTGGAAGTGTCTAAAAATTGCAACAGAGTAAGTTCCCTCTCTTTCCCCTTCACTTCTTGTGTAGAAGAGGACAGATGACTCTTATGTCAGGCTGTTTTGCTTCTATATTTACGTCCTGCCTTAGGCTCACAATGTTCAGCTCAGATGCAATCCAGTCTGGTCGTATTAATACATCTGGGATAATATTTTTAACAACCAACATCAAGCTGAAAGCCACAGTCATCCACTGGTGCCAGGAGCTCTCTGACCCCTCTCATCTGCTTGCTTATGAAACACAAAGGCTCCCCAAAAGGTACTTTTTCATCTTTTAAGGGACAAGTAGACTTTTCAGCTTCCCCCTGTAACATACTGGATCAAATTTAATCTCTGCTGCAGCTCTGGGAGTTTCCCTAAGTTTCTGAAAGGATGAATGTAGCTCATTTATTACAGGTGCCAAAATCAAGGCTTAACAAGAGGTGGCCTGTGAACCTAGCCAAAATAAAGAGGACACTGATGATAGCCTGTGACCATCCCTGAGAGCCTGTGAGATACCTACAGCTGAAGGACCATATCACCTTGCTGCCCACCTCACTTCTACCAGACTACTTTTCTCTGTCAAGGAACCAGAATAAAAAATAAGTTTCAAAGCCTTAAAAATTGGGTTATCCCACCAGTGGATACTGACAAACTCAACAGATCCATGATGCCAGCTGAGACATTTATTCAGCCTCCCATCACCCAGCACTGGTGTCCAGCAGCGGTCAACCCTCACGATACATACTTCCTCAAAAGCCAGTGGAGAGATTTCCTTTACAAAACAAAGTGTTTCTGAGCCTCACTTGGGCTCCCAAGAGTCATTTGGGATGCAGATTTTTGGAAGAGTGTCACATTTGCTCAGCAGCAGCCAGGAAACAAGAGTAACAAGAGAAGGCTTGTTCACTTTGCTGTTTCCAAAGCAGCTTTTCTTTCATGCTGTGGGTCAGGATGGAGCTGACTCTGTAACGCAGCACAGAAATCAAACCAGCCAGGGTTATAGGCAGCTCAGGCTCGATGTGAAATGATGACTCATATAAAGTCAGGCAAGTAGAGAATGCCTGTAATACAAAAGAAGACTGAGGAGGAAGAAGAGGTGGGTGCTGAGAGAGACAGTGTAGGGGTGAGTGGTGGGAACAGGTTTCAAGGCCACGACTCCTTTCCTGAACACAGTGATGTTGTCTGATGGTTTCAGAAAAGAGCAATGCCCCAACCCAGATCACTGCTGATTCACTGCAGCTTCTTCAGCCGTCCTGTTTCTCAAATGGAACTACTTTCCCACTTCCCAGAAAATCTTCTGTGTCTTTTATCCAAAGTGATTTGAGATTCTGAAATGAAAGGACAGAGTGATTTTTAACAGCCACTTGCCAGTACGCCCCCTTGAAAAATGGAGAACATCAAAACAGACACACAAAAGGCATGTACGTGATGGAGGTTACAGACTCAGAGGTGCGTACAGGAGGGGGATGCTTTCCTCTCTGCATCTGCTGTGCAACACGCATCCATGGTGAGTTGCCCTCACCACCATGCAGGGAGGACATGTGCCCTCCTCCTTCTCGGGGAAGGAAAGGACAGTCCCCGGGCAGCCTTCCTTGGCTGCCCTCCCATCCCTGGTCCTGCAGGCAGTCAAGGGCCCTGCTGCCTGCTTCCCAGCTGGGTGCTCTGGAGAGGACAGGAATAAAGGGTAAGCTCCTCAGGTGGGGAACCAGCAGCAGCGGAGGAAACTACAGAAAGGTTTCTGGAGAAAATGTTTATCTGAGGCTTCCACGAGGTGTCAGCAACAGCTATTATTCATCAAGCTAAACAGAGGTGCCTGGGACTGCCATACGTCTCTTCACCTGGCATGTCTTCACAAAACAATATGTCCTGGCTAGCAACTGCCAGCAGCTCTGCCTTCCAACCTATGTCCCCTGTCTAACAACAGTAGAGCAGAGGGGTCCCCATGCAGGGCCAGGACCCCAAGGACCAAACTGATGTATTTGCATATTACCCCTGACCTAAAGAGCTCACCAGCTAAAACAGGATGGCTGAAGTGGCATTACTGCACCCATTCTGTAGATGGGACACTGGGGGCACAGTGAATTAAAGTGGAGGTCAATGATGTACAGGTGGTGGGAGTGGGACATACAGTGTGTATATTCCAGCCCAGTGCCACTGGAGCAAACCCCTGACTCCTGTCACTCATTACTTCTCTCTGAACATGTTTAATTTTAGCTCAACGGGACATTAGGCATTTCTGTCCAACTTACTGACAAAGACCCCAGAGCCAGAGGCTTAAAGCAAAGCAGGAGCTCTGCTGCTCCAGCCCACCACGGGTCTGGGGCTGTTGTCCAAACTCTGCTGACCTTTGGTCCTGAGCCTGCTTTCGAGAGAGGAGACTGGCAAATATACAGAGTCAAACCCGCTCACAAAATCCTTGCAAGGACTGGAGTAAAACCCAAATTTTTCAGCTCTTTTAAAAGATGAGCAATGCATTATTTGCCCATCCTTTATCTCAGACTTAAAACCAGTGCTAAACATTAACTGTGTTCAACATGCTGATACTGCCTTTTTTCATATTGCTTTTAATTACACTCACAATCATGTCCATTAAGTCAATATGATCCTGCCCTCAATTTAATGAAAACCTCAGGAAACAAATTACATCATCTACATGAAGCGGCAGAGGTTTTCCCTTTGTCTCATTATGTGGCTGGGTTTCGGTAGTGTTGAGCAGGTTTTAGTTGGTCACTGGCTGGAGAAACCAAAGGATCAACGTCCTGGAGGAGGGTGAATTAAATAATAGCTCTGAGAGGACACGTCACATTACTCAGACGTGGTTGCACTGACGGAGTAATCTTCATCATGTGCCAAGGAAGCTGTGATAAGCCCTCTCATAGTAGGATCAGTAATAAGATCAGTTACTTAATTCAAAGTGATTAAAACCAGGCCGGACTGCAAACAAACAAGTCATGTCCAAGGGTCTGCATGTAAAATATATAGCATCGCAAAAATAAAACCTTTCTGGGATACTGTGTTTTTTCACTAGTGCTGGCATGCTATAAACACTTCTGGGGGCAATTGCAATACTTTTTCTCCAGTGCAGCCCACAAACAGGCTGCCTTTCCTACAGGCAGGTTCCTGCTTTGACTGTATGTGACTAATACATTTTGCAAACAGGGGCCATCCTTGGGGTTACCCACTGGCTGCAAGGCCGCGAGGACTCAGCACGCTCTGGCCTATTTTTAAGCCAGTGCTGGGGCCCAAAGCACACACCAGTTTTAGCTGGTCCCCCACCTCCACAGGAGAGCTTGGCCTGAGAAAAACAGTCCTGCTTCCACACCAAAGACATTCATTTCCTATGCAAAAGCCAAGTTGGCTTTGCGACTATGCTAATCCCCTGCCTTTGGGCTCTGACACCACTTGGCTTACCCAGGCATGTGTGGAAGATGCGTAGAAAGGGGTGGGCAACCTGGCTCATCACCATGGTGGGCATCCAAATCGATTGCAATGTCCCAGCAACAGCAGGGAAAGGTTTTGGGATTCATGGTCGGGCAGGGCCGTCTCCCGGAGCAGGCGGCACACAGATGCAGTGGGTACCACTGCCGTCAGTGATGGGCAGTGAGGCACAGGCAGGTGAGGCTGTGCTGGACACAAAGGAAGGGCTATAGAATTAGCTATTTTAAACCCATTTCTTTGGATTCTGTGCTTTGGTAAAAATTATCCTGTGCCTGCAGTAATAGGATACGACCAAAAGGCGAGTGCCACAGCAATAGCAGGGAGTGGTGGAAGCGGCTGCCTTTAATGAGTTTTAATCTGGAATTGGACACAAGCGATGAAAGAGAATTTTCTGTGTGGCAGCTAACATCTGAGATGCCACGAGCTGCGGCAGATCCACAGGGATCCTCAGATGACGAATCGTACTGACAAACGCTGGACGTAATTCTCTCCCGCAAAGCAGCTCAGTGCACTTTACCCTGATTTCTCTTCCCTGGGATGTGATCACCCAGTGTTTTGGAGCATGACAGAGGTGTGCAGCATCCTGCCTGGCTCACCCACCTGCCTGCATCCCCCCACACGGACTCCCAGGTTTTGGTGTGAGCATTGTGTGGCAGGGAAGAAGTTACAAAGCAAACTGAGCACAGTTTAACCATTGTTCCCCTGGCTGAATGGCAGTTTAGAAGAGGCATGACAAAGGGAGTGGTTGTTCCTCACTAGCTTCGTTCTCATCGGGGTCAAGGGGAGGGTTGGCAGTGTGCTGCAGCCCCCCTCCCCACCACCCCGGGCAGCCTTGCAGAGAGCGCTGCAAGGAAGTGGGGTATTTCAGCAGACACCTGGCATTCCCCCCGATGTGAATGTATGCGTGTCGTGCTGGGACACGTGGAACGAGTCACCCATTCCAGCAGCACTCAGCAGAAGCTGAGCTCCCGCACTGGCCGGAGGAAGGCAGGGGAACCCCGAGGATAGAGAAACCAGAACCATCAGCCATGAACACAACAGCGACCAGCTTTGCCTGCCTGCAGAGAGTGTGATTGCACCCTCCTGACTGAGAGGGCGGTGGCTGCAAGCAGGGGAGATGCTGGGGGCCAAACATGTTATGCAGAAGAAGGAAATGCTCTGAACTCACTTGGAGGGGGTAAGGATGCAGAAGATCCCATG
Source organism: Phalacrocorax carbo (assembly GCF_963921805.1). Taxonomy (NCBI): domain Eukaryota; kingdom Metazoa; phylum Chordata; class Aves; order Suliformes; family Phalacrocoracidae; genus Phalacrocorax; species Phalacrocorax carbo. The sequence continues at coordinate 26,423,764 of NC_087521.1, read as the reverse complement.
ATTTCCTGTCTGTAAGGAGGCCTTATGAGAGAGGAGATCTCTGTAATGACAGCACCTGCATTCACCATGCTTTACCAGTGCATGGCTGTTACCGACACACACAAATTTTACAGCCAAGGGACTGCAGGTGCCCCAGGGGGGAGTCCCTGGTGCAGGGCTGGCTGGCAGTGCCAGGCTCACCCCACACCACAACGACCTCCTCACTCTTCCATAGCCAAAACCTGATGGGTGACTATCAGGCCTGCAGGCAAATGTCACTATCCAAGAGTGGAGTGAGAGCCGCAAGCACATGTGTGCACAGGCATGGGAGCCCACAGCCGGCGCTGGCTGAAGGGCAGTGTCACCCTCCGGCCAGAGCCACCCGTGGGGGGCAGGGAGAGGGCCAGCCGGGAACTGGCATGGACCAGGCTAGGACCTGCCAGGGCAGGCAGGGAGGTGTGACACTGCCCGCCCGGGCCCCCGTGTGCCTGGGGCACTGCACGTCTGCAGCCTCCTATGCCCAGGAGCCCGGGTGTCCCAAAGCCCCTGTGCACAGGTCTCCCTGTGTCGCAGATGCCGTGCCCCCAAGACGCCATGTATCCAGGTCCCTGTGTGCCCCGGACCCCACAGACTCAGGACCCCATGTCCCCGGGACCCTATGCTCTCTGCACCCCATACCCTCATGCCCCTTGGACAACACGGCCCTGGGACCCCACGCACCCAGGACCCCATGCCCCCTGGGTCCCAGGACCCCATGCCCCCAGGACTCCATGCCCCTGGATCCCAGGGCCCCATGGCCCCACGACCTCTGGATCCCAGGACCCCATGCCCGGGACCCGATGCCCCCATGGCCCCTGGATCCTAGAATCCCAGGACCCCGTGCCCCCAGGGCCCCACGACCCCTGGTTCCCAGGACGCCATGCTCCCCGGACCCCGGGACAGCAGGCCCCCACGCCCCCATGCCCCCGGGACGCGACACCCTCAGGCCCCCACACCCCTGTACTCCCGGAACCCCCTGCCCCTCCGGCTCGCCCGCCCCCCCCCCCCCCCCCCCCCGTCACTCCGAGCCGGCCGCCAAGTTTCTTGGAACTTTGCCTCCCGTGACGCAGGCGATGGTGCAGCGCTCCGTCCTCCGGGCGCAGCCAATGGGCGCCGGGGGGAGCCGGGGCGGCGGCCAATCGGCGGCGGCTGGACAGTTCCCGGGTCCTGACCGACCTTCACCGCCCGGGGCGGGGGGTGGGGATAAAAGGGCCCCGCGGCGCCGCGCCGCGCTCCCGCCCCCCGCCCCTCCGCTGCGGCTGCGGCGGTGCCGGTACGGCGGGCAGCGGCGCGGCGGGGCCGGCGGAGAGGTGAGCGGTCGGCGGGGGCGGCCGTGCGCCGCGGGGCGGAGGGAGGGAGGGAAGTCCCGTGCACCGGGAGCGGCGTCGGCGGGGGGCGCGTCCCGTGCACCGGGGGGAGGCCGTTCCCGGCTACCGGGATCGCTTGCACTGGGGATAGCCTGTGGCGCCGAGGGGAGGCGGGTCCCGTGCGCCGGCGATACGGGAGTCCCGTGCGCCGGGGAGGGCGTTCCTGGGCGCTGCGCTCCCTTGCACCGGCGATACGCGCGTCCCGAGCAGCGGGGGGAGGGAGCTGCAGTGCGCCGGGGGATGGGCGTCCGCTGCACCGCGGGGTGTCCGGGAGGGAGCCCCGGCCGCACGGTGCCCAACGCTTTTCTGCTCCCGCAGGCCCGGCTCCGATGCGACCTCTGAGCACCGGGGTGAGAGGCAGCCCCCGGCGGAGCCTGGCCGGCCGCCATGCCCTGGAGCGTCCGGTGGGTCGGCGGCCGCGGCGCCCAGTCCCAGAAGCAGTGCAAGAAATCCTCCTTCGCCTTCTACCAGGCGGTGAGGGACCTGCTGCCGGTCTGGTTCCTGGAGGACATGCGGACCATGGAGGTCTTCCACTGGGAGGACGGGGGCAAGGTGAGCGTGTACTCGCCCTCCGAGGCCCTGCTCTACGCACTGGTGCACGACCACCAGCCCTACGCCCGGCACCTGCTGACTAAGTTCCCCCAGAGCGCCCTGGCCGTACCCAGCCAAAGCTTCAGCTGCTGCCAGTCCTCGGCCCCACACCTGGCCATGGCTGTCCGCTACAACCGCACCCGCATCCTCTTCCGAATCCTCAAGGCCATCCAAGCCTTCCCGCCAAGCGACAGAGCCGGCCACCTGGACCGACAGGGCTGCAGCCGCGTGGAGGGTGGCAAGACAGCCTTGCATGTGGCCTGTGAACTGGTGCGACCCGAGTGCTTGCTCCTGCTGCTCGGGCACGGCGCGTCGCCCTGCTTGCAGGACAGTGCTGGGAATACCCCCCTCGACACCTTGCTGCAGCAGATTTCCCTCGCGCCAGCAGCTAACATGCGTGCCAAGCTCCTCTGCCTTGACTGCCTCTTCTTCTTCATGCCTCGGGACCTCCAGTTCACAATGAAACAGCAGCTGTTGGACAACCGGCAGCGCTGGCAGGACCTCCTGGGGGAGAACCGGTTCCAGTGCCTGCTGGGCTTAGCTCCCCCGTCACTGTTTGTCGGAGCCATGCGTGTCTTGATCAGGACCATCTCACCTGAGCACTTCCCAGAGGCACTGGACAATCTACCTCTGCCTCATTTTCTAAAGCCTTTGGACTTGAAACTGGAGAGCTAGAGGGGTGGTAGGAGAGTCTCCTGCTCACCTGACAGACTGTTGCGCTAAAAATGCATCAGTATACGAAGCTGCTAATGCGGCAGCCAAGTATCTGTTTTAATTAGAAAGAACTTTATTTTTTAAAATAATTGTATCTGGCACCTTACAATATATTTTATTTAAAGATCCTTGTGGTGAGGTGAGGTCTGCACTGCATTTTTATAAAAAGATTCTATGGCATGTACAAATGAGGGTATGTGGGAGAATATATTTGTAAATACATCCGAATAAACCAGTGGCAGATGTGATCAAAATACAAACTGAGTGACTGAAAAGCCTGAAGCAGCATGCGCCTTGGAAGAGCGTGTGTGGGGTGGGGGAGTATCTCTTTGCTAGGATTTCCCTGTTACACAAGTGCCGTGGTCCTGGAACAGGATGACTCCTTTTTTACAGCTCTCCTAATACATCTTGGCAGGGATACAGTTTTTTTTTTAAAGGCACAGATGAAAACTTCCTCATTTTGTACACAAAATCAAAGAGAAGCCAGATACTATTAAAACTTCCCTAAATAAGGCTGGCAGGGATGCATAGCTGAAGGAAATATATTTTAAAATATGCATAAATAACAGTTTCCTTGCAAAGTTTCCTCTGCTCCCCTTGGAGAGCCAAGGTGCTTTTTGTCAGGCAGAGGAGAGCTCCGTCCAAAAATGTTCCTCCCCTGGCAGGATCAGACCCTGAAGCCCCTCTGTGTGATTGCTGCAGGGTGAGGAGGGTAGCATGGAGCACGAGGGCCAGCCTCCTTGTGCCTGCCCTCTGCTATGGGTCTTGGTGCCCACTCTGGGTATCAGAGGAGTAGCTTAGATATCCAGCCTTCCCCCAGCTCTCCCTTCTGAAATGCTCCAAGGTCATAGCTGCTCCAGATCAAAAAGCCCTTTGGGGTAATGTCCTGCCTCCAACACTTGTGTTTAAACACATCAAAGTCCTGAGAAAAGGGTACAGCTTCAGTTCATTGCTCTGCAACCTTTTCTCTATTGCATTCTGGGCAGTCAGACTGCTTAATGCCCTGTAAAGCTGGCACTGCCCCTGCCTGCCTTGCAGGGAGCAAGCTGTGCCAGCTCCACCAGCATTGCAATGATAGAAATCTCCTAGGCCACAATGCTGTAGCTCTGCTTCTGTTGTAAGTTGTCAGTAGAACTGTAGGTTTTTGTTTCAGTGCTTAAATGTGTAGCCAGGGAGTTGTTTGCCACTTGAACTCTTTCAGCACTGTTGTTCCTTTTGGGGTCATCAGGGAACTGATGCACTCAGAGAGAAGAGGCCATGTTCAAGGCACAAATTTCTTTATTCTTTAATTAATTTTGGTTAGGAGAAAAAACCACAGAATGAGGCACTATAAGCTGTTCATGCTTCAGCAGAACAGAGTGGTATTTCATCTGAAATAATCTCCATACTGCATGCATGATAAAGATAAACTGTACTTCTGAAATTTGAGATACAACAGAAAGAAGATTGCTATTCTCAGACTGACAGCACTGAAAATGTTTCCTAGAAGAGCAAATGCTCATTTTTCCCAAGAAACCAAACTGATATGTGCTCAAACTAATTACCATGGAAAATTTAGGTCCCTTGCTAAAAGCATAGAACAACTCTGTTCTTTTCAGTTACCTTGTTGATAATAAAAATACAGAAATCCAAAGAACTAATCCCTCACTTAGCCACTTAAAAAACCCCTAAAATCTATGTTGCTAAATTCTTTATTTGAGTACATTTTCCCCATTGCTTCTGTAATAATGGTGTAGAAGCATCTTCCAAAACAGACGAGAAGTAAAGGAGTTGGCTCTAACTTGCCCACGGAAAAGTGTCTTGAGGTGGGGGAAGAGACAGAGCTGGGGTTGAGAGGAAAGGTTTATCAGCCTTGCTGACAAAGGCATAATGAGATTTAGCAGCAGGGAGTTGGTCAGTTGAACTGAGCACTGGAAGATGCTCCAGCTCCCAAGCTGTGAGGGTAATTACACATTGGAAAAACATGACAGGCTGGGCAGGACATCCTACACCTTAAAATGAGCCCATTAACACAACAAGAATTCAAGGCCAAAGCTGCCCCTGTGATTCCATACAGCCCTCCCACCAGCTCCCTGGTAATTCACTGTAGCAAGCAGAAAGGATCCCCTCAATATGTTGTGATGGGTCCAAAGTCAGCTAACGGCTGAGCCCCTCCTGTTATTCTAGGACAGAAGTCAAGCCTATTGCTGAGCCCATGCTGGGATCTCTCTGTTGAAGGTCACTGACAGACCTCGCTATGTGTGGCTCATTGATGTGTCTGAGACACTTAATCTAGAGAGGCTGAGAGGAACTGTGGGCAAACTACACCGGTGACTACACAGATCACTCACCCAACCGGGTCCACGCTTATTTTTCAACCATATTAACTGCTCAGAAAGGTGTGGCTGGAGCTTCTCAGCTTCGGGAACAGAAGTCTTTTGTTTATAGCCCAAGCTATAGTGGCATCAGCTTTCCTCAGACTGACTTGCCAGCATGTCTCTGTCTTCTGCCACCTTTGGAGCACAGTGGAGAGCAGGCTCCATAGCCCCTTCAGTTCCCCGTCTCTTGGGGAAGGCTGCCTGCAAAAATGCCAATTGGTGCCAATCGCAACACCATTGACAAGCTTAATAAAGCAAACATGAAGAGTCATCATGTCCCTGCAGAAAAGGACTGCCAGTGCTAGAGTCAGGGAGCTGGCCACAAAGGTATGGGAAAGAAGATTCACCAAGTCCTAACACCATGAGAGCACAGGAGTGAGGATATATATACTTAACAGCTTCTGGCTTACCTACACAAGGCAAATTACTCATCTGTATGAAATGCTTTCAAAAGTCTCTAAGGCAGTGTATAAAGCCAGCATTACTGAAAAGCTTAGTTACAGCCAGGTCCTCTAAAAGGCTACTTTGCATCATAAAACAGTGATAAAATATAATAAATATTTCCCACATGTTGCTCAAGCACTTTCGAAACAAAATATTCATATACTACTCACCTTTTAGTACAAAGTGGTTTTGTTTGCTGTGACAGGTGAAAAAGGGCTGAAACACCTTCATTTGGAAAGCAAGGGGAGAGAATGGGATAGTGGGTTACTTTTATTTTTGACTCTTTGCAATTGCCTCCTCTCTGCAGCTCCCTTAAATATTCAGGAGTTACAAAGTTTGGCCTGTCTAGAGTCTGCTGAAGCAGCTGAAGTCTATTGTAGTTTTGAGTAACTCATTTAAAAGATGGATTTGGGATCTTTAACAGTAATCTTTTACCCAAAATATTGAGCAGTTAAAGAATTTAAATTGACATGAAAACAAAACTAGGTGATTTAAATAGTCTAAAAAACCCCTTATTATAACATTTGTCTTAGTCTCGCTCTGTGATGTACTGTTCTGCCATAAAAGCTGCATCCTTGTTCTTACCATGGTCACAGCCTGGTATGAGCATTGCCAGAGGTGGGCACCTTAAATTTAGGAGAAGGTACAGGTATTTAGTACACCTGAAAACCGCTCCCTTCATGAATACGCATAGATAGGAATATCAAGCCTAATGTCAGTTTAACACTCGGCACTGCACAAAGAATATCTGCCGTAAATAGGCAAAGGTTTCATCCAGTTTCAGAGGCAGAGGAAGAGGGCTGCTAATGAACACGCTCTTCCATGTGGACAAGTCTTGCAAACTAAACCAAACAGATGGGCATTAAGTAAAGGAGAAAAGGAAGCAGGAAACCATGGAGAGCAAGACCTGCCAGGAGAGGAGGCCTTGGCTATAGGCATGGCTGCAATTACAGGCTGCTTTGAAAATGAAGTTGAACACAGCAAGAACAAAGATCCAGCACAGAGGCATGGAAAGACAGAGACTAGAAACAGGCCAGGGGGCCAAGTTTGTTTCCTAATCCCTGTTTGTCCTATGTCTGGTGTTCAAGTTGTATGGTTTTTGACTTGCAATATAACAAATCTATTGACATCAGCAGGTCATTATGTATTGCATCAGCCCGTCTTCAGATCAATATTCCCAACTAGTCAAACAAAGCACCCATGCCATGTGCTTAATATTTAAACAGCACTGTAAATCAGTTCAGCCTTGAGAAAAGGAGGCTTAGAGGGGATCTCATCACTCTGTACCAGTACTTAAGGGGTAGCTACAAAGAAGATGGAGACTTTCCTTTTACAAGGAGTCACATGGAGAGGACAAGGAGGAATGGACACAAGTTGCTCTTGGGGAGATTCCGCATTGGACACCAGAGGAAAATTTTTCACAGTGAGGACAGTCACCATTGGAATAATCTCCCCAGGGAAGTGGTTGACTCGGCTACGCTGGACGCTTTCAATACTCGTCTGGACAGGGTGCTGGGCCATCTTGTCTAGACTGGGCTCTTCCCAGAAAGGCTGGACTAGATGATCCCTGAGGTTCCTTCCAACCTGGGATTCTGTGATTCTGTGAAATCCTTGCAAACCAACTTTTGTAATACCTATGTTAATAACAGTACTTCCATCACTGGTTGGTGTCAGCAGCTGTCTGGGGTTAGATCACCATTAGTTCCAGCCTGGCTTCAGTGATTTCTCCTCCACCTAGAATGAGTGAAAAAGAAACTCTGCCTATTACTTGCTCAGACCACACCAAATTGTCCCCTATTACCATGCACAAGAATCACATCTATGGTGTTGCAAGGCTGGTGTTTGCACTGATTTACTCCTGCTCTTTCCAGCAAGCAGGTAAATATGCACGCGTAGCACAAGAATGGAAGGAGCAGAACTCTCTTGCAAAACATAACTCATCAGCCATAGCAGAAAACAGAAATCGAGTTTGCAAAAACTTCAGCAATCCCCCACTGCTGCTAAAAGAAATGGATCCAAGTCCAGCCGGGATAAAAAGGTTCCCCCTACAAGCACTGATGACCTCTTTGCCCAGTGGTTGAGTTGATAAATGGAAAGACCACATAAATCAACAAAGTAAACCTTTAGAAGCCTCAAACGATGCAAAACTCATCATGTTTAGGAACTATCACTGAAGTCAGAAGAGTCTAGTCATCTAGTCTAAACTGTGTGTGACACTGGTCAGCAATTCCCATGTTGGGCCTATCACATCTGATTGATTTGCAGCATCTGTTTTAGGTCCAACCTTATTTTATAGATTTTTAAACAGTGGAGCATCCAGGGCTCTCTGAGGAACTTGTGGCTAAGCCAAGCAAAGGTCCCATCCAGATCACCTCAATCTCTCCTCTGTCCCTAAACCACAAAACATCCCCTGCCATCAACCTTACCTCCTCCTTCTGTACGAAAAATTAGTCACTTCCTAATGCAAATGTGAGAATTGACCAGAATAGATCTGAGTCAGCAAGGTGGGAGGCAGAAACCCACTTCAGAGAAGCAGGGAAGGCAGAAAGGGGCTTTGATCTGTCCCACACTTGGGCTTCAGCTCTGCAAGCAAGGTTTCAGAAGGAGTCTGAGCCACTAAGTCAGGGCCCCAGGCGAGCTCCAGTCACAGCAGCCACTGTAAGGTTACATTCCCTGTACTACCAGTCTAATGGGAAGCACAGTGCAGATCAACCCTTCTCCTTCAGGAAAGCATATTAGGCCCAAAAACTTCAATTCTCAAATTTAGGCCTGATGCAACCCATTCTGAGACATGGTGAGACACACGCATGCCTGGGATATGAGGGAGACCATGGGCCAGCCTCCCCTTCCCTGCACTCCCCACCTCAGGCAAACACAAGCGCAGGAAGCTCCACAGATCTCAACAGGGAGGAGAGCAAGGCATCAGGGCCAGCCAAGCCCTTCCCTTAGGCTCCTCTGCGGAAAGCAATGGAAGGAGGCCAGGGGAAAAGAGAGGCTTCCAGGAAGAAAGCGCTTGGCTGGATGCCTCAGCCAGGACAAGGAGCAGCTTCCAGCTCTGAGGAGAACAGCATTTTCCCTGCCGCTTGGCTCCCCAGTTCCTGCCCCGTTCGCCAGCAGCACCATGGCTCCTCTTGCGCAGCCTCACAGCTTTGAGGGGAAATTGCCTGTCCTCCTACCTTCTCACACACCAGTGATCAGGCAGTGTCCGCAGACCCTGACTCTCTTTTGAAGACTGGGCAGCCCCATCTTCTCTCTCAGCCAGCAAAGCTCCCCAGCCCAAAATTGTCCCTCAGCTCCTTTGTTCCCTCCCCAGTGGTAATTACTGTTTTGATGTAAGGGTGTTTTTTTGGCATCATGGTCTTAATATTCAGGCTTTATTTTATAATCATTAGGGTGGTTCTTTTTAATGGTGCAAGTAAATTATAGTAAACACGTTATACTACATCACATTCATATTTTTAATGCAGTGTCATTTCCCTGACAATGTTTGAGGCAGCATTTTAGAACAACATCTAAAGGGATAAGTAATTTCTAACTCACAGTAAGAGAGAGAATGAAGTCCCTTGAGGAGCTGAGATTTTGAACATCCTTTACTCCAAAATCATCTGCTAGCACTCTCCTGCTCTCTGCCACTCCTGCAATAAGGAAAGCTATTGATGGTTAGTGACTCAACATGACAAGACAGAAGGATGCAAACTCTCAAACTGATTTCAGTCTTTTGTTAATGACACGGACAGACAGGGCGATGGCCAAAGGAGGATGGACAAAAGTCTTGGACTAGTAATGGAGGTGACCTGAGTGACTGCTTGTCTACTGCTTCTGCAAGGAGAGGGGCATATAGCTTCTTCCACTTATGACACATTTGTGGCTTGCCCAGCAGGAGGGATGCTGGGACCTCAGGGACCACAGGCCTTAGGGGAACTATTGAAAGAGCCGTAGGGCCACAGCTGTCTCACAAGAGCCATGACAGAGCTCCCAGCGCAGGTGAGGGGAAACACATGCCAGCAGTGTGGCACTCCCTCAGGTTTGCCTCCTCTGTCAGATGCCAAGGTTTGACTCAGCTTTGCTGCCACCTCATCTTCCCTGCCAGCAGCAGCACCAGAGCTGTGGTTAGACCGAGAACGCCCTGGCAGAAAAATACCTTCCAAGACAGCCCTGAGGTAAGAGCTGCCAGGAGGGCAGACCAGGTGAGTCACTCACTGAGTCACTCATCAGGTAGAATATTTTGAAGGATAAACCCAGGTCATTTCCCTCAAAGTGAAATGCCAGCTGCACAGCTAAGGTAGTGCACGTATCACCCAGGTTGCCTTCACTATGGAGAACTCTGGCTGTGGTGGTGGAGCTCTGTACAATGTGCTGGCCAGAGATGACCAGTTCACACCCAGCAACATCATCCCAACCTTCCTGATAGGTCAGCAAGCTATCACCCCATCAGCCATGGCACTAAGCTCTAGGTGAAAAACTCAAGATGTATCTCCTCGTAACCCTTTGCTCCAGCCAGTCTGATCTCTTGGGAGACTATGGCTTTGCGTGAGGGTCATCACCCCAGACTAGGTGTGCAGTGGGAGACATTCCACTCTCCATTCCTTCTCTCAGGAATAAAGTCCTCTCCCCAGCACAGCCTGTCCTGAGACTCTTGTCTGCCACTGGCCCCTTCCAGCACTGCTTACACCCCTGCTCTTAGGGTGCAGGGGAAACACACTACCATCATGGTGATGGGTGAAAAGCACGGCCAGCATCCAAGCTATCCTTCACTGTTGAAGGGACTTGGTAAGTCCTAGCTCCCCAGTGACATCAGACCCCTGAGGGCGTGAGGAGGCACCTGGGGTTGGGGGGGACAGCACAGCCAGGCAGACAGTGGGGCTGAGAACCACAAAACGTGTCATGAATGCTGTGACAAGTTGAGGTCGTAATTCTGTGGTACCACATGGTATCAGCTATGCTTATTTAGGTGCTTATATATGCCTAGCAACGATATGTCTGTGGTACTGATGTGTTGCCCACACAATGAACAGCCAACTCGCATCATATCTCCTCCCCTTCCTGGTTTAGAGAGATATAGAGCAGTTAAATCCCAGCTTCTGAGCTGGAGCTTTTTCTCAAGTGGTATCAGCAAATATTCTTATCACCAGAGGTCTCTGGCTCAATATTGCCCTGCAGTGGCCACAGCAGTGGCCTTTAATTCTTCAAGTCTCACAGGCACTCACTCAACACAAGCCACCTAGCAGCATACCTTGTCATGCAATAGTCCATGCTGTACCTGCAAACAGCGTTTTTGCTTGTACCAGCCAGGGAGTCATCAGGCAAATGTTTCTCTCTGCTGCACAGCTAAGCCCACCAGGGCCAAAAAGAGAACCACAACCCTCTGCACTCTGCTCAAACTGCACGACTTTGCTGTGTTCCCATCCTCTTTCCACTTTTGCTGAATGATGGGAGGAGAAAAAAGGGGTGGTGAATTGCCTTGCTGGCCCTGATAGCGAGGGAGTAACTTTCCAAGACGGAGCCACGCAGAAGAGGGGAGGAGTAACACAGGGCTTGGCTCTGCCCACCTCCAACTCAAAAGGAAAGGCTCTGCTTAGCAAATGCTGTGCCTTTCAGAAGGTGCTAAGCAGCACTGAGCACTCACTTTGGGAGGTGACAAGTCCCAGCTAGTACTCTGGGTCTGCATCTGTTCACCTTTTCAGCATTTGCAGTTCATGCATGGAGAAGTGGCACTGTACTGTACCAAACCAAGGATACAGAGCTGGGAGGGTATTCGGAAGTCTTTTGTTCCAGAATCAAAAGAAGCCTTTCCTGCCTCCTGCTTGGGATTTGATGCTTTAGAAACTGGTTGCTCAGATACCAAACAAATCTTGTGTAGACTCCCTGTTAAAACAACGCACAGAAATTTATGCAACCAAATCCCTGCTTTGGACTGCGACCTTACCGGGCCCTATTCATTAATTAGGCTACACTGAAGCTTTACTCAGATCCAAACCTGACACTGATGCAGCTGACTCTGTAGGAGACATCCTTCCTGATGGGTCACATACCGAACATGCTGTTTTAATGCAATGTTGACCGCAAGTGGCCTTGATGACCTAAGCATTAAATATAGTGTGGCAGAAAGATATGCGTCCTACCTCTCTCTATCAGCAGGTGTCTGTAAAGAAAAAAGCCAGTTTGGCTATCTGAGCCGATGGCTTTTAGCTCAGCTGGCAAAAGGGCTGCATGCACTGTGACAGCAAGCCTTGACTCAGAGCCTATGAAGAACCTGTATTCTTTGTGCTATCAAAACATGAATCTCTAGCTCAATGATCGTGGCATTTTTGCCTGCCTTCCTAGTTCCCCAGCCTCCCCAATGGGAAAACATAATTCTTTATTGGTTTGTCACTCACTTTTCTGTTACTTTAGGATGTACTTGCCCTGACCATCAGGCTACTCTCAAGCCCACACCCTCATTGTAAAGTCCAAGCTTGACACCCTGCTGAACTTCTGGTTAGCGAGGGTCACCCCGCTGTGCCCACCTCTGAGCTTTACTCCTTTCTGAGCAGCGTTTGGAAACTGCTGCTGAGCACTCTAAGTCATTCAGCAGCCAACCTTCAACTCCTGTTTCTTGTTTGCCTGCCCTCCTTCTTCATCTGCCTACAGGTAAAGGCAAGTTTACTGCTGATCATCCCTCCAGAAAGTGCCGCTACCACAGGAAAACATGGAGAAATACATGAGATGGCTGGCTTTGGTTAAAAATTTCAAGGTTTAAAAAAAAAAAAGGGTTACACCACAAAGCTGGGACGTTTTGAAGACAAAGGCTGCTACTAAATGTGAGCATGTGAGCACCCACTTGTGGAGGGATCACCTCTGGGGAGAAAGATTATTGAAACCAGCACCTAGAGCTTGACACTAGTGGATTTACTATGTAAGTCTAACAATTTTCCTCTCATAAATCTGCCATATTGTTGTAATGTCAAATCATCAGTGGCCAAAGGAATCCTTCATCTTATGCTCTTGACATACTGATTCTGAAAATAAAACCAACTCAACAAACCCCCACTTATGTTACAGCTATTGTAGATGATGTTACATGTATTACTAGACAGGTGGTTGCTTTTGTGCCACCTCTACAATAAAAAGAGCACTGTTTTTACACAGGCGATCAATAAGCCCTGAATGTTCTCACATATAAACCAAAATAGCTGGAGGACTGATTTGCAGAAATGCTGAGTCTCCACAGCACCAAATGACATCAATGGAAGATGCACATGTTCTGCACCTTCAAAAGCCCCAACTTTCTGTTAATGCCATTCAGCTCTGCAAAACAGAACACAAAAGGACATAAGAGTACTTAAAGAAATGAAAACAAGATGATAGCACCTACATAAAAGAATCATGCAAAGCAACAAAACATTAAATGGCTCTCACAGATGTTTTCATCCCTTTATATCGTTACAGGGATTGTTCCCTTTGTCCAGTCTTAAATGCTTCATAGAATGGGACTGCCACCATTTCCTAACAACAGCACAACCTAACAAGCCTTATTTCCTTCCATTAAGCCTGATTCTCCTTTCCCCATTCTTCATCCACAGGCCAGAATTATTCTTTGAAGCATCCCCTGAAACCATCATACCACCTCTACTCACCCTAGCAACCAGGGATTAAGGTAGGTGTTCTTTAAAGGCTTTTTGACTTTTATTCCTGTCCTCCTCCCCAAGCCATTACCTCTGCTCAGTTCATTATTAATACTGGTGTTAAACTCAGAACTTTTCTGAAATTCAGGTGCTTCCAGTTCTTTGTAGTAACCTACATGTGAACACATCACTGCACAAAATGGGATCCACCTGGCTGGAGAGCAGCTCTGTGGAAAGGCACCTGGGGGTCCTGGTGGACAGAAAGTTCAACATGAGCAAACAGTGTCCTGCTGCACCCAAGAAGGCCAACAGGGTGCTGGGTTGCATCAAAAAGGGCATCGCCAGCAGAGAGAAAAAAGTCATCATCCCACTCTACTCAGCGCTTGTCAGGCCACACCTGGAGTACTGTGTACAGTTCTGGTCCCCTCTATACAAAAAGGACGTGGACAGTCTGGAAGGGGCCCAGAGAAGGGCCACAAAGATGATCAAAGGACTGGGAAGCTGCCATATGAGGATAGGCTGAGAGAGCTGGGTTTGTTCAGCCTTGAGAAAAGGAGGCTCAGAGGGGATCTCATCACCATGTACCAGTACTTAAGGGGTAGCTACAAAGAAGATGGAGACTCCCTTTTTACAAGGAATGACATGGAGAAGACAAGGGGGAATGGACACAAGTTGCTCTTGGGGAGATTCCGCATTGGACACCAGAGGAAAAGTCTTCACAGTGAGGACAGTCAACCATTGGAATAATCTCCCCAGGGAAGTGGTTGACTTGGCTACGCTGGACACTTTCAATACTTGTCTGGACAGGGTGCTGGGCCATCTTGTCTAGACTGGGCTCTTCCCAGAAAGGTTGGACTAGATGATCCCTGAGGTTCCTTCCAACCTGGGATTCTGTGACATCAGTATCAGAGGAAGAAGAAACTAAGGTAGCACTATGCAATGCAAAAAACTTCACCCAAACAAGGACCAAACCTGCAAATATTATACAAAACCAACTACAGAGGTCCCCCTGTGACTTGCCTGTCTTTTGAAAAGATACGCTCTTGTTTCCCAACCAGTGGCATAGAATGGCTTCCAAAGATACTCCTTACTTAGCTGGACTACAGCAGAGACACTAGGATAAAGAGGGGGGAAAAAAAAGATAGTTACTTCCCCAAGTGTCATCCATGTTAAAACTTTATGAGTCACTGCCAAGACAGACACTCAGTACACAGCCATCACTTCATACAAAGTAGATGCATTTATTTTGCAAAATCACTTGTCTGGGATGGCTTCCAAAAACGTCCCTTACTTGGTTGAACAGAAGTAGAATTGCCTCTGGAGATGTCCTATGGCGAAGCCTTAGAACCTACTAATAATATTCCTGAAGCCATATCCAGATCCATTATAGTGAAAGCTTTGCCATGGATTTATATAGGACTAAATATGAAAGACAATATTCCCTACTTGCCTGGCTGTATTTTCACTAAATATTTTTAAAAAATAATCAAAATATTTTTTTTCCTAGTCACCATGGTATGGTTATAACTGTTACCAGTAATTCTTGAGCTTAACATGACAACTGAATTCAGATATTATAAACCTGCTGTTGAGAAAACAGCTAAACATAAGCCAAGAGATCAGTGATGCCAATGTTAAGAAACAAAAATAAACTCATTTGCCATAGGTGTCAGGTTATTTATTCTTTTTGGGAAAGCAAGCTTTTCTGTTCAGTGCAGTCACCAACATTACTTTGTGGAACATTTAGTTCATCTGGGCAAAACATAATTTATGAACTTTAATTGGTTTTAAAATTATTAAAATTGAGAAAAACTTTGGTAATGGAAACAGTAGGTTTGTGCTTAACTGTTATGGCATTGCTATTATTCTTTTACATTTTTATCAACAGAACCTCTACAAGTGTACCTCCTCCCTGGAGGTATTTAAAAGACCTATAGACGTGGTGCTTCGGGACATGGCTCAGTGGTGGCCTTGGCAGCATTAGGTTAATGGTTGGACTCGATGATCTTTCCAAACTAAATGATTCTTCTGTGAAGAATATGTACACATCTCTACTGCAGCAGTGTTTCCGGAGCAGTGAGTCCCAAACAATGGTCTGTTAGGCACTGGCAAGTGGACCTTATCTGGTTTACAGAAGTGTCCAACTTCTCCAGTGCTTTTTATTAAAAGCTTGATAGAAAAAGCACTGGAAGATGCGCAAGGAAGTTTTAGTGGTGACCCAGGTCAACCCACTCAAGAATTTGGGGAATCACTATTTTAAATTTACTCACTCTGCACAAAGTTGGCACTTGTCGAACTAACAGAGATCAATAATGAAAGATGAGAAGCTTGAATGCAGAAAGCAAATAGGATAATGATATGCAGATCATCTGGGTACACAGAGACAGCTCTAATTGTTGGGTCCATTAGACACTGGATTTCAAAAATACCCAGCTCAAGCTGAAAATCACTGTGACCCATTAAGTTCCTCAAGAAATTGTAGAGGGTAGATAGAACTGTGCTACCTCCCACAGCACTAACTTTTTAGATGAAAAACTGCATGAAATTTGGTGAAATTCAGCACAAAGAGAGCACAAGGGAAGTTTCATTTGTAACAATTGATTGAGGATGCAATTTATGTCTGTGTTATGCTGATGTGCTCCACCTTGGCTGACTTCAGGAACTGTAGCAGGGCACCCTAGACCTAAAGCAAGAATCCTTAGACCCAGACCTAAGAAACCACAAGTTTGCCAAGATCTGCAAAAGATTACTATTATCCAGCACAGAAGCTGGCAACGCTCACAAAGTAAGCAATCACATGTAGGCTATGAGCCTGTCCATGCTGCCCAGAACAAACGTGCTACAGGAAACACTGGAGTCTAGCTCTTAGCAGTGCAGTTCTGCAGGGACAATATTCTTCTTTAGGTCTCTGAGCCTGATAGTAAGAGAGATGCCAGCCTGCACCTAAAACTGGTTTTGAGAAATACTGGATATGTGAATGCGGAACGTAGGGACTGAATGAAGCATGGCCTTTTAAGTGAAAGCTGAGCTCACCTTGCTCGGTATGCTTTGAACTCATCTGGCAAGATATGGCATCTCTTGCCCATTAAAAAAAAAGGAAAAAACCCAACCAACTATCTGTCACCTTCCAACTTGAGAGTCTTCTATTAAAATCAGGTTTAAGAAGTTACCATATTTCAAGCAGCCAGCAATGGTGAAAAACACGCTGCAGAGGTCTGCAGACAAGGTTAAAAGCAATGCAGAAACCTGCTGGCTTTAACTTCAGTTTTAATAAAATACCAAAGCTTAAGTAGAAGGAGCTGCTTCGTTACCTCCCCGGACCTCAAACTCTGTCCTAGAGCAATGAGTATTGACAAGATGGGGAGGAAAGAAAGAAGGTGACACACAAAACACCCAGAATTGCCTCTTCGAAGTCCTGTGTTTTCCTCCCAGGAATGCTTGATATGGGCACCATGTGATCATGTAGCTGTGCATGGAAGGAAAGCAGAAAGATCTCTGCACGAAGCAAAGTATGATAAGAAGTCAGCAGGCCTTAAAAGCAACAGGATTCAGCTCTTTGATGTATCTTAGTGCAGACAAACACATATTTCAGATTTTTTGTTGTTGTTTTAAACACACATCCATGCTGATAGCGGTTTAAGTAACTGGATAATTAGACCTGAAGCCCGATAGATCAGGAGACGTACCTATGGCACCAATGCTAATATTTAACAAGGTCAGCATTATTATTACAGTAATTATAAAGTGAATTAACAGTGCTAAACCTGTTATTTCAAAGTGTTACACTGATCATGTACCACGTTGTCCGTAACTTAAAGGGACTGAATTTCACCACAGCACCAAGGAATGAAGCACAGATCCGCCGCTTTGCATGTTTGTTATTCCAAATTTGGAGCGCTAGGTGTGGCTCACCGAGGCAACAGACCATAGCCCATCTGTTGAGGCAGAGAACGGATTTAGCAAGACAAGCGTGGGAGTGAGCAAGTAAAATCTCAGTCATCCTAGCAATTACCCGACTTACTTTGCACTTCCCATGATCAGCAGGCCAGTCTGTCCCCTGTAATAACCAGGGATTGTGGGGTTTTGTGCTGGCAGCTACGTTTCCCCCCCTGCAGCTCAAGCAAATTCATTCTTTTTGTACATGCCCCTGCTGTGTAGCCAGGCACGTGTGCCAGGCTGTCTGCTGAGGCCTTCCCTGGAACTTTCCTCCCAGTCTTATTTTTTCTGGGAGACGTCTAACTAGCCTGATCTTTCACTTGACTCGGGGGAGCTTTGCTAAATTAATCCAGCCCACGGTTAGGCAAAATACAGCAGTGTAACAACTTCAGCAAGGTGTCACCTATTGAGTACTGTTATTTCATGCTTTAACAGGCATAGCATCTCTGCCACTTCTCCATTCTATATGCAAGACACCTACATGCACACACAACAGAGAGCACCTCCTGGCAAAGGCTCACTGTACTGACTAGGCTGCAGGTCCACAGCATACACATAAAGCCTGCAGTCAGCTTGTGCAAATTCAGGATGGTAAGAACAGGACGTTAACACAATTCTGTACACATCTTTAGGTATATTTTCTCTGGATATGAAATTCAAGACAAGTGTTGTAAATTGAAGTCTCCTTCCTTTATCTCTATCTGCTGTAAGTGAATCTCAGCTGAGGCTGAGAAAGGTATATTAAAAAGGAAAAATAAGCCACTGGTTTCTTCTATATTGGACAGAAATAGGGAATAATGTTTGAAAGATTAATTCATAACTACAGCTCAACCCAGAGCTATTCAGTTGTGCATTATTCGGTGCCTCTGTCAGAGAGCCACAGCCTATAATAATCACTATATTTTAGCCATTTCTGAGGGCCAAGAGAGAAAGGGAATTTGTTAGTTTGAAGGATTTAGGTTTTTTTTTTGTATTTTATTATCATTCTATTAGCTTTTAGAGAACAGAAAACAAAGCTTTTTTAATATATATATACACACACACATATATGTATAAAAGTCCACATTCCATAAGAACAAAGTTTCTCAAACAGATCTTTACTTTTTTCTACAGCTTGCTTTTTTTTTTTCTCCCCCTCACTAGCATCAAGGACAATTTTAACTTTATGGCTCATATAACAACTTTGATAGACCTATTCAAACAGATTTCCAGTCAGATAAACTCAAAGGCCAAAGGAATCATAATGGTAATTTCAACTGGCTTCCAGTAGGATATCAGCCACAGTATTATCTACATTTCCTGCATTGAACCCAAACCCTCAATTCCTATCTTGATTTCAAGTGATGAGAAATCTGTAGCTACTTGGATTTGTGATAAACCTGGATATCACCATTCAGCAGCCTAGGGAGATAATTTAATTTATCCAGATATTTTAATCTTTATCAGTGGAGCTCTGGCTGTAATAATTCACAAAAGAGAATGACTGTAACTCAGCTTTCACTTTCCAGTAATTAAAATCTAGTCCTCTATATTACAAGTTCTCTTCTGTTCTGCTGATATGAGAACAGTTATTTTTAACTACAATAACTCATTTTCAAACAATCAGGGTGATCTACTTTGTTTGGCAAGGGATACATCAGCTTTCTTTGCTGGCTACTTGCCATCATAATACTATTTCCAACATGCCACTTTCAGGAAGGCTGTAAGAGGAATAAAGCCTGTATCTCACATTTTATAGCTAGAAATCCTCAATCCGGATCTTACCTCTCTACTCCTGATAGTAGGGATGGGATGTGGACAGGGCTGGTTAATGTCAAAACTGAAGACCAGAGACTTTTCACCAAGGTAAGAAGGGATCTCCATATCTTCATATAGGATTTACGCTTTTCTAATAGCTAATTAACAAGGCAAAGCCATAGGCATACAGGCACTTGAATTTCAAGCCTTTTATTCAGAACAGCATTTACTGAAAAGTTGTCGCAAGGTTGTTCCTTGGAATCCATCCAGAACTCCAGCAGAAACAACGAGCAACTCACTAAAGAGATTATTAGGAGAGAGCAAAAAGCTAAGCTATTCTGCCATGCTAGTTTGAAATCACCCACAAGTGACTTGGAGATATGTGACAGGACTCATCTATTGAGAAGTAATGTAGAGGAGCTATGGGGTTCAGACCTCCTGATGTCTGTGTGTGTGTGGAAGAAGGGGAGGTTCTTGTCCATTGCATCAAAGACACTCTGTACAAGTACAAGGACTTTGGAATAAACGTGACTCTAAATAAAGCTATGTCTAGACAATGACACAAGTTAAGTGTTCCTCATTATCGTTTTCTTAGCAGTAACAGTGTTTGCTGACAACAGTTCTACCTTACTTAAGCAATTAATGTATTTTCTTTGATACTTAGTGAAAGATGTTCTTTGTACCATTGAACATGATCCTATTCCTTTTTATTGCTGCAAGACAAAGAAAAAAGGAGAGTTACTTGGATATCCAAGACAGCTGTTTCACACCAACTCAGAGTCACTTGAGCTTCCTTAAGCTGTGACATAAGGATTACTCCTGCGTAAAAGCAAGGGACTGGTGCCCTAAGGAGACTACCATTTCCCTGCAGGAGCCAGCAGAAGCAGCTGAACCGGTTTGTCAGCATAAAGGCTGTAATAATTAGCAAGGACACTGCCATCTGAATCTGAACGGATTCCTGTGACTGGAAGTGGGTTTAAGTGTCAGAAGCATCATTAATCTTTGCTATGCTTTCTTGTGTGAAGTTCCCCAGGTCCCATCTCTGTCAGGAAACAGTTCTCCCCTCTGAGAAGTGAAGCCAAGGTGCTCAATAAGGCTCAGCTGCAGTTACAGCTGAAGGCCACAAACACAGGAAGTCCTCAGACCAGCTCAGATATCTTAAAATGCAAGGAAAGGCGCAGTTACAGCACAGGGACCAATCAGCCATTTTCTGCTTGAACGTTTTCTAGCTGTGACTGCAGATGCATATTCTTCAATGAAAGCTAAATATTTAACATGCAAGTGCAATTGTGTTTAGCATTTAAGGAAAGAAACTTGTTTACTTCTATTACAGCAAGACCATCTTAATTCGGAGGCAATAGGCTTAATATTCAAATACGAGAAGTGCTTAATTGTCTTTGCTTGGAAGATGACTATTTTGCTGGTTTCATACACCTGTCAAATCAAAAAGATATATGAAATAAACTTCACAATATCCAGGCCCTAACATTGTCATTACCTTAGTGTCTGGGGTAACAGAAGGGGAGAGGTTTCATAAGCATGGCTGTCTTCCGCATCAAGACGATTTCCAGACACAGAGAACTCTCTTGTGAATCATAAAACAGATGAGTCTTACCACAGTAATTTATTTCTTAAAAATCTAGTTTATTGCACTTGTCTCAAAGCACAAACAAAACCAAAAACCTAAATACAGAAATAAAAGTAAAAAACCCATCCTAATGTCATTAAAACTACCCTAAAAAGTAGTCTGGTAAGAGCTCTTGACACCAATTTAATATTAATGACCATAGCAAGGTACAGTATTATACAGTAAACAAACAACTAGCAAGCTGAAGCCATTACTAAGATGACTTTGAAAAATGTAATACAAAGGTGTCACTATTAAATAATGCCATTGTACTTGAGCATCTGGTGCTTGGCAGGGCGCAGAGAAGTACACATGTCCCTTCTCCAAAGTGATTGATTCAGGAGCTGCCAACAACATACTTTTAAGCTGGATTTCAGCTTCTTTGGGGTCCTCAAGATACCAAGCTATGCTTGCATAAAACAGACTGGGTTACTTCACAAGCTGATTCCGTTACAATCCACTGCCAGTCAGGCTAAAAAAAACTCTGGGGTAATCTCCATATACAGATGAGACAGCAACAAACCAAGCATATCACCTGCAAAAGGGAAACAAATCTGCCCTCACTGTAAGACAAAGATCAGACCGAGAACTGACAGCCAATATCATAAATGCTACTAAAAAAAAGTGACATAACTTGGTTCTCTCTCCACCGATTCACATTCTCACCTTACACCATGTTAGTTCCAAGTTTAGTGCAGTACACACATGAATTGTTCTGAAAGAGAACAGAGGTTAGAAAGATAACACATCCTTTTCCGTAGGTATGAAGTTCTCAAAACAGCAACATCCCCACTTTTCAACTCCTGGCCTCTACTGAAGCTGGCTCTTTTACAGTATTGGTTAGCAGCTGCTTAAAACATTCTGATGATTTAGAAGTATAGAACAAACACAAAATAACTCCTCCGCCTACATACTGAACTTAAGTTCTCTCATCTGTATTGCTTAAAAAAGGTGAGGTATCTTTCAAAGAAGATTTAGAGTTTAAAGAAAAATAAGCTGCAATGATTAACTTAGGTTACTTCCCAGTTCATCACATACCTCTGCTGCAACATCTGTTGAGTATAAGACACTTCAAAATTTAGCTAACATAGCTAAAGATCAGAATATTGTTAAGTATTTTCTCACAATATCACAATTTTTAATGGGATATCGAGGTAATTCTACCAATTACCATTTTTCCTTTTAATATATCTAAGTTTGGTACTCAAAACAATTTGAGTCCAAATGTTAAAGCACTGGCTGGAGGCACAAATACAGCACAACAGGAATTATGAAAACTGCCTTGTACATTCCTGCTTTGTAGTACAAACCCAACATGCAACTTCTTCCTATTCCCAAGCGGGACTTACCCCCCAAAAATCTGTCAGATTCCTGATGACTGCGCGAAATGGGCAAAAGTCCCCCTGATATTAGGTGTAATCCAAACTTCTCCTTTGTGAATGAAGCCAAATTATGAACCAAATTTCTAGAAATGGAAGGTTAGTATAGCCTTGCAGTTATTTATATGGAAATGGATCAAACTAAGTTTGTTTCAACACCAATGCTGTGTAATCATGATGTTCTGTGATCTCACTAAGAAACTTTGCCATATTTTCTTCCATGCTGCAAGGAAAAATAATTCTAAATACACATACAATAGTCAGAGAACATTCCCATCAGTTTGGAGTTCTAAGTACAAGAAGAAATTGAGAAATGCTTAATGTTTCTGCTGTAGAGAAATATTTAATGCAACAGAATTCCTTCTCAAAATAAGTACACGTGTATAAGTCTGCATGCTGTTGTGAAATAGTCACTTTCATTGCTAGTAAGATTAACTTAAGAGTTATATTTCCAAAGGAACTTCTACAGTAGTACAGTATTACAATTGCAGTATGCCACACCTAAAGAGTCTCCCAAGAGATAAGAGAACAAACATCAGAACTCACAGCTTGGGGGCTATTTAATAGGTCAGTTTTTCAGTACAAAAGTGCTAATATCACAAGTCCAATATGAGTGGCTTTTAGATCCAACATTCTGTACATACATTACATAAATTCTGTCCTGTTTTTGTCCACTGCTTCACAAGCTTGAGAGACTTCATATCACCTCCCATTCATCTTCAAAATCATCAGAGTGAAGCAGAACAGAAGTGTCATTATTTTTCTGCAAACTATGGGAATGGCTAAAGGTCTTAGTGAGGCGCTGGAGAAGGGATCCTGAAGTACTGATCGCCCACAGTTCATCTAGAGGGGTCACTGCAAAGTATAAATTATCCATCTTGTAATTAAGGTAGCAGGTTCCAATTACAAACTTTAAATAAATAATATTTGGATCTGTTTTCCTAATTATACCCCAAGAAGGGTATGATACAAGCACCCCTGGTGAAACTCTCACATCAACAAAGCATTTAGAGTATGCAGCTCTCCCTGCATACAATCAGCTTGAGCACCGTCAGGCACAAGTCAAAGCAGGCATCACCATGTTTTGGACTGTCATGCAGAACCAACTTGCCTGTTAAACGTGAGACATTTCCAGGAATCTTCTTCCAGTAGTCTCCTGCTGGATTCTTGTCAGTAATGCCATATCGACGAGCTACATCTCCATTCGGACAGCGTGCCCAAACGGTCCTTGTACTTATAGCCAGCTGACAAGCCTGCAAACCTACAGATAATTGGACACAAAGAGGGAATAATCACAGGCTGTCTTATACTACTCTTGCAGAAAAGTTTATTAAGAAACAACAGCAAGGCTATAACAGTTTTTATGTATCCTTATATTAATACTACAGAAGAACTCTCCATTATAAAAGGCACAAAGAAATACCTAGTTTTCCAGGAGGCTTTCTAAGAAAGGATTGGCAAGAAGACAGTTTATGACTGTATTTCCTTACACTGACTTCAGGGGAGCTGAACAGAGTGGATGCTATTCAGATCTGAGCTTCTGGCCCTGTGTAAGCAGAATATCAGAAAGTAGGCCACTTGCGGCACATGAAGTACTGGTGAAGAAAAAAGCTTTTTAATTGCAGACTTTGTACTCACTGCATCTATTGACCATAAGGATATCATGCTGTGGATACATTTTGTTATGTGGCCACAGCCACAAGCAACAACCAATTAGAGGATCTGCTTCAAAACATACTTTTGGAGCCTCTACTGTATTTTACTATCATAAGGGGAATAATCCAACAGTTATCTCTTTATCTTGTCTAAAAATGGTTAACATTACAGACATTGTGTGGAATTTTTGTTTCTTCCTCTCCATAAGAAAGCAAGTACTCCGCAACTAAGTGCCATGCATTATGCAGTGAAAAAAAATCTTTAAAAAGCAGACAGCATCAACACATAGTTATTTAGAAAGAAATAACTAAAATTTTTGTTTATTTACAGGCAAGGCAAAAATGTAATTACCTAATCTAGGATGCTTCCAGCACTCAGGATTAATAGAAAGCTGTGCAAAATAGCATTAGATAGGAACCCCAGGTTGTATCACAGCTAAATACAAAATTTCCCATAGCAGAGTAGTTTCCTATTGCTTAGGAATACTGACTGCCTTAGTTCTAACTGAACAGTGGCAGCAGCCTGAAATAACACACAACAGAATTTCATTTAAAAAATCAGATTTTTCTTCAGTTAACTACTTAGTGTTTTTAAGTAAAACCAACATCCTCTTTAAAAGATAACCCTTATCAAATACTTCACTGTATTCATATAAATAAGAACACTTGACTGCTGAGAAAAATATTTGACTTAAGCATTGCTATCCAATTTACAAAGCAACAGGGGAAAAAACAAACCAAACCAAAAGAAACCAACGCTGAGAAAATGGCAGAAAGAACAAGGAACTGATATATCCATTTTTACCTGGTACATGTTCCCAGTCAGTGCCTACAGGCATTTCATCTGTAATTCCAACTCGTACATGGACATTCCATTTGCTGTCAATTGCCCACAACATCTGATCATTTGGACTGGAATGAATGCTGACCAAGTTGATTCCAACTGGCTACAAAAATTAAGCACAGTATTTAAACTTTGTACTACTGTATCTTTGTACTATTGTATCTTCACAGAAGTGCGCAAGAGAAGTAAAATATTTACCAGATACTAAAGACAGGAAGAAATTTAACTGACATTTGATTTGTTACTGCACAAAATTACCAATTTTCCTAAAAGTCAATCCCTTCCTAAATAGAAAAGGAGCATGAATGAATGTCACACAAAGTTACTGATACTCACATTTAGTGTTCAGCATCCAAGTCTAATAATATTAGTGCTGAACCAGTGTTATTCCAATCAGGTACAGTTTCAATTGCAAGTGGAAGACCACCGAAATGCACAAAATGCAATATTTTCCTCTTGCCCTCTGGGAAGTTTTCCTAACATAAATAAATCTGCATTTTATTTCTAAACATATACATGCAGTACATTTTTACAGCTGAATGTCCTCTTTGCAATGAAATGGTGATCTCCCTTCTTCCCTGTACTCCATTCTGCAGGAATACAACCTTGGAACTCATTGCAGACTGCTGCAGTACTGGAGCAGCCACACCTGCAGGAGACTACCCACAACACTGTCTGCTGGCAAACCCCAGTGAAGCACCCTTCCCATTCTACTTCCAAGCAAGTCCTTACTCTATCTGCTTCTGTGAAGATTTGCCTTAACTACTGCTCAGAATCAGTGCTACTGACCACAACATTCTATGGTTGTCAAAGACAGTGATTTTGTAGCAAAATACATCAGCCAACAGGTTTAGTAAATGCAAATATCCTGCAAAACATGTACATTAAATAAAACGCAGATAAGAACACACACACAAAAAAGTTTTTCTCTGCATCAGCCTAATAATGGCACCAAAGACAAGTGAGATGCCCTGAAATACATCATCACCTCACAAAGAAGCACTGCATTTCTTGCTTTAGCCTCACAGGCAGAAGCTGCATTTCCAGTGTGATAAATACAAGAGCAAGCAGCTCTTTGCACACATGAGACTAGGAATACAGAAGCATAACCTGTGTGTGTATATAACCACACAACCCAGTCCCAGATGGGCCTTCTGTGTATGTTAACAGTTACCTGCTTTGGTTTTTCTTTTAAAATTCTTGATGCTAACATGTGCCTGACCCAGCTATATAACCAAGTTCAACTTGCATCACTGAATCAATCCTGTCTATTCAGGCTGCAAGGCCTCTGACAGACTATCTTCTCATGTTTGTGCTCTCATTAGGTACTTGCCCTCCCTTTGAAGCTTGAGGCTGGTAGAGGCTTGATGGTCACAGTAAATTCACAATAGCTGCAGTTTGAACACTTACAGCGAGACACTAATTGTCTCAAAGAGTGTTGACTTACATAGAATATATAACTGCCTAGCTACTTTAGAATTGGTATTCTGCGGTATTCCAAATAAACTACTGTTATCACAAAAAAACCCACAAACACAAAATAATGCAAACAAGCAAAAAACCAAACACCATACCACCACCCCCGAAAACCAAATCCAAAACAAACCAACCAAAAAAAAACCTAAAACCACAACAAGAAACATCCAAAAACCCCATACTCTCTCCCCTCTGATCTTGCTGCTTCTTCACTGGAAGTTATCCTTACTCCTGGCCCTGTTCCTGTTTCTCCCCTCCATTTTCATTTGCTTTTGGTTTTCATGGCTACTTTGGTTCTGACTCCTTCCTACTTCACCCTGTTCACCTCCACTGTTTTGGGTGTGCCTCACTACCGTGCTGCTTCCCGCTTTATCCCATCCCTCTCCGTATTTCTGTTCTTGTAGTCCCATGTTTTCAAGTAAGGGACCTGTGCAATTAATACCTTGTGCAGACTGAATTACTGCATGTAACAGGAGATTTTTGCCTTTTTCTTTGTCTTTTTTTTTTTTTTTTTTTAAATCCACTTATCTCCTTCTCGCTGCAATGTTGTCCTACCACAGCCACCTCTTTCTCAGATTTAGGACTTTCTACCACTCTTCCCCAGTCTCCTTCACACCATGTCTCCACTCCACCTCTGCAATACACTTCGTGTTCCAACTACAGCCCCTCACAAACTGTGCCAAACAGCTTGGTGTGACCCTTGCTCCTGAACTGTTGGAATTTGTGCATCTTGCTCTCCACTATTCCACATCAGGATCCCACTCCTCTCTTCCTCTGTCATTTGTCTAGAAAAGAATTCCCTGAGAAAGAACTGCAGGAGTATTTCCACCTAGACGTACTGAGCGCTTACACCTCGTACCTAAGCCTGTGCATCACTACAGATTTGTAGGTAGTGGAAGTTAAGAAACGCAGACAAAACACCCCAAAGGAGTAGGATGAAAGGAGCTGCGTGAAGCTCAGCTACATTGCTTCTGATACCACTGCAGGTTCAAGTACAATCTAATCAATTACCTCTACCCTAATTCTGCAGCACCAAACATATCTAAGAAACAAATGGAAATTATTAAGTTCAAAGTAACATCTCTGCAAGCTTAGCCAAAATTTCTCATTCTTTGTTTTTTCTAAGTGAGCTCCTGTTTCCTCAAGTTTCCCTACCTCTCTGGGTATTTAACTTCTGGCTTCTCTTCCTTTTTCAGGTTACTTAGCTCTTTCTGGTAAACCTATTTCAATTAAAAAAAAAATAATCTTCCTGCTCACTCTTGGTGATACACCGATGGCAGCACCCAATGCTCTTAACAGAAACCCCCCCCACCCCCCCAGCCCCACCCCCTAGCTTTCTGCTGTGAAACAGGCAGCAAAAGACAAAACTGGCAGGACCGCTAGTGAGACGATTATATACAGCAGCTTCTGGACCAAAACAGTGACACGACACTGCGAAACAAGTACAGGCAATTCTTAGAGCTGTTGTAGAGGTTTTACCTCCAGATTTGGGGGCTGGTTTATTTTGGGGGGGGGTGGGGGTGTTTTGTTAGTTGGTTGGTTGTTTTTTACCCAGAAAGCAGCCATCTACAACAAAAATGTGTTCTCATGGCTACCACAGTAGGGTGGATAAAATTAATTTAATATTTTCTTGACATAATGTACCACTTTTTGCATAATCATACTGACAGCATCTCTGATATTGTTTCACTAAGTTTTAATTACCATAAGTATGGTTTAAGTATTTTATAATCTATATAACAAGAAACAGATCTCTACAGCTGCAGTTGAAGATTAAATAAAGTTCTCTCATAGCAGTAAAGAGAGATATCTGCAAATTTTCTAAGTCTGCTGATAACATTTCAGAGACTGATAACCATGAAAATTAATAATTTCAGCATAGCCTTTTCTCAGCTGGTTTAACTGCCAATAGCATTCATGAGATTTTTATACCTTGACTGTGAAATATGTCATATTTGTGATTTACTGAAGAGTTTGGCATTTTAAAGAGTCTCTCACCAGTCTTTCAGCCTTGCTCCTCCAACACTGACACACAAAACTCTCTTTATAGGTCTATCCACAATACTCATCACTATGAGAGATCAACTCGTTATGAAGCATTAATGGATTCAGTGTTATCTGATAAAAAATGGTGAATCATTGTTTTCCTTTTACTTGTGGAACCAAAAATTCCTCAACCCCAAAAATCTCAGGACACTGACTGTTTTAGCCAAGAACAGAACGCAGATCCTCCTGCCCTCCACTACAAAAAAACCCAGTCACTCTCTCTTTTGAGGATTTCCCACTACAACTGTGGACTGCAACACATGCCAACTATGTCCTTTTCAACATTTAAAACTACATACTAAAAGCTGTGGATACATTTTTTGTCTGCTACAAATAAAAACAATGAAAAATAGTTTGCTAGTCTTATAAGAAAACAGTGCTGATAAAATGAAGTAAGCCTGAAGGAAGCACTTAACCAACTAATTGTTGAATGGTATCAAGAAATAGTGTCTACGCTAAACATATTTAAGTGTTAAAGTTGTCCATTGGCTTTATAATTCTGTGCAAGTCACTTCCTTTCTTCCTGCAAATCACAGAGAAATAAGCTTCAGTGTAAGAACCTCATTTAAACAATAGTATCAAACAAAATTCACAGTAAAAACTAATGCAGTTCCCCTCCCCCCCAACCTACTACTCAGAATTTTTGTCTTCTTGTAACTACTTCAGTCATGGCTGATCCCAAAACACAGTGGTTCAACTGCCTTGTCAAGGACGAAAGGACAAACACACGCGCGCGCACAAAAAAGGCATCAGAACATTTTCCACGTCACTTTTCAGGAACAGAGTCCACGTATCAGCAGACCTCCACTATCTCTGTTCTGCTGCAAATATCCAGGACAAAGAAGACTAAACATACCATTCTCAGTCAGCCCAAGCCCAAGCCTTTTAATAACAGGTTGGTGGCTATAAGCAGCACAAATGCTCTCCTCACCTTCAAAAAAACAAATCAGAAGCACCGTAAGCTGCTCCAGGCCAGGCTGTGAGGTCAGATCAGAGATACTTCTCATACTGTTGAGCATTATCTGTGTATCAAACTAATCTATTTTCGTGGCTAACGCATCCAGACCTTAACTACTATAACAAACAAAGAATGCAAGTTAGGGAGACCCTCCCCTAATAGAGGCCTAACCATTTGCATATTATTTTCTGAGCTCCATTTGAAGTAAGGTTGTAAAGCACTTTCAGCATTAGCGATACCAAGCAAGCATGAGCAACCTAAGATCAGTATTAACCAGCAAGTTTTGCATTCAGACTTGTGATGAGAACAGCTTGCTAAATTAGGTGTCCCTTTTTTCTCTGCAGAGAAGTTCAAGGCAATATACAAGAGCAGGACAGATTAATCTATGTTTAGTCTTCCTGCAAGCCATGTGTTCTTTAGTAATGCTGCCATTGAATTGTCAGAGAAAGATTATTATTTATTGACTGAAAAACTGGAGCACTATTTTCCTCAGAAGCCTTGGAACAACAATATGACCCTTTCCCCCACTTTCTGCCTTTAGTGAATAAACAGACAAGAGCCTTAGTTGGATATCTCCAGTCTGCGGCTAGCACAATCAAGAAGGAAAAGCAAAGTCAAGGAGTCATTTCGTTGACCTCTCCTTTGTCAACTCTGAATTTTTTTATTCCGAGGGTTTTTCTCGCAGAAACATGGGAAAGACTGCAACATATGGCATCAAATCCTAGAAAAGGTCATACCAAACCCATGTGACTATTCAGCACGATAAAGCAGATAAAACAGAACCATAAAACACTTTCAAAATATTTAGTACAACTGTTCCTTACAAACAATTAAAAAGAATTTAATGCAATCACTTTAAAGACCATACAAACTACAGAGCTATCCGTGTTTGCCCAACTGTCTTTCGGTCACACTGTCTTATACCTACGAGTATAAACTGTCATGTAGGAGATGATAAGCTGTCTGTAATTACCACTACAGGTATTTTTAACAACATACTGAAAAATTGAACTATTAGGACAAGAACAACTAAGTTTTTACAGAAATGTATGTTAAGTAAGCACTATGTGCAACAACTTCACATGAAACGGAACATAATTTAGTATGAGGTAATAAGAATCTTATATAAGAAAGGCTCTGAGTAACAAAGGCTTTTTTTTTTTTAAAAAAAAAAACAAACACACACCTTTAATGAGCATCAGTAAAACCCCCTCTCACACAGGCTATGCCAGTGTGCTATGCACCCCTCTAGTTTTTGAGACTTAAATACCTTAGTAAGTAAAGTAAAGCATTTTTGTAAGGTAAAAACATCCATGTTTTTAAGTTCATCCTCAGGTGTGTTTTGCCCTGACCATTTCAAACAGTTATTAAACTGTTGGTTTTTCTACCATTTTGGTTTTTAATGTCTGTCCATGTTATTTAACATGCTTGTGATGAAAATGCCACACACCTTTGACAGTAAAGAAATACCCATTTCATTACTGCACTGCTTTATGAACAAATGCATACAGTCTCTTCATGTTAAAATGCATTTACATAACTGGTGGGGGAAGCACCTGTAAAAAGAAAAGCTCACAAACTCAGGGAGGGGGTAATAAATAAATAAATAAAGAATAAATAAATAAATATTTTTTAGAAATTCAACAAGTGTTGACCAATCCTGAAAAGTTACAATCTGTCAGGATGCAAAAAACACCCTGTAAGGTACAGGAACACTGGAAATGCACTCAGAATACAACAATCATTACTCATCTAGTATTACTTGTTTAGTGCTAAAGCTCCGGACTAAATGCTGTCCCAGGTAAAGTGTGGCCCTTAAATACAAGGCTATGCAATGTGTTATGCTACTGGATAAAAAAAAATAGTATTCCAGGGGTCAGAGATCAGAAATTAAGTCACTGCCTCCCACACAGATCATCCATTTATATAGTCCAAGCTCCTCTGCCTTGCTTACTACTTAGCTTTGTTAAACTTGGGTTCAGTAGACAGGGTGTTCCTACTGACCAGTCTGTTTGGCAGTTCTGTAGGAAGGGCCATCCAAGCAGGAGATACACTGCAACCCAGCCCTCCAGCTCTCCCTGGGAAGGCAACTGATCACTAGGCTGGTCTGCAAAGAGAAGTTGTCAGCACCTCCTCTGCTTACATCATCATCGTAAAATAGGGAGACAGTAATACACCATGGCGAGGGGCTCCCAAACTCCTGATTCAAGGTAAAAGGGTCTGATATGTCCACCAGTTATCCCAGGGTGTACCCTTACTCTGTGCAGACTTGTTGGCTCACTAAAGTTCTCTTCACTGGCCATACGCTCTGAGCTCAGCGCCCACCTTTGCTGACCCAATTTATTTCACAAAAGCAAAGCCCCCTGTTAGAAAACTATCGGCTGGATCCAGCCCCCCCCAGCTTGTAAAGTCAAGCAAGCTGAAGTTCAGTCTCACACACGCACACACACAAAATCAACAATAAAAACTGCTCTAACCAAAATTCAGAAAATGCACATGTAGCTTTAACAAAAATGAAACAAATAAAAAAAGACCCCCTCAAACTCTTAGCTTATACTAGCACAAGTAATTTTTTATGACTGTCTCTCAAAATAACTTTTCAAGGACATATTATTCAAGGACTTATCTATTAAATACTTCAGGCTATCACGACATGCAAGCACATGACCAGTTCCACTGAAACCAAGGCACACACTTACTAAATCAAGATGCGTATCCTTGACCCATGGATTTTTACACCATTACATTTTTATTTTTAAATAGAATAATTCTGAAAAACTCTTGAAACTCAATGATAATTGTAGTTATTTTACTTACCCAACTAAATGTTAAATATATTTCTTAATCTCTCTGAAAAATAATTAAATACATAATTCTGTGTTAGCTAACCAAAATATGGGCACATTGGAAGAGTGCAGATGTGAAGATGTTTCTAGTACAGCACAAATGAAAGAATGAAAATGGAAGGTCCTCCTTCCCATAATTTTTGTTTGCGGTGTAAGCTAGTCTTGTCAAAAAAAGCAAATACACCACCTTGAGATCATACTTCTAAAGAATATGGAAGGATCATCTACTCAGTTTTCTGGGTGCATCTCATTTTGTGCACTTTTTGTGAACCAAAGCTTCTTGTGCTGATAATAATTGCTATCTAATGTGACAGGCTACATGCATGCTTTTCTGAATATGGCGATAGCAATGCCTTGAAACAAATATCAGAAGGCTAAAACTCTGAAAAAAGAAAAATACAGTTAAATACAGTGACAGCAGTTTCCTTAACTAGCAACAAAAAGGAAGATGATAAGCACTGAACTGAACAATGCCATCAGCATGAGGCACCTTTAGTAAAAATGCTGGAATTGCATTTCTTCCAGTAGCTAAAGCACCTTTTACGTAACTTATGATTTCTTAAGAAAGTCATGCCCGTGAAAAATAGTACACATTTGAACTTAAACATTATGGCATTCTAAATCAGCTAAACAAAATACATTGTAGGAGGAGCTTTGATCTCCCATACTTATTTGCAATCCACCTCGATACAGCTACTCTAGCTACTGCCAAACATAGTTTTTCTCTACATCACCTTGAAAAGTGCAGTCCCCCAGGAAAATCCTCTCCCTAATAATGTCTTCAGGAGGCCTCACATGAGTAAAAATATATGAAATAATAGACTAGCTAGTCTGGTCTATAGAAAACCAGAAGGTTTAATGAGCATATTACCTCTCCAACTTAACCAGAATTGGTCTAATAAAAGATACTTCCTCTGCATCTCATCTTAGTACTCCGAAGTAGAATTCAAAGCAATTCAGAAACATATCTGTGCAACAGCTACATAATGAAAGCTAGTCTGTGCTAGTGAAAACAATCAGACTTGAAAAGAAGTGATGTGGATTGTGCATTAGAAAGAAGAGTTTTCCACAGCAAGTACTTTCAAAAGTAGCATGGATGATCCTGAAGTTATGAAGCATTTTCAACAGAAAAATCCCTCCCCCTTCAAATATCCAGTCCTTGAAGATCATTTCAAACAACGCTCCCCGCATTTTAGCTTTGATTTTGACACCTACCGAAAAAGATGTAATGGCAAAATCTGAACTTGTGCGTGCTCACCACTTCCTCCTGTAAGTACCACTTAACACAAAACTGGCCTTAATAACAACCGAAACCTTACTGAAAAATGCAAAGGCAGGGCAGAAGGCAGAGGAAGAAAGTCTCCAGATTTGCATTAAATGTTCTGTAAGGCAAACAGAACTTTATTTAAAGAGAGGAAACAAAGATCATGACAACCATTTCTAACAAGTCACCAACCATCCATATGGCACAGCCAACCTCCTTACACTGAACACAGATTAAGAGAAAGGAAGCTATTAAAAAAAATTAAATCTAGAATGTATTGATTTTGCAGAATTACAGAGAAATATCCTAAATTTCAAATTATATTTTTAACTATCCTGTAGTTTTGCCGATTTCTGAATGACAGTGAAAGTGTGAACAGCCTTAATTTTTTTGTGTGTGTACATGAGAAAAAATAGCTCCTCCTAGATCAGTAAGAATTTCAACTATCTTCTCTTCCCTACATAATCAACCTTATAAATATACAGAGAAAATTACTAGGGTGATTATGGGAAAAGTAGTAAATCAGAAGTTTCTCTAACTTGAAATGCATGTACTGCAAGAGACCATTTTACTGTTAAACCACTTTACTGGCAAACTCAGTTAAGTAGTACTCTTCTGCTCAGACCCTAGGAATTACAGAGGGTCAATGAAAGCTTTATACAGTAGCTAAATAGTAAATACCTCCTTAAATAAACCCCCTTTTCTCCACAGTTCAGACAGGCCATGCAGATATTTAGATAAACTTCTCGACTTGATAAAATTGCTTTTTCAATTTGGAATAGGCTGCTCAGGAAATGGTTGAGTCACCATCCCTGGGGTATTTAAAAGACGTGTAGATGTGGTGCTTAGGGACATGGTTTCATGGTGGACTTGGCAGTGCTGAGTTAACAGTTGGCCTTGATGGTCTTTTCCAACCTAAATGATTCTATGATTCTAATTAAGCAAATAGCCATTAATAAAATGTTTAATCTACTTTTAGAGTAAGATTGATTGTTTACAAGCAACAGATCACTCATTACAAATGCCTGTCCTGATCTTTGTTTCCTTTAATCCCCTTAAATAAAGGTCTGCTTATCTGATAGATCCTTTCTGTAACTCTGAGAAGGTGGCTCAAGGCCTGCACTTGTAGGAAGTGAGCACTTCTCAAAATCAGATTTTGTCTCTGCATCTTTTCCAGAAGGTACTAAAATCAAAGCTGAAATGTTGAAAGAGTTCTTTTCAAACAACGATTCAACTTCTGGGGACCTTTTAAAGAATTTTGATAATTTTTAACTTTTTATCAACTTCTACTCTCTAATCACCCAAGTTAGTCTTATTGACTATATTAATTTTATGTTGGATTTTAAATTATTATTTTTAGATCAGAAATCTAAGCATTACATATTCATAAATATACAAGATCTACATAAATATAGAAACATACTCTACAAGATCTACATAAATAATTTTTATATTCCTTGCTAATTTTTTAAATTAAATTTAACATATATTGAGGCATGCTACAGCACGTAATAGTTTTATCCTGTATATTAACAACTGAATGAAAAACACTTTCTACCTCCTGGACTAAAATAATTTCATCAAAGAATATTGATCAGCTTTGTCAATGTCCTTAAAGCAGATTTCAAAAAGCTGCTTAACTACATAATTATTTTGATTTCTAAGATTGCAGAACAGAATGGATGAAGCACAGAAAACATCTACATATAAACTACTACTGCTCAAGATACTGTAACGATGTTATCAACCACTTCTGAAGTGTTGGATAAAATAGAGGGAGGGCAGAGAACAAAGTATTATTTTTCATCTCAAGGGATACTACAGTAAGGAATTACAAGAGGAAGAGTAACAAATGAGAACGGTTTTAGTGTAGATACAAAAAAAACCACCCAGCATCACAGAGCAAACACTGAACTTAAGTTACGTTCACTGATTTTAGCATGAGTAAGATCTCATCAAAACTATTGTCTCTGAATACCTTTGTGAAATTGTGCAAAGATGGATGCTGTGCAACTGCAGCACTCCTTTAACGGGAAGCAACACCATAAAAGCAGAGTCTGTAGCTCACGAGCTGCTCATGACTCATGAGATCTGGGATATGGCAAGTCATATTGGCTCTGACATTTACTAGGGAATGAAATATCCGTAGTTGGTTTTAAATTATGTTATTTGAGAATGCTCCTGTACTTAAAGCAAGTGAAAGCCAATTTTTATTTCCTTATTCAAACAGAAAATGACTCAATCGTTCACAAATACTTCTTACAGTGTTTCTGTTGTTCTGAAGATAAAGTGATGCAGCATGAACTCTGTCAAAGTCAATTAAGGGACAGATAACAGTAAGGTGCTGCTAATAAGCAAATATTGTTCATGGAACAGTTCACTTTTCAGCCATCATGTTATATTTGTTATCCAAACACTAAGCTAGCATTTGAAAATAATTTTGAAGTTCAGATATTTTCTTATTTTGCATTAAGCCTTTTTAAAAGCATGAATGGCTGGTCTTTCAGGACTTCAATAAGTTGTTTTAACATGCTGGAATTGTCTCAAAACAAGCACGTAACCCACGAGTTTCCATCTTCTCTACAAACAATGTTTGAATTTTTGCCCTTTCATACTGACTCGTTAAATTTGCAATGTCAGGTGTTGGCAATGTAACAGGAAAGAGAATGACACTGCTCTAGGTATCAGAAGGTTATCAATTTGGAAGGCGACATCATCCAGCTTGCTTCATAAGTTAATAGGAAATAATTTGATTTTCAACCCTGTCCAATTAAAGACTTTCTACATAAGGAAGTCACTGCTAAATAATGAGCCACAGCAAATCCCAATTTCTTGTAAACACCTTTGTATTGAGTAGTGTAATCTACTTCAGAGGAGGAGTAAAGAACGCACTTACTACACTGATACTATTTTTTTCTGTAGAGAAACACCTTTTTGGGCTATTTTCCTGGATAGACAAATCTTTAGTAAGAAGATACTACACAAGTTTAATTCTCTGTCTCTTGGCAAACTCAGTTTAAGTGGAACACATCCTGGAATGAGTTTTCCTCCCTTTTTAAGAATACTACCAGTATGGAAGACATCATCACTGATATTCTCTGTGTCCTCTTCCTGCTGCCCTACCCCGTTAGCAGGAAAAACTTGCCTCTTACAGATTACATCTGAAAGACCCACTTGCAGCACACTAAGAATAAACAGTGTAATCTATCCCTTGTTGCAAGTGATATTGGTACTTATTTATCAGTCTGTTCTGCAGAACAAGATGCCATTTCTCCAGGTCTGACTGACTACATTCCCAGCACAGAACAAGTCTAACCAGTGCTGTGCTAACTCATGGGATGCAAATCTGCAGTTCTATTTCCCTGTTTCCCTGCGCTTCTTTGCGCTTACACCCTGAGATTCACAGGAGCTAATAATTGGCTGAGGAGAGACATGCAGAACTAAAAGCAAATGATGTAAAAACCAAATAAGCTACTGCAACTCCACTGCCAGAGATTTACTTTTATTTCTTAATATGTTCTTTCAAAAGTACCACACATTTCAAAATCTTCAAAAGAAATTCTGTAACATTATAAAATGTAAATCAAGCGTGCAAACACATCCAGTGCTACTATGCTAGATCAGCAAACAGCTCAAGGGATTTTGTGCCAAGGGGCAAAGAATGAAATCAGTAGTCAGAGGTCAGCGCCGTTACAGCCCTCCCAACCCTCGACACAGAAATTACACCCATTTCATAGTTTATCTTGCAAAGTATTAGAGCAGCAATGAAAGCAAGCACTGAAGTTTAAGAAGAAATTAAAAAAGAAACCAGACACTGGAGAAACCTATTTTGTCCATTCTCTGTATTCAGAAAAGATGCTCCCAGGGTACTTTAGGAGGCTTCTTTCTACTCTGATCCTCTCAGCTGGCAGGTAGAACGGATATAAAGTTTGCCCATTCCAGGAACAAGGGCAAAGAGTGGCAATTGTACTGCGTGCTTACTAACCGCTGGATGATAAGGAAAAGTCCCTAAATCCAGGCGCAGCACCCTGGCATGCATCCCAGACTCACAAGGGTGAGGATAAAGGAAGAGGGAGGCAGGCACTTCAGCACCATGCCACTTCAGCAGAGCCTTTCCACACCCGCTGCTTTGTGCTGTTTGCCAGCCTCTTGGCTAGCATACAGCAGGTATTCAGTACATGGCTCAAGGACGCATTTTACTACACATGCATAAAGGTGCACTTATGAGAAGAGTAAACTGTCATTAAGGATAGAAAGGAAAAAAACCCTTCCACTTTTGAAAAAAAATTATTTGTAACAATTAGATGAATTTGCAATGACTTATGGTGATAAGGTAGCATATTCAAAGTATATTATACAGACTCTGGATTGATTTTGGGTTTTGTGTGGTTTGTTTTTTTTTTTTTGAGAGAAATCCTGTAGAATTCAAACATGTGGGATAAAGTTTTAAGCTACACATTTAAAATCTGGTTCTATTGCTTTCCATGAGTATTAAAATTATTCTTTTTCAAATGCATACAGCTAAACCACTAGGTTACAAAGAACTGTAATTAATATTTTACCTGTATAGGTGGCTCAATCATTATCCATGCTGGAAGCATCAAACTTGGGTTAAAAGGTTGAGTTCCTACGCGGAAATAAATGCCACCGCTGGTGTCACAGGCCCAAACATGCTGATTTCCACAGGTCAAGCTGATCAACTTTACAGCACCTATAAAACAAAGACTACTAGCAGGCTGGCATTCTCCTTTCAAATTCAGCTAATAATGAGGACTTTTATTTAGACTTGATTGTATTAAACTAGCTTTAAACACAGTCACATAAAAATGATTAAAAGTTAATACAACTTGGGAGAGAAAAACAATCACTGGATACAATGAATAAAACCAACAGGTAGTGTATGTGAGGTATATCTGGTTTAAATCTAAAAATAAATGTTTTAGTCATAGGATACAGCAATTTCTAAAGCACACTAAAAATATGCTATTAAAATTACCAAATTCAAGCAGGTAAACATTCTGTGACAAATGTTATCAGTACCTAGACAAACTTTCACATGACCTAATGTGAACTTTTCTCTGTAGCTGACCATGCTTTTAGACTTTTAAAGGTGTTGATCTGCTAATACATACAGCAAAGCACATTCCTAATGCTACAAGCTCTTTAAAAATATGAGAGCATATGGATTATGCATTTCAGTGTTAACAGACCAGTGTCACATCTGTAAATAAAGGAGCTGATTTTTTAAAATGGATTTATATTCAACAATGTACATATTTATTACACCTATCTCAAAAGTGCCGCAGTATTTTAACCATAGGTAAGTCAGTACAATGAAAACAAACCTGCCAAATAAGTATGTTTAGGAATTTTGGGGTGGGTTTTCGGTTTTGGGGTTGGTTTTTTTTTGCATACCCAGTCACACCCATCAATCTTAGTATTAAAAGTTTGCAAAGGTAGTGGAGAATCATACCTAATATCTTAGACTAAAAACAACTGCTACTTAACTGTCAACTGGAACTCTTATTCTTTCAAAAGCATTTTAAAATAGCCATGTGATGTAATATATGTAACTTTTTTTTTCTCCCAGTGTTGGGACAACAGAATGCTAAGTAATGCAAAACATGTTCTACAGAAAGAGGGACCCAATCAGTAGAGGTACACTACAGAAGGAATGCTCTGGTCAGACTCCAAACTAAAGACACTAAAAATAGGCCTTGCTGGTTGATTGAACATGCCAGTGCTGCTTGGGATATCCCATTCTTGGTAACAGTTCTCTCTTCAGTCATGTGAAATCTGGCAACAAATCCTTCTAAAGTGCATCATATACAGCATTCCTTAATGAGGGGGGTGCAATTTTATCCCACACAGTACAAGTTCAAAGCATTTATTTCTGCAGCAGGCTATATTCCGTGTTGTTAAGGCTTGCTGGGGGAAAAAACAGAACAACAGGACTAGGCAGCTTTATCTTTTAGTTATCTCTAATAGTAAACAGATCATTTCATTAACCAAAATTATTTAACTTTCTGAATTACAGGAATTCGAATTAATTCATCTCACCCCAAAACCTCCTTTAATCATGCAGCTTCATAATAAAAACAAATGACAAAACTATACATGAAAACTTGGGATAAGAACACCTACACAACTTTCTTTTGCAGGCAGTGGCTTGACATTCAGCTACAAAGTCAAAATCTTACTTAAAACCTCATTATTCCTTCTAACAAAGCGTGACTTGAAGTAATGGCTTTGTCACATGTCTCAGCTGTTGAAAGGTTCTGATCCAAACAAGCATCACAGCACTCAAACATGGAATCACATATCACCTACTCCACATAGCTGATGTTATTTACGTATACAGTACAATTTGATATTCAAAAATGCAGCCCTTATGTAAATGCTTTGGGGTTTCTCCTTCCTCCCACTTACTGTTTTATTCTTAGGAGAAGGTCATGCTAACCACATTCATCTTTTAGATTTAGATTAAGTTTAGAGAAAGTAGCATGATTCAGAGGCATTGTTTTTTCAGAGGTCATTCTACTGTGTTTAGAAACCTTGATACCAACAGGGAACACTAACCAAAATAGTTTACTAGATACTACTCCAAGTACATAGTGTAAAGGCAAGAGGAGGATACTACCAACATAATATGAGTATTTCCACATTAATGCTTGCAACCCCCTCACTTCCATACAGAATTCTGAATTGAATTTTACAGCAACTTGTTTCCCCCTGCCCCCCTTAATTACAGTCCTAATGTTTCAGGAGCAAACTTAACCATACACTTGAACAGTAACAGTAGTTCTCCAATTTCTTCAGCCCCATTAGAGCAAATAAAGACTCTTCTATTATAACCATCGATACATGCTATCTTGTCAGCAGTGATCTACCATATGCATTTAATTGGAGGAAAAATGCCTAAAACATTTTCACACTTAAGTATTCCCCCACAGTGACAGGTAGAGCGGAGTGTTGAAGTATTTCCTGACCCCAGATTTCTGCAATACCACCACAGAGTGCCATGAAGCTAACAAGAACAGCTGAAGGTTGAACTGCTGAAGTTCACAAGCCAGATCTTAACAGTGAGCTAGCACCAATTACACTGATTCCCTTTATGAATGCTTTTCAGACAACAGCAAGAAGTTATTATTTCAGTTAAGCAGTTATTATCTAAACTGCTGGAAAGCAATGGTATCATGAGAGAAGTTTCAAGCTCTACTATGTGAGGAAAGTGTGGAAAAACCTATCTTATAGGTCAGTGAAGGTAAAGGCATCATGCAAGTGCTTAAACTATGGCACAATTTTGAAAGAACTCATCAGATCTGGAAAACTGGGTGTATAACTGGCAAACAAATTAATTTTAAAAGATACTTCATGGAAAACTTTTTTAAATGTATTACAAATTGTATACTAAAATTGTACATGAAGCTTAAAGCCTGCCACCTCTCTCTGCCTTTTCCTTAACCCTCAAGTTAAAATTGCTTGTCTTTCCTCAGACCAGTTATGAACATTGACATTAAAAATGGAAAAACTGCAAAACAGTTGAATTATTTTTAAAATGGTGCACAAATGGTGCATAGTCTCAATTTCTTTTCTCTTGAAACAGGAATGCAGGTTAGCATGAAGATAAGAATGTTCTAACAGTCAGACTACCAAAGAAATAAATCTAATTGGAATATTACTGATGAAGCTGACAAGTGGCCTGATTATCCCAGAGCCAAACTGGGAGGATATTTTAATGATTTAAACAAGGTCAGCAACCTTGGTCTTATGCCTAACCAAATAAAAAGAGCAGTTAACCAGCAGCATGTTCTTAACATTATGCCGAATCATTAGTCTATATAAACCTGAACATGAGTGTCACCAGCTGTGTCACTTATGGATCGGAGCATAATTTTTCCTTGACAGAATCTTAATGAAGCTTTGACCACTCTGTTAAGAACGCACTTAACCACAAAATTCAGGGCCTTGTGTATGGAACTGCCCAGGACCACATGATTAGGACCACACTGTAGTACAAGTACTAGACTAGTTAAAGCTACTGGTACACCTGCACAGCACTGTGTCAGGCCAAGTTGTCTCAGACTGACAAACTGTAAGAAGCACATACCCATATGAAGTATCTTGCAAACAGGAAACATGCTGTCTCCAGCAAAAGACCAAATGAAACATTGTTTGAAACCCATAGATGGTTCCTGATGTTTTATAGTCCTCTGCCATGAGGCCCATTATTTTAAGGTACTATTTAATCCAGTAAATGTAATATTCCACACAGTAAACTAGAAGATACTTCTGAAGGAAAATATTGACTGTCCGTTAAGAGAGTTGAGAGATAGTCTACTCAATAAAAATGTCATACCTAGTTGAGAGAGATCCAGTTTTGTCCAATGCATCCCTGTTGGACAGCTGGATGATAGTGTTCTGATAAATACCTGCCCGAGACTATCCAAACCCCAAATAGCATCCTGGCAGGCAGAGTAGTGCACCATTTCAGCCTCTGGTGGCAGCTGCACCGTAGAAGGACGAAACTGAGGATTCTGATCACTGACACAAAACAGATCCTTGTTGCTTTGGCACAGCCACAGAAAGCTTCCTATGGAAAGGACACTTCTGTTATTAAAATCATTCCTAATCAACTCCGTTAAAGCTTACACATCTACTACTTCTGGAAAAATTATCAGTACATTTGAAGACAAAACTAAAGCTTCTTGGCTGTGTTTTCAGGGTAAGATTATGAAGTACATATATGCATCCTAAGCCTTTACGTAGGCACCTAAATACTCCCTTTCTCAAATCAAGTAATCAGTAAGTGATCTCATTTGGAGAAACAAATAGAGAAACAACATGTAACAGTGCACTATCACTTCCCTTTATTCTTTCGCTCTTCTTCATCCTTGATAATTGCCTTTAAAAAACAGCATTCTTTTTCAGCTCTAAATCACATTTTGCCAATAAAGCCGGTGTACTTAAATAATGCAATTGCTAACTATTGTAACGAGCTGTTGAATTCCTTAGCATGGGTGCACTTTTACCAAAAAAATGTGCAAGTTTTCTCCAATAACTGCACTGACAGGAGAAGCACTTGGTTAGTTTAGGCACTCCCAGCAAAGCACACTCCAAGATTTCATATTACAAATTCTGGCAATTCATGCTGCAGCAATTTAGGGAGTTACTGCTCCTAAGGGACTACCCGTTTCTCTGTTGGATGCCACTCCACACCAAAGGTGGCAGAGTGAATGATAAGCTTTTTTTTTATTTATTTCCAATAGTTTTACAGATGTATTTGCACCTTGCTTCAAGTATTTTAGATCCCTGCATACAGAAAAGGCACCCAAAATCTGAAGTAATTCAGTAA
Organism: Phalacrocorax carbo; assembly: GCF_963921805.1. Lineage (NCBI taxonomy): Eukaryota > Metazoa > Chordata > Aves > Suliformes > Phalacrocoracidae > Phalacrocorax > Phalacrocorax carbo. The sequence continues at coordinate 26,381,546 of NC_087521.1, read as the reverse complement.
TTATTTACACCATCAATTCCACTCTATTTAAAAGTCAGATATTATATGCCTGCACTGTTGATTCACTAACCTTCTTTAGATGGAGCTGTGGAAGCCAACACAAAAATCCATTTTGTGGCAGAAGCAGTACCACGAGGGACAATATTATTCCAGTAAGTGCCTAAAAGAAAGAACAGAATGGTATTAGTATGAAACTTAATTTTCTATTAAAATTTGTTATTTAAAATGTTACCATTTTAAAGACATCATTGCAATCAGTTATCAAATATCATCTAGACAAGATTTTCTACATAAATCTTGCAAGAAACTGTTGGGGCAGGGGGAGAAAACCTCCTCCTAACACATATACACACATATGTACACACACACAGAGAAAATTGGGAATGCAGAAAAGGAGGAGAAGGGAGAAGACTAATGATTTTCAACAAGCGACCAACTTGGTAACAAGGTTAAACAGACAATGTTCTAGGTCTATTCTTAGTGTTTACTTGATCAAAGAAAAGTACTAAATCAAAATCCTATTTTGAGAAATATAGCAAGAAAAATAAAGCAATTCCTCTATTATCACTTTAAAACCATAACTTTACTGTTTTGCATAGTCATCCCAACCACGAACCAGACTCCACTACACTAGATATAACAGGTACAGTAGTCTAGGGTGAGCAGGCGATCTTAACAAGAGACAAGTGTAGGTACTAAAGGAGTAACTTGCGCACAGTTCACTTGTAGACAATGAATCTTCCATGACAACTATTTCCCTTTAAGTGGGAAAGTATTTAAGAATAAATGCTAAGGAATCATTTAATTTTTAAACATGGAATTGTTTGTTAAAGCTGACCTGACTCACCATGGATAATTTCTGTGGTGACAGAACTGTAGTTAGTTACTTTCTCCTATTTATGTTTCTTAACTTAAAAGTATTAGATGTAAAAGCACACCAACCTATTAAGTTTCCCTTTGCCACATGGAATTCATTTTTGCCTGAAGAGATCCAGACTCCACTGCCATTAACTCCAAGGAGGCTGGGTTGACACTGAAGCTGCTGTGACCAAAATGCCATTCGAAGTTTATCAGCCACCTTCTCCACAGGTGCCTGAGCTGCTGTTGCCACTGTATGAGTTGCCTGGATTATCGTCTGGAACAGGCTGCACTGATCAAACACTACATAATCAGTGATGCTTACCTGGGGGGGTGGAAAAAAAAAGGTGTTCTTGATAATTAGTTAAGCTTTTGGGTGAACTGGAAAATCTTTCATTAGAATATTTTGTGTGTGTGTGCGCGTGCCTCAGGTACATGAAATCTACCAAGTGTAGGACCCTCAAAGTGTAGGAAGGGAAAAATAAAAACAGTACATTTTGAATAAGAGTCTTGACAATAAACCAGAACCAATATTAAACATCAGCTTACAACTCCCTCCTACCCAACAATCTTAAAACACAGAATTCAAAGTGGAAAGTCCTTCATTTCGGGATGACTCTTCTCTCCCTCTAAAAACATGTTGAACTCTGCAAACTAAGAGGTGATTTTTCAGTTTCCCCAAAGGAAGAGAGAAACCTGCATTGTGTAGCAATTTAAATCACAGCACAACTCCTCGTATGGAATACTCCTTTACAACAACCTCATGGGCATTTGCATTCATGAGGCAGGAGGAGGTCTACATAAGCAAATGCCACGGACAGCTAGGTTGGCAACAATCTGGGATACTTCTAGAAAGGAAAGAAATGCTTAAGAGCACATAAAGAAAAGTAGTTTGCCAATAACCTCAAAGCCAAGCTACTCATAATGTCCATATGCAAGAAGAGATTATATATGCACATAAACTGAAATTCTTTTAACTTGGGTAAACATATAGACAAACAAATTTTCTGTATAACTGTTTTTGTACCCCTTTTCCCCCCACACCTACCTCTGGAGAAAGTAAGAAAAGCTGGGGAAAGCAAAGAGTCGGGAATCCTAAATCAATACCAGGGAGTACTTGTAGTAACTTTGTTTTTACCCACATGATCTGCAACTGAAGGAAGCAGCCCCACATGGTTTGAAGTAACCTCAACTGAATGGAAAAATGTGCAAAAGCATTTTTACAAGGTTACTTACTATTTCATCTAGCTAAGGAAAAGGACGGGTAATGGAAAACAAGAGAAAAGACCTGATTCAGCAGCCAGAGTTGAACACACTGGAATAGCATGTCCTGTTGCCACTGCTAAGATACCAAGATAGATGCACCACTGATAAGACATCGTAGAACATTTCTTGTGTTCTTGAAAACTGTGCAACGCTGCTCTGGATGACCACGGGATAGTTTTTTTTCCCTTTTTATAGCAGACATGAAGAGGGATTTCAGCCATAGCCACACTGCGGTGTTTATATATTTAGTAAAGAGCGCTATAATATATCAAAACAATTAATTGAATTTTATCTTAGAATCTCATGAGAAACAATGCAAATAATAAACCCAAGGTGAAATACTAAACTGAAAGCAAAATTTTAAAATGCCTACTTGCCACCAATGGTTATCATCTCCTTGTGGTTTCTTTGAAACTATACCAGTTCTGAACCACAGATTTCCATGGATATCCAAAGCCCATAATGTCTGCTGATCTCCAAGGGTTATGCACACTGGTTCCAAAGCTTGCATTTCACTGAAAAGGCAAACCAGTAAAAAAAAGAAAAAAATTAAAAACTTTACTTCAAATTTATACTTACGGTATTTTAAGGATGCTGTTACAATGCTGTTAAAATTACAGGTCAAAATGATCAAACTCAGTGTGGCCAAGCTCAAAAACATATTAGATTTCAAATTTTCAGTTATTCAGTAATTCAAATTTTATTAGTTTGCATAAGTAAAAACCATTCAACAACAACAAAAAATAAGTCCTTCAAAGATCACTCGAGATTTGAAACTTGGATACATAACAATAAAACTAAACAAAACCCGATTTGTTCAGTAAATAAGAAAGAGCTGGTTTTGATAAAGCAGCTTCATAAATGTGTCTCCTTCAACTTTCTTGACTATTCTGAGAACAATTCTAGCAGTGCAGGAACCATAAACACAAAACTCAACCTAACTATGTAGCAAAGATAAATGGTGAGTTTAGGACTATAAGTTTCCTGTATAATTAAACAACTTTCAAGCCCAGAAATTCAACGGGATCAGGTGATCATGTCAAACATTTAAAAGGTAGGTTCTTTGAAAGAAATAGCATTGTTGGCTTTCTCAACAATTTAAGAACAAATTGGGATTGCTTTCCGCAACTTTAATACAAAGCTCAAGAACATTAAGTGTACCTAAGGCGTGGGCCAAGCAGATATCTTCATCAAATAAACTAATTAAACTACATGGAAATTTCAGATTTGAACAAGGACTGAAATGTTTCCTTAGACTTTTCAAGAACCAAATACCAGGTTGGGAGGTAAGACAAGTTAAAGCTTCACAACAGAATAGGCAATAGAAGATAGAATCATGTGACAACAAGAACTGGAATTTCTTCCTAGACTTGCTTCAGGGCTGGTGTCAAGAGAGACTGTATTCTAGATTCTCAAAGCCAGCATTAAACACCCAGCGCTTTTAACTTTATCGCAAACTAACTACTGCAAGTGTAGGATCAACTACAAAGCTAAATACCAATTATCCACAATATTAATAAAAACCTGTGACTGGAAAGTGGAAAAGTACGATCAAACTTTATGGATGAACAAGAAAAATGCTGAAATTTAATCTCAGAAAAAATTCACCCAAATATATGGAGATCTCATTACAGCCATTACGGCACAGATTAAAGAAACAGTATTTAATCAAAAAAGTCATATTGACAGACTTATCTATTATAAAAATATTTTAAAAACTGTACTAACTTCCTTAAACTCGCTTTAATTGTGTTACCACTTCTGTTTACAGCAATTTCTTTCATTACATAGCAGTCACTCATCAGACAGAAACCCACCAGTTACTCTGAATATGCCTGGACAAAGACTAAAGGACTTCTGTGTATGTATACATGTGCACACACATATATATGTATACACGAGTTCAGGTAACACTTCAAACATCAAGGAGCTCCAGCACTGAAAACAACTATTTGTGTCATTCCAGTTGCGACGCTGCCCCACCACAGTATCATTACCTGACAATATCTGTTTTCCATTGTTCTCCTTCAGGACAAAAGCTGCGTACTCCCTCCCGGTATAGCAGGGCCCGCTGCTCACTCAATGCCCAGACAACATTATTTCTGGATGTAACCTGTGACAGTGGATAAGGGCAGTCAACCTTTACTGCTCGGGCACAAGGACGATCCACGCTCAGGCCTAGAAATCAAAAAAGGAGGACTGCTTTACAAACTTTGGTTTTTTGCAACTAAAAGAAAAGAGACAAAGCTACCCAACAAAAGAAAACGAGGAGGGGAATAACCCTGACGTGCTAACACTTTTCATTTGATCACTGTTTCCTTGTTTGACTTTTTTTTCTATAAACTATTAATCATTTCCTCTAATACAGCTGAATTTAAATATAAGAAATAAAACACTGTGTATCCTTCAACATTCTGCAGAGCGCACAAGTCCTGTCCTGTCATTTCTGTTCCTCTTCTCCCTCTAGTGTCATTATCAGGAATCTCCATTTATAAAATCTGTATTAGCCTTGGTGGAAGCATCGAAGAAAAAGGCAGTAATGGAAGAACTTTTGCCCAAAACATGCCAGGGAGAGAGGCAGCCTGACCTGAATAGTGGCAGCAGAGTGATTACAAAGAAGCATGCCACGGCATGTAGTACTGAAAGAAAGGGAGAGGTTCTGGTAGATTTACAGGTAGTTTGCACACATTTATATATGTAATTTAGAGAAACATGTCTTCTTCACAATTACACTGAAGTTTGATTTGCATGGCTGCATGTGAAACACCTAAAGAGACATAGCTTTTGCTTAATTTTCTCATGCTGCCAAAGCAAGTATGAACCATGAAGCATCTGCATGATATTCTAAAATAACAAGAATGCTCATTTCCCACACACTTTTGTTATAGAAGTTAGACAGGACAGCGGAGGGAATGGAAAGATCTTGGAGAAACAACTGTCACTGGTTGCCTTACATTAACAAGACAGATACACCAAGCATTTTTTTTTTTTTTTGCATCAACGACAAATTTAGAAGCCTAAGAACAGCAGAATGTAAGCTGATGTAATCAAACCAATCTTTCACAGGGAAGAAAAACTACTGATTCAAACCTCCACAGAGCCCTGTGTGATTGGCATCAAAAGTTCACTCTTTATCACCACTATCTGTGCTTGTTGGCAATATGCATGTGACCTTGGGCAGGCCACTTGATTGGTCCGTAACTACGACAATTAAAACAAAATAATTTAAGAGTATTTTTGAAACAATGCTGTGTATTTAAATAGTTTTCTTAATAACAGAATTTCTATATTGTGCTATGACAATTAAATCTATAAGAGAATTAAATGGAAGATAAATAAGAATTTTGATAGCCACTCTGAAACATTGTCCTGCTTTAGTGTGTCATACTGTTTCCCCCTCACCCAGTCTCCTCTTCTCTGTAATTCCTTCATCATGTTATTTGTAGTTTTTCCTTACCAACTCAGCTCTCTGTGTAAAGCCCGCACGCCCAAGAGTCCTTGATACTCTTCCCCCTTAACTCTAAAACTTGGAGCTCTATCCTTCATCCTAGCTCCTTGTATTTAGCCTGAAAATTGTTTGCATAACACCTTCCAAATGCATCCTCTTCTATTCACTGAAGCAAATAAAACTAAGGCCATGACTTCAAAGTTTCCACTGCATTATCCCTTTTCTGATTCTTACTTCATTCACACCCAGCGAGAAGGCAGCTGTAAAGACTGCTGCTCCACAGCCTGTTCCAATCTTCCATTGACTTTATCACATAAAATACATACCACTTGCCTATACTTCCAAAGCACTTTACAATCCTCTGTCTCAGAATACCTTCCTTTCATTATCAAGTGGTAACTCTTACCTCCAACAGATCTGTGCCTTTCAAAACACACAGCTTCTACTTTCCCCTGCTCTGCCCCCCGTACCCAAATTTCTTCTGAACAGCCACACACTATCTCATCGCCTATCAAAGTCCTTCTTAATACTTTGTTAAAATCCTTAAAGCACGAAAAGAAAACCCACTTAAGGCTCAATTGTTTCAGCACACAATACCATTTGCAAGGCAAGGGTATTATTTCAATATTTTCTGCAATCCTTTTCCATTTATCTGCATCCAGCTCAAATCCTTCCCATGTCATAAATTCTCTATACTGTATGTACTCCACTTGGCACAAAAAAATTGAGTGGCCATGAACTGGCTTTTCCAGTCTCCTAGTTGCACAGAATCTCACAACTGTTTCCAACCATTTCTCAAGATAAAAACGTTTCCTTATGTCCTGGCTGTGGATAAAAGTTTAAAACACGTTGTGATCGTTGCATAGACTTGAACTCTAATAATTTTAACCTGCAAAAATTCAAAGAGCCTTTAATTAATTCAGGTACCTGTTTGCAGATACAGATCTCCATTTGTTCTGATAATCCAGGCAGTGTCATCACTTAAAGCTACAAATACAGCCTGGGGTAAAGCCTCATACCAGTGGCGTTTTCCTTTTATAGTTACTTTTCCACAAGCAAATGCTTTGTTAGTCTTCTGTTCAATCTTCCAGAGAAGAGCACCTGTATGAGGAGTTAAAAGAGAATATAATATCACTTCGCAATTACTGTAGCAGAGACGGCTAACTTGTCCTACCCACACCTAAAGCAATGTGAGGGGAAAGTCAAGCTAGTAGCATTAAACAAAAATGCAAGATTTAAAAAGGCTTATAGTTTTTTTATAAAAGTGAGACCAGAACAGTCACCAACTTCTCTAGGAATTGCTGAAATGCATTTACCATTACAGTATGTGCAATTTTTAAGTGTTCAAATGCAGGTCAACTCCTCCTTAGTTATATACTGAAAACTAACGAAAGAAGTTCCATGTCAGGGCCAAACAAGCCTACTATTAAGAAACTGAAGTTCATGGCTTGCTTCTGTACTAGTTTGGTACATCCTTGATTCATAAGGGAAATAGGTTAACTGAATACTTTCATCTTTTACAAATGCTAGTAGTAAATCATAACTTTTGTGGACCAGCCATGGGTGACAAACGCCTGAACAGATGTGATGTCCCTCACCGCAGTGGGCAGCGCTATTACCCAGTTGTTACGTAGCACGTCACAAGCAGACAAAACTCAAATGCAACTGCACAAATCCATCATGAGAACTTTTCCCCTCACTCGAATTAGCAAGGATAGCACAGAAGAAGAAAACCAAGTGGAATTCCAAACTTTACTGCTGATTGGCATCCACGCTGGTTCATACCAGAGCAGTACATTGTCACATTAAATTCCTTTGAATAATTCCACAAAGTAGCTCTTGCGTTACTACATCCACAGGGAACCATGGATACTAGAAATTTGTATGGATTCGGTGAAAAACTGTGTGAGTTCCTGGAACCAAGGGATAATAAATGCACAGAAACAACCTTTTGCCTGGGAAGTCTCTAAGCCACCAACGGCTGCAGTCGGAAACTACCAAGGGCAACTGCCATACATGCTAGCCTGCTCCTTTCTCTTTTCTGGAGGCATCTGCTTTTGACCACTGTTAAGGACAAGATACTGAGCTAGATGAACCTATGATCTCACCTAGTAGAGCTACTCCTTTTTTTTTTTGTCCATAACAAAGCTCAGCTACCGACCAAATAGAACATCTTTCTTCTTAAAACTGACAGCAAATCTTCCCCTATGGAGAGACGGGAAGACTGACGTGTGCTTTTAGAGATGACAGGAAGAAAAGTAGCAGCAAGGCAGGAGGCTAAGTAAAGAAAATGTCTGAGAAACTTGTATTTTCACACAAGTCCTGAAACAATCTGCAAGGCCAAAAGTGACACAAGTTTATAACCAAAATCTGTTTAATTTTAATCCAACATAATCCTCATTCCCAACCGTCCAGAACAAACTCATATGCAAAAGCACAAAAAATTAACAGTTTTTTTTCCTTAGTATTTAAAAAAAAATAAAAATCAACAAACCCATACACAAAACCAATTTTACAACAAAAAGAATTTTAAATTTGGGAATCATAAGCAGTTCTGTATCAAAACCCAAGTTTTTGTATAGACAAGGACTACTCTGCCTACCACTGAACTTCTACTTCTGAAGTTCACTTCAATCAGACAGCTGCATGTTGAAAACTTCCCAAAATGCAATGTGAACCTGTTCGAAAGACAGCCACTTGAGCTAGAACAAGATATGCAGAAATAGTGAAGACACAGTCATATCACCCAATATCACTTTTTTTTTTTTTTTAAGAAAAAAATCCACACTACTTTTACATCAAACAAGTCCCAAACAACGAAGTTTCTGGGAGTACTGTATTGAAAAAAACACCCAATAAATTGCCTAAGTGGAAATTACATATGCACTGAATGATATGAATGATTTGTAATCTCAGAAAAATTAGAAGTTTCGCCTAACTAAACAACGGCCATTATTAAAAAAAATAAGAAAAGCAAAAAAACCGCACAAATCTATGCAAGGTCCATATTTACAAGACTGCAGGGAAACAGAAGCCAACTCACCTGAAGGGGAAACTGCAACCTGCTGGACACCATCTTCAAACTTCTGCCACCGCAACCCCGCCGCAGGAAGAGCGCTGCAGTACAGGCTGCCTCGGTAGTCCAGGCACCAAATATACTTTTCTGAGACAACCAGGCTCAGGATGCCGTAACCAGGGCCAGAGTATCCCATCCAGCTCTCTGCAAACTAAAAACTGTAGAGTCAGAACAGTGTCAGGGGTCTTCAGACTGCACAAGAAAATGGCAATATAAGCACAGCAGCTCCCACATTTTGGTTAAAAAAAGGTAAATTTCCTCATGTAAAATAAAACTACACCTGTCCATGTTCTCTAAGATAGTATGTACTGCAAAATAATACTGCTCCAACAAAAGTTTTAGCAAAAAGCCACCAAAACCTCCACACTGTCACCTACCTCCAAAAAGCGGAAAACCTTCTCTTATTACTTAAAGCACACATACTTAAAGGAAATGGCAGATGCAAAAAGGCATACATTAAAATGTATAGTCTGTCTGTAGTCCAGGAAATTATTTATTGTCTATGAAGTGATTAGCAAAGGGAACAAGATAGCTGGAGTGCAGTGACAGATAAATATTCAGCTCTGATACTCTCTGTATGGTACAGGAGCCATGTATTGCAGAAATTTGGTTTATAAACTGCTATCTTAAAATTTTGATAGCTTCCATGAGAGGAACCCAAGCACTGCATACATGACCTATAATGTAAGCACCTGTGGTGGGCAATTTACCAAACATTCCAGAATGTAAGAATACCATAACCTGAAACAAAAATTCTTCTACACTTTGGGCTGCAGCTGTTACTAAATAGGACATCACCAACTTATAACTCAGCCTTTATCAACAAATATTTGGTTGATCTCAATACAACACTGTTATAGATTTAAAAGAAAACAAAATCCCCAACGTAGAACAACTGTATTTCCTTCTTAAGACTTCTGCTAAAACTCCCGATGATTTCAGCAATTTTGTAGATTTTACAATGAATATTAGTACTTCTTTGCTACAGTATATTATAGAATTACTATTTCTGGTAATGTTCACCCACAAAATAACAATGAAGGAAAGAGGGATAACAGAAAAAGGAAAACTGTCCACATTTTAAATAGTACTAACTGCTGTCTAGGATGCAAAGAAAGACTAATCCTTATTCTGAGTATTTACAGGTAATATGATCCTCAAGCAGAGGCCATTATGTGAGATAATCAGCATTAATTCCCTGTGAAGTCAGCTGAAGTCAGGAACAGCATCGTGCAGAATTTGGGCTACTGGAGACCCAATCAAGGAGCAAACTTTGAGCATGACTTGGTTTTAATGTTCACTCTTTAACAGATGGGTTTATGACAGCACTTTTGTTGAGCTGGGAATAATTCAGCCAGTGCAGCTTCTTCACATGGTTAGCACACATCAGCCATTCTGACGACTGATATATTACATTTCATAAGAGTTACAACACATATTGCTGTTTGGCTTTATGCTTTACTTTTTTACTCAAATCAAGTAATAAAAAAATTACTTTCCTAAAGAAGGAAAGGATAGTGATTACATGAATGTTTTTTTCTGAAATGCTTCATTTAAGTGTTTTAACTAAATTGAAAACATATACCTGATCAGATTTTAACAGAACCATTTCATCTGTGCTTATCTTGGCCACATCCTGGAAACCAGGCCCAGCACCAACTTCAGGCACGCTAGTGTCTGAGAAAGAATATGGTAATCCATGTCCATAAATATCCTCTTCATCACTTGAGGCAGATTTCTCAGTCTTACTTTCATGAGTGTCCGTTACCCATTCAGCAGTGCTAGTACTAGGTTTAGCTTTGATTGCACTTTCAAAATTCTGTCCAGAAATGTAAGTGTTATCTGAATAAACTTCATTGGAAATGTTTAAGTGGAGCACAGAAGGATCTGACAGGGCACTATGTATTAGAGAGAGCTGCTGTTGGTCTTCCCTACCAGTTTCATCGCCTTCCTTTGGTGTCAGTGATGTCTGAATACCAAGTATCCTCTCACATTCCAAAAACATTTGGTCTGTAAGGTCTGGCTCTTCAGAAGATTTTTCAGTATCCTGCAGCTTCATTTTATCTAAATTTTCATCTATTTTATACAATGTAGAAAAATCCTGTTCCTCCTCTTGGCTCAGCTTTCCAAGGCAGCACTCATTGCTTGCAGAAACCACGCTACCATTACATTCACCCTCAACACTGCTTGTCAAGTCTTCTGTGAGTACCAGAGGAGAGACAGATGTCAAAGCATCTATAACAGCTGAAGTACCCATGCCACTGTCACTGTTTGGAAGTTTCTGTAAATCAACCATATCTCCATTTTCTTCATTAATTAGTACAGTCGCAGACTCAGGAGACTGCAGAACACTGAAAGTTTCTGAACCATTATCTTCTTGCAAGATAGTATGGGACTCCACACTGAACACACTTTCCTGATCTGGAGATCCAGTACTCAAATGATCAATGCTGCCACTCATTAGGCTGGAAGTTATGGAAAAGGAGTCTGCATTCAAGGAATGTGGACTATCACCAGAAAGCTGACGCTCATAAATTGGTGTAGATTCCAGAGAGCTGTGGTTTCTCCTGCTCCCACTTTCTGTTCTCACAAAACAGCAACAAAAAAAAAAAAAAGGAGGGAGGGGAATAACATTAATAAGATCTATTACATTTTGCTGCACAGTAAGAAATTAAAATATTTTTATCACTGGGGGAACAGAGTTAAATCTAAGTTTTGACATACTGATTTTTTTCAACTCCAACATTAAATGATACACACAAAATCAAAAAAGTCTTAATAGCAAAATATTTTAAAGTTGTAATACCAATATAGAAAACAATTAGAATAATTAAGTACTGACACAATTTTAAACTAAAAAGCATGGCTAAGGAAGACACTGCAAAATATTCTAGAAGGATGAATAGATACTACACAATTCCAACATAAAACTGGAAGCAGAGTCCACTGTATGTTACCATTAACCCATACATTAGAACCTTAAGCATGTTGACATAAAGCAAAGTTAAAAGAATAAAGTATATCTAAAAAGACTTAATCAATTTATCACCTGAAAAACAGACTTTCATCTTAAATGTAAATTGACCACCACAACCACTCAAACAGCTTAAGAGCATGACAATATAATATAAAGCAAGCATTCCAACACAGACACTCTCTGGTGTGAAACATCAAAAGTGACACGTTAGGATAATGAGCAGTGGCAGGGAAAGCTCTGCTAGACTTACCTTGTTTCTTCTTCTTTTTCTTCTTCTTCACTTTAATTGGCTTTACAATGAGTTCTTGATCAAAATCTTCAGAGCTGATTGTGCTGAACCGTTGTGAAGACAGCTGACCCTCCCTCTGAGCTTCCAAAAGTTGGTCTGCACATACCATAAAGCTAGAGCCACTGTCCACAGAATTTACTGAACTGCTCCTGCTTCTTGATTCACTTACTACAGAGGAGCCCCTTTTTCTTGTTTCATTGCTCAAGTCTCCCACTCTATCAAAACTTTTCTCCGATAGCACTGGAGTTTCCAGATCATCTTTCACTAAAGAATAAGAGTCATTTTTATCACCAATAACTGAAGGGGAAGTAACCATTGTTTTATTTGTTTCCACTGAAGGGCTAGATGATACAGATGCAGTTACCAATAACGGCGTCAGCAATTTAGGACTCGTATCTGTTAAAGGATTCGGAAATTTTGAATTCACATCTGAAACGGACCAAGAGAAAAATAAAAGTGTAAATACTGGTGTGTCAGGTGAGTAGGAGCATAGTTCTTGGAGAGTATTAGAAGAAAAGAAGCTTTATGCAATGGAAAAAAATTATATGTTCGCAACATTTCAAATATATATATGCACATACACAATGTAAACTTCATTTAAGTAAATCTAAATTAAATAATTTTAGTAAAATCAATCCCCCAAAGCCTGTATCAAACTTATATTAGCAAAATTCTGAATTTATGTTTATATATGAAGAATGGTACAGTCTTCAGCTTGGAAGACCCAATTACATCACACACTGAAGTGCCACCCTGTATCTTCAACTTCTTCACTCAAACATTCAGTATCTTGAAAAAAAGAAATCAAGGAGAATTTACCAGATAAACCACTGCGGTAAATAGAAGAAAATATACTTCAGGAAGGCTCCTTTCAAACTATACTTGGAAGTTAAGTTTAAAAAAATAACTTCCCCCTAGAAGTTTGTCAGCAAAGAACTGCTTAAATGACTAAAGCTATCACTAATATGAAATGATAAGAAAGTTAAGTTCTCCAGCATTCAGTGAGACTTCATTGCATATTTACTAGCATTTTGCTAATACAAAGCTAAGATGGAGTATTTTAAATGCATAAGTAGTCCTTCTGTGAGTCTAGTGCACTGGATAATGGTGTTTACAATCTTTATGGTTGAGAAATCAGCCAGCACCATTGTTAATGAAGTATTATTAATCCCTTTTAGAAAGTTCTAGTAACATAGATGCTGCACTCAGGTGGCATTAAATAAAAAAAAATAAGCTCTCAAATTCTTTTTGGGATTTTAGTGAGTATTCTTTGGGCTTGTTTCCAGTTCTTCCTTTTCATTGCTGGGAAGGCTGAGATTTCCTCTGGAATGTGGGTGGTGACAGGTGGCACAGAATCAATATAATCAGGTATCTCCAACCCAGACAACTGAGATTGATCAGTAAAGAGATAACCATGATCAGGAATCCAGATTGCTTCAGCATCATGGTTTAGAATAAGGTCTCAAATGCAAAGATTTGAGATGCCTGGCTAGGATAATACTGATCCGCTCTCAAAAAAAAGGGAACCATAATTCATTTCTTAACACCCCCATTCTCCCTGCAGCCAAAACAGAAGCTCAGATAGTCAGATAAATCAATCAGACTCTGTAGAAGCAGATATGTAACTCTAGAGAACGTGGCAGGGCAATAACCTGAAGATTTTTTTGGGTGTGGTGTGGGGGGGTGGGTTGGTTTGTTGTTTGGTTTTTTTTAAAGTATTAAAAAAGTATGATAGGCACCATGTTCCATGAGGTATATACTAGTTTCCTAATTGATACAAACCTATTGATGACAGTCCTTCAGGTCTACTTGAAATTCTTATTATGTCTCTATCTCCCTTTAAGAGAAAAATCTCATTGTTGGTACAGGACACAGACACAATATCACCATATCCTTCCAAGCCACCAATCAAAGCCTATAAGGAGTCAACAGAGAAAGAAATAATTGGCATCACATTAACACACTCTTTGGACAAGAGGCTGCTCTTAACAAAAGTGTTTGCTGGAATTTAATCAACATATATAGTTACAGAATAAAGATTTTATCTTATCAAAAACAAAGAAAAAAGAAAAAGGGAAGCACCCTTTAATCATGATGTAGCTCATTTTTATACTAATTTTTATTCCATAAATCTATTAATTTTCTCTGTCCAAACTAGCAGCAACAATATAACAACTTAAACAATATATACATTTCGGTGGCAGAAAAGAGCCAGAATACAAGTGTTTAATACCATTTAGACAAGAAGATATTAGCTGTATTCACTTTCATAACACTTTCAAGACGACAAAATAGCTAACAGCCCACTCTCTACCAAATAAAATGTAATACTCGGTTTTTTGCAGACACCAACAGCAGTAAAAGGCAAAGAATAAATAGTTCCAGGCACATTTTATAGGCTTAAAACTTCTTTTTGCATTAATTACTAGATTTTAGGTTTATATATGCTAAGTATCAGAATTGATTATGATATTAACACCTGGACTGAAAGCTTTATATATATTTAATTTATATATATAATATATTGGGCTATTCAGTGTATCATTGCAATGGCAACTTGAAGAGGGAGAGAATAAAGTTTTCTTTGGTAGGTTTAAATATGGGTTTAAATCATAGAAGTGTAATGGATAACCCAAAAAAGAGTCTCAGAGCATAGTATGAACAAAAACAAGTAAAGAAACAAAGTATGCACGCACAAGATTTATCTACCTGGTTCACAGTGTCTAGTAAGTAGATGCTATATTCATTCCAGGTCAGCACCCATCCTTCTCGGAAAAAACATGAAACAAGCCCAAGGTGTTTCTCTGGGGAGCTGTAACTTCCTCTGTCAGGTGGTTCCAAACGAGGATACAGTTCAAAAGTTTTTATTCCTCCAGCAAATACATCTTTCAATATAAATGTGGCCTGAACAGTTCCGTGAACATCAGACTTCCAGAGACGAAGCCCAGGTCGGGCAGCAAACAGTGTCAGGTCACTCTGTTTACATAGGCCAGGTATAAAACATGCTCCAAATTTGCCTGTGCTAAAATGCAGAAGAAGAATTTATTTTAAAAGCTTAGAAATATTTTTTAAAGCTAATGACACAAATCTAAAACTGCCAACTATCAAAAATAAAAGTTTTGTTCTTTGATTCGTCAGTCAAATGTCTGAAGTCCAAATTTGGTTACAGTAAGACAAGAACGGTACTTCCAAATAACAAGAGTTTTCCCTCAGCTTTAGATGTCAGACACTAGATCTACTAGGAAAGTTAAATGATTCCTCCTAATAAGCTTCATAGCCTTAATGGTACTCTCTGTCCATCGAAAGATCCTACTACACAGTCATCCTTCTCCCAGAATTAATAAAACACAAGCAAAACACTACGGACTAATGCTAAGAAACTGACAATCTGTGCTTGCAAGAAGCAAGGAATAGACCTCAACTGTTACAATCTTCATCTCATGCACAAAGCCACCATTACTATCACCCAAGAAAACCCTTTGTACATAAGACAGTCCTTGGTATTCCTCTTACTATTCATAACCCTGAAGGATACATTATAAACCTTCTTTCAAGAGTCCATTTCCTCTACGTCCAGATAGAGTCAGTCATGCTGTTCTGCGGCTGGCTTCCCTCTTCCTTCATATCCGAGAGAGATGACACAGTAGGAGATGCCACAAGGTTATTCAAGAAGTTCCTAGCCTTCAAATCAACTTTAAGTTCTTGCTATACATTTTCCCTTTTAATTCACTTCAGTGTATAAGAAAAACTGGGATGCTGACTTGCTTCTTGCATCAGCTATTACATCACCCATTAGATGGGCCTGATTACAATGTTTGCCCACACCACGTCTCACTAAACCAAGCAGAACTGCATAGGAAATGTGGTAGTGATTTCGGTTTAAACAATGAGAAAATATCTTAAATATTTTTGCATAATAGTGCCCAAAAAATATGGAAGTAACAATTTGCAACCATGTACTTTCTAAGTAGGTAGGACTGTCATTTCATGTCTGAGCACACATAGCTACCGTAACTAACTTTTCATGAGCAGACTGCTGTGTTGTATTAATTTCACTGCTTTGATCACTCTTTCTATAATCCACTCTGAAAAGCCAGAATTAATAGATGTGCCTGCATTGAGCTTTAATGATTTTACTTTTTTCTGGGCTGTGTTCCAACTTGCTTGACAGATTTCTCTTCTGTATAGAAAAGTAGAGTCCGTTGTAAAGTAGAGACAAGCAGCACTTTCTGGTTGTAATCCAACTGCACAATTGAAGATGGCTCTTCCAATACAAGGCTGGAGTTGCAAATACCCTTTTAAAGACACATCCAATTAACAGGAGTCAACCTTTCTAAAAATACAAGGTAATAACTAACACTTCAAAGAAGTAAGCCCAAGAAAGAGAAAACAAATAAACAAACAATAGCTTTTGAACTACCATTGCACGAAGTTCACTTAATGAACGTAGGGTTCCATTATGCGGGCAAAAGGCGAGTTAGACTGTGCGTACCACAATGGCACAAATTCAATTTCTCTCGGTTGCCTAACACATTTCCCTTGAAATCAACGAAACTCTAGGACACATTTTCTTCCTTCTTCTCCACTGCCAAGTCATACAATGCTGACACGATTGTTACATCTGGAGATGTTAAACCATTCTGTCGAACCAAATGAGGCACAGTCATAGGTAAATCAGGATGGCTGTTGTTTAAACTTTTCTCCCATAAACAAAACAAGTACTAACTTGAATTTCTGTATGTCTGTATTAATTAACATGACATTAGAAAAATTCTATTTACTGGCAACAAGCTGGTCACCCAGTAGAACCCAAATATTACTTCATTCTACACTCCAGACTGAGATGCTGAACAATTCTGAAAGTACTTCATCAATACAGTGAATCAGCAGCGTCACATCATTCAAAAGTACCATTTCCAAATGGAAGTACTGGCTAAAAGCTGAAGGAAGATATGATAGTTATTTCAGACAGAAATGTGATAAAATATGAAAGGATCACCACTGGGGTTTTTTTTTCTTTTTTTTTTTTTTAAACAGTAAGGCAGTTGTGAAGGATAGTCAACGGTTGGCTTGCTGAGTGTGTGCATACTTGGCCAAGTGTGCACGTACCACTAAAGCAATCTTTACTGAGTCTTAAGGCCAGTGAGGTCACAAAATACCTCCAGTATTTCAGTATTTTTCCACATGCCTTCCCATGAAAGTAATACATTGTACTAAGCAATTAACTCCTAAACATTTAAACACACAAGCATTCTTTCAGAAAACTATTAATGGGAATTATGGTCTCTATAATAAATGCTCACCTGGTCTAGGTCTAGGGCAGAGTAGACAATCTTCCCTTTGTCATCTCCAGAGAATAATTTCATTCCATTGGGACTCCAAGCTAAAGCTGTAATGCTACTTTTATGGATACCTGCAACGTCAAACCTCCGAAGCTGTGAAACAATACCAAGGTAATACATGAATGAGGGGAAGAGAAAATGGAGACACAAAGCCTATTCGGTGACTCTGACCTATAAATCGGAGACCAAGTACAGAAGTGCAGGTCATTCTATTTTTTATTTAGCACAAAAAACCTCCATAAACAATCAAAAAACCCACCACCAAACAGCTCAGCCAATATAACAAATAAGGAATTTCTCAAAAGCATTTTTGATTAAATACATCTTTTGCAATGAAAAGCATGCTTTAAGATTATTGCTTTTATAAGCTTAACGTATGATGCCTAAAACATATTCACGGATATTTCGTCAGGCAAAATTCCCTGGTTTTCACTATTATAAAGAGTCTCAGTAACACTCTACTAGGATTCACCATGTTAAACCTCACAGAAGTTTAGCCAAATGCAGAGATTTACCTGTTTGTTTCTTCCAGGTAATGAAGAGACAAGCTGAAAAACTGCAACCCGACCTGAGGCTGTACCAACGGCAACCAGATCATCAAAACAACTCAACAGCTTTACAAAAGTAATAGATTCACATTTCCCCTGTTGAAACAAACCATACATGAAACTTGCAAAGTTAATGAGAGACAAACAGCAGCTCAATTCAGAGCAATGCAGCTTCATTAGAAGAGATAAGAGTAGATGTTAGTATTTACCTCAAAATTATATTTTTTCATCTGGTTTAAATGCCTGCAGTAGAGATAAAGCATTCCAATGCTGCTCCCCACAGCAATGTAGTCTCCATTGGTATCAAGTGCTGTGAGGTATACCACAATAGAGCGAAAGCCTTTTTGGACCTTTGTAGGAATGGCATTGAGAAGGTAATACAAGGGACAAAACTCCTTAAATATAACCGGTGAAGCCACAGATGCCATAGCAAGCACTGGCATCAGCAGCTTTAAGGCTGAAATAAACACATCTACTTGACCACATAAGGAAATCTGAAAGACAAAAGTAAGAGACATGTCATTAACTACTTAGAGTAAATGGTTAACAGAAAGCCTCCATTTAGAGCAAGTAGGGATGCAGAAGTGTTTTGTATAATGAAAAAGCTAGTTAAACTCCTCTAGTGAATATAAGTTATTCTTAGAAGAACCTTTTTCTTAAGAATAAGCTTATTTGTTAGGTTTCTGCCAATATCTAAGGATATATAGTAATCATTAAATATGGGATAACAACTTTTTCTTGCAGCTGTGAGCTCGTGTCCTGGTTTTGGCTGGTCTAGAGTTAATTTTCTTCACAGATGCTAGTATGGGGCCGTGTTTTGAATTTGTGCTAAAAACAGTGTTGATAGTGTGGAGATTTATTAGTTGCTGCTAAGTAGTGCTTACACTAGTCAATGACTTTTTCAGCTTCCCGTGCTCTGCCGGGTCCACAAGAAGCTGGGAGGGGGCACAGCTGGGGCAGCTGACCCCAACTCACCAAAGGGATACTCCACACCATATGATGTCATGCTCAGCATATAAAGCTGGCAGGAAGAAGGAGGAAGGGGGCGATGTTCATAGTTATGGCGTTTATCTTCCCAAGTAACTGTTACAGGTGATGGAGCCCTGCTTTCCTGGAGATGGCTGAACACCTGCCTGCTGGTGGGAAGTCGTGAATTAACTCCTTGTTTTGTTTTGCCTGCATACGTGGCTTTTGTTTTACCTATTAAACTGTTCTTATCTCAACCCATGAGTTTTCTCACTTTTACCCTCCCAATTCTCTCCCCCATCCCCCTGTGGGGGGTAGTGAGGAAGCAGCTGTGTGGGGCTGAGTTGCCGGCTGGTGTTAAATCACAACAGCTTGTCAAAGGTGAGATCAAATGCAATATTTCTCTCATCTGGCTAGTGAAAGAACCGTAAGGGCTCTGACACTAAACAATCCATGCAGTATATTTCTTCATCTATCTGCAAACTCTACCCTGAATCTTCCCAGTGCTAAGAGCATGGGATACTCACTGTGTTTGACAGCGTTCTGAGATCAAAGCATCAAACTAGTATTTATGCTCAACTCCTTAATGCCCTGCACCTCAAGAAAAACATGGTTGAGAAACAATTCAGTTAGAGCTCCATCAGCTATATAACCAAATAACAATCAAAAAATAAGAATAATGTGGGAAGAAAGAAGCAATGCAAAAATGAAAGAAATCCCAGTTTGGCAGACACAGGAAAATATCTATATAGCAATTCAATTTAGAAAGATAAGGAGCAAACAGAAAAAAAAGCACCATATGCCCATGTTTCCCTTTATGGTTAAGCAAATAATTTCATGCTGATGAGCAATGCTGTAAATATACTTAGAGGATAATTCTGGTATCTTCCTATGAAAAACAGAAACAAAGATTCTGTTTGCCTTCTGCAAGAAAAAAATGTAGTCAGAGCTCATCATAGTAATAATGTACTGGGATCTTCAGAAAAAGATGATATGACTACGATGTACATTAAAATATTTTAAAAGTTTAATTAAACCCAGTAATTTTTCTCATCATGGGGTGACAGCCTTGATAAGAACATTTTGCAGCAGTAAGTATTCTCCTCATGGATGACTTCGGAACACAGAAAAGGAAAGAAACCTTCACTTCTTGAATTTCATTTTGCCATGAGCAAGTCTGATTAACAGTACGGTTTAGAATCTGCCAAAAATACCTGAAGTTTTTCAAGATACAGATTTTGGATTTCTATAAAGAAGAGTTTTGTACAGTTGTTTGAGCCTGTAACATTGAAGATTTTTCTTAAGCTTCAGCAGTTTTAAATTCCTTAGAGGAAAGAAAACCAGAAAGATGCCAACTGAAGTCAGAAATGCTTCCAAATGCTCAAAATTATTCTGTAAAATAGTCCTTCTGCAATTTGTGTGGTATGTACTGTTCTGCCTAGTTTTAATTCTCTAAGGATGAAAAATGGTATTTGTCTGGCACCTTCACACATTGCTTACAGTGTACATCAACTAAATTAGAGAAAAATATAGCTGCTAGTTTAATATTTCCATTACTGCAAAAAGCTCTGATGTGTCCATTTTCAAAGTATTTAAGTTATTGTGCAAGAGGATTCAGCACACTGGCTTTGGGCCCTGCAACACTTGCTGTCAACATACAATTCCACAAAATCCAAAGGGATTACTTGCATGGCATTACCCATTCAAGCCCATGTTAGACAAGACTGCCAGAATAAAGATTAGTTACTGGACCCATATTTTATCTGTGCTACAAAAACAGCCAGTAAATAAGCTAGCAGCAGTTATTGACGTTCATAACTGTGATAAATTTTACTGCTTCCTAGAGCTTAGAAATTAATTCCACTCCCCTCCAGTGATTACTACCTGTCATGACACCTATTTCATAAAATATCACAAGGATTAACTGATTAATGTGTCCAAACTATTTCTGAATGAAGAACTCCTTTCAGAGTTGTTTACTAAGTTAACAGATAACCTCAGTGCATCACCACTCTTTTCCAATATTTCCATACAACATCTACTTCCTAACCTGTGTTTTAGGTCTCCTGCCCTTTCCTTCAGTATTTACTACCTTCTATCTACAGTCAACTAAATAAAAAGAGAACCCACTGCTGAAGTCTCTTGTTTGCTGTTCTAAACATGCATCTTTGCCAGTTTAGTAATTTTACTAGCTGCTGGTCTTTTTATTTATTTATTTATTCTAATAAAATGAAACCCATTCTTTGTCCTGAGTCTCACATACACAAATAATCATCTGTGTAATCTCAACTTCTACCGCTCCCCAGCTACTGCCTCATGAATTTCACATATTTTGTTTTTTAAGTCAATTCACATCTGTCATCATCCCAAGCTGCTCTTGTAGCTGGAACCAGCTCACAGTCCCCAGCTGCCAAAGGACCTTGCAAGTCCTCAAAATTCCTTCTCTTCCATCACTTATCCTTCTGGCTCAACTAAACTGTTAAAAACATAATAATTCATTACAAACTATGTAATTATGGAAATTTCTATTATTCACAAATAGACTATTACCATTTCCTCTACAACAACCCTATCTGCAACCTTAAGCATATTTTGTAAGTTCACACTTAATTAAAAAAGATATGGGGGGGGTGGAAAGAGTTTGACAGGGGTTTTTCCCCCCCCATAGAAAACACTGGGAGGAAGTATTTCTTCTCATATACTAAGTTAAATTTAAAAAAAAAAACCTGCTGTCAGGCTATGGCTCTCACTCTTCATAAAATTTATACACAATCCTATTTCAATCTCCTCTGATGGCAAAGTTATTAAAAAATGATATTAAGTTTTGTTATCTATAACCCATTCACATTGTACAATCAAAAATGTATTAATAAACTATAACTTCTTGCTATCATACAAATTAGTTTCATCTTGAGTGGTTTATAGACTAACAAAACTCTGGCACTGCTTCTGTGAAAACATACAACTGAAAGCTCAAATCATCACTTTACTAAAAATACTGCTAATTAAGTAATCTACACAAAACAAATATATAAAGGATTAGAGGCCTATATATTAAAAACTCTGCACAACCACCGCAATTCTCTGCTTTTGAGCCTAAAGTCCTCAATCCCCCTAATCACAGTTGCGTATCACATGTAGTCTCTTTATTAACAGCTTTAGGAATATATGTTATCTGTTTTTTAATCAAAGGCACACAGTGGATATAATCTATTTTCTCAGACAGATTTTGGAACTCGATGCCATGTTCACTGTGTCAGCCACGGTTACTCTGAAGTACAGAACAGCTGTACAGGGCAAATCAGCTTGTGCTAAGCAGCTATCCTGCAGCAGAGATAAAGTAGAGAAAAATACCATATGTTGCATAGCAAAACCAACCGCCAGACAAAGAAAGTCCTTCCTTCTCAACTCACAAAGTTCACAACAAGCTTTTAAATATTGCATTCAAGGCCATGTTTTGAAAAACAAACTTTTTTAAATTTTCTCCAGTGTCAGAAAAAGGAATAAAGCTCAATGCTGCCTAACAGAGGCAACTAAAGCGAGAGGTAATCCCAGGGTTAAACAGGCAGTGGCTAAAGGTTCAGTGCCATGGTGTGCCACAGATTGACCACAGGAGACTAAAGCTGTCACCACACTTCTCTGAACCCAAGTGCCCTGTCTGTACACGAGGGACAACAGCTCTTTTATTTTTATTCTTTGACATAAAAATTTAAATTTAAGCTCTTCAGAGTATGAACAAACTCATACAGCTAAACACAACAGTCTCTGATCTCAGCTAGATCCTGCCAACTAAAGAGAAAAGTGGTTTTATTTTCTAATACTTCTCACATTTTCAGCCTAAGCAGCAGGCTACCGGACTGCCACACCTCCGGAACTCTTCAGGGCAAACAGCTACCAAGCACAAGGGAGAACACAAATTCGCACCCCACTGAAGCAGGGAGCTCTGCTTTCACGCATCTCCTTTGCGGGCAGAGGGCCAGCCAGCACTCAGGTCGCAGTTACCTGATTAACACGCCTGTTGCTCTACACGTCTCATGAAATATTGCCGTTTTGGCTCAGAAAAGTTTATTTTGAATGAAAAAAAAAAACCAAACCCACAAACTTAGGTGACAGAGGTGGAAAGGACAGAAAAAAGAGCACCTGGGGTCACTGCACAAGGGGGGCAGAGGAAACCAGGCTTTACTCGCTCTGATGGCCTCGGGACACCCAGCTTCTCTAGGAAACCTTCCTTCCTTAAGTGTGTTTCTATATCTTGGCAGGTATTTCAAACCATTCCTTTCTAATACGCTGTCTAGTGTCTGAGGGTTGCAGCTACTGATGGGAAGAAGACAGCCAGGGGCTCCCGGACGGACAGCCGGCAGCACCGCCTCGCCATCCCGCTGGCTTTACCTCATCTTACGCCGGTTTTACCACACGGACCAGGAGCCCCAGCCGGGCCGGGGGCGGCGAAGCGGCTCCAGCCGCTCCGCCGGCAGGTAACAGCGGCCTCGCCCCCCGCCGCCGCCCGCCCGCCCACCGCCCCGAACGGCACAGCGCGCCCTCACGCCGGCGGCGCCGCAGGCGAGCCTCCAGGGGACGGCCGGGAGGGCTCGGCCCGCTCTCGCTCCCCCTCACCGCACCGGGCTCGCCCGCTCAGCCTGCCCGCAACAGGCGGCGGCGGACGGTCAGGCCCCACTTACGGGAGGGGGGCGAGAGCCGGGGCAGACCCTCGGGCGGCTCCCACCCAGCTCCGCGGGGATGCAGCTCCGCTGGGATGCAGCTCCGCTCACCTCCTCAGGAGCGCGGGGCAGCCGTGGGGAGCGCGGCAACTGCGCCCAGGCCCCGAGGCGGCAGCGGCGGCAACGGCGGCCCCGGCTGGCTGCGCCGGTCGGAGGGGCCGGGCCTGGGCGGGGCCGGACGTGAGCGCACTTCCGCGGGGCGCCGCCATGACGGGTGAGTGCGGGGGACCGGGGGTGGCGGGGACAGCCGCGGGGCTGGGCCCTGGCACTTCCGAAGTAAACTACCGAGGTGCCGTGCCGTGCCGTGCCGTGCCGTGCCAGCCCAGCCCAGCCCAGCCCAGCCCAGCCCAGCCCAGCCCGCCGGCGTGTCGCTGCCACGCGTGGCTGTGGGTGCGGGCGAGAAAGGTGCCCAGCGCCTCGCTCCTGCCCCCGGAGAAGTGACACCCGTGTCGTGCCACGCCACGCGTGTGGGCTTCACGTTTGCAACCCTTTTTCAAGGGTCTCTGTGAATAAACAACAAACCCAGGAAACGCGCGGGTGTTACCGCGTAGCCTCGAGCCGGGCTTGCAGCGCCGCTTGCGTCCTGGGGCAGGGCCTGAGGCGCGAAGGCGCGGCTGCAGGTGCTGGGCAGAACCCGCGCGCAGCCTTCCCTGAGGTGGCGCCGGCGCGTGAAGCGTGGCAGGTTCCTGTTGCTGCGTGGTCCTCCAACGACACATCGTGAAGCGTGGGCTTTACGCGCAGTGGGACAGCACCCACCGCCTCCAGCAGGACCCAGCTTTCTCCTAAGCGCTCCAAGCTCACGGGGAGACATGAATCAGTTCAGATGTCCGTGGCACGAGCGCTGCGTGCTTGCGGGAGTCGTTGCCGTCATTTGTCACCGTCATACGCTGTGCTAGCGTTTGACTGCTGTGCGTGGACAGAAGACTGCTCGATTGGTCAGTACTGCAGAGCCACTGCTGTCCGTGTCACAACATCACATCTCAGAATGCGTCTGCATTTTTTTAAGAACATGATTTGCTTGTAAATTGTAACAAGGCTGATAGATGAGGAATTAGGTTTTGCGACTGAGGACCGTTAATGTAAATTCCATTTTACTTTAATCGATATTCAGCAGCAAAGCAAGGAAATAATTCACACAACCAGCTGTGGGACAGCGCATAGATTTGTTTCTGTATGCTTCAAATGGCTTGATTTTCTTTATTTTCTCATATAGCAAAAAGTCCAGCTGATGCTACTCCAAGAAGGCCTGTTTTATCTGTCAGTGCAAGAAAAATTAAAGATAATGCAGCAGACTGGCATAATTTAATGATGAAATGGGAGAGACTGAATGATACTGGATTTACTACGGCAAACAAAATAGTCAACATGAAGATCAGTGGGCAGTAAGTATGCTAATAACATACAAGTAAAGATAGCATAAAGATTGCCTTTATTGAGAAATCTCTTCTTCACTAGAAAGACCTTTTTTGGAGATGGGGGAAAGAACATCTCAGGGTGAATAAGTTAGCTCTTCGATCAAACTCAGCAGTTGCACTTTTTGGTTACATAAACTCTTTACATTTAAATAATAAATGTCTGAAAGATTAAAATAATCTCATAAAATAATGATATTTGCAATAAATGGAAAATGTTTGTTACACATAGTTAAGCATAGCAGATATTTAAAATACTTATATAATATACAAAGTTAGAATCTAATCCTATAGATCTCAGCCCATTTGAGCTCCCTTACTCCCCTGCATATTTGCATTGAGGCCAGTATATCCAAAATTCACTGAAGTAAAATTTCAGCACTCTTTAAGAAAAATCAATTATTCATATAGAGAAAAAAGTTGTAACGGTGATGATTAAAAAAAAGAACAACAAAAACCACTTTGGTAGGGCTATTATCTTCATACTGTAAAGAAACTAAGAGACTTTTGAGAAACTAAGAGAGTTTTGAGAAGAAACTTCACCAGAGTCCTGACAGCTGAGCAGGGTTTGTCTGACACGGTTCTGACAGGTACAAGCTCAGGAATATTTTGCTGTAATGGTGTCAGGTGTTGCTTTCGCTCTCTAGCAACTCCCTCTCCCCTGTCTTAAGTTTACAGCTTTTGTGGGAAAGTTGGCAAGACAGGACAGGTGCCTGCACATTAGCTGCCCTGGGTTCACAGTTCCTTAGCTTGTGTGTGAAGGTGAGTTTATGGGGAGACACCAGATTGTCAGCTGGAGCAGCTGAAGCCTGGGTGTGCCTTGCCCATTACGAGAGAATAGCCTCCAACACAGGGACAAAGTAAAATGGGAAGAGGGGTTATCTTAACACCCGCAACAGTTTTTTCAAGTGTATGCTCTAAGGCAGAGTAATTCTATATTCCTCTGAAGGTTGTGGTACCAGCCCCAACTGCGCAAATGTGTCTCACTATTTGTATGTGGGAATTCTCATGAACAGCCTGTGAGAGAGGTTTTGTAGGGTCAGACCACATGGATTTTAAATCTGCACAACTCGAGTAAACCTAAAGGCAGTTGTTTACTCTGCCTTTTGTTTCTATTTTAGATTTCAAGGCAACAAACTGGAGGTAGCATGTGATAACAGTGCCACAGAATCTGAAAAGCCAACTCCTAAATACAACGAAGAACTGGACAATTGCTGTGCAGAATTACTTGAGACCTTAAAGCACATGGTAATGCTCATTTTTCAGTCTTAGTCAATATGAATTGGTTCCAAGTGTGTTCAACTATGACATAAGGAAATGTCCTCATGTATTTGTTGTAAACATAAAATTGGGATCTTTATTCATAGTTCTTTGGTTTCAAACCTAAATTATTATAATCCAGTGTGCACCATTTATCTCCTTGATTGGTAAATTTGAAGGTTGGTTTTACATCTGCCTTCTGCTTATAATTCTGCTCCTCCCTTTATAAAGTGATCTTCTGAAAATGATACATACAAAAATGCATTCTAAAACTGCACCTGTTTTCTCATCCTGCATATTCCCTCTGTTTAGAACAAAGCAAACAACAAAGCATAAAGCAGTGCTTTACCTGTCATCATACCCTTGCAGCTCTCTTTAATCAGACATAATTCAGTTATATTTTTAGTTTGCCTACTTGCATTTTCTATGCAGAACTCTTTCTCTAGAGAGTGGAGTAAGATAATTATTATGTAACCCACCTTCTTTTCTGGAGACATTGCTAGGAATTAATGTCACCTGTCAATTTGACAGGAAACAAAAAGAAAATTTTTGCCTGATACTGTATTTAAAATTCTCATTAAAAATAACTTTTACAGCCTTCTGCCATAGTGGAGGCCCATTAAAAAGGTGATAGAGCTGTTTTTTTATATAGACAGGATACCAGTCCAGTATTTAGAATAAGCAGGAAAGCAGCTAGCTTTTCCTCAAATTTTGTTCTGTGGGAAAGATTAACAGTAATTTGGGTTGTTGTTGTGGTGTGGTTTTTTTGGGGTTTGTTTTTTGTCCTGTGAGGCAGTTTTGTGTTCAGATTACCAAGTGTGTTTATGCTATTTCTTATTACGCCTGAGTGGTAGGAGTATAAGCAGCCAGTGTTAAA
This sequence comes from Phalacrocorax carbo, assembly GCF_963921805.1. Classification (NCBI taxonomy): domain Eukaryota; kingdom Metazoa; phylum Chordata; class Aves; order Suliformes; family Phalacrocoracidae; genus Phalacrocorax; species Phalacrocorax carbo. The sequence continues at coordinate 26,354,509 of NC_087521.1, read as the reverse complement.
TGGGAGACTAAACATAGCTACTACAGACATCTTTTATTTTTCATCCCTTTATGACATTATACCAGCTTACAAGTTTATAGAAATATATGTATTTTAGCTTCTTGACTTAAAGATACTGCCTGCAAGCTCCATTTTACCTGTAAATATTAGTCCCCATCAGTGATGCACAAAGTCAGGTGAACATGAAGGAAGTAGATGGAATGACCTGGTTTTCAAAGCAAGCTGTTAAGTCAGCCTAAATATATTGTCAGTCATAGCTTGGCCTGCTTTTTTCACCTGCTGCTGATCTTCTGAAATCGAATTTAAGTCATCTAATGTAAGAAGGCATGTGTTTATAGGGCTTGTGCCACACTAAATTGCTATAGGGAAAACCCAGAGAGAGGTGAAAAACTGAGAACGCACTTTAATGTATTTCTACATGGGGGAAACAAAAGAATTATGCAAAATCAGAGTCAGTAAGTCATATCTGCAGTGTTCAAAATGTTAGGGTATCTCATATTAAATCTGTATGTAAATTCCAGCTTTGATTCCTGCCTGGAGTTAAAAAAAGTGAGTTAGAAATGTTGAGAGTAAATAGTCTTCAGAAATAGTGTGCTTTAAAAAAGTTTAAGACTATAGTAGCCTACTGTTCCTGAGATGTTCATTAATATTACACGTTCCTCATTTTCAGACAAAAATAAAACTGAAAATGGAAAAGCTTACTTCGACTACTAAAGCAATCTGTGACTTGGAAACATTCCACCATGGAGCTGGGAATTGCACAGCACCCTTCTTTCATACATGGCCCACTCCGTACTTTTGTAAGTAAAATATTGATTATCTTAGCTAATTGCATTGTGTCATTGATGTAATCTGATTTAGGACTGGAAAATAAACCCTTTTATCTGGATGTCTTGCCTTAGAGAGAGGGAGAGCATTTCTGTCTACTTTGTAATTGACTAATCAATACACACATGAATGCACTACTTGGTTTAGGGTTACTGCTGATGACTGCTTGTATGAATTGCCCGACATTGACTGACATGCAACAATTACAGCATAAAACCAAGCTTGTCAGCAGCTTACAGTGTCCAAGCTGCAACAGCCACATCCTTTGTAGAGAGACATATTTGGAACTTGGTAGTGTTAAGCCATAGGCTTAACTGACTTGACTTGCCACTTGACACAGAAATGAAATCCTTGAATGTAAAGAACAAGCTACACCTCAGTTAATTCTCTGGCAGCCAAAGAAAAATTCCTCTGATCTCAATGTCAGTCAAGATAAGTAAATAAATGTTCAGTTTCTGTCTACTGTTAGTACCAGTTCTTTTAACATTCACATGATGGCAAAAACTACTGTCTCCAAACCCGTATTACTGCAGTTTTAAAACTATTTGAATTCAGGAGAAGCCTGAGTGCATGCAAACCAAGTGCCTCTTTATGAAGTGAAAGTCATACCTTTGTGAAGCCCGACTTCGCTACCACAAGTTGGCAGGAATTTTATGTATTAGTTTCTGCCAGCTTAAAAGGGTAAGAATGACAAAGAGAGCTGCTGTCAAAACACTCGTTGTGACTGAATCATTTAGTGGTGCTCGTTACTCCATGAAAGACTAAATCCTCCTGAAGGGAGTGATAGTTCAGGCTAAGTTAGGAACACAAGATCCGTCTCTTTTAAAAAATAATTTGTGTGGTTATTTTTTAGAAAGTCAAACAATTAAAGATTATTACATAAATATATTTTACACACCACCATCAGTTAACATAACTAGTAACAATATTAGCTTTTACATTACACAGTTCAGTTTTGGTCTGTTTTTTTTTTGTTTTACCCTTACTTTTCACTGTTGGTGTCACTTATTGGTGATCATGCATTGCTGAAGTGCCTGACAGCATGTGAGGACATCCTTTAGATTAGCTAAAATCAACAGTGACTCAAATATGAAGCTTGTATTTCAAGATAGCATTACCAAATTTTATAACCAAATTTCAGTTATTTGAAAGAATGGCTATAATAGCTAATCTTACAGCGGGTCCTGAGAATCAATACCACTGCTTATTCTAGAATTAAAGGGGGATTCATGTCAAAATCACAAGTGTATAAAATATATCCAAAAGTGGATGAAATACTTTAGCATTTTATGTTCCAGTGTACAAACATTGTTAATGCTGTAAAACCCAAGATGTCTGAGTACGGGGAATAGCTTACATGAGGTAGAGGGTTTTTTAATTATCAACATATTACAAGTATAATTTAATCTTTAGAGAATTGCTGAAATGTTATGGTCAACGTGCTTGGTTTTTGAATCCACTTCAGATGAGGTGTCTCTGAAGCTCTCTGAAATGTACAAGAAGGAACTACAACTCAAGCAAACAATTGTACAAGAAATTGCTCATTCTGATGACCAGGATCTGATGATGGTCTATTTATCATCATGGCTATACCAGCCTTACATTGAGAACAGCAGCAAACTACTACTTGAAGCCATGCTGCTGGAAACAGGACATAGACAGTGCTAGAATTTCAAATGTTACCTGGCTTGCTTCTAACGATGCTTGCATGAAACGGAAATGGCAAATGGCAAGGCTTACCAAGTAAGTTGATTTTTTTGTAAAACTTATTAAAAATATTTTTCTCTGTTTGTATTTATTATTTTGTCTCAGCTGATATTCCTTTTTCTTCATGGGACAATCTGGGTTTGGTTGCATTATCCATTTTTAAGTGCAATAGAGAGGCTACAGGTAGGAGGCCAAGTCCCCTGTAATTAGAAAGAGGAGAGAACTACTTGGTGGTCTGGGGGGATTCAATGCGCATACACACCTACAGCAAAGAATTTAACTGCTTTCCAAATCTTGACAGTCTAAAATACCTACATTGTCCCTTTCACCACAGAAATTCAGCACTTACTTGATCTTTCATGCATTGTTTTTTTGCATGACTTAACAGAGCTAGTGCTTTTGTACTTGCTTTATAAATGGGGAAAAGGAAAGGAAAGCACAAAAAGCAGGATACAAAAGTGGATCCAAAGGGATCCACATAGTTTGGCATGTGGTTCTGAAGTGCTGTTGCAGACACTAGTGTAAATTCTGGTTTGGTTTTGATTATGGTGTGGTTAGGTGCATCACCCTTGAACAGTGACCCAAGCATGAACAGTGGGGAGGTTTCGTATTACTCGCCATTCCATAGTCGTTAATGGAAAAGGTCTTGTCTCTCTTAATTCATCGTAACTTTTTTCTTTTAGAGATGTTTCATGAAAGCACTTGTTGAATAAAAACAAGACCTACTTCAGTTGTGTCCTTATCCCATATTGTTTGCTTCCTGTCACAGGGCTCAGCGAGTTTTTTCCCTTGGATTACTGCTTCTCATGTCAAGCGGTTTTGGTTTAAAGGTGTGCCTCCTCTGTATTTTTGGTTAGCGGTTTACAGGACAAGAATTGGTGGCTCAAATTCTTGCTTTTATTTTTCATGCTGCTTGCTTGGAAAAGAGTAGAGAGTGTGTTCGGGTGAAACAGTTAATGCAAAAGCCAAATCCTGAAGTGGAATTCAATACCCTTAATTTGCTTTCGCTCCTAAAGGTGTAATAATCACTGTAGTGTACCGTTATGTCAGACCTGGGTAGCATGGAGAAGCTGCTACACTTACCCAGCCTCTAATAACTGTTAGCTGCTATTGGAAATTATCACTTTTCAGAAAAGTGTATTACTATATGGAAACTATGCAGCTGTGTCATAAAAGTTTTAGTTAAATCCCTAATGTGTAGTGAATTTAGGCCCTCTGCTTACTTCATTACAATTAATAATCTAAATTCCTACTTACTGATTGCCTGTATGACCTGCTCCTATATAAACTGATTTAGATCTCCTATTTCACAAAATTACGTGGTGTTTCCAAGTGCCGTTGACTCATTGTTGTACCCTGACAGATGTTTACCCTTGAGTCTCCTTGAAACAACACTTGAACTGAAAGACAGTAACACAAAATGCGCACTGCTATGAAATGACCATAATGGCTGTGGTTTGACACCAGAAGAACCTAATTAAAATAGTGAGAGGTTCTGGAACAGATTTCTGATGGGAAAAGTGGGGTCACTTACTTAACCAGTTGCAGTCTGAAATCCCATAAGCTTGGTAAGGGAAATACATGCGTTTCCTGCAGTACTGGAACAGACAGACGTGAACTGGAAAAGTTTCCTTGACATGTTGCTCTGTTCAACTGTGAGGCTGTTTCTGACAGCTTAATAGTGTTCTATTCTTACCCCATGTCTCTAGCATCTAAAAAGAAGTTCTGCTGTAGCTCAAGGAGAATACGATCAGGTATGAATAGCTTTGTTAGGTTTTATTATTTCTCTGTGCAAGTGTTCCATCTAGTTTAACAGCCACCTCAATTTATACGAGTAGGGCCAGACCCCTTGTCACTATGGAAACACCTTCATCCTTGAAAATATTTTCCAAGGAGAAAAGGTTGGTTCACTTACAGAACTGTTCTTTTAAGATGAGAGTAGGTGTATTTTATTTCCCAGCATGTGCAAATCAATAGGGAAGGCAGAATTGAAGCAAATTTCCATTTTATGCACAGGTGGAAATTGTGGTTTGTTCTTGTTTCTTAGAGGAAATAAGCTCTTCAGGAAGGAGTCTTCATATTCACAGACCCCCTTGCTCATTGACTCTATCAGACACGGGAAGATTGCTGCAAAATCATTGCAGAGGTGCTTTGCTGTTAGAGCTCTAAGTAGTTGACTGTTATATTTGAAGCCCTCAGATGTAGCTATCAGAGAGTTGGTACAAATGAGTGTAATAAAGAATTGCTCACTGCAAAGACTTTGAAAGACCAGCAGAACCTTGCTCTGTACGGTATCATCATTCATAAGGTAGGCTTGTATCCTCTGACTGTTACCACCTCCTAAAAAAAAAGAGAAAAAACCCAAACCAAAAACTACACCATAACCAAGCCACCTGACAGGACCTCACTAACAAATGATAACATCTTTCACATCCACATAAAATGCAGTGCTTTGGCTAATCAAATTAATCTTCTACTTAGGCAACCAAGGAAAAAAACCCCGGCAAAACCCAAAAAACCCCAAAACCAACTATACTGGAGAGAGTAGAACAAGATTGTTTCATCTCTGAATTGTCCTCTCTCTTGTTCAGATTCAATTTTAGTGTTTTTCCTCAGTAACAAGACCATGAAAAATCAATGAACTGTAGAACAGTTCTACATATTACAGGTCCTTTCTGCTGATTTGTCCAGTTATCTCAGTAGCCTCATCTATTTAGCAATGAGGTGACCCAGACATTTTAAAAGGTGCATTACCAGTTTTCAGTAATGTCTACAAAAGTTCATGAATAAAATAAAGATCCTGGTCACTTAAGGCTTTTCTTTTTTACCTGCTGAGCTTCTTGAAAGGAAAAATAGTGCCTTGGACAAGAAACTGCTGCTAGGAGGTCTCTACAAATATATGATTACCCAAGCAACACACAAAGTATTACAAAAATACAAGATAGCAGTAGGTAAAGAATTCGGTAACTTTTCTGTCTGCATAGAATAACAGAGATTATAGTTGATATCTTTTTATTATGATTAAATAGTACAGGGTAGTGTGGAGTTACTAGGAAGGTCAAAGCTTAGGACTGATAAAGGATGCATCATCGGAAAGAAAAAAGTATAATACAAGTCTAACAAAAACAGAGTCAGACCATCAGACTAAAGTACAAAAAGAACTTGGTGTCTCATTAAGGAAAATCACATCAGTAATTAACACACCTTCCCGTTTCTGCCTAAGTAACAGCAATGTTTAAAGGTCTTGGGGCTATTTTTGTCTCTAACTCAGTGAAGGCTTATTTAAGTAAGGGTAGCTTAGGCTGTCACATTGTTGCACAAGTGTGCATTACGTTTAAAAACCGTCCCTTTTCCAGGCAGATTTATGCCCATTAAGCCTAGATGCTAGTGAATATTCCAGCTACTTTAAAGTGCAATAACAAAGCATTTTATAATCTCAATGGCACAGAAAACGCATACTTTTAATATAGTTGTTTATTTTACCCATATACAGCTTGCTAGTACACAGCACATCACTGCAGAACAGCAGTACAACTTACTGCATTTTTAGATGGCTAGAGAGAAAAGGAATTATGTAACAAAAGGGAATAGTGCAACAGTTTTCGGGTTGACAGATTTCCACTTTCCACCCACCCCCAACATATAAAGCAAATAGAACAATATTCTAGAATTTTTGGTTGCAATGCTGCTAAATTTATATAAACATAAGTTATAAAAAGTACAGGGCATAGAAACAGTTTACAAATAAGTTAAATTTCAATTATTTCAGTATTCACATTAGAAAAATATACATTTCGTAGAGTCAGTCTTTTCGAGAAGAAAGCATATACAGTTTCCTAATTTATGGCTCCAATTCACTTTGTGAGAGCAAAATATCTTCACTTTGGCCATCTGCTTCCATTGCCAGTAGCGCTTCCACAGTTTCCAAAGGTATCCCCTCAGGTGTGCGAATGTGCATTGTAGTACCATTGGAATCGGTTACAATAACGATACCCTCTGCCTGAGACAAAACAGCAGTATCTGGATGAGACAGGATAAGCCCATCTGAAGTCTGAATAAAAATCTGTTCATGTCCCTGAGACAAAAAATCATGGCTCTCATCGGTAATCTCAAAGGCTACAGTTTCATCTACAGTAACGGTGTTCTCCAGCTCATGTTGTTCCTCTGTCCCACAAGAAAATTCATTCATGGTTTTAAAAGAGTTTTCACAGTTCACATGAGCAGACAGGGAGGCTTCCTGTGCAGGGCTCTGGTGTGACTCGGTCTGAGCACTGTGTGGGTAGCTTATTGGCACAATGTTTCTTGAAAACACTTTTTGAAGTTCCTGCATCTCATCAGTCATATCAGCATTATGAAGTTGTTCAGAATCTTCTTTAATTGCAAAATTATGGTTTTCTTCTTGCAGTTTCTGATATTTTTGATTGTGACCATTTTCTTCACTCGCTGGTAAGTTAGTGCTCGAACGGCCCACTGCATTCTCTGACACAGAGGTGCAGAGTTCAGGAGCTGACAGTCCACCTGCTCTATTCTCACTCACAAAGTGCGCTTGAACTAATTCACGTGAGCCATCGGTCTCAACAGGCAATACAACTTCGGTATGTAGAAGAGAGGCATCACCTGCCATATCTGGTCCCTGCATGTTCACAGGCTGGGAATACTCTATCTTCATTTTCACAGTCTGGGAGAAGGTACCTGAATTTTCAGCATCGATTCTAACTCCTGAATCAGCAAGTGAATGATGTTCCGCTGCCATTGGTAATGTACTTCCAGTTGCGCAGCAAGTGATACGCCTATCTTCTGAAAGCAGGATTTCTCCATTTAATGGATTAAAACCTGAAAAGGTGAAAGAAATACCATTTTTGTGGGCAACCTAATATTATCCAAAAAATAATTTTTAGCAATAATTTTGGAGGAAAAGCTAGACTACTTCCCTGCTTTCGTCCCCCAGATTAGCAAATCTGAAGCACCTTACAAGAGTTTCACAGCACTTCCCAATGAGAAAGCCAGTATAAAAAGGCTTAAGGAATTTTTTTGATAGTGAAATATTATTGAATATTTCCATACCAAGGGACCTTACGTTAGAAGCAGCATTTTTCTGTTAATCTGAAAACAACCTAGGCTGAAAGTCAGACTCAATTTTTTCTATCTGGCATACAGTTGGTAACATTAAAAGATAAAGAATACACCAGGCACAAAGTTGTCAGCTGCTCATCCCCATTACCATTAGTAAATTGACAGAAGCATTTAAACTTGATAAAATTTGTGTTGATAATCAAGCTTATCCTGTACTCAGACATGTCATCAAGTTACTACCTATCTAATTAGCTGTGCTAACAGCCCCAGGAACACGTTCATCCTGTGACATGAAAGATGAAAAAACACTAGAAGTTCAGTGTGTTTTGGCAGTTCTTTGACCTGGACCAAGAGCCAGGTCACAAACCCTGTAGGTAGTTGAACAATAACTACTAAGCTGCAGTAGCATGAGCTGTCAGTTTTTATTATTGAAGATCAAAAGGAACAAGTAGGTTTTGGGGGTTTTTGTTAGGGAAGATACCACTGCACAGCAAAGGAGGCCTAACACTGCGCAAGGGACCATTTTTAACTTTTTGTACTGTGGACTAGCAAAAGCCCTTCTAGCAGGTGCACCTGAAACAAAATTTAAAGAGCTCACAGCCCAGAAGATCATAATACAACAGAATTAGGAAGAAATAAGCATGGTCACGCAGAGAGCCTTTCAGAGAAAGAAAAATAAACTAAGGGGGAAAACAAAAACACAACCATTGACAGAAAGACATGCAAAGGCCAAAAGCAAAGCAGCTTCCAGCAACACAAAAACCAAAGATATTCATAGCAAGAGGACGGCACTGATACACACTAGAGATGGGCAAGGGCTGGAATCTTTCACAACAGTCACCATAATGCCTCTGAATTACTGAAACATTTTTGCATAAAAGACCAGTGGAGTTTTGGGAGATTACAGATGGGGACCCATCTAACTTTCCTTTCTAATCCACTGTCACTCTGCCGATCTGAGGGACAGGGGGAATAAAGACAGAGAAGGGATAAAAAGGGAAAGGCAACCACCCAAAGACTGCGGTGCAAAATGGTGCCTCAATTCCAATCTTCAGGTGCCACATCTCCCCTGGAGTACAGGGCAGCCTGCACCAACACTGCCCCCTTCCCAGGATCCACAAAGCTCTGATGATTCTGCTATTGCAGCCTGCTGGGGCAAAGAGGAAGGACACACACACTGCTTCCTCTTCCTCTGCTCTCTCACTGCTGACACAAAGGTTATGCACCATCTCCACTGTAAGGGACAAGGCAAACAGGAAGCATTCAGGAAGCACACAGTAGAGGACAGTACTATTCTCATAGTACTGCAGAAGTATCAATAACTGGATTATCATGCATTCAGAATTGAGCTGCTGCTGGGGTCTGCATCACCCATTAACTTCCCTCCCCACCATGAGGCCTTTCCAGTTAAACAGCTGCTTTTGAAGGACCTGGGAAGCAAGAAGTGAAACCTTAAGACAAAAAACCACAGTAGCCTGAAGAACAAAGAGATTTGTTCAGCTCCTCCATGAACAGAACGGAATTGGAAAATCTGAAGAGGTTACCATCTTTTTCAAACAGTGTACACAAATTCCCACTCTTTTCTTTCACTTCATCTTGACTGGCATAAGCATTATTCACATTCTCCATTACGTCTTCTAACTTGGTCCTTTTGGCTGATGGCAACAGTTCCTCCCCTGAGCTCTGTCAATACAAGAGATAATTAACTGGCTGCCACCATTACAGCTGACAATACTGGAAAAGATCACAAACTAACTGCAGGCACTTCATGGCAGTGAACCGATACTCGCCTTGAAAACAGGATTTTACACTAAAGGTCTTCCTAGAAGGTAAGGATTTAAACACAGCCCTCACACTTCGCCAAAATGCCACTGATTACTTTTGATATTTGGTTGAAACAATCTGCCTTTGCTTCAACATCAAAGCTTCTCTATGAGCCTTTGTGATTAGCCGTATGGCATGAAACCTGCTATAAGCCCTCTCTCCAACTTCAGTAAAGGGCTGCGAACAGCCTGCCCAGCACTGTTTGGTTAATGAAGAATGACTGAGCAGGATTTAACCACAGGCAGAAAATGCAAAAGCACGAGTCTTATTTATCCACCACCAGAAACGACTCTGGATTAAATAAAAAGTAGAACAGTTAAGGGGACGGACCAGAGAGATGTGACTTCTAAGAGGAGGAAACGCAGCTCGCTGCTACAGCTGTAAACAGCTAAATCTGGTCAAATGACTTGTCAGAAAGAAACTGTTTTCATGCACCTCTGCCTACCACCAAGTAGCAGAGCAACCACATCTCCAGCCTCCGAGCCTGCTGTAGGTTAGCCCATTTACTCCAACACAAGCTATTAGAACCTGGGGATCCTTCTCACTGTGGGGTCTCCCTTTACTAGCGCTTGAACAAAATCCTTTCTTTCTTGAATCATGAGATTACCTGTAAGCCGTTGAGGTTGACCTGAATGCTACCAAGTATGTCTTTAGCGTGCTAGTTCATACGCTCTGCTATGATACCACAGTAGGGAGTACTTCTTTAAATATTTCCAAACTCCGAACACCATAAAAGCCTTACACGAGTCAGATAATTATTCCTTACAAAACTAACCAATATTATCTGCTTTAACAAGCTTTAATTTGTCTTAGTTTCATTTTTAATTTTCACAAGGGTATTCCATACCTCAGCTAACCGTTTTTGTCCCAGTATCTCCACAGGCAATTGCTCACTAACCATTTTAATTACACATTGTGAACAAGAGTCTCCACCTTGCGTCTTTCGTTCTCCAGTGAGTATTTCTGTAATTCCTAGTGATTCAGCAACCTTTAAAAACAGTTATAGGAAAAAAAGTAAAGGTTAGCCTCTCCAATCTGAATACATAAATGCTGAAATACTTATTTCGTTTCTTAAAACTAAACTAGAACTACACGGGATTTCATCTAATAACCCATCATCACAGCTCAAAGAAGTATTTAGATTCCCGTGTTTTCTACTAGCCTCCATATTAATAGACCATGACCTTCCCAAGAAGGTGAGTATTAACAGACAAACTCAAAAGCAGTAGAGGAGCACAATGGTTATATATAGAATCCAGAGACAGTTACTAAGAGCAGAGTTTAATAAAGAACACTGTTGAGGCTCTCCATTATTTAAAAATCATTTAAGTCCTCCTTTTTAAGAGCATCTCTTAGTAGTTAAGGGCTTTCCCCCCGCATTCCATTCCTGTGCTTCATCCTTACGTAGGTGCGCTACTATACAACTTCTCCAGGCTGGGTGGGTTGGTTGGTTTGGGTTCTGGTTTGTTCTTTGCGGGTTTATTGGGAGGGTTGGTTTGGGGGTTTTCGTGAGGTTTTTTTTGTTTGTCGTTTTTTGTTTGTTTGGGGTTTGGTTAGTGTTTTTTTTTTTAAAGAGCATAACTTGTATATTAAGAAGGCACATTAACACTGAGGAGAATCAAGAAAGAGGTTCCATTTTGGGACTGCCAGTATCAGCAGTGTCCCTTTATTTGGTGCAACTTAATTTCTCCAAAGGAAACATCAGTGTTAATTACAAAATAGCCAGATGAGCACACAGTAATTCTAGACAGTTTTTTTAGACTTACAGTGAACAATTTATTCTGAAAAATAAATATTAACCACTGCTAATGGTCCGTACAGTACTTTATTTTTTAAACCAGGATTATTATAAGAAACAAAAATCTTATCTCTATCATCCCTCCTCTGAGTTTTCCAGTACGCTCCCCTCTCCGAGTAGTTGCAAGTTCAGTGCTCATGTACCTTAATGAACACATTGTTCAGAAATTTTGGTGGAGGTAGTATACAAAATAGTGTTTCACTACTGGAAACAGAGAAGGAAAAACCAAAAATATGTTATGTACAAAGAGCTGTTTTGTTCTATGGAGAGGGAACATAAATCAGTAAGGATCCATAAGGATAAACAGAGCCACATTAAAAAAAAAAAACAGAACAAGCCTACATTGTCTTTCTAGATACAGCTACATAAACAATGAAACTGAAGAGACACTGAAATCACAGTTTGCAGTTTTATTAATGTATTCACTACCTTTCATATTCATTAGTATGACTGTGAACTGCATAGATGCATTCAGTTTGTCCTCATTTTGCAACAAAACCACTTACCCCTTTAAATCAAGGCCGCTCATTTTAAATATAGACCCTTCCTTCCTAATCAAACACCAAGATGTACTTTTATTAGCAGTTTATGCTAAATACACCTCGCAGTAACATCCAGCTTCATACTAGCCTAGAAATGCAAGACAGATATCGGCACTGCTAGAATTCTTGTTATATATATATATTACTAGTTGTACCTACTGCCATAAACTATAATTGTAGTTTTATTATGGATTTCTTTTTCTCTCCAGTTAGTTGTTGGGCTTTTTATATTAATGTCTATTCTAGCTCATCAAAACCAATGTTTTCTTCAACTAACTTTACTGGGATGACAAAGCTTATCAGAGAAATATAAAAATGCAAAGCATCTAAAATAAAACAAAAAAAATCACAGTTCCAAATAGAGTGTTTTATTACCTTAGCATCTTTTATTTCGACAGGCTGCTGGCAACTCAGCAAATCAGAATTACTGAGGTGATCATAAGCCATTTTCTTTACCATATTATGCAAGTCTTCAAATTCCCTATACACATCTGGGAAGTAAGCTTTGCCTGGATACCCTTTTTCAACCTAGGAATAAGAGGAAAAAGAGTTTGTTTCCTTCTCCCTATATTTTAAAAAAGATTAAATCTGTGAGTTTGTTTTGTTCAACATTTTAAAATAGAAACATTCAAGTCAAAAGATTTTGGAATATTCAAAAATGCCACTGAACCAGTCAGCAAAAAGCAAGGCTTTCAATCAAGAGACATACCAGGTTTGCCTGTGTAATACTGAAGCGATGTGTAGAACATCTACATTCTGCACAGTTCTAACTTGGGAAATTCAGATACATCTCTAAAGGAATGTCTCTTTTTTGGCTCCCTAAAATAATTTAATATTATTACATTAAGAAAAACTCACCTTCATCAACAGAAATTCATATACTGTAACAAGCTTTGTAAGACGTGGGAGAGCCAGCTCCATTAAGTCTTCATTATCACACTGTTGTATTAGCTGTCAAAAGCCAGAGTGAGTTTATTAGAACGAAGTAGCCTACAGAGGTTATGCATCCCACATTCAGAACATATCACTACACTTTTTGAAAGATAGACTCTATGTTTAAGCAGCTTTGCGAATAGATGCAAACATAACCCAAAAGAAAAGAGAAATTAGAAAACCTCAAACAGTTACTAACCACATATAGACAAAACTAAGTCTCACAAACGTTGCCAACTCAGAAGGAAAAGCAACATGAGTAGATAGTAGCCATAAAGGATCTTCCACAACACACATGAAACAAAAGAAGTTGTGTTAGTTGCATGGATCTTAATCCCCGTTCTATCCTCCCCCAAGAGTTTTTCTGGTTTGTTTTGGTTTTTTCCTTTTTTGATGTTACCCAGCTTGAGTTGGGTTTATTTCTTTTTACTGTGTTGGAGGAGATACATTATAGTGGCTAGTAACTTTTCTTCTCCAGCAAAAGGATAGCGAGGGGATATCTACATATCAAAAGTCCCTTTCCAGACTGAGCTCCCATTTACCCTTTGTCCAGTGTTCTGCTAGAAGTATTTTTTCCTTAAAGACAACTTAATGTTTTCTTCTTAGAAGACATCTTACGCTTTCATCTTGTACACAAGGATGTAAAAAAATCAGTCTTTTTGAAAATGATTCCTCATTGAATATAAGTCATAAAAAAAACCAAGAGGGCGAGGGGAAGATACTTGTGAAGTAATTGCAGAAGAGAACCATACCTCTTTTAACCTAGCTTTTCTTCTGAATACATTGTGTTCTGCTGACACACTACTAAGTGACTTTGAAGGGGACTGACCAGGTCTGCTAAGCCTTCCAGAACACCTAGATCTTCCACCCATCCTTGGTCGACCACGTCTCTTTGGTCGTCTGGGTCTTCCAGGTCCTTTGGGTGTTACGGGTCCCTGGCGTCCTGAACTGGTTTCATTTTGTTGTTCTGCCAACAAGTGTCTGCTTTCTGCAGACTTACAAGTCTTTTAATTAAAAGGAAGAGAAAAGTTTTTATTTGCCAGTTTAAACAGTGCTTTGAGGAAGACAATTTTATAATTAAGTTCTTCATCTATGCAAACAATAAATAGCATATTAAACAAATGCAAAGCTGGATACAAGCACAACTGCAAAGAAAGTTGTGGAATAAATCCGACACATTAGTAAGACTGCTACTTCTGCAACATGTACGTGCTATTATTTGCAAAGTTAGCATTTCTGATCCACAAAATACCATATAAAATACCGTATAAAATACAGAGATTAAGGGAATATAATTAAAGAGCTAGTTTATGTCAGTTAAATATGTTTAATATTTTTGAAGTAAAATATGTCCTCTTCAAATAAAGAGGTTGTAGAAATAAGCCTCAATTAGCAGTAAAACATACCCAAGGAAAAATTTGGGTTTCACTGTAACTATGTCAAAGCATGAAGACTTTATATGAAAGACAAAAACCCTTAACAGCCATGAACAGTGATAAGCCCAGTAACTAAAAATCAAAATATACTGCCCAGATTCCACGTTTCAAAATCCTTAGTCTTCCCTAAAACACAGCTAAGAAGTAGCTTCTGCTATAAGACCACACGGCAAACTCCAAGTCCATTCCTGTAGTTATCATTGTGATTTCAGTGCAAAAGTTTTTTACTGATCAAAGCACTGATTTCTCACTGAACACATCTTGTCTTCCCTTCCAAGCTAGAGTATCTAAGAATGTTCCAGTATTTTTTAAGAGATGAGTTTACAATAGCACTGAGGTATATTGGGCTTCTTTTCATAATCAGTACACTTTCATCCCAACGTTCTGTAGCTCTCTACTATTCTAGTGATTAGGAAAGCTCTAAAAAGGGCAAATTTATGTCAGTTCTATCCAGGGATTGAATTACTTAATTAGCTCTAAATATGACATAAGACTAGGCTGCGCATGGGGATCTTGATTGCCTTCCTGCCTGTATCGATGTACCACTTTTAATAATCCTGCTATTCTTTCTAGAAAGTATTTACCTGGCCAAAAACTGTAACAAATTGATGAGTTAAAGTGCACATTTGTAGAATCCGTATTTGCTAGTTAAAAGCAGCAGGTACAACAGCAATCTAGCAGTCAGTAGTAGTATTATGAGACTGAAATTTTTCTAAGTTCCTATCATCCTGGGTAAAATAAGTGCTGCACACAGAAGTAACAACTATGTAATAATACAGAGAGCAGACTTCAGTATTCTGCAATCCTCATTTTCCAAAGATCATAGAAGGGTGTACAGGACAGGGGAGGTTAATTTGCTTCACTGGCATCTGAAGCTGTAAACGTTCACATTTCTGAGAACAACTTCACATTTACAAATAAAAGTAATAAAGGTGACACTGCTACATCTAAAAGAATATTTTCTGCTAGACAGCACCTGTACCAGCTCTTGCTGCAAGATGTTACCAGTCATTTTAATACTAAAAGAGAAACTTTACTTTGAAGTGACCAGCTTAAAGCATCGCAGAAAAAAAAATTGCAGCTGAAGTAGCTTCCAAACGAAATAATCGAGTTTCACCAAAGTGTCTGGCTTGCAGGGGCAGCTAAGCCACACTTTCAAAACCTGCTGTAGGAAAACCTGTGGCCACCGTTAGAGTCCAAATCAGTGTCATCACAGAAGAATCTTTATTTCAGTAACAGAAATTGACAGAGCAGATGATGTCTTGCTGTCTATCATGCTAAAGGCTGTAACTGAACAACACAGTATTCTTATCCCAATGCAGAGAAAAATGCTATTTATGCAGACAGGGTATTTTCAAGCCAAAAACTGGATGTCAGAAAACCAGTAATAAATGAACACTCAGTGAACACTTCATGTGCCTGTTCAAGGATACTACTATTCCTGCAACATTGCAAGAGACAATAATTTGATTTTTAAAGGACTTTAATGGGAAATTTGTTTCATTTAGGATGTGGGTGGCTACTTCTGAGCAGTACAAGACTTCTACATTTTGCTAATGACATGCCCTACTGAACTGATGTGTTTAAATCCCTATCTTCAGTCTTTTCAAAAATATTGTTGTCAACAGGAACTCAGAAGAATGAGTATAGTATGCAGCTACAAAACTGCCATTCTACTTTCTGCAGAGAGCTGACAGCTTTTCTATGTAACACACTTTACCTGTTCTCCAGCCTTTGAATCAACAGTTACTTCCAGACTGGTAGCTAGTGCATTTTCATTATTTAAAGTGACAGCAACTGAATCCAGATGTGCCGGGCTCATCGCTTCCTCTCTTATTCCACAGGCATTGTCCACAAATATACTTCCATTAGGCTTATTTAAAGGTATTTTTTGAGGTGAAGGCTCCAGCTGTCCATGGGCTGGGTTAAGTTTGTAGTGTCTTGCTAATCCTCCTTTTCCTATATAAGATTTTTCACAAGTCTGACATTTAAACATTTTGGGTTTCAGATTATAATTGGAAGAACTGAATAACACATCCTTCCCCTTCACCTTTCCTTCTTCATCATCTTCTATACTCAGCTCAGAATAGTCATCAGAATCAGACTGGTGACCATCGGCCAAATCCTCCATTTTAATGAATTTATAATCTTTAGCTTTATATTTGGGGGGGCGTGAAATCCGTCCAGAACGAGTTTTCACTTTCAAGGATTTTTTTAACTTGTCATCTTTTTGGTTTTTTTCAAGGCATGGTATCAGAGTGTTTGCTGAACTGGCTGCAGCCATGGTAATATTTGGAGACCTTGTGGCCGACACTGTGGCACGTGTAGCTTTCTGTCCATTTAGCATCTTAGACGCGGAAGCCTTGTTCACAGATACTGATCCATGAGATGGTGAGGGTCTCTGCATAAGCAGCTGAATTGGAGACTCAGAAGAACTATGCAGGAATAGCTGCTGCTGCTCAGTTCCTGTAACAGGCTGTATCCTAATTAACTGGGGATTAATAATGCCAAGTCCTGGTATGCTAGAATTTCTACCAACTGACTGACTCAGCGTTATAGTTTTGGATTGGATTGGTGCCAGCGATGGCATTGGCCTTTCAGTTTCCTTCATCTGTCCTGGCTGAACTTGGACACAAATGGCTTCCAGCTGCTTTTGTGGAAAAAAGGAAGAGTTAAGATTACACAAATATGGTACGTATAAATAAAGACAATACTTGTCAAGATGATACACGCGTGCTCTTAGAGCAAAGCATGCAGGAACCAATGCATATTAGTCTTCCATTTTCATGCATCAAAGCAGATTCCCTTCCTTCAAGCTACAGGCCTTCCAGGACATTTACTGGTGTGACTGCTGTTCACCTAAAGCCTGTAAAGTTTGCTCTTAGGCCATGCCACGGCTTTGTTTCCCATTAGCAGGGCTGTTCTGGAATGGCACAGTTGATGCCGTCACCTAGGCAGACTCATAACCTTCAGCAAACCGAACGCAGAACGACAGTCTGCTAAACGACACAGGCAAAACACCAGATCCAGGGCATAATGTGCTCAGTTCAAAAAAACTTTGTGATAACGACTATCACTATAGTCCCTCATAGTGTCTCCTCCTCATCCAAATTTCTGCCTCAGCTCGAACTGATCACCCCAAAACGTGGGCTGAAAGCCCAAGTGCTGTCACCTTCTGTAAGAGGGGCACGCGTGATCTACCGGTGCATCACCACCACGAAACAGCTCCTCTAAGCTGTTTTAGCTGCACGTGTAGTTAGACCGAAATACTGACCACAGCAGCTAGTATCTATATTAAACGCGGATTTTTCTAAGCCACATTGAAAGTTGAGTCCTTCAGCTGCGAGACTCGAGTCTACACCCAAGGGCAGGTGTGACTGAGGAAGGCAAAAAGATTAGAAAACGTTACCACCGCACCCCCACCCCCGACACCTGCCCGCGGCGGCGGGTATCAGCGGGCTCCCTCCCTCCGCAGCCCCCGCCTCGGTTACCTTCTGCGGGAGGAGCCGGGCGGCCGCCATGGATTTGCCCTGCTGCAGGGCGACCCGCTGGGCCACGCTCTGCAGCTGCTGGGCTGCGTTGTGCATGATGCCGGCCAGCGGCGGGGCGGCCCCGCGGGCCTGAGGCGGCCCCGGGCCGGGCTCCGGCGGGGCGGCTGCCGGCGGCGACGGCTTCTGCTGCTCGTGGGCCTTGCTCACTTGCTCGATGACCCGCTGCAGCTCCGCAGGGGCCAGCGGCGTGGCGGCGCGGCGAGGCGGCGGCGGCTCCTCCGCCGGGCCCGGGCTCTGGGCGGCGGCCAGGAGCTGCTCCAGCAGCCGCCGCTGCTCCTCGGGGCTCAGTCCCGCGCCCTCCGCCAGGCTCCCGTCCGGCCGCAGGTACAGGACGGTGCCCGCCGCCGCGCTGCCTCCCAGGGCGGCCAAGCTGTGCGCCAGCTCCTCCGTCACTGCCAGCACCTCCGCGCCTCCGCCCGCCGCCGCGCTGAGAGGGGCCCCGCCGGCGGCGGCCGCCCCTCCGGGGGGCTCGTCTTCAGCGGGAGGAGGGGGGGGCGGCGGCGGCGGCGGCACCTCGCTGCCCCCCTCCTCAGGAGCCGCCATCTTGGCAGGCGTCAGCAGGCGGGAGTCGCATCGGCCCCCTCGGGGAGGGCCCGGAGGCGCGGGGCGAAGCGAGGGGCACCGGCCGCGCGCGGGCCAATGGCGCCCCCGGCAGCGCCTCAGGGAGGGGCGGGGCCGACGGCGGCCTCACGGGGGCAAACACGGTGGGGGGGCGCGGCCACGGGTGGGAACTGCGGGTGGGGGATTGGCGGGAGACCCGTGTCCCTCCGTTAAGGAGCCCCTTCCGCGGCGGGGTTCCACACGCCTGCGGCGGGTCAGGTGGACAAGCGAGCGCGTGCCGCTTCCGGAGCGCACCACGCGCGGAACAAAACGCGCCTTGAAGGCGTGGCCCAGGCGGCATGGCTGCCCCCCACGCAGATACGGGAACCCACGCTCTGGCGGCTCCAGGCCGGGCCCCGTCAGCTGCGGGAGTGCAGTCGGTGCTGCTGCCGCGCTGGGCCAGACCCCACACCCGTATCCTTGCGCGGGGGTAACGCGTGTCTCGGCAGAAGGGGGCGCGACCCAGGTGGGGCAGCCGCTGGGTCGGATTGAACCGAGGGGAGCGGAAAAGAAAAAAAGAGCTCGAGTGTGGCCCGTACGGGGATCGAACCCGCGACCTTGGCGTTATTAGCACCACGCTCTAACCAACTGAGCTAACCGGCCCGCTGAAACCGTTTTTCCCGCCGCGGCTGGATGAAGGTCCAGCCGCCCCCTCCCCGGCGTGGAGCGAGGCCTGCTCGAGCCCCACCGGTGTGGGAACGGGGCCGGCTGGAGTTCTCCCCCGGAGAGCGCTCGGCTGGGACACAGCGCCCGGGAGGGAACAACCACCTCACCTCCCAGTCAGTGGGGTAGCACTTCCTAGGGTACGATTCCAGTTTCATTTAGTTAGACATCATATTTATTTTGGGCGTTTATTTCAAAGCATTTACTCTTCTGGCTGCCTAATGCACTGTTGGGATCTTGGTTTGCGCTGACAAACGATTCGCCTTTTCCTAGTATTTTGCCTTTTTAATACATACGCAGCATTTAAAAGGCTTTTCTTCTCAGCTTTGAAGCCTACATTAAAATACGTTATGTCCGTTCAGCAAAAGGCGAACGCCATGGCGGGGGGGTGGCGGGACACGACACGCACCTCTCCGAACCGCGGTTTTTGGGGACCGGCTCGCTATAGCCCGGCGGGCAGTCCGCGCTTCCCAGGGAGCCCCTTCCCCCGCCTCCCTCCCGCAAGCTGGGGCGCGGAGGCGTGCACTGCCTCACGCAGCCCCGCAGCGGCGCACGGAAACCACGGGGGACCGGGAGGCCACCCGAGACACGCTGCCGCCGCCACGCGCCCGCCCGCAAGTGACCGGCGAAGGCCGGGGCGGCCGCCGGCGACCCTACGGGGGTCTCCTCGATCGGACCGGGGACCGTTAGCCCCTGACCAACGGCAGGCTCAGCTCCACCGTCCCAGGCAAGGCACGCCCGTGGGGCGCTCGGGGAAGGATCGCTCCACGGGAGACGAAGACACGCCCAAGGGGGTACAAAGCACCTCAGGGTGCTGCGCCGCGACACCACCCTGAGGTAAGGAGGGAGGACGGAGCTCCCATCCAGAGCCAGCCCCGCGACAGCAGACCACGGGCACAGCTGCCGGCCTGGCGTGCCGCTTGCGGCGGGACGTGACGTGATGACGCCGCGGGGGCGGGGCCGGGGAGCCTGCGCGGTTGCCAGGGTGACGGGAACACAACATGGCGAGCTGACGGCCGGGCCGGGTGGTGCCCGGCGGCGGGGTGACCCGGCTGCACCTTTCCCCCACCCCGAACCGGCGGGCAAGCGCAGGATGAACAGTAAGAGGGTGCGGGGGGAAGCAGCGGGCGCTGCTCGGCGCGGGGAGAGGGCCCTCCCTCAGGGGCGGCGCGGGCCCGGGCGCTGTGAGGAGGGCGGCTGGCAGCGGCGACCCGGGCCCGAGGGGAGCGAGGCCCCGGGCCGGGCTGGGAGCAGCCGCGCTGGGCCGGCCGTGGGAGCTGTTGTGGTCCCTGGAAGCCGCCGCCCCTCGCTGCAGCCCGCTCTTGCGCCTCCCTGCCGAGGCCGCCCATGGAAGCGCTGGTCTCTGCACGCCCGCGGCCTCTGCAACAGGGTGTTCGTAAGTCGCTCTCCCGCTCCTCTGAAGCAGCAGCCTGCCTGTCTTCTGGTCTTTCTAAGTACTTTTTCAGAAATTGCTACACTTTCTCATTCTTTGTTCTGCAAGCTTTTCCCTCCGGTACTTGGCATCCTTCTTCACATCATCCCATGTCACATCCTACACGTTTGGCATGTTTCCGAATGTAATAACTGTGCCGTGGCCTCGCAATTGTGGCTGAAGCTGAACTTGTTCTTTTCTTCATTTTGTTTGTTATTTCTCTCTTCCCACATGCATCCAATGTCACACTTAAATGTCCTGGCTTTTTCTTCCTCAGCATATCGGCACCTTTGCAACAAAATATCTGCTTTAGGTTTTTATAATATCCTGTTCTGACTGTTGTAGTGCTATCTTTTCTGTCATTTTTGCATTGGATTCTTTAATTCTAAGGGATGACTGACTTTCTGTGCTTTCTAGTTATGGTAATGCAGGCATATTCTTTTAATTCCATCACTTGCCCATAGTTTTAATTTACATTGTTCTAAATTGCCTGGGTTCTGTAGTCTCTTGCACATTAAACTGTCCTATTGAGTGATTACCTCTCTGCCATTTTTGTGCCCACTGTTTTGGTGTCAGACTAGTTCAGATTGCTATAACTTAGTCTTTCTAACCTTTATCTGCCTTTCTGCTATCCGTTCTAAGTGCAAACATCTGTGTGTGCTGAAACAGAGGAGGTAAGGAAGAGGTTAGGTAATATCTAGCTTGTTACAGGTGCCATGAAAGAATTGCTAACCGGTGATTAGGTCTTATTTATTCTTTGGTGTTATACAGAAGTGTAGTTAAAACACTGTTTATTTAACTTCACCATCAAAGCTTTCAGTCTTAAAATGCTGATAAATTTTGTAACGTTTCTGTCATTCTCTATCTTTGAGCACCACAAATTCAGGTAAACTAACTGGTAATTAGTTTTGCTTTGTAGCTGTACTAAGTTGCATTGCTTAAACTGGACACATTTTGACCTGATAGTTCTCTCTTTGGTGTGTGTATTTTAAATCCATTGTTTTGGTGGGTTTTTTTGCCACCTGGTCACTTTGGAAGGATCAGTTGAGTGGTACTGCAGTGGATTTTTAAGGATCTCTGGAAATCTTGGCTTGTGGATGCAAATTCAAAATTTGTTTTAAATTGTTAGTACATTTGAAGGCTAAATGTTATTTCTTATTATTCTATATAAACTTTTATCTTATTATTCTTACAATGTTCAAGTTCCTTTCAGCTTCTCATTAAATGATAATTAACTTGTCACACGATAGTTCTCATTTTCTCCCTAGGGAAAAAACTCATCTTCAGTCACCTGTTTTGTTCAGAGTTTACACATTGATTTTGTGCATCAAAGAGAGATTTCAAGTAATGCTAGTTCCTTCCTGATTCTGCACTTTATTCAGTCAATGGAAATTATTGAGGTCTTTGCTGTCATTCTGTTCACTGGATGGCTGTCTCATAAGTGCCAGGTTAAAGCCTCAGTTGTTTGTTATGTGTGGGTTTTTATTTTGTATATGTGGCACTCTATTGTAAAAAAAATTAAAATAACAAACCTTATGCCCTTACAAGAAAAAAAATTTAGTCCTGTAAGAATGTTTTAAAGTGTGTTTAAAAAAAAAAAAAATTAGGTCGTCTTACACTATTAGAATTCTTCAGTTCAAAATTAAAAAAATATATATTTTGAGCCCTTCACTGTCATCTGGACTTCTCTTGTAGGAGCAAAATACCTGTATTGATGGAAATATAAACAAAAGCAAGTTATATAAACATTCGCTATTTGAATTCTTTATATATCTAAAAATACTTTCAATAAATTTGTACAATAATGCTTTCCCCGTGTTTCTCTGCCTAAGTACTTCTGTTCATTAACACCTATGGCTGGTATACCGTAGATATTAAGATCTTATTTTCAGATCATGTGATTTGAATTTTTTTTTTTAATGTCAGAGAATCAATTGCTTGCATTTAAGAAAAACATGGGATTGCCATTTATTAGAATCAAAGAGTAGGTCAACAAATAGCTAATTTTTGTTGTATCTGCCTTGGGTATTTTTTGCCACATATAACGTAGCCTGCGTGTATCTGACTGATTGGAGAGTATCAGTTGCCACCAAAAATATCCGCTGACACCTTTTCTTTGGAAATTTGTAAGAGTAGGGTTTAAATATTCTGAATTTACGATCTCCATCTTATATTTAGCTATGTAGATAGGAAATTAAAACTCAAAGTGGGAGCAGAGAGCATGGTGCAAAGGGTGATTTCTGCTGACAAAGCATGTTACTTGCTCAGTCATGTTGCTTAGTGAATGATGAAGGCTAGGGATCACCTTGCTTAAAGCACTCACTAATGGACCAGTTATCAAATGACAGCCACATGAATGAAACAGTCTTATGGTCTCTTCCATACTTTGGAGTCTCTGTTAGGGATTGCCTCCTTTACCCATAATGCTTTTCAAATTCTGTCTCTGCTTTTAAAATAGTTCTACATGTAAATTGTCTGTATAGAGTGCATTAGATGCTGTAATTGATTTTAAATTACTTTGCTTTTTCCTATTTTTCAAATTTAGATGGCCTAATTAGTTAATGATCCAGCATGATGGATAATAATAAGAAAACGTAAGCAGCAGGTGATAAAAATGAGAAGAGCAACTGACAATTCTCACAGAAGTGCTGCTATTGTATTGGAGAAAGAGGGATTTGCGAGGGGAAGGTTTCTACTAATTAAAATAGAAGCATTTGGATCACAAGGAAAGGAAAGACCTTTTTTTTTAACAGGAGTGTGAAAGTTGGGGAGGAGAAAAGAGATGAAGACACAACACAAACTGATTGCTAGTTGGAAGACAGCATTAGAATGTCCCTGCCTAAGTAACTTTTTCCCTCCGCAAAATTTCTTGGCAGGCTTTCTCCAGCGTGAGGCTGTATTTATACTTGTAAATTAAACATATCTGGAAATCTTCTTGGACACAAAGAGCAACTGGCATGAAATGGCCCACATCTATGCTAGTAAATTCTCTTATCTTCCAAAACAAGGCAGCAGGACAGAAACTGTTTTAGGAATGCCCTTAGAAGGAATCCTCGCATCAGGCTGGGAGGCTGCCCTGGAGAGTGGTATTTGTCACAGGCCAAAGCCGTGCCAGGGACTGTTGTCACAGTAACTAATACAGACAACCACACTTCACTGAATTTGCTGCTATCAACATAGCTTAAGACTCCTACAGTTATTCTGATTCCAATGAAGGGTTGAATATGATAAAAGAGGTTTCCTGCTCTGCCTCCCTCAAAATGACTGGGTTTGGACCTTTCTTAAATAACAAGACTATGTCAAAAGCAACAGCAGCATAAAGCTAACCAGAATTAGGTTTTGCTCAGATGAAATTACTGGAAGAATTATCAAGGATAGAATCTGTAGGTGCTAAAAATAAAGGGAAACAGGAGGACAAAGTGGGTGAAGAGAACCAGGCAGTGGGATTGGTAAGGAACAGTTAATCACAAAGCTGAAGGAGAATAAAGGAGGAAAGAAGAGAGACATCTGTTCTGAAGGAAATTAGGAAAAGTCTCAGAAATTAATAGAAATAAATCTTTCTTCATATCCATTACATTATCTACTTCCTCTCTTAAAATTCTTCAGAACTAGAATTGACTATTTTCACATCCTTTTGTTGGTGCACTTCATTATTAAAGCCAAGCATTATTTTTGGCCTAGTGCTAAACTAATATCTGAATTTAGTATGGGAATAAAGCTTTAAAATCAGCAATTGCTTTACTTGGGGAAAAAAAAAGCAAAACCATAACCAAGCAAAAAACTCCCAACCCAAAACAAACAAATAAACAAAACCCCTAAAGCCTCACCAAAACAAACAAACAAAAAATAATCAGTGTGGAACAATGACAAGACACACTTGCTGTTCAATACAATTTTATGTTTTCAGTAGAATATAAATGTGAACGAAGCAAAGAATAAGCTCAGGTATGCGTTGCTGATGTACTACAGCAGAAAAAAAGGTATGAAGTGCTGTGTGCAGAGGCATCGTGCCTTTGAGCAAGGAGGTCGTAGTTTATTGTCCAAGATTGATTTACTGTATTTTAGTTTCAGGAATATAAATCTCTGTAATATGGGCAGAAAACTTAATTTGCTGTTATTCATTATATTTTCTCTCAACGTATGTGTTAACAGAAGAACTTTTTTATTTAAAGTTTTCCCATTAGAATTTAACAAATGAAGTGTGGGTTAATATGCGGTTTTCATACCAATTTCTATTTTAAGCATACTGAAACAATATATTTTTGTTTTTAGACTATAAACCAGTTGGTAAGATAGGAGAGGGAACATTTTCTGATGTTCTGAAGACACTGAGTCTTAGGGATGGAAAGTACTATGCATGTAAACACATGAAGCAGCATTTTGAAAGGTATGCATAATTAATCATAGTACTGTAGAAAATCTTATTTAAATTTGGTGGGGAAATGTGAACTTAATGCTAAGTGATGTTTTTTCAATACACATGTATTAAAAAGGTTTGCATGTAGTACAGAAAGGGAACTCTGCTGCTCATTATGCAGGGCCTTCCCATTTGGCATTGGGGTTATTTCCTTGAGGACTCTAATTGATGTCATCCACTGTAGTAAATGCTGCCTTGCCACTGGGTCAAGGGTGAAATGAGAAGAATGTGGACTAAATAGTTGATTTCTGCTTTGCCAAATGCATTGAATATACTTGTGCTGTTTTTCTTTTTGCTGTAAATAATAATAGGAGGAGGAAATCTGTCAGTCCTCCCCCATGACAATACTTTTTTCAGTCTTGCTTTAATTACTGTTTTAATGGAAGTTAAAAACATTGTATTTATCCTTAGTCCATGTATAGCATTAGTTCTACTTCATGTTTGCATTTATATTTAATTACATCCATCAGCAAGACGCTGTTTGGTCACGAAACGGCTGCTTTATCAGTTAGGAAATTAGAGGAGAGGGCTGTGTGGAAGTAGATGTAGACTTGACATTCTCCTCTAAATACGTAAGTGCCAAACGATGCCTTCTGGGTCACTGGCTTCGTATTCTCAGTCAAATATATTAATTTCCTAGTGAAATCAGTGGGAGTGACCCAGTTGTACCTACAAAGTAAAATGGGACATTTCGCTCTTAGGTGAGATTTCACAATGTAACTCAGCTTCAAAGACTAAGGAAAAGTGGAGCTCTGAAAAAATTACTATAAGTTAAAAAAAAACAACAACACTCAAATATCTCCAAGTAATGTGGCTTCTGATTCTCTATTGTTTTGTTAGAGAACTGTTGGTTCATTTATACATTACCCACAGCTGACCAAATTGTCCAATTCATGATCAAAAGAGAATTTAAACTAACTGCTTAGCTACCTCGAGGGCAGATGGTACAGAATTCAGTGGTAGAGCATAACAAGCAGACTTTTTTTTTTTCATGTAACATGTTTAAAACACCTTTTAGGCCTTCAACCCTTTGGCAAATTGACTGACAAATTCTTTTGATGAAATGAGCTCTTTTAGCAACAGATTTAATATGTGTTTTAAACAGAACCTGCCCATACGAGGTATTTCTCCTAGTGTCAAATTAGAAAATACTGGTTTGGTGTTTAGCTTTATGTCAGACTGTGGAAAGGCGTATGTGTCCTGTCCTGATCCATTACATAGTGTGTAAAGCAACTCCCCAAAGCTTCTGTAGCATGTAGTTTTGTTGTTTATTAAAGTCTAGGAGGGCAATGTAATAATTAAACAATAATTGAATAGTGTCTATTTTTCATGTTAGACGTTACCATCACAACTTGATTTTAAATGTTACATTTGGTGAGGCTAGATTGTCACTTTCAGTATCACACTGAGCAGCAGTTGGAATGTATGCTATACCAGCGCAGAATAAACAGTATCATACATATGTTTATGCAACACAAATTCCTCCCAGATAGCTCCTTGGCATGGTAACCGACGTCTGGAGCACAACATATTACTACTTATCTTGTTTGGGTAAGTCCAGCTACTCCAGACTGTAAGAAGGAATAAAACCATTCTCCTGATTATTGCTTTGCTCTATAAGGAAACAAAGCAGGCAAAAAAATTTATCAGGTCCTCCCTTTGAAAGACCAGTTACAGACTAAAGTGGAGTAGATTCTGACAGTCTTATGGCAGGGAGGAAAGACAATTATAGTCGTCTCTGACTGCAAGTCAGTCTTCCTCTTTTCTTTTTAATTCAACATCAGTATGGAACAAGTGAATAATCTGAGAGAAGTACAAGCACTAAGGAGGCTGAGTCCGCATCCTAATATCCTTATGTTACATGAAGTTGTTTTGTAAGTATGGTGCATTAATTTCTTTCTTCCTTATTCCTTTATTTGAACGATACTCAGTAACTTTTGGGCCTAGATGCAACCTGTAGGCACTTAACCAGCTTTTTATTCCAACAGACAGAAAAAAACAACAAATCTGTCAAATTCTGAAGTCTTTGTGCCTTTTTGGTTAAAATCTGATGTAGCTCTCACCTTCTCTGGCTCTTTTACAGCAGGTCAATAATACTTCAACATCAGTATTAAAATTACAGACTAGATGTATTTTAAGCATAGCTAAACTTCATATCATAACGTGTAATACTTGCTGGTGATTTCGACCCATGTCCCGTATCCCGTGAGTGCTCTAACTGCACAAGATCATGCCCACTGGAGACAGGATTTTGGTAAGGTGCACTCAGAGCTCATCTGCTGGAATAGGCTCTGGTACTTCAAGGATCTTGGTTTAACTTGTCAGTTTGAACTCGGGATCCAAGCAAACTAGTTGGCAGTATCATTTGGTAGGCAACTTTATAGACACCCCTTTGCAAATAATAGAAGTTTAGACCTCTAAATTCAGCAGCAGCTGAGCCATGCGTTTGGAAGGAGATCAATCAGTGATGAAGTTGGGTTCCATAGCCTCATTAGGCACTTAAGTGTCTTCTGGGGGGACATGTTCTGTCTCACAAAGAGATAAGGTTTTATGACAGCATCTACTCTATTACTGTGCGTTACACTTCATCACTATGCAACAGCAGACATATACTTCATTACTTCATTATTCAAATACTTGACACAAAACTTGTTGACTGCTCTAAAATATTTTTTTCTTCCTCTTCAGGCTTGTCTTATTCCTCTGCTCGAGGCTCTGGTACTATGGTGGTATTGGCAGGCCCTTTTTCTACAAATATATGGAAAGCCAGCAGTCATGTCAGAAGCTTAGCTTTCTGGAATTCTCAGCTTTAGCTGCTGTGTTGCTAACGAAGCGTAATCCAGATGGCCAGCCAGCTCGCCTAGCTCTCTCACAGTCTTATCTGCAAACTGAATTGCAGATTGTACCTTCAACCTCTTGCTGTCTGGGTTAACAGAATATTGCAGAGGGAATGCACTTTAAGGCAATTATAAGAGAAATTGAAGACCTAAAGAAGTCTGCCTCTGCAGGGCAATGAAATGGAAAATAAAGTGTCAGATGTATTATCATGTTGTGATAATATTTAAAACCGCTGTTATTAGCAAAACACAGATTCCAGTCAGATACTCATTTCTGTGCAATAGAACACTGCTGCAGACCTAACTAGAAAGTATTTTCATATATGGTGTAATAGCTTTCTTATCTTTTATTGTAAGATTCTATCAGTTAACTTGCTGGAGATTTCTTCATAGCGAACAGTGCAGTGTGCCCAGAAAACATGCCTTCAAATAACTTCACGGAGAAAAACAGTTACCTTTTGTATCAGACACTTCGGATAGTATAAATAAAAACTATGATACCTCAGACCCTAAGTTGAAAAACTTCTGTGAGAAAGTATCAATGAAAAATGAAAATGTCCATTTTAATACTGGTTAAACTAAGTACTTTTTTCTACCCTGTGTACAAATTAAAGCCTGCTTGTTTGTTTCCCCAGTGATAAAAAAGCTGGCTCCCTTTCACTGATATGTGAACTTATGGATATGAATATTTATGAGCTGATAAAAGGTATGTAGCACTTGCTTAAGGAGCACACAAACCCTCCTCATGTAGATCACAAAGTGGAAAGAATTATTTTTCACTTGGGTGCTCACCGTTACATATTATAGAATTCATAGGGAAATTTTGTGCTGTAGTGCTTTGCTCTTTATTTCTTTCCAGTACAATATACCCACTCGTTAAAGGCAGGGATGGATGCGGGACGTTTCTAATGAGTCAGGTCAATGGCCATCTATTTCAGTCAAACTTTACATGAAAACAGGGACAAAACACAAAATAATTGCTTTATGTAACAAAAAGTACAACTTAAATAGGTTCTCTGCGAGGTCAAGACTGGAATGATCTAACAAGAAAATTATTCCCATTTGTTTCAAAAACTACTGAATCAATGACTAATGATTTCGAGTTTTTATAGCTAATAAAAATGCCTTTTACCAAACTTTCTCTATAAAATAGCATTGTTCCCTGAAACCTCCTATATTTAAAAATTCTGGAGCTGTTTGTCAAAGCAGGTGGGAAACTATAAGGCTTAAGGAAGAGTTCCTACAAAAAAGTTTAGAACAAATGTGGATTTAAAACCAGATCTCATATAGACACCAAAGGAGTTAGATAGAGCAAATGAAGGCTCACTTATAATTCAATATTAAAAGAGGATTTTTTTTTTCTGAATCATTAAAAATTTGTAATGTCTTAACAGTTGGGAGATTAATGTAAGTATACTGAATGACGGTTGCATGCTCGGTTAACAGAACAGATAAGACTTCCCAAACATGACGTTAGTGACACTGAGCATTCAGCTCTCTAACAAAAGGAGTAACCCTGTCCTGACTGAGATAAGAATTTGAGGTTCAAATGCAGTTGTTTGCTGATAACTGAGGCAGACATGAATATTTGCTGGTTTTAATAAGACATTTCATTTTTCCAGGATAAGTTTGTTAAGTTGTAAAGTCAGAGTAATAGCACATAGGAAGGAGTCCTTATTGGATAGTAGGTTAGTCCAGTGCATTAAAAACAATCCTGCATCTTCTCCTTCCAGCAGAGATAATGTATTTCCATTATGAAAAGTCAAAATATTTAGGTTTGTTCTTTAACTGCCCCTTTTTTTTTGACCTCAGAGTATTTGCTTTCATTTGGTTACATTTCTTAGTGTTTCTCTCATTCTTTTCATGTAAAAAAGCCTCCTCTATTAAGCATTGTATACAGATGGAAACTAGTCTAATAGTTTCAGTATGTTCTGTTATTTTTTTTTATTTTAAAGTACAGTTTTTATCAAATTCGTTTTCCACAAGAAGATTGCTTTCATGCCACTTAGTCTTAAAAACTTCCTTTTTTACGGCATGGTAAATTAGTTCAAAATGAAATCTATGTTTAATTGTAATCTGAAATGCTGCAATTAGGAGTTATCTAAACATTAATCTGGGTCTACCTGAACTTCTATAAATCGCTGGTTCTCCTTTATGGTCGGGATTTTGTGTCTGGACTGTGTTTTCCATGATAAAATGCCTTTTTTTTCACCTTGTACAAGGTGGTGGCACAGGGGGTGGAGCTTGGCAAATCATAGAATAAAATGGGAAATGAACAACAGCTTTCTATAGAGATTATCATAAATTAAAAAAAGTATTTTGATATTTTGAAGTATTAAAGTATTTAGTTTGTGTGATGTGTTTTGCATTTTTCAGAAATTAATTTTGGAGTTTCAAAGTAGACCTGTCAACACCACGATTTCCTATGGGGCAGAAGTTGTTTTTTATTTTTCTCCCCCAAACAACTCTGCTTGTGGCTTATTGCAAAGACAAGAAATGTGACATGCGGCAGTCACTTCAGACAATAAGTATGGCAAAAATTCCAAGTCTGTAATTAAATTGGAAAATTAATCTTAGTTCTGAGCCAGAAATAAGGAGCCATTTATTGATTGAGAATATTAATCCTCAGATAACAACGGCAAGTAGAAGGAGCTTCTTTTGAATTTTCAGTGTTGTGATTTGAAGGAGTGCATTACCAATTTGTGGAACAATTAAATTGTGTTCATTAGTGATGCTCTGTCACGAAACAGTTTTCAGAGTGTACAAAAGTAGTTACATCTCAGATGATTTGTAGTCTTTTGTACATTTCTACAGTGTATAGTGATGCGACTCCTTGCCATTTTCCGACTACTTTGAATCTTGCAAAGTTTAATACAGGTGCAGAACAACTTCAAAAACCTTTGAGTTAGAAAAATCTAGAGGCAAGTGTGGTTTGTGCAAAATTTTGTAATGAAGAAAAATTTTAAGTAGGGGTTGACTGAAAATTAATTTCTAATTTAACAAGGTGTACAGAGATACTTCTGGAATTAGGAGAACAGTTCACTGCAATGTTACTAATGTGGAAAGATGATCCCCTTGGTTTTGTCCTTAAACTGACAGATTCACATTATTTCAATCAAGACAAGGTTATTTGTCTTTACACAAAGTCATTATACTCTTGATATTAATTTATAGTGGTATCACAAGTCATTTAATAACTGAAAAACAGTCATTTGCCTTTTGTTTAATCAAGAGCAGATTTGTCATTTAAAGCAATGAAAAATACGACTCAGAGAGGTGAGGAAGATGTCTCAAGCGAAAACCAGTGTATCCTCAAGTGTCACCGCCTTATGATTACATCCAACTAAGGTTTCTCTAATGATAAATCTGGAAGAAGAGGAGCATCTGCTCCAGATTTTACTAGTGACCTATAATGAAAAAACAATTGAGCATGACTTCTTTTTATGAAGGCCTGATTTTTTAAAATACAAATAATGATTGAAGCTGGTTTGAATAGCTGCATTTTATAAAATCTTTTCTACTATAAATGATGAAAATCCTGATGTTGAAAATGCTTTATATCCCCACTGGGGTAATAATACTACAATTCCCGATGTAAATGGTACTCCGTTTCAAGTGCTTTGTTATCTAATCCTGCTCAGTGGATTACGTGGCTGACTGGAGGAGCACTGTAATCAGTTCAGAACACAAGTCCCACTGCTGCTAGGGCTTGCAGCCTCAATGAGTTAGTGTCCTGATAATCTCCCTCCTCCTCCCCAGCCAATTACTCATACTACTGTCATCAGGCAGATCAGTACCTGCTTTGTTTTTCAAAAACGTGATCGTTTCTGCCGCTGTTGATGGCATTGCAGCGTTACATAAAGGCATTACAGCAAGATTAAAAGGCCTTTGGAACCTATAAAAGAAAAAAGCTGAATAGTTACTGAATGGCTCTGAAAAATAGATAAACGTTATAACTGTCATTACTGCGCAACAGCAGTACCAAGCTAAACTACATAGGTTAACCTTTAATTTGCAAGTCAACTGTGAATCACACTCATATAAGCATTGCAGTAATTTGAGGTGATTGATATGACTCTTGAACCTAAGGACAGCTACTTTGTTCAGAGAGAAAATTAGATGTTAGGAGCAAAATATTGCAGTTCTGTTAGAACTTGGGGAAACATACTGCAAGAAAAAACATGCAGTGAAAGCTAAAGCAGATTACAGACTATGGAAATGATGGTTGTTAGCTGAGCTATTCTGGTGCATACTGAAATCTAAATTATGTCTGAAGTTGAGTGGAAAATGGATTACAAAGCTAGCTATGAAGGACAGAAATAGTATAATTGAAAAAGGTAATGTCAATGCACTACTAGAAGCTGAAGAGTAGGGGTTTTTTGTATTCTGTTGCTGGCTAAAAAGGACTTGAACAACTTGAAATTTAATTCTAGGAAGGAGGAAGCCATTATCTGAAAAAAAAATTAAGAACTACATGTACCAGTTATGCAAATCTCTTGATTACATACATAGGTAAGAGACCTGGTTCAGCAACAGCTTTACAGTAAATGTATCATACATTTATTTCAGTGTCATCTCTAAGAGGAGACGTACAGTTGTCTGGGGCAGCAGACTGCTGCTAGGAGGAAAAAAACCGATGCCCAGACGCATCTTTGCCTGCAGCAGCGCACTGGAAGGCAGCAAGCACGTAGCCCACACTGCTGCCAGCGCCCCAGGGGAGCACTGGCACCTGCTGCAGAAGGCCCTCCTGGGAGGGGGTGGCCCTTGCAGCCCTCTGGTACCCTGGTGACAGCGAAAGCAGAAAGCCTGGCCTCCCCATCCTGGACTTGCCCTCTCCCCATTCCCATACCGATAGCTCTTGTATCACCGTGGTGGCAAAATTAAATTTTTTTACTACGCTGTTGATAAGTTTGAAGAAAGGGTTAAGTTTCTTGAAGGAGTTTTTTTTACGAATAATTGGAAGCACTGATAATGTTTATCATTTTTACTGAACTCTTCTCTCTGGTGTGTTTGTATTGTAACAGCAACGGGATATTTCACAGAGATGTGAAACCAGAAAACATATTAATAAAGGTAATTAATTTTATGTGAGTATATTTACCTGAAAGTGAAGTACATCAGTATTTTTAGCTTTACTCTGAGAAGGTAATGGTTCTTCATGAATAAAAGGACAGTTTTTAAAAAATGTATAGACAATCACTTCTAATACCACGTTCCTCATCTGAGGAATGAACAAGGTAGTTTGTTATTGGGTAAAACCTGAAATGAATCAGATGCGTTACAGCCTGCATTTGTTACAATCTAATAAGGTGTTCTTTATCCTCTATTGATTTATGTTTATCTTTAACCTAGCAACAAGCGATAGGGTTCAGTTCTGCAGCCCTTTCTTTCTACATTCAACTCCTACGTTTAGTGGAAGTTATTCACACAAAAGACAGCAGACAGGATTAGCTTTCAGAAGATTTCTTCATTGAAATCTATTCTCCTGACAGTTTCAGAATATTATTTTGCTAATGTCTGAAAAGCAAGGATTTCAAAATTCAGTTTATGAAATTTTATTTTCTGGAGATAATTTTTTCTTTTATGTCTTAGAAGTGTATAGCAGAAACTGTTACAAAGATAAGCAAAAGCTACCTATTATATCACTGCTAAACACAAGAACTCTAAGAAAACAACTTAATCCAGGTGTCCTATTCAGCAGTCTTCCCTTCAGTAACAGTCTATATGCTTTTCAATTAACTCTTAGCTCTTTAAGGATGTATAGCGTACACAGCATTTGCACATATTATGCATATGTGGACAGTACAGATACATGGTATTTGCACATATTATGGGACACAGATATCTTCAAGCCGGGAGCTACTTGCTATTTAAATGCAGTTTTATTGCTATAATACTACCCCTGGGATTTCTGAAAGTTTATTCTTAAAGTAATCTGTGATTTCTTTTATGATGACTACTTCACGTGTTTAAAGAACATATTTGCTCAAATATTTCAGTGTTTCTAATTTGTCAAAATATTTTATTTTTGCAGCAGAATACCCTGAAGTTAGGAGATTTTGGATCTTGTAGGAGTATATATTCTAAGCAGCCACATACAGAATATATCTCTACACGCTGGTACCGAGCACCTGAATGCTTACTTACAAATGGCTACTATAGTTATAAAATTGATATGTGGAGTGCTGGCTGTGTTTTCTATGAAATCACAAGGTACAGTGTTCAGTGGAGGCTCTTGCTTATTATTAATCAAGAAAATCAATGATAAATAATCGAAGGAGTATGTGGTACAGGTAATGTGATCTTTGTTTCCATGGTTTTGTGGAAGCTGCTTCTGTGATTAGTCTGCCGGGTTCACAAGGCAGTAATCCTGCCTTGTCCCGTGCTCTCTTCACCCTATGGCAGGTTAGTACTAAAGCAGTGGGATGTTCAAGAGAACAGAGTACCAACAGATATGATTTACAAGTGATACAACATTTTTGAACAGTTGGTTGTTTCATTGGTTGTTTGGGTTTTGTCTCTTCCCTCCCCCCCCCCCCCAGTTGGCTTCATATTTGCATTTGGTAAAAATGTGTTTTCTCTGCTTTAACTCCGAACAGAGTATGGCTCACTTCCTATCATGACCATTGATAACTGTCCTCAATCTTATTAATGCACTTGATGGTAAAGTTTTTCCCTCTTGTTTTGATTTACTATTCTGCAAAGCCAGAGAAGATTAGAGAAGACACTCCCTCTGATTTACTACTTCGATTTATAATGCAGTGTTTTTAAGACCCTTGTGCTGGGACCTTATGTACTGGAATATTTTGAATTCTGATGAGGGAAGAGGAAAACCCAGATTAAAGTCCTTTAAGGTTTTCGATGATGATGAAACTATAACTCAAAAAATTTGTCACTGGTCTTCAAGAAAAAATGAAAAATAACCACCATAAGTATTTCTCCAATATCTTTGTGCCCTAGCAACAGCAGCAGTTCTTTATTCTCCTCCCACACTGCTGCCTCTGATACGCAACCAGCAGTGATAACATTTGCTTTGCTTCTTTCCTCCTCCTCCACATTCCAAGTGCAGCTGCTGCCATCACCATCGCATTAGATGACAACCCTTATGCTTTGCCTGCTAACTTGTAGAAACAGTTCTACTTCGGTCAGAAAACTGTTAACAGAAAAATCCTAAACGTAGCAGTTCTCTTGCAAAGTAAATTGGGACCAAAAGCTTTAAAAATGCCGTGTTTTTCCATTTCAGTTTGAATCAGGTGAGCTTTGAAGTTTGGCAAGAAAATTACATGCTGCAAACTTAAGTGTTCTTAGGGCAAAAAAAAACCTTACAGATATTTCCTCATAATTTTAGCTTAATGTAACAAATTTAATTCCTTGCAACCACTGCACATTTTCACAGACCTGATAGATGTGCTCAGAGAGAAATGGGAGACGTTTACTGAAAATTACCAAATTAAAAAAGATACAGCCAAGCCAAGCTAAAGGAAGGTATGGACGGGTTGTTTCTTTTGAAATGCATCTTGCAGTTTTTGCTGCTGAACATGTGCATAAGCCTTTACGCTTTACACCACATTGTGTAAGAATTTTCAGTCTTTTACTCAGCCGTGCTTATCTTCCAGATCTTGCTCTCCCTCTTTCTGTTCCTTATAAACCATGGTTCCTGGATTATGTTTGTTTGTGAATTGCACAGTTGTTCTTCCCTAAGTTATAGCTTTACATTTAGAGACGGCACATTTTTGTAGTTCACGCAAAAGCTACTCCCAACTGCTTGTCTTGATATAGCTGCACAACATGAATCAGATCTCTTTTCTCTCCTTCCTCTTCTCAAAGCTTTATAAAGACATTCACTGTGCAGCCAGCTGTTTGACTGAATTTGCAAACAGTTAAAAGATGTTTCCTCCTTCTACAAAGAGGGATGAATGTATTGCTTTCAAGAATCACATGGTGCTACTGAAGTGTTTCTTAAATTATAAGCCCGAGGAAATGTTCTGCTAACATAGAAAAGGGCAACATGTGCGAGAAACAAATGGTAGTGGACCTAATAGATTGCTCTATTGATAACATCTTCAAGGACTCTATGCAAGTTTTGTATTAACTGAGAATCAAGCTCAAGAATGCACTTCAGATTACCATCTTTCAAGTATTGCTGTTTGCAGAGAACCTGTGTGTTAGGAATGGAATGTTTCTTATAAGTATGTATTTCTATGTGCATACACAACAAGAGGGACTGCTTGACTCTGCTGTCTTAAAATGAGGAAAACGCATTGTCTTCACTAGGAGAAAACACAATCCCATATCCATCGCCTTGCTCCAGGAGGGATGTTCTCTTTACATATTTTACCCCAAACCTGTGAGGAGGGAGCAACTACAG
This sequence comes from Phalacrocorax carbo, assembly GCF_963921805.1. Lineage (NCBI taxonomy): Eukaryota > Metazoa > Chordata > Aves > Suliformes > Phalacrocoracidae > Phalacrocorax > Phalacrocorax carbo. The sequence goes on along the minus strand of NC_087521.1, from coordinate 26,318,500 downwards.
GTTTCTGTTTAGGAACCCGAACTATTTTTTCCATCCAAATATGCAGTTGTATGAATCCACTGCTCACATGTTATCCTTCAGTTGTTGGTTGGTATTAAATTGTCCACAAATGAATAATTCTAAAATGTATCATCTTCCTCATAAATAAAAATTTTTTAGTGGAAGTGGCAGCTTTGCGACTTAAACTAGTTTAATTGTGTCTTCTCTAGTGCTAATCCCATCTCTTACCTTGCAGTTTTCAGCCTCTCTTTCCTGGATCTAATGAGCTGGACCAAATTTCAAAAATCCATGATGTTATAGGTACTCCTGCTAACGAAACTCTCAGCAAGTTCAAGCAGTAAGTATGCACTCCCATAGTTATTAATCTGTTTAAATATCCACAATATAACTGTACAACTGTATGCAATTTCTGCCCAGGGAGCCACCACAGAAATCCCATACTGTTGTGACGGCTGCTGCCCAAAAAGCAAAGTGTCTTTTATCCTTACCTAGAGATAGTCTCACATTCATGATCCTTGTAGGCAGAGCAGAGGAAATCTGAGCCTATATCAATCCTTTTTGACATAAATTTGGCCTTTTATTTCCATAGTGTCTTTAAGGCCAATGACAGAACTTGTTAGGAAAGAAAACTTGTTTTCCCCCCAAGTATTACTGACTTGTCCCTAATAAATTATTACTTAAATCAGATTAGAAATTTTTTTTTTCAGTAAATTGTAGTTCTCTCTGAATACGCATGAGTAACTGTTTATTCTCAATTTACATAACACAGGTCAAGAATTGCGAGTTTTGATTTCCCCTTTAAAAAAGGAAAAGGAATACCGCCTCTTGTGCACAATTTGTCTCCCAAAGGCTTCTCTCTCCTGTATGCAATGATAAAATATGATCCTGATGAGAGAATCGCTGCCCATCAAGCGTTACAGCACCCTTATTTTCAAGAACTCTGGCAAGTGACTTCAAACCACTTCATTCTTGAAGACTAGAATTAAAAAGCAGGGGGAACGCTGTGTGCATGTTATTTAAAGTGGACTGAAATGAAGTTTGCTTACCGTGCTAGTACTTAGCATACAATACGAGCAGAATTCAGTCAACATAATTCTTTGCATTGAGTCCGAATTTCACCTAAAGTATAACCAATGTTTTTCTCTTTTTTTTTTTTTTTTTTTTTCCTTTTTGCCCCAAACTTTTTAGGGCAGCTGATCCACAACTTATGGCCGTGCACAAAAAATTAAGGTTACTAGGAAATACAGCAGGGCAAGTACCTCTGCAGTCGTGGCAAATTTCGAAGGAAAGTCAAAGACAGGTAATATTAAAGTGGAAGACTTGTCAGCTAGTAATTTGTGATGCTGAGCTTGTTAGCTAGAAACAAATGTTTTACTTAAGCTGATTACTTGGTTTTACTCAGTCTGCCTAAACACTGATCTTTATTGGGTCTGATGCAGTTCCACCCCCGACAAGCCCTGAAAATCACGAGTTAGAATTTAGAAGCTGTGATACCACATAATCCCTTCAGTACATGGTTGTAATAGTTGCTATTACTTAGAGGGTCATTTCTAAGTTTGTTTAAAATGTCATCATCCTCTTCTTCTGCTGTCTGCCTTTGAGTTAAAAAATTGTACAGATGAAGTTTTAGCAGAGACAGAAAGGGTGCTTTTGCCTTTGCCAGCCTTCAGCCTACATTCTGAAAAAATATACATTTTAAAAACATAATTATCCTGTATGTAGATGATATGTGGGAAAATCTAAACTTATATTTGACACTGGAAATCAAAAAATTAAAATCTGATTAAAAATTCTGGTCAACTAAAACTTTGTTTATATTCAAGCTACATGAAAAATAACGTGTTCACTCTTCAGGGTTCGCTATATCTGCAAGGTGAGCTAGAAGTTAGGACTACATGAAAAACTCAAATACAGGTTTTTCTCAATAAAACAAATTACAGTAGTAAAACAAATTATAAATTATTTTCTGCTGTGCATTTAACCTTGAAAGCATAAACTCTCCTTCCATAGGAGCAGCCGCTTTTTCCACCAGTTTAGTTCTGGGGTCATCAGTGTGGGGTTTATAAGAAATTCCTTCAGGAAAAACTGCAAGAAACATCAAGTGAGGTAGTAATTCTTAAAAAATAATTAGCTGAAGTATTTGGCTGTTTGGGGTTTTTTATTATTATTATTTAGATTTTCTCTTTTAATTTTATTCTTTAAGAATAATTCTTTAAGAATTCAGAAAGAAATTTAATCTTGTTTATTTTAAAAGTATTCTCTTAGGAAAGTCCAGGAAAAAACAAAACAACAACATGGACCTCCTCATGGAGAACTACCAAAATTAAATCTTTCTGGAGTAGCCAAACTGACTTCCTGTCCTGCTCTGACATTCCATGCTGTTTTCGGGGCACCTAAGGAAAGTGGTGAAACCCCCTCATTACAGTCTGTTAGATTTATTGGATCAAATGTCGAGGTATAGACGCTAACTTGCTCATTAAAGTTTAACAGCAAAATGTGTTTTACAGACCGTATTTCAAACTCCTGTTGTTTCCTCAGCAGTCTGAGAAACAGAAGGCATGTAAGTCTTCCCCAAAATATTTCCACTTACCTGCTATCAAACGAAGAGGAGGAGGAGGAGGAGGAGGTTACTGACTGCCTTGTCAAGTATTTGGAGTGTGAGGAAAAGCACGACTCTGCAGTGAGAGCCAATCACGCTTCCGTTGTGAGAGCGCTAACGAGAACAGCAGTGCCGCCTTCTGTGTTCTCTGACAATTTGTAGGAGAAACCCCCAAGTTTCTGAAGGGCTGCTTACCCACCGTTTTGGTGTTCTGTTCCTGAAGGGTATCAGTATTTAATTAAAGCCTTGTTCTGGCAGAGCTTAGTGAGCACTCTGGATTGAACTTTCTAGGTTTGGGTTTTTTTCCCTTTTAGAACCTGATGGAGGAGGAGGTTGGTTAAAAATAACATGGAAGGATTCTTTGAGCTCCAGTATTAGGAATGGAATGTTAGCTACAAAATATAAGTTTTCATATCATATTATAAATGACAGCTAACTTTTGTATAGTTTTTTAGATGTAAAATTTTTAATTTTCAGTCAACTCTGGAAAGAATTCACCTCCCGTATTCAGTAGCTTCAGCCTCAAGTTTTGTTAAGAATGTGCAGATTATGTAATCAAATGAGATAATTGATTTTGATGCAGTTTTGGTAACTGCTGAATATTTTTATATAACTCCACCTAAAAGCTAAAGCAACTTTTATCTGATTCAAAAGCATATAAAACTTTGTCGTCGTTTTCTTCAAGCCATTGATCTCAATGTTAATCAAAAGTTTTAACAGCGACTGTTGCAGCTAGTTGCATAGAAGAGCAGTCAAGGCTTCTCTTCAAGAAGTCACACTTCAGAAATGCTGCGCACAGATCATCGGTAGCAATTCAATATAATGTCACTGTTTCCTAGTGATATAAAAGGTAAGAGTTGCAAGGCAGAGTTTTTATCTTGCTTGGAATGAGTAATTACTGCAATTTGATACCATTGATTTTTGAAGTCCCAAGATCTCCTAAAAATTGGCAATAATTAATTTGCAATACTTTGGCGATGTGTTACAAAATAGTTTTGCTATTGAAAAAACAAATGAGTTTGTGCAAGTCATACTTAGGTGGGGGTTTAAAAATCTTCTGCCTCATAAGTATGCCTGCAGGACACGTTTTGCAAATAACTTTTATTTTTTTAATAGTTCTAAAAGTTACTGTGGTCATAATTGGGAAGTGATCAGCTTTTTGTCCAGTAACCAAACACTTCTGGAGCCGCTGCTGCTGTTCAAAATTTTCTGTGCAACACGAAAGTGAAAACCAAGCGATGAGAAGGCAGGCAAGGGGCGATGTGTATTAGGAGTCGCTGCTGCGCATGAGGAGGCACCGTGAAAAAATGCACAGGGTAGCAGGTCATGCTAATGTTACTAAGCCAACCCTTAAGCATCAGTTTGAGATTGGTGCTCTAAGTCCAGACAAACTATTTCTTCTGATCACTTAAGATGCAGCTCAAACAATGCAATAAAGCACCCATTAAGATTTTTATAAAAATTCTAGTCATTTAGAGTAAGTAAGAGTTATGCCCGTTATGCTCTCAGATCTGGGATTTTATTAGGCTGTGCATTTGTTAAAATAACGGTTCTTCTCATTCAGTTAGAGGTTTTCCAGTAGGTGGCTTTTTTGTTGTGCTATTTTGGTTGGATGGTTGTCTTTTTAAGAATTGGCATCTCACCACTCGTAGGACACTGTTGTGACTGTGTTAGATCCTATTCCTTGTTCTCCCATTCAGCTTCTGGATAACTTCGAGCATGCTGAAATTCCACACTGTAGCTTTTCAATGTGGGGAAGCTCATGAACCTCAAGTTCTTTATGAATCTTCTGGATCTTCTGGAATCTACTGCTTAAAAGCACTTGTCTATCTTATATTTATCCTTGTGTTTTGAAGAAGGTATTATTTTCACATACTGGACTGAGGAGCAACATGACATTTACTAGCAGATTTTTTAAAATGGGAAAATATTAGCAGGCTAAAGGTTTGTGGCACGTACCATGGGAGTAATTTTTTGGTATTGATTCAAAGTTGACTATCCAAGTTGAGCATCTTGCACCTGCATCACAGCCTACTGCACCTTTGCTCATTTTATTCCATTTCTTCATAGCAAACTTTCAGAATCTCAATAGCAAGAATGGAAAAACATCCCAGCCCCCACAAGAATTCTTGTAAAATAAGGCTACAGCACACGAACAAGGCTCTGCAGGGAAACCCGCATTGCTGCTGCTCATCCTAGGTATGCCAGGGGAGTAGCAGGGGTCACTTACTGGGACTGAACAAATGTGTGAGCAGAGATTTAGTGGAGGAAGCAGTCCACATCAGTAGGGTGAGACCCTCATAATAAAGGGAGAATTAAACAGCAGAGTGTAGCAGTATAGCTAACTGCTCTTCCTCGCTTTATTGAACCTGATACTGATACTGGCTGGGTGCTCTCTTTTCTCCAGTTCTAAGCAGAAAATGTGCTCCTGACCGGCAGCTCCAAGCACGGTGGGGTGTCCAATGACAGCAGCTGGCTGAGTTTTACTGCTGTTGCAGTTAATCATTGCTCCACTTCGTCATGCTTTCATGTTAGCAGCTTGTACTGGTAGAACAGATGGAGAACTCCAACAATAAGGCAATCCAATATTTGTTTGAATGCCTAGCAGAGGCTTATATATAAATATATTTCATTTGCCATTGTACTTCTGGAGACAACGTACACGCTCCGGCTGTTGGATCAGTGGCAAACTTGAGTTTTCCCACTTGCTTTATAGTTAAAATGCACTCAACGTCAAACTACAAACTGGAAAGTATTGTTTCTACGCTCATTCTTCCAGCTAAAATTCCATATTGAGATGATGTGTGTTCCACTCACTTTTAGATATTTTTTTCTAACATAGTAGGACATAGTTTTCTAACAGCTCCCTTAAGAGCTGTATCTATAGTAGGAAACTCTAAATTCTTTCCAGGTAAGTTATTAATATCCCTTTTCTTCCTAAAATATGTTTTTCCATATGGACTAAAGGGTGGGATGGGCAGTTCAAGCTTCTAGACGATTGCCTAATAGCAAAGAGGCTGGAAAAAGAAAAACCACGTATCCGCCTTGTACACTGTTTAACTGTGCTCTGTAGCAGGGACGTACTCTGCAAACGGGTGTGCAAGTAGCTGCTGTTACTACCCCAGTGTGGGCTCCTACTGGTTTTCCATACTGTTTTTGTGTTTTTTCAGTTGAAGGAAAGAAAAAATCTTTCCAAGTTACTACGTATTTTCTCAACTGTTTCATTTTGCCTCAGGCCGTACGAAGCACTTTTATAAAAGAAGTCTCCAGGGAGGTAATTAGTCTTCAGTGATGAGGTTTATCTTTATTTTAACAGTTAAACCCACTATGTTAATAAAACTTCTGAACGATAATCCTGCTCAGTTTCAGTATTTTCCCCATTACTCCTATTTTAGAAAAGCATAAGTAATAAAGACAGAGCTGTACTTTGCCTCCTTTAAGAATTGTAATCTAAATGCCAGCTTATAACGGTGTCTGGCAGTCGTCTCCATGCTAGCAGCATTACTGAGACCTAGTTACAAGTAGCTACTGTAGCTGTTTCTCCCCAGATTTTCATTCATTTCCTAAAAAAACATCATGTCTAAATTTTACTGGCAATTTAAAGAATTCTACCCAGCTTCATTGTTGGGAGAGCAGGAGGGGCACCAACGGGCGCCCTCAGGTGTGTGTGTTCCTGGGCTAGCGGTCCCTGCTGTGCTCTGCCTGCCTCAGGCCCAGCTGCAAGACCCAGCAAAGGCCCAGCTGTGGCTATTGCTACAGGGAAGGAGGGAACGATGTGGTGGATACTTCTGTCTTCGGTCGTTCTGGGCTTGACATGGAGCAACATCTCTTCGGAGGGTTTAATCTTTGCAAGAACTGCTGAAAACAATTTAAGTGTTCTGTTGCTGACTGACTAGAAGTAATGTGTTCAGTTATTATTAACGGAATAAAACGACAAGCAGCATTAACCTACACAAATACGTGGGTATGTCTAGCTCCATAACAGGTATCAGTTTAAGAGCACTGAATTATAAATGAGATGCCTGATTTAAGACAAACAAGTTGTCTCAACCATGCCTACTCCAATATGTCGACCTAATTCCAGGTTGCCAGGTCAGACCGTGTGCACATCTGCTGCTGGATCTTTCACATCACAACTCCCAAGACAAGCATGTGGGACTATGTCATTACAGAATCCTTACCCCACAAAGTTGTCTGTCTGCAAGATTTCTGCTGTACGACTTATTTAGAGATAAACCATTAAGAACAGGAACAGAACAGTGTTATTTCACTTTCCTAATTGAAAGTCAACTATATTAAATTTGAAGCAACATTCTAGATGAGATATTTTTGAAAGGAATTTGTCCTACAAAGCTTAGATGGTATTTCTGTACCAAACATTTAATTCAACAAAGGCTTGATTACATCAAAAGTGATCAACTTTGAACAGAAAGTAAACAAAAATGCATATTCAATATAGTTTAATATGTATTTTCTGAATTAGAAATATCACTTTCTTAAATGAATGAGAATTTCTAGTGTAATGATCCATTACTCCCCTCCCCCATCACTGAATTACATTATTTATACATATTATACAGAGCTGACTGCAGTTGGAAACAACAATATTAAAATAAATGTTTAATAGATACAAAGGATCTTTTCTCCACAACATAGTTTTTCTGGTGTCTGGACACCAACTTTAAAGTAATTCTCTATTAGCATTAAACTATTTAAGTGCAAAACAATTTTGTCTTAAAAATCTGTGATTGCAGCATCCATCTTCCTGAATAACATTTTGAAGCCAGAAAGTAAATGCCTTTCATTTTCCATGAGTGCATTCCAGGCTCTCTTCTAGCCATCTCTGGTTAAAAAATCAGTGCAAAATAAACAATGGTGAAGTACTAGTTTAACCATTGAACTTACTTGAATTTAAGAAACATACTTTATTTTACACTATATATATATATATCTTTTATTTATATATTTATAGAGCGAGATTAAATTACACTGGACTTGAAAAGTATAAAGAAAACAAAAAATGTTCCTATATTTTCCTGCGGCACCAAAGGAAGCTTGGGATTTTTTGTTTGGTTGGTTTGGGTTTTTTTTGTTTCCAAATGAAAACTCTTCCTCGGGTGAGCAGCATTAGCTGTGATAAGAACTCATTACATTGTTCCTTTGCAAATTACTATGTGATTCACATAATTCCATGTTTACACTCTGCCGCCTTATAATTTGTGATGCTCTTTGCCTGAAGAACAGCTCCTGGTTCCACTGTCATTACTTCTTGTCCTGTGTTCAGAGGTTTGCTAGCAGTAGTGTGATGGCTATACTACAGTTCCACTTGGAGAATTGGCCTGGTTTTGGGATGACAATAAACCCTGCAAACAAAGCAGTTTACATTAATCCAGCAAGAGAACCTGACATTAATTTTATAAAGTTCTTAGCCTGAAGCTAAACCAAGTACAATTTATTTTTACTGCCACTGGTTTACTTTACACATTAGCACCTTCTTTCCTACAAAAGCATCTAAGCCGCTACAGTATCAGTCGAGCAGCGCCCAAAAGAGCTTTCAGTAAGTAAGAAAGCGTGTGTGTTCATGACACACCATGAAGCTGATCCCAGCATTTGGTTTAATCTACCTTGCATTTTGAGTCATTGTGAACTGTGAAACTTTAAAAATCATAGACCAAAAAAAAGTGATCAGCATTTTGTTAGGGTAGCAACGAACAAACCTATTCCAATATTAACAAAGTTTGACACATAACCTGATACAGGGAAACACTCGGTCTCTTATATGGTATTGAGTATTACAAGCTTTGAATAGAAAAATAGATTATCCAACCAAATATTTGTTTTGGTAATTTTAAAAGAGAATGAAACACTGAGCAAGAGCTCAGTAAAGGGTTCCCGTTACAATTTAAAGCGTGCATTCAGGAAAACTTTTTTACCAGCTCATTTAACTAAACTACATCGCCATTCAAATAAAACGAGATTACATCGTTCCAGACACAATCCCGTGACTGCGCAGCACCCCTTGCCAGGCAGCGGCTACTGCTCCGGACTAAGGCAACTACACCTTACAGACAGATGTCAATGGAGGGTTTCCATTTCAAGTTTGCAGATAGTAGCCTCTTTCTAATAATTCAAGTAAAAACAATGGCATATCAGACTCATTTAGAAAAAGCTTAATATCAAAGTACAATTTAGTCTTCTTGCAAGGTCATTATTTAGTTATGACGAGCGCCAGCAGGCTGAGGAGCACAACGGCCGCTAAGCTGGAAGCACACCAGTGAGTATCACTGCGCAACTCCCTGCTACGTGAGCGTGATAAATGCACTTTTGGCAATTCCTTTAAAGAGCTACCATCTTAGGTTCTTACCTCAAAATTAAGATCCTGTGACTCAGATCCATCAAACTAGACAAGCTCAGGCAGCAATTAGCACACGATGTGAAACTGGGTCACATCTTCAGAATCTACAGGAGCTCTTTCTTGCTTGGATCCAAGATCGAAAGGTCCTGACTGATGGAAGAGAACCCTGACCGTAGAGAGAAGAGGTGAAGGGGGGCTGGACCGCCTGGATTCAGGTCATCAAGTTTCTTATAAAACCACAGCCCTTCTTTTTAAAAACCATCTAATCTACCAGGGTCAGACACATTATGGACCTGGATACATTTGTAGGACTTACTGCAGGCAGCGTGTGTGCACGCACGCACACATTTGATATTACATTTATATATAATAATGTGGCGCTTTGTTTGGTGCCCTCCCTAGATCACACCTGCTCTATTTTTACTTGTTTATGTAGCAGATATCTGATTCAAACACTGTTGAGGTAGGCTGAGGTGGGTTGTCTTTAAACCTGATGGACATTCAGGATGTGCAAAGATAGCAAAGATGCTGCGTACTTCGCAAGAAGAGAACAAAAAGTTTCACGTTATTAGTTAAGGAATAGATGGTGAAAAAAGGCAGAATTTTAGAGCAAACAACTGAAGCACTTCTGAAATTTTTTTATGAAGAAAGTTTTGTTCAAAAGCAATGAAGATGAATCAGAACTCTGTAGTTCATTACCAAAGCATTCTTCAGAAGTCTATTAAATCCAGCAGCAACTGGAAGGCCTTTCTTGCCAGATTACATCCACTAAGCAACTTTCAAGTACCCTGGAAAAAGACGTCCAAAGGTATTATTTTCAGTCTTTACTAAATCAGTGTTGGATCACTGTTCATATGCAAATATGTGCTTTGTAAGCACGTTCACAGTACTAGGGATGGCATAATACAAAGTCTTTTTCAACAGGCTCATAACCATGCCATACAGACGAAGAGAAATAAGCTCTGTTCTAATGTCAGAGTCACACTGTAATGCAGCCAATTCTTGGGCAGCAAAATGAAGAATCATTCGTTTTCCTACAACCCCTCTAGCAACAGGTGGCACATATGGAAATTCAGTGCGGTGCCTTCTGCCCTGTGAACTACCTACCAGACACTCATGGAATTCAAGTTCCAAGACTGGGAACACAGTCACTCAGTCCTGGTTTCACCTCCCAGGCCATGAAGAGTCCCTGCTTTGAAGGGCACAAGCGCAGTGGGAACTCCTTATATTTCAGCCCTTGCTCTGAATTAATTCTGCAACTCTGAGTAGGGAAGCCAGAGGAACACCTGAGTGGAAAGACTCAAGATCAATATTGTTGTGCTACTGCAGACAAACACTTCAAAAAACTTTGCAAGTATTGCCTTGAAACTATCCCAGGCTACGATGGCATTTCTAGAACTTCGCTGCTGCGACAGAGATTAGGAATTTTGTGAGTTCTTCCAAGTACTTAATTTCAGAAGATGCCTTAGACATTCATACAAGAAAAGCAAGAATAAGAATTTGATTTTTAGGCATGGAAGCTTTGCCGAAGTGGTGAGTGTTTTCAGTGGGTCCCAAACAACAAAAATTATCATATAGAATTCTGCCATTATATCAGAGCCTTTCAAGCAAGGCCATTTGAGGAGTTATGTTGGGTGTAACATAGGAAGCTTTAGAAAGCCACATCAGGAAAGCAAGTGAAGGCTCAAAGAAAGTTACAGTTTTGATACAAAAGTGACCCTCTAAGAGTCTGATCTGTAATACAAAGGGTGTGAGAACAGAATATTTGTGATTGCATTCTCTGGGAATAATACGATGGATAAGGTTATTTAAAAAAAAAATAAACAGAAAGCTCCTGCCTGTAAAGAAAGAAATTAGACCACAGCACTTTTTGTGATTAAACCACCCAGTCTAGTCAACCAGGTGGTAAGAGATGGGACAAAAGCTGCAGCAACTGATTAGTGCAAAGCTGCACAGCTTAACAGCTGAAAACACAGAACTGAGATGTGGCAACTGCAGCTCTGCCGTGCTGTACAGCGCATCAGCTCAAAGTTTAAGAGCAAACAGATCATACTGAGCAAGCAGCAGAACCAAATTAAAAGACTGTTCAAAGAAGTTTTGAAAATAAATGTAGCCTTTTATTAGCAGTATTATTTTGTCAGCATGTGGGTCTGGCAGGGGGTGGGAAACGGGACAGTTATGAGACCCAGGTCAGGAATTTGATAAAACAATCTTCATCACCACCTGCGAGAGGGTCCTCCAAGTAGGTGCTACATCATCTGCCATCGTAACAGAACACTCTACAGCTGAAGCGTGCTTCTTGTGCAGAGGACAGCGTCGTTTGTCTTATGTCGACTAGCAATGGGAATGTATTAAACACAAACTGGTTCAGCACTAGTTGCTAGAGCTCTTCCACATTTATCTATGCACTCTCTGACTTCCCAAAACACACAGGCCTTTGCATTTTTGGTAAAAATAGGCTCACATGGGTGGGAATGAAAAGCCGTAACAAATACAATCAATAAGGTCATTTTCACCCAAGGTTCATGGCACTCATAGCTGCGGTCTGTTCAGAAAGACCTGCCGCAGGGTTAAGATAAGCCCTCCTCACAGTTAATGAGATTGCAGGGAGGGGGCGTTTTGTGTGGGGTTTTGGGTTTTGGTGTGGGGTTTTTTTTGGTTGGTTGGGTTTTTTTGTTTTGTTGGCTTTTTTTTTTTTAATGTGGGTTCTTTTTTGTTTGTTTTTGGTTTGTTTGGGTTTTTTTAATTCCGCATATGCTCCAGCCAAAAGTTTGTTTTTTTTCCAAAGATACAAAACACAGCATTTCACAACAGAAACTAATTCTATGAAAGATCAGCACGTAATTGCTGTATTTAAAAAAATAAAGAACAGAAGAAATCAGGAGGATAGTACTGAGTAAAAAAAAGCCATCAGTAACTACTAAGTTAATAAATATTTTCTTCATGTAAATTACAAGAGGATTAACTGGCACCAAAGATGCAATCATATGTAGTTTCACTAATCAGGATAATAAAGCACAAGTTTGGGCACATGAGCAGGGCACAGGCAGTTAATGCCTATGTGCTACTTCCCCACGCCCTTGTCCCTGGCGAAGGCTGAGCGTGCGCCAAGAGCACGCTCCCTCAGCAATAGCTCGGCTGGCTCTCGCTAACATGCCGGTGTCAGAACTCTGCACATCTTTCCTACTTTGTTTTGAAACTGAAAGGTAGTAAAAACAAAGCACAGGGTCCAATGTAACAAACAAACAATGTGGGGGGAGACGGGGGGACCAAACCCTTTGGGGCATATATAGTTTAACTGGTCTCATAGTACACTTCACTAATGCAATTAAACCAATTTTAAAAAGCTGAATTAATAAATGCCCATACAAAAATGGCATTGATTTGTTAAATCAATGTTATACTGCTATTGCCAGTTTATGAAATAATTTGAATTTATTATTTGAAGAATATTCCATGGGTAGTTTATTCTTGTCCAGAACAGAGATATGCTGGAGTATTCTGAAAAAGTAATCTGGACCAAGACCTTTGCTTGACAAAAGAACCCACAGTCCAATACAGTATTTGAGCAATAATAATACGCCAAAATGGAATGAGATTTTTCACATTTGTTTAAAGTTCTGTAGTCAAATCAGCTGAACTGTTTTTAAGATTTGCATGAAAAAATCTCCAACAGTTTCTTATCCAAACAATTCAGCATTTATTAGCCCAAGTCTCTGAACTGCATATACTCACTAAATCAGATATTAATCTCTAATGGAGTCATAAAATTAATAAACTAAGAATGTTCAAGGAAGCATAGGCTGAATATTTACATATCATACTACAGAGGAATATTTTGTATGGGATTGAGGGGGATACAGCGAAGCTGATGCCTATCTTTACACAGTCTGTTCACTAAACAGTTTTAAACACAGTATTTGTCTTCCATTTGCCTTCCCCCCCCGCCCCTTTGTTCTAATAGTTTCAGCATTCATATTTTTCTGTAACACCATTTGACACCAGATCTTGTAAAAGCATGTAGTAGCATCAGGGAGGTTTCATTTGCAACTTCTCTTCTATGTACATAAAGGAGTTTTTTTTTTCTCCTAACGGGTACATCACCATTTTACTCATTGTCAACAAAAAGTCAAGGCTGCTAGAAAACCAGCAGACTAAGACTAACTAAAAATCTGTCTAGTGGTATTAGGCAAGATTACTGCAAGACTAGTATATGACTGGCAAGTGGAAGATATGCATGTTCAAGAGAAAAAAAAATAATTTAAGATGCAAAGTCTTTTGCCAGCAGAAACCTGATTTGGCTCGAGCAATAGGACTTTAAGCTTCGTTTAAGTAGTAAAGGCTCACAAGCTTAGGAACAGTTGTTTCTCTAGCTCCCTCAAACCACAAAACTCTGCAAGGTTTAAAGTTTTCAGATTAGAAAATAATAAAATTGAAATAAAACAGGGAAAACCTCAGGGAAAAGCATGTGACTTGGGTTAGTTGTAAAATAAGCATGATCTTATCAGGAGAAGAAATGAGTGAAATGAGTTTGATACGGTTGACTGGCATCTACCTAGAATCCAACTTCAAAAACCAGAAAATAATGTGATCATACAAGTTATTTCCTTGAGAGTTTTGTGCAATGTTCTTAAATAAAAACAAGCAAGACTACACTTCCACATTCCAATACATCTTTTGCCGAAGTATCTTCTATGACCACAGAACTAGTGAACATTAAGTTTGTTTCACACTGACTGTTGAGAAATTGGTTTGACCAAACAGTTATTGCATCACTTGATGTAACTGGATGTTTCCCAGAGGCTTTCAGGCTAGATTTCATTTTGTTCCTCCACTGGCACCTGTTCTTAAATATATGTATGTGTTACATACCTTGAACACCATAGTGGCAAATCAGTACCTTCTGAAGTACCAGAAAGTTCTCAAGTTCAGAGAAGATTTCCTCAGCTTTAGTCTAAAGTATTTCCACCTAAGAGACAAAGTCCTACCTCGGTTAGACTGCAGCCAAAGTAACTAACTTTTTCACTGAAATTTCTCAAAAGTGCCTCTGAAACACTGTAGTAAATATAATTTGTTTGGCTCCTTCGTTGGTTAACACAGAACCACTGCTGCAAGGGTGACGCCATCCCTACTCCACTCAGATGGAAGTGCAATGTCTTAAGTCTTTGCTAAACTGGTTCCAAGAAATTTTGCAGGCAAAGTTTTAGACCAGTTTAGTTCTAGTTCAGCCGAGTTTAGCTCTAGACTAGCCACTGTTTCTCTAGACAGAAAATGGCTGGATCATCTGAGTGAGCCATACCCTCAGGCTGTAAATTCCACATTCATTAGGTACATGTCAAGATCTAAAGCTGGAATAAAGAACATACCCTGCACCAGAGTCCACAGAGGAAAGAGCTCCTGTAGAGTCCTAAAAGGAATGACAACGCTCAGCCCCAGCTTCTGTTTGACAGGTAGGCAGAGAGAATCTAGATACATCCATCTCCTGTTTTACTGAATCTGAGTTTAAACAAGTTTGATAAGCAGTTTGATAAGTATTCTATTTTGTATTACTCTAGTCCTAAAACAAAATCATGAGACATAACCTTATCAGCAAGATTTAAGCATCAAAACGTATGCATCATCTTGAGATGAAGTGAAACATTTACTCAGAGCAGGTTACAGGATGCAATCAACTTTGTACTTGAAAATATGGCAAGTTAACAGCTTTCATTGTGGCCATTTGTTTAGCACAGTATGATAGCATAAGACCACCTAAGGACTGCAAGATAAATTAAAACTCAAATGTGGAAAGGACTGTCAAAAGTTATCTACATTTACAGTTCAATCACACATTTTTATTTAACATCAGTATACAGAGGACAACCCCAGCAAGTTATTTTGTAATGTCAAGTATTTAGTAAAGTTCTTCAGCTGTAACAGTGACAATAGAACAGCTAAAAATAAGCAGTATGAAACAAACATGATCTTCTTAAAATTATAAATATACCAACAATACTTCTTAAAGCTTAATTATTGCAACAGTTAAATTAACAATAGTTCATGTTAGAAAGGCTCTATGAAATTTATTCAAGTTGTCAAGAAATTAGATGGAAGTGTAAAAAGGAAATACATATGAATTTTACTTTTGATTTTCACTAAAGGTAGTCAATACAATTTTGTACAGTATCACCTAACATGTCAATCTTTAACAAACTCCAGTATACAGAATTCATAAAATGCAGAAAAAATATTGTTTAATCTTTACATGTAAATTGACAGTAAATTAACTGACACAAATTTTATTATTGTAACAAGCAGGCCAGCATTTTAAGTATTAATTTAGTAGCTTTATGTTGTTAAAGGGGCAGACATATACAGTCATTCCAAGTACATAACCAAATTTTAAGAGGTGATAATTCAGAACATGGGTTTTCTAAAAAGTGTTTAGTAAAAGTCATGTTATTTCCTAATCCAGACATCCTCGTCATAAAGCCTTTACAGGGTTATGATCTCTCCTGGCTTTACCGGAGCCACTAGTCACACCTTCTCACACACGCACACGCGCAAACACACATACCTTGCTATAAATATCACACCAGTGTACTAGGTTTAAATTCACCCTGATAACGCGGGTATGCTATGTGCAACTTTGCTATTATGCACATTACAGAAAGCTTCAAATTTCAGCATGGTAACCTGAAGTCATATAGCTGTGTTTCAGTTTTACTATAATCATCCCTGAAGTTTATACAGATACCGTATCACGTTGAAAGAAATCTATCTGATAGTACTTAAATACCAGCAATTGAACTTCAATTGTAATGATGAAATGCTCCTTTCCATTGAGGAAGAATTAGTATGTATAGCTGCTCATCTCACTCAAATATAGTACATGAATGTTTAAGTACTTTCACTAAAACAGAAGTCATACTAAAACATGATACTGTACTACAATTGTAGTTAACTAGAAAATTCAAGGATGTTATAATTTAAGTCTTAAGTTTTCCTGTACAATAATTCAAATAAATAAATTCCATGTGCATTTGTTTTACAAAATGGTAGCATGTTTATCTTGCTAGGTTATACACTGCCATTTCACCGGCTCATACTTGCAGCCAATCTTACCTTGAGCTTTCTTACAAAGGAAACAACTCATCAGCAACTTTTACTTGGATAAAATGGAGTCACTGTACAAGATGGTGAATAGTTAATTCTAAAGTCAGAAATCATATGATTCCTCTGACCACTAAGGCCAGAGAAAACTTGTTTTGCATATTCAGGTGCCACTTTGGTATTCTGGGGGTTTTGTTGGGTTTGTGGGTTTTGTTTGGGGTTTTTTAATTGCTTCTGCCAGTCCTGTAATTCAGTTTGAAGTAGCTGTAAAGATAACATGAAGTTTACCTTGATTCCTTTAAATTTCTTTGTCTACGTTTTGAGATTAATACAACAGTTCTATAGCCCCATTTAAGTTTCCCATCAGGGCTGGGAAAGACAGCGGCAGGAGAGGAGATAGTTAACTGTCACCTGGTTCAGAAGAAAGTTCATACTCTTGCTAAGGCAACCTGTTTTTCTCACCACTCTGAACTTTCTTCCTCAGAAACAGCCTAACAAAAAGTGAGAGAAAAAAATTGAAACTAATGAATCCTGAGCCTCATTCAACTTGTTTCTTACTGAATTTTGCCATTCACTTGACCTCACTCTGATTGGGAGTTAGTACAACAGTTCTGGAAGCACAACGCAAGAATGGTATATCCAGTGAGGAAGCTCAAGGTATGATTACGTATACACTGAAGCAGTGATTTGGAAAGTTTATAAACAGACTGTTAGGACACTCTGTGAGCACTGTACAGCCTACCAGCTATTATAAGGATCACCACTGAAGAGACATTTCTCGATTATTTTTTTTTCTACCAGCCCAACCAGAAAAATGAAGAGAATTTGTCATACGCTGTCCAATTACCCAGCACATCTTTTGATGGCTATTAAAAATGAGAGCGAATGGTAGCACTGGCTCAGTGGAAATTACATTAGACACTGCAAGCCTGCTTCAGTTTTCCATCCAATTCTTTCTTTAGGCTGGCAGTAGCATGAATTTAAAGAAGGCCTTTTGAGGCAATGATGGAAGAAGCAGCAAGATTCAGAGGCTTTTACTCTAGAGTTGGCAGACAAAAATGTGACAGAGTTTTAAGATCACTTGGGGACCCATGTTTCAAAAGGAAGACTAGAAATAGCAGCTTTAAACCCCAGAGTAATGGGATAGCCTAGGATAAAACAGCTGGCGAAACAGAAAAGAATGGTATATAACCCAGTAAGAAAGACACTACCATGAGTGTTTTATACTTTGACAATTTTCATTAAATAAAATTAAGTGCTTTCCTATAACAAAAAGGATGCTCATAACGTCCTTCTGGCACAAATATTTTCCTATCAAAGCCCTGTAAACATGCCACCAAAGTTTAGTTTTTACCAGCAGAGTGAGCTCACTAGAAATGCAAGTGAAATCAGAAAAACAAATTCATTTGAAAATTTCTAAGTAAATACTTCCTAAACAATATGGCATTTACATCAGTGTGCAATATATTAATTTTGAAAGTGATAACTTCAGCATGAAAATTACTTACCTGTAATTAAAGTTTCCCATATTGGCCAATACATAAATCCTGATTTTTTGGTACTGCATACTTTATCTCTGAAATATTTGAAATGTCATATTCCAAATCAAAGTCAATACACAAAGATATTTATGTTATAGCCAGTCTAACAAAACCCACCTCAGCCACTGAAAATAAGTTTAATAGCGTAGTGTTTAGTGGTACACAAAGGAGCTTTAGAACAAAAAGAAAATATAGGTCACAATAGAAATCTGAGGCACTGCTGTATGTGTATAAAGTTAATTCATAAGCCGTGAATTGCACTCAGTCACAGAAGTGATAACTGGGTTAGTATTTTCATTTAGGACAAACATTTTAAATACTTTAGTGTTGGGGGGGGGGGGGGGGCGGTGTGCTTTACCTTTTTTTTTTTTTTTAAATTAATGCTGGGTCTGTCGTTTTTAGGAAAAAACCCTCCTCCCTTCTCCCCAGAAACAGTTTACAATTTTTAGTTTTAGATTCAACCTTTAAATATGCATTACGATGCAGAGCAGATATAGCCCTCTACACATACCTAGATGCATTTGATAGCATCTCAAAGAAATTTATATTATACAGATAGTTTTAAGATAAATTATTGAGTTTTACTTAAAAGTTTATAGCAACGAAGATGTGGTATATAAATATATACAGTACCTCCACTTCAAAAGTCAGATTTATGAACCAAATGGTTAGAACCTAATGATCATCAGATTTTCATTTAGGTTGCCCAACGTGGCAATATTCAGGTATTACCAGATTATTTTTCTTCAGGTGATAACCTACATTCCCTCTCAGAATTTTTCACAAAAATAACATCTGTTTTGCTAGATCAACTCTGGTAAGATTTTCATAGCTGTATTCCTTTAAAATGTTGCTGGCAAACAAGCTGGCAAAAGCTACTGTAGCACAAAGTACTTTTTAATAAAATAATCACCACGTTTAGCTTAATTCAAAATTCAGCTGGCTATACGTTGGACAGAAAAAAATAAAGTTATCTGTGTTCAAGTGCATTAAAAACAAGAGTTAAAACTAGCAATATATTTTAATGAAGGTTCAACTGAGAGAACAGGTGCCATCAAAAAGCACGAGCTTGTCGATGATCAAAGTGCCTAACAAAACTGACAGTAACAGAACACAAACTACTTAGAGAAAGCTTGCATGATTTTCCCTAACTTAACAAATACATAAATCAAAAATTAAGAGTTCCTTGATCATACTGATCCACAATTTCAAGAGCATAAACTACAGTCAGTAAAGGGCTCACAAATCTGTGCATAAAATGGCTGACGTTTTAATAGGAAGTGGTTTTACATTAATGCCAGGCCACCACAGAAAAGTATGGAGGAACAAAACACTTTGGTTTTAATTCTTTCAGAGGCGTACATTTCTCATTAGACTTAAAAGCAGCAGCTTTTCATAAGCTACTGTCATCGGGAGTGCTGTATTTTGTAGAAAATATTAGAAGGATTATAATTATTTTAGTGATTGACAGGTTTTACTTCAATTTTTACATAAATAGCTTTTACCATATTGTGGTTATGCTTAAGTATAAGAACACTGATCAATAGTTTAGATGCACAGTATTTATTTCTTCTGCTGGAAGGCAACTATACTTAATAACTGTATCCAAGACACTTCAAATCATTCAGAAATATGGCATGCAGTATCCAAAAGTATGGCTCTGAGGATTTTTTTTTTTACATTAAGCATAAAGAAATTTTATATTCAACATTCATTTATATTTCAAGAAAACTACCTATTCAGAGTTCTAGTTCTTTGATGCAGCATTAAGGATTAAAACTTACCACTTTACCAGGCCTTGCCCATGTGCAAATAAATCCCTCCTGACAAGCAGTGACTATACAGTCTTCAAGAAAAATTAACACAGTCAGTCTTTCATGTGCTATCTTTTTACAGATAAGAGGCTCTAACAAGGGAACATCTTCCATTCGGGGACAGAGAGGTGTTCCCAAAGTTTTAGCTGGGTCCGTTTTGGTTTTAGTAACTAGGTTCAGTTTGTCACTGCTCTTGCTAGATATATGTCCCATGCTATGATTTCTCTTGTGATCTTTTTCATGGTGTCTTTCCTTCCGATCGTGTAGTGATAACGTTGCAAATTTACTAACACCAGAAGCAATGGCACCATCCATGACACTGCTTTTACTGCCAGCATTTGAGACTGCAGAGTGCGGAAGGCTGTTTGACCGTGGAAGAGGAGGGGGTACAGAATTTCCAGGTGTTGTGATACTGTTTCCATTACTTCCTGGGTTAGGTCCACCACTTCCAGCGGGTGGACTTGTGGCATTCATGACATTTGTATGTGTCCTTGCTCTTGAAAGAGGTTGGTGGGGGAAGAGGATATCTTCTGTAAGATCCCACAAACAGAGCTGTGTGTCCTGGCCTACTGAACCAAATCTATATGTAACACTTACTGGACGACTGTCTGTAGAGTTCCTTTTGGATAGCCTAGATTGCGTACTATTTGCTCGGTCTCTGCCAAAATGAAGGTCTTGGAAATCCTCATCACTTCCGCTAAATTCCATCGGGTCACTCTCTTCTACACTAGTGGTATATGGATCAAACGCAACAACACTGACCCACGATTTATGTCCGTGGCCTCTTGCTATTACTCGACAGTCCACAAAAGACCAAACTGTTACCAAGTCATCCTCTCCACCTGTCACTATGTATTTCCCATCGGGACTCCAACACACACACAGCAGTCCTCCAAAGTAGCTTTTCATTGTACCGTGCAATTCCACTGAATCAAAGTTAAACACACGAAGAAAACCATCCTGGCTTACGCACGCCAAGAACTTCCCATCTGGGGAAAAGGCAAATTCATTCAGGGCACCCTCACCTACTGTCCATTTAAGCAGAGGGTTTCTTGTGGATTTACTCTTGCACGTGTGAACTGCAAAACTTTCTCCTTGTTTAAGTAGCTGGTAGTGCGGGGCTGTGGTACCACAAGTGTGCTCCACATTATACAAGTACATATTGCCACTGGAATGAGCTACTAGGAAAAGGCTTTCCGAACCTGGTACCCATTTTACACAGGTTACTCTGGACTTGTCTATTAGTCTCTGTGAAAAACAAAGAAGATACACATCAGAAAGTCTGAAAATTAAAGTTTTAATGATTAGCTGTAAATCTGTGCTTTCTCCAAAGTGAACTCAACTTTCTAGAAAGGAGCTATATTACTGTATTTGCAAAAACTTGTCATCTTATCAGGCAGTAAAGAGGAAATTATTTTTAGACAAAGTGCTACCAAATGTTATTATTATAGTCCAGTCACAATCCACAAAGAACATACTTCAATCAAGCCAAGCTGCTGTTATGAATCTAAAGGTAGTGTTCTTCGGTTTATTTTTCGCTGTGTAGGTTTAGAGTATGAAAAGGAAATGATCAAGATAACACAGAATGAGCTAAAGGGAAAAGGCAGTTATTCATTTGTACTACATAGCAAACAGGTTACAGATCAACAACAGTAAATTTAGACTCTGATTTTATCTGAAATCACAAATAAAATCAATCTTCTGAAAGAAGAAAAAAAAAACCCCAGGCTTTAGGAGTCTTTACCAGCTTTTACTGATTCAGGGAGCAAAAGCTACATACAGGCAGTGACCCTGTTATGTGGCTGAAAAGTTTGTAGTTAAATCCACGTGGTTCAGCGAATTCAGAATGCACCACATAGTCTTCACCTTGGAATCCCCACCCTCCAATCACTTTTCATTCATTAGCCAAGGACCTGTCAATACTCTCACTTATCACCTGATTAAGAAGTTTCCCCTGAAGAAAAACATTTTAATAGAGTCCATCATTGCAAAAGAATGAACACACACATTAAACAAACATTCCTGATCATAATGTCTTCAATGCTGTAAGAACTGAGAGATAAAGCTTGACTCCTTGAGTTTGCTAGTGTAGTTCTGGTGGACTTCTAAAACTTACCAAGTCATCCATGGCATCACTCAACTGCAAGCTGGAGACAAGTAATTCTTTACATAGACATTCAAAATTTCTTTTTGGCACAGATCAGTTACAGGCTGAAAGACCTGAGCTACACAAAAGGCAAGAATGCAAACACAAACAGCCTAAGGAAACACCAGAACAAGTTACAAAAGCGTTACAAAACGAAGCAGCAAAAATCATCCCCCCCAAACCTTGTTATGCTCTTTATCACAAAAATAACAAAAAAAACAAGCCCACCACCACCCAAAAAGTAATGGATAATACATTGCTTGTTATCCATTCTGGGACTGTAACTATTCTGGAAAGCAGCATCTGGTCACTTTACATTATACTTTCACTGCTGTCAATCTCAGAGTAAGACCAGGAAGCCTCTCTTCTGTAATTTCTCATTGGCTAAATAGCCATTTTGTACTTGAGAGCTGAGAGATGTAACAATCTGGGAACTACTCCTCAAATGTGGTAGCTTTAAAATAATATATTCTTAGCTTCTGTTGCGATATTTTAAGTAGTTTGTCATGTGTTCATTGATATATATCGTTAATGTCTCAGTAATGATGATATCAGAAATATTAGACAGAAAGTTACCTGGTACACATCAAGAAAATATGGGCAGGGAACATTAAGCCAGCAGGTTTGCTATAGGCAATAGTCTTCCCATTAGGAAACTACGGCTAATATGGCAACAACGTGAAATTTCTTGCCTTCCTCTACTAGAGCAGCTCAACCTGACATACCACCTCTACTCATAAGAGTAGCTGCTCAACTTTCATACTAGAAATAGCATTTTACGTTGATAATTATATGTTGGACTACACAATCTTAAATACTGTACAGAAATCCTGCAAACCTGATCTTTACCTCAAGGAGACTACGAACAAAACAGACTGCAATCTGCAATAGGAACAGATTAGCTCAAAGAGACAAGATGCAGAAAGACTTTAAGCTGATCTGTAGCAAGTGACAACAACTCATCCCCTTCTCAACCAGCAGATTTAAATTCAGCAGGAAGATAAAAACTCTGAAGTTATGACTTGAGAAGTTTTAAAAGCTTTTAACTGGAGTCACACACTTCTGCAGCACAACAAAACAAGACCTAAAGGCAGTACGACTGGCAGAAGCATTACAAGAATGGACTAAATGCAGTACCAAGCAAATCAGTGCAGCAGCTGGGATAAGGAGCTTATATTCAGTTTGGTGAAAGAATAATAAGTGAAGGAACTTCAGTCACCAGTCAGGAAGACAAGCCAAGTAATATTATCTTGGTAGCCATGTGTTGAACAAGCTTGAAGGGAAAAAATTACAGGCATAGGCCACAAAGGAGTGAAAAAACTGAGGCAATCAAGGAATACGCATTAAGGTCTGACAAAGAGCTTTGGCAACACAGATAAGAAAAGTTTATTAGGAAAATAAATGCAGCTTACGGCTTTAGTTTAAATTAAAAAAGAATTTAAATATAAGATGAATCATAATTCAGTTGGCTAGCTTGAGAATAACCATTACCTGGAATCACTGAATCACCTGATTCTGTGAGGTATACTTGGTTGGTTTTGGGAATAAGAAAATACTAATTTAATTCTGACACAGCTAGAAGGAATACCGCTGTTGATAGAGACTGATTTACGTAGGCAGCCACAAGCTGCACAGTATCACTCACCTCAGCCTTTCAAATCCCTACTGTCTTCTATATCAATAGAATTAAAAAAAAAAAGAGGAAGAGTAACGAGTTAAAAAGCAATAGCATTAATGCAGTCTAAGTTCAACATAACTTAACCTGTTAAGACACAGAAGGTTATTTCACATAGCATGTAAGATTAAGTGCTATCCTGATCGCTTTATCACAGGTGATAGTCAAAACAGAACTCTGGGCTACCTGAATCACCAAACCGCTAACAGAACAGGTCATGAATTTTATTACCTCTAGTACTAGTGATAAATCTATGAAAAAACTTAAACATTCATTTAGACCACCTTCTGCCTATGAAGACATATTTATTCTCAAACACTATCTAAACTCTAAATATATTCAAAACCCAACAGGCACCTTCATCTTGAAACAAATGAACTGGCTGAAACATCAATGCTCACTGATGTTTCTCTGAAATAGCTTTTAGATACAAGCCAGAACTTCCAAACACATCCAGGGCAAGCTTCAATACTGTAACTGACAGATTAAAAATATATACAAGTTTTAGAATTGGTTGTAAATGTAGGTAAGATCAAGGCAAGAATTTGTCATTTAACTCTAGCCTACTCTGTGTAGTTCTGGTAGTACCAAACAAATCCTTACATTAACATTGTAGAAAACAGATCATCTTATTCAATTTCCACCTAATTGTCAAAGGATGTATTGCCACCATAGTGAAGTAATGCTGGTTATAGCACAGAGAAAAGACAATACTCTCTAATGGAAAGTGGTTTTAGTGCTTCCTCACTTGTAGACTACCGCAAGAACTATTTGGCCTGCAACACAGCTTTACTCTGTAGACACTAGACAGTAAACACAATATCAAGGCATGTAAACATGCACTGGACCTTTATGGAGGTATTTCAGCAGACATTTTTCTCAAAGCAGCTATAGTTCAGCTACAAGAGCAGGAACTGCTCTGTGATACGAAACTCTAGCTGCTTGTACTATTTCTATGGCCATTTGTCATACTTACACCATTATCACACAAGATTAAATCAGAGCTGTACTTACACAAGTAACTCGTTCACATCCAGGCTAGCACCCCCAGTGGTGATGTCACACCAATGACAAAGTTTGGGGTTTTTTGATTTGGGGTGGGCTGGGGTTTGGGGGGGGGGGCGGTAGTGCAGGGAGAGGAGCGTTAGGACAATGCTGAGTATTTCAACTACGTATACAGAGGTTTCTATCAAAAGAAGGACTCTGTGCAACATTAGAGGATTCCCCAGCACTGTTTCCCACTCAACACAGAGACACAGAGCAGGTGGGAAAAGGCTAGGTAAGAAGAAAAACACCCCTCTTCTGATTTAGAGGTAGCTTCTTTTAGAAAGCTGAGGAGGAATTAGACAGCTCTAATTATAAAATATCTCTATCGAGAACAATACTTCAATCTTCTTTGCACAAAGACAGAGCAATGCAACACATCTCAATGAATTGGGAAAGATATACTTGCTCAGTTTGAAAGCTGAGCAAGGGTTATCTTTATCTGCAAAGCTCTTATCCAGATTTGAAATAAAATAAGAGAGACCTGCAAAGCTCTTTGCTATTAACCCCCGTCCTGGTTTCAGCTGGGATAGAGTTACATTTCTTCGTAGTAGCTAGCCCGGGCCATGTTTTGGATTTTTGCTGGAAACAGCAGTGATAATATGGAGATGTTTTAGTTGTCGCTAAGTAGCACTTACACTGGTCAAGGACTTTTTCAGCTCCCCGTGCTCTGAAACTGGGGAGTACACAAGAAACTGGGAGGCGACACAGCCAGGACAGCTGACCCAAACTAACCAAAGGGATATTCCATACCACATGACATCATGCTCAGTATATAAAGCTGGGGGAAGAGGAAGGAAGGGGGGACATTTGGAGCGATGGCGTTTGTCTTCCCAAGTAACCGTTACGCGTGATGGAGCCCTGCTTTCCTGGAGACGGCTGAACACCTGCCTGCCCATGGGAAATAGTGAATAAATTCCCTGCTTTGCTTCTGCGTGCAGCTTTTGCTTTACCCATTAACTGTCTTTATCTCAAACCATGAGTTGCCTCACTTTTACTCTTCTGATTCTCTCCCCTGTCCCACCAGGGGGGAGTGAACGAGCGGCTGTGTGGTGCTTGGTCCTCCCCAAACCACCCAAATTCCTATAGCTTATCCTCTGCAAAAAATACTGTCAAAAGTTGTACCAGTTACCAGATTTCTTTCCTTGTTAGCGTACAGAGACCTACTCTTCTAAGAATGCCAATACTACCAGATAATCAGAGCCAGTGGTCTTGTAACTTGGCATCAGTCCCCCCATAGTACTCCCTTCTACCCCTCCTTATTGCACAGCACCAGAAAAAGCAGATGGAGAGTCTCTTTCAGGAACATCACATGGCCAAGACCTCATAGTTACAGTATTACGCAAACTAGAAAGTCCTAATTTTTAATCTTGAACCCCAAAACATTCCTTCATGAATAACATTTTTTGTGCAGGTATTCCAAGCCAATGAAACAGCTGAAAAAAAAGGTAGTGACTGAATTATAAGCTATATAGGCAAATGAAGCCATCCCAGAACTTCGAGAATCCAGGATGTTTAATATCACAAATACATTGCATGCAACAATGTTAAGATTTCTACTTACTTCCTCATTAAATAATTTGCTAGTTTCTTTTTTAATAGGGTCTATAAGTTGGACCTGGCCTGCAGAGAAGCCCACTAGAAGAGACACACTTTCTGCTGTGGCTGTTAAGTGATTGAAGTCATGGCATGTAGGTTGTGTTCCTTTGTATATCCTTTTGTCTATTGGTTTACTCAAGTCCGCAGCCTGCAAAGAGAGCAAACAGAATTAAGAGTTTATCACAATGTGTGCATACAAACAGTTGTATTTGCAAATAATAATGTCTGTACTAAGCAACAATTTATGCAGTCACAAACCGCTACTTTAAAAGCAGCTTTGTATTTCTCAAAGACTTCCAAGATGTTGTCAAAAGGTTTATATTTTCATATAATGCAACACTTGTGTTTTTCAATTTTGCTAAATACTATGCCTACTCCAGCCTTTGCAACTACATCACGTGACAAACCAACAACCACCATTCAGTAACACAAAGGCTCCAGTGAGTCCTCAAGATCAACCTATTCCCAGAAGGCTCCTCCTGCCAGAAGAGGCATTCCATCACACCAAGACAAGATATCGTCTACTTTTCTAGTAGCAGCTTTCTCAATATTGAGTACAACCAATTTTGGATTAAAAATAGTATATTCTCAATCATCTGATAAAAAGGATAGAGTTACAGTACAAGAATAACAGGCAAACATACAATATTGGCCTCAAAAAAAAAATTATCAACTACATCAGCTACAGCATTTTCTAGGAACACTGACTCAAGATGCTGATACTGTGGTTATAGAACACATTTTAAGCCATTAAGCTACAAAGTATTGTGCTTCTGACACTGAACATAGAATCCAAATGCAGCCCAGACAAAATAAGTGCTAACAAAACTGAGGAACTTCAGTATAAACAACTGAAGATCAGGCACTAAAGTGTCAGAAGAAACAAAAGGAGCAGAAAAGCAATTTAAAGTGCTCTTTCAGTTGTGTAACCCATGTTTATCCCCATATCACTTCTCAACAGACAACCTAATCTTTCATCATCCAGAGATGAAAACCCACATATTTAATATGCAAGATCATACACCAGGGTCGACTTTTTAAATTATTATTATTTTAAACTCCCTATTTACTAGGTTCTGAGTCTGTAATTATAAAGCTGCAGATACTCAACAATATTACAGACCTGAGATGTAGCTGTGATTTGGGGCTTGGACTCTAATTTTGATATATACTTTTTCAGTATTTTTAGTCAGAGGAAATCGGGCCAACAATGTAAGAAATATAACTTCTTTGAGGAAGAGGACAAGCTTCACATAAAAGAAAATTGTTCCAGTGTATTAAACTCTCAAGGATGAGGTCTAAATAGCAGCAAATCCTTGGTGTGCATGGAGCTATACAGACAAAATCTAGACCTGTCAAGCAGGGAAAATTCTTAACTAGCTACACAGTGAATCACGTCAGGTGAGCCATTTCCAAGGCAAATTTAACTACAGGATATGCATGATAAGCATATATACACAACAGTATTAAAGTTGCACGTATGTTTTGCAGCATATATTATAAACCAGTTTAATCAGGTGGATGGTCTCCTGGTTGAAAATTCAAAAATATGAGATGATGTATTTCAACTTCTAAAGTCAGCAGATTAAAAAGTTATTCTCCAGAGCCCAGAGATCCATTATAAACTAAAAAAGATTATTAGCAATACCTCTTCAAGGAGAACTTAAATAGAATACTAGCTCCACTGGGAGATCATAGGATAAGGCGCATGCCTACCAAGGAGCGTTCACAGGAACATATAAACCTGTAATTTGAATTTGAAAGATTAAATCCTAGAGGCCACGCAGTTCTCTCTCATATTGTGCAAGATTCCCTTGTCCTGTATCTCTACAAAATAATATCAAGGGATAACTCTCAAAATTGAGGTAGCATTTCTACCTGGAAGACCATTCTACAGAAACATCGATGCATCCCTCCGTACCTCGAAGAAATGCAGAGTTAACAAGGTATCACATGTCTCTCCTCTCACCTATGAAACTCAAGGGTACATCCTCTGGACAAAAGTTCCAGCAGGACCCAATGACTAAGAAGGACAATCCCTTTTAAAGTAAACAGAACTCCACCTGAATCATGCTTGCTGATCAGAGAACCATAGGCTCGCCCAGCCAGCAGAAAACACAGATATTCCCAGCTGGTTCTCCTTTTGAATCCACACTATTTTTTTAAGCAGCAAAGAATCAAGAGGCAGCTATTTTCAGATTGGAACTTGGTCTTTTGTCTGGTTGAGGTTTTGTATCACTAGCTTTTGTTTTTACTGTCCGACAAATTTGGTGTGACTGAAGTTCCCCATCTTCTGAAATTATGTGATAGCAGATCTAGCAAGACATGAAATTCTGGTAAATTAAATCTAAGCACTGACTTCACTGTGCTTGTTCTAGCTGTTCTCTGGGAACCAGATGGCAGTGACAATCTGTCCGAAGTTAAATGGAGTATAAACAAACTAATTCAATCCAGAATTACCAGGCTTCTACTGACAGGGATGCCCCGCCTTTTATTTACATGTGGCTAGTGTTTTCAGTTATAATACAGCTGTCTCACAGAGGTAAGTCAAATCTACAAGCACAAAGTACTCTTTTGGTCTTAATCTCCCTTAACTGAAAGACAGGGTAGAATCAATGAGCATAAGAACTAGGAGACATTTTCTTTATTTCTGCACAGCTGAAGGTTGCTATTGGATTTTGGTAGGAACAAGAAAAGAGCTTACTCATAAAATTCAATCATGCCTGGGACTCAGCATTTTATTAGCTCACCACCAAGTCCATTTGCAATAGCTATTTTGTGGAAGATTTGATTCTCAGGAAACAGCTTTTACATGAGATCTGAGTTTACAACTGTCAAATCCTAGGATATGACACAGTATTTACATCGCCTTGTTCAGTGAAATTCCCCCCTCTCAGGAGAATGGTGATGTATTTTTAAAGAGAACCGAAAGATCTTGGGATTAAGTGTTACCAAACATGGAGGCTAAAAGCATAGGATCAGGCACCCCGACCTCTGCTAGAGCTGGTAGCAAGCTACTTGCATGCTTCCTGTCCCAGTTCCTTTTAATATTTTCTTCTGAAAACTCAGCATTATTCCACACTGTCCACCTTGAGAAGCTTACTTCATTGTGGGTGATTCACAATGAGAGCAACACTTTGTAATTAGATCCTAAGTCTAATAATGACTGAAAGAAGGTTGGGGCATCTAATGCAACATTAAGAATCAATACCATCCTCCCTTTGAATAAAAATCTGTGCAAGCCATTGAAGTACATCTTCACTAATCAAGACTCTGGTATTAGCACTTGGGCCAACTGATACCTGTGTCAGAAGTCTGCTCCTTCCATCATACAGTGATATTTCAAGTACCCCTTGGGCAAAGGAACAAGGAATAATGGTTATCAGACAAAAAGAAGAGGAAGAACCTTACACATCACCTGTCTAAAGTCAGCGATGCAGCTGAACAAAACAGGTGTACCTCGGACATCAGCAGCGTCCAAGTCCTGTCTTTGAACAGATTAAAACTCTCTAGAGAACCTTACACTTACAGAATAAAAATTGTCCAGTTTGCCATTTAGTTTTGTGATTAATCTGTACTCTAGAAACAAAAAGTGAACCACGTAACTGTTTTAGGGACTTCCTAGTCCCATTCAGTTAACTCTCACAGTATGCTGTTTTAGCAGAACTACCCCCACTCTGCTGGGGTAGGGAGAAAAAAAATGAAAGTCTAATAGTCTAGCCATTGCCCATTCACCCTGAATCATGACTTCCAGCAGAAAGGTCGTCAAGTGGAACACCTTAACCACAGCTTTAAGAACCTAAACAGTAGGAAGAAAATGGGGAAAACAAAAAAATCCATTACTTAAGTCTGAAGAAAATATTTAAGTTTTCCAGATTCTGCTGTTTAAAATGTCTGATTAGGTTGGGGATCAATAACCTCTGTTCTGTAGCTATATGTAATTCTAGGGTCAAAGCCAGATTAATAACTGTGCAAGATTCATTCTTTTTAAGTACTATTGATTTGAGACTTAGAGCTTTCATACTAAGAATCCCCAAACAGTGAATCACATTATTTCAAGTCCGCATTTAATCACGCTCCTTGACAGATGTGATTTCTTCCTGTATCTTTTCTTTTCCTAACTTACATCTGCAGCCTTCTGCAAATTTTAGTTGAATGAAATGTATCATAGATGCTACATTTCCTTCCAATGTAAAAAATATCTGAGATCAGAAAGGAAAGGAGTTATTTTATTAATTTATCTCAGATGAATTCAACTTCAGTCATCAAAATGCTTCCCTCAGATACTTAGTAGTATTTAATACCATATTTGCCAGGAGACTGGCTTTTTGAATGGGTCATAGCTGTAAGTGAGATTGAGAAAGAATATTAGGTCTTTAAGCCTGGAAGTGAGGACAAGCATTTAATAAAATTTTTACTTCTAAAAATCCTCTTAAGAAAATCTCTCTTGTCCAGAGAATTAATTGATCTTGAATGGCAGATTATAGAGTGGCTATGTATGTAGAGCTCCAGTGCAAAATAAAAGACACAAAGAACCAAGGCATTATACTGTTGAAAACAATTTCCTCAGCATTTCTGGAGCTTGGAATTAACAACTTATTACCCTTAGCTTGGTATCTCTTCAATACCTTGCTGTCCAGGGATTTAATGGCCCCTGGTCTATAAAGAGAACAATTTGAGAAAGCTGTGCTTGTTATAATGCTATACAAGTAACATGAGAAATCAACTCTTATAATTATTACTCAGTGAACTTTACTGACCTTCACAGATGCTCTTTAAATCCTAGGTGAAAAAAAGAGGCAAGGTAAGCCTTGCGGTAGCACTTTGCCCTACAGTATCCCCTAGTGAGACAGGCAGGGTCTGCCAGGATAGACTCGCTAACTGTACTAGCCAAGTACAGGGAAAGCTAAACCGGGAGGGCCCTTACAGCTTGTTCACTGTTCCTCCAGGTCTGTGCTGGTCTCCCTCTCCTTCCTGCAGAGCTAGCGGAAGGACAGAGAAAGTTGAGGAACACAGCAAGCAAGCTGAGTTATCCTAGGCACTTCTGTAGAATTTTCTGGCAAACACTGCTCATTTTTTCTGCACACAAGTGTTTCTGCCAGAAATACTAGCTTCAATACTTCACACTGGAAATCCCTCTAATTACTTTATTATCAAAGGAGTAGATTTCCAGATTTTTTTCAGTAGACCCCAATACAGCCCACTTAATATTAGCAATAGAATAATTTATAGTTAATTCACTGTTGCTTCAGGCTGGTCTTATCTCATAGCTGACCCTGCTTTGGGCAGGAGATTTTAGAGCCTCTAGTCTAAGGTCCATTCCAACCTGAATAACCATGAGATCCTAAACACAGGATCAACCAAAGCAGCAGCAACATAGCCACTCCCAGCTTACTTACAGGTCTGGTTTATGTCATAAAGGAACTTTGTGCAGGAAGAAAACTACAGGAACAAGTCTGTTGTCTTTCCCTATAAAGACAACTGATGTAGACCAAAGTTCTGCTTAATTTATGAGATACACAACGGCAAGCCCAGGCAATGCTTCCTGTGACTGTAAAGCCCTAATAAAACACACTTCAGTGCAGTTGATAGTGCCATAGCCAATCAGTAATACACTGGCTTCTACAAACCTAACTGCATGTAAGCTGACAGACTGCTGACTAATGGCCTTAGCTTTTTCGGTAGAAAGTTTAAGGTCTAGCAAGAACTCAAATCAGTCCCAGGATCTCTTCAGACTCAACAGCACAAATGTTTCATGCAGCGTACAAGTGAACACACATTCAGGGCCACTTCAGAAGCCCCTAGAAACTAGTTTGAAAGCTTCTGGGAACACTTAAACTAAAACAAAAAAAGTGTAAGTTTTATTTAGGATTTTATAAAAAGCAGCAGACAACCACCATTTGTAAAGTTGCCCTATTTATACATAGCTACAATAGGTTTCTTAATGATAAGGACAGTTTCTTAAATAAGTAAGAGCGGCTTTTTCCATACTTAAGTGATGTGCTTAGCTTTCAGGGTTGCATAGTAGGTGTTTTGTCTGTACATATAGACTAGTTTTAAGAGTCTCCTAAACCATGCAAAGCCATTAATGCCAGGGAAATTTTAGGTCTTTATTTTGCAGCATTACATTCAATACACCCGCTTTATATTAAAGTCGCATTTGTAAACCTTAAGGAAACTTATTTCATTTTTAGTTTTGCTTTGAAAATTTGGCTGAACTTTTCACTCTCTGAATTGAAGCACCAATAGCTTAACACTCGCAACAGCACAGCCAGTGCCAGATTTGCTGCCAATTAACATAAGGGCAAGTATGAATGAACACTAAAAATAAGCACACACATTCACTTTCCCTTATTCCTTTCTAACTGAAGACAAGAGAACCTGAGAAAGGGATTAAAGTTGCACTGGGCAACATGAATTCTGAAAATTAAAAACTAAGCAATTGGCAAAAAAAATAATTAGCATGCAGGAAAAAAAAAAGAATCCGCTACTTTTAACATACTGCTTCAAAGACCTTCCATCAAGGTATCTCTCCATAGCTTCGTTTCTCTAGGAACTCCCCAGAAAGTGTAGCTGCCAATTCATGCCAGTTTTACTTTCAGAAGTCTTAAGATTCTGATCTTCGAGATATGATCATTATTAAATTGGCTGCAGTGGCATATCTTCTGATGTACTTTTTTGAATACATTAATATTTTAAATGATCTCACTTAAAGTTTAAAATGATTTGCCTTTATACCTGCTCCCAACAAAAGCATTTCAAGATTTATTTCCACTCAATAGAATGTTTACCATCCTGAACAACACTGTTCCTCATAAATGGGTTCCTGTATCTTTGCAGAAGGTTTTTTTATAAGTTACAAAGCACTTGATTAAATGCTGAACAGGAACACTTAAGGCATGTGACAGAGTTTCTAGGATACTGTATAAGAACAGCTCTGTTAGTAAAACAGGGACACCAAGTAATTTTATTTAACCTAATTTTTTTCAAGTGTTCCACACAATTCATCCATAACAGTCTTAAAGATCAACTTTGTACAGAGCTACTTGCAAATTCGGGAAGCTACTTAATATTCTTCTCCCTTCTAGATTTAACTTCCACTTGGGGCCATACAAGACATACATGACTTTTGAAAGGGAGAAAAGCATTACTTAACAAGATTTCAGCATTTATTCATACAGCAGACAACTACGACCGCAGACATTAAGATAAAAGTTCTAGTCCAGACAACTGGACATAAATCCATATTTAGGTAAAGATCATTTTAGTTTTCTGAAGCATCCGACAAAATAATCATATTCTGTTTCCAGAAGAATTATTCTAAGCACTCAGAGCAAAGCATATGCAATGGTTTGAAATAAATCTAGGTAATATTAACTGAACCCATCATTATATAATTGGCAAGATCAAGAAAGTAGATGTGAACCCATAAAGAACATGCATAAGTGACTGTCTGATTTACAACTTACCATAACAGTGTTAACTCCATTTTAGTAAGGCTATAAACCAAAATATTTATCTAGTTACAGTATAGATAACTTCCAATGGGATGTGCTCATCTAAGGCAAAAGCACCAGTCTACCAATAACTCTAGAAAAAGTAGGCATTTTTATTTAAAAATAGTTCAAAAACCCAGAACAGTGGACTCCCAAAAAAAGAAAAAACCCTTTTTTGTTTGCAAATCCCCGTTTCACTTCACAGGTGCATGTAGAATCAACTTACCCTTTGTTTCTCTGCAAGACTGGGTAAATCGCATTAAAGTAGGACGGGAATGTTAACACAGTTGAACTACTGTAGGCCAGGGAGGTTGAGGGAAAGTCAAACAAGGTTTTGAACCCCTTCACACAAAAAAATACCTCCTCTGTCTTCTGAGCAGAGAACACTGCTGCTGCCTCCATATGTCACAACCCACAGAGGTCTCAAGTCACCGAAATTGCTTCTCCAGAAACTTAAAACATTTTCAGTTCAATATATTACATATTTGGTAAAATTTACACTGTGACAATGGCTCCTTTTGAGCGGAAGACCAAAACATACAACTCATGACAGAGCTGTCCAAAGGGCCAAGTCACACCCAAACTGTTCTAATCAACTGACCACAACCTTCAGCACAGCTCTCCAGAACAAGTCCTGGTCAGTCCTGAAAAGGTCTGTGAGCAGTGCTTAGCATCTCCGAAAGAAACCGAACAGTCTGCTCACCCCAGGAAGTAGACTGGAAGCACTCCAAGTAACTCGAGTAATCTTCAGCTGCACTATAATCAGATCACTATAACTTCAGGGAAGTGACAGGACATTGTAACTTCATGTTTCAAAAGGTGTTTGTTTCTACATATTTAACAAAGTTTATTAATAAAGAAAAACTGCCGCTTTCCTCCCTAGAAGTGCTCCAATCCTTTACATCACACTGCACAATACTGTTTTACTATGGTACAGAAAGAGCACAGAGCTTTACATTGTTCTTGAGCATCTAAACAATCACTCAGAAATCCACACTGAAAAACAGCTAGCAAAAGCAGTATTTTACAGTTCCTTTTGCAAAGTTCACCTTACTGTGGGTGTCAGTTAATGACATGATCAATTCAGATAAAAATTGAGACTTTTACTTCAGTGTTATGTACTTGGCCACACTAAATCCGTAAACAGGCTGCTTAAACTCAAACAACTCTGAATATAGTCACTGTATCACACTCCCAACAGACATGAACTGATTTAGATATTCTATTTTGGTTTAAGCAATTAGTTGCCTTTTTTTTTTTTTAATAAGAAGGGAAAAGAAGCCATGATATCAGTATTATTGTCTCTTCCCAGTTGCTGGTCTACAGAATCTTGGCTCAACTGTAGCTCAGCCTGCTGGATAAAAACCTCTCCAACAGAAACCTAATTCAGAATCACGTATGTTCTGCATGCGGTGCAGACACCTTCCTCCTCTTCTCCCCCTACTCAGCTCTTTTTAAGGATATATGTAAGAGAGAGATCTCACTGTGCAGTTTTAAGTTCAAAACAATGATCTCTCAGGGCTATTAATAAACCATGGGTGACAGGTCACATTTTTATACTCGTCTTTCCATCACTGGCTTAAAAATTAAGACACAGATTTAACAAGTCATGGCACATACATATTGGCACATGCAGAACTGGACCACAATCCAACACTTTTTACTCCAATACCATTTTTTCAAGAGTGGGCATAACATGTTCCAGAGGTAATCCGAAGAAGTTAGCTGCATTAATGGATTATTGTCCATCCTAGATTTCTTTCAGGAAGACATTTAAACTGCAAATATGCATGTTTAATAACCCTTTACAGGATTTTTTTTTTTAATTAACTACTGCATGGTATTGCATATGTTGCCAGATTTTAACACCCACTTTCTGATCATTATTTACTTAGATGTCTGAAGCAAGACATTCTGATAAAGTCAAATATGTAGGAAAAAAAGTATCAGGTTCTGAATTTTGTTCCCCTCTGATTTTACAGAATACCTTCTTTTTCCCAGGAGGAGACAAAGATGTCTAACATTCCTTATATACACAGCACTTATATTGCTTACTAGAATAAGCAGCCACATCCTTTTCAGTATTTCCATGAAAGTTTTCAGGTATCACAATTTTCACCATTTCTCTGAATCTCTTTGTAATAATCTTTTTTTTTTTTTTTCAACCTGTATGAACGTTTACAGAGCTACGGATTTATACAATGCAATATGATTTCCTCCATTCTTGTTTCCAGTATTTTTCCCCATTCCATCTGTTACAATAAAGAAAAAATTAGGACTCAAGTACTGATCAATTCAGGTAGCAATCCCCTCTTTTTATGCAGTTGTTCCAAACTGACTCAAATTTTTTTCCTCCAGTGTGCGCCGCCAAAAGATTAGTGGGAACAAACACTCCCGTTCATTCACCTAACAAAATTGCATCTCCCAGGTTTCTTACAATTGCCTCTTGCCTTGACAGAGAGTTACGTCAGTCCACCTTAAATTTCTCCTGCTTTTCTCCTTTATTTCTTACAGATCTACCTCAGAACTATACATTACCGTATGTTAAACTTAGTGGGGTGAAAGCTATTTGAAGTTTTTACTGTGGCTAATCACTGGCACAGTTCATCACTTCCTTTGAATTAAACCCTAGTATAATTTTCCATATGTTTTCACATTCTACTTTTTTTTAACTATGAAGTGATCAGTAAGTCCTTTTTAAAGAGGTCAGCAGCACAGACTAACCTGTAATTCACTATAACAGTTACTATTTGTAACAAGTCTGCAGCTCAGCCTCTTTACACTTAAAACTCACGAGAACTCCTGGACACCGTTTCAGCCCAATACTGAACTGCTTGTTCCATCACCTCCAACACTTCATGTTCCAGTAACACCACTTCCTAGTTATCACATCATCAAGCCTTCCTTCCCAAGATACTATGCGCTATAAAGGCAGAGGCAAATTAATCATAGTTTCTCAATGATAACCTAAACTGCTTTCCCTTAGTGTCCAACTATCTAACATAATCTCAGATTATGCAATGCATAAAGTGATGAGGTTGAGTCACATGTCAGGGTAGGTGCACATAATCTCTATGTCCAGCTACGACTCTAGCCTCAATCTTCAGGAAGTTTATAGAAGTAGTGCCTCTCTCAAGCCTTTCTATATAACAGCTTCCCCTTTGGGGGATGAGATTTTGGAAAAGATGCATGTAAATACATATACTAATTTACATTCAGAAAGAGAAAAGTAACTGCATGATTTGCATCTGACCACACCTATGGAAAACTGTACAGCAAGTCACCTGCAAAAATATCAAATTTTGCCACAATATACTGGCAGGACTGCAATATGAAATACTGTGTTCACAGACAGTTCAAAGATGGCTGATTAAACAGAAGACCATCAAAATGAGAATCCCTCCATTAAAACACCAACATTTAGATCTTTGTTACAGTTAGCAAGCCTTAAGACAAAAAACTGTGAGAAAGTGAACTACATACTTAAAGATCTTTAACATACACAAACCATTAAATATATAAAAATTATGTATATATGATCTCACACATAATTATTAACATAGACAAATCATTATATACATGCACACACACAAAATACTAGTCACATCTGTTAAACAAGACATGGCACACTTGTCATCCTTGATTACAGTACTTCGGTAATTTATCTGTCTCCAAGAGGCTATTCTATTCACTCAATCCCCTTACAGTTAGAGGGCAAGCCAACAAAGAACGTCACTCTTCCCTGCTTGTGAATGTTTACTGCTTTGTGCAAAAACCTGAACTGGCAATTAAGATTTGCTTGCTAAAAAAGGATTTTAAAAGAGTATTCTTTGGAAAAGGGACTCTAATAAATTATAAACAACTACATTTGTTCTCCAAAGGGATTATTTCAGTTTACAAGTTTTCTTTTGTGTATCTTAGTTTCCAAACTTTGGCATGAATCTCCTACTGTGTTTGCCATGGTAACCAAGCAGCCTGAGCCTCTACTTGAAATTCTGTTTAACTGTTTAGTGCTGTATATTGATCAAGATACATTAACATCCTAATGTTCTCCAAAGTGTGAGGCAAAAAATTCTCATACTGGAGGAACCACCTTATTCACTATTACAAACCTCAAAGGATTTTTGCTGCTGTTTGAGATGGGAGCGCAATGGGGAAACTTCATCACCAAAGATGTGCATAAATAGTGACCAAATAAAGAGAATGCACTCAGATGTGAGGAACAAGGTACATTCACTGTATAAGGAGCTACGCTAGAAAAGCAAAGATTCTCTATCTGACACCACCTTCTCTCCTGTGAATCAAGACTTTGCATTCACAGCAGAAAAGAAAATTTGTTCCAAGAGTGGATTTAAAATGAGAAAGATAGTTTCCATACATTAAAGCTTGTATCCTGGTGGAAAACCATTCTGTTCTGCTGCAAGAGGGGCCAGGTAATTGGCTAACTTAAGTTCTAGGATTAATATTAGCACGGCAAAGCCAAACCACAGTTGCTAGTTTTTCTTAGTTTCCACTTTGAAGACAGGTCTTTCTTCACTCAGCTCAGATACACGATCATGAATACGAAAACATCCATTTTAAGCACACGGAATCTTTCCTAATTCCCAGAAAACGTACCAAATACCTCAGCATACCAAAATGTATATAGAGGTAAATAAAGAACAGATTAGGAGAATTTGAAACATAAAAAAAGGTGTACTGCTTAGTTTTTTTGAGCCTCACTACCCCATATGATAAAAAACAAGTAGTGAAGGTTAGCTCGTCACCTCTTTTTATAATAAATTAGTGCACCCACTGTTACCTGATATTATTCAAGAAAATCTCATCCTTTGCTCATGCTTAGAGATAGGATGAAATAGTTCTGACCTTCAATGCCTGCTGTATTCAATGCAGACTTAAAATACTGAGAACCACCCCCAAGAAAAATCTAAAAACCAAAACAAAACCCCCTGAAGCTTCCTTACAAAACTACTGAGTTACTGTTACCATAAAACATTGCAGATACCATGGAAAGAGCACACTCAGTCAGCTGCACTTCCATTCGTTCTTTGGACTTCAGTCTCTCCAGCGCCAGCATCTTGCACTTCATTTCCTCTTCTATATCTAAAAGCCAGTAAGGTAGCCTCACTGGGTACCACACAGATAGTTGGATCTGTATCACTATAAACACTTCCTTCATTCTGTTCACCTAGCTCACCTCTAAGAAGTTTCCAGATAAAATGCTCTGTCTCTTCTTAAAGTCTGTCTGTACTTCCCACAGAGTCTGTAGCTGACACCACAGTAATCAACATTATGCCCTGGTTATCTTTTCAGTTTTATGGCTGAAGCAAAAATTTGCTAACTACGTATTTTTTCGATTAAGTTTCACTTCAGTTACTGTTCTGGTATCAGCTTGTTCTCCTTACAAAGTACTCTGATTATGAGCAGTGATGCCTACCAATAATATATAAATATATAATTATGAGAATTTCACCACCATGTACATGCTATTACTTCTTTGTCCCAACCTTACAAATTCAAATATCGTTTCCAAAACCACTCCTAGAAAACTCCAACCTGAAGCTCTCTTCTCAACAGTTGCCAGTCCTTATAATCAATAAAATTTGTAAAACGGCACCAAGAACTAAGCATTTTAATTCTCTCCCCATTTCAGAACAGAATGAGTTTAAGGTTCTAGAACTCCTTCACTTAAAATATTTATATACCAATCTAAAATTGCTGGTTCATAAAAGGATGTGAATATAAGTTATAATTCTCTCTTACCACCAGAGTATTACACTAAAAAGGCTGAGCACCTGAACTTCAAATAAAGCCGCTTATGTAATACGTTACACAGTAATGTTTTCCTTCAGCCTACACCAAAGGGAGAAAATGCTTTATTTTAAGCAAAACAAACTAGACACAGAAGTCTCAGTTTTAGCTTTTGAAATTCAGAGGTAGTAAAGTCACTTAAAGCAGTTGAGAGCTCTTCAGGATTTCTTTAGTTATTGTGGTGGGATGGTTTTTTGTTGTGTATAGGGTGGTTTGTGTTTTGTTTTTTTTTGTTTGTTTGAGTTGGGTTTTTTGGCAGGGGGTCAGTAGTACTCTTGAATGTTTTTCTCTACATAAATACAATCAAGAATAAGCCTTAAGAAAATACCTGCCTGTCACTGGAGTCACTGGCAGCCAAAAGCTTTTAGCAGAAGTTTCACTGTTAGCAACGTGATGAATTAAAAAGCAACTGTTTTCAGAATACCAGAGAGCACCAAATATTCACAGGCATTGAATAAAGCTCATGCTGCAAGAGTCCTTACGGAATGTCACATATTGCGTAATGAATGTATCACCTGCAAAGCTTGAAATGCAAGGAAGCACATTTTAGTCTCAATTTTCTCAGTTCTTCAAAAGTGAAGTGTACTATAACAATTATCTCTTTCTTTAACCACACTTAATTATTAAGTTCTACACCGTTCACTTAAGATTTATGCTTAGATAACCATAACTCCTTTCTCAACAGTTACAGTCTAGTAAGTTATAACAGATTCATAGCTCTAAAGTAAGAACTAATACTTATCTCTCCGATCTCCTCCTTGTTCCTTACCCTCCAGTGGATCCTTTCATTTCCTCCTACACCTACAGTCTAGTCACACTGTTGCCTACACTTATAATCAGTCCTTTCTCACCTGTTTTTAATACTGAACAGGGCACAATTCAGATGAGCTGAATAAATATAAGATAACTATACTACATGTAGAAAAACTATAATAATGAAAACAGGTATGTAAATATCAAATGGATTCCAAGTAAAACCACACATTCTGGCACAATTCAGCAACTGTTCTCTTTCAGTTCAGGGGCTCAGCTGGGACACTTCTCAAACACTTAAGTTACTTTCACTGGGAAATTGTTTAAATTGGCTCAGCTCTAAGTAAAACTGGTTAGAAAATTATACCTGTTAAATGAGTGTCACCTTTTAAATTAATACTGGTAGGCTGCTTTTAGATGGCTCTCAAAACATGGAACAAGCTGGCAACATTGCACTATTTAGTGATAGCATCATCTCCAAGTCATTCATCTCCTCCTTTTTTGCACACACAAAAAAGCTACCTGACCTGTTGGACTAGTGTTCTAGTCAGTCACACCTTCAAAACAATTTCTTTCACTTCAGCTTCAAGTTATCTTTTTTCCTTCTCGAAAACATTGGTATGGTTTTGTTATGATACCACAAAACTGCACTTTAACAATAAATGCACACGTAGTACAATAGCATCCTTTGAGGCTGGCTGCACATACAGCTTGCCAGAGACAGGACTGCTGCTTTTGTTGGTTTTTTGTGTTTTTTTTTTTTTTTTTTTTTTCAAGTGATCAGACATCCAAAGTATCCTCAAAATACATCACAGAAAATTAATTCCCTGTTGAAAGACTAAGGCTGCTATAGCTTCATCACTGAAGTTGTTCAAATTTCATTTCTTCTAACTTTAAAAAGATCAATACACAGTAACACTCAAAAGTTGGCTTTACAAGTGTGTTTTATGGCATACGACCCCAACAGCTGCAGTCCCTTGAAAATACCCTAATCTTTTCCAGTTTTAACAGTGAAGTTTAAAGTAAAACATTCCTCTCTTTAAGGATATTCAGAAGAATTAAAATAAAATATACAGAGACTTTGAACGTCCAAAGAACAAATAACCAAAAGTCTGACCCATTCAGGGAATCAGCATTAGGACTAAACTTTATTGATTTATTTGAAATTTGCAAGCTACTATATGATCATTACTATTAAATTACAGCAAGTTCAGTTTCACGTAGACTTGCCAACAGGCAGAAGTGAAGTATAAATTCACACTGCATAATAATATATCCAGTATAGCTCCATTATACTATATAACTTATTGGCAAGTAGTAGTACATTGAGTTTCCACCAGCCTACCACCCTGGTATTTATCTTTGAAAGTTTCCCCATCCCCTTTTCAGCACATAAGAGGAAAAGTTATTTCTTTAGGAGGGGGAGGAAAAAAAAAGGCAGCAGCCAAATATCTCAGGATTATCCGTTGCTATAACAAAACAATGTTTTAGCCCAACAGTGTAAATTCACTGCTTGTAAGAAAAAATTATCTGTTACAGAAAAGCCATCTGAATAATTGTACCCTGCATTGCCCTGTTGCTATAGAAACTTATTTCACTGTAGCAGTTAATTGTTAATCAATTTATATTTTTTCATTACAAAGCTCAATAAGAGTCATATACAACATAGTAATGTCTGTCCAGCAAGTCAAAATTATGTCTTTTCTGGCTACTGTTGGTTTTTGCAAGTCCTACAGGAAAGCCGTACATTTTTGATACAGTATTTTTATTAAGCCCATAACTCCAACGTGTTGCAGCATGTTAACAAAATATTACTAGAACAAAGCCCTAATTACTTTTGTACTAAAAATAAGATGTAACTGGCTGTTACTCCAACAGGCCCAGAACAGTCTTACGGAAGTTATGTGAATAAATTGACTAAATCTATAACCTATGTTCCAAAACCAGAATGAGGCCCATTGGTTTATGCTTCTTGTGGTCATACTTAGTAACAAACAGATGAAATAGCATATTTGCCTTAACTCTTGTCCTGAACTTGTTAATTTGCAATGCATCTTCCTTCTGGGGCTGAAGACATTTCATAACAACCCAAGCCAGCTAGGAAAAAAGCGTTACAGAACAAGAATAGGATCACAGAATAGAAAACAAATACCAAGGACCAAATCCCTGACAGAGATACACTGCAGTGAACTCAGATTTCCCACAATCCCATTCGTACAAGGTATAGGATATCACCTAGTCTGTGAACCCGAATCCCACTTCCAAGTTTTAGAGCAAAAGGCAGCATGTTCCCAATTTCAGCACTAGATCTCCCAATAGCCTTATTTTAAAGTAAGCAAAGTATTAACATATTTTAATAGTAAGTGCTGACAGTTTCACTGGTTCAGATATTATGTGAGAAAAAAACACAACCTTTTGCCTGATATTAATCACTTTCTTTAAAAATTACCATTAAAAGGCTAGAAGGATTTTATGTACTAAATGGTCACATAACATTGTCTCGTCAGGAACAGGAGGGAGTGATCAGACTATTGTTACCTACTGATCTTGCTGCAGACAGTAATGCTGGCTGCTGAGTAACAGCCTGCATCTTAAGCATTTGCTGAAGGTCCTAACAGAAGCCTATATGAGGACACAGAACTGAACAGTTAGGGTACTGACAGAACACACCCAGCTATTAAATCATCCCTCCCATTGATATGGACATACTAATACTGTACATGCTAAGGATTTCTGCAGTCAAAAATAATCATACCTTTAACCAGCACTGGTATCAGTATACTGTTTAAATCTAAATTCTCCTTTATATCAACCTGCACTGGAAGTGCCACACCTGCAAGACACCTACTAATCAGAGATCAGAAACAAAGAAAGTGTTCTCAAATGACTTAAGAGAAAGCACAGCAAAAGCATTTTCTACCATCTTAAGACTGGACTTCTCCGAGCACTGATCTTACCAGCATTCCCCTTTGCCTCTTACATACAAGCAAAGCCTCTATTAGTTTAGGACCAACAAAAAAACCCAATATACAGATCAATGCCAGCGCAATACTTTTGCAAAAGTGGTTACCTGTTGCTCAGAGGGAACAGAGACATGCATACTGTACAGTGCAACACAGAGTTAGAGCAGCTAAGCAAGCTGCATCTAGACTGCTGCAGTAACTTAATTGACAACAAGCATTTTGTTACTCTAACAATGAGGAAAAGCATGAATCATCTTGACCATCACTAAAGGCAGCTTCATCTGGGCATCCAAGCTGTTCAGAACAGCTGTCTGCCCTATCTCTCTGATTCAAAAGTGCTAATGTATGCTCACTCTTAAACCACCCCAGCTCACCCTAGTGGATTTACACAGACATAGAGGCTGCATTTTGGCTAAAATACAAAACTACACTTGAAGAGTCACTTCATCGGCACAGAGTTTATTCTGCCAACCCTTTTAGAAGATAGGAAACACCTGCAGTTCTAAGATGCTGTTCTAGATGAAGTTTCCAAACTACGCATGACAGAAGTTACGGAAGCTATTCTGTATTAGGGACCACAGTTTCACTGCTGAGGCGAGAAAGGCGGGCCATCTTTATGTGTTAAACTGATGTGAACATAACTGGACAGTTTTCTTTAGAGGCAACAGAGCACAAGATCACGTTCTGATGCAACAGCAAGATTTTTGCTAGAAGTCATCTGTTGATATATATAGCTAATGCTATTAAATGGCAATAATTCCCTAGTCAACACAAGCACCTTTCTTTTATAAGCTCCACCCAGTATTTCTGAAAGTCTTTTTTGGGAAAAAAACCCTCCTCCTAGATCAATACATCACACTGAACAG
This sequence comes from Phalacrocorax carbo, assembly GCF_963921805.1. Classification (NCBI taxonomy): domain Eukaryota; kingdom Metazoa; phylum Chordata; class Aves; order Suliformes; family Phalacrocoracidae; genus Phalacrocorax; species Phalacrocorax carbo. The sequence continues at coordinate 26,274,746 of NC_087521.1, read as the reverse complement.
GCACACTTCAAAAAAACCCAAACAAACAGGCAAACCAAAAAAACCCAAACATCTTCGGTCTTTAATAAGCAATAGAGTAGTAATTTGAACTGACACATACCAACACATGCAAGATGGGCTATACCTATAATAAGGTAAGAAATACAGCATCCTGCAGTATACATGGCATCAAACTTCAAAATTGGTATTGCCTAACCATGCAACTATTCCTGCCCTCAAACTATTTTTAAAGATAGACCCTCCTGACACCTTAAGTGCAAACAGGTAGCTACTGTAAGTCTCTGGCCCACTCTCCTATTAAAAAGGCCCAAAGAACAAAACAAAACAAACCCAAAACCCCCAATGTCTAAAAACACTTTCATTTAAAAAGTCTGAAAAATAAATCCAACTGTTTGCTATATAGATCCTAGTAGGAAAGAAAGGTGGAAATTTGAAAGAAAATTCAGACTAAGCTTCTATCTATGGTTTCACAATACAGTATTAAAATTGATTTTTAGACGTAGTATTTGCCTTTCAGACCACTAAATTATGCAAATCCAAACATTTAAACTATAATTTAATTCTTAACACGATTTTTACAAATCTTCCTGTAATACTGAGGACAGTAACTAATAGAAAACCAGAAAAAATCAAGACAACAAAAACAATACTTTACAAAACTTCTGCCAAAATTTCATTTCAGTGATAGCTTCAAACATGTATCAGTGTCATGCTCCAATATCCAACTCAAATCTAAAGAAAACTTGCACAACTTCTACAGAAGTCTTGGAAGAACTGTGACCAAAACAGAATCCTTAGAAATAAATTGTCACAGTTAAAATATGAGACTATGACTTGTAGGATTACATATTTGTTATTGTTACATTTGTAAGTCAGGAAGAGAAGACTTTTTTCATTTATGTTACTCAGATTTACTGAGTTATCATTGTGACTTTGCAGGCTCAACTGTCCTTAAGGCATTGTTTCAATAGTTTATTCCACCAGACTCATGGATTTTTAACAGATAGTTTCAATATATATTGGCACCCATTCAGTCTCCTGTTGTCACTGCTCCCTCTTCCTTTAGTTGAGAGGGAGCGTTAAAGCCACAAACCAGAGTCTTCTCAAAGTTTTATGTGGTATCACTTTCCTGACAAGATGTATGTAAACTTCTGGCAAGATAATAAGAATTACTTTTTTATACTCCCAGGAGACTGAAGATAGTGAAGTTTGTTCATAACATCCAATGTTTTCTCCCTACTCCAGGGCATTTCAAAGTTACAGTTCTTGCTTACACTAGTGTTAGGCTAACATAGCACTTCACATTCTCTAGGCGTACAAAAATTAGGCATTATTAAACCAAGAACTGCATAGTACAGCCACCTTCCAATCCACACAGAATTAAAAATGGAAAAAAATATTCTGTCTTTGACCATTACAGCCACATGAGAACCTCATGATTAACTCATTAAAGACTGAGTATAGTTGGTAAATTAAAACTGAAATCAATTTGCAGAAAGTATCTATTAGAGATCTATCATTCCATTATTAACAGCTTTACTGAATAATGCAAGAGAACAATCCCAATGCAAGTTATGGCACTGTCACTGGAAAGATTTCAACTGTAGCGGATGGTGGTCCTGCCCACAAAGATTACAGGACTATATCTAGTCTACCAACAGTCTGCTAAACAGAAGATGGAACAAGCAAAAGTGGCTGCTTTAAGTTGCAGGGAACAAGAAATGGGAAGTATGTGGATGCTAGAAGATGACTGCATATACATTGGGATTTACAAGTGGGTGAGGTAAGGAAGGAAAAACACTTTCTGAGAAGGACACAACAGAATATTATTACTCTAACACAGTATGGCACATTTAACGTTACTGTTTAGTTTCCTTAAGCTTACTAAGAGCACAGTGGCATTATTAGGCATTATTAGCACTAAATTTTCAAATAGTAATTTGTCCAAGTGTGTCAACTCGGAGTCATGACAACCAGACAGCAAGTGGCCTTTGGATACATGTCCTTCAAAAGAAAGTATTTCAGATGGTTCCCTTTAGCCAGAGAACTACAATACCACCTCAAACTAGGGCATTAAATTTGACTCTAGAATATCAAACAAGACGACTATGGATTGCAATCCTCTCAGAGATGGGTCTAGGCAATGTTTAAACAGTGTTTGAAGCATCTTCAATATACATTTTAACTATTAGCAGTTAATTAGTTAACTGCTTTGCAGACTGTCAGATGTCAAAGCATAATGCCAATTCCTTGTAATTGAAGCGCATAGCACAACCCGTTTATAAGTATTCTGACAAAGCTGGCCCACAAAACTCACTACAGACACAGAAGTGTTTGTTACAAATGACCATTATTCACATCAGTGAGGCGTTATGACTAAAATTTTGTCGGTCTGCAAAGACTAAGTGCAACAATTAATGGTTTCACCCTAATTTAAATTCCCCCAACTGAATTCATGAAAGTACAATATTACTACAAATACATCTCAATATCAAAACAAAAACCAACTTATACCTGCAGCGGCAGAAAAAAAAAACCAGCCACACACAAAAAATTGCACTGCCTGTAAAATACTGCATACCAGTTTGGGGGTTTGGCCAGCATAGCCCTGTATTCACTCTCAAACACGGCAGCCAAGCATGCACCCATAGTTTAATATTATCTCGAAGAGCAACCCTTCAGAGGATATACTGCAATAGCTTACTGAAGCCAAACAGTTGTGATACAGACTTGAAAAACAGACTAGGAGAGGTAAAAGCACTACAGACTAATGCCACTACCTACAACTCAGATGTAGCCCCCAGATAATAATCATCTTCTTGCAAGCTCTGTCAAGTGCAGGTATTTTATTCTCTTCCAGAGCAACATACATTTAACACTGCAACAGTGCCATTTTAAAACAGCCTTTTAGTCTTTAGATTCCTACTTACTCAAACCAGTTGTAGTTGTTCCGTACAAGCCCCACAACAGCGTTAGACACTTAAATCTACCTACGCTCCTGTAATCTACATCAGCTCTTTGCTAGCTCCTTCAGAAGTGTCACTTGAAAGAAAGGGGTTACCAAAAAAACCCACCCTTCAGAAAACACTCCAGGAACATTTTGTATCATGTCCTGGCAGTCTTTAGTACTTCCCACCTGAAAATAAGAAAGAAAACATCTATCTACAGTATAAAACTTGAGTTGTTAAATATATCCTTCTATTAATCACCTGAAACAAATTCCCAAAAGCCTTTCGAATACCTTCACATGCACAGATCAACAGGTAAAGTACTCCTGATCTAGTCAGAATACCTTCACAGGACTGGCAAATCCAGTCCCAACATAACAACTACTCTCTACAAGACAGAGAAGAAAAAACTCAGCAAGAAATTAAGGGATTTCTTAAATAAAAAAATTTACAACACCCTTTTGAAGAGGGACACCACACCCGAAAAACGTGGACTATGCAAATTCCTCCAGCACAGAAAAAGAATACCATCCCAGTTGCAGGATGGCACCAGATACCTTTGAGAAGAACTCTGCTGTCTTTACTGTGGCACTTCCATTAGCCACCTTTGTTTGTCATCTCTTTGACAATAAGAGTGATGTTTGATTCTGATATACATAAATATTCAAATGCAGAACACTTTGTAGCAGAATTCAACAGTCGTAGTAAACCTTTATTTTGTATCAAAACCACTGACAGAAAACTGACTGTAAGCACCTAGACAAAGCAGGAAAAAAGCACACAAGGTAAACTTGCCGAAAGCAAGCACCGAATTAATCTAATTGTCTTCTGAAAAAATAACTTGACTAGAGAAAGATTAGCAGCAAATGCAACATGTGGTTTTTAAGTTCTATGAGATACTTTTGTTAATGGATGAAAGTACACATCTGATTTGTGAATGACATCAAATTTGGAAGGATTTTTTGCAGTGTGCAACACAGAACTGGAAGTAAAACCACTCTCTAATAAACTTAATAGAATTAAATTCAATGAAAATGCTACAAGGCATTATAAACAACAAAAAGTCAAAGCACAGAAAAATGGAGAGAAAGTAGCAATATCACAAACAATCCAAGTGGGTCAGCACTATCAGCAGGATTCAAAAATGTCAACATTATTCAATATGTTAACAAGAATATATTAGAAGACACAGCAGGCAATAATTCTCCCTTACTCCACACTGAAGTCACAGTGGAAGTACTGTATCCAGTTTAGGTACCACAAATGCTAGCCAATAGAAGTCGATATGAAGGAGAGCAATCAAACGTTTGGAAGTCAGGATCTGAGAAGAAAGGTTAAAAGAACTAGATTTTTTTACCTTAGGAAAAATGAGAGGACAAACTAACAAGTTTTCAAATACGTAAGAGCCAGAGGCAACAGTCAACTGTTCTCTATGTCCACAGTGAATAACAGCATTCAGCCTCATTTTTTTTCCCTTGAACAATAAGTTCAGTTAGATGTTGCAGAGGGGAAGAGAAGTGAGAAAAGTAAGCACCAAAACAAGTTATTTAGGGGGGCTGTGGAATTTTTTGCTGCAAGTTGAAGAACTGCTCACAAAGATGTAGGTATACTTCACACTGCTTCACAGCAAGCATATCTTCAAAGATCTTTACAAATCTCAGCATCTTCTACACATCACAGCTCATCTATACATCATTTTTTGAGGCCTGACACAGCTTAATGATCTCTAAATCTACAGAAATATAAACTCACCTTCCCACCATACCTTGAGAAAAATTGCTGGGTTTCTCCACAGATTCCAGCTTCCAATCCAGAATTGTCTCGCACTACTCTTCCCAGAGCAATATATTAGGCACAGTGACAAACGCCACCCCTTACCATTCCGTTGTTGAGCCAAGATCCTAGATGAACTGTCTACAGAATGAAAGTCACCAGACCAAGGATAACACTTGCCAACTGGACTAAGACTCCAGTATCAAGCCAGGTAATTTAGAGAACTACAAAGGAAGAAATCATACTCATCATCAGTATTTTTACTGACAACCAGGAACTGCCACTATGCTAACTCTTAATAAAAGCAGTTGAGATACAAGATTACTTTCATCTTAGTACAAATACATTTCTAAGCCACTTGCTCCCCATAAGGTTAAAAAGATAGTCAACAGATTCTGCCCTCCATGCCTCTGCCAACCTGAGCTTACCACCTACATATGTTCCTACCCCAATACCATTACAACAAACTACAATATCCTATAGTTATTGGCAGACTGCTGCTTTAGGTACCTGCAGAAAAAGGTAGAACTGAAGACAAAGCCTCTTTTTGTGAGAAACAGGTTCCAAAAAAATGAAGTAACTAATGGTAGGCAAGTCTGCCACACGCTAACAGAGAGAGCAGATATTCAGAATTTAAATACAATGCAAAAAGCTTAACATAGTGTAATAAGATAAGGTACACATTCACATTTCCTAACTTCCCAATGTGTTATGTAAAAACTTAGGAACTGTGCACCTTGTGACACTATTGCTAATAGGTACCTGTATATGACTGTATTGCAGTGACAGTTGCAGAAACCCAGAAACCTGTACCAAATACAGGTAATAATACATTAAAAATCATACACACAATTTTAAAAAGAAAATTATATGAGATTCCTAGTAGAAAGGGAAACAAACATTATAGTTAATGTCAGCAACAATCTAGAGAGACTTTGTCAGTCATTCCTAAGGCAAGGGAGATAGTGCTCTCCTTTCAAAACTAATGAATCAACTAATAAATCATTTTGCAAAGCTAGCCACAAACCATATTAAAGTACCCCAACACTCTCTCATGAGATTTGGGGCTGCAAAAGGCAGCTGAAAAGGCAACCCATCCAAAGCATCAATGCATCATAGTTTGAGGAACAACTTTTGAATTATTACCTTTTAACCCTACTCCATGAAGAAGCAAACCCCATAAATAATAGTAAAGACTTCCTGTGACACCTATAACTCATTGAATAGTCAACAATCCCCCAAGAACAGTTCACTCTGAATCTGACTTAAAGCTGAAGCTTTATTCAGGTGAGACCTCATAAGGCAGTGGATCTGACAGCCCAGGCCACTGGAGGGGCTAGTTTTGTTCTTCCCCTCTCCACACACCCCCCAACCCTCTTTACTCTCACTGTGCCTGCTAATATCTGACCCCAAGATGAGACAGTTCAACTCACCAAACAAAGAAAAAGTCTGCCCAGAGAAACAGCAAGTATTTTGCTGCTGGTTTAGCAAGCTGAACTAGCTCAACCAGAGGTTGAGCACTGCCAAAGACAGCAAGGAGATAGGAGCGTGCTGCCAAGAGGATACTATACCCCTAGACCATAATTTTCAGCTGTCACTAGTTCAGGTGAGTTCATTAAAATTTACCCCTCCTGTTTAACAGGAGATCACTGCACACTCCTAACCTTAAAGCCAAAGTTAAGGAGGACTGAAAGGGAAAGCCCACTAACACTCAGTACAGTTGAGAATAATTATATACCTACATAAATGAAGAAACCACAGCTCATTCCACCACAGTTTAATTTCTCCTTACTAAACTATAGGTTCATTTCTTTTTTTCAGTGGATCCAAAACAGAAAGCAGCCGTTTTCTCGAAGCCTTCATTGCTTATTAACACAAAAGAGAGCTGCTTAAGTTTCATTATAAAAACAACAATGCACTGGCTCATAACTGATGTGTTTCTAGGACAGGGAAAATATGGAAACACGGTAACATTTCATGGTAATGGTAAAATAAAACCGTAAAAACTCAGCTTCCTTTTTAAAGGGTAAAAGAACAAAATTGGGAGAAAATACCTTTTTGCTTCAAGAAGTCTCTAACGACAGTTTGACATGCTGTCCAACTCTCTTGTCTCTCTACCAAACCATTATCATTGGCTATCAGCACTCCAATCTCCACACAACTGTCCTGGACACTAGATGAAACTTTTCAACCAAGTTACTTGGAAGAAGGGTCAAGGTTAAAGAAACATCCCTGGAAACATTTTTTTCTTTATATAGGTTAAGCATCTTAAACAGAATGCATACATTAGCAGTCTACTTAAAAAGGTGACTTACAAACTATACGGAGCAGACAATATATTTAGGATTTAAGGAAAACTAAAAGAAGAAAGCTTAGCATCACTGATTTTAAGAAATTTCAAGTGGTATCTTTGACTCAATATTACATTATTTATTCCTAAGTGTCATTCACAGCTTAAACATGACTCTCACTTGATGTGTACCAATCTGCAATGGATTACCAATGAACGAATTCTCAGTATTTAACAGTTACTTAAAATGAAGTCCCTGTGGTTCTTTCACTCATTTTAGTAAAAATATAGCATTTTCTTAGCAAGAAGAGAATCAGACCTTAAAAAAGATAAAGACAAAAAATCATAGCTACCTGATATATGCCCACAGCATAGCTTCACAAAATTCAACTCAATGTAATATTCTAATATAACTTTGCCAAAACAAAAATTATAATCTAAAAAAATTCCCTAATTACTTTAAAAGGGATACTTAACTACAAACTAACAGTTAAAATTTCAGTTATTAGCATCTGTATTATGCAGAGGATCAGAGATAGGTTTAAACTTCAACAGATAAGGTCCCTCTCTTCCTCCTGCTCCCAAGAACTGGAAGACACGCAGCGGTTGATAGTTTGTCCAGTTTAAGGCAGAATTACGTACTGTCAATTCAGGTAGCAATAGCTCTCTCCCTTTTATAATAGCCAGAAGATAGAACCTTTGATTCTGAAAACTCAAATAACCAGTTGAAGGACTGTTAGTTTGTTCCTATGTCAACTTTGTACATGGACAAAATAATGACTTCCAACCAATAGCTTCAAAACAAATTCCAAAGAAGTAGTAGTATAAGTTTAAGACAGAGCATCTTCTCCATTCTCCTTTAAAGCATTTTCCTTAACTGTGTGTCAATTTAGTTCAGCTCTTTCTCTAGGTTCCCTTTACTAAAATTACTACATTATACATATAGAATATACAGTGTATTTTAAATTGTTAACATTGTAAAAGGTAATTAAAATTAATTCTGTTCTAACAATGTCTGTGTTTTATATCACTCAGAAAAAAGTATTTTAACACCTAACTTGTGAGCTTTGAGGTGTACCTGTTAACAACCTGACAAACTAAATTCACCTCAGTTACTGTGTATCACACCAGCAGATTTTAGCATCCAAAAAATAAAAAAGAAATTAAAATACCCAGCTCAAAGCTATTTTTATAATTTGAAAAAGTTATTCAGTTCATTATTTTCAATTAAGTTGCAGGCTTCAGATTTTTATTTTTCAGAAGTGTGGCAAGAGATGACTAAGACAACTTGCAAGAATCACATGTACTATTACTAAACTAGTACTAAAGGCCTGCTCTGTAGTCTAAGTGAGAGAACTCTGCAGTTACTTTGTATGGAAAATAAAAACAAACATGAGATATCAGAACCCAAACATGACAATAATTTAGGATACAGATTTTCAGAGATATTGCCACCCACGTTACCTTCTACATAGTAAAGGCAACAACTGCTTATAAATAGCAAATACTGTTTGATACAAAATACTCATCCCTTACTTAAAGAAACTATTGTCCAAGTATTATTTAAAACATAATTAGATTATTAAATTCATTAAAGGGTGAAACTAAAAGCCATATGCACACTTTTCTATTTAATTATACAGGATATACCAGATCTGTTAAGTCAGTCCACAGATAACCACATAGGCTTTATACTCCAGTCTGTCCTTACATTTTATACAGAGGAGTGATACGGCACTAGCTTAGGACATAGTAGATTCAGGTATAATTCCTTGCTCATCTACAAGCTTCCTGCACAACCCTGTGTACGTCACTAGTTCTCTGTGCCTCCATCCCATGCTGAGTGGTAGGCTAAGCGCAGGGAGATTTCAAGGTACTCACATTATGGCAGCTGAGTCCCAAGCATGTAAGACAGTGAACACCCAGTTTTTGAAACATCAAATAGAAAGCTGACAATAATTGTATCTGTGGTTACATATATTAGGAGTGACACACATTCACCTGGCATGACAAATTCTGAATACTTCTCTAAATCCCATAAAATCAAGAACCTTAAGAAACAACAAGTAGAAAAGGTTTGTTCATAAATATGGTGACCTGAGAGATCAAATGTGTGCACATCAAATGCACCCTACATCAAATAGGTAAAGAGTCTCTCTCAAGTGTATCAATGGTTCTTTTCTGTAAAAGCAACTTTCTCTCTGTTAATTATCTACCATTTAAAACTTGGCTCATTGCACTGCTCCTAGTTAGAAACAATCCTAAAATCAGTCCATGTTTCAAAGTCACAATAAAGGCCTAAAATTACAGTGAATGCTGCAGCCATTCAGTGAAAGCTAGAAAGATCCTGGAAGCTGGGATCTGACACCACCATGATCACACCAGGCATTAGTGTCCAGCAAACTCAGCCCCAGAGCAGCAGGTGAAGGAGGCCCAGGGTTGCCTCGCAATGGGAAGCCAACCCTCATTCCTGCACGCCAAGGAGGGCCCAGGCTGCCCCACCCCTCCAGCGGGCCCCTCACACACACCTACGGTTGGTGACACCGTACCTGACGCACCCCGCTAGCAGCGGGCCGGCGCGCCAGTCCCTCACACAGCGCCAGCCGGGCCTGCGCTCCCCCCTTCACTGCCCCCCCACGGACCAATTAATCGAGAGAGCAACTGAAACCCGGCCACGAGCGGGCCCCAACCGGGCAGCCGCCAGCCCCCAGCCGCCGCGGGGGCCCAACGGAGGGGCGGCCCGGGGGGGGCGGCCGCTGCCCCCCGCCCACGGCGCGCCCCCCGCGGCGGGGCTCGCACAGCCCACCGACCGACCCCTGGCGGGCGGCGCGGGGACCCCGCTGCTCCCCCCAGCCCAGCGGCCGAGCCCCGGTACCTTGCGGACCCCCTTGTAGATGTAGAAGTAGAGCTCCCGGCCCACATTGAAGCAGAGCCGGTCCCCGTTGCCGCTCTGGTCGTTGACGTTGACGAATGAAACGCGGACCGGGTTGGAGCCCTGCGAGTTGAAGGGCACCCGGTTAGGCCGGCTGTACTCCGAGTGGCTCAGCAGCTTGTACAGCCCCTCCCGGGTGGTGAACTGGGTCTTAATCTCGTTCATCTCCTTCCCTCCTCCCTCCGCCGCCATCTTGGAAAGGAGCATTCATCCTGCTCCAGTGCCCGGATGTAGCGCCACTGCGCAGCCGCCGCCGCTGCCGGCGCTCGCGCGGCGCTGCGCAGAGGCGGCCACGCAACCAGCGTAAGGGGGAGGAGCGGAGGCGCCTGTTTATCGCGCGTCTGCGCAGGCGCGGGGCTGCCTGCCCGCGGGCGGGGCCCTACAGGGCGGGGCCTGCAGTGAGGCGGGGCCCGCCCCCCGGATCGGGAGGGTGTGTCTCTCAAGATGGCGGCGGGAGGGGGGGCGAGCAGGGAAGAGGAGGGGGTCGGGGTCGGGCGCCGGGTGGTGCTGCGCGGAGGTGCTTTTCGGGCCCGCTGGGAGCCGTCGCCTCCGTACGGGGGTGCCTGGACCTGGCAGCGCCTGGGGTGGGAACAGGCACCGCCCGAGGCGCCAAGCGGGAGGCGGAGGTGTGCCGGTGTGCGCTGGGGCGGCGCCCTGTGGCGGGGGTGATGGCCACCCGCTGAGAGCCGCCACAACGGGGCGGCCAAAATAGGGTGCCGCCACCCTGGGTACGTTCACAGGCTCCTTTGCCCGCGCCCTGGACGGCTTTGTCCGCAGGTTACTGCCAGCGCACCAGCTCCTGGAGGCCTGGTCAGATGGGGCTGCTAAACCCTGCTGGGAGGGTCCCATGGGCAAGTCAGTTAAGAGACAGCAAATACAAGTGTGCGGCTGTACTTCGGTGCTTCCTGACAAGGCCACGCTGCCCCTGAAGGAGGCTGTACCGCCATCCTTCCAGCTCTGCACCAGCCTCTAAACTGCCATCTGCACACAGAGCCAGGCTGGGGAGTTGACCTGAAATGTTAACCTGAAAATCTGGTTGTCAGATAACTCACTTCATTGTTCTGATCAGCGTGCAACTACAACCAGCTGTGTTGCACAGTGAACCAGATCAATGACAGAAGGAAGTGGCATAAGGTTGGAAAGGATTGCTTTCGCTGGGCAGGGAGGCAGGGTTTAAAGAGTTTGTCTTAACTACAGCCTCATGATTGACTGAAACTAATCTAAGACTGATCTCCAACTGTAAAAAAGGGCTTTGACCTCTCCTCTGTCTTCAGGTAAGTATTTCCATTATCTCCCTTGGATCAGTTCAAGTAATCATACAACCGAAGGGTGAGTCAGATCCACTTGAAAGCTAACACACACAAAGAAATGATGGGTTCTCAGGTAAGCCAACTGTTGATCAGCAGCCAGGCTGATCCAACTCATCACAGAATTGCTAGAGCCAAAATAAGGAAGGAGTTAGGAATGTGCAATGAGGGTAAGATTAGCAGCACAGAGTTAGATCATCTTATGTTAACAATAAAAAAGACACTTTCAAGGTATAGTTTCATGCTGTAGCTGTGTTACTGTAATGTGGCTGCTACCAAAGGGCTTTTTCTACTCTCTTCTTTCTTGACTCTGACTATCTGGTTCTGCCACTTCCTTCTCCAGCAGCAGTGCTCATCTGACCCCATGATGAGCAATTTCTGAAAGATAAATGGATAGGGTGAAATGAATAGGGTTAAATTAAAAACACTATGTAAGGGAGATGACAGGAATGTGCTGCAGAGGTGGAAAGAAGAAGGACCTCACTTTCTTTCCACTAGATAGCTCAACCACAGAAGTCCACCCAGACTCCAGGGGGTTAAAGGGATTTAGTTTCAAATCAATTTAATCTGAAGAGATTTAATTTGCAGCTGAATACTGTCTTGCTGCTCACCATCAAAGTATTAGTATAAGGTAGCTGAGAGGCATGAAACAGCCGAAGATCTCCAGGTTAACTCTACATACACTGTTAAAAGCGGAATGATGTTTAGCAGCAGATTTCATCCGTATGCTGTACTGAGAGAGTTTTGGTACCATTGAGGTATGGTCTGCAGAAACAGGGTCTGACCCCAGCTTGCTGGCTACCCAGAGAAATCACTTCTCCACTCAGCAACTTGATTTTCTCATCACAAAAATAAGCTAACGATCCCTTTTATACAGGGCTTTAGAAATTTCCTATTGAAAGAGGTAAATAGCAACTATAGCATTGTTACTACTTCAGTACTTCAAGGTATTGAAGTTTTGCTTGAAATTCTTAAGATAAAGCCAATCGATAATGACCAATAGATCTTGTCAGTTTATCAGCCAGCCCTGCCGGATGATATTGATGACCTCCCAAAAGCGCATAAAGTAGGTGAGCAGACCTGCAGTTATTTTAAGAGTTGTCTCCAGAGTGGTTCTTTCATGCAAGAATTTCATGAATGGACTTCCAGTGAGAAGGTCAGAATGTTTTCAGTGCCCAGAAGAGCAGAAAATGCAAGGATCTCTAGATGATAATCATATTCAAAACAGACAAGCATTTAAAAAAAAAACAACTAAAGACTGTTGCTGCAAGCCAGCATACTCAGTACGTCTTATTTGTTACACGCTGACAACATTGGATAGATCACTTTGAAGAACAAAGCAGGCAACTTTGGTAGAGGGACCGTGCAGAATGCAAATTGTACAGAAACCATGGCAGGCCATCTGTCACTGATGGAATGAGTATGATCCAATGAATAAACAAAGTTAACAAATACCTGGTTATCAGCAGTACATGATGGTGCAGAAAGTCAAAGAATTGATGTAGTGTTTAACGTTTACCAAGAAACATCAATAAAAGCTGCTGAGAGATTCCACGGAGAATCCAAGACAAATATTCATTTGAAAAACACAGCTGCAAGTCACAAGAACGCTATTGTATAGCTTCATCAACAACACTCATGGAATACTTGGTTAAAGAATGGGGGGAAAGAGATTAGAGAGATAAGCCTTATGAAAAAATTCTCTGTACTACTTGTAAATTCTTCTGTTTCAAGCTAACCAAAGATTATAGTTCTGAAATGATCCCATGAGGACATCCCTGTATGTGTTGTTTTGTATGCACAGCCCAACCAGTAAATAGAAGTCAGTCAGAATAACTGCTGTATCGTGCCTTTACTTATCATGAATGTTTTGGCAAATTGGAAAACAGACAGGAGCAAAAATCACTAACATTAATAAAATAGGGTGGTCCTTTGAGATTGATTTATGCAGAGCATAAATCGGTCCTGCAACTTTTCAGGATGTAGTATTAAGAGCGCTTTTGCTGGCCATGAGGAAACTGCAGCCTCAAAACTTACACAAGTCCAGTTACCAAAAAACCTTACCTATGCTTGAGTTGGAATGCCTTCTGTTACTTCCCTAAAAGTACAACTGATATTAGTGATGCTTTTACCAGCTCTTCTGAGCTGAAAAAGAAAAGAGGATGGTGACTACACTCATATTCCATCATGCAAATAGTATCTATTCTAGCATGCGGTGCCTGCAGATTATTATGCAGGAAGCAGGAGACCTGTGTCTGTCAACTATAGTAGGTCTGTCAAGTCTTGCTTAGACTTCTGATGCCAAAACCACTTTAGGCATTTAGTGTGTGACTGGCTTAAGAGTCAAAAGAGGCAAAAGCTCTGCAATGTGCCAAATTTTAACAAATTATGAAGTTTGTGTGCAAACTGCGAACAGACAGAGGCATACAGAGATATGTAAGTGAACTAACCAAAAGATTGATGCTGGTGAGGAGAATGGCATGCAAGTTCCATTTAATATGGGGAGAAGAAAAAGAATTAGTGTTGGTAACTATAGGCCGGGTAACTACAGGCCCATCAGCCTTACTTTAATCCCTGGGAAAGTTATGGAACGAATCCTCCTGAGGGCCATCACTAGTCAAATGAAGCACATGATTGGGAAAAGCCATAATGGCTTCACTAAAGGCAGATTGTGCTTGACAAACCTGGTGGCCTTCTATGACAAAGTGACTTGCCTGGTTGACATGGGGCGGGCAGTGGACATTGTCTACCTGGACTTCTCCAAGGCCTTTGATACGGTCCCCCATATCTCCTGGAGAAATTAATGTGTTATGGCCTAGACGAGTGGTCTGTGCAGTGGGTGGGGAACTGGCTGACAGGCCGCACCCAAAGGGTGGTGATAAATAGCTCCTTTTCCAAGTGACAACCTGTCACAAGTGGAGTCCCCCAGGGATCAATACTGGGCCCAATGTTATTCAATATCTTTGTAAGTGATCTGGATAATGTCATCAAGTGTAGCCTGATGAAGTTTGCTGATGACACCAAGTTGAGTGGGGAAGTAGACACTCCAGAAGGGAGAGCTGCTCTGCAGGGAGATCTGGATAGGCTGGAAGAGTGGGCCAGCAAGAAACTTATGAAGTTCAGCAAGGAGAAGTGTAAGGTCATGCACCTGGGAAAACATAATCCAGGAGTACAGTACAGACTGGGATCCACCTGGCTGGAGAACAGCTCTTTGGAAAGGCACCTGGGGTTCCTGGTGGAAAGAAAGTTCAACAAGAGCGAACGGTGTGCTGCTGCTACCTAAGAAGGCCAACAGGATGCTGGGTTGCATCAAAAAGGCCATCGCCAGCAGAGAGAAAGAAGTCATCATCCCGCTCTACCCAGCGCTTGTCAGGCCACACCTGGAGTACTGGGTACAGTTCTGGTCCCCTCTATACAAAAAGGACGTGGACAGGCTGGAAGGGGCCCAGAGAAGGGCCACAAAGATGATCAAAGGACTGGGAAGCTGCCATATGAGGATAGGCTGAGAGAGCTGGGTTTGTTCAGCCTTGAGAAAAGGAGGCTCAGAGGGGATCTCATCACCATGTACCAGTACTTAAGGGGTAGCTACAAAGAAGATGGAGACTCCCTTTTTACAAGGAATGACATGGAGAGGACAAGGGGGAATGGACACAAGTTGCTCTTGGGGAGATTCTGATTGGACACCAGAGGAAAATTTTTCACAGTGAGGACAGTCACCATTGGAATAATCTCCCCAGGGAAATGGTTGACTCGGCCACATTGGACACCTTTAAGAGTCGTCTGGACAGGGTGCTGGGCCATCTTGTCTAGAACGGGCTCTTCCTGGAAAGGGTGGACTAGATGATCCCTGTGGTCCCTTCCAACCTGTGTGATTCTGTGATTCCATGAAATATGTTTCCAATTATTTACATGGGCTTTAAAGTATGTCTAACTTGCTTTCATCATGAGAAAATATTGTTTATGTCATAGTTTCATAGCTCCTTGTTTGATTTAAGAATCTCTTAACTACTACATACATTTAACACTAAATACATGAGATTATGATAAGTATTAAAAAGTGAAAGGCTGTTATTGAGTAAGTTTATGCTGTGCTAGAATACATTGCATGTTGTTTGTACTCTCATTCATCATCAAGAGCAAAAGCATGTGAAACATTTTGTTTTCATAGTTGGGAGGTTTTATTACTTAAAAATAAATGGATATTTTTAAAAACAAACATTTGGATTGAAGAAGGATAGGTAAAAGAAATCTGCTTTGCAGTTGGGATTGGATGACAGTGAACTCTGTTGTGTCTTTGAAAGATTTCATTCCACTGTTTGCAATCAGCTCTCTGTAAGTTGTTTTTCTGAACAGACTACCTCACCTCCATAGTGATGAGTGCTGTTTTTGTCAACAACATTTTTTATCTTGAAGCTGTAGCTGTCCTGGAAATTATGTTCTCTGAAGATGAGACTGAGGTAATGAATTTAATTTAAATTCTATGGAAAGCCAGAGAGAATGGTTTGATATACCTACAAATAGCTTGTGTTTCTAAGATGTGCTACAGCATTATGTACTTCTCAAATCTCCCCAAATACAGAAGATATCCATACATACAGTATTGCTGTAATCATGCTGAGGAATGACAACCCTCTGAATAAGCAAGGTCTGATTGTTGGCCAGCAGCAACAACTGAGTTTCTTACAAAACTGGAATTTCTAGACAGTGATGCTTATCAGTGCTGCAGTGTGAGAATGTAGTGCCATCAAGAAGGCTAAGAACACTCATAAACTGCAGTCTGCAATAGACTTGTGTGTTTGTAACTTAAGCAACAAAAGGTTCAGTATGTAAAGGCTTCAAAATTATTTTCTCTTACACCAGAATCAGCTATTTAATTCAGCTGGTTTTCATTGGGGAGCTCATGTTATTGTGTTAGGAGAATACATGATTATTGATAGGTGTCACAGATCAGCCAAGCAATCTGTAGTTGGTGTGAGCAACACTTAGGTAACACTCATCCATGCAAGAAAAGTGGCTGCCATTGTGTGATTTAAGACTCCCTAAGCAGAACAGGAAATAAGGAAAGCTGAGAAAGATGTCCTTGGAAAGAATGGACTTTAACAGCCACGGAAAAGGAAGCATTACCAACCTAAGACAAAGAAGTGAGTAAGTTCTAAAAAGTGACCAGAATCAGGAGCCTCTGAACATTTTTCACTTAAGAGAGGTATGTGCATGGATGTCTTAAATTTATGTTAGGTTCCTCATTCTCCCCCAGGTCATCTACCTGATGGCAAGATCTTTCTCTGTTGCTTTGGTGTATTTCTCAAAGAGGGATTGAAAACTTGTTAGCACATTCTACATTCCCTTACCACCTTTCTCACATGAGGCAATACTATCTCAAACATGTTGAGAGCACTTCGGAAGAAGAATGGCTATCTGCTTTCTGCCCGGTCATAGGAGGAGATTCTCCGTAAGTGTCATGAGTGTAATTTCAGTTCCATGGCCTGAATGACTGTCTCCAAATTTCTTTAGATGAAGCATTGAAGTGTTAGATAGATGATCATCTAATGGAACTTTGTGACATTTTCTATGAGTTCACTGAAGTGCAGGAGCTTGAGATACTGCATAGCACAGGGTGTTCATTCAGCGCTAGTTGAATCATTGCACGTTTAAAGAAAGGAGAGCTTATTTCTCTGAATTATGTGCTAGCTGGTCAAATATGGTCATTATTATGGCCATGCTCATGACTTTCGTTTGCAAGTCAAGAAGGGCATATGTTAAATTCACAAGTGTTTGCCATCCATCTGGTGTCCAGAACTTACTCATATCTAGGAACTGGAAGACTGGGGAGGGGAACTGTGTAACTGGTTAGACAAAACTTCCCAATACAATTTTTCCATCCAAGTGGAATAGTTTTGTGGGTTTTTTTTATGTTAAGGATTTTGTCATCTACAAGACGAAGAGAGGTTGGCTGAGGAGAATGGGGATTTATTGCTACGATGCATATATTCTTATGTCACTATCATATGTACCTTAAAATTTCATTACACAAAAAAAAAAATAATAAAAAATTATCAGCACTCAGTCTTTCAGCAGTCTAAGCGCCTGTCTAACTGAAGTCTGACTTCCTCCATGCGTAATGAGACTTGTCCAGTTTCTCTCTCTTTCTCTTGCTGCATATATAAAGCAAGTGATGGGATTACTAAAGAAAAGTGTGGCTTGAAGATTGATTACCAAGAGTAGGCTCTTGGGTCCCTGCTTTTCTGGTTTACTTGAAACTATCATCCTTATCCAGCTCATAGAATATTATATTCGTATGTAACATATACTTCTCAGTAATCATTTAATCAAGTGCGCACAGTAGTGTGACATTCACTGCCTTTGCCTCCCATCTTTCTATGACCAAGTCCTAGGTGTAACATAATTTATGTCATTTCCCAATAGCTGTTCAGTCAGTTGAGTTAAATGCTATCTGATGTCTATTGGTTCACTGTTATTTTTATTTTCATAAGTAGGTATAATGTGCTAAAATCAAATGTAGGGTAGATACATACTAAATCTTACTGTATTTTCATCTCCTTTGATAGTAATAATGATAGAATTGCTTCCTAAAGACATGGTAGAATACAGAGAATGTCAGTCTGACATCTTTCACAGGCAATTACTTTCAATTTTCAAATACTAACCTGATTCAGTGATTTGACACAGATGAGGACATGTGATAGATGAACTGGCATGCAGGGATTTCTGTTTTTTAAAATCAGCTAACTAAAACTTTACAGCAATGTCTAAATATGCTCAGAGTCTACACAAAACTAAATGTGGGAGGTGGACTTAGGAGACAGGAGCAGTGTCTGTATCAGTGTGTCATATGAAAAGGAAAGATGTACACATTTATAAGCTTAAACTAATTTTTACGAATTCGTTTAGATTTTTATTTAAACATAGAAAAAAATCATTATATCTAGGAATTTAACACAACATATACCCTTCCGTTTTTATGTATGTGGTTTTACAGTTGTTTAGAGATTTTTTAAAAAATGTAAAATAAGTAAGCCTGCTCTAACCTACAGATTTCCTGAGACAGCTCTTGGTTTGTGGGGTGGTGGTGAATAGTTGAATAGTTAAACAGATCATTCATAGAAAATTATTGAAACAAATTATCTATTGTAAATATTGGACTCATTGAGGGGGTTGACTTCAAACAAAAAGACTTTCAGAAGGTTAAAACTCCTATGCCATTTATACAAATATTGCTCCCTCTACCTATCTCTATATACTTTTTCAGTACGACTTCTATAGAGAATATTCATATTTGCTCTATTAGCCCCATCTGGTGAATTCTAACAGCACTGCAAACTCGACAGACTTCATGCTGAACTCTCATGTCCCAGGTCTTAGATGGGTAGTAGGGCATATACAGAGACCCATATTCCTCATATTCCTCCCTTTGCCCATTGTAGCAATAGTGCAAGCACCAAGGAGGAATCCTCATTAGTATATTATTAACATAGTTTCTAAGCTTCTCTT
Organism: Phalacrocorax carbo; assembly: GCF_963921805.1. Classification (NCBI taxonomy): domain Eukaryota; kingdom Metazoa; phylum Chordata; class Aves; order Suliformes; family Phalacrocoracidae; genus Phalacrocorax; species Phalacrocorax carbo. The sequence continues at coordinate 26,255,987 of NC_087521.1, read as the reverse complement.
TTGCTTTAATGGATTAATCTTACAAGGTAGGGTGCTACTATCTTCATTTGCATTCAGAACCATGAACAGTCCATTAATGCACTTTAGCCACCCCTCCGTTCACAAATAAAGGTATCTTCCATTTCTGTTCTTCAGTGCTGTTTGAGCCGAGGCCATGTGTGACGGGGCGGAATCAGCGGCTCCTGTACAAAGTTTAGCTGTAAGATTCTTTCTGGGAGCGGGCTGTGGTCCACCCTGTGTAACTGCAAAGGGATGTCACCCATCAGTGGGCTCATTTCAGAGCAGCTGTTAATGGACAGTCATGGGCAACCTGCTCTAGGTGGCCCTGCTTGAGCAGAGGGGTTGGATGAGATGACCTCCAGAGGTTCCTTCCAACCTCAAACACTCTGTGATTCTGTAAGTTTAGCCTTAACATGCATGTTTGTGCAATATCAATATAAGTCAATGCTGGTTTCAGTAGGTAGCATTTTACTTACCTTCTGTAAGAATAAATGATTGTAAAAGCTCTTTCAAAGCACAGGATCAGGATCACAGTTTCTAAACAGGTGAGTAAAGGGGGTTGTTTAAGCATGCCTTAAATAGGAACATTAAATAGTAGCGTATCTTAAATAGGAACTCTACATCTTCAGGTGGTTTCAGACTTGGTTACCATTAAAGGATCAACAGGAGGAACTTTACACTATAACATGTCCCTTCAGTGTTTCCTTGTGGAAATATTCTGACTTGAAGGGATTATGAGCAAGTCCGTATTAGTCTCATCATTATACCAACTCAGCCAATATCTCCCACTCTCCCAGAAAAATTTCAAGCTTATTTGTAAAACTAAATAATTACCTCAGGGTCCTCCTATTCAGGTAGCATTTCAGTTAAAGATTCTCTCACTCTAAGAATCTCGACTCTTTGTCACTGTAAAATTTAAACTCTGGGACGTCCCAGAATGTAAATGTGAAATTAATTGATGATAATAATTCAAATCTTGTGATGGCTTTTCTTGCTTTGTAATACAATCTAACATGACTACATTAAAAAGCCTACTAAATTCCTCTTGATTAAACAATTATTTGTCCTACACTATCTTCATCTTAACCAAGAAATTAGAAATCAGAGAGAAGTAAAAATCCCAAATATACGCTGAAGTATTAATGATAAATCTGAAACAATGATTCTGTTTCTCTGTCCTTCCCTCTCAAGACATATATCCAAAATTAATTGTATTTTTTCACTCAGTTTGAAAAGCCATATGCCACAGCCAAGTGTGTGTGTGTCTAAATATATATGCAGTAAAATCTCAGCTCTGTTTGTCCTTATTAACACTGAATCTGTGCAAACTGAAGATCAGTTCATCCATCAGATGGATGAAGAGGAGAAGATGAAGACGACTTCCAGACAGAAACAGTTGCTTATCAACACTTTCTATTCCAGCAAGAAAACTTTTCTGAGGAAGCCAGTTAGCAATTCATTGGTTGCAAGTAATCTAGCTATTAGTGTGACTCAGCCAGTAAAACACTGCCTAAATTCTTAAGTATATCATGAGAACACCCAAACCTTCTGTTGTGGTCTCTGGGCAAAATCAGACTCGAGATTGTGACTGGTCCAAACAAGCTGGATCCTGGTAATGACTGACACAAAGAGCACAATTGCACTCTGACCAGCATGGCGCAGGGTGACCAAGCTGACCACATTACTATGGTGAGGTCTTGAACAGCAGAGGAGCATGAACAGAAGTGTTGCTCCTGCTGCTGTCTCCAGGATAGGTCAGCTTGGGGTCAGCTTCTTCTCTGCCTCGCTCCCTGATTGCAAATATGACTGTGCTCACAAAGCAAAAAGACAGGCTGTGTAATATGTCACCTTCAATTCAAATCTCTCTTGCTGTCATTGATAATGATAAATGTTCGTGAACAGAATTCGCTGTTCTCTCTCTGCAGCTGGCTAATGTCAAGTGAACATATTGCAGAACAGCGGTGGGAGCACTGGTGCACAATCTGATATAATAGAATCTCTAACTCTAGCAGCAAATTTTCCCTGGTTGTGTAATAACCATTGGCTGAATTTTGTATAGCCAGAGAATGAAGATGGTATCACACAATACAGCATCACTGCTGCATTTCATTTTTAGTATGTGCAACATTTAAAGAAAAAGGTCAGACTTAATGAACTTCTGCATTATGAAGTCCCTCTTGCAGTACATATGTTGCCGTGTATTGCTGTGCTTCATCAGGGTTTTGAAAGTTGGGGGAAATATCCCTTGAAATGGTGTAATTGCTGTAGTTGTTGCATTCGTTGGAGCACAAGATAGGTATAAAGCACCTATTCTTATTTCTTATTACAATTAACTCTTAATTTCAGAAAAAGCTTGCTATTTTGGCCATTTGTGCTGCCACTAAAACTCCCAGATTTCTTTCAAGGGGAACACCATGGCTATAGAACAAAGATTATCCTAAATCAAAAGACCAAAGGGAATATTTGGAAGAAAGGCATATCAAAGAAATTGTGAAGAAGCTTTCTCAAATCATCAGCTATCCAGTTACACTCTTTGGAAGTGCCTTGTTTGAGATGCTAATAGCCCACGCTTTGAAACACTAGTCACATACCTAATATTCTTGCGTCATTCCCAGATGCTACAAGCACAACATTAACTAAGCTGTCTCTGTACTGTTAGCATTAACATTTACAAGAAAGGTTCGACAATATGTTGTGTGATAATTTCTCATTTTATTTTCCTAATGATCCCTTTAAGAGTATTATCTACGTAGGATAGTTATACCACGTTATCAGTCAAATCCAGATGTTGCGGTTCTCATTCACCAACCCAGAGGATGTCTTATAAAGCTAACTTTTATGTTAGTGAATATGGTAAGACACAGTTCCTGCTTTTGTTAAAATCGGGACTACTTGACAATGAAAATACCTGTTTGTAGCTGAAGATACTAACTAAGCAGGTGAAGCAATAAACTCTGAATGTGTATTTTATGCTGATATATCCTAAAGTTGCACAGCTGGGGCCAAAGAAACCTCCTGACATATTTAGATATGCTTCTGAAAGAGGTCTGGTTGGCACTGACTAATCAGTAATTCTGGCTTTTAAGTACTAGGTATCATGGCTCTAGTTCCAAAACTGAGAAGAGATGAGCATAAGGCAATTTAGAAAGGTACTTCGAATGCCAGGTGTATCGGTATTATTTCATTATTTTTTTACAGTTGGACTTGATGATCTTAAAGGTCTCTTCCAAAGTAAATGATTCTATGATTCTATTAATGAATTCTACAAAACTACCAAGCAGAGATGGAAATACTTCTCATATGACCTATAATGACCTTTACTCTTAAAAAAGCAGTGACATGCAGGGAAGTCAATCAAGATGGAAATAACATGCAAATTAAAGAATATAATAGGAATGTGAATGGAGAGGTTTCTAGAGAAAAGAGTGGCCCGCTGTAATTTTCTGTCTCAGACAACTAAGAAGAAGGAAGCCAAGTCATCATGGTTTTATTTGGTATAAATTCTGTATTTCTGTCAGATGAAACAAACTTGGAACAGTTTTACAGAACTACAGGTAAGAGAGATACTGCATTTTGAACAAATGGTCTGAGGAAACCCAGTTTTAGATAGGTCATTAGAAAGAGCAGCTACGCACTGAGGAAGAAAAGCTGAAAAATCCTTTCTTTTAGTACCCCAATCTTTTACTGCCCCTTCCTGCAACTTTGCAGGATCTACTGTAAAGGACAGCAAGAACAAGGCACAGAAAATGCATCAGTTCTTTATAGTTTTATTTTATAATGAAGAACTTTTCTGTTTAGAGTGAACTTGCTGCTTTTATTTTAAACACTAGACATCTAAAGAGTAACTCGAGTTTGACAAAATAAAGGTACTTTTGCTATTCCAGACATATCTATTCCAAATAAAGTGGAGATGCAGATATCCTGGGCTGCCAGCATCTGAAATAGTTTTGTCAGTCACAGGAGTCAATGCGACTCCCACCCAGCTGAAACAGCCTTTCTGGAGGGCTTTTCCTCTCTCCTTTGTTTTGTCAATGATGAGAAAAAAGGCAGAAAGCTCTCCTGGCAGGTATTAACCAGCACCACTCTGATTAAGAAATAACCTGGTGACTTCTAGTAACTCTAGTCTGTCCTACTTTTACAATGTAAAGTGCTGTAGAACAGCTGCATTATACTGATGTGCATATTAACTGACTGAGAATGCCCTCAGCTCAGCTGACTGCAGAGCAGGATTTCAGTATAAACAACCACGTTACTTCAGGAGATTTGCCTCAGCATGACAGGAAGCATCTCTTTGAAAGTGATGAAAACAGACTTTCCCTCTAATTCACTATGCCTGGCTACTGTAGCCTACAGATAGATTTGTATATCATTAGTCAAGTACTTATACAGCTTTTGACAAAATTTCTCAAAGTACCTACTCATAGTCAGCTTTAATCAGAATTATCTTACTGCTAGTATTATTTTTTCAGCATTCTTTGTGGAGAGAAAGCTCAGATTCAGAGCTCTCCCTGTTTTTCACATGAAATGAATTTTATGATCTGTCTGACACAGAAGGAAAATAACATTAAAATGTGCCTAAGCAGAGTGTTCATCATGGATAGCTGCGAAGCCCTAATCTGTGGTTACCTGAAAGTACCCCATAATTTTAGTACCTTGTTTTTCCTTTAACAGTATCTCTCTAATTAATAGAAGTACTATCTGAAATATATATAAAAAAAGTAACCATGTACTAAAGAGTCTACCCAGAACATATGGACAGATTTAAACTAATATCTTGCTTTTTCTTACAAGTATAGAATGCCAAAGTAAAGACTATATCCTATGTTTGAAATACTAGAAAGAATCAACATCATGGACATCTATTTTAAATGCTAATAATCTCCCTCCCTAAAAAATGTGGAACCTAAACTTGCAGATTTGTTTAATTCCTATGACTTCTAAAACCTTTGTTGAAACATGCTTCATGATGAAATTTGAAACTTCTAGGCATGTAGCAGACCCAGAGTATAGTCCAGCGTGTATTGAATTCTGAACAGCTGACTTTCAATATTTCTTCACAGATATTGCAGCAGAGCAGAATTATGAAGGTGACAAGAAAAAGTGTAATAAGAAAAATTTTCAAACTTTTCCTGGCTCATCAGAAGGAAAGAAGACTTATAACAAGTTTTGTAAGCAATTTTCCAGAACATGAGGTGCTCTGGCTGGACATCTCTTTCAAGGAGTGACCAGACTGTCAGGGTGTAAAGGAGCAGGTTTCTCCACAAGGGAGAGTGAGCCAGCAGCCAAGGGTAAAAACAAGGCAGGCAGGGGAAGCGAGCATGCTGGTGAGGGGCATAGTTCCATGGTACCTGAACAAGAAGAGAATTGGTCTGGTGACGTTTCAGCCAATAGCTCAACGATCGCCACACAAATCTGTACTAATTAAGTAGGTCCAAGGACAAGCCAAGAAGTCAGTGAGGGAAGGCTGGGACTGGCAAAGCACAAGGCCAAACCCAGGCACAGCTACCGCATAGCTCAGGCAAGGATTGAAGCCAAGGGCCTAGGCTTAAATGCAGCTCCTAAGCTATGATGGAAAACCCCTGGCCAAGGCTTCTTACAGCTTTTTTTCTTATATTGCTCCTTTCAAAGTGGTCAGATCCAAGGTCACTTGGCTGCGAGACATCAGAGCTAGTTTTGAGCCATAATTCAATCTTAATAATTAACTAAAAGTCCTCACTGCAAATTCTGTCTAGAACTAGATTTATCAGATTCTTTTCTGCACCAGTTTAAGCAGAAGCTCTGCAAGATTCTTTAGTTCTTCCCATTTCTGTGCCCTCTTAAAGGCAGGATGGTTGAAATTATTGCATGCTCAGTATCCTCAGTAAAAGTGTATAATTATTTTTAACCTAGTTTACCCTGATTACAGCCATCGCTGCTTAGAAAACCTATTTTCTCAACTTGTTAAACAACTAGAATTCCATTCACAGCTAAATCTGAAAGTGTAAGCGATGTCCACATCAGATGGCTCTCACTTTTTCCCTGACTCCTCTGATTTCTACGGTAAACTTTTCTTTGCAGGTTTTTTCTTTTGTCTCTAGAAACTGTGCTTCTTAAGAAGTAGATGCTTTGGAAGTGTTCCTGAAGTATGAAGGCCTTTCCAGCAATTTTTATTCTTGCTTTTGCTGAAAGCACTAGAACAATTTGATCCCAAAGATCAAAATTTATTTCCTACTAATCCAAAATTTATTTCCTACTGTCAACTTTTCTGTCATGTCCTAATTATCTAACTGAAGTCTGAAATGGCAGCTGTGTTCCGTAATTTGAAAAAAAAAAAACTATTGCATCAAGAATAAGTTAGTGATCAGAAAACATGCTATGTGACATTATTTCCAATAGTATATAGCTTCCTAGTTTTAATTAATATAGATTTAATTTAAGATTTTAGAGTCTAAAATCTTAGTTCTAATGTTTTGAAGGTGGCTTGAAAGATAGTTTTGTCACCAAATCTACCACGCACACAAGATAAGGTATGTAAGGGCTCTACACCTGCTAGTAAATATGCAACAGCATTTAGTGATTACATGTACTAAACCCACAACAACCTTTACTGTTATACTGAATCTAATTCTTAGAACTTGAATATATACAGGTAAAAAAGTATCACGTTTGTTGATGCTGAGGCTCTATTAAGTTATTTTTCTAGTGGGGTAACTTTACCATCACTATAATTTTTTAACATCTTTATGGGAAGTCTAGGATTTTGTTTGCCCGGGGGCTTTTTAGTTGAACCTCCTGCTCTCTGGAAGAGATTTTTCTGCAAGTTTCTTGTCCTTCTGAATTAGGATCTATTGACACTTATGCCTATGAATGGAAAAGAGCTCTTAGCTATAGATAAAAGTTACAGCTGCCACCGTACCTATTGTTCTTCCTCCAAAGCTAATGTCTTTATGTAACTATTCCTGATTTAAGGGGGTTCTGACAGGTATGATGTTCTACTGTCTTTCTCCAAACCAAATTACTGTGTGTACTGTTTTATTGGTCCTACGCTAGACACAGACAGCACACACTTCAGCGAACAGGTACTGCAGTCATCTTGCAATGCTCTTAAAGCAAAGAGCAGAAGCAGGTACTGGAAAGAAACACTTGTACCTCTTTGGAAGACAAAGTGTCCTGCGTTGCTAAGTTTGTGTGGATATAATTCTTGCTTTGTACATATAATTTCAGCTAAGTGGTGCATAATTATGCATTTATTCTGGGAAAGTGTAAATCATGATATAAGGTATAAAACTATGAAGACACTATCACCTGTTCCAGTCACAAGGGAACATTAAGATGAAGAGCAATTTAGAGTATCAAATTGTAGTGGTTACAAACTTAACCCACTCTATTAATTTTGTAACAAAACAGCATATACAGTAATTTATGATAGGACTAAAAATTATTCTGAGGCCTTGTCAATATTGCATGACTCTAGGCCTTTCCATGCTCATTCTCTCAGCCTTTCTATGCAGCTGAGCTTTTATTATAAATTATACTTGGCATTTGTTAGTTGTGGAATTGTTGACTTTTGCTGTAACAAATATATTCTTGTTCAACAGTTTAAGTCCCTTCAGAATTCCTCCTGGGCGCAATGACTCTGTCAGTTATCACACTCCCTGACACACAGTTTAAGAACCACCAACTCTGGGGAAAAAAAGATGTGTACATATTGCCCCTGGTCCATACAATTATTGCTGCCACCTACAGTTCAGAAGTACCACTACATTTTATGAGGTCGATTTTGTTCTCTGCCTCTGAAGTACCTTTTCACCGCAAAAATATTCCAAGTAACTATCGATCCCATTTCTAGTATGGATCACTTTTTTTGTGACCTAAAGATCTTATGAGCACTTAATCTTCCAGTAAGACTTGAGAAAGTAGGAAACAAAGACAGGCTAAGGAACAGTTTTAAGAAAGTATGAAGCTTTGCTCAAAGATCCCTAGCCAGCTTTACATTTCACTATGATAACACAGAATTTACATGCATAATTCCATGTGTTAAAGAAAACTACACATGTATTACCACATCTTTCTACTTATGCCAGTCTCTTGAAATCTACTGTTTAGGTCATTTCAGTCACTGCTGTTTTGTTTTCCTTAAGTAAACCCTGAAGCACTGAGAAAACAACATGACCTATCTGTGATAGAACTCAAACAGAATTGATCTTAAAGCAATGTTATAAAAGTGTTAAGACTACAACAACAAGCACTCAAAAGTTAGTTAAATGCTGGAATTATAATTTTCTATGCAAATGCCATTTAATTTCTTTGTGGCTTATAAAAATAAAAAAGTCTTATTCAGCAACAGTGAGGAAGCCTTTGATGGAATCGAGAATAAAACCCAGTTTTCCTGGGTGTTATTTCAATGCTTTGAAGATTAAGTAACTTTCTTCCAGCCATCTCTCACTTTGTTCTTTTTTAATTTTGTAACTTTCATATAGCAAGGAGTTCTATGAAACTGTGTAAATAAGGACTCTATTACGATGCAAACATATATGGGGAATGAAGTATGGGACTTTTCCCTAGGAAATCAGCAAATACAAGATCAGGGCCCATGCAGTTAGTGCAGCAATGTACCTAACTTCCTAGCATGTGTTGTTGATACAGAACAGTTTCTGGTTAAAGGAGACCTGGTTCTTCAACATTTGATACAAATCTGAATTTTCTGAAAGCAAAAGTTGCTCAGAATCTGACAAGAAAATGGCAAATCCACTACCTGCCCAGGCTTCAAATTTTGAATTAGAATTGAATATTGTGGTTGTTGGGGTTTTTTACCTTTGCATTTACAGTGATGTGTGAAGTGGTAAATCTTACTGAATAAATGGCAGTTGCCCCATGTTATTTATTTTAATACTGTACAATCGGAAAAAATAAAATCCCATGTAACCATCCCTCAGACACTGGCTATAGCAGTTACAAAAAAAGGGAAGAATGTTTTCAGTCTAGTTTCCTAAGGAAATGAAGCACACAGAATAACGTCGTGCATCAGGCCCCCCCCCAATAATTTTGACCTATTTAACCAATTCAATCAAAGTTAACAAAGGAATAGAGACCACAGGGATATTGAGGTCTGCAGAAATCAATAGGTGGGCAACACAGACGTGTGCTCTTGTTGCCTCTTTCACAGGAAGGGGCAAGGAGAATTCAGCTTTATCCTCCCTGTTTGGCTGGCGTAACATCTCTGAGCACACCTGTGTGCACTGGCTGCAGCACAGGCTGCTTCTTGCACTGGCAGAAGATTGAAGGCAGATTAAGGGTAGGTGGGTTGGGACCATGAGGAGAGGGGTCAGGGGCGCCTCGAGGATATGGGAGGGAACAAGTGTGTGTGAATGTATGGCTTGGAAATATCAGGCTTCAGCATTTCCCCCGATAGTAAAACTATTTGTTAAAATATGAAAGCATGTTAATCTTTTGGTTGAAAAAATGAAACTATTTTCCTCAGATTTCCCCCCAGCATTAAACCAACAGAAACCAAGTCTGGAACCAGCCTTTTTGTCCTAAAACTGAAGCAATACAAAACTGGGATCAGTTAAAACAGAGTAGGCACAAGAAAAAAGCACCTACCTTCACTAGCCCTTTACTGCATATCAGAACAGAAAGAACACAGATTATTCACTAGTTATGAAGAAGATATGTTTTACAGAGGCACATGGGAAATTGGGTTGAGCAGAGCTGGGAAACTTAGACGGTTTGGTATGAGATTACTTTCTCCTAGTGCACTTGTCAAACGATTTTCACAAAAGAAATTGGCCCGCTTTGAAGTCTGCTTTTGAAAGCTGAATAACATGATCACAAAAGAGAAACAGAATGATATGACTGCTACATTAGACAGTACATAGGCGCGTGATCCTGCAGACATGCAAAACCTGCCATGGGTCTTCACATGCTTAAAATTATATATATCTCTAAGTCTGGATGACTGAATCCACATTATTTAAAACATTAGAAAGGAAAAAGTTTTCTTAAGAAAAATACCTTGAATATTTTGATAAAAGTAAAAGTATTAAAATTTTGGAAATCTTGAAAGGAGAGCACACAAATAATTTTAGTGGGATATTACTGGGAAAAAATACTTGGGCAGATTTCCATAAATTGTAAAAGATTAGTGATTCTCTAAAATACAGAAGTTATTTTGACCCAAATAAATGTTAGAAAACATTTCAGTTAATGAAATCTAAATGTAAGGGGCTTCAGCCTAAAAAGCATGTCCTATAGAATTTATACTATACCAAGACTATTTTTAATCTAAGAAAAACATGAAAGTTAACACCGTTATGCTTGGGTATAACTGCCACATTTTATTAGAGTAGTGGTAAAAAGCCATTAAGCTGCTTTACGGAAGCAGACAACTAAAGCTGTAGGACCATTGAAATCACAGCCACTACGTGAAGAAAAGAACATGTCATAGTCAAGAAAGGATTTTGGTGCATATTATTTTGTAGAAGTGTACGTGTTTGAGAGAAAGGAGAAGACATGCATTGAGAAGCACCACAAAATCAGATTTGAACAAGATACAGAAAAACAGAGTAAGCACCAGAAGGGTGACCCAGACAGAACAGCAGAACTTTCGAGGCTGAGCGTTGGCTGAAATCCAGCTTTTTCAGTGCCTTAGAACTGTGAGCAAATAACTCCACTCTTAGTTTGATTTCTCCCATGTGCTGAGCAGCAGCTCATCTATAGCCCCTCTTATGTTACTGTTGACACCACAATTAATGTTTCCTGCTAATTAAAATAACCTGCAGGACCCTGTATTTCGGCCAACTGCTTGGGTCAGAGCTGTGACATCGCTATTTAGGAGGGCAGTGTCCTTTAAGTCCTGCACCAGTGCAGATATGGATCCAGATACTACAGAAACTGCAATGAAACAAGCCGTAATTTGAATTCCTTGACAGGTCCTGTGTGATGTCTTACACACATACTTAATGTACCTTCTTGTCAGATACTGAGAAGTACTGAAAACTCCCTGAGAGACATAATGCTGCAACAAAATCAAGTCTGTAGGCCCCAAGTCAATCAGATTTGCTTGTCCAGATCAAACTGCAGGTTAACAGATGATAAGAATGTTAAATTCAGCATAATGACCTTTGGTTAAATGCATTAATGGACCAAAGCATTGTACTAATTCAAGGGGCACCCTAAACCATGTAATTTAAGATGCTTAACTGGCAGAAGAGCAGGTTAGGCACATAAAAATTCGATTCCCAAGTCAGTCAGGTGTTGAACTAGACAGAAGTCTGGGGTACATCTAAGAGCCAACAGAAAAAGCCAAGAAATTACACCTGGGATGAATTTTTGCTACAGAAACCACATAATTTTTATTCCTCAAACAAATAAATAGCTATACCTTAGAGCATGGAGATTACCTAGGTTCATGCTAACATCAGTGTACAGTTGTAACATGTAGCTTCACTTGGTTTTTATAACCCCAAAAGTGAATCAGCTCCAAGTTTTAGAAGCCTGCTCTGGAACACACGTGATGCAGATCATTCTCCTGAGACATGGAAGACCTGCATTTAACTTTCTGCTCCCAATCAGGTCATTCAGGATATAAAAATAACCCCCCTGCTAAATGCCATAATCACAGAGCTACTGGGTATAATGAGACGCGTAGTTATCAAAGCCTTCATGCAAGATGCATAAAATATAGACGTCTGTAGCTGTGCTCTTTGAACATCAACTAAGATTTCCTGCAGATTAGATGGGAAAAGCCACATCCAGGCTGAGGATCCCAGGTTTCAGGCTTTGGGCTGTTAGCAAGCTGAAGGGCACTGGCATCTGTCTCATGACTACTATTAGCACTTAAATCCTTAAGTAACTGCATAGCTATGTAGGTCTGAGCTTCTCTGATTTGATCCCTTGACTCTTTTTATCCTGAACAACTACATGGAGTAAAAGGCATGGTTTTGTTCAACTCGCAGACTGATACTTGCAGCGTAGGAAGCGATTTTGTTTCCCCCGATTAGGCGAAACGCTTTACCACTGCATCCCTGAGCCATGATTCACCCAGCTACGCTTGGCAGCACAGACGGCCCTACCCGCCGAACGGGGCAGGGACGCGCAGCCCGGGCCTGAGGGGGAAGCAGGGGCGCAGCCACCTGCACAACCAGCCGGCGGGGAGCCGCCCGCCGCGCCCAACCCGCCTGAGGCCGGGGGCCCCGGCCCGGGGACCCCGGAGTGGGGCCGAGAGGCAGCCGCCCCCCTCCGGGGCGGCCCCCCCGCTTCCCAGGCCCTTCTCCACAGGGCAGCACGACGCGCCGGCGGGGGATTGGCGGGGGGGGGGGGGGGGGCGTGAGGGGAGCGGAGGCAACCTGACCCCGCCCGCTTCTAGGACGTTCTGAGAGGCGCAGGGCAGCGAATGACGTCACCCGTTGCGCAATTTCCCCCAACCCCTCGTCGTCATCCTCATCCTCATCTTCCTCCTCCTCCTCCTCTTCCTCAGCGCCGCGCGCGCCCAACCGCCACTCCGTGCGAGCCACCGCGCATGCACCTGCCGCCCGCCACCCCGCCCCACCCGAGCCGGCGGTTGGGCGAATAAGGAGAGCGCGCGCGCCCGCGCGCTCATTCAGCCGCCAGCTCATGCGCGGAATCCACCCTTCTACCCCCCCCGCCATGATAGGCAAGGCGTCTGCGCGATCCCCGCGCTTTGACGGGCACCTTCCGCGGACGGCTACTATTGGCTGCGAGAGGCTTGGCCCCGCCCCTCGGCGGGGCGGGCGGAGCCCCCGCCCCCGCCCCCCGCCGCCTCCCCCGCGCCTGCCGGTGAAGGTTCCCGATGGTTCTGGAAGGAGGCGGCGCCGGCTGTATATAAGCCCGGCGGGCGGCGGGGAGCGCGCACTAGTGGAGGCACGCCGGTACGGGTAGAGCGCGTTTGCGGTTTCGGTGAGGAGACTAGCAGCCTTTTCCCCCTGCAAAGGTGAGCAGTGGAGGTGGCTGTGGCGGCAATGGGTTGTGCGGCGGCGGTAACTCTTAGGGGAGCGCTTTCTTCTCACGTCCTGGAGGCGGATGCGTGGCCCTGCCGGCCGCGGGGAGCGGGATGTGCCTTCCCTACTTTCGTCCCTAGTGAAGGGAGCTGGGGGGGGCGCTGGGTCTCGAAGCCGGGGTACGGGTGGAGGGAGCGAGGTGCTGATGCCTGACAAGTCTGCGAGCTGATTTATATTTTTTTATCCCCGGAGTAAGGCCGTTGGGTGGCGGGGGGGAAGAAGCGGGGAGCTCCCGGTAGTGGGGCTGCGGGGGAGTCGCGGGCAGAGCGTGCTGTGGCTGCCGAGGGGTGCGGGGCAGTTCCCCTTTCCCCGGGGGCGCCCCAGCCCCGTTTCGCTGAGAGGGGTGGCCGGGGAGCTTTGCTTTTCGTAGGTGGGTGCTCGGCCGGGAGAGCGTAGGGTGGTGGGGCTCGCCGAGGGGGCAGTGGCTGGGGGGAGCGGAGGAGGACTGGGGGCCGCCCGGCGGTGCGCCCTGCGGGCGGGGAGGTGGGGGGCGGGGGGGAAGGCTCTGGCAGTTTCTAGAACCTTTCCCGCTGCCGGGGACGGCCGGCAGGGGGCGCTGCGCGGCGCGCGCGGGAGGGCGCTCCCGCCCCGAGGCTCCGCACCCGGCGGCATCGGGGGCGCCGGAGCCGCCGCTGGCAGCCCAGGCGTTTCCTTCAGCATCAGACTAAGTAGTGAGTGTTTAGGCTTGGTTGCGGGATTGAGGTATTGCGCTTGGTCTCCGTTTGTTGTGCGGTGACTGAAGCGGGGTCGGAGGTGGAGAGATGTTACTTTCCGACGTGAAAGAGGTGTTACTTTCCGTCGATCCTGAGTTTCGACTCGAGTGCAGGATAGCCTAGGCAGCAGGTGGCCGGCCAAGTTTGGGTACTCTATCTGTGTAGGTCAGAGTAACGGGCTCGGCTGAGCCGTATTGGTAGATAAATTACACGTCCGGGTAGTGTCTGCATCTGAGAATAGTAGTTACATGAGCAAAATAATGGCGGTGCATGGGAGAAAAGTACTGCCAGTAGAGACTTTACCGTGAAAATCGACTACAGAGTAATACAGGTAGCTTCTCAAATGCTGGGCTAAGTTACCAGTTTCTTTTTCTTCTTCGTAACGTGTACTGGTTCTGTGACAAGGGGAGGAGTTGTCTATTAATTTGTAAACTAATGAAGGGGAGAGGAAAAGTTCTGTCTTACCCTGAGTGGTGCAAGCCAAGAATGTAAAGCAAGTATGTAGTTAAAATCTTGTACCTATTTTAAGCACTCCTTAAAACTCCTGAGTTGTTACTGGTAGGAAATAAGACTGGGGGGGCAGGCTGTTGTGTTCATGTGGTGATGTATTTGAAACCATGTAGTCAGATAGCTTTATCTCAGAATGCCGTTGTCTCTTTCCATAAAAAGGTATGTGCAACAAGCTGTTCAGGTGGGATTTCAACTCTTGCTTTCTTTACAGATGCCAGAAGCTGTGCAAACTCAAGACCAACCAATGGAGGAGGAGGTGGAGACCTTTGCCTTCCAGGCTGAGATCGCTCAGTTGATGTCTCTGATTATCAACACTTTCTACTCCAACAAGGAAATCTTTCTGAGGGAGCTGATCTCCAATTCATCAGATGTAAGTACTTTCACTCCTAGGCTGGTTCGTGCCAATGGGACTGTTAAAATTTTTAGGAATAGATAGGGAATGCTAAAGCCTGCCTCTTCCGTTACAGGCTCTGGACAAGATTAGATATGAGAGCTTGACTGATCCAAGCAAGCTGGATTCTGGAAAAGACCTGAAAATTAACCTGATCCCAAACAAGCATGATCGCACTCTGACGATTGTGGATACAGGCATTGGGATGACGAAAGCTGACCTGGTCAACAACCTTGGTACTATTGCCAAGTCTGGTACCAAAGCGTTCATGGAAGCCCTGCAGGCAGGGGCTGATATATCCATGATTGGGCAGTTCGGTGTTGGCTTCTACTCAGCCTACCTGGTTGCAGAAAAAGTGACAGTGATCACCAAGCACAATGATGATGAACAGTATGCTTGGGAGTCATCAGCTGGAGGATCTTTCACTGTCAGGCTTGATAATGGTGAGTATTAAAACGTTTCTGCTCAAGTATGCCTTGTAAAGGTTTCTGGCATTGGAATACCTACTCTGCATTGAAAAAGACAAAAACAGAGGAAATGGGTAGTACTAGCCACGTGTTGGATCAAGCACTGACACAGCTGTTCCCTTGCCATTCCAGTTTGAGTAACTATTGGTACATGGTAAGGGAATACCTGAAGTAAATGGTGCAGTAGAATGAAGAATAAGCTTTCAAAGCTTATACAGCGAAATATATTTGTAGACTCCTGCAACAACTCTATATACAGAAACTTGAAAGATGACACGTGAACAGACTTACCTACTGAAAGTCACCTTAAGCTTATGCAAAATATTTGCTGGGCACGGGCAGGTTGAGGAAGTGTCTGTAAGGCTGTTTCTGTACACAGAAGCTTACACTTACCAGTGGTAAAGGAATTACTGATAACAGGAGTGCTTTTTTTAAAGGAGGTATCTATTAAAATTAGCCAAAGCTTAGTCTGCTCCTGCACAAGTAAAACCTGTAAACTTCCATTCTAGGTGAACCTCTGGGTCGTGGAACCAAAGTCATCCTGCATCTTAAAGAAGATCAAACTGAATACCTTGAGGAACGGCGAATCAAGGAAATTGTGAAGAAGCATTCTCAGTTCATCGGCTATCCAATTACTCTCTTTGTATGTACTTTGCTTGAAATACTACGTAATATAGGCATTGTCAGCTTGAAACAAGTGAATTTTCGCAACTGAAGAGCGAGCAGTCCATGAGTATTTTGTTCGTTAAAATTGTTAGAGATGTTACATGGCTGTAGCTCTCTTGAAATGCAGTTCTGTTAAGTACAACTTCATTTTACAAAACCAAGCAAAAAAATGTTTTGCCAAGTTAGTAGTATTACGGTCTCCCAACCATTGAGTAAATGAACTACATTTTGGTGTATTGTTAGTAGAAATAAAGTGTGATTAAATAACATGAACTACCACATAAGCATATGGAAACAAAATAACACTTGGGTCTCAGCACCCAGAATGAAGTTGTTAATTGAGTCCTGGAGGAAAAGGTGACATCATGTGCATGTAGTTCTGAGCTTTGTGATATTGCAAGGGACACATTGAACTGAGAAACATGGAAGTTTTACCTAATGATGTCTTTTGTAGGTGGAGAAGGAGCGTGATAAGGAGGTGAGTGATGATGAGGCTGAGGAAAAGGAAGAGGAAAAGGAAGAGAAGGAGGAAAAGACAGAAGATAAGCCAGAGATAGAGGATGTTGGTTCTGATGAAGAAGAAGAAAAGAAGGATGGAGATAAGAAGAAGAAGAAGAAGATTAAGGAGAAGTACATTGATCAGGAGGAGCTCAACAAGACTAAGCCCATTTGGACCAGGAATCCCGATGACATTACCAATGAAGAATATGGGGAATTCTACAAGAGTCTAACTAATGACTGGGAAGACCATTTAGCTGTCAAAGTAAGTTCTTGTCCTTCTTCAGGTCCAGTTGTTTTTGCCAGGAAGGCCAGAAGCTTGCTAAACAGGCTACTGAACTCTTATCTATTGCATCAGATCTTACCATGATAAGTTGTGTAGTATTTGGAGTGATGCTGCTGGTTAGAACACCTCCACTATGCGAGGGTAACACTGTACTGCAATTATTCTGGCTGTTGTTAAGGCTGTTCCTGTTTTTATAACTCTAATCAAATCCATGCTTCAATTTAACTGTAAATAAAAGTAAGTGCAGATGCATTCCCAGTTTGTAGCTTAGTTGTTACAAATCTAATCGAAAACTTTAGATTTCAAATGAACGTAAATTTAGTTCCTTGGGTTTGTAGCTTAGTTTTGAAAAGGCCTAAAGCTAAAGGGGATGGGTAAGTGAGACTGTCCTTTTTGTGTGTATGTAGTGGGAAGTGCTGTAAGAATACACATGCTTCCTGAAGCCCAGTATATAATATAGGAAACTGCAAACGTCTTCTGTATCGGTCTGCTTGCCTGGTAACACTGAACAGACCTTAGATATGTTTTGTCTGGAGAACGTACTTGTTCCTGACCCATGTCTTGTCTATTGTGTTGAATTTTTCATGACATCTCAAGTGGGTTTTGTTTGCCTTCTGTTAAACGGTTACTGAGAGCCTTACAAATTGATTAAAATGATCGCCTTGCTTTCTCACAGCACTTCTCTGTGGAAGGGCAGTTGGAATTCAGAGCTCTCCTGTTTGTCCCGCGGCGTGCGCCCTTCGATCTGTTTGAAAACAGGAAGAAGAAGAACAATATTAAGCTGTACGTACGCCGAGTTTTCATCATGGACAACTGTGAGGAACTGATCCCTGAATATCTGAGTGAGTATTTGAGGAAAGTGTTTCCCAAAACAGTAAAGCAGCTACTTAGCAACTTCGTAGTTTCCCTTTGTATTTAAAGAAATTGGGAGAGGGAAGACAGAGTCGATCAGGAAGTACCTGAGCAGTTGGAGAAAGTACTGCTTTCTGTTGTCTAGAATTCCGTAGAAACCAATTAATAATTATAAAAGGGCAAAGCCACCTAAGTGGTGAATGGTCATCCTGATTTTTAAGACCTGGAAAGCAAATTCTCACCATCATTTGCACCATTGCCTTCCAGATTTCATGAGAGGTGTGGTAGACTCTGAGGATTTACCTCTGAATATTTCTCGTGAAATGCTGCAGCAAAGCAAGATCCTGAAAGTGATCCGGAAGAACCTGGTGAAGAAGTGCTTGGAACTTTTCACTGAGTTGGCTGAAGACAAGGAGAACTACAAGAAGTTCTATGAGCAGTTCTCAAAGAACATAAAGGTTTGTAGTTTTTCTCCTTACTAGTATTGACTTGTAGGAGCTACAGATTTTTGTTAACGCCTGAAATACTAAAATGCCACGCTTCAGTTTAAAGGAATCACTAATAGGTTTTTGTCTGCTTTGTAGCTTGGCATACATGAAGACTCCCAGAACCGCAAGAAGCTGTCAGAGTTACTGAGGTATTACACGTCTGCATCTGGTGATGAAATGGTTTCTCTGAAGGACTACTGCACTCGCATGAAGGAAAACCAGAAACATGTCTACTACATCACTGGTGAGTTGGTGTCAGAAACTGTAAATACACTTACAGATGCAGGGTTATCTTTTGGGGGGTCAGAAAATGACAAATAACAATGGCCAGTTCTATTGGTGAATTCAAGAAGAAACTGGGATTCTAAGTGAAAAAATCTTACTGTGGCAATGTAATTATAATTAGTTCTGTAAAAACAGTTACATTTTCAGTCTCTGGCTAAGCTGCACTGCCTGCCAGGATATTTGTTGAGGTGTCACTTCAGTGAGTACGTGATGAAGGAACCTTACTTAGCAAGACAGAACTTGTGGTGCAATTTCACCAAATCTCTTCAGTACTATAGTATTTATGAAATAAGTGGATGCTGCAGTGCTAAAACTACGTGAAATAAGATCATAGTTAGACTTCCCTAGTGTCATACTATGTCCATGTGGACAGCAGAACGAGCTACCTTCTCTGTACTGCGAACTCTGCTCTCGCAAACCTGCTGAGACCAGTAATAAGCTGTTAAAAAAAAACAAACAAAAAAAAAAACCCACAAACTCTTCAGGTATTGCCTTGCTCTTGAAATACAATGTTTGGTGTCACTACTGCCACCTTGAAGGTGCGGGAGGATGCCAGTTTTGTGAAGTGCCCCTTCCACAGCTATCTTACCCGTCTAGGACTTTTCTCCTGTAAGCCCTGAAAGTATGCTCTGGAGTATTTGAGGTGCCTTTATCTTCCAGATAGTTTCGTGTTCTGGCTTTAGCTAATAAATTGGGCCAGCAGTATCTGAAATTTTAAGACCTAATGCTCAAACCAGTTTAATTCTTTGGTCATCAAATATTAAGACATATTTCAAAAGGTGAATGCTGTACGGGGCTTTTCAGTTTTCCTCCTTGGCAGGATTGTGAAACATTGCTTACCTGGCATTCTAAGAAATTGACATTTACTTTCAAATGAGTGAAGTATTGTAAGCTGTGGTGTCACTTGGAAAGGCTTGAGTCTCTTTAGGCCAACCTAATCTTTGCAGTACCCCATTGTACCTGGTCTGTGTCCCTTTTTTCTACTGATACGGACATAAAGCATCACTGGAAGTGTTGCATAGGCTCTTACAGAAAACAGGCAGTCTGCTGTGTTACAGTGCTGAGGTTCAAACCACAAGTGTGGCATTTTTGCTTCTTGCAGGCGAAACAAAAGATCAGGTGGCCAACTCTGCTTTTGTGGAGCGTCTTCGCAAACATGGCCTGGAAGTGATCTACATGATTGAGCCTATCGATGAGTACTGTGTGCAGCAGCTGAAGGAATTTGAAGGCAAGACCCTGGTTTCTGTAACAAAAGAGGGTTTGGAGCTTCCAGAAGATGAGGAAGAGAAAAAGAAACAAGAGGAGAAGAAAGCCAAGTTTGAAAACCTTTGCAAAATAATGAAAGATATCCTTGAGAAGAAAGTAGAAAAGGTACTGACTAGTACTCATTTTGTCTGTAACAAGTCGTTCAATGATCTGAAATGAAGTTGTGGCAGAGAAGGCTCAGGTACCAATGTCTGTTAAAATTTCCTTTTCTGAATGTGAGCAAGCCTTCTGCAAGAGGGAATTGTATAGATGCAAGGTGTCTCTGTTTTGATTTTTTTTTAAGTGAAATGAGTCTTCCGTGATATGCAGCGGCATTTGAGAGTTGAACCTTGGTTTTATGGCTGGACTCAATGCCCTTAAAGGTCTCTTCTGAACTAGATGATGCTCTGAAATCAGTGGGGATAGATGGAGTGTGTGTGTTGAAATGTTAACTACAAACTTCTGCTTTATGTTCGCTTTTCTAGGTGGTTGTATCCAACCGTTTAGTCACTTCTCCATGCTGCATCGTAACAAGCACATATGGCTGGACTGCCAACATGGAGAGGATCATGAAGGCGCAGGCCTTAAGAGACAACTCCACAATGGGATACATGGCAGCAAAGAAACATCTGGAGATTAACCCTGATCATTCCATCATTGAAACACTGAGGCAGAAGGCTGAGGCTGATAAGAATGACAAGTCCGTGAAGGATCTTGTCATCTTGCTGTATGAAACAGCACTCCTGTCCTCTGGCTTCAGTTTAGAAGATCCCCAGACACATGCCAACCGCATTTACAGGATGATCAAACTTGGCCTGGGTAAGAAACCTGTCCTGTCTAGAGTGAACTCTGGGCATCATCACGTGCCCTCACAGGGTACATGGGTGTCTGGAGAGTGCCTTGGTGCTGCTTTGTACTTGCGGGAAAGGGGGAACCCCCAGAGGAACTGAAATGCTGAGGAGAGCAAAGCTTTGGGTTCTGGTGTGGCATTAATGGTGCTTGTGTTTCCTGGGCAGGCATTGATGAAGATGATGCTGCTGCAGAAGAAGCTGGTCCAGCGGTTACTGAGGAGATGCCACCTCTTGAAGGAGATGATGACACGTCACGCATGGAGGAGGTGGATTAAAACAGTTTACAGGAACTCATGAATGTTTCCTTGGCTAATATGAATAAGTTATATTTTGTATATTATGAATGTTACCTGCCAAAAAAAAAATCTTTGACACTTTGTCTGCATTCCCTCTTTATATTTATTTTCAAAGATGTTATACCTTTATTTTTGTTACATTGCTTTTTCAGCTGATGTGAGATACAAATGCTGTTGAGGGAATATTTTCTTTAACACTGTACAACCCTAAACAGGCAAGTAAAGAGTAGTCATTTTTGTCTGTATTAGCTGGTTGCAGGTGGCAGGGTTTTTGACTTATTCTTAATTGCCGGAAATGGGGGAAAGAACTAACAAAAAGACGGTATGACATCAGGATGTTCAAGTTTGTCTAGCATTCTACAGCTCTTCAACTCTAAATATATCTTGACATACAGTACCTAGTAACTAGGTATTAGGAGAGCTTGAAATACCTGGGGAAGCTTTAGCCCTTTTGCTCCTAACAAGGTCTTGATGTTTAAAGTTGTTTTTTATACTGTTTAAGGATTCTGGATTGCACTCTACCATAGAATAGAATCCACTCTAAATCTCTATTGTGACTTATGCAACTCTGCATGTACAGTTCAAACCTAGAACTGTAAGAATAAAAGTGTTAAGAATGAGCCGTGTCACTGACTTGTCTGTTCACACTGGGAACGAAGCCAGCTGTTCTGCCATCAGTTGCTGCTTTGAATCTGGAGTGCGAGCTGCTCTCATTAAATCTGCAGTTGCCGAGTGTGTGCTCTGTGGGGCCACTGCAAACCACTACCACACTGAAGTAGGGAAGCTGAGTGGTTCTTAAGACCTCAAGACAATTTTGATCTGAATAACAGATCATTTGCCTCAAGTCATGTTTAACTTGTGTTGATGATCCAGCCATTTTTTGAAGACTTGACAAATGGAGTGAGACTCCTAATGCTGCCAGCCTGATCCCTCGTGCTGTGTGGAGTTGTTCAGCGTGTGAGGTGTGGCTGGCTGTCAGCGCTACCATGTACAGGCTCTCAAGAAGTGACGAGGCTGTGCTGCATGCTGTACCCCTTGGCCTGCCTCTCGGAAGGAGAGCAGTAAAAAAGCAGAGAGAGCGGTTGGTTGCCAGCCACCTCCAGCAGGCTGCCCCTGCGGCTGAGTGCTCGCTGCAGGGTAGGTGCCATCCCCTGAGGGGGGGGCAGCTCCTGCCCTGTATCCGCAATGAACTCATTGTGGGGGGAAGAGTCCCGAGCATCTTGGCCCTGGTCTCTGAGGGGTCTTGGTTTAGTTTCCCACTTCACCTGTTCTTGTTTCACAACTGATCTTTGAGCTCTTGTTTCCCGGTGTAAAATAATCTACATGGGCCAAAGCTGGGTTGGATTTTTTGTCATAAGGTGAAAGGCCAATTATTATTTGTTACAGCCGTGTCTTTATGGTGTCTAAACCAATTTACTTCTGGCGAGCTCACGCAAAGGAGTTGGTTGCCTGAGTTTGCCTTCCAAAAGATACTGCGTGGTAACGTCAGAGCAGCCCTTTCTGGGGGTGGAGAGTCTGACCTGTGCGTTGGTGGTAGGGTAGAGCGGTGGGCGCACTAAGGCAGGTTGGCTGGCGAGGTAGGCGGCCTTTCGGCAGTCTTCAAATGGATGTTTATACGTGTCAGTTTACTAGGCTGATGTGCTCAGGCTCTTGCAAATCATTCTGAATTATTTCTCCAAAACTACCTAAGGGATTGGATATGAAAACAAAAGGCTGCTTCAGTGCTGTTTATGCAGTTGCTGAAGGCCTAATGAGCCCGAAGGCTTCTGGTTTTTCTACACGCTAACTGCCTCACTGAAACTTTTTTTTTTTTTTGCCAATGCTTGCGTTGGATCACGTTACTCTATTTCAGTAGGGAGATCCTCACAGGACCTGCAAGAGGAAATGGATGGCACTTCCCTTCCGTGGCTCAGAACCTTCAGTGTATGAAAGGAAATGTGCCTGTCAAAAATCATGCCCTCACAGTTTGCAGTGTGTGATGTGAAATGTCACATGTCCGAAGGTTGTTCCCAGCTCTTGGTGCCTCGGGGCACCTACAAAACAGCTTGAAGACATGACATAAAATGTCCACAATCACTTTAAATTACTGGCGTTTCAAAAGGCCTGTGGAAGAGATCGGTGCTCACTGTATCAGAAGTGAGGCGGTGGTAGCACCTTCAAATGTCAAAATGGAAAGAATTTTCCTGGGCCGTGAGGGAGGAGATTCAGTTTCCCCATCCCAGCCTGCCTGGGGGCTGGGCGAGACCTACTTAAACCTAAACGTGTGTCACCATTCCTAGGCGCAACGGGTAGTCATTCTGTTCCCACCGGTGTGGCTAGGATGAGCTGTCCTCCCAGCGTTCCGTTACTTTGTGCCATAGTAATGAAGGTGCTGTTGCTATAGTGATGAGGATGACAAACATGCAGTTGTGTGGCTTGTGAGGAGTTGCACAGGTAGAACGTTGGTGCGTCAGTACTGCCCTGCGGTTTGGTGCTTGGGTGACAGGCACAGCGACCAGGAGGTCGCCCTGCCACCTCGGCGCTCAGCTGCTGAAAGCTCTCTGGTTGGCAGACGTCAGCCTGCTTCAGGTCATTGCTCCAAGGCCTCACTGGCAAAAATGCGGTGGTGTTGTACCAAAACTAAGGACTTGAAAGCAGGTGGGTTTTGTTATATATGTCTTGTGACTAAAAGCTATTTTACAAGACCTTTATAATATGTAAAACGTTGTGAAAATCTTCCGATCAGTACATTGAGATCTAAAATTTATGGTGTCAAAAGACACTAAAGACAGACTTTTCCAGTGGGTCAGTGAAGAGATGGCTCAAGTCTTTGACCCAAGTCTTCACTTCCCTTGAAAACTAATTTATCTGCTGGAGAAGAACTTGGTGAAACCTGCAGGCTACCTCCAGTGAGGACGGGCTAGTGTTCTGAGTCCTTTTATGCATGACACCAAGCAGTCAGAGCTCAGCTCCTGCGCACAGGCCATGACCACAGCAGGATTTGCTTTGGCACAGAGCATGGAGCTCCCCTTTCATTTGCCAGCTTTTCGCTGGAACATGTTTTGGGAAGTAAGGACACCATTACCAGAAGTCCCCTTGCTCAGCTCCCTGTTGTAGCTGTTCGCAGTCTCACATTTCATTGCTGTTAACGGTAGATAAAGGCATTGCCGAGCACCCCAGTGGAGTTGAGGGAAGGCTGGGTGTCCCAGTAAGAACTTTGTTGGTTTTCGGGGCTCTTTGACCCTGCGGTGAGGCTCACGGTACAGTGCTGCTGGGGCTTACAAGTTCATCTCTTCTCAGCAGAAATGTACAACAAAGTTCAGCAAACAATTGGGTACCAATATTAAAATATGTTTCCCCCCCATTTGAGCTGCAGGACAGCAGAGCCAGCCGCTCTCCGTGACTACGGTAGAATTTGGCACAGCTTGGCGTTACACTCTCCTTGCCTCCTGGTTTAGGGCTTCTATTGCTGACACTTGGAGGAATCATTAAAGTGCATCAGAACATTTTCCTGCTGATAATAGTCCTTTTGAAATTGCTCCTGGGTTAAGCCATTGGGGTACTGCACTCAGAAATACTCGATTCTGCTGCTCTCTGGCAGGAAACTACTGCGTATGCATTTTGGATTTTTGGCCCTTAGGAGCCAGAGCGCTGGTGCCTGTTGCTCTAGCGAAAGGCTCCTGTGGTTGCGTGCTGGACAGACTAAGTTTTGGATGGCAGCAGCAAAGTAAGGTAGCTTTCGTTGTCCTAGGAATTGCAGCGATCGATTGAACTCGAAGGATTTCCAAATGTAACAAGGAAAGGAGCAGAAAAATACACGGGTAAATTTTGTCGTGGTTTAGCCCCAGTCAGCAACCAGCACCACGCAGCCGGCAGGGCGCGGGGAGCTGAAAAAGTCCTTGACCAGTGTAAGCGCTACTTAGCAACAGCCAAAACATCTCCATATTATCACTGCTGTTTCCAGCAAAAATCCAAAACATAGCCTGTGCTAGCTACTACAAAGAAATTTAACTCTATCCCAGCTGAAACCAGGACAGTGATGAACAAGGAGGGAAACTGTATTAGTTTTTGAAAAAAAAAAAGTCACTTGGAACATGCTGTTGACAGCTAGCCCACGTACATAAATGCTGTTAGACCGGCATTCCTGGGCAATGGTATGTCTTGCCAGTGAGTTTTTTCAGGTATTTTGCATTCATTCACCGCTAACTATGAAATGTTCATTTATTCATGTTCTTCATTTGTATTTGGAGGTCTTAATTTGACAGTAGAAGCCTTGGCCAGTAGCTAATTTCAGATGGTCGTCTGCCTGTGCGTAAATTAAACTTTTCTCGTAGCAGGATTTGCTTAATAGAGTGGGCACCCGAAAGACAGAGTGACCTGAATTTCAGATCTGTTTGTTGAATGCTTCTGGTACTTCATTACGTAATGATCTCGCTTAAATGTTCTTCATTTTCAACGCAGCAAACCTTTCCTAGGAAGTATCTGAATAAGTCATACTGGACAATGAAAAGTGATTTCAGCCAAAGATTTTGTTTTGTTCTAGCAAATTGTATAAAACGTTTTGGGTTGTGTTTTTTTTTAATTAAGGCTAAAAAAAAAGAATTGGTGAATAAAACTCCATCCCAAGTATGGCTGGTCCAAGGAGGAGCAGGAGTAATTGCATCAGAGGAGCGTTCGGTATCCTTGGCAGCAGCAGCGTGAAGAGGAGACGGAGATGTGCGTTCTTTCGTACCAAGGTGCTGTTTTGATGGGATGATGGGATGATGAGGAAGAGGAGGGTGTGAGGCAGAAGGTGTTTGGTTTTGCACTGCATGGGGTTCTCCTGGTTTGAACCATTAGCCAAGCGTTTCATCATTAGTGCTTTAAAACACACAAGTATGGTTTCCAAGTATATTCCCATCATGTCATTTTTTTCTTACCTATTTATGACTGGTTGTAAATAATATGGTTGAGTCGCCTTTCTGTATTAGAAAACAACACAGTCTATAACAGTTTTTAAAGCAAAAACCCCTCCTTATTTATTCCTGAGGAGAGGCCTTTCTGAGTACTGTTCCACTACTTTTTCCTGAAGCAGTTTTGAGAAGCTGTTGACAGGCTTCTGTTGCAAAGTAGAGGTTACAAAAAACAGTGTGTAGAATGATTTCTGAAACTATAGCAGGGAGAGCCTGTCCCGCTAAGTGCCACGGGGGGGTTGTGCTCTGCTCACTAAAATGCTCTCCAGCCTTTGTGCCTTGCTTTTGCTGGCCCCTGTGGCAGACACTTCTGTGCGCTGGAAGTCTGTGGGGAAACCTCCCGGCTGTCTCGGGGATTTCTTTGGTGGGAAACGGACTTGGTAGCACAGAACTCACCTCACTCATCTGGAGTAATTTTATTTTAGTTTTTAGATGCTTACTGTAGTTGCTCAGAAGACAGATCACTTTACACAGACTGTGGTATGGATTTCACTGGCAGTAAATATCAGAAAGGAATTGAACCTCTACTGATGCCCAGCGTGCCAGAGGCAGTAGGTTTGGGAGATGTTTCCCATTTAGAAGATCAGCTTGTTCTTACACCTGGAAACTCAGTCCTGCCAGTTAGAGAGTCCCACAGTGATATTTATATGGAACCAGAAAATTATTTTCAGACACCAATGGAAATAATTGATAAGGAGGCAGCTGCTTTCCCATCAAAATCAGTGGAATTGTGTGAACTGTCTCAGAAATCTAGAACTACTGCAGAGCCCGAATGGCCCCGGGTGCCTGAATGCCCTTCACCCATGGAGATCGAGCCTTCAAGATCTGTGGGATTTCTGGAGAAATCTGTTACAGCTGCTCTGCTACCAGAGTGGGACAGTGACATCTGTGAACAAAGAGCAAATGCTTCTGATTCTAGAATGCATTGGTGAAAAATTAAGTTAAAAAACCTTCATGTGCCCTAAAGTAGGTACGCTATCATAATGATAATAATAAATAGTAATAGCCACAATACTTGGTCCCGTCATTAATGTACTGTGACATTTCCAACATTAGGCTGAGGTTCCTTTGTGCAGTGGTTGTAGTTGTGTAGTAGAAGGAAAGCTTCAAAGTCATTGTTACAGATAGGGCTGGGTCCTGCTCACTCGGTAAAGTCCCGTGGTAGAGCCGTGCTGAACCTAGGCAACTACAGCTAAAGGCTCTGTCAGTTTTAGATGATTAAGAAGGACAAAGTCCGTCTCACTGTCCCAATTATTGCTGTCCCTCTTAGGACCTTAAAAGAAGCAGTGGTTGCTGGGGTTGGGAAGGTAAGGCTTCTGGGAAGAACCACCCTCTCCTTCAGACATCCTGGGTTTTTTCCAGGGAAACAGGAGCACGGGTTCGACTAGATATGGGAATACGGCTTTTATTTCTTTTTTGCCTTTTTTTTTTTTTTAATAGTAATGCAGTCGATGATGTGTTGATGTATGACTGGGATATTTTTGTTGCCTTCTTTCCCAGGTTGTTACTGAGGCATTTGAGGGTGAGGCTGTGCTGTTACAGTGTGCTGACTATTGCTCATTTTCTTCAGGTTCTTCAGTGAATGAGCTAGAGAGTTGGCCATGCTAATCTCTTCGGGAGTTAATAACTTACATGCATTTGCTATGTTTTATCAGTTTGGAAAAATATACTTGATTTTAGTCATTTTCCAAAAGTGGAGATATTAGTTTTGGGCAGAGCTTATGTGTGTTGAGGCAGATCTGAAAATGAAGCATTAAGGAATTAGGAAACAAATTTCTTGGTTCCCTGGTATTCTGTCCGTGTGGTCCTAACAGGTATCTGGCATTTGACGGTGCCCTGAGAGAAGGAGAGGTATTTTTTATTTTTCTACTGTAAGATGTGCAAATGTGTATGTATACAGCATCTTCATTCCCAAGAGCTCCCAGCTGACATATGAACTAGTATTTCCTGCACTCTCTGCTGTAAGAGGTGGCCATCATCCATGTTACTCCTTATCTTTTTAAGGAACAAAACTCCAGCTAAAGATGCCAGGCTCCATTCCTGAAGCAACACTGTGTGAAGTGAAAAGGGACCAGGTTCAATTGCAGAAGGGCCAGTCCTTGTAACCACCTGCCATGGAGCCCCATCAGTCCCTTCTGTTCTGCTTGAGAGGAGAGCACGAGGCACACTTCCTGACAGTACAACCAAGAAGGATTTCAGCAGCTCCTGGGCCAGGACATTATGCAAACACTCCAGGAAGCTAAGCCAGATGTTAGGGCTATTTCACAAGGCGAATCCCTGAGGGAGGGTCACGCGAGCTCAGTGAAGGCATTCCTTGCAGGTGCTGACTTAGGCTCTTAATGCTGTCAGCATGTACTGTGTATGGTAACACTAGTGACCCAGTGCACCATCTCAGCCTGAAATTAGACGCAGAGCAGCAGATGATACAGACTGTAACAGTCATTGAATGCAGTAATGAGAATTAAGAGTTTTCTTCCTGCTCAGATCTCTGTTAGTCTCCTGTGCTTTTCCTCCAGTCTGCTTTCCAGTGAGTAATTAGAAAGCAAGATAAACCCTGTAAACACCCATGATTCCCATGCATGGTTTGGCCAAAATGATTTCTAGGCTTTCTTTTTCTGAAAACTGAGATAATAGATGTGTTCTGTACCCTCATACCACTTTTGCCTGGCTGAAGGGGTACATTTTGGGATCCATGAAGTATTGATACCCATAGGTAGAAACAGGGCACATCCATACCATCATGTTCCCTGAGCACTGCTGTCACCCTAAAGTCCTGTCATACCTATGGGGTACCAGAAACCCCATCCAAAGTGAGGGAGCTGTGTAATTTTAAAATGAAAAGCTTTCAAATTCGGGCTGCTGGTAACAAGGCAGTTCCACCATGAGTCTAGGCAGAGAGCAAACACTTCACCTGAAGCTTTTTGGTCCCTACTGGGCGTACGTATCGCACGTACTGCATGGTCGCTGCTGAAGGGGCTGTCTACGCTCCTGACGTAAAGGGACTTCGAAAGGTCTGCTAAAACGTGCCAACCAATCAGAGAAGCAGCTTACTGGGAGAACTCAGCTTAGTCTTGCCTAGTTTACAAAGCCCCCGTTCAGTTTTCATGCTGTCTGCTCTGCCTGTCTAAACAGCGGTATAACCATAATATTTAACAGAAAAGGCTGAAACTGCAAACGAGTGGCTGATGGATGTACTGTATTCCTCAAGTGATGCTAATGCATCCCTGGATGTTCAGTTGGCATGAAATCCACAGGAAGTAGCAGCTAAAATAAGCAATACTCATCCCAGAAGCCATGCACGTATTCAGGCAAGTAAGAACTCCACACATCAGAAAGCAGGCAGCTTTTGTTAAATAGGCCCTGAAGTTCAGCAAAATATTAAAGTAAAATTAAAGTGAGGCAGAACATACATAAGAGAAGTCTCTGGAGTAACCTTTGGTCTTCACCTGATAGGATTAGACGACATTGCACATCAGAAATGGTGGTGCCTTTGGTGTGGATGTCTGTGTGGGGATGCCAGGGCTGCTTTATTCAAATACTTCACTGTGTTAACAGCCTGCAGAGCACACTGAGAAATCGTGTGGCTCATCGGGTGGGTGGGGTGATGTCTGTCAGCCTTCAGTTCAACTCCACATCCCGCTTTCTTCAGATGATGCAATTACTGATGAATGTAAAGGGGCTATTTAAAAAAAAAAAAAGGCGTATTAGTCACATATAACTGGGGTTTTAGGAACGGGAGCCTGCATATTTATACTCTGATCACCTTCCTTGCCTCCTCAGTATCCTGGTTAAAAGACCCCAGCCTTGTCCCTTAGGAAGTGGCTGAGGGAATGGAGGCAGCCAAAATGCCTCACTCTTTCGGCCGCAAAGGAAAGAAGGGGATGTGGAAGCTCTGGGGACATCGCTATAAAATACATAATCTCCAGAACAGCATCAGCCTCTCAGAGATATCTGTGGGTGACTAAAGAGCTGTATGTCAAGTAAGGCAAAATATTTCCTCTCCAGTATTCATGAACAAACTTGGAAGTAAAATAGCAATAGTCCAGCCAGTCTTTAAAAATGAAATTCCCTCTCCAAATGCCAGCATGCCTTCCTGGGTTAATAATACTCTGCTACAGCAAGATGTTTGTTTTTGGTTTTGTTTTGAAAAATTTGGTACCTTTCATCTTCCTCGTCAGCTGTGATGTTCCAAAGGCAGATTAAAGAAAACCAGCATTACACCCACATCTTGCAAATGGTGAAACAAGGTTTAAAAAGGGCTGAAGTGATTTATTTTTCCCAAGGTCAATGATTCCATGCAGACACAAAAAAGTTAAGATCCAAAGCTGTGTTTTCTAACCTCCAGTTCAGGTCTGCAGATGCTGCTGCTCCTTAAGTGCAAGAGAAAACGTAAGAATCTTAATGACTCCTTATGGTTTCTGTAACCACATAATGTCCAGTATTTTGGATATGGTTCCTCGGGAGCGTTCAGAACGGCTGCCTCTGAATACAGCACTTCTGTACTCACAGGCTGGAGACACCAAGGACATTCCTTTGTCTCCCACACCCTTCTGTTGTGCATCACAGGGAGAAGACTTCATGAAGATAAGAACAGGGTGTCGGTGTGTGGAAACAGCTGCGAGTACAAGAATTTAAAGGCTGCCTTCGTTCTCTTTTGTGCCGTAGCACTTTCTGAGGTAGCCTGTGGGAATGAGGAGGCTGCAGCAGCAGTTGTAGTTTGGCCTACTTCCAGTCATAGACTGCACTGTACGTACAGGTACATATGAAGTAAAGGATAAAGCCAATTACTGTTCTGCAAAACAGCCATAAACTGCACTCTTAATGTCTTTGTTCACAGGTTGATTTTAACAGGAAGTGGAGTCTAAAAGATTTTCTACACTGTTCATAGGCAGAATCACGCAGTGTGAGACGAGACCTTGCGGTTTCTGCAGCATCTTGTTTCTAGCTTCCCACAGCACACTCAGGCTTGACTGAAATGTCCTTGATTGGCCTTTGGCAGGGCATTGACCAAAAGTCAAGTTTTATGGCTGCAGACCTTCATTCTCTGATCTGCACTTGCTTAATCTGATAAACTTGATTTGAATTAAGTATCTTGTTTCAATTTTCTGTATTGCAACTGAAGTAAAACTCCTTTCACTACAATACAGTCCCATCTGGCATCTTCTAAAATGTTTATTGTGTGAAAGACATGATTCCTAAGGTCTAAATAACACAAGCAATACTGGTGTTGGGCTTCATTGTCATATTGATACCTGACACCGGCTTCAAAAGAACATACGGCCTCCTCTAATTGGAGCAACATAGCTAAGTTTGAAATACTTGGAATACTTTACGAATAAGTCTTAGAACTTGCTATATGTGATTAGCTAGAAGGGAGTCTGGAGACACTGTAGTGTTGAGCAGAATAAATAAGGGAAATGTACTAGAATAAGCTAGTTATGTATCAGTAAGAATTGTGTAACCAAGCCAAAAATGAACTGAGCATGCCCAGAGGCTGAGTTCAACCAGTGGACATGGTGAGGAAGACTATTGTAGAAAACCAGAGGACCCTGGAAGACCACCAAGGAACATGAATGCATGTGTTAAGACATTTGCCTATGTTAATGAATTCCAGGAATAGTATGAATATGGTAATTATTTCACAGAATCACAGAATGGCAGGCGTTGGAAGGGACCTCTGGAGATCACCTTGTCCAACCCCCCTGCTTGAGCAGGTAATTTCCTAGCAATCTAATGAATATGTTTATTTTGACTGCATATAACTGTAGTAAAGCAACTCGGTGCACACACTAGGTGGAGTGATCCCCTGTGCGTCCGGTGCCACAATAAATAATGCCTGCTTTCTAAAACTACAGATTGAGTTTTAGATGGGTCTTATATTTGCATTTATGGTATCAATACAGCAATTCCAGCAGTACTTGAGGGTCAAAATTTGGAGACAGGCATTGCCCTCCAAAGACAACTCATAGTAAGACAGGCATGTGCTTCTGTCAAGCCCTCTGCCAAAATCAGTAGAAAAATCTCTGCTCATTCCAATCCTCCTGGAGGTACCCTGTGAATAGTCTGTCTTGTCTTTGACTGGCAGCTGGGGGGGGCACTGGCAGTGGGAGCGGGTGAGCACCTACAGCCATAGAGCCACCGGGGAGAGGTGGTGGCTGATGGGAGGCAGAGTGACATTGCGCTGAGAGTAAAGGGAGGAAAAAAAACCGCTAGAAAATATCACCTGGGCTTTTCGGGCAGGGTTGAAACCTGCTCTTATGGAAGGCCTGTGGCTTTAAGGAAAAAGGCTGATTTTGCTTTATCTTGGTCTTCAAAGATTAGGACATCATTCAGGTTATTTTCCTTCTCCTGACCCTGGGAAGCAAAAATATTATTAGCTTGATTGCTTTGGTTTCAGCCTGCTTATCAGATCCCAAGCCATAGCTGGAGCACCCAGATGGCTGCAGAGCTGCACGTGGAGAGCCAAAAGCCCCAATTTGTCCCGTAGCCTTTGCATTTCTTATGGGGGGGGGTTCGGCTGGAACGCGATATCCGTGAGTCAGATATGGTTCGCTGTGAATCAGTTCCCTGTTCACAGCCCACACATACAATCTGCAGCTAAACAAAAATCACTTCCATTGACTAATAGGAGGTATTCAAGATTATTAATTAATAAATCAAGATTAGCATAAACTGCCTCCTAAATCTGTTCCCAAAGACAGCAGTCCTGGCTGCTCTGCAGACAAGTAGCGAGGCACAGCCCCTTCCCTGTCCGACATGCAACCTCAGGCAGCCTCTGCTCCAGCTTTAGTGCCTGCTTTGCAAGAGCTGCACTCTCCTGACCCCACCACAGAGCATTAACGGTTTTTTTTTCCTTGGACAAATGAGTTTTCTACAGTTTTTCCTCCAGCACATTTCACGGCAGACAATCTAGTATGTTTTGTCTCTGTATGTAGAAGTTAGCTGCACTTCAAATGGAGGGGGGGATTATTTTTTAAAATAATGGCAGAGATGCACATGTGATTTATTAGATGAGAAGTTACAACATAGAGGCTGAACTGATCTGCTGGGAGAGGCTTTCACAACGCTGGCCTCCTGGGGGCACCCTGTGAAGTGGTGAGACAGCAGGCACCCATGGGTGAGAGGAGTGGTGATGCCTTTCAAAATGAGAGAATTGCATTACCTGTGTTCTTGTCTGGCCACAAAGCCTGGACTCAGGGGAACTTAGAGCTACCTGGGGCTGGCACAAGGTCCGGGCAGAGTCAAGGATTTTTTCCAAAAGTGACAAGGAGAGCCAAGACGCTGAGCAGCAGTACAGTAAATGATTGCAATAAACAGCTCAAGCGAGCATTTCTGTGCCCCTGTAACCCTCTGGCTGCCCTCCTTGGTCACGCTGCACCTATCAGATATGGCTGAAAGCTGCCCTGCCTTGGCAAAGGCATTACATATGTGCTTTGGAAAGCAGAAACCCCAAAATCTTTCTTGGAAATCTGACGTCTGACTGTACCTCTGCAGCCCGACCCCTGCCCACATGGGTCCTGGCAGCAGGTGCATCATGCAAGCCTCAGCCTGGTCTCAACCTTACAGACACCATTTAATCTGTAATCCCTTGCCAACCAACAGTTCTCCCGAGCCCCAGATGCCAGGGCCTTGTTGCTAACAACTGTTGCCTATAAAGCATCAGTGGCTAATTTTGAGCAGGCTTTTGTGGGAGAAATGACTCCAAGCCATGTGTGTGAATCCTTGATGATTGTATGTGCTCATTCAGCTCAGCTGGTGCTGCAGGCACTAACACAGCACTTGTTACCTCCCACCTCAGTGGTGGGGGCTACTGGGGGATGTTGGATGAGACTTTTGGTTGCTCTGCTCTGTTTTGTTTTGAAAGTGGTTGGAGAATCCAAAGAGGGGTAATAACCATCAGATGGTCCTGGCCTAGGAAGAGAAGGTAAGAGGATGGAAAAGGAGGTGTCTAGGGAAAAAAGACGTGTATGCGAGAGGCTGTAGCTCAGCTGGCAGCAGAAGCGGGGTGGAAAGCTTGTGAAGTTTGTGAGCTGCTCCAGTGCAGATGCTCTTGCTGTCACCTCCCCTGGGGCTTGCTCCTGTGCCTTTCAGGGCATCAGCCCACTGCTGGCTCCAGAGTGAGATGCTTCTGTTACTGAAGCTTTTATGCTAATTTTAAAATTAATCTCAAGCAGTAGTACCTTCTGCATGGTGCAGGAAGATGCAAGAAAGCCAGATAGGAAGGAAATAACGGGAATAAGAGGAATTTCATTTGAAAAACTAAAAAGAATTAGTTCCTCATTTCTCTATAAAAAAGGAAAAGAAGGGGAATTGAGATATCGTCTTTAAAGGGTCAAACCAGCTCTTCTTCTTTGTGAAAAATGGGCCCGAGTCATAGTTCTCTGGTAAATCTGAAAAAATGTTATTCCTTGTATTTAAAAATAGCAAAATTCTTGTTCCTTAGCTTAGCGAGTGATGGCAAGTAAGAGTGATGGTATCCGAGTTCTCCAAATCACACATGGTGGATTGTGATTAAGAGACATGCTAAGAAAGCATTGTGTGTCCAACCGCAACTGTCCATCCAACAGATGGGAGATCATCTGCTGCAGCAAATGGCAGGAGGAAACGTGTCTGAATATCCTGGCTACCCTGTAGGTGGTAGGTGTTTTTCCCTTTGACTATTGATGACCTTCTGCCAGGCTGAAGGTTGTGTGAACAAAATGGGGCTACAGACAATAAACTGGTGAGAGCAGAGGGACAACATTGCATCTCTGGGCACCAGGCCTTGTGAGCCCAACTGTAGATCAGAGAATCCCAGGTTGGAAGGGACCTCAGGGATCATCTAGTCCAACCTTTCTGGAAAGAGTGCATTCTAGACAAGATGGCCCAGCACCCTGTCCAGACGATGTGCAGATGTGTGTGTATGACTGTGTACACATGTGCTTCATATATATACACTTAGAGAAATGTAACAACCAGAGGACTCAAACTGTCACGCTATTGTGAGCATGTTTCTGCTGTAGACCTCCACACAGTTAGCTCTGGTGAAGCCATCACAAAGAGCAGTCTGGGGCCTCCAGCAGTGGTACAAAGTGCTTTCACAGGAGCACTTTACTCTTTTTTTTTTTTTTCTTTTTTTTTTTTTTTCTTTTTTTTTTTTTTTTTTTCTTGCTTCACTCTCATGTTTTTTGAAAGAGTGAAGTCTCCAGGCTGAGGGAGCTGAGTGGTGCATGTGCGAGAGGTGGGGGCGGAGGGGGGGCAGCCAGGGGCCTGAGCCTATAAAGCTGGAGGAGGGTGAAAGTGCTGGCAGCAGGATGGCCTCAGCTGAGAAGAGACAGTGGTGGAGGAAGAGGCGTGGGGCTGGGCAGCCCATGGAGGGTATGGGGAGAAGGGACTGCCCTGCAACGAGAGCCCTCTTGGGGGGGTGTGTGGTGTGTGGGGGGGTGCTGTGCGGGGAATGTATGCTGAATGCCAGGGCAGGAGGGCTGACTCTCCACATGGCTTTGCATTTGTCCTCCTCTAGTCTGTCTTGATGTCTTGAGTACAAATACCTCTTTGACGGTTCAGAATACTTGTAGTGCCTTTAAAAAGAAAAAAAGAGGGAAAAAAATCCACTTTACAGAGCATAAGCTTCTTTTTGAAACAAAAATTTGTATTTTTCTCATGCTGCATGAAAGACCAGTGAATCAAGTCGTTGTTTTGGTAGAAGACAGTAGCTTCCTCATGTTTGTTTTTAAACAAAAGGTGCCTTTGATTGCAAACTTAACACAGGCTTTGTGAAGGACTGACCAACCTTTCTAGCACAAAGGGAGTTACCATGTCTGGGAAATTTATCTATGAGAAGATATTTTTCTAATGTGCTTTCCTACCCTCTGCCTGTTTTAGTAGATGCTCAGGAAATGAAGGATTCTGTTAAAAGCCCAGACTACATAGAAAGACTGGCACGTAAATACATGGTAACTTTTTTCTAATTGCTGCTCCTCTGTCTTCCTATTAAAATATAATTTAGAACGTGTAAGTTGCTTTGTCATTAGCCTGATAGTGCTGCGAGCTGTGCTGCAAAAAAATGCATGAAGAACAGGTGTGAATGGATTAATTCAAATGTTGTCACCTGCAAAGAAACAAAAAGGGAGGGAGGAAGCTATTCCACTCCTGTGCTACCCCCTGGGGAATAAAGGAGCTAGTTGTTTGTAAGGTCTCTGTAGCAAGAGCTTCAGAAAAAATGAGGATATATTTTCAGACATTTATCTGTAGTTATATTTCTGAGATGTAGGTCCACCAAAAGCAAAGAAACAAAGAAAACTTCAGTGCAAATCAAAAAACATTTTGGAAAGTTATGTACAGACCTGGAATTACTGTTCCCAGCAAATGCAAGGCATGTTCTGGATAGCTTCCCATTGTAATTTTTTGGTGGATGGGGTGGGAAGACTTCTGTTTTCCCCTATGTCTCACTTGCACACTGAACCAGCACCACAAACGTAGGATATTTGGAAGGACAAGCTGGCTTCAGATGGGAAAGCTTTGGAGAAATACAGCATCTGCAGTTTGTACTAGAACTTCAGCTTCAACCTGAAGCTGCAGTAACTTCTGCTTTGAGTAGCATTTCTTTCCTTTCCTCCTCTGCAGCAGAAGTGCGTAGTAGAGTCAAGTACGGAGTCTGAGTCTGAATCCAGCACAGAGGTGAGAACTGACTCTGAAGCATTTTGATGAGATTCCCTCTTCCTTCAGTCTCGATAGGGAGAGTCTAAGGCATGGTTGCTGGTTTTGTGACTGTAAAAGGAAGGGGGGGGAAAGCCCCATCACCCCCAAACCCAGCACTGTTCCTTCCACCAGGCTTTTCCTTACAACTGTTATGAATTTTAGCAAAATTGATTCTGAGGGGATGAGGCAGGAAAGTGAGTGTTTTAAGTAGATAAATGTAGCATAAGCACTTCTCTGCTTACAGCTGAACTGGGTTGTTTCTGGCAGTTAACTTTCAGTAGCCCTGGCCCAGTGGGATTTCTACAGCTCTGGGTGGAGAACCTCTACTTTCTGACTGTTTATCTGGGAGAAGATTAAGAGAGCAGCTCTGTTGCTGTGGCAGTTACTTATGAATATTTGGTAACTTCCTGAGCATTGTTCTGTCAAACCAGTGAGTTTAATGTTGATGAAAAAGGACCTGATTCTGGAGTGGAGAACTAAATACTTAATTTCTGTGTAAAAAGGCTGGCTGGAAGAGGGGCTTGAAAGGTGCCAGCCTGGACAAGGAGCCGGTTGCTCTCACTGAGGGTGCTGAAGCAAGTGCCAGGCTGGGGGATTTCTGGGCTCTTTGGAGAAGCAGAAGCTGCTTTTCTTCATTGCCCAGCGCTACCCACCAGCTTTGTGGGGATGTGTCTGTGTCCTTGAACTAGCATGAGAACACAGTCGCCAGTGGGCTTGGACTTCAGCTCCTCCTTCAGTTCCTCTTGTGACAAGTCTGGGTTTGCCAAGCCCTGCTTAGCATCAGCTGTGCTCAGACCCACCTCCTTCCCCACTGAACGCAGGCACAGCAATGACTGGCAGCTTGTTCTCTGAGCAGCTGTGATGAATCATTCTAAAGGAGCAGTTTCTTGGCAGTCAACTTTTTTCCCCTTTTTGTGACCACTTTGTACTGATGGCTTGCTTTTAAAAGGGAGTCTTCCTACATGGCTGCTTTTTAAATTATTATTATTATTTAAAATAGACCCAGACTATAAGCACTATTTCAGAATGATGTGCTTCTCAAGCATAAATTAATGAAGAAAGTTCTTGGTCCAGGTCTGGAAAAGTCCATGTTTAACCACATGGTGAAAAGACGCTTGAAAAGTCAGTGTTACAGCAGCAATATTGAGACTGACTGAAAGGACTTGGTTTGACTGTGTTAGCTACAGAACTCTCCAAGGGACAGCAAATTTGTAATCCAACTAACGAGGAAGGATTTCAGATCATCCCTATGTAAAAGAACAACAAGAGATCTGAGTGGGAGGGAAGCTCTCAACTCTGTATCTCATCTACTATTAGTTAAATGTGGATTTGGTTTACTTTTCTAGTGGTAAGGTATACGATCACTCATTGTTCTCTTTATAGCAATGTTTTAAGTGCCATAAGACTTACCATAGCTCCCCTCAGTCCCTCTGTTTTAGGCTGACTTTACTGGGCCCTTGAAAGTTGGACTGAGATACACTTTTTACTGCCTTTTAGCAAGGGGAAAATCTGGCTTCCTCTTCTGTTGCATTTTCACTTACTTTGATCAGTAATTATAGGAAGGTGCTTTATAAACTTATGTCAACTTCTCTTACATAGGTCATGCCTAGCCCACGTGCTGGAGGACTCGGGAAAGCAGGGGACTTCAGGGGACTGCAAGTAGGTTTGATTATTAGTCAGTAGCCTTGTGCTCAGTGTAGCATCCAAACATTAAAATACAGGTGGGAGCGTGGGGATAAACAGAAAAACTTCCATAGTAAACCTGTGACTTTCGTTGTAAGTGGTTTTAAAGCTTACTGTATGTTGTCTTTTGTATATTTTTAAGGAGAAATAAGCATCCACCATATTTAGAGAGACCTTTATTTTAGTTTTTAGATCCTTATGATGGTGATTCAGAAGATGCATCTGCTCATTCTGACTGTAGCTTGAATTCTTTAAATAGTATGAAAGCTGCACCATGGGTGAACAGTGCCTCAAAAGCAATGGCTTTGGAGGATGCTGATACTTCAGAAGATGAAGTGTCCTTCCCTAAACCTGCGGACTGGCTCTGCCCAGAAAACAAAGTCAGTGAAATTCAGACAGTAAGTGACTCTAAAGCACTCTGGGAACTTCCTAGCCAAGAGAAAGATTTCCTGAGTTCAGATGACTGCAACAGGCTTCTGACTAGAGCCACAGAAGCATTTGTCTCCATGTGGCTGACACCTGACCATTCCTTACTGATGAGTGGTAACCCTTCAGCTTCTGCAGATCTCCTTGCAAGCCCAGGTAACAGTGCTCCACAACCCATACTAGCAGCTGACTGTGGTGGCACAATGGCCAAACAGCCCCTAATTAAAAGAAAACAAGTGATCTCCATTCCAGAGGGTGTTAGTGAAAAACTAAGAAGAAAGAAATTCCGTGCAACTTAATCTGAGGTATAAACAGTTTCTCCAATTATTTATTTTTCTGAAGAATGAAACTGGTAGAGATTTCTTTCATGGATGGTACCTGCACTCAACGAGCTTTATGTAAGCTAGCTCAAGCCTGTTACAAATGCAGCTGCACTGTATACTGCAGGCTTTGAGATCCACCTGAAAAGATAGCATCAACTAAACAAGCTTATGTGGCAATTCAAATGAAAACTAGCTAAGCCATGTCCACAGAATCACAGCTGAGCTTTATGCCTGGGGCCTCCTGAAGCCCTGGCCTCACTCCTATGTCTAGTACTGGGAAGCACCTGCTCAGTTTCAGTGTCATTTCAAAAAAGTGTTACATGGGTTTAAGGAGGGAGGGAAGAATGGTTGCAATTAGTTTTCAATAGCTGTAGCTTACCTCACACCTGCCTCCCGTCGGTGTTTGGCACTTCACCTGCCTGACCTACTGCATGAGGAGGGAAAGAGGTGTACAGTGAATGACCTTACAGGTCTGGCTATGAACAACTGAACTGCATTAAGTTGAACTGAATGCAACTAAAGGCCATCTAGCTTTTTTTATCCTCAAAGAGGAGGAAGTTGATTGTGCTGTACTTTACGTGTTCCCACCTGTTTTGAACAATGTTTTAGGTACACAGTGTCAGCCTACCTGCCAGTTGAGAATTTACAATATGAAGCTGAACACACAAGCTGAAAGAATTCTTCTTCCTTAGTGAGAACCACCCCTTATGAGCTGCAGAAGTGGTGCACGCAGATGGGAGGCCAGTTAATCAGCAAACACTGTATCTCTCTGATCTCCCTCTCCTGTGTGGTAGTTTCTTTTATCGCCTTTAGAGTCTGGGTAGTCCATTTACGTGGAAGGGGAACTACTATCTATAAAAGAATAATGATGGCTTGAAATATGTTGGTACCAACTACTTGTGAAAGCATTAACTTGGTATGACTGGCAGACATTTTTCATTTGCAGTTTCTTTCATAAGGTGGAAAGCCACTCAAAATACTATTTCACTTCTACCCTTACACGCGTCTGCTAATGTCTGCATATTTTTTTAAAAAAGCAAGTTTGCCTTCTCCCTTATCCTCCATCTGGAGATACAGAGATATTTTTAATCATCATGGAAACAAAGCTGTAAGAACTATAAGATTTGGAGGCCTTTGCCCAAAGCCACAGGCTACAGTGCCTGCCCCAACAGCAAAGAATGCTGCAGCTGGGGCCATTTACAGTGAATACAGAGTCCTCAACTCCATAAAGACAGCTGTAAAACTAACTGCAAAAACAACCTCCTGCACATCTCTAGATTTGTGTGTACTGCAACTAGGCCACACATCTCTCTAGAACTAAGATGCATAAAAAGGCTTCAAAAATATGAAATTGTGATGCAGCCAAGCCCTCCAGCCCCATGTCAGGGAAGTCATTACCTTCTACATCCTAGCTGTCTGCTGAGTGGTCTTCAACCACCTCCTCTGAGGTGAAGTAAAACTGAACTACTGACTTTAAAACTGCAGCCAAGAACCATAAGCTTGTCCAGTGAGGATTTCACTTAACCAGTTGTTTAACACAGCATAGTGAAATAAATAATCCACTAGGAAAAATAGTACAGGAACATCAAGAGATAAATAAGTTGAAGGGTAAGAGACATAGGATGGTGTTTACTCAGACATTCAAGGTCTGCTTATTCAGTTATGAGACTTCAACTGTGGGTTAACTTCTGAACTGAAAATGTACCTTTTGTTAACTTCTGTATTGGGCCTGAATTAACATATAAAGAATTGAATAGTTTGGGGAGCTCTAGCTACTTCAAGAATATTTAAGACCATCTTGATCTCATCATTAATACTTGCTAACAGGTGGAACTAGTTTAACTGAAGATTTTTATAGTAAGCTGGTACCACAGCCCAGGTGCTGAGCGACACACAAAAGGCAGTAGGTGAAAGGTGGATGTTCAGCTGAGCTGCTAATAGCTAGAACTTGTATTTTAGCTAATACTTCACACTACAACTGGTACCCAGAGCACACTGCTATAGGCAGGAGGTCTGTTTCATTACTGTATGATGTTTTAGATGATGCTGGAGAAAGTGACAGTATAAATTCCAAATACTAATATCTAGTGCTGGAAAGGAAAGTAACTCAGAGAAGCTGAAGCAGAACAAGGATATTATGGTTTGTCATGGTTTTAGCTGGGAAAGAGTTAATTTTTCTTCACTGCAGCTGGCATAGTGCTGTGTTTCGGACTTAGTATGAAAATAATGTTGATAACACACCAATGTTTTAGTTTTTGCTGGGTAGTGCTTGTACTAGTCAAGGACTTTTCTAGCTTCCCATGCTCTGCCAAGCTTGGATGATACATGTAGTTCCCAGCTCTGTTCATCAAAATTGGATGAGAACTACAAGAAGCAGAGAGAGATGAGATGATGCGCTGGTCTGAGATTCATTCTTTATAAGGGAATAAAACCAGCCAGGACAGTTCAACCTACGGCAATTAACTATAGGAGCTACAAAACAGTATGGAGAGGGCAGACAGCAGAAATTCTCTATTTTAGTAACTAGTAGGCATTAACTGAAACAAGCATGTGAGGCAGGCTGAGGTAACAAATCTTCCTCTTGGCACAGGTCTGTACTGTAGAATCACTTATTACAGAAAAAATATTAGAGCTGATGCAGGTTTAGAAAGTCACTGCTTTCATAGGAGAAAATCACTGGAAGGAAGGAGCTCCTGAGATTTCCGTTTTGAGATTGAAACCTATGCACCTGTATTCTTCGTATGCATCTTTGAACACCTAACATTAGCCACTGTTAAAGAAAGGACAGTTATTCTGATAGGTTGGGCAGAAGGGCAGAAATTCTCGCCCAATGAACTTAGGATCAGAGAAAGCAGGCAAAGACCCAAACCATTACAGCAACCCAAGCAATTAGCAGGAACTCTCAGCTCCCCTAATTTGGCGACATGTGAGGCTTTGGAGTAAGATTGTAATGCCTTGTTTAAGCATTTAAATGTATCCTTCTGGCCTTAATGAGACATGAAACTAGAGCTAACACCAGCTCAAGAAAAAGAAGCCCTGTGGGTCAACAGGACAAGAAAGTCCTGTTTAGGACACTCTAGCTTCTGAATGCATCTCAGCAGCTGTGTAAAAACAGGTTACTTCAAGGAAGAGCCAGTTCATTGCAAATAATTCATGCAATGTTATCAGATGTCATTGCAGATAAATGTCAGGCTTTGTGTCTTACTGCACTGAAGACTTAGATTCCAAGGTTTTTGTGACTGGAGGTTAGCCGAACCAGCTGCTGAGTGAGCTGTATGAAGGTCAACAACATGCTTGAATACTGA
Organism: Phalacrocorax carbo; assembly: GCF_963921805.1. Classification (NCBI taxonomy): domain Eukaryota; kingdom Metazoa; phylum Chordata; class Aves; order Suliformes; family Phalacrocoracidae; genus Phalacrocorax; species Phalacrocorax carbo. Next base: position 26,214,093 of record NC_087521.1, on the reverse strand, counting down.
CTCATTACTTGTTATTCTCTGAAAAGATCATAGATAGTTTTTCCATACCCCCGCCCCCAATCAACATAAGAATTAATTTTCCAGAAATAGAGTCAAAAGTGTTGCTATAGATTTTATTTAATATAACATGAACCATCAAATACCACATCTACCACTAACCATCTAAAAATCTCATCCAATTTTCCTTCAAAGACATCTATCCTACCAGCTTTCCAGTGCACCGCCCCCTTCTTTCTAGTCAACTTAGCACAAATCCACCTGACAACCTAACCTAACTAGGTTACAAAAGTACGGGTGAATACTACGTAGAAGACTGACAATTATAAGATTACCAGTTGAAACAAATATTTTCACTCAGTGCAGAGAACTGCAACACCACGTTCATAGAAGCTGCGAGGGTCTTCCTTGGTAGCTATTTCGAAATCAACCGTGAAAATCAGATCAGCACGAGTGAAGTTTAGATAAACTGGTAAAGTAACCTGGGGAAAAACATGAATATAGAAGTGGAGTTAGGTAAGGTAGCTGAAGAGAATAATAAGTTTCTATAATACTACATGGTATATATGAGATGGGAATTTAGTCTCAGATAACTCAATACCCCAAATATGAGGAAAAAAACCAGGCCTAATAAATTCACCTGAAGCACAGCCTTCTTTACTAATGCTGTTCAGGCCAAAACTTTAATGTATACCTATAGTTTTGGACGCTTCTCCTTCTTATTTAACTACATCCTCTACAAGGAGTCACATGGGGAGGACAAGGGGAACGGATACAAGTTGGACAGAGTGCTGGGCCGTCTTGTGTAGACTGTGCTCCTCCTAGAAAGGTTGGACTAGATGATCCCTGAGGTCCCTTCCAACCTGTGTGATTCTGTAACTACAAAGGAAAGACCTAGTTAACACTAGGCCTGTTTGCCGTTAGCCCAGAATTTAGGTACCAACTGACACTGAGAATATTAGAAAAGAACATTTTGATTTGTGGTTCCTGATAAAAGTATCCATAAAGCTTCAGGAAAAAAATGACTAGGTAGATCTAATTATCAGAGTTCTTCTTAAAATTATTTCTATCAGTACTTACAACATTTGCTTTTTTATCAGCATTTGTCTGCTTGATCCAGCGAAGCTGTGTAATGGGCAGTACAGTTGAAATAGCATTCGAAAGCGACAGCTTGTTGTTACTGCATGTAGCTCCCTGAAGCTTCAGGCCTGTAAAGTGAAATACAATTTAGAGTTTAAGAGCTTTCATACATCCAAAGATTGTCTCCCTGTGTACCATTTAAGGGCTGTTTAAGTCCACTAATTTAGAAGTATTTCATACTGCAAAATAAAGAGGTTGTAGCAGATACACTATCCGATACCACTTAAATATATCTGACCTGACTCTTGAGATTAGCATTATAAATACTTCCCTACTAATATCAAACCAATCTTTAAACAACTTCAGAAAGTGTGTATTGACTTTTGCAATGATACGCTGTCTTCATCTGATTCAGCAACTTCTGGTAATAAATGGGCTATAAGTATTTTAGAGAAAGGACCTCCTTCCTTCTAGGAAGTTTACCTGTCACTCCAAAACTGCACGCATCCAGTACTGCATTCTGTGTAGTTGTAACATTGACCTCAAGACAGAGTTCTTCAAGGGACCAGCTGTTTGCCTGGGCAACGTATTGTCTTGTAGCAGTAATATACGCCTCAGGTACAAACAGGCCACCAAGACACACGTGGATGTTCTATTTGGGGGATGGACAGAGATTAAAAAAAATCAGCTGCAGTATTCATGATTATCATAGATATTACTTCAGCAATCTAGTTACAATAAAATTTTCCTGCTGCTACTGGAACACTGTGTAACTGCTAAACTGCTTTTTGCTCTAGGGCTACATCTTCTGTCATTCTAAAATAGTAAGTTTCCCTCTAACCTGTGTGAGCAGTTATCCTGCTAAGCCCCATCATTTTGAGATCAGGAGACACTACTATTTAAAAGCACATTTCAAGAGAACATTGACTGAAGTTGTTTTGCCTGAGGAACTATTTAGAAGTCTTGATGTGAAGACTCCATGAAGTAGTTACACAGCTCCACCTGAATTAGATATAACCTCTAGAAAAAAGTCAGCATAAAATACCTTTAGTTCTTTTGCTCCACCAGAAGCAGCTGCCTGGGAAATATTCTGCAGCTGTTTAATGCGCTCACTGAAGTCAGACACCCACTGAATAACAGTCATACCAGCTGGCACTGTGTAATGAGACCAGCTACGAGGCAAAATACCTATGAAAAAAGTGATCAAAATTAAGTTTTGTTTGCATACAAGTTGGAATTACACACTATTTTGACACTTCACTTTTTCTCCCAATCAGCCATTTAAGACTCGGACCAGGATATCAGCCTCTATCTTAAAAGGCTACTCAGTAAGTGAAAGCATTTTCAAAGATTACAAAGCAAATGGCCTCCAGGCCTAGCATTCTTTGAAAAGGCCATCCAGTTACAGAAACCCTTCAACAGCAACTTGAGTTACACGCAGCTATATACTGCCATAACTGATCTTCCAGTTTTCATGAAGATTTGAGTTCTTTAGGAAAAAACTGAGAGGTCAAGTATCTGTGTTTTAGGAAATACTTTTGTTCAAAGCAGACAGCAGACCTTCAGGTATTACTAGGTAGGATGTCCGTGAAAATTCCACAGCTTGAAACAGAAGTTTAGAAAACTTAAATATTTTCTAGATTTTACAGGAGCAATTATTACTCACTTTGTGGTATAAATAACTTTGTTCCATAACAATTCAGAGACTGAAAGAACTGAGAAAGATTTCAGCTTAGAAATTAAGCTGCTGATATCAACTGTATAAAAAAGCCTAATATTTGCTACCTCAACTTGAAATCCCAAAGCAAACCAACTGGAATTTTATGCTTGACTTGGAAGTATTGCTTGTGTCAAATGGTAAAGTCAATCCCAATTTTTCTGCAATTTTTTTTAAGCTGCTGAGCATAATAGCGTCCAACTTAGAGTGTAAGAGGCAAAGAGAGCACTGGGAGATGCTAATCTGAATTACCATACCTTTCACCAGTTCATTTATAAGCGTACGCAAATAGTTGGTTTGTTTCTTTTTTCCTTCACACACTTGAACCACATCTGCAAGGTCCTGACGAACATCTTGAAGCAGCTTAGCTCCCATTTTCACCTCTCTCTCAAAGAATCGGAACAAAGGATCCTAATTGTCAAAACATTGAAAAGTAGGTTGCAGATCAAATTTAAAGATTCTTGCTGGTAAAGTGCTACAAAAAGCAACCCCCAAATTGTGGATGGATGGACCAGTGACACCGTGACTACAAGCATTAAACATGAAAATGCAGTCTATTGAGCAGAAGGTGATTGCAGAGACTGTTCTACAACCAACAATCTCCTCTCCCTTCGAGAAGCAAGAGAGTAGAAGTCTTAGCTGAACAATTAACGCAGACTGCCCACTGCAGCTCCTTCCAATCAACTCTGGCTTTCTTTTAATCAGCAACAAAAAGTTCTCACCTGCTATCCCAGACTAAGTATTTAGAAGCAGTTAGGCAATTGTGGGTATATTCAGCTGGGAAACTTATTCCTGAGTTAGAGCTTAGGGTACTACTGTCCAGATTTCAAAAGCTTCCTCCAGCTCTTTCAATTTCTGTTCCCAGTTAGCAGAAGCTGCTGCCATATCTCCCCTCTCTAACCATCACTACATTTCAGCAGTAATTAATGTGCACTGGCTCTAAAGGTCATATCGTAAGTAGCAGTCAGTGTGCTAGAAATGCAACAGGAAGCACTTGTTTCTTGCTACCTGATCACAGAGAAGCTTCAGAATTGGTACCCTTGATAGACAGTTTGCCGTTGTATTTCTTCAAATAATCCCCGGAACACATAAACCAACTTTTAAGAGCATTTCAAGAAACCCAGCAGGGCATTACATAGCTATGACAGTCAGAATCAGCATTGATACGGGTTCCATTGTCCCCCCCTACAGTTTCATCAGTACCTGCAAATCACAATGCACTTGTTCCAAAGCACTCCCTTTGCCCATGCTAGACAAAACTTAGTTCTTACCTTAATGTTTTCCACAGTTCGCTTCAGATGGTTTAGAGTTTGGGGGATAAGGTGAAGCCAGTTAGAGGCTGTGGTATGCAGTGTTCTCATCCAGGCTGGGCGACCATCTGATGTAGAATCAGTTCTTGTCTTCTTCTCAGTTTCTGCATAAGCTAGATCATCCTCATCCTCTAGCATCTGCATTTTCAGCATTTTACTGATCATATCTATGCCTAAAACAGAAGATATGCTGCCAGTCAGAGAGGCAGTAGCAAAAAGACAAAAACATTCTTCTACATGTGAGAACCAGGACTTTTCTTTTTCCCTAGTCCAGGCCTAAGATACAGCACTGCCTAGCTGTAGGTGGCTCCAGAGCTGACAATAAAGCCTTCCAGAACCAAGATGGGAACTTGACAACTGGAAGACTGAATGTTTAATTCACAAGCTTCTGGCCAGTTTTTGGACCACTTGAGTGTCTTACCTTGCAGAATTTAAACCAACTACGTTGAGGGAGGAAGGGAAAACTATCAATTCTCCAGCAGGATTTATAATTACCTCCTGCTTTTTAGTTAAAACGGTGCTCTGGTAATCTTTGTGAGACATTGTTAGACTTCTGATTTTACCTTGTGTGGTGAGAAGAACTTTCTCTGCATTATTTGGCAGGCCCAGCCATGATGGCGTTTGTGTATCTGGCAGCATCTCAACCCACTGGACAAATTCTTCACGCCTGCAATTCAGAGTTTTAATATTCATTAGAAGGCTTCCCCTATTAGAAAGGGAACGTAATTCTTTGCCCAAGACAAACATTTACACACAGCTACATTCCAACACAGAGATACAGGTTAGGTTTGTTTGGTTTTTAATTTAAAAAAAAAAAAAAAAAAAAAAAAAGAAGTTGTGTATACAGGTCAGGATAAGGGAAAAATGATACCTGATTCCATCTGGCATCTGAATATCTTTGTGCCCATCAACTTTGCAAGCCAGTTTGAATTCACTATCAAAACTCAAAGTAGTGAATAGACGTTCCAAGAAAGTGTTTAACAAACGTTGATCAAATTCATTATCGATGCGACCTCCATAGATAGACTGCGCCATCAGTGTCTTTAATGCAGACCAGGGGATTTTATCAGGTGAGATGTTTTGGCGGCCCTATAAATAAAATGCAGTGTAGTTAGCAGGAAACAATCCTTTTCACCTGTCTTCTGATAGAGGAATTAAATTCAAGAACTGAGTTCAATTGCCAACAGGTTATTTGAGCCTACTCATCTAACTTACTAAACATTTCCAGAAGAGAACGCCTCACTGAAGATCTTAAATAATCTAAGTATTAAGTATACAAAGCTACTTGCCTTTGCTGTATCATCCAGCCATGTGTCTACAGTGTCACAGGCAGATCTCAGATCAGATTCTCCAAATTCATACTTCTTGGACCAACCCAATGGAGCGTAGCGCAAACGCTCTTGGATAATGGCATGGAACCAGGCAAGGAGGAAATATAAACGAGCACGCTCATTTGGAGACTAGGAAGTGGAGAGTGAAAAAAATACGCTTATTATGCAAGTGAACTGATGATCAAAACTTGTAAAAAGACTAGAAAAGATCAGATTTAATGCTAGATTGCTACCAAAACTGAATACGCTCTACCAACAGAAGGAGCAACTACTACTTTACTTCTGTGAGAACAAAACATTCTATGTACATCTTAGAAGCTGAAGTTTTATCATCTTTTTCTAAGGTAAGATTTTAACAAACATATTCTGACATTTCCTTTCACCCACATAAGCTGCAGCCTTACCTTGCACATTCTAGAAACTGGAATGCTACTGAAAGTCCTCAGCATGTTTGCCTTCACACCAGGAGGAGGTTCAAACACGAAAATTCGGCCAGCACGTAACAAATTCACTGGCACCTAGAAAAGATCAATAACTTAAAATCCAACTCCTTTAGCCTTCACTAAGTTAAATCCCTCCAACAACACAGTTTGCATTACGTTCAAAACCTCATTGTGAGCACACACAGTGATGTCCTGCCTTTCTTTGGAAGGGTAGGGGAAGCAGCAAAAGGAACAGTATGAAATTTTCAGCTACACTTAAATTATCAGAAACCAAGGCTAGTAACTACCCTGACAAGCTTGTATTCTCCTCCTTCTTTAATGCAGAAAGGCAGTAACGAGAAAACCTTCCCTGGGTAGCACTCTTGGCTCTGCAAGACAGTTATTCTACCAGAGCATCAAATTTCACATCAATGTTACCTTTGGATTGATCTCCATGGTAAGGAAGAGTCTGAAGCAAGCATGGGGTTGTAGGGAATGTAGCTTCTTTTCTAGTTGCATGAGCCAGCCAGGAGCCAGGTGGACATTCTTCAGCATTACCCATCTGTGAAGTTTTGAAAAAGAACAAGTGCTTTTTAGTGTACAGCTTATGGATCCTGGCTACAATCACCATAAAGAGTAACAGAATATGACAGTGATGCTACCGATTTTCTTCCCTCTTTAAAACCTGTCTTCTACATAGAATCAGTTACCGTATACTGTAAATGGGCTAACTTCTCTGCTTTGCAGACATGACCTCCTTACCTTGAAAATATTTCAAACAAATATAAGTTGTGAACAGCTGTGCTTAAGTAATCACAAATGTTAGCTCAGAGATAGTCTGAATGTTTTTTAACCAGTTTTCCCTATTTAGCCAATAGATTATTCCCCTCTCCCCTGCCATTTACCTTTCTACTGGGCAGTATTCTAGCTAAAAAGGAGACAGAACTTACCTTCCAGATTTCACTGCTGTGTTTATTGCTTTATCTGCTTGGTTAAAACCTTCAGCAGAACCTAAAAGACAGAAGGTTGCTGAAGCTTTCCGCTAACAATTTGATTTATGCTTAAATGATGAAATAGTGTATGTTCTTACCAATAGCAATAGAAGTAATCTGTGTGTTCTGCTCAGCTGCAAGGTCTTCCACATGACCGCTGGCATCATAGCCAGGCACTGAACACATCAGCACAGGGGTATTAGGTTTCACCTGTTGTCCGAGAAGTTTAAAAGGATATGAATCGGTCACTACATGAATACAAGAATGCAGTAAGCTCAGTTTTTCTTCCGTCTGGCCAGCTAAAGACATTACGCTACTCTTAGTTTTATATTAATGAATGGGAAAACAATCCATTCTTCATACTTTGGGGAGAAAGGTGTTTGAAGAAATGCTCTGGTGGATAGCTTTACTCACTATGGAACTCATGCAAGGTGGCATCGAGCGTTACCTCAGAATTTTAGCCTCTCAAAAACAAGCTGGTTACCTCTGTATCTACGATGTGTGTCAGATCTAAAGGTTGCTCCATAATGGACATGAAAGACTCTCCAAGATTTGTTGAAACAAAGGTATGTGCCATTGCCAACAAACGATCTGGACGGAAGGCCTGGATCAGAAGCAAGCGATGAATGGCCTGTCCAATAGGACCTGAAAAGGGGAGACACAATTAATGGGCAGGTAAGAAAACCATCCTCAACACCTTCCTCTTTTCAATTCTCCATTCAATTTTTCCCATCTTGTTCTGAATACCAGGTATTTAGAGAGCTAATTATACCTTTAAAAGATCTGTTGCAACATATTCATGAAATTCTTGTATTCTAATTGCTCATGTTGTGAGCCCTTTTAAAAGCCTACCATGACAAGATGCTTTTGGGTTCTATTGAAATGCTACTGGTTTACAAAATCTACAGTGTAGACGTATTGCCATGAAGTGATTTTAATTTCCAGGGACAACAGATCTCTTCACATCTTCTCACTCATTCAATAATCTGCCGCTCTGTTAGATTTTGAATTTATTGTATACGTGTCTAGCACAGATGGGATAGATAACCTAGAGTTGCTTCAGTTAATGGTCAAGCAGCTTTATGGTAGCTAGTAAATACAAGCTTAGAATCCTTAATTTAGAAGCCACCTACAGGAATGAGCCCTGAATGATCACAGATGGCAAACACTTCCTAACCTTACCTTTCAGACGGGGAGGAGCTGAAGGGCAACAGTTATCCTTAAGTTCTAACTCTTACCAAATTAGCACTAACAACTAGTGCAGCAAGAATTAAGAGTTCATGCTTAGATACAACCACAGGAGGAAGCATTCTAGTAAACCAGCCCAGTCCTCAGAAAAGCTGTGTCTTGGGGCTTTTTAGAGCACTGAGCTGCCTCCAGACTTGCAAGGACTAAGGTTAATCCAAACTATTATGCAGTCTAATGGAATTGTGGAGGTACATTTCATCATCAGTGGAAGACCAGATGCCAGGTTAAGGTGCAGGAACCAAGCGTAGTGACTATTGCTTAAAAAAGTTTGGGTTTAAGAAAAAACCAACCAAACCCAACCCAACAACAAAAAAACCTCATGACAAAACAAAACAACTAGACTAGAGGTTGTTTCACAACCACAATGTTGTGATTTTCCCAGGCAGTAAGGTCCAATTTACAGTTCTACTTTAGAATTGCTTTAAAATTGTAGTAATTCTACTTAGATTAAAATCAGTATAGTAAGACTGCTGTGGACAATAGTGCAATTCAACTTACTTGCAGGTTTTTCTTCAGTCCAAAGGTATGGTACAGTCTGCTCTGGTGAGCTGCTATCCAGCCAGATACAAAACTGCTATATTGAAAGAAAATGCAAAAAACTTGAAATGGAGTTTCACGGCATCAAAAAATCTGCCGCAAGGGGCAGGTCCTGTTCATGGTGCAACAGAGATGTTCAAGCTCAACCTTAAAACCTAGAATTTAATGTACTGCAGAAGTGTTCAGCTACGTACCAACTTTCAGTAGGCAACAAAGATTGCTAGGGTAGGGTTGAAGTTGGTACTGTCCAGGCTCTACTAGCTTTAAATTTGCAAACAGATCTTCAAAAATTCTGTTAAGTAGCTAAATGTTTAAACAATGAAATGCACATGTTTGTAAGATTCTTCCCATTTAATGGGTATATTTTGGAACATACAGTTTCACAGTCAGGACACAGATATATTAGAACACTTAAGTAATGAAAAGGAGCAAAGTGTTCAGCAGCTGAGCACTACACAGATTTATTTTAAATAGTAACGTCCAAGAGCCCTCCATAACAATGTTATCTATGACCAGGGCTGCTCACCTCTAGTGCAGTTATCACACAATAGTGGTACAGTAAAAGACATGCAGTATCATGCTTTCTGCTACCACAGGAACCAAAGCTGACTGCAAAGTTAAATGAATGGTGCAGTTGTTTCCAAGGCCGAGTGATGAACAATGCTGGCATTTACAACTCAAATTTCATATCTTGATTATAAATGAAGAATGTTCATTTCCACAACAACTACAACAATCTGTAAGACTTCCCTTCTTATACTAGGAGAGCTTACTTGGAAGCATGAAGCTCTTAAAGCAGACACCTAAAAAGCTTTACCAGGTAGTTCAGTGCAGAAGCAAACCCTAGCCAACACTTACCTCATCAGCTTGAACTTTTGAAACAAGGTCCTTAAATGCAGGAAGGCAGCTCAACCTCATCATTGCTTCTGTTTGCTCTACAGACAAACCATTAATTTTTGGGAGAGATGCAGTGTTTAGTACAATCTCCTTCCCTCTCAAGAAATGCTGGAATTCTGCATCGTATGTAGGCTCCCTGATGTTAAGGAAAAAGAGATTTAGCTAGGTGCCTTCAAGACATGCCTCCCTTTTTCAGCTACAGTTAAGTGAGAAAACAAATGTTTACCCAATAGTGCCTTTCAGCTTAATTCGGGCCAGCAACATAGCAAATGTGATATGATCTTGATGCAGCATGCCACGTGCCACTCTATTGAAAGCCACCTAACAACAGAACAGTGAAGTTAGTAGCATAAGAAGCCTTGACTTCTAACCCTTCAAAAATGATTAAAGAATTACATTTACTAATTAAAAAAATTGAACCTGAAAGAGATCCTTTGTGATGATTGAGAGCCGCTGAGTATGGTCTGTAATTCCCTTCAGATTTGGGTTCTCATACAAGACGTTGTGATAGATGTCCAAGAAAAACTGGAGAGAATACTGGTACAGGAAATGTATCTGAAAGACAAGAGTTTGTTTTTTCTCCCTCTCAAGTCCTGCAGTTTGATAGTCAATGGCTTATGCCTACCAGACTGCAATACAGCAGCCAGGGCTGGAATTAGGCAGCGCCTATTTAGCTTTGAACAGTAAATACATGAAGTTTCTGGTAGGAAGGAGGACTCATCCTACCTGTTTCAGTGACTCCATAGTAAAGTAGATACTGCTGCACGCTGTAGAAAGAGGCAAGTACTGCTGAGAAACAGTCTCGACTTCTTGCATGACAATATCAGTCTCTTCTACTTTTCTGGTGACCTCTGCTGCTTCCTTCTTCAGGTTCTCAAGAGTAGTAATGATGGTGTCATCATCCAGAATACGTCCCTTCACTTCATTAAGTGCTTGTAGTAGGGATTTTTCTAACTGACGCAAGCGCAGCTGAAATTCACCTAATTAGAAGAAAAATTAGGTTACATATTTTAGAGATGTGTTAGTTTTTAAGAATTATAGGAATTGTGTACACTTTGACATTGGACATCCTGAAAAGCAAAAGTATCAGCTATAAGGGTATTTCACTGCATATTTCTAAAGCTACAGTAAAAGCACAATATATTTTTAGAACAGGAGGGAGTTACTTAAATTTTGGTAAGCATACCCTGAAGCTTGAGGAGGTCAGAGCGTTTTTCATCAACATCTGGTCTTTCAGCTTTCAGGACTTCATTCAGACACTGGCTCTGTAAGCTGCTGCGAGTTACTGTGAAGTTCACAAATGTAACACGAGAGCAGAGGTCCGGTGGGAATTCAACCTATCGCAGCAAACATGAACAACTTTCTCAGCTCTCTGACATACCATTTCCACAAAGAGGACAGCCTTTTGTTTTACTTACTGTTGGATCTCTGGTGGAGAGGAAGATAACGAAGGATGGTGACAAATCAATATCTTGGTCTCCCAGAGTAATTAGAACTCTGCCTCCAGTTCTCCGGACTTCACGATTGAGAACAGGATTCAGAACTGGATCATAGCTCTCCACATCCTAGAAGCAGAGATATGTTGAGAGATTCTTTTTCTTACATGTCAAGCTAAAAATCCTAATACAACTGGGGTTTAGAGCTCTGGTAGCAATCAATTTGCAGTTGGTTTAGAATACAGATCAGAAGGTATTTCCACTTCAGATTTTTAGTTGAGCTTCACAAGCTTAGAGTTTACTACACAGAGTTTAGGCTACTACCACACAAAATCTCAGTAGGGGAGTATTATTGCTGTGTTAGTTGTAATGCATAATAAGTCCTGTTCTAAGCAGCACAAGCAACAGTTACTGATCTCACCTGGGATCTAATCCTTTTTTTTCCCATCTCCATAGTAAGAAATGAAAACTAGATTCATCTCAAGTGAAAGTCAACTATACCTACAGTTCCCTGTTTCTTTGTGTTACTGAAAGTTCTTGCTACTCAGAATAGATTTAAATCTAGGTAACTAGCCATATTAGGTGCTATTACCTACGACGAGAGATAGCACATGGGAATGAAGGAATAGACAGGCTGAAAGTCATTTTATAGAGTGGAAGTAAAGAAAGATCATTTGAAAATAAAAGCATTTAATCTTAAAATAGTGGAAAAAGGAAAGACCTTCTTTTGACTCTGTATGTTACTAATCATATTTTTTTCAGGACTAATACCTCACATTATCTATCACTCAGTACTAGAGTTTATTTTCAAACCATAATTTAACAAGCAAAGTTGTTTGCATCTTACTAACAGCACAATTGCAATCTTTTCTAGTACACAGGACAGAATTCAAGAATTTTTAATAGTTTCTACGTGATCATGCAACTAACCTGTACCAGAAGTGGGTTACCAAATCTCAAGGCGCTTTCCAAATTCTTCCTGAAAGCGTCATCCAAGAAACTAGTACGAGTTATCTTACGGTCTTTGTATTCGTTCATTATAAACTCTGTAGCTTGCCCGGAGGGATCGATGATCAATGGATACCTAAGTTAGTAATAAAACACTTTCATTATTTGGGTTTTGACTACCGACAGCCTCTAAGCAGTTTTATGAATTTAGGCTGCGTTATTAGTCTCAACTCTAAAAGCTTGCATATTGAAGGAATAAGTTGGCCAGGTTCAATGACTTAGTTCAATTCAGTTTTGAAAGGTAAGTTTGTATTTGGACGACAGAATAGCTTCAGTTCAAGCTAACTTATGCTTAGCTGTTAAAATAACAAAAAAGGCAAGCAAAGATTAACAACAGTTTCGCATGTGGTTGAGAAGATTTTACAAACATCAGAAGCTCTCACAACAGTGAAACAGTGCTTTGAAAGAGTTACTGTGATTCTTTGACAGGTGCAAAACCGAGCCTACTCTGAGAATGTTGCTTTAGAATTCTACATCTTTGAATGAAATACCTATTAAACCGCTTGAGCATGATGGCATTCTCAGTGCACAGGTCGTCTGCAGGTAGAGAACTTGCTTGCCAGCGAAGCCGCTCATCTGCATTGGAAAGGTACTCTGTCCTTGCAATGTCTGTACGGAACTGCAAGAAATACATACAGTTAGTATTTGACTAGAGATTCTCCAACCAGCTGAAGACATTTTGAGTAAATGCAGCCCTGCAAGGTATTTTTTTCCAATAGCTCCATTCTCTACTTAGCAATCTTAAAACTTCTTTAACTGTTGCAGTAAATAGACTTAAGGTTAACTTGTCATGACTATATCTTTACCTGGATATTTGCTTGCTGCAGATGGTGAGACCACGTAGTGAACAGATTCTGACGCATCTGCTGATCAAAGTAGCCAGCATAGGCAATAAAAGCTCCTGAAAGTAAGCAGTCTCCTGCAATAGTGGACATCTGGTTCTTGAAAGTTTCACTTGTCTTTTCCCATCTTTCACGTTCAGCAGAAAGACTCTTCAGAAGAGCTGTGCTACGGTTTACCTAGAAATAAGCAGTGAAGTAGTCTCTTTACATGATGAATTGCGATAGTATTAAATGACTCTGGGGCCACTTTTATTGACTCAAGGCCCAGATGAAATTTAAAGGCTCAGAATGAAATTAAGTTTTTTGTTTCTTCACTTCAGTGTTAATATCTTATGTTGGTATTCAACTGTTATTTGGAAGAATTTAGAAGTGTAAATACTGGCATAGTAGTGACATGCTAATAATTAGATCAAATAACTGGGAATCCCTCCCCCAGTAAAGTCTAGTTAAAACATTACAATTACACTACACCCATGCCTCTTTCCAAAGGCTTCCTACCTATTTTAAGCCTTATGTGAATTGCCTCATTAATCAACTGGCAACATGACTTGGTATTTCTAACTCCAGCCAGGTTTCAGTAGCTTAAGCAGTCTGTGAGATCCAGGGATGAAACAGACAACTCGGATGCACTGTACAAGGAAGCAACTAAGTCTGCTCACAAGTTTGAAGAATGGTTCAATTTCCGCCTGTCGAAGATTAAAGAACTGAAAATTACTGATATATAAAAGTCTTACTTTTGCTTCTACAGCAGCCAAATCTGCCTTAATAGCTTGAGCCTCCGAAATCAGTACTGCATATTCTTCTTTGTAACGGGCAATACTGGCCTCAAGATCACGAATCATTTGCTCTACTTCATTTGCTTTCTGCTGGTTGTCTTTGGCATCATCCTCCAGCTTCTGCAGTTCGTTGCGTAGAGGTTCTACTCTTTTCAACATATCAGCGTAGTTCAGCTGTAAACAGTAAACAGGCCCTTTATACTTTCTAAAATCATATGTGTTAACAAGAACCACAGCATTCAGGTATACACTATCAATTGCATCTTTTCAAGCTTAGGTACTTGCAACCTGTATAAGAATTAATAGCTACTTAACAGAAACTTAAGATTGTTTATCAATCTCTAGGACTCTAGTTAAACCAAGCCGAGACACAAAAGTAACTACTTTTTGCAAGATCCTTTTACTGCTCTGAAGACTTACAGAAAGTCATCTGAAAGGTTGAGAACACACTAAAGTAGTGTACAGCACTGTTTTGCATAAATACTTGACTGAGTATCAATGCCAGTACCGAGCTAATCTGCCTTTCTGTGAAGAACTGAATATAGCCAAGCCACAGAACAATTAGGATAGGCAAGATTCAAGCTAAACAATCTCCACACATCACGCCATTCATAGCTTTAACAAGTCAAGGATACTACTGTATTGAACACCAACAGGCAATTGAAACCATCCTTGGATATCTAGGTCTGGCTGTATCTTCCCCAAAAGCCTATTCCTTTAGGAAACTAGTCAAGTATTTAGAATTCTGCCTAAAAGCACTTAGCAGAGCTGCCTGTGAGCGTGCCCCACTCTGAAGCAAGACAGAGACTAAGTTTCATTAAGAGGATTGCATTGCATTTTCTAGCTGAGAACTGTATTGTCCTGTAGAATGACACTACGTACAGAAAAGATCAGCTATTGTTTACCTAAATTTTCTTGGTGCAAAAGCTATACCACAACTGGCCGTTCGTTCTCTGGCACAGTACTACAGGGCCCAAAAGCATTCATCTGAATTCTCTGATTTCTCTGAATACTGATTTGAATAAATCAGTACAGAGACAGATTCAGAGCCTTCAGACACTGTTATATGCCTTTGGGCTCACTCTTTTCACCTTGCGTTCGCTTTCCCACAGTACAAACTTTACCTGTGCAATTGCCCATTTCACCATAGGCCCACAGGCCAACGATGCTCTGTTTACAATTTCATAGTTGTAACTTGGATTCGACAGGTAGTTTTTCTTCATCTTCTCCCGGATGGCATCACTGCAAGAGAAGAGTTTTTAGAGATAGCATGAGTACACTGTACGTCAGCACACATTCAGTAGTATCTCTTTACCTGGCCTGCCTTCCACAGTTGACATGAACATTTCCTAGCAGTTTTGCTGACTGGTAGCTGAGATGTTTTAATTAGTTCAAGATGTCGTTTCAGAAATCACAGTTTACAGGTGACAAACAGCATTTAACAATCTTTTAGGATTAGCCACTCACAAATTGCTTAACTCTACTCAGAAAAACCTGGGGTTGGAAGAGAATTCTGGAGGACTCTAGTGTGACCTCCTGCTTAGATTCTGAGCCGGCTAGGAGGTCAGCCTGGATAAAGCCCTCAGCAACCTCATCTGTTATTGCTGCATAAAAGCTTTCAGCTAATAATGTGGCTTTAGACAGCAACACACTGCTTTGCAACCATGCCTTGAAATTACTCACCAGCAGCTATTTTGTCCCAGTTCACATGATACACCTTTGCTTTAGTAGTCTGTTTCCTGTACCACCTACACATTCATTACATGCAGGAGTTAAATTAGTCTCACAAGATGTCAAGTGCTACTAAAGCAATTACACAGAGAAAAGTCCAGTTAAGACCTTCTATATCTTTGTGAATAGTTTATTCACATAAATAATTCACACTTGCACTTTACCTTATCTCCTCAGCAGAGAAATTAACAATGGTTGGAATGAAATTCTCTCTCATGATGATGGAACGTATTTGTTTCCAGTCAGTTGTACTTTCACCCAGTAGCAGGCAGATGGACTCCAGTGCTAGCTTCACTGCCGCAGGTGGATTAGCCATAGAACGGACCTCTACCAGATGCTGTTTCTTTATCGACTTCACGGCTACCCAGTGCAAGAAAGATGATTAAAGTTGATTGGGAAGAAAATGAACAGTCAACGTCTGTTAAAGTACCTTGGATTAGTGAAAATGTTTCAAGAGTCTCAAAAGCAATTTGAGATTATTAGAGAAGCAGATTCTAGTGGATAACATTCAAACGACTGCATAACTTGATAAACTTTTGTGAATGTTAACCTGCCAAATGGCCACAGGCAACTTATTCTGCTGCCTAAAAATGATTCACTTAAAGCTTTGTTATAAGCAATGACTCCTCTATCCAATTCATGAATGGACAGCTTGATTGTATGCTGCCTATGCAGTAATAAGGCATCAGTGGTCTTTCTGATTATGACGTTTCTTTATTAATATATAGACTATATAAACAAATAGAGCTGGCTTGCCAGAAATGAAGCCACAAGCCATAAAAGCAGTATCAAGTATCAGGTCAGTACTATAAACAGCACAAAAATCAGAGCTCAAAGATTAGGAATTTCTTCAACACTGTCCAGCAACATGCTAAGAGCCTGCACTTTCGTTAGACAGGACCAACTCAGGCTGCACCAAAACGCATTCCCCTAGACCTCATTTTAGATCCAATCCCATCGTGTGATCACTTCAGGTGCCAACATACCATTCTGAGCTTCAATGACAGCAGGCTCCACCTTGTCAAGATCTTCTTTCACACTCATCTGCTTGTCTGCAATGACCTCCTGCTGCTTGTGCAGCTGTTCCTGAATCTCCTGGCTCATGACCTAGGAGGAGGAATATTCACAGACAAAATACTGCTTTTTAGAAGCTGAACTTTTCCAGTACTTTCTCTGCAGGCTCTGCTTTGTAAATAAAGGTATTTACTATGCACAGAGATTTAACAAGGATTTTTACCTTCTTCTTCTCAGCTTCCTGTTGATCTTTCACCATCTTTTTCAACTTGTCATTGGCTGCTGCATTCTTCACTTCCAGCTCCTGACTCTTTATTCTTAGGTCACGCCGCAATTCTTCCACCTGAGATAGATTGTGGGATGGGAGAATTCAGATTAAGCATAGGGGTCTATTTAATCACTCCAGCCTTATAAAGGGCAAAGTTTTAAAGATATGTACCTGATCAACAGTTTCCTTGATTTTCCTAAGGCCAACATTCAAGTGCATTTGCTGTTCCTCCAATTCACTCCGCTTCTCATTGAACAAGTTGGCATAATGGTTGATGAAGTCTAAATAGTGGCGTGGTGTGATTGCCATGGTTCTACCTCCTCGTTTTGCCAGACGAGCATTGGCCTTTAGGGAAGAAGGAATTGCAGATTACGTGTTGGTTTTAAACCTATTCAAATGCCACAAAGACCATACTTTTTTGGAAACTGGCACATGATACTGTGGCCTAGAGATGAACACGAGTTAAACAACGTAATAAAAACATACCTGATGGAGAGTCTGATGAACAAACACACAACTATTAACAATAGCTTCCCTGTGTGATGGTGGCTGTGGTAGCTTATCATACACAACTGGCATGTAATCAGGCACAATATAATTTGGTTTCTCAAGATCCATTTTGCTTGTGAACTCTTTGCCAACTTGGTACAGTGCCTCAGTTGACCAGTCTCCAAACCAGTTCAAGACACACCTGTAATATAAAGCATTTGAGAAGACTTCCCCAAAAGTACTGTTTTAATGGTATTTGTAATGCACGTTGGAATATTCAGCAATTACCTGTTGAAAAGTGCAGGGGAGGTAGCTGCCCTGTCCTTCAGGCCCTCAGAAGATGGATTCATAGTGAACACAACATGGAGATTGCGAATAACTTGGCTGGTGAACCATTTGTAGAGTTCTTCATGTGAATCTAACATTAAACCTTCCTTCTGTGCTCCTTCTTTACACTGAGTCATGAGGGTGGCATATTCATCTCCTTCAAAGAGACCAGGAACCTAATTCAAAAGATAGTTTTGTTGTAGCTTATAGCTGTAAAAAGTTGCTTTAAGTATTTACTTAAAATCTCCTTACCTCTCCATTGGCTAGGAGAGTATTCATTCTCTCCAGGAATCCAGAATCCAATACATTCGACTCATCCATTATAAAAGCTATTTTTTCATTTTTGCATCCAGAACGTCTCAATACTGTCCTAAGGTCCTCATCAAAATCTTCACCTGTATATTTCCTGTGAACCTAGTAGGATTTAACACTGGTTATTAACATTTTGTTTCAGCTTTGAAGGGCATTTTTCAGGGGGCAGTATTTAAGAAGCGCGAGTTTTGACTAACAGTTTTTGTGAAGTGAAACTAGCATGCCAACCTTAATTTGGTAGACACTCAAACCGTTCATCCAGGCAACAAATCTTGAGAGAGTAGTTTTCCCTGCTCCACTGACTCCAATAAGCAGCAAGTGGCCCTGTGGCTGACGGAAGATTCTGAGAAAGCACAGAAGCAAGTATGTTTTGATCAAGTGTTAGCAACTTACTGAAGCTTTTCCTTCAGCATCTAAACTTCAAGTTAGTACCAAAACTGACACATCTTTCTAGCTAGGAACCTGCTATCTGGAGACCAGAAGTAGATAGTCTACGGACAACAATGGGATCACACACCATTCTTACTTAGCCTGTACTCAGGCTACTCTATTTTAGAACACATCTCTAAATACTATTTATATGAGCAGCAACTGAAGTCTCCACTTACCGGTCAATTCTTAACACATGATCCAAGACTTCATTGAAGAGCACAAGTGGTACATCAAGTTCTTCTTCGTAAAAGACTTTAAGCCTAGCTTTCACATAGTCTCTTAATTCTTCTTGATCCACTGGAATATAATCCTAAAAGAATCAATCAATACAGTATGCTATATAAGATTACAGGAATTCTGCTTATGGATCAATTTCTGAGTAGATGAAAGCAGAACTATTAGAATACTTAAAGTAGCAATCCCCTACAAAAGCTTAAGAATGCTGTACTCATTTAACTTGCACAAGAATAAGTCCACTGCTTAGAGTGCCACAGATAACAGCAGGGACATTAAATCCTGTTACCTACTGAACCTACCACAGGTTGAGCCTGTGCTGCCAGTCACTCCAGAGACAAGGAAGTAGCAGGACAGTCTTCCTCCCTCCTCATTCCCACAATTTATTTGAAACAGTGCTTCCCAGGCATTTACTATCGGTCACAGAGGTGGGTAGCAGGCTAGATGGACTTTTGCCTTGACCCAGTGGGATTTCTACAGACAGCCCAGCTGGATCACTTCAGATTGCAGGAAACAGTCCACCATACTTTAGTATCAATGTTGTTCAATGGTCACTGCCTTATCCAAGAGTTTCCACAAGCAATAACGTGGCAACTTTCTGGGGGTGTTATCCTGTTCTCAAAAATACTATTTAGTACTACCTTTATCTACTATGGTAGATCTTACAACAGCATCCTTGGCATAACAGCTATTAACTTTGTCATAGAGTTCCCTTCAGATAATCATTAAGAACTTCTTCAAGATCAGTTTAACAAAATGATGGGCACTAACTATCGCGTTGATGTAGTCATAAGAGCAGCATCAGTCAGTTGCTCCCAAACTATTTACTTTAATTTAGTTTTTTATTTTTACCTTTGACAGCCAGTTGCTGTATAGGATAGGTCTGCTCATAGCTTTTTCTTTGTCAATATTGGGGAAGTGCTTCAGAGCAACCATATCAATGTTCTCATCAGTCCAGCGTCTCTCCTCATCTTCAACAAGCCTGGATAAAGAAAAAAGTTAATGACTACAAATCCTCTGTAATGGGAGGGTATAGTCACATCACATGGCAGTGCTACCACTAAAGTACATTTCTGCTTTGCATAGATATGATTCCCAATAGTGTAAGTTAAAGCACAGGGAAGTATCCTCATTTGTATTCTAGCTATTTAACATGAAGCACACTTCAGTTTGGTTTTCTAATGAAAGTTGGCAAGGAGCGGAAAAAATTCATTTTGCACCCTTTTTATTTTTGCCCCACATCTCATGTTCATTTTACCTGTCTTGGAACAGACGTAAGGCTTCATGGGCCCAAATCCTGATAAGGCCTTCAACTGGTAAGGTTTCTAGTGGTCTTAATGCTTCGAATATACCTCTCACCCACCGAGTCATTTCACGAGGTGAATAGATGTAGTGTGGCTGTGTGTCTTGAGTGAATCTCTCCTAAAAATTCAAATATATTTAGTTACTTCATCCCAAAGTTGCACCATATTTCTAAGGTTCTTGTGTTGCATGGTATTGCTTCGCTAGCCTCATTCAGTGGCTTTCACCAAAACTCAACTAATTACTTGAGTTCTTGCATACATATTAACCACATGAAAGGCAAGTTAAGTGATTTAGCATAAATGGAAGACTTCTAATTAGAAGTTAGGGTGGTACTCAACAAATTACCTGAGACATCGTGTAGAATTCTACCATAGCGGCAGTGAGAGGTTCTGCATATGTGCGAAGCGATGGGATCAGCCTCAGCATTGCACGATTGAATGTTCCATATATCTGAGTAAGCGAAGCTGGTCCAGGATAGTCCACATAAACCACAGGAACATGTCGTAAAAATCTGAAAGATAAGCATATTACATAGCCCAGAAGGTCAAATTACAGTCTGTACTATTTTCATTATCTTTTGGCAAAAATAAATATCTTCTTGATTCAGAATTATTAGCTGTAACTGCAGTTGGTTTGACTGCTCCTTAGGGACTCGGACCAAAAAGGATTCTGAAGTTGCCACAGCATTTTAGACAGGTTATTCAAGAAGCGTAACAATGAGTCAACTGGCTGGCTGTCAGTGGACTTGCAGTTAAGATAAGAACTTGCAGTTAGCTCAAAAGCAAGGAACACAACTTTAGCGCAGCTGGTGTTAAACAAGCGTATTAAGAACAGATTACATAGTCAATGCTTCAATTCTGACCCCTGGTCTGTTGGTATACAGAGCTTAATGGATACATTACCTGTGTGAGAGAGGTTTTCTTCCAGGATCAGTAGGTGGATTACAGGCACCAACAAACTGAATTCTCTCCAGTTTCACCCATGTCTGGTCTGATGTACGATAGAATCCTCCATGTTCCACCATCTGGAAAAAAACATAAAAGCAAAATAAAACAATGTTCCACTGGTATTTCCCTGAAAATAACTGTTATGATATAGTTGATTACAAAGAAAAACAAACCTGTCTAATGAAGGATATGACTCTCTGTGTGCCATACTTATCCATATCCGGTAAGTTGATTTCATCACAGAACAGCACCAGCCACTTTCCTAACTGTACAGGAGCCAGCACCACTCCATTAGGTGTACGCCTGTACTCGCAGTAGTGATCAAAAGTTTTCAAGAGCAGTTCTGGAGTGGTAGCACTAGAAAAGTTGAGTCCAACCACCTTAAAAAGAGTGGAAAGTGAAAAGAACTAGTTGAAGTATACTAATGCTTGACAGTGAGCATATTAAAGAGTCCTGAAAACAGGTATGCTTGCCTTTCCACAGTGGAAGTACATACCCCATCTATATTTCAGGTTACTGCCTGTATTCTGACTGCATACTGTTTGCTTCCCACTGCAGGTTCTCCATTACCTTGCAGCAATGGCTCCTGCCCAACCTTGTACTTAAAACATCACAGTTTCATATATCAGTTACTCCACCTAAATACACTGCAGGATGAGAGCTGTTCTTAAACATTACCACAGGTTTTTAAATATTAAATGGTGGAATGCTCCTGCATTGTTTAAGCAGCAAAGAAAGGAAGTAGCTTTTAGGTTAAGGATCTCGAGACATAAGTTTAGATTCTGCTCAACATAGTATCTTTATTTCTTTCTCTACATACTCATGACTGACTGAGGTGCAGATATCACTGAATTCTGGCTAGCAAATAATTTCCATGCTAGATCAAGACTGCTTTAATCTTTAAGGAGATTCGAGACTTGGTACTACTCTGTAATTCACACATGCGCTTGTGCACCCACTCCCACACTCTTGTGTACCTCCATGTCAGGCAGAGCTCTGAGAGCGCTGAAGAGGGTCATGGTTTTTCCAGAACCTGGTGGGCCACAGAGTACTAGAGGTTTGTGTTCTGCCAGCCAAGTATACAGCAATGCTTCATGGCGAACGGTATCTAGGGTTGGTACTACTACATCAGGAGCTGCAACTTTGTGTGTCTCAACTTCAATTTGAGGAACCTTGGATTGCCACGGCACCCATTCACCTGTAATGGACACCTAGGAGCACAAAAAACATGACCAGATAATTTAGAACAGGAATATAGCTCAAGCTTAGTTAAAAGAGAATACATTTTTTTAAACACAAAATAGTTTGTGGCATCACATTTGATGTGTTCATTTAAACAGGCAGCTTGTTCACTGAACTGTGAAACTGCAAAATTTAAGATAATCTAGCGTTTTATTTTTCAGCTTCATCTCCAAAATCTAAAGCAAGCTTCTAAGAACACAAAAGAGCAACACTTCTAGTGTAACAAAGGTTTACCTCATAGTCAATAATAGGTATGTTGGGTGCAGTTGGAAGTGGCACTGTGGTGATTCTCCTAATGTATTCTCCAAGTTCTGCTCTCATTTTCAAACGACTGTCTCCAGAAAGAGACCAGAGTATTGCGTAGACCAGGTACCTCTGTAAGAAGCAGCAAAAGCAGCTACTGGTTTTACAGTAATGGAACAAAACTTAATGAACAATAAATCAAACATAGCTGCTATACTGAGTCGTCAAACACAGCAGTCACTTTGCAGCATATTGTATTTACCTGGATGTAACGTTCTAGTTGATCGATCTGCATTGGAAAGTCTGGATGATTGGCATTGTACTGGGCTACGTTGCGGCAAGCTTGGTGCAACATGGAGAACAGAGAACCAAGACAGCGCAAGCGGGTGAGATCCATAATATGCTCCAACTTGAAAGCATGTTCCAGTGCTTTTGTTACCAGGCCGTTAGATGTGAAATATGGCTGCATTATTGTTGCAGCATCTCTCTGAATCTGTTGGGGGGAACAAACACTGCTCAAAGCACTTGCTCCTCATTTGATTACCAGTCAGCAGGAAATAATTTTGTTTAAGGTTTGAAATGCTTCATATTTTAATATTCTTTTAAAAAAGGAAAAATATGTAAAGAGGAAGTCAGCTTTTCTATGATAAGCTGTCATAAATTCTAAGTATACTGTACTACCTGTGGTACAAGCATTCTTAGTATGTTATCCCATAGTGTAATCTAAGTTATACCTGCAACATTGGGGATGCTGCTTCTTCTCCTTCATCTTCTTTGCCCTTTCGCCTTCGCTGAGCTTCCTCCTCACCTTCATCCAGAGGAATGCTTCTTAGTCTGGCCAGGAAGTTATTGAATATCATGTCTGTACTGAGAACATCTTCACTGAACCAGACCATGCCACACCTTGACACAGTAGCCAAAGTGGCATATTTCAGATCCTGTACCTCAAACATGATGCGCACCTAAAGAGCAGAAATTTAGAACAAGGGTTTGAAATAAAAACAAACAAAACCAAAACAGAACAAAAGACTCCCTCCCAAAAACAGAGACCTTTTAAAATAAGTTAATTCATATTTAGCCTCTGAATAATCAATAGCAGCATTAAACTATCGTAAGGTAAGTTCATGATTATTGACTGTTACCCATGACTTTTATATAATACACAGTCTGTCTTTCAGGGTCAAAGTATAACATAAAATGTTTGTTTCCACAAAAGCTTCCGGACTCCAGCAAACCACTACCCAAGGTCAGTATTACTCTGATTGTGATGAGAAAGAGGGACAGCACTGGTATAGATTAAGGTAAAAGCAACAAGTTTATAGGACAGCAAGTGAACATAATGTAAAAAAAGTAACATTACATTTGGTGGAAGGCTGAGACGTTCTCCATTCGGCAGAGTCAGTAGTTTGTTGTCATCCAAAACAGAGTTCAAGTTCTCAACCCATTCAGGGTCTACATCACCATCAAAGATAATCCACTGACGTTTTTGTAGTTCACCTCTCACATTGTCTATGATTCTACATTAAAGGAAATATTTATTGTAGTAGAGAACAAAGACTCAGTAAGACCAGATTATCCATAACACAAATGTACTGGCCATTTTTCATTTGTGCTAGTAAAGACTCACTTTCTCAGGACATGTGTAAACAAGCCGTCTGTCCATTCTCTGGTGTTTGGATCCAAAGTACCATAGAGGTGATCTTTGCTGATTGCTTTTGGATCTATAATATGAGCAACACCTTCCACACCCTCCAGCCGTTCGAGGGCTTTCAGAAGTACCCTCCAAGCCATGCTCTTTCCACTTCCGGAGGGACCGACCATCATCAATCCATGATTTATCTGTGTAATCTGATACAGCTGAAGAACCTGCAACAGAAGAAAATAACGTACCAGTAAGTCTTAATTTCAGTAGTCAATCTAAGCTTCTATCTATATTCACTTAAGAAAAAGGAAAAAGCTATCCACCTTTCATAATAAAAAAGGAAGTTTGGTCTTACACATGAACTTCAATTCCACATTTTAAATTTTATATTTTACCTTTTCAACCCACATGCCACCAACTTCTTCTCCATCACCATAGGTAAGGTACATTTCCTGACACACTTTCTTAAGCTCCTCTCGCAAGGCTGTCATCTCCCCACGATGATACTGTACTCCAGGGAATACATCAGAAAGGAGACTGAACAGCAATGGAATGTCTTCTGCAACCAGTTTTGGCACCATAGTTTCACATACACTTTGGATCAGGATCTGCAGAGAGAGTCATGTTTTGGTTAAGATTTTTTAAGTTTGCTATACCAAATGTGTTTGACAAGGAATACTTTGCTAAATACTTCAGTGATAAAGCACCAGACCAGCATGGCCTTGGCAAAAACAATCATTGATGGGGTTTCAACTTTGAAACTACACCATGAATTCCTACTGATTTTCAGTTTATACATTGGTAGTTTCTTATGCCTTTTCACTATGCTTTTGGTATTAACTGCTGAGGAACTGACCAGCAGTAAGTGTTACAAATGCACCACCTCACAAGAACAAGTCTTTCACTATGATTCAGGGACTCCTAAGACACGTTTAACTTGGTACTTCTAAGCTATCAAATTACCACCTTTTGTAATTAACATTACTTTGCTTGCATGGCTTAACACTAAATGGTAAACACTGCATGGTTATTTGCTTTGTTTAGTGTGCATCCTGTACTTTATCACAGAAGTAAAGAGTTCACACACACATTACCTCTTGTTCTGGTAAGTTCTCAGCAATTTCTCCCTCATCAACAACTTCACCACGCTCTTCTTTCTCCCTCTTTATCTTCTGAATCCTCTCCCTCTTCACATTGCCTGCACTAACCAGCACACTCTTCAGTGCTCTCAAGCCAAAATCATAGTGACTTTGGGAGGACAGCTGTTCATCACAAAGCCTAAGAAGCAGAAGAGACAAAATACAATTTGATTCTCCATAGGAATCAACATAACACTCAGTAAATGTCATTGTTTACTTGAAATGATTGCTGCACAATGTGCTTAGTGAGTTGCAAAGCACGTTACAGTTTTGAACAATAAGCTCTATTTTTACTGATTGGAGCCAAACTCGTTACTCACTTGAAGAATGGTACTATCTTATTAGCTAGCACTTCAGCTGTACGGAAACCTTGGGAGTACAGCATGACCTGGGCAATCAACTGACGGTCTGGTTTTGTCATTGCCAAGCTACGGAACAACTTCTTCAAATTGTCAGGCAGATTTGATCTGCCTGCGTAGCCAGGATTCATGGTGATGAAGATAGCCATGTCAGGGCTCACTTTGACTTGTTTGTTCAGCAGTTCACAAGTAATAGGCGTTGCAGCTGAAAAGAGAGTACATTTAGTTACACCTGAGTCACTGATCAATCACCCTGAGAACAAAAGTCATACTTTATTCTATTTTAGTTTCCTACAGTAATGGACAGCAGGTCCTCTAGTACTGCAGCTGTCCTGGCTTCAGCTGGGTATAGAGTTAATCTTCCTCCTAGTAGCTGGCATAGTGCTGTGTTTTGGATTTAGTGTGAGGATAATGTTGATGGCACACTGAAGTTTTAGTTGTTGCTAACTAGTGATTGACTAGCAAGTCAAGGACTTTTCTGCTTCCCCTGCTTGGCCAGGTGCAAAAGAAGCTGGGAGGGGGCACAGCCAGCACGCTGACCCCAAATGACCAAAGGGATATTCCATACCATATGATGTCATGCTCCATATATAAGCTGGAGGGACCTGGCTGGTGGGCTGTGACCACTGCTCAGGGCTGGGCTGGGCATCGGTCAGCAGATGGTGAGCAATTTTATCATGCATCACTTGCTTTGTATATTGTTGGTATAATTACT
This sequence comes from Phalacrocorax carbo, assembly GCF_963921805.1. NCBI lineage: Eukaryota > Metazoa > Chordata > Aves > Suliformes > Phalacrocoracidae > Phalacrocorax > Phalacrocorax carbo. The sequence goes on along the minus strand of NC_087521.1, from coordinate 26,188,101 downwards.
ACTATTTTACTTCATTTTATTTCAACTATTAAACTGTTCTTATCTTCACCCATGAGTTTTCTCACTTTTCCCCTTCCGATTCTCTCCCATATCCCACCAGCTGTGCGGTGCTTAGTTGCTGGCTGGGGTTAAGCCATGACAGCAACTCAAATACTCAGATACAAATTTCTACCAGCTGAAAGTTGCTTCAAGTTTTTAAGTTTGATAGAAACTTAATTAACAATTCATCCTTGGATTGTTTGGGAGAAATGTAACTGAGCAACAAAAACAGCATGAAGGACATTAGAGATGTAGTACAACACTATCAAGAATGAACAATCACGTACTCTTGTCATAGTTGGGGTTGGAATGCTCTCGCAAGGCTTCCTGGATGCACTGAACTTGCTGTGAAACGGCAGAGAGCATACGCTCCTCCAGTCTGTTGAACTCATCAAAGCAGCCCCAGGCACCCACTTGGCAAAGTCCCACAAAGATGCGTCCCATTGCCTGCATGTAGAGGGGAAAAGTCACTGAAGTTGCATGATCGTTCTTGCCTGTGCACAGGCAAAAGGAGCAGAAAAGAACACTTTATATAATGCGTCCAAAGCAGGAAAGAGCCATATTTATACATAGGTTACCACCTTTGTGGTACTGTAAGAGTTATAAAAGGTTCTAGCTGACTTTCAGATGTTCAAAGTTTCACAGAATTGTAGAACATGATCATAGCTTCCTACTGCTACTTCCTGTACTGCAGTGTATTCACAAAGCAGTCAAGTCCACTGCATAATGTTTTGTTTGCTGATACCATTAACACCAGGTGCAGTTCTAATCCTTTATTGCAAGGAGGATACTAGAATTACAAAACATTTCAGAAGAGCATATTGGATGGACAGAGTATGATAAGGCTTCCATTTAAAAAAACAACCTTTAAGGCAGGATTCCACAAAAGGCAACATGAGGGAATATGATGGAGGTCTAAAAGCCACTAGTTTAGAATGAATAGGAATCAACTGTTCACTGTCTTTTCTACTACAAGAACTAAGGAATCATTAAAAAAGACAAAAAAACGTGCTCCTTCACAAAATGCATAGTAATGCTGTGGAACTCTCTGGTTGAGAGTGCTATAGAAGCAAGTGGGCATGTGGATTTAAGAGGAGAAATTAGTACCTGGAGAAAGGCTCACTGGAGCATGAACAAAGTAACCCATTTCAGCTTGGGACCTCCTGACTCTCACAACTGTCAGAGGTAGGAAGAGGACGGGGGGCAAGGAAGGAGTATCACTCACTATCTTACTATTCCCTAGGTATTTTCTTACAGACACTATTACAGGCCAAATGCTAACTAAACAAACCCCTGTTCTGATCAAAATACAGCGGTACAGAAAAAAAACAAAACCCAACAAAACCCAGACCAGCAACCAGTATTGTGATTCCTTGTCCATGTTCTATATTGTTTTTTATATATACACACCTGACCAAGGTTTTTATTTTGACATAGTTGCTGTGCCACAGTTACAGAGGCATTTCCTCGGGTTCTCAGTTTGAAGACATCATTGATTTTGAAATATCTGGGTAAATTTTCTTAGTTTTGAAGAATCTTTCGTATGCTGAGGCAAACTCCACTGTTAGGTTGCAAGGATAACTTGGAAATAGTACAGCTATTTTGGCAGCCTCACACTCTCATCTTTTCTCCACCAAACCACTACTATCAATGCAAACTAACCAGTTTAAGTTACTTTCCTAGAGCCAGTCTGAAGCCCCTGCCCCTACTTCCTTTCCCTCCATTTGCTGCTACAGAACTACCCATTCTGAAAAAACCAGAACCCCTCTCCCAGCAATGTTCCAACCCTCTTTTGCATTAGGCATCTTTTGTACAGAACAGCTATATGACCCACAGTTATTGGCTCAGTTAAGACTTATAGATAATCATCTTGAAAATAAACACTGCCAGATGTTTCAGACTTCTGAAGAGATTCATATTACTTGTTACCAAAGACTATATATTTTTAAAAATCAAACAGCTTACCTGGAAGTCAAATGTTTCATCGCAGTTGAAAACCAACACAAAGCGGCCAAGCTGATGTCCAAGAGCCTTAACAGATTCTGTTTTACCAGTACCAGCAGGACCTATTTTTGAAGTGGGACAGACTTGTTTTAGTGTTTATTGTCTGAGGTACCACTGCTTACTCATGTAATCTGCCAGCATGCTGATTCTGATGGTCCCTGACAAGAGGGTTCAGTGAAACTTAAAACTGTTACAACTTCCCCCAAAAGACTGTTTTGTTATTCAATATCTTAGTTATAAGTCTTCTGCATGTTTACATTAAAGCTATATACTAGAGAGGACAAGAGTTTATACACTCGTCTCAAGTTTCTATTGTACTTCAGTACCAACTTACCAAATGGTGATCCTCCAAGTCTTGCCTCCAGGGCTTGTGTCATTGTCAGGTAACAGCGGTCAGTAAGAGGAGTCTGTACTAGCTTATCCTGAACACCAAGGTACTCAAAACCATAGTTAAATTTGGCATTTGCCATCTGAATGGACAGCTGTTGCAACACATCTGTCTGCTTTGGGTCAAAGTAGAACCGCATTTGGCTGAGCCACTCAAAGGATTTGGAGTTGTCGATCTTGCTTTTGATCAGTGATCTTGTAACATCTCTCTGGTGCACCAACTCGGTGATCTGGAGAATGAAGTAACTCCTTAGACCACAGCAATACAAGCCATTGCAAATGAAGCCAGAGAAACCTACAGCTTTTCAGGTGAGCATAGGGAATTGCCATCACTTAGAAATCATGACCTACCAACAGTCTCTGCCTTAATATCTGTTGCTACAAAGACAAAACTAACAATGGTGACTGCTCTTGTTAAGGACTTCCCTAGCTTTCAGCAAAGCACTCTGGTCACGTTGTCTGTTAATCCATTACACTATTGAACTAGGTATTTTACGTGGCAGAAATGATGACAAGTACTCCTAAAGCAGACCAGATATTTCCCTCTAAAAATCTACAGAAATAATCCAAGATGATTTTAACTTTCCCCCATCCCAATCCTTATCTACAAAAGCATATAATAAGTACAATAATAAGCAGCTTAATGAGGTATTTTACTTTTGAATGAAGAAATCAGTAACTTCCATAATTGGAAGAGCTAGTTTGAAGATCAGTTCAGTGAGCTAGTTTATAATATGCTATTATGCATTAAGCTGACTAGAGTGAAAAACTACCACCACCTACAGGATCAGGGCTCAATGCAGTTGCTTAAATTACATGAAACTTTTTCCTAGAGGAAAAATAAGTTTTAGACCTTTTTCATTAAACTTTTAAAAATCCTCATCTGCGAACCCAGAAGACAGAAGGAGGTTTTTACTTACCAAGTGTTCCAGCTTCCTCCTGCGAAGAGGTGGCTGCTCCATCAGCACAGAATCTGCCAGGACATTGAGTGTGACCTCAACATTAGCTAGCACAGAGTGGAGAGGACTGTTGTCTCCAACTCCACCCATACCACTGAGGGCTGACTCGACATTCTCAGACCATGCAATCTGTGCTGACAGGACGACGAGCTGAGCCTGTGTAACAAAAATCCTCATGAGATGGTTTTCGTTACTGAAGTAACCCAGCTGCAGTATGCTTAAATGTTCCACATTGATACCTGGTATTTGTCTATCCAAGAGATGTAGACTGCTGGATCAATTGAAGTTGCTTTTCCAAAGATTTCTACTTCAGTAACAGACTCTGCAAGCAATTTAGCAAGGGTCACTCTCATTTCTTTTTCAACAAGAGTGAGCCACTCATTGATCTTGGGATGTTCTGTGATGGAGACAGGTGTTTTGAACAGCACCTGCAAGGATTAGGTTTAAGTCAGCCCACGCTCACTTATTTTCAGAATTTTATTTAGAAGTAACACTGCAGCTATACCTCCTCTCCTTCGCGTGAGGATATCCCAAGAACCACAGAATTATCTTCATTAAGAATAATGCTAGAAACGCCAGCAAACATCTTCTTGAAGTGTTTCTGCAGCTTAGCAACATTTTTGCTGTTTCCAATGATTTCAAGCAAGTCTTCATCACCAACAAAATAAAACCTAATAATTACATAAAATTAGATCTGTATCAGAACTCCAACTATCACTTTTGATTTATTTATGCTTCATAGATGCCCACTATATGGGAGTAATTGTCACTCATTTCCCCAACCCTGCAAGAGTGCACAAACCATAAATTTGCTGTAAATTACACTATAGTTCTAAGTTAAGTCTTGGTTCATGTGGTCTCTACCATACAATGTGTAAACATGCTCCATCCTGTGGATTGTTTTCTTTACCTATCCATCCCTGAAATACCCACAGTAGAGCTTGGCATTGAATTAAGTCTATTAGGTAGGGAGAACTCCCACTCTGAGTGCCTCCCTCACTCTTACTCTCTCGTGCTGACAAACTAGTTGAGGACTACAGGTAAGTCAGAACCAATGACTTAAACACTGGATTGTGACAGGTTAGACACTGACCTTTGATCAAATGCCAGAATTAAGCAGTTCTAAATAGAAACTGTAAGTTTACAGAAGTCAGCTGCAATGGTTCCTTAAGCAATATCTGAATACTACTATCAGCCACAGATGAGCAAGGGAAGTTTTAGTCCCACTTCCTGAGAAGTAGCTATAACTGAATTCTGTATTTAGACAACACAGATTTAAATGGTCATAACTTCTTATAAATGGGCAGAGGCTTTACAGAACAGTAGATGAATTCCTGCTAAGAAACATCAAATTACTTTACTTCAAGATTCAACTAAAATAAAATTCTTACCGAGGGAAAGAGGACCTCTCCCTTTCCAAGTATTCTCCCAGTGCCTTCTGTATCTTCCCAAGCAGGTCTGCCAGTCTCTCTAATGACCTCTGCACACCCTGAATGTTAAGAACATCCATCACAAGTGGAGATTTGGACACCTTTTTCATGAGTGCCAAAAATTCAGTGCTGATGCTGCAAGTAAAATGACAGTACATTAGCCCAAACTTAGTATCTGCAGGCCTGCAGAACACCAAAGTTATTTTCTCTAAATAATCATTGCCTCTCTAATTGTTGCAACTGCCCTAGGGAACACAAGGCTGAATTCCCCAAATAGCTCTTCATCTACCTCAAGTCCACAACAACAAAATCTAACTTCTTCGCAATGTTCAATCTATCAATTCCACTGCTGAAGGACTACTTTTCTTCATTTCCTGAAGAGAAGCATAAATGTGATTCTTTGATCTGACTGAATTGAGTAGAATAAGGTTGAACAGAGCAACTTAAAGCAGAGGAAGAAAATTACATTTGAAGGGCGAGACTAAAGGCTGCAGCAACAGAAATCAGCCTGCTGGTTGCAGCCACAATGCCAGAAAAATCCTTGAGGCTGACTGTAACTAGCAAGAAAAAATCCCAATCATCATCTAAAAATTGTACATCAGCCTGTTTATTATAAACCTTTTTCTGTCATAGCTGCCTACATGCACCTCTTGCCGTATTTGTTTGCTGGATGAACTTACTTCTAGAGCAGGGCTGTAATCCAGCTGGACCAGGTTAAGAATACAATTAGTATTTCAACTTAGTGCTAAACTGAAGTCATGAAGTTCCAGGTCTGTCCACATGGTGCCCCAAGGGAGGCAATAAACGAAGAAAGCGATCAAAAAGTTACCTCTGGAACCGCTGGGTCTCCACAGGCAGCAAGTGCTTGATGTCTGCACTACCAGTAAAGATACCCTCCAGGTACACCCATCGTCTTTGGACGTCTATCCAGACATCAAAGAGTGCCATGATACGATTCAGCTTATCCTCCCAGCTAAGGGCATCTTCCTCAAACACCTGAGGTTTAAGCACTGCATTAATATTCATTTTATATACTATAAAGAGTTTGACTGCTAATAATTATTAGCGGAAAGTTGTTTGCATTACAAAGTATGTATATGCAATTGTCAGCTCAAATAGTGAATATAGTCTCTGCTGACAAATATATAAACAAGAGGGGAAGGCAGAAGGAAATGAAGATTCTTTATCTTTGTTCTCCTTCTTACCTTGTAGTATGGCGATAGCTTCATAGCAGACACACTGTTAATGTGCTCTTTTACTTTGTTGAAAAGGTCATCCCACCCACGAATCAAACGACATTTGTTCTGGTAATTGACCAAGTCCAGTTCGTAAGTGTTCCACACTTCTCTTATCTGAAACAAAAGATGTTTAAGATATGACACCAAATATTTCTGCTCCAATAGTTACAACGTAGAAATGTATTACAGTAATTGGATTTTACTTTTTTTACCCACGGATTCTGGGTTTATGCTCAAGGTTTTGTTAAAAGTATTGAGACGCAGTTAGGTAAACTTAGACAAGGTGGGGTCTTTGCAGCCATTATCAAGGACTACGTTTCCCAAATAATGCAAGTTTCATCAGAGGAAGCTTATATATCCTTAAGCTGTTCCCCAAAACAATATTCCATGGAGTCGCAGCACTTTTATCAACAGCTTAGACTGACAGGTTTACTACACGAGTATCAGCCACATGACAGTAAGCCTTTAATTTGCTGTTATGTGCATACATACAAGAACTGATACTAGCCTGTTTCAAGAACTCTTCCAAAGCCATCTCTCCCTGAGCCACAAGCAGTACATCTTTGACGATTGCTTCATTTCTCTGTAAATCGACATCCCAGATCTGACCCAGGGTCAATTCTGAGACAACCCAGTTAACGTGAAGTCTTTTCATCAGCTGTTTCCAGTGACGATCTTTAAGTGCCTCGGATTTCAGTTCAATAACTAACATGTTTATCTACAGAAAACAAGAAAGCAAGTTACATCCTTGAACTTGAACTATAAGATACATGCATTTTAGAAATGAGTATAACTTACTTTCATGTAGCCCTTCAGAAGTCTCTGAACATACTCGTAGGAGGCATACTGTCGCAAGCGGGCAGGGAAGTTTTTCAGTTGGTTCAGCAAACCATCTAAGTTTTGTCGAAGCTGTCAGTAACACAAAAGCAATGAAATCTTCCTCTGCAAGTGGTGTGCACACAGTTCTACAAGCTTAAAGTTGTCTATATTGTTACAGAAGCCTCTCACTAATGTGATATTTTCGACAATACAGTCCTTTTAGTGTTATATGTATTTGCATAAGATGTAGTTACTCTATAGCTGGGAATGTAATTTTATTGCTCTGATTAAGATTTACGGTATAATATTGTCAACAGTTTATGGCTTAGTGTTCCTATTGCTCTCTACCTCCTGAGCATTCAACTAAAACTGATGCTGTCCATCCAACTATATAATGAAGTTTCCCTAATGAAGTCCAACAGCCTATTTAAAACCAGCACACTTTCTTCACTGTAAATGCAGTCCAATCTCAATTTCAAACTATTGGAAATGCATAAATCCATTGCAAAAACACTTAAGTTGTGAAAAGCCTGTAAATTTTTTTTACCTTAGCATGAGAAGATGCTCACAAGATACTGAAAATGGTACCTAAACACTGAATACAATGTGGAACGTGATAACTGAGCATGTCTATCTCAAGAGGACTAATTCCTAATTTGCATATACATGAAGTAGTTACATTGTTTATGTGTACAGAAATGAAGTACCTTGCGAGGCTGTACTGAAACCCAGGGTTGTTCTTTCATTTGATCGATCTGTTCCCAGACCTTAGAGAGTTCAGACCAGACGCCTTTGAGATCCTGCAACTCTTCAAGGGCTACCTATAGTAAAGAACATATCAAACATCAGCAGTTATACCTACTTTCTTCAAAGTCATTAGCACGGGGGAGTTAAACGGAATACTTTTAACATGCCAAAAACCTTCAGACAGCTTGCCAATTCAACAGAACTGCAATAGCAAGTGACCCAGATGAGATTTTTGCATCTCAGGTCACATAATAGCTTCATAAGAATAAGACAGTCAAGGAGAAGATCACAAACAATCTCTTAAGGCTAGAACTGAACGAGTGAGGAGATTGTGTCTTGACACTAGTGCACCATAGGCTACAAGTCACTCTCTTAAGGAGAGGGAACCGAAACATTTGTATCTCACAAGATGATGTGTGAGCAGGTTGTACCTGGACACGCTCTTCACTGCCGCTCAGTAGTCCTGTATCTGTCAGTTCCAGAGCTTCCTTGGCCTTCGCACACTTCTCACGATCATCCTTGAGCCTACCGAATTTTCCTTCATAAATGGTAAGAGCTTGCAGAGCCTCTTCTGGACGCAGGTTTCCCTAAGTTTTGCATGGGATACATTAATCTAAAAATCCTACTATCAAGCTGACGCCAAGTTAAAAGCAAGGACTAAATGCTGGTTTGTCTCATTATTTTTCCATTTCCAGTTTGCTGACAATAAGGCTACCTACTAATCCAGAATAAGTCTCATCTCACTTTTACATGCAGTTTTAAGCTTTACTAAATATCACTTCAGGGGAAAAAAGCAAAAGGGCAAAAAAACCAGCTTGCTTCTGAATCCTCCTACATGCATGCCTCTGACATATTTCTTGTTTTGGCCAAAGCTCTGTTAGCAACTGAAGTTGTCTTGCTTTTTGGTCCTAACAGAGGCCTACGTTTTAAGGGTAAATTTTGCTCTGCCACCTGCTCCCCCCAAAAATCAATACATTGGCAAGTTATTACAGAACCCTCAAAAAGAGTTTACCTTTCTCTAAAACGAAAAACTGCAAAAAAGCATAAAAATAAACTGCTTGCTTCTTATTGAATGCATAGAATCTACCTCATTTGCTGAACGAGCATTAATCATCACTACTTACTGTTACTGGCTTTGTTTTCTCCCAGTCTGTCAGCAGGTCTGTCGTTCGGCTCTCTACTGCACGATCCTCTTGAACAATCTTCATCTGCAGATTTGCTACTTGTTGTTGAATGGCAGAATCCTTTCTACGCATGATGTCATTAAAGGCACCCCATTCTCCTTCAATGTTGTCAATGTACAGCCAAGAGGATGGAAACTGGAACCTTTGTTTCTCAAGCAAGCGCTGACCATTGCGATAAAGCTACAGGAGACAGTGATTTTAAGTTAAAAAGGCAAAACTGACTTAAGTCACAAGGCTAAATACTCAACATACTTTAACAAGCGCTCACTATGGACTTCACAGAATTTCTCAGGATATGAAGTTCAAGTCTGTTCTCAAGTGAACTTGAATGCTACGAAGCCGCACCTTAAGAGCTAAGCCTAACATTTTCAGAAGTAAGACTCATTAGCAAGGCAACATACCTCAACTTGCTTTTCAAACTGCTTGATTTTACGTTTCAAGGACTGCACATATGTGATGAATGTCACTGCATCTGATGTACTGGCAGTGTCCACTGAATGCTGCTCCAGTTCTTGACGGGACTGTTTGGGGCACAAATCAGTGTTTTAGAAATCTAGAACAGTTGATCTGAAAGTGATAAACTGGAATTTGGACTTGTCTTACCTTAGAAATTTGTGAATGAAACTCTGTCATATTCTGACCAAGCATTTGACCAAATTTGCTGAGCACTTCCTTGTGCCAGGAGTCATACTTCAAGTTCACCTTTGATTGTACCTACAATTGAATAAAAATTATTAATAGTAGTATTCATATTCATAATGGTAATTTGTCAGCCTTTCTATTTTCTATTATACACCCATTGTGAAATTAAATACATTTATCACAAACAATAATTACAATTCCTTACCTTGCCATAGTCTATGACAACAGGTCCAAATTCCTTTCTGGTTTCTGCATTATCAAATGTTCCTCTTGCCTTTCTTATCTGAACTAAAAGGGCTTGCCACTTATTCAGGTCTTCTCCAAGACGGTTGTATATGTTTTCAGCTTGCATATCCCACAGACACTGGTACTGCAGCCAAACCTAATTGAGGTATTTCACAAACAACGTTCAGAACTTTTCCAGTATATTCCAAAAGACATGTGCCCCCCAGCCCCCAGGAAAACTGAGAGAAGAGTCCATGTTCATTTTAGCTGTAGCATTACGTGACGTCAGCCTCCTACCTTGACATACTGCTCCACTTCGGTCACAATTCCCATGACAGCAGAGTAGGACTCCTCCAGAGCTGCAGGGCCATCTGGCATCCTTGTCAATGCATTACGGTAGAACTTCTCTTCCTCAGACAGCTCATAATGCACTCCGACCTAAGAACCACAATTATACATGTGATATACATTAATTCCTAGGGCACTCAAGATTCAGTCCCAGAGCAACACACTAAGATATCGAGCACAATTAATTGCAATGCGAAAATAATTGCTCAGGCTTCAACAGAGCTTCTTTACACTTACCTGATATCTCTGACTTTGAATTCTTGGTAGCGAAAGGATTACCATCTTCCAAGAAAACATTTCTTGATAAAGTTTGTATCTGCACTCTTCAATTGGCGGATTCAAGTATATCACCTGGTTGGTTATTCTTAGTTCATGTACAATGTTCTGCAGAAACAGTAAACACACTCAGTTTTACTGGCAGATACTACTACATGTAGACAAGAATTCTGGACTTCAAGAAGTAGCACACACTTGAAAAATCAACTTGCATTTAAATGGAAGCATGCAAGTATTCCTCCAAAACCAGATGCAGAAGAAATATTTATCTCCCATGTAAGCCTCAGATATAATTCTTGCATTAAGTAATTAACAATGAGGGAAAAAAAAACCCAACAAAAAAACCTAAAACAAAACTTACTTTGATCTTGGGTTCTCCACCAGGCTTATGGCTCACTTGAGGAGCGTCCGTATCCATGTCAACTTCTGCTTTGTCATCCGCTTGTCCAAGAAGAACTTGGGTCCAGGCCCTCAGTCCAGCTTGCAGACGAACACCCAGGATTCTTTCGATCTAAAGAAAATAAGCCATGTTGGAGGAAAAAGCTGCATATTCACTGCATAAAGATCCCCACTACTGATATTGTCTGACACCAGGCATACTATGGTGCCTCAGAGAAAGTACTCCTTTACTAAGTAATTTAAAAAGTTCAAGAGTTTTGGTAAATTTTCACTGAGTATCAATTCAAAGCTTCTCCTGTCCTCATGGACTTTAATGGAATTAAACAATTTGAACTGCTTTGAAGTTGGCCTGGTGTCCAATAGCCTGAAACTTAAAAGGGAGACCCAAACAATATGAAGGCTGTGAGTCTTTGCTACCGGCATAGCAAATTTTCACCACCCTTTACCTGCGTCGCTCCCCAGCACCTTCTAGGCAGTCAAGCTATATCAATCTTTGTTCTTCAAAAGGCAAAACTCCCCTTGAATTAATTGATCCCATAAGTCAACAGCTAAAAAACAAACAGGTCTTGCATCTTCTGCATACCAAAAATGCACAGAAATTTTCAGAGAATGGGGAGACAGAATTTTCCCTGGGTGACTATGAAGAGTATAATAAAAAAAACATTTTATACCTGATTAAAAATGTTCCCTCTAAATATATACTACTCCCTGGTTTCAGACCTACCTCCATATCCAACTTATTGACCCAGATTGGCAAATTTGAATACGAATGAAGATTTAAGTCATCCACAGCTTTCTGAACCCTGTTCAAGATTTCAGAGAAAGTCTTGTGATCATACATGCATGTTTCCAACGATCTCACTTCCAGGTCTATTTTCTCTTCAATAATGAGAAGATCATCCACCTACAATGGTTTAGGAAAAATTCAATATTTAGATTGACAGGTTAGATAGAGGCAACGATTATTATGCAGTAATCGTTAGTCATCTCTGCTTTTTTGCATGCAGGAGGCCTATCAGTTTTAGTAGTACTAAAAGATCCATTCAGCTGGCCAATTTGTGCTAACTCAATCAGCTAAAAGAGCTACTGAACAGGTCATGAGCTATCCAATTCCACTTTTGGTTAGCCACACAGTACTGAAGTATAAATACAAAAATTTTGTAGATTTTGAAAGAGAAAACAAACCTTCTCCTGGAAACTGAAGACAGTCTCAGCTAAGCGCTGTACATATGGATCAAGTTTGTATGATTCCCACACAAGTGCAATTCCTTCTGCAATCAAAGCCTGCACCTCTTTCTTCAAGCCGGCAACCAGAAGTGAGATAGTGTTACGCTCTTCTACTTTCTCACATGTTCGTTCATATGTACGGACACTTTCAATGAGGGAAATAGCAAATGGATAGAGCTGGTTTGCTTGGTGAGCTTTGTTGACAATTGCTAGTGGAACACGGAAACCAAGCCACTTCAGGTTTCGGACTTCTTTTGAAAGTGTAATTATTTCTGGAAGGAAGTTGACTTTCAGTTTCAGGACATTTCCAGTTCGACCTCTAACACGAGTGCTTTCAATGGTGAAAATACGACCGGACACACCAAGATTGCGTTGCTGAACTTTTCTTGCCCAGTCATCAAAGATCTCCTGAGTGTTGAGCTTCATGCGAAAGCTATCTCCATCCTGCTTTAGCTTCTGACCTTCTACATGGTTCTCCCAGCCTTTGCCAAGGACATCCTCAACGCGCTTCATGTAAGCGGTGAGCTGTCTGTCAATCTGTTTTGCCCAAATTATAGACCCAGACACAGGAGGCAAGTCACGAACATGACTCATTTTACAAGCTTGGCTCTGTGGGTATTGTACTTTAAATTTGTCATGAAGAGACTCAATATCATCTTTTACACGCTGGATCAGTTGTGTTTGATACTCACGAATAGCACCACGAATGTGAGGCCTGACAAACAAGGCATTAAACCGAGAGAAGATTCTGAACATTTCATTGGCATTCTTTGCTGTACCGAGCTGGTCTCTCAAACGGGCAGTTATTCTTGTTTCAACTCTATCAATTCTTTCATCATATCGTTTCATTGCTGCCTCCCAGGCTTCTGTACCTTCTTTGGAAACATCTAACCCATCTACTTCCTTAACATTCTCATAAGCAAGATTGACTTCTTCAATCGCATTAGCATCTGCAGCATCAAAAAGGACTTCTGCTACTTTCATATCCTGTGGTTCAGGTACCTCCCCTTGATTTTGCTGGGCTACAGCAGTTACCTGTATTAGAATCACAGTTTAGTGAGCTGGATGCTTCAAAATTTACCTACAAATAGCTAAACACAGCCTGTTCTAACAAGCATTGCAAAAAACCTACAAATTAGTACCAAATCCTTAACAAACTTTCAGTCATGTTTTAGATTTAAGTTCCTCTAGGAATGGGGCAGCAGTTACTTCACAAACTTCCACTGCTGTGCAGCATAATCTCATTTTCCACTCTGTTTTAGCTAAGCTCAAGTATTTACACGCTTATTAATCTCCTGTATGTTCTGTCTGGACTTGGTGTGTTTATTAACATGAGCATGTTCATGTAGCATGTGATATACATCAGAATTAAAGCTAAGCCTATTAGCAAGGGTTCAAAACTAGACTGTTTTTGGAAACTGACAGCAAAACCGAATGCTACATTAGTTTTGCGTTGGTAACTTTTAAAAGCAACAGTGAACACACTTGGAGAAGCTGCACAGATTTTCTGTCTGATAACGACCAAGAATATTACCTGAGGACGCAAGACTCTCACAATAACTGCCCTCAGCTGCTCATGCTGACGTCTGAATTTCCTCATTTGATCAAGACGACCTTGGAGTTTCCTATGAGCAGGATTGATACGCCACACCATCTTCAGGTTCTCTTCCCTTTTTCTTTTCACAATATCTCTCAGCAAAACTTGCAGCTTCTCGTATTCATCATCCCAGGTTTGGAATACTTCAAAGCATGCAACCATTACCTGAAAAGTTTTAAAAGAGGAATGTTAGCTCCCAAATGAAACCTTCCTGAAAGTCACTATTCAGTGCAAAACTAGAGTCACCAGTATCATAAAACCACGAACGCACCTTTTCAAATTCTTCATAGGCAACATGCATCAGTTTTCTGGTTCCCAACACTTTAAGCAGCTGAGAGCTCAGATCTCTTGAAATAGCCTCCACTAAACGCAATGCCCTTTGGATTGGGTATTTTGTGTTTCTGATTTTTCTCAAATGGGTAAATATTGCAACCAGGGCCTGCCTTATTTTGTCCAGCTCAGTAGCAGACAGTAAGTCATTCAGTGGGAAGTCTTTCATCAGTGGATTATAGTCGTTCACAGTTTCCAGAGCCTGTTTTAAGCCTAAATGTAACAGAAAAGATTTTGAATATAACTTTTCATTTAATTAATCAAAACTGTAGCGTTAACTAGACCAAGGTTACTCTAAACAGCATTGTCCTCTGTACCGTAATGTTCAAGTTTCATAACAGTCAAGTTCCATAGGACATTTGTGAAAAATATTATTGGACAGTCTTTTTACCTGTGTCTGTATCGAAGCTGACAGTCGCATGAAAACGTTTGCCATGTTTTAGAATATCCAGAGTCAGAAGAACTTCTGGACTTTCACGTTTTTCCTGAATGCGATACAGCGCCCGTTCCAAATTTAACCAGAAGCTTATCTCCTGTAGCGCAGTGCCTGATGCAGGATCTCGATCTAATTTTGTCACCTTAAAAATAGTAGAGAGAAAGAGAAGGGAGGGAGAAAAGCATTTCATTTATATGCTTCAACTGTAAAAACCTGCTCTATTACTAAATGCAATTGAAACACATAACATCTACTAAGTTTTAATAATCCAGCCTCAGACAGTTCTGGCACTCATTCTGTGAGAAGTGTAGGAACTGCAGTGCAACAAGAGTCACAGTTTAATTCCAGTGGTCCTAAAGGTTGGTTTTAGGACCTTCATGTAGTATCTTCAGCATAGCCTGAAAAGGTCACTTTCCTGATCAATGTCTATATTCTGATTAATGACAGATGAGCCACGAAAGAAAACCTGGAGTGGAGCAGGAAAGAAATGCTCTGGACTAAGAAAGGGCACCACTGTTCCATGAGTAATAGGTGTTTACTCTGCCCATGGAGGAAAAAAAGCCAGAGAAGTATCTGAGATGCTATTTCTGAGTTACAGCAGCAGAACAGTAGAGTTCTTTGGAAAAGTAACAGGCAGGAGTACAAGAGACTACAAGATAGGACTGGAGCAACTGTTCTGAAGTGGTTGTGGATGCACCTGGGGAAATAACTAAACAAACCAACAAGACCTGTTTCTCTCAATCTGCTGTAAAGATTTGAAGAATAGTTGCAAAATTCACAAGTTTACTGCCAGTTACTTGAGTCTATTACAACAGAGATAAAATATTCAGTGCTCTCAGCTACCTGCAGAACAATTTAGATTCTAGACTAGGCTTAGTCTAATTTAGACTAGACTCAAAAAACTGGTCTTGGATCTTCAGAGTATCCTGCATGAAGCAGAAATTTTACCAGTTAAACTGCGAAGAAGATATACAGTACTACATAAAAGTTCTTATCACATAGTCTAGCACTTGGGTTTTTTTGGTTGTGGTTTTTTTTACCTTTTGTATCTCTCTAATCCAGCGGTTGACTCCAGATTGTAGCTGATTGAGGAATAATGGATCCTCAGCCTTCTCACCAAAATCTGTAACCTTTGGCTTTTCTCCACGTTCATAACACTGCTTGGCAACATTAGTAATGGTTGCGTGAATTGGCAGACTAATCTCTGGAATTTCAATATTCTGCTGCAGATGCAAGAGGCCCATTTCAAGTTCTGCAATCTTTTTCTCAACTGAAGGAGCCATCTTATCACCATCCCTGAAAAAGCAGATGTTTCCATATAAGAAGCCAAAACAAAAACCATGCACAACACATTTAAGCCATCGGAACTACCTCCCCAGAGTCCACAACAGCATTATATGCAACTATGTGCTTAAACAATTTCATGTGACTTGCCTTGAACAGCTGTGGTTTTTTTTCATTAAACACCTACTTTAATTCATTAGCAGAGAAGTGCAGTATTTATACTGAATTACCTGTCTGCTTTGCCAGATTCTCTGATATAGGACTTGAAAAAGGGAGCAACAGCATTGCTAATGAAAGAGTGTAATGTTTCATATGGAGAATCTTCACTGAGAGTGAGCACTCTTAGTTGGGAAGACACTGGTTTGTCGGCGTCGATCACTGGTGTACGTTTAATGAATGCCAGGCTGCAGAACAGTGCAGAGAGTTACCGAATAAACATTTGAAACTTAAGTAACAGTTAAAATACCTTCAATCTGACTGGAAGTTTAGGTGACAGGACTCAAACGCTAACCTGCATCATCATACTTTATAGTCTTTCATCTAAGAGACTTGAACACAAGTCTTCCAATAAATACATCTTTATACTTCAGTAATCAGCCAAACTTTACTATCAATAAGGACTTTGCAGTATGGATGTGCTAAAGAGGCACACTTCTTACGGACCTTTAGTCAAATATGCACTAAGGTAAGTGACAAATATGTGAGAGTCAAACATAACTGAAGAGTATTGAACCCAAGCTGTGTATGTTACATTTGCATGCATGCCAAATGAATAAAACTTTCTTTCATCCCAGAGCTAGAAGCCCAAAGTCCGTTCCTTTCAGCCTCATGACACACCCTTGTTTTATCAGAGCCTCCTTCTTGAAAAGCTATTGCCCCACCTGAATAAAAACACCACATGAAGTACTAGGTAAATTGGAGGTAAATTTGGAGGCAAACTAGGTAAATCCACTTGTGCAGGTTTTGCATTCATAGGGTAGAAAAGTCAAGACCTATTTTACTAACTCACCTGTTTGATTTTATTCCGTAATGAATGTCAGTGCTGATACTGTAGGAAATGAACTCTTTTTCCTCTTCTCCTTCATCTCCCACATCCTCTGCAAAAAATACGCTATGTAAGAAATATTTTATTTCTAAGGCGTCTGCCACTCTCTCTCAACCATCTTCTGCTATTACCAGACTATTTTCTAACCTTTCATTTCTACACCAACTTATTATGCAAAATATCTTAAATGAAATTTAGCTTCCAATAGCCATCAAATTCAGAGCTGGTTCATTGTTTTTTAACAACTCTACTAGCTTTTTAATGTTGCTATAAAAAAAAAAAACAACCAATAAAACATTACAACAAGCAAATTATAACCCACATTCTGCTTGTGAAGCAATACAGAATGTACATTTATTTGTAGAGATATGCTTCCAGGATAACTACATTTAAGTGAGAACTTTAAACAGCTACTTTTTTCTTTTATAGGTTGCTTTGTATTTTCAGACTTTTTCTTTAAAAGTTACTTGGAAATTAAGTCTCTGAACAAAAAAACTCCCAACAAAGCAAAAACCCAAGCCATGGGAAGTACTCAGGCATTACCACAGCCAATGTGTCACAGATGATGTAATTGCTGAGGATGCGGACAGTTCTGCTGCAATGCAGTGATTTTGGTGCAGAAGGTTACTCCCTGTAAGGGGACACACTCTGACTGGACACATTATGGTGGACTCTTGTCCTGCTCTGATTTCATTTGCCCTTCATAGGAGATACAGCCTCAGGGTGTCACATCTGTGATCCCGAGCACCAGAAGCCTGGTCACAGAACACCACTGCACCAGGCATCACAGGAACCCGTATGAAAGCTGTTGGTGGGCTGTGTAGCTAGCAATACCACAGAGCCGTTTTCATTACTCAGAAATATTGTTTCTGGTTTATTGTATTTGTAATCAGTAATTGACTCCATACTATCTAGTCCACACACACACGTTTCAATAATAATATTGGTTTTAATAGTGTCAGAAAAAACAAGTTCTCCATATGCTTCTGGAGGTTCTGAATCTGTTAAGTTTGAAGACCAGCTGTCAATCAGAAAATCCACTCTCCCCAAATAACCACTATTAAACCAGAAGACATCGATGGAAATGCCTTCTACCCATAGTAAATTAGTATTTAGCTTCTAAAACATGTAATAAGTGTCTCAATTTGTTTTTAACCATACATATATAACAATATCTATGCGACAAGCCTGGAGCTAACTGATCGCCACTATCTCTCATTACTTCCAACCCAAACTAAGGAAAACCAACATCATGAGCCAGACATGAGAGAAATTTAGAAATAATCTGCATAGCTTATTAACATCCAATTTTCTTTAACTCTTGTTAAACACTTGATAATGAATTCATAAATACTCTTGCTCTTTTCTTCCCTCTAGAAAATTCTGTTATCCCTGCTGAAAAAAGAAATCTCAAACTCCGGAAGGGGAAAGAAAGAGCAGGATAATCAGCGGAAATAGGTGTAAGATAAACAAAGACAG
Source organism: Phalacrocorax carbo (assembly GCF_963921805.1). Taxonomy (NCBI): domain Eukaryota; kingdom Metazoa; phylum Chordata; class Aves; order Suliformes; family Phalacrocoracidae; genus Phalacrocorax; species Phalacrocorax carbo. Next base: position 26,170,006 of record NC_087521.1, on the reverse strand, counting down.
GATTTTTTAAGCAACATCTTAGTGTTCACAGTGAACAGTGAATGGAAGAACCTTCTTCGTATTTCCCTCAGTGTGCAGCCACCGCAGGGCATGTATCCAGCATCTTACACTGTGGCTGTTGACATGTTAAATAATGCAATATGAAGTATAGCTATATGAAGACTTATTATACATCTATAGGGACTGAACCAACAGCACACTAGGAGCAGAGATCCAGAAGTTTTTATACTGAAATTTCGCAAGTTCAGACTGGCAGGCACGTGGCCATATACAGATGACAGGTCTTGTTTAATAGTAGAAGTCTGTGTTATTAATGAAGTCTAGCTATATTTTATTGTCCGTAAGGCTGGATTCTGTGACAATAAATGCCTATTTAGCAACTAGATTTGACGACAAGTCATCTTTAAAATAAACAGTAACAACAGCATGTCAATAACAAAGATGTTTCTCACGATGAGTGTCAGCTTAGCCACGATATTTAATGCAGCACTTGATGAGGTCTCCGAGGACCGTCAACAAGCAGCATAGCCACCAGGCTTTGCTAACTAAACAAAGACACTGCAAGGTCTGCACCTGTCTTTATCACCTTCGGAGTCTCGCTAATTAACCGTGGAAGAGCACTTTTTACAGGCTGATTCAGGTTTGGTTCATTTTTTTTTTCCTCCAGGGTTTGGGGGTTTCTTTTTGTTCTGTTTTAGACCGGCTATTGTCCCTACGGAGCAGCAGGTCACCTCCCAACAGAAAGCAGGCCGCAGCAGGGAGTGCCTGCAGCCCACTGACGAAGCACTTTCGGTGCCCGCCCGAGCAGGACAGGCTACAACGGCAGCACACAACGCCCCCGCACCCATATCCAGCCCGCAGCCCCGCCGCGCCTGCGCCCCGAGACCGCTGGGCAGCGCCAGCTCAGGCCACGGGCCGGAGAACAAAGAGTAACGGCGGGGGAGGCTCGGCCGGGCAGCGGCCGCCAGCGCGGGATCCGCCCGCCGCCCTGGCCTAACCCGCAGTGCGGCGGGCCGCTGCCAGGGCCGGGCGTGAGGCGGGGAGTCCCGCGGCGGCGGCGCGGCGCCCCTCCCACCCCGCGGCAGGGCGGCGGCTCCAGGCAGGCGGCGGGCACCGCCGCCATTTTGAGAGCGCGGCGGCCGCCCGGCTCTCCCGCCTCACCTTTGAGGGTGGAGCGCTCCACCAGCACCGTGTGGACCTGCGGGTCGGAGAGGAACTTGCGCATATGCTCCACGGCGCCCTTCTCCTCCAGCGCCGCCTCCAGCACCGCCGGGGCTTCGCCGCCGTCCTCCAGCAGCAGCGGCACCAGTTTACGCAGATGCTTCTGCAGCACCGACACGTCGGCCACATTCTGCACAGCCGAGCCCGACACCTCCATGCCGCCTTCCTCGCCGCCGGGGCCGCCGCCCCCACCGCCGCCGGAGTCGGACATGCCGAGGCAGGGAAACCGGCAGGCGCGCCGCCGCCGCCCCCGGACTGTCCCACCCGCTCCGCCGCCGCCGGGGAGGCTGGGAAAGGCAGCCCGCCACGCCTCCCGCCGCCGGGCCGGGGGGCGGCCCCCGCTGTCGGCGCGGCTCCGCCCGCCTCCCGCAGGGCCCGGCCGCGGCCCCGCAGCGCCGGGACGGAACAAGGGCGGTGCGTCCCCGGCAGCGCCGCCGCTCTGAGCCCCGTCCGGGCAGCGGCCGCCTCCCCGCCTCACCCCACCGTATTTAACGGGTGTTTTATCCGAGCAGCCTCTTCTGGAGGGAGGGGCGGTCGCTGAGCTGCCGGGGAACGGCGAAGCCCCGCCCTCAGCTCCCCCGCAGCGCAGCCCGGGTGAGGTGGGGTCTGCGACGGCCGCCCCCTTACCTGGAACATAAAGCAGCGCCGAGGCTCGTTTGTCCGAAACAAACAAAAAAATATGTTTATTTCACGTGAAAAATAAACCCCGAAGCCGTGAGAAGAGGTGGTGCGAATAGCATTCTTCCAAAAAGATAGTAGCAGGCCAGCTTGTCACCACCCGGGGCAGGTCAGACACGGCTTCTCCGCAGTGAAGAGCAACCCCCCACCCTTTACTTTGGGTGCTTTATATACCAGCTCACCCCGCTAGCCGTGCAATTCACGGTTTAATGAACCCAGCACTCGAACCGTTAATACCAGTTTTTTGTGAGACTACGTCCTATGCTTTTGGGAAACAAAGAACACAGGAGGGACGGCAAGTACAGCAGTGAGAATGGGACATTTCCTTTAGAATCTAATTTTTAAAAATGGTTAAAGTTCTTTTACAGCTGCCACCTACATGCCTGCCATAGCCCAGTGTGTAAGTCTGATTGGTCTAAGGTATTAGAAGAGTTTAGCTCACCGCCACAAGGATGCACAAGCCTGTTCTCCCTTGCCCGAACTAGTCCCCCTCCCTTGCCTGGTCCTGGCTGGTATTTGAATGTGCCTAGGAGAGGGGAGATGGCAGTGAAGTTTCAAAGCAACTCCAGACTCCCCAAAAGTACACTGGGGCCACGAGGTGACCCACAGGCTGAAAACTCCAGTTCATGTTCACGTGGAGGTGAAGAAGGGGATGTCCCCCCCCAAAGAAAAACAAGCAAACAAATAATACAAAACTGCTTCTGAACCCCCCCACATTTCCTCAGGTGGATACACAGGCAAATGCACAGAGACCCTCAGGCCCAGGATCTGTTCAGATGTATTGCACAAGAAATAAGGAAGCCGAGGTAAGGTACCCTGCCTGAAAAGGAAGCCCTGACTTGTAAGCTGCTACCTAAATGTAACTCAGCATTAAAGCATGTATGTCCAGCCAGGACACTAGTAATCCAGAAAGCCCAGCCACATACCTCAGCTCTTCCATTTCTACCAGGGGAAAAAAAAGCATCCCTATGCTGAAGTAGGCTCCTAAGGGGTTTAGGAGTGCAGATTAACTTTGGAAAAACACTAATTTCTTAAGTAGTAGAAACCTCCAACCTTCTTGTCTGGAAGGAAAATGATGTGTTCAGCAACCAAGTTTCAACCACAAGCACCAGAACTGATAGAGGTGATGCACTGAAAAACCTATAAAAATAATTTTCATTCCTCCTCCCCCCCCATTAGAAATGTAGATGTTATTTTTTATGAAGAAAAATAGTGGTAAATACTCTGAATACTCTATAGAATATTGTTACTGACATGGTGTTTAATACAACACCTATTTCCATCTTCCAAAGTCTAGGTTGCTCACACCCTATCATTCTTCTACATGCAGGTGGTTTTAGGATTACATTTAATATAGAAAGAGAGCTATCTTTGCTAGGCTGTCTGAATTCCACCAAGGCTACCCCATATCTGGTCCTGCCTGACTGCTTTCCAATGGGGAGAGAATTATCTACTTCTTACGCTCACATAGTGTCAGTTCAGGTCAAGCATCCAACACACAGAGGTTAGATTAACATCCTGGTCTTCAGGATGTTCATTAAAAGGGTGTTTATATACTCTTAAGCAATGTAGATATGTCTCGAGTGTAACTTGGCATATTTTAGATTAGCTCAAGCTACCTAGCATGCTCATTCTTCATATGCTGCACCAAAACGTCACAAAATTTTTACAGCTTACAAAACAAGATACAATATTTCATTGCTGTAAAATTGCTGCAAGGAAAAAGTAAGAATAGGGGAAGTAAACTAGGGAATTAAAGAGAAGAAAGCAGGACAGATAGGAGATAAGAATTCAAGTAATTATTTATATACATTGCTGCTGAACTGCAGAGATAGCAGGGTCAAAGACCCTTGACAAGTGTCATCTCACTGTAGGTTTTAAAAACAAATACTCCATGTGTGAAAAGACTTTATGGTATAAAGAACAAGTCTAGGATCATGATATTGAAATGCTAGGCTACTTGAAACTAAAAGCCAGTAAGACACTTTGTATTCCTTTAATCACTTCAGTTGTATCTACTGTACCAAAGGGGGCAGGAGGAAGATGTTGTAAATGAAGTTAAAGGAAATCAAACTAAAGACTTATCTTGTCTTTGCTAGCTTTTTGCGCAAGTTCTCATGTTCAGTTAAAGCCTATGAAAAGAAAAGGCTTTAGGCTTGCTCAGTCAGGGTGAAAAAACAGTTTGCCTTGGTGTACCTCTGTTAATTCTGAATGTCCTTTTCTTGGATACACAAAGGACCTAGCCCTTCTCAGACATATACGAGAAGCCACTAAAATCAGCCATCCAAAAGGCAGGATTGCCAATATGACACATTTTCCCTATAATTTAACTAAAAATAAGTATTTCAGAGAATGAGAACTAGGACTTGCCAGGAACAAATCCTCTGTCTTGACAAATGCCATACAACATATGTACAAGAAAACCTTTTGCACAAGTTGTAAGAGAAACAACTTCAGCACAAAACAAAAACAAAACCAAAAAACCAAGAAAAAGAGGTCTTTTTCCTATTTTTAATAATAATCTCCACAATCACTATGCACAGTTAAGGACTAGACTCAAGGAGCAGAAATGCTCCACCTAGGTGGATGGTCCATAATGGGACCCAGAACAATACTCTGGATAACCTGGAATCATAGCTATCTCCTCTAAGTACCATTTCTAAGGTACTAAAATAGTTTCCCTAAAGCAAACCTCCAAACATACTTGTGCTGCACTAGCACCTCCCTTTCCAAACCAAGCAAGCGATGCCAAAAAAAGTTGTTGGTCGAAGTCCTGGAGCTTCATTCCCATAGAGAGAAAGGATTAAAGTTCAGTTCCTGAACATGCTTGCAATTCAATAGAATATTTGTATAGAAAAAAAAATGTCATTACCACCACTACTTTAAAACATTATATTTTGAGAGTTATTTGACACTAATTTTGTAAACCGGACAACTAAATCCTCAGCTGTTTCTATATCTAGTTTTTGATTAATGATTAAGCTTGGGGGTGAATGCAGTGAGTTTACTTCTGAGCTTATGCAGAAAACTCTTTCAGTCCACAATGGCTTCATTTGTAACTCCAGTCTGTTACATCTATAACTCAAGTCAGTGGTCAGATATTGATCCCAGACTTACACTCTCCCCCCACTCCAACCCCACCACTTATTCAAAGTCAGCTTTATATGAGTAATTTCCTTAGTTCTTTTGAAGACTTTTGTAGATTCCAGAAGGAGACAATTCCTACTGCAAACTTAAGTTTTTTCCTATGTCCTTCCTACCTGACCACCTATCACATACCACACACTACAGTCCCTAATTTTTTGGCTACTTTGCTTGAGGCCTGTCAGGTTTTACAGGGGAAAACACCATGGTGTGAAAGATAAATCCCCAGTCTACAAATATGTGAAAGATGTATCAAATGCCTTTCAGTACTGATAGTTTTCTAGAAGTTTTCAGCTTTTTCTACTGAATATCCTTTTTTTTTTTTAACAAATGGCCTTTCCATAATTGTTTTTTGTGAATTTATGAAATTATTTTAATTTGTACAGCTGATTCTGCAAACAATGATAATCTCAACACACCCCCAAACACCCTGTGCTAAATTTATGATGAGCAAGTAAAATTCACATGTTCTTTATTTGTCCATATAATACACCATTTTTTTTTTTAAAGTTTTAAAATCAGATAAAAGCATATTAAATGGCAGGTGTATGAAGTTCTTCAGAAACAATGCCAGAACAAAAAACTGAATTACAAAATGTTAAAAAATATGTAGGTACATTTGAACTTAACATTCCACTAACGCATAATGTTACAGATATTGTCTAATGAAAAATAATTGTGCCACTTACCTATTTTTGCTGTTTCTAGGAACTTTTTATTCTGTACATAGGACAATTCTGTACAAAATATGAAGTCTACATTTTTATTACTTATTACCATAAAACAAGGTACAATGTATGTACAATATTAAAATGAAGCCATACTAAAGCCACACTAAAAAGACACTTGTATATTACTTTTGACATTCCTGATGTACAGGTGTAATTTTGGAAAACGGGGGAAGGTGTCAGACACAGAACTTTATGAAGAACAACAGTCACCAAAATTCTATTCCAAATTTTCTTTTTATATTGGACATTAGTTTTAGAATGGTTTAGTACAGGATTATAAGAATTATATAAATATTGATAATAAACATGCTAAACCATTAGCGGTGACAGGTTTTGGAATATTGCCTAAGCAAACATTCAGTGGCCCAAAACTTCAAATATTAATTTACAGTGAAGTGTAAGCCTTTAAAAATACCATTATATTTCCCCTTTTGGTGAGTGTTTATCTTCAATAAAGAACAGAAATTAAATCTAGACAGTGAAAGATGTTCTTATACGTTGAGCGTCACACAATCAAACATTGATATACAGGTTGGTTTTTTTTTTTCCCCTTGGGTAACATAATAATAATTCCTTTCAGCAACCTCTTGCACAAACATCCTGAACACCCAAAATTAAAGGTAACTGATATAATCTACCAGCTAAAGATGGAAGTTCAAACAATGGTATATCAAAATACATAGACATTGCTTTACACAATTAAAAAAGCACCCTTTTTCCCTCAAAAGGAGAAGGCATCTTTAAACTGTTTTAATATAGTTTATCCTAATGGTAAAGCATATTCTTTTTCAAGTTTTACAGGAAATGGTTTCAGACACAGTGGACATTCCACTTAAAGGTTGGGTTGGTCTTAAATTTTGTTGTTGTAAGCCAATATATTTACCACCCACAATTTTCTTCCAATAGACAACGTAACAAATATTGGAAACTGAATGTTAAATGCAACCAACAAACTGCAGGCACTACATCTGCACAAGGTTACTATGAACGTCTGTTTTGCGCAATTTCTTTTTTTTTTTTAATGGATGCAGGAGACATACTTCCTTAAAAAGTAAAACAAAACTATTTTTAAAGAAGCCACTTTTTTATCTCTTTATGCATCAAGACATTAAACATTAAGTTATATCATGTTACTGCCAGAGACAAAAGAAACTAATCACCCATTTAGAATAGCAGAACACATTTCAAACAGCTTGTAAGCAGGATAAGTAAGTCAAAATACTGGCCACCCTGAGAGAAATCAAATATTGAAGACAAAGCACTATATTTTTAGAGAGATTTTCCTCCCGTGCTTTTCCATCTACAACAAAAAGCTCATTACATGCAAGTAATCTTGTGGTATATATAGCAGCATTTGAAGATCATCAGCAACTCAGATGCATTTTCAGTTCACTTGTGAGGTGTATTTGCAGCACATGTGCTCTTTACAACAACAACAAAAAAATATTTTCACGGTAAAGTTATGGTCACTATCTCCTCAGCTCTTAGACTCATTTAAAAAGAAGCAGAATGGAATTCAAGGGTCTGTTCCTTTTCTTATTTCAATAAGCTTGTGATGTTTTGTTTCCTGAAACGTTATGTTCATTTTTCAGATAAAAAAATGATGCAACTGAAATCACGCATAGTATTTGCCACAGAATATTGAACTCCTAGAGCCCAAGAAAAATGCTGAGTATTAAAAGCTCAGATAAGGGAGAAAACAGGAAAAGAATATTTTATCGACTTGAAAAAACTTGAAATGAAATTTTATATTCAGTCTATTCCCAGTCATAGTAAAAATTTTCATTTTAGGAAAAATTATCCTACCAGTTCATATCTGGAATACTGATGCCATATTATACACTAAAGACTGGAAAATATGGCTTTAAATATACATAAAGTATTAGGACATGGTGTATATATATCTTTATCCTAAGTAAAGGAGAAAAAAAATTTACAGAATTCTTAGAAAGGAATGATGATTGAGGATTGTCATGGAAGTTACCAGTTTGTAAGCCATGTTTTAAAATACGAAATAACAACTGTGTATTTTCAAAACTGCTGGTATATTACAAGACAGCAATAATGTGGAAACAACTGTAAAGTTGAGAAATCCTAAAAAAGTTTAATACTTAAATTTGTAATAATTTTACTTTTGAAAACACACATTTATCATTAGTACCAAGTATTGGTCATTCACTTCTTTAGATGCAAAAAATTTACAGAATGCTCTTCTCAAATATGACTATAAAAACTGCATGTTATCAGCTAGCTGGTACTATGGTAACACCTCTGGGAAATTGTGTCCACTTGATTATAGTAAACCCAATATTCTGCACATGGAATTGGGTAATTTACCATTGTTTGAACTACTAATCTTGAGCTGCATACTCTATTAAGTTATTGCCTACAGAACTGGGTTGAAGAAAGCTTTGACTTTGTGTGTAACTGATTGGTATGGCACAAAAAAGTTAAGTTCTACTGTAGAACTGAGTCCAGAAAAAACCCTCTTCCTGCAAAATAATATTTCACTGTAATAGTTTAATGCCCATCATGTGATATTAATTCATCAGCTCTGCAATGTGATTCCAAGGCTTTCATGGTATAGATATCCTGAGGCAGTTCTGACTTGCGTCGCACAAGAGGACGATCTTTTTTCTGATCTTTCTGTGCCTGAAATAAAAATAGAACAAAGTTGGCCAAAAATATTAATTACTAACAAGTACCTAAAAATATTTCTTGCACATCAGTATGTTCACTTGTGAGAAAGAAAAACAAAATATGGCAAAAAGTTTATACTTTTTGTTTTCACCACATGAGGTACCCAGTTTCAAGTCTGAAGCTTAAGTCAAGAGAACTTTTGGTAAGAGGAAAAATTAGAAACAACCAACAAATTCTAAGCTATTAGCAACCACAACATTACTACCATTTTAACTTGATAACATTTAAAAAAATAAAATTAACATCTGTCTTCTCACTTAATTTTCATTTTGTATGTCTCTACATGCAAGACTAAGTTTTTTTCCATGCTTCTAATTACTTGCACTATTCACACATCTTCAAAATTAAGGTTCTGCTGTATTATTTTAGCCCAGACAGTATCCCTATTAGAGTATCTTGAAACTATATAATGGTGTCTTTATACAGTCCTCATGTCCGTCTCATATACCCTAATTTGCCTGTTAGATCAATGACGTTTATTCATGTTCTTCTATAAAAAATGTCCTTATAAAAACCAATTGGCCTTTACTTAGCCACTGATTTACCAGCATGTTCAAAAAGTTAGTAAGTCATGGTGGTTAAGTTTTATTTGTAGCAGAGTATTCATTCAAAATGCTGACGTGGTCTGGGTACAGAAAAAAAAAAAAATCCTGGTCTACTTTCCTCAGTCATTCCATCAGCTCTTTAGTAGGGACATTCTGCTACACTGCTAACCTCTGCCATAAACCTGACTTTTGCCAAAACTGTATAGATCTTCACATAGTTTCTCACTTCTGAAGGTTCATTAAAAAAAAAAGTAAGCTGTCCTTTTGACTTGCTTTTTAAAAAAATTGATAACTCTAATACCACTGTCTTTCCAGTGTCCTCTCAAAGACTGAACGCTACCTAGCTTTCTTTCTGCAATACCCTAATCCTTAATCAATCCTTTTCCTGCCTGGTGACCCAGACTTATCAACCTCTTGCAAGCTTTATACTTCTTACAGATTTCTGTAAGTTTTTCTAATAATAATTCCTGTTTCAAACTGTTCTATTAGCTCTGCTAATCTTTGAAAAACAGGCTTATAACCTTCTAATAATCTCATTTACTTCTTGCACACTTTCTAAGCAAGGAAAAGCAGGAAAGCATGCACTTGGAGAGATGGCTAAAGAATGCTTAAAACAGTTCCAACCCAAGTTTCAGAATTTTATTTGGTTTACAATTTGTTTCTTTTCCATTAGTGTCATTTTTTAAATCCCCACCACTTCTAACAATTGGGCTGGGGGCAGAAATCAAGGTCACCCATAGGAATGCAATGCACTCATTTTCCAGCTGGAACACTATCAAGGAAGCTGCTATATAGTCCTAACATGATAGCTCTTGAAGTTTTATTCTTTATAGAAAAGAAGGTAAGACCTAGGCAGAGTCCTTGGTTTTAGTTTGGGCTGCCTTCACTGTTTGTGCATTTTAGATGTTGTATAAAACTGGCCGAAACCCCCAAACACTTCTGGCAGCTGGGACTGGAGACTTTGTTCTTAACTACTTGTCCCAACTACTAGTATATAGTCATACTTTGGCTGCTTTCCTTCTAAAACTATTGTTACAGTACTCAGAGTTAGGAGGTATTAGTTTTAATTCCCTCTGGCCAGGATGGAAAGTGATCGAAGTCTCATAAATCTTAAGAATATGGTTATGTGCTAGGAAATAGCACAGCAAAAGATGGGCACTACCATCAACACCATTCTAAGATTATGCAGTACTCTTTTTTTTCAATAATCTTAGATGTACCTTTCTCCACCATAACTAGTTTTAGGCTCTGGAGCTAGTGAAAGGAGGCCCCTCTCCCCATCATGTGGGCCTGGCTAAACTATCCAAGGTCTGAAGAAAGGCAGAGGTTTAGAAACTTTAGTAAGTCCAGTGCTCCTCACTGATTAGCTCTAACCAGCATTCCCATCTGGAGGAGTTCTACCCTCATTCATTGCCCTGGACAGGCATGTAATTCAGCCATCAAGATTTACTTGGAATGCATAGGGCTCCACTCCAGAGTTTTTTGAAAACAGCAATCACAGCATGTCTTGGAGGCATTCCAGCATCTCTTTTGATTTCAACCTTCATCCAAAATGCCATAGTACAAATAAATAAAATATAATCTTGCAGGATAATGACACTGGAATTTTAAGAAAGTAATGTAGGAGGTTAGGTTGACCATATGCTTATTTCTTGTTTGATAAACTGGTTGAAATTAACAGACTTTATCTCTGATCTCAAACAGTTTCTCAGCTCCAGATCATCACTCTAGTCTTACACTTTGCTGGATTTAGAGATACTCATATTACTGATATTCCTACCAGACATCTCAGTGATACTGCAATACTCCCTGGCACCTCTCAATTTTCCATCAGCTCCAAGTTTAAATGTCAGGATTCTGGTTCCACTTAACTGAGGTTATATTAAAAATACCTGAAGATCACTAAGCACTAGCTAAAGACTAAAAGACTAGGATGACCTTGAGAGCCCTTGCCCTGCAGTAGGTAATGGAACATGACAGATGGTGGACCGAGGAAGACGACCCATGAGTGGGCAACACAAATGCACACTTTACACATTTTTTTCAAAACATAGCAGCTTTAGCCACCAAGAAGGCTCTGAATAACACACAAAAACGTCATCACTAGAACCTGACTATATTTTATACAAGTTCTCCTTGTGAAAAACTAAGTGTGCTATATAGAGAAGAGAACATGATGTGGTAGACTTTAGCCATATTTTAAACTATCCTTAAAACAATCATTTTTCCCATCATAACACAAATAGCTATTTCTAAGTGAAAAGAAAATGAAGGTTTCTGTAGAAGAAATGTCAAAAGAGACCATGCAATAGATTCACAGGAATTAGAAATTAAATACTGTATTCCTGGCTGTATTAAAAGTAGCAGCTCTAATCAAATTTATTACTCTAGGATAAATGATTGCAGGGCTGAAAATACAACCCAAGCTTATGCCTAGGATTAACAGTCACTTTAAAAAAAGTTAATAATTTAGAATACTTTATTTTCACATGGCTTTACCTGACAAGCCTCTTCTTTCACTGTCTTTTTCAGCATCTGCAAATCTTCAATTAAAGGCCCATCTGTTTCCATTGCAACAGGACTGTTCAGCAAACTCGTGTCACTATATGTTGGGTACTAATAAAATGCAAAGTGTTAAAATAATCATTCTTAGTAGTAATACCTAAATACTAAGAGTGTATTAGAGCATTTGAATGCTATGATTAGTTATTTGAGATTAGCTTCAATATCTTATGCTTCCAGGCACCACATTAATAAATTTTGAAGTGGAACTTCAATACTTCCACTTGGCAGAAGTGTCCTGTTGAAAAATACCATCAGAATACAAAAAATATGCTTTGATTATCTGAGACTGAATTTTACAATATTCAGTTTTTGCCAGTGCTGAACGTCTACTTTGGCAATCCTTTATCCAAAACTTTATTAATACATTGCCTAGTGATTTGTGAACAGTGTAGCAATCCAAACACAATGGTTTTACTTTCTGGTGCAGTTTTGTGTTGGAAGAGATAACACACTATATTAGAAGGCCAAATATGGTTAATTTATACTTAAAATAATTTCAAAACAAAGTATTAAACCGTTCTGTCTTGAGAATGTAGACAGCCATAAAAGCATTTTGGGAATTAAAAAACGTCTTGTAGAAACACTTGTATCTAAAGCTTACTGTACAGCAATTGCAATATTTTAAATTCTATTTTAATTCAGATGAGGTGGTCTTGAAATCAAAACTAATTTACAAACACACACACTTCATCCATTTTTCCTCATAAATATTTTAGTATCGGAGTGTACTGATAGCATAATGCAGATGAGACAAAAGCGAAAAACACTGACAGCAAGGATTTAACAAATATAATTATCATGAGCTAAAATCTCAAAATGCATTCTTGTGTCATGCAGAGTCAGGAATAGCTCTGAACAACAAGAACTGTCAGTAATTAGACAAATTAAAAAGTTAATAGAAATTCCAGGAAAAAAAAAACCCAACAACTTAAAAATCCATTATATAGAGTGCCTAAAGCATTTATACCCTTACGTCAATTCAATCGAGCACTCAGTGTTCAAATTAATAATTTTTATTTTAAATTGCTTCCAATTATTAGCTCTCTCCAAGCATACTATGCAGAACATACTATATACAGCTTGTGTTAACCAGTTTCAGAAAAGGTACAGTTACAAAAATTACTTGGGAAGAAAAGGAAATTTACACTGTAGAACTCTAAATTTTACTATACAAGTCAATCCCCTTATTTAGCCAGACATGCAACAGTTCATCATTTGTGATAGCAAATGACCACATACATTAAATACTTTTCAAGCAAGGCTTTTGTATGGCTTATCTGATTAGAGAAATGTTTTGTCACTGAAGGACAATTGCTGCTTTCATATGAATGGCTCTTTTTTTTATTAACTTAACTGATCTGTTGTCAACTGATGTTTTGTTTTAACAAATTTTATTTGAGCAGTTTAGTAATTGTTCCCTGAGAAATGCCACAAGAGAGAAAAACATTTATGAAATTCCTTCTTCTTAAAAAGGACGACCCCACAGCTTGTTTTAAAACAGCACTGAGATCATGAAGCATCCCACTTCTGTTTACAGAGTACCATTACTTCATCTTCCACCACTTTAAACTCAGCTAGATGATGTTGCAAAGACAGAGTACAGTAAGTTTCTTGCTGCAGTACAGTAAAATTCTGGCTGCAAAGTAACTGAAATGTTTGGGGGTTTTGGGGGTTTTTTTGGGCGTGGGTTTTTTTTTTTCGCCCCCATAGCAGCCATCAGCATGATTGAGATAAAGGAAAACTGGCACCATTCTCCAAGCAAATTAAGTAGGGGGGGGAAAAAAAAGGCAACCGCAAGCCAAACCATTCCCTTCTCCTGTAATTTCAAAATATAATAAATAGTCTAAAGCCCCTTTGTTTCTTTATCAAAACTTCAGTTACATCAAGTAATGCCTGACAGGATCTTTTCCTTTTAGTAAGAACCTGAGGCACAGGTTCACCAGAAGACCAGCCCAATGCAAGAATGAGAACAAATGCAGCAGACAAGAACATAAAATATTACTTTAATCCATTTGACACAGAGGAAAACTGACCAGTCATAACTCACAATTTGCAGAAAGATCTCTTTTGTAATATATTGTTTGCAAAACAGCTTTTCAAGAGAAACCAATTATGGCATCTCTATATTTTCCATAATTTTGCACAGTAACTTTTCAAACCGCAATACAGTATATCTCCTATTATAAGAAAAGGAAAAAATACTTCATACCATACTTTTCAGAAACCTTTTAAAAAAAATAATTACTTGCACAAGAGAAAGGTTACAAATTTTAAAAGTACTTTTATTGTGTATCTTTCATAATACAGTGAGTGAAATTGTTTTATTTCCATGATCAGTCAGACCTGTTTCCCCCACTGATATTTAACAAAACTAAAATATTTAAACATGAACGTGTTAATCTTTTCTAAATACCTGGGGATTTGATTTGGCTAGATTTTCTATTTTAACCCATGCTTCTTCTCGTTCCTTCAATTTTAGCTTCTCTCTAAAAAAAAATTAAAGCAAAAATGGCAAAAGAAGCTTGGTGAATCTTGCATTACAGCTTGTATACTTTCTTAAACCTGATGAAATTCATTAGAAGACTTCAACAGAACAAATTAGGTTAGCTACCCCTGTTTCATCCCACTGCCCAAAATATCACTTACTGTTGATAGGACAATTTGCATCATATCAATACCCCATGAGTGCAAAGCAACATTACCAGGGAAAACCCTTATGTTTTCTCATGAAAGCAACAAGCTGGCTGATACCAGTTTATCTTTAATAACTGTACATTGTTAAGAGTTAAAACTAAAACAGAAAAAAGTCTTGAACTTTATTGAAAGTGTGCTTTTATTTTAGCTTTATAATATTTGAATTCTATCTTGAAACATTAACTAATATTTGACCATAAAAAAGCGCAGATGTTCTTACTGTCAGCTCAAAGGCTTCAGGAAATAGTTTAAATGAAAAGGCCCAGAGACATTTTGAATTGAACACTAGCAGTGAAGTACCCAACAAGACCACACTCATTCATGAGAGTCACAAGCCAAGAGGGATGACATGAGAATTATATTTAAAAAAAAAAAATTAAAGTAGGAAAGGTTTGTTTCCTTATACCTAATGTAACTCAAAATAGTAATATCTAGGGATTTTTTTCTTTCTTTCTTACAGATAAACAATTTATTGCAGAGACTAGAATGAACACCCATTTTTGCAAGGTGGTAGAGTTTAAATGGGCTTTAAGCTTGAGTGCTAAAAATGCTCAGGCTTCAATGCATAGAGTGGACGATCCAAATGTAAAAAAACAAAACCCGAAGACCAACCAACCAAAACCACCCCAACAAAGAAACCACCAAAAAAACCCCAGCAGTTTTATTCAAGCACATACAAAATTTGCCTCCAACTCTCTTGTGTGGTGGGGGATTTTTCTGGGCGTTTGTTTTGTTATTATATCACTCAGCACTCTGCCTTAATTCACACTGAAAATACCACCCCCCAAAAAAAATTCCCAGAAAACAGAGAAGGAAAGACTGCATTCCCATTTAAAAGGGATTCTATTTATTTGCTATGAGGGGAGAGAAACTCACACAGGCTTTTTTTAAAAAGCAAATATTCACATTTTGTTATCTGTAAACACACACATATGTCTTAAAAGTCTGTTGTACTACAAGCTCATTTCTACTTAAATTCTAATAAGGAACTTCAAAAATTGGACAAATCAATCTACGTTAACAATTTTTACTATTTCCAGTATATTGGTTTAAAGTAGGTGTGAAATTTGAACCACTAGTTGAAGGAATCCCTGTTCGCTTTGAAACTAAGAATAAAATTCAAATCCAGGGATTTTCAGTATCTACTTTCTAACTATGCTCCGTAGGCCCTAAAGTAAGAGCCAAGCCATTGGTACTTTTGACTACTTGATCTCACTTTAGTAGGCTTTATAATATACTGAATATTCGAAGAATTACATCTGTTTAACAAAACTGGAAAGAGGAACATAAGTGACTTTATGGTCATAAAGTTATGCATTTTTTGGGCATAAACTAGAAAAATTCTAGCTTCCAAATCCCTGCTCTGTTCACAGGCCTATGCAGGAATATACCAAACTCAGCAGGATTCTTCTGGCAAATCATGTATGAACACCCTGTACTATAGCAGAACAACAGCTTCATTTTGGGTAATTTTTAGAACAACATGCACATGTGCTCACACACAACACAATGCTGAAAAAGAATTGAGTGACAACATGAAAGAAAATAACACTGGGTAAATAAAGCATGTTAACTAAACACAGGATGTAAACTAAACTTTAACAGATCTTTTATGATGGGCTCCACAATTAGCAGTGTCCCTCAAAAAATAAAAATTTTTTAGGAAGATGGCCTAGCAGTATTAGGCCAAAGACTACATGAAACAGCCTATTCTTAAGAATATTTTACAGTTCACCTATAACAAGTTTTACCAAGTCAATTTTAAGACTGTTGTACTGTAATCAAATGGGCACAACCTCCCACTAAAGACACAGTAGTTTCAGAGCTAAAGCACTCTGAACAAATTATTCAAGAACAGACAGACACACTGACATGAAAACTTACTTCAGTTTTTCTGCTTTAAATTGCTGTGTGCAGTCATCGAACAGTTTTTGGTTCATCTCCATGAAGAGTTTCAGAGCATTGTATATCAAGCCATGTATTGTCCTATAAGTAAAACTTCTGGTTGAAACTCAGAGTACTTTTAAACTTTGAAATCTATTTTTTCTGGTCAACAGTAGCCAATAGCCTACATAACTGGAAAATTACATCATTTCAGAATAAGTGGCAACAAAACTAGTTAGTGGAAGTTTCAGTTTACCCTCAAAAGGGCTAATACAAGTACTAAAATTACCAACTTTGAATGCAATTTTCTTACTCTATAGTACTACTCATCGCTTAAACTTTTGATGTTTGAACTTCATTTTAAATACTACATGTATCAATACAGGGCTAGTTTTGAAATTTAGTAGCTGATATTAATCAAACTAGAGTTATTAGAGAAAATGCAAGATTACATTAAAGATCTTGATATAAGTAACTTACTGGCAACTGACGAATTCAAGAAAAAAAAAGTTAGTGATTAAAAGGAGCCTAGAAAAGACACCATCCATTTTGAAAACTGCCACACAGCAAGAGCACTCACTTCAATACGATTATGCCAGGACCGTTTAGAGAAGCGTAAGAAAAGTGAAGTGGAAAACCTCAGAAAAATTAAACAAAAATAATCTGCTTTATGAAGCACTTTTACAAAGTAATTTATAGTTCCAGTCTGTAATCTATTGCTGATCATTAAATCCAAAAAAGGAATCAGTTAAATGGTTACTTTGCATCAAACGTGACTTACAAGTAAGAGTGCAGCTGTACTGGGTAGCATGACTTCTGCTCGGAATAAAATGAATGCATGGCCTTGAAAGCCAGAAAAAACCCCACAACTGACAGCAATCCACATTTACTATGTACAATTACATCACTGAATCAGAATTTTATTAATGAGTACATTATTTGTTGCTGCTTACATTCAGTGACAGTAGCCAATCACTTTAACATCCCTTTATCTTCCATCTCTTTTCCTGTGTTTAGTGGCAGATTGATTACACATTCTTGGCCAACCAACCAGCAGTCCTCAATTCATGGCCAGCCCTAGACTGTGGTACTTTTACCATCCTAGCAGTTGCACAATAGCTCAAACAAAGAGGCACTTTACAATGGAACAGCTGCAGAAGGGAGCTGACCAGAACTGTTTTCATGTGTAAGTACTACGTTATTGTGGGGAGGGAAAAAGTTAAAGTAGTCAATGGAGAAAGAAGAGAAAACAATAAAGGAGGGAAAAAAAGAAAGGAAAAAAATGACCTGACTGACAACATACTCCCCTAGAATGCAGAAGAAATGCAAATCAGCGAAAAGGTTAGAGATCAGAAATCAAAGTTATTTTTTAGAAGTATATGAACTACAGATTAACGCCAAATTTACTTAATAAAAATAGATAATGGATTAGTTGATGAAAAAGAATTGATAGAAGAAAGGAAAAACTATCTTCCTCAATTCTTACTAATCTCTAAAAATTTTGACAACAGTAGTCTCCTCCTCATCCAACAACTTTAACGTCATAGAACAAACAGCTCAACACAGCGTTAAAAGTCGCAACTCAAAAATCTGAACCACTTTTAAGCCTAAAACTAGAGATAAGTGAAGCAGCAGAATTTTATTTGTACAAGTGTTTCTTACTTGTTCCAATGTGTCTTTGAATTCCGGTATAAAGATGGAAACATGATAGGTAAAATCTTTGCTGCGTTATCACTAATTAAACTCATAATATATTCATTATTCCAGTAGTATAATGCTCGCTCTGCAACCTAGGGCGACATGAAAAAAAGGAACACTTCTTCAGACAGTCCCTTAAAGAGCAAACAATTGAAACATTTGGCAAATATAGGGGAAGGGTAAGAAAAGTTGCAACTCAGATTTGGATTTTTCTAGTGCAAATGGGAGTCATGGAGCTGAGGGAAAGAGAGAGAAATTTATTTTTTTTTCCATGACAGGGACATGATTCAAACTATAACCTACAAACTCTGAAATTCAAGCAAAGGAATTTTTTCTTGAAGAAAGAGTATGTGTAGAATTCTATTATTACAAGCAGTGAAATGCAAACACTGTACTGAAAGGGTTCAGGCACTTCTGAAAACAGTGAGCTTTTAAGCTTTTATGTTTAGCATAACACTGAAGTGAATCACCCAGAACAAATGCACATACCACACTCTTAAAAAAAAAAATCTAATATTTGGATCCCTAAAATTTGACACAGAAGAGGGTTTTTTGCAACAAATAAAATTAATTACGGTGAATAATAGTAGGTAATACCATTAACAAGTGTGCTTTACAAAAACCCTCATATTATTGTATGTTCAGTAAGTACAGACCTGAAAGTGTGGACTGGACACACATTTGGCTAGCTGTCTGAAAAGAGGCTCCATAACTTTTACAAATTCAGATGGTTCAATAACATCTAAAATTTCTTCTAGTTCATTTAAAAACATGACTTCTTTTGGACTGTGAGTCTTTGGCCAGTATTTCAGCAGTGCCATTACAACCTGTAGAGACAAAGTGAACATAATCTTCATGATAATTTGACTTTACCCTGCACTAAATTATATCTCATTAAGAAGTCTGATATTTTAAACAGAACACAAAACTCAGTTTTCTTGTCCCATGTGACAGAAGTGATCAAATGTGGTTCAGTGTCATGGAAATAACTGTTAATAGGTCTAAAACCACTTTTTCAGAAAACTAATTTATATACTTAAGACACATTCAAAAATAATTATCAAAAGACTAGGAGAAAGTAACCTGACATCTAACTTAACATGATCATGAAATCGAAGTACAAATTTGCTACTATACTATGGGGAAAATCATCTGCCACTGAAGTGTTAGCAGCATTCAATCTCCAATTTCCTGGAGTCATACTCCAAACCAAGAAATTAAGTTCTGTCATTACATTTTAAGAAACAATTTACTACAAATACACAAACTGACAGGAGACGGTGACAGATAATCTAGGCATGTTGCTCTTAAACATTGAGTTTATTTGACTATATTACTATAATCACAGTCTTAACTTTCTTCATGATTATTAAATTATTTACCCAGCTTGCTGAAGCAGTTTTTGCCTGGCAAACCATGAACACTCAAAAGATAGGTGGGAGAAGGGGGGGGAAGATGGGAGGAAGAAAGTGGGGACAAAACTAAGGGATCCATAAAAATGTCACACAAAGGAAGCCAACTGCCAGTTCCCTCGCAAGTCCTCAAAGATTTTACACATCTGTGGGAAATTCTGAAGTCTAACTGAAAAACAAACTCTCTCTTCTATTGAATATATAAGTAGAAGAATTTAAGTCTGAAAAGTGATACCAGTTTAGCAGTTAAATACATTGAGACATTGTATTTATTAGTGGTGTTATCAATTACATCATAATTTGTTCAAGAATCTTCAAAAATACACAAAGTTATATTGAAGGAATAATGACTCTTGTGTTTTTAGCAATTTCTGATTTATTGAAAATGTGAGTAGACACAAGCGGTTTTCTTATGAAGGCATGATGATTTTTTCCCCAAAGATGTTAGTTTTCAAACCAAAGTGTAGAGTTTTAAATTTTAAGTGGTGGGTTTTGTTTTTTTGTTTGGTTGGTTTTTTGTAACTATAAAAACTGTTTTCCATTTGCAGCAATTTGGTGCCAAACAATATTCAAATGGGAATAGATTTTCCTTCAAAAGATATTTAATCCACATTAAATATTTTTAAAATTACTGACATAGCACTCAGTCTGAAATTTAGGCATTTTTGATGCAAAATTAATATGATCTTGAAAGTGTGAGTTTATAAATGCTTTTGTTTTGTGGTTAAACATTAAAAAGCCACATAAAGAACAAAAATATGACAGTGTCTGTCTAGTCCTAGACATAGGACTGGACACCTCCTCACCCTCCCCGAACAGTACAGACTTCTTGAAAAACTCTTAAAATAAAGCTTGTATTTATCTTTTTATATAGTTTAAAAGTTGCAACAATCCATTAGCCTTTCTCTCATTTCGGAGAAAAGCAGTCTCTTTTTGTTTTCCCAAAGAAAGGGCATTTTTATAGAAGTCCAGCTTTTTATATTTAAAAACTGTAAGCAATATTTAATATCACTGACAACATAACTCAGTGAGAAATCAGTGCATCTTTCATGTATGTATTATTTCATCATTAAAGCAGACACTATATCCTCAATGAACCCTTGGGAAATTTATGCAGATCTTTTAAAATAAGGCACAAAACCGTCTCATATGACAGTTATAAGGGGAAACAAAGAGTTTTATTTTGTAATGACCAGAATTTTTGAGAGGGAACATAGTACTTTGGTGATGCATGTGCTAAGTTTTTAAAGGATGTTGTAATCACGTACTAATTTGGGATCAAAAAGGGCAACAGACTTGGATGTATTTTAGTTCAGATTTGTACTAAGAAATATGTAACATCCTAGCTGATGTCTGGAAGAAAGCTAATATTTCAGATCTCATAGAGCACGAATGACAGCATGTCTGAGCTTTGATATCTTAACAAATATTAAAAGCTCCAAGTGGAAGAGAGTTCTTGATCAGCAACACAATTTGTTTCAAGAATCCGAGTTTCCATTTGACAATGGAAATGTCTCTAATATAATGCGCACTTTTGTTACTAGCAATCATTCTACAGATTGCTACTTAGATATAAGCGTATTAGTTCTTACCTACTTAATATTGGGTTTAATGATGCAAAACACTATATATACACACTATTGAGGACAATTAGAAGTATTCATCTATGCAATTATGTGCAGCCAGACCCAAGTTTGGTTATGTCTATGATCCAAACTTGGTAGACATGAACAGGATCTGACTCAAAAGCCTCGCATCAGTGGGTAGCTCTGTGTGCCAGTAATCTGTGTTCCATCATAACATCAGTCTCTCAACAGAGCACAGCTCAGGCAAGCTAATTTCTGATTAAACTGCTTCTGGATCAACCATCTCATATCCAGAACAAAATAAACAGAATAAACTCTGGCCTGTTTGTAAGAGGTTATGTTCTTAATGCTGTTTTAATTCATTTTGGACATTCCAAACAACTGTTGGAAAAATGGAATTTGATAGATCAAAATGGTTAAATATTTGACTCTTCCTAACAAAACCAGTTACATATCAAGACTTTGTTCCCGAAGCCTCCTTAAACAGTCTACAGATGAAAGGGATATTAATATTCTAAAACATATAATAATAGCAAGATAAACTTACTGGTTCTGTAAGCGTGCTGTCCTTTTCTAAAAATTGAACTACACAGTATGCCAGCTACAGTGAAAGAGAAAGATTTTTATTAATGCTCATTGTGACACTGAACACACTTTGAAATCACTAGCATAAGTCGAAAACACTAATGAATTCAAATAAAAGCACAACCGTTTTTCTGTAATTTTACAAAAATTATTTAGCAGATGATTTAAACAAAAGGGTAAGCACACCTCACCAGTTTTTCCCAACATTCTCAAGTCTGTCCTCACCTTTTTCTGGGTTATATTATAGACAAACACATAATTTCATGTTTTCTTTTCAGACCTAGTACTTTGCATTTCAGCACACTCCATCTTTTCAGACATATGGTTTAAAAGTCACAATCTTGCCCTCTGAAGTGCTTTCCACTCGTTAATGTTTTGGTGTCCCATGCCGATTTAATAAGTATTTTCTATTTCATAACTTAGGTTAGTTAAAAATGCATTGTTTGTGAAGTAAGGGGAATAGAGACCAATCTACCTCAGGTACGTAGAAGAGAAGGTAGTGATCACAGATGCCTACACTAGTTGAAACAAAGGTCTAATTGGCCACACCCAACAGGTTATGTTCACAGCATTAGAAAAAAAAAAAAGAAAAAAGTCTTTTTAAATGGGAGCCACTCTGGCCTAGTACTTCAACAGGAACTAATGTGAGCCCCAGTAGGCAAGATCCAACACAAATGCTTATAAGCATCTAATTGCTAGAGAATTATAATTACTCAAATGGTGTTCTTAAAAATACAAGTTCTTCGTAATTTTGTTTGAAGAAGTGGTACTTAAAACTTGGAATACTTGAACTTACACAGAAAATGTTGACCTTCCAAATTATAAAAACAAAGCTGTATAACAACCTCTCACAGAGAAAATTTCAGCACATCGCAATATGTTGTGTTTAATATTGTATTATTTCCCACTCCTCTAGGAATTCTGAATGGAACTAAAACTCAGCACAGAAGAGATACAGCTGGTTTAAAAGCACGATACAACTCAGATGTCCCCTTTTTTTACTGTGTACTTCTAAAAAGATCTAATAAATTAAATAATGATGTCCTAGTAAATGCCCAATTCCTTTCAAAATAACAGTTGTAAGAAACTGAATTCAGCTGAAATTTTCCAAGTAGTTTAGAAAAAGCTGTTTATAGATGACATTCGTTAAAACCATACTTTTCTGCAATTTATGTACGTCTAAACATTATAGGCCAGAACATGATAAACAAAAAATGTTGTGTGTCTAAATATCAAGAAATCCTGCATTAATCAACTCCTTCATGTGTTTCACCTATAAACACTACAGTGCTTTTAAAAAGTTATATGTATGTGTATATAAATAAATATGTATTTTTATTCTGTTTTCCTCAACAAGTGAGGCATTATAGGTACACATATTAAATAATTTCCCCAAGGCCACTTAGCAGGGAAATGTTGGAGCTTAGAACAGAATCCACGTCAGAATGACTAGACTCCCCCTAACCTCTCTAGTCTAACTTACTTCAACAATAGTATGAAAAGTGCTGAACAAAACCTACCTGTGGATGGTAGACACTGAGTGATTTCACTTTGTGCAGTGGTAACAAAACCTTCAATAAGAATATCTTGTGCTCTTCTTTTAATGGTAAGGCAAATCCATTAATTATGCTGCCAGGTAAAGAAATTTAAAAATAAAAATCAGTAATTATGTAAAAACTGCATTACTGTAGAGGATATACCAAAACTTGTTTTCATCGCATGGTTTTCTGTGATCTCCTGGAGAACATGATGCAGCAGAAAAATTTACAAGTTGAGCATGTACCAGAGACTATTTAATTTTTGATTCAGTTCTCTAAAGATTACAAATTAATAGAATAGACAAGTCAACCTCTGCCCATCTCTCACTCAAGTCTTTCACAGGTCCCAAATTCTTCTTCCAAGCAACATGTATGACTATACCTAAGCTTCAGGTTGCAACTTTCCCTATGAACTATTCACTATCATCAAAGCTTTGAATATATAATTTCTCCCAGCTTCTTCAGGGAATTAAAGATTGAACCAGAGACTGGATGTAGAACAGATCAATCCAGGAGAACAGGCAAGTCAAGGCATGACTACTGCTAAAGTACTGCTATTCCTGCAAGACCCTAGCATATAACCAAACAGCATTGCAACACGTAACATCCCAGTTCCAGGTGAGTGCAGGTGTGGCTCAACACTGGGCCAATGGCACCTTTACCTCAAATCACAGTACTAGTTTGTGTTCACTCACTTTGCTAGCATTAACAGCAGTTAAAACACCCAGAACCCTATGCCCATTTACTATTTTAAATCCTATTTTATTAATTCTAATGCTTTTCTCTTCACTTACAAGGACAGAAGACACCCAGGCAAAAGGAACCTGCCAAACTTATCTTAAAAAAAACCACACACATCAAAAAATTCAAAGTTACATATATTTCAGATCTCAGAAGTCAGATGTCGTCCAAGAATTACAGCTTACTAAATAGCACTTGCTCACCCTTGCTGTGCATGCTTGAAGTAATCTTCACTAGTAATGACTCTACAACTATTTTGAGGATACCAGGTTATTCATCCTGAGGTGTCTCAGTGCAAAATATCAAAACCCCATTTCTACATTAACATGTCTATGGTGATGTTCCCACAACTTGCACGTACTCGACAAATATACGTTATTTTAAAAAGTTTCTCCAAGATGTTTTAAGGGTTGTTAACCACAAAGGACAGAATTGTAGGGTAAGTTTGGCCTTGATTGAGTGTCAAGAAATTCTGCAATCCTGTCAAGAGAGGATTGTCAGAAAGAAACCCAACCCACCACATTAGTGGTTCCTACAGGAAGTGTTCGTTTGTCTAGTACTACATAGCACTTAAAGGAGACTTCAGCATAAAACTCAATCTCTTTTTACTTCTGACAAGTCAAAACCCAGGAACCCAACTGAAAACTGTTACCCATAAGCAGCTCTATGTTAACAACATACTGTATGAAACTCCTTAATGGATTGGAAGAATAACCAATACAGAACACTTACAGCTCAGAAACCTCATTTAGCTACTAAAGATATTTATTTTGAAGCCTAAGGAAAAAGAATACTTAGCCTTTTACATTTGTAACACTTAAAGCTAACCTAACAAAACCAGGAATGAAAATCTGGTGACTTCAGTAACAGTTCTGAAGATTCAGCTCCATATTTTACTATTTAATCTTTACACAGTTTTCAGTCTATCTTGATGATTATTACTTGATTATAGTATGTTGAAGTAATAAATAACATGTAACTCCTTTGATCACTGAACATGTAACTGAAAATTAAATAACTAATCTAGACAGATATGTAGACATAAACACTTTTAAAACATCTTTCCAATTTCAACAGCATTCTGGGCTGCATTAGGAACAGCACTGCCAGCAGGTTGAGGGAGGTGATCCTTCACCTCTGCTCAGCCCTGGTGAGACACATCTGGAGTGCTGGGTCCATTTCTGGGCTCTCCAGGGCAAGAAGGATGTGGATGTATCGGAGGGAGTCCAGCAAAGCGCCAGGAAGATAACGAAGGGGCCGGAGCATCTGACATAAAAAGAAAGGCTGAGAGCGCTGTCTAGCCTGGGGAAGAGAAGGCCCGGGGGGATCTCACCCATGTGTACAAATATCTGAAGGGATGGTGTGAAGAAGACAAAAGTCAAACTCTTCTCAGTGGTGCCCAGTAAAATGGTAAGAGGCCGTGGGCACAAATCAAAACTGGAGATTTCATTCAAAATAAGAAAAAAACCCACCAAACCACCCCTTTTTATTGTGAGCATTGTCCAACAGGGGAACCTGTTGCTCAGAAAGGTTGTGGAATCTCCATCCTCAGAGATATCCAAAGCTTGAACAGACACAAACCTGAGCAACCTGCTCTTGCTGACCTGTTATTTTTATGTGCAATAATATAGAAACGCCATAAAGTAAACCTAACTAAGCTTTTAAAGTGTATTAACATAAGAAAACCAAAAGCTTGGACATGGATAATCAGTCGATAAAAACACACTAGTTTTGACAAGGCTATCAGCTTCAAGTTGTAAAATTTTATTTTCAAGTGCTTTTAGATCCATCACTGAAGCTTGCTACATAATGGGATTAACAAAAAGTTTCTGAAGTTTCATAACCTGTGCTTCCTTTGTTTACCTGCTGTGCATTTAGTGATGTTAGAAGAATTTTTGAACAAACTGGAACTAATTACATGTTGTAAAGCAACTTCAAATAACTAATATTAATTGCAAGGACCTTAACCTAGAAAGACTTAAAAGAATTTTTAAAAAATTGTCACATGCCAGAACATTACCACAGGGCTCAAGTTTTTGCTGTGTTTCTGCAATCTTACATGAAACTTACTCTTTGTTACAGCCTTGCTACATGATGTGAAGCTATTTTAATCTTGTCTCAAGGCAAACTTCAATCCCCAACTGGATTTTTGAAGTGTCCTCTGAAGACCAAGTGAGTTTAATTAAACAAAATCTACAACTTACCTTCCCAGTATTTCCAGTAATTCTGCTATGCCATTGTGATGTTCTGTTTCATAAATAAACCTAAATAAATTAAAAGTTTTGCTCAGTTACTGCTGAAGAGACACAAAACTCCTAACACCAAGATCCCATCTAACATTACAGGTAGCCTTGACCTCCCAGGTTTTAGTCACTCAGTAACAAGAAAACAGAATCACTTAATGGAAAAGAAACTTTGTGGAAACATGAAAGCAGCTTAATGTGCTGTTGATCTAACATTCTCTCTTGCTCTTTTCTCCACATTTAACAAAGCAGCATGCACTTGAGCTTTTTCCAATAATCATGTTCTGTGGCACTTTAATAATGCAAGACTGAACACAGCAAACAACGCTTTAAACATTAAAATAACACAAGAGTATCCGGCATAATCAACCTTCTATAGCGCATGCAAGCACAAGGTGTTCGAACAGTTACTACTTATGGATCTAAAAAGCTCTTTGGCATTACAGACTTCTAAGCATACAAAAGGCTCTGTAATAAACAGAGGAAGTAAAATTTTCTTTTGATAGAGCACTGTAATTTACCAGGCAATCACCTTTCCACTCTTATTCCCTATTGCCCTTGTATAAATTTGAGGAAGTTCTATACACAACTTAAGGTATTTTGCAAATAGTTACAAAGCAAATTTACACTTACGAGAAAATAATTCCACTCATTAGAAAAATATTCTTCTGTTTGAAAATTTGTCATAAACTGACATCTAAAGAGCTACTTTTAACCCAGAATATTTGATGTGACTGTTTTTTCTCCTTAAAGACCCCTTCCATATAATTCAGAACAACAATTCCAAGTAGAACTAGAGATAATGATACAAAAATCTTTGATTGAATTACCAGGAACATAGTGGTTTAATAATTTTTATAAAAATAAATTTACGTTAGAGAAAGAAGATTAATGTACCATCAGGACAGAATTCATGCAATTCTGCTCAGTGACTAAAAGACAAATAAAGACCATGCATTTCTTAGGTAAGCACAGCAACAAGCTGACGACATGCGGGAAAAAGTATAAGAAAAGGAAATATTTTTAAAAATTCTACACGTACTTTAGGAGTTTATCATGCACAATCCACTAACTCAAGACAGAAATTGAAACAACTTCCACCCTGGTGCTCATATCCAGGAACATTAGTTTACATTTAGATGCAAAATGTTTCAGTTGTATAATATTTAGGAGCTAGAAGTTAAGTGAGGCTTTCTGGTTTTTTTCCCCTCTACAACTTGACAGAGGAAAGGTAGTCTCTACAATGCAAAACATATAATCTCCCATAACATTTTAAATTGAAAACATATTTTTATATAAACTATTACAAAGTCAGTCTAATGACCAGAACATTTCTTAGTCTTTCAAAAGCCTTGCACCGGAACTATCTGTGCTTGAAGACTTTGCTTCCATTATCCCTGAAAGTAAGGAGCAAGTAGCAGCAAATAAAAAACACTGTTCAGAAGTGCATCATATAATACCCTATGATGCTGTTGTACCATCTGGTTCAGATATTTTACAAAATCATGCATTTTGGACTTAAAAATCTATGTGAGGGGAAAAAAGTTTATTAGATTCAAACAAAGAGATAAAGATACACCTGTACTTTTTCCTTAGGACATACTGGCTCTTGACATATCCAGTCAAGAGCAGTTGTCTGCAAGACAGTGAAGGCTTACTGATTATTTTAAAGTAGCCCCTCTGTATCTCTTCTAAAGGCCTACTTGTTACCACAGACAGGGAAGATAAGCTCCCTCTGCAGCCCCTACTGCTGGGTGCCATTCATGAGATGGCACAGAGTATCTGGCAGCTTTTTGCTATTTTCTTAAAGGGGTAGCATCCTATGTTCATTTTGGGATTAAAACAACAGTGGTAGAGAAAAAGGGAAGGAGGATGGAAGGAGTGTGAAATATATAACTATTTGTAGAAAAGAAAAGTGTCCAAAACTAAAAGACTAGAAAAAGGTAGCATAATCTTGCAGTCACACTTGACATAATGGCAGTAAAACCACACTTTTGAAGACCTTTGGTAGTACAGTTGATTGATTTTTCCTCTTTACACTTTTTCTGTCAGGGATAATACCACAGTTTATTCTATGGCCAATTAAAAAAAATATTTCACAAGCCCTAAACAGTACATCTCAGTTCTGAGGAAAGAAAAGGTAGTAAATATGTTCCTTCAAGCAAATCCCGTATTTTTCAGTCATTCGATTTGAGCCCAACTTCTGCGTTATGAAGAATTACATTTTATTAAGGCATTGTTGTAATACAAATACTACTACCCAATAAGAAAAAAAAAGCCTTACGTATGAAGATACCAAACCACCTACTGAATCACACACAAGCTTGAATTTCAGCGGCGAAATTTATATTGTGTGCAAGATGACCCCAGTTTAAATCTCCTGGACTGGTATTAATGTTAGATGTAGCAATATTGGGTATAACCTTACTAAGAATTTTAAAAATTGCTAGCAGTGTCCTGGGAGTATTTTTAGTTGTATACCTGATCACATGCACCATAATACAAAGACATTGACATACCTATAAAATATATTATTAATTTGTTTCCGGATGTAAGCTCTTAGGCCTAAGAATTTCCCATATATTCTGTGAAGAGTTGTTTTAAGAAAATCTCTTTCACGAGGATCTTCACTGTCAAAGAGCTCTAAAAGCTGCAAAGAGGGAAAAGAAGAGATGTACTTTACTTGAATCTAGTGCACTGTAAAATGATTTAGAGCTTGAAGTTAAAAATTCTTTTATCTCACCTGTAATACAAACTTCTGATCAATATATTTCTTAGCTATATTAGGTTGGAAATCTGGAGATTCTAAAAACCTTAAGAAAAATTCATAAACAAGCTGGAAAAAAGCCCAACAAAAAAACCAGCATTAGTCTTTTAAACAAGGAAGCATTTTATAAGCAGCACATTATCAAAATTACTAATTAGTTGTTCAGAACTGCACTACATTTTTATTTACATATCACACAGTAAAAGCTTTGTTCTTTCTCTCCTGACAAAGTACAAGACCTTTAAGTTCTTTAAACTGCACTGAAATTCTGCTGAGCTCCATCACTAGATTTACTCAAATGACAGAGTAATCTAATATTCATCATGCCCAGAAGTACGTGTTTTGAAAATTCTCTGTTCTCCTTGGTTTGTTCACAGTACCTGAAAGCTACAGCCGTGCCAGAGTCAGATCAAAGCATTCATAGTGACAAAGTGAAGCTCATTTAAAATCAAAGCAGTTACTTCTGTACCGCAAGAAACGAGGCTTTAACCTCTAATACACTGATATTTTTTTCAAAGATTATCAGTTTAAATTCAAGAAGTATTTTAAACATTGCAAAAGAAATGTAATTGGCTTAAGATAAACACAGGAACTGAACAATTTTGAGTCAATAAACAATTACTTTATTATCAAAATTTTGTTAGACCAATGACTTCCTAGTCTTCCTTAAATACCTGCAGATGAGGCCATGCAGCTTCTAAAGTTGGTTCATCTTCCTCTGGATCAAATTCTGCTCCCGTTGGATTGGAAGATGGTGGTAATGTTCGAAACATATTAACTGCAAACTGAAATCACATGTGCCTTTAAGAATTTTGAAACAAGTGAATGATTAATAAACAGACTTCAAAGATTGTTTTGACTGACAATTCTTTACACTAAATATTTTCATTTGCAAAAATACAAGCTACATAAGTTTAAACAATAATGAGGTACATTCTTTAAAGATTTCTAACTTGGAGAACACTTTTCCACTTTAAAGCACAAACCTACTGCCAGGATGCGTTTTATGAGGATATTGCTCTGATCTCTTTATACACATACACACTTATAAATGCATATAAAATGTTTACATGAACTTTTTTTTTTTATATACACACTTTACAAGACCTTGCAACAACCTGTAGAAGTGGAAGTCAGAAGAAGAGATGCAAAACAAAGATTACCTGCAACTGTTCTCTGTAAAATATCATCAGTTTCACACTGTGGGTATACACATGAGGAAACACTTCAAAACCGAAGTCCTCCCTCCCCCCTTAGTGATATTTCTCTTAAACCACGTCCATTTACCTGACATCAGAGGGGCATTGAGGGAGAAGAAATGCACAGCCTAATACTTTAATCTTTCACTTAATCTGAATTCTCAAATACCTGAAAACCATCTAGCATCCTCATGAAAGTGGAGCGGACTACAAAGATTAATTTCTTCTCAAGTTCTTATATATACACAGATATATTATTTTTGTGTTTCCAAGTGCTTGTCTAGACACACATTCATACTGTGTATGAACCAAAGTAGTACTCTGCACAAACCCCTTCAACAGGAAGAGAGTTTCAAAGTCCCTAATAAAGACAAACCCCCATTCCCTGCCATATGGACAGAAAACTTTTCTGCATAGTTCTGTTCTAGGCAAAACAATCTCATCACTAAAAGTTGGAGCTTGACTTTCAGAAAATAAATACATAATCAGAAATAATTACATTTCTATCAATTTATACAATGCATATAATTGCAAATGCAAAGTAAAACACATTTGTTGGCTAAAAAAAACTTACGTGATTTTTTTTGGGATAAATTTAGAGTAACCTTACCTAGAATGGTGCAAAGATTTTAAATGTCTGCAGTACTCTAAATTCTCCACCTGAAATGATAGCTAGCAAAACCAGCTGGCTTCTCTGTGGACAAGAAAGGAACAACTAGCTAGCGATTCAAATGGCTGTTCTCACACCCTGCAGAGTTAATGATTAAAACTTTACTGAGCGAGTTGGAGGGAGCAGGTTTCTGTGCGTGCCAGCAAGAAAACCTGGAAAGGGTGTTATCTGTATATGCAAGACAGCTATAGCTGTCAGTACTGAAGAGAGACTAATTCTTCAATTCCACTTATAATCCAGAGTATTAGGTAGGGCAGATGTTGGAAGGAGACAACCAAATTGCTGAGCAAGTAGAAAAGTCTAATCTATTTAGCCACATAAGTGCACCCAATAGAGACTTTCTTGTTCTGTTTTGTTGCTTACTAATTATCAAGCCAGTACCAAGCAGTCTAAACTTATTTTTGTACAGAATAAGAAAAATAAATATCAATTCAAATCAGTATGTGGTCCCAAACTGCCTCCCCTACTTCAAGAATGATCCTCTGAGACAAATGCCTCAGTCTCTCACACCAGCTTGAAGACATTGCAGAAACAATGAGAAGACTGCCAAAATAAAAACTGTCATAACCCTTCATAACAAGTGAGTATATTAGGCTCTGCAACAAAATTCTCCTTAGTCTATTCCTACTTACAACACTAAAGTAAATTCTGCTTTCAAATACAGATCATTTGTGCTTCATAAAAAGACTAAGATATTTTAAAGTAAATTTAAAGCAAATTTTGGTAGACATTAGCTCACAGTGAGAATGGTGACTATGCTGAATGGAGATCTACATCCTGCACAAAACTGATAGATCAGATCAGCTGCAGCTGGCTGCACGGAGCTTCAGCATAAGGCATACACATACTCCGCTTTAAATATGTGCAAGTGCTGTTAAGAGTTAACGTATACGCTGTTATTAATATTCTATTGCTGTAAAAGATTGGAGGTGTCTTTTTGCAAGTATTTAGGGGAAAATCTGAAAATACATTTCCTAAGTCTGGCAAAGTTAGAGACAGCAAGGCAGAGAAGCTGATTTGTCAGGAATAAGGAAATTCTTTGCAAAAGGCTACATCACCAGGAGCAGCAGAAACATTTACAGAGCCTTTTCAAGAAAGCCAATACTTGGCTCAGCAAACACGCCGGTACAGGGCATCTCCAGGGCCAGCTAGAAAAAAAAGATTACCCCACTGGAACTTGCACTGAACTGAATGTCTTATTTGAGGATGCAAAAGAACATTTTATTTACTTCATCAGCTGAAAGGCTCCTATGCTTTCAAATACTGTATAATACAGCTCAATAAACGTAAAAAACCCAACCCTAAATCCTACAAGTTTGGCTGTACTTATAATGTAGCTACTCAGAATGCAAGGTCTACTCCAAAATCACATTTAAAATATATTCTTTATGCCAGAATTTTAGTCTTTGTTATGTTCAAACTCCATTGCAGATGATTATCACATGTACCATACATATATCTTGATCCTTTTCTCAGGTTTTTGAATGTTTGGTTGGTTTGGGGATTTTTTTTTTTTTTAATAGCATCAAAGCTTTCTTGCTGATAATTTGAGGATTACTCAAAAACTCTGAAAGATTAATCTCAGTTTAAAGATGCTGCTTTGCAGAGGAATGCATTCCACCCATCTTTGGTGGGATTCTGGGAAGAGCAACAGAATGTCACATTTCCCTCTTCATATTCTGACTTCTCATTAAGACCTCCATCCGCAGTATAAAATAATGCTGTGAATTACCTATTAACCAGCAGGGCTAAGGAGCATATGTATGGGCTGTCCTGCCATCTCACATCTGACAGATGGCAAAGTGGACAGTGGGAGGCAGTATCAAACTGCATCAGCTAAATCTGCAAGAATTACACCATATTCCCATGAAGGAAAAGTCATGCTCACGCTCTATTTTTCTTCAGAATATTTCTTCATTTCAGGAACTGAGATTAAGTCTGATACAGACTGAGACTGGCATATCAGAGTAATTACTATTTCAGAGAATTAAAAGTAAAGCTAAAATATCTTTTTATTCTGCTTTTTAAAATTTTGCAGGGACATCAAGCAACCAACAACCTCCTACCTTTGTTTAAAAGCATAATGTGAAAATTTACAATAATCAATGGTCTTCCAAGAAAACAGACCTAGAAAGACTAGACTTAAAATTTAAAACTTGCTAAGGTTGTTAAGCAAGTAGAAGACTAATCAGCCTTTTCTAGATGAGAAAGTGTCTGGGTCTCACTATAAAGAAGAAAAGCTAGATCATGTAAGGAGCTAGGTGCAACGTTATATATTTTTTGTTTTTGAGAATATCAAATGGAAAGAGTTAAAATCCAAAACCAGTATAATTTGTTCCATGAGCAACGGAACCAATGAAGCCTGATTTGATCTGTTTTATATCCTTGACCAACATAACACAAAACTGCTCAAATCAATGTGCAGGATCTCTTGGTGAAGGCACAAAATTGAAACTCTCTTGCCTATTAAGCCGTTGAAGTTTAGGAAAATTTACAGTGAATTAATGTCAGTGAGACCTTTACCTTTCTGTCAAATGCCAATCTTTTTCCTAATATCTCAGTCTTCTGCCCAGACAAGACACAAACTGCAAAGCCTTATTTCCTCTAAGGCCAAATTCCCACAGAAGTACTAAGTAAACATAGCATAACTTAAACAACCCAGGCCCCCCCAAACACACACCCTCCACCCCCCTGTAATTTGTGAAATTTGAGTTGTTTTGAAAACTGGGCTAGCGTGCCAAAATTTTCTGTGGGCTGTTAGCACTGACAATACTTGACTCCAAATGATGTAACTCTCAAGAATGGGAGACTAAAAAAGGAAAAGCAAACAACCTGCATTTTCTTATCGCTTCATAGATGTTTGCTATAATGGTAGTTATGCACACTATTTTTCTGGTGGCCCATTTTGTATAACACTGGGGAGTACTTTCAAGCAAATAAGCATCAGAGCTATCATTACACATTTTCTCCTCCCTTCTGCCTAGCAGCCTGAGTGAGGACTGACATGAACAGCTCTGAACGACAAGTTATGTAATCTGAAAGTCTGCGTCTTCTATACTCATGTGAATAAAGCTATCCTAACAGCTAAATAGAGCCATAAATAGTACACTTCTATTCACAGAAACATCTCTTATTCTAGACCAAAGATCAGAGTTAATAAAAACCACCAAGCCAAAACCCCATACCCACAAAACTAAAAAAACCCACCAAAAGCCAAACAAAAAGAGATATAACAAAACCAAAAAGCACCCCCACCCAACCCCCTCCCAAGTCTCCCCGTGTGTATTTTCACTATTTTGACTATGTAATTTCATTTGCATAATGCAGGTTTGCAAGAAAAGTTGCAGTGAAAACTGCTTCAGTTGCTGAAAATACCTAGCTATAGAATTAAATCTGTTCCTATATGTTATAAATTTTAAAAGTAATTAGCCTATACGGTTCACAAAAATGTTAATTTACCATCCACAAGTACTTCATCACCACCACGGAAATTATTCTGAGTGCTTCCAAAATAACTAAGCTATGTTTATACAAGCTTTTGATCTACTTCTTTCTCAGAACACTGCAACCCTGGACCTCCACCATCTTGTGCTGCCCTAGACTCTTCTCGGCTCTCTTCAGTACTGTCTGCCTGGCTAGCTGGGGAAGTGAATATGATGTTCACTTTCATAGTCCCACTTAAAACAAATTACAATCCAGATATTACCTCTTTTCCCCAAGATGGAAAGCGGCGTTAACATGGGTCAAAGTTCTACAAAATATCTTAAGCACCTGCGCTTCTGACAAACTACTGCACAACAGAACATTCTCATAAAGCCTTTTCTTCAAAACCCAATCTACAAAAAGCACACACTCTTTTCTAAATAAGAATCTGTAACAGATGCTTTTGATCAAAAAACCCCAAATTAATCATTTACATTTACAGGACTTATTCAGACATTTGACTACATCTCATAGTTTTGAGAAGAGGTAAGTTCCTGCTCTGAGGCTAATCAATTCAACCTTACTCTATTAATCCTGAGAAATGGAACTTGTTATCAAGCATTTAATAAAAACATTTTCCTTTCCCATTATGTCTTTGCTTACAAATATAAAAGCAATTTGAAGGACATGTCAGCTGGCTCTGAGGAAGAAAGGGAAGAAACTTTTGGATCTACTCTAGAGAACATCATTAAAGCAATTTTAGAAATTAATTTCTTGTATCTTTTGAAGAGAAAACTTATGATTAACATTAAATAATTAAACTACGCCACTAGACGAATATATAGCGTAAAGACAAGTTCTTACTGTAAATTAGCCCAGGACACTTGAAGTAAAGAAAGAAGTGTGGGGGTAGGGCAGATGGACATGACATGGGAACTAGAATTATAAAGAATAAAAGAGAACCAGATGATAAGGTAGATGATTCTCTTGTCAGAGAGAAAGAAGATTTGAAGCTACTGTAAAGGAAAATATTATTTTATTATTAAACAGATAACTTGTGAAATTTATTGCCCTAAGTGTTTGGCCTAAATAATATGTTAGCAAAACCAAACAAAGATTATACACACACATATCTATACCTATATACACTCATACATAAATGAGTAACCTCCAAACTGTGATGATGAGCAGAATGGCAAGGTAAAGTCCTAATTCCTATGCCAACTACCAACACCAAACTTTCCAAAACAAAACCACTCTCAAATGCAAGTATTTCTTGATCACTCTCACAATTTTACTGAAAACACTACTCCTTATTAATATAATTCAGTGGCAGTAGCAGCTCACAACTTAGCAATGCCTCTTGGAAGAGTCCTAAAGAACACAAAGACATTAGATTTATTTTTCCTTAAAATCCACAGTCAACTAAAATATACTGCTAGAACTCTAGGAAACGTGCACCTCAACCTACATGTATATGCCTGAAAGATAGCAGCTGTTAATACTACTGCAGGAGAAATACAGTTGTTTCAGAAGAGATGACCAAAAGAAAACTGTTCCCTAAAAGCAGCCTAAAAAACCCCTGCTATATGAATTTAACCTCAAAATACTAGTCCTTCACTAACAGTGTCTATCACAGTGCTATGTAAGTCCCATGCAAGGAAACCCTGCACCCTTTAGAATTATTTTTGTCTGCAAGGTTCTAAATTCACTGAAAGAATCGTCCAACAGATGCTGTGTGTTCCCAGCAAAACACTGGTGATTAGATAGCAGCCAAATGCTGCACCAAGATTTATTAAACTGGCTAAAGTGCAGACTATTACCACTAGTTGCATCTGAAAGCAAATAAAGGTTATATTCTCCACAGCCAAATGTATTCTGGCCATAACTGTTTGATGGAGGAAGATAATTCAGACACATAAGGCAAAACTTATGAAGTTATGGGCAGTCAAGACTTCTTACGCAGATGTCTGACACAGATATTCAAGAACTCATCACGAATGCCATTTTACCTAACTAAATGAAGCCTCAGCAACCTTATCCTTGTTCTTAACTCCCCTTTCGTCATTGTAAAGTATTCCAAAACAAGCAATCAATTAGCAAAACACAGAGACTTATCAAGATCTGGAAAAAGCCATGATCCCACATCTCCTCATTAACCATCCTAAATGCTTTCTGTACATGTTTGACATCGGGAGTTACATATAATCCTCATACGCTCATAGAAGTTCTCACGAAAATAACTTCTGTATCCATACACACTTATGGCTGATTTAATTAACAAACCATCTTCAGAATAAGCAACATAGCTCATAGTAAAAATCCTTAGCAACTTTGAAGCTTCAAAAGTCTCTGATTTGCAGGACCTCAAAATTTAACTGAGTGAGTATTTATGTTGCACTGTTTTCCCATCTCCCTGAAAAATCACCCCAAGCTATAAAGTCTCAGGGAAAACGATTATGTCACACATGGTCAAGAGTTTTTTGCAGGCTTAGTAGTCAGCTGTTTTAAAAGAAGCTTTTTGTTCTCAGTGTATTGCAGACAACAGCTACAGACCTCGACCCAACTGCTACTTCAGGCAACTGGTGTCTAGTCACCACAGTGAGAGCAGAAAGTGCCTCTTCTAGTTTCAGTCTCCTCCCTCTGGAATGGACTTAGGCATGACAGAAAAAACAATCAGGTCTCGCTAGCTAGGATTTGGACAGTGAGCAGGGACAAACAACTCAGGACTTCACAGTTCACATAGCTTGTACCAGCAAAGCCCTCATCTGCCAACCTGCATACTAACTCTGTTCTCACCTCTGAACACAGAATAAAAATCAGCTGCTGGTACTGAATGGGATTACATAAGATTGTCAAGCCTGCACAGGTGATCTTAATTGTCTAAATTTTCTAATAATCTAAGGGGTTTTTTTCCCCCAAAATTTTCAGTTTTGCAACCTACATGTTTTTTTAACAGCTAGATATATTTAACTTTCCTCCCTATTTTTCTAAACACCGATTCCAAAAGTGATTGGGGGGTGGGGGAAGCAACTCCCCTTTTTTAAGTACAAGATTTCATTTTTACCAACTTAAATCATAATTTACAGTTGGACTTCCAACAGGTTGGACTTCCAACCTGTGATTCTGCTTCATCTGTGTCTAGTTTCTATCTTACAAAGAAAAGGAATCAACACTAGTAATGGGATTTAAAATCACTGCTATATTACCATTTCGCACTTGTGCAAGCATAGTTGACCGTTTTTGAAGATTTCAGTAAGATTTCTTAAGATAAATTGATACAGCTGAAGAAGCAACTGTGAATTAAATAAAATAAAAATAGTTCTGATTGTTAAATCACTTACCATATGTACTACTTCAGGGTAAATAGGTTCTGTAATCACATTGCGATTGTGTGTAATATATTCTACCATTTCACTTAAAGCTGCTCGTTTTACTTCCTTCCACTTTAGGTCACTTAGTGGATCAGAAACAAAGTCAAAAAGTACACAACACTGTCGTAACTTCTGGATAAAAAGCTTTTCTTGATCAGCAGGAGGAACATCTGAAAAGTGAAAATAATTGGTTATAAGTTATACTGTAGTGGACTTTACTCTTCTCCCCATTTTTCTTCCTAAGACACAGGCATAGCAATGTTTAAGAGTACAAGGAAGCTTTCTGAATCTTCAAACACCTTTCAGGAATATAATGATCCAGAGTTTGAACCCCAGTAAAATACACTGTACGTGACACGATGATCTAACAGAATTGCAACAGTGATGCATACTTGCCTTTGCCAGAAATAGATACTGCATGGAAAAAAATACATACTTGAAAAAATGCCTCAAGGAATTCCCCAAACAACTGAGTTCGTGTAACAAATATTATGCCTCATTTGCAGAAATACTCTGATTTTAATATGAGAGGTAAATAGGTGGATCTTCAGTTTCAGCATTAGATTTAAGCCAGAGCCACTTTTTAAAGCTGTCACCTCACAAAGTCCATTTTTATATCAAGGGCCTTCTGCAACACAACAAGCTGCAGTAGGCACATCTAGGCACAGAACAACTACCCAAGATTTTTTTTTAAACTTCATTAACACAAGAAATATTTCAAGGAACTGGAGCAACATACTTAGGTTCTTCAACTATTTGGTCAATTTGTAACAGTATTTTGATTGTTTGTTTCACATATACAAGAGTTAGACTTGCATTATCAATCCATTAAAGCACTTGCAGGAAACTGGTTAACTTGTTGCCAGTACTGCAAAACGAAACAACGCTGGCCTTCTAGAAAAGACAATACTTAACCACAAAGGTGAATATAATATATGAGAAATATTAACAGCAAGTTTTAAAATTGAGGTATTTACTCAATTAGTTTTATATTTACACATTATTTAATCATCACTCAGATGCAGCTGGTAAGGAACTATTTTGCTTTTTCTCTTCTGTGATACCTATTAAAATATTTCACAAGCTTCAGGTATCCTGAGGTCAGACTGCCTCATCTTCAAGAACAAATAGGGGAATAAAAAATTTGCTCTCTTTTGGTAACACTCTAATTAATTGTCCGCATCATCGTTATACAATTAGCCTTTTGAGACAAAGGTTGCCTTGCCTTATACAGCCTGTGTGCAGTGGTATTTTTATTGTTTGACAGGATACCTAAGTTATAAAAAAATTTTAAAAGTTTCTGCCTCCCAGTTGTTACTTCCTGTGCTTTACACCTTAATCCTCCCTGCTGATCCTCCATAATTCATTATTTAGTGCTTGGATGCAAAGCGAAGTTATATTGCACAGTTCAAACTTCATACACAGAACTGGTAAGTGAGTAAGCCAGCACTATTTTTTTTTTCCCAAAACAACCTTCAAAAAATTAAATATATGCTCACATCATCAACAACAAAACCTCCAATTATAATCTGAAACTAAAGTAAGACTAAGTCACCAAGTCTAAATATAGATGTAGAAGATTAAGTTTAGATTACTGTTAAGAACTAACACTAGCCTGCTGTTTATAAAGATTAATATGTTGACATAAGAAAATACCTCCTATGGCTAACTTTTCAACAGTTCTAGAACAGAATTTTTGCCTTTTAAATTCTACAGAGCTTTAGCCTTGATGCCACAAAATTCTGCATGTGCTTTATTTGTTGCTTTAGTAATATGATGGGCAGTTAAGATGACTAATGAACATGAAATTACAGACTATACACAGCAAACACTTTTAGGATCAGAACCTTAACTTTTAATACTTAGGAAATACTAAAGTAACTGGCCAGAGGTAAAGAAAGCAGAACCATATTTTGACAGCAGCAAGAATTCATGTGCAATTAAAATGGCCCCATAACTACAGCACTAAGCTTAAGGCAAGAAAAGTGAACACTTCACAGAAAGCCTGCATAAATTAACACCGTAACACATTTCACGTTTCTGCATAATGACTTTTGACTTTTTTTATTGTTAGGTATGAACTACTAAGACATTAATAGCATGTTAAAACACAGTAAGACTAGATTGCCTCTGTAAATATTTCTGCAGTTTATTCCCACTTCTTTCAGTTAGTGACTTTTTCCTTAGACTACCATAAAACACTAAAATTTTCCTAAAACAAGCAGCAAGAGCAACCATCAAACAAAGGATTTCAAGTGGTACTACTGAATACAAACACACAGAACCTAACAAATGCACATACAATCTAATAAACTGAATGTCTGACATATCTACAGGAAGTTGATTAGTTAAATACAATGAATTGCTCTCCTTTAAGTGCCTGACAAACTTCTCCTTAAGATAACAAAAGCTAGAGTAGTTCTTCCCTCCCCAAGAAAAGTCGCTTTCAAAAGTACTTTTGCTATAACAACCTGGAGGACACATTTGGTTTAAAAGAGCTGGCAATTTTTTTAAAGTTAGGTACACTGAATTGCTCTGAAGACTAACTCCAGGAAGAAAAAAAAAAACGCACCACCCTGTTAAAGTAATAGCCCCGAAGTACATACAGAATAAAATGTAGAATACATGAAAGAAACCATAACCAGTTACCAGCTTCAGTGTCACTAAGACACCTGGGATAGTGAAGGCTTCAAGAACTAGAAAGGTTTTAAATGACAGGTGTCCCTAAACAGAGCAACAACTTTCTGGCAAATAAACCAAAATTCCTGTCCACTGCTGTGAACAAGCTGAGGGTACTTTAAGCCACACAATTTTTTTTGTATCTGAATACAGATGCTTTTGTCTATTTGGATTAAAAATACATCAATGAATAATTTATCCTGGAAAAAGTATTTAATTGAGTAGTTTGCATACTGAGAGCCAGCCAAATGTATGAGCTGAATGTAAAAAGTCTTGGATGTACCAAGTGGTTGGAGCAGTTACCTTTTCCCAATTAAGGTTAAATGGAAAGGGGTTCAACCTGGATTGTAACAACACTATTTCACTTAGGGATCTGTGCTATGAATGTGTAACTCCACAAAATCTAAAGCCTAAACAGAGACTATAATCACACAACCAGTGGCCATACAATTTCAGTGATTTACAGTATACTAACCTGAAAGGAGAGGTAGCATTAAAGATGTCATTACTACTGATCTTGGAAGTTAAAGACTGACAACTACGAGGGTCAAGAAACATCCTCACAAGACACACCACCTACTTCACCTTGACTTTTAAGTGGCTTGACTATTTTAAGTACCTCAGCCATCCTTGTTATTCTAGCAGAGAGAGATGTTCTTTAGAAATATCTGAGGTTCTCAGTCTGTATAAGGAACTGCATTTTGTTTTGGTTCCCTCCCCCACCCCCCAAAGTGTTCATCAATAGCTTTCAGTGTCTGGAATGCAAATCTCTCGTGGGTCTAGTCTGGAGTACCTGCCATTAAATCAAGATCATCCCTACTTTCAAGGTTTGAAAGGTTGATTTCAGTATGACAGAAAATAGAAGGTGGCTCAGAAGCTGACCTGAGCAGACCATAATTTTGGGGCAAAGAATGTATGCACACCTGCAGAGCAACTCTGTGACGCCCTGAGAAGTCATTTATCCATGGCCACATGCTAGGGACTTTCTGGCTATAGTCTTTCAGTTAACTGCATGGCAACGTCTACATCACCTTCCACTTCAATTAAGCGATAACCCCTGACTTCCCATTGCTGAAGTTAGCTGACATATTTGAAGAGAGTGCCATTAGGTAAAAGTTTCCATAGTTGAGCAACCCTGGTGCTCCATTCTCCAATGACTGTGGGAAGGCCAGGGTTGTTCAGAAGCTACTCCTTACAATTATCCCAAAACTGACATTTGGAGCTATTCACTGAGACCAATAAAACCATACACAACCCTCCCCATCCCCATCCCACCCCTCCATGTACTAGCCACTATTTACATAATTTTCACAGAATTTGTTTCTAAACAGTAGCACTAGTATAAAGATTCTTTACTGAATCCAAACACGTATTCCTACCAGTATTCACACTTTAAATGAGTACTATTTCTGGTCTCCTATTGGAAGAGGAGCACTGTTTTCCATTATCAAAGAATTTCAGTCTTACATTTGGATCAGATCGCCAGCAACTCCTGACACAGACTTACACAAACAGATATTGTAATGGCCTATTTTATGCCTAAATCTGTGGTATTTATCCTACTCTCTTTCGTGAGACAGAAAAATACACCAGAAAAAATATCAGAAGAAGGTAGATACTATGGTAGCAAAGTAAGCCTCTGGGCCTGAGGGATCAGCTTTTTGTCTTGTTCAGGTTTATTAGTTTCCTTCCTTCCAATCCCAACATAACTGTTAGATCAACTTACACAACCTAGACAGATGCAAGCTCCACCCTTTCTATTTTAACAGTAATGATACAGAAGTGACTATTCAGTTTAAAATATTCATTACCATCTTTGACTGTGGCCTTGCCACATAAACTTGTTGATGAGTATAAAATGTTTCTTTCCATTGTATAATTGATACCAGCTGAGCTTTTATTATCAGACTAAATATATCAGTACCTTACTCTCTGAAAGGCAGCACTTAAAGTCCAGATCTCAGTTCGAAACAGCCAGGGAAAGACCAGGTACTCAGCTACTAACTGACTTAGCAGAACACAGATGACGGGTTGTAAAAGCTGAATTTTAAACAGTCAACTTTGTACAAAAACTGATTCCCTGGAAGTTTCAGCCGTTCTTATTGTGAGTTGAAGGTAAATGAGCTCACTGCAAACAAACTGTTCATGCTGGTAACTGCCCTCCTTCCGTCCTTGCTTGCTTCTCAGCCAGGATGTGGCACCATTCTGCACCCAGGACAGACTATAGCTCCCTGAGAAACCACCATTTATTTTAAGGTGCAGCATAGCTGAAGAACTAAAAAAAAGAGTTATATTCTAACGTAGTTTCTCTAACTTCATCTTAAAACAACTTTTGCCTGGTTTAAGAAAATTAGAAGAACGAAAAATAAATCACAAAACACTGAAGTTCAGTTCTTAAGTGCCTGATGTTCAATATTGCATGATACATGAATATTCTTCTGGCGTTCTAGGACTGTAGAGAACTGTTCTCTGGATAACATTTTTTAGGTTCCTTCAGATATAAAATTACATTTCTAGTTCTGTATTGTAATTATGGCATCACTGGGCATCGATGGTAGGTCCACACCCTATCTTTTTCACAGAAGCCCATTTTTCTATGACAGTGATGTAATTTAATAGTTGTTGAATGGAGGACAAAAGGCAAGGCAGGGTAAGTAGGTGACCCAGAGATGTCACACAGAACAGCTGTTTTCTAGTACAGATTGGAACCAAAATACAGCTAGAAGTTTAAAGATTTTAGGTCACATTGTGACAGGAAGAACAGCTGATACAATTTCTACCACAGAACACAATTTGTGGTCAGTAAAACTCACTATGTTACATAATTTTGAAAGCAGAAAACAAAGGGACATGGTTGATAATTTGCACAACATACGATAAATAAGATAAAGTTCATCTCAGTTGTGTGACCACTTTCTTGCTCATATAAAAAGGCTCAGCAGAGGTACCAGTTTTGCTCGGCTGACAGCTCCCTATTTCATTAAAAGAAAAATAGCTTTTCGTTTTTTTCTTTAAAACTGTCAGATACTCATAGCTACCAGACTACATACACACACGTCAGTAAAAGAAGTTTCTCCCATTTTAAACTGGCAGCTAGATTTTTTCATACAGAAAGAGATTTAAGTCAAAGAATACACAGACCACCAGACAGAGGAGAAGGAACACCGGCAAAACCAGGGTCATAGAAAAAAAGACTAACTAAAAGTCACACGCTAAAAGTAGCTGTTCCCTTAAGAAAATGTTGTTGAGCAAAAGTGGGTGTGTAAGGCGACTCCTGCTTGCAAGTAGATGATATTTCTTATGAAACATGTCTGCAAACGTACTGAAGGGCTAGGGTATTTAATGATATGGAAAAACAACATGTAGCTGTTAACTAGGGTGCTACCCAGAACATATCATCAAGTATACCCATAACATTGTCCCTTCTGCTGGTCAAAAGCAAGTATTGGCATATTTCAAATTTGATGTCCGCTCGAAAAAGCGAGTAGCACTAAAGCTTTAGTGAAGCTTTGTAATTTGCACTATGTAGCAGTACTTCAACACAGGCAGTCTACTATCTTGCAATGTTTTCTTAGACATTTCAGTTGATAGTACCACGACAGCATTCTTTCAAAGAATAAGCAGAGTTCGGTATCTTGAGTAAGACAAATGGAAAGTGCCAGACAGGAAAGCAGAGCATGGGAAAAAGGCCATGATCTGTCAAAACATGCATTTACCAGAATCAGTGCTTTTTCTAGAGCTAGCAATCAAGTCCTTTAAAAGAGAATATAAGACAATCATAAAAAACTAGAAATATTACAAAAGCCCATCTAACATTTTATAAAATTCCATTTAAAATACTTACCTTAAACAGTTAAATTACTATCCTAATCCCAAGCAAGGAGTACTTTTCAGGGTTACAGAACTTAATTTTTGCAGACTCATTAGAGTTTTCATGGATTTTATTGAAATCACAATGACAATAATTAACACTACTTAGAGATGACACTCTCCCAGTTAACAGTATTCTATCCTAATACATGACATTGGAAATAAGGGGGTGGCATAGGGAAGAAGTCTTCTAACTCGCGCATGGAAAAGTTTAAAGTAGGCTACTACTTCTAGCAGCACTTAAAAATAAACTTGAGGAATACAAGAAAGTACTATAATTATATACAGTATGCAATACATTTTATACTATAACTAGCAACCCTGGGAGTGGGAGTCTGGCTGCAGATAACACAAAGCAGGC
Source organism: Phalacrocorax carbo (assembly GCF_963921805.1). NCBI lineage: Eukaryota > Metazoa > Chordata > Aves > Suliformes > Phalacrocoracidae > Phalacrocorax > Phalacrocorax carbo. The sequence continues at coordinate 26,125,698 of NC_087521.1, read as the reverse complement.
AAGATATTGTTGTACGAATACATTGAACTAGAAAATATATAAAACATACTGCTGTTTATATTGTTTTATTTGGATCATTATTGATCCTGTAAAAGCATTTCTTTGCCAAAAGAAATGCTTAAAACAAGAAAAATGACCACATCAAAGTCACAAGAACACTCAGAAAACAAGAGAGCTTGTATTAGATTCAAGAGTGCACAATATATAAACATTTTAAGTGGCATAGAAGAGAACAAACTTCTACTCTTTATCTCACTAATGAAGATAAAGGGATGCACATGTAAGTGATGTCTAATGTCATAAAAAAACACAGGCTTACTCCAAAAGAACTGAGTTGTAAGTTCAAGGTCCTTCTCCAATTACCATGTATTATACCTGTAAACATCCCTACAGAATAGATCTCAACAACTTCTTAATACTTAACACATTCCCTGTCAGAAACAGGACACTGAAGATTACACACTTTCAGCCTGATTTAGAACAACAAAGCCCACAATTCCCAAACAACTCCTGATCAATAATTAAAAATATTTTACAGGTACCTGGAGCTTCCACGAGGATTACAAGGAAACGCTTACTATTCCAACCAGCTGTTACCATAGTAAAGTTGTCCATTCACTTCTAACAGGCCTTGTCAAAATAAGGGAAGCTGGGAAGTTACCAGCCTCAAGCAGTACTTGTAAAGCAGTCTGAAACTTCCCAAGGCTAACCCTTGCCTGCATCAGCTGCCTTTAAGCAGCACCATGATCCTCAGGGGCAGCCTAGGCATTCAGGAGACAGGGGAAATGAGAGCCAGCTGAAATGAGAACTACCTGAACAGCTAGTTTACACCTTTGCTTTCAAGTAACTGAGCTGCTGCTGGAAATACGTTTTGGCTTTTTTTCAGAAAACAGGAATTTTTACGTGGAACTTTTCATTTCCCTGCATTTAGGGAAACTGTACTGTTCCTAAGTGCTACTGCTCCACATTCAGTAACGCACCTGAGAACTACTTCCCTATGTATTGACAGAAAACGAGGTTTAAAAACAATGCTTAAAATCATACATATGTGGCATATTTTCTACCTAAAATTCAAAAGTAAGCTGCATTTTACTGTATTTTCAAGTAGTTCAAGTTTCTGGACATTCAGGTACTGCGGTTGTTTTATTTAAAGAAGCTTTATTTCCAGCAAACAAGTCCAGGTTGGTAATAAACATTCAAGCTTTAAGTTTTCAATAAAACAATAGTAGTGATACTGCTTCTATGCTGATCTGCAGTCTGGATCTAGCCATAACTCCACTTAAGATTAAAAAGTTATTTCACCTATGACATCTTGGGTATGAAACTAGCCTCAATCATGATACAGAAGTGGGGAAGGGGAAAACAAGAGCAAGATGCTGGAATTCTTTATGTATAAAGGTATACAACATTTAAAATTTTTGGTTTCTACATGAAGAAATCTCCTCAGCTAAGTTTTCATTCAAATGAGTGGCTTTTCATTAGATTTTAAACCAATATATTATTCCATTTAATGGTAAAATATTAAGGGCTGTTAGAATCAAATGATCCATTATCAGACTAATTAAACAGCAACAGCAAAAAAAAGCCACCACCCAAAAGTCCCACAGCTTAAAAGAGCCTGAAAGGAATGAGAAGCACATGCTTGTCAGTCCTGGAGTGAAGCTCAAAATAGGTGCTTCACAACACTAATCCCCTTTGAAAGCTGCAGTCGGTGGGGAATCCAGTGCTGAAGGCTATTGCTGATGGCAGCTAACTACAAGATTACATTGTGGTTTTGAGAATAGAGAAACTAAGTAATGACATTTAACTGTCAAAGATTTAAGATAGGAGATTTTAAGGACTGACTGGTAACGAAGTAGAAAAAAAAACCACCCCTGCTGTCATTTTATACTATGTGGCATAATTTTTACATACAAAACAACCCAAGGCACTGAAATTACTTCCAGTAACATCTTTTCCAGGTGTACATCATAAGTCTAATGATGATAAAAGTAAATCAACAGTGAGTAATCTGTGCATCTAATTATCTAATGATTTTTCAGAAATGGACCAGCACCACCCTGCACCTAAGCTCCTGCTTTACAAAGAGTTTTATCAGAAGTCAACTATTTTCTTAGAAACCATATGAAATTTTAAAAATCCTTGAGAATACCTTTGTAATAATATTTAAGAGAAATAAGGATTCTAGACTACATTAAAATGTTTAAAAATAGAAAGTGAAGAGTAAAATCATAACTGTAAAAATACTTTAAAGGCAATGTGCCATAAAGAAGAAAACAGGAATGCTCGTACATGAAATGACAAGTGAAACAAGATGAAATGGGCTTGAGCTAATGAAATAAAAAATCCACCTGAAAATTAGGGAGAAAAATGACAGGGAGGATAATCAAATAGACAACGGAAGAAAAAGCTGTCTTAAGAGAGAAGCCAAACAGATAAAGAACTCTCAGTAGAGCTTTTTGGCATACATACAGTTAATATGTCAGCAAAACCCATTTTTAGCTGCACTTACTAGAAACTTAAGGGAAAATTCTCCATTTCCTAGCCATTACAATGTACTTTAAACCATTCTCACGGCATAAACCCAAACTTATTATGCAACATCTTCAACTGCATTTGAAAACTCTAGAATTGTTTTTAAATATGTGTAACAATATCTCTGAATAAATTAAGCACTACTGTGGTGAGACTGGACTTCAGTTACATTACGGAACACTATTCAAACGCGCGGCATAATTCACAAGAAGATTTATATTAAGTGAACTGAAGAAACTCATGAACCACTGAATAAATGCTGCCACTTTGGACAGTTACTTTTAAATTGACAAACACTTCCATAACCTTTCCTTAATGACTACACTAAATCAGCTTTCTAAACTCTTATTCTCCTCAAAACTAGAAGTAGGATGGGGTATACGTTAAGTCTTTTTGAGAAGTATATTCACAGGGAGGGCTTTAACAGTGCAGGTAACTCTTAGCTGAGACGCAAACTGAGGTCCTGAGTGGTCGACTGGCAACTAAAAATCATCCCAAATTGCCATACAGCATTAAAAATTTCAGCAGTCGCTACAAGATATGCAAAAGTATCCCCCAAATCACCAGGACTTTTGTGGTTTTCTTGAGAGCTATTTCTTAATAAGTTTTGATATACAGTATGTCCCATCCCTGGGGGGTGGGGTGGGTGTTATTTGTTTGTGGGTTGTTTTTTTTTCCACAGAAAGGGGTGTTTGGGGTTTGGTTTTTTTTAATTCCCCGAAAAATCCTACTTTCCAATTCTTTACATAGTTTTCCTCATTTTTTTTTGCATAAGCAACACTTCTTAGTCCCACATGCCTGTGAAATGTGTGATGTGATACAGGTACAAGAAATGGTCAAGCACATTAGCAACAGTGTTTTGGGAAGAAGAAAAAAGTAATTTTAGAGCTAGGTCAGGAGCTTGCTTAGCAGCCAATGCCAGCCATGTCCAACGCTAACAACAATTACTTCAAATGCTAACAGCAGTTACCAGCAGCTCTCTGCTAGGAAATAAAAATTATGTTTCAGCAAGGAAAGTTTTGACTCAAATATAGTAGAAAGCCAATTATACCCATTTCAAAATGTACTAAAATATGTGCTTTCAACATAATCATATTTTAAGATTATTAAAGATGTAATATACCTGCATGTTTTGTCAGGAATAAATGGAAAATTCTTAAGCACTTCAACTAAAAAAAAAATTAATTACTGTACAATGCAACATTATTTTCCTCATATCACACCTCTCTAAAAACATGCACATTTCCTTCAAACAGATGTCTTCAGTTCACAACTGAACTCTAATAAGAACAGAAACTGTACCTATTAGCAACAGTGTCCCAGCTTAGCTACCAGAAAAGCTGACATTCTGGTGATAATTGGCACCAAATCTCCACCCCTCTCACACTGTGGAAAGAGTGGAGAATTTAATTATGTAATATATTTAAATTGGAGCCTGCAACAAATCTGTAAATTTACAGGGCACAAACAAGTTGCTTGGCTTTATTAGCTACAAATCCAAGACTTACCCACTACTGCATGTCCAGAAACCCTGGACATGTTTAGATATCTCACTCCCAGTACATTTCCCAAAATATTTTATTTATAATTTTAAACAGAAGACTTAGATGTGCAATTAAAGCAATTTATTTTAATTTATTCAATTTAAAAATAAGCTTTAGGCTTCTTTGTCCCTTAAGCTACATTAATGAATACTGAGTTTCCAATAAGAGGGAGTGAGAAAAGTTATGCAGTGAAGTATACGCTCAAAATTTTACTTTAGAGAGGATGTGTTTATTCTGATTGAAAGGTCAGTAAGATTTTAATTTCCTACTGGGAGAAGAACAACACAGAAGTTTTTATAGCATACAAGTAACTTTTACAGTCCTCAAAAAACCAATCAATTTTTGGATTTAAAGATACTTCATATAGAAGATTAGATGTAACAGGAGCAAAAGATACAAAAATATTCCGGGAATAGGTTAGAAGGAAGATTCCGGTGTTAAGACTAGTTAGTTTGCTTGGAAAATATTTCTGAAGAAAAACTTATTACACCCAAAGGACAGACAAGAAACTTTCTCCTTAAACTATTTATGGGATTTCAAGCTTTGATCAATTTTGTGCAAGTTTTCTTTCCAATGTGGCTTGAATGAAGATAGGACTCCTTTGAAACACCACTGGCAATTGTTATGCTTTCACTTTAAATACAAAAGCAATATATAAAAAATTTGGTTCTGGAGGCTGTATGAAGACACACAGCTGGTAGCTTTAATCCAAAAATGCAGATTAAAACCCTTCCATAAAACTCCTCAAAATGAAAAAGCGTTTCAACTTGGTATAGTGCTACAAACAACTAGAAAAGTCCCAAACAACTAGAAAAGTCACAAATGAATAATTTAATACTTCATTCTTACATTTTTTTTCACATTTCATCTCATTTTTTCTTTGTGTAACTTAAAGAAAATATTTACTTCATAAAATTCAGATCCTTATCAGTAAGAGTAGTTATGAAAACTGACATAAACCTGTCACTTCCACTACCAGTAATAATCCAGAGTGAGACCTACCCCTAATTTTAACTGCATTTGAAAAAGAAAACTTAATTGGCAAACCACAGCAGAAATGGTGTTTCATGATTTGTATGTGCATTAAGTGGAATTGATTAGAAGAGATGCGGATGTGGCTTTAAAATATCATGCACTCAGAGCATCATTTAGCTCAGCTTTGTCATCTGATACAGAAGCATGCAGGCAGAAGCCAAGCACCAGCTCTGTTAGGCCGACAAGACTGTACTTTCACCGGTACAGGCTGTTTATCTTGGGCATAAAGGTTAGAAAGTAAAAGCCACCGCCACCAGAGGAACATCTTGTCTACGTATGATGTAAACATTCCTGTACCTACCAAATACTGCTGGTGCTCACTTCATCTGCATGGTTTGCAATGCAGTTTCAGTAGCTAACACTATTTGATAGCACATGGAGAGAATTAGCTAACTACAGAAATCAAAATTAATAATTAAAAACTTTAAACAGAAACGGGAATAAAATTTTTCCTCAGAAACAGATGTCACTGAATTCTAATCTTAAGATGTGTTTCACAGCAACAATCGCAAGCCAGAAGATTTTTAATGTATTAATAAAAACTGATGAAAATATGCATTTAGCCTGATATAATTTTGCTTCCATGAAAGGGCAAGCAAATTATACCATGAGTCAGTACACGTAACTTAAAAATTCCAGCTGACTACCTTCCTACAATTTCACAGAATTTTCAGCTCAACAAAAAGTCCCCTCCAGAGACATTTTACAGTCATCTGCTTAGAGATTTTAAGTACAGTGCAAACACTTAATATCCTCATTGCTTCCAGCAGCAGAATTTCTACATACACTCTTCACATGGGCAAAGGATCTATACACAAATACAAAAATAACCCAAGGTAAAGTCAGAGGAATGACAGAATGACAGAGCACACACAGTAAGAGCAGTAACAAGGTAAAATACATCCTCTGACACAAAGCAATGCACAGTAAGTGAAGAGTTAATAAGCACATCACCATGTTAAAGACAGCAGGAGCAACCTCCTTTAAATCTGCTCTTGGTCAAGCATTAAAAACACTCCCCATGAGTTGCTTCAGTATATATCATTAAAGAACTATCAGTCTATGTCTAGCCGGGTTCTGTGGCTGTCTGGATGTCCTTTGAAAAAATCTAGCAAAATCGTACAAGAGGCAATTCAATAACAGTCATTTGGACCAATATTGGTCTTTTGACAATTCAGATGATGATCTAATAATAATTGATGAAACTCTTCGGTCAATGTTTCACAATCCTAGAGATACATGAGGCCTAGCTTCATCAAGAATAGAGCTGCTGCCTGCTCGAGGAAGATGGTCTTGTTTCTCCTTCTGAAGCAACACTTTTAGAAAGGAACAGCAGATAGGTTTCAAAGCTAATGATGAGTGTACAACTGGTTAAGCAACGTTAAAGAGCAGCACTGTCCGAGAACTTGTTACAAGGATACAGGAAACACTTGGCACACGGGATGACTATGAGCTCCTGGAGTCAGGCTAAGTACCAACGGAGCCTGGGTGGTTTGGTAGGAAGGCACAGGTATCAGCCCAAACACCCGGCTGGTTCTCACCCCTTTAGGTTATCAACTTATAATTGTCTCATATGGCACAAAAGGGAAGAACAACAATTTTATCTCCTTTAAATCTCAGCTGAGGTATAACCATTTGATCCAAAACCAACACCAACTATGACCCACAAGCAGGACAGAAGATGTGTGCTGGCTATGGGAAAACCTATTTACTGAATTAGCATGGGTGAAAAATAGTTTTGAAGGTCATTTGCACAGGAATATTTCCACAAAAGTAAAAACAAACCTGCAAGGTTTATAAGTAGCTGTAATTTAAAAATTTTAATTCACTGAAAGAGAATAAGCACGATTCACTACTGTGATGTGATACTCTGAAGAAAATTACTAAGATGGCTACTGTATGTACCTTTCTTCCCCGGAAGGTTTTACTTACTTCTCACAAGAGTCACTGTACCTTAAATGTTTACTAAATTTAAATGCGTTGAAGGATTAAAGAAATTAATATTTAAATAAACATACATGCTCAGACCAGTTAAATTCATAATCCTTAAAAATACCTCCTTATGTGGAAAACACAAGATGTGTGTGAAGGTGAAGATTACCATTACAGAGAAAATAGAGAAGTAATATACCAGATTCATTTTCCGCTGCAGATATACTAACAGCAAAGAAACAGTGGCATGAAGGATGACTTTGAGATCTTTAGCTATGCTTTCATAATCAGCATAGGCCAGTTTCAGGCTAAAATAAAATATTAATACACAAAAAATCTAAACTGAGCACATATAAATGAAATTATGCTTGAAATTTGTCAAGTTCTTGGAAAATATCAGAAAGTTAGTAAATGATAATTACCCCTGGATTTTTAGACTTTTAACATAATATTTTTATAATACAGGAAGATTACCAGAAACATGTTGGTAAGGATCTGTGGTAGAAATTACACTGTTCAACATTTTCATAAACACCACAGAAGATGAGCAGTGAGGTCACACAGTTTTTTATTGCAGTGTTCATTGTCAGCTTAAAGCTTGTTAAAAAGAGCTACAGAAAAATCTCATGATACTGAGCAAATTAATTCAACTGATTAGATCTTTCCAAAAGCTGATAAATGAAAAGAAATGTGGGTGAGATAGCTGACTGTGTACATTTGTGAGTTCTACCTTATTCAGAAGATACTTTTAGAGTTATGAACATTCTTTAAAAAAAACCACATACCTGCCACAGTTTTTTTTACTACTGAGCTGCTAACAGAATATTAAGACATGAACAAAGCACCCTTTTTGTGTGCCAATATTTTTAATACTGCATGCAGTTCCAGTCACCCATCTTTAACAGTTTGCAAAAACATAAGAATTTTTAAAGCACCGTAACACCAAAAACAGAGTTAATACAGATGTAAAAGTACTGCTAACAGGCATGCTGGCACCAAACATGAAAACGTCTGCCTTAGTAACCAAAGGGAAAATAAGAAAAAAAGAAAAAAGAAAAAAAGAAAGTTTACCATAAGAATATTGCTCTTTGAATTTGAAAAAGTACCTTAAAATCGATATTTTAGTATTTTTAAGTGACAGTAGGGCCAGTCATTTTTTGGTCCCACATGCAACAAAGAATGACTGAATCATAGAATAATTTTCAGCATAAGGGACCACTCAAAGAAGGATGAGCTAGATAAACCCAGATGCTTATGGCATCATCCAGTCAAATTCTCTGAGCACAGAGATTTCGCAGCCCCTTTTGGGATCTTGCTCCAGTGTTCACTTCTACGATGAAAATTTCTCCTCCTTGTATACAGTTGTAATCTCCAGTGTTGCAACTCATATCAGTTACTTCTCATTCAATCACTGTGGACCTCTGAGAAGAGCCTGGCTCTGTCCTCTATTCCCTCCCATCAGTTACTTGAAGACAACACCTCCCCTTAGCCTTCCCTTCCTCAGGCCAAACAAATCCAGTTCTTTCAGCCTCCTTTTGTACATCATAAGATTAATTGCGACTGTTCTGCATGCTGAATTTGGTCTGTATTACTTCTGAAGTATGAGCTTTGGCCTCTGCTTCCCATTTAATTACAAAATTGATTTTTTTTTTAAAAAAAAGCTCAGAAAAAATTCCCGCAAAGCAAGAGCCTTCATAATTTTTAGCAAGTATGGTTAGACAAAAGTATCTTCAGGTCAATTATTTTCAAGAAAAAAAACACACATTCTGTGTTCTTTCTAAAATGAAAGTGCCAAGCTTTTCTCCTTTAAGAGATAAACGGCATACTTCAGGTTTAAATGCAATATGCAGCTCACTTAAAAGTTCCTTCCTATGTTTACACATTGTCAAAAGGGACTTGACCTTTCAGAGCCAAGTATGAAAATATAACGCAAGCAGAAATGTACCTTGCAATAGCTAGATAGCACTTCATTGCTTTAAGAACCTGACAGCAGTTCATGGTGATCAGGCAACCTTTCAGCTCCAGACCAAAGGTGGCCCAAGCTCAGGAAAAACACCATCAACAGGTGCTTGATGCTATGTTAGTGCCTAACCCAACCCAACTCCTTCCCACACAACTTTCAGTATGTCTTGCAAAACATCCTGAAAGTCAGTTTTGAAAAGCATGAACAGACATTACCAACCCCAGCCAGCCAGCAACTAAGCCACCGAAGTAACTTCTATACTCTGCTAATTCTGCCATTGCAGACCGGAGCATAGTTTTACCTATATTTTTCTTCAAATATCTGTGTCTTGAGTTCATAAAAACATCAACATTTGGCTACTTGCATGCTACTGATAAAGCAGTACTATGATTCTTTTTTCTTCACAGCATTGTGTGCCCCCCCATGAATAAATATTTATAGTCTGCCTACAGAATGAATTACAGTCATTCTCTACCTGCAACTGCACTCTGTACTACAGCTACAGTCTTCAGTAGGACAACTCAGGACAGTAAATATGAACTGTTAACTCTGAAGTCTAGTGACAAATGCTCACTGTTCGTCCTAAACCATGCTGCTTTTACAGCTGCTTTCTTTGCTTGAAATGCTGAGATCAAAATCAAAAGGTCCTAATTTCTTCCCCCAGGCCTCATCTCATTTCTGTGGTTCCTCCTGTCAGGGCCCTGAGTGCACTTCCACCACCCTAGGTGTTTTAGCTGCCGGAAGTGCTCCATAAGGAGAAAGACACACCCTGAAAAACACCATCCAGCTTTACTTCTTCTCTATGCTGTCCTAATGGTATCTTTATAGCTAGTGACCTGTCTATGCATGAAGACCCTCAAGGAGTTCTCCATGCAGATATCCTTTGCTTTGATATCAGTTGCTTTGGCTACACCGTTTGTTTCACAGCCAGCTACATGCTCAAGTCTCCATCCAGGATCACAAAACACACTAGTGTGCTGGTTTTGGCTGAGAAGGGGTTAATTCTCCTCACTGTGGGGGTCGGCTACCTTTCCAGCTTCCCACGCTCTGCCCTGTGGCGGGGCTGGGAGGGGCAGGGCCATGGTGGGAGCAGCTGACCCCGACTGGCCAATGGCAGGTTCATCCCACACCACGTGACACCATGACCAGTATATTAAGGGGGGGCAGTTTGCGGCTCGGGGGCAGCGCGGCGTCGGGTTGGTGGGTGGCTGCGTCACGTGCGGTTTGTTTCGGCGGTTCGTTCCCCCCCCCCCCGGCGTTTTGCGCCTCTCGTTGTTCTCCTTTACATTGCATTTCTGTCGTTGTTTCTTTTAATTTTCATTATTAAACTGTTCTTATCCCAACCCATGAGTGTTACCCTTCTGATTCTCTCCCCCATCTACCGGTGGGGGAGTGAGCGAGCAACTGTGTGGGGCTGAGCTGTCAGCTAAACCAGGACAGTCTTTTTGGCAGGCAACATGGGGCTCAAGGGTTGGAGATGATAACAGCTACTGGTCACAGCACCATGTTGTCCTTTTCGCAGTTGGTATTAGAGATTGGCGTTGATTTGTCTAGTCTGCTGTGTTCTGCTGTGATTATTAACGTTTTGCCTACGAGATTAGTTATACACACACTCGTTTTCAGCTTTATCTGGTATTTGGGGTTTTTGCTGAAACCGTTACTGTACTTTGGATGCCACCTTGTTGAGGCAATTAGCAATTATACCTCCTCCTCTGAGAGATTTTATATGGAGGAAATACAGAACAGTATCTTTGTTCTATGATGTCTCTGCCTCTATTACAACAACCTTTTTGTATCTTGAACATCCTTGGGTGGTTAAGGTGCACTTATTGTTAGTTTTTGGGCATGTTGTTTTGGTTTTGACTAAGCAATTTAAGAATATTACCCAGAAATCTGACCCAAGGCTTGATAGTTATGAGTGGCGGGGCATGTGGGATAGCATGGGCAAATACCTAGGGCAGTGGGCACCCCCAGTGTTTTGGAGTTTCACCCCCAAACGAGTGCAGAATCCTAAAAAACTAGTAGAATATTTGGAGAAAGTATGTTGTTACGCTGGGAACTCCACAGAGACACAGATAACTGCAACATCCTGGGGCCTGGCCCATGCATACCGAGCCCTGCTCAACAGTACTCACTGCTCCCAAGGGGAAGAGAAGGTCTCTGTATTGAAAGACAAAGTGACAGGCACTGCGGCCACTCAAACCCCCACGACAAGTACTGGAGCTGGCTCAGAGAATCAACCCGTACCAGTATCAGTTGCCCCCATACACAAGACGAAATATTGGAAGCAGACGTCAACTCGTTTAGAACGGGATGATGAAAAAGCAGGGCCATCACGGGGAGAGGAGGAGGAAGTCATATATGAAATAGAGACCACCCGATCCCTGTCCTTGAGTGAGTTGCGAGAATATGCAAAAAGATTTCAGCCGTCATTCAGGTGAGCACATTGTCACCTGGCTGCTCCGATGCTGGGATAATGGGGCCAGTAGCCTGGAATTAGAGGGAAAAGAAGCCAAACAATTGGGATCCCTCTCTGGGGAAGGGGGCGTTGACAAAGCAATTGGAAAAAGAACACAAGCCCTCAGCCTCTGGAGGCGACTCCTGTCCAGAGTGAAGGAAATGTATCCCTTTAAAGAAGATGTTACATATCGCCCAGGAAAATGGACAACTATGGAGAAAGGCATCCAGTATCTAAGGGTATTAGCTGTCCTTGAGGTGATTTATGGTGACCGGGACAATCAATGGTCATCCAAAGATCCAGATGAAGCCGAGTGCACACGACCCATGTGGCAGAAGTTTGTATGGAGTGCACCATCTTCGCATGCAAACTCATTGGCAGTAATGTCCTGGAAAGATGATGAGACACCAACAGTGGCGGACGTAATTGATAGACTCTGAGATTACAAAACAAATACCTCTTCCTCGCTAGACTCTGCTGTGGAGAAACTATCCCAAGAGGTCCAGCAACTCAAAGAAGATATGTCCTGCTCCCCACCTCTACAGAGTAGTGTCTCAGCTGTTAGGAATAAGCGTCCTTTGGCTCAAAGGAGAGGATACACACCATGGGCCACCCTATGGTTCTACCTGCATGACCACGGAGAGGACATGATGAGGTGGGATGGCAAGCCTACCTCGACCCTAGAGGCACGAGTGCGTGAACTGCAAGGAAGAACAGTCACTCAGGGAGGCTCTTCCAGGAAAGCTGCTGCTCCAGTTTCCAGTGAGCAAGTCCCCAGACAGAGGAGTAGAAGTGCTGATTTTATTCTTAAGCATAATACAGGGACTCCTGATTCACGTTTACAGGAAGTGAGTTGTGACTGCTATGATCAAGACTAGAGGGGTCCTGTCTCCAGCCAGGTGGAGGAAAGGGATAACCGGGCTTACTGGACTGTGTGGATCCGATGGCCTGGCACGTCCGACCCACAGGAGTATAAAGCCTTAGTGGACACCGGCGCACAGTGCACCTTAATGCCATCAAACTATATAGGGGCAGAACCCATCAGCATTGCTGGAGTGACAGGGGGATCCCAAGAGCTAACTGTATTGGAGGCCGAAGTGAGCCTAACCGGGAATGAGTGGCAAAAGCACCCCATTGTGACTGGCCCAGAGGCTCCGTGCATCCTTGGCATAGACTATCTCAGGAGAGGGTATTTCAAGGACCCAAAAGGGTACTGGTGGGCTTTTGGTGTAGCTGCCTTGGAGACGGAGGAAACTAAACAGCTGTCTACCTTGCCTGGCCTCTCAAAGGACCCTTCTGTTGTGGGGTTGCTGAAGGTCAAAGAACAACAGGTGCCAATCGCCACCACAACAGTGCACTGGCGGCAATATTGCACCAACCAAGACACTCTGATCCCCATCCACGAGCTCATTCACCAACTGAGGAGCCAAGGAGTCATCAGTAAGACCCACTCACCCTTTAACAGTCCCATATGGCCAGTGCGGAAGTCTAATGGAGAGTGGAGGCTAACAGTAGACTATCATGGCCTGAATGAAGTCACTCCACTGTTGAGTGCTGCTGTGCCAGACATGCTAGAACTTCAATACAAACTGGAGTCAAAGGCAGCCAAGGGGTATGCCACAATTGATATCGCTAATGCGTTCTTCTCAATCCCTCTGGCAGCAGAGTGCAGGCCACAGTTTGCTTTCACATGGAGTGGCATCCAGTACACCTGGAATCAACTGCCCCAGGGGTGGAAACACAGTCCTACCATTTGCCATGGACTGGTTCAGACTGTACTGGAACAGGGAGAAGCTCCAGAACACCTTCAATACATTGATGACATCATTGTGCAGGGCAACACAGCAGAAGTTTTTGAGAAAGGAGAGAAAATAGTCCAAATCCTTCTGAAAGCTGGTTTTGCCGTAAAACAAAGTAAGGTGAAGGGACCCACACAAGAGATCCAGTTCTTAGAAATCAAATGGCAAGATAGACGTTGTCAGATTCCAAAGGATGTGATCAACAAAATAGCAGCCATGTCTCCGCCAACTAGCAAAAACGAAACACAAGCTTTCTTGGGCGTTCTGGGTTTTTGGAGAATGCATATTCCACATTACAGTATGATCGTAAGCCCTCTCTATCAAGTGACCCAGAAAAAGAATTATTTCAAATGGGGCTCTGAGCAACGACAAGCCTTTGAACAGATTAAATGAGAAACAGTTCATGCAGTAGGCCTTGGGCCAGTCTGGGCAGGACAAGATGTAAAAAACGTGCTCTACACTGCAGCCAGGGAGAACGGCCCTACCTGGAGCCTCTGGCAGAAAGCACCAGGGGAGACCCGAGGTCAACCCCCTAGGGTTTTGGAGTCAGGGATACAGAGGGTCCGAAGCCCGCTATACTCCAACTGAAAAAGAGATATTGGCAGCATATGAAGGGGTTCGACCTGCTTTAGAAGTGGTTGGCACTGAGGCACAGTTGCTCCTGGCACCCCGACTGCAAGTGCTGGGCTGGATGTTCAAAGGAAACGTCCCCTCTACACACCATGCAGCTGATGCTACGTGGAGTAAATGGGTTGCACTGATTACCCAGCGGGCTCAAGTAGGAAAACCCAGTCGCCCAGGAATCTTGGAAGTGATTATGGACTGGCCAGAAGGTAAAGATTTTGGATTATCACCAGAGGAGGAGGTGACACGTGCTGAAGAAGCCCCACTCTATAACAAACTGTCAGAAGATGAGAAGCAATGTGCCCTGTTCACTGATGGGTCCTGTCGCCTTGTGTGAAAGCACCAGAGATGGAAGGCTGCTGTATGGAGTCCTACACAACAAGGAGCAGAAACTGCTGAAGGAGAGAAGGTGAATCGAGCCAGTTTGCAGAGGTAAAGGCCATCCAGCTGGCCTTAGACATCACTGAACGGGAAGAGTGGCCAGTGTTCTATCTTTATACTGACTCCTGGATGGTGGCAAATGCCCTGTGGGGTTGGCTACAGCAGAGGAAGCAAAGCAACTGGCAGCATAGAGGTAAACCAATCTGGGCTGTCACACTGTGGCAAGATATTGCTGCCCGGGTAGAGAACCTGGTTGTAAAGGTATGTCATGTGGATGCTCACGTCCAAGAGTTGGGCCACTGAAGAACATCGGAACAACCAGCAGGTGGATCAGGCTGCCAAGATTGAAGTGGCTGAGGTGGATCTGGACTGGCAACATAAGGGTGAACTATGTCTAGCTCAGTGGGCCCATGACACCTCAGGCCATCAAGGGAGAGGTGCAACATACAGATGGGCTCGTGATCGACGGGTGGACTTGACCATGGACGCTATTGCACAGGCTATCCACGAATGTGAAATACGTGCTGCAATCAAGCAAGCAAAGCGGGTAAAGCCTCTGTGGTATGGGGGACGATGGCTGAAATATAAATATGGGGAGGCCTGGCAAATTGACTATATCACACTCCCACAAACCCGCCAAGGCAAGTGCCATGTGCTTACAATGGTAGAAACAACTGGCTGGCTGGAAACATATCCTGTCCCCCACACCACTGCCCGGAACACTATCCTGGGTCCCAAAAAACAAGTCCTGTGGCAACATGGCACCCCAGAAAGAATTGAGTCAGACAACAGGACTCATTTCCAAAATAACCTCATAGACACCTGGGCCAAAGAGCATGGCATTGAGTGGGTGTATCGCATCCCCTATCACGCACCAGCCTCTGGGAAAATTGAACGGTAAAATGGACTATTAAAAACTATGCTAAGAGCAATGGGGGGTGGAACATTCAAGCACTGGGATGCACATTTAGCAAAAGCCACGTGGTTAGTCAACATGAGGGGATCTGCCAATCAAGCTGGCCCTGCCCAGTCAGAAATCCTACATACTGTGGAAGGGGATAGAGTCCCTCTAGTACACACAAAAAGTATGCTGGGCAAAACAGTCTGGGTTCTTCCTGCCTCAGGCAAAGGCAAACCCATTCGTGGGATTGCTTTTGCTCGAGGACCTGGGTGCACTTGGTGGGTGGTGGGGGAAGATGGAGAAATCCAATGTGTGCCTCAAGGGAATTTGATTTTGGGTGAAAACAGCCAGTGAACTGAATGGCACAATGTGAACTGCTATATAATATTGTGTGTCACCTCTTTGTTGTATCAATGATGTGAGAGTACAAGCCCCCCATCCCATGGAAGATAAACTGTGAAACAAGCAAAGTGCAGCAGTGATGCAACGATGACTGACTTGGTATGCAGCAACCCAACGCCACACACACCATCTCTCCTGCCCTGAAAGACTGATACAACAGATGGAGCCGAGTCATGGACTGGGTGAACTCAATGGACATTTTAATGGACATTTTACAAGGAAGGTCCATAAACTAAGGGAATGATGTCTGTGTATTATGTTAAAGGATAGGAAGTGGAGGGGTGGTGGTTGGTGAGGTTGTATTGCATTGTATGGGACCTGGGCATGGTGCAAATGGTATGGAATAAGGGGTGGAGAATGTGCTGGTTTTGGCTGAGAAGGGGTTAATTCTCCTCACTGTGGGGGTCGGCTACCTTTCCAGCTTCCCACACTCTGCCCTGTGGCGGGGCTGGGAGGGGCAGGGCCATGGTGGGAGCAGCTGACCCCGACTGGCCAATGGCAGGTTCATCCCATACCACGTGACACCATGACCAGTATATTAAGGGGGAGCAGTTTGCGGCTCGGGGGCAGCGCGGCGTCCGGTTGGTGGGTGGCTGCGTCACGTGCGGTTTGTTTCAGCGGTTCGTTCCCCTCCCCCCCCGGCGTTTTGCACCTCTCGTTCTCCTTTACATTGCATTTCTGTCGTTGTTTCTTTTAATTTTCATTATTAAACTGTTCTTATCCCAACCCATGAGTGTTACCCTTCTGATTCTCTCCCCCATCCACCGGTGGGGGAGTGAGCAAGCGACTGTGTGGGGCTGAGCTGCTGGCTAAACCATGACAACTAGTTATTCTGTGACCATAATGGCTGCTCAAACTGAAATTGGAGTTTTCCTGGAAGCTCTGGATCGTTTCAATACGAGGTAAGTTTTCGGTTCACCATGATAACCACTGACAAGCAGCTCAGCTGACCCTTATGTACTATCTTCGTACTCCAGAAAGATCAATGCAGCAGGAGCAGAACTCAGACCTCCTGGAAAGCCTGTTGCAGGTGGAATGACCAAGGGCTCACCACCCCAGCAAGGCAAACGCACTCACTGAGCCAGTGCTTTCAGCACAAGCAAATACTGTAACAGTAATGGCATCATGCCACTTGCTTTCAGTGTGGATTAGGCTCTTCTGGTGCTTGGTATTTTCCAGCAACAGGTCCAAAGTCATCTTCTGCAGACCTGATTTCTACACATTGGTCTTGAACAACCGCCAACAGTCTATGGTTGTGACAAAGGGCACGTCTCACAGTACCTGAATGAACAAAGGAGAGCAGGTGTACTGTGATCAGGGTCAGCCAACAGTCCAGTGGTTGCTGAACAAGTCCACTGTGAAGAGGCACACCAGGCCAAGGAGTCAACACATCAGGATCCAGGTCAGCGGGGAACAGCGGCTGGACAACCACACAGATGCAACATAACTGAGGCAATGACCCAAGGCCAAGGGCCTGAGCTTAGACAACTCCTCAGTGAAAGGGGAACCCCGACAAGACTTCTCACAGCTCCTTCTACAGCAGTCTGACTCACGATTACATGGCTGCACCATATCCAAGATGACCTTGAGCACCAACAGCCAAATGAACTGCAGAGGACAGGGCATTTGGAGCCCTGACAACTCATATCCTACAAATACCTACTGCTCCTTCTTTCTGGTGATGGTACAGATACCAGTGACAGCAACAGCAGTCAATAAAATCCCAACACCCTTATTTCCTATTCACAATGCTCATAATATCATTTTTAAAAACCACCTGCATCTGTTTTCCAACTATATTGTTTTGGCAAAGCTGTAAGGAGCCCAGACAATAACAATGCCTGCAGTTCAGGAGGGGCAGGAGGAAGGGGAACAAGCTCTCACCCATGCCAGATCAGATTTCCCTTTTATTCTGCAAACATTACCCATTCCATATGATCCAGGTATAGAAAGTGCTTTAGAATTAACTTTAAAAGCAAGACTGCAATTTTTATTTTCAAAGAAGTCCTTATAGTGTAGTCCACAAGGCTTCACAGGTTGTTTTTAAAAATAAGATTAAGGCCAAATATGGTACCTTCAATATAAGGGTAAAATAAAATACAATACATAATCTCAAAGCTTTAGTCTAAAGACTATATGAAATTGGTGATAAAGCAGTATCATCTGTATTACAACAAACTAGATCTACTAAAAAAAAAAAACTGAGGGGCTTGTGCCACTCCACCCTTTGACACTGAAGGTTTAGCTCAGAGCTGCGAAGAGGAGTACTTCTACTAGAAATTTAATCCTATACTGCAACAGATGATGTAAAAGGACAACTGTAAAAGTAGCATGGATTGGGACAAACAGTAAGCATTTGTCACCAGGTTTCAGTTACCAGTGCATTTTTACTACTACTAATTCTGTATGTGTTGTTCTGACAGGCTTCATTTTGGAGGCAGATCAGTACTAGTAACAGTAGCTGATGAGATGAGGTACATTCCAAAAAACAAAGCAACTTCTGTATACATATGTGTATGAGTGAGATGCTTTCCCCCTCCCAGCATTAAGAAACTCCTCTGGGCTAATACCAAAGATCCATCTAATTTCCTACCACCTGAAAAACGCAAAACAATATTCCAGTTATTCCTTAATTGCTTACAAGAAAGTCCACTCTCACCACCCATTAAAGAAAAAAAAACCCCAAACTCCACCCAAACCACAAAAGCCCTTAACCTCTAATTTCATGCTATATTATTCAGTGCACCAAAAATTCAGGTCTTTTGAAAGTAAATTTCAGAACAGTTTCTTAAAATTCATTGTTTCCACAATTATGTATTCCATTGGAACAACAACAGGGATAATAAATTCACAAGAACCCTGTTATTGTATTGAGACAAAGGATTAAGGTTCCTCATTGTAACATTTCATCATTCTGATTCTCACCTCGGTTTGTTTCCCCAACTTGCACCTTTAAAAGATGGTGCTTCTCCCCTTCCAAAGGCAGCATCAGAGAATTAAGGTGATTTGCACAGAATGAAAAGCAAAGGCCTGTCTACGGGTCAGGCAGTTGCATTTATATTCCCTTGACAACAAGCACAGCCCCTGTTCTAACTCAAGGGAATTTTATCGCATTTCACCCCCACTCACAGACCAAAATTAGTGTCTTCTAGAATGCACCCAGCCCCACTTCAGACTGAGAAGGATATGGCTCTTTTAAAAGGTAAAGAGAAATAATCATTTCTTAATACATGAAGACCAGGGCTACTGCTCAAAAGGAGCAGGCTTGTGAAGTTGGGTTTTTTAAACTTTCAAAGCAAAATTTTTAAAGTGTATTTTTAAAAAAATAATATTCCATACTTTTTTTTCACTACTAACATCGAGCCTACACCAGTGAAAGCTGAGAAGCAAAGGTAATTGAGAACAGTATCAGCTGTGTTGCTCGCATATAAATGCCATTGTTCAAGGTGTGCTGATCCCTGCTAATACATGTTCTGTTTTCATAAAAAGTTCTAAACCAAAACCACCTTAAGGAAGACATTAAAAAAAAGCTTTGGTTGGTTAACGGCCAGCTTCAAAAATATACAAACACCACCCCCATAGCAGTGCAAAATTTTACGAACTGCAAAAATACAGAAGAGGTACACACTCAGTGTCATGCAAAAGTGTCATACCAACACGTATTTTCCCAATGAATTCTTTAAAATGTAGATTTACAATGCACTAATTCTATAAATGCAAAAGAACGTATTCTGTGAAGAAATTTAACATTCAAAACTGCGCGAAGCGACAGGCAGATAAGAGCTTGCTTGTTAAAGCCGAACCGCATCTCTTCTAGGAAAAGCTTTCTGAATACATAAAGGATTATTTTCATAACAAATGTCACATCTCTTCCCCCCCCTTCTCGCCAACAACGCTCTCAATTCTCTTTACAATCTGCAGCGGGTTTTAAAGGAGCTCTATCTGAACGACTCACACAAAAAAGCTTTGAAGCACACCAAACGTTTGCCCTTATTCTATAGGAACTGTATAGGCGTAACTTGGCTCTCCCCTCCCCCCACTCGGTACCTTTCTGGGGTAGTGACTTCACATCCTTTGACATCAGCACAGCCTGGAAGGGGGATGGGAGACTTACGGCTGAAAGCAGTAAAACCTGCTTTTAACTATGCGTGCAATGCCTGTGCGAATTCTTAAATCTTCCCAAAAGGCGTTTAAGAGAAGCCGGGCTTCGGTCTGCCCCGGTGTTACTGCGGCTGTAAGGAACCGAGAGGGACCGGGCTGCAAAGGGCTTCCCGCTCGCCGGACCCGAGCACCACAATAGCCATTTATTAGCTCGTCAGAGGGTCGCGATTCACTCGCACACGCACAATAACTCACCTCTAATATGCAAAAGGGCCACGGGCTGGAACGGCCCATTGGAATTGGCTGCGTCAACCACCATCCTGCTGCCAGCTCTGTTACATGTCAACATCTAGGCTCCGGCAGGCAAGGCAGTGTATTCCTTAAGGCAAGAAACCAGCCTCCATTTTAGTTTAAAAAAAGACAGAAACTGAAGCGCTCTGCAGCTGGAGGGAACTGGCTAGTTAGTGATGTCAGCGGGCGGGAGGAGCCCCATTGGCTAACGGCAGCAACTTCAAATGACACCGAGGAGGCCGCGAATGAGCGCAGCCCGGTGCGGGGCTCTGCCGGCGCCCCGCGCTCCCGCACCGGGCCGGGCCCCGCAGCAGCAGAGCTCGGCGAACCGCAGCCCGAGGAGGGGACGGGTCTTTTCCGTTTGTGCTTTGTTTTATCTAAGGCAGGATGGTCTCATTGCTGCTCTATTATTTTCCCCGCAGATAATACTCGGTACGCACCTGCTAGGAGGCGGCTCGTGCCTTTTTTTTTTTTTTTTCCTCTTTTTTCCTTTTTCCTTTCCTGAAAAAGCCAAAGCCTTCATCTTTCCCTCACTAAGGTTGCCAAGAATTGCCAAACTGCAGTTCAACCCAAGCACGGAAAAACGCCCCATTAAGAGAAACACCTACAACTGTAGCTTTCAAGAGCCATGTTGAAAGGCGATTCACAGTAAGAATTACTATTACTAGTGATTTAATAAATATAAAATCTTACAAGCATTTCCAGGAAATATCTTATGACTGGTTGCTAACATGTGTATTGTGAATAAAAATACATAGGTCTGACTTTCAGGAGATAAAAACTTCATGTTTCACACCCATCTACTTCTTTCAATCTAAAAGGGACCTATCTTAAGTTTAACATAAATTTGGTAAACTGGGATATTGCAAAATTCAAGTTTTCCTTTGTAGAAAATTCAGTAATTATAATTAACTTTTTTATATTAAAAATTGATGCATTGCAGCACTAAGAACCAATATATAGGCACATAGAAAGTGCTTTGCAGCATAATCCCAGAAACATAGATAAAAAAGCACAGCACAACAATTTCTAAACTTTTTAGTCAAATTCCTTAAGGTATTTTGAACAAAACTATAAGCAACCTTTCCTTCATCATAAGAGACTTGCACATTTATTTTTACCGTGAGCTATTCGAAGGACCATTCCATCTCCTTGGTACTGCAGCTCTGCAAGTGATGGTCAGAGAGACAGGCCATGTTATCCTTGTACCGTCTCCAAATGTGTGCTTCTCCCCAGATACTATTTGCACCAGTATGTTACCTTTAAATATTTCGATTACTTGATCTATGACACTGTACTAACTTATATCTGCTCAAAAAGAGGAGTCCATAGAAAAAGAGGAAGAGACTTTTCAATTAGGTAATTTGCTGATGAAAACTTGGAACAAGACCAAATTATAGGGCATATGCATACCTGGTTAGAAAAATTATATTGCACTATAATAATACACCGTCAAAAATGAGTTAAAGCTCTACTGAATATTATTGAATTGGATGAAGGGAAAAGACTAACTGGGATATAAAAAGATAGGAATATTACCCATAAGACACATGAAGAAATCAATTGGATTTACTGATTGCTGACAAGGCCCAATTTGTAGTACCTCTGGGCTGTCACAGTTGAAAAGGGATGTAAACCTGATGAGAAAGCCCAAAGACAACCAATCTAGAAAATACTAGTTAAAAAAACCCAAAACCAAAACCAACAAAACCAAGCCCCAGAGCCACTCTGTTTGGTGTGGTATGGGTTGTTGGGTTCGGGTTTTTTTGTTTGTGTTATTTGGTTTGGGGAGGGGTGTGTGTGTGTGTGTGTGTGTGTGTGTGTTTGATAGAAAGGACTAGACTGAGAATATCCAAGTATTTTAAAAAGTAGTTATGGAGATGGAGGGAATTAGTTTTTCTACATCTGCTACAGGCAGTAAATTTCGCCTACAACAAGGAAGATTAGGTTAGATATTAAATGAAATCCTCTCACAACAAGCATACTGAAACAAAATAAGAGACTGCAAACCTCCTAATAGTTTAAAAAAGAGCTAAACCTGAGTGATATAAATGCAGGTGATCCTGCTTTTGAGAACATCAAAATGGACTACATGAACTTCTGATGCCTTTTTAAACATTTTTCCTAAAACTACAGAAATTCAAATAATTTGTCCTTCCAGTCTAGGCGAAAACAAAAATGTCAGGTTTTATACCCAGATATCCCTTGGGTGTGGACTTTTAGTCCTATAAAATAAAAAGCTAATAGAGATACGCCTTTAACAAAACTAGATTTAAAAACAAAACCACGACTGACCTCAAATGAAGTCTTCCAGAGGATCTCAATGGATGAAGGAGAAAACCAAAGAACTAGATAATTTTTTGCAATATTTTTACATGCAGCATTTTGTACACAAATTGTTTCTTTCCCCCATCTAAAGCATAATTAGACTGCTCTATAGTGATAAGCCACAGTATGAAGCAGCAAGAATTAGGTTTAAAATTCCAGTTTATCTGGTAGCCGTATCTTTAAGAGGCAGCTGCTCGCTCTCTCCTCTCTACTCGTGTCTCTGCTTTAATGGTCAACTGCTGCTTCTGTCCCTTTGAAACTCCCTGCAAAGATTAAAATGGATGTGGAGACTACTGGTACAACGGCACACAACTTAACTACTGTACTGGAACACAACAGAGCAATAAGGGAATGTTACTTCAGTTACAGTGCAATTTTCTATTTTATACATAAGCACGGCTTGAATAGTTGGAGGTTCATTAGCAAATTTTAGGTAATGGTTTAAGAGTCAACCCTCCCACGCTGTTCTTCACTAAAGAGAATAAACGTGACATTTGCAGTGCCAGCAGTAATACTGGCAGAACACTAAGTCACATTCAAGTAAGTTTTCTCCTGCAAGATACACACATCCTGTTCGCATTTCTTCCTCTTTGCAGGACTGTTATATCTGAGGCCAGTACTTAGTAAACTACCATGAAAACTGGTTCAAACAGCTGTAATTCAGTATATTTCTGGTGTGCGTCTGACAGGACACTAGTGGAGCTGAAGAACTTTGATTCTTGTAAGACCTTTTGCTTGTTAACAAAATCTGGCATCTTCTCACCAGTTGTACAGATTGAGAGGTACACTCTGCTCAGGAGGTCTGTATACCCTCCTTTTGTTTCAGCCTTAAAATATTTGATTTGCCACCAAAGGAAAATATTTACTTAAGTTGAATTATTTTGAGCAACTTCATTTGGGAAAAAAATTGCAAAGAAAATTGAGTTAGGAATTGATTTACTAATGGGAAGGGAAAGAGTATTAGTGCAAGTGGAATGGAGCTAACGAATATCAATGGGAGGTTACCTGAATAAACTTATGATGACACTTCTGTTGCAAGAGAATCAAAACCCATATTAACTTCAGCTACTCATTTTTAGCACTAAGTGAATGAAAAAAACATATTGACAGTATAGCAAAACTGTAGCTATTACAGATTTCCTCTGAACCCTGCTCATCACTTCTAACTTCCTCATGATGGAAACGAAGGAAAATCCTATGAAGTTCTCAGGATATTCCTAGATGTTACATTTAGGATCCATCACTATAGCTGGTGAATTCCCTTTGTGCTGGGAGGCTATGGAGTATTTCTTTCAAAACAAGTACTCTATTTGGGTTGTGATTTAAAAAACAACCAGCCCCCACCCCACCCCCACCAAATTCACCAGCCCAAAGGTTGCCTTTATTTCCATTCTGAACTAGCTGCTATTCTAACTGATAGTGACAGAATCAGCAGCATGTAAGATAATTTAAATTGGATGAACTTCTATTTACATGAAGATGCCTTGGACAAAGTTGGTTACCTCTCAGACTATATGAGGAGTTTCAATTTTTGGATTGGGGAAGAAGAGGCTATTTAGTCTGAAATCTAAGATAACTAAAGGCATAATTCCACATCTGCTGAAGTTGCTATTCCTCAGCGACCTAAATCAGCCCAGTTGCAGACTGTCTCAGTCCTCTTCCTGCATTCCCCTCTGCTTTATTTTGCTCTCATCTCCTTTAGTGGACATCAGACCCACAGCTGAGTTGCTTTAGTCCACTAATCAAACCAAAAGCCACTTACTTTATTGTCAGGTTGGTTCTTTGTTAAATTAGACTGCATTCCATGGTGCCCTAAGCTGATCTAAGTCTATATGTGATACTGCTGCAATCCCACCTCTTCTGAAGCACACATGCACAACTGATATCACTGTCCAAGGACTTATGCAGCTGCCCGGTTGAACCAGATCAGGAAACTGAACAGAGTTAAAGTCAGAAGGGAAAGGGTTAGCTTGAGCCACATTGATCCCACTATCTGCTTCACCAGACAGTCACCCAAAAAAGGGACAGGAATAAACATGACTCGCTTTTACCAAATCATAGAATACCAGGTTGGAAGGGACCTCAGGAATCATCTGGTCCAACCTTTCATAGCAAAGGCACGGTCTAGATAAGATGGCCCAGCACCCTGTCCAGCCAAATCTTAAAAATGTCCAATATTGGGAAATCCACCACTTCCCTGGGGAGATTATTCCAACACCTGATGGTTCACATTGTGAAAAATTTTCCTCATGTCTAGTCAGAATCTCCCCATTACCAACTTGTACCTATTATCCCTCATCTTTTCCACGTGACTCCTTGTAAAAAGGGAGTCTCCATCTTCTTTGTAGCCACCCTTTAAATACTGGAACACGGTGATAAGGTCTCCCCCTAAGCCTTCTTTTCTCAAGGCTGAACAAACCCAGTTCTTGCAGGCTTCCCAGTCCTTTGATCATCTTGGTGGCCCTTCTCCGGACCCCTTCCAGCCTGTCCACATCCTTTTTGTATAGAGGGGACCAGAACTGTACACAGCACTCCAGCTGTGGCCTGACAAGTGCTCAGTAGAGCGGGATGATGACTTCTTTCTCTCTGCTGGCGATGCCCTTCTTGATGCAACCCAGCATCCTGTTGGCTTTCTTTGCCACAGCAGCACACTATTCACTTGTATTGAGTTTGCTGTCCACCACGACCCTCAGGTGCCTTTCCACAGAGCTGCTCCCCAGACAGACAGATACCAGCCTGTGCTGTACGCTGGATTACGTTTTCCCAGGTGTAAGACCTTACATTTGTTCTTGTTGAACTTCGTAAGGTTCTTGTTAGCCCACTGTTCCAGCCTATCCAGGTCTTCCTGCAGGGTGGCTTCCCCCCAAAGTGTCTACTTCCCCACTGAGTTTGGTATCATCAGTAAACATACTGGTAGGACCAACCTAATGTACCTTTTTCCCCTCCCATTATAGCCTAAGCAAAACTAACCATTCTCACAAATTATGTCAGGCTATAGAAAATGAGTCTCTTCACAACCCTGAACAAGGAGTTACTTGAGGACCATATCTTTGTTTTATGGGAGAAAAGGCACCAGATACTACATATTCTGGAGGAGGGAACACAGCAGTAGGAAGGATGCTGGGCTTCTCCTACAAGGTTCTGACTCAATTCCAAAGGACAAGCAAGAGGAAATTGTTCAAGGAAACAGAGGTGGTAAACACCAGGTTAATATCTAGCTATCAGAAGAAATAAACAGATAAGAAAAAATCCTTACCTGGATAAATGAAACACATATGGACTATCATTTGGCTTCCTTAAAGAATTCCTAAGACTGAAGCATGGCAAAAGATAGTATTCTACCTTCCACATTGAGAAACTGACAATATTTACTCCTTCTAGTGCAGGAAAATTAAAAGTGGAATTGGCAAACATCTGCCTCTGACTGGATTTGTCTCTATCTGGATTTCCTAATATTTGCACGGTCACTGTAGCACACAGGCTCAACAGTGCCAAGTTTTCCTTCAGCCAATATTCTATACTCAAAAGGTTTTGTAAGCGGGGGGTGGGGGGAGAAATCAGTAGATATCTGCTGAGTTCAGAAAGCTGTACAACAAAAAATTATATCATTAGTTACCTTAAAAGAAATCTATTTTAAGAATAGTATCTGATACAAAAATATATTTCCCAGGACAGATTGCAGAAGCTCGTTTCAAGTATTGGCACACTGTTTCAACCAAGCCCAGTAGAAAAACTAACACGTGCTGCCAAACTCACTCCTGTCTGTGGCCTTATTACATAGGCCACACGTCGTTTTCAAGAAATGGAGTTTAAAAATTGACGTTTTTAGGAGTAAAAACTTGAGAGCATGCTCATTATCCAAGCACTTAGATTTACACATATAAATATTGCATTCAATGTTTGATCAGTAGAGGTCTTACAAAGTTTAGTGCAGCAGCAAAAATGTTTAGGTCTGATTATAATGAAGACCTGAGCAATGGAACCAAATGTTAATTTTGTAAATAAGGGCATAATAAGACATTTTTAAGAGAAATCTAAACTCTGAAGAGAGAGGTTAGAATCTAGAAAATAAGACAATACTACATTTTAAATCTTATTTTCATGGATTCTATCCAAGCTTCAGTGGAAACAAGTTTGGTAGGAAATGCTGCCAGTGACAGATGTAAAGCATTCTTCTAACACTTTCAGCTGCTGACTAATGAGTAGGTGTTTGATAGGGCAGCTGAAATGAAAAATGGCTCATTAATCTAAGCCTATGATTTCATGTAAAGCTAGCTAAAGAAAAAAGTATTTTTCTCTATAACCTTTTTTTGGTAGTTATTCACTATCATGTTTCTTAATCTTTAAAGTGTTGCAGAGTAATTCAGAACGGATAATTGCTAAATACTTTAGCATTAATGATTATCAAATAATTAAATATTAAAATATTTACTCATTTGATAGATATTTTCCTGTATGAACAGCAAACAATTGCCAGTTTTTGCTTGTGTATATGCTTACCGCATGTATTTTAATCATTCTTCTAAACATTTAGGAGAAAATTAAATACAGGAAAACCTGTTTATGCAACACTACGATAATGTTTTAGAGATCAAAGTTCAAAAACAAAGTTACTAAATTAACATGGCAAAGAGAGTCTCCATGGTTCTTTCACATGACACAATACTACACTCACTGACACCTAACCATACTGATGTAGGTAGGAAACCGCAAGCTCCTGCAGCATTTTCCACTATGGAATTTTTGTTTCAATAAATTCAATAAAATATTGGGCTGCCAAAAATACTATTAAAAGCATGCATGCAGCCAGGACCAGAAGGATAGCACTTAGCATACTGCGTTAGCCTAATGTAGTTCACATACAAGGGAGAACAGCATCATCTGTTTCACAAAACTGTATTCGTCAATGTTTTGCATGAGAATTAATTTGGTTTTGCCTTTTAAATATATTACGTCTTATGGAAAGTTATCTTATATAGTGGCATTATCTTGCTTAATCTACCATCTTACTTTGCATAAAATACTTTTAGCTACACTGTGATGCTACCACCTTGCAGCTGGACAAAATTCCTTAATTGCCATGCACACACACAAGAAGCATGATTAAACTGGAAAGGCCTAAGTACTGCACCTTTGTGCTCTACCTAATTTACAACTGGCAGGAGTAGGTTTCTATGATGATAATGACATTAAACATCAAGATCTCCAGTCTCAACAGCTGTAAGAAAAGTACTCCTCAGAATCCCAAACCAGTCCGTCATCACTATGATTCCCATAAATTCAATTATATTGCATCTATCCAGTCACTCTCTCTTGTATCACAAAAACAGTCGCTAGTTTTAAGTGAATCGGTAACAGACGCTGCTTGAGTTTGAACTTACCCTGATATGAATTTGTGGAAGTTAACCACAAATATGGTTTAATTTTTCTGCAGCACAGAGCACAATGCTTTATTTGCTTTTTAATTTATCTTTATATCAGTTTTGCTTACTTATCTGTACTTTACAGTTGAAAGAAACACACAACCTTCCATTTCTGACCTCTTGAGAAATTCTCACTTTTTCTTTCTTCTTCATGGTTACAACAGTTTTATCAATAAAAATTTGGTCCACTTGTTTTTTAAGCATCAGAATCTTAAACTGGGATCACCTCTTCTGCAATCTTAATTCATCACACTTTAATATCATACAGATGATGAAAACGGAGCTATCTCCTAGACAGCCATTCATGACTTAAAAACATTAGGAAAGCTTTAATAACGCTTGCCTCCCTATCAGAATCCTGTATCACAGGCAGACAAGTTGAGACACCACCCTGATGTTCTCCTCTTGCACAGAACACACTCAGAATTCAGCATAGCTCTAAAGTCTCTGCCTGAAAAAAGAAGAAATCAAACACTTTGCATGAAATGTGCTTAGAAAAATGCCACCCTTACAACCTGTCATGTTTATTATTTCCTCTTTTTTTCCCCTTGCCCTCCACCCCAACAGATAGGGCTGATGGTACTTTTAATGCTGAAATCATGCTAAGCCAAAACCAGGGCTGATCAAGATCTTCAGAGATCTTCAAGCTCTTCTGAGCAAGATCTCAACAATGACATACCAGAATCTAATCATATCACATGCAATTATTCTACATCAAGAAACAGCACAGTATTCCTTATTCTATACTTCTCAGCACTAATAGTTAGCCTAGATGTCCACATCTGCCAACATAGCTCATTTCTTCCTACCTTGATCACACCTCTACAAGAATAACGTATCCACATTTTCGGGATCAAAAATCCAACTCCAAGAGATAAACAGTAATTCTGTAAATCAGGAACTGTATTTGAAAATAAAAGCTGAATTACAATCTCCATCTTTAGGATTACGTAAAACAATGTTAACTTATCTAATAAAGAAAACAAAAAACCCAACGCCATCAACAAGCCATGACACTTGCATCACAGGAGTCCTCTACAAGGCTATAAAAGGATTCCTCTCCAGCTTTAAAAAACATATACAGAAATGCTACAAAAAAGCATATTTTTGAATCACGCCCAAATTTACATATGTATGACTAAGACGTGTTCATTGGGAAATTTTGCAACACTTCAGAATATTAAGGAGCCCTGACATATTATTTTTTCAGATTTGTTATTCTAGGACTGACTAAGAACATTATTTTTAAATTAATATTACTTGCAGGTTAAAGTCAGATATGCGACACAATCATATTTAACAGCATATAAAACCTTTTATCCCAGTCAGGGAATCTTAATATTGTATTTAAGAATTCTCACTGCAACATTCTCTGATGTATTGTAGGGATTCAGACCACATCCTTAAAAATCTCACCCCTTTGTACAACTGTTATCTGTAAACACTGCACATTTACACCATTTACTAAAATCAGCACATCCTTGCAAAACAACATGTACAAATACAAGTATGTCCACCTGTTTGTACTGTTAAAAATCCCCTATAGCATATAACTAAACATACACAGTGGGCAAGGGAGCATCTCAGAAACACATAATCCGCAGGACTGTTCCACAGGGGAAAAAACCTGTCAACCTGTAATGGAAGTATTACCAAAATGATAAATTCTTATGAATATAAATTGTAATTTCTAATAGTATGTACATTTTGAATCATTAAACTTAGATTTTACTTTTCTGTATTAATCGTGTTGAATAGAAGTGAAACACATTAACATTTAGGTTGCCAGTTAACCAGTTATGAAATCCCACGCTGCTGGCAAAAAAGTATCTTTTTGTTCCTTTTTGATCTTGCTCAATTACTCAGCAAGTCCATCACGGCAGCAACCTCAGTCCTGCAGATGCCAATGCACACACACCACTCTCATTTGGTTAGGGACAACTATATTCTCAGTAAAATCAGAGCAAAAATAGAACTTTAGGAAAACAAAACAAAAAGCCCAACACACAAAGGTTGGAAAAACATTCAGAGAAAATTTAGAAAACATTAAGTCTGATCTCCTAATAGTTTTGACACTAAACTAAGCTTATAGAATTTACAAATGTTTGTTTGGTAAAGTTTTCTTAATATGCATTTAAGAGAAGAAGAAAAAGGCCGCTAGATGTGGAAGTACCTCAAAAAAAAGAAGGAAAAAAACCATATCCTTTCTTTCCCTCAGCATTAAACCCAGGTGATTTTGTTTAAAATTTTAGAGATTTGGTCTGTATGGTGGTCTTGTATGGTGGTCTTTGGATACTACCTCCATGAGAGCTACAGCGCAAACATATTTTTGCAGCCATCAGCACGCAAGTAACAAGCATGCAATTCCTAACATAAAGACACTCAAAAGTTTCCTCTCAAAACTGAACACAGCCACATGAGTAGCGCATACACATTACATACTCAAACTCTAGAGGTTTTCTAGTGTATATTAGATTTGGTTGTCAGAAGTTCATAGAGGTAACTTAGAATTAAAGAACTAAAGTGAAGATGTCCCATCAACATCACCAGAAATAAATGCCAGCAAACAAACTAAATCACAGACGCTGTGGAATTACTTTTTAATTAGCCATGAAAAAAATTATCCATAATGTAACAATGAAGTCAAGCTTCCTGCATAAAGTTGAAGTGAGCAGTTGCAAAGAACACAAAACTACTTCAGTGTGTCAGTGGTCAGGTCCATACAAGCTCGGATACGGTACTTTTCTTTACATATTTAAATATTCATATTGAACACTTAGACTGTTTACATCATACAGAACACATTAAGTTGTAAACAACTCCGAGTTATTGTTTTCTTAAGAAAACAATAATAAACTGGTTTCTGAAGGCTGAAACACCCTTTGCTATTTACATTTGATGTAACCAAAACATAAATCTGTAAGTTTTCAAATCATAATAAAACAAAACATACCTTTAAGACCAGTAATTTTTTTCCCCAATAAAAAGCTGAAAACAAAAATCAGTTGTCTGTAACTGAAGTACCTGCACTACTAACAAGCTAACAAGGAGAATCGGATAGGCAGAAATTAACATAACAAATTTGTTGGCACATCACTTTTTTTTTCTGAAAATAGGTGAGATTTTTTCAAGACATTTGACACAGTTCTGAAGGAACTTCACCAGAGATAATTCTAGGTTATCTGTGGGCAGACAAACCACCTTTTCTACCCAAACTAAATCAGGCTGTGTTGCACTGTGCTGCAAGGAGCTTTGCTGGCTTGAGGCTTTGCTAATACACAGATCTCGATGCTCCACAAACCAATTACATCAGACACTTTTTTCTATGTTCATCTCTATTCTTAGAGCCTCTTAAGTCACAATGCAAAAAGCAAAGGAAATAAATTATCTGAGCTATCCTGCTCCTGCATTTCCTGAATAAACTGAGGGTGTACAATGTTAATCATAAGCTGCTCCGACAAATATAAATCATACCACACTAATACCAGTCACCAGGGCAAATAGGCTGATGTTTCCAGAAGCCTATCATCAGCACTTTTGTGCAACACCAAAGAGAAAGCATGCCTGAAGACCAAAAATTGAGACTAAAATTGAGATTAAAAGGCAAAGCATTTCCTAAATAAGAAACCTTGATGAAAACCCACTTTGGCAGCTCCTCCTTTCCCTTCCCACTATTTCAAGTGATCTGCTGACCTCAACTCCAGCCCTGTGGCACAGATGCAAGGTGGGTATCTCAGCAATACTGCAGGCCATTTAGAGCTTACCAGTTACGAGCTTTCGCAGATATAATATCGATCTTCAAGTATGCAAAGACAGCCCCATTCTATATGCTGTGCTTAAAATACATCTCACGTAAAGTACATCACACCACACAGCGGTCAACCTAACATTTATTGAGAAATACACATCTCTGTCTACTACAGATAGAAGAAAGTTTTCCCGAGTACTGTAGCCATAGAAATATAGCCACCTGTTACGAATAACTGGAGTTTGAAAGCTGGTTAAACACAGCTAACCTGAAGGAACACTACATTCTTCCCAGCACTTCATAGAAGTCAAACCCACCTTAATCATCTCAGTCCTTTATATTACAGCCTGCCAGTTCACTTTACCTCCTGTCCAGACACAGACATTAAACACACTTATAGCTGTCCAAAAAGAGAGTTTCCCGACTTCACTTAACCCACTGAATCACACATCAAGTCATGTATCTATGCACACATTAGGAGAGCAGGGTGACCGGCCAGCAGCGTTCTCAGAAGCCCTAATAGGTAGGAATTAAGTCACGAGTGAGCACGTGTAGTGAGCACAGCAACTGTAGACAGACACCTGCTATGATCCACGAGGCTGGACATAGCTTTATTAGTAAAGGTAGTAATTACTGCCCATCACTAGTGCAATTGCTGATCTAGTATTTCATAACAAAATTTGACCCTCGACAGCCTGGGGACATACATACTGCACCAGAGAAGCTCAAGATCTTTTCTTTCTTTTCACTTGAGAGCTGGGGGAAACGATTGCAGACTGAAAGGCAAATTAACACGTGCAACAACAATACTTCTACCATTTCTTCATATCTAGCTATGTTGTGTGAAAAAAGTAGAACATTCTCAGAACATACCTTATAAAGTTCACGACTTACTCCCCCACCACCCAAACCCAAGCAGGCACTCTTCTGCCCTTCATTGGCCTACTATTTTGAACTGCAACAGAACCAAGGTGGAAACAGATCTAAAACTTCACCCCACCCACTGTAAAATGGATTACTTTCCTCCTCTCCCATCTGCACTCATTCTTCTCATTTCCAGCTCACTGTCCACTCTGTTTCTAATTGAACGCTCAGTTCCAGCCTCCCTGAGCTGACACTCCCAGGCACTACCAGAAACGTACTACTTAAAATAGAACAAAATGGAGGTTCCAGACCAAGTAACAGACTTCTTTGTTGCTGAGTCTTTGAACAAAAGGTTATGCCAGTCAATGAGGCTATATGTATAACTTTTTATAAAAATCACCACTTTAATTCAGTGTCATTTGCTTATGTCACACCCTGGGTGTGATAGCTTTTTCATGAACCTATAATGTAGCTTTAAAAGAGAGGACTTATTACAAATTTAATAAATTAGATTGAAATTCATTAAATAAACAGCAGTTAAGTCTTGAAAAATTTGAAGCAGCAACTTATAGTATAGTATAGTATAGTATAGTATAGTATAGTCTGCTATACTAACACAATGGACAACATTTCATATTCTTTTTAAAAACGGTATCTGTGTGAAAAGAAAAATGTTGCAGTCTGATTTGATCTGTATGAAAAGCAGTATAATTCACACAGGCTGAGAAGCTGGGTTTCTTATTTTCAAGAAATCCTAATGCGTTCTATCAAGAAAACAGTGACTGGAAGGTAAAAAAAGTCTTATCCCATGACATTTTCACATTGCCTACAACAGTACTACTCAACATTTCAGCAATCTATTAGGCTTTCACTACCAACTTTGAATACTGGAAAGCAGTATGCATCGCACTTCAAAGCAGTTTTGGTTTGGGTTTTCTATTTTTTTTTTAAATAAACCTTCAGAACAAATCAGTTGCTCATAAGCAATAGATCAGTACATCTGACAACACCTGGAAAATTCTACCCTAACACTACTACAAGCTACCATATGCATACTATGCAAACTTGTCTCTACACAAGACAGTAACTAAAATGATAAAACTAAGATGATAAAAGCCATATTAGTAAGAGAAGACACATCAATTATCTTATCACAGATGGCAGTAAATATAATTCTAAAAGATCACAAAGCTCTAAAACTGACAAAAAAATTTCTATTCACTAGAAGATACCAGTACGCTTGACCCATGCTCAGAAAAACCAGACCAATAAATAGGAATAGACCAAGCCTTCTCACAAATGCCAAGAGATATTTTAGCACAAAGTAGCATTTGAGCATGCTGCACTGAAGACAGATGACTGATATTTTGCATAGAGAGCCCAAATACTCTGCTTTTATGCAAGATGAACGAACATACTTTCACACAGATATTTCCAGGTTGAAGAAACTTAGGTATTTCTTATACAACACACTGGAATTCCTCATATTATGAATGAAAGAAAAAAAAAGGCTTGAACAGTGTGTTTGAGCATGCAAGTATTATGTGCAAGCTTGCACGTGTGTATAGTTGATATATAGTGTATGCTGTCCAGATATAAGAAGTGTGATAGCTGAGATGCTTCTCTGTTTCATGCCCAAGATCCCCCATGAGAGTAATTCTAATTTAGAAAGACATACCTTTTAAAGCTGGCAGTTTTTGAAGCTCCCTGTTATTGCTAACATTAAACCTTGAAGAACTCTGTCGCTTGTCCTTCTTCAGTACTGTCTGTGGTGCTGGTACTTTGATTTTAGATAGTTGTGCTGGGGGAGGAGTGCTGTTTGATTTTTTGTTTGACACCTGTTTAAAGAGAAATGAAAGCAGTTAATTGCAGCTGAACTTAGAGAGAAAATCTTCTAAAAACAGTTTTTGTTACAGAAATAAATTAAGCAAAATAAGCTTTTTCTCGAATTGCTCTATTCAGCATCCTCTGAATATATAGCTATCTATTCTTCTGTCCACTCTTTTCAGTGTTCATTTCTGTACCCTAGTCCTCATACAGATGGGAATAGATCACATTGTTACACGCACTAGCCCATTTATTTGACGTTACCAACCAACTTGAAAAGAAATTTTTTAAAATAGTATGGTTCTTCAGCTACTCTCACCTTTTCCCTGGGAAGTCCAGGTCCCCAAGGAATTACACTGCTTAACTTCAGCTTCAAAGGGATCATAGGACCTTGTCTATTTACAGCAGGTGAACCTTTCACTGACTATTTGTACTGCGCCTTGTTGCTAGGGTCCAAAGCCTGGCTTAGGACGTTCAAGCTTTGATATAAAGTTAAAGGAGTGAGTCTTATTATTGTAGTAGGTTCAGCAGCTTCTAAAACATACATGAATATCTGTAGCAGTTTACTGCCTACTCAGAGCAAGTTGCTTTTACTGTAATAATCCTTATCAGATTGTCACTGTACTGCTGTATGAAGTAAAGAACATAAAGCCAGAAAAATGGTTCCCACCTATAGTTTCCAGCTTGCTGTTATTTCCCAGACTACACTTGACAGTGCTCTCTCTCAAGCTGAGTAAAATGCATCATCAACAAAAGCCTGTCAGAACTTGTGATGTTGCCTTTCTCATTCCTTTTTTGAAGTAGGAAAAGCAGGTTTAAAGTAGGTAATAGTTAACTTTTTACATATGAATTATTTCATTACATTCTTTACAAGAATGATAAAGCATCTAGGAGTGACCGACACTGAGAATATAGAAACAGATGAGCAGGAAATCTTTTTGCAAGTGTTGTAATTATTTTTACAGGACAGCTGCTGTAGAAGCCTTTCAAATTTGCAAACTATTTTACACTGAAGCACACACATCTGAAAATACACCTTGGCACTTTTTTTCTTACAGGAAGGACCATGTTCTCCTTTTCAGGAAGTACCCACACGATAAGAAATAGGAAAAAAATCAGATGGGAATAGAATTCAGGAAAGAAATAAAGTTGCAATGCTGCTACTTTGGCATTTTGAACAGATTTAATTATTTTGTTAAGTATACTAGGTATGAAACCCATGTTTCATTCCTGCAAGAAACAACATCAGTCACATTTTCACAGGGATATGGCTAAAACAACAGAAACCACTTTTTTTCATGTTATAAAAGGGATTCCCAGAACAGCTTATTCATCAGCAATTTCCATATGGTCTGGGAATGTACACATTCAGCACACATGGAAATGTTACCATACATAAATTTATCAACCTTCAGAGTCTCCAAGACAGTAATTTTATTCAAATTTTGTTCTAGTAGCATAACTGGGAAGAAACGTATAAGCTTCAAGAACAGATTAACAATTTATAATATATACACAGTACTTAATATACTGAAGATATGACTGAAAGCAACAGCTAGTTTTCACTCAATACATTTAAGATGACCATTTTGCAAATTTAGTATTATAATTGCAAAACCCCTTACGGCCTTATAGAACAAATAAGGGGAGACAATACACTGACCACCAGAAGTCCTAAGTTACCAAAAATACTCTAGAACTTGTTTCAGTAAAAATGGCACACATCAGCAAGTTAAAAGCATTTATGTACAAGTAAGACCTGTTACATTGCATTTTTTCAGACTATTTCACTTTTTAATCCCAAACATTAAATGCTTAAAAATATTTCTGCTGAAATAAAAGTGATCTGCAATGTAAATTCTATCCATTAATTCAAGTGTAAGAAAAGGCATTCCAAATGAAATTATGAATAGAGTAAGCAGAAAGAAAAACAGCACTAAAAATTATGAAGCGACGACTTATTACATATTAAACAATAAAAGCTAATTAAAATGCATTTTAAAAGCACTATTACGGCACAGGATTCTATACTTTCAATATCGTGCTCGAACCTAATGGTGTTTTTCTGAACTGGCTATCTTCCACTGCCACCTGTTTTTTGTTCATTACTTGGAACAGGAAAAGCTGTTTTCCTGTTTCCTCTATTCCCAAATAAATCCTTAATTTTGAATTAACAAGTGCTCACATGTGCCCGCACACATGCGCATACTACGGTATCCTAAGGTAACACACACACCTCAGGGAACCAAGTATTCTAAATTGCAGATAAATTCTAAAATTAGCCAAAAGTGGTTATTTAAGAGGATGGGTAACATTTCTAATTAGAGATGTTGAAAGAAAGCATTTTTGTTGCTATGGCAACTTCCCATCTAGCAGTGATGACTCCAGTGTAATTCTAGCCCTGAATCACTGGCCAATTTATCCAGCAGATTTTCTCCTCCTTTCTACCATCAACCATGATCATCCCTGCTTTTCAGTCATGCTCCAGTCATTCAGACAGCACATACCAGAGAGCTGCCAAAACTGTTTCCAGTTCATTACTATTTGAATATTTGGCTACACAGCTGTACCCAGCGACCTCTGCCAGTAGCACTATGGTGCAACCACAAGAGAACTGGCCTCCAGGGCTTGCAGGTAACCAGCCCTTGGATAGGAGGGGGGCATTTGGGGAAAGTGAGTTAAGCCAGCTTAAGCTACACAGCTCAGCAGTCCTAACCACCCCTCTAAAAAGAAAGAAATTCAGACTAACAATTCTGCGTATTTGCTAACAACTTGAAGGTAACATACTTAACTTTCTATGGAGGTACAGTGCTCATTAGTTCAGATTAAAAAGCCAACCAAGCTCAGCTTCTTCCTCCCAGTAACAAACCAAACTACTTCAGAAACCACAACTCTGAGAATAACTGATGGACATTCTGCTACATCAATGAACAATTCAACTTATTAGATACCAGAAGAGTTAAACTACCGGTACATTTTTATAAATTATCTTCCTGTGACTAAAATAGGAAATACGTATTCTTCCCCTCATTCTGGCAAACAGCTCCCTCCTACCTAAATGTTTACATACTCAGACACGTTCAATTTCAAAAGTGCTGATAAATCCCTAAAAATGTGTACAGATTAGTCTGAAAAAATGTCAGATCAAGAATATGTTTCTTCAGATCATAATTAAAACAAGTTTTCGGATGAATTTTTTTTTAAAAAGCTAGAATTCTACATACTTTTATGAAGGTTAAGACAATCAGGACCAATGTGATTCTGACTTAACTTCTGCTTTTAACAACTGAAAAAGCAGTGTTTATGGCCTCAGTTCCCTTGAATAAGCTTAAAATGAATTCAAGATAGTAGAAGGCAGGGAGAAGAAGGTTTCTTGCCTGTCATGACAGTTCAGGATAGATAGTCCTTGCATCCCTTCTTCCCTTGAGTCCTCCTGCATCAAGCAGGATGTGGTACATCTTTTGTCTTAACATGGCTGTTTTGAGTAAAGATGGATGCTTCATCCCCTCAACTCATACACAGGCAAGAAAAGGTCAGAGCACAACACTAAGTTTTCAACCAGGGAAAGAAATATATGAGCAGACCAACCACATCTACAGTT
Source organism: Phalacrocorax carbo (assembly GCF_963921805.1). Lineage (NCBI taxonomy): Eukaryota > Metazoa > Chordata > Aves > Suliformes > Phalacrocoracidae > Phalacrocorax > Phalacrocorax carbo. The sequence continues at coordinate 26,087,941 of NC_087521.1, read as the reverse complement.
ACAGCCAATTTTTCTTTTTACATTAAACTGATCAAACAGCTCACGTGCCAGCTTTTATTTTTGGCCAGCCACCCAAGATGTAAGAGAGAGTACTGGGATCTGGGAGGAGGGTCAACCCTGCATCCCATATATGTCAGCAAGTCTTTCAGAAGACCCTATTCTTCCCTTTCTGATGAATACCAGGTTTTTGGGGAACTAAGTCACCAATTTTACCAAACACGGGCAACCAGAACTCTGTCTGACCTTCCCTTTCAAGGCACGCTCACTTATAGCTGAATCAGACCAAAGCACAAAGTCTTCTGCTCCACAAAATCAAGGCGGCTTCCAAGCCAAGCCTAGAGTACAGTCAACTCTATAACAATGCAGCAAGCTTTCATAATGCTTTCTAATATAAACTGATCAGAGCAGGGTAAGGATTTGAAGATGACAGTAAAATCACCTGGATGCGTCTGTCATTCAAGATTAAAAAACTGGATGGCTTACTAGTGACAAAAATCAGATAATCTCTTAAGCACAAGGCAAAAGAGATTCTCTCTGCCTGAAGAAAACATGGTGCTGAGCAGTATCCTAGATGGTGTTTCTTGACACAGTTCAGTAACACTAATCCACTATTTACTTCCAATGAGTATCACCACTGAATTCAAGGTTATATCAGTGTGTACACCATTCCAGGATGGCAGCAGCAAGCCACGTACCAGCAAGAACCCTAAAAAAAAAAAAACTCTGGATACAAGATCTGGAAAGGTGAACTTTGTACCAATTAACACATAATTAAGACTCCCTGTGAAATGTGGGTGCACAGAGGGGAAAGCACAGAACACTTTTTATGAGAATCATTATTCTGAATCTGAGAACAGAGGGAGAATGCTTGTATTAATGCAGAATTAATCCTTCCTTCTTTTCCTTTTGGTATAGTAAGTAGCCTCCATGGGTTTATTTTTCATTAAGATAAACAGACATCTGATCTACAGCACCCAGAAGAGCTTATTTCTTGCCAAGGCAGCCTCAGAAGGAGCTGTGAAAGCATTCTGGATTGTATTTGAAATATATTTAAAATTAAACTGAAATACAATTTACTGAAACTAGACAAAGAACATGAGAAAACATGAAAGGGACATTTACAACTTCATTTTCAAAACTGTATGAGGGCCCAGTATGTAATCAAAATAATTTGCCTAAGAGGTTGAGGCCCAATACATAATCAATATAATTAGGCTGAGAAGTTGAACTTAATTTAGTCTCTTGATATGAGAACTGAAATCAAAGATCAAGGAGTCAAAATGGGTGGAGAGCAGTTAAGAGCCTTCCATGCTGTTTCTCCCCCTCTGCAGTAACTTCAAAGCACTGTTAAAATCTCTGAACACTGCAGGAATCTTGAACTCTACCACAGGGCGCTCTCCTTTGCAGATCTTCATTTACTGCTCTGTTCTGGGGGTGGGAACAGAGACAGATTGTATCTGGCATATGGCCCAGTAGCCATCAACCTGGTAAATATATCCATAGCATACCTGCAGGAGGTAAGCCAGTGGCATTAGATTAGCAGCTGGGATCAAGGCAAATTGTTCAAGACAGCACGCTATGAGAAGAGCAGTATTTGTCAGCTGATTTCAATGCTGTGTTGTTAACACCACCAGTTCAACATGCCTTCCAACAGGACATCAGAATAAACTCTTGTTGTTATGGTAAAAAAAAGATATGGCTTGTCAGAGGTATCCAGAGAGCCTGAAGTAATTCTAGTTCATGCAAGTAGTACCCAATCATTGGTAAGGAGTTTGTTACGGAGCAACTAGCTACCATCTTTAACATCAAGATTTTCAATCAGCAGACACTCAGGGCAAACTATACAAAGCTTGATACAGATTCTTAATCATCTGGACACACAGAAGGGGCACAGATCCATAACCAACCCAGTTAAAAAAAAGCAGGGAAAGAACATGCTTGCTGGGTACCATTTTGGATGGCAAACAGTTCTGAGGTTTTCGCTTTGCTGAAGATTCTTGCTACTATGTCATTACTATTCACTAGTTTCACTGCCACAAGATTGTTTGGACAGACAATTTAGGAAAGAGCCTCTGGAGATGCAGCTTATAATGCTGAAGGCTTTGGTTGGTTTCACACAGACCGTAATTTAGATTTCTATTGTTTTTCCTCAACAATCCAGAATGATACCTGGATTGGCCTGCTGGAATGACCTTTGTAGCTGCCTTTCTAGCAAGCATGTTTATTTTAATTAAAGATTCTCTCAGTGGCTGAGATCCACTGTATAGTACAGTGGTAGTCTCTGTGTAACTTATTATGGTTTTCTTTGGTAAGATAGCAAGAACTGCCTCCTAAAGCTTTGAGTATCCATGTTATTATAATAATAAAAAAAGATTAACTTTTCAGCTGGGCAGTGATGACAGTTTATATATTTTAGCAAACTGTAATCAGAACTCACCAATTCACATTGTGGTACTTGTTTAGCAACTGTGATTTTGCGTTTACGTATAGCAATGCTACTGCTGTCTATTCTTGATGTCTGACTATGGAGTTCATTAGTGCTTTGTCAGAGACAACACAGAGTTTGTTGAATTGCATCAGTGACTGGGAAGTTCCCTAACAAGCAGTGAAGGTCATGTGATCCTCTTCATTGTGGAGGGGTACCCACGGTAAGTTTTACAGCCACACACCATTTTAGAAGACTGATCTACAACTTGCTGAAGTTCTTCCACCCTTCTTGCTGGGATTTATTTTTCATGACACAAAGCACTGCCTGTATTTCCTGTTAGCTGCTTACACACAGGGCTCAAATTTTATCTTCTGAAGAATTGTATCATCACAGCTTTGTGCAACGCACCGGACTTGCAACACATCAAACCAATCCTGAGAATTGCCAAAGATGTCTCAGCGCAGTGTAATTCATCCTTGACATTCTTGCACTGTAATTTTATATTCATAGTTAAAGATCAGCAGCATAAGGCGTGGTTTCCATTTGCTCCTTATAAACTTAGTTTTGTTTTAACTAGTTTACCCCAGGAACAAACGGACATTTGACTGCTTTCAGTCAGAGATCAGATCTGCAGCCTGAGGTTGTAGAGTACTGCCAAAGATGACAGGGTGCCCAGGCTCAGACTGTAAGCGGACTCGTGCTGCTTTGAGTTTGCTAAAACATCACCATCAGTGAGCGCCTGGTACTTCACAAACACACACAGCAAAACAACATTTGTTTCTTAATGCATCTTCTATAATGAAACTTCAAAGAAACAAATACCCCCAGAAAAGTAAAATTTGTTACCTGCAACCATCAGTTAGCTAATTAAATATTATTAAAACCAGATAATGCCCTAAGTATTATTTTGAAACATTTATATAAAACAGAGCTGAAGAATCTGAATAAATTACAGCCTGGCTTAAATTACTTTAGTTCTTTATTTTATTTATTGTACTTTCTCTCTAATCATCCTGAACCTCCCTTTTACTTTCAAAAAAACAACAAAAATACCATTGTGCTTTTTTTTAATATATATACACACACATATATATGTAAGATTCCCACATTTGAAGTTACACACACAAAAATAAACTCATCTCATTTGCTTTAAGCCCCAACTCCTACACTCTGCTGTAGATTTTAATTAAAGCTACTGCTACTGATGAGCAACGGCTACTGTACATGTGGCTTTACCGATGACGTCTGTACTCTTGTGCTCCCTGATCCATTCATAATGGCTTCTCACTTCACATACTCATATAGAAACCTATTTTGCTTCGCCCCCTGCCCCCAATTTGGTATTTGCATTAGATACTATATAAAAGAGTTAGTCTGTTACAAGGTTCCTGAGCATTTTAGTATTATAACAATAACCGGACCCACTTTCTAAAGAACTGTTACACCAAATCATTTAATCTTTGGCTCTCATCATGCTTTTATTTTACATGTCACTAGAAAAGTTTACTTTTCAGTACTCCAGGCTGCTAAACTGAGCAGTGATGAGGAAGCATAATGAATTATAGTCACTACAGAGGTGTAGCGAGTGATAATTTTGGCAGTCATCTTCTAAGAATTATATTCAGGAACAGAGCAGGATTATTTTCCTAGAATTTTGGGTTTTTTTAATTGGCCCTGTAAGCCTGTTGGAAGAAGATGACAAAACACACAAAAAAAATCAAAGCCTGCCATCCCACTTATAGATTTACAAATTTATTCTGACTTCAAATGAAATTGAGGGAAAAACACCATACACAATTTAATGTTTAAAAAGTCAGTGAACATATGGATGGATTCAACAGCTACCTGGTTTTTCTTACTATTTGTATTCTCTATGGAATAGCTATATTAATAATTCTGTGTTATACACATGCATTAATGAACACCTCTCAAAGTTTAAGGAGCAGTCTTATGAAAAAAACTTAAGATAAGCAATTTGAAACAAAGGATGAAAAGGATGTTTTCAGTTTACAAACTATCAATATGCATATTTCTGAAGACCGCTTTGCTCCTTTTGATTAGAACAGCCTTTGCCTTCATTGCTGTGTTTCCATTTAGGAAGGATTCAGAGAGTTTAAATGCATGATTAGGAAGTAGAGGATAGCAAGTACTAAAACAAACCACAAACCAAAGACCTCACACATCATATGTTACACAAGTAGTTGTCAGCCTTGTGTAAGAACTAGAAGGAGACAGGATCCTGTTTTCAGAAGCCTCTCCTTTTAGGTAACAAAATACTCATATACAGTAGGGTTTGGTATATGCTTTAATCAATTAATTTTAAAAGCATAATATTAAAGTTACATAACATGCATGGTTGAGGTACCCTCTTTCATTAATCAGTATTAAGATATATTTGCACTGGATGCAGAAGGAAATTCCAACTCCCAAAAACAAAAATGCAAGATGTCAATAAAAACTGGAAATAGGAAATTACAGAAGTTAAAAACAAATAAAAAATTGCATTGCTTCCTTAAGAGTAACACAAAGTGCATCCTTCTAGTCAGCAAATAGCACCTCATTTAGCACTAAGGGTGTAGTCACTTGCTACACCTAAGTATTTTTTAATAGTTATATCAACCCATTAAAAAATTCCCTCTAGGAAAGAAAATCAGAACCGCAAGCCATGAACAAAAATTAGTTTTAACATTAATTTTTTTAAAGAAGTTGGCACACCAGTTTGAAGACAAAAACAGCAACAAAAAAGCCCACAGACTTCACTTACATAGCTGATACAAGACAAAATCCATCCTGATTTTATATGCAGTTTTGGTTTAAAGTCCTGTTTTGCTAATGATAGAAGTAAAACCCCGAGCCAAGAGCCCTAGAAAGCTTCAGAAAACAGAAGGCCTAGCACTGTCCATTTATAGTCACTCTGCAATTCAAACCTGAGAGGACTAGCTGTTCAGAATTTCAATTTTACTCATATTATGAAATATCTGCCTTCTTCCAAATGAAAGATGACCAATTTCCAAAAAAATAAAAAAATATCTACTGCATGAGACTGACTCATGGGAACACTGGCTACTCCGCCTATCAGTCCAGCTGGGACGTATTACTGACTACACACCAAAGAAACAGCTAGGTTTGTTATGAGCTGTTTTATGTTATAAATAAATTAATACTTAACTTCAGGCATTTAATTAAAAAAGATAAATGCAATTTATGCTACATAGATATTTACAAAATATCTATATTTTCTATGAAGAACAACAAATACAGAAGAATCTTTATAACTCAAAGATGCTGAAATCAATGAAACCAAAAATGCCATTCCACAAAGTGAGAGTTTGCCCATCTAACAATAATAATGTAAGAGAGCTTAAATGACAGCTGCTTTATGTAAGCGACATTAAATATATATATGCACACACCAAATCACATACAAATACAAGTCAGCATACTAAACAATTAGAACAGGATCATCTCAGCGGATTGCAAGAAAGTTCTGTGGCAAGAAAATATTTCCAGAAATTATTTAGCAGCAGTCCTAGTCCTAATACATGTGAACAAAGCAGGGAAGACAACCCCAGAACTTTTAGAAAGGTATTCTCCCCTCCACCCAAACCTCATGATCCTCTGCAGTAGTCCCTAATGAGTTGCCTAATAAGTACTTGACTGTGCTAAGACTTTCAAGTATGATTTTAAAAATTCTGAAGTAGAAAAATCTAGTCACAAGCTAGACACTGTATAACAGTCTCAATACACCATCTTCAAGTTCAGATCAGGTTTGTTTCTTAGGGTTACTAATAACTAGGACAGCACCTTAAATAGCATCACAAACAGGAAACATGAGAAAAATAAGCAACAGTATATAGAAAACACACAGCTTTCTAAATAACTTGCTGCTACTGATCACAGGAACCTGTTAATGCAAAAAATGCTGGATTTATTTGTTTTGTCTCTTTTTAGTTTTCCTTCTAACATACTTCTACATGTAGAAGGATACTTCTACACGTGATATATGCTAAGAAACCCACATAAAACCATCAATGCTACTTCTACTCCCTGTCCCTTTCAAAATTTATTATTTTTAAGGTAAGTGGCAATCACATGTGCCCATATAATCAGTAATCAGTGGAAGTAGTAATAAGAATACCGATAGTCTTTCCCCACTGTGTGCTGGCTAATATAGGAAAGGTGATCACAAGAGACCAGAGAGCCACCTCTCAGGGTTCTTTCAGACAGATGAAAATCCTTACTTTTGCTGATGTATTTTAAAGACAGCCCATTAACGAGAGATTCCTGTAATTTCATTACCATTCCCCAAAAATATTACCACTATGTTGAATAGCTTAAGAAATTATTTTTTAGATTAAAGTCTCTACAAAGCAGGGAAGAAAAACATCTGAAACAAAGACTGACAAATTTTCTGCACTGGGAAGCTATCACCAGTGTTTAATAAACCTACTGAAAAGTGATGGCTGAGACACAGTGGCAGGACAGAAGCATGGATCAGTACTTAAGAAACCTTTTATTTTTTAAATTGGTTTCAACAGTGATTATAGCCTGACGTTAGCAACACATGCTGTCAATAAATCAAGCAATTTCTTGCATAGCAAGAAAACTGGCTAATGCAGTTTGTATTTTATGACATTTTGATTTGTCTGTATTTAATAAAAACACCTTTAAAGTAGAAAGAACCAACCAGAGCAGCACATGGAAATGAGATAATTCACACAAACACACACTCTTCAAACCACATTCATCTTCCGTTTGCTGTTATGCATGACAGGAGAACTTGAAGAAAGAGTTATGATTTCTGTCTCATTTGTTGGAAGTGACACATTACTTTCTTAAACAACAAAAGTAGTCTTTCCCTTCTGCATACTACTCAGCACCTAGATTCAAAACCAATACAATTTTAAATTTAGAAGTTTCATGTCTTCTTAAACCAGTCCAGCTAGACTTGGAAGATGCTATCACTCCTGGACACCTACTACTGCCTTGGGTGGAAGGTTACCAGCTACTTCTGACCCTTCCATCCCCAGGTGAGCCACAACAGTGAATTGCCCAAGTGCTCCTAGACCACTGCAGTGATTGGTGAAGAGTGCAAGTTTTAGCACATGCATTCCCACTGGCAAACAGACCAAAATAACAGCCTACAGGGTTGAAATTTTAACTTCCTTCCCCTGCGGTTGTATTTGAAAACTACTGTTGAAGTACTGCAAGAAACACTGGAATTATTAGAAGCGTTAGGGTTTGCTAGAGATGGAAAAAGGTAACGTTTCTCAACAATCATTAACTATGACCAAGCCACCCCTCTCTAAAGAAATTAGACTGATTGTAAGTTACTACTGCCTTGACTCAAAAGGAGACCTCCACACCCCTGTGACAAAACAGAGCTCTACAACAAAGCTTATCCATGAGGCAAGTAACTTCCGCAAAGGCCAGTTAGGTCACAGGGAATATGTCCACAAGTTACTAAGCACTGGCATAGCCAAGCCCCACACCCAGGCATTTTTTTTTTTGTTACTTGTTTGTGTTCTGAGTATGAGCACTGGTAAACAAACCCCTCAAGTATTTTACCAGAGTAGAGACACTGCTCCCACACAGAGGAAAACCAATACACAACAGATTAAGTCTTTGTGCACAACCTGAAAACACTAATATCCTAGACTAATTACTGAAATAAGATGTTAAACAAATAGATTTGATTGTTCTGGCAACTATTTAGCCTAATTCTTTAATGTTTACTAGCAGGTTACAAACTAAAGTTAGATGGGAGCTTACTCATTAGCTCTTTTCTTAAGTGTTCAGAGAGTGAACAATACATGAAACTGGAATAATTGCATTAGGGCATATAACAACAAGGTGTCCTCACCTCATGCATACTGTGCATTTCTGGTACCTCCCTCACAAAAAGGAGGGCAGAACACAGAAACAGAGAAGGACAGTCAAAGTAATGGAAGCCCTTCCAGCTAGGGGAGATTAAGCAAGTCTTGGGGGGGGGGGGGGGGGGGGGAGTACAGATGACAATATAAAAAGACAATTAAATCATTAATAATATGAAAACAATTTTACACAATACTTCAGCTATGCAACCTTCTAAGCCACATATTGGCTTGAAGAAAAGCATACCAGGATGGAAGACCATACATCTACTTTGTTTCTGAATCTTTCTTCCTACGTGTCAGCTACTAACCACACAACAAATACAAAGCAACACAGACCTCTCTCCTTACATAGCATGGCTCTTTCCATATTACATCAAGGAACCAAGGCACAGGTAATGCAAGAAGAATCATGCTGCAGTCTTTCCCCTAAACATCTGTTGGGTGGGAATGCTGGAGACAGGAAAATAGGCAAGATGGACCTTGCTTTCAAAGAACTACAATGGGATTTCTTTGAGATTTAAAGGAAGAGGACTTCAGTAGGTCACCTGTGTGCTGCAGCTACTATTTAGTACTTCTCCAAGTACTACATGCTTATGGGCTATTGCTGAAATTCCCAAACTGAGCCAAACATCAGCTTAATCCACTTTCACCCCCTTTTAGCATGGGCATCCTGACCCGGCATACCAGGTATCATTTCAATCTCTTTTCAAACTTGCTGTACAGCCTCAGTCAACTGAAATCTGGTTTCTGTGACTGCAAGACAGGGAAAACACTTGTTCATTTTTGTAAATATTAAGATCTGTTGTACTTTTTTATCTACAGGAGTCCAAAGCATCATGAATTTAGTTAAGTGCTATAAAAATGTCTATAAATAAAGTATTTGTGGGATGCTGCTGCTTGTGCTGTCCCTGTTCTTTGAATAGCAGACAGTTTCTAGTCTTTACAGTCTGTCATTTGCATTAAATGCATATGCATTAAATGCATTCTGAGAAAAAAAGATAATGAAATAAACCAGCATATTTCCAAATCTACTGATAGCCTAGGAGATTTTTTTAAAAGCCATATTAAAACACACGTACAAGGGAATTGAAGACAATCTCCTTTAAAGAAAAAAACCAAACAAACCCTAAAAATGTATTAATGTGTTCCAGAATATTTCTATATTTACTAATCTTCACTATGTTAACAAATAGCCTTACTGCTCATATAAACACCAGCTAACATACATCATGATTACAGCCAGCCACATTAGAATGCTAAGTCTACATTACTATTTGGGTGCAATTATTCTATTAATTAAGTTAATGAGTCAAGCACTGAGGTGTTCAAAATTGTATGGAGACTAAATAATGCCCACCGGGAATGGCAATCCTAGTGTAAGTGCCAGTCACATTCCCAGTCCCTTTCTCATTCTGCCTCTACTCACATATAATTATCACAGGTAACATATGTAAACTGTACATTTCATTCGGAATTCAACCTGAAAGGACAACTGAAAAAGGAAAACGCATGAACACTACAACATATTCTCCTGTTGAGATTCATATCTCTCACATTTTAAGTTAAAAAAAGCTAGACCTGCAAACACAGGAAGGAATTACAAAGAAAACTGCATATATGTTTTCAGTTAACATTTAAAGCTCTCCACTAATTAACTACAGGAGCTTTACACTCTACCTTGAAGTACAAAGAAGGAATAAGAAAATCAGTTTTGCTCTCAGCAGCTTGTAATTCAGAAGCTTGAGAAAACCAGTCAACAAATGTACAGCAAAGATGCTGATAATGACGAGCCCTACAACTGCACAGGAACTAAAATTACAGCCAATAAGTAATACTCCATTTAATGTCACAGCAATATACTGTAAGGAGAGGACACATCACAATAAAGTGCATCTACTTACACCACTATAAACTTCTACATTGATACACTTCTTACCTCTTTTTAAGAGCTTTCCTAGTAGCTAAGATCCCTGGTGGTAGCTAGGTTCCCTCCACCAACACTCAATCACTCCTATCTGAATTTGCCAAACTAAACTTTTATTTTTCTTATTAATTTGACAGTAGCATGCACCTTTCTGCATAACAAACATATGAAAACTCACTGGAGTGCATCAGGAAGAGTATACTAAATATTCCCACCCACCTATCTCCAACAGTCATTTCAGGGAGGGAAAAACAGTAAAGCTGGATGGGCATTTTGTTCTCAAACATTATCTTTCAGTATCAAGACCTGTAATTTAGAGGCTGAAATACATAAGCTTTTCTGTGTGGCATTTTACATTCAGTCTGGTATGAACATTTTAAAGGAAATTTCATAATCCACCTAAACAGTGGATTTTCAGATGAAGCAAATGTATTCATTCTGAGTTTCTGGATTAATGTGGGGAAGGGAGTGAATAATGATTTAATTGACCCCTTTCAAGTCACTGCACCTTGCTGGTGGGCAAAACAGAGAGCAATGCAGAAGGAAAAAAGAATTAGAATCAACAACAGAATAATCAGTCAAAAGTGGAACACTCCATTGCAGACCTATAAAAAGAAATCACACGACAAAACAACTGGCAGCCTTTGATTAAGCCTAAGGTCTCCTGACAATATAACAGACTACTGACACTTAACTGACATGCCAACATTGGCAGTTTGAGAGAAGAGAGCTCTGGGAATTACAGAGAACGATAAAAATTGCAGTGAGAAACTAGAAGACAGGTCCAAACCCTTACAATAAGACTAGAAAATAAAATGCCTCATAACCAAAAAGGAAATAGATGAATATTTAAGACTGTAGCAAGCAAGTACATATTTATTTACTCCAAATAAAATTAACTTCCTCAAAAGCATCTTAAGTTGTAAAAACACTTTTTGTCAAATACCAGGGCAGCAGTTCCATGACCACCTGTCATGTAAAATTATAACCATCTAGAAAGACTTAAAACACTTCAAAAGTCATGACAAATTTGCCTGAAAAAAACCCTACATAGTTCAGTAATACTTACCTCATGTTCTTGGTTATCTTGTCCATCTTTGCCGCTTTTTCCACTCTTGGCTGATTTTGCAGGTTCCTTCAAAAAAAAGTTTGCAGTCTGAGTTACTTTGAAAGGGAGATCTAGATAGATTTTCAAGTCAAGAAATTAAGGGTTTTTTTAGACACTCACTAAAAGTATTAAAACTGATGGGACAAAATTGGTATTTATATTGGAAGTTGTTAATTCTGTAATATCAGTCTCTACAAAGCTGCTTTAAACACTTTTCATCTGCAAAAGGATTTAAAAATTTTATTTATGCCTCAAAGTTTACCCATAATATATATATAAATATAAGCTTTCATATAGGTAAACAGGCAGGGACAAAGAATGCAAGTGATTCGAACCATGTCTAAGAACTTGCCCTTATTGTCTTTGGTTTTTAGCTTCAGAAATATTTATATTTAGTTTAGCTTCGAAACTAGCGTCAGTGCAATATCCATTTTACACTTGATTATTTTGTTTGTTCTAGGGGCTAGAATATTTAGTACTACAAGTAGGTCCACAATTCAAATTTCTCCCTCCCAGCATCGTACTTAACTTATGCCCTTCACCCATCTTTGAGATTTGCTATTCTCAGAAAACTATCAGAGAGTTTAAATACTTTTAATATCAAATGTGGCAAAGATATTGGGGAAAAAAAAATTAAACAAACCCCCACAAACCACAACACCCAGCCTCCCAACATCTAATTTTAACATGATTTTGAAAAACTGAAAGACAAGAAGTCAGCCAAACAGAACAGATCTGGGAGGACAGCAGCTGGATGAGGCTGTCTCTGACTTCCACTCATATGGCTAATTGCCTATCATATAAAATAAAGTGCCATCCGGTTAACTTTCTGTTGGATTGTTAAGTTTTCTGCGAACATTACTCGTGCAAGCCCCTTTCGTGCCTGCCAAACAAATCACCCCCGGGAGCACTGGGGAAACTGCGGCAAACTGGGGCCAAAGCTCGACCCTCTCCCATTGTCAGGAAAAGGAGGTAAAAAGATTTCGCGTGGCGATTAGTGCTCCTTGAGTGCTTACGGCCATCCCCCAAGCACAACTCAGCTGCAGCCGTGAAACTTCCCGGGACGGAGCAAGCAGCTGTGGGGCAGAAACACCTCACCCGCCCCAAGCCCTGCCGCCGTGAAACACACCCCTCCCTCCCCACCCTTCCCCGACACAGCCGGGCCAGCCCCGATGTAAGACACCCCCCCGGCTCACCCTTCCGCCAGGCACGGCGGAGGACGCGTTTCCCCTCCCCTCCCTCCAGCACTCCCCCGCACGCCAGAACCGCGGCCTCCCGCCCCCGGCGCCCTCCCCGCGGCTGCCCCCAACTCCTCCGCGCCCCCGCTCCGGCGGGGCGGGCCCCAGGGGCCCGGCGGGACGGCAACGGGGTCGCCCCCCACAGCGCTCCTCGGCTTAGGCCCCGCCGGAGCTGCCCCCTTCCCGGCGCCCGGAGGAACGTGGGGGGTCCCGGCGTACAGCAGGGAGGGGAGGGAAAGGGGCCGCCCCCCGCCCTGCCCACCCCCAGCGCCGGGGAGCGCCCCGCCAGCCCCCGCGGCGCAGGGCACTGCTCTCCGCTGCCGCCGCCCCCGACACCCTGCCGTGCTCTGCCCCAGGCCACTCCTCCCCGCGGGGCCTGCGCCCCACAGCCTCCCCGCGCGGCCCGGGCGCACTCGCCACCCCACCGACTCACTTTCTCCTTCTTGTTTTTATTCGGCATGGCCGCCCCACGCCCCGCGGCCGGAGAGGCGCAGCCCCCGGCGGCCCGGCCCCGCTCCGCGCCCGCCCCGCGCTGCCGCCGCCGCCGCTGCCGCTCCCCCCGTTCTCGGCGACGGCAGCGGCCTCGGCTGGGCTCGGCTCCGCTCGGCTAGACTCGGCTCAGCCCACCCTCCTCCGCCCGCCGGCAGCGGGCCGCTGCCGCCTCCCTATTGGCTGTTTCCGTCACGTGAGCCTCAGCGTCCGTAGCGTCACCTCGTAGGCGGGGCTGGCGGAGGCTTCCCGCCCCTCACGCCCCCGAGCGGCGGCGGCGGCGGGGGTGCCGGGCCCGGGGCTCCCTCTGTTCGGCCCGGGCTGTGGGGCGGGTACCCTGCCTCCAGCCACGCCTCGGGGCGGGGCACCGCGGGCTGCGCGGTTCCGCCCCCTCGCCCCGATCCCGTCCCCTCTCTGAGGGGAAGCAGGGAGGCGGGCTGTGGTGTCTGCAGCGCCCCGGGCTCCCGGCGGGCTCTATCTCGGCCGGTGGTGCCCCGTGGGACGTGAGAGGTCCCTGCAGCCCCCCCGAGCCCGAGTTGCCCACCGGAGCCCGTGCCTGAGTGAGGGGTCTGGGCTCCGCCGTGGGGAACGCAGGGGAAGCGGGACGGCCGTGCGGGTCTGGCTGCCGGGCACTGGGGAGCGGCAAATGTATGAGGAAGGGAAACACCCCCCCCCCCCAATATAGGGCACACCTGCAGCGTGCTGGCCCTCTCATAGACATCCAGTGCGGCCATCACCAGTGTGAGGACTTCAATATATGCTCGCAGTATATGGATAAGGAAAAGGTGAGCTTTGCATAGTTGCAGCCTGATTTTATAGTAGTTACCTTTATCCCTTGATTGTTTTTAAAAGCCTGGGTGTAGATGTGTTTGTTTTCACGAAGCCCACCTATACCAGAGATCTTTTTTTTTCAAACAAATTGCTCTTTAATCTTCAAAAGCCAGAATGCAAACATCAGAACAATCTTCTTAGAAGAAGAAAGGTGCATATACTTCATCTGGAAAATTTACAAACTGTATTTATCACAGATTAAGCCTCGAATTACTGTTAGCTGAGGAAAAAGCACTGGGAATATTAATACTCATAATAATGCCAAGATGTAAAGCATGTAAAATTTAGGTTGGACATGCTTACTAAATGCCAATTGTGCTGCGCTACTAAAGGATAGAAAAATTGCAGCCTAATAAATAGCAGCATAAAAGTAAAATTGATCTTCCTTACCCAGCCTGCGAGTATCAAAGCCAGCATGAGCAAGCAGCTGTGCTCTCATTTTTAGGAACTGGGATTTCTAATAACCGCTTGTGTCTGATGTGATGATATCTAGCATCAGCTTGCATCCATTATGTTTGAACACTTGGCTTTTGCTGTGGTGAAAGGCCAAAGAAACTTTCCCTTTTCCAAGCACTGCAAAGAAGTCTACTGACTATGGAGAGCTGCTTCCTCTTGCTTCTGTCCCCTTCCTTTCCTGCTTCTTAAGTGCTAGAAAACAAATTATGTCTGCCTCTTATCCTTTCCCTAATCTCTGGTTTGAGGATTTAGAAATGAGGCGCAGTTATCACTCTTGTGCTTCTGTTAAGAGCCAGTCATGAATGAGTTACTACTAATAAATAAGACTTCTGACCAACAGAACATGGATTTTAAACATACTGTGAGACAGTGAGAGAAAGCAATCTGCCTCCATCTGTAGTCTGGAGTTTGATCAGTGTACAAAAGGGTTTGTACAGCTGACAATAAACTCAAGAGCTTCCAGTTCTTTGTTAGATTTCAGTTCCACAGAAGCTTAAACTACTCTGGATTCCCAGCTGTTGTGCTCCTGTCTCCCTCCTCTGCATTGATGCAGAGGACTGTGCAGCTCCTTAAACCAGTTCATAGAATTGATCAGGTTGAAAACTCTCCCCTCAGAGTGATGTGGTGTTTCAGGTTTTTTGCCCTGAACTGGCACACCACCACCTGCTTCTGTAAACACTATCACGGCCGAAGGAAGGGGGTGGAAATACGTGGCGGGGGCGGGATGTGACCTCAGCAGCCTAGATTTAGATCAGTTTAAGCAGCTTAATGAGTTTCTCATTGGCTGTTGGCCTCCTTTGTGCTTGCTAGTGCTCATAGTTTTTCCAAATAATGGAAAAACTCCGTCAGATCATTGTTACCCAAGTACTTCAGAATAGTAGCAGCATGTCTGACCTTATTTTGCTGTTAGCTGGGAAACCTTGAATCAGTATGTAAGACTGAATACAGGTTCAAAAGATGGCACTGACTCAGTTAACGTTTAGGAGGTTTCCTTTGTGACCACAGATGTAGAAACTCTTGTGAAAACTTGACTCCCCCTCAACTCACTTGCTGGGGAAAGAGTCTCATTCACCAGTAACAGAAAGCAATTGTGTTTTTCAAGGCCTTCTGTATTATGTGAAATAAGCAGTGGGTGGAGGTGGTTTACAAGAAAAATAGTTCCATCTGTATGCTCTAGTGTCTTCATAAAATATGCGAATAAGACAAGTGACTTATATTTTCATGCAGCGCTAAAATGAAATCTTATTTTTACTACAGTGTTACATCACTGTGGGCCTAATTATTCTGCTAGAGTAGGATTAACTATGTAAATAAGATGATGTAATATGAGTGTGAAAATGACTCTATTTGCATTAAGTTCTGACCATGTTTCATGCAAACTAGATGTTTTCAAAAACCAGAACAGATTCAGTCTGATTAGGTTATACATGTAATTAAAATAGCAAAACCTAATGCATGTAGCATAGCTACCAATTTGCATTTTTTACTGTATTGATTAAATGTCTAACCTTGCAAAAGTTAAATCACCAAATAATTTTGTGTCTTGTGTAAAACACCTGGATAATATTTAATAGCTTGAAACTGGGCCAACAGTCCAGCATGCCAATGAAAGGGGAGTATTTACACAGTCAGTCCCTTCCAACTGTATTGCATATTCTGGGCATTTTTATTCAACAGGAGTTGAGTAGTCATGCTCTGGCTTGAGTTTATTGAACAGATCACTGTCACTGTGATAGGAATAATATCTCCCATCTCCAGTTGCATGATTTTACTGCTTTCCATGCATTCATTCCAGTTTAATTGGGTGGTGTTCCAGTTCAACTTGCTAAAATGGCAGAAAACTAACTGAGCAGGGAAGATGGGAGACAGAGACCTTTTGCCAGCAAGCTGTTAATTCGGCTCAGCTGAAACTATGCAACTGCACTTGTGGACAAGGCTTGAGAAGCCAGTGAACTGTCATCATTCTACATAATTGTCAAACATTGGCAGGCTATTTCTCAAAACACTTCTTTATTGACTGAAGCAGATCTCTTCTGTTTTCTGGCACTCTGTGTCAAATGTAAAGAGAGAACTGAAAACTGGAGCACATCTGCAGTAAAGAGGCTGGAATAGATGAGTTGAAATGTAAACAATTTTTCCATGCTTGTGCAGGCCAAACAACTAGTTAAGGTAACTTTCCTGTCAGGAGTAGTGAAACTGCCCAATTATGTCTGAAAGAACTAATGGTGGGAATAAACTACTTCATCAGCACCTGCAATAGACTCTGTTTCCATGAAACCTAGCACCAAAAGCTGCAAAACTAATATATTCAACTTCACAAAAAAGCTTAAACATCTTTCAGAAACCTCCACTAGCACAGATTTACTCTGCCTACCCTGAACTACATTAAGTAATTCTTGGGCTGTTCTCTGTCAAAATTCTAAGGCTTTAATTCTCCTCAATTCTTTCAATGTCCATTAGTGTTGGATGCCCTGCTGTCATGATCTCCTGTGTTGTAAAGGTTGCAAAATAATTTATTCAAAGCTGTATAAAAAAGTCAGACTCTTCTAAGGCAATGAGTAACAGATCAAATTTTAGAACTTCATGCATGTAAACTACATATTTCAGCCCTGTGTGTGACCACATAGTTACAAATGGCAATTATTGGTATCATTTAACACAGAACCAGCAGTGCACATTCAGAACCATAATTAATTGTATGTACATGTGGTGTCAGTATTGGATACCTTCTAGCTGTAATATTATGCCATATTTTTGTAAAATTTGGACTGGTAAAAAATGAAAAAAATGCTCATGTATGATTAAGTATACTATCTAAATCTCAGCTTTAAGAATTTTCAGTGACTATGTGGAAGCATTGCATTGACATACAGATTTCTTTGATTTTTTTTCTGTTCTTAAACCTTTTCATTCTCTTTCTTGCCTCTTAAGCTTAAAAAATTGATAAGATTTCATGTTGAATGTAGTGAATAACATCAGTTATTTAGGCAATTTAGCATTATAGAAAATGTTTGCTAGGAGATTTTTCACTTTTGTTAAAAATTCAGGACTCTCCTTCATATAAGAAGTGAAAGCTTATGTTAAACCCACTTGCTTATATTAAGTCATAACATGCTTAACATGCTTGCTCATGTTAAGTCAGCTTGCTTATGACTCCTCTTGGCGAGCAGCAAGAGTGAGGCTGCCCCATGAGAGAGGAAGAGCTGGGAGCAGAGTGTGGCTACAGCAGAGGCAGGACCTCACTGACCAGGGTACCATCCCAGTGGAGTCAGGATGGCGATAGTCATCAGTCTGAGACAAGGCATGGTAACCAGTCAGGGGTCCATCCAACAAGTCCACTCAGGAACAACAGGAGACAGGGCCAAAGACCAGAATGGAGGCAAAACTACCTATAATGCAAGTCCAAGCTTACAGGAGACAAACCCAGAGAGAGGACTACTTATAACATAGGTCTAAGGTTCATCCAGGAGACCAGGGCCAGACACAAGACTACCTACAGTGTACACCTGAGGTCCATCTAGGAAGCACAGGCAGTAAGTCATGCTGGAAGGAGGTAGGACTGGATACACTGGATACACATACAACTGTGACAAAGCAGGCCAGGTTTGGGTGCCAGAGCCTAAATGGAGCTCCTGGACCAGTTGGAAATGTTATCACATATGTCTGGTAACTGGCCTGGTATTAGACGTTTTCAGTAGCTATTGTCCGTATTCATTAACACATTGATTCTGGATTTCTGTTTGGGGCAACTTAATTTTAAAATGAACATGAAAAACGTAAATAATGAGCATGGAGAATTCATGCAGTATGTTACTGAGGCACTGTTCTAGTTTTGGCAGGGATAGAGTTAAATTTCTTCATAGAAGCTAGTATGGAGCTGTGTTTTGTCTGTGTGATGAAAACAGCATTAATAATGTAAGGATATTTTCGTTACTGCTGAGCAGTGCTTACGCAGAGCCAAGGCCTTTCCTGCCCCTCACTCCACCCCACCAGCGAGTGGCTGGGGGTGCACAAGGGGTTGGGAGGGGACACAGCTGGGACACCTAATGCCAACTGACCCAAGGGATATTCCATACCATATGGTGTCATGCTCAGCATATAAAGCTGGATGGAGGGCTGGGGAGGTTAGCTGGGCTGCCATTGCTCAGGAACTGGCTGGGCATCACTTGGCTGGTGGTGAGCAATTGTTTGCGGGTTTTTTGCATCACTTGTTTTAAAAACCTTCCTTTCTTTCTCTCTTTCTCTCTTTCTCTCTTTCTCCTCTTTCTCTCTCTTTCTCTCTTTCTCTCTTTCTCTCTTTCTCTCTTTCTCTCTTTCTCTCTCTTCTCTTTCTCTCTCTCTCTTTCTCTCTCTCTCTTCTTTCTCTCTCTCTCTCTCTCTTTCTCTCTCTCTCTTTCTCTCTCTCTCTTTCTCTCTCTCTCTTTCTCTCTCTCTCTTTCTCTCTCTCTCTTTCTCTCTCTTCTCTCTTTCTCTCTTTCTCTCTCTCTCTCTTTCTCTCTCTCTCTCTTTCTCTCTCTCTCTTTCTCTCTCTCTCTTTCTCTTTCTCTCTTTCTCTCTCTCTTTCTTTCTCTCTCTCTCTCTTTCTCTCTTTTTCTCTCTTTCTCTCTTTTTCTCTCTTTCTCTCTTTCTCTCTCTTTCTCTCTCTTTCATTAAACCGTCTTTATGTCAACCTATCAAATTTCACACTTTTACCCTTCCAATTCTCTCCCCCATCCCACTGGGGGTAAGTAAGCGAGCGAGCAGCTGTGTGGTGCTTAGCTGTCTACTGGGGTTAAACCTCAACAGGCATCATTACTGAGACTTGGTAATGTTCTGGACAAATAATATATAACAAAAATATCTAATAATATCTAATGATAGTTAAAACATTTTATCTGTTTGTGGCCACAGTTTGCACGGTGGTTATTAAGTATTAAAATGACCTACATGTGAGAATTGGGATGATGGTCAAAGTAATAGGCAGCCTGTTAAGCTGGATGAACCATTTGACTTAACCAGAATGCCAATTCGTATGAAAAGTGCTTGCACTTGTGTGCTGGTACACAAATTCCATAGGGATGGGAATTACAAAAACACTAACATTAAAACACTTTGTACAAATTACTTGATGTTCTTCTGCCTCAATGAAGCAAATAAAAAGATCGTAAGAGCAAGACTTTTCTGCATGTCATGTGGTTGAATCTTTCTGGGAAAATAAACTCAAAGAAAGAGATGCAACTCTGCTGGTAACATACATGAAATTAGGATGTCTGCTTTCAGGTTTCTACTGTTTTTTGTGGTTTTATTTTTTGTATTTATGAATTGAGCAATGCTTTAAAATCTGATATTATAATCTGTTTAAAATTTATTGGATGTGCCCAGCATTCAGAGGCTATAAGGGACAAGTTTATTTTTGATAGTTACTTCTTTTTTGTATCCAAATTGAGTATTATTATGCTGTGTTTTGGTGCAAATTTTAAGTCTGTTTATTCCGGGTTTTTGCTGCATTAAGCTAAGTGCAATGTTCCTATTCATGTACTACCATTCCCTCTTCCCACATGATATCAAAGGAAAGATTAATTTTGTATCAGATGAGTGAGACAAGTTATATAAAGGTGACAGCAGCTGAGACTCCTACATTTTCATTTTTATCAGATTTAAGTTGGTATTTATAGAATGAATGAAGAGATCCAATTAATTGTACCGCCTGTTGATGCCGTACAAGATTTTCTCTTTCAACACTTCATACTTTTTTCTGTCTTTTTTAGGATTTGTCATAGCTAATACGGCTATATATTTTTATCTCAGTGTGGGAGGAGTTGAAAGACACACTCCGAAGGCATACTCAGGACTTAACCCTGCAAGTACCGTAAGTTTGTAGATGCGTGAGGGTCTGCTTCCGAGTATGCTCAGAAGTGTCCAACTTCTCCCATGATTTGTATGCGGGATCTGCTTCAGGAGCAATTCCTGCTTCCCCGTCAGAATGTAAGGAATAGCTTCCAGCAACACAGCTTTTGGCTTGCTCCCCCTAGGGCAGGCTGCCTGCACCTAGACTGTGCGGTGTTTGGAGGGATCCTCTAGTCTTCTGCAGGCCTTTCCACAGCCACCTTACAGACACAGGACAACTCTCACTCCTCTGCTGCGCTTGCATCCTGTGATCGTGCCAGTTCTTACTGTGTACCTTAAGGTGGATAAAGTTTAAGTATCATTGCCTGGGGCTACACTGAAATCCCTCAGCTGCCCTACCACACCTCTGTTGGTAGTCAGGGTGATTCCTGCAGTCAAGGTTCCCCTTTGTTCAAGGGCTGCGATAGCCTAGAGGCCTCTGCCACGCTGACCTCCTCTCAGCACCTTGAAGCCTGTCTTTGCATATGAGACATCTGAACATTTTTGGAAGGTTCTTTAATACCCCTTTTTGTTTGCCCAGGATAGAGAAATGCTTGCAGCATGCCCCATATCTGCTACTATAGCATATTACCAGAGAGCCATGTTATGGGGGCATGCCAGGCAAAACGTTTGCATGGATGATGTTGGAGGATCCGACAAAGTGGAGGGAGGCTTCATACTGAAACTGTTTCCTAGAGCTATCAAGCTACTGTAGGCCTCTAGGTTTTGTCTGGGAAGAAGCCTTGTTATAATCAAGCACGCACACAGTGTGAATGCTAATGAAGAGGACTTTGGAGTGAAACAGGTGGTGATTCAAACTGATGGTAGAGGTGCACTCAAAATCTCCTTATTTGGGAGCCTTGGTCTGTAATTCAGCTGTAGATTCTACCGGATGGCAAAACTCCCAAGTCCATCATTCTAGATTCAGTTTTTCAACATAAGATTTATAAGCATTTGTCAACTTTGGCAAACCAGAATATTTTCGCTTAGTCACATTTTAGGAGGTGTCAGCTCCATTTTTACTGAAGGTTTGAAAAAATCAGGTACTCTGAAAGAATTTAGTCTGAGCAATTAAACATTGGCAAAGTTTACAAGCATTTCAAGCTAGAACCTTATAATAGGAAGTGTTAGGCAAACCTGACTACAGATTTCACTTCCATCTGTATTTATATCATGCTGTGTACTGACTGTCTGGTATGCCTGTACAGACTTTGCCCCAAAGTTAATTTTGTCTGTGTCTTCTCTTCAGTATTTATTTTAAAAATTCTGCATAGGTATGAGTGGTATTTACATTTCTATTATAATGTCTTAAGCATGTTAGGATTTCTTTTGAACACCAGGCAGGTGAGTAAAAGTACTGAGAGACAATAAGATGGGAAGATGATTACTAAGAAGTCAAAAAACAAGGCCTTTTACACAGATTTTTGCCTGCATGCCTTCCACAGAAAATGACAGATAACCTTTATATTTGATGCATTCCCTTTGCGAAATTAACTTTTTTTTTTTACTTTATGCTCTTTTTTTTTGCTGTCCACAGTTTTTTCCTGTCCATGAAAATGGCATTTATTGATGTGAGCAGATGTGATCAGTCACAGCTGTTCTTAGAGATGTTCATTTCCACAAAACAGCTCGTGTCTCTAGCATGCTGTGTGTCTCTGCTTTTGCTTTTATTGCTATCCTACATGGTTTTTGCCAACTTTGTCAGAAGAGTCTCTGTTCATACATTTCTTGGTTGTTTAGAGCAGTGTTCCATATACATGCAACATTGAATAATCAATTGTGAGAGCTCTTTTTCCCTGCCTTTTACAGGGGCTGCCAAGATAGTTTTATGGGCAGTCCTTTGCCTATCTTGTCTTTTTTAATTTATAGAATAAATGCCCAGATTACTTCATGGACTCCTTTATTTTTGTTTCACAGAAAGAACTAGCAGGCATTTGAACTAAAGTTAACTGCTTTTCAATATATATTGAAATAGAGAATCCCTGTTATTAGCATATAAAAGAGGCAGATTGGGAGCTGCCTGTCCATAATTCCCATGGCACTTTAAAGCTGCTTTCATATATTAAAGAGGATAATGGTAATAAGGTAAAGAAAGTGTGTAAATAATAACGTATGTAAGATATATGTGAGATATATAAATAAAGGATTCTTTACAGGCATTTATGTAGAAATCCTACTCCTCACCCCAAGTTAATTGGATTTTTGTAGCTTACTTTACTAAGTTGGATTTGAATTTTAGTTCTGCTAAATATGTTAAGGCATTTTAATATTTATCTAAAATGTTAGAAACTAGGTGAACTAATCACTGATCTTTTAAGTTTTTTTTTAAAATTTACTTCTATTATGGAACCAACCAGAGGTTTTAACTCAAGGCTGAAGTATCATGGCAATGTATATGAAATGCTAGTAAGGAAATGTCCTTTTCACGGAAAGGTCTGGTTTTGCTATGTGCTTCCCTAACAGTATGCTTCATTAATAGTATTATTCAATTAAATGCTAAGTTAGCTATACACACAAGTCGTGGGCTTAAAGCCAGAATGAGAGGAAAATATCAAAAGCTGTACAGTTTAAAAAAATCGACCATGTATACATTACTTATGAGATGCAAAAGCTCAATATTCACTCAGATATGTGAGCTAACTGTGCATTTCCAGGCTGCTCAGCTGTATAGGTCCTGTGTCATTTGGTCTGAAAAGGTAAAGTTGATCGTGTATGATGTTGACCATTGTATTCCTGTGCATCTGTTGGCTGCAGAAGCCGGTATACTATACCCAGCTAGCCCAACAGGCTGTTTTAGGCTTGGGTGAACCATGAATATGTATGGTACAGCAGGTATATTCAAGAGCCTCTTAGCCAACTTTTTGATTATTCTGTAAACGTTACAGAGGAAGTGGATTTCTGAGAGGTTCAGTTGCTTTGTGTTTAAAAGGTTTTTTTAAGGTCTAACATTAATTGCTACTGGTAAACACTGATGGCTAACAAAAATATCTTAGAAAAAGCCCAGGGGAATACTCTGTGAGCTCGGCGCAGGGCTGGATTTGGAAGATCTGGATTCTATTCTTAATTTGACCGTTGATTTGCAGTTTGATTTTGGCAAGTTAATTGCTGTGTTTCTGTTTCTGTTTCACATCTTCTACCTCTATTGTCTATCTTCACTGCAGTTTGTTTCTACAGTGCCTAGGATAAGGACAGAGGCAATCTTGCCTGTGATTCTAATCACAGTGATAAATAATATTAAATGCAAAGTAAGTTTCAATCATTCTACTGAAGTATGAATGTCATGGGTTTGTATAGGTGTACAGTGATACAGATTTAAACTACATGTTCGGCCATCTTTAACCTTAAAGGATTGAGTCCTGTCAGAGAGCTGTCATTAGCATCCATCTTCATGTTCTGTACTGAGCTGAGAGAAGTTAGACTTGAAGGTAATGTCCATGGATGTCAAGGAGGTGATATAATTATATTTGTAACAACTCTGACTCAACAACTCTATGACGTACAGCTAAATGTCTGCAGCTCTTTTACACATATAAGTCTCTTTCATGCCTGATACATTGTCAAAAACATTCTCATTAAAAACACTTGCATATGGTACTGACCTTATGTTTGAAAACAACTGATTGATTATGTCTCAGATGGCTGTTGCGATGCTTACCCCAAATATGCCCTGATGGTATTTTTCTTTTCAAAGGAAAAGAGCTTCTACATTATGACCAATTTTGCTGTCAGGTTCCAGGTCATATAGGCAGCCTTTGGGTCTTGTTTGAAACCCTACCAATTTCAGTTGGGTTCCATGAAAACTTAAGTGTGGTTCTGTTCAGTAAACATGAAAAAACTCTATAATAAATTGAAAGCTCATGGAGACCACTGAACGTAGCAAGCTTTATTGAGAACAGTAGCTGCCAGACTTCTCTAGGCTTCCTGCAAAAGGGACTTACAATCACTTGATTTTTATAAATTTTTAATACTTTTTTGACAATACAGCCATTTTGCATCCATACTGTGTGTTTGTATCACTACTGAAAATTCTTGTGCCTTGAGCGTACAAAAGAACGTATCATGTCCTTCATGCCAGACTTTGTGAAAGCATTATCCTGTCTCATTACATTAGCTTTTGCCGTTCATCTCAGGTTGATTTTCTTCTCTTTTGTTCTTTGTTTAAAAGTTAATATAGTCATTGAAAAAATACCTGATGGACACTAATGGAAACGTGCTAAGCCCATTGTCCCACCTGCACCTGGGTTTCAAACCTGTTTGGAAGGGCTAAACAGTTAGACATAAAAGGATAATCAAGGTTTCTGGCCTACTGAACCCTGAGTTTGAAAAGAGCATGCCAGCTTTGTTAATCAGATTGTACAGGAAAAGCTAGACTAAGACTAGTTATTACATATTGGCTATTGAATACCTGTCAAATAGGAACTTTCAGTTATGATCAACATGAGGCAGATCTGAAGCAGTTACTTTGAGATGAAAAGCTGTGTATCCCATTACCAGTCACTTGAGCCGTTCAGTGTCCATCTGCTGATTTGAGAAGAAAACATCATTAATAATGTATTCATGAATTGTGCTCTAGCTTTTATGTTGCTATTAGTTCTTCCAGCCTAAGCTATGTCAGCATTATTTAGCTTCTGGGCTCTAATGTCTCCTTAGTAGCCATAGCAAGTTGCTTGGTATTTTCTGTTTTAGGGAATAAAAGGAATTAAAACATATGATGTGACATTAAAATTGATCCATGAGTATGAGGTTGCTTAGTTTTTGCGTAAGAATCTATGCTGCATTAATACCTTTTATCACTGCTTCAGAATTCTTTTGCAAAGAAGGGAGTGTGGGCAAAAAAAGAGTAACTTGTATCATAGTTTATTACAGCTAACACAACTACACTAATCTAGTACTTGGTAATGTAAATCACAATGCTATGAAATGAGTAAGGTAATGTTTTGGGCTTAGGGAGCTGAATGCTGATATAAACTGTTGCAGTTCCATCAAAGTCAGTGGAAATGTCAATGCCAGAAAAATGGCCAAAGATATCTAGAGAATTTTGTTTGGTTTGGGCAGTGTTTTAACATTTTTCATTACAGTTCCACCAGGCACAATAAAATTATTGCATTAAAACTTAAGCCATTCAAACCCATAATTTATGAGTCTTATCATTTGGGGGAATTGCTTTCTTTTTAGATTGCTGAACAATATGATCTGGAAAGTTGTCAGAATTAAAGCCTGCAGCCAAAACAAGATATTATTAACTGTTAAGTTCTTAATGTCTTTGGAAGTCTTGCTCTTTTGAAGTACTTTTTTTTTTTCCCCCTTAGAATGGGCAGTTTGTATATACCAGGAAAGTAATTATGTGCCTGGAAGAAAATGGCATGCAGGCGTAGCCCTTGATCCAAGACATTTGCAAAATAAAAGTTCTTCTTAGTCTACGATTTTTAATTTTTTAATTTTTTTTTAATCAGGTAGTATCAGTGGCCAAAACATCTGAATGCTTGGCTGTTTATCTGTGATACAGATCTCTGCAGTTTTCATGTCTTTGTGGCTTCAAGACTGTATTACACAGGGACTGAGAAGCTATAGCTATGGCAACTGATGCCTGATAGGTAGCTGACAGCATGAATTACAGAATCCAAGGATTTGTTGCAGACTGGTCTCCCTGCTGGTCTGACTGCTCATTTTTTTGACCTTCAGGACCAGGATCAAGGCCTTTTCTGTTGTGGTATTCTTCCTTCTGTAAGAAACTCTAAAGAGTTTGTACAGGTAAACAGGTACTGATAGATCTTAAACTGGCTTAGGAGGGGATTTTTTTTGCAGTCATGCTTATTCTAATTCTTCAAGTGAGACAAACTGTGTCTCATTTTTGCTGGTATCAGTATTGCTACATCTACAGTAGCACTTTTACCATCACAACTAGCTCATTCAGAACAGTATTTTTCACAACCGTGACTGAGTTAGTGGTGTAAGTAAATCCTGAAGTCCAACTCAGCCTCAGATATGGCCTTTGTATTAAGGAGAAGGTGGGGAATAAGGTGTGATATTAAATGTTCTTAATTCTGAAATGTTTTCATTTTTTAGGTTATGCAAATAGTGTCTGAATTAAGAAAGCCAGTTGCAGTCCAGGTATTGAAAATCCAGGTCCTCCATAGTCACTGACAGTTGGAGTACTTTGTAGCAGTACTGCAAAAACAAGAGGTTGAAAGGTGAAATATAGGAGAAAATAATTTGGGTTCTTACTTTTCTTAATACCTTTGCAAATTGCTGACCAAATTAGAAGAAAAATTCAACTCATACCCCTGGTTAATGTTTGAGTGGTCATGCTCCAGAACCTGAAATGCAGTTCCAGGTCTCAAACAAAAGCCCAAACAAAAGCCCCCCCAAAAGGACTTAATGATGGTTAAAAATATTTTGTCGATCGGAGTTTAATATCTATGTTGACAATGTATTTGGACTTCTTTTGTGTCCAAATTTCTGTAGAAGATCATCCTCCAGCAGTTTTCTATTCCCGGTTGCTTAGTAATGTATATTTAAAAACAAAACTGAATGTGCCTGGACAGTTATGCCTTCAGCCAAGTATCTTGTTAGTGCAGATATAATAATATTATGTAATAATAACAATGACTTGATTGAGCAATCCAGGACACATGTTCTGACATTGCAGCAGGTATTTAATTGCATATGAAGGTTTCAAAGAAAATGAAATTCATTTGTAAGAAAATGAGAACCTCAATTTAAAGCAAGTTTTAGCACTCAGAGGAAAAAAATGTGTCTGAGTGAAGCACTTCATAGTATAGAAGATCTGATAGATTTTATGGATTTCTTTACAGTGTGGAGATCGCACGCAAAATTTTACTGCTTAAATATCATCAGCTATCAGTACACTAATGCTTGGGTATTAATATCTGTTGCTGCAAAAATCTACTAAAATGGGAGTAAAATACAGTTACAAAAACAACCACAGTAACGTGATTTTATCTCTACAAACATAAAGCATAAAGAAGCAGTGCACAAGATAAAATCCCTATAAAATGTTATTGGAGTTTGCTGGACCCAAAATTATTCATATTCACGTAGTTTTTAATTAAGAGGACCTAATGAAATTTAATGAAGTTATAATCCTAACTGAATTTAAAGCACTCTACTTTAAAGGCTCATAATGCTTCAGTTGTGGAGTGGCAAAGCTGAAGAATTTGGTTTTCTTTTTTTTAGGAACTACTAGTTACTTTTTCTAGTGGCTGCTTTCAGTACCGAGAACAAAGTTTCAGAAATCATTAGGAGAGTTCCACAAGATCGACTGTTGCCTGATGTTATTGATGAACTGACAGCAAAGAAGAGATAAGAGAACTCTTTACATGGTGATTTTTGCACAAGAGTATAGAGAAAGTGTGCTGAGTGTATGTATTTAAAAGTAAAAAAAAATCAAAGAAAGGTGACAGGTTGTTTTCTTAATTATTAATAGCTTTTTGTATATACCTAGTTCAGATCCTTTTTCCTAAAAACGTCATATTACTATTACTAATAACACAAGTGGACCAGTCTGATGCAGTACCATTTTCCCAGTTTGTATTGATTTCAGTAAGATTGTAAATGAGTAGAGATTTTTGCCTCACAACAGTTTAAGATCATAAAAGAATTGTAATTATGTAGGAAAGGGGGAATATGCATTATGAGATAATCCAGCATAACCTATTGCTCTTGTCAGGTTTTTTTTTCCTAATTAATCTATGACAAGCACATTTAAATTTATGTAAAAACCTTTGGTAAAGAAGGTTTTGCAGCCTTCTTAGTGGGCATGTTGCTTGGCTTCCGATCCATTACTAAGGGATCATAATATAAGTTCTGATTCTTCTCAATGTAAGATTTAATTAATATTTCCTGTGCTTCTTCCATTCCTCCTTCTAGTAGACCATTGAGCAGTAGCAGCTGATCTTTTTGTCAAGAGAATTATCAAGTCCTGTGCTCTTTCAGATCCTTTACCTGTCTTGTAGGTCTAATTTTCTAAGCCACTTTTACTGTTAGTTTTCTTCTCTGGATGGAGCTCTTCTATAAACACTAACAATTGCTAAACCTATTCACTTTTTAAATTAAAGCAATATAAAACAACTGAGTAAATACACACATTAAGTATAGTCAAATTAGTAATATAAACATGTATTGGGAACACATAATAGATATTAAGGAAAAATGCTCTCTAGTTCTGAACAGTATAATATTCAGTATGTCAAGCATAGGTCTAAATGAGTTGACTGTGTTCCACTGTAGATTTCAGTTGCTGAAAACAACTGTGTAAAATATATTCTGGCCTTCTGTTGAAGAATGTCCACATAATCACCAGATTGAATTTAGATTTTGAATTTTTCCTTAAATTAGAATTCTTATTCTGAACATGGAGAAACTTACAGCTGTACTGCATCAGATAGAGCTCTGGGGGGTGACCTGGACAGTTCTTCCTCCCTTCTTTTCGTATTCCTGATGACAGCAATTTACTATGGCTTTTGAATTGATACGGTGTACTTCTCAAACTTGTGCAAGTTTTTTTCCTGTCTGCATGCTTTGATTGAAGTCTGCAGCTGATTTATCTCTGCTTTGCCCAAGTGAAGGTGTAAGCAGTGTGTTACAGGAGTAAGTTGCTTACTCCCTGTTAGTGCCCTAAGTGAGTATATGTGAGCTTTTCCTGATCTGGTTCATAGTTCTCAGTAGGCTGTCAGTCAATTTTGAAGTCTGATACCTGTAACTCTTACCAATAGCCTCACTTTTCATCAAGCAAATAAAATTATTTTAATGCTGCATGAAGTAGGAACATTCTACAGTAATGAAAGCAAAGACATTTTGAAAAATAATCAAAACAAAGACACTTTTAATAGAACAGAATCCCATAGGAATTTAATCAAGGTGTGTGATGAACCTTCTGGTTTTGATCAAGAAAAAGCCTTCAGGGTTTGTCAGGCAAAAAAAAAAAAAGTGTTTATATGAAATGTAAATGTTCCTTTTTTTTTTTTTCTGGCTTTAGAAAATAAGTAACTTGAACTATATAGTAATTTCATGTACTTAATGTGGGTGCATAGTAATATGACAACACTATCCTCTAGTGGCAGTATGTGTTAACACAAGTCTCAATCTGCATAAATGTGAATTGGTTTATATGTGTTGAAAAGATGGTGTGTGCCCACATTAGTATTTATAAATTCAGAGTTTTGTTTTACATAGCATAATAAGCAATAATTAACCAAATGCTGCATACAATGTGGTGATAATATACGCTTCAACCACCAGCATCAGCTGCACTTATGTATGTGACTATAAAACAGAGTATACCTATGTTTTCTTGTTATTTTCCAGACCATCAAAATTCTGTAGCTTCTGTAGCTATGGTAGCTTTTTCATAGGTATGTCGTTTAACATGGTAAGATCACTACTTGTTTTTTAGCCAATTCCTGAGCTCTGGCATTAAAACCTAACTCTCATGGTGAGAATGTCTCTAGACACCGGTATCCACAAGGACATAAAATATCCTTAATTTCTTTTTTCAGTTTGAAATTTCAAAAAGCCAGTGTATAACTTAAAGGAAAATAAGGAAAGGCAAGATTTTGTGTAAAAGAATAAACTCAGAGATTTCAATGCATTAGTTTTTCAAACTTACCTACTAAAAGGGCCAGTCTAGACTGAAAGTGTATTTGCTTACTGTGAAGAGAGACGTTTCCAAAAAATTATATGATTTCTCGTTCATCCTCTAAAAATGTTCCTGCTCTGGAAGTTTGGAAATTTATCTATCTATCTATGTAAAAAACTGCTATGAAAGTCATCTTTTTGTTTTGTTGTTGTTGTTGCTGTTGTTTATATTCTGACACATTTTGGAGAAATTTTATCTAAATATTTCATAATGTATTTTGGGAATAAAGAGGTTATGATGCTTCCCATTCATGCATGCCCCATATAAATCAGAGAAGACCCAGTTAAAGAAACATCTCTAGCTTTTCATATGATTTCTGCAAGTGACAAGCAGAACAGATGGGAATGAACGTGTTGATGTTTCTGTTGTTCTGATTTTACTTTCAAAGCCCATTTGGCATACAGCCAGCTCACTTGTCTATCGGGTCCAGTTAAAGGACCACACAGACAGCTTAACAGTGCTTTCATTTCCCTTCTCCGTACCTAGACAGTAAGCAAACATGCTTTAGGAGGTAGGATTGCACCTTTTGAATGTTACCACCTAATGCAGAATAAAATATAACCAGTGGATACTAAAGAGGTTATACTGACCTTGATACATATCATAGAATTCATAAAAGCTTATTGTGCTTTATAAAGTTACTTTAATATCAAGTGTATTTGTTCCTATAGTGCCAAGTTATTTTTCTGATACATGTACAAAGAATTAAAGGTAAATATTTTCTTAATTTTCATGTGAATTGTCCTTAAAAACCAAAAGCAAAAGTAAAAACATTAAAAAGCAGTGTTTCCTAGCATTAAATTTATACTGCAAAATGTTTGCATTACATTGTTTTTCCTCTGAGGTCTGTGCATGGACCAAAGGAGATACTTGAGAAATCATTGCTGTGTCGTCTTTGTTCCACAATCCCCTCAAGCAGTGTTTGCTATAATGGTATAAACTGCAGTGGTAAATTGCAATGTAAAAACATAAAATTTGTGACAACATAATTGTAGCCACAGGACAATAATTAGTCAAGAAACAATTATCTTGAGTGAGACAGCAATTATTTTTAAAGTGTCAATAAAAACTGTTAGTAGTATAAGTAGTGCCCCACTAAGAGTCAGATGTAACTCTGCAATGACTAATGTTATTTTTAAAATGCCATGTGAAGAGTTCAGATGTTACACTTGGAAGATGTTATTCAGGGTCTTGTGTTATGGAGCCTTTTGCTTCTGATTCACCAGTTTAATTCCAATTCACTTTGCTAGTGACAAAGTGTCATATAATGGCAGATCATAGCACTGAGTTTTATGAATTAACCATATGCATCCCTCCAGAAAAGTCCCTCCAAAAAATAGCTAGAAGTTCACATTG
This sequence comes from Phalacrocorax carbo, assembly GCF_963921805.1. Taxonomy (NCBI): domain Eukaryota; kingdom Metazoa; phylum Chordata; class Aves; order Suliformes; family Phalacrocoracidae; genus Phalacrocorax; species Phalacrocorax carbo. The sequence continues at coordinate 26,056,712 of NC_087521.1, read as the reverse complement.
CAGATAGCTAACTAGGAAAAACACCAACCGGTAATTTTGTTGGCAGTGTTTGTTACCAGTGTTTGAAGGGCCAATGAAGATTGAATTGTCCTTTTTCTTCTAGTTTTTCTCTGAATGTTGAGCATTGTCAGTGGGAACTACAGAAGAGTCTCAGAATTTCTGCCTCTGCTATGTGTGTTCTGCAGATAAATAAATAAATGAAAAATAATGTCAGGGAAAAATAATGCCCAGATATCCTGGGTGAAATGCTTCTGAGGATCTGTGAAAGGGAACTGTATGTTAGTGACAGGCTGCAATCTGTTTGCATGAAGACAGGCCCTACATCATAGGTGATCAAAAGAATGCTGTTTATCTCTTAAGCCATGTTAAAATAAGCCTGTGATGTAGAAAGAGTGAAAAAACTTTGATCTTAGCTCCACATTCTCTTCAATAGGTCAGCACCACCAGGTGAAACTGTCTCCTGTTTCTACTTCCCAATTCTCTTGAATTCTCTTTCTAGATTCTGTGTATCTAGAACTAATAACTTAAGGGCACCAGAAGATGGAGTTTACTGCTATATGGGTTATTTTGTGTTCTAGTGTTCTTGTTGACTAAAAATAAATTAATTTTATAATCAGTTACTGAAAAACATACTCACTTAATGACTCTGTCAGTGGTTTTTGGAATATGTTATGCTTTCTTCATAGGTATTTTGCCTTGAAAAGGGAACCTTTTAAAATTTTCTTTGGAAAAATACTGTTTATGTAGTATGCAGTACAATAAAACAAATATTATAATTTGTGGTTTCACATGTTTATAATTGCAATAATGTTGCCTTAAATACAAATACTGGGATTTAAGAACTATTCTGAAACGTCTGAAAATATTATATTTGGCTATGAAGCACCATAGTCTAATGGTTTATTGTTTAGGATTCCAGTGCAGTATTTTTCTCAGTGTTTCATTGAAGTATAGAATAGACATTAGAAGAGATCTGTAATAAACACAGACTTTCTATCATATTTTCAAATGGGGCTTGGCTGCTAGCTCTGCAGAACTGAATTAGCAGGACAAATAGCAGGAAAAATAGCCAGAGCTCCTTGGATCATGCCTTTCTCTGCTGACCTACAACACAGTCCATTTTATGTACTCATTTAAAATTTGGGCTGCCTGCTGACATGCACAAAAAGAGTACAATAATGGCAGAGTGTCTCTTCTAATAGAAATCTGTGAAGAAATACAGGAAATAAAATCATCAAATGTATTTCTCACAGGTCACTGAAGAGCTGTAATGTCATGTGTAGATAATAGTTGCATAATACTGATGTGGAGAATGCAAACTTGCAATTTAGCATAGTCATACTCTATTTCCATTAATAGCAACATGCAGCAGCCCCTGTTATGGTATAATGGCATGCTGTATTCAATGATTAGAATATTAGATCTTTCATATGGTGAATATGTCACTTTACCAATAGCTTCACTGAATTCAATTCATTAGGGCAGATGTTCTTCAGTGTGAATAAGGATATCGTCTTGCCCTGAATAAGGCAGCAAACAGAGTCCTATTGCATTTGGTAAGAAATTGCCCAGGCAAAATGTCTCTGTTTTTCTGGTGGTTGACTGAAAACATAAGAAAGAAATATTCAATATGTAACAGAGGACAGAAGAAACAAATGCATTGAAGAGATTGATTTGTGGAGGCTGCTTTTTCACTACAATTTCGGTTATGGCAGTGGGAAGTATGCCTTCTTTTTCCCTCTGCTGACACTGTCCTGTACATCCGGAAGCAATTGGTCTTAAAAAAGGGCCCTGACATCTCAAGTTAGAGAAAGTAGACCAATGGCATGTTGCAGGGCTATGACAACAAATCTGAAAATCTGTCTTCGCTGATTTCAGTTACTGTCATGTTAGATTTGACGCAAAACTTTCAGTATCAACTTGCTCTTATGGGTATTACTGCCTGAGCTAAATACCTGTAAAGTATTAAGAATTACTTTTTAAAATAAATTGAATAGTCAGATAATACAAGCATGTGCTGAGAAATTATTTGAATTGAACAGGATGCATAAGAGCCTTAAAAAATTAGAAAAGTAAAGTACAATGAGTTTTTTCATTTTGCAGTCTTTTAAAGAAATGTCCCTAGATACGGTATAAATCAGAATTTTGCTTGTGAAAGGGACAGGTTCTCTTTGGACTCAACACAGAAATAGGGTACAGGCTGGCATATTCTGATGAGGAGATACCAAATCTTAATGAGGAGAAGGGAAGTTGACTGATGATAGTGAAAAAAACCCCCTATGTCCCTACTTTTAATTTTTTAATAATATTGCGTATTGTCAGTAGTATGAAATGACAAGAACACTAGTTTGTTACCAAGTAGAACAGAAGGCCAGAACATGGCCACTTAAATAAAAAATTTGTAGTCCTATTTGCTGAACTGGGACTACATGAAAGTCCTCACCATTGTGAAAAAGGAAAATAATTCATAATCTGGCTCTGGGACCCATTCACTATTAAATTTCATGCCTTATGTTTTAAACTGAGGTGAGGGGGAACTTATTTCTTCAGGTTGTAAGTGACACAATTTCTAGGTGCATGTTTCTTTACTGGCTGTCTCTGAAATAGAAGTTGCTGACTACAGCTGGAAAGACATGGTACTAAAGTGACCAGTAGATCGATTTGGCATGGGAGATCCTGTTTTTGTGTTTTAATAAGTTACATAAAACCATGTGAAATAAAAAAACTCCGAAATTAAGAAACAGTTATAAATGTTTTCATCAAAGTACTTTGTAACAAAAGTACTACCAGACAGAGGAGTCACACAGCTTTTCCAGGGAGTGCCTTTTCTGTATTTGAGCTGCTCTTTCCTGGGAAAGAGTGCTACAAAAATTACTGGTAATAGAGTATGACAGGACTAAGTGCTTTAAAAATAATAAGCATTTTGCCTAAAACAAATAGTGTTATAATAGTCTAAAATACTATTAATTCTTAAATATTTTGAGTACTTAGGTCAGTCCATGTTGTCTTCAGGACAGAGTACCTGTTCTTCATTGACATATCTTTAAAAGAACAATCATTAAATTCTACATTCTTGTTACAATTTGAGAATACAAACTTGTGTATAGGGGAATTAGCAACATTAGTCAAATGTTGTACTTTCAAAAATAATCTTATTTTATGGGTTGTGTGTGTTTGTTTAATTAGATTCTAAAACAAACTCATTGCCACTAATACTTTTTTACCAGATTTTAAAAATGTCCACAGGATTCTACAGTCTAACCATTCTTTCATTAAATGTCTGTTGTTTAAAATATCACTCTCTAAGTAATTTGCTACTCAAAAGAAATAAGTTAAGCAGGTACTTTGAGAAACATGCCATGCAGCATCTCAGACCATTTTCTTGCCAAATAAATGCGTTTAGCACCTTACATTCTGCCCTTTAAAAGTATCACAGAGGCTGTGTTACTAAGCCAAATTCCCCTCAGGATTTGAGAATGTGACTCTGTAATCTTGTGTAAAGAGGCATTAACAATATTAGTCACAGTACTCTGCTTTTTCCATATTCCTGACTAGTCCCTGATGTGGCTGTCCTTGCACAAGCAGCAGTCTCATTAGCATTAACAGATTTCTCAAATTATTCTAAAAAATTACCGATTTGTATAACAGTAACTGGTTACTTATAGAAACAGCATCATTTATTTTCATTTACTAATGCTTGTACAAGTTGTAAAAAAACCCATTGAAATCGTGAATCAGCAATGTATTATAGCCGGGGATGCCTGGGTGGGGACCAAGGGGAGGATTTTAGGCACGTAAGCTTTACTACTGTAAATAATAAAATTTATTTATAAGCACTGCCTGTGTAAGAATTGTATGATACAGCCATTGAAATGATGATTCACAACACTTACTGATAATGGACTGGTTTTCTTGGCAAAGGAGCAGCAGGGGAATACTTAAAACTTTCAGATTCTAAATTCACTTTTACATCAGCCCTTGCAGTGTTACAAAAAGGGGACCACTCAAACTCCTTACCATAGTTATGATCCACATGAGGCAGTCCACGAGCTGGAATTGTTGTCCCAGTTACTCACATAGACTGTAGGAATTGGTTATACTGGATTCTACCCAGCTGGGAGTGATTTTTGTAATCAGGGAATTCTATCTAGAGAGAGGTATCCAGTCTTTTTTTGATATTCAAGCAATGTAGTGAGAGCAGACTAGACCACAAAATGTGACCCCAAAAGTGTATTAGAGTTGCTGACTCACTAAGGAGGTGTTTAATAAAATATCTGCTCCATTCAGTTTTATCTTCAGAAGAAACACACCTGAATAAAGGAGTCCAAGATCTGGTCCTTACTGTGCTTTCTTTACTTGTTTGTTACCTTTGTGAATTTTGAGTACATACAACTAGTAAGCAAATGAAGAATTGGGTGCTTTTTAAACTATTCGTTACAACATCCATTTTTCTTTCTGTGGGTGTTGCTGTTTAAACTTCCCTTAATATTTCTTTCACTGCTTAAAATTTTTGTTAAATTGTTTTAATCAGTTTAATATAATTTGGAGATCATGTAAATGCATAGGGTTTTTTTTCCCTCAATTGCGTCTCATTGCTTGAATTCTTTACTGATTTCAGTGAACACAAAAATTTATGTCACAAGAAGAATTCTGAAAACTGAGTGGTATCAAGAATGATGGAGGCTCTATAGATTAAAGAATATCTGCATTTAAAATCTAACAGTCTAATAACCTTATGTATTCTGGGTATGTGTGCCTATGACTTATATAACACTATAGTTTTTTTGTTCCAGATTTAAGTATTTTTATTTTTATTTTATTGTGATTGCTTTGAACTATTTTTTTTGTGCGTGTGTGTTCGGCTGTGAAAATAGTCTTTTTTTGAACTGATTATATTAAAATGCTATAAAACTATTGACAAATAGGTGACTGCAATAATTTTTTTAATGTGGTATAGATTAAAAAGTACATTTGTAGTAAGGTTGAACAGTTGCATTTTCTGAGATCTGAAATAGTGCAACAATATCAGATTTGAGAAGTGTTCAGCATTTTTAGGATTCCTGTCACTGATTTATTGGAAGGAATGAGCTGTGGAGTATGTTAAATCTTACTAATATAAAAATATATCCTGACTCATTGATGCATTAATACTAACAAAGCAGTAGATACAGGTTATAGTGCAAATACCAATAGTGGAGGCTGCTGCTAAGCAAGTTCTGGTGCCAAATTTAAAAAAAAAAATCTAAAAGTGGAGTTTTTAAAGTGTTAAATTTATACATTAATATGTGGGTAATGTTCCATTTTCTCACTGAGATTCTATTTGCTAATAAACTCACAAGAATTGTGAAATAAGGAGTCTGCAAGCTGTAGTATTTTTGATTTATTTGGTGCCAATAATCTAAGAATGTGTAAGTACTTAACAAATATTAATAAAGTAAACATCTGGTTATTCTGATAAGAAATATTATATCTGTTTTTTAGATTACTAAACAGATGCCTGGAAGGGAGATGTGACCAGGCAAACACTACACAGAAGATCTGTAAAATAAGTTGGGATGTGTTAACCTTAGCAGTGGCAAATAATACAGTAGGTGTGCTCTTACTTGTCGCAATAACTGTCTCCTTCCCATAGCTACTAATGGACTTGTGGAAAGACATAAAAACTTGATTCATATTTAGTTTACTTGAAAACAAAACACAAAGTGATGATACTTATGTTGAAAGCAAAAAAAAAAAAAACCAAAACACCAAAACCAAAACCCCAGCTGTAAATAACCAATGACTCTCAAAATGAGGAAGACTTTCTTCCTTTTATCTGGCTCCTTGAAACTAGGAATTTTCTGGTTAACAAGCCAATAATGAAAAATCTTTCTGCGCTGCTATTTGCACAATTCAGATTCCAGTTGGATAATCCTCCACCCTGACTCCTCTAAAACTTTGTGGGAAATTTATTATTACTTTTATAACAGAAATTTTAAGGATTTAATAATCTAAATGTTTACACAGTTAAATGCAGTATGATCTCTAAGAATAAGGTCCAAAACATCTGGACTAATATTTTCAAGCTTAGGTGCTAAAATGTGGTTCCTCAATACCTTTACAGGCTCACAAAAGATCAAATTGCTGGCTACCTGCCAAAAAGTTCAAGTCACTTTTATTACGGAATCTAAACATAAATTTAGGAATGCAACTTTCAGGCACTAAAGGCTGATTTGCAGTAAATTTTAATAGTTCATTTGATGATCAGTAAATGAAGTCCAAAAGAGTCATGAATTTTCTGAGTCCTCACTACCACTACGTAAACTATTGTATTCTACTATGGTGGCTGTGGACTCCTGGGTATAAACGTGCATCCTAAGTGACTGTCAGAACAAGATCTAGGTGTGTATCGTTCCTGTTTCCCCATCAGTCTAAGGCTGTCATTTGTGTTGAATGGGAGCCTAAAGGTACAAGAAAAAAGTTTTCAGTTTGGACAGTTCTCCAGTCTGAACAAAATCAGGGGAGCTGGATGACAGGGGTAAAATCTACTCCACATATCAGGATCACAAGCCATGAGAATTCAGTCCGTTATATTTTTAAATAAATAGACGTCTCCTTACACACTGCAATAGAATAATATCTCAGTGAAAAATTATGACTGTATTTGCTGAAGAGTTTTCTGATCTGACAAATTTTAGTGAAAATGTTATTGTCCTATTTTTCAGCATTATCTTAGTTTCTAAAACTGGTGATACAGAATGTAGAAACTACATTTAGTAACTTGGGATAGAGGCTGTCTAGCACTTCAAGGAAAGATGACAGTAGGCATCGGTATTTTTTGGACAGTATTTTTTGTTGTAGAGGAACATTAATATTAGAATTGGCAAAAAGAGAACCAAGCAAGTGCAAGGGGGCAAATAAGGATAAAGGGCCACATCCTGCAAAGTGCTGAACATGTTTTGAGGCGCTGACTGCCTTTGACTCCTGTTGACTTCTGCATGCAAGGAAGGTGGATTGAAAAAATGTGTGTATGGGCATGTGTGTGGAATCAAAGAACCTTATTTGAACCTGGCTTTGGCTTATAGCCAAGAACTTTAAGTCAAGACGATAGTCAGATGCTTAGGCTATGAAAGGTACTTAATGCAAAAGAAAAAAAAGGGAATATAGCTGCTTTGGTTTTGATCTTGCTCATGTGATAAATGTTCCAATAGCTTCCAATCCTACTGGCAAGACCTTCTCTAATTATATTTATATAAATGTTAATAACTATTTCAGTATTATTAACGATGGCAAGATTTGAACTCATTAAAGGTGGGAAATTGGTGGGATTAATTTGCTCCAGCTTTTATTTGCCAAGAGAGGATTTTCCCAGCATTATTCTTTCTCCATATATTTTAACTTCATAATTGTGGATCAAAGCCTACTCAGCTTTGGTTGTATTAAGTGAATCTTACTGAAATAGAAACTCAGAAAGGCATTTTCTGCCAAAAAATGTAACTGGAGAAGTCACGATTGAGTTCAGCTTATTAAATCTGTTTACTCAGAGTGCCTAAGTCTTTTTGGAATTTTTAAAAAAAATAAGACATGGGTATGCTTGGGCAGTGGGACATGACATGTAGTACATTTTTAAAGAAATAGTCCTGGGAAATAGGTTTGAGAAACAATGACAATACAGAATAAAACAGAGCTCATAAATATATTGCCTGGAATAATAGGTGGCTCTATGAAATCAAAATTATTCAGAAATTGTGAAAAATCAGAACTTCAAAGACTTGGACTTTATGTTCGTCTGAATATAAGAATTCCATCTGGTCCTGTATCGTGTCTCTGAATATTGCTGATATATTTGTGCTTTCAAAAGAAGCTGTAAGAATTTTACAGGAAACTGCTGTGGCTGGTCTTTTCTTGAACTCTAATTGCTCATCCAGTTCAACTTTTCATAGCTCTTTCCATAAAATGGGTATAAATAATGATAATAATTGTGAGCATCCACTGTACTGATATTATTTCCATGTGAATATTTGCATATAAGGTCTTGATCTCATTTACTTCATATTGTTTAGAATATAAAATCAGCCACATGAAATGAGACCGAAGGTCCATCTAGTATAATACTGTCTCTCACCTGCTATGTGAGAATTTTGTTTGGTGAGCCTTATTATTTGCCGAGTAACAAACAATGGATTATTCTTCTCTGTTAACTGTCTCAATTACAATAACAACATGAGTCATCTCAATATTGACATTAGTAATCTTTTGCTTTCAATCTTCTGGGAATTTTTTGAAGTGAAGCATCTTGGTATGTTTCATTCTTTTGTGAAGCTGTTCCATACTTCCATTTATCTTTGATGCCCTTTCTATAGTTTCATAGAAACTATGGTTTATTAGAAACTAAAATTATAGGTTTTTAGGGTCTTTTTTTTTCTGAGATAGGGTGTCAACTGCATACTTTGTAAATGTTGGGAACATGGTGGGTTTATATTGTCTCAGAATTATTTGTGTCTCTTTCCAAGTAGTTCATGTTGTTTGCCTTTTTGAATCCCGTGCATATTGAACTGCTGTTTTCAAAGAATCATCCATAATGACTCCAAGACCACCTCTTATTGTGATAATAGTTAAGAGATCATGTTTTTATATGTTTTTGCCTTATGTATTATGCTGCCTTTATTGATTTTATGCATCCATTATCCATTTTAGGAACATTAGAATGATTATATTAGATTAGACCAAAGGTTACTCTAGGCCAGTTTCCTGTCTGCAACACTGGCTAAAATAAAATGCTGTTGGAAAAAAAAAAAACATTAGAACAGGGCAATCATGTATTGTTACTTTGTCAGAATATTCTCCCCAGCTCCAGCAGTTTGCAGTTCAGGAAATTCCAGAGTCAGAGATACTGTCTTTGTAGTTAATGAATTTTATTTCCTGTTGCTCAGTACGGTGTAATTCTTCTGCAAATGCTAGCAGTAAGTTTTAGATTTGACTGTCCTGACTAATTTTTATCACCAATAATACTTCTTCCTATTCTGTCCATATGATGTTAGTCTTAATTGAAGTAATTAAGCCAATTAGTGTTCATCAAACTTTTAAATTCATGTAGTCACTCAGTGAATTGATCATTCTACTTTTTTAGTCAGATCAAATGTAGTTTATATTTTTTCCAATCCTTTGTAAAATCCCAAACTGTTTAATTTCCTACTTTGGCATATGACTAATTTTTTTCACACAAGGTAGAAAACACTTACTTGAGGAAGAGATGAATGGAATTCGAGCCATCCTGTGACTCTTTAAGGCAAAGCATGCTGCTGCTGAAGCTGTAGAAATTCATGGTTATTCCAAATAAATTTGCTACCAGCTGCAACTGTTTAAGTAATTCACTATTTTTTGAGGAGATATGATTTGAATAGGGATAAAAGCACGAAGTACTGATAAGTGTTTTGATTTAAAATCTTTCTGCTTAACCCTTTATTACGTTCACACAGGATTTTTACAAAAATACTGTCCTAAAGCAAATGGTCTTTGACTAAACATCTGCCTGAAAATATAACAAATGTCTTATCTAGTGTTACATGTAGAATTAGATCCTGCATTACTGAAATTAATAAATGTTTCTGCTTTGACCTTGTTTACAGGGAGCAGGACCTTGGACGCCAATGTGCAGCTGGACACATCAAAAGATAAAAAGTTGGCTGGGGTGGGATTTTGTGTGATCAAGTATAGAGGTAAGAACTCTAGCACTATTTACATTTTCAGTCCTATTTAAGTGCTGAATTCCTAATGTGCGTTGACATTGCACAGTTTTAAGGGTGATATTAAGGTATGGTATCTTCATTGTGGCTTACGGAAAGAATAGACGTGCAATTTACCTTGTGGGAACAGGAATCAGCTGCAGTAATTTAAACTTTTCTTTTGGTATTTCCCTAATATCCAGTAATCTCTTTGATGAGCAACAGTCCCCAATTGTTGGTTCTCCCCTCTAAGTCTGGCACCTGCCCTAAATCTCTATTTATTTGGAGAAACAGGTCCCCAAAAAATGCCTTTCATAGGTAACACTGCTGTTTCCATTTACTGCCTGGTCAACCTTTTTAGAGGTCTTTCTTTACCTTAAAGGTTATTGTTGCTGGGGTAAAAAAGGTAAGTCCTAGATATGCCCTCTGGTCTTAACCAGTATCTGTACCTGAAACACAAGTTCTTGAAATGGGTGCATGTTACCTATTACAATGGGTTTGCTATGGCCCAGGCGTTCAAGATCCCAGATTTTGTCTGCAATATTAGTAGAGGTGTGCTGTTGCTCCTTTCCTTGCTGCTCAGCGTGTGACATACAAGGAACTTCTCTTGTTAAAAGGGAATGCTTTGCAGATCTTTTGCAATTAATATATTGCCTTTTGCTTCTCCTGTTCTGAGGATTTAGTGCAAAGCCTCGTTTCAGTTGTGCAGAACATGTGAAAGTTATGTCCCATGATCAAGCCTGTATGTGGAATACCCTGGTTTTCTCAATTAGGGGTGTTTTTCTCAGGGGTTCTCTCTTTGCTGGTTGTTCAAGATGGAAACACTGTGCAAAAGGCAGCTAGACTCCGAAGCTTTCTTCTCAAATGAATTAAGAAATAAGAAGTATTTTCATTTTCTCCTGAGCATGCCATCAGAGTCAAAATTTCTTGTGCCATTTGCATAAGGACATAGGCTAATCATATGGATGAGGTATTCATAGCAGCATCAGGGATGTCATATGCCCCAGTGATTTATTCCGTAAAGTCTACAGGGAGAATGCTGGAAGTTCACACAGTGCTTGTCTCCTACAACATCAATCTGTGATGCAGCTGTTAGCAGCTTTGGCAACATCCACAGAATACAGTAGGACGGTGTCCACATTGGCTCATTTGCTTTTGCTTCCTGAATGTTTCTGACCTGGTGGCTCTGCTTCTTGCATTTTTTAGATTATTAGGGCTACATGGGCTACCATCAGCACTATACACATTGTCCTGCCTGCATGGTTCTATTTTCTAAAGTCTCCTCTTTGATGCTTAAAATCTTTTCAGCTATTTCTGGCAACAGGAGTGTCATTTGTTTACTACTCAGGGTTCTAAACCATTCTGCTAGAAGGAATGGTGAGAAAAAATATTTTTGTCTGATCATTAAAAGAAAAGGTCATGCCAGGGAGTCTAACTATCCATGTCGGTACCCAGTGGTATGTATGTGTTTCACTCCAAGGGTATCTGCTTCTTGAACCACCTTACATGGATCAATCTACTTTCTCATCAGTCTAAGTGGGCTTGCTTATTTCTCAACACAATTGCAGTGTTGGATGCTGAACTGTTTATTCTGTTTTCTAGACAGATTCAAACCGCTTGACAGGTTTCTTCTCTGTGTTCTTGTGTCCTAATACTTTTGTTTCTCTTTTTAATGGAGGCCAGATGGTCTCTCACACATCACATCACTCCAGACTGTTCTTGATGTGGTAGACGTAAGTTCCCATTCTATTGCATTACCTGTTTGACAGTGGCAGTTTTCATAATTACAGAGCACCATCCCCTTTAGGACATGCAGTACTCATTGAGGATTTGCTGTCTAATCATTCCTTTATTTTTGTTTCCAGAATTAAACTCCATTCCACTGTCTTAAGAATTCTTAGACCAGTTCTGTTTGCCAGGAGTCTTCTGTTGCAAAGGGAACAATGTTTTACTGATTACTAATATTCAATGGTCTGTGCCTCCACATTGGCAATGCGTTGTTCATTTTAGGTCTCTGATTTATGCTTCTTCCCAGCCAGGAAACATGCAATAGATATAGGATCCCTCCATTCTCTACATTCTGTCTCAGTTTCTGGGTGGAGTATCTGGCTACTGAAGGAGATTATTGAAATAACTGGTGAGCTAGGCATTCTGGCTTGGAGAAGTCTAGCAATTCAAAAGGAAGTCAACAGTATTTCAGGATGAATAAACTGTCTTTTATCAGAGATAATTAATTACTGAAAGGGATAGATGGTAGTGACTGCATTACCATTAACCCATAGAAAACACTTAGCTCTTCAGGGCACGCAATGTTCTTGTCTTTTAAACATGGTGGAATCTCTACATAATGTCTCTGGTCTAGGCAGTGCTAAGACACGCCTGTAAGTTCCTCATGTAAGCCTCCACAACTTTGCTGCACAGCCACTGATTGCATTCTAATTTCACCATAATCTCAGGTTTTATGCAAACTTTAAAGTAACTAGTTTTGATATTTTTTGGAGGTCTAAACACTGTAACGGTATTTTTTCCAGACAATCCTTGTTTATGGAACACTGCAACTATGGTCTTGATCCAGAGTGTTTAACTAGGATTTAGTAAGGTGTCACTATGAATTACAGAAGAAGCTTCTATACAAAGCTTTCCTAGAAGTATAATCCTTAGAAGAATTAACAGTTCCAGACTGCTTTGCCAAATACATTTTAATACGTGTGTCTTGTAAACAAAAAAAAGACAATAACTGCATGTCTGGGTGCCTTATATTTTTCTTTTACTGAATTACAGAATAGCAGTTATTGCTTTATTACTAGACAAGTCTATGAGTTGTAGTGATAAACAATCTATTCCAGAATATTTATTGAACCATTGTCTTTTAAAGATAAACATTGCTCCAAGAGAGAAACTGTGTATGAAATGAAAGGTGATCGTTTAATGGCTGATTGGAAATGTGAAATTCTAAGAGGCAATAAAGCCTTCAGGACATATTGATACTCAGGTCTAAAACTGTGGAACGAAAATCAAACTGATTAATCCTGAGGTTAATCTATGATCATGAGCAGACGGAGCTGGGAATATCAGACTGCCAGCAGATAAGTATCTTCACGTTGGAAAAATAATCAGTATTGTTTTGGCTTTTCTTTATTCACTCAATGCTTTCTAAATACTTTTCTGCATATAATTTCCATTGTTTATACTTCTGGTATAAAAATAATCCAGAATTCATTGATACAGTTTTGTTTTCAGTGTCTGCTTTTCCCTAGGAAAATAAAAGTTTTATTTGCTATCTAGCTTCAATTAAAAGTTGACTAGAAGGTTTTTTTTTCATTGGAAATGTTAGTCTGTTTCCATTCCAACTGCAGGCTAACATCTATGCTTTGGGGTAAATAACAATGAGCCTTCTCACTGTTTCTCAGAAGTTATTTAAATAAACAGTAATTGAGCATGATAGGCAGCAACACCTTTACAACCTGTTCATGTCAGAAGTTCTTTTTTTTAAGAGGCATTCAGTCTCTGCTTCGTGGATCAATAATGCTTCTCCAGATAATGTTTAACAATCACTAAAATATATATCTGTTAATGCCATATTATGAAATTCTATGAGAAGGAGCTATAGAAGTGACATGATGATTTGCACATGCACAGTGTGTTGGTAAGTGAGTAGCTAATAGTGCTAGGATACTGTCTCTGGTAATGCCAACTGGAAAAAGGCCTGCAGCTTAGGAGACATCATCTGTGTCAATGAAGAGGTAGACCTTGAGCTGCACCTGGGAGATATCATAGGGCTGCCAAAGGGAAAGGGAAGAAAGTTCTATTTAAGTTATCTGATAGTAAAAGAGTGCTCCGAGTTGGTCTAAGACCCAGGTATGCTAACTGCCAATGGCTGATCCAACAGCCACTGGAAAATCTTGTGTTGTGCCCGATGCCTCATTAGTGGTGGGTAAACGAGGTAGAGGGCACTATGCTGGGGTTGCACCCCAGGAAGAAAACTTCTCACTGCATTTTTCTTAGAGAACTGCAGGTGTCACTAAAAATCACAAAGACAAACCCATTCTCTGGAAGCCAAGACACTGGGGAAATCTGGGGAAGGGGTGAAAAACATGAATCCTTTTCCAGTTGTGGAGTGTGATAAGCCAACGTAACAGAAAATGGTATTTTTTTGCATGTGTGTTAGATCTGTCTCAGTGCTTTATGCATGTATGTCCTTAAAAAGTGCTAATTGTGGCTATATTTGGAGTTAGTAAGTTTTCCAAGTAGTCATTATGGTAAGAACAGTCTAAGAGGTTCAATTTCCATCTGTTACCAGATCCATTGCTTGAATAGCAAACTGATTTTTTTTTTTAAATTGGCTTTGTTTCCTGTATTACACGTGTTTGTCACTGTGACCAGTATGTGAAAGATAAATAGATGTTGCTGTAAAATATTTTTTTAAATTGTTTTTAAATGCTTCTTCCTGAATATTTGTAGGGTTTCTGATGGTCACCATTTCTGGTTCTTTCTCTAGGTTCTCTAGTGGTGAACATTGCTTATTTAAGTGTTTTCTTTCCATAACTCCTTCATCTTGGCTTTGCTTATGTGGCTCCTGTTTTCTCAGGTCAACTCACACGACATAAGGATATATCTACTTAGCAAAAAGATACAAAAAATATCTTGATAAACATGTTATAACTGATATGATACCAAACACTGTGGAGAATGTAAGACAGTCTTGCAATAGCTCTCCATTTGCTCTGCATCTTTTTTCTACCTTTCAATTTTGGCATGAAGTAATGTGTTCAGTTTCATCCTTGCCTGGGAGACAAAAAGTCTTGGGAGTATTTGCAGTCAATGATCTGTCACGGTGTCAAACGGTGTATCAAGAACTTAATAAAGCAATTATCTGTGGACCATATTTTTTCTAAAACAATGGAAAATTATTGCTGCTAGTTCTAAGACTTTTAGCAACAAACAATTGTCTTTTCACCTTTCCACCAGAAAGGGGTGTCAAATAAACCATTAAATACCTACTTAGGAGGAAAAAAGCAGGCAGGAAATGGAGAAAGAGATGGACAAACAGACAGATAGCAGCAGGCTGAATCTGAAAGGACAGTGTGTCTCTCCTGCTATACAATGTAGTACAGTCTTGTTGGGCTGGGAGCTGTTGACTTCTGCCTCTGAATGGCCTTTAAATGGTGGATTATTTTAGAAAAGCTCTCTTCCCAACATCAAACTGCTGCTGGTTTCCTCAACTTCTGATTTCAGAACAAGTACAATTTGCATGCAGTGATGCGACCGCCATACCCGTTTCTAGAGCTGGAGGAAACACTGATCATTTATGCATATCCAGAAGAAGCATGGGGACTAACTTCGAAACTGATTTGAGGAAGCTGTGTGATGGCCGTAGTGGAAAGTGCAATTACTTTTGTCAAACATCCTTGGCAAATATGAATTAACGTCTTGTGAAATGTGTTAAAAAGTGTTTTGCATAATTTATTACTTTGCTGTTTTATAACTGGATATATATATTCTGGAATATTAATTCCAGAAATATTTCATGTCTCTGCTGGTCTCTAGTAGCCTTTTCTTGAGGATTCTATCCTAGGTAGTCCAGTAATGCATTTGAAAGCTTAATCCCATAGTTGAGTTCAGCTTCTACAAGAAACAGCACTGATAATGAGAAGTGCACTTTTCCAGCTTGAATTTCCATTTTTCCAAAGTTCTCTGTACCTTGTTTAAACATCTTCAGCACATGTCTGAAGGACTAATAATGGCAGGCAAATATGGGTGACACTGTTTTGGGTGTTTGCTACAGGCCACCTGATCAGGAAGAGGAAGTCAACGAGGCCTTCTACAGACAGCTGGAAGTAGCCTCGAAATTGCAGGCCCTGGTTCTCATGGGGGACTGCAACCACCCTGGTATTTGCTGGAAAAGCAACACGATGAGGTGCACGCAATCCAGGAGATTTCTGCAGAGCATTGAGGATAACTTTTTGTCATAGGTGGTGGAGGAGCCAACAAGGCAAGATGTGCTGCTGGTCCTTATACTAACAAATAAAGAAGGTCTGGTTGAGGACGTGAGGGTTGGGGGTAGCCTTGGCTGCAGTGACCATGAGATGGTGGAGTTCAGGATCCTGCGTGGTAGAAGCAGGGTGACAAGTAAGATTACAGCCCTGGACTTCAGGAGAGCAACTTTGGCCTCTTCAAAGACATCCCCAGTTCAAGAAAGACATGGTACTACTGGAGAGAGTCCAGTGGAGAGCTGTGGAGATGATCAGGGGTCTGGAGCATCTCTCTTATGAGGAAAGGGTGAGAGACCTGGGTTTGTTTAGTTTGGCAAAGAGAAGGCTGAGGGGGGATCTTATCAATGCTTACAAATATCTAAAGGGTTGGTGTCAAGAGGATGGGGCCAGACTCTTTTCAGTGGTGCCCAATGACAGGACAAGGGGCAATCAGAACAAGTTGGAACACAGGAAGTTCCACTGAATATGAGGAAAAACTTCATTACTTTGGGCGTAACAGAGCAGTGGCACAGGCTGCCCAGAGAAGTTGTGGAGTCTCCTTCTCTGGGAATATTCAAAACCCGTCTGGACGTGTTCCTGTGCCCCCTGCTCTGGGTGTGCCTGCTCAGGCAGGTGGGTTGGACAAGATGGTCTCCAGAGGTCCCTTCTGACCCCTGCCATTCTGTGATTCTGTAATACTTATTAATTTTTATATTTGTTTTTGCAAAAATACCTCAACTTTCTCCAATTATTTGTTTGGTCCAAAGCAATAAATAAAATATGCACATCTGTCTTTCTTTTTCTACCAGAAAAAGCTCTACCCAAAGCTTTCCCACTTTCATTTTTCACTTTGTCTTTATTGGCTGAAAATCAAACGCCTTCTTGTTTACTTTGACAGGCTGTTGAAGGTTATGACTGAACCCCTCCATTTTCTTTCTTTGTTACATTTACAGTAGTGATCAGAAACATGAGGATTCCTTTGTGTGTTTCTGTGCTGAGAATTCCTATCAAACAACACTGCAGACATTACCATTCTTGGCACTTACTGCCAAAATTTTATTAGCTGATGCCTGTGTCATATTATCACATATTCATTTCAGTCTCCTGTTAAAATAGGGTCATATTGTGCCTTTAACCACATTTTCATTACCTGTCTTTGACATCTTTCTTTTTCATCTAAACATCTTTTGAAGATGAGTTGAACACAATATTCAAAGATTCATTGCACCATGAGTAACCTTTACACAGTTTATGTTGCTTTTCAGCTTTTGTCTCTGCTGTACTAGATTCTCAGTTTGATGACCTTCTGGTTAAGTTGTGAGACTCATTTGTTTTCTAAAATATATCAGTGAGTTTTGCATCACACTTACTCTAACTGCAAAGTAATTTATATTTCTCAAATTCAATATTTGGATTTTGGGTTTTGCACTGTCGTAATAATGAAACTGGACTGTGAGGGCTTTCTGTATCTACTTCATTTCACTATTTGGTTCTTTAACAGAATTGCATTGTTGGGTTTCTAGCACAGCAGAAGAATGCACAGGTTTCATATAGATAGATTTGATGAAAATATGACATGAGAAATATTATATATCATAATCTAAAAATCTTTTAAAGTAAAAAAATAAAATAAACCACAAATATGTTCCTTGTACATGAATGTTTTTAATTGGTTGACAACTACATTTTGTTCTGTTCACATAATAGTGTTTTCAAGTACCAGGTTGTTTAAGAATTCCTTGTGCTGCTTGCAGTATTTGGAAATGTTATGTATGTGCTCATATTCATATGTATAATATGCATAAGTACTTGTTACGTTATTATGTTATGTGAGAAATATCTATGCGTATAACATATATGAGTAATTGAGACAAATTAAGACTTTACAATTGCCTCTTTGGATAAAATGTACCACTGTATGTAGAAATACCACCTAGAGTTACCTTTTTCAAACCTGGGTGGGCGATGAGAGGATGTCTATTGCATGTGCATCAAACAATGTGCTGGCCACTCCCCCCATCCCATCCAGCGCCACAAGAATGGCTTGTTGCCTTAAGGAAATACAGAGGAACAAGTAAGGAGAAAGTCATTAAATACTAGAATGAGAAAACCCACAAAATTAAAAAAGATTAAAAATAAAATATTCATTATTTCAAATAAACTGAAAATCAGATGGAAGTCAGACCAAAGAAAGTAATAATATAGGAATTAAAACATAAAGGATAATGTACACGTGTACACTAAGATATATTCAGAAGCAGAAATAACATAATTAGTGATCAAAACTTGTAGATTTCTGCCACAAATTCATATGTCTGTGAGATTTTGGCCATCTTCCTATGAGAAGGCAAGGCTTTTAGAAAGCGTGGAATTCTCACAGATGAAAAGAGACTTTAATGTTGGCACACAGATGCTCCATTGGCTTCTTGAGTTGTTGATCTAGAAACATTTCTTATTCCAGTAAAAGAATATATGGTAGAGCTGCAGGCTGTGGAGCATCTCCACTTTCCCCTGCAAGAGACAAGGCTTCAGGACTGAGTTTTCTTGGGAATGCAGAGCCATAGGAGAGGGTTCTTCTCCTTGAGCCTGCCAGGGAGAGGAAGAAGAAAGTGGTCAATTAGTCTGAAGTTCAGTGCCATTACTTTAGTGCAGGGGATAGCAAGGATGTTTTCTTCATATTGCCTTTCAGTTATGAAAAGCAGAGCCTTGGTTCTATTCCTGAATATATTTTTTTGTGTCTTTAAATAATCCTAAAGAGATACAGAATTTGTGATCAGCAGTGATTCCCGAGTACATTTTATAAGTGCTAAGCATGCTGCCTTGCCCACATTCTGCTTTGCTGGCTAGCTTCATTTGTGTCCTATCGCTCTTAAACAGTTCCAAGTGTCATCCTGGAAATTGTTGCACTTCATCAACATAAGGTGACTTTGAATATAAAGTCCTGTCCTGAGATACTTTTTGTGCCTGCAGATCCTATTGACCTAACTGGAAATTTACAGTCCTATGTAGGAGAAGGTTGGAGGACAGCAAGTTCATTTTTATAAACTCATTGCCATGTTCTGTTTTGAGGCTGACTCCTGAACTACCCTACAACACAGTTCATTATCTAGACTTTTTCTTAGCAGTCCTGTCTTAGCTTATCCCAGAACCAACATCTGTGTTCTTCCTTTAGGTCCTCATTTGAGGGCAACTGGCTCACTTGGCAGGCAGAGTTACTGGGACAAATATAACTGGACCTCAGTGTAATTCCCTCACAGGCAGATGTAGGCTGACATTTTTGCTATGGCTTGTTGTTTGGTGGAAGGTAATCTCTTGCAAGGCCAGGTTGGGTGTTTGTTAGATTATAAAGCTTATATACAGTGGAAAACAGAAGAAATACGTGATGCCTGAAAAAAGAAGAATCCATCATGGTTTTGCATCTGTGATTTTCCATTGGTTTGGGACATAACCATTTGATTTTGGCGTTGTACCCGTGTTCGTGTCAATAAATAAGATAGCTAAACCTCCAGGGAATTACTGTCTCTTAATCAAGCCCATCATTAAAATGTGTACACAGAAATGGGCCTAGAGGCTGGAGTTCCTGCCAAAACCCCAGAAGCCAAAAAAGAACATCAAGATTTTAAAAAACATTCCTGTAAGACATTTACCAACGTTTATGCAATTCTTAGTCCATCTCTTCCACTGCTGCTTTCTGTTGATTGAGAGCATAACGTGCTGTGTTTCCTGTAAGTCAAGAGAAGCTTCTGGAGAAGCAGATAGGAGCAATGCCTTTTTTTACCTGATTTCATTATAATCTTAATTTTCATCAAAGGATTCTCTTGGGTGCCCCTCTGGGCTTCAGCATCTGCAGAGCTCCAATTAAGCAAGGCTCCCATTTGGTTTTAATGGTCTCAGATTTCATTCTGTAAGTGCCACGGCATGTTTGGAGGGTCCATGGACATTAAGATTTTAAACCTTTCTCTAAAATGTGTTTGAGATGTGCATAGAATGTGCATATTTTTATAAATGTTGAATGTATGTATAAACTTACTTTATCTTGTTGCATTTACTTGTTGTTAAGAACATTTCAGTCTAATTTGTATGTATATGGTAAGAATACATGCAAAAAAATGCGTTGTATTAGTGGTATTAGCACAAACCTAATGGGAGTATCCAGTTCAAGGTCTGGATCTGCCAGATATTTACTATTACATGGTCATTAGGTTTCAGAGTGTGCATGTATTACATGCACATACAAATATACTGTCAGCTGCAAGGTTCTAATATTGAGAATCAGACCTTGATTCTTACTTTTTTTGTATTTCCAGGTTTTCTCCTCTTCCCTCAGTAGCGTGAACAAACTTCGAAATTAAATTGTTGTCTTTAAATAAATTGCAGAAAATAGTAATGAGATATGAATCTTCTTTTTAACTCCTGTAAGAAATTTGAACCTATAATTAATGGTGGCGAGGGCAAAAAAGAATAGCTCAAGAGTTAAACTGACCTGACGTGCATTCTTTTTACTGACTTCTATATCTTTCCCGAATGAAAAAACCAACCAAACAAAGCTCAACAAACAATCCACACAATCGGTGCACAGATGGTACAGAGCAGAACCAGATTCCTCTGCAGAACTGCAAAGCTTTCATCCCATACAGTTTCTACTCTGATATAGATTTTACCCATCCATCTGAGCTGTTAAGTTTTTGTGCACTGAGTGTGAGACTCATAGATTTGGCTCCTACATTGATGCACCCCCACAGATAGGGGTATGTCTTACATACTTTCCTAGCAGAGTGCCAGAATCTTTCTCCTACTCCATGACCTGATATACCAGTTGCAGGTGGTTGACAGCTTCTCTCGTCCCCTGCCTCCTGGGCACTAGTCTGTTGAGTGGGACAGTCTGCTGGGCTACAGGTCCACCAGTTCTTACCAAGGTGTCGGGCTCCAAGGAACCTGCTTGCTGGTGTGTTTCCTGGCTGCAGCATGGAAATGCTGGCCTCTTCCCCACCATAACGCCCAGCACCCAGGTATGCCTCCTGCACAGGACTAGTCCACAGTTTTTTCTTAGTCATTGGAAAACAAGAAACATGAGATGACCGAGCCATTTGTAAATTAAGTTATGCAAAACTACAGTCAATTTTGTTTGCCAAAGCTCGATGATTTGAAAAATTTGTCCGCATATTTCTTCCAGTCTGTATCAAAAATTCTGGAAAGTCATCTGCTTCTTCAGACATCTTTTTGGTCCTCTATTGTATCTGGATAAATGAGTCTGAGGACTCCTCTTTTAGTGGACTTGTGAGATATTGTTACTTCTACTTTTGTACAGATAAGTCATCAAATTGTCGTTACTTTTCAGACACCAAAAATAAGTATTTCATTTGTTGTTTCATAGCTGATTCCACTGGTGTGCCTCATTAAATTTTTGCTTATTTTAGGTCTGGCTCAGCCATATTTCATCAGGCAAAGCTGCCACCAAAGCTTGATGGGAGATTTGTCCAAGTAAAGGCTCTAGGATTTGACATGTATTATTTTGCTTTGTCTTTGTGCTGTTACTGTCTTTCATTTGAATTGGAACATAGATAATTATATTCTAGATTTAAAACAACAACGTTGTTTTTTTATAAATAAAATATTTGTTTTACTATCCAAAGCCTGGAAACACCTTCAAAGAGGTGATTTTAGTATCTTATAATTTTCTGTACACCATAAATGGTTACTTGGAATGTGCTTCTAGTTGTCTGCCCTAAAAGGAAAAAAATACTGACCAAAAGAATTTCAAGTGCTTAAGAGTTTTAACCACAAAGGATACACAGAGAGGCTAGAATGGCACATGGTGCTGAGCCTGTCAGATTCTTAAAATACCAACAATTTGGTGGTCTATAATCCTGTCACTCTTTTCATGTATCTGAAAAAAAAGCTTGACATCCTTGTTAATTGAAACTAGAGCTTTCAGGCGAGACATTTGATTTTTCCAATATCAATGTTATAAAATCAAGGAGGATTTTGAGTAAGAGAATAGGGGTCTACTTTCTAAAAAAACCTCCTGAAGCTTTATAAAAAGATTTTGCAAAGCAGTCTACTCAGAAATGTTCTCTTGTGTATCATGTTATCCACAATTTCTCTTTTCCCATTTGTATTATTGAGGAATTTTCTTTACAAGCTTCGTGTTTTAAAATCCATGTGCTCCTTTTTCTTCCTACCCATGTGAATGAATCCTTTATTTGTAACTTAATTCCACTGAAATTTTTATGATGTCACAAAAGATCAGATCCAGAGGAAACCTAAGAGCTGGTCAGTAGAAGTTAATGCTCAGGATTTCACAGGATTGAGTCCCCTGAAAGAATTACAGTCATGTTGAGGCATGATTTTCTAGCAAAAGCCAATGACCTTTAAATGTGAGGTGGTGCAAAAATATATGAAGCATAAGCATGAATGTTTTGAAATAGAATGTTTTCCAACATTTTCTGTGAAGGGTCAGCTATACAATTAAAAAAAATTATTCTTGTTTTACAATCTAAGAATAGAAAGATTTTAAACCAGAAATGATGGTACTAAATAGCACATGATCTACAGTGTATGAACCTAAAGATGTTCTAAATGAACTGGAGCTTTACGTTCTTCATCGTAATCTTACAATTATTTATTCCAATACATTCATTCAGGGATGTCTGGTTGTCTTCAACCTTTTCTTATCTGTGTGTTAGAAGCAAAATATATAGAGAGATGGTCTGGACCAGTGAAGCAGGAAATTGCAAAGCCTGATAAATCTTATTTGTTGAGCGACACATGGTTGGTGTTGGAGTTTGGAGTTTTGGAGTTTTGTGGGGGGTTGAGGGTTTTTTTGTGAGAAATAAAGTTTTCTTCTCAGCAGCAGTGACTGCAGAGAAGGACCAAGCCATTCTGAACTGCGGTAGGTGGGTTAGTCGGGCTGCCATAACTCTTCAATACAACCAGTTTATTCTTTATGCAAACCATTCTTAGCTTCTTTCACTGAATAAATGGAGACAGACTAGGTGCTTCTGTGGACTAGAAGACTAGATGGGGGAAACTACCATTATAATTGTCTTATATTATTTTTCTGCTACATCACGTGCTTACAGATGTCCTTATCCAGTTCTCAGCAATAAGATTGTAGGAAAATAATTGCTGAGGATAGGTAGCTTGAGAGTTTATAGTGCACACGGTGAGTCCATTTGATCTTGAGAATAAGGTCAGACCTTAATTTTACTAAGGTGTATGTACATTCTTAGAAATTTTCTCCATCTGACAGCAGCACAGTATATAGGAGAATGAAAGCAAGTGTCCTTCCACCAAAGAGGAAGAACATCATCCTTGGTTTAGCACAGGATGTTCATGTATAGTGGGAAAGATGGAATCTTAAAAGGCTCTGTTGACCCTCACCACTAGAACAAGACGGGGACCACATCACAAACGTGACACTTGCCTCATATTGAAGTCTGACCATAAATTGCTATGTGCAAACTATTTGTGCATTTCATCTTTGTAGATACTAGCAAACTTGTATCTGGGAGAAGAGCTGAGAAAGTAGTGGTTTCTCAAAGGGGATGATTACCTTTAGTGCTGTGTTTTTATTTGATGCTTGGGACATTGTAAATTCCATACAAAACAACCCGCCTGCACTGTGATGTGATATCCCTGTGACTTCTGCTCCCTAACTGGATGGAATGGATTGTTTTCTCCTGTTATATTCTGTCTTCATTTCTAGACTAATAAGCTTTTAGAAAAGGTACAATCTTCTAACAGTGTTCATAAGCTCTTGTCATGTATCATACATTACACAAAGTCTCCTAGGTATTCTTTAATTTCCAGGTTTTCCAAACATCTCTCTCCCAGATAGTTTTTGAATGATTATTTCCTTCAGCTTGCATTTTTCCAGAATGAATCTCATTTTGGGTGATATCCAAAGCCCATTGAGGTCAGAAGAATGTCTCCTATTGACTTCAGTGGGCTTTGGATTTGCTTCTTTATTTCCTATATCCAGGAGCCAAATTCTGCACACCTTATTGTTTTAATGGGAATTTTGTATAAGCAAGGCAAGCATATTGGCTTCCATAGTCTGAAATTTTTAGACTCCTTTGCATTGTATTTCACTCTTCTCACTAGCGTTCATAACGGTACAATATAATTTACAAATGTAAGTGCTGTTTATCTGTCACCATGGATAGCTAATGGAAATCTTAAGTAATACTGAGTGAAGTCTATTGTGTCCGCTACCACCTCCTTCCAGACTTGATATATGTTCTTCCATTACCTTTTGTTTCAGCCTTTTAATTACTTTGCAGTTCATAAGGTTTTGTCAGTGTTTGGGAAAATGTGAATCATTTGTGGGTAAAGTTTTGAAAGGCACTGTAATCAGATGTAAAGTCCAGTTACAGGTTATATTCTACACATAATAACTTTTCCCCAGATTCATGAAAGCGCTTTAACATGTGCTGGAGTCTATCCCTGTTAAGAAACGCAAGTAGATTGTTAAATGTAATTGTCTTAAGTGGGACTTTTGTCTAAATAAAAGTTAAGCAAAACTTTGCATTCATTCCTGAATAGGGAGATCTTTTCAAATTGTGCCTTTTATATATCAGTTCTCTAAGATGAAGGATTCCAAACTATTCTACAAAGCCGGTACCTGTAAAGACTATTCAGTGCTCCAGTATGGTTACCTCTGAAGTGAGTGTGCTATATATCTTATCCAGGATTTGTCATTTAAATTTAAAACTGGAATGAGTTTAGCAGATGGCCACCAAGATGGTAAGGGGATTGAAGGATTTGCCCTAGGAGAAGAAGCTGAGGCTTGTTCGACCTGGAGGAGATAGAGCTTTTGGGGGACCTTATAGTAGTGTTGTCCAAATAGCAGATTCGTTGCCCGCTGTGCAATGAGTCAAGAATCACACACTCAGGAGAGACATTGCTTATTATTTCAGGGTTGTGCAAGCCTGGATGCTCGGTGGTTTCCCACAAATCAAGCACACCGAAGCCAGCGTCTTCATTATATTTATACAATAAATTCATACATATTCCACCTAGCCACTCCTCTTGGCTCCACTTCAAATCCTTCTGTGCATGTCTTCCATTCTTTGTGGGTCCTTGGTAGTCTCTGGTGGTCTTCACAGATGAAGTACCCTAACCCTTTTCATCCATATGTGGTCCTGTGTCACCTAAGGACAACTCAAGTCTATTTTCTCTTGCCGACTCTCCTTTATTTTCTTCCAAAAGGAATGTTTGCCCTTGATTAAATTGATAACACCAATGGCCAAGATATCCTGTCTTTAAGCTTAGTTAAATATTAAAACATCAAACACTACATAAGCAATGCTTGATCGAAAAGGAGTTCAGATTCACGCTAATTAAACATAGACAATACCTCTTCTTTCCAAGGGTGGGTTGTTCCCTTGTAGGAGGTCACCAAGAGGATGGAGCCAGGCTATTCAAGGTGCTGCATGATGGGAGGACAAGAGATAATGGACAGAAGTTGAAACAAGACAAGTTCAGACTGGATATATGGAAAAACTTTTTCACAGTGAGGGCAGTCAAGCATTGGAACAGATTACTCAGAGAAGTTGTGCAGTCCTTGAAGTTTTTCAAGACGAAACTGCATATAAGTAAGTTGGTCAGATCTTATAGCTGACCCTGCTTTGAGCCAGAGATTGGACTAGATGGACTCCAGAGATACCTTCCAACCTGTGTTATCCTACGATCTTTTGATCCTATTCATGTTTTCTGTTGCTTATGGTTGTAGTATACTCTTGGTCTCTCTCTGGGTTCATACATTTTTTTTCTAGTAGCATGTATTTAATTATTTTTCTGGAAGGAGAAGCGAGAGATACTAGAAAGTAAGTGCTAGAATTCTTTGGACTTCCATAGGAAAAGTGCTAATCCATATTTCTCCCTCTTGAATTTTTCCATTTCTCAGTACCTGCTCCTCTTGGTGTACCAATTTAATTGTCAGTCGTTCATAAATTAACTAGCTAATTCCTTTATGATCTGGGGATGCATATGTCCTCCTTCTGGTTTATATTTTTTCTAGCTGTTTTATTAAGTACTTGTTATAAATAAATGTACCAGAAAGATTCTGCTGCTCTAGTTGCTCAGGCATCTCTTCCTTCATTTTCTTGTTAAAGACTAATTTTTTTCAATTTTTTCCTCTAGTCTTTCATTTTCCCACTTCAATTTTTTATCAATTTGAGTAATATTTCACAGAATCACAGATCACAGAATGGTTGGGATTGGAAGGGACCTCTGGAGGTCATCTGGTCCAACTGCCCTCCTCAAGCAGAGCCACCTGGAGCCAGTTGCCCCAGGCTGTGTCCAGATGGCTTTTGAATATCTCCATTGACGGAGAGTCTACAACCTCCCTGGGCAACCTGTGCTTGTCTCTAAAACAGACTCTGCCAGTACTTGGTCATCCTCACAGTAGAAAAGCGTTTCCCGAAATTCACATGGAAAGTACCATGTTTTAGTTCATGCCCATTACCTCTTGTCCTATCACTGGGCACCACTGAAAAGAGCCTGGCTCCATCTTCTGTGAACCTTCCTTTCAGGTATTTATATACACTGAGGACATCCCCCTGAACCTTCCCAGCTCTCTCAGCCTTTCCTCATGTGAGGTGCTCTAGTCCCTTAGTCATTTTAGTGGCCCTTTGCTGGACTCTCACCAGCAGCTCTATATCTCGCCTATACTGGGGAGGCCAGAACTGGACACAATGCTCCACGTGTGGCCTTACCAGTGCTGAGTAGAGGGGAAGGATCACTTTCCTTGACCTGCTTACAATGCTCCTCCTAATGTAGCCCAGGATAACTTTTGCCACCTTTGCAGCAAGGGCAAGCGGCCAGCTCATGTTCAGTTTGGTGTCCACCAGGACTCCAGGTTCTTTTCTGCAAAGCTGCTTTCCACTTGATTCTCTCCCAGCAGATATTGGTGCATGGGGTTATTTTAACACATTTTGATTTCATACTTAACAGAGTCCCTGAAAGGGTAAAGACCAGCAGCTGAAGAAATCTAAAAAGGCACAAGTAGTTACCTAATGCAATCTATCTGTTCATATGCATAGAGCCCCAGTTGGGCTATATGTAGAATTACAGTTTGACAGAGCAGGTGAAGCCCATCGTTTCAGATCATGGTTCAGTGCTGTTACTACACAGACTTTAAAAGTTCTTGGGTCTTGGTACTGTGAGATGCTTTTATGCTTTGCCTCAAAAAACTTTATTTTTTACTATCCTGAGTAATTTCATATCATCAGCAGAATGTATAAAGTTTCTATTTACTCTATATTTGAGATTACTCATGACTATGCTGAACAGCCCAGATTCCAGCAGAGACCTTCTAATGCCTTGCGAGTAACCTTCCTCCCTTCTGACAATTGACTGTTAGTTCCTTCTTTTCTTTCCTAACTTGGAAAAAGCTAATAATGCACAAGACGACCGTTCCTCTTGTGACATGATAGCTTCGCTCTTTTGAAGGCCTGTGAATTTTCCTAAAGCTTTATGGTAATCCAAGTTGTATGCACCCAAGTATCAAAGTATAGAGTTGCAACAGCACAGTTACCAGGTCATCTTATCCACACGTTCCTTTAGACAAGGCTAATAAATTTTTGAGACATGACTTCCATCTGCAAATCTGCATCAATTATTCCCCAGTTAAAATCTCTGTCACAGCTGTAAATCCCATCATATTGCCAAGCTAGGGTAAGCTTGTTAAAATATTCAGTCTTTGTCTTCTAAATTATTTGGATGCTTACCCTTCGATTACCCCAAGTATTATTTTGGGTTTTTTAATAAATGGTATTGAGGGGATGTTTTATAAAAAAAAAGAAAGTAAGACTGAACAAACCCACTTACTTTTGTGACTAAATGATTATAATTGGGAGTTCATTATAGAATGCTTATAAAGAAAACCAAATTCTGGAAGTATATTTTGTGCAAGAAAAAAAAAACAAACCACAAAAAAACCCCCAAAAATCCTTCAAGGTGAGTAATTTCCTGAACATCTACAGCTGTATGGCTAAATTATTAAATATTATTTTCTTTATGAGCTCTCTGATATTGTTTTCTCTGTTTTGATTTTCAGATACAGGTATAGGCAAATTTTATAGGAAGTGGATTAATCTAGGCTTTGGCTTTCATTCAGTTGTGCCTGGCATATACAAATCTGAGATATGTAATAGAAGAATTTGTTTTAGAGACATGCACATTCATATCAGTATCACGTTTCTAAATTTCACAACAGTCTTAATTTTCAGAGCTTCATACTTTATATGTGCTAGATTTCCCTATTGTGTCAATTGGCTTTTCTTTCTGTGAAGCACTGAAAAAATCATGTGTAAATTCAGATGAAAATTTCCTGTGCTGTTGACATTTTCTGCTGCTGAAAATGTAGCAACTCAATTTTGATTTTCAGCTTGCTTTAAACTTACAGAAATGGTGCAACTGCCACCTGTTTCTAATTATTCCTGAAAAGCCAGTAAGAGGTAGTACAAAGGCCGCTCAGGAGAATGATTCAGCGTAATCTGGAAACTTTAGCTATTGATCTTTGACTGATGACGTTCTCTGCTAAGCCCGATGTGTGCTGCCCCGATCAGAGGCTGTTCATAGTGTCTGTTGCATCCTGTTTTGTCCAAGGCATGAAACTGCAGCAATGAGGGTTCAGAGAAGATGGCGATATTCTTTTTCTTAGAAGTGGTACAAAATAATGAGACAGAGGGTCTTAAAGAGGTGCTCTTTTGGTAATGATCGCTTTGGTGAAAAATTTCAATCTCTACAGCTGATCAATGACATCAGCAGTTACCAAAGACCTTAGCCCATCACTGCTACAGTCATATGACAAATGTTCAAAACTGGATGTCTGTATTGAAATAGGCTCCTGAATCTATAATGATAATGAGTTTATAAGTAGTTTAATGTTTAGGTGGGTTGTATCTCACAGCAATTCATGGAGATTTGTGGATACGTGTCGCTCAGGTGTGACAACTTTACTGACATTAGGGCGAATAGATATGGGTTGAAAGTTTAACATTAGGCAACTGTGCTAATATTTTGACCTATTTCCCAGAAAAGTATATTTTTCTTTTTAATCTTAAAAAACCCCACAGTGAGTAAAGCAATTTTTAAACATCTCAGCCCAGTAGTTAACAGCATCCTCCAAAAACTTAGGATTGGTACAACCAAGTAAAAGAATTGGCCAAGGTTTCTTAAAGGTACATAGAGTAGGAGCAAAATCCTTCTAAGATGAAAGGCAGGTTTAAGGTTTATTGAATTTTCTCATTTCTGGGTATGAGGCAGTGAGACAGAAAAGCCCTGTATGAGCTGGATGTAAAATGAGCAGTTTCAGTATGATTGTGCTTTATTTTATGTAGACAAATAAATATATGCATGTGTGTGTATAAAATCCCTCACCTAACTTGGATTCTTGAGGAGTCTTGATCATCGTAGCTTCCTGGCTTACTGCATTAGTGCTACTATTTAATATGGATTCTTTTCTATTTCACTTAACACTGTTCTCGCCTTTTCTTAAGTAAATCTCACTCATCCTACCTCCATTTCTCAATGATGTGTTTATTTTCACAGTTCTCTCAACCATCTCTTGCACAGGCAAGCTCACTGACCATTTTTCAGTAACTTTTGAGACCAAAGAATATACTTTCTTCATGTGATCAGCTGGTAATTTGAAATCTAGGTCTCTTCATCCTCTTATTTCCTGGCAGCTTTTTCTGAAGGCTGTCATGGGCCAGCCAGTCATCCTCGAATGCTTCATGCAAAAAGCTGATCTCTACAGAAGCTCAGATAACTCTTGTCTTTAGCGATCTTCTTTATTGAATGCCCATTGTCCAGTGTTCTGGGCTTACCTTGAGGTATATTTATTCAGTGAGTCACATGAGCATCTGCAGAGCAGATAACAGCAATTTGTGGGACTTCTGTCCTAAGCTGCAAACAACTCTTTTGAAATACCAGCTGCCTCATCCCTCATGCACAAGAAAAAGGAGAAAGCGTTGAAACATACAATGAAAATTAACTAACTTTACCGTAGCTTAGTAATGTTTCTTTTTTCATCGTTAAAATGGAAAGCTCTTCATATAGTAGAATAAAGATTTATATTTTTATTATCAGGGACAGTAGTTAGAAGTACAGCTCCTAAAGGTAACCAGCTCCTCTATTTAAAGGCTTTTTTGGAAATCACTGCAAGGAGCAGGCAGGAATTCTCCCCTTCCTATGTTCACTGTTGCACCAGTGAATTCTGTGCTGCCTCTGACATACCAGAGACATGGCATTGCTGGTATTCAGATATGGTGAATTATAGCTCAGACCTAATGTTCCTCTGTTAGCTTTACAGTATAGAATATCCTTTATTTATTAAAATATAAACCCTAATAAAAATCTCATATAAAGAAAGCTCTCAAATGGTCATAGGCTTAATGTCCCTCCATCCTTTTTACAGGAAGAAAAATGACTAAAACTTGAAGTCAGACTCTGGCATGCTTGAATACCATATGCCTGCACTACTGAGAGACTGGAGCAGAGTATCTGGAGAAAGATGAGAGAGTGTGGGTGGCAATAGAAAAAACAACCACGACTGTAAGTTAGCAAGATAATATCCTTACTTTCTTCTGTGGGTCTCAAGAGTGATTAAAAAAACATTGCTGTTTTAAAAATATTGCTGAAGACTACAGTGTGACTCATAATGCTTCAGAGAATGGAATTCTTGGAAGTTTCACTGTAATGCCAGATTTTAGAATGGAGGGCAGCAGAGCTGCAGAGAAGTAACACAAGGCTATGTTGACGGAGAAAGAACATCTATGAGGAAATGCAGGCGAGAAAGAAAGGAAGGAGAATGAGCCTGGGGAGACATGACAAGGCAATTATTTATGCTGAGAACTGTTGCTTTCACTGATGATAGTATTTCATTGCTTTTTGAGCTTTTGTTGGCCAGCATGCCTACCTACACAATGCTTGGTCATATGCTTGGCAGGGGAAGATATGTATAACTTGTTGACCAATCAGACAATGAAAGCAGTTATGTGCGACTCCGAAAGTCCATCTTAGATCTTGCCTGAAACTTTTGAATGGAACTTTTTTTTGGGGGGGGGATGGTGGTGGTGTTTACATTTCTGGTAAATTCAGCTGTTTTATGAGGGAATGTATTGGCTAAAAGTAAATTTTCATTGGGAATGTTTCTCGAGTCAGAATAGACTTTCTGGTCAGAATAAAATAAAGAAGAATGACAATTATTTGGAATTAAATGGCCTCACAGTTATGGCATGCACCTGACATTTTGCTTGATATTGTAACATACCTGTTTTATATCCTAAATAAGTACCTTTGCTAGGACAGTGAGCAGTCTTTCTCCCACCATCTCCCACAAGTGGTGATCAGTACGTATTTCCCTAAAGTTCCAAGGAAATGATTTGTGTATTTCACAGGCTGTGACATTGGCGGGGATACAGAAATTCCATGTTTGGATCCATGAACATGGGCTGGGCTTGTACCAGAACCTTCTCCTTTAAGTGAGCGTCCTAACTGTCTGGCAGCTGAGGTATGATTGATTTCTCACTGTTACTTACAGGGGAAAAAGATATTGTTTATACTGGGAGCCTAAATACTGAAATCTAGGTGCTTTTCTTGACTTGATATTTGGTACTTCCTCTCTGAAAAAAAAATCATATATCCACCAGGGGAGCAAATATGACACCATTTGTATAAGTGATTGTCATATATCACAGTTAAATAAATACCTTAAGTGAACAATTAGTTGATATGTTCTTGGCTGAAATTTGTTCGTGTAATTTGATTGATGAAGTGTGTGGAGAAAGAATAGATTAACAGATCATAACCAGTTCATGAACAATTCATGAACAGGAAGAAAGACTATAGAGCAAGGAATTTGAATAATGTATATTTTATTTCACTAGTGTAACAGGAAAACATAGATTTTTGAGTTGTCCAAAATGGAAAATGAAATCTTTCTCTTTTTTTGTTTTACTGGAACATTTTTTATGGAAAATTAAATCTAGTTCTATTTAGAAATGAGACATATTAAATGGAAAAGGTGGCCTATTCTGAAAATATGAATATAGATATTTTTAGGTTTTATTTTTAATGTTTTTATGTTTTAATGAATTCTTGTTGGAATAATTTTGCAGTTTCAGGTGGATGACACATGGATTTTTAGCCAGGTTGAACTGGCAACCTGGGTGGATAAAACATTCAATCAAAAATTTGTCCAGCTTTCCTGGGCTTATGATCTACCAATTCCCTCATTTCCCAAAGCAGTGAACTGAGAAATGTTCATCCGTTATAGGATTAGTGCAACTAATTTGCTCTCATATTGCCTGTCATCCTGTAGATTTCATAATATGTGAACACAGCCAGACTGTTATGATCTCAGAGTCAGCAGTGAAACCTACAATGCGTGATGATAGTAGGTTCTCAAATAAACAGGATCTTGGACAGAGCGAAGAAACGCACCAAAAATTTGAGTAAACAACAGCAAGACAATCTGCATCTTCTCAGCTTAAGTAGGAAAGATGCTGAAGCTGGGAAATATTTTTGATATGCCCATTAATGGATGTACAACTCATCCAATCACTCAGGAGCTAATACTGCACTTTTCTGTTCTGTGCATAAAAAATGTCATGCCAAATGACTCTGAGTGCTATCCTTAATGATGAATTTACAACCATCAGTAAGGAGCCGTCTTCGATTGTCTGCATTAAAGCAGTGGTTGATTATAATCCCATCCAGTGATGCTTTTCCTTGGCCTTATTAAAAAGAGCAGCACACAAGGCAATTGTACCCTTGGGTGTCTTTTGACCTGCTCAAAAGTATGGCTTAAGTGTTGGTTTCTTTTCCAAAAAACCCCAAATTCCATTTTGCAGTGATGACACATCCGTTGTCTAAAGACGAATGACATGGGAATTACAATGAATGCCCTAATTGCTCACCTGGCATTAAAAATAGTACCAGGTTTCACAGATGATATTTAGCTGGGCATATCTGTCAACTGGCTCTCTCTTTTCATCATCCCACAGTCTGGGCCTTATTCGCATGCATTTGTAATGCAGTGCTGCAGTCTCTCTCACAGACCTTATGTGCTCGATGGCTCCTTCCCCATTGTCTGGCCCAAGAAGCACTGTCTTACTGCATTGAGCAAGAGAAGCTTGTCGGATCTGGAAATAAATTGTGAGTCAATGGGCAAGTTCAATAACTGGAAAGATAAAATGAAGTCTGGTTTTCCTTTTTGTAAGCCCCTTTTCTAAGGGTTAGATTTATCACCAGAACAAAATATTCCAAACTGGCTTCATAGTAACACAGAATATGTGGTAAAAGACAAAGGAGATCTTTCCAGTTTCCAGCAGTGTCTGCAGAAAGTGCCAATATACATCCTTCTGGATAGCTTCCTATCTAACTTTAGGAAACACAGATGTATTTCTATAGTACATACCAATATGTTTCAATGCTACTGGTAAATTACTACTGTTTCTCCAAACCTCTCTTAGTGTTCATGAGAATGCGGCTGAAGACTTTAAAGTTCAGTCAGTAAAAAAAATGAAAAGCAAGATCAATGACATTCTTCCTCGATCTGCTCTTCTTTTGTTCCATTCTGTTCCTCCCAGTAGATAATTTCTGGAAATTATTTCAGCTGAATGAGTAAAGTGAAGACATCTCATGGGAATAGGAGAGGTCTTGCAGGTCAGTTCTGGGGAATGGTTCCATGTATTACAAATTCTTTTCCTGCTTTTGCTTACCACACCTTTGCTCTAATCAGGTAGATAGAACTACTGACTTAGGTTAATGTTGTGGTAGATTATTTAGTATCAGAGAGATACATCAATCAGCTAGACACTAACTAAAAATACTATAGATCTGCATGAACATAAGAAAAAATAAAGCTCAGCATAATCATTCCAGTGATATGCATTCTAGAGAAGGTAATATACAGTTAAAAGGAAAAAAGAAAAAGATAAAATGAAATGGAGGAAACAGGACAACTGAGTTCCATCTAGTATTTTCCATTTCCCCAGAACTGTTCATTATTCACTGACATACATGCAATAGATGTGTTCCACTCAGAGTGAGAAGAAATAGAAATGAACTTGGTAATTTGCTTAAATTTTTGTTTAATTACCACTTTTTGAAATAAAGATTTCATTCTATAAAATGCACAACTCCCTGCCTCTCCCTTTCCAATGTTCCAAAACCACTTTGGACTAATTTTGATCTCTGTTTGCAGTTTTGCGCATGTGTCTGTGTATTAGTAGCACAGTATGTTCTCTATGTCCGTGTGCTGCAAATCCGGCTGACAGCAGCCTTGCACCCTCCTCTTTCCTTGTCCTTCATCACAAATGGTAAGTGATCAAATAACTGAAAAAAAATTTTTTTCTTGCATTGAATTGTGCAACTTCCAGAATTTCTTCAGCCCAGTCCCATAGTTTTTACAAGGGTCACTTCCCTCATATCAATTTTAAACAGTCATAACATGTACCTTTACATTTTACTTGCTGCTTAATAAAATACCATTTTTCATAAATATATGTTTTAAAATTTATCCTTACATTATGTAATGATTTTTATTCTTAGAAATTATTTCCACTATCAGGTCTTTGGCACTAACTCTATCTTTGGCATAATTGTGCTTATGAAGTTTTATGAGCCCTGAGAAAACTCTGAAAGATGTTTCAACACAAAACTTTTCAAGTTTATGGTACTTGAAGTGAGGTTCTGTGCTGTGAGACCTTGTTTGAATTCCACAATATGGCACATCATTTGAGGAATTGTGCCTGATAACCTGGAGTGATTAAATAAGTATACTGAATTTTGACTACTGCAAGGAGTGGACATCCTGACTGACTCTTCAGGCAAGACCCACCAAGGAAACAGAAATATGACCCTAAAAATACTACCTGGGATGCCTTGGAATGGATGTGAAAGCCCGGTCAAATGCAGACAGCTCAAGCTCTAGTTGCTTTATAAGCCTAAGCCAGTGAGAGGGAGAAGATGGATAGAGGAGATGGAAAGCTTTGCCATGCTCCTTACCCTCATTGCCACGGGTTTCAGTAAAATTTAAATCTGTTTATCATTTCTTATAGTTCCCATTACTCTAGAATGGACAATGGGATTCCCTTCTGCCAGGAGCCATGTGCCAATTCATCCTTGAATGTCTCCAGGAAGAACGGCAGCTCTTAGGTGTTGTCTTTATCAGACATTCAGGGATCGGCTCTGTGTCAGGGTAATTCTGGGCACTGGGGGAGCGATGTGTAGGAGGTTGAACTACCTTAGCCCATCTGGCCATGTCTTAAAGGTCCTTTCAGGATGGAGAATATTTATTACTTGAAAGGAAATGGAAGCAAATGCTTCCATGAGAAAAGTCAGGAAGGAGCTATTAAGTTGGAAAAGAGAGAGGAAACATCAAATAGGCCTGATCTTCTACGCTTGATGGGCACAGGAACTGAGGGATCCTTACTTTTGTGAGCATAAGCATTATACCCTGAGAAGAATTCTTATACAAAATATATTAGCTGAAGGATTTTAACCCTGTCCTGGAATGTAGTTTCACACAGGAAGTGCTGAATACTGCTTACAGTTCTAGTTAAGATGGCTGTTGATTGGAAGTGCATTTACCACTGTAAACCACTGCAAAAATCTCTAAAGAAGCAGGTGGAGGGCCAAGAAGACAAAAAATACATGGAGTAGTCAATTAAGTAGAGGTCACAGATGAACCCCTTTTCAAGAGGCATCATCAAGAATTTGTCTGAAAAGAGAAATTTGCAAAAAAGGAAGCAGGTGTCAAATTCCTTTTGGCAGCAGGATGCTTAAAAGCATTTAAAATGAAAAGCTACCTGATCTAAAGCTCAAGACACTGATAGGATGTGCCTTACCAGGTGGAAGGGAACACGTGTCGATAGGGTTTACGACTCTCACGCTGTAGGGAGGGTGCAGAACAGTGAGGAAGCGTGCTGACGTGACTGAGTTCTGGCAGGGTTCAGGACACTGGCACTGGCAGTGGGGAGGAACTTGAGAATGATTTTTGAGCTCTGTATTCAAACAGCTGTCTGCGTTCTGCAGCATGCTGTAGAAAAATAGAGGGTTTGAACCATTAGAAAAGCAAAGGAAGTGCAATAGCCCAGATTTTGATCATAATTACACCCAGGTGGTTCTCAAGTGAGTACACCCGTGTCATTGAAGTTACACCAGTGCAAAACTTGTGTGAGAACTGAATCAAGCCCTTTGTTTTCATGCATTTGTGTACCAAAAGAGCACTCTAACAGCTCTTAGTAAATAATAAATTAATAATGATATGATGATCTCCCTCATGACTCAAAGAAGTACAGAAAAATTAGTGTCGGAGTGAGAATTTGCTTGCAAGATTCTTTGAATGTGTCATTTCTAGATTCATATTGGATATATGATGCTTTGCGGGACTGATTTTAATGTCTGTTCTGATTTTAATTTTTATTTCAAACATCAGAAATATCAGATTTCATCAGTTAGTATGTGGTGCACAATACAAAACCTACGACATATACCTTATAGATCAAATGAGTAAGACCTCCGGTCTGCTCGTCGTAAAACACCTTTAAATCCCCAGCAGAAAGGAGTAATGAAAACAACTAATGAGAGAAGCAAGTGCTTTTGCTGTCTCCCTACTGTAAAGCAAATAATATTTTAGTAGTTGGTTTTGTTTGTGTTTTCCCCATTTGTGCCTCAGAATACACCAGATTGCGATGTTACGTCACATTTTTAATGACTGGAACCATGTCCTGAGATCCCCCTCCGACCACACCACAACTTCCTTCATTCTCTCCCACTCCTGGCTAGAGGGCTGTATGTAATTATGCTGAGGACATAATTCAATTAATTATTGACAGAACACGTAATCACCACTCAGATCTCTCTCTGATAAATCTCTTCGCTGCTCTCTGACTTCTGTTTGTCGTGCACTAGGGAGGTGGAAAGACAGTAAAAACGCGGTTTAAAGATCGGATGTTTCTCAATATCAGCCGGAGAGGCTTCTGACAGCCCGGACTCTTTAGATGTAAAGCGTTTTGTTCTCGTCTGTGCTAAACAAGTGTCCCCGGGAAAGCGCAGTGGGATGGAGGCTTCTGATTCATTTTAAGTGGAGGATATAATAGGAGCAGGTAACTTTGATTTGTGCAAAGGAATAGTGTGATCTCTTTCAGGGATTCCGGGCATTCACGGCAAATCTTTCTTCTGCAACTGATTAAAGAGAAAGTGATAAATACGAGCTCTGTGCTTGGTGTAAAGGAGGAATGTAGCTTTAGAAAGCTGACTTATTTTGGAAAAAATAATAATAAAAAAATCTAATTCCTGACCTCCGATAGCCTTTGACCAAAGTCTGCTAGCAGCAGAAAGTAAAGTCGAGGCTGTTTCTGTAACTATTAAATCCCAAGTGAGGACAGTGATCATTTCTGCCCGTATGACCGGAAAATGTCCCGGGGGCCGGCCGGGGTGGGGACGTGCCCGGGGGCTGCCCGTAATTTCGGATTACAACCAAAGCATGCCAAAAGCGGATAAGAGAAAGAGATAACGAGGTGAGAAAGCAAAGAAGGGCTTTGTTGTAAAGTAAGGACAACTAAGCTCTGGTGGGGAAAAAAAAGTAATCGCGTAGCCCGACAGCCCCGGCCAGCCCGACGCCGCCTGCGAGGATGGGCGCGGAGCCGCCCGGTGCTGGTGCTGGTGCTCCGGCATCAGCTCCGGCCATCGCACGCCCCTGGGAGCCGAGCTTGGCGCTACCGAGTGGCCCGGCTCGGGTGGGGGGGCTTCGCGGGGCGGCCCACCGCCCTTCCCCTAGGGCTGCCTGAGAAGGTCCTGACGGCGGCCTCCTGAGAGGAGACCCGCCGCGCGGGTTTGCAAAAGCTCCTCTACTTTTGTTTTTCACGGCACGACGCGCGTGGGGCTGGGAAAGGCGCGGCGGGGAGCGGGGACAGGCCCGCGCCCGGGGCCGGTGGGCAGCGGCGCGGGGGGGTGCGCAGCCCCGGCAGCCGCCCCCCGCCCCGCGGCTTCGTCGACGGCGATGAGCTTCGCGCCCGAGAGGGAGCCGGGGGCAGCAAGCACGCCTCGGCCTCTCGCCCCGCCGCCCCGGCATCACCGGAGGTGCCGGAGCCTGCGCCCGGTGCCGCGGGAGGCCGGCGAGGCGTCCCCCGGCGGGGCGGGGGGAAGGCGGAGTGCGGGCGGGTGTGCGGGGCCGGTAGAGCCGGCTGCACGGCCCGACGGGTCGGGAAGCCCCAGGCGGGCACCTGAGCCGCACCTTTTGACGCCTCAGCCAAAGCAGCCTCACTTCCAGGGGCGCTGCCCTCCCGCCGAGGGCAGGGGCTGCGGGGGTCAAGGGGGCCGAGGAGCGGGGTCGGAGCCCCCGGTTTAACCGTGAGAGACAGCCCGGCGCTGCTTTCCTTGCAGGGTAGCGGCGGAAGCCCTCACACAGGCTCACCTAAACCGTGAATGCTGAGGCACAGGGACGT
This sequence comes from Phalacrocorax carbo, assembly GCF_963921805.1. Taxonomy (NCBI): domain Eukaryota; kingdom Metazoa; phylum Chordata; class Aves; order Suliformes; family Phalacrocoracidae; genus Phalacrocorax; species Phalacrocorax carbo. The sequence goes on along the minus strand of NC_087521.1, from coordinate 26,018,570 downwards.
TGCGGGGACAGGGGAACACTGCCGTGGCCAAGACAAGGACTACAGCGCCCTTACAAATAGCTTCCCGCAGGTTTCGCTCGGTCCTGCGGGCGCGACTTGGTCCCCCAGCTGCGGAGCGCGGCGTCCCCGGCTTGGCTTCCCTTCGGGCGGTGCACCCCTCTGCAAAACTTAGGGGCTGAACAGCCCGGGCGCCTCGTCCCGCTGCTCTCAAGGACAAGGAAGCGCTCAGAGGCACAACGGGAGGTGCTTAAAGACTCGCCGTTTCTGGGCGGCTTCACACAGCTCCTGCGGGCGTTGCGGGATGCTTTCCACGCTCGGCCTCACCTGTCGGGCTCCGGGGGAGCGGGCTCCGGCACCCCGCACCCTTTGAGAAGCAGCTGCCAGGCCCGGGGTGTCTGTGGGTGTGGGTGTGTGAGCCCCCTGCCCAGCCCCGCAGCTGCCGGACCCGCCTCGCCGCAGGTGCGGGTCGCGCTGCTCCGGCCGGGCTCTGGCTCCGGCTCCGGCTCCGGCACCGCCCGCGACGAGGCGACCTCGGCGGGACGGCTCTCCCGGGCAGGACGGCTTTCCCCCGCCTGTTTTTTTGGCCGGGATTCACTTGCCTGCGCGGCGCCGGCCAGCCCTGCACCTTCGCCCTCTCTGGGCTCAGCCCCGGGGGCGGCTGGCCGGGGTCAGAGAGGGAGCGCGCCGTCCTCCGGGCCCCTCTCTGGGACCACAGGGAGCCCAGGAGGTTCGGATTGCCCCTGGGGACCCCCAGTAACCCCCCCCTTCTCCTTCGGGCCGCAGCCAAGCGAAAGCCCGTGGCCGGCTCTCCGGGGGTCGCCACCCCCCAGCCCCCAGCAGCGCATCCTCTCCCGCCTGCCTTCCCCGCCTTGGCTGCCGGCAGGGTGTCCGAGGGCGGCAAAAGGGACAGTGAACGGTCTGAAGATAGAGAGAGGCACTCAAGGTTAGACGTGTATTTCCTCAACCTTTATTATTTAAAAAAATTCATTAAAAAAAAAAAGGTGAACGAACGTCTTACAAAACCCCCCCACATAAATAGGACATTCCGTTCAGCTCTGGCTATTGGCAGTTCTAGTACTTGACAGCATCAGACGCGATTTCCTGGCATTAGAGAAACCCATTTCAAAATCGGTCATCACAAAGAAATACTAGAAATCCCAGTTAGCACTTGCTAGGCAGCACGGAGCACTTGTACACAACTTTTCAGACACACACCCGCGCACACACGCAGCTGGGAACAGATCCCGTAGGAAGAGAGCCTCCTTAAAAAATAGTAAACGCTTCTCCAAAAGAAAGAAAAAAAGAGAGAGAGAGTTATTTACAAAACGCACATGGAAATACAGTATTGACAGAGCGTGGCTGGCAAATCAACATGATTTGAATAGAGAAAGGACTATGGCACATCTTGCTCGAAAGCTCGCACAGCAGCCTCCTTCGAGTGTCCCCGGGGGAAGGCAGCCCCTGCCCTCCGCCTCGCCTCGCCCTCGCCCTCCCCAGCTCTCCTCCCGTCCTCCCCTCGCCCCTCCGCCCCCACACTTCTTGCCAGGTCCTTTTTACACTTGGATGACCACCGTGCTGGGGCTCTGGAGCCGGGTTTTGTACTGGTCTAGCCAGGTCCTCAGCTCCGAGATCTTGTAGCCCTCTGGTCCTCTGCCTCCCTGGTACATCACCTTCTCCTCCTGGATGATGTAGAGCCTCTCGAAGTAGGCGCCGTAGGCGGCGCTGGAAGCATTGTCCATGGTGTCCACGGCCAGGGGGCAATCGGGCGCCCCTTCCCTCATCAGCTGAGCTGCCCGCAGCCTGTCCTGGAGGCACTGGTGCTTGGGGATGTTGTAGGCTGCGTCCGAGCTGACCCAGCCGTCGGAGGGGTGTGCTTCTTCGATGTACACCAGCAGGAAGTCAGCAATGTCCACGAAGTGCGCGGCCAGGCGCTGGAAGGACCTCAGGCGGGCCATGAACGGGGGTCAGGTGCAGCTGCCGAAGTTGAGGATGAGGGGTCTCTTGCCGCGGGCGAAGTCTAGGATGCGGAGCCTCTTCTGCCCGTCCAGCTGGATCACCTCGGGGTTGGGGGCTAGGGAGCCCACGTGCGCCGACTTGAAGAAGTCCAGCTTCTGCCCGTGCCACACGGCTTTCAGCGACTCCAGCGTGAACATGCGGTTGGAGTCAGACACGCAGACAGGGGGGTCGTCGGGGGGCGGCCCCTCACTGGCGCTGGCCGCCTCCTCCGCCGTGGGCATCATCAGCATCTTCTTCCTAATGCACAGAAAATCCAGGAGCCAGAGCATCACGGCGGTGAGCAGGAAGCGGGGGAAGAGGAGGATGCAGGCGGCCGCCTGGGTGAGCAGCTGCAAGGTGTGAACGCCAAGGGAGTGGAGCATCGCAGCGGCTTGTGCTGCGGGGCGCTGGCTGCCTGGGGGCCCCCACGCACCCTGCTTGTCGGGGTCTGTGCAGCACAGCTGAGATCCCGCTTCTCTTTAAGCCCATTTTATAGTCAGGGATTTAAATGAAAAGTGACTCCACCTCCGGCCAGAACCCGCCCCTCTGGAACTTGAGCCTGGGGATTACCTACCCCTCCACTCTAATGACCTAAAAATACACAGACAAAAGGGGAGAGAGCCCCGGCGGGAGCTGCGAGGGACGTGCAACGAGGCAGGGAGCAGCCGCTATCAGGCACCAGCAGACAGTGCGAGACAGGGCACCGCCGGGGTCCCCGGCCGCAGATAGCGGCGGGCGCTCGCAGAGAGCCCCGCCAAGGACAATGCAACAGGCGCAGCCCGGCCCCCGGCCCGGCTCGGCCCGGCCCCGCAGGGGCCCGCAGCGGCAGCGGGGGCCGGGGCCGTCCTGGCAGCGCCTGCAGGTGACAGGGACGGGCCACGCCACCTCCCTCCCCGCGCCTCCCTCCCCTCTCCTCCCCGCCCCGCCCGCCCGGTCGCCCCTCGGCACGGCCTCCACCCCACCACACGCCCGGTCGCCGCGGGGGCACCCGGGACTCGAACCCGCGGACCCGCCGCTCCCGCATCCTCCCGCCGCGGCGGCGGGACAGGAGGAGGCGGGCGGCTCCCCGGCCCGCGGGCAGCCCCTCGCCCGGCGGCGGGCGTCCCAGGCCCCGCCGGCGGAGCGCCCGGCGCGGGGGGTGCCAGGTGGGCGCGGGCCGGCGGGCGCTGCCCCGCGGCCCAGGCTCCGGCCGCTAGGGGTAGCTGTTGCCCGAGAAGCTGCCGCGGCGGCGGCTGCGGCGGCGGGGAGCGGCGGGGCCCTGCCGCCCCCGCCCCGGCGGTCTCCGCGCACCCGCGCCGCCTTGCCCCGGCCCCCGAGTCGAAGGGGCGGCTCCCCGGCCACGGGTGTCCCCTCGGGGTGTGTGTGTGGGGTCGCCGGCTTACCCCGAAGGCCCTCGGGAACGAGAGCCACGGCAGGAGGCAGCGGGGGGCGGGCTGCCCCCGGGGCCGCGGCTGTGCGTCGGGGTGTGAAGGCGGCGCCTCGGAGCGCGCTCGACGCCGGCCTGGCCGGGGCGGCCCCTGCGTCCTCGGGGAGCATCATCCCGCCTCGTCCCGGGGGCGCACCCGGGGCCTGCGGGGTCGGCGTCACCCCGGCGTGCCCCGCCAGCTCCGCCGTGACCGCGCTCTCCTGCCCCGCGGAGCCGGGGCCCGGCCGATGCTGCGGGAGCGGGGGCACGGCGGGTGGGCGGCGGGGACGGTGGGGGCGGCAGGAGGGCACGGCCCCGCCATGTCCCCCTCCGCACGGGGGTCCGGGGGCGTTCGGGTGAGCGTAAGTCGTGGCAGACGGTCCCGTACGGTGACCCGGGAGAGGCAGCGGTATTTATTTCTGCTGTCAAGTGAAGTACAAAGATAAGCTTCTCGTGTGAGGCGGTCTAGCAAAGTCCTTACGGAGACGGCTGAAGTGCCACCTCATGGACGTGGTCGGGTAGGCCTGCGTGCTGTCCACAGAGTGGACACGCAAGGGCTGGTCTGAGGTCGGGCGGGCCGTGTATCAGCAGCAAAGTGGTCACAGTATGTGCCGCTGAGCACAGGCTGGCCGCCTTCAGTCTTCACCTGGTCAGGAGGAATTTATGGCCTGTGAATTCCTTCTTGCTGGACTAGATGGAGACCTGTCCCAGAGGTAGAGAGCTTAAATATAGTTTGGCGTATAGGCATGGACCTAGACAAAGTACGCCAGCTCTGCTCGCTACCTTGCCACTCCATTGATGCAGGCTTCCCAGCTTGCAGTGTGCACATCATTTCCTCACCAGCTTCTTCAGAAAGATGAGTTGTCCAAAATGCTGAACACTGCCCTCTGCTATGCAAATGCAAGTCATGCATCCCTGAGCTGCTGCTACAGCTGCCACTCACCCCGGGGCCAGCCGCACTGAGTTTGGGGACGCAAAGTATTCTCTCTTCCTTGAGTGAGAGAATGAGAGACATCGAGTCCTGACTCAGGACCAAGTATTCAATGTGCATATGGGTCCTGAGTGCCCCAGTTCTGCCTGTGGCCGGCGCCAGGTCTCTGGCTGCAGATTCCCAGAGACCCTGAGGACCTGCAACTCCTCCTGGGTGCAGCCCGCACTTCTCCAAATGTGGCTGTGCATGTCTCTGTGCCTCCCGTCTAACATCTGCAAAATGAAAAAATTAATGCTGGGCCTCCTCATGGGAGTCTAGGCAGCTTACTTCATTTTTATGTAACTTATTACAAGAACTCTGAATAAAAGGCAAAATTAAAATCTCGTTTTACTTTTTCTTTATCTGGTTCCGAATAGGCTGTTTCAGAGCAATCTAATCAGGCGCCTGGTTTGCAGCCCCCCAGTGCATCGTCTGTATTTGGGCGTCAACAACAAGTGAAGGGAATTCAGTGTTTTAGCATCTAGAATTAACATTTAGCTTCCAGAACGGAAACGTATGCTCCAGACCTCCTACAGCCATGTTCATATACTAGCCTGATTAATAACTTTTTTTGGCATTCCGTGGTGCTCAGTCCAGGGAAAATTACTGAGTAGATATTTACTATATTGTCAAACTTATTTTGAACTCTTCATGTGGGCCTCTCACCACCTCTCTGTGCAGTTATGCAATCTCGAAAACCACAAATTAAAGCCTCTAAACAGATGCAATAACAAATTGTGGTAGCTCTGAAGAAACCCCCAGAAAAAAAAATTGATCTCTCAAAGTGACCTCTTCAAACTATGCTGACAGACAAAAGCCTGAGTAAACAGATGGGTTTGCAACCCTGAATATCAACAAACTTTGCTCTACTAGATCAGGGAGAGATATTCCGAGGTAAAAAAAGTATTTGTTCTTATATAGCATATTTGTAGCTGGATAGGGACTTTGGAAACGGCTTTTTCTCCATTCCCTGGAAACAACTTTGCTTTATTTTATAGCCTGAAGGAAACTTTTGCATTGGGGTTTCCTATTCAGCTGTGGATAGAGCAGAGAACTGGAGCTTTTGCTGCAGCGGCCCACCGCCACACTTTCCTGCCATGGGAAAATTCAAGTATAACCTGAGGCCACTGTTTCATAGCGAAACGGTGGCTGTGCGTGGCTCTACAAGCCACGGACCGATGTGTTCAGTCGAAGTATGGTGCTCATGTGTATTTATACAAAACTCCGTGGGAAAGGGTGGAATTCCTTCTGCAGCCCTTTGGGTCTCGGGAGGTTTGAAGTGACGTGTCGCTGCTGTTCTCACTTCTGTGTTATGCTGGACTGTATTCAAAATCATGTGTTTTCACTCCGGTAAACCCTCTCTCTACTTTACAAGGGCTGTACCTCCCAGTCGGATCTTGGATTATTTTTAGGTACGTGAAGGTAGTAGGTCTTCCTGCACACCAGGGGTTTCATAGAATATGTCCTAAAATACGGGATTTACAGTGGCACATCTGGTTATGGGTGGTTTTTCCTCTTCTGTATGTGGTCTGTGGTTCAGCAGTCACTAACTTAAATGTATATGTTTGTGTGTGTCCACATGAGTGCACATACAGAGTTCACATTAGTTCCTTTCTGGAGAACTTTATAGTTGTAGTTTTTCTTCATTTGATAAATGTAATTTATAAGTCCTTTAAAGTTTGGTTGTTTTTTTTTTTCATAAACAGGAGCTACAAAATAAATTCAGCAACTTATAAAAACAAAACTTCAAAAAGCTGAAATTAAAAACATCAGGTCTGCTTTGATGTAGAGGATGTGTTGAAATGGTATATTTACACGATTATTTTCTATTTTATAATTTCCTGTGCAAAGGCACGCAATACTTTCTGACAGGAAACTAAATGTATTTTGGAAGAGTTCCACCTCTCATGTCATCTAAGCTACATGTTGTTAATGTGTTAGAACAGAACTTTATGTGAAGGAAATGAAAAAGACCTTGGTGAAGTTTGGATCTGGCCCTGAAATAAGAGCTGGGCAATTTCTTCTTGTATAAGAGACTACAGAGAGGTGCAGTAGTGCGGTGGTAAATTACTCACCTGTCTGGTATCTGTATGAAGTGGGTAAATGTTATATTGCTGAAATCGGAGGTGGATAAACTCCATTTGCAGTTGTTCGCTCCCAGTGACACCTCTGGAAAAAAGTTACTGTAAGCCGGAGGCTGTGCATGGGTCTGGCTGTCTCTGGACCTACTCCCCTCTTAATCTTTTGCCACTTTTAGACGACACCTGTTTTCTTTTCCTCCCTACTGTTTGCCTTTTTTTTTTTTTTTAATATATATATGTGACTCAGAAAAAACCATGCAAAGTCAAGCAGCTAGGTGATGCTTTGCGTAGCTTTGAGAATTGAAAGGGAAAAAAAGTGCCATTCTGTGGATTGCTCTATAAAATCATGAGTGGCGCCATGGACTTTGACTCTTCTATCCCACTGTGGCATTCTTGAGTATGTCAGATATGACAAAGAGGTTCCCCGTACTGAAGTTTTTTAATTTTTTCCCCCCACTTCTTGCTGACTCTGGGCTGAACTGGGAAGGAATTGTTTAATTTGGAGGGAGGACTGATTCCACAGCTACAGGTCTGTTAGTGCAACATTCAGCTCTCTCCCCGAGTAAGCAGAAACCAACATTTTCTTGGGTCTGTGAGCCACCTACCAAAGCTTCGCAGCACGACCAAGTGTACAGTTCCCCTGACGTGTTAATGGGTTTCTGCACCTGCCTCCACACAGCTGCTCTCTAGTGCCCCTGTTGTGCTAGCAGCCTGTCAGGCTGCGGTAGAAACCAGATAACCAAAAGGTTCTGTATTAAAGATTTCTGGTTTTAAACCCAGATGATTTTGGTGACTGGGTTTACTTTAGGACCCCTAAACCAGTGTGCAATAGCACAACTTACACTGCAGCCTGGTGAATGCCAAAAGGTGCAGCTTCCCACCCCATGATTCCTCCCTCGCTTCTGCTTGTGCTGTCTTCTGTGATCCTGCGGTGACCTGCGGTTACCTGGTTCGCGGACTAAGGGGGCAGAAGGGCTTGGTTTTAGAAAAAGGAGCTGTTTCCCAACAGGCTAGTTCCCTGAACAGGCTCATGACAAAAGGATATGATCACACGTGCAATGCAGAGAAGGCACAAGAGAAATGGCCCCAGTGTGCAGCCAAGGCAGGGGTAACAGGACCATCCCATCAGACTGACTTGGCAATATTATCAAACTGCCCCTGGGTGGGACTGCGTAGTGAGAATGTGTTAAGAGCAGAAATTTCCTGAAGAAACTTCACCGCAAGGAAAAAGTACGTAGCCTTACCATTCTGTGTGGTGGAGGAGTACAGGAGATGTACAGGAGATGACAGTGGCTGTCACGAGGTCCTGCTGGGCAATGGAGCCGAATGGGGCATACAGCCGGCTTTCTGGGGTGAACCAGCAATGTCAACTTCAGCAGCAGCTGCTAACACACTTTCTCCAGCAGTAGGAAATCAGATTATCCAGAAACCTCCGTGCCAAGCACATCTCTGCTACCCATCAAGCAAACTGCTCAAAAGCTGCCGTGGCTCAAGAGCTCAGGCTGGACCCCCTGGTAGTACAGTATAATTACAGTCATCTGAATGGTTCACTCTGCAGCAAAGACAACAGTCTAGTCCAGAAGTGGAACCCCATAGAGTTATACTTAAGCGGCATCTTTATACACATTGAATACAGATGAAGTCCTTGGCAGAAAGAGAAAGTACTACTTCCATTGTCTTTGTTCATATCTGTTTCAGGTGTGATGCAGAGGCGGATGAGGATGTGCAATCTGCTTGAATCTAAATCTCCTCAAAGAAGATTGTAACAAAATTTGCCACGTGCAGTGTTTTATAAGAGTATGTTTTAGCATATGACAGCAAATTTTAATACACTAACACTGTTTAGAAAGATGAGAACAGCAGGCTGATAACTAAGGTTAGTTTTTAATCTTTTAAATGGCAGCATAGCAAGAGTATTTTCTCAAGACATTAAAAGGATACTTTTGAGTTGACAGACTCAAGGCTATGTTGGGGTAAAGGAAACACCGCTCCTTTGAGCTCCCTTGCCATGGGGAGGACTCACTGCTGCCTGGCAGCCTCTGTCACAGGCTGATTCTCAGCGCCCTGAGGTTTGTGTGGTGAAAGCCATGAGCGATCAGTGGCAAAACTCCCTGTGTCTTCCTTGTGATCAGGATTTTGCCTGAGCCATGTAGCATGATAACAACAGACAAAAGGAGGGCTGAAGACTCAGGGTGCGATTTCCATCATGTCACTTTCCTTACAAGTAAAATATAAATAATTTAAAAATAATATAATTTATTAATTCTCAGGTTTTCAGGTGATTGCATGTTCCCTGCCTAAACTGACATACACATTTGAATTTTCAGTCTGTAACAGATTCAGAGAGGAAGGCAGGAAAAATAGCATTTAAAAAAACATTTATTCAAGCAGAATCTATAGGGATCATGTCTAGGATAGTCTTTTTCAGGGTGACCCTCATTTTCTACAATATAATGGTTTTACCCAGCTGTGGTTTAATGATTTTGAATAAGCTGTAGAGTGGAGGAACAAATACCTTAACAAGAATGGAGGGTTTTACTCAGAAAGGTGGGAGTATCGGCCCACTTTTGAATATAGAACGGAGATGATTCATCTACTGACCTTTTATCCCCAACACCACTAGTGTGCGAATTACATACATAATGTGGTCTGGTTTTGTGTAAATGATCACTTTAAGCATGACAGACCTGTTCGAAGCAAGTGGCATGCCAATCAGGAGGCTGGAAGGCACCATGGCTGCGCACTTAGGCTCTCATCAAATAACTTGCTTGCTTCAAGCCTCTTCTTTGAACGTAAATGTTTGTGAAGTTTTCCAGTGATTTTTTTTTCCCCGGCATTTGTACCACGACTCTTATTATTTTTAGCCATGTAAAATGGCATTATGCAATTGCTGAAATTTGTTTCTTTCAGCCCATGATGATTTATAAGTCTCAATTTCCAGGATACTCCCTTGAAGTTACCTTCTCTTTGTGACCTCAGGATTTCTCTTCCCAGGCCTTTGGTATTTATTTTTACTGTTTCTGTGGTCGGGGTTTGGCAATGTTGTTTTGGATTAACGACTAAACATACATAAGGACTGGAAGGAATATGCATCTTAATCTCCTAATTTAATGCATGGCTTGTTTATCAAAAGTAGAAAGAAGTTCCTGGGCAGGTTTGACACATCCTAATAACAGGCCTCTGCAGCCAGACAGAAAGATTTTGATGAATCTGAATTGCATGTAATTCTTCACTCATTCCAAAATAGATGCAATTTGCTTATTTTATATTGCAGTACAGTATTTCTTTCTAAAACTTTGCCCAGAAAGAATTGGAAGTGGAAGTCAGTTAGTCTGGACAAGTATGCATTGTTTATATGGAATATTTTAATTGACATAAAATTGTGTAAACCTGCTAGCTTCTCTGCTCTTGGATGAAGAAAAGATCTTTGGCATAGCAAGGGCCTGTATTTCTGTTCTATTTTTTCCTTTTATGCAGGAAACTGCAAATAATTTAATGCTCAGATGAAATTACTCAGCATTTTACTCAGTCGTTGAATTTTCCTCATAAGCAGTATATTTTACTTTCATCATATATCTAGTAATTTTTTAACTGGCATCTTCTGATGATCTTTTCACTTTCTCTCTGTATTCTTATTTACCTTCATTGTTTATTTACTTAGGCTTAATTCCTTCCCTACACAGCCTACTGTGAATAAAATGTTCCTCTGAAAATGATTAATTTTGCACTTTGTTTACAGAATAGTCTTGCAATGTTGTATCTGATACTCATTAGCAGGAAAACAGAAATAAAGGAGAAACATCAGTTCTTACCACAAATCATTTTGAATTCACTGGGATCAGGATCTGACCCAAAATGTTTAAGTTACCTCAACAGCTCGAGTTAATTCGAAGGGTCTCAATGTTTATGCCTAACAGCGCGTCCTCCTATGACTTTTTATTTTTAGCTGCTCAACAGTTCTTACTTTCTGTGAATTTTGAAGTTATTCTTAGACTAAGCAATACAGTATCTTCACAGGGAAAAACTGTGACAAGCATCGCTATGTGATACAGCTCATCATTTCATGGGGCCCATCATTTCCACCTGAAACTCTGGCAGAAAAAACATCAACCAAAGATTAAATGGTAACTTTAGTTAGATATTAAATTTTGGGTTCCAATTCACTCTTCTCAGTGCATGAATTATTGTGGATACCTGGAGCGGTCCACCATCCTCTATGAAACTTAATTTAAGGGCCACAAATTGCCTCTGAATATTAACATATGTGCAAACCCGCTTCCCGGAATCCAACTGTACATTTATTTCTGACATTTTAATAAAACTGATTTTGTGAGAGTCCTTGCTACTAGTTCTTACCTGAAACCAAGTTTGAATTTTTTAAAACGAGAATATGGTGCTTTTTTAGAAAAGTTATTCACAACCCCTCTTTTTTAATGAGAATCATGTACTTACACAAAGTGGGGAATACATATGTGAATAAAATGGATCAAGGTGATCTAAGCCCACTCATAGAAAGAGGAAACAGTTCTGAAATGCATATTTATTGCAAACAAAGCCTGGATTTACTAGGTTCTGAGGGAATATTTTTTTAAGAACAATTATGTTGTATTTGGAAAAACTGACATTTTTTTTCTTAACTAATTTTAATCAGCATTTTGCTCCCACTGAGCCAAAAAAAATGTGGAAGACAGTAGCAAAATATAAATTAAAGTAGGAGTAAAGTACCTTAGCTGATGAAAGCATAGATAAAAGGCTCTGAAACCTTTCTTACAAATACCTTCTTCAAAGTGGGCTGGTCCTGGGGCAGTGGTGGCCCGTGCCTGTTCCTTGGCCTCTTTTACAGTCATTGACATTGTGCTGCCAGTGAAGCAGCTGTCACTTTTGACTAGTGTAACACCTGCCAGCAGCCAGCTCAGAAGAGCTGCTTTTAATTAAATTTCTGATTTCAGTTGGATTTTGGTTTGCAGTTCACAGCTAATGGAGATTTTCAGGGTGGGGTCTTATAGGGCATCTAGGAGTATTTCAGACACCTCTGTATTACAGAGTTCTGTCCAGAAGTGTCAAGCATCACCTTAAAATTAGATCTATTTTTGCCCCCATTACTTGTGAGAGCTCTTCCAGGATCTCACTGACATAATGGCTAGAATTATTCATATTTCCAGCTTAAATGTATCTATGATGGATTTACACCCATTCTTATGCTGACATTGTCTCTTTGCTGAGGCAGTTTTCCTGCCTCCCCTTTCTCGGCGTGTTCAAGAGGGCAGTCCCATCCCCTTGGGCACCGCTCCACTGGGGTTAACGAGCCAAACTTGTGGGGTGTGTCGGCACCGATGAGGGCAGGCAGGTTCATGCGCTCTCTGCTAATAACCTGAGTGAGCTGGGATGCAAATTTGCCCTCTCCCGGTGCCTATAGGGCTATGCCAGCGTAATGCTAAGACTAAGCTGGTGAGTTCTGCGGGAGACTTCATTAGCACCATGCTAATTCAGTCTATGTGGATTCTGGGCCAGTATGAGGCCAACTGAGACTCACATTGGTCTGCACCTGTTTATTCAGATGTGCTCACAGTCTCTTTTCGTGAGATGGATTGTCCATTTCTCTGGTCCTCCTAGAAGCAATCTTCTGCACCTGTTTCATGTCAAGTCCATTTTCCTGCATGATATATGAAGATATTAATTGGAGAACAAGAGATGGCTCTACCCTCTCCTCTTTTCCTTGCCTTAGCACTGCTTGGCACAACATACGGTCACTGGTTTAGCACAATCATTCTCATCAGTCTGGTTGATGTCTGGAAGTCACGGACAAACACAGATGCAACTTGACAGCTGAACACCTGGACAATGAGCATGGCATGTCAGGGACACACTGGGTGTACCCTACATGTGCTGTGTTATTTGGTTGGTGCTGTGTAATACAGCTTGGACCTACCTGAAACCCAAAGCACAAATGAAAAGTTTAGGTACGGTAGCTCTGGAGCCTCTCCGCTGTATCAGCCAAAGCACCATGGACCCAAAGCTCACCCACCTTGGCGAGCCCAGTGCAACCCGAGAGCATCGGGCTAATTGTGCACTCGCTGGCCATCTGTGTCGTTCACATTTCCCACAGGCTGGATTTCCTGCTCATGCGGTGCATGACATGGGATTTCCCAGACGCAAACATGGGAGCCCAGGCACATGCTCGGGGCCGTGTGACAAGGCTGTGGCTGTGGATCTCCCCCATATGGAGCACAGCTGTGTCTGTCCTTGAAAGGGGTGACCTAAATTTTACACAGTATTCCAGTGACGTATGACCGGCACGTCCCTCGCTGCTGGAAATACCCCATGTGTTTTTGAATTGTACTTGTTTACATTAGTTACCTCTCTTTAGGGGCTAACCCTGAATTTGAACCATCTAGAGTTTTCTCCTCCACGTGCACCTGACAAGTGCCCAGGTTATAGTGTTATTTTTTGCTGCCAGCTTCATGAAATTGAGCTAGGCAATTCTGGATTTCATCCTGTTTGTATTGCTTCAGTCCTTGAAGTCATTCAGTTCTTCCAGTGAAATAGCCTGGTCCTGTTCTATACACCCACAGATTTCGTAAGCTTATTCCCAATTTTTGCACCCCAGTTTCTTATGTCATTTCTGCTGACCATATTCTTGTAACGATGTTTGATCGTGATGATCAGCAGATGGCAGATAACCTTAGCTGATGTAAACTCTCACAGCTTTTGCTATCAAAATAGTGCTGGTAGAGTTTCCAGCTAAGGTTCTGCCAGAATGTAATCAGAAATGTACCTTTAAAATGTGATATTTCTTTAACTACTGTAAACATCTTTTAAAAGAATTCAAAAGGTTTTGCTTAAAAATACTGCAGTGCTTATGGAATAGTTACTTTTAGGCCAAATTAACACTAAGAGTGTATCATAATATTAAAAGTGTTACAATAATAAAGGTTTAGATTTCCATTATTGGGTATATTCCCCCTTGCTTAACTCTGCTGTAACTGTGTTTCCAATATGCAGATGACCCCAGCTATTGCAATAAATCATGCTTCTCTTCCTCCAGTGATGCCGGAGAGATACTGCAACAAGCACTTGCTTCTTGGCATGACGGCCGTCCCATTCAACAGTGGGTCTGTAGCTGGCCTTTAAAACAGTTTTGTTCTGTTACCCAAAGAACTGGGCATCATATTGCTGTCTTCCCCCAGCAGCATCATATTGCTGTCTTCGCCCAGCAATATTTTCATCCCTTCTCTCCAGCTTTTTGGCTGAGAAGAAAACCTAAGAAATATAAGCCAAATGCAATAGTGTATCTGAAAGCAGTCTAGGTAGCAACTCTAAGGGATACAAACTGGGCCACATCTCGCATATGTTCAGTCCTGGTGATTTAAGTGTTGACATTGTCATGGTGACAATTAAGAAGCAAGAAGGGGAGGATCCTAGATCTGTGTGGTTTAATGGGAATATTTTGGTGCTAATGGTCATCCCTCGTCAAGAACCACCCAAGCTTAGGCCAAGCAGACTCCATGGGTATGACCCCATTTTAGGGGGGAACCAAGCTGGCAGAGTGTGTGTACTGAGGAAACAGGAACAGGTCCTGTACTGAGCAGTCCTGTTTTTGGTGAGCTGTATCTCATCTGGGGAATTGGGATATGTTGATTAAATGGTGGGTGCCACCATCACTTTGGCCATTTGGTCTTTGATAGGAGATGATAAAATTTGAGCATGAGGCAATAAGAGGCAGTGATGCAGCCACCAGCATTTAATGAATCACTTCTGGTGGTGTTTGGAGCTTTTTCTCATTTCTAAGCAATAATCAGTCAGGGAAAGCCTTTATAAAATATTTATTCTCCTTTCTGTGTGTAAAAATTATTTACTTTATTTGGTGTTGATGCATTATTTTTTCCATTAGGAAAGCAAGCCGTCATCAATTAAACACTTGCACTGAAGTATCCCAAAATGACCTGATATGATGAATACATTATAGACTGCAGTTGAATAGGTACTTCTTTTCCCAGCTGTGGGAACTGTAAAAATGGAAAATGTTCTTTCTAAAAAGTTCTGGAATCAATTTTTTTCTCTTATAGAGATCTTTCTAGTATAGAATTAAAGTTGCTTAAGTGTATTTCCTTGCAATGAACAGTCTAAAAATAATAAGGGATGATAAATAAGGTGACGTTTATATTCAGTGCAGTGCTCACTGCCATCAAGTTCCATAACCACAGCCCTCTTGTATAGACATTCAATTTAACAATACATCACCTTTGATTCACAGCTCTGAATAGATGAAAAATCCTCTTGTAATGCTTGCCCTTGGCCCCCAATAACGTGCCGTTTGCTTGAATTACTTACGATGAGTAAGCACTTGAAGCAGTGTACATCTGTACATGTCAGTAATGTTTGTGTAAGGTTTAATTTAGCACCATATATTATATTGCAGCCTTCACTTTCTGGGAAAGGTGATGTGAGGAAATCGTTTTGCTAAGTAAGGACTGCAAAATTCATTACTTACTGTATGTTATTTCGATGTACCGTTTTTTAATTCTAGATGGATTTTTGCCATTTGAGGGCTCAACAATGTAATGTTGGAGTTCAGCCTGGGCATTTGTGTTCCAAAGTACATGAAGATGACAGTACTAAAGGGTTACTAGCAGCTTGCTGCCAGTTCAGACATGTTGTGTGTAGGGGGTGAAGTCACTCCCTTCCGTATAAGACAGAGAGGTTGTTCAAATGCAGCATTTCTCTCCCTGTGTGCATTTGAAGACCGGGGTGCAAATTTTTGCTTCCGATTCTGCTCTAATTGAGCTGTGTAAAACTGCCCTAGAATTTGCCATATTTGTAACTGGATAGTGCTCTAAATGTGCATGCAGGTGCCCAAAATGTAACTCTTCCTTTAAAATATTTTTTCTTTCTTTCTTTTTCTTGTTAGTGAGGAAAATGAAGTGCATTAAATTTGTGCGGCTGGCCTGTTCAATCTCATCCAACCTAGTATCGTCCATACCTTGAACATCAAAATGTTGTGGGAAACTATGAGTAATCTGTAGCACTTAGGGTTTGACTAAGGCAAATTTTCAAGGCCATACTGAGAGATAAAATACTTTTAAAAAGACTGTTGGAAGTCCTGGTCCAGGCTGGCATGCCTTAATTGTGGTGCTGTTATGCATAGTGCATCAGAAACTGGAGAAACTAATGTAAAGCATTTGCTTCCCTTTTTGTCTGTGCTGCTGCACTTCATTAAAAGGTTATCAACATGATCTCTAACTTTAGTAGCATCTCAGTCTCCATCTTTGAGTCCTGCACTTCTTCCTTTTACACATCTTCCCATGATTTAATATAATTTCTCCAAAGTGGCATTCCTCCAAACTGTACCATAGTAAGCATGGTAGATGTATATCTACTTGTGGACCACTGGAGACCAGTCTTCACCCAGATGTAACTGCAGACCTACTAGAAGACAATTGTGTTAATAGCCACAGATCCATAGCTGCTGAGAGTCTTATGTGCTTGTCCAAAAGGAATTTACTGAGGCTATCAATGAACTTCACTCAATAACCACAAGTTCATAACAAATTTCGACTATTACTAATACAGTACAATACAAACGAATGTGTTAACAGTGCAGTTGTTTGAAAACAGCAGTATTGCTTATGAGAGAACAGTTTCTATTTTCCTAGTACAATTTTCACACATTACTATTCGTTTAAAGTGAAACAGAAATGAATAGCCACCCAGGCTTTGTAATCCGGATGTTTAATAAGCCTGTTATACATCTTTTTTTTTTTAACTTCTTCACTGTGTGTGTTTCTTCTCTCACTGGTCCCCATTAATATCCTTCAGAAATGATTGGTTTTTTTGAAATATAACTTCAAAAGAGAAATTAGATTTTCCCAGCATGCTAAAATCTTGAGTGGTATACAGTGTTGTCACTAGTCATATAATTTAAAATTAACACCATTGACAAATGCTGCTTTAAAGCTTCTATTGAAAAATCATAATGTGTGAGTGCAGCAGGGCTTTTTTGCTGATCTGGATTTACATTTGTATAATATACAGTTAATAACTGGCATGATCTTGTTACAGATTGATTACTCTTCTTCAGTATGTCCCTTGTTTTGTGTCCCATTATTCACTCAAAGGGCTTAATTAAATGAATCAGAGTATAAGCACACATTTGCTGCAACAATCGCAATTCCCCATAGATAATTTTCTTTGGCTTGTCTTGCTGGGATTTCCAGGAAAGTTCCCAGAAACTGTTTCACAGAATAGAGGGATTTCTCTTTTTAAAACCCTTTTTCAGTGTTACACAAATTTGAGCCCAGAAGAGTTTAATTTTTGAGAAATAACCATGAATACAACATGCATGTGTGCCTCTATAATAACAAAATCTTCAGAATAAATTGAGTTTAAGTTGAATCTTATTTGATTTCTGTGGTTGGCTTTGGAAACATTTGGTAGCTATTTTCCATTGAAATTGGCGCCCGCTTGGGGCAGCAATATGTTTAAGTGCTTCTCCTGTTATTTCTGCTCTGTAATCTTAATTTTAAAACCAGTTTTCCGTTTTTTTTCTGTTTGCTCTGTTGTGCATACTTATCTTTCACATGGCAATAAATAATTCTGCATTTGCTATTGGTGGTCTTGGTCATAGTGTGCATGTATGTGTGTTGAAGGGGTACAATATATAGCCTTGTAAAGAGCATTGTTCTTTGATTTTGAGAAAGGGAGAAGGAGGAATTCTAATTTACAGCCATATTGCTGAAATAAAAATGTGGCCTCTCCATTCAAGAATGTGACTGAGATTTTTCAAATTGACTTGAAAGGCTTAGATGACTCCATTTATGGGTGCCTAAACTGGGACATTTTTAAGAAACAAGTTTTTAGAGAAGAATGTTCAGCATTACAGAAATTTCAACAGGACAACCTGGCCTCAAAGAATCAGCAAAACTCTCAGCTGCTGATGGTGAGTGCAGTGTAGTTCTCTTGTCTCTGTTGCATTTGTTGGGTCAAGGTTCTTGATTCTGGATTAGACATTAAAGGTGATTCATGCCTCAGTGTACTGACAGTCTGATGACAGGCATTAAAGAGATGAGGGACATGGAATGAATCAAAAGAGAGAAGCTGTTTTGTTATTTTTGGATTTTTTTTCTTATTAACATAGAGATTAATTAAAGGCATTTCTATGAAAGCAGGTGCAAATTTCCTCTGAGCACATAGCAGACTGACAAGGTACAAGTCACCTTGAATCCAGAGCTGTATCACTGTGTCAGCATGACACTATTTAGCAAGAAATATTAGCTCAGGCAAAGTAACCTGTTAACAGAACTACATAATTTTTGTGCCAATGCGGGGTTGCTTCTTGCCATCTTGGGTAACTAAGAGGGAAAAGTGGCTCTGACTTCTCACACATTTGCAGATATGCATCCATTTTTGTGAAGATGAAAGGCTTGTTCTGAGGGTCCCAAATCAGTGGAGACATACTGGTCATCTCTAAGGAGGTTTGAGTCAGACCTCGAGAGCTCTAACTGGCATTTGTTGCAGCTAAGTGTTACACCTAGGAGCTCCACCTGATATATGGTTTTGTATGGCAAATGCAAAGTAAGATAGAGATCCTGCTTCCAAAACTTTACCCTGAATTGAGAGGAAGCTTAAGTGGAAACGATCATCCAGCCCAACTCCTTGCCAGAGCAAGATTATATCCTGCAGGCTGTTTTCTAGCATTTGCCAATATGGCTATAAAAGCACCAAGCAAATAGGATCCATTACTGGGAAGATCCTGTTCCATTGTTTAAAAGGCATCATGCAAGTACATTGTCTTCTGAAATTAAGTATTTATTTTTTTTCTTATCTTAATTACATCTTATCTTTGGTTATGTTCTGAGATACCAAAATAAAATCTGTCATTCTTAAAATCTATATAGCTGTTGGCTATTACAATTCACCTTTGTGTCCTCAAGCTGACCTACCTGTGGTGTTGGTCGCCCCAGGGGAAAGGGCTGCACGAGTATGTTCTATGTCAAAGGGACCAGGGCAAATGATGGCTATAAAACTCCTTTTGCCTTCTGCTCTTTTGCCTGATCTGGTCTTTTGCCTGATCTACTCTTTCCTAATAAATCAGTTCTTCCATCCCATCACAGCATTTGCTGTTCTTCAATGAAGATTTGCCAGCAGCTATGTCTATGTTAGCAAGTAGTGTGGCCTAGTAAGAGTGTGGAATGAATGCAAAACAGGGCCTGTAGAGTAAAATGGTTGGTGCTGAGGGCTTAACTTCCACAGTTATGCATGCTTTAAGATTTTGGGATAGTTCTGGGCGGGCCCCTCAGGCTGGATGTATGTATTGGTTGCAGATCATTAGATGCTTCTTGGAACACACTTTCTGATTTTACTTTTTCTGAAAGTATTTGAGTCTGAGGCTGCTTTGTTGTGTGAACCAGAGCATAATGAATAGGGATGATCTGGAGACTTCTCCACTTTCGAAGGAAAAGTGCACTTCTGGTCTGAACTAAAATGCTGATGCAGATGCATTCCAGATCATAGAATGGTTTACATTGGAAGGGACCTTTAGACGTCATCTAGTCCAACCCCCCTGCAGTGACCAGGCACATCTTCAACTAGAGCAGGTTGCTCAGAGCCCTGTCCAACCTGACCTTGAATGTTTCCAGGGATGGGGCATCTACCACCTCTCTAGGCAAACTGTTCCAGTGTTTCACCAACCTTACAGTAAAATTTTTTTTCCTTATATCCAGTCTAAATCTGCTCTCCTTTAGTTTAAAACCATTGCCCCTTGTCCTGCCGCAACAGGCCTTGCTAAAGAGATTGCCCCCGTATTTACTGTAGCCCCCCTTCAAGTACGGTATGGCCACAATAAGGTTTACCCGGAGCCTTCTCTTCTCCAGGCTCAACAACCCCAACTCTCTCAGCCTGTTTTCATGGGAGAGGTGCCCCAGCCCTTGGATCATTTTTGTGGCTCTCCTCTGGACCTGCTCCAACAGGTCCATGTCCTTTCTGTGCTGAGGGCTCCAGAGCTGGACGCAGAACTCCAGGTGGGGTCTCACCAGAGCAGAGTAGAGGGGCAGAATCACCTCCCTTGACCTATTGACCACACTTCTTTTGATGCAGCCCAGGATATGGTTGGCCTTCTGGTCTGCGAGCGCACATTGTTGGCTCATGTCCAGCTTTTCATTCACCGGTACCCCCAAACCCTTCTCTGCAGGGCTGCTCTCAATCTCTTCATCCCCCAGCCTGTACTGATACTGGGGGTTGCCCCAGTCCAGGTGCAGGACCTCGCACTTGGCCTTGCTGAACCTCATGAAGTTCTCACAGGCCCTCCTCTCCAGCTTGTCTAGGTCTCCCTGGATGACACCCCATCCTTCTGGCGTCTCAACTGCATGGCTCTGCCTGATGTCATCTGCAAACTTCTTGAGGGTGCACTTGATCCCACTGTCTATATCATTGATGAAGATATTAAATCTTTTAGTATTAGATTATTATTGGAAGATATTAGATTTTTTTGGGAGTGTGTTGTCCAGAGTGGAAAGCAATATTACATAGCAGCAAGAGAAATTTGAGTCAGACCCCAGGAAAATATTTGTAGTGATAAGGGCAGCAAAGCACTATGGAAGTTAAATAAAATCTGTGATGAGAGGTTTCTAAGAAAAGGCTAAACAAAATAGAATTGGGAATAAGATATAGTTGTTCCTGCACAGAGAAACAGGAATGGATCTGGTCAGTTTATGACATCCCTTCAAGCCAAATTTCCCCTATGATTCCAAAGTGCATCACCATATCTGTTCAGGAGTGATGAACTTTGTATAAACAGCTCCAAAGCATTTTGTTTTCTTGCTGTGTGACAGCGCAGCCTCTCATGCTAAACTTGTTGATTCTTTCAGTACTACACCTCCTTGCATTTCTTCCACCCGATGAACGTTTGTCCCTTTTTCTTAGGCATATCTGTTTCAATTTTTCCAGTTTTAATTTTCTGTCCTTCCTCCTGCTATTCACTATAATATTTTTCTTTTCCTTGGCTGCTATTTATAACTTCTCCAAGTTTAGCTACACCATGGAGTCTCACTGATGGCAATTTCCATTCCCAGATACTGAAAGGTTTCAGTGAAGTTGAATCAAAAATGGTGTCTACTTAGGAATCTACATCTACTGTTAGCCAGATTTCAAAACACATGACTGGTTCACTTCAGGCCAGTTTAAATTCAGATTCAGATGAGACATAATAGCAAATGCTCTACGGAACTGATGGCATATGATTGTTTCCTGCCATTCGTTTGTAATTTGGTCAAGCAGAAAACTTCAAATTAATAGAATTGCAGCCATTCTCTTCCTCTATGTTGTACATTATTGTGAATTATTAAGTGTCTTGAAACAGAACTGCTCCCTACAAAATACGCATTTCAGAGCCAAAACCCAAACAAGTCCCACTCCCAAGCCCCAGATCACTCAAAAAAGAGCCTCAATAAGTTTGGGTTTCTTTGCCATTGAATTTAAATGGATGTTAAGGACTTTAACTCACTAAGTTTCCTTTTAAACCCCTCCCTTTTATATAACAATTTGTTACTTTATGCATTTTCTGCTGTAGCTTATGAAGATCCCAGTGTCCAAAGAGGACTGACCTTCCCAGTGGATGGCACAGGTGTCCAGTTTCAACATAGAGAACCAGTCCAAACTCGCCTCTTGGCTGCTACTTAATGTAGCCTCTGGGAAAGGAAAGAAGCAGACTGAAACCTACCCTACTACAGTGTTTTAAAATCCAGGTCACTCATTTCCCAATAATTTATCTTAACATTGACTCCTACTCAAAAGATAACAGAGATTTAGAGCTCTGAGGCCATTTCAAGTGTGTCCTTTTGTGCTTTCTGATGACATTTTAATTAGAAAGATAAATATTTTTCTTTCTCAGATATTTCCATTTTGCTAGGATAAATAGAATTCAGAAAGATTTTTTGTGTCCAAAATCATCTGTATACCCCTATCCATTTCTGATACAGAATTTAGTAATGTAAAAAAAGAACAATAAAGGGGAAATATTTGGGTACAAACATCAGTTTTAGAATGAAAACATTTTCAGCTACGAGGCTCCATTAGTTCTGCAGTTAGCAAATACTTCAATTGACACTGTTGTCAAACCAAGGACATAAAACTGAGAGTGTGATATGTTATCTGCTGCCAATTACGTAAGTTCATGATGCATAAGTTATTGCAAAAAATAAGGTCATGACTCCTAAACCAACTCCTTTTGAAGTTGTAGTTCTTCATAAAACCTCCCACATATTTGTATATTTTAGTTGGTTAACTCTTGACTGAATTTATGTGAGTGCTTATGAAAATGAGGTATTATATGACATTAAAGCAGAACCTTGCATAGTCTACAGGAATACCAGCTTATTGATGTCAAATGCTTATAGAGAGGTGAATCTGTCTAAAACATGGATTTTAGTTCCTAATCAAAAAGCTTAATCAAGCTTCCTAATCAAAGAGCTGTTTAAAAATATTTTTGACCTCCAAACATAAAGTTATCACAAAATATTATCTAGTGGGTAGGTAAGAGGATTAGGACTCAATCTCCCCAGTTCTTCTCTTACCTTTTATATGGTCTTTTAATGATAATCTTACACTAATCACTAAACTTTTCTAATTGCCTTTGTTTATCTTTCTGTATGACTAAATATAACTGTCATATTTGTCATATGAAGATAGTATGCAAGTAATAGACTTAAGTGTTCATTTGAAACATGCCAGCAAAGCTAGGAAGAGTGTAAGAGGAACAAATCACTCCACTCAGAACTGGAACAGTAAGGTTCTTCTTCATGTCTGGGACAGAGGTTTCAGAAACTTTAAGAATCAAGCTATCATGATACTAAAGATGCTTAACACCTTCAACCTATTGCAAAGGATTTGTTAGAGAATCATGTAGCTACACAAATTTGTTTTTTTTTCACTTCAGAAAATAAAGTATGACTTTCAAATACGATCTCTTTTCTAAATTTGATGGAAGCAGGACCTTTGGAGATGATTTGACAAAGCCTCCCCTAGAACAGCTAATAGTCCTTGTTCTGCCCCTTCAAGTCAAGGACTGACAAACGGGTGTTTTGTAGCTTACTAAATGACTTTATCACAAGTCTTTGGGTTTCTTTTTCTTGAGTTTTTGGGACCCTCTCAGCTACCTCTGTTGCTCTACAACTTACCAAGTTTGCACAAATAGTTACCTATTCACTGGCCTGGAGAAAGACCAATGCAATAGTCCAATGGGCAGCCTAAGTTCAAGTCCTTGTTCCAATTAATGTTTAATTATTTATACAAAGTGAAACAGGTCCAACAGGAGAGACAGAGGAAGCTATTCTTCAGAATAACCGGTAGTTTGGTGGCCAGAAAGCTTGCCTGGGATGCAGGATTCTGACATTCAGACATCTTGCAGAACAGAAACTTGAAATCTGGATTCCTGTGCCACCAGTCAGTGCCTTGATCATAGGATGATTATCTGGGAGGGGTGACAGTTTTCTTGCTCTTTGATGTATTTCAAGTCTCATCCTAGGCATGAGAACCTTTCACAGGTAAGAGCTTCGTAAGACCTGGTAAGTACCTGCAAAATGTTCTGGTCTCAGCAGAATATAATTTGTTAGTGAAAAATGCATCACTGTAAACTCTGATGGGGGCATGACTAGATTGTTCACAACCATGTAGGTCCAGAGTGGTTTGGCCATTGTGAAGATCCCTCCAAGTCCTGTGTTTGAAGGAGAGGTCAACAAGCAGCGCTGGAGGGCATGAGTCTCAGGAAGCCTGTAGAATGCCAAAGCATATGTCTGCATAAGTGTCAGACTTGTAAATCAGCTGTTGTTACAAAAGCTTAACAATGGGGAAATGGTCACATAAAAACATTGGTTTGGGCATTAGGCTTATGAGTCTTGCTGTTTTTAAACACTTCAGCTGACATTGATATGAAACTGGGGCATAAAACCAGGAGCCTGACATGTGATCTGTTGCCAGTTGCCTTCAAACTACCACGTCTGATGAGGAAAAAAAGAGAGGAAGTGGATGGAGAAATGGGACAGGTCATTTGGACTCTGATAATTAATGTTCCTTAGAAAATAAAAGTTTTGAAACTTTCCTGGAAATGAGGTTTTATGATCTGCTACAATGGCCCACAGGGGGGATGCTGCAACCTACACATATTGACAATTGTGGTATTACCAGGCAATTCATTTTTATGAGTAATTTCCAGAGCAACCCTCAACCATGCAGTCACGCATACAGTGCAACAGTGTGCCATAGAAGAAAGACTCAGCTAGAGGCCAAAGATTATACAGATTTATTAATATTTGGGAAAAAGATCCTAACAGCAGAAAGCAAATTGAGCAACAGAGCGGGGAAGAAGGAATGGACTTGACAACAAAGTATGCTCTGTAAGGATGTGATCCAGAGCGCAGTGAACTCAATGGAAAGATTTCCATTGATTTCTTAAGATTGTGGGTAGATCTCAAGGGAACAGAGACATTCCATCTTACACCTTTCCCCCTCCTTTCTCCTTGTGAATGGAAAAGACATTCTTGTTCACAACTAGCATCATTTGGTGACCAGCATCAGAACCAAAATGTTGATCATAATTGGGATGTTAGAACCAAGAACCCTTACCTAAGCAGCCCTTGAGTGGCTTGACTTTTCCAAGGGCTGAGCAACTTGCAAATTCTCTCTAACAGTACCTTCATCTTTTTATTAGACTCAGAATGGTCTTATCCTGTACTTAACTTTGCAGACTCGACCTGCTTTCTCCTTCAAAACACAGGGAATAATGCAGCAGTTGGATCTATAGTCTGGTTTCTTTTAAATCCTTCTCCATAAACACTTTTCTTGTAAAGGTAATGACCCGTTTAGTCGTCTTCTATTTATGTCTAGTCTAAGTAGTTATAGCTGTTTCTTTTGCTACAGCTATTAAATACTTCAGTAGTTCTTAAACCATGCCAAGGAATACTTGGAATAGAAGAACAATGAACAGAGATGACTGAAAATGAATTTGTAGAAAAGAATTTGATAGTATATAATTCAGAAGAAAAAAATAGTTCTGTTAAAGCCCCTGTTAAGGGCTGTTAGAGAAAGTGATATACTTTGCACTAAGTGAGGCTACATAGGTCATGAATTCTGGCCCCAAGTGATATATCCCCAAGATCAGCTTGCTTTTCTACTTCCAAAATCCTTCCTTCTGTGGGAACAAAAGTTTGCTGCCTAATGTAAGTAGTGTTTGACAAATTCATCAGGCTGTGATAGCAACTCTTATTTCATCCTACACACCGAAGAACATAATTTATCTTAACACTAGGCAATGAGAAAGGCTAGCTGTGGGGAAGTAGAAATACTAGGGTTTCCTTTTACTGCTGAACTCAGTTGAAATCTGCAGTCAAGCCAAGCCTGGTTTAAGGACTCTGTTCATTATTTTCTTTAACATGGTGTGAAAGACCAAGGCTGCTTTATTGCAATGGGTGGGTAAGTTACCAGCAAAACATGCTGAGATGAGAAGCTGGTGACAACACACAGAAAGAGAAACCCGCATTACTCCCCATCACTTTAGAGATACAAGAATAAATGTCTTTATAGAGAAAACCAGAAGATTTTCAGTGGAGAACACTAAACAGAGAGTCTTACTGTTAGGTGGATTGCAACCTCCTCTGTGACCAGGAGGTCAGGAGTGAATGTGTCCAGGTCCCTAAGCACAATCCCCTCACCTTCCCCAGGCTGTACATGATTGGAGTGCCTGCTCCTCATCTTCCTGCCCACAGGGTTGCCAACTGTGTCAGAAAGCCCAGATTACATGGCCAAAGGATTTACCCATTCCCTTCACTATCATTTAAGGTGCTGGCTTTGGCAGTTCACTCCGTGTTGCTTCTTCCAGGACCCTGTTAAGGTAGCATCAGTGGAGACAGTTGTCCTTCACCTGGCCTAAACATGTGCACACACACACTATCAACAGGCTTTGGCATGCCCTTCTGTAAGGTGATTCTGACCTAAGGGACACAACACCAGCACTGTCTCAAGCTTTGTAACAGCAGAAAAAAAGCAGTAGAATTGGTTTAAAAGAACAGAAATTAATAAAAAAGGCAGTTCTCTGCTAATACAGCACAATGGATGCTGAACATCGATTTCAACCTAAAGCCTGTCAAATGATGAAGCACAGACCATGCATTTGGAGATTTCAGTTTAACTTCTGACCCAGACCTCCCTGAGGACAGTGGGAATCCTTCTGAGTTTGATAAGTGCAGAAGAGGCTCCTTCCTCAAGGACAGGTAAACACGTAGTCATTAACAGGTTGTAAAGGAGAACTGAGCTTATGCAAGGACTTGTTTTCTCAGATTCATCCTGCACTATCAGCTTGAACACATCTGTGAAGGTCCCCTGGGGGACCTGCGATTTTCCCTCTTTGGCTTGCTTTAAGGATCTGTTTTAGCAAGTTCCCTGTCCACAGAGAGGTGTGACAGAGTGGTGCTTGAAAACCTGGTTCTGTTCACTCTGTCTGTGTCACAGTAGATCTAGTTTGTTTACCAGGAAGCCCCAGTGTTATGACCTGAGGAATGAAGGGGACACAGATTTATTTGTAGAAGGTATTTTAAAAACTTGGCATTGTCACCACAAATAATGTCAAGAAGGAAAATCCTGATTGACAACACAGGATACAAAGGTATGTTGGGCAGAGGCAATTACTTAATCCGTGCTATGTTACACCAAGCCCACTAGCATCCTAAGCTTGCTTATATGCAGAAGTGATGATGATGGTAAACACGATATAGTTCTATGTCTATGACAAAATGCATAGGTTTTTCTATGGACCTGGTCCAAATGCTATTGGGGTCCCCAGAAAAAAAAACAACCAAAACAACAAAACAACAAAACAAAAGGTGCTTTTCTGTGCTTGCATACTGAAGGAGATGAATATCGGTTTTGCTTTCAAACACAAGAGTCTCAGGGTGTATCTGGACACATCCAGCACATAACTACACAGCTGATGCATACATTTCTCCTTTCTTCCACTCTCACCAAAAGGTTTAGCAAAGCTGTGGAGATGTTTGATATTCCTGGTGAGACAAGGTCAGTGCTCCTCTCTTGGAGCTGAATCATGTGAAATGGAAGCTGAAAGGGGACAGAGGGTGTGGGACAAAATAGGTACAATTTTTAGTACAGGGACATTCTTCAGTAGCCCTGGCATCACTGGAGGTCTGCAAGGAGAAGTGTCTGTTGGGGTCCTGATTCAGAAGAGATATGGAGGTCTGCAAATAGCAGGCTCCCCTACAGTCATGCCATTGACACCTGTTCCCATTTGGAATTCTGCGTACTTGTTTGCCAATATTTCACACATTATTTTTCCCCTTGGTCACTTAGGAGGGTAACACAGATGGTGACTTCTCTTGTGTGTCTTGCCATTTACACTTTTTTCTAATGACCATCTGACTGCTTTCATTGTGGTTCTGTGCTTTTCAGAGTGCTGTTGATTATATACTGCACTTTGTGGGAATCCAGCATATAGGGACAGATTTGTATGCCATCATGGGTTCCAGGTACCTATTTTTATCAACCTGAGCAATTGTTGCTTAGAAAACGAGACCCCTACTTCCCAGGTTTTGTGTGGCTGACCTCGGTTAGTCTGAACATCTTTGACCTCAGCGCAGCTTAAGCGACGTGACAGCCGAGTCAGCCCCTTTAATTCCAGTCTTTGTGAGGCTCATGTGATAATCATGCACTTGCTCTGTCAGAGAAGCCAGCAAATAGCGATTCTGTCTGTACTTGCTCCCTGCAGCAGACCTCTTCCTTGCCTTCTCTCTTCCACCAGATTCCTTTCATTTTGTTGATTCTGTTCAGGAACAAAGAGGACTTTGTTGAATTGCCTTTGTGGTTTATTTTCCTGAGCCTTGGAAGATAGCAGACTTTTGCCACTGTTTTATCCAACCCTTTATCACATGCACAATACACTGAATGCTTGAAGGAGGCTAGTGTGTGTTAGCCTAACACTGCTTTTTTTTTTTCAGGTTGGAAGCCAAGGCTGACTTCTGGATGCCAAGTTGGAAATAATTGCCCGAGTAAAAACTCAGGGAGGAGTCCATCCACACAGCTGCCATAAAGGCTCCAGTCAGAGGAGCTACAATCATCGGTAGATTTCATCTTGTTTTTCATGTTCTCTGGTCTTACCAGGTCCCAGTGTCTATGCAGACATGTTTGTTTACAGATGTAGAACACGTCATCAAAAGATCGTTGGGCACATGTTCAAAAAGGGGTAAAAATGCATTGACTGGCCACTACAGCTGCTAATACTTAGCAGCTTTTATCTGACCCTGTAAAAGTGTTTTCACATGATAAACTGCTACAGTCTTCACAGATGTGGAAAGACAGTTGCAGAAGAGTTAGATGACAGACTCTGGTTTATAGACTTTACCATAAAAGACTTCTCCAAATCTCAGGGTAAGTCAGTAGCGTGGAGAAGACTAAAAAGAGCAGCTGACTCTAATGCTTTGCTCTAACCACTGTCCCAGCTGCCCTTCATATGACCTGCCACTCTACCTATTCCCAACACAAAGCTCCCAAAATGTTCTCTTTATTTAATGCATCAAAACATCTTTTTAAATGATGGAAAATGTAGCCATTGTTCAAGGCTGCCCTTGAGTGATAGCTATATCTATTTTGTCTATTGCCAGAAGGACACACTGTGGTCCTGGAGAGTCTCTGGGCAAGGTAATAACAGAGAGTTCCTTCATCAAAGCTCTTCCCATGAGGGACGAGATCTATAATCTTTGTTTTTAGTGGAACAGGCTAACATCTCCGAAGGCGTAGTAGGCGTCAAAATACCATGCTTCTGAGCTCTGTATGCAAAAGGTCAGGCAGTGTTTAATCCTGGGGGTGACCTCATGGACCTCAAGGGAATTTCATCAAGGATGTAGTTAGTCTGTATTTTGCAATAATCTGTAGGAAATAAGCTTGGCATTTCAGAGATAAAATTTGCAAGCAGTACCGTTCCAGTCACCCAACGTGCTTTGTAGATGGGATTTCTGTGACTGTTTATTCCTAAAAAGTCTCATGATCAAAACTGAAACTTTCAGCCCTTACTCGAGCAAAAATTGCACAGAAACCGGTAGGAATACTGCCTAGAGCAGAATGAAATAAAAGCTGGAGGATCTGGTGCTGTGTTATTTGGCTCATGCTGCAAAACTTCAACAAATTTGTCTCTAGCAAGCAAAGTGAACAGTTTTGACAGTTTTTATTATATTGAATTACAATGACAAATAGGGGCATTGATTTGTAGAGTGTTTGAAAGTGTGATAAACACAGTCCTAATGAGAAAGATGTTTCTTTTTCTTTGACAGAACACCACTGTATTTTCGCATGCATACACTAGGTGCACCAGCAAAAATGAAAGACCTGGTCAGTTGAGGCAAAATTCCTCAAATATTATTCTCTAAACCTCTAAGCTTTTACTTATTACTTTTTATTCCCAGAAGTATTTGATGATTTTATTGTGCACAAAAACTGTAACAGTAATAAAAGAAAATAAAATTGTTAGTGCAAACATAGAGCACCTCAGTGTTTTTGTATGAATTCAAGTATGAAGTTAAAGTCAAACATGCCTTTCAAAGTCTTAATTTTTAAAAATCCAATTGTGCAGAGGATAAATGGTGCTCACAGTAAGGGGTTTGCTCTTATATCCCTTATGTAGTTTTAGCCCTTGGGTTGTTTAACTCCAGTTTCACCCACCATGGAGCTTTTTGAACTCTGAAGCCTACAGTGAGTAACTTGTACTATAGAAGAAAATAATTTACATCCACATTCACATAACAGTTGTAGCAGGCTCTTTGGAGAATGATCTGTTTGGAAAGCAGCTAGTATGTTATGGGTGCTGCCATAAATAGCAACAATAGCAGATAATTTTGCTTATCCACCAGTAACACTTACAAGTGAAGACATTTTGCCACAGCTGTTAGGGATTCAATCACTTCTAACAAGGTGTTTAGTCCAGGATGTTGGGATTTTTCATGAGTGTTGATTTCACTGAAAACTACTTCCATCTGTTGTATTTCTAACCTTGCATCTATCTGTATGTAGTCTAATACCATCTTTAAATATGAAGAATTGCACTGAGCCTGTGCAGATTCATTCTGTTATGCCAGTTCCCACACACAGACCCATATATTTCATTGCCTGTTTTACTTTCGAAATGGCATTAAAATGGAACTGGGAGGTTATTGCTATTTGCACAAGTGTACTCACGTGTCCAAGCCCTCCCCACAGGTAACACACGCATATGCATGCCCTTCACACACACACGCATGTCCCTGCGAGAACATGGGCTCCTTTGGCATTGTGAAACTAGCTTATTTCTAATTTTCTGAGAAATTTTCAGAAGGCTTAGCTCAGCTGTGTCTCTGCTGGCTGAGCCTTTTCACTTACTTACTTTTCACTTGCCCATTTCTCTCTGTCCTCCCGGCATGCCTGCCTCAAACACTGTTGCAGCCTACTGAGATCAAGCCCATGAGCTGCCTGGGGCAGGGAAGCTTCTCCTACTGCATCCTGACAGAGTTGCCTGCTCTCTGCAAGTGCATCAGCCTGGGAACTCGCTTGGTGAGTGCGGATGCAGTGGGGTGCAGGACCAGATGAGAGGGAGCTGCCAAGAAAGCCACAGGAGCAGAATGCGTATGGAAATGAAGCAAGAGATGACAAATATATATTCCTGGTTTAGGTGGGTGCATAAGAAACAGCTGCCGCTGGGGCAGCCTCAGCTCATCCAAACCGTGCTGAGAAAAGGCACAGCTAAAGGAATTTTTTATGTGTTGTCACGTCCTCAAGGCTTGTTTTTCAAAGCACAGAAATGCTTTTTATTGTGTTGGAAGCCACCTCCTGCACATTTACAACTTTTAAATTAACCTTACTTGGATTCAGTTGAATTAGGGACAGGGAAATCCTATTAGGTCTTGTTATCATTTGAGCTACCAGGGCAGTATTGTTCTGTATGTTAATTTGCCAAGCACTCTGTTCATGTTTAAATAACTCAGTGTAATAACCATGTAATTATTGTCTATGCCTCTTAATACATATTCATGTGTTTGAAAAAAGATTTTAAATATTTTTCTTAGATTTTAAACACCTTCCTGCCTCTTTTTAACCCTTTCAACCACTCCTCCTCTTCAAGAAGATTATGTATATTTTGTAGATGAGGCAGTGGAGGGAGGGTGAATCCACACTGACTGCTTATGCCCTATTTCCTTTTACCAGATTTCTTTTAGACTCCCTTTTGAATCAACCGATTATCTTAAAACTGAAATCCAAGGGAAGGGTTTGCTTCTGGAACCTCTCCAGAAGCACAATGAGGAAGGAAATGCCAAGTTTGACTCCTTCCGCCCAACATAGACTATCTTCAGCAGCTGCTCAAAGTGGTGTTTGAGAGAGTACATGTCCTCCCTTGAGCTCCAGCCCTTGGAGCTGCAGGAGAGGTGGGAATCAGCTAGCATGACAGGCAGAGGTGCAGCTTATTTTGATGAGATGGTGTTACCCCAATGCAGCAGTGGAGCACTGCTCCCATGCCCTCTCCCCATCCAGCAGCCTGCTCTCTTGGCTCACACGCCCACCTTGCCTGGGGACCCCTTCCTCCTGCTCTCCTCCTGCCAGCCATCTCCATCCAGGCACACCCTGTCAGCCTCCTCACTCCATGGCCAGGATTTCTGCAGAGCCTTGTGCTCTGGCACTGCGTGGTCAGCTCTGGCCTGTTGAGGCTGGGGGCAGCACTGCTGGCTTCCCAGAACAACGAGGCTGTGCATTCCCTCTCTTTCTGCCCTGGCCATGCTCAGGCCTGTCCCCATGACAGATGTGAAGTACAGGGGTGTATGCCCAAAAGTAAGGAGCCTTCTCATCAGGGTGTTTGCCTGGTGTAGGAAAGACGCCTGAGGCCAGTGAAGATCTGGCCTAATTCCAGGAGATGACTGAGTGGAGACCTTTTACTCCCAGGTGAGAAAGAAGATGCTGCTCTGAAAACAGAAAGTGCTAGGGTAAGAACTGACAGGTGTCTGACACTGTGGTGACACCCTGCCTCCCCCCATGTTGTCACCAGTCTCACCTTCACTTCCAGACAGTGAAGCCCTTCTCCAGCTCCTGCCTTAGCTGCAGGAGAACAGCAGCTGAGGCACCAGCCATGCAGACTGACCCGGCACACCTCATCAGGACACAGCTATGGAGGAACTGGCGAGCAAGTCTGCTTTTACTTCTTTTGTGCTTGCTCCCACTTAGGCTTTTCTATGCAAAATACTGTATTTTGGTAGTATAGGTGGTGTGTAATAGTGCTGTGCTGTTGGGATATCCTGGGCCTGTTGTATACAAGTCAGACCTCTCTGCAGGGTGGTGGGTGGGCAGGTCTCTTTATAGCGATGGTTAAAAAAAGAGGGGGAAGGTGTGGGGAAACACTTCAAAGAGGCATATGAGTAGGTAGGAAAGAAGGAAGTGGGAGAGCAATAGCCATGGCAGTAGCCACGACTTAGACATCTGGAGACATATGAGTATACTTGGTAGCCTTGGGGCTACCTCCCTGATCTGCCACTTGTTCAGTAGTGGTGAAACAAGTGGGAGCAGTGGTGATCATGCTGCTGCCTGCATGTTGGACAACGGCTACCAGAAAGCTTAGAGCATGGCCCGCTTTTAACATGCTTGCTAGTGCTGCGGGGCAAACAGGGGTTGAGCATGATGTGTAGGTCAAACTGGAGCTGTGCATGGGTAGGTTCAGAGGCCCTTGGATAGGTATGGGGCTGGAGCTCACTCCATTTGCTGTTTGGTGCAAGTAAACCTGGCCAGTGAGACGTGGGCTCTCTGCGTTACTTGTACCAGATATTAGTGATGATGCAGAGTGAGACACTGAGAGAAGAATAACTCCCCTGTTACGTTAACAGGGAATGGATTTGGACTTCCTAAGTCCCAGTGTCTCTGTTAGACCCTACTGCAACTCCAGCACTTGGATCTGTTTCTCATATTATATATTACTTTCCTTTGGGGAATCCCTCTTTCTCCGTATAAGAAACAAAAAGCACGAGCTTTAACAAGCTCTATTAAATTATCCAAGAGATGTTGTGCTGGAGAGCATCCCTGGAAGTCATCCCCTCACTGTGAGGCAAGATCACACTTAACTAGATGGTCCCTGGGAGAAATTCCTGTAACTCTTCCTTGATACCTCCAGTGATGCGGCATCAGCTACAGACAGAGGCTGCAATGCTTCACTTTCCTTGCACTTAATTTATTTTTTTCCTCCTGACCTCAATGTATCTTTGCTGCAAGTCAACTTTGCACTTTCTTGTCCAACTCTTTCTGCATACAGCAAAGCTTTCTTTTGGTAACAGCCTTTCCTTCATATTGGAGAACTCTTTGGAGACTTCCTTCTCTCTATCAAGGCTTCTCTTTCCCAAAACATGTAATCTTCCTGCTGTGCTCCACTAGCCTCTCTCTGGCTTCCCTGCACTGCTCTTCTGGTGTGAGCTTTCTGTCCCTGTTGACCTTGTTGGCAACTTAGGTCTAACGTTCTATGTGTAACACAAACCTAGCAGTGAGGCAACTTACTCCAGAGACCAGGACCCTGGCTGAATTCTAGCATGTGGTTCTCCTAAAGGATAATAACTCTATGAGGGTTTGGTGACCCCTCTATAAGTCCTGGGGAGGAGAGTCCTGGCCAAAGCCTGGGGAGTTCTTCTGTGGCATGTTAGCCCTCCCTGCTCCATCTGCTTTCTATTGCGCTTGAAAAGGAAATGAACTGAGCTAAATGATTTCAAAGTGACATTCCCCACACTGCACTCTAATTCCATAATTGCCAGCTCCATGCAGTTCCCAGTACTAAAATGTTTAAAATAATAGCCTTAAAAAAGAGCGAAATCTTCGAAAGGGCCATACACCACCTCTGCTGGAGCAGTAAAATGGTGGCAGAATAATTTCCATATGCAGTGGATGGGTGTTTGGTTATTTGGGGGTCGAGTATAGTTTCTTCCTCTGCCAGGAATTTCTCTAAGCCAGGAGTCAAAATTACTTTTTTCCTTTGTGAACTCTTTTTAAATGTTGTGTTGACTGATATATCAGCCGTGGTTTGGTCTCCAGTTGACTGCTCAAGCTTGCTGATGCAAATTTTTGAACAGAAAAAAGAAACTTTTTTTTTTAAAAATATGGACTATTCTGTATCTCCATATAGATAGAGGGGTGAAATAAATTTTTACTCTCAGCCCTTTCATCCAATTAATTTCCCACAGGCAGTTCTGTAAATACCTCTGTGGCAATGATAGCAGCAGCTTGGTTTAGTCTGACATCCATTAACTGCATCTTCAGTGTGATGTAATATCTGGGACAAGAAAGACAATGCTCAGCCAGCTGCCAGCAGGCAGCCACCAAGGTCTGTTGGCCAGGGGTGGTTTGTAGACCACGGCTCAGGAACTGCTGGCTTAGAGACTTCAGCGTGCAAACCTGTGAGACTAATTGTGATTTTACTAAAGCATTAGTGGTTTGTACTGCATTCATTCTCTAACGCTATCTCCATTTGCTCCATGTACACCTCATGTTTTCCCTCCTATTTTTGGTCAGATGTTTTTATTTCTCGAAATCTACCTCTGAAACAGTTCTGCACTTTTGGCATAACGTATCTACCAGCATGGTTGACTTTGATGTGTAGTATCAAGTCCACTTCTGGAACTCATCAAGTTATTGTAAAAACTATTATATGTATTCCATTAAATGAATATTTTATATGTCTATCTTGCTATGCCTTTAAACAACATTTCTGTTGGTTTTGATGGAGTTAATTCAGCTTTTTTCTTAAAGTAGAAAATAACCAGAATAAAAATAGCAAGCGATCTCTCCAGCAACGAGCAGTCAGAATTTATGTTCTCAGTGTGCACGGCTCTGAAGATGTGATGATTCCATTCAGCTGAGCATCAAAAAGATCAAAAGGCTTTAGTGAAGTGTAACTGTCACTTTGATCAGAAAGCTGTATTGGAAACTTAATGAAAATTAGTGGCTGCTTTTGACAGTCGCGGTTCTTCCTATTTCTAGTTGTGGTGTTAATACTATGGGAAAATAACCTGACCCTGTTGAGTCCAGACACTGTGGTTGGGTTTTGGGTGAGAAATTAGATCAGGCTTTTCCTTTTTTTTTTTCAGTAAATATAGTTGCCTTTAATTTTTGGCTGCATTCAGCTGATTTCTGAAGTAGGATTTTTTTTTCTTTTTCTCCTGATTGCAAGTTATTTCATTCATTCCAGATTTTCCAGCTTTCTCAATAACTCCTGAAGTGGATGCTATTTCCAGCTCTGGGCAGGAGAAGTGGTCTGATAGCTGAGGCCTTAGGCTGAGACTTGGAAAGTTTTGGTAGAAGTGTGTGGAAAAGCTGTCCATATTTTGTGGGAGAGTTCAATTACTTAAAGCTTGGTTTTGTTGCAATTCCATTGTGCTTGACTTTACAGAAATCGCTGTGGAGGCTAAAGAAGACTGTAGAATGGACATAGTTCAGGAGGTTGTCTGCTGGGGTGGTGGCAGGGAATGAGTCAGGAATGAACAATGCAGGTCACTCCACTGGAAGCTTTTTGACTGACCCTTCCTTTGCATTCTCTCACTCAGGTGGTGACTGAATATAGTTTTGAAGTGATTTGGCCCCAGCTAAATAGAAACAGCTGGGGGCAAATCCACTTGCTTCGTTCTGAATTTTTCTAGAAAACTCTTGGTTCAGTGTATTCTGCATTCTTTCTTGGACTGGGATCTTAGTTTCTCTGCAAAAAACAATCTTTGTTGTTTTGCTGTTGTGTTTTTATTTCTTAAATCCCTCTTTAAAAAAACCTAAAATTTAAAGTTGGGGCATTAATTTCCTTAAGTCTTTTCTTATACTTTGTGGTCTAATCCTCAGAGCATTAGCATATTGCACACAATCAGATGGTGATCTCAACTTTTTAAAAAACAAGATCTATGAGTTAGTCCCAATGTGGGATGCTAAATAAGTGCCTGCAGATGAGGCACTCCAAAGGCCCTTGTCTCTCTCCCTACCCAGCTTCTACAAACACCAGCTATAGTCATGTCCAGAGGTTAAACTGACTAGATTTGGGACAAATTAACATATTGAATTTGGAAGCCCAGCTCTGAACTTTCTAGGGTTCAAAGTGTTTATTGCATGCTAGATCTGAAGCCTGATGGTGACCAGACCACCATCATTGTAATTCTGCTGTTCCAGACATGTGGACCATCTTCAGAGCAGATGGTGGAAACCAGGCAGTAATGTTCTTACACACCTGCCCCACTCTTGGAAGTGATGGTGTGAAAGGAACAACCCCTCTTGGAAAGAAGAGGTGTTGCCTATATTTAATTAGCGTGAATCTAAACTCCTTTTTGGTTAAGTATTACTTATGTAACGTTTGATGTTTTAATATTTAACCTAAGCTTAAAGACAGGATATCTTGGCCATTGGTGTTATCAATTTAATCAAGGGCAAACATTCCTTTTGGAAGAAAATAAAGGAGAGTCGGCAAGAGAAAATAGACTTGAGTTGTCCTTAGGTGACACAGGACCACATATGGATAAAAAGGGTTAGGGTACTTCATCTGTGAAGACCACCAGAGACTACCAAGGACCCACGAAGAATGGAAGACATGCACAGAAGGATTTGAAGTGGAGCCAAGAGGAGTGACTTAATGCCATTACGCAACCTGTGTAGATTAGAATGAATATGTATTAGATAGGTGGAATATGTATTAATTTATTGTATAAATATAATGAAGACGCTGGCTTCGGTGTGCTTGATTTGTGGGAAACCACCAAGCACCCAGGCTTGCACAACCCGAAATAAATAAGCAACGTCTCTCCTGAGTGTGTGATTATTGACTCATTGCACAGCGGGCAACGAATCTGCTTTTCGGACAACAATGGCAGCAGCACTCATCTTCAATTTCTGCTTTTTCCACAGAAGTCAGTTGGCAATTTTGCCTCTGTTGGCTCTCTTGTGATGCAGAGAGCCGTCTGCCTTGCCCACAGTTTGAGCCATCCTCAGCTCCTCTGCAGAACCAGCTTCGTAGGGGAATGTCCATGTTTTTTTTCTGGAAAGTGACTGCTTCCAACAATGGTTGGTGCCAGCTTGCTCAGAAAAATTAAGTGGGTGGTTAAAGATTAGCTCGTGGCCTGAAGGCTATGGCCTTTTGGAAGAATCTTGTTTAAAGAAAACAAACAGAAAAAAACCCAAACTGGAGAAGTTGTTTCGAGTTCTCTTCAGTAAAAGGAGCAGTTGACAGTGGAATGGCACTTTTCTTTGGTGACACCTTGTGTCCCTCGCAATGAATATATCTAAATTCTTGTTTCCTGAACCCTGGAAAGGAATCAAGCATCCAAAGAGAGTTTCTTTGCTCACAGGTCCAAGGCTTCTGCGTTTAGAGCGCTCGGCAGACAGTTTGTCTCCGCTTTCCTTGGGAGTGCATTGCCAGAGCTTGCCTGGCTGCTTCTGACAGCCAGTATTTCCCACTGCAGAGCAGGCTGCTGCCTCCTCCTGGGGTCTATCAGCTCCCTGGGAAGCCCAGCAGACAGCTTGGACCCTGCCATTCCCAAACCGCATGCACTAGCCTGTGTGCAATGTGGGCCGTAATCCCAGATTTTGCTAAACAAAAGAGAATATAGATGTTCCTGCATTTAGCCTGGGCAGCTGTCAGCCATGCTCCCCACGGCCCCGGTGAGGCTGTGCGACCGCCTGGCCTCCACCATTGCAGCAGTGGGTATGAGCCATGAAGTTTTCCTCCTAATTCCTACATTGCTTTATGCCCTGAAGCTTGAAAGTGTAAAGCTTTCCAAAGCACTCGGTTTTATAAAATACTTGTAATTCTGACTATTTTTATTACCCATGTGAAGGCTTCTGCCGGTGTAACTTCAAGGATTTCTAGCAGAATTATTCTTGATTTCTATCCATGTAAGAAGAGGATCATATTCCAGGACTTTTCAGCCTGGGACCATTATATTTTCAATTGGAAGCATCAGCTTTTTGTCTATAGACATTTCCAAGTCTAAATTATTCTGATATTTGAGTTCCACCAACCTATTTCATTGATGTTTTGATTTCTTGGCCTGTTTTAGGATGGAAATGAAAGTTGAAATAACAGGATTCCCTCCAGATTGGAAATTAATGCTTTTTGAGCAGGTCTTATGCAGCATGGGATTCTTTCATTGCCTAATTTAACACATATATGTATATATACATGTCTCTGTAATGAGCACCTTGAGACCCTGAATAAAAGTTCGTTACAGTGGAGTGTTCCTTGTAACAGCATTTGGCAATTTACCCGAAAATGGAGAAATGTCCAGTTTTAATCCAGTAGGATTTGTATGGTAACTTAATGGATAAGCTTCATAATGATCAACTTCAAAAAATACCTTGTATGGAATACAATAAATACTTGAGAATAGAAAACTTGTGTATTTACAAGCTAAATGCAGCCTGCAGTGAAGAAAGCAAGAGAAGTAAACCCGTGATACCCAGGTCAGTCTCATGTCCTTGAGATTTTTCTGTGTGGGAATTAGGCACAAGCAGATCTACTATGGCAAAATTAGAGTGTTTCGAGCACGCTGAGCATCCCTTTTAAGCTCCTCCAGGCAGCTGTTTCACATTCCCCTCTTCTCCCTGCATGCCTCCTCTTCTATCTCTGACGTTTGGAGCTGTTGCTCTGCTGACCATCTTTCCCAAACCGTCTTCTCTGCCTTGCAGACCTTTCTTTAAACAAAGACCTACCTGTCTATCTTTAAACATTTAGTTCAAAACCTTTGTCTCACATTTTAATTTCCCCTCTTCCCTCTCTTTCCCTCCTATCACCAGGCTTTTTAGGACTGTGGCACCTGCTTTTGGGAGGAACCCTTGGAGTCAGACAGGGAGAGCAAGAGGGCATCTTCGTGGCTAGGAATACACAGGAGAAAGTAATTTAACTTTGCCTCTCTCCCTCCATCTAATACCAGAAGCTTTCTGTTTCTGAATGGAGACAAAACTAAATTTTCTCTTCTGGTGTATTCTGGTTGCATGATAGCTTAAACGTTCCTGTCCCTGGGGGTCAGTGGGGACAACGGGTGTTGAGTGCCTCTGAAAATCCTTCTTAGGAAGCCCTGCCTGGAAGGGCTGGACTAGATCAGGCTTGGCCCCACAGGGCTACAGATCGACTCTGAATTGGGCCTGGATGCACCTGACATATGCTGACCCAATGGCTCAGCTAGTCTTTTGCTATTTTTGTCTTTTCTTTAGGGAGACAGCTTGACTGCTTAACACAGTGCTTAATTCTCAGGTCACGATCTGCATGTCTTCAGGTCATAGGGGAATTTTGGCTTGCCAAGTGTTAAACCTTCTGTGTTTATAAGCATTAAACCTTAATGTGGTTACTGCTCACTGCTCTATGTGTTTTGTTTCAGTCTTGTGAAGACTATGACATATAGCTTAAGGGCACTGCAGACAGTAACTAAAGCTTTGTTTAAGACATCACAGCTAAAAATGTTTCATGCTACTAACACATTATGGTAATGTGGGACACTTTATGCTGTGTAAATATAAAACTTGCATGTTACGAGAATGAGATATTTTCTATTTTCTTGCCAAGGGAAATATTTAATTGATTTTTTTATATATAATTTTGATTTGTACATCATTAAGAAACCACCATATTTTGTTAGCTTTTGTGTGAATTAGGGGATGGAATCTTAAATTTATTTTAGAAATAGAAACCACATCATGCAACCATTTCTACACGATGTGGGAGTGCTGACCTCTTTAGTCACTTACAAAGCACAGCATGGCTGAGTAGGGATGTCTGGTTAGCTTTTCCACTCGCTGCATTGCTGACAGCCTGCAGGTGAATGACACGTGGGGGACACACACTCTTTTCAGTCTCCCCACCTTCTTACTTATTTCTCTGATAGCTTTGGATCAGCACAAAGTTTTTGTTCCACCTGAGCATCTGCTGACCTCAGTGATCTGCTGAAGTCAATCAACCTTTGCTGACCTCAGTGATTTCCTTAAGAACTATCATGTATATGGAGACTTTGCTGTCCTTAAGACTTATATTTTAAGGGCCTGTCCCAAAACTCACTGAGTCGATGGCAAGACTTTAACTGAACTAAATAGCTTTAAATTGAGTCTTATTGCAGAATTTGCTAGTGTAATACAATGGGGATTTTGCATCCTGGCATGTTTTAGGCAGAAGTGTCTTTCTGCTTCCGGACAAAGAAGGTAAAGCTGCATTTTTGTGGTACAGGGGATCGGTTCCTGATGTAGCTCCAGGGAAGCACTCATATGTAAGAGGCCATGAACAACTCTTCTACAAGCATTGAGAATTGTTTAAAAAGCCACTTGGCTTTTTAAAGCTTTTTAATCTAGTTACAAAAATGTGTGCAAATCAAGGTAAATGGAAACAAACCAAATACTGAGCTATTGATTTAATTTCTATCCAGAGCATTGTAATAAATAAAGAAGGAAGAAAATGCCTACCTACCAAAGAACCATGCAAACATACTAGGTCTTGTAAGTTCATGTTTGCCTGGACTCCAACCAATGCCAGGTTGCACACTATAAATTTGCAGGTGGTATTTCTGTTTGGTTTCATTCAGACCTCCAGAGCTACCCCTTCTCTAGGTGGAGGATGTATGAAGGTATTATTTTATTTAGCTATATGAGAAGGTCTTACACACACACTTGGATGAGGTCTTGCTGCAAAAAGCAGTGGTTATTTTGCCTTGTATGTATTTTTAAGGGACAAGACCTATATAACAAGGTACTTTGCTCTTTCGTTGTTATGGAGCAATTGCTGGCATGTTACAATGTGTTATTATAGGAAGCCAAATTCTGATCTCATTTGCAAGTATGCAACCTTTATAGAATATAAGAGGCTCAGATGAATGTAAATGAGAGAATAAGTTTACTTCATTCTTTAGAAATTTAAAGCAAAGTACAATCATAGAAAAGCAGGGGTGAAAGAATCCTCAATAGATCCTCAAACATTGGGTATGGATCAAGGTAGGACCAATTATGTTTGTATCATTCCTGTCAGCTGTTCATTTAAATTGTACTAGAAGATAATCCAGTATGGGAAACTCCACTCCTTCCCCAGATGATATACTGCAATCCTTCACAGCTAGGTTTTCCTTAGGTCAAACCTGAATCTTCCCTATTGCAATCTTAATCCCATTCGTTTTGTCCTATCTATCATGCAATACTACTGATCTGATTTTTATTTTGCTAGGAATAGTTTCCTGTGTTTTCTACCTGGAGGTGTTCACAGATGTGTTTTCAAACAGGACAACTGTAATTTAATTAAGGTGCTATGGGGCAACTAGAATAGAAACTATTACATCTACTAACAACAGCCATATCTCTGCTTATCTGTGTAATAGAAAAACAATTTAATTAAATGTGTCTGCTTAGTCAAGTGGGTTTGCAGTCTGAGTTTGCCCTTCCTGTTAATGGAGCCAAATTTGTTTATTTTTGGGGATTCCAGAAGTTCACGTAACCATTTTCCAAGAATGGCTGCTGTCAGCAGAACGATAGTAATATTGAACCATTTGTG
Organism: Phalacrocorax carbo; assembly: GCF_963921805.1. Classification (NCBI taxonomy): domain Eukaryota; kingdom Metazoa; phylum Chordata; class Aves; order Suliformes; family Phalacrocoracidae; genus Phalacrocorax; species Phalacrocorax carbo. Next base: position 25,977,591 of record NC_087521.1, on the reverse strand, counting down.
CTAGGTCGTGACAAGGATTTCCATTCCTGAAGAGATAGCAAATGAAAGGCAGGAGTATGTGCAGTTACAAACCAAGGTGGGCATGTACAGTGTTGATGAACGTGAAGAGGACAGAGGAGCTTTTTAGAGACCAGCCAGCCAACAGAGACAAGGGGATTGTTCGAGGTAGGGCACCACAGACTTGCAAGGAGATGAAAACTTTGTCCCTGTAAAGGAAACTTTCTGAAAATGCCTCACTGTTGGCTCTACTCCACTGACATTAGTGAGACTGGGAGACATAGGAATAGCCTAAAGGATTAAAAGCACGAGTGGGAGTTCTCTGCTGTGCCATACTGGTAGAGTTGGAGAAGCGCTCACACCAGTGGGAAATCCTTAGCAAATATCCCTAGTGTAGACAGGGCCCCATGGAGCCATTAGGAGTTAAGTCTGCAGGAAATAAAAAGAGGGGGGAGGGAGTGTGAGAGATGCAGTACAGACCGTTCTTAATAGGAGTAAAACTGCACATAGCCCAGAATACAATATACGGAATATAATTGAAAAAGATGTTTTGAATGAACAATAACCTTTAAATTCTTTAGTGTGTGTTCTCTGAGCTGTAGAATGTTCTGATTGTTAAGGCAATTAGCTTTTAAAAATAGTTATTTTTTTAGATTTTAATTACATGCTGCATTTTGCCTTTGTTATTAGATGGGGTCAGTAAGGTTACTGAAGTAATTATTGCGCTCTGCTTGGCACTGGTTAAAGCATAACTAGAGTAACTGCATTCAATTCTGTATGAAAAAACGTGGACAAATTGAAGAACTTAGAGGAGTGGAAGAAAGATGGTAAGAAGTTTGGCATTCAGATCTAAGAGGAAAGGTTAAGATAACTTGGCACCTTTAGCCTAAAGGCAAGAGAAGAGTGTGGGGAACATAATAACGGGAGACATAAAGGAATGTTATAAAGAGGACAAGGATCAATTATTCTCATCAGTCAACAAGGATGGGACAAATAATTGGCTGAAGCAGAAGGGAAGTTTTAGGTTAAATATTAGGCAAAACTGTAGAAGAACTGTTAGGCAGTTGGACAAGCTGCCAAAAGCCATTGGACAATCACTGTCATTGGAGTTATTCAAGGCCAGACACCCATCTACAGGAACAGTTATAGAATAATTAAATCAATCCTGCCACAGGCAGAGGGGTGGGCAAGGGGTCCTTCCAGCCTCTGTGACCAAGATTTTGTTATGGATCTACTTTTTCAGGATTCCTGCCCACCCCCTGTTTTGTAAACTATTGAGTCTCCTTTAGCCTCCACTAAAATCAAGGGGTAGAGCAACAGTTTAAAGCTGCTCTTTGTAGGGTCAGCAAACATGTGAGACATAAAATTATCCCCTGATCTGTGGCCATGCATTTCTTTTTACAGCTTCTTAGAAGCAGACTTCCTCTCTTCTGTGTGTCTCTGCTTTGTCCCTTTGAAAATATGAGCTCTGGGAGAATAAAGTAGTAACTAAAAGAGAGTAGAATGGCTTTGGACTTATTCATTGCTATTCACTACTTTATGGCAGCTTTTAGAAGTTGAATTGTAAATAACCTCTGTGTTTTATTGACAATATGCTCCTCATCTTCCCTACTACTTATATGGAAGAAACTGATCACGCTGAGTGCAAACTCTGGCTTCCTGGTGTCAGCAGACCTCTTCCCATGGATTCTCTGAGATTCTAAAACCAGAGCAAACCAGGAGTAACTCTACAAAAAGTTGCTCTGGTACACAACCGTTACCAGCCACATTTGGCTGAAAGATTGGCCTGGGCAGGTTCTCCTTCCAGCTGCATGGTGAATGTCAAAGATGGCTCCAAATATTGTTCACTGCATTTGCAAGTGGAGCAGACAGGTTTTGGAGGTACATCGTGCTGTTTTCTGTGCATCCAAGATTAGAATCTCGTTCCCTGATGGGCAAAAATGAGGCGACTTACGTGCACTCTGAAAGGCACTGCAGAGATGATATAAAGGGCAGTGAGCTAGTTTGTATTGCTAATAGTGGCCTTAAATTGGTAATTACATATGCAATTATAAACCATGAACCCAGCCTGTTTATTTTTTCCCTCTAGTGCTAATGAAAAACAAAGTAGTCTTAGTGTCTTGTGAGATCCCAAATGCAATGCAAGCAATCATTCGGCTCACTAACTGGAAGGCAGAGACACAGTACAACATTGCTTGGGCTGGAAAAAAAAATAAAAAAGGAAAAAAGAGGGCTAGTGGAAAGGTTTTAAATCCCCAGAATAATGGCAAAATGCTTATATTTGCTAAGCCTGAAAACGCTGAGCAGCCCCTAGTGTCTGGAATGCCCTGTGTGGCCGTGCTCTGTCCACTTCTAGCCAGTAACATTATTTCAGAGATACAGGGACATGTCTGCCATGGAGATTACCTTTCTTCACTGAATCAAGAGACTAGAAAACAGTCACAGAGCAGGAGATGCCATTGGAATGTGATGTGCGACTCCATGTGCAAAATAAACAACCCCATGACCATAACCATGAGATGCCTTCACCAAGCTCCATCGCTCTTTTTTATTCCCCACTCCTGTTTCTCTTGACATAAAGCAAAGGGTGCTGGGGTGCTTTGAGGGGTGGTGGTATGTGAGGGCTCCCTGTGACTTGGGAGCCCTGGAAAGGCAGAGCTGGGAAAAGTCCTCTCTGGGGGACCTGCAGTGGTTCTGTGTGCTGGCTGGTTACTTCCAGCCAGAGGGCACGAAGGGCTGATGGGCACCCAGCTTGCTCCCCATCATGGCCCTTGTACGCCCAGGGGCTCCATGAGGAACCACTGCCATCTCATCTCTAGGCTTCACTCTTCCTCACTCCGAGGCTGCTCAGATCATCTTCTACAAAGTGTGGAAAGAGAAAGGGGAGATGTTTTACGCAGGCCTGTTTTTCTGCTCTTGTGGAGTCAAAAGAGACCATTTCATAGAATTGACTCTATTTCTTTTCTAAAAGCGGATTGTACTTTTGATGAATAAGTAATATTTAACATCTATTAAAAACAAGCAAACAATGATCTTAAAATTTAGTTATCCTTGGCAAGTATTATTGATACATATATGTCTAATAGGTCATGCATCTAAGCTGAGGGGGGGAATGAACCTTTTCTTCTGTAATGTCTATTAATGAGTCTACGTGCAAAACTTCATCCAATGGTTTTTGGAACTATAAACCCTTCCTTTCTTGGCTTAGTTCTTCAGGCTCTGCTAACTCTTTTTTTTTTTTTTTTTTGCTGCTGTCTCATCCTGGACTAAATCACATGTGAATGTGAGGGGGAAGAGTACCTTCACCACCCCTTCAGTGCTGAATCGAAGCAGTCTGGAAGGCCAAGAGGCCAGGCATTTCTACCTAAAAAGTGGTTGATGTATTAGTGTGGACAGCAACACAGTCCTAACACCACTGGTACTTAATAACTCAAAGCTGCTTCGTGTGGCCGTGCTTTTTCTGCTTGTGGGTTTCCTCGCCTGCTAGCACCACTTTGTAACCTCAGGCACCCTCAAGACCCAACCCCCTCGCTTTTAATTCATTGGGGAACTTGTGACATAACAGCATTAAGGCTCTGCCCGCTCTGTTTTTTTCTGCAATGGGGGTGTTTTAAACAATATTCTTGCTACAAAGTTGAAAGAGTAGAGGAAGAAAATCAGGCATGACTTTGGGGTACTGCAAACCAGTCATAGGAAACTCACTCTAGAGATATCTCCAGAGACTAGTCAAGACAAAAGTTACAGCACAAGCATTTGGAAGGGGGCCACTGCAAACAATTTGTCCTCATTCCAGTTGAGCAACTGTAAGCAGGGACATTTTCAACACAGGCCATTTAGGGACAGAAGGAAAGATTGGATGGCACTAAAAGAAACTACACAAATACATGGTGATAGGATGACTCGGCCACCCGCCACACATACTCTGCTGCTTCATTGTTCTTTCTCCTATCATCCCGACATCTGAAAAGGTCCCACCCCGGCACAGCAGCACGGCACAGTGGAGACCAGCATAAATTAACTTCAGGTGACAAAATCACCTTCCTTGGCTGGCCTTTGTTTAGTGGGGAGGGCAGGGGTTGTATATGTGGCAGGAGCTGAGGACAAAGGGGTAAAAAAAGATTTTGCTTGTCAAAGTAAGCAATATAGCAAACACAGGGAGAAAGATGCTTTTCTCTGCTGTGGCATATTTTGCACTGTGAGTCTGGGGTTTAAAGGGCTACAGTCATCCTGCTTTTTGAGAAAATGCTTGGATAGAATTATTCCAATTTCTTTAATCCTTCTCTTCCCCCTAATTTACAAGCCGTTCTTGCTCCGCTATTTTCCCCAGCATGCCAAAGACACCATACCTTTCCATGGAAAGTGTGGCCTGCCCTCTCTGATTTTGTATTCATGCTGCATAAATAAGAACAAGACCTCACTCCAGCACCTTGGCATGGGGTGGGGAGTTGGATGGGAGGATGGTGCATGATAGAAATATTATGTAAGCAAGGTCTGAATGTCTGCAGCCCCAGCTCTAGACAGCCATTGTCCACAGATATTTTAAAACTGCCTTTTTTATTTTTTCTTCCCCTTCTAAGCACCACATCACAATACAGTTTCATTCAGTGAAGAGCTGGCATTCGGGGGTTGGATGGCTTAACTGGCCCTTTTTGGGATGGGGTGCCTTTCATGTGTAGGTCACTGCTTTGAATTCTGCCCACATTGTTGGCAACAGGGAGCCCTTCTCTTCTGATGGCAGCACAGCAGCATATGCAAAATTGCTAGGAAGTCTCCGATCCTAGACACCATGTCTAGATCGTAAAAGCTACCGTAACAATTGAGTCTAAATGGCACCCTTCTTGGCAGCTGAAGCAGAGGCTAAGCAATAAAAGGGCTATGGAGAATGGACTACTGTCTAGCATCTATAAGCTAATAGTGAGGAACACTGGTGAGGGAGTGTGAGAAAGTATGCATGGCCCATGAAGGCTCTTTTGGGTGAAGAAACAGGATTTCAGTCTCCTAGGCTGAAAGGCCAACACCTTTCAATAGCAGAAGAATCATTTACAAATGTGAGAACAAAGCCATTGTTAGTCCTCGTGCCTTTAACAATGCTGCTTCCTGTTGGCATCTTCTGCTTACTAATAGCACAGTCCCACGGTTTGTATCTTCACAGTGCTGCACGAGCACTAACTAATTAATCCTTTCTCATCCCTCTAAGGCAAGTAGCTTTTTATTTTTAATGGTCTGTAGTGGAGATGTCTTCCTTAAAACTGTTGCAGGTATGTTTATAAAGGCTACATAATACTGACTACCTAGCCTATGCTAACCTTAGGTTTTCTGCATTTGATACAGCTATTCCATTTCAGGTAGGATACACCCAGTTATATATTTTGCTGAACTGAGGTCTTAATTAAAATAAATGAGAACTAATTCTTGGAAGAAAACTCTGAGCAGGGCAGGGTTTCAGTATAATGATACAAAACAAACAAACAGCCCCTCCTTTCTGCCCCCCAAACAAATCAACTCCCCTTCATTGGAATAATATCTGGCTGTTTGACCTTATTTATTCAGATGCTGACTGAATCACCATCTGAGCAAGTATTCCCTCCTACACCTGCAGTACTTGGGGTTATAGTTCTTCTTGGTTTTCTGCGGCAATAAGAGCTCAGTGTTACTTGGAGCCGTCTCCATCTGGCAGGCCATGAAGTCCACAAAAGCACAGAGGTCTTTCTGTAAAAATGGAGGCAGCCCAGATTGCTTTCTCTTTACACAACATCTCAAGAGGACTCCGGACTTCTCTCTTCTGCAGTTATAGTCAAGTGTGCAGTCTCTTTCCCTCCTATCTACTTTTTGTGTGATGACCTCTTCTTGGGGTAAAGAACTGCGTGGGTGAGTTTGGGGGAGGGGTTGTTCTTCTCGAGAAAGCCAAATTGCAGGATGCAGCACATCTTGAGCTTGGCAGCCTTTCTCACTTCCCCAAGAGGCAGCTGAAGGGCCCAAGCAGGGGTAAGACGTTATCAGCTCACTTCTAGCGTGCCAGAGCATATCCTTACACACAGATAGTAACACACTGTGTGCACCACAGTTGACCTTCACAGACCAAAGAAGATCTTTCTGTGGTGGCTAAGGGAATATCTCATGTCATCTGTACGCTTTTACAAGGCTGAGTACTTAACAAATGAGTAGCTCTGCAGTGTTAGCCATAAAGCGTGTACAAAAGTGAAGGCAGAAGTTAAACATTATGTTATCTGCCAGTCATTCATTGTTTGGAGGGAATATCCCAAGAGCATGGCTGAGCGTTGGTGTCGTAAAGATCTATACATTGCTGTTGGAATGGGGTCATTTGTCACCATCTGGGATTATACCACTAGCAGTATATGAGCGTATTCAGACTATTATGCAGCTCCAGGTTTCAGCCATATGGAAAAAGTGTAATGTAGTGAGAAATTCAATCTTTTAATAGAATCCAGAGCACCCTCCAGAATGTTTTCCTTAGTTTTATTTCTTTGCAATGCAGGCTTAATAACCACTGATGTAGCATTTAAATTGGAAGAGATGCGACATCTAGATAAGCTGGGAGATCTGCTGATACCAACTGCCTTCTGATAGGAAAATCCCTTGCTGTTTCAGTGGAAAAACCCACCAGGCTTACTAGAGCCAGAGGAAGGGTATGGCATAGCTGTGGCGTGCATTAACCTCTTTTGACTTTTGTCTCTGTAGACACCCAGAGGGCTCCCTTATTCCAAAAGAAATATTTTCAAGTAATTTTCACTCTGGAAATTGTCTTTGCACTCACCTCTTTCATGCATTGTTCATGCAAAATGCTAAAAGCATAAAAGAATTGTGACTTGTGACAGGATGCTGATGGTGCACAAGTAAACAGGAGTCCTTGTCTCCTTCCCTATCATCTACCCCTCTCTATAGACTACGTTTGTGATAAAGTGGCCATGTCAATATGACTTCACTGCTTGTAGGAGACTAGGCTGGTCTGTTTAAATCCAGCAACGACTGTAAGACACCAAAATGCTTACACTGATGAGCTCAGAAGCCAAGCCTGCTTTTCTGTAGTCTTGCCTGGTGGTGCCAGGCCAGCTTTCCCAGTGCTGGATTGAGTGTATGAAACTGGATGCTATGTTGTTAAGGATTTGGAGTGATGGTGAAATTGGGAGGAGTTTCTCTTAAAAATTAGCTCCAATGATTGAGAAGCAATGATGTCTGGACCAGACTCTGCTGCTGGCTGAGCATCCACAGGAGCGTCTGAAGGAATTTGATGTAATTCTGAGCTTGATGTCTCCAAAAAAGGATGTTCCTGAGATGTACCTGACATGGCATTGTAGCCTAATGCCAGAGAAATGCAAATGTTCTCTGAAAGAAATGGTAGTGTTTTCTGAGGCCAGGAGCAAATAATAAGTGTTGCTGTCTGGGAAAGGTACAAATAGCTACAGCACACTGCAAAAAACTACATTATGGCTATATCTGGTTTAAGTGCTACATAGTTCTGTGGGCTGTTAACAGATGTTGCCAGAGCAACTTGTTATGACAAGTTGTGTTGCATTTCTGAAGCCTGTAATGTTACTGGCGCCACCTCCTCCATTTCCGAGTGAATGGGAGTTAACTTCGGTTGAGATAGGTTCGCAGCCCATCCCAAACAAATATTCTTGAAGCTTCATATAAGAAACTAATGAGATTCTGAGTTAAGTTCAATGTGTGCGACAAGTAGTCCTTTGATAGCCAGATCTTCCTCATCACTGTACAGGTCCATAGAGCTGGTCAGGATTTTTTTAATAGCTACATTTTTAGGGCTAGACCAGGGGAGGAAATGACAGTGGGGAGAGAGTACAGATTGGCAGAAAATGGGGAAAGAGAGCTGAAGAGAGGCAGAGAAGCTCTGCAAAACAGCCAGCAACTAAACTAGTAGTGTGGCAGCCCCATGCCTACATCTATGTTCTAAATCAGACAAAGGAGGGATTTGTGTCCAGGTGGGTAGGCTAGTTGCAGTGTAATTGGATTTGGTTAGGTAGATGCCTCTGTGTCTCGTTTTTTGTAGAAAAGTTAACACTCATCTCCGTTGGGTCCCAGGAAAATATTTTAGAAAACTGACTTTTTTTTTAAATCAACCCAGTTACAGTTGTATTAGCCAGGTTATTTTCTCACCTTATGAAAACTCTGCAAGTAAACTCTTTGGGAGAGTATATGAATGATATGGTACATGATATTTCAGCCTATCAGGCTAGTAGAGGATGACCTTTTCACATAGTGAAACAGATAAATCAATGGCAGTGATGTAGGGCAGCAGGAAAGACTGTGGAAAAAAATCCTAGCGTTTTGTAGGTCAGCGGAAAAAACCCTGTATTGTGTTGCTTAGTTACTTTTCTTTCCTACTGATGCAAAAGAGAAAACAATGCACAAGATCACCTCGAAGAAGATTCTGACTTCATTGGCCATTCCTGGTGAGTAGCCAGAAATGAGGAAGAATGTACAAAGGCTGCTTCCAAAGGACAGCAGTGGGAATGGGTGCAGCGCATGACAGCCACCATTGGCCAATCTTTCTTGGTTTGTGTGAATCAAAGCAAAGTGTAATTGTGATGTAGCCCTTCTTCATCTCTTGATTACTTGACAGAACAATAACACTGAAAAGATAAACGAAGTGATAAAATAAACAAATCCTCTAAAGCTTTTATAATCTAGTTGATTCTTTACTCCCAAGCACAGCCTGCCCAGTGGCAAAATGGGGAGTCATAGTTTGTCAAAAACAACAGTCTACTGAGCCTGGAGAGAAAAATGCTTTGAGCGAAAGGAAATGGACATTTCAATCACTTTGGAAAAACTGGGCCCTTGGTCTCTCTGCGTATTTGATATGCTAAAAATAACTGTGTGACATGGTCTGTGATGAGGAGCCGTGCTGATCATGGCTGGTCAAAGCCAGCAAGAAATGGCTTGGGCCATTACTGCCAAGAGGATGGGCTGATGTAGGCCACAACTGAATTACTCCAAAAATCAAATAACCCTGTGGGTCTGATCTGCAAAAGTGCTGAAGTAAATGGGAGTTGTGGTTGCTCAACACTTCCATGGATCAGGCTGCTCTGTCCTCATTAGCCACGCTACTGCTAACTCCTATAAATCCTGCAATTTCTCTTCATGCAGACAACTTATCGTGCAGGAGTATCCCAACACCTGTCCTCTACTGATATCCTGCCACCTCCCAGCTGAGCTTCAGCCCTCATCCTGGCTCAGAAACTGCCCCAGCTGCTCTGAGAAAAGAGAAGGGTCTTAAAAGGCAGCTTCTGCACTGGAGTGGGGCAGAGGCCCTCCAGAGGTCTTGGCAAATCCTGCAGTCCCTTGCAGAATGAAAGCCCCTGAAATACTTTCACAGCATTGGTATTCATTTTTGGTAGCCTAACATCTGTGGATGCCTAATTTTACTAATCCTGCCTGTGACTAGCTCAGGCAGGCTGGCTGATGCATTCGCAGAAAGATGGAGCTAACATGTGCAAGGTCAGGAAAAAAGCCAAACCCTCAACAGACCAATGAAGTTAAATGAGTAGGTTTCTGGGATTTGGATATGTCATGTCTGCCATCTAGTTACTAGTCAGGGCTTGTTCCATGTAGACAATGAAGAGTAAATAATCCAGTACCACATCAAAGGGGAATAAATTTGCTGGGACTTTTGACAAACGAGAGAAAGACTTTCAATGGTATTTAAATTGAGGTGCTTGGAAAATAGTATGATTAATAATGAAAATGAAAATATGTGAATTTCTGAACTTACTTTATTTGGCTGTAAAAATAATTGTATATGCTAAACTAATAGATAGGAATACAAGAGATGAAGTATTACTGTAATAATGGAGTTGAAAGCTCTGGGTCCCACTCTCAAATACAATGTGGTCATTAGCATGAAGTCCTCTTGGATTGAGATGTGATCTGGTAAAAGTTTGACCAGTGAAGTGGAAGCCAGGACATCATAAATTCTGTGCTATTTTGTTCTTTGATTGATTGGGTAAGGCACAAATTGGCACAAAGAACCACTTTCAATCTCAGTTTACCCATCTGTAAATGGAGACATATATCACAGTGATGTTATCAGACTTAATTATTGTAATTTATTTAAAGCTTCTCAGGTGTAAGGTATTATAGAAAAATACAACCTTTATTGTTCCTAATGTAAAGGACTATATGAGATTTTCAGTATTCGTAATCTTGTATTTCACCTGCAACTTTAGCTGTGAATAATCTTTGCCTTTACACACACACACACACACGTGTTCTAGCTGAAAAATAACATTCTCTTTGCTTTCTAACAAAGCTTTCTGTAGTGTGGTTTGGCATTCAGAACTAAGGCTGCAGTTCTGTTGAGCACTGATTTAGTTTAAATCTTCAATTTAATTAGTTGTTTGAGCCATGTAAGATGCTGATTTGCTGGTTGTTATAAAATAGTTAAAAAAGCTGCTTAAAGATATAATACTGGTGAACAGTTTATTCACGATGTAAGAGACCCCTTAATTTACAAATTAGAGTTGTTAATTATAATGAACACTAAATTTTTGCTCAGGAACATTTCATCTTTGATTTTAGCTTTCTTTACATAAAAGAGGATGCCCACAGCTATAGAAGTACCCATGTTTGTTGTGTATAAAAGGGAGAATGAGTGAAGGGTCTTCTGCTGAACATGCTACTGGTTTTGAAATACTGTGGCTTCTCAGTAGAGCAAGATATTGGGTTTGTGTAAAAAGAAGTAAAAAGGCTGGATGATTTTAGTTTCTCTGAGCTCTGGAGGTAGAAGCACTCACTGAGTAGGTAGGACATGGCTCTGTTGGCCTCAGAGTCTGGCTCAAAGATCAGTTTTCAGTTCCTGGTGTTAGACCAGGTCTCCCCACTTACTGTCAGATGGTGTCGTGGAGGGGACCTTGTAGCAGGAGCTCAGTGGGCAATAAGGGGGATATGGCAGGGCACCGCACATGCTGCATGTTTCATCAAGCACCATAGAGGGGAATGCAACACACCTATGAAAGAGTGGAGCTGATTCTGCATGGATAAATTTGCATTTTCACCAAAGGTTAAATAATGTATATGAGTAACCTGTGGTAACACACTGAAGAAAAACTTGCCTCAATACCCTGCACCGAATACAGGGAATTAGGAGCCAATGCCAGAAGCAGCCAATGTCCCTCTGCGGAGGGCAGCTGTGTTTATCAGGGAGATAGGACAAGTGTCAAAAAGAGACAATACCTCTAGGATATTCACTGCAACCCATGTGCCAGCTCCCTGGCCAGGCAAACTGGCTCAGAGCAGCCCTGTACCTTGGCCTGGGACTGACCGAGGTGAGTTGGCGTCACAGTAAAATTCAAAGACCTGATCTTCCCTGTGGCTTCCTTTGGGATGGCCCTATCTGCTCAGTTTGTCTCTGATCCCAGCCCCGCAGCTTTTTTCACCCGAAGCAAAGCTGCCATGGGGTGTACGGCAGGAGGGCTGCTGCAGTCCCTGCCAGGGCTGGGCTCTCCACAAGCACAGGTGGTTGGGGCTGCCCTCACCTCAGATGGGACTGGAGACAGGTGACACCTTCTTCCCTTTCACTGCTTGGAGAGGTCCTTTTTAGGCCTCACTAATTTTAGTCTTATGTAATTCAGTTACTTTAGTGAGGCTGCCTTCTGATTTATATCAGTGCGAGTGAACAGAGTAACAACCCTTGAGCCTTTTACTGAAGTATGATGTTACACTATTTCTGGACATCATCATGTGCTGGTTGTGCAATAGATAAGATTAATGCTTGGTAAGTCATTAGTATTTCAGTTCAATTTGTGCTAAAATCATCAGCTACATCCCGTTTAGTTTCTAAAGCCTCCTCATTATTGCTGCAAACATCAGACCCATGACCTGCTTTCCACTCCATGAGAGAGGGATAAGTGAATTTAATGCAATCTCTGCATTACAGAAAGTCTACTGCTGCTCCCCTGAAATCAGGTGGCACTTTATCATTGACTTCAGTGCAGGTAGGATCAGGTCCAAATTTCAAACACTTAATTTTCCAGCAGAGAAGAGTAAGGCTTAAACTGCTGCACTTCTTTGGCAAATAATGAATGGAACCTCATTATCTCCGTTAGGACGTGACTTTACAGATGATTACATGCTGAAAGTATGCCACTGATAGACTGGCTCTATCCTGAACTGTGAAACTTGCTCAGAGAATCAGACACTGCTAACTTCCAAGACATTTCATTCATTCTCATATCATGAATGGTTTTCCAATGAATGGGACTACTGACCTTGATGATCTGGTATCAGCATTTCCATTGCTAGGTACAAGCACAAAGTGATGCTGTGACTACTGAGCATTATTCCTGCATTCTTTTCAGATGAAAAGTCATCCACAGTAGCATTTACCAGAATTTCTCTCCTTGTAAGATATTATTGTGACCCTGTTCATTTACAAAGAATTTGATGTTTCTTAAGAAAACAATGTCCAGAACAAGAACCAAATGAGTTGCTCTACAAATTTTATGTAGAAGATCTTGGTCTGACTTTCTTCTGAATATATATTTGCTAAACTGTTATAAAGCAAGAAATTAAAAAGAGCACTTGATTAACTTTATCCTTATTGCATATTAGAGGTGAAATACAAATAGCACAGGAATATAAATGGTTTGACCATGATGGATCTTTTTGCTCCGGCCACATATTCCCTGAACTCTACTTTTAAGAGGTATTATGGGGCTAAAATCAGTAGTCCATGTGATCTTCTCAAGAGTATCTCCGACGGGTGCTGATAGAAAGCTTGTTTAGAGTACATAAGAGACTTAAAGATTTATGGATTTATTCTTACAAAAGTTTTCTGAGTCAGATAAATACCGTTATTGCTGTTCTGCAGATGGGTAGATTGAGGGACTGGAAGCTTAAGTGGCACGCACAAGATCACCCAGCAAGTCTAGAGAAAATAGGCTGGAACCAGAATGTTTCATTTCTATTTTCATGTTCTGTAAGTGTTAGATCATCTTTCTCCCATGATTAGCTGCTATTCTGGCATGAATTCAGGACCATTATGATAGAGCTATTTTTCATACAATGGGATGAGGCTGCCATGGCTTTAATTACAAGCATGTGTTCACTCTTTTATGGCATTGTGATTGTTATGTAAGGTGATGTGTAAAATTAATGAATTTTAAATTAAGAGTTTACATTACAAACCCTTCAGGCTAGGGAAAATTTTCTTCCTCTCTGACCATACAGCACTTATTAACTTGAAGCCCCAGTTAATAACTCAACCTTGGAACTGGTACACCAGTGCAAGACTAAAAGTAATTATCAGATTATTTTTATTCAAAATAGAAATTGTTTTAAATAAATGAGGAGGAAATCGCACCTTCTGGAATTTGCAGAAAAGACTCAAGTGCTTACTGCTTGCTGATGGAACACATACTCTTAAACTTGAGCTTAGGACTAGGGGCATTCTAAATACATACCCCACAACATATGCTCCTAAATTTTGTAAATCTAACCCAACTCTTTTAGAGAACAATGTGATGATTTCAGAAATGAATAAATGATGGTACATTCATAGCTTCTTTTCAAAGAAAAGAAAGGTAGCCAATCCTTATGACTAATAACTATTATTTAAAGTACAATCTGAGACACTCCTTGTAAAATTTCAGCCAGGGTTTTGGCATGACTTAGTGCCCAAGAAAAGGATATCTATATTGGGAATCAGCTGCTCTTACACAATCTTTGTGATGATTTGGAACCACTTAAAAACAAGGAGTTGATGATATAATACATTCTTTGGATCGGAGATGTTCCCCTTATTCCTGCTTTGAATTAAGAGAATATATTGGTGGTTTAGTTAAATGTCCCTTAGTCAAAATTATATGTCTTTCTTTATCATTCAATTGAAGCCAGATCTGTCTCTTACTGTAAAAAAAATACAGGTGTGAAGAACTTTCAGCTGCTCTAAGCTTTAGGTCATTTTTATATTGCAGTGGATTTCAACCTGTGGTCTGCAGACCACCAAAGACCTGGGGAGTGTCTGCTGGAGGTCTGCAGAGGAGCTGGCTGGTCAGATAAGAACATCTTTTTTTTTTTTCTTCCCCCACCTCTAACAGCTTAATGATGTTACAAGTAGCTAAAAATCCCTTAAATATTTCCCAGCCAGAACTTTTAAATGTTAACAGTTGTACTTGCCTCAGGGTTGTTACTCAGCCACCAAAACCAGGAGGTGGCCTGTGTGATCAGGAGGCAGGGGTAAGTCCCAATGACAAAATTGATGAAGATGCTGTCTGTAGTCTGAAATGCTTTAAGAATCTCTAGCCTAGGTCATGCTTTAAAACCAATTGGTAAGTGCAAACATCTGACTTCATTCAGTGACTGAGGTGTATTTATATCATTGTGAGAGTGCAGGTGGGGCTTTGATGACTTGTAATGGCTTTTTCTGATGTAATACTGTCAGTATGCAAGTTGTTCAGGGGACTTGCTGCCAGTAACATGCCCTACAATAGCTAATGATCACCATACTGAAAAGGACAAGTAAAACTATCTATTTCTTTAACCTTGAATAGCCAAATAATAAAATAAAGGTATGATATGTTATTTCATCACTTAATAGAACACATAATCTATTTTTTAAATCTGAAAGACTTATAAATTATACAAGATAACAACTGCTAGTTATAGTAGTATAATGCATACTCTGCATTTAATTAATAATTGTAAACATATGATGAGTCAAAAAGTTAGTCTACATTTTGCTCCTTTGAAACTCCATTCAGTGTGTGCCACTCCTTCAGTGTGGCAGAGAAATAACCCAAAGTAAAATTTAGCCACCTATATGTGTGGCATTTCTAGATCTGGTGTTCCAGAAAGCTTTGCTGTTGAAGGTGCTATTTTCCCACTAAATCTAGAAGGCAGAAAACTCTTTCACTCACATTTTCTTTCTGAGGCAGAGAGCTGGCAACAGGGAGAAGCATGGGTTATCAAAATATATTTTGCTATGGAATATGCTTATAAATCAGAGATTTCACAATGCTGCTTATACAGAGTTATGATTGTCATCAATTGTCTGTTACAACTGGGACTCCTAAAAGGATTTGTCACTGAAATTCTTGAGGCGAGAATAATCTTTAGCCATTTTTAAACTGATGCAATACAAAATTACAAAGGAAAATAAAACACAGTTAAATCCTGGACAAAGAAATAGAACTCAGGGAGTCCACTCTAGGTGACTTGTCTGAAAGAAAAAACTGATTTCAATCATGAATTGCTGAAACAATTAGTTAAAGCCATTACTTGGGAATCAATAGAAAGAAACTGTATCCATTTGCTCAATCCAGCAATTTAAATTTCTCGGGGTCGGAAGCACTTGCTGCCATGAATAAACTGTGAAATGTATCTTTAAAATGAAGTTTTTAATTAGAACTGGCAGTTCTGAACCTGTTGTTGGCAGGAGCCAACCTACTGAAAAAGAGCCCGATGCAATAGACTGTAAAGTGTGTCTGCTTGCTGCTTTAGCATTTAACAATTAAAAACCAAAACAATCAACCTTTAAAACCGAAAGTTGTGCTTCAACATCAGCATTCAAAGATTTTTGTTCTCTGTGGTTAAAGAAGTTTGGAATTTTCAACTGTAATTTCTTACAGTAGGTGCCAAATACAGCTGGTTTCCTGAAGGATGAAACTTGTTTTACAGGAACACAAAAAAAAAAAGAAAAAAAAAAAAAGGAAAGAAGCACCTGCTGTAGTAGACTCAGAGATCTAAGTACCATCCTACAATCCACTGCTGGACTGCTGGTGTGGCTAATCCTTCATTGGTGGTGACCTGATTCAAGGACTCAACCAAGCACGTGCTGACTCACAGTTAGCTTAAATTGCATTGTCTTTATTGGGACATAAGTATGTGCTTAAAGTTGAATATCTGCATTTTAAATAGGGAATAACATGACACCTACTTGGCAGAAATTGCCCATTTATTTTCAAATATGCCTCACTGCATGTTCCTGAGAAAAAGAAGTGGTGCTAACACTTTTAAAAATCCCATCTTAGGTTGAGTAAAATAGGTGAATTTGTTGGTTTTTCCCTTCATGGGGGAAAAATATAAAAGTTTATGTTAAGAGCCAAAAAATTAGATGAATGAAAGAGCAAAGTGCCCCATGCCACCTGTCTCTGCACATTCTTCCAAGAAGCATGAGTCCATCTCCCCTTCCATCTGTGGCTTAGGGGCCTTGGTGGCTTCTGCATTCCTCTTCTTTCATGTTGCTCTAACTGTGCTTTAAAAAGCAGAATCCATTTTTTTCCACAGTCCAAGCCTGGTAACCCTTGTTGCTGACCTCACCAGTCATGTGCTCAGTGTGAGCATGAGTCATGGTAGTGATGAGAAATCTTTATTCTCTCTAATTTGGCCTTCCCAAGTAAGGGGAGTGGGGGTGGGGTGGGTGGAGAGGGGATGGGGGAGATTCTGATATTTCCAAACTTTTTTGTTGGAAGTATTGTGTCAGTTACGATAACTTGGTGTAGCACATAAATTGTTAGGCTGACTTGCGATTCCCAGCACACCCCTTGTAGTCTAATTGAGGAACTGCATTTTTGTCAGTCACATACCCAGGTGGAAATGCAAGAATGTGAGAAACAATAGGAGTAGGCTAGTACTGCGTCAAAACAGATAAAGCCGAATTGCTTGTTGGGCTGAAAGATGGGAGCAAGCAGATGAGAAGCAAGTTGGTCAGGAACCCATTCCTGCCACTGATGGCCATGTGAAGGGTAGGCTTGCTCCTCTTGTTAGTGTGTGAGCAATGGGAGCAGACAGGCAAACCAGCAAGTATGCCATTAATCTTTATGAAAGAAAAAAGATAAGGTCATCAAAATAATACAGTAGCCTACAGCCTGCCGCTGGATTTCAGAGTGAGGAGAGCACCCTACGGATGGATCTGGAGGAAAAATAGCTGGGGTAAAATAAGCCCATGAATAGGTTGGGTGTGAAGTGAGTGGTGCCTGGACTGTGCAGGAGGGAGGACAGCCAGGGCTGCTCGCAGGCTGCCGGCTGCAGGCAATGCTGTGAATCAGTTCAAGATGGCTACCCAAGGGGAGCACGTGGTAGGCCTCTTTCTCCTCTGGAGACTTTTATTTGTTCTCCCTGTCTTGGTGATTTTCTCTAATCTGAAGAACAAGATGTCCTTAATGAAAACAGATGTTTTGCTCCCTTGCATATGGAAAAAAAAATAATTCCCCCAAAATAGAATAAACCCAAAGAATGCTGAGATGAGAGATGGGTTTCCACAAAGTCAAGAGAACAAAGCTCTTTGTTAATGCCCTGACCTGGCTGCTCATCTCCCACAGACACACCATGGAAGCTATTGATGCAGAGGTCCACGGTAAGACCTGGGTCTAAAAGCGGGCAAGCTGTGTGCCTCTGTAAAGCATAAACACCACACTGAGCTGGCTCGCAGCTTTCCCCATCCACGCTCTCCCACTGCGAGATCCTGGTCAATGGCAGTTTTTGTCATTGGCTTCGGTGTAACTAGGAATTGGTCCCAGTATTTAATTTAAAGCACAGCACACAAAAAACCAAAATCATAACATCCCTGCTACATTTATAGAGATGCATAAGCCACTGATTAACAAATGGATGATATACTGAACTTTGCTTTACCATCTGTCTTTAATTACATAAAATAACTTGAAGCAATTAACAAGAAAGAAACACTGTGACACAAATAAATAAATCCTATTGATAGAAACAGATGAGGGAATACTTAGGATATTTGAATATATGGATGAAAGTCAGTAAAGCTGCATAATCCACACCCAAAGATATTACAAGTGTTATCTAACAGATTTACACTGCCATTGCCAATTATTTTTGAAAAATAATAGTTACCTGTGGAGATGCAGAGAAACAAAAGGAAAGCTCTGTGTGTGTGTGACTAGAAAAGAAAATGTGTGGTCCATCCAACTGCTGTGATGTCTAAGTTTTGTCTTTCACAGATAAGACGAATTAATATCAACAGAAAAATACACAAAGCATGAGGTTTCATTGCTGGGGACCTAAAACCAGCCACATAAGTCTGCATGCTTATAAGTGTTCAGGCACCAGTGGGGATTAGGTTCTTTAACACTTTGCAGGATTTAGGTTCTAAGTCTACTCTTTTAGCATTCAAATATACTTGTTTGCCTTCTCTGTTAAGGCACTTGGAAAAAAATGAGTGCTGTACAATAGCTATTGAGTGATTGCTGAGTGGATTAAGAAATCACTAACTGATAGATGTCAAAAAGTAGCTGTCAGCTCTGAATGAAAGCTCCAGAGTCAGTCTGCAGAAATGGGTGTTATGCCTGGCAGGCACAGAATTGTCCATAATGATTGAGAGATAAGTACATCCCTAATAAAACAACACTGGCAAATTAGGGAGGAAATTAAAGTTGGTGGAATGATAAATAAATTATGAAGTTGGAGCAGCCCAAATTTGGTGAGCGGGACCTCATGCACTAATGGTGGCTGTACTGATACACTAGAAATTGTATCTCAAGGGTGGTGCTTGAAAAGGCTTTGATATCATTGTGGGGAAGCAACTGGACACAGGACTTGGTCTGATGTTGCAAAAGAGCATTAATGTAATCTTTGAGTGAGTTAGCAGGGACGTACGTGTTGAGTGTAATGCTGACTATATGGCAGTGGTGTGTTACAGTGCTGTGGGTGCTAGAAATCTGAAAAAGGGTGGGAGAAAATGCGTAAGAACCACTTGTAGATTGGAGAGTGTGCTTGTCCTCCCTTATCAAAATGAGATGACTGGATTACAGTGTATAATTACAAGAAAAAAGTGTTTTGCATCAGATGTATGTATTACAAGAATCAGTGGGTGGAAATGTAAGCCAAGCAGATTTAAGCAAGCAATGAGGCTTGGATTTGTAGCAGTAAGTGTGATGAACTGCTGAAGCAAACTGCCCAAGAAAGTGATAGTGTAAATATCAAAACTGGACCACTTTCTGGAAAATATATGTCAGCCAAACAGAAATTATTGGGCTTGGTATATGGGGAATAGTGCAATGCTACAGTGTGTGACACTGAAGAGGTTAGACATGATGAGTTAATGGTCCTTTCTGGCCTCAAAAGTCATGAATTAAGGAAAATGTCTTAGACATGTTAGGCCAAATTCTTCTTATTTCATGCAGCTAAGTCACCCACTAATCCCAAGGAAAGATTGAGGCAAATAGTACCAGGAGCAGCAAGCAGTATGGTCTTGGAAAGGATAAAGCATATTAAATGTACCTTTCATGTTAATATGCAACATAATACATTCTGTATATTATAGATTTAGGGACGAAGGCTGCAGGCTATGGTCAGCACGCTCCCAGTCGGCACTTGGCAAGCAAGGTAATATGCATAGTAAGTGAACTGAGAGATAAACAGGCAGGGTGGGAATGTAGGAGGGTGGCTATAGGGAGCACTGAATATGTAATTTGCTACTGTCTCAGGTATTCATGTTGAGAGTAAGAAATTAATTGTTTTGGCGGGGAGCGTTGCTGTGTAGACTGAACGGGAGAAAGAATGTAAACAAAGGGCAATGATCAATTGCTCAGTATTCGTAGCTTGTAGAAATGTCTCGTGGGTCATGGCAGGGACTTTTGACAAACATCGTTCTATTTAATATCTCTATGCTAATCTCAAAGCAGAGGTAAACAGCACAATACTGAAATGTGCTGATGATACTAAACCAGGAAGGAATGCAAACAGGAGACAGCAGATAAAGGATATCAAAGGACCGGCAGATATTAGAAAGCTGGGTACAAAATCCCTCAAACAGCTCACAAAAAAACCCAAAGCAAAGCAAACAAACAAAAAACAAACAAAAAAAAACACAAAAAAAAAAAAAGAAAAGAAGATATATTTGAATGTATGTGTCCTGGCCATCAGTACTTCTGATAGGAGTTTCAAGGTATAGTGGACAGCAGATCAGATGGGAGTGAGGTATGAATTTGCATAGTGATAAAGGCTATGCACATACAGGCATGTGTCACGAAGCAGGGAGGTAATAGTTCACGTGTAAAGCTCTGTGTTATTACACTCAACCCTGTGTTCAGTATTGCCAGCCACTGACTGCCTGGAAGAAGTTGGAAGAAATCCCAAAACAATTCAAAGGCTGGAAAAATCACTTTGGGGGAAAGACTGAGGCTTAAACCCAGTGTCTCATTAAGCACAGACTTAACGTGCATGAGCTGTGCTGCTGATTTACAACTCCCTTTACAGCCTGCTAGGTGGCTCTAACAAAGGAACTACTATCAGCTTAAATGGTGCACATGTTTAAGCACTTTGTTAGACTGGAGCAGAAGGGGCTTGGATAGACCTGTGAGGAAATATGACAAAAGTCTACAAGGCCTTGGCCACTGAAAGGTGCATATTGGCTGCATTGAAATCAGCAGGCAGTCATGTATTTCCATAAGGCTGGGCTGCTGCACTCTTATGCATGGAACAAAGGTCTGCAAAGGCTTAAACCAGCCAGTATTATTTAACTAAAAGGGAGGAAGGCAGCAAACTCAGGCCTTTTGGGTATATTTTTTTAAGGTGAAAATTGGAAGGCTGTCAGATGGTCTTTCAAGGGGAGTTCATATTGCTGGGGGGTTCAGGGTATGTTTGACTAAAGCACCGGAGAATGCCTATAAAGCAACAGTTTTATGTCTTTACATTGGAAGGCTGGGAGTTCTTCCCTATCCCAAGAATTCCCAATCTTATGGAGTCACCACAATAGCTCCAAAATTCAAGGTGGGAGGAATGGTTCCCTTCTGAGCTCTGAAATAATTTCTGCGACTGTTCATAAAAGAGTTCTTGTGAGGCTGAATTCCTGATGATGATTTTCAAACCAAGGAAAATTAATCTTTAAAGAATAGGGCTGCGAAATGCTGAATTGGGATCACAGATATGGTGGGAATATCTCTTCTGTGTAACTATTTATTGAGCTTATAACTGAGAATTGTCTGAAGTAAAGAGCAGTTTGTTCTATAAGAATGGCTTTTTGGAGGAGTTAGTACTCAATTCTTTTTGAAAGTCAAGAGAAGGTGAATACCCAGCTCCTTAGACTTTTAAACATTGCCACACACCTAGATTTTTTTTTTTAAATTTTGCTCAGAAATAGCAGAAAAAACTCTCTTCTGGAAAAAATTAACATTTCAGTGTTTCACTTAAATAATGATTCTAGACTTTTAATGCAATTAGTATCACACAATTTTATAATTATTACTAGCAAATCACTGTGTAAAAGAACATCTAGAAATATAGCAGTGAAAATAAGAACGTTGACTTTGGCAGGGGTTTAGTCTTGGAAAGTTAGCAGGCACTCTTCTGGGCTTCACTAGTCAATACCCATAAGAATTTAACAAAACCCCTGCATAGATTATGAAAAAAGCAACAGGGAAAGACCAAGGGAATGGTGTTTAGAGTAGAGCTTCCCTTTACAAATCTTGATCAAACAAATACTTGAAAGTCATATTTGTCATCACAGGATGGTAGTCAGGATACAGGGTTAAATTATTCACGAGTATCTACAGATCCTTCTCCTTTTTCTTCTTTCTCATTGCCCTTTATAGTCTAGTTTTATACTGCACTGCTTCATTCACTCCTTTGTGCTTTTTCTCTCCAGAGAGGATGTCTCTATAAGCTAGTTCAAGTGACTAACTTGCAACCTATTTCTCTCCTCATAGTTACGTGGTTCTAACATTCAGCACGCAGTCCCCTTTGGATTGCTACAGCAGTTGTTAAAATTTTTATGTGTAGTATAGTACAAAAGCTACCAAAAGAGGGCAACATATGAGCCAACAATGAGAAATGTATCCTGACAAGTTTACAGTTGTGTATTTGTGGCACCCTCCCCCCTTTCTTTTTGATAGAGCAGGAAATTCTAGCAAAGCTGGTCAGGAAACAGAATTTCCATTCTATGGGAAATTCCAACACTTGGGAAAAAAAGTGAAGGTGCTGAAGTTTTTACGGATTTAAAATTCAGAGAAAATGTATTTGGCATGATGGAAGTACTCCATAAATGTCAAATCATTCTCACACCAGAAAACCCAAAAGTTATAAGGACATTAAAATATTCAATTTAATAGGAAAAATGTTAAATATATGAATGCTATAAAGTTCAAAACAAAATTAAATGAAACAAGGAACACTTAAATATTTTCACTTTAGGGAAACTAATACTTTAAATATTATTGAATGTAAATATTATTTTAATTTGTCTCCATTAAAAATGTTGTCAAAGTAAGTATGCTCTCAAAAAAGCATGCTGATTGAGACCAAGTTGTATTTTCTGAAAGAGTATGTTTCCTCTGAACATTGTTTGATTATGTTTCTCTCGGTGAAATGCCTGAGAGAATTTCAGAATACTCTTAATAATCCTGCAAAGGACTGAGGTAAATTGGCCACGTCCCAGGACTGTCCGTGATGCTGTGTTTGAGAAGCTAGACTAAGTGCTATCCTGAACGCCAGGCATGTGAGCTGAAGAGCTGGTATACCCTGGACAACACTGAATGTGCACTCATTGGCAAACAGTTTATTATAAACAAAGGTGTTTTTTTTTCAAAGTATTCAATAGTACTCCAAGGAGTTAGACAGTCTTGAACACATGCCAGCATGGCAATGGATACAGTAGGCAAATATAATCTACCTCACTTAGGGCAAATATTTGGCTACAAATGTATTGAAAGCTCTTTAATTCTTTGTACACTTCTATGATGAGAACCAGAGGAAAGGCAGTGGAGATTTAAAGACTGGAGGGTGATTTTTTTTCTTCTCTTATCAGCAGCACAGATAGGCTAGCTGCCAGTCAAATTAAAAACCTCACTGGAGGAAATGAATGAAGGCCTGTAGGTGTAGAAATCTGATGTTTATACAGCTGCAGCAAGTTCTGCTAATGATCAACCAGAATCAGCCAAGTCTTCATGGAGATATGCAAAATTCTGTGGCAGTGTCTAGGAGGTTGACTACAGAATTTAGGGCATCCTCAGGGTTTTTTTTCCTTTATTTGTCTCGTCTCTTCTTTCAAGACTAACTTCTGCTTACTACTTGCCTCTATTATGGCTTAAAATTCTGGAAAGTATCCGGGAAGGAGAGGAGGGCAGATCTATTATCCATCTGGAGGACAACGCAACATTTGGAAAGTTTGGAAGTACTCACCCATCTCGAAGACAGCATGTTCTGCTTGCAGGAGCTACACCTTATCTTCTCTCATTTATCCATGTCCTGCTTTTGCATCTGTATTTCTGTGGATTCCAAAAGAAGGAAAGATTTATTCTTCCTAGCCAGAAACAAGTAGAGGTTCCTGTCTGGAGGGTTTCTCCATTGTCTGATCTATCACATGAACAATGACTTCACATCGTTCACCTGATGAAGGGCTGCAGAACAACAGGGTATAAAATAAGATGTTCAGAATAGGAATGACAGCTGTGCACACTGTCTGTGTGTTTGGATCGAGTGTATCCACTTTAATCACAATGTTTCCAGACAGCTCCTGTATTCTGGATATGCAGGAAGCTATTTATACTCATCTGCTTGGCCTTCATTTCTTGTACTGCTCATCTATTTTTGATTAATGTCTTGATATTCCCTCCCAGGCAATGATGCTACTTTTGGGAGACAGACAAGGAACAGTTATGGAATATAATACATGTATTCTAGTGGCACTGGGAGGTGTGGTTCATTATCTGATTGTGATTATTTGTAGGAAAAAGGGTAAACTGCATCCTTAAATAGCCTTGCCTCATGGGTATGGGCCTACACATGCTATATTGCCACTTTCCCAGCAGCCCAGTGACTGGTGTTTATTCAGGAAAGAATCGTCCCATGCACACAGACACACTGATTCTCACAAGTGGTTCTGCATATGCCTTTGCTTCTTGACTTCTGCCAATTTCAAGCCTAAATTCTAGGAAGCAACAATAACACCGACAGGAGTCACAGCAGACTTGAAGATGATTGCTTTAGCTCTGTGCACACAAACTGGACTTCTTTTTCTTCCTTAGAAATTATTTTTAAACATGCCTTGGCTCCTCTGAGCTAGCATAGTTTTACCCTGCAAGTCAGGTTATGAAGAAGGATCTGTTAACCGCTTCGCAGATGTGGTACGTGAGCCTAGTTACATCACATTTTGAGACAGATGGATCTCTGAAGGGAACTGCATTGTCCAATCATGTGCTTTCTTCCCCTTGCTATTGATTCTTGTGGTTAGTCTGTTTCTGATTTTATTTCTCCGTGTAGTTTAAGGGCAAGTCTGTGGTTTGCCCCATGTGCCCAAGCAAGGGAGCAAGGGTGCAGAAGACTGCCTGAAAATAACTAAATCAGAAACAGATAGACCAATTACAAGCACAAATGCCAAGGGACGGAGAACACACAGCATCCTCATGATCAGATACGCCTGTCCCATTGGAGGAGAGATGGATGTTTCACCATGTGACGTAACTCTGTACCACATTGGAGAAGAGAGCCAGAGCGTCCTCCTTCTTGCCTGGCTGAGCAAAACCCTCTCGTGTGGTTTTCCCACACGGCCTGTCCCAGCATGGGGAGGAACAGCTTCCATGAGGTAGGGGTAGGGAAGAGCAAGGCTGGGAAATGAGAGGCTGCCCTTGCCTCTCCAGTGCCTGCCCTGACAGCCAGCAGGGCTAAGCTGACACAAGGAAGGATGTAATCTGCTCCTGGTTGTTTTATGCTCAAAGCACATTACTTCCTTCCGTGGAATCAGAGGATAGTCATGGATGTCATCGTGACTCAAGGTCTCCTGGGGCAGCACGGGTCTGTGCTATGCCTATAATCAAATGACCCTGGGGGTGAATTGGGAGGGCTTTTGATGTCATTCTCTAAGCGCTGCACCACAGGAGACAAAGGCTTCTTAATGTAACGTCAGGCTATCTCTTAAGCATAACCATGAAACTAACTTTGACTTGCCAGCAGCTGGTACAGGCAGTGGCCTCCCTACACCGCTCTGGCACTTAGCATAAGAAATGTCATTATGTGGGTGGATTAGGCAGAACCTGTCAAAGCTGTGTGCGTGTTCTTTGGCTGCGTTTCCTTCCCTGGGCTAATAATGCCGAGGAGATGGGGAGTGGGTTGACACATTTTCTGGCATGTGTCACGTAACCCAGTGAAGTGGAGGACATGTCAGCCACAAGACTTTTCTGCTTTAGTAAGTCGCAGGCAGAAGTGACACGCTGCAGCGGCTAGCAGTCTTAATCCTCTATGTATTCATACTGCTAGTGCCTTCATCATGGTTTCAGCTTCCCCAGGGCTCTCTCTGACAGAGCCAGAGGTATGTCTGGAGGAAAGGGTAAGGAAATGTATCCAGACAGATATTGTTTAAACTCAGGGAAGCAGCAGTAGACAGAGGCGTTTGCATAACATTACCTACAGACTCTGAAGAGCTTTACAACTTGACTGACATGATCTCCATAAGAACCACTGAATTTGGCACTGATGTACGGGGAAATATTCACTGGCTGTTTTGCCGTGTGCAAAAATGCTCCATACCAGTTCAGCAGAGGATACAAAAAATACCTGTCCCTGATAAGAAGAGTTTTTTAGGACAGAAGATGCTAAAGCAAGCAACGAGAGATTGATGAAATTTAGGACAGTCACTGTCACTGGCTCCCTAAACTGGTGTGAGGGCAGATGTGAGTATTGGGGTGAGGGGATTTCCCAAAGTCCAGCAAAATCTCAAGGTAAAATATCCTCCAAGGAACAGGGAAAAGAGTGTATTCATTCTCACAGAAAAGCCTGCTTTTGCACAGCTCCCTACTTAAAGTCCGCGCTGAGGAGATGCAGTTTAGCCCCTGGGCTAAGGCAATATTTCAGGTGGGTTCCTCACGAACTACCATCAGAATAGCAGAAGATGGTATGAGCATGTCTACCCAGTATGACTGAAATGCCATCTCCTGTCACTGCCAGTATGTTGCAGGCTGTGTTCTGTTGTTGGGAAAAGATATATCAGGATATATCAGCTGGGTGTCAGCTGTATGCCACAAAACACACAGGTCGTAGGTCTGATGTGACATAGCAGGGACAGCGCCCAATTGACTGGGAAGAGTTGCTGTACTGTGTTTCCCAATAGCTCATAATTAAAAAAAAAAATAGGGCCAGCAGCTTCTGCAGGTAACTACAGGTGAAGGACAACTGCTATGCTGTTGCAGCATCTGTAGCATCTCAGGTCGAGAACTGCCATCCCCAGGTGCCATGTTTTGGTTCCCTGTAAAACTGAAGAGCAGTAGTTGCATAAGCACGTAAGGGGTGAAAATACAGCTTGGTGGGCACGGAGGAAGCCTGTGTGGGCAGGGGAACTGCACAATAGCCCCACAGGGATGGGGGTGCCTCCTCCCTTCACTTGCTGGTGTTGAGGCACAGCATGGGATTGTACTAAGGGGGTAACAGAAACTGGCCAGTAGCTATACCTCCTGCAAACACACATCATGTCTCCTGATGTGGGTGCTGTCTCTGTGTCAGACGCAGCTGGTTAGCCAGTCAGTCCGCTGGTGGCTAGTATGCGGGGCTGGGGAGCTGGACTGGAGCTTATGGGACTGCACTGGGGTGCTCTGAGGTGCCAATTCTGCCACAGGGGAAGAAGAGACAGATGATAATGCTGAGGTGGGAGATGACTCTGCCAGTTAATTTGTGCTTGCTTCCACTGCTTGACATTTGTGTGAAGTTGAGACAACCTGCATCAACACGATGCCTGACACAGAATTTGTATCATCCCATGATCAGTGTGACCCTGCTCAGACTGCCAGATAACGTCACATCTCCAGTTGTGTAACACCACCATGTTCTCTAGATCCCGGGCCTGCAATCATTATTGAGCTGACTATTTGTGCACTGGGGAGGGAATTCAAATATTGTTAATCAGTGAAAATATTAGCTATGTGTCCTTTGTTGGGAGTAAAGCAACCCCACTCCTCATAGGTCCACATATTAAAAGTAGGAACTCATTGCAGAGAAAAAAATGTGCCAGGAGGGATAAGGGAAGAGCTTTCATCTGTGTATGGGTACATGACGTGCAGGGTACACAACAGTGTTTAGGTAGATACCAGCATTTTGTAATTCAGGGATCACATAACTTTAAAAAAAAAATATCCACCGCTGCTGCGATATTTTTCATTTACAGCCAAATAAAAATTAGACTAAACGCTGCATATTCATTTACTGCCTATATTTCCCCCCACCTTGTTTGCTTGCCTACTTTCTTGCATGGTAATGTGTATGTTGTTTGGTTGCTTGTTTGTTTTTATTTGAAATAATTTTGCGTGTGATTTTCTGAGCTCTTGCAGAGCACAGAGACTAGTAAATGTTTATGCACCTTTGTCCATGTACAAAGACTGATGGATAGCTAATAAAATGCACATCTCTGCAATCCTTTCGTGCTTAAGATCCCCAAGCAGAAGTTGTGAGTATTCAAATAAAATAGAACTGATCCAAAATGTACATATTTAGCTTAGATAATAGCAGCCCCCAGATATGTGCCTCTTTCTGAAGTCAGAAATCTGTCAGTTGAACAAAGAGCAGGATATAGTGTGAATCAGGCTGCCCAAAAAGCTTTATGTGATAGACATACTTTATGGAGTTAGTTCCATTTCTCTCACATTTCAAAAGCAGACTCAGACCCTAATTACCATAAGGGCAAATTCCACAAAATAATTTTCTGTAGTCAAGGATTGCAATGTATTTTAAAAGTTAGACTATATGTTAAAAGAACGCAGTTTGTCCCAAGGCTTATGGTTCAGCTGTACAAAGCTTCTCCTTGTTCCTTCCATCTGAAAAAGTATTCCTGAAAAGTCATTCTGCATATGGGTATTTTTTGCTATTTTTCAGGGAGAAAAAAATATAAATGAGCTGTAAAGCTCATGTTGTTCTGAACTCCTACTCTCCCCGTTCACCGAGGAGTTCATCAAACAAAATTCCACAAGAAACAAATGTTATTATGAGATTAGCAGAGCGAACGCCAGAGTTCAGATACTAAACATTTTTTTAAAAAAACAGTGGGCTTAATGACGTGAAGGAAGTTGTAGTTTAAACATCAAGGTCAATTATTTCGTTAAATATTATTTAAAAGTTACTTGCCTTGAAACAAAACCAGAGCTATCCATTTCCCAAAAATGCAAACAGATTATTCTGCCCCTGTTTGTCAGCTTCACTAGATAACTTCCATTTGATCTTCAAATGAAAACAGTTTCTGTTTCAGATTTATACAACAGGCTGCCTCTGAAAAGAAGAAAGATCTTAAGGTTGGACTGCTGTTTACTTTCCCTTCTAATCCTGTGAGAAGATTTGCATAAGAAAAGCAAGTAGATTTGAGTCTAGGTTTTTCTGTCTACATCGAAAGCATGAGGATCAGCCAGTCCTCTCCATTTATTCAGAAAGAAAACAATTGCTTTTGTAAGTCAGGTGAGCAGGAAATCTTTCAGTAAGTTCAGCAAGATTCCTCTAAAAGTAACAGGGGTTGCTTATCAAGACTAAATGGAGCTTAGTTAAATAATTCTAATAGTCAGACACGGAGGGTCTAAAACCTAAACCCTCCAGTTCCAGGTATGTTTCCTGATACTGTATACTTAGCTTTAAAACAACATCCAGAATTGGTATTTTCTGGACCTTGCAAAGCAGCCTCTTCTATTTGCAGGTAGCCTTCTCAAGTTCCTAACAGCATCGGTCTCATTTGGGACCTCAGTGAGCAGAGGAGTGCTGGGTGGTGATGTGAGCTCTGGGTGTCACCAGCTCCGAGTGTGACCCCTGGAGCAAACCGGTTAACTCTGCTGTAGAATGGGAATATGGACTTGTACCTACAAGAGGGCTCTGAAGCAGAATAGTTTAATGTGTACAATGTACTTGGAGATTCTTTCAGTGTATAGAAAAACAAATTATTATTTTATAGGAAGAGGATTAGAAGGGGTGTTTTGGATCACGGGGTCAAGTCCCTTGCTGTGGGTGGTAACCACATCTCAGAAGCTGGTTCACAAACCAGTCAAATTCCATCTTCCAGCTGCTTTGATTCCTTCCTGCTTGCAGAAGGCCTTTCTGGGTCCTCAACACTCTGGTGGGGTGAAGGTGCTTTTCTGTTTCCAGCCTGAATCCCCCCCGGCCAGTTTGTACCAATTCTTTCTCTTAAATTTATTTTATTTGAGAGGAGGGGAGGGAAACTGTATCATCATTTTAAGATTAATTTGAATTTTCCTCTGAGCCCCAGGCACCTGGTGGAAAGACGCCAGCAATGCTGTAGGCTGGTTCGATGTACCAATAAAAATAAAATAAAATTTAAAAAAAGAGTAAGAAAAGCGCCATTCTTAGAAAGCCTTCAGCCTTCCAGCCAGAGCACAAACAGCTTCTTATATGGGACGCTCCTCGGGTAAATCAACAGCCCCCGGGGCGAAGGGGCCGCAGCTCTTGTGGCCTCGCACAGACCTAGGACGCCCCCTCGGGGGGAGGGACACGGCACAGGGGAGGGAAGGAGGAAAGGGGAGGGGAGAGGGACCCATCCTCAAACCACGGTTGAGACCTCGCCCGAGGGGGGTCGACGCTCCGCTGGGGCGAACCAGCGCGGAGAAACGCTCCCCCTCCGCGGGACTCAGGTCCCTGCCCGACGCGGGGGGCTCAGCTCCGCGCCCCTGCCCGCCCCGCCGGGGCTCTGCCCGCGCCCCCGGGCTCCCGCCGCCGGGCTGCAGCAGGGCTCGGCGGGGAGGCCGATCTCCGTTTTGCCCCTTGGCTCGGATTTCTCTCTGCCCAGGGAACAGGCGCCTTTGCTGGACCTGCGCTCCCCAAGGGCTGGGGGTGATTCTTCGTTTGTTTGGGTTTGACCTCCTTCCTCGGCCGCCTGCCGCAGGCGGTCCTGTCCCCGCACCGGCGGCCCCGAGGGCGGGCGGGCAGCGCGCTGCCGCCTGCCCCCGGGCCAGCCCCGGGCACGAAGGGGAGCAGCCCTGCAGGGTTGAAACGGTGGCGAGCGGGAGGGATTCGGGGACACTTCCCCCTCCCCGGGGTGGGGGACAGAGGCAGCCGGTCCGTGTCCCCCGCGGCCTGTGCTCCCCATTCCCACGGGTGAAGGCAGTGCGTGGAGCACGTGGGAGCGCGGTGCGGCAGCAGGTCTCTGGCCCCGGGCGGGGCGCGGGCTGGACCCGGGGCCCGGTGGGTCATCGGGAAATGTCACCTCCAGCCCCGGACCGAAGAGCTTCCAGTCCGTGGTTACATTCAGCTCGACGGGGGAGCAAACACCCCCCCCATCTCGCCAAACAACTATTAACCCCCCAACCCCCGACCCCAGTAAGGCTGAAGCAACCACCACCAAACGCCCTCGAAAAGCCCCGGCCGAAGCTCGGCACTCCCAAAGAAAACTAAAAAATAAAAATAAAAATAATAATAAAAAAAAAATTGGGCGAGCCAACAGCACCCCCAACGAGCACCCCCGAACCGGCGGGGCGAGCCGAGCCCCAGGGCCAGCCCGGGCGCGGCGCCTCCAGCCCGCGGCCGGCTCCCGGGGAACCCCCTCGCCCTCCACCACCGCCTGCTGGTTCCTAATTCCTACGAACTCAACCAGGTTCCCCAAGTGATAACGGGGGCGGGACGGGGTTTAACCCCCGGAAAGGGCTGCGGGCTGCGGTGAGGGAGCGCGCCCGCTGCGGGGAGCGCTGCCGCGAGACCCGCGGGGGGCCGCCCCGGGCGGCAACGGGAAAGCCCCTCCCGAGGGCTCCCGGGGCGCGGCGGGGAGCCGGGGAGGGGGGCGGCGGTGGCGGGACCCCGCCTCGCTCCGCGGCGCTTCCCACCGCGCACCTTCCCCCGCCGCGCACCTTCCGCCCCCGCGCAGCTCCGCGGGGCCCCGCGCGGCTTTCCCACGGGGCGATCGCGCCTGCCGGCTCGCACCGAGCGAGAGTCTTTCCGGGAAGAGGCTACTAAGAGCTCAGCAGCGGGAGCGGCGGGGGGTGGGGGGTGGGGAATGGGGGTCGAGGGGAGGGAGGGGGCGGAATGAAAAAAAAAAGCTGAAGAAACAGCGCGATTTTGGGACCAGGACCAAATCCTAACGTGTTACATAAAAGCCACGGGCGGTTCTTATCAGCAAGCCCGGCCTGAAGAGGAACAATCCCCAGGAGCGGCTCCAAAACAACCCTGTTAAAGGAACAATTGTGAAATGCCAACTTCCCACCAGAGTACGAACAGCAGGAGCCGGGCATGTCCTGTCTGTAACCGGGCTCTGACAACCAACAGCGAGAGAGGGGAGGGGGCGGGGGGGATCCTCTCTTGACAAGATTTATCAAGAAACATTTAACTGGGCTTTAATCATATTAGCAAGAGCCCAATTAGGGCTGAGAGCGAAGCGAGGCGGCCGGCGGGCTGGGGAGAGGAGGAGGAGCAACCGATGGAGTCACTCGAGGATAAAGTCCTTTTCATCAGGCTGCGCTCTCGGCAAGAAGAGGAGTGCGAATAATCAGTGCCCTTCACTAGGGGGACGGGGGAGGGAGCGGGCGGGGAATGTGTGTAAAGGATCATTAAGGCCAGGCAGAAGGGGGTTTTTGTTGTTGTTGTTAATTATTACGGCTATTAAGGTGTTGTCTCGGGGCTCTCTCGGGTGCCGTTCTCGGGGGCGGAGCGGGGAAGCAGCGAAGGGGCCCGGAGGCACCTGCTGCACCGCGACGACCCGCGTCTCTGCGTGTGCGGATAGGGCTCTCCCTCCCGGGGCAGAGAGGGGCTCTATCTCTTCCCCCCGCCCCCCGCACCTCCCCGAGGCAGAATTTCATTAAAAGCCCTCTCCCGGGTCGCCTCTTCCCGCTGCATCCCGCCTCCCGGCGCGGCACCTCGGGGGGAGCGCGGCGCCCTCGACCACCGCCCCCGCTCCGCAGGGCGCGGGGGCCGCGCAGCCCCCGGCGGGCGCTGGCCCAGGACGGGGGCTTAGAGGGCAGCGGGTGCCTTCCCGGGGTTCAGACTTCCCGTGGGCAGCCCGCCCCGACCTTAGGGATTCGCCCGCTCCAGCTGTTGGGGGTGGGAGGGCGGAGAGCAAAGTAATAGGAAAAAAACTAAAGATGACAGGTGGGGGCAAGGGAAGACGCTGGCGGTGAGCTCCCCCGCCCCCTCGGGCTGCCCCACCTCGGGGACACGCCGGCGGGAGCGCGACAGCGGCGCTGGGTACCGCGGAGAGGCAGGCGGCCGTGACCCTGCCCGCGGCTTTCGAGACATCGCCGGTAGCTGCCAGCAGCTGCCCCGGCTTCCTGACGCTCCCCGCGGCCCGGGGCGGGAGATAAGGCTGCTGGGCAACCACGCACCTTTCGCCCAAGGGGAGCCGGATCTTTGCACCGCGGGGCAGAGGATGGTCTTGTTTTATTTTTTTAACAGGGCAGGGCTGGGGGGTGTTTGCCATTCGCACCGATGAGCATCCCCTCTGTCGGGAGCGATGCCGCCCCCCCCACCCCCCCCTTCCCCGGCCTCCCGGCGCGGAGGGGCTCTCGGCCCCACTCCCGCCTCCTCGGGGTCGGGCGGCCCGGAGGGGAAGCGCTTCCATTCCCCCCGCCACCCCCCACCCATCCTACCCCCCCCCCATTCCGCCCCGTGCCCTTTTTGTGACCGTGCTCCCGCCTCACCTTCCCTGTCCCACGCTTACCTTTCCGGCCCGGCCGCCGAGGGGCTCGCCCCCCCCCGCTCCCGCCCCCCGCCCCGTCTCCGCCATCCCCGCCGAAGGGGTGTCACACGCCGCCGCGCCGGCAGAGCCCCGGCTCTCGCCTTGCGCGCACTCGGCTGGCGCTGGCAGCCCCGCCGGGTTCATCCGAGGACAGCGGCGGCTCCGCGCCGCGGCTCGTCTGGCTGCCAACGCCGCGGCGAGGCTGACGCTGCCGCGGCCGGGGGGTGACTCACGGCGGCCCGCGGCAGCCGCCGGTTAGCGGGTCCGACGGTCAAGCGGGGAGCGGGCACGTCGCGGCCGCTCCTCGACCCCCTTCCCGGGCACCGCCGCCCCTCTCACTCCCCTCCCTCCCCGCCCCGCGCCTCCCTGGCCCCCGCTGCTCCTGCAAAGTGGAATAAACGCCCGGTTTCCCGGCAAATATTCACCCTGCCGGCACCGAAAGGGAGGCCGCCCCCCCTCCTTGCCCCCCGTCAGAGGCGGGCCGGGGTCCGGCGGCGCGCCCGGCGGCGCCCGCCCCCAACGTAAGTGACCGTCGGGGCCGGGAGGGGGTGGCCGTCCCTCGTGTGGCTGCCCCGGGGCATGCGGCCGGCGGGGCTGCCCCCACGCGCCGAGGGCGAAACGCGCGGGGCGGTTTGGGCGGGCGGGGATGGCCCGACCTCCGGCTGCTGCCCCCGGCTCGGCTCCGCCGGGCGCCCGGTGGGTCCCGGCGGCGTGCCCCGGCCGAAGGGCGCCTGCATTCAATCCGGGCAGAGGCCAACACCACCGAGGAACGGCGGGGCGGGACGGGGCGGCAAAGACCTGGAGAGGAACCCGGACTCAGAGCGCCGGGGAGCACCGGCGTGGTGCGCCGAGGAAGGCCTGCCGTGTTCAGGAAACACGCTGCAGGGCTTCAGCTGCATGTGGTTTCCATGGAGCCCTCGTGGCACGTCCCAGCTGGAGCGTGCGGCAGATGTCTTCGTGGCGAGCGAGCAGCGGGCTTCCCGCTCCTGCTCCGAGGTCCCAGGTGGAGCCTTTTCAGATCATTTACACTGCGTAGCTCAGCACCGACAGGGCCTTTGAGAAGCGTGCTTCGTGCATGACACCCTTGTTCTGAAACAGATTTTTGAAGTAAGCTGTGGCAACATACATATTGCAGTCCACCCTGTTGATTGGATGCACAGTTTTAAAAGCAGTTGTTCCCTAAAATTAAGATATTATTAAAAGCTCCTTTATTAAGAAACTGAAGCCACAAAATTAATGGGAATGAGCGCTACGATGTCTGGATAGATGCTCAAATTTTGGGTGTAGGAAGAAGGCATGACTGGGCCTGTACTTAAAAATACTCCAAAACTATTTGTCAGAAATGTGCTAAAATGATAAGCCGTAGACTTGTGGACTGGGATTATGTTGTCAGTGCTTCAACCTTAAGTTCATTTTTAAGTCCAAATTTCAATCCTTTGAGAAAAGAGAGTAGGAGGAGGAAGAGACTA
This sequence comes from Phalacrocorax carbo, assembly GCF_963921805.1. Taxonomy (NCBI): domain Eukaryota; kingdom Metazoa; phylum Chordata; class Aves; order Suliformes; family Phalacrocoracidae; genus Phalacrocorax; species Phalacrocorax carbo. Next base: position 25,943,553 of record NC_087521.1, on the reverse strand, counting down.
TTATAATAGAAATGCTGACATTGCTAACTGTGGCGGTGTGAATTCACTACTATAATAAGACCTCAGCTAGCAGCCTAATTCCAAAGAGGTGATGTTATCCAGTAATAATATAATCAGTTTGTTGGCTGTAACATAGGAAACTGGGAATTGGTGTATTTTATTGCTATTTCTGGACAAAATTAAAAAAATAAAAATCTGTAAGATGCCAGGATCGAAGCAGGAGAGCTACCTTTGCTATTTAAAATAATAGATCAGAGTTCTTCGTGAGCATTTTTCACTTCAATGAAGTTTTACAAAAGCATATTTAAAAAGGGACGGGTAGTGAGAATGCAAGCTTTCAAGCTAGGGATTGAAGGATGGAAAGGCCCAAGGGTGGAACATTGTTAAAAGTTTTCAGAGAGGTCCCGAAAGCACAATGTTCACTTTACAAAAGAGAAGTTTTCTCCTGGGTAATCACTGAATGAGTTTGCATTGATTTGCAGCTGCAAATTTAAAGGAAAAAGGAAAGCAAAGAAATGAAAAAGATGAATGCCCTGTTGGTAACTTAGAATTATGCTGCAACCGTTAAGAAAATTGCATCAGATATATGAAAAATTGGAACTGACCGCTTAAGCTTTTGAGTTTATATATTCAGTGTTCTCCAGCTGTCACATCTTCCTTTTGGTAATTATTTTTAAGGAATAAACATTCTGAGAATTTTCTAGGCAGCTCTCTCTCAAATTAGAAATAACAGCATAAGTGAATTAACTTCTAAGGCGTACGCATCAGTGAAACCTTATCAGTGAAATCTTTTGTAGAAGGCTAGTCAGTGATGTTAGTAAGGTCAGAATTTCACCCCCTGTGAAGGTGGTATTGTTCCAGAAAATTACAAGGATAGAGACAGGCCATATTATTCCTCTAGTTCAGGTTTAGATTTTGCTGTTGCTCTTGGTAGTGTTCTGTATGTTTAACCTGATCCCAAATTCACTGAGATCAATGGGACTCTTTGGGTTGGGGTCATGAATTCTTTGAAGGATCAAGTCTTAAGTTTCTTCCTGTTGCTAGGAGGCCCAGCAGTATCAAGACCAAGACACGTGAAAATATCTGAAGACAATTAAAACAAAGTAATGAGTGTAGCCAAATCATAACTGTCCGTTCTAACAGAGCGCCTTGTAAATAACAGAATACTACAAGAATACTTGGGTGTGTCTGAGTGAACCCGTTCTGCAAATCGTATGGTATTCAGCTGCAGAAACTACACAGATTCTTGAAAAATTGTCAACAAAACCTGAAAGGACCCTATGGGGTTTTATTCAGATTTGTTGAAATTTCTTGAAAATCATGTTTTCTGAGTTATATACGAGCTCTGTTCTGCTTATAAATATATCACATGTTGTCCAATAACTCTTGAAAAGTAGGCTAAAACTACTGCAGTGACTACCTTGCTCATCTGATCTTCTTAAGGCAACATTAACCCTCTTTTTAGACTTGCCATTTAACAAAGCATTGTTATAAGTGTTACAACCATTTGTGAATGTGTGCAGTCTGGGCTGTGGAAAATCAGGGGCTGGCATTTGCTGTCAGGCTTACATCCAAAAACATACAAGCTAATTGCACTATACAACCACCAGCACTACAGAGTGACGAACTGGAAAAGGTATTTTGAGAAATGTGGATGGTTCCAGAGTTGCCCTTAAACACTTGCTTGAAGCTAGGAAATAGATGTGATATAATGCTGGTTGGTTATTTTAATATTGTGGAAGATAATACCAGATTGTGATTACTGACTGGATGTGAAACAAAACTTTATGGCTACATGGACTGGGTGTAGCACTACAGCAATCATATAGGATGCTAGCGGAAGCACCGCATATTAGTTGTGTAAAAAGTTTCAAACAATAATTCATCACTGTTTCTCACAAACACAAAAATGAGAGGGCACTGAAAACTTCATTGAGGAAGTTAATGTATGGGTACGAAATATGGTGATCTGGATGCCAGCTGCCACACAGGAAGTCCCCAAACCACTAATTGATGGAAATTTTAAGACCTTCTCAGCTAGGAATTGCTCCAAACAATGTGTTTTCACAATTTTTTGGTAAGTGTTCACTTCTGTCCACCACAGAGCGATTACATTAGCCCAGTATAGATATTTTTGCTTCCTTGGTGCATTGTTCTTGAAGTCTTACCACCTCCTTTATCGTTAGTCATGGTTATTTAGCTTTTTAATTTTGATACAAAATGTCAGTTTTATTATTGAGAGATGGAGTATGGTAGCGCAGAGGTGTGTCCTTGTGCATAGAGGAGCAAAAGAAGGAAGTGAAAGAGAAAAAGGGAAAGGAGAGGGTGTCTGGAGAGCAGAGAAAGAAGACAGGAAATGTGAGGCTCGCAACAGAGTGACTGGTGATGGAACAGGACAGAAAGAGACTGGACAATTGGCCATACAGAAAGCAGTGTTCGGAGATTGTGGTTTGATTGAACTACCCTTTATTTAGCGTGCCCTGCATTTCTCAGTGGGAATGCAACTTGCAATCTATGTGCAACAGTGAAAGGTTGAAAAAGTAAGGGGAGAATGAAAAAGCAAAAGGCAATTTCCTCATTTGCTTCCCTTCTATTTCTAAAGTCTGCCTAGCCCAAATATTGGGCAGGGTACACTTAGAGAGAATCTTGGAAAACACTAAGCTGGTGCTAGAACAAAGTGGGAAAGAAATTCCAGTAAGTTTAAAGATGATGAAAAATACCAGAACCCCCTCCTCCCCTCCAGAAGGTACTTAACGTCCAGCAAAGTCATCTACCCCTAAGCAAATGCCTGACAAGAGCATGGTATGTGTATCGACTCTGAAATCAGAGATCAGGGTTTATATATGTAACTGCAACTCATACTTCTTCTTTCTGATAATATACTGACCTAGAACTTCCACATTGCCATATTTTTCTACTTTCTTTTTCACTCATTTTTTCTTCTTTGCTTTTGGGACAGAAAATCTCTCATGCACTGTGGTCCAGGTTATATTAGATGTCTCATGCAGGGCAGTATCTTATTCCGTGCATGACTTACTCATGTTGCAAAAGCAGGGTGAGTAATGGGTGCTGGAATTTAGCTCTATATTGCCTTTTGCATCTGGGGTTTCTGTTATGGGTTCATGAAGTTCGCAGACTACCGCTAATAATTTTTCTATTTTCTACCTCCCATTCCTGCTTTTTTCCCATTTCTCCAGAGATTTTCTGTGGTCCTGGTGGACTTTGCAACTTTTCAAAATGATACAGAATTATATCAAAATGCTCCAAACAGTGTATAAACACACAGAATGTATTTGTGATGCAAAGAGAAAAAGACCAGGGTTTGACTGGGCGTGCCCCGTCATGGTTCCAGGACTGTGGGTCAACATTGCACCTTTGCCAGCAGCAAGGTTTGCAGCGGCTGCAGGTCTTAGGGATGTACCGTGTTTGTGTAGATGAGAAGTAGTGCCGCACTATTCATGTTGCAAGTGCGATGCTTTAGATGGTACCCTGCAACATCACACTTGGGTCCCGTAGAAGGAAAACTGCTTTCCATGTACCAGTGAGAGCATGATGCTCTCAAGTACATGCCGTAGGACTCCAAGTACAAGGGCAAATTTGAGTGAAAAAGAAGCTCTCCAGTGCACTAAATTGCTGATGTAGCGCTCACAGTGAGAAATAGTCCTGGTCCAGATATAACTTTTGGGAGTACATGCAGGACACACAAAGAGGGTCTCAAAAAGATGCAAACCAAACAAACAAAAGTGTCCAAAATCACAAACAACTCATTATCTGATCTGGAAACAGAACTGAGGGGTTGTCTGTAGCTGCACTTTGTTCAAACTTTAATTGGGCTTGTGCTGTAACTTACTGCCAGTCCACACAGTTCATGTCAAGACTCTGGGCTGTGGGTTTTCTTACTGATGATTCTGCAGCCTCCCAGGGTTCCTGGGGCCTGGGGAGAGCTAGTGTACAAGGGTGTGTTTGTTCATGGATGTCTGTTCAGTGCAAAGAGATGGTGACAGAAGTTGCTGTTAGTTGTTGCTGTATGGGTAAAGGTTGGGGGTTGCTGTGCTCCGCTCCTTTCCAGTTCAAAGTCAAGCCATCTAGAAGAAACTAGGGAAAGAAGACACTAGCTGTGTTAATACAGCTAGTGTTTGGTCACAGAGAAGAGAGGGAGAGACAAGGAGGGAGGTAAGCATCTGAATCTGTACACAGGAATGGTAAGTCGTTGGGCCAAGCCCTGAGTTCAGACCCAGAGGGCACATGCAGTATAGATGTGCTGAGTCCAGCCTTGTGTCCTATTGACCAGATCACAGTCAGTTGTGAAAAAAGATCTGATGCTTTCCAGGATAAATTGGCCATTTAGTTTGTCTTTCTAACTAGTTGAAAAAGCTCAAACAATGCTCTTCTAGAATTTTTCTTTGTATTAAAATTGCCTTAGTCCTCTGTGTCTAAGTCTGCATTTGGATGTGAATCGTAGGACCTTGGGGATATATGTAGAGTTCAGTTAAATTTTGACACAGGAGCAACTGCATTATTTTCCTATTCATTTTCCTAATCTGTAAACAGGCTTTTGTGCAATACTCTTGGCACTGAAAGTCCGTTTGAAATTGAGTTGTGGAAGTGCAAGAGTTCATAACCCTTCTCTTGCAGCAGCTGTCAGTGCTGTCTGAATACCGAGTGCCTGCCTTAGGGAGGAGTGGTGAGGTCTTCCTTAACTACTCGGGCAGAGCCCTAGGAGAGAGCAGCATTGCTGCCAGCTACACGACGAAGGACACAGTGCATACAACATCCTTCTCTTACCTCTGCCAGGATGAATTAATGAGACACTTTATTATCCACACACTTTCCTAAGGCTGAGCTTCAAACTCTTTAACCTGAGAATTGATTCAGCAGCATATATTTATTAGTGCTTTGCAGCTCACTATGTTCCACTTTTGACAGCAAGAGAAGAGTTTTTCCACTGCAAGCTTTTACTTTCTTGTTTATTTAATATGCATGAATCACTGGCTTAATACGTTCACAGTTATTTAAAGAATGGTCTGGTAAATACTTTAGTTCATGTATGGATTGTAAAATATAATATAATATATTGTCTGGTCACTCACTTTCTATTAAGATTTCATTAATATGCTTTTCCTAAATAACAAACAGCTCCTGCAGAGCTTGTTAGACATGTGAGGACCATGTGGTGTAAGCAGTTATAAAAACACCAGTAGAAAACATTCCAGAGAATTATAAATCACTATAATGTTCAGCTCCAGTGGGTTGATGAATAGTATCTTTATTAACTTATTAACCACTTATCAAAATGATTTGTCTTGTACTTACACTTAATTTTATGTTCAATATAAATTTTATGTAAAGCCTGACTTTGGTTTTTTTTTTTTTTTTTGCCAGACATATTTATTTCTGAGTCAAAACTCAGTCTCTTTTGCAAAAAGGAGGAAAATCAAAGAGGCATAATAATCAGCCTAAACTCATCTAAAGCACTTTAAAAATAACCAGCCCACCTACTGCACTGGGAGATTATATAGTGCACTGTACAGAAGCACAGTGTGGAGTAGCTAAGGAACTGTGCAATATGTAAGCTTTTCAAAATCTACTTGAGGCAGTGGCTCTCTTACCAGTACCAGATCTGCTCCTGCTAGGGCATCTGCCTCTCAGACCCCCACTTCCTTACAGCTTCGTGCCCAGGATGTTTAATTTTGCTTTCCATGAGAAGTGGCCCTGCACGGATTTTTGTTTCCGAATCAGTGGCTTAGAGTGGAGAGAGCTGTGGCAGAAGGTGGTCAAAAAGAGCGAGACAGCGTTGTTCAGTCTCTGGTGTGGTGGGCGGTGGTGCACTGGCGGCGTCACTTGGCTGTTACACAGATGGCCTGTGTAAACTTGAGTAAAATTCTAGCAGATAGGTCTGCAAAGGAATGTAGGCACACAGCTGCCCTGTGTGGGCCTTGCTAGGCTCCACAAAACCATGCCCAGCTGTCATCTCACTTTTTAAGTGTCTTGGCTATGCCAGGGAGCACATTACAAACTGTCTGCAGGTTTTGGTAGGGGTCTCGCGTAAGACCTTTCCTGGCCAGTCTTCTCAGCAGAGCCCTGTACAAAGCTGTTGGACTGTTTGGGCCTCTGCTCATACAGGTATACTGTTTCTTGATGCACCCTGTGATTATCATGGTGACATGTAAATACATGATGTATACATACACTAATTAAATTGAACTGGACTAATTTACAGAGACCATTTTTATCTTTTTTCCCGCTCTTCCCTCCATCAAACTTGCTCTCTCGTTATAAACCCCTGCTTGTCTGTTCTTCTAGATGGCTTTTATCAGTGTTTTACCTTTAATTGGTACACATAGTTGGCCAGTTTACCTAATTTCCCAATAAACAGTCTATCAGTGAAAGAGCTTTTGGCATGCAAACAGCATACATTGCAACAGATGCTGTAGGAGGAAGAGTAGTATGTATGTGTGTTACCACATTATGGCTTAGGTCAAGTGGTCACATCACTGTATCTGAGGGGAATTTTGCACCAAAATAAACTTTGAAGTTGACTAAAATGAAGGGGATTTTCCCATGATAGACCAAACACAATGTACTGTGCAGGGAGATGAGGAAATCCAGTCTCATGGTTTTCAGCATCACTGATTTTGAAAGGGTTAATTTCCTGCCAGTAACTGCATCTTATTAATGTAATGCATATTGGCATTTCCTTTGCATATCTCTATTATGGAATGTGATGAAACAGCTTTTGTTTGTTCACACTTGTCTCTCTTTTAAAATTTGTATATCATCAGTAAATGTTATTTTTTCTGCAACAGCTTGCACTTTCTTCTCTATGCAGACAGAAGTCAAGTCATCCTATTGCTTCAGATTATAATTTTCAGCTTGATTAAAAAAGTAAATATGTAGACTTTTACTGCTCCCGACAACAAGAGTGTAACCAGTTTACATGCCAAGATTTGTTAATTTATCTGTCTGTAGAAGTTGGTCGCTACAGGAATGGAGGAGTTTTCATAGACCTACAACATGATATTAGGCCCTTAATATAATTTCAAATGTGTTTTGTGGAGGTAGGAGAAAGCAGTTGATAGTGTGAGTCCAAGTTAACACATGGAACGGCCTTCATTTTTTCCAAAGGGAAGAAAGTTCTTCACAGTGTTTTGAAGAATTTTGGTGCCCTTTGGCAGCAAATATGTTCACAGGATGAGGGTTGACTAGACTGTCCACTTGCGATTATATTAAGCATTTTATTTAGCTGAGAGCTGGAGTTCTCTAAATGGTTGGTAGGATTTGAAGAGACCAGTGTGCATGGGGAGAGAGGAACCTGCTGAAGCCCTTTCGGGTTCTGAGCTGCAAACATGTAAGTACAGATAAGCATGCCCCACTGCCTGGAGGGGAATTTCAAAATAAGCTCTTTCAGAAGTTTTTCCACAGTTGGGATTTTAAACAATTTTTGTGTTAGGCTACAGCATAGAAAAGGATATGTGCTCGTACAGTGAGCTTCCTCAAGCAACAATGCAGAAAATCAGAGAGATTTGGTTAATATTATAACTTGAAGTATAGTCAAGATTTCTGTAGTAACAGAAAAACTCTACATTTAGAGAAGAGGTAATAAATAATCCTGTTGTGGCACAGGGAAATTAGCTACTGCATTTTTTTTTCTACCAGCATTTCTTTCCTACTAACGAAATAATGTTTAGGAGTGACCTGTTGTATTTTTTCCAGCATGCATTTTAAGGATGGCAGAGAGAAGGCCTTGCAGGGAGGTTGTTATGCAATTATTGCTGCATATCTTCTTGCTTGCAAGCCTTAATTCCCCTTTGATTTTTTTGCGTTTTTGTTTAAATCCTTGAAAAGATGTCATTCTCTCACTGAATGTGTTTTTCCTCCTAAACACAAGCTGTACCTACATACACAGATGATATTATGTGATTATTTGAGTCAGCTGCTTGCAGTTCTCATGTGTTCTATCCCAGGCAACTTTAGAAAATTATTATCAAACCTCATAAGCTCAGACATAAAAGCTCCATGACTGGTCTTTGCCATGGAAATTGGAAGTTTTAACATGTAAGTGTATATGTAAAAGAAAAATCCCAGAGGTTATAGACACGTAGAATTTTGCAGGGTTGTTACAGACACAGTGACATCTGGTTTTTATTGCAGTTAATGATTCCTAATATTATGTGCCATTTTGTGTTATGTAACCATTTATTATTAATCTGCATCTCCTATTACAAATCAGTTTTCGATGCTTTTTCCCCCCAATCATATCTTGAGGTAGTATGTGGGTATATATTTATGCCTACTAAAATCAGACTAAAGATGTTCTTCTATAATAAGAATTTTTGAAGCACTTGGAGATAGATTCTGTGTTCTTCATGAAGTAACTATTGTCCTAATCATTACCAGGAATTGAACCTGGAACTACCAGCTAGAGGATACTTTGACAATTTGAGCTCAAAAAGTCTAAATCTTCTGGCTAACGGTTGTAGGAGAGTCATGCCTTTTGTGGCTCTGGCAGAAGTTACTAACTGGAGAGGGAATTATGCTTGTGCAACTCAAAATTGTCAGTGAAATCCAAGGGAACTGGGGGTTTGCAGGGAATGCAAAATTGGGCTCTTCCAGGAGCTTCCCAGTAATCATGAAAGAGGGTGTGTGTGTGTGTGTGAGATGGGTAGTGAGAAATCCTAACATCTGACATCGTTCTGGCTAAGTGCATTCTTCAGTTTTCCATTAGTGGTGGTGGAGTCCATCAGTGAATCCTTTCAAGAGTAACCAGCTGGCATTTCCTAAACCCTTGTCTGTGTATCATGTAAAGATCAGTGTTACCACTCTAAAGAAAGACCTTGAAAAGTTAAATGCCATTGGAATTCAGTAATGTAGGCCACAGTGTAAACTGTGGTTAAGTTGAGCTGAGGCCTTCTTTAAAGAACCTGTAATTGATTAAACCCTGCCTCTAGCTAGATAAAAATGAGTTTGAAGTAGATTAATATAAAAACAGTTAAAAGCTTCCTCGTTGTTGTCAGTTTTCAAAATGAAACTTGTCAAGAGTTTGGCACAAAGAGCTCAAAGGCAGTTCTGATTCTAAACTGAGGAAAACAAACCCAAAGGAGCAAACAGCAGTATGGACCTTCTCATGTTTGGCTGATTTAAATGAGTTTTCTCAGTGAAGGCTGTGACTTTATGGCCTTCATTTTTACTTGCCAAGCCATTTTTCTCCAGACTACAATCCTTCATGAGTTGTGTCTCATAGCTTTGTCTAGCACAGAAATTTCTTCTGTACTGCTTGGCCTATCTTCTCATGGCCTTCATGAATCTTGTCTGACATTTACTGTGTGTAATTATTATGAGAACATAAACCAAGGGCAAAACTCAAAAGATAGTCTTGGATTCAGTAAGAAACTGTCTGAGAGAGAATTGAAATGGAGACAGCGCAGCCTAACAGCTAGAATGATGTCAGACTTTTTGCTGGAATTTGCTTCCATCTGTAACTTTGGATGGCACGTGACGTCTTTGTGCCACCCAAACAGTTTGACCTACTGCAGGCACGGCCACAGTTTGGTGGCAAGGTGGTGCAACTTTCTGTTATTGATTTGGACATAAATTCTGTGGTCCCAATCATGAGTGAAAAGTGAGACTTGGACAATCTCTAACGAATGCTACCAAAGTGTTTATCAAAAAATAATGTTGATTTTGCTTATTGCCATATTGGAAAGTCATTTTAGAACATGTTTGGGCTTTGACACCCTTTCTTAATATTTTTTCCCATATTCCTTTGTATATACAACTAGGTCACGTTAGTGACCACAGGCATGAGTCTCCATTCCATTGCACTGGTTTTATGCCAGAGTAACCCCACTGGTTTTCACAGTATAAAAGACTGATGAAATGTGGTGAAAAATTGATCCCATACATATTGGAATCTCTCAGTGACTTAGTATTTAGTGCTAAAACATTTGCAACCTTTAAAAACAACACTTCTATCAGTCATGTTACACGTTTAACGACTTGCCAGAACTGCAGCAAATGATGGGAAGTGAGCATGTTCTTAATATGGCAAAGCATGGAATATTTGATCCTTAATTTTGACAGTCCTGTAGAAGGGTCGGCTAGTGCTGTTGTAGATTGATCTCAGTGTTGAAACATGTACCTTTCCCCTCAGTCTCTATTTTAGGGTAAAATAGATGCAGGCTATTTGTTCCTTTAAATGGTAGCAGTTTGAAATCTGTGTTAGATTTGTAATGTTATGGACTACGAGATAAGTTAACAGAGACCTTGAGAAAGTAAACAAAGCACAGGTTAGATGCAGGATGTTTCATGGGTCTCTAGATTGTTCCAAGGCTACAAAAGTAAAACTTAAGTGTGGTGTTGTTTCAACAACATACATATTGTAAATATATGTTTCTGTTATTACATACATATATACATAGTCCCTCTAACTACTAACTAACCTACTGCTCTATTTACAATATGAGAGGACCATTGTGGTATCTTTGCATTTCTGAAGCTAATGAGCCTGCTCCTGTTAAAATTAGTTGCAAAGCTCCAGTTGATAGCAATAGGCACAGTCTCATCATTCTCGATGATCATAATCTAATACTCCTCACAACTAATTTAGGAAACCAAGACAGACTGTAGTCTCAAAGAACAAATCATTGAGAAGATACAGGTGTGTGAAAAGGTCATAGGGGTCTGTTGTATCTGAGACTGTTACACCACAGATTTCCTGCATGACTTTTAGAGTAAATATGGTTCCCTTCTGAATCTGTAAACTGGAGATAGCAGCACATCCCTACGCTAGTAGGAGTGATGTGCCACAGATCACTATCTGAGCATGTTTTGTGGTTGGGAGAGATTTCTCATAAGACTCAGGCATAAACTTGGTCTGAAACAGTTGGGTAAATAGTGATAGTAGTTATTTAATTATTAGTTAATTAGTTCAGTTAATTAGTAACTGGTAGAGTAACAGCTGTTGCTCCTGCTTGCTGTGTAAGAGAGTTGTGACCCTTGGTCTCATGTGGTGCTCCTAATGGCACCACAGTAGAGCAGCAAAGTAATGGTGCAGCAAGTCAATTATTGCCGCTTTTCTTACACATCTATTCAAATTGCTGCAGATTATGGAGGTACTATGTATCAGGTCCCTTCCAACTTGAGATATTGTATGATTCTATAGGTGAAATGTGACAAGTGTGTATACGTTTAGGCTGTGGTGTATTAAGGCAATGAAATTTGGTTCAGCCTGTAACAAAAATGATTAAGTTAAATCACATTGTCTTGCGCTAGTTAAGGGCTGAGGATGTACAAAGACTACATGGTTCAGCTGCCATGTGGTAACTTGTTAAGCCTTGGTAATTTGATCTGAGCTCATAGAAAGGTTTAGATAAGAAGTTGTGGTTGTTTCTTCTGGTATCAACATCTCTGATTACATGAAAACGAGTCTGTAAATATAAACATATCAAGATTTATACTAGTTAACAATATTCCTCCCTCCTTTTCTCCCTTCCACCTTTTACCAATTGAAACTGGCTGAAGAACAGATTTTCTGGTTCATGGGAAATCTTGTTTTCTTTAATTTTTTTTGTGTGGGGTTTTTCATCCAAATTGATCTGGGAAATAAAAAGAAATTTTTCTGCCAACCAGAAATTTCGAGATAATTTCATTCTGGAAGCAATAAACATTTTATTTCTGAAATAAATGTGCTCCCTGGTTCCTCTGGCTTCTCAGTGAAAATGGTATTTGACAGGTGACTGACTGTCAGCTCTGTAGAGCAGTTGTGGGGCTGTACAGGATCAGGGGTCCTTTGGCAGCCCTGCTCTGTGGGCTGCCTGGAAGCCTGTTGCAGGGCTTCCAAGCTCTCAGTTGGCATTTACTGTTAGGTGACTGGGAAGCCTGGAAATTACTGGGATTTCCATGTTTTGTGTACCCTTAGTGGGAAGTCACTCCTTTTAGGGTCAGTGTTTCCAGGACTTCCAGGTAAGTAGTTGAAGCCATGGAAGTTTGGTATTTTCCCGCTTTGGGACACTCTGTTGAGTAGATCTACCTACTGATTTCTCACTAAGCTCACTTTTATTTCAAGGGAGACATTTCACACCTTGTTCTCTAGCATCAGGGTGGCATTCTGTGCTATAGGATGCAGAAGGAAGGGCTTCCTGTCTGAATTTTTCATCTGTCTCCTCTCGCTGGAGATGTATCTACCTCGCTTTCAGCTAGCTAGCTGGGATATGGGTAGCAATCCAGCTGTGGAAGCGTGGAATTTAGTGTGGGCTAATTCCTGTATGCAGTTTACCCAGCTTCTTTGGGTGCGTCCTGCATGGCTGCTAGACCACAATGGAAACTACCCACGCAGCTTCAAACAGCTAATGAAGCGGCCTCGCACCCACCACACCCAGCGTCTGGAAGATTCTGGCCCATCTTGCAGAGTAACACTATGCGGAGTTACACCATCTGGCTTTGGCAAGTCTGCAGGCACAGGCACAGACAGTCTTTGAAACAAAAACAAAACCATGCATCCTCACCACTGTTTCTTCCCTTATTTACATGACTAAATGCTGCAATGCACACATGTGGGTAAGAGCAGGAAGAATGTACCCCGCCAGGGATTGCAAAGGAACTGTAGTGGCTGAGCACCCTGCAGGATCTGCTGCTTGAGCTGATCCGCAGCTTTTTCTAGCCACACCAAGGGTTTCACACGTTTTAAGCAGAGTTGGCGCTTGCAGTGTGAAAGCTACCTAAGAGGTGTCAGATCTGGCCTTCAAAATTGAAGGAGTTTTATCAGGCATTTTTACAGGCAGATTGCAAATGCACCTATCCCTAAACCCTGAATATCCATACTTTTCACCAGAGATGCAACTCTTTTCCTTGTCGCCTTCATACATGAGTGATATGGATCTCCTGTGACTGACATGCAGGCACAGGAAAAATGGATTTCTTGCAATCTTGCTTGTGTTGCTACAACTATATTTCTCATGCAGAGGAACTGAGCACCTTCAACTCCTTTTATTCGCCCCCATGACTTGTGCTTCACAGATCTTGGTTTATGCATGTTTAGAGATGGCAGGAGATAGCAAATATTTTAGATGAAAGACGATAGAAGAAAGCAAGAACTGTTTTCAGTCTTCGTTGGCATACCAGGTCGTTTCTCCATTTCAAACACTTTTGCAGAAAGGCTTACTCTGGCAGTGATAACAGAACATTAACATAACAGTTAACATAACCACAATATATCTGATCTTTCACGGTTTGAGTCATTTCTGCATGAATGCATTGTGTTCTCTTCTGCAAGTACCTGTGCCTGCGAACAGATTTGAGCCCATAAAGCTCTTTTGGCTCTTCAGTTCATCTTTGAAGATGTCTGCCAACCTTAGACTTCCACAGCAGGAATCTTGCGTAAGACCACATGTGCAAGAAAATCATCCATGTAACATTTAAAATGTTTTTTACATATTTTTGTTTCTTCTGTTAGTTAAAAGGAAACACAGTCAGACTAGTTTCTTACCGAATGTGTTTTTTATGGTCTTCTCACAGCTTTGATGATCTTGTGGGAGCATGTAAACATAAATTATTAAAAGGAAATCCAAGCTACTCAAAGCTAAACACCTCAGTTATCTTGTCAAGGGGAAAAATGTATGTGAGTGGATCAGTAGGATTAAATCACTGCAAGACGTCATAACTTTCTGTTGTAATTGCATATAGGGAACCTGATAATCTTAGTTCTTTCTGTCATAAGGGAGCAGAAAGATATTTTTACACATACATTTTATTACAAAATGAAACATGGCCCTCTAGGCACAAAGTGGAGCAAGAGAGTGTGTGTAAACACATACGTACATATTCATGTATGCACACATATGTTCTTTTGGTACATGCATATTTCCTTCCAGATGCAGTTAGAGTCCTGGCTGCTGTGAGGGTTTGGCAGCTTTGTTGTGCAGTGTGGGTGTTTATCATTCTATTGTGATTGTTCATGTTGTGATGAGTTTCCTCTTGGGTGCAATTTTCAGGCACATGTTCCTGTCAACCAAGGTCAATGCTGAGCCAGAGAAGCAGTGCACAGGTGGTATGTCAGAGTTAGCCTCTTTTGGCTGCAGACAGTGGCATTTCTTAATTTAACTTATGATTAAACCATTGCCCTGATACAATACCAAAAATATTAGAGTATTTCTGTCTGGATTTCAGAGAAATGGTTCTTTAAATAAACAAGGGAAAAAATGAGTGAATGCGTAAAAATAGACTTTCAGGACCTGACCAAAAGCCTACCGAAGCTGATGGAAAGACTCCTTGATTTTCACTAGGCTCTACTTCAAGCCCTTAATGCATGCTCTGGTGTCTTTATTCCCAGGTGGGAGTAGTTCTTCGTTTGGCAGGAGGTGGCTTCTTTATTCTCACGAGGTATAGTGCTGGTGGTGGTGGAGAAAGCTCAGGGTGATGGGTGAGTTCATGGCAAAGAATGTTTTTTTTTCCTGCTTGGGCAGCAACTGGATTCAAAACAAAAAAGCCCTAAGGGGAGAAATGCATCAGGGTCATTACAACTGTCATTTGGCAGTTACTAACATGTATTCTTGAAAGAAATGGTTAACACAGTTTTGCTGTTTCTTGCCAAACAGCAAGGGCAAGCTGGCTATGTTTTGGAGCCAGAATTGGACTGCAGACTTTGGAAATCCTCTCTAGGATCAGCTGATCAAAAAATATGGGAAACTGAACATGATTAGCCCTCCTACATGAAGAAATCCATGCTTGTCTACTCACAAACACATACTGTGTTTCTGTCAAACTTCAGATGTGTAGTAGAGATTATGGAAAGTTACACCAGATTTTTGCCTGTCCTTGAATGACAGTAATAATCACCTATGATGAGGTAATAGTTTAAGATCAAGGATGTTGACATTAATTGACTTGGAAGAAATTTATTCAGCCATTTAGACTGTATAATGGTTTTGATTCCACTAGGAGTGGATAAAAGCCAGATTTCAGCCTTGTTGGTCAGATTTTTCCTGTTAGAGCAGCACCTCCTGTCCAGAGTAAAGGAGGAGTTGCTTATTCCTCCCAAGTCCTTGATGTTTCTCTGTTTTTCTTGTTTAGCCTGGAACAAACAAGCCAGAACTTGCCTCTCACTGTGTCAAAATTGCGAACATCCATGACCTGGGAGAAATTCAAGGCCTGAGAAGGGACACTGGTCCCAAGGGTCTATCACAACTTGGGATTCACTGTGACTCCAGTACTGCTGCTGTGCCATGGCTTCATCAGCCCTTTTAGAAGGGCTGGTAGTAAAGTAATCGTAGGTTCGAATACAAAATCAGCAATAAAATCTGAAAAAGGGACAAACTCTGTCTGTGGTGGCATGAGTAATTCTGATGTTCCACTGAAGCCGGACAGAGAAGGATATATGAAAGGCAGGCTAGAATCTAACTCACTGTGTTTTCCCATGACTGCCTTGGTTCACTTGGGCAGTTTAACTGTGATTCTGGATCACTAGGTTAAGTAAACTAAATATTGCTTGAATGCTTGACTTCAGCAAGTTTAGTACAATCTAGTCCAGCCAATACTGTAAGTAACCTCCCTGGAAGCTTATAGAACAGTTTTCTTATTGCTCTGAGACTCTTGTTTTGTTGAGACTAAGTTGGTACTTTTTAACGTGCTTTTGAATTTGTTTGGAGCATTTGACTGTGCCAAGCCCTGCAGAAGTGGAGGAAATGTAATTCAGTAACTGTATTGTACAGAATTTCTTGTATGTGCTGTGAATGTTGGCACAGATGGAAACTGGATTAGGTGAACCATGCTGGTCTCTCAGAGTATTTTGTATGTTTCTTTCTTGCACACATAAAGAAAAATATCCTGAACTCGTTTACTTGATGTCATTCTGGAATACATCCACTTTAGTCAATGATGTTAAACTACTAAGCCATGCTACCGATATGGCTTCATTTTATTACCTGCTTCTTGCAAACCATGAATAATACAGATAGCAGTAGGTACGTGATTTTAGTTTCAGATGCAGGATGTGTGATGAAATCCACTACAGGGTTTATGCACATATGCACTGAGCATATTTTTGAGCTACTGTACTTTGAAATCTGTGCCAGACATCTATGCAGCCAGACAGTAAACAAAGAAAACGATACCTTAGGCCAGGAACCTTCAACAGCACAGGGGGCTTACCTCAGAGACTGCAAACGGGAAGTGCAGCATGTGTTGAGTCACAAAGGTTAGTAGGCCAACCAAGAGCAGCGCTGTGCCTGTGCGCTACATGTATGGGAACTGAAGTCAGTAGGAGTTTTGCCACTGATTTCAAAAGGGGTAGGACTACCCAAAGTGTTCCTACAGCAGTTTAATTCCATTGGCATCAACGGAATTGCTTCAGACTTGGTCAAGGATGCAAAAGATTAATTCAACCTGCTGTAAAAGGAGGTTGTGACATTTTATATTTATTGCTTCATTCAAAAAACATTTTCCTCCAACTATCAAATACTTCATGAACATTTTGCCTTAATCTATGTAAAAGTGCTCTTAAATTAAACCCACAGTCTGATGCCGTTGAACACAGATTCCACTGCATGATAAAGTATTGTAATGGCAATGAATATTAACTGCAGACTCTTCCAGATCCCAAAATGGGACTTTAAATTACAAAGTTTTGATATGTGGCTTACGTGTTCCTGGAAATTCTGTGAAATTAATCAAAAGATTGAAGAAAACACTGTTTGGTGTTTTTTTTCTTTTTTTTCCCACAGCCAAATGTAAAGTTAAAAGCTAAGCTTGAAACAATCTGGTCTGGCTGCACAATTTATTGTAAACTTCAAGGAGGCTTGAAGAACTATGTCACATTCCTCAGTTGCAAGTGAATATAGCAGTAAGAATAACAATTATTCTGGAAATGGGAAATCAAGCACAAAATGTATTCATAGAAAAACAGTCTGCTTAAGTATGATAATACTTCTGATTTTTTTTTTTGTGTGCGTAGATTTTATATTTAGTTAATTTTCAGCTGATTAATTTATTTTTGATCCACCTGTAATAATGATTATTATGACATTAGTAGAGTAACGTAGCTAATGTAGCTAATGATGCTGTCTTCAGAACTGTCAAAATCACGTTGTGATACCTGATGGGAGATGTAGTTTTGGATCTTTTCACCCCGTCATAATGAAAAACACTCATAGTGTCAAAAGTTGTTTTCCGTATGTGCCAAACAATACAATGGAGAAATCTGGAGAGTGTTTAAAGCTCTTGGCTTCTTTCTTTGGAATAGCTGTACACTGGCTCTACCGAAGCAGGAAAACTGATGTTCATAAGGAGGTAGAGGAGAGTATGAGTAGCAGAAGGTGCTGAACTGCGGAGCAGTCAGATAGGAGGAGAACTACAAAATGGGGTTTCTCCCAGTGGATGATGTCCATAGTCCAGGGGGTTCAATCTCTGAACATCAACCAATATCTAAGGAGACTGACAGGAGGACTGATGAAGGGTTTGTGCCAGTGATATGCTGTCTGAGAAAACAAAAATTATTACAAAGAATTGGTCCTTGGATTTCAGTGGCAGTTTTGCAGAAAGAAAGTTCAGACCTGTAGCTGATTAATTTAAATATATTAGTCATACTGATATTGTCCTATCTTCTTCTCTTTTCTCCCTGTATAATATCATTGCCTGAAAAATAAAAAAATTAATAATCATGGTTCTGTCTGCCTGCTTTACTGGATGGGAGTGTGCTGCAGTTGAAATACTGGTGCAGTACTCTGTCCAGAGAAACCAACTCTACAATCTAATCTTGAACTGCCAACTGTAATATAGAAAAGGAAAATTATTTTTCTTTACAGTGGTCCCCCCACATGAAAGGGATTTTCTGAAGAGAGTTTTGTGTTTGAGATTCTGTATTTTCCTCAGGGTTCATCCAAGGGGTCACACATCCACAACCTTCAGCAGTAAATGGCTGGATGAGACCTATTACATCCAAGAACTGGGTTTTGTCAGAAATGTAGAAGATCATAACTTGTTCAGGACCAGAGAGGTGGCTAACCTTCCCAAGTTTTTGTCAGCTGCATGGGGGCAACTGACCCTGATTATGTGAAGAAGAGACTTTTGCCTCAAGGGCTGGATTTGTTCCCTGCCCTACAAGCAAACGGTCAAAATTCTTTTGCCAGATTGAGAGCAAAGTTAGTCCTGAATCTGAAGCTTCCCTGCACTTTATATACACCTGGTTACATGGTGGTCATATGTGTGGGTTGTAAAAGGATGAAAAAGGTTCTTTAACCAAAGTACAAATACCAGAAAATGAAGGGCTCATTGACTCTTTACAGGAGGCCTATTTAGCTAATACTAACAAAGCTTTTTTCCTATTTTAACTAAAATGGGTTCAAGTTTGGTTTAGCCACTTTTGTTATAATTCACTCTGGCTCTTTTTCAACCCTTGCCCTTTGCCTTTGTGATCTCTGTTTTCCTTCCATCTGTAGTTTCCTTTCCTACGTTTCTCTCAAGCAGATTCCTTCCATCCACTACAAGAATGGGTACTCAAATCAATTGTTGATTGAAACCCTGGCTCCCTGGGTGTTTCCCTCCACTGCCTTTAGTAGTGTCAGGATTCAGGATACATTTGTTTTTCTTTCTTGCCATTACACAAATACTGCTCCCCAGTAGGACTTTGAAGTTCGTATTGTATTCATTAATAAGATTTTAAATCTTTTCAAGACAGTCCCTCCTAGCCCTTCTCCACCAGCAGGATGTGTAGCCCATTGCATATGAATTGGTTCCGGGAGTGAGGCCAGGAAGCATGGGAGTGCGGCTGCGCCAGGAAGCAGGAATAGCTGCTTCCCTAAGCATAGGAGAAGGGATTTCTGGGTCCTAGCTTGTGAGGGTTGAGGAGGGGAGAAGCGTGGCCATCTGCACTGAGGATGGGTGGATCAGCTTCTCAAAGAGTTGCCAGCAGGAATGGGGAGTGGGGTCTGCTAGGACCCTAGGAGGTTCACAATTTGTGAACCAGCTGTGATTTCAGAAGCTAGTTTGACCGAACCGGGACGAACTGTCTCCAGCACAGTTTTGGCTACCCACAACCTCTGTTGGCTTAGTCCTGTGTTTCTGATGCCAATGCATTGCCTAATGATGTCAGCGGGTGTTTTGGGTTTGCAAGGAATGCAGGAATGGGATCTCTGAAAAACAGAATCTGTATGTGGAAATGTCCTAAAACAGAAAGATGTTTTGCAGAAACTTGCATTAAACATTTTAGCAAGAAAACTGAGCTTCTGCCAGTCCCTTGGCTATTGTTTTTATGAATTCTCCTTGCAGGTATACCACATTCTTCCAGCCTGTCTTCAGCTGCTTTTGTGAAATGCTTCTGAGGGGAAACAACTCAGGAGAATCTTTCTGACCAAGACAGCAATCGCCAATTGCCTGGATGCCATTGAAGTTTGTGAGACTTCTGAAGCTGAAGACTTTTCTGAATTATGCCATGTCAGATCAGCATAGCTATTCCAGTGGATCTTTTGTGGAGATGATGATGTCTCTCAAGTGTTAAAGATTTCAGCTTTACTTGATTTTTTGTTCTGGAATTTAACAGCATGCTATTTTGTCTATGCAGGCCTTTGCTAGGCTTGATGCTTTCATCAGTTGAGTGGAGTGGAGTCACCAAACTTATTTCTTCCAAGGGTATTTCCTGGCATAGCCAATAGTACTGCTGCCTTTAACATATATTCTCATTCTTGTAAATTCTTTTGGAGTCGTTTTCCTTTCTTTTTTTCCTGTTTTTACTCAGTGGTGTGCAAGGTCTGAGACAGAAGTTGGGTTCTTTGTAGTAGATGTGTCACACATTGTATGAAGCAATGCCTTTGTCAGTGGGTCTGTAATGGGATTTTTGGTGAGGCTTACAATCCACAAGTGCTTTCTACGCTCTCGTGCAAAGAACTGATTATAGTTTGATCCAGACGATAAGTATTTACATTTCTAATGCAATGCTCTAAGTATTCAGAGATTCCTTACTTATTTAATGCCTGATGTGCTTGATAAATTCACCAGGTTCATCAGTTATAAGCATCTCTAGGTAGCTTCAGGATGAAACCTTCTGAAACGTATCAGCTTGTTAGATGTTAGTTTTTATACACAAGATGTGCTGGATGCCAGAGAGTTCCTGCTGTAACGGTGTGTTGAATCAATTTCTATGTAGCCTTCAGCCACTGCTGTGTCTTGGCTTTTGTCAGACTGTGACAACCCCAACTGTGTTTGGGTTTTCTTACCTTCTGACAGAGAAATGTCATTGGCCTTTTCTGACCTTGTCCTGTGGTCATACATGAGATTTTTGAAAGGTCTTTTGAAATTACTTGGCTTCTCCCTTGGTACGATAATATTGCAGAGTACTACTTCCTGGATTTTCCTGCTAGAACATAACAGTTTTTACAGTGGTAAAGTTTTAAATAGAGTTTGAAATACTTGGCATCAGGATAGAGGTTTTTGCATGCAATATATTAGTCAGTGTGACTTGTTAAACCCCTAAAAAAGAGTGGCTTGTGCAAGAAACTGCATATTCCCTAGTAAATCATAGAAGTGTAGGAATGGGAGGGAGCTCAGGCGACCAGTCCATCTCTCTGTTTTGTGGCCGAGCCAAGGACTATTTTTGACAGTGATTTGTCTAGCCTTTCCATAATGGACTCCAGTGATGAGGATTCCATGACCGGTCTCAGTGAGCTGTTCCAGTGTATGGCTGTTTTTGTTAGTTATTTTGTCCTCATAGCTAACAAATCTTTTGCCACACGGTAAGCGGAACTATTCTTCTAACCTTGCTGGACATGAAGAACAGTTGATCACTGTCATATTTATAACAGCATCTCACATATTTGAAGACTTATGTCTTCCCTCAGTCTCTTTTCTAGACTAAACAAACCCAAATCTTTCAGCTTTTCTTCCTAGATCGTATATTCCAACCTGGTTGTTTGTTTTTTTTTTTTTTTCTCTTCTCTGAACTCTTCAGATTGTCTGCACAAATCTTGAAACATACAGTTCAAAACCGGAGTGTATTTTGAGATTTGAGATATCACTAGTGCCAAGAGGTGTGGACTAATTACCTCTCATAAAATGCCATATTTGCAAGAGAATCATGGTGCTAACTCCGTTTGCGCATGGTTGTATCTAAGATCTTTCTGTAGCTAACTTGCTTTTCTCTGCTTTGTAATTTTGCATGTGATATTTCTGCTGCAGTGCAGAACTTGTCTTTTTATTTCTTCTGACCAATTTCACAGCCAATGATTAATTGAGAACTCTTTGAACCTGTCCTGTGAAGGTTTTTCTACTCTTCAGAGCCGGATGCCCTGCAAATTTGAAATGTATCTTAATATTCTATCATTCTACTTCTAACTGGGCTTTAGTCAACCTTTTCAAAACAAATCAATAACAATGCAGTTTTCATCCAAGAATCATATAGTAATGTGTTTTGCAGAACTTTCTTCTACTGATTTACTGATGAAAGCGTTGGGGGCACATTGTGCAGCATTTGTCACAATCTCACTAAACTTGAGATGCTGTCTTCTGTTTCTCCCTTAATGTGTGGGCCATAAACATGGAACAAAATAGAATGGTCTGACATAATTTATTTTTTACCTCTGTTAGGAAGGTGGCCAGAATACTACCTGTGTCCCTGGCTCCCCCAGCCCTTCCCTAGAGCCAGTAGTCACTTCTGGTCAGTCTGGTCTGAGTCACACCTGACAGTTTTATTAGTGCTTATGAACAACATTGGGCAATGACTGGATCACTAGCTGAAGCTTGGCAGTGTCTCTGTAATATCATGGATTTGGGCTTCTGGCAGGCAGGCAGCTAACACCCTAGGATGCTGGGTTGACAATGGATATCTCTGTTTATCTCAGAAAGAATTGTAACGGAAAAAAAATAATAATCTTGCCCTGATAGTCATAAACAAAGCAGACAAATAAAACAAGCAAACAAACAAAAAAACCCACAGCAATTTACCTAGTGTCTGGTCTATTCGGTAACAGGTTTCCCAACACTGAAATGGTCCTCTTTGCTTCCCAGATTATTTAAGAGCAATAAACATACTCATCAGCTGACTTGTCCTCCAACCGCTTTGAGAAAGTTTTTAAAGGGCTGCTTTATTCTCCCCCTGCCCCCCCTCCCCCCCCCTTCCTGGCAAATGCACAAATATCTAACTGAAGTCACATTACTTAAATAGAAACTAATAGAAGAGCTGATTGTACAAGTAGTTCAGGATCTGGTCACAAATATGCACTGTGCTGGTCCTCCTGGGGTGAAATTCACCTTGGACAGAGACAAGAATTGCACCTTGTTTGCTCAAAAAAGGTAACTATCCTCCTTAGTCAATCCAGCTGTAGAGTGAAATGGGAAGGCAGAAGAGGGATCTCGAGAGTGTTGGCCTGATAGCTTGGTGGCTATTTATAGCAAAAGAGCATAATCGTAAAATAAATAAAATGAAAATATTTTTGGTTTATATTAAGTTATCCTAAAGTGAATCATAGTCTTTGAACCAATAAATAATGGAGAAAAGTGTTTAAAATGGAAATAATATTAATGAAAACATGTTTTTTTTTTTGCCTCTTCTGGAAGTGTGCTGTGCCAGTTCCAGTAATAAACATACTCTGTTTTAATCAGTGGAGATAAAAACCAGCCATATACTTGAGCTTAGGTGGTTCCTATGGGTTTATAGCTGTTTTATATCTTTTGAGCATTCAGGAAAATCCAGCCCACAGATTTTTAAACTATGATTCTGGCTACAGAGGCACAACACATTCTTTTCTGTTTTTAATAAGTCTCTTTGTGCAAAAAATCCTTCTAAAAAATTATACCAGCGGTGCTAACCATTGGGTAGCAGCTAGAGGCTGGGGGAATAGGAGTTGCTTTGGCTGGACAGAGGCTAAGGGATTTGTACACCCACATTTCTATTGTTTTTAATAGGAATTTGGATTAAAAAAGCTTAGCCCTCATATGTATTCAGTCTCTATCAACTGGCAGTCTCTAATCATGCATTCCTATCTTGCTGGATCAAATCCTCCACCGGCTGGTGCACCAGTCAGGGGAAAGCAGGTATGTCGTTGTGCACATCCTCTGGTAAGACTCCTCCTTTTTGCACTTTGCTGCTTTTCACATCAAGGGCACCGACCATCTGCTGGCTGGAGCTTACAGCTAAAAGGAGTAACCTGTATCCCACCAGGAGTGCAGGGGTTACTTAATAATCATAGAATTGTTTAGGTTGGAAAAGACCTTTAAGATCATCAAGTCCAACTGTTAACCTAGCACTGCCAAGTCCACCAATAAACCATGTCCCTAAGCACCACATCTACACGTCTTTTAAATAATCTTAAGAAGTTTTATTATGTTATAATGTGGATTAGTTTTTCTCATTCTTCCAATGGCTTTTCAAAAGATTAGGAGAGACTTTATGAAAATACTGGACACTTGTGTATTCTACCTTTATTCCATATGCTCTGGCATACTGTCATTCTGATACTGCCATGCAAATAACTGAAAGAAATGGAAAACAAAATGAAAAAAAATCCTTAAGTAACAACAGAAATTGGTTATCTCGTTTCAGTTCAGATGGGAAACCTGAATGAAAATCCAGAAGCATAAGTATATAACAAGAGGATGCTAATTTAATTTCTGAAGATCTCTATGATTACTGAGAACTCTGTATTTTAGAATTATTTACAAGAGGGCTAAGAATTACTGTTACATTGTTGTATTCTATTCATCAGTGGCTCATAAGTAAAGAATGTAACTTGTAAGGTGGTTGCAGGTGAAAGGGAAATTTTTGCAGTAATGTTTGTATATTCACTACCTTTTCAAGTGCCAAAGGTATACAGAAGAGGACTAGCTACTCTAGTAGCTAGAGAGCATTTGCTACTACAAATGCTGACGAAAAAATTGCAAAGAAATAGATTCTTGAGCAGAACTCTAGTGGTGGTGCAGCTAGATTAATAAATATTCAGTATAAGTTTGTTAATGTAGAGGATGTCAGAAATGAAAAACTCTGAAACTTTGATCAAGGCATCAAGACAACGGGAGACATCATTTTGACACAGGAATTTTTATGGATTGCATGGGACTGGATGTACTCCAGAATTAGTTCCAGGCGAAATGTAATTCCATTTTATATCTTCCTTTGCGTTAGAAACCCAAGTAGTGAGTGGTTCTTACACTGAACTATATTACGTGCACTATTTAAGCACACTGAGTACAGTACATGATTACAACTCTATTTTTAAGTACACTTCTCTTTAATGTGTTTTTACTTAGAATGGCTGTGTAGGTTAATGTTGGACTCAACCCGTACACAGTGCATGTGGTTCCAGGGGGAAGTCGTATTATCTGCCAGTGCTGAGCATAAGGAAGAAGGGCAGTGCTCTCCAAACTGTATGAAAAGAATGTATGAACAGGCACAATATTTTTGCTTTCCTGCCCATTGCAGCTCCTCCCAAGGAGCATTTCATCCCAAGAAAATAAGTGCTCAGTGCAGAGAAGGGGATGGCTGAAATTCTCCACCTGTCCACATAGATATGCAGCTTTCTGGCAGCATAGCACAATTCTTTGTGCAGACAACTGAATGACCAGAGCTAGTGGGCTATATTAATGTGAGAAATTATGTTTAAATGCCTCTCCAACACTTATGGATGTCTCTGGCATTCCTCTACCTTCCCACCTACCTTCTCTCCCCCTATGCCAACCCTTTCTGGGCTAGTTTCTGCTAGTGAAATTCCCACAGGACCCATCAATCTGTTTCTGAGTTTGTGCCACCTGCCTGAGTCCTGACCGCATCAATCCCTGGGCCTGTACCCCACAGCTTAAAACTGAGAGTGTTCTCATTCTCTTTCTCTCCTGTCTCACTTGTGGTTACAGCAAAAAGTGTGTGTAGAGAATATGTACAATTTAATGAGAAAAAAAGCCTGTTTTTTGGTGTTGAATTAACCATTCATTAAGGTTCTTACCTTTCAGTCAGGAGATTTCAATTCAGATCTTTTGCCTGTTTTGGTGGATGAAAATATGTTTTACCTAGGAGAATGCTGTAACACTAGCCAGGGTTGGGGTTTTTGTACTTGGTGCCCTCCTACTGATGTTCCTGCTGTATTTTTCTTACGCAGTATGTAGTTTTCTTATGCAGAGGGTAAGAAAATAGTGTTTTCTAGAAAATCTATTTTTGGCCATTTACTAAAGAGGAAGGAGAGGTAGGTTGCTATCCGTTGAGACTAATAGGCATCTGGAAAGTGGAATTGTTTTTTTAAAAAGGAAGAAAATAAAAAGGTATGTGTGTATGGGGGGCTGGCAGGACAGTGGGAATGCAGTGTGGCATCTTGGTGGCTGACATTCTGCTGGAAGAACAAACTCTCTCAGCAGAGGAAGATCAGGAAACTGAGGCTGAGATTGGTGAGTATCCTGACACCTGGGTTACAGACTACAGCCTCCAAGTCAGTTTGTAAGTGTGTGTGTGTGTGATCTTATACTGCACTTGTCTTTGTGTTTCCTACTGGCTAGCTTAAGCAGCTTCCTGCCTAGTTTGCTGCTGTCTGTGTATCCCATTTCAGTGTGCCTGAGGCCTCTGATTGATTTATGTGTTGCTGCCAGCTTGAGACAGCTAATGTGGTTATCACCTCTAGCTGTTTACCCCACCCTTAAAGTGCTAAATAACTCCAGTGGTTCAGCAGCTGGTTTATGAACAGCTCAAATATCAGTGCAGGGCGGGTGAGGGGGACACTTGGCCACAGTAACCTCATCAGCTGTCGGAGTCTGAGCCACCTCTTCTTGTCCATTCGAACTAGTCTCCCCTTGCATGGCACAGGCCAGGTACAAGGCAGAGCTTCTGTGGCCAGGTGCCCTTTTGAATCTAGTGTAGGTGCACAAAAATTATATTTTGTAGAGCTGAATGTAGCCTTTCTCATACAGTCTTCTGAATTAAATGCCTGAACTCCGTGCATAGTGAGGAGCCTCATTTGACGGATGCAAAATTGGGAAGTACTGTTAAGACTGGGGAAGCCTGTTCTGAGTATACCTGGAAGTGGGCACTTCAGGAATGTCACTTGGAAATGAAGCCATCAGAAGCTGGGATTCAGTTAGCTAATATGGCTCTGCTTCTGAACCAGTTTTTTAGACTCTGTTTATCAAACTCTAACTGGAGAAATGGACACTCTTTTATGGTACAGAACATCTCTGGAAAGAGATGTCTCAAATTGGCCAGATGAAGTGTGCCCTGAAATGGCCCATTTCTCGCCATTGTCTGTCAGGAGCCAAGGGGACTACCTCAGCTGCAGACATTATACACCAGACCCACAAGTCTGGTGAGATGAGACGAATCTCTCCTGTAGGAACTGGAACTTAGCTGAGCAGAAGCTTCTCTGGATATTCAGTGGGTCGAAATATGGGTTTAGGCCCTTATATCCAGGCACAGTTCTTTTGCATATCCAGGCCTTGACAGCTTGCACCTTTGAGAAAGGCATAATGTTTCTGAGTGCCAGGACTACTTGCAGCAGCGTGGGTTTTTCTTCCCAGTGTGTCTCACTGGAGGTGGAGGGCAGCCTCTCTGCTGTGTGACAGGAGAGGTCTGTAGGATCTGTCTTGGATGTTTGCATCTGCTGAGCCTCTGCTGACTCCCTTTGCTTGGACCCATATGATGAGGCATTAGGACATGCCCAGGCCCTGTCTCCCAGCTTCCCCTTCCCCCTCTGCATTTGAAGTACTGGACAATGTGAAGTGCACTCCTAACTGGGCATCCTAGTGTGTCCCTTCCTGCCCTGCCTTTGCAGCTGCCTCTGGCTCATGTAGAAAAGGAGACAGTTCCTCTTAGGCACCCAAATAAAAGTCAGATTTCTCCAAGTCCTCACCTTCCCCTAGTGTTTTTTTTTTGTGGTGTATATCTAGAGTCACTTGGCTTAGGGTTCTCAGCTCAGCATTATGACTTAGAGAGAGAAGAGAAACTTCTGGGTAGAGATGTCAACAATATCAATTGCTCTATGTTTCTGGGAAACATCTAGCTGATATAAACCGTGAAAAAATATCTGCTGTGAAAAGCTATTTTAAATTAGAATGTTTACATAGCTGAGGGGAAACTCAAGTTTCCTTTTTCTGTTCAGGTTTGAATTACAAAGGTAGATGCATATACATAATTTTTTTCCTTGAAATTTTTATCTAGTTATTTTCAATTTCTTTCTCTTGTTTACAGTCTCCATGGTTATATAACAGTTCTCAAGAGGAAGCTGCTAGCAAGCCCATCTAATATTTTGTGCCAGCTGTTTTAGTGGGGGCGTGCTGGATTAGACTGAGCTCCACCTTCTTTGTTGAGGTATATTATATGAATAACACCATAAAATATGGTTCAGTCAGAATGATAGCCTACTTAACCTCTTGGCACTCTTTTCTTTAATTTCTTCTTGGATCAGTTTTTATGTTTTGTCTGTGACAGAACTGGACTGAAAACTCCTCTGGGCATGGAATGTGTCATTCATTTAAACAACATCAAGACACACTGTTCATGTTTAATTATTACTTTAATGCAAGTGCTAAACTGTTTTCAGTCACATCTAACAAACATGTTTTCTGGGACTGGTTGCTGCTTGACCTCAAGTAAGGGCAAGTTAGGCTAAGCCTTGAAATGCTGCATCAAGCTGTCATCTCAAATAGCAGTGAGCTCATTCATCCTCACGTGAACTATTATATAGATGAACTGATGGAAGCAGGATATATTAACTGCCCATCAGAAAGGACGTTGCAGTATGCTGATTTATGATGAGTAAATTCTAGAGTAATGCTATTGATGATGCTAAAAAACATCTGTTCACAACTTTGCAGTAGCTAAGCTTGCAATATTGTGTAGTAGATGAAAGCCACCTGTTGATGAAGTCTTTTAAAAAATATATATAACTATTTCCGTCGGCACTGTTGCATCAGTACTTTTTCAGGATATCCATTATGGCATGACACATTCATTTGGAAATGGCCAGGATATTTATAGGCCCAGTTCCAGCAGAATGTGAACATGTGATCAATGCGCTTGCTTTCAGTTGCTCAAAAAGCCAGTTTGATGCAACGTTTAGAAGTGAATGCCATGCTTAGGTCACTTTCATGATAGAGATTTAAAAAAAATTCTAAGTAGATTTTTTTTTTCAGGATAACATGCATGTAGAAAGCAAGGTCTAAGCTGTATGCGTTTGAGAGATCATTCTGAAAGATTAAGGACCGAAAACACCATGGTACCTAATGCCTTGGTAGGGGTAGGATTTACTGGGTTTTGATGTATTCCAGATAAATTACCTTCTGAACAATGAATTTTGGGACATCCACAATCGCTTCATAAGGCTGACGCATTCCAATTTTAAGCTGACTAAGTCAGAGGGCACGTCCACTTCACTTGATCTACCACTCACCCTGATCTCATAATTACTCAATATTAACAGTTGACTAATATAATGACAGCACTTATATAAAAATGCAGACCTGACTTAAAACTTCTTACAGGCATGATCCTAAGGCTTGAGAGTCTAATTTGTTTCTAAGTAACATCTGTTGGGAAAACTCATTATATCTGGCAGTAGATTTGTTTTGACATCTGAGACCAGACATTCCTGGTTTTCCTTTTTCTCTTATTCCTTCCGGGCTCTCTTTCCTGTTTCTCCACTGAGGCACCTTGCAGTCATTGCTGATGCTCATCACTATCCTTTCTTCCTGCTGGTGACTGTGGGACCAGCCAGCAGGGCTTGGCTTGACAAGTACCAAATGAAACACACATGTGCCAGAAATGCCTACCTGTGTTAGTGACAGCCAATAGCTTACCAGATATTATAGCATGATCTTTTGAAAAAGGACTTGTGAGTTGAATGACTGTGAAACTGGTTGTCTTTTGCTGCCCTTAATGTAGAACCATTAAGAGTTTTAAAATTTCAGCATAACTTTTGAGTCTGAAGAAAGCTTTCTTTGTAAATTTCCTGGCCCAGAGTGCTCTTGCTTCATGCTCTTGCCGTGGTACTCTGTTGGTTTGTCCTGGTTCGAAGGAATAAATCCTGTTTTAAATTTCCTTGGTTTCTTATAACAAAGGGCTCTGGAGGAAAGAAAATCTTTTAATCCTCCCAGCAATAACCTGACATGACCTTCTAAACACACTGTTAACTCAAAAATATTAGCAATATTTTGTAGCTGTCTTAAGGACAGCTTACAATAGAGATGGACCAAATATTTAGATGAATAATTATACTTGGATCTGAGGAAATTAGTATCCACAGCACAATTACATGTTTAAAATGGGCTAAATGTTAAAAACTATTTAAAAAGCTGTGCAGTGGGGTATTGTTCAGTAGCACTGGCAGAGCACAGCCAGTTTTCTGCATGCTCTTTCTAGGCTTGTGATTTCCTGACTGCCTTAGAACAAATTACTTGTCTTCTCTGTGTTTTTTAGTTACTCCAAACTGTTTTGCCTTTCCTTCCTAAGTGCTAAGCTTTTAGAAGATATTCAGACCTTTTTTTTTTTCAATATACTGAATATAAGATATTTCTTAGAAAATTTGCAGGAGGAGACAGGTTTCTGCAGATCTGGTCTCTTTGCTATGTCAGTAGGCTGCCAACAATTGCACATAGCTTAAATGTCAAATAGGTGTTTTGTAAAAATTGAGTACTGTTGTACTAATATAAGTACATTGACCTAACTCATTTGGAAGTAAACTTATGGCACTAAAGCATCACAAAGGTAACAACATAAAATTAGGTATCCAGCTGTCTACTCTGACTGGGGGGACGGAGAGATACCATAACATGGGAGGCATAGTAAAGAAATTCAGAGAAAAGTTAGTAAGAAAAGCTAAAGAAAAGAAATTCAAGCTTGCTTTCTGTCACTTGGGTTAAGGTACCTACATTCAGAGGTAAAATAGGAGTTTGGAGCTAGAAGTTGGCTTGTTACTTTTAAGCACCTCCTGTGTGTATTTTGGTATGCAGCAGGCAGCAATTGTGCATTCCCTCATAAAATTACTTGATAAATCCTGCAGCCTTTAGTCAATCATTCTCCATTATGAATTTCCATTAGATATCTGATCTAAACCTAGTGAAGTCAATGAGAGTCTTTCAGTTGCATCAAGCGCAAACTGCAAAATAACAGCTAGACCCTCAGAGAGACATGGGGGATATGATGCCCCAAAAAGGGATGTACATAGGTACCCCATGTACCAGCAGGTTGCCTCAGAGCTGGTAATAACCACGTTATCTCTCTGGAGAGTACTTCAAGGGTGGAGTTCCCACTTCCTCAAATTCAGGTTTGAACCCAGATGAGCAGTCCCAATCAGAGCATATGCTTGATGTCAAGTCCTCCTCCCAGTTGCAAAAACATTTTTGGTTCTAGAAGTATGGTATGGAGAGGTAACATGGGAGGAAAGGGTGGCAGGAGAAGTCAGGCATTAAGTCCCTGTGCCTTTGGGGGCCCATTTTCACTCCCAGGCTCTCTTGCATGGCAGAAGAGAGCTGCTGGAGGCTGGAGCCGTGGCTCCAGTGGCTATACCTCTGGCTCGGACATCGTGTGGCACTGTCATGTCTGGCAGGGTAGCTGTAGCATCCCTGTTTGCAGCAGGGATGGGCAGTAGTCTGGTTGCCAGATCAGATCAGAGTGGCCCCTGCTTCCTCAGCCTTGACATGGGTTTGTTCTCGTGGGCAAATCCTGAGTGCAGGTTCATGTCTGAATCTCACATCTTTTTATGCTTGTACAGTTGTGTCATCTACTCATCAATAAAATGGCTGAGGTCCTCCTCAGTGCTTGACTAGTGGTGAGTGTGCTCTCCCCTCACCTGCATGGGTCTGAAATATCCTCTCCATTCTGTGTTTTCAGCTACAGCAGGTACAGTCATGTAACTCTACTCCTTGGAGAGCACCTTACCTAATATGCTGAGAGGTCATTTAGACGAAAGTGTGGCAGAGACACAGTCCTGCCACACTGACACTATCAACATTGCAAGAAAGGCCTCTCGGGTCTAACCCTCCTGGTTATTCCCCCTTAGCCCTAGTAGCTACCTGGTGCACGGGCCTCACAAGTTGCTGCTGCAGGGAGGAGATTGAGATAACTGTCAGATATGCCCTTGATACAGTCCTATTTAATTAAAATAATATTCCATTAGTCTTAATTTCTCTGAACACTCTCAAGTGTTTCTTTGTTCAGTTCCAAGTCCTCCAGCAGCCAGCACTTTGCCCAAAGAGCTTTCTGCTTGTCTTTGAGGGCCGTGCTACTGCCTTCACTAGCCTCTGTGGACCCATCTCTGCACTGTCTTCTTGTGCTCCTGCATGTTTTTTGCTTCTGACAAGAAGTAGTTGTTATAACAAGCAAAGTCTAACTCCCACATCTGCATTTGACTCTGGGGAAGATCCCTCAGGCTGCAGGGCCCAGCTCCTCCTCCAGCCTTGTCATGCTGATTCGTGATTTAGCCTGTAGCTTCTATTGTTATATTTATTGCTAAACAAAAGGAGTATTTTCTTGCTCCCTCACTTAGACTGAGTAGGAGATAGTTACATCCACCAGCTTCCACGAGCTTTGTGGCTTCCTGCTGATCAGAAGGCTTGCTTACTGAGCACCACCTCATCTCCAGCAAGGCAGTATGTAAGGAGCTTGATGGCCTGGCAACTTAAGTAATTTTCCCCAAGGCCGTATGGATCTTATATTAGCCATGGCTTCTAATGGGCTGCATATTCCTCACTGATTTAGTGGTTGAATTGTGATGTTTTTGCATGAGTCAAATCTCTGTAATAGTGACACTACATCTATGCATGTGGTAAATGTGAAAGAAAACAGATGTCTATAAAAATCACTGAGTCTGATTTGGAACGATGAACAGTATTATGATTAATCATAGCTGTACAGCTAATCTGTAGCATCTCTACAATGTGGGGTGGAAATTGCTTGTTTCACACCTACACAACTTTCACCTTAATATTTGGATTTCTTTTTAAACTCAGCCCAGCATACTCTAGAGTTAAGTATAGGATTATTTATTTGGGGAGTAATGGTAAAATCACTGTGGCGTTTTAAAAATTCTAGTATGGTTTTGCAACCTTAAATTTATTTCAACATTGAATTTTTCTGGCAGTATTTGCAATGTGCTCATATGTGAAAGGAAACAAACAGTAGCCACTGAGTAAGTGTCATCTAGAAATGTAGAGAGTGTAACAGTTGTTCCCCAATATATTTCTTCCAATACAATGTAAATTTATTTGGTGCTGTTCTTATAAGGTGTCTCAGACCAAAGCTGAAGCATTTGCTGAATGCTAGGTTAAGGAGCGAATCCTAATCCAGACTTAATCAGACACTCTGAAGCTCAGAGTTTCAAAATTCCTGAGATCAGAAGGCAAAGAATTTCGCAAATAAGTATCAGCCAAGTCCTATTCCTGTAAGACTGGAGGTTGAATAATGAAAAAGCAGCAGCAGAAAGCAATAGCTGAACAAAGAAAAATGAAGGGTCTGACCCTATGAACTAGCTTTAAGGTCATGAACAGGATCTTACAAAATCAACACAAATTTATTACTGGAAGAAGCCAGAATAAAGTCTCCAACACAGGGCATGTGTGATGAGTCAAATCTGGTCAAGTGGTGTATACGTGCAAAATTCCGAATAAACTGGAGTCTGCTAATCAAATTAACGGGCAGTGAAGGGAGAATTTCCATAATGAAGCCTGTGATTTCCTGGAGAGACTTCTCTACATTGCTAACCATGGTTTGAACAAATCACGAGACAAAAGAATCACTTTTTTTTGCAGGGCTCTGTGTGCCCTGCAACAGGATTTTGGGAGATAGGCAGACATATTCTTTTGTTGATTTACCTCCTTTGGTGTCAGGATTGAGGAACTCTCATGCTCTATAGAACCCTCTTAAGACCTTGTCCTCTGGCTTAAATAAAGACATTAGAATGCTTTAAATTCAGTAACAAAGATCTGTTTTTTTCAGAAGTCCATATGACATAAGTTGGTAAATGGACACTGAGCGTAGGTGTTAGATACGATTCCTTTTTTTTTGTACTAGCTTTTGAAAGATGGTATTTCTCAGAATAATGTGAGAAGGCTTGGAACACTGATTTATTCCTGTTGGAAGATCATTCTGCAAATGACTCCAAATTGCAGTAATTTAGAAATCTTGAGGTTCTTTCTGTATTTGGATTTGTACATTCAGCAAGCTTGTAGTAAAAATATATGAATCTTTGGTAATTACTTTAATTCATGAATAGAACTTTAACTGAACTGAATACATGAATGTACCTTACAGTGTTCAAGCTTTGTGAGACATTTCTGCTAAATCGGCTTATGAATTTCCTTTTGATGAGCTTAATTGTTGACAGATTTTTCAAAAGCCAACAACAGCTTGCTTTGCTAGCTAGATTCACATGAACTGGATAGTCTTGTGAAGTCCTTTATTCAATTTGCATAATATTTTGCTTCTACTGTCAGTTAAAGTGAAATCCTTTGTAGTGAACCTAACAATGTTAGACATTGTAAAGACATCAATCTGAATAAAATTTAAAAAAAACAGAAAAATCATCCTACTAGTTTGTCCTTCAAGATCTGAGTATGCAAAGCTAGAAAAAATAGATAATTTTTCTTTTTTTTTCCAAGGATTGTTTAGAAAAAGATCCTAAATAATGACGTGTTATCTCTTACTCAGTGAAGATATTTTGCTGGTTTCTTCAGCAGAGCTGTAACTAGGCTTTTCATTTGAGAACCCTCAAGTCAGAATGCATTGCAAATGCTAATATATTCATTAAATCAACAAAACAAGCCATTTTGTCCTTTCACGTGAAACAGACAAATTCTGAATTTATTCAGAAATTGTTGTTCTTGTTAATATTTTAGAATTTCTGTATTTGAATACTGTTTCATGGGAGTATAGGTTGGAAGAGAATGAAATTTAAGCTAAGCAGTGGGATCTCTAGCCATAACAATGGTTGTGGATATCTGAGTGAAGTGAAGCATGTAGAAGCCTTGAAAATAACTCACCCTGTTTTCCTCCAAACATTTCTGAAGAATTCTGGTCCATTAATAATGCCTTAAAAGTAATAAAGACTGGGATCTGTGGATTCCAGCCAAATGAGGCCACATCCTGCAGTCCTTGCTTTGTATTACTGGAGTGAATTTCCCATTTGCTCATGATAGGATGGGGACTAAGGACTGAGTAAGGATGGCAGGATGGGAGTTGGTTTGTCACCTCTGAGAGTGCGTTTGCAAACTGCTGGAACCACAAATGAGCTCAGTGTTTTGCAAGATGGTGGATGCCAGCGTGAAGCTTGGAAGTGCCAATTTTAATTAAAAACTGCATTTTCAAATCAAGTTCCCAGTTAACAATGGGTGGGAAATTCTTCCCACCATGTAAGCTTTCTGAATGCTGTATTGACTGGCAAGACGGGTGCAGCTTCTTCTTCCACAAAAGTGCTGCTACCACCATCTTCCCTTTCACCTCCCCCCACCAGAAGAAAAAGACTACATTGTTTGTGGAATCTCTCCGTGTTCATGTTCTGCATTTAGGCCAGAATAGACATATTTTATTTTGTCCTCCCCATCCCCCTTCCTTCATTGTTAACAATGGAGTGAACACATGAGGTTAACATGGCTCTTGACATGGCTCAGTTGTTTGCCATTTGGAAATTACCGATTCTTCAATTGTACAGTTGTAAAAAAGAACCAAAGAAAGTATCAAAAGTTTCCGTTATTTTCTGTTTATTCCAAAGACGGGAGAACAGAGTAGTAGGGGAGAGATGGGGGAAGCCAACAACAAAAAACAAATTAGTTTAAGAACCAGCATGTTCCCCTCACTTTAAGGAACACAGTAAACATTTCAAAAGTGCATGCCAGCTCATTATCTAACTCAGTCTTCATTGACTTCATGAAAAACAGCAGCAGTTAAGCAATGTTTGCCAAAAGCAAATTTGGGTACATGCATTGCTAAAAAATGTGACATCCGCTCTGTACAGGTTCCTTAATCTGCCACACAGGGGCAAATCAACATTTCATCATTATCGTTTCTGTCCATTGTTTAGTCCTTGCATGATTGCTCTTCTAGTCTATTTTGATCATTGTTTATCCAAAACTGTGGTATGACGTATGATTTGAATTGTTGGACAGAACTGAACCTCTCCAAGTGTTTAAAGATGTAGAGACAACTTCAGTAATATAACCTTGAATGTAATATCTGTTTGCAAGTATATTTTTGCAAGGTTTATTGTTTATAAAAATCTTAAATGGGTGTGGGCTATTTCTGAGTTCCTTCTTTATGTAAGTTTTAAGATGTAAATTGTCATTAATTTAACATATCTTTAACGTACATTCTTTATGAATAATATACATAGCTTTCTTTTTCAGTCAACTTGGGGTGCCACTTGCCGTTTACAGTTGTGTTATTGATATTACTATGGCAAAGCATTGTACATTCAAATATTGTTATTCGGTGAGATAACAGATGATACAACAGATTTAATGAGTTGTTCCTTACAGACGTTATCCATTCTTTGGGAAACTCATACCTCTGTAGATCCAAAACATATAAATCCACAAATATTTTGAATCCTATTGAACTTGGTTTCCTTTGGGAGTAACTCTTTACTCAAGAGAAACACCAGCGTCTGTTGAACAATTGTTTTATTAAATAGCTTAAAGAACAGTTCCCTTTGGAAACCGTGCAGGCTTTTCCTATAGCCGTCACGTTGTCTGGTGTGTACATTTGTGTCCTAAGGGCATTGATTCCTTTCATCTTAAGTTTCTCTCTTCAAAATTAACAGGCCATTTTAGTAAGCTTTATTTCACTTTGGAATCTACATACTCTTCTGCCATATGTTTAAAATTCAGAGTTGCTGTGCAGTTCTGATCATCAGTTATTCTATTCCACACAGAGTACATCATACTCTTACTTTTTATGAGTAAACAGTGTTGAAAAGGTGCTTGTTTGCTTGTTTTTTAAATATACAATTTCTGAAATTTTTTCTTTTTTTTTAAAAAAATCCTTTGATTCAGAATTTCTTAATGAAACGGGGAGTTCTGTTGGCAGAAAACAATGCCACTTTCTTATGGTTTTTGAAACATTTATCTCATTTTCCTTTGGGGAAACTTAAAACAGCTAGAGAAATTAGGATTTCAAAATGGAAAAAAAATTTGCTTAAATAAACATCCATTTAACATTTTATCAAAAACTGGAGAATTCTGGTGGAATTAAAATCTCCTCGTCTTCCCTAATTCTCTCCTCTTCAAACATTCCCTTTGTTATTGTTGAAATTGTAAATCCTCGTGAGGACCAGGTGACAGAATACTGCTTTTCTTTTTTTTTTTTTTTTTGAGGTAGTTGTGTCCAAACCAGAGTGTATCAATATGTTCCAATATTTATTTCAGGCTTTTCTTTGTTGTTAAGCAAAGATTGCTTCACTCCCATGGCGTGGTTACTTCAGTCAATGCAGTACAATCTGGAAAGTACATTGACATGGAAAATCAAAGTGTTACACTTTGAGAACAGTTTTTAAACAACAGTAGGAAGAACATTGGCATTGGCAGTCAAAATAATTGAACCTTAACTATTAGTGTTGATCAGGGAAATGTCAGAGGAAGAGCATAAAGAGTGCAATACACAGTCGTACCAAACGTCCCAACACCTTGTATCTGATAGCAGCCAGGAGAAGATGCTTATGGAGAAGTGTAAGAAGCAGGGCAAGTACAGACTGATTCCTCCTGCTTGTATACTTTCCCAGCTTCTGACAGTCAGCAGTTTTGGGACTCCCTGTGCTGAAGTTGCATCTTAACCATTGTTTTTATGAACCACTGAGTGCGGAAGCAACAATAGGAACAATGGATCACTGTTCAGCATCAGTGGCAACTGCACTTAGAAATAAGTAACAGTGCCACTTCAAAACGCTTGACATAGACAACAGAAACAGAAGAGCCAGGAAATTATGGCAGTACTAAACCACACCCATGGCTAGAGGCAACAGCTCACAGCTCCTCCAAGTTGTGAACTCCTCGGGAGCTGAGAATCCCTACCATGCAGAGAGGTAGGAGCCAAACTCACCATTATATAATGCAACAACTTCTGCCCCTCTGGGATCTTAATGGGACATGATGTCTTGTTCGTCAATGTAGGGGTTCCTGCCTGTGTGTTCCTGCTGAGATTTTTGTTTGGTGAGAGTTGGGTGACCTTGCCTCATACTAATACATGATGCCACCAGTCAGCTGATCTCTGGTGGTTAAGACAGACTTCCACATTCTCTCAGAGTTACTGTCTCTTTCTCTAGTTCCTGTTCAAACATCTATCCCATGTAGCATATAAGCAATCCCATGTCACTTCTTCTTTGGGGGCTATCAGCAGGGGTCCCCAATAAGTAGCTTTACAATAGTCTTCCAGCACAATGCTTGACCT
This sequence comes from Phalacrocorax carbo, assembly GCF_963921805.1. NCBI lineage: Eukaryota > Metazoa > Chordata > Aves > Suliformes > Phalacrocoracidae > Phalacrocorax > Phalacrocorax carbo. The sequence goes on along the minus strand of NC_087521.1, from coordinate 25,906,232 downwards.
AATAATGTGATCAGCTGTGTGCTTTTTTTCCACAGCAAAGCATCTGGAAAATGACACAGCCTGAAGAAAATGGGAATTCAAAATCTGACTCCAAGTTTCCTCATGAACCCGTCCGCTCCTCCACATCTGTAGAAAGGGACAGGTAGGCTGCTGCAAGAGCGCTCTGCAAGACCCTGCTCAGCAAGCCCCACTGTTAGCCAGTCTCTTGATTCTGCATGAGGCAGTGACTCCTGCTGAGTTCCTGCGAGTTTGTGTGCAGCACTTTTCCCTGCAAAGTGGCAACATGTTGGGACACAAAACAGAAGGTTCTGTCCTAGTGTGAGCACTGAACAGAAAGGGAGGGCAGTTGTGACAGATAGGAACCGAGCTGTGATGGTGTTGCAGGTAGTTCCTGCTGGGCTTTGGAGATAGCATGTGTGTTTGAAATTTACTTGGAGGTGCAGCGTAATATGCCAACACAGGTTTCTGGACATTTCCTTGCTGCATAAATAGCCCCATTCATTTCAGCGGACAGCTCTGAGTGTAACCCAGCTGCCAGAGTATAGTCATCTACCTATGCAGCTCTTCCTTGTTTTACTTAATTTTGCTCTCACAAAAATGTCACTGAACCCCACAAGTTTTGCTTGGGTGAGGACTCTGTTAAATCGTCAAAAAATTTCAGGAGCTGACACCAGATGAGAATGACAATTGTAAGTGTCCTCAGTAATCACAATTGAGACCAATTTTTGCAGTATGTCACCTGTCTTCGTTTTCCTGATGTCGTGATGTTGTGAATGGCAGACCTTGTTTCCTTTTACAGTCCCATTATTTTTAGTCCATCTTTTATCTTTGTCTTTTGGAAAGAGCAAATAAAAACAGAGCTTTGCTTTACATTTTTGCTTGAAGATAAACTGGAACATTTTAACAGACTAACTTTAAACAACTGTTTACTTTTGCAGTGGTCAGGGCCAGTACTCAGGGCTATAGCTACATGGCTAAACTCCTATGCTCCTTTTTAAAAATTTAGGGGTCAACATTTCTGAAAGTGCGGGAAGGATGGCATTGGTGCAAAGAAGTGGGTATGCTGCCCACTTTGCCCGAGAGAACTGCAAGTCTGAAAGAACAAAAGTGATGTAGGTCAGCCTTGGGGAAGTGACGGAGCACAATCTGTGAATTACACTGATGGACACAAATATGTGAAGAAGGTTTTTTTTTCCTTTTTTTTTCTTTTGATGGATAAACTTTCACTACCTGCTAAATTTAGACTGTTAAACTCATTTCTGTGAAGCCAGAGCTGAACCACACCCTTCAAATGTGAAGGGCTGTTGCATTAAACCATCGTGCTACTCAGAGGGCTCAGTCAAATGAGGACAAGTTTGCAGGCAGGTGCAGTTTCCTTTCAGAAGATTGATAGATGGTGCTTCTGAATTCTGTAATGTGTTGGTTTTAGTCTCTACAAAATACAGCTTGCATTATGTTATTACTAGTAACAAATCACGCATCTGGAACAAGGAGGAATGTAGCTGAGCAATATATTTCATTTAACTGCAATCTGTTTCAGATCCCCTGGTTCCTTTCAGTTTAAACTGTGCAAGAAATGTACTCCCAGCCTTCATTTTTATCACTTGTTGTAGCATTTCACAAAGGTCATAGTGACCCAGAGGAAGCTTAAGAGGAAAGTGTTGTGGTGGATCTTGGAAAAGGAGTTTGACTCTGATGATGGTGGGCATGAAGCCAAGCCCAGCTCTCCTGTGTGTCTTTTGTTTGCACTCTTTAGTTTTCCTTATGCTGGGCTGGATTCAATCATGCAGCCACATCTATGGATGAGGCAGAAATCTGCAGTAATTAGTTCATCTCTCTTCTCTGATGGCTTTTTTCAAAAGAATACTTCAAATTGTTTACTTTTTCTGTGGTTGGATTGTTGAATTAATAACAAAAATGTAGCCACTGTTGAAAAGAACAGTCTTCCAGCGAATGCCTGAACATTTAATTGTGTGCTTAGTAACCACCACCTTGTCAAGTCTGATGACAAACTTTTTCTTAATGGGTATTCACCTGCCCAGGTCACTAGATTCAACACTGTATTGCCTACATTTTTCATTTATTATTTTATCTGTTTAGATTTTGCATACTTAAAGGCTGGCTGGTTAGACTGGTGCAAAGCTTTTTGGGAAGTGACATAAATGCTGGTATCAACTAGCATTCACTTATTGATTTTGTAGTGTTTCTGTTTAATGTAGTGAGTAATTTTTAACAACTAAAGTATTTCAAAAGCTGTAAAAACTATTAAGATATGACTCAGTAGAACTCAGAAGTGCTTATTGTAACTTCTTTCATAGTTCAGAAATGCCCAAACTATCCTAGTTTCCAAGATTTTGAGATATAATTTATTAAAATTTGTCATAGACTTTTGTGCTATGCTTTGTACCATCTTTTGCAGTAATACAGAACCTATTGAGGTAGGCAGATTTATAGCTGCTAATGGTTCTGGATACAAAACACTCAGAGGTCAATTTCTAAGAAATTCTTGGAGCTTCAGTGTATCACACAGTTCAAAAAAGGTTTTTCCAAGTTTTTTTTTAAAATGGCAGTGTCCTTGTCTTGCATGTTTTTTCAAATACAGAGGTTCTCCTGGCTCTGTAACACACCTTGGTTCTGTGTTTATCAAGTTGTTTGTGCTCAGAACTTATGCATTATGGATTACTATTCTCTTGCATTGATTACGAATCCCCTTTCCTCTGGGCAAAAAATAACCTGCAGTGCCTGAGAAGTAGGTGTTCAAGAACATGGCATACATTATTTGTGTTGTGTCCAGTGAAAAATGTTCATATTTTTGAAGCACAACCAATTTTTTACCTTTTCTCCAGCTGCAGAGCACTTTCTCTATTCTTCTATTACTATTCCTGTAGTGGAGGAACGTCTGGGAGAGGGGTTGGCACTCTGATGTACTTATTACATTCAGTTTCTTCCCCTGTGTCCATCTGGTATAAATACTCTGCATTTCTATGTTCTTTCATACTTGCAAATATGTATATGGATTACTGATTTTCCCCCATGAGTTCTCCAGTGCTGTAAATAATACCTAAGGCTTTACATCTATGCAATCTCAAAAGACAAAATCTAAAAAGTAAAACCTACAAGCTCAAGTGATTTCAGCTGCTAATGTGCAGAAATAAGCTGGTCTTAACATGTGTTTTCTTTTTTTTTTTAGTGACTGTGTAGCTCAATGTACCTAATTTTTGTTCTAAATGTAAATATTCTTATTTTGGTGTTTTATATAATCACAAATATAAATATTTATTTTTGGTTTGTTTCTAACTGCATCATTTACATCTTCTTATTGCACAGGAAATACACTTACTGCTATTACTGCTATTATCTTATAGTGGTTTCAAATTTAAACTGTAGAAATACAGGTGTTTGTGTGATGATATTCTTCCTATTCATGCACTTAGTTCTCATCATTATTGTATATTCAGTGCAACAGAGGGCCAAAAGCCATTTAAAAACACATTAATCACATAAAAACTTATCAGTGCTGTTCATAACTGCTACAGGACATATATATCAAATCATACTAATATACTTTTCCAGTATGCTTCCCTTTCCTACCTCCCTCCTACCATTGTGATTTCTATTTGGTTACAAAAGCGACTGTCTTCTGTAATCAAAGTATGAAAATGTAGTATTCATAGCTTCAGTATGCTGTGAATAATGAACAGTATATTTTCTGTGGTTCTGTGATTAGTTTTAAATAAACTATTTTACAAATGTAGCTCTGGCGTTGTCTCCAGTTAAAAAACCAATTGTATCAGGCCCTTTATTTACCAGAATCACACTGAGTAAAAGTTTAACTACCATGTCAAGGCTATCTTCTCAACAACACAACAGGCAAACTTAAGTGAATTAGAGAACAAAGTACAAGTGTCTTTGCAACCATCATTTCCATAAGACAATTCACATTTCACTATGTACTTATGGAATGCCACTGTGACACTTGGTTGATGTATCCACGCTGAGTAGATAAGGGAGGGGGAATTGTGTTGTAACATACTTCCCTTGTTGACTCATGGGCCCTTCAGCACATATTACTGAGTCTTCTATCCAAACCCAACTAATTTCTGTCTGTTTTAAGTCTAATTACCCCCGTTTCAAATAGTGCATACAATTAAAAATGTTAGAATTCCACTTACCTATGAGTGAACTGCCTAGTGTGTCGGCCATTATGATTATGGTGGTCAAGTTGGCCATCTTTTAGAAGTCACCTTTGGTGAGCTGGGAAAGTTGCTATGTAATGAAGAATCTTTAAAGAGACAAAATCTGGCCCTGTTAAAGTCAATGATGGTTTTGCTGTTGACTCCAATGGCTTCAGAATTTAAAAGAATTGTGTCGATATGTCCTAAGATCTGCTTTCTCAGAGCGTTTTGTGCAAATGGGTATCCTCTCCAGTAGCACTGTGGCCCTCTGGACTTTGGGATGAGGGGCTTCACAAAGAGGCCTAGAGCAGCTCATTGAAATCTCCCTTTCTGGACCATAGAAATGGACAGGCATTTCTGAGAATAGAAATAAGAAGATGCATCATATTATCTGGTGTATCTTATAATTTTTGATTAAGAATTTAAGAATTTATCGCTAAATATGCCAATTCTTTTAACTGAGTGACATGTCACCACATTGGTTTAGAAGTAATACAGTCACATTTTATTATCTTGTATGATTCTGTGGAACAAAACCCCTTAAAATCTTGTAGGATGGTCTAAATACTTCTTTTTTAGTTGCTGGTATTATTTTAAATGCCAGAACAATCACAAAAGAATTTTAATTTTATTAAGGAAATATATTTTTAAAAAGGTTAAAGCTTTGCTTCTGATTGTTAGAGCGGTATTAAAACAAGGTGGAAATATGTTCACAGTTAACTCCCAGAGGACGTGGTGTCAGAAGAAATGTCACTCTGTATTCTCCTTTTTAGGAAGGTGGCCTCTACCAGATGTAAGCTCAGAAATGGCAATTGTCATTCATGTAAATGACTAGCAGGTTTATCATGCCAGTCTCTGGGGCCGTCTTGAATTTTGGCAAGCGGCAAAGAGCAGGCCAATAAGAAAAAAGTAGTCCTCATGGGAACAGTAAAAATATGTTGGTATTGTTTAATTCTTTCATAACATACTAAATTAATTTATTTGTTTTTAAGCCTTTTAAAGTATAATGCCATCAGGGAATGTGTTTTTCATATAGTTCTCTTACAAATATATTAAAGTTTTAGGGAGAGCAATCTAAGAGTAAACACCACTGGTCATCCACATTGGGTGACTGGGAGACAGAAAGCTTGGTTTTTTGCTGCTTTACATTCTGTATAGTAATTGTCATAATTGCAAAGTGATCTTATCTGTACATCTTGCATCCTTTTTGCACAGATGTAGACAACTATAGAACATGCAGGATTGTGGAGTATCAGATTCACATTATTCATAAATTTTTGCAAAGCACCCTGTCATAATACTTATTTGGTAGATGCTTTTGACAATGTTTCATGTTTGGCTAGTAATGTATAGTTCAACTGTGTTTCTTCCAAACCTCTCAAACCACTGCATGATATGCTCTGGACAAGGCCCTTAATTCTGAGAGGTGAATGAAATTTACTCTTCAGTTAACTCATTGTTCAGCTGGATTATCTGAGTGGGAGAACCCTATTATTTAAGTAAAGTTGAAGTAAATTGAAGGGAAACATATTCTCTGTTCAATGTACAATGGGTAAAAAAGAATATATCATTTTTTGTTCCCCATTGTTCCATTGATCATTCACAAGGTAATAGCTTCGAAATGCCGACACTGTAAGGAAAACTAGCTTTACAGCTTTTTGGAGAGGTACCAACACCAGAACCAAGGATACTGTAACTGCTTCTCTTCTGTTTTATGGAGCATTTTTTGATCTCTGAAGCTGTATGTGTTAGAAAGGAAAAAAGCCCCAGATTTTTCCCAGATGATTCACCATCTTTGCCCATTACTGTAAGTAGCTTCTGTTCTCTACCATACCTCCTGGCAGGTATTCTGAAGAGAGAAAAAGAATAGGAGCCATTGAAAGCTTCTGGAACTGTCAGGTTTCTCCAGATACTATCTGGCTATCCACTTATCATCTGTAATACATTTCTATGACTTGTCATATATATCTAGACATAGAGAAAGCCAGGGTATCAATCACTTTTATGAATACTGCAAAGATCAGAGTTAACCTATGGGTCAGAAACACTTCATTTATTTGGAAACATGGAAAGAAGTTGTTACTTGGACACAACTTGGCAGATTGCCCTTAATATCAGTGGTGCTCTGCCAATTTATGCCATGCTTCTCATTTGCAAAATCCCCCTTACTGAGCCCACTGACTATTCTTTTCAGCAAACTTCATATTTTTTATTTCATTTTTATATTGTCATGAAATGAAAGTAGCAATGATGAGAATAATAGTAGCTATATACTTTCCAATGAAAGCAGAAGAGTGTTATAAATTAATAGACTGAAATTAGAAGGATCTATTCCTGATGCACTGTTGAATTTAACTTCTGATTTTTTTTTCTGGACAGGGAACCCATTTTCCTCTACCAGAGCTGATAACAAACATGTTAATCTGCATCTAACTCTTTGTGAGTGGTATTAGCCACCAGCACAAGTCCACTATGGTCAAACTTGAGCTTTTTAACTTCTCACCCAAATCTTTCCCAATATTTTCCTTGCTTGATCACCAACTTGCCTACTCTTCAGGCTTTTGACCTGGAAAATCATATGCAACAGAAACTCTCTTCTCAGTCATCACTTTCAGATCTTGATGCCTTTTTTATAGAACTTCTCTAAGAGAAGCCATTCTCATCTATCCACATCCATCCAGATCTGTCCTACTAAATGCAAACTACTTTTCTTTGGTTTTGTAGCCTTGCATATCTTCAGCCTGTCTCACTGTTCATATGCTACCTCCAAGCTGGCCTTCCACTTGGCTACTGATGCCAATATTTCTTGGTTTTGATTTCAAACAGTTACTTTTGTGCTTTCCTTTCTGCTGCTCCTAATGCTTGAAAAGAATTTCCTGTAACCAGCCACTAAACAAGTCCATAATCTTACTCTAGACCCTAAAAAGTATTTTTTTTGTTGATAGCTAAAAGAAACCTTGGCAAAACCTAGGTCATTAGTGGTAGATCACTACAGGTAGGACTACCTGGTGTTGTGTTGTTACCTTTGGTATTTGTTTCTCACTCTTTCTATGCCCATAATGTAATTTCATTGGGGCAGAATGATATGTGCTTTGCTTATGTTGCCACAGTGCATAGCACAAAGGAATCTTCATCCTTAATTAGTGTTCCTAAGTCTGAAGCGAGGTTAGATAAGCCACAGCAGGTTAGGAAATGTCAGAGTGCCAATCCTCACCGATTCTGAGCATGAGTCCTGCCAAAGCTATCAACCTAGAGAGAACTCCAGTAATTATAGAATGCTTTGGGTTGGAAGGGACCTTAGAGGTGATCTAGACCAACCCCCCTGCAGTGACCAGGGACATCAACTAGACCAGGTTGCTCAGAACCCCGTCCAACATGGCCTTGAATGTTTCTAGGGATGGGGCCTCCACTACCATTCTGGGCAACCCGTTCCTGTGCTTTACCACCCTAATTTTAAAAAATTTCTTCCTTATATCCAGTATAAATCTAGTCTCCTTTAGTTTAAAACCTTGTCCTGTCACAACAGGCCTTGCTAAAGAGATTGCCCCCATATTTCCTATAGTCCCCCTTCAAGTACCAGAAGGCTTCAATAAGGTCTCCCCACAGCCTTCTCTTCAACAGCCCCAATTCTCTCAGCCTGTCTTCATAGGAGAGGTGCTCCAGCCCTCGGATCACTATTGTGGCCATCATCTGAAGCCTCAGCTTCTGTTGGAGGGGTGAAAGATAAGTATGTCACTGAACACCTATGTATTATGTGGGCTATCTTCAGCACTGAGGTTTTAGGTCATACATAAAAAATAGTATAAAAGGACTGTGGAAACACAATGACAAAATCTCTGACAATCAAGTTGAGGGGTCTGTGAGACACATCTATTTGAAATTATAGAACAGTTGGGAAAGAGATGTAGTGGGACTACTCACAGCTGCAGCAGGTACTGCTGGAGAAATCCTGCAAAAAATGTAGCTAAATATTGGAAATATAAGAAAAACAGGGTAAATTAGGATTAGATGAACATTAGCATGACTGGGGAGCTGTAGTATTCAGCTGATGAACAATGTGTGCCAGAAAAAGGACAAAGGTAAGCTGCAAGATCAGGCTACACTTCAGTTAACCTAGAAAAATGTCCCAGTCTTAAACATATGAGATGACAATTTCACTCCATGTTTTCTCATTCCTTGCTGCAGAACAAAACTCCAGGAAATAGGGATGTTACCTGCAGATGAACTTTGTGTTTTTATAAATAATAGATGCTTCCGTGCCCAGGTTTAGTGGTTTTGCACCACCCAGACAAATGCTGACCTGGGCATAAAACTTCTCTAGTGTGAAGAGAAAACTGACTCAGAAGCCTGAAATGCAAAGGCAGTTCCACAAGAAATGTGGAGGTGAGATACTGAGAACAGAAGGGATGACCAAAGGACGGTGAGATGAGGAAACAAAAGACAAAAAATGTATGCTAGAGAGGCTGATTAGTTGAGAGCTTGTTTTTCTGAAAAAAGAGAGAAAACAGGAACTTGAATACAGATGGCTAGATGTTACAGAGGACAGGAATGGGTGATGATGGGGGAGAGAAATGGGGAGAGTATGGATCTTTTTTTTTTCTTCTGAAATGTCTATTTATAGCTTTTCAATGCTCTGATAACAAACTTATGTTTTGGATAAACTGCTACAAGTCAACCCCTCTCACTTTTAGTAGTTCTTCATTTTTAGAGAAAAATTAATGTCACTGTTTCTGCATGCAGTCATAAAATGCATAGTCAAGCTTTCAAGCAGTAGCATACTTGAGGTCATAACAACTTTTATACCTCTTCAGGAACATGAATCTTAAATTCACTGTCTGTATTTTCCTGTGATCAGGGAACACAATGGCTAAAAGGGAAAGTTGTTTTTCCAAACTATGGAACAGAGAGTATAATGTTGGAGAGTAAACCAGATTGCTTATATTCAAGAAACTTGAAAAGTACTTTAAAATACAAAAGAAAAACACCCTTTCCTTAGGACTTGCAAAGACTTTGCATCTTTTCTGGTTTATAACAGACTTGTAAAACTTAAGCTTCTTTAATTTAAAGCTCCTTTTATTTATTTTCACTCAGTTTTTTTAGAGCAATAAATGTTTTCATGGGCTTAAGAAGTAAACAACAAGTCTTAAAACAACTAGTTCTCTGTAAACTGCTCTTCTGAGATTCCCACCTTGAGTTAGCTATGAAAAGAATGAGCAGTCCTTAGAGTACAGAGGGAAACTAACACCCCTGCCCATTGTCAGTTTGTGATGTAGTAAATACCAGTTGAATTAGTCTGAATGCTTTCTGTGGTGAAAAGTGTTAGAATTTACTTCAGACTGTAAAGAGTCAAATACTTAGAAAAGAAACTCCAACAAACTGTAAAATGCTTTATTAGTGTTGTCAAAAATTAGTCACTATAGATGAGCAACAACTCAGATTTTCCCTTGTGGTGTGTTGCTTGCAAGAACAGTGCAGACTCTGTCACACAAGTCTGAATCACAGGCAATCCACACAGTGTAGTATGGAATCACATTGTCCCTATACTGGCCTTTGGGAAAGATGGATGTCTTGGAGGTCCTTAGCCCAAAGAGACTGCAAGCAATGAGTCCAGGTAGATCTCATGACCAAAGTAGACATATCTCTAAAGCCTTTTATTCTAGGTCTGTCTCCCCGCTTACCTATGTTGAGTCCACTGTGATGATCAAGAAATAGAAGGGAGTACTCCCTACAACCTTGGGGATGTTGGGCATGTAAAACTAGATTTTCTAGCAGTGTGCAATAAGAAAAATGGCCAAGGGAAACATCTTGCTCTCACCTCCCTCCCCTTGCCAAAACCCACCACAAAACCCAAGAAATACTGTACACAGGCCAGGGACAAACTCACTGTTTATTTCAAGCTACTGTTAAGAAGCTGTTATTTATTTAAAACTTCAAAGTTACAAAATCATAAGCATAAAAATCAACAAATGATGTACTTTTTACCCCCCCACAATATAAACCACAGTATGACAAATTAGCAGGGGCCTGCAGCAATCAGAAAAACCCAAACCTTTGCTCTTTCTTCACAGAGGTTTTAAGAATAAAACTCATAAATATTGAAACTACCCAGGACAGTAGATGAAGGAGCTCAGTGTCACTCTCAGAACCTGGCTTTCCCTTGACTGCCCTCATAGTAAAGCTTTTCAGGTTGGATCCAAAGACTTGTGCATGTAGAAATATCTTTGGTTTTATTCAGTACCAGCCAATAGTTGACAAAATACTTCTAATATGACAATGATAATTTACACATTCTCCTTCATAGTAGGCATCATGTACCTGTAGTACTAGCCTGACTGCAAGTGAAATGAAAGGAAGAAGGAACCAATGCTCTATTTTTTGCCCTCAGCCTGTTTGTCTTGTGTATTTATATGCATTTTGGGTAGAATTCCTCCTTGGCAACAATGCAGCAGCAGTAATATGGGGAGAACAAGACTGGATATGGCAGAAAACATGGCTGTACAGGCTGTGGGCATTCCATGTACGTATTTTAGAATCTCTGCAGGCAAGACCACAGTCAATACTTAAGTCTGGGTTGTGTGTTGGTATGGGTGCCCAAGAAGAGCTTATCACTTGGCATATCCAAGAGGCCTGCCTTGCAGTGTCTCTGGCTTCAATGTGGCAGCCCACAAAATATCCTCAGGGTCATAGACATCTCCCTTATTTCACAGTCCATATCACAACAAGGTGTTGGAGTCCTCCTGAGAAGGTCCTTGGGTTTGTCTTCTCTGCTCTTTGTGGCCTTCATGATATAAACAGGGCTAAACACTTGAGGCCTGCTTGTCCCAGGCATAACTGCACATGAAACATACGAATGCTCAATCCTTTGCTACCGGGCAGAGCGTGCCCTGCCCAAAGGCTGAGCTTGACTAGTGGCTCTAAATCCTTCATACTCGGCACAGCCACTGTCTCAGCCTACAGGCTAGAAAAGAAAGTGGTGGAGGAGGTAAGGCACTGCAGGACTTGGGTATCAGGTTGGGAAGAGGGATGAAATCTCCCTCTCACTTTAGCAGTCCTGCCGGGCAGAGCCTTTAGATTTTGGTGATAAAAAAGGTAAAATGTCATTTGGTTTGAATAGGCAGTTTTTCTGCATGCCTTTTGGTGTTAGTTTCCCTTGTTTAGTGTGTGGGTATCATACATGAAAACGGGAAAGAGAGAAATACTTTAGAAAAACAAACAAACAACTCCTCCCTCTCAAAAAAAAAAAAAAAAAAAGAAAAAGAAAAAGAAAAAGCAATAAGAGACTGTGGTTGTAAAACCACAAAAATTGGCAATGAGGCTCCAAGGCAAGTGTAAGCCTTGAAATTTCTTTTAGCTCTTAAAAAAAATAGTCCAAACCAGAAAAACCCCAAAGCACAACAACTCTCTTTCCATGGATTCCAGCTTAATGATGCTCCCCCACACTTTTTTTTTTAGGAAGATTTAAAAGATTTTTTTTAAGCTGTGGCTTAAGTATTTTTTGCTGCTTTATTTTCCATGAAGAATTTTGAATTATTTTTTCCTGTTTGATTTTTGCTTAGAAATTTAAGAAATGCCAAGTCTGCTCTGTTATGGTTTTCCCGGTGATTTCCTGGATATCTCAGAGGATAGGTATCAATTTCTTTCTCAACAGAGCAGCAGGAGTGAAAATGTTGATTCTTTAACAAAGAAAATCTTAATCAAAGCCGGTGTTAGATGCTGAAAATAAAAATTAATTTAAAGCAAAAAAAGAAACAAAGGCTTTAGAATAGTCTTACTTTGCAGTTTATTTTCCCCAGTTGTTTAGTTTTCCCTCTCTTCACTTTCGTAATATCATGTGGTCAATCATGACAGTCTTTGACAGCAGACTTTCTAATACAAAGGGAGAAAAGTAAGGGGAAAGAAAAACATACAATGAGGGCTGATATTTAGAGAGGAGCTGTTCCTTGTGCTTCCAGCTCTGCATGTAACATGCCCTATGACCCTTTTGTGCTTCAGTTCCTCATTAGGTAAAGTGTGGATGAGAACACTTACACTGTTTTTTGTCAAAGTGCACTGAGGTACAAGGATGTAAAATTCTTCACAAATTATTCTTGTGTGTTGGAGAAATGGTATTTGATTCTGTTTGTATTTGAGGGTAACACAGCCCTATTAGCCTTTGTTGGCACCTGAAGTACACAGAGTAAACAAAGTATATTAATGGGGAAAAGCAAATCTGATAATTTAAAATGGTGTCCCATTTAACCTGGTAGCCTTATTTGATTTTAGTGTTACAAATAAAAATATTCTAGATACCAGTATCTTGTCCCTGTAAAGCATCTCCTTTTTGCAGGTTACCAAAGGGGTGGAAAATAAAAAAAGGCATTTTCAGTTGCACCTCTGAGGAAGAGGATATCATTGATCAGTTTTGGAAATCTTGGCCGATAATCAGTTGTGGATGAGAGTGGTCATGGTAGGAGGGGAAATGCAGGGCAAAGTGCATTTTTGACTATTGATGATGCTATTTTTTCAGCATGAGCCGATGAGAATCTGTAAATGCTGAATGAGGCAGTAGTCACCTCTGGAGGCCAAACCACAGAAAGATCCCTCATAAAATGTGGTGATTCAACCGTATGGACACTCTCTAATGGCATAGGTCTTTAGTACATGTGTCTCAAAGAGCCTAATTTCAAACTAATTCCAGCATAATTACCATGAATTAATGCCTCAGGATTCCAAAACTCATTGTATTATGTCTGAGACCAAAGGTTAATTATAAGCACTGCAGACATTAAGGTAAATAGTGCTATATGGTTTCATGACCTTTATTAACATTAAAAAAAATAAAATCCATTGTAATTAAAATGACCTGTATATTACAAAAAAAGGGCTGAGGTTCCTAAAGTAAGATTTGGGTAAGAACTGTCCAAGTCAAAAGAGATCTTGAACTCTTTCCTTCCCTCTGCCCCCAGCTGAAAATGGATGGTTCCTACATTTCATGGGCATTGATTTATGAACACAGATAAATTAAACTGAGATGTTGAAATGATAGACACTGCCAGCTCACCCCTGTGCTCTACTTTTTTCATGGAAGTTGCTGTCCATCTGGCAGGAACGGCTAGACGCCATAGGCAGCTTCTGCTGAGAAGCCAAAGGTCATTGGTGAAGCAAGTGGTAGTTTGAAGCAGTAGTTGACTATTCACTTTATCAGAAGAGCATGCATCTGAGGAAAAAGGACTCCTTGGACACTCTACACAAAGAGACCTGTGTATCTTCTCTCTGCTCCCAGGACGTCTTGTGCATTTTGTATGAAATTGCTGCTTCATTCAGTACAGAAAAAGTCGGGGAAAAAGGGATGCCTCCTTACTTCCAAGTAAGCTACCTACTGATCTTGCTGTGCTTCAGTTTTTGATGTCTGTTTTGGGTCCAGAGCTTCCTGACTGTGCTCGAGGCATTGAGCATACTTGTAAGTAGGAAACTTTCTTTGGAGATGTGACTTTGGCTCCCTTGAGCTAAGGGAAAAAATGAGATCCTTTACTGCCTGGGCAACCACTGGGAGATTGTATGAAGACATGAAACCATCTGCTTTCCCAACCTGTTTTTAATAGAAAAGTGTGAACCATGCTTTTTTTTTTTTTTCAGAGACACATCTGTAACATGAGTATAGGCTTCCGGGCTGCAGATACCCTGTAAACCAAACTGCCTCCCTGAATGAGCATGATTTAAGGCCTAGACTTCTTAATATTTCTCCGTGGCCAGTTCTAGGTGGTTGCCTCCTGAATATGTTGCCATCAAGTGCTTGCATGGTGTGTTCGCTGCTTTGGATTAAATTCTGAGGCACTAACTTATCCTGTGAATTGAACAGAGAGCCTGGCACTCCATTCCCTTTCTGAATTTTCCTGTGGGATCTGAGGTACTGAAAGCTAGGTGTTGTACTGCGTAGCACTGAAGTAACTAAATCTCTTGCTGGATCTTGTCCAATTTAGCTACAATGCAAATTAACAAACTTTACTTGTGAAGCATGGCTGATAATTTTTATGCACATTTTAAAAAATAAAAAGGTCTTAGTAATTGATATGTTAGCAAGAAGCTCATTCTATATAGGATTCTGGGATTACACTGCAGAAGAAGCAAGAGAACCCCATTAAACTGTCAAAATGTTCATATCATGAAATATCACCACACAAAAATATAAAAGCAAAACTCAAAGGAGAATCAACAACACACAACTGTTACTGGCATTCTTCCTGGGATATATTTTTTTCTTGCCTTCCTCATAAAAACAATTAAGAAAGGACAAGTAGCTTACCAGATTTGCTGGTATGCTCTGCGAAGTCTTTATGGTTAGCATGTGAGTCTCAAGAGCATGCAAGTGAATCCTTTTCATATGCACATGCATGCTATATGAATTGCTGTCTGGAGGTCTGTTTTCTCTTGCCTTGCACCTCATATTTCCCTTCCTACCACTAGAATAAGCATGTAAATATCAGAATATTAGCAATTTATGTACCAATGTAAATGACTGCACAGAAGGAACTGGGTAATTTTGCAGTTGTGATACCCCTAGTGGAAATAATTATCTCCAAACACTATAAATCACAGTTTACTATAAATTACAGTTTAAAGAAGTGCATGTTAAAGTAGACGTGACTGTTTAGTGGCAGGTCTGCTTTCTCTCAGGAGTCAGTGTCTGAATGATAGGTTATCCTGCTACCACTTTTTTGCATTGGTCCTGTATTACTTGTTCCCAGCTTGCCTCCTGCTGAAATAATTGTGGTGCTAATAACAATGTGTGGGGAAATGACCAGATGTGCTAGCTTTCTTAGACAATTATACCAGTTTTTCCAATTTTCCAGACATTTTTTCATTTCTTTATTAACTCACCGGTGCCAGGATTTGGATTTTTCCAGTACATAAATTCTAATTAGTAAGCCAGAGGATTGAGTGCTCCTTTTTACTCCTGATGTGTCATTTCCCCTCTGTTCTTCCTTAATTGGCATTTTGAAAAGCCAGCCCTTGTGTTTTTAAGGGTAAAAAAAGAAATACAGGAGTATTCTGGGACAGAAATGGAAATCTGGTAAAGGGACGAATAATGAGAAGAAGGTGTACTTGGGATCAGGGCCATCTGTTTGCTGTAGGATTGCAGGACATGGAGGCCTGCAGAGTGGCTGAGCTACCTCTTTGTGGCACCAGGTGTGACTGAATAACATCTTGCCATGCCCATGTTGCCATCTCTTGCCATGGGCACAGAGTGAGTTTATTAAATGATGCCAGCCCTGAGGAGCATCTACCGATTGATTCTTTGAGCAAAGGCAGTGTTCAGTGCACTGTTGATATGAGTTGCTCTTACAGGCTTTCCTTACAGCCTCTGTTTCTGATAATCAAGGGCCAGAAACAGAAGGGAGGAGGAGGAGGAGGCAGAGGCTTGTCAGGAGTGAGGGTATCTTCAGATTTTGAGTTTAAGGACTCTTTCAGCCTTAGTATGTACTTAGGGATGCCCTTGGGTTTGCAGAGGGTTGGCAGGGCAGGAGAAGTGGTTGGGAGTCCCGGGGAGGATGAAACACTGTATCGTGTCTGAGAGATGTGACTGAGTGGGTTAACTGTGGCAGGGGAAGGGAACTGGACAAAAAGGTGTTTCTCTGGAGAGATAGAATTAGAGGGGACTGAAGAGGTGCCACCTGGGTGGCAGAAGGAAGGTAATCAATTTATGAGTGAGGTCAAAAAAGTTGTGTGCTCCTGTTGGCATTGGTAAGTTGAGGTTTGAGGCCAAAAAGGTCCATCAAAACATGAGATGACAAAGTGGGGGTTCTTGCCCCTTTGTACTGGACAGTTTGCATCCTGGGAGGGACAAGGGGAGAGTGTGAGTAGAAAGTGGTGCCCTTTTTCAGCTTCTACCAGGGTGCTATAGAGGATAGAGGTAAGGGAAGCAAGACTGATACTTGCAGACCCACAGCTTATTGTGGATGCCAGCTGGTAAGAAGGGAAATAAATAGCAAGAGTTTCTGTCAGCTAGGAAAGGGTAACACCATTCAGATATTACCCCATTTCCATAAAGCCCTGTCCAAAACTTGAATCTTTTGAGGTTCAGAAAAGGATGATTAATTTCTGTTTCTTTTTTTTTGTGCTAATGCATTAATTGTTTCCAGGCAGACTGGGAACAGCAGAGCCAAGATATTGCAAGGAAGGCTGCAGTCCAGGTAATTTGAGGGCTGTCAGGAGGCTGAGAAGCACCAGAGTTCATGATAAAAACTGGAGTCTTTCATTCTCCAAAGTGTTTCATAGGTCCAGGAGGTCTGAACAGAGCCATGTTTTGGGGTGCTCAAAGAGAAAGAAAGACAAGAAGGGAAGTGTCAGTGTACTCAGGAGTTATTCCAGCACTGCTGGGCTGCCTTTAAAGGGAACCTCAGGAATTTGTCTCCTGACCCTGAGGACCATTATTCTGGCTCCTAAGATCATCCTCCCAAGGCAAGATCAGTCCTTAGCACTGCATACTAGCATTCCTTGTCCCGAGACACAAGCATTACCTTTTCTTATGACCCAGTTGCATGCTAACATCCTTGGCTGCATGCATGCGGGTGGCCCTCTTCATTAACCAAAGCTTGAGCCTGTTACCTCTTTACTACAAACTTGCTTGTTGCTGGTTTAAAATCTGTCATTGCAGACTTCATGCTTACGAAGTACTCTCCTGTTTTAGCTGCTTGATTTGGTGTGTTCTCCCAGTATGAATACTGGAAGAAAAACAGCATAACAACAGTCTTCAGGGGGTTGCATCGCCAAATCCTGCCCTGCCAGTCAGCAACAGCACAGTATCACCAAACCACAAGAGCTTTTATATGAGGCTTTTATTTAAAGGAAATAAAAAAATGCTGGCTTTAGTCGTATTGATTTCTCCTTTTTTTATTAGCTTTTAGGGAATGAGCAACAGCTCACTGAGTTGTGTTTGTAACAAATACAGGTTATGAAATAAGTGTATTTCATTATTTGCTCATTTTGCAATGAAAGGCTCTCCAAAGCTGCCTCCTAAATGGTTTAACTCAACATTAGAATTGATGCTGCCAAATACTGACTGATTCAATAGACGATGAGTTTCAAATTCCTCTTTTACATGAGGAATGTGATATAGAACAATGACCTCAATTTTCAGCTGTGTCCTCAGATTCACCTCTTTTTTGGCTGTCTCTTTTTCTTTTTCAGTATCTTATCGTAATTTTTCAAGTCCTGAGGGTCTTATAAGGGCACTACTGTTTAATAATTAGACACTATAGTACTGGTGGGTCTTCTGGTGACATCTTTTACAACTAATGAGTAGTTAATAGAATGTAATTAGAAACTCTGATCCTTAGACCCTGACCTGTCTAGACCTTGTATACAACTAAGTGACCAGACAGCCGTTAACACTCATTAGGAGTTATCTGCACCCCACTTCACAAAGCTATGCGAGGAAACTGTTTAGATTTAGCCTCAAGCCACCTGCTTCGTAATCTGTTGCTGTGCACTTGGTTGATCCCGCTGTCCTTATAGTAACTGGAAAGCCACCAATGATTTCATTTTAAAGCAAATATTCTAATTCAGGAAGCATGGAAGGGAAAGCTCGTTGCTATATTTGTCAGCGTGTGACCTTCAGAAAGCCTGTAATTAGGAAAGATTAGTTTAATGCTATGGAGAAACTGGTCACATCATTGTAAAACTGAAGAAAAACATTTAAAGAAAGTTAGGAAAATCAGCTAAAATGTATTTTGATACAGTATATTCAGCTTGGATATATCTGATAATGCTCTTTTTACAGATAATATGTTTGTCTTGGTCTTATTTCTGAAAGTCCCTCATATCTTTAAAGCAAATTAACACTTTTTACTATTAAAAAAAATCTATATATGCATTTCTGAAGAATGGCCTATTGGGCATACCACTAAGAAACACAGGGAGCAGTTTTCTTTCTTCTTAATTAATTTTTGAATGTATATGTGCCTGTATTGTCAAATATTGTTAAATATCCTTTTACCTAGTCCACATACTTATTGCCTCTTTCTTACTTTTTCCCACTTTAGTTTCATCCTAATGAATTAACTAGTTGTTCTCTGAGTTTTTAACTCAGACTTAGGAATCCATTATGATCCCACACGTCTGGGGGTTTCTTAAAGATAAATGTGGCAAATCATGCAACAAAGGAAAGGAAAAATTAAATTATTAAGATTTTTTTGATAAATTTGCAGTGGCTTAGGAAAAGGATCCAAATACATTCTTAATATATTTGATCTTAATCCTTTCTGGAGACTATTATATGGCATATATAAAAGACAAATTTTGTTTAAGAAAGTGTCCAAACGATCTTGTTAATGATAATACAACATTTCAATTATTTGTCTTTTGAAAAGTGGTCTGTTTTGAGACGTTAGTTGCAAATAGAGGAAATGAGGTGTTGATGTAGTAAGGAATAATTTACTATGTCTGGAGAGTTCTAAAGCGAAACATCTGGATCAATTTGTTTACAGAGTCTCTGTAGATAAAAAGCACTATCTCTCCAAGGAATCAGTTTGTGCCCTTTCTGAAGAATCATTAAGAAAAAAGGAAAGTTGGCTATCATCATACACAGAAAGCTCCTGGGAATTTATTTATTAAGGAATCCAAAGAAGGTTTAAAATCCTGTTTCATGGGAGATCAGCTAGTTGCTGAAAATGTGGCGTGGTATTGTGATCTTAATTTAGCCTAGCCTGCCCTGTTTATCTGCTTCCCCACACTCCTCATCTTAAAAAATAATACATTTTAGCAGCTGAGAGTAAACACAGCATGTTAGAGATATGCCAGAGCTGGATGTGGAATGGAGATAAAACCTTTGGTTTCACGTGGACATGAACATTCTGTGATAATTTAAGCATTCTGTAATATAAGAAATAAATGTTTCTTTTCATTTTGAAGGTCCAGCTCTTGGTACTGTTGAATTCTGTGGGAGATGGCCCCCAACAATGTATAGGTTGAACCTGTGCTTGAAATGTTCTTTAGCAAAAGAGCAAAATGAGCTTTTTTGTATTTAGGTGCTGTAATCTGGAAGAGCATAGAACTCTATTTTCTGATATTGCATCTGCTCTTGAAAGGTATTTTGGGTTCCTCCTTTGACAAGTGTAGCCACAGCCATTAATATCATCGGAGTGAAGTTTGCCATGACTTTATTACTAGGTTAAGATACAATGGTAATTTTATTTAGAATGCTGATAGAGTCTTCTGATGGGAATGTAGGTGTTCTGAGTGTAAAGGAGTCTTTGAAAGTCTTCTGTTATAGTTAGTACAAGCAACAGTTTAGTTATGTTAGACGTTAGTTATGGTCATAGTTCCTGAGGTCTGTACCTGAATGTTGTATATTTTCAAGAGTTGCTTCATGTGCTTCCCTGATTTGTGGTATGTTTTTCAGATGTTTTCTGCCTTTACAGGATTTTATCTTGAAAAGTGAGTCTGAGCCATGACAGATGAAGAATTACTGGTATTTTCCTCTAATAGGACACTTCTTACAGATCTTGTATGTGACCTTCATTTTTTCTGTTCCAAGTTTACCTTTTAGGCATCCTTTTAGTTAGCATACTGATGCAGAATACTAACATTGAAACTGAATTTTGTGGTTAGAGATTTGACATGCTCAGATACCTCTGTTGTTTTCTTGAAAAGGTCAGAAACGTGGGCTGATATTGCCTGTATAGCTATTCTTTTTCAACTCCAAGGGACATGTCTCTCCCAGTAGTAAATTTTTTCTGCTCTTGAAAGAAGTGAAATCATCGTCCCTCCTATGGAACATTATCCTTGGACCTCCAAGTGAATTAAACAACAACGTACAAGAAGAATGGCTCTGGGACAGAACTTGGGTCTAATTCCATCCTAAATTCGGTTATGAATCTGAAGGTTGTGGTTCAGGCAAACTTCAGAGCCATATAAATTCTATTGCAACTCAGCATTGGCTTCCACAAAGCCCAGCTGAGAGTCCTGTTGTTGTTGACAGTATACTGAGCTTATAAAGAATCTGGGCTCAGCACAAACAAACGGGATCATTATATAAATCAAAAGAAGATGAAAGTAGAACCCACATCTTTCAGCTCGAATACTAAACGTCTGCCAGGAGGAATAAAAGATACTTCCTGTAAGGGTGATGAGTTGCAATTTCCTTTTCAGTTCTCTTATTTTACATAGTGAAGAGAAGAGGGGAATGGCCTGATGAAACCGTATGGGTATGGATTCCTTCTCATTCCAGCATGTAGGTTTATTGAAAATTAGCATGCAGTTCTTGCTATTTTTAGTTCATTTTATGACCATTACACCAGCCCTATGAAATGATACTGGTTATCTCCATCCTGGAGTTGTGAAAGGAAGAAAGAGAATATTTGTCTTCCCAAGAAAACACAACAAAGTCATTATGCTTGCCTGGATTAGATGTCCTGCTGTTTCTAGATCATACAGTATTTATTTAATCCTGTGTTCTCTTGCAGAGGGAGTGTGTTTTCATGCAGATGCTGAGTAATCGCCCAGTTGTGTGGAGGACATTGCAAAGATTTGGAGTTTTGCACAGTGTTTCTGTTTCTTGGTGTGGACAAGTGAGGTGTGTGCATAATAACTGGTTAGTGAGGTGTATTTATACATTTGTTGATAACAATTAAGCAATAGATTCTATGATCTGCAGCAGTCATTAAATATATATTTTATTATAAAGTGGTTTAATCACACAACCCAATGTTTTAGGTTAGCTTTGCAGATGTGTTTTCTTTCATAGTTCATTTAAAACCAGAAAAGCAATTTAATACTTTATTTTGTTGATTAGTGAAATACACATGTTGTTCTGGTAATTGCTGAAGAAATTAATGGAGTTTTTGGAAAAGGTTCTATGATAAGTAAGAATCTAGACTGAGATCCAAAAAAGCACTTAGATGCCTAAAGAAAAACTTAGGCAGAATCTAGGTACCTAAATCCAAAAGAGTGATTCAAATGGCCGGTGTGGAGCCACAGAGACTCTGCACGGCTGAGGCTGCTTAGGTTGCTGAAAGCCCAATGTTCTGCTAATGCATGTGCTCCGCAATGTTGTTGTCTTTGTGGAGCTGAGCACTGAGCAGTCTTTTCCCTTTCTAAGATAATGTGGTAGTCATAAACTAATTGTCCCACTACCTATCTCTCTTTTAGGAATTTAAATCTGGTTGCTACACTAGTCACCTATGTACTGGTAGTATGGAATTCACAAAACACGATCTTCATTTTCATTCAAAATGGAGGCCTCTTGTTTGTTGATGTAATATAATAGGATTTGCAACTTCATTTATTATTGATTACAGATACATACTGTATCTTTGTAACAATAATAACAACCACCACATTGTCTATCCATACCACAGTTGAATAATTTAACCAATTAAAAGGAGTTTTAAGAGATTTTTAGCATGCTGCCTGTCCCTGAGTTTGTCTTGATCCTGTTGATTATATTCAGGTCCTTTTATTAGAAGTGGTTGAATTACTCTTTATTGATGCTAACTTAAATAAATCAGACTGGAACTGGTCTACTCATTGGAGGATCCCACCAGATTTGCTGATTTCAACATTGGCAAAAAGCTTAAAAATCAGTTACCTCTTACTCCCATTTCCATCGTCTGTTATTCTGATTTAACTTCCAAGTCTCTGCAAAGAGGCGTCTTTTTTTTATGGCTTCTTTCTGCTGTAGACATGAGATGGTTGAAGAGAAACGTATAGTTCTCTACTATATTGGGTCTTGCTAGAGTAAACTGGGAGATACAGACTGCCATCAGACTTTAACTAATTTTTAGGACCAGAACTTTACTAATGTGTCTCGTGTGATGAAGTGCCTGCTAGACCTGCTTATTGTATTTTCACTTTTGTGAATGCTGGTATTTTACAGAAACTGAGCCTATTTTCAGTTGTTTAGGAGAGAAGCCGGCACAACTATGCCTGGGAAATAAATCTTTCATAAAAATATCTGATTTGGTGCCTGCCTTTCTCTCACAGATGGTAGACAGGAAAGTGGACAGATACCACAAACCTTTAAAGGTAACACCATGGAGTTTCAAGCCTATGTACATTTCTTATGTATGTTGGAAATAATTTTTTTTTGCAAGCATTATTTATGCAATTGATGACCTTACTGGGGTTTTAGTTTGTACAAAACCAAAAAAAAAAGGCAGTCAGGAAGGAGGCAGGATAGTACTGAGACGGTGCTGGTAGAGAGAAGATTTAATGAGTAGTATTAGGAAGATAACAGCAGTACTTGTATGTAGTAAAATAATGGAACCTTTCTTCAACATATTCTGAGAGTATAATATCATCAGGCAGGCTGCTGCTGTTCCTAATATATAGTATCCACCAGACACAGAGATCTAAAAATGGCTATGACAGTGAACAGCATCAGCCTAATCCACCACAGCCCCTGAAAGATCCACTGCAGCCCAGCCACATACTTGATAATCAGATTGGTTACAACTGTCTGTAGCCATGAAGAAGTGAGAAGAGCTGCTGTACGGCAAAGAAATGTATTGTGGCTGGTCCATCAGCTCAGAGGGCAGAGTGTGGAAGTGAATGCCCAGAGCTCCTCTCTTCACACTGCAGGCTGCTGCTTGCTAGAAAGAGAAAGTTGCAATACTGTTTGAATTTCTATAGTATTCAGCTGCACAGAAGGGTTTTCCATTGACAGGGTGAATAAATAACGTAGAGGATTTAACTGACCATTGCTATGATGTACTGCGGCCTCTGCGAGGCCCTTGACCAAGTTCCACATGGCATTCTGATTTAAAAATGATTAGCACTATGCAAAATCAGTGTAGTTCATACAGTATGAATTAAAAACTGGTTAGCTGATAGGTCATAAAAAGTAATTATGGAATTCTTCCCTGAGGAGAGTGCTTCTAGTGCAGCCTGGCTTTCAATTTCTTTATCAAGTCTTTGGAATAAAATATGACATTACAGCTAGTAGAATTTGCAGATGGAATAAAAAAGAGCAGAGAAAGAAATATTATTTATAATTGCAATTGTCTTAGATTTTCCTTCAGATTCTGCCTTAAAAATTCTGGCTGAACCATTGTGCAGGTCTGTGGAGTGTGGATCTGGTCACATTTAGCTGCCATTAGTATGAGTTTACCTACCTATATCCACAACCCAAAGCCTTGATAAATGCACCTTTCTGAACAATATAGATCATTATAGGTAAACTAAGGGTCATATATCTAAATACAACAAATGTTGGTATGCTTAGAAGATAAAACTCTGTATTAAATATTCTTGAATAATATTCAGAATAAAAAGTATATAGCTAATTGAACATGAACATTCCCTGTAGTGGTGTTACTGAAAGGGCTAAAACCAATGCTTGGATAAAATTAAAGGGGTCTATAAAATAGAATAAGAAGGATATATTACCTTTGGATGTGGCATCAGGGATACCGCTGACGAAACACTGTGACCAATCCTATAATCATTATTTTCATAGTGAAGTTGGATGGGGTAGAACTAACATGCACAAAGCAATATTAGAATTTATAAAACATAGGTTTCTGATAAATAATCTTTGTGAATTTAGCTGTGTCTGTTAAAGGTTTTATTTCCTCTGTACGCTAGACAAACAGCCTTGAGTACTAATGTCAATGGTAATTAATAGTGAAGGAGCAATTTACCTAGATTTGTGGTGCATTTTCCACTTTTAAATCAAGAGTGAATTGCTTTCTAAAACAGATCTGCAGCATAGATGATAGCAGTGTCCAGGTATAGGAGTAACAGAGGTATTGTGAAATGAACTGCTATAGCTAATAAAGTGTAGAAGATCTGATACAACTAGCTCATCATAATTTTGCTCGTACAGATCTGTGATGCTAGATAACATGTGTAATCCAAAGAGGACAAGAATTTGGTACTGGTACAACTGAGTACAGTTACTACTTTATTTTAAATCATAGAATCATAGAATGTCCTGAGTTGGAAGGGACCTGTAAGGATCATTGAGTCCAACTGTCCCTGCATAGGACAACCCCAAAATTCACACCATGCGTCTGAGGGCTTTGCCCAAATGCTTCCTGAATATTGTCAGTCTTGGCACCATGACTACCTCCCTGGGGAGCCTGTTCCACTACCATCTGGGTGAAGAACCTTTTCCTAATATCCAACCTAAACCTCCCCAGGCACATCTTCCTGCCATTCCTTTGCGTCCTATCATTGGTCACCAGAGAGAAGAGATCAGCGCCTGCCCCTCTCTAGTCATAACCAGAGTTGAGGTCTTGCTGACAGTTTTCCTCCTGTTACCATAGATTTTAAACTTGACTGCTTCATGGTCGCTGTGGCGACCAATTGCCACGTCACCCACGAGACCCTCTCTGTTAATAAGCAGCAAATCAAGGAAGGCATCTTTCCTGGTCAGTTCTCTTAGTACCCGTACCAAGAAGTTATCATCCAGGTGGTTTAGGAATCTTCTGGAGCTGTTTGTACCAGGTATGTGGTATTCCCAGTTGACATCTGGCAAGTTGAAGCCCCCCATAAGGACAAGAGCGGATGACTTAGAGGCATCCCTCAGTTTCTTAAAGAATAACTCATCGGTGTCATCCTCCTGGCTGGGTGGTCTATAGTAGACTCCCATGACAACATCCACTTTATTCGTCTGTCCCTTAATCCTTACCCAGAGGCTCTTAACTGTGCCATTGCCAACCACAAGCTCCGTGCATTCCAGCTCCTCTGCTACATACATGCCACCCTCCCGCCTTGCCTGCCCTGCCTATCTCTCCTGAAGAGCCTGTAACCATCCATCATGGCACACCAGTCACCTGACTCATCCCACCAGGTTTCACTTATGCCAATGATGTCATATCTCTGGACTGGGCCAAGGCTTATAGCTCCTCTTGCTTGTTCCTAATGCTGTGCACATATTTGTAGAAACACTTCAAGTGCAGTTCATTGTGCCCATTGCCACATGGAGCAGTCTGAAGAATCTCACTAGCATGCAGTTCCTCAAACTTTGGCGTGCATCACATAGGCTTGTACTTTTGTTGTTGCAAGCTCTATTTCCACCTTAAGAAAAAAGGGAGAATTCTGAGGCAATAAACCAGTGAATTCTTAATGTTATTACCTTTCCACCAGCAAGACTCACTTCATGATGTACAAATAAACTAAAACTCGCTAATCGGATTACTTATAATATTCAGAGAAGTGCCGTTCTTATGCTCTACTGATGGAAAGATCCTTAAATATGGTGCATGGAATTAGGAAAGAGTAGCAAAAGTGTTTCAGAAACTACACTGAGATTTAAGTCTTTTTTTGACTTCTGAATGCTGTTATTTTAAATTTTACCTGTCCACTTGGGAAACAAAAGTGCCTTCCTAAGGCTTCATTCATACATGCAGTTTTATTCTACCCTGTAGTAGTTTCCAAAAAATTCTAAGTGTTCTGGAACATTTATGTTTGCATCTTTAGTGCCCCAGACAAGGAACTACATATTTTTGTTTATTGTATCTGGATTTGTAGTAAAAAAAAAAAATCAAAATGAATCTATATGATGGCTAGTAGCAAAAATGTAATGAGAAAATTTGATGACAAATTGTTATTGTTCTTTAGCTGATGAGCTATTTCCTTGTTCTGCTGTGAAGTGGATGGTTTGGAGCATACCTGAACAAGCTGGAAAACCCTACAAGATTTCTGACTGGAAATGGCATAATATTAATTGAAGGCTGATTAATGTAAAATAAGTTTTGAGACCCATAGGATGGGCAAGTGGCAGGACTAGAGGATTTATAAGGAAGCTGACAGAAATCAGACCTATCTGATTTCATTTGTTCTAAGTATATTTAACAGACTATCAGTCACTATCATCACTTTTAGTACGTGACATGATACAAGTGGTTTATTGCCTTTTCTGAACAGCTTTATACATTTCAGAAGAGCAAGGGATTACATTTTCCTCACCCAAATGTCTGAAGACCAGATTAAATCTTCTATTTCTTCCAGAGAGGCCAAGATTTTCCAGGGTTTTCACTGCTTGCACTGATTTATAGCATGGGCTGAAGTCCACTTGCTGGACAGGAGCAATCCCTACTCAGTATGTTAGGTATTACACAACTTGTCTCACTGATGTGTTGGTTGCATCTCATTGACATGTGACAAAGTGGTTAATTCTTTTAGTTTAGTGTCTTCTAGGAATTGTGTTAACCCATGTGCATGAAGTTCAGCTATAAACTGTAAAGACAGCACTGCTGGATTAAAAAGTTAGTGTGACCCCCTGCTCAGGGTAACCTCCATCATGGTTTTGCTCCTTCACTAGCAGACCTTGGGGAGCAGAGTCCAGTGGACACGAGCAACTGATGTTGGTGACAGCCCAGACAGGTATAGGAGAGGACTTCAGGGTGCAGCCTAACAGCATTTGAACAATCAGTCCCAGGGATTTTCTCGCAGGAAATTACTCCAGAGTGTCTCCTCCTGATAGATTGCCCTGGATTAATTTCCTGCACAGATTCTCAGGTAAGACTCTGCAAGACAAATGATACCAGAAGTTGCTACATCATCAGGGGTTAATCAGGAAGATTTACATTTGAATTCATACTCTAACTTAATCCAAATTAGCTTCTCTATACAGGTGAGACTTCATGTCTCTCAAGACCCTTGAATTTATTTTCCTAGTTTGTCTTCCCTTAACAAAAAAAAAAAAAAAAAAAGAAAAAAGAGAATAGTTATAAGTAGCTTAACAGTCTTTTTTCCCTTGCCCGCAGCCAAGGCTACTGGAAATAATCGCTAGAGAGGGCAATTTCTGTTTTTAATACAGATTACATGGTACCCAAGGTTTTGATTAAATTACACTGAATATTAAATTATTTGGCACTAGAAGTTAGTGGCAGCATTGTAATGAACTATTATTAGATCATTTACAGTCAGGCAGCAACCATATGGCATTAACGTGCATATGCTGGTCCTGCACTGACATGGAAGTTGGTCTGACCCATGTGACCTATTAGCCGGGGAAATTCTATACTGAAGCCAATTGCCACACTTTGCAGAAGCCAAAGGCAAACCTGCTGTAATCCTATAATCCCATTTCATAATATAGACTTCCATGTAGTTTGGAGCACAAAACCAGAATGTATCTCGCTCAGTTAAAATATTTAGCTTGGTCTTCGTTCTGGTGGCTTCACTGCATTCCAGCTGCAGGAGACAGGAATTTGAAGATGGCTTACTTGAGCCAAATTCTGCAGACTTTAATTGAGCAAAGTATTCGGAGAGCAATATGGTTCGATATCTTCTCTCCTTGCCAGTGAATTTGAAGTGTGGTGATAGGCAGAGGTCTTCCTCTACGTCATTTTAACCTGGGGAATATAACAAAGCTCTTGCTGTGTAATTGTATTTTCATATTATGATATGAGACCTTCCCAGATCTCCAAAACATGTATTATTCCATGGGAATTAGATTAGGGATCCTCTATATGCAAGAGAAGGTTTAAGATTTGGCTCACTGGTCTTGATCTGGAACTCTACGGGGAGTCTGTGGATTTCAAGGAAACACTTGAGAACAGCAGCACAAACTCATAGATTTCTCCCACCTGCCCTCACTCCTTGACAAATACTTAAATCTGTCATACTCAGTAAGTTTTACTCCTCATCTGTAAATGCTTCTAGGCAGCAAGACATGGATGGCTTTTACCAAGTCCTGAAGATTGGGGCTGAGTTTTTGGGATCATTTGATGTTCCTTTTAAAAAAACTATACAGAGAAAAGAAAACATTCATTAAAACATCTGCATTAACCACTGTTGATAGTTCAGGAAAGAACTGAGACTAACAGAGGCTAAAATGTTGCATTAAAAATTCTTTATTTACGAAAGTTAGCAGAGGAAACATTGAGATGACACTTCTTACAAGCCCCTGTTTTGAGAATACAATTCCTAGGAATTTCAACGAACTTAAAAACTGGTTTACAGTAATTTTGGACATGTTTAAATCACACTCCCCACATCCCCCCAACTCCCACCCCCATTCTATTTTCTTCTGACAGCTTTAGCAGCAAGGAGACTATATTTGGAGTCATTGTTTTATTGATATAAAAGTAATATCCTCTAACATTACTCTAGCTTGTCCCTTACCACCGAGGATCTCAAAGCATTTTACAAACCATATTGTATTTATAGCAAGTGCTGTGCTTCCTACTGACAAATATCCCCTTCTGAGGCAAATGCAGCAACACATGGCAATGAATTTTAGGGCTCTGTTCTGAGGCCCAATGGGAATTTGTTTTGGTAGGAAGGGCAGAATTTCTTATGCAACTGACACAAACTTGAGGATACAGGAAAGGCAGGGGTCTTGTATCCAGTCTCTTTCTGTCACATGCAATGTAGAATCTCATCAATAATATGCCATTTGATCTGTAGGTGAAGTTAGCTATGCAGAGTATTCAATGCAAAGTATCAGGTGTTGTGTTTTTGCTCATGTAAGCCTTCTTAAGGACTAAAATGTGAAGTCTTCCTTTACTTTGGCTGTAGGCACAGGGTAGAACAGGGCTAAAGATCACAGTTCGACCAGTTTCTGCTTATCAGCAGAACCATAGGAACAGCACATGCACACTGTCTATCTCACTTGCTGGCTAAAATATTTTAGATTAAATCACCTACATCAGAACATGTAAACCAGTACAGAATAAGCTATTAAAAGTGTACAGCACATCAAAGTGATAAGGAGAGAGCATTTTTAGGGTCCAGGTAGCATCATGTTGACGCAACATTACATTGGACTTACTAGTCTGCCTGAAAGCTTTGGATGTTGAACCAATAATGTATAATGAGATGAAATGTGGTGTGACAAGATTTACAGAAAACTTGAGTTCCTCTGCATGATGGGCAGGGAGGCTCTGTGCTGGAATATAGCCTTGCTGTTGTAGAACAGAGAGCTTCATGACTAATTGCAAGGCCTTGGATTCTGTGAATGGGAGGGCTGAAAATTCCCAGGAAGCAATTTGTTTGTATTCAGAAAGA
This sequence comes from Phalacrocorax carbo, assembly GCF_963921805.1. Classification (NCBI taxonomy): domain Eukaryota; kingdom Metazoa; phylum Chordata; class Aves; order Suliformes; family Phalacrocoracidae; genus Phalacrocorax; species Phalacrocorax carbo. The sequence goes on along the minus strand of NC_087521.1, from coordinate 25,877,118 downwards.
GTACACACGCTAACCATGGTTTCTGGTTAAATTTGTATTGATTATGTAACAGCAGGTTGTACCATCTGTTCGGCAGTGGTATATCATCCTGCCTGCTTCTATAATATATTTCTCTTGCTAAACTTACCCTTGAGTTTCAGTTTAGATTTGGGGCAATGGGTGTTCCAAGAGAAAAATGAGCCACAATCTTCTCCTGGTCTTGCTTATATTTTCCTTAAGTGTCTTCTTTCTATGTGATGGGTGGACAGCAGCATTTTTAACAGATGTTTTTCACAGGCTATTGCATAATTATTTTTCAAGTGGCTTCTAAAGGCAGATGTTTCCATGTCTTTGTTCTTTCCCCTCCTGACACTTTAACACAAACAGCAGATTCCACTGCTGCTGTCCTTTAGATGTAGTGAAGAAAATACCATAGCAGTGATGTTGGGTTTTTTTCAGCATATTCACAATAATAAATACGTACAGGCACAATTCTCCCCTCTTTCTCCCTTGTCCCTATCATTGTTTACAGATATTATCTCAGATTTTCTTTTTTAGAAATGCTTTCTCCATTGCCTTTGCCCACAGTTTAGTATTTGATCTTTACTTTTTTCCAAGACTTTGTTTCTAATAGCATCCGGAGTAACTGTGAATCTTTTACTCCCTTGGGACTTCACCGTATGATTTTTTACCTCATGCCAGGGTAGGTCACAGCTATCACTTGTGGCATCACCATCCCTGTGAAGACCCTTTGGTATGATTCTGGGTAGTTTTTTGTCAAATAGCCCCATTTTCTTTTCCTCTCTCATGAGTAGAGATTCAACAACTGGACTTTCCCATTGTTTACAGAAATAGCCCTGCTTTCTTGCAAACCATTTTGTAAGAAGACTTCCTAATTTGACTACTATTTCCTCAAAGACCAAGGGAATGCAACTAAGAATGAAATAAAAGGCAGGCCGAGACAAGTGTTATCCAACTATGATTTATCATTACAGAAGATGAACTTCAGCTGTTATTCTAAAATGATGATAAATGCTTGGATCAAGAAAACAAAAGCTTTCTAGTAAATCTACTCTGTGTCTTAATTTAAACCTCAGATTTTACCTCCAGCATGTGGAACGTAATCTTGGCTGCAGTGACTATGAGATGCTTGAGTTTAGGATACTGCGAGGTAGAAGCAGGTCTGTGAGTCTGTTACAACCTTGGACTTCAAGAGGGCCAAACTTGGCCTCTTCAAAGACCTGCTAGGAAGAATCCCATGGGCTAGGGCTCTGGAAGGCAGGGGGGTCAAAGAGAGCTGGACAGTATTCAAGGACTGCTTTTTCCGAGCTCAAGATTGGTGCATCCCTGGGAGGAAGAAGTCAGGCAGAGGAGCCAGGAGACCTGCAAGGATGAGCAAAGAGCTTCTAGAGAAGCTCAAATGGAAGAGGGATGTTCACAGTATGTGGAAAAAGGGACTGGCCACTTGGGAGGAATATAGGAATGTTGTCAGGGTATGCAGAGATGCGACGAGGAAGGTGAAGGCCCACTTGGAATTAAATCTGGCAAGGCATGTCAAAAATAACAACAAGGGCTTCTTTAAATACATCAGCAGTAAAAGGAAGACTGGGGACACAGTGGGTCCACTGCTGAACAAGGAAGGGGCCCTGGAGACGCAGGATGCAGAGAAGGCCTAAGGTTTTCTAAGGCTTACTGAATGCCTTCTTTGCCTCGGTCTTTACTGCTAAGGCTGGCCCTCAGGCATCTCAGCCCGCAGAAAAGAGAGGACAAATCTGGAGAAAGGAAGACTTACCATTGGTTGAGAAGGATGGGATCAGAGATCACCTATGCAAACTGGATCCTTGCAAATCCTTGGGCCCTGATGGGATGCACCCATGAGTGCTGAGGGAGCTGGTGGATGTTCTTGCTGAGCCACTCTCCATCGTCTTTGAAAGGTCATAGAGGACAGAAGAGATGCCCGAGGACTGGAGGAAAACAAATGTCACTGCAGTCTTCAAAAAGGGCAAGAAGGAGGACCTGGGGAACTATAGACCAGTCATCCTCACCTCCATCCCCGGAAAGGTGATGGAGCAGTTCATCCTAGAGGTCATCTCCAAGAATGTAGAGGAAAAGGTTATCAGAAACAGTCAACATGGATTCACCAAGGGAAGATCATGCTTGACCAACCTGATAGCCTTCTATGATTGCGTGACTGGCTGGGTCGATGATGGGAGAGCAGTGGATGTTGTCCATCTCGACTTCAGTAAGGCATTTGACTCTGTCTCCCATAGCATCCTTCACAGGCAAGCTAAGGAAGTGTGGGTTGGATGAGTGGACAGTGAGGTGGATAGAGAACTGGCTCAACAACAGAACTCAGAGGGTCGTGATCAATGGAGCAGAGTCTGGATGGAGGCCTGTCACTAGTGGTGTTCCCCAGGGGTCTGTGCTGGGTCCAGTCCTGTTCAACATATTCATCAATGACCTGGATGATGGGATAGAGTGTAACCTCAGCAAGTTTGCTGATGATACCAAGCTGTGCAGAGTGGCTGATACACCAGAAGGCCCTGCTGCCATTTATCGAGGCCTGGACAGGCTGGAGAGCTGGGCCGAGGGGAACCTGATGAAATTCAACAAGAGCAAGTGCAAGGTCCTGCACCTGGGGAGGAACAACCCCATGCACCGGTACAGGTTGGGGGCTGAAATACTGGAAAGTGTCTCTGCTGAGAAGGACCTGGGAGTGCTGGTGGACAGCAAGCTGACCATGGGCCTCTAATGTGCCCTTGTGGCCAAGAAGGCCAACGGTATCCTGGGATGCATTAAAAGGAGCGTGGCCAGCAGGTCGAGGGAGGTTATCCTCCCCCTCTACTCGGCCCTAGTGAGACCACATTTGGAGTACTGTGCCCAGTTTTGGGCTCCCCAGTTTAAGAAGGATGTGGAACTCATTGAGCAAGTCCAGCGGAGAGCTATGAAGATGATCAGGGGAAAGGAGCACCTCCCTTATGAGGAAAGGCTGAGAGACTTGGGTTTGTTCAGCCTGGAGAAGAGAAGACTGAGGGGAGAATCTTATCAATACTTATCTAAAGGGTGGGTGTCAGGATGATGGGACTAGGCTCTTTTCAATAGTGCCCAATGACAGGACAAAGGGCAATGGGCACAAGTTGGAATACAGGAAGTTCCACCTCAATATGAGGAAAAACTTCTTTACTGTGAGAGTGACAGAGCAGTGGCACAGGCTGCCCAGGGAGGTTGTGGAGTCTCCTTCCCTGGAGACATTCAAAACCTGCCTGGATATATGCCTGTGCCCCCTGCTCTAGGTGTCCCTGCTCAAGCAGGGGGGTTGGACAAGATAATCTCCAAAGGTCCCTTCCAACCCCTACAATTCTGTGATTCTGTGATATAGCACTACAGCTACATGACAGACTTTGTCCTGTTCTGATTCTGGGTTATTTACTAATTGGTGTGGGTGTAGTAACAAGGCTTCTGCTTTCTTGAACTTTGTTTTCCTTTTTACTGGATTTTGAGGAAAGCAAAACATTTTTGAAAGATGTAAGGTTTTTTTTAAATTTTGTGAGACCTTTAACTGGAGCACAGAATCACAGAATGATTGAGATTAAAAGGGACCTCTGGACATCATGTAGTCCAAGCTCTATGCTCAAAGGAGGGTCAAGTACAGCAGGTTGCTTAGGGCAGTGTCCAGTTTCATTTTGAATATCCACAGAGGTGGATGCTTCTAATCCTCTCTAGACCACCTGTTCCAGTGGTCTACCCCTATCACAGTAAGAAGTTTTTTTTCTTATATTTAAATGGATTGTCATGTATTGCAGTTTGTGCCTGTTGCCACTTGCGCTTTCACTGGGCACCAAGAAAAAGTCTGGCTTTTCTTTACAGCCTCCTAGCAGGTATTTATACACATGGGTAAGATTCACTGAGCCTTCTGCTATGTGGATTAAACAGTCCTAGCTCATCCCTTAATCATCTTTGTGGCACTTTGCTGCACTTGCTACAGTATGTCTGTGTGCTTCTTGTCCTGGGGAGCCCAGAACTCCAGGTGTGTCTCACCAGTGCTGAATAGAGGGGAAATATCACCTACCTTGGCTTGCTGGTGACTCTCTTTCTAATGTAGCCCAGCAGGCTATTGGTTTTTGCCACAAGGGCACATTGCTGGCTCATGTTCAACTCCTTTTTCCCCAAGACCCCCAGGCCCTTCTCAGCATAGTGGCTTTCCAGCCAGTCAGCCCTCAATCTGTACTGATGCATGGGCTTAATCCTCCCCAGGTGCAGGACTTTGCATTCCCTTTTGTTGAACTTCATGTGATTGCTGTGTACTTGATTGAGGTCCCTTCAAAGACAGCCCAACCAGCTCCTCCCAATTTTGTATGTTGAGGGTGCACTCTGTCCTATTATTCAGGTCACTAATGAAGGTGTTAAACAGTATTGGACCCTGGGGTACGCTCTTGGTAACTGGCCTCAATCTGGACTTCCTACCACTCATCACAGCCCTTTAAGCCATTCAGCAAGTTGTCAGTCCACCTCCCTGTCCATTTATTTAGCCCATATTCATCAGGTTTTCTATGAGAATGTTATGGGACAGAGTGTCAAAAGTCCTTCTAAAGTCAAGATAAATAATATCCACTGCTTGTCTACTAGACTACACATCTTATCATAGAAGGTTATCAGGTTGGTCAAGCATGATTTCCTCTTCCTAAATCCATACTGACTTCTGCCTGTCACTTTCTTGTCCTCAATATATTTGGAAATGGCCCTTCTTGAAGACAGGAGTTAGAATTTTTCCCTCTCAGGAACCTCTCCTGAGCATGATAGCCTTTCAGAGATAATTGAGAGTCATCTCACAATGACATTGGCCAGCACACATGTGTGCATCTTATTAGGCCCCATGGACTCATGGGTGTCCAGTTTGTTTAAATGTTCCCTAACATGGTTCTCCTACGCCAACTATTCCTTGCTCCAGACTTTCCCAGTGGTGTCTGGTGCCTGGGATTCCTGAAGGATAATAATTTTCTTAGTGAAGACTCATGTCAAGAAGGCATTGAGTATAAAGTCTAGTGTTGTGATCCTGCTTTTTGCCCTATTCCCTCTACTCAGGATCCTGAACTCCACCATCTCATGCAACTAAGGCTTCCCCTGACCTTCAGGTCTCTGACCAGTTCTTCCTTGTTTGCAAGTGTAAGGTCCAGCGGAACCTAGCAACACTGGCAATTTATCATCAACACACTTCAGAAACCTGGATTACTTGTGCCCTGATGTGTTTTTCCTCCAGAAGATATTGGGGTGGTTAAAGTTCCCAATGAGAATCAAGTCCAAGTTGCCCAAAGAAGGCCTCATCTGTTTCTTCCTAATCAGGTGGTCCGTAGAAGTTACTGATGTGGCCCATGTTGATCAGCCCTGTTTCTCTACCTGTTAGCTCATAGCTAGATAATTTCTAGTTGTTTCTAAGTCACAAAAGTGTCTTTGAAGGGAGACAGTAGAAAGTTGATCCTTTGAGAACTTTAAAAATATACTGGGCAGACTATTGTCCAGACAGGAGATGTGCCACAGGAAACAAGCATACACTGCAAAGGAAAGGGACTGGATGATATTTTTTTTTTCATCCACTTCCTTTTTGTCTTTCCTGTTGCAACTGCGACATTCATCATTGCTACTACTTCAGTTTGTAGCACCAGACACCAGGATGACAGGTTGGGTGAATGAAGGGACTTTACTGATAACTAGCAATATTTGAGCCTTCTTATTTTTTCCATTTCCAATGAAATGTTTGAAGCTTAATGAAACCTCTTTTTTTGTTGTTGTTGTTTTGCTTCTTTCCTGTGTTCAGTCTTAGTCATTATCTTGGTGTTTTAGTTTTCTGGCAAACTGTAGCAATCACTTTTCCTCCACCGAAAAGAACTCTTGATCAGTTTCAATATGACACAAAAGTTTGGTGAAAAATGAATTTGCATTTCACTTTTCATGTTGTTTTCCTTTTCCCTGAACTATTTCTCCTCTGTGTGATTGTTTTTCCTGCTGTGTAATAAGTCCTGAGGACCATAAAAGGGTCGGACATGACATGACAGACAGAAACATGTAACAGATGAAGGTGCTTTTTGTTTCAACTTTTCTGTTCTCCAGGTATCTATTGAATTATCTAGTAATCTGTATACTTGTTAAGATGCTTTGTTTTATCTTGTCTTCCTCATCTGTTTTTTCAAGCTTAAATTTCTTTTTAAAGTGCTGCTAGGCAATCTTAAGCCAAAAAAAAAGAGACATGTTTACTTCAGCAAGTAGAGATATAAATGTAGTCTTGCAAAGGAAACCCAGTGGTCAGTCTTGTATAACTAGGGGGAACTTTCTTGCAGATTACAGAGGATGAAAGAAGAAAGTTTGCTAATTGTAGTATGTTTGTTAACTATGTGAAACAGTCTAACCATAATTCCAACTCCAAAAAGAAAGAAAAAAAAAGTTAGTGGCTGCTGCACTGTAGTATTTCCTTCTTTTCCAAAGCATAATCCAACTTTTTCGTCAATTAATGTACACAAGTCACTTCAACTGCTGGCTGCATAACTTTTGGCAGTTTGTTTGATATTCCAACCAATCTTTGTATAAAGAACTGTCTGGATTGTTTATAGGTTTGTCCTCCTGCCCAGAGTTTATTCCATGATCTCTTATTTTGAAAACAACTGAACTTACAGGGATGCTATTAAGTAGTTTGGGCCTTGCGTTGAAAGGTGTTTGTTAGTGGGCAGAAGATTCATAGAACTTAGAGTCATTAGACAAGTGTTTATCAACAGTTAAAAAAGAATAAAGCAAATGAGGCAATTCCACCTAAATATTCCCATTCAGTATTCTTACTATGCAGTATGACCATAGTTCATATTTTCACAACAAACTCTGGTTTTGTTTCTTGCAATTCTTGGAAATGTAAAGTTGCTAAGAAATAAAAGTTGCCTGTCAAATTACCACATTGAATATAGGGTGGAAAAGGAACTGAGTACAAGATGAGGATCAGGATGATTACGATAATGATTATGATAATGACTATAATAGTCATTATGACTATTTCTACTGATTCTTTTTCCAGTTTCAATGTATGGGTTGTGCTAACAAGGTAGGTAGGAATGATTGGACTCTTATAATTGCACAGTTATGGAATTTAGTATTAGTGTTGGTGTCAAGGCTGTATACAAGTGTCTAAGCAACATTTTCATGTTTTCAAGAACATATTTAGATGAATCTTGGCTTTGCGTTATCTTATCTTGGTGGGGAAAGGCAGTAGATGGAAGGAACTGCCATTTTTTAATCTGATCTGGGGCTGCCTGAAATCAATGATGCAGCACTGTGCAGAAAAAAAATCCCCTGAACTATATTTGAAGAACTTTATTACCCATCTGAAAGCATTGATGCCTATGATATTGTTTTGTGTCTGGGATAACTAGCTCTGCAGAATAACAGGTTTAATTAGTTTAGGTGCAACATTTCACTGATGCATCTACACTGCTTCCAGAATTCAGCAGCTATTTCTGCATAGTGCTATACTGTTTGGAAAGTGAAGGTGTGAACTCATCCCTTTTTAGTCATCAGAGAATCCAAACAGGACAGTTATTCCTCCTATCTATAAGACCAAATCTGTATATGAATGATCCAGCTTTGTTCCTAGGCAGCAACACGTTGCTAAAAGTAACCAGTCAATTCTTCCAATTGCTTAAAAAAAGGGGAAAAGTTTTACTGAAGGGGCAAATAACACTGCAAAATAAAACACTGGAAGAACTTGGGAAGTTGCAAAATGAGCCTTCATGCTTCCCTGTGTACGTCATTAAGGTACAGATTTTTTAACTGCGTGGTATTTAACTAAGTTAATTTTTTCAGATTGTCTGGAATTTATGTACCACCTTTAGAGATATTAAAAAAAACCTGTCTCAGAATAATTAGTAATTGAAAACTCATTGAGGATGAGGAAAGGGTAGTGACTACGTTTAGAAAGGAGGAAAGGAAGAGTTAGAACAAAAAGACTAATCAATTTAAATACAATTCCCCCCAGAGTTCTGGAACAAATGACAAACAACCTAATTTTCAACACACAGAGGATAAAGAGTTGAATAACACCCAACATATGAGGAACAATCAGAAACAAATTGTGTCAGTTGTCAGACCATGTCAAGCCAATCTAAACAGAGCAGCAGGCTCTGGATACAGAAGAATTAGCCAGTCTGTCCTGATTTTAGTAAGATCTTTGATATTGCTTTATATGACATTCTATTAAGAAATCAAGGCAAATGTTCTCTACTGTAGAAACTACTGTAGAGTGGGTGCAAAATGGACTTACTAACTGTATCTAAATGGTACTTTTCAGTAGTTTTGTGATGTATTGAATGAGTACCTGTTAAGGCCTCCCAATACGCAAGATTTTAAGTTGTGTCCTTCATGATGGTATTTAACAGGCTTATAAAATTTGTAGTTGACACTAACTCTGTATACACTACAGAAAATAATTAGAATTTAAAATTATATTTAGAAATAAAATTTAAGGGCTGTTTGACAGACGAGTGCAAGTTACCACACTCGGACAGGAATAATCGTGTATAAATGCAGGATGGACAACCCAGGCAAGAATCCTGTAGAAAAAGTGTTAAGGTTACAGTGGATCTCAAGCTGAATGTTAGTCAACAAGATGGTTCAAAAGGATTTGAACATGTTTGGGTTGATTAGCCTAAAAAAGAGAACACTGAAGAGAGCACATGGTAAGAGAGGAACTAATAGCATAAGCTGTAGCAAGAAAGGTTCTGATTAGAAATAAGGAAAACAGTTCTAATGGCAGGAGGCGGGGGAGGGGGTGAATTGCTGGGAGGATTGCTTAATGATAGCTTGGAGCATCCATCGACAGATCAGACAAACATCTGTTAGGAATGACACGGTTATAACTGAGCCTGCTGTAGTGTGGGAGGAGGGGAAATGGGTAACCTCTGGAGCTGTTCTGTGTTTCTGTTTACGACATTTTCCTGCAGAACGCTTATTAAAAACAAGAGTTGCAAGCAGAACACTAATGATTCCTGCCTTCTGCACACAAAGTAGTTTTACTGCAGTGCATGTAATCTGCATGAGGTAGAAACACTGTGACAGCTGTTCCTTATATTTAGCAGGTAGGTTTTTACTTCATTCACTCAATTATCATTCATATCATGCAGTGCAAGGTTTGACCCAAAGTCCATCAGCAGGCAGCATGGTTTAATAGATAGGGCACTGGGTACAGTCAGGCAACCAAAGTCTTCCTTGTTTTGCCACTGACCATTTTTGTAACCCCGCTTAAATCTCTTGGGATGCCTTTGAATTCTTTCCCGTGTTTTGTTTGCCATATTTTTTTTGCCCTACATGATTCAAGGTCTTGCTTGATGCAAGCTCTGCTAAGTAGGGATTATGACACTGTGGGTGTTTGTGTAGCACCTGGTATTACAGTGCTTGAGCTTAATTGAATCTTCAGTGTGCTACTGTAACTGCACGTAATGAGCCACAATAACAGACACTGAAGACCACAAGTCTTCCTGTTGACTCCAGTGGAAGTAATTGAATCAGGCCTTGAATGAATGAAGAAGGGATCTTAAAAGGATATTCTTGGTCAGCAGTCTCGAAATGTCATCATGTCCTTGTGCCATCTTATTCTCCTGTTCTCATTTGCTTGTGTGAGCTGTCATCTTACTCTGATTTGATGTGTCCCTGCAGTAGCATTTGGAAATACAGAATGCATGAAATATGCCTTTCATGTGAACATGCATTCTAGTTCTGCTCAGACATGTCTGTGGTCAAAATCTGATATTCTCTGTCTAGTCATAGAGTTCAGAGGTCACTCTTTTAACTTATCTAGGAAAGCATATTTTCCTAGAGAATTGGCTTGTACATGAAGTATATTGAGAATGGAACATTTAAAAAATTATGTGTAACTCATACGCAAATGCTGGGCTAAGAACAGAAGTCATAGCATGTTACATTTGAGAATCTGTTTCTTTTTTTTACTTTTACTGTCATTTAAAAACAGTATTCCTTTAAATTTTACATAATATATTTTTTCATTGGGGGAAAAAAATTCAGAGTCTAGCTAATGGTGAGACAGCTTAAAAATAATTGTAACTAGGAACTGGGCCATGATTAAAATTGTTCAGCTGTTCGTTTTATTGTTTGTTCCCAAAACCTTAAATGCACTCTCTGAGAACAATAACAACAGTTAGCATGTAACTCCGTATGGGCCAATTCACGCAGTCCTCTCTCAGTCCTTTCTTACTCCAGAAAAACTCCTGTTTAGAGGGCTTTGTAAGGAATTCAGGGTTGGAACTATATGTTCTAACTATTTTGTAATACTAACATGGAAGCTACAATGGAGAGAGAAGAAAAAGCAGAAGGAAAGGAGAAATAAAATGAAGTCTGCCCTACTAGCATATTCGGATTTGGGGAAGTGTATAGAACAGGCTGTGATGTCCACTTTGGGTAATACCTGTATCTCAGTTAACCTCAGTGAAATAGGTGGGATATTTGCTATTTGGTTTGCTATGAGAGGGATGAAACATTGCAGTGAGGGTTATAGTGATAAGAATTACAAAGAGAATCAAAATGTACAGAAGAAGATGGTGGCCACTTGCTACATTAAAACATAAAGTGGTTTCATAAGTAAGAAATCGTATTTGGTGTTGGTTGACCTTAGCTCATGTATGGAGCGTGTCAGCTCCTTGAGGCAGTGGCTGGTTGACCTTCATGGTTGCTCAGACCTCCAGATTGGTTTGACTTCCTTGGACCTACAGAAGCCTGGCACTTATGTTGTTAAAAATGGACTTTTCTCCTACACATCTTCTGAAATCTTGGTCTGTGTTTCTACCTGCAGAACAAGCTTCTAAGACTGATGGTGAAATGTAGGGAATTGTAAATTGTTGTGGCTGAGTTCAGAAGTGATGAGCTACATTTAGGGTGGGATTTTCAAAACTCCATTTCTTTTCAACAGCTGCAGGAAGATGAAGTTTTGCAGGTGCTTGTGAAAGTCACACCCAGAGAGCCTATTCATAGACAGCTGCGGTGCATACAAAGACTATCTAGTTCACAATGCCTTTCCACCATATAACCTCTTATCACATCCTTAATATTTTGATTTCACTGAATTTCTGTTGGGTTATCAAGTGTGCATGGAATGCACATTTGGGCCCTTTTGTTACCTAATTTAAGAAGAGCTACTGTAAGCATAATTTCAACCTTTTCTCTTGGGAGGAGTATTGAAACCTCATACATGTTCTAGGATGAGTAAGGATCTGGTGTCACTCACAGTAGAAGCCTCATTTAGAGCCCATTGATGTCAATGGAAACGCTTCCCTTTGCCTCAGTGGGCTGTGGACCAGGAGGAGCATGCAAGAGTAACTGAACTCAGGATTCTGCTGACTGTATCATATAGTATATGTTGTACAGTTTTACAAAAATAAACACGTTTGTTTAGCCAAAATACTTAACATTTAATTTAAAAGACATAATATAAAAAGAATGGATTTTGTTTTACTGATGTTTTAAGCTTTAATTTAATGTAGCATAGTGAAAAGGACACCAAATATTCTAGTTTTGTATCATTAGAACCAGATGGTCCATGAAAGACTTTTGGCTAAACTAGAGTTGGGAAAGCATGTAAACTCTGGCTAGTCTGAAAATGTGCTCAAAATTGCTGTATCAGATGATATGCCCAGTTTTATAATGTGAAATTCTTTGGCTGTTTTCCTGACATCCTGGTAAGGTGTTATACAATTCAGGCAATTATAAGAAACTTTTTTGGATGCTACTGTCATTATTGTTCTGCTTTGGAACTGTTAAAACAACAAACTGCCCTAATGCAGTGAAGTGGAGTATACCGGAAAACATCACGGTGAAGATCTAATGAGGAAAATAATTGTTATTGCTTATTATTGACATTGTGCTTATATGATGGGTCAAATTTGTTTGCCTCAAAAAATAAAAAAAAATCAAACCCAAAACCCCCATGACCGTCATCCTGTAACAATGATAAATCTTTTCTCTTTTTCATAACAGCAGTGCTGTTAATCAAGGATCCCTGAGCAGACAGAATATTAATTAACTCCAGAATGTGATATTAAAGTGCTAATGATCATAAAGAATGATACGTGCAACATAAATGTTAAAATTTACTTCAATAGAAAGTCTGTCACCACAGTCCTGTGGCAGTCCTTCTGCATCCTGGAAGATATCTTGCCTGTGGCCAGCTGCCAGTTAAGCTATTTACTTGTGTAGTCTGAAGAGTGGAAGCAGGAAGTAGTTTTGATGAGGTAGACAGGTAGGAATCGACACAAACTGCTCAAGAGAAATAGAGGTAACCTAAAATGTATTTCCTATTGGTAATAAAGATTGTGAGAATAACAACACTTGTTTACATGCAGGTGTCTGCTAGGGACTGTGAATTTATATCAGTGATTTGCACAACAAAGTCAGGTGGGTACAGATAGCCCTGCAAATATTGACAAGGTGATATGTCCTTTGGTCTTCTGTAGATTCACAGGAGGGTGCTGGCTTAAGGTTTTCTTTGCTTTTAATCTTTCTGGACTCAGAACCTTTCTTTTCCTTTGAACATTAAGGTCCAGTGAATCAGGCTCCCAGGACTTCATCCATGACAATTCACAATTTTCCTATGTTAAGGAGTTTAAATTAAAAGTTTTATTACCTCTACATGCTCAACCAGACCTTTCCAGAATTAAAGATAATGAAAAAAAAATTAAATTATCATTGTAAAATCAGGAGTTCCACAATTCTCTGTACAAAATCATATATTGTTTTGGCTTTGCCTTATTAGGCATTAGAATTTATTTGGAAGACCCTTGTATCTCAGTGAAGCTTTTGAAAAACTTAGTCTGTGTTTCAAGTTTGTAAGGGAACTTGAAGCAAAAACAACTTAATGTGACTTTGAGTTAATGTTTCTCAACAGTGTCCATGTCATAAAAAACAAGGCATTCATTTGTATAATTTGGCCTGAGGGCACAGGGAGAACTGGGGGATAGGCAGTGGAAAATACACTGGAGGAGTAGTAGAGATTTGGATCAGAGAGACTATGGCAGAAGCTTGTGAATTTGCAAAAAGCTGTGTGTCTTTTTTAAAAAAAGTGGAAAGAATCTTGACTCGGATGGCTATAAGCCATTTTCTTAATCTGTGGCCTACAAACTGTCCTTTAAGAAAATACCAACTCTTCAAGCCTCGTCTTGTAAAATTACTCTGGAAATCAGAACTCAGACTAAGAGTTAACATTGGAACTAATAATGAATTTGTATTAAAAGAGACCTGATGGTCCGCCGTCTGAATGATGTATCCAGAGAAGTCCTGCAAAAAATAAAATGCTTCCCTTTAGAGCTAATGTGTGTGTCTGCATTGTGCCCCAAGTACTTGGTGCCATTGGTGCCAGAATAGGGATTTAGTTGTGATCCTGAGAGCTGTACTTTCCTCTCTGGCTTCTGCGCTTGCTGTAGAGGGGAATGAGGTAAATTCCAGTCAAATTATCTCTTCTTCCGGTATATCAGCTCAGTGCTGCAGGTCTTCATGGTTCCAATATAAACTCAGCCTTTGCACAACCCACTCTAAGCTACCTCTGTGAGCCTGAAGTGTGTCCCCCCCCGCCCATGTCCTGTCAAGTAGTCCATGCATGGAGAGAGGCTGTTGGAAGCATGCCAGCTGTTACCTGCTCTGTGGTAGCATCTTGTACAAAGTATCTCAGATGTTACAGAATGGCAAACACCAACACATCTTCTTGGTAACAATCTTGGGCAAACACAAATGACCTTATACACTATACTGAGCTCTGTAATTGCTTCTGTTTGCTTTAATGGAGATGCCAGAATATGCAGCATGTTGCTGAATATTCAGAATACTTCTGCTGTGAATGTAAAGACATTTTTGAAAATATCTTAAAAGGCATCTTGTAAAGTAGGTAGAGATAATTCTCATTCTTCCTCATTCACTTCATAGTTCCCTTATGAAATGTGAAGAGACTTAGAATTGTTGGTCTTGCAAATTTGACAATTTTAGGAAGCAGTTCTTGCAAAAGAAGAACAAATAACATAATGATTTACTTGTGGCCCCTGTTTTGCAGATTTACATTTTTGCCTTTAGGTCAGGAAACACTTAAAGCTGGTGCTACACAAACTTGTGCTTTGGTTTTAGAGCTAGCAAATAAAACACATAGTAAATAGTGAAACACCAAACAAAATAAATTGTTCTGAGGGTATAGGTTGGAGTCTAGGAAGTAAGGAAAGGGGAGAAGGAAGGAGAGAGTTTCTTTAAAATGCTTGCTTTAATGTTACCTTGCATATTAACTCACAGTGAGGTTCTGTAGCTCTCCATATGAAGAAACAGTTTATCATAATTTGAAATCAAATTAGAGAAATATCCATTAGTCCCCCAAGCTTTTTGAATCCATTTCACCAAGAGGTGAAAAAGCCAACCAAATCCATGATAGTGTTTTAGACTGGCTGACCTAATTAAAGGCTGGCTGATATGTGCCTGAGGCCCCACGTGAAGTACTAGATGCAACACCCCTGTGAATGGGCAGCTATGCGCACCCTTACAGCCAAACAACAAGTGCAATTTATTCGAAAGTTAAAACCCAGCGTGGCTGTGCTAGCCAGGAACTGCGAGGATAATGTGCAGCAGAAATTCTTTCTCTGCTTTGTATTAGGTGACAAGGTGACACCATGCTGTGAGTGCCAGCTCAGGTGCCTTGACTCTTTGCCATGGAGAAGCTGTTAGAGAAAACCACAAAGAGAAGCTTTTGCACTGGTGCATTTGTTTGGTGTTGGGAGGCTCAGTTCCCGTAATGAATGAATAAATTCTAAGGGCAGAAGAGACCACAGTGAGGGCTTTCTGGCCCTGGGGTAGCACAAAATTTTGAAGAATCATAACTGCTCCCCACATCTGTAATGTGATCCTGTAATAGCTCCTATTCCAATGCATATCCACAGACAGGATGGTTTTAACATGCACCAAGTCAGCTGCCAGCCAGGTGTTTTGAGGCACATAATATAATTATTGATATGAAAATCAAAACAAGGTACCATATAAAGGCAGCCACTGTCAGGTCATTATGGATGAGACCATCAGACTTGTTGCTGTAACAAACCCTGCATTCATTATTGCAGCTCAGGGCATTTTTTTCTTTGCCAGAATTGGCTGTTCTCTTAATGAATATTGCAAATCATAACCCAAATTATATGCCTTAAGCTGTCTTAATTTTTGATTTGCAATGAAGAGTTCAGGAGCTTGATTTGTGCCATGGCAAAGCATTCCCCAATGGAGGAAAGGGAGCGAGACATGCCATGAAGGGGCTGAAGAATTCTGTGTGAACAAGCAGTAATTCAGACCTCTGGTACAGAGTAATCTCCCTGCTTGGACTTCACCGAGGCCTCTCTCTCCTGTGAGATGCCTCACAGGAGGTAGTGCTGCCTTTGACTGTTTTGATAAAGACCCAAAGTTTCACCAAAGAGATTTAAGCTTTACTGTTAGTGCTATATGTCAGCTCTGTTAGTGTCATAAATAGAAGGTTTGGAGGGAAGAAGTGAAAACATATTGAAACTTTGCTTCCAAGCTGATAAAAAATCAGACTTTCTCTTTACTTCCCATCTCATCTACTTCCCATCACATCTCCAGATAATGTCTTCTCCCTTTTGAAAGACTGTGGACTAACTTCTGATTAAAAACCAAAGCAAAACAGAAGAAAAATCATAAGACAACTGTCAAAAACAATTTTCTGTTGAAAGCTACTGAGAAACATTGGGGATTTTTCAGTTGAGAGATTCCTATTTTTCAATTAAAGTATATGTTTTATGCATATTTGACCTTTTTACAAAAAAGCCATGAAGTTTTATTGACTCCCACCAGTTGCAATAAAAGTAAAGTTCCAACACAACAATTATGAAGAAGCACTTTTAAAGACAAATTAATTAGCTCAGAGTCCAATTTTGTCTGCACGATAACGTGCAGTAAACACATTAAAAAGTCCAGTAGCAACTGGGAGTAATACGTGGACACCTGTTAGCATCTGTTTTCCATTTATCATTTACTCTCCAAGCATGCCAATCTCATTGTCATATTGACCTTAAGCTAAAGTCACTCATGAAATAAGAGCAATGAGTCACAGTAATTGCTTGCATCAAGCAAAGGACCAAGAACTCTTTGAACTGTTCACCTTCAGGGTATGCTTTATAGCCCAGCTTCTTGAACAGATACCTAGGGAGAATTGGGAAGTGTTGGCCTCTATGAGATGGGGAGATGTTGTGCAATGGGATGTTCTTGCTGGCTGGTTCTTTCATGTGGGTGGGGTTTTGTTGTTCTTATTTTTATTGTTATGGATTGTGTGAAGGGGAATTGTTTTTCCATTAAAAAAGCAAAACAACCGCTTTCAGTGTAGAATGACCTTTTAGATTATGTGCATGAACCACAAACAAAAAGAATACAATTAAATCCTCCATGGGCAAGCATAGTGAGCTTGACTCACCACTACGTTACTGCAGTTCTGCACCAGATTGGTTCAACTAAACAAAGATGGAGCTTTACCACCCGTAGCATTTGAGGGGAAGAAGTCTTATGCTGCCCCTTACTAGAATTCCGGTTTGCAGAGAATAAGCCCTGCTGATTCACTGTGAAGAGTCCATGGGAATCCTTTTTATGGCTGAAAGTCATGAAGAAACAAGAGTATGAAAAAAGCTTGGCCCAGAGTACTGAGGTGGAGGATGTATACCCCATGATATGTGTGTCATGTACACAACATGATGTGTCCTGACTTGACAGGATATGTTTCAAGAAGAATGTTCTGAAAAATTAGACTAAGCAAAAAGATCTGTGGAAGTTGCATTTCCTAGTTCACAATGACCTTCATAATATCAGAGAAGGTGTCAGCACTTTGTTTTACAGAAAATACTAGCATCTATGTCAGTTCTAGGAAATGGGCCTTCTAATGGGTAGTGGCTGACATAACACATATGTCACGCTTATCCTTGTTAGGATGTTTTGAGGCTTTCCTTTGAGTAGCTCCCTACCACAGAAATAAATCATCTCCTCATAGAGAGCAGATGAACAACAACATGTGAAAAGAGGATTTATGGTTGTGGCTGCTTTTCTAAATGCCGTAGGTGCCCTGGACTGTAGTTCGATAGTGCCTCCTAGAGGCACAGCCCATGGGTGCGAAGGCAGGAAGCTGCAGTATAGCTGATAAGTTGAAGCGGTTTGCAGTGCCAATTGAGTGTTTACCAGTGTGTTGGATGATTTCCTCCGCAGTTGTTGTGAGTTGTGAATATTTGATTAATTTAATGCAATGGAAATGCTCAGTACTTGGCCTCTGAACTAGGGTAGACTGTCAATATGAGAGAGTGCTTTACGGTTTCTGGCTTGTCTTTTTTCCCCCGTTGTAGATGCTACACTAATAGCTACACCTTCCAGGTGAAAAAGGAATCCTTGCTTTCTAGGAGATGGTGAATCTCGGTGAGAATTATGCAATTCTGTGAAGGTGAATCACAGAGGAGAATACTGACTGGCAGACTTGACTACATTGTAAACACTTTTAATCTTCTGTCAAGATAACGGCTTGCAAAACCCAGGCTAATTTGTTTCTGAAGGCTGATTCCAGTAGGCTGTGTTCCTGAAAGCAAAGCAAATTGTACACTAGCTACACAAGCCATGGATATTCTCACAATCTCTAGATAGATGGTGTTCCAAACCTTTTCACCTATATTGACAATGAATTGACTTCCAGTTGGCTAGTGGGTGGTATAGAAAAGAATGTTGAATACAGGCTTAACATAGGATAGAAAAGGATGAAGTTGGACATTCACGCTGTCACTTGTTTTGGCACTTGGCACCCAGAAGGTATATTTCTGGCATTTGCATTATCCAGGCTTTTTCTGTAACTTGCCTCATTCAAAGTGGATGGGACTGATATGTGACCTGCTATAGCCCCAGGAAGTCCATTGTTTTGTACAGACCAGTATACATTTCTGTGATGGGTTAAATAATTTCTGTGTGCTGCAAGGTTTTCAAGTACTTTCTGAGAATGACTCATTTCTGAACAGAAAAGCTTCCTTTTGGATGCATCCCTTCTATTTGCAGCTGCTTCCATCATTGCTTCCCATCTGTGGTCCTATTGTCCATTTGTAGTCACATTGTTTCCCTGTACCTGTTCAATGGTGAATGCAAGATAGGACTAGTAGGGAAGCAAATATTTAATGCGTCTTCCATCAGTCTTTACTGTGACAAGTGTTTTGTTCTTTCTGAACAGAAGCTGGTAATTCTGGATAATGCTACAATTAGTTTGGCCACCTTCTAAGTTCATTGTGCTCTTCCTGCTCATGCTTCCTCTGTGTCTTGATTTCTTGCTCCTCCTGATGACTCCAGCTCCTGTGGCAGCTCCTGGCTCTTTTCCACTTGTTAATTATGGTCCTGGTATTAAGGGGAGGTGTTGTTTTCTTGTCTGTCCAAAATCAGAAGAGGCATCTGGACCTTTATCAGGCAATGAAGCAGAATTTCCAAGCAGAATCAAAGTCAGTGCAGCTGGATAGCTAAGTGTGTAATGCGTGGTAGTTGTAGTTATAGTAAGGAATCCTATACTTTTAGGTAGAGGATCAGAAAACATTCATTGAAGGGGTTTTGGTTGTTGTTGTCTTGCTTGCCATCCTCTTGGATTGGGGTGAGAAATGCAGTGTGTTTAACACTACAAGTTACTATTAGATGGTCTTGAGGCATTATGGCTTAGATTGGATAGGCTTCTTATTTTTTTACACATTTTAATTTAAATAGAGGTTTGACCAAGAATAGAAGGAGACAGACAAGGTAGAAAAAAGTACAGGAGGTCATGAACACATTTCTGTGCCAAGACAGTATCTGATGGCAAAGCTTTGATCCTGATGGAGATTTGTCAGGGAACCAGTTCAGTCTAGGTTCATGTGAATGTACAGGGCTGGGTTTTTTCAGTGAAGTCATCAGTTATCACTGAGGCTGAAGGGAAGAATAGACTGACCTCTGCATTGGCTCAGAAAAAAACATTTTTATTGATCATATCTGCTTAACATCCAGTTCTTTGTGCAGGCAGACAGTGCTGTCTAGGAGATGGGAAAGCAAGGCTTTGGGAAAAAATAAAACCCAAATGCAGATTCTATTTAATATATACGAGCAAAACCCAACCAATAACGGGAATGTGTAGTGCATAAAATCTGTCTGTGTGTGAAACCAGATGCGTTTGTAGCAGAAGCAGTTCTTCTTCTAAGGATGTTAAAAATCTGCCCTGGCTGGGTACAGCCTACTCCCAGGGGTGTTCCTCAAGCACCTCTAATGCTTGGGGCAATCTCAGGATTCCCCTGAAGCAGCTTGTTGTCCAATTTCATTTAGGGTAAAAAACACCAACTAAACAACAAAATGAACTTACTTTTCTGAAACTGAATGGGTTGAAATTTCCTTCTTGCAGGAAACTTTGAGATGCCATGTTTTGACACCTGCTTAGAATGAAGACTTGTTTAGAAATGTGGGAATTTCCTCCCCAGAGAACAGAACATCTGAGTTTTTATCAGCGCTTGCAGAACTGTCGTTCTCTCTGTCAATGGAGACTCTACACCAGTCAATACATCAAGGACAAGAGAAAGACATTGTCAAGTTACTCAAGCAGACCATCTCACAGCTTCTTCTGCAGGCTTGGTCTTCTTTGACACGATTGTATTTTTTAAATTTTGGATTTGTTTTCCTTTCCTAAGGCTGGTTAATGAGCATACAATAATTACCTTGTCGTGGTATCTCAAGTGGTAACAAGCTGGCTGAAATATCTGCAGGTAGTTAGCTGAGGTCAGAATTAAGCCGTAATATTGTGTTGACCTCCTCTAATTTACTTATAAGTGCAATAGATTAACTAATGGGAGTTACTTATTCTATAATAGAATTGTGCTTCTTATAGTCAGTTAAGACTATCTTAAGAATAATGACTTGTGTCACTTCCCTTAAGCTCAGAGAAGGCTTGAGGTAGTGATCTGAATGGTTTTGGCATTCCAAAATCTTATTTTTTTATTCTCTGAAATTGGATTAGGAATGGCATTTGAATGTGATATTTGGTATGCTGAAGTGTGTCTGAGGTTGGGACTGGCAGGTATAAGCTAACACCTATGAGACTCCTGTACAGCAGCAAAGGACAGGTGGAATACCTTCCTTTAATGAATCTGTGCTGAAGTACTTTTGCTGTGAGACTGCAAGTTACATACCTACCCTCACTAGCTCTTCAACCACAGAATTTGCCATTGTTTCTCCAAATTCCAGAGCACTGATTTTGAAGAACTGTCCATTAAACTATCTGCAGCCAACTGACTCATGTTGTTTTTATTAGATTGCTTTCAACAATCCTTATGAACAAATTCCACTGTCAAGTTTCCATTTAAGTGTTGTCATATACAATTTATTTACCTCAGAGATAGTGTTATTGCTGTCTTCTTTATATGTCTATTTGCAAATTTATCTGTAAAAAAAGTAATGTTACCAGCATCTAGTATCAGTATCAGGCATGTCTTGGATTCCACCACTGAGGCTGTTGGCATTTTTAAAAAGCTGCAGAGTTAAGAAAGAACAAAATAGTCTCCAATAAGATCCTGCACATTTAATTTATTTATGGTTGCTGTCATGCACCTTTAGAAAGAATTATGGGGTCTATTAATCTATGTGATTAAGTGATGAAGTGTGTCTGTGATCTACTGGTACAGACTTGTGTTTTGTTTATGCAGGTAAAGCTCTGTGTTTCAAAGGTAAAGCTTTGTGTTTATGAGTAATTTTTCTGTGAACTGGTACTTTCCCATAATGAAAGAGCTGGATGAGAGAACAGTTTTCCCTGAGTTAAACAAGATCGTCAGTATCCAGGAGGATTTTCCCTGGAAGTTTTTCAGCACTGCAGGGATGGAGAGGTCCCTTGGAAGCTCTTCATGCTTGATATATAAGTGAGGCTGCAGAGAGGTTTTTGCCATGTGTTTTTGTAACTCGCATAATCTGTAAACCACACTTGTGTGGTCAAAGTATAGCTAACATGGAAAGAAGTGTTTGTGAGCTAGTGACTGGACTAGTTGCTGTTTCACAGAAGAAAACCAGCTTTATCTCTCTAATCCTTCTGCTGGCAAGAGTAAGGCACTTTACCTATTTATTGCTTAATTTTTTCCCATAAATTCTAACCTTGTGGTTAAAAAACCCAATAAAATCCAGTAATTCTCAAATGTAAACAAGTAGAAAAATAATACCCCAGAGTGCAAGAGCTTATAAGTATCCAAACCCTAAATGTGTTAACACAGCTGCATGTCATGTGACCCACCACAGTTCTGACACAAAAATATGTGAGATGTTTGAAAAAGTCCAGAATATTGCAAATTTCTGATGATCCCCTAACTGAACAAGAGAAATG
The DNA here is from genome assembly GCF_963921805.1 of Phalacrocorax carbo. Classification (NCBI taxonomy): domain Eukaryota; kingdom Metazoa; phylum Chordata; class Aves; order Suliformes; family Phalacrocoracidae; genus Phalacrocorax; species Phalacrocorax carbo. The sequence goes on along the minus strand of NC_087521.1, from coordinate 25,855,742 downwards.
CAACTGTTAAAAATCCAAATGGAATGAATGAAGAGTTGTGCTGAAATTGTATAAACAGCCCTTTTCTTTAGCTGATATTGAAAAGCTCCAACTAAAGCCCTCACACAGTAACGCTGTGCAAGCTAGAGCCCTTGCAGTGCTTGCTGAATGTATTACTCTGCCTGTGAGTGATCCAGCTGCATTTTAAGGCATTCTCATGATCTTTTTAGGTTTTTGGGGAGGTCGGTGTGCCACAGTCCAGTGAGAGGCAATGTCTTCAGATGGCGCTGAACAAGGTAAAACAGAACAAGAAATATTATGGCTGTGCCAGTGTGGTATTGTAATCAGTGTAATTGCTGTTGCTGGTTACCCTAATAGCTTGTCTGTCTTCATCCAGTATATTCTGAATGTAGCTCGGTGAGTGAAGCTGTTTGTGAGTCCTGGGCAATGGCTGAAGTTCTGCCCCCTCCTGGTCTTGTATTGGCTGCTGTAAACTATGTCCTCAGCCACAGCTGCGTTCCTGCAGTGGGTAAAGCAGTGGTGACAATACCAGCTGCACGTGCACAGTTTGGAAATTAAAATTCATCCTCAGCCAAGAAAATAACCAGTAAATCGCGAATGCTTAAAGTGAAGTGAAAAGCATATTAAAAGTCACAAAAACATAGTGGAATTTACTCAGTCATAAATGTTATCTCCATGCCAGGCCTTCTTTCAAAGCCATAGGTTTTTTTCATTTAGTTACTGTTTAGTAATAAACCTAAGAAGCTTCTGCAAATAGCTACTTGCCCCAGAGCAATAGATGATGCAAGCTTCAACTACAGTGATAACTGCAAGAGATTATCAGTTAAGCCTGGATGAAAAAAAGAACAAAGGACATTAAAATGTCTTCAGTAACCTTTAAAAAATAGCTTTAATTCTGTGCAATTTGATAAGCAATGTTTCCAAGTATTAGTAATTTCAAATGAAAAATAACACTACTTTCACTTCTTCTTTTTTTTTTTCACCTGATTCTTTCTCATCTCTGCTACTTGAGTAAAAATCTAATCTCTTGGTTTAATCCAGTTCCCCATTTTTTAAAAGTTATTTTGTGAAGAAAACTTTTCTAATTTGCAAAATTTCTATCTTTTGTCCTTCTAACCTGTGATGCTGAAAGTAAGCTGTCCCCTCCTAGTTATCTGTTACATTCAAAGAAAATGTTGCCAAGCTATATGGCTGTTAGAGCTGGCTTTAACCTCATTCTTCTTTTGCTAAAATTTGCAAATATTTTAGAATTGCGACCTGAATCTCAATCAACCAAATATTTTTCAATTTTATTTTCCTCAGTTAGGAAGAAGAAAGATAGGAAAAGGCAGACTCAAGTGTTTTGCTCATGATCAGTTTTCCTCTGTCTCTTCTGAGACTCAGAATACATAAGCCATACTTTGGAATTAAAATTCCAACAAGTTCAGGTATACACCTACATTGTGCATTTTTCTTCCGAAGTTACAATCCATATCTTTTGGGGCAGGGGCTTCTTTGATTCATCCATTTATTCAGCAAGTGCAGGTGACTAGTATTACTTGACAATATTCAACAGTGTTTCTATGTCACATTAGAAATCATTGCTTCTGATAAATATTTTTACAACATATTTTCCTACTTCTCTCACTGTCATTATGGATCTCTATAGATGTATAATGCCTGCCAAACAGAAAGGCCGTTCCTTCACAAACCTTTATGAATTCAGAAATTTGAAATTACATTTTGGCTTGTCTTGCAGCTCTCTTATGCAAATAGTGTCAAGATGCAGAAAGGGGCATAGATTGTAGAAATGAGTTGGAATGGCGTGAAGGCTGCTGTATGCCAGGATTTTATCCAGGACTTTCCTGTAAATCTTCTGAGCTGAGATGCCTTGAAGCTTCAAGTATATAAGCATTTTTGAATATGTATACTACCGTGAGTATGTGTGATAAAGTCTATTCATAGTATCTAATAATGTTTATCTAGAGAGCTTGGTATTACGTTTACCAGACTTTTTGCATTGCTAGATGGCAGGATATTCCTGTTTGTAGAACTTTTCTGCCTCAAAGGGGTGCGTACGTGCTCTAGTGCATAGGACAATGAGAGAAAAATTGTAGCATTGAAAAAAGGTCACGTCTGGCTTCGAGCAAATCGTCTGGGGCAATTTGACCCTTATCTACCAGAAAATTTCATCTGGGAAAAATACTGGTGGTGATGGGAAGGAGGAAGACCTCACCAGGGGTGTGTTTCTCTCCTACCTCCTCTCTTGGCGGTTAAGCTTTTCATCTGCAATGGTGGATGCTGCAGTTTAATTCTGTCCTCTGCTCTGGAGATTTAGATCCTTCTGTCCTGTCTCTTAGGACAGAACATGAGCAATTAACAGCAGTGAGGTCTACCGCAATGTGTTCTCATTTGTTCCTCTTTACACTTTTTTGCTTCAGAAGAGCAGTCTGTGGGGCTGATGCCCTCTCTGCTACGGGAGTGCTAATCACCTGGCTTTAAAATTGTTCTCAGTCTTGATGGTGGCCACTTAACCACTGCATGCAAAGTGAATCACTTCCAGTGCAAGGGGTGAGAACCTACCTCACAATCCTCCAGTACCTTGTCACACAAGCAAAGTCAGATCAGAGTTCAAACCCATGCTTTGTCTGGTCAAGATAGGAGTTTGAATTTGGGTCCCAAACTTCTCATTATGAGTATCCTAGCAATTACTCTTCGGATCATTCCAAAATGGAAACAGTATAATAAGCCACTTCATATAAATCTCTTCAATAATACTTGAGAGTAAATGAGTAATAGAGTAAGAATTACTCTCCAGACTGAGAGCAAAGGTGCTCACTCTGGAAGCTGGGGCAAACCCTGTTGTAGTCAACACAATGGGGAAAAAAACTTCCTCAGTATAGCAAAGGGGTGAATTATACGTAAAAAGTTAGAGAGAACAGTCCTTTTGCAGCACTTTTGTCAATCTTGTCTTGCATTTCCTTGCCTTTTATGTTTGCATTTTCCAAAAATTTTTCCTCTTGAGATGTATGGAACCTTACATGTTAAATGAAGTACAGTGGCCTGGGTGGGGATGGTAGTGGTTTTGGTGTGGAAACCTGGAAAAGTTGTGAATTCGGTTCAGTTTGAACAAACATTCTTTTTCAACTGTTTGGCTTGGCAGCTGAACTGAAAAACCAGTTATTTGCACAGCCCTAAGCCCTCCTTTGCAGTTGGACCCCTGCATTTTACTAGGAAAATTGTAGTGTAGTCCCTGGTGCTGTTCATCCATGACACAGAGGCATTAAATGGAAATCCCACTAAAATTTAGGGTTGTCTGAAGTTTTTGGAAAAGGGGGAGCTCTAAAATGGGGTTACATTATGGCATCCACAGTATGTGTACTACTGGACTCTATAAAGATACATTGTTGTTTTCACAGACTCCCTCTATCATTTGCTTATCAAAAAGATACCTCTGATGCACATTCTGATGGAAAATATTAGAAAGAGGAGAGCTCTTGACTTGTGTGCATTGTTAGCTGGGAACAGAGACATTCCTTTTTCTAACTTTTTCATTCCATGATGTAATGAGAACATTTTAAACCAGGACAAGAAAATTGCAAGTGCCAAGCTTTTTCCTAGATGCTGCTTATGATCAAACACACCCATCTACGCTTTTAAATACCTCATAATTAAACATGCAAAATGGAGACTTAATTTGAACATGTAAATTAATCACATGTTGTAACAATTGAAATTCATAACTGAACATCCATTAGCAGACAACACTGTTCCTCATTCTTTTGTTTGCATGTTTATAGTAATCACGCAATAGGATTTATGGTGCATGTCACCCTTTTAAAATTAATTTTGCATCAACTTAGGAGATGTGTTCCCATTTCTATTGTATATCTTTGCTCTATAAATGCAAATAATTGCAAATTAAGCCCCAGATGTCTAAAGAGCAGCAGGAGTGACCATTATTTGAGGTATTATGCACATCATGTCATTTCTGTGTCACTCCTTTAGGGGTTAAATGAGTTTCATGTTTTGGACATCTTAGGAAAATAATAAACAATGTAGCTCATCCAAAAAACATCTGTTGATTTTTTTTTTTTTTGTTAAATAGAAGGCAAAGATATTTAAAATGTGTTTTCAATTGCCTGCTAAGAAAATAAGTTTACATAAAATAAACCTTTTTTTCATCCTGAAAAATTGTGAATTTACCTTCTGCGGCAATTTAAAAAATGCCAAAATTTATCCATGTTGTGTATTTAGCAAGTAAAGAACTCAGCTGCTGTGGTGGGCTATGTTAAACATAAATAGATGAGAATGAGGTCAGTGGAGTGAACGTAAGCAGTACCTCTCAGAGCTAATGTGCATGCACATTACCTTAAAGATGTTTACCCAGTGGATGTTTGTATTTGCCTGTGTGTTTCAGTGCATGTGCATGATAGGCCATGAAGCTTTCCCTAACAAGTATTTGTAAAAGAAACATGCCTGTCACATTTGCATTTCTGTTGAACACCAGCAGCAGTTCTGTTGATAGGAGTAGAGTTTACTTGACTTTGCTGGGGTCAGAATTCACTGTAGGGCTTGGGGTCTCCATCACGGAACCTGGTCAGTCAAGTCTCTTCATTAACTTGGATCAGGCCTTGGAATTCCTCTCCATCAGCTAGTACTTACTCAGTTGACAATATTGCCTTGAGCTTTCTCACCAATGCAGGAAAAATTCTTCACAACTGAACCTCTTCTCTGGTTTTATCATATAAATCCAGCTTGATCCTCAGCATCCTGCTTCTTAATGTGTTACGCAGCTGTCTCGCACTCTTGGCTTCACGCTGTCTCCACGTTACACCTCCCAGTAGGTCAGATGCTTCCACTCTGTTGTTTTGTTAATCCCTTTTAAATAACCACTTTTTTGTAGTGCTACTTACAGGAAATAACTCTCCAGTAATGCCTCTGAATCACTTACAGCCTAAAATGTTGCCATATGCATCTTAAAGAACCCTAGCTTGCCCTATTCTCTATGGTAACATCAAGTCTATAGATACTGTAGTGAATTATGATGAAAATTAGGAGGAATTTTTTTAAAGAAAAGCTTCTTGCCTTCTTGCACATGAAGAACTTAACTCTGATGGGAACCACTTGAACATACATCAGAACTTTGGCTGACCAGTTATCAAACTGAGGCCTAGATAATGAGAGGGACCTACGCCTCGAAAAAGTGTACTAAGTGTGAAAATATGAAAGTATTTATAAAAATGCAGCAAAATAGCTTTTTGATAATTAGTGGAAAGAAGGTCACAGACTGTCTTTCTGTCCTACACAAGTGACTTATTATTGCGGCATGACAGCATATGGCTCTGAAGTTTTAGTGGACGAATACCATTTCTCGGTTGTTTTTGCTTTCTCTTTTCTCACAGTAAGATGCGACTTAAATTCCTAATCTCAAAACCCCCAAAAATTCAACCCACAAGCCCCAGTGGTATTTGGAGGTTATGTATTTTTTAACCAAAGGCCTTTACATAACCAGATACTGGTACATTCTTTAGTGAAATTCTTGAAGCTTTGGGCTTAACCGCTGCTTCTTGCAGTGATGTGCTTGAAAAAATGTCAGCTATGTAGATGTATTGGAGGGCTGTGCAGTTGAGGTATGTCCTTTTTCTCAAAGTGACAGACTGGTGTCAGGGTCTAGACTGAGGCAGGGTTCTGGCTTCAGCTGAAACTGTCCCATGGTGACATCAGAATTTTGGCATTGTATTTAAACATTTTTTTGTTATTGTCTTTATTGCAGAGAAAAGCTGAAGATTTGGCATGAATGAATCCACTACAGAGATATCTGCTGGAGTAAGCAGAGAACTTTAAAGCTTTGTGAGTTGGGAATTGCCTCATTCATTTTTCATAGGTTATTAATTCTGAAACCTTTGTGCTGCCTGCAGAAGTGGTCTTGGGTGTGTATGGGAGAAGTTCTTCAAATTGTGAGCAAAGAGACTTGATTTCTGAGAGAACAAAAAGGAACAATACAGCAAAATCCTTATTGGAAGGAGAGATATAAAGGTGCTTAAAGGGGTTTGAGAGAGAAAGAAACACACAAAGGGTTTACAAGGCTGGAGTTAAACAAAATTAAGTAAGGTTTAGAAATGTACTTAGAAAAAATAATCCTGAAAAGGAAGAGAAAAACCTCCCTTTCCACCCAAAATAAAAAAGGAACACTATTAAAATGTTCTTAAAATATTTAGTTTCTTTTAATAACACTCATGATACATTGGGCAGTCCAACATGATTCTGTGTGTATTGGCAAAGCATAGTAGCCTTTTGGATACTTAATCTTCATCTAAGTGTGTTTCAGATCTATGTGTGATAAACCTCATTTGCTAAATATGGGAGGTTGATCTACTCTATGACAGAGCAGTTGTGTTTCAGGTAATAAACTAAAATGATATAAAGGTGTCGGGCTTCTTGGCTTTAGTTGGCAGGTTGCATTTTTCTCTGAAGTGTGTTGTTAATGGGAAATCTCATTGTCAGCACCCTTTTACTGAAATATTTCTGAGAAATTGTGATTGCTTTTCTTCTAAATCCTCTGTATAATCTCCATTGTCATTCAGTTTACTACGGAAAACTACTGGGAGCACCCAGAAACAAAATCCAAAACTGGGGATTTCTTTCCCCTATCTTTGACAATATTCTTGTTCACATATCCCGAATGGGAACATCATCAAGAAGCATAGGGTTCAACAGCTGGAATCTAGAGCAAACTAATCTGGCACTGCTATTCTGGGCAGTGGATCCTTTGTGGCCTTAGGCAGACAAAGCACATGATCTTTCAGTCTCAGTTTCCCTTTCTCTAATATAGGGTGATGAGAATAATTTCATTCCTATCCGAGGCAGTATTTTTATTTGCTATAGGAGATTAAATGGTATGGAAACAGCCTTAATGAGGATTGTTCAAAATCAGAGCATATCTATCATTCATGATTTAATAGTTTCAATTTTATTTTTTTAATGAAGGAACTCAGTTCATAATTGAAGAGACCAAAACGTTTAAAGGTTGGATTCGTATTTTGGAGAGTATTCTGAATTTCAAGAAAACTACCACCCCCCCACCCCCCCCCCCACTGTTTCATTATGAGAAATATTCTAAAGGCTTTCCAAAACTTTTGTCTTTATGCAGAACCACAGTCTGTTTATTTCTTCATGCCAAAGATGAGGTTTGGCACAGGATTGTCCCATACCCTTGCCAAAAGCTCTCCTAAGAGCACACTCAGTTTATATTACTACTTTTGAAAAAGGAAACATTAAAGAAACCATCTTTTTAATACAGTATAAAGGTCCTCTGAAGGCTGAAAATGCCTCCCTCTGGCCCCACCTCACTGCAAAGGGCTAGGGGAAGTGAGGGAAAAAGGAGTCTTACAGTCAAAGGACTGCCTCTGTGTGAGGCCTGGGAGCTAGGACAGCTTCACTCTAACCCTCATTTCCCTTCAGGCTCTGTTTTCAGAAATTGTTTCTAAGTCTGGTTGCCCGAGTCGAGACAACCATGGCTTCATTTTCAGCAAGTCTGGGCACTCTTAACACCTGTTGTTTTCACTGTGACTGTTCAAGGGAGGAAGGACCTAGGATGCCTCCTGCCAGTCTCCCAAACTACTGCAAGTGCAGAGAGTACCCAGTGCCTTGGTCTGTCCCTCTCCATCTGTGGCGCTGTGAGCACTACTGCATCCCTTCTGCAGCTTCTGTGAAAGGTCACAAAGCCAGAGAAAGGCCATGATTCTTATATGTCCAGCTTGCATTCTCTTTGCTCTTAAAGTACTATTACCTCTAGCTGGTGTCTCAAACCCTGGGCCTTTCTCTGGTACCCAGAGTGACATGGCAGGCATATTCTGTACCTTTTGACTTAATACAGCATTGTCCTACCTGGTGGGGGAAGAGACTTGAGAGATCTGCCTAACTATGGTGCAGAGAGGACTGTTGTTGACTAAACTGTTTCATTTAAATGCAGAGGTTTAATTTTTTTTACACTTCTAAGCAGTCTTCAAGTCTGAGAAGATAATATACAATTAAAACATAGAAGGCTATTGTCATAGAAATGCCTGATTATGTAGCTATATTACGCGTAGAGTGAGACAGCATTTCAGGTAATTGTACAGACTTGTGTATTAAAGAAGTGAGAAAAATCCATGTATGTGTAGCCATCCATCCATCTGCCAGAACTCAGATTATATTTTTAGAAACTGAAGCCAGATGTTAAAATCTTCATCCAGCTCAATATCTCTCTCCTCCTGGAGTTGTTAGTTCAGGCCACTCATTGTCTATGGGCTGCATGGGTCAGGGGTAGTCAACTGTCAAAGAGAAATCAGCTAAAACATGGAAGACACTTTTTTGCATATGAGTTCCCCACACTAAAACGGCAGCCAAATTTTCTGCATGTAGTTTTCAAATAGGCTTTGCACCTTTTTTCTTTTTTTTTAAATATTTTGTTTAAAAAAAAACCAACAAAACCTGCCATATCCAGAATTTCTTGTTCAAACACAGTGCCTTTTCCTCCTAGGGATCGGTCCAAAGAATTTCCATTAGGTGGCTGAATACCTAAGTTTTAGGGATGCATATGCAAATTTTATAAATTAAATGTGAGTCTCCAGTCTTGCATGGATGGGATCCTTTTTTCTGTAAGCATGTATGTCCTTGTGATCTGTCAGAGTTGCACCAATGTGGATCAAGCTCCAGGGTCAGGGCCTTTAAGACTTTTCAGTGAATATTACCACTTGAGTTACAAAGCATTTGTACTATGATATGAAAATGAAACTGTGTGAAAGATTCTTAAAGTACTTAAAGAGGAGTTATTTTATAATCTGCAATTGTCTTCAATGCTTGTGTTTCTGGAGTGAATAAATGTGGAAAGCTTCGGCGGGTAGATCCTCCTGTAATAACTTCACACTGATACTCAGATGACTGTCCCTGAAGAAATTAATCTGTTTTTTCTGCTGTAAATAGCTATTTTGTTTAGTTAACCTGCTGGAGGATATAAAAGGAAATCAACATGTTCTGTAGATTCAAAGAGTGGGGTCTGTTTATTTGTCCATTCTGACCTCCTGCATATTACAGGCCAAAAAATATTGCTCTGTCACATCTGCATTGAGCCCAATTCCTTCAATGTTTTATTAAAGTGTTGCATGTAAATGTAAACTTGTAAGCACAATTTCTGTTCTACTGTTGTTCATTTTGAAAAGCTGTGATTCCCTGAGCTCGAATGAATAAAGTCTCGTTTCCTATGGCACTGGATTCTCTGGTTTTCTAACAAGGCACAAGCTCCAGTTGGAGCTTTTCCAGTGGCTAGGAAATTCCTGACAGCTCAGTACTAGTGGATTCTCTGAAGCCTAGTAGGTTATGTTCACACTGAAGCCTTTCATTTATTTGGAGCACTATTAAGGCCATCCTATTCACCCATCCAACTATTTTCCTGCATCATGTTAAGAATTTAATTGTTTTTGAGGTATCTGCTTTTATCAGATGCTTGGAATTGGTGATTATGTCCAAAAACTATTGAAGGGATAATATGCATGTGACCACTCATACAGGTGAAGCTTGACTGCATAAGATTTGTTTCACTAGGAAATCTGGCACCTGTACTCCCAGAGATATGTGTACCCCTGTAGATTATTATTGTTCTATTCTTACTGTTCATTAGAGAAGGAGAGATAAGAGTTTCATCAAATATAAAACAGCATTCCCAGAGGATATCAGCAATGACCAATGGACTAATACCTTTCCTGCCCATTTTTGGGGTTGCTTTTCACCATTGTAGATCTTTAAAAAGTATGTTTAAAATACACTGCGCTGCTAGACTAGAAATGAGAATTAGTAAATAGTTTAATTTTTGTCATATTTTTAAAGTACTTTGTCATGTCAACAGCCAATAAGCTGGATGCAAGTGATAGTTGAGGCTCTGTGTGCCTTCACTTCTGTTTGTATTTGCTTTATCTGAAGATGCTCCTAGATTTTGTGGCAATAATACTTTTCATTTAGAAATTCAGACCTCCTCTGATATAAGCCCCAAACATTTCCATTTGTAAGTGCAAAAAGTTGATCCCTATGTAATTATAAAGTGGTGCCAGGTTCTAACCACAATACCTTACCTACCCATGTCCTTTGGAAATCTTTTACTTGCAAGAACTTTATATACCAAACATGTTTGTTTAACAAAAATGTTGTTATAACTATAAACAACATATTTTTTGTGTGACTAATGTTTTCATAAAGTTGCTTTCATTTTCACAGGTCACTGCTTCCTTTTCCAGCCTCACAAATAGTTTTCTCAATCATCTTGGGCACTGAGTTGGTGCCTCAGCACTTGGATCTGTGTCCTATGATTTGATCTTCTTTTCAGAGTGTTCTCTCATTTGCCCCTGTCCATGTGCTGTTTTTCTGACACTCTTTTTTTTCTTCTTGTGCCACTTTATGACAGTTTTTCGCCATGATGTGCTGTTAGAAGAGGTGAGGTATCTGGAAAAAAATTAGACTTTGTGTGAAAAAAAGGAAGCAGCTGACCAATAAACTACTTAGAAAGTAAGTAATTTTTCTTTTTCTAACTTCTTGTGTGTGTGTGTGTGTGTGTGTTGGTAGCACAAAATCTACATTCATGACTTTATCTACAACATAGGGCATGTTTTGTAAATGAGCTTAAGCACTCTATCAAATTGTAATTATTCATGAATAGTCTCTCTTTATTGTTAATTATATGCATCACACTAACAGAGTTTGATATACTGATTATAAGAATAAAGTTCATCTGAGGTAACAGAGTGTAGTCCTTTCTCAGGCATCCAGCCTGGATCTCAGCTGCAAAGTAAGTACCTCTCCACATCTCATTACCAAAATAGCAACCTTCTTAATCCTTTGCAGTGAAGAACAAAGGTTTGATTCAGTCTCTGGAGCAGAAATAGGATCTTATTAATGCACTGGCAACTACAGTATTGTTATTTTTGTTAGAAAGGGGAGAAACAGGAATTTGCTGATATATGTTAGATTAAGGGCTGTTATTGTTTTGAGATTAATCAGATTGTTAGCTGGGCCTTTCCAATGGCAGTTGAAAATCTACAAAATATCTTGTAATTTAATATTCAGGATGAGTTCAGGAGCTACTTCCTGGAAATTTACTTATATTCTTTGTATCCGTTCTGAAAGGATCACTCAGAATATCAGTTAAATGGTGTATTGCTTATTGTTCAAGCGGTGGATCTAGGACGAAAGTTCTGTTGCTCTTGCCTGGAGTGCTGGTCTTCCTGGGCTCAATCCACTTGCCATCCAGTGGATCAGAGTGGAGACCCAAAGCACCAGGAAGGTACCGAGCGCTCAGCCTCTGTGGAGCACTGACTCAGAATAGGTCTGTGCATTAGCCGAGTGTCCAGGCTCGAACATGTTACAACTGAGGTATGAATTCACATTTTGAAGTATTAGAGCTCTGATGATGTTTTTTGGAGTCTTTTCTTTCTTTTGAAAGATTTGCTGTCATGGAGTGTTGGTCTGCAGTGGACTGTGGAATTTGGGATCCCTGTCGAGTAGGCTTTCTATGTCTCTGGCAGCTTGTCAGGGTAAAGTTGAAATTAGGATTGCAGGGAAGAGCCAGAGGAATTCCACTTGGTGAATTAAATGTTATTGAGCTTAAGGACCTGGAAGAGGGTGAGGGAAGGATCTGGGTGAGCTCCCAAAGTGGTATGAATGACTGGCATAGAAGGTATTGCTTAGAGCAAAAATAAATGCAGTGTAACTGATCTGTTGAGACCAGCAAACTGTTTCTGGAAATGACTGGTGCTTGATAATTCTTAGTGATAGGCAAATGCCATACTCCAAAATACGTGTGGTCCATTGTGCAATTCTGTGTGGGTGTGGATCTTTGCAGGTTATTGGCCTATGCCCTCTGGCACAAAATGTGTTTGCGTAAGTCTTAGCATGTAGAACTTTGGGTGTTTATCATCATGTGTATGTGAAAGGTTCAGGGTTAAGCGAGGAAGAACTATCCCAGAAACTGAGGTCAGCAGAAGCGTTCTGGATAGCTGTTCCCAGGCCTGACTACTGTCACAGAAAAGGAAGATCTGTAAGATGGCATTTGCAGTGAACCTCAATTTTCTGCTTCTATTACTCATCATTAGGAGAAACCCTGTGTTTAGCCTCCAGGAGATTAAAAAGAACTAGAGTAGGACTGGACCTGAGAGAGGAAGCCGTGAGTGTGCGTGTGTGTTCCTTGGGCAGTGAAACAGCTGACTGAAAAAACAGCTCATGTCCTGCTCCCATTTCCCCTTGATGGTTTCCAGCTGTCCTCTTACCCCTGGCACATGAAATGACATTAATTAGGTTCAGCTTATGAAAATAAGTGCAAGGCAGTGTGTGTCACCCACCTTATAGTGCTGCATATAAACAATCTGCTACATACAAACTGTGATCACAGATGCTGAGTGACATCGTAATTAAGCCAGGAGCTGAGTAAAGAGAAAGTTCCTTTGGCAAAGTAGTCATGGGCTAGGTGGTTTCTCAGACTGTGAAATAGATGAGGACATGCTCACATGCAGGAAATCAGTGTGTATCGCACCTGGATCACAAATAAGAGTGTCACAGACTTCATGCTTTGATCAGCACAGGTCTTTTAGTATTGACTGAGGCAGGAGAAAGGAAAGAGCTAAATAGGACAATAAAGGAAGAAGGCAGTATCACTATTTTCAGTGAGCAACCAACCAGTAGGCACATATTTGTAGGTTATTTACAGTTTTTTGTGTTTTATTTTTACATTTCTTGCACATTTTTTATTAGGGAACCTAAATGGCTTCCTCAGAGAATATGAAGAATAAGTAGATATAAAATGTATTTGAAGAGTTTACACACCTAGATTTTCCCACCTCTTAATATATTGTCACCATGAGAGACAGAATGAGTGATATTTTTATGCTGCTGCAGCAAGACCTTATATCACCTTGCTGCCCAGGTTGGTAGGAAAGGATGATCAGAAATTGACTGAAATCAAGAGATGCAGAAGAAAACCCATTAATGAAGGCATGGAAATCACAAGATCTTAACACCATTGCTTGTCCCAAAGGCTAGAAAGATTTTACTGAATTGGATGGGCTGCTACAGGCTCTGTCTAAAGCAAATTGGAAATTCCGAACTCAAATTTAGGTGAATAAAAAAGACTTAGTGGACAAGGTTATGCAAAAGTTGGAATATGTGTGGAGGCTGCAGTGATGATGGAAGAGTTTCTGTGCAAAGGAGAAGAAGGTGTTGACAGGTTGATGTTGCCTAACTAGAAGTATTGTAAAAGCCTGGAGGAATGATCCCTATGACTTAAAAATATGAGTAATAAATGAACTACAGATACTAGTATGGACAATAATGAATCTGGACAAATATACTACTGAAAAACCAGTGTTCGATTACTAAGATTATTTGATAAATGAATGGCCTATTGGGGTCATCAGACAACAAAATCACATGAATTGTGGTTTAAATGTCAAACAGGTTTTTTGGTTTAGATCATACAGCGTAACTGTGATGAAATTCTATTATGACGGGGGAACTTTTTTCCTGGATGTGTGTGGACAGTGGAGGAGAAACAGAGAAGAAAGCAGAAAACCTGTTTGGAAGGGTAGGGGGGACTCTTGGCTTGCATGAATCTTCTGTGTCTTACACTTAGCTGCTGATGCAAGCTGAGATCAGAAGTGCTGCAGATCTTCAGGCAGGTAGTTTCCACTTAATTTAGTGCATTAACCTAGCTATCCACTGGGTGGAGATGGCAGACAAACTTCCTATTGGGTGTTTTGCTATAAAAATGATGGGTGGAAAGTAGTCCAAGGTCTCAAAAATAACTAAGCGAAATGATGGAGCTGCACAGGAGGCTGGGGCTGGAGGTTAAAGTGGACAAGATTCAGAAGCAAACCAGTTTTTAGTTCTCACTTGTGCTTTTTACTCTATAAAGATAGAACAATAGGATTTGTGTGAGTTGTAGGAAGTTTAAATCTATCAAAGCATCTGATGTATCTCATGTCTAAGACTGATGCAGCTGTAGGAAATCTCATGTGTTGGCTGATTGCAATGACCTTAACCAGACAGCTTTCAGAACTAAATGCTGAATTTGAATCTATCTCATCCACTCAGTAACACTTTGTGAGGTGCTGGTTTTCCCTGAGGACTTGTCACCTTACAGGATTATGGTAGAGTGTATGTTGGTTTCATATTTTCGTGAGGAGGAAAATCCTGAAGGACCATGTGCCTCTGAGCAGGAGATTGTTCAGCCTTCTTAGTGGAGCGGGACTCAGTGTGAAGTTGGGAAAGTGTCAGGGAGGAAGAGTTTTGGTACACAAAGTAGGGAATAATCCTGTCAATCCAGAAAGCAAAGGAAACTACCATGCTCTGACAGGATCTTCAAATTAGTGAGCAAGGCCAGCCTTTATTGGACTGTGAGAATATTACACAAGATTCATCCTGCATTTCTACTCCTAACTGCTTGAGTCACTGAAGGTATGTCTACTCAGGGTTTGGCAGGCAGAAACGAACTCTCTCTGTCCATGCTCCAAGCTGGCTGGATGAAAGCTGACTCTGAATGGGAAGCTGTGTAGCCATCATTAGCATGTGGCTGAGCCTGAACTAATAAGTCCTGCTGGGAAGCAGAATACATTAGCTTGGGATCATCGTTATGGGGCTGCAGTTACATGACTTTAGGATTAGAGGTAGCTTCTATCTGGGCATCTTGGAGTACTTGCAGAGGGAATTGCATCTTCTTGCAGATCTCCCATGGAAGCACACCCTGAATATTTTAGAAGGGTTAGGCAGTCACAGTGACCTGGAAAAATGGTGCTCAAAAGGCTGCCCATTCTTTTTAAAAAACTCTTGAGTAAAAATCCAGTGACAAACTCCAGCTTTAACAAACAATCTGCTTTCAGATGCTTTCTGCCAGGCCTGAGGCCTGATGTCAGAGGGAAAGACTTAAACCTGTATGTTTGAATGGAAACCCAACTGGTCAGTGGGAAAGGCTGTGCAGCCATGACAAATGAACACCTTGTAGTAATATCTGCCTGAATTAAATGTCACTCCCTATACATCCATTACACAAGCCACTTGCTCCCTTGTTTACAATGAATGGAAAGTGCTAATGACAGCTTATTTATCTGATGTCCCAGACTCCCAGGTAGCTTAGGTACTTTTGAAGATACTGTCTTTCAAATTATGTTCTGTAATTTATTTCCATGCCTCTGATTTTCAGAAAAAACTGCTTCTAAATAAAATTCATGGGCATTTAAACAATTATTTTGTCCTTAGCCTCAGGAGCCCATTAGTTGCTGTGTTCTTGAAGCAAATTAAAACAATGCATTCTGTAGGATATAAAACTATTCCTAACTGTGGCAGTGGATCACTGCAGTCATTAGATTAATACCAACTATTATCATCCAGGATGCTCATCTGGTTTTACTGAGCTTTGTTAACGAAATGGAAATGTATGATTAAAGTCATCCTGTCTGTCCCTCTAAAGTTGTGCCTGTGAATGAGTCACTGTTTTACAAATGGGTGTTGCCAGACGCTGATATTGAATATGGCTCCAGCCGTCAGAGCTCTGGGTCCAGCACTGCATTCTTGGAGTCGGGACTGGAACACTGAAATTCCCATTGAAATCTGTGGGAATTCTGTGTGGCCAAAGCCCAGCTACCTTTATGGCTGGCTGTGGCAGCTCAGAAAGAGATGTAGCTTTATTCAGTAGGCACGTAATGGCTTGGGGACTCAATACGAATTTCAAGCATCTCTTCACTTAGTCACTTGAAACCCAAGACGGAATTGAGGAGACCACATTCCACTTAAGCTTTGTTTGTTTGAGGTCAGCTGAGTGGCTTCTGCTGTCTCTGGACGTGACACCTTCTGCTCCACTGGCAAAGTTGCAGCTGTGGTTTCCATGCTCACTGGGCACAATAACTATTTGCACAGAGGAAGCCCCAGTGTGTCAGTTGGCTTGCTTGCTCTGCCCGCTGTAGTGGCCGCACGAAGGGTGGAATGTGCTTCAACCTTTTGGCAGATATATAGCTGTTTGCATGCCCCAAAGTAAATAGCTCCCAAAGGTCTTTGGTGGAGTTGCTCACAGAAAGCTGTGTCTTATGGGCAAGGTTGACCCAATAGTTAATTTAGCTTGTTTGCTTCACATATGAGATAGGGTTTGAATAGTCCTGGCCTTGGGGAATTTCACATCTGGATTCAAACTCTTTATGGCTACTGTCCCCTAATCTGTGCCATGGGCTGTTCCCAAGTCCTAGTTCTGTACTTTTCCAAGCTTTGTGTTTCATGTCATCCCCTCAGGGGCATTTGTAAAAGTGGGAGGGCCAGATTGGTAATTGTAAGAAAGAGAAGTATCATCACTGACGTCAATGCAGCTCTGCCACTTCACATTTGCAAGGGATCAGGCCCGTCTACCAGTGTCACAGTCTGCTGGGGAGGAGGGGAGGCAGCCTGAGAAGTGTTGGGTTTGCACTTCGCCAAGTGACAAACAGAGAGTCTGAGTGCAGTAGCCAGACACATTATAAAACAGGCAGTTGGAGAGACAGCTCTGTGTGGAGGCTTGAGTCTTGATTTACTCCTGGTCATTGTCCTGATATTCCATGGCTTTAAGACAACTTTAAAAGACTTAATATATGGATTTCTCTGAGCATAATTGGCTGAGACCCCTTGTGTGGTTTCTGGGTGGTCTCATGTGGCATAGGAGGCCAGCTGTAGGCATAGCTGCTTTTGTGCAGTTGGGTAAGTGTAAAATCCAATGCTGGTTGCTCTGTGTTACCAAATGTATGGCTATACTTAGATTTGAATTCATTTGAAGCTTCCAAATCCTTTGCCCATCTTAGGATATTTTAAATATTTTGGGAAGCATGGGTTTAAGGGAATAATCCTGAATTTAAAAGAAGGGAGACTGAAAGGTCTTAAGTAAAGCAGAAGAGAGCCAGGGTTTTCTTGGGTGCAAAGGGGAGCAGAGGAGGGGGAAAAGGCCACTTGGTGATAAGACATCCTTTCAAAGATCCACTAGTGCTGTTCGCAGAACTCTGCCTGTTTGGTGCATTTCTTCTCCTGTGCTTTTGCTCATCTGAACAGTCTCTCCAGAAATCAGCAATTGGGAACACATATGAAATACTTCTCTTTGCCAGGTAAATGGGAACAATAGTGGAGTGGGAAAGAATGAATCACTGCCATTAACAAGAAAACTAGGGTTGCTCTCATCATCGACACAATGCAGTGTCTATTCTCAAATGTCAGGGCTAATAACTCACCACTTACAAATTAGATTTAACCCCCTCCCACACAAACCCACATACTCCTTGCTAGCCTTCAAGCTTAGGTCATAGCTGCCTTTCTCTGAGGGCCACCAGTAAAACCTTCAAAATATATCTCCTCCAGACAGTCTGGCTGCTTTCAAGATTGAATACTCCTCCCCCTTTTTTCCCTTTGGATTTTCTTTTAGTTATAGCTACATCACTGAAAAATGTGGAAACGTCTTTGAAAGCCCATCTAAGGCCCTAATTATCCTTAATGTAAGAGGACCATTATCGTCTACAGCTGAAATGAATAATACAACAAGTAAGAAAGATTCCAAAGTTTTGGTTACCTTAATAAATTCCTAAACGTGAAGGAACTCACAGATCTTTATCCAATGCAACGAGAAATTATTAATGCAGGTGGGAGTATCAAAAGCTTGAGTGTTTCAGCTGGCATCTTACAACATCTTCTGTCGAGACAGTGTTTTTCATCCAGTGCACTGATGGATTGTAAGTATAGCTGCCCAGAAAAGATGTAACAAGGATGCCAGTTTCCTAGATAACCATCATGTAGGTGTAGAACATGAGATGCTGCTAATTTCAGATGCTCATCAGGATATTAATAGCCTCCTTACTTTGAAAGTAATGGGCTTCTTTAAATTCCTGGTCCTGAAATATAGGAAACATTCAGGATATGTTTTTCAACCAGGATGGCTTTTAAAGTGAAGTTGAAACAGGTAATTGGAAAAAAGGACACAGAAACAAATTTGGGACTGATTAGTAAAGTCCATTTAACAGCTTCTGCTTGCCGAATCCAACACAAGCAGATTTTTATTTTTAAAAAAATCATTCTTTCTTTCTCTGCATATTGAGAATTCTTCAAAGTGGTTTACATGCAGTTCTTAGCACAGCTGCTTGCTGGGGGTGTGTGCTCTGTGTGTGGGATCTATCAGCAGCCTGGCTACCTCTGTGTGATCTTGGGTAAGGCCTGGATAAAAATCAAAGGCCAGATTGTTCTGTTTTACCAAATGTGTTGCCTGGGGCCTGCTAATTAATAGAATGTCTAGGAATGTCATACATCTATTGAAAAAAAAAGTGTCACTTAAAAATTGCTATTGTTTTAATTGAATGTTGTCATTTTCACATAGTGACCGATATCTCAGCCTACCAGTCTTTTTGAAAGAGCAAACTGGAACATGGGAAAACAGGCCACTCATAGGGAAACACTGTCTGTTTTTAAGTTATTTTTTAACATAGGTCTCACAGAGCCATAAATGCTCCCACATGTTGACTGGGAGCCTTATCCTGAAATCCAAACTTGTGTTTCATTCTTATGAGTTATTCCATCGTAAGTCAGTGCCGGAGGCCGACTGTAAACAGAGGTTGCAGAATTGGCCTGATTTTGACCAAGCAATAGAGCATAACTCTGGGAATATTTGCTGGAGATATGGCACTTAGTAACATGGGCAGACCAGCTGAAACTCTGAGGTTGTGCATGGCAGTAGGCATGCAGGATTGCCTACCAGTAAGTGTTTGCAGGATTGGGTGGTAGGTGGTCCTACTTTATTTGCTGTTTTAACAAAGTCTGGTACTTGTTATGGAGTGAGTTAGTTCCTCTGGGAAAGGTGGGTGTAACTTGTCAGGACATGAAGGATAACTAACCTCAGACATTTGGGAAGTTGTGTGTGTGTGTTTTGATGCATATGATTTTGTTATGTAAAATAGCAAGGCTCACCCCCTTCTCTGCCTGATCGTGCCCTCTTGTGGGTTTCTGCACAGTTCTTTTGAAGGAGAAGGGTAGCTCATATGATGAGGTGAGAAAGAAGATGAATGGAAATAGAAACCAGGAGGAATCAGATCTTCAGCTGAATAGTTATAAGGGCTTCTAGCATTCAAAAATTTTCGTCCTGTGTCACTGGGCCTATAGGGGAAAAAATGAACAATATCTAAAGGTTACATATTGATTTTTACAGAGTAATTTGGCTATGCTTTAATTGTGCATGATGAGAGGTATTTTGTATGATACCCCACTGTAAGTATTCCTCAAATGCATCCCCATTTTGCCAGAAGAAGCTAAAATCCTTCTTTTTATTCTCTGCGTAGCTCTTGGATTGGCAGCTGGTTTTCATATGATTTGTTTCTATCAGTGCATTACAGCAAAGGTGTGTGCTTTGGGCCATGAGTATAAATTTGAAGGTTTCTTATGTTGAAAATTCCCTCAGTTGGCAAATGGGTCATTCAGTGCCAGATTTTCTGAGAACCCAGCAAAGATGGAGGTGGAAAGAAGCAATGGGGAATGAGGGGGAGTATCTTTTTATCTGTCAGATACAGTTGTAGTATCTCTGCAGCACTGTGCTTTATGTGCAGGATACTGGTCTTGGGTTTTATAAGAGTTCTGGAAGAGTTTTGTGCACTGCACAGTCTGATTGACAAGGAGGTTTTCTGTCCTCGCATGACCTTCTTTTAATATAAAAAAAATTCAATAAAAGTTCAGCCACACAGCAAGGGATGAATTTAAAGACTGCACACCATGTGACAATGCTAAAACTTTCATAATAGCCATCATATTTGTTGGTTTAAAAATCAACTTCATTGTCATAGTTAATAGTTTGCAGCTGCTTTAGAACAGAGGCAAATTGCTATGTATGTGTCAGTCTTAAACACAAGTAAGATCCACTGACTAGGACAACTTGGTTAGTTTTTCCTATCTATTGGTAGTATTGCTGATCATCATCTCTATGCGATGAGAGGAATTCATTGCCACATTTCAGCACTGCTGAGCTGCAGGATCACTTGCAAGTAAAATAAACTTGTTTTCAATCGCCTGCCAAAGTATACGCCATGACATCCCATTAAAAAGGCTTCCAGGGTAGTGTATAATAGGTGCAGTCCCCCTGCAAATCTATGGGATATCATCAGCATTGATTTAACTAATGATGGCAAGTTACATGAAAGGTGTTAAAGAATCAGAATTTATCACCTAATGTGAAGCTCAGGAGTAAAAGAAGCCTTGCTGGAAGATCACCAGGTAAGTTCTCTGCCAATTTATAACTTAGGAAAAGTATTTGTAATTTGCACCAAGTTCATATCAGATGGAAATGGGAAGTAGATGGAACAATCCCTCTCCATCATGCTGGTGATGTGCAGAAGGTGTGTAAGGTCAGAATGGTCCAGTGGCCAAAGTGTAGCAGCAGGATCAAGCTGAGGGCAGCAGAGGAGTATGTGAAATGCCTGCTGGTTATCCTGGACTGGGGGCCATCCAAGAAAGCCTCCTTAAGGTATTGGGAGTTGTGGCAACCACAGGAAATTATGTCTAGAGGTGTGTGTTTTGCCTCTAGGCTGAGCAAATATAGTGTTATTCAGATTTAGGGAGATTTTACTTTACTTTTCTTCCTCCCTACTGTATCTGCTGTTAGAGCAGAACTGATCTTAAACCATGGACCTGTAAACTGTGAAGCTGCAGACTAAAATGTAAGGGGTATCCCTTTTGAGCTATCTGTCTCAGAAGGACTGTGATTATTTAGAGCAGAGGATCCCTTGGTGTTTTAGGCACGTCTCTCTGTGTGAAGAAGTCAGGGAGTTCAATGAATGCAGGTCAGGCTGTCCAGGATGCTGTATTCTCATGGCTGAAACTAATTTTTTCCTTCAAGGAAGCAAACAGTAGAGGAGTGAGATGGTTTAATGACTGAGCTTACAAGAAGACAGCACTTTTAATGCTGAAGTCAAAGACTCAGAGAAAAGTGTGGGAAAAATTCCCCAGGGAAGAGACAGCCCACACAGTCCTGCACTGGATGACTGTCAGTGCTACTTCACCTATCTGAGTGAGGTTTCTCATGTGCTTCCTGGGACAGAACCTGACACTCAGGTCTCCTTTACAATTCAGAGAACTGCAGTTTGGCATTTCTGTGCACATTGTGTAATTTGAATAATTTCAACTCTTGTTATCCCTTCAAGCTTGGTTAATTTGTCAAACTGCTAGTTTGTTTTATTTGCATAGAGACCATGACTAGCACTGAAGTCTAAAGTAAATGCATGAGATCTTTAGTTAATTTGCGCTTTCTTTTCCCCTGGCATTCTGTCTTTCTTGGTCTGTGGAGGTTGCTTTGTTTCACGAATGAATGGAAATGTATACCAGAAGATGAGTGGAACCTTCAAAACACCGTGTCCAGCTTGTAGAGGGCTCTAGTAGAGTGGCTGCATGGAAACTGTTGAAGAATAGGTACCTCCCCCAATTCCTTTACTGTATTCCCCATCCTCTTGATGGAGTTTCCTAGCCCTGAGGAGGGAGGGGCATCTGGACTGAGCCCAGGTAATTTGTCAGCCAGTTCAAAATTAGATCAAATGTCCTTTCCTCAGCAAGAGTGAAGGAGGGGAAATATACACTTCCTGTTAGAAAAGGTAGGACAGATGTCTGGAACTACACATGTGTTGGAACTACTCCTTTTGTATTACAGCTGCCTGTATTTTTCTGCCTCTTGGGTTAGAGCATCTTGCAGGTTTTGACCAATAGTTCTCTGTCTCTGACATCCCTGGCTGTTTCCTGAAGGTTGTCAACAACCAGCCATGTTGTTTTCCCTTCCTGGAAGTAATTCTTTTCTGAAGGAGACTTCTTAATCTAAGCCAACAAAAGCAGGGGGCTTCTGTGATTAGGC
The DNA here is from genome assembly GCF_963921805.1 of Phalacrocorax carbo. Lineage (NCBI taxonomy): Eukaryota > Metazoa > Chordata > Aves > Suliformes > Phalacrocoracidae > Phalacrocorax > Phalacrocorax carbo. Next base: position 25,833,868 of record NC_087521.1, on the reverse strand, counting down.
AAAGAGGGTGGACTTTAACTAAATGTAAGTGCATCTGAAATGTAAGAGTCTGTTGTTGTGGTAGTCTCTGAGTATCCTTTTATGATCGGTGGCTATTCAGCCGATATAGTCAATGGACTGTAGGTACTGGCTCTACTTATCCCAAAGCAGATGTGTAAAATGTTAGATGGACTCTGTCCATAACAGTGCCTGTATCTATTGACTAGGTGGGAGACTGAGGCGAGAGGAACACCCCCAGATTCTTTGTCTTCCTCTCACAGTGATGAAGCATCTTCCTTCTCAGGTTGCCTTCCTTCTCTCCTCTAAATATTGACAGGTCTTTTCAGGGCAGGCATGAAGTCTGTTGAATATAAATTGTGATTTTTCTCATTGTAGCTTTGCCTGGGACACCACGTAATCTACTGACGTTTTTGAACCCCAGGAGAATACTAGAATGTTTCCACCAGCAAAGGTCCCCTGGAATTGTTGAAAGCAGTCTGGAATAGTCCTGGTTCTTACACTTTCTTAAGGTATTTTTCCTCCTATCTAATTTCCAAAGAGGAGTCTGATTTTCATTTCACATTGTCCCACCCCTGCAGCATTTTTGACATTGGCCAGAAATGGCAAGACTTGAGTTGGAAAGGTGTCATCAAAACAATGACTAGATATACTTTGAAGAAAGGTTTATTATTTGGCTTGCTGCCTCTGAAAGCTGTTAATTACCAAGCAATTATGACCAGACATAATTTTTCACTGTGTAAAGCTGCCTCTTGGGTTTAATATCTGACTGAAAACAAATGGCAGAAAATTTCTGAGGAGCTCGAAAAAGGCCAAGAGATGTATAAATGTTTCCTTAGGGCATCCTTTGCTACCTTGGACTTCAAGGCCAGGACCTTGGCTATCATTGCCTCCTTAGAAAGCATTCTTGGCTCCAGCAGTCTGATCCATCTTTTCTCTCCTGGCTTCTCAAATAATAAAATCATAAAAGTAGTTTGGGAAATACATTTTGCATCTGTAACTCCTGTGAGCTCTGGATACTTCAGGAGTCAAAACTCCACATGGATTTGCCACAGCTGAGGGCTGTGTGTTTGACTCAAAAATTCTTTTGCACACAAATTAGAGGGCAGCCAGTGCAAAACAATGTGGTTATAATGCATTAACTAAGCAGGAAGCATGGAGATCAGCCTCTGCTGTGTCAGGAAACAATTTGTCTGTGGAAATGGCATGGCACAGTGCTTGGGAAGACAATGCTGCGAGCAATGTTCAGTAGGCTGGCTGCTCAAGAAGGTCCTACAGGGGCACTGTCAGTGAATCAATAGGCCTGATTTATCACTGTATTATATTAATTCTACTCCAGGGTGACTCCATTCAAGTCAGTGAATTTATCCTAGGGTAAAACTGAGGAAAAACAGTGCCTCATCTCTCTTGCTTTCTGCATGAGTTGCTTCCACAGAGCCACATCGATACTATCAGTTCTGTCCTCTTCAGGGCCCAGCTGTGACAAGGTGGGAGCTGGAAGCCTCAGCATTGCTGAGAGGAGTTGGGGTATAATCCTTGCACTGGCAGAAATTTCTGAACCCCAGGTTTGCCAGCTAATCCTTAAAAATGGTTTCTGATGAAGATATGTGAATTTTACAGTGTGGTTCTCGAGAAGTAAGGCACTTTGAAAATAGGATTTACTGTTGGGATGGAACACCAGAGGCTGTCACACCACTAAACTGAGAATAAACAGAGAAGAAAGCCTGCATGAGAATGCCTTGAAAGTGAGTATAAACGAGGGAGGGAATAAGCTCTTGCCTCCAAACAAAGAGTTTGGCATTTGCCTGTTACAACATGCAGGTGCTTTGCCAGTATGAAGAATAGGATTGAGAACTGGAAATCTATGTCTCCATGTTCATCTTTCAGCAGGCTTCCAAGCATACACATTTTCATTCAAAATCACTACCAAGCTGTTTATGATAGATGTGTGCCAACTCCACTGTTTTATGTAGCTGTCTAAGCCAAATCATTGTGACCTGATGTGACTTGGTTTTTTAAAAGCGTGCACCTTCAGAATTCTTATTTTCTTCAGTTTGAAGTGAAACACTGGGAAAAGTATTGGAATGGATCTGAAACCAGTGCAGCATTCTTATGCAGAGGCAAGAGTGCCATTCAGGCAAACACTAGAAGAAAATCTGTCTCGGGTGTGTTTTTCAAAATGAGTCTGAAATGTTCGTTGGAACAATATCAGGAATCTTAGACTTAAGTGAACTAATTCACATGCTCTGATTTTGCCTATATCTGTGGTATTGGGAAGTGAAATAATAGTCTAAGTGCTCTGTTCCTGAAATTTCAGTTCACTTTTTGTTATCGGCATGTACATTTATTTAAAAGCATATGTGAAGTCTGCTTTTTTCTTTCTTTTTTTTTTTTTTCTCCATCAATCTCTTTCTCCTTCTGCTTTTTTCTCTGAATAGAAATCTTATACCTCTGTGTGAATTTAAAACCTGTTAGCGATATGGAGAACAATTAAGTGAAAAAGCTCCTTTTTTGGTCAAACATGCTACTGTTTTTCTTGGAAAATAGAATATCCCTTAATGATATAATCAGCTGCTTAGATGTTTTCTCACATCTACATAATAGATGATTATGCATTTTATTGCTTGCTCAAATACTACTGAACAAATCAACAGTAAAATTTTCTAGAGTTCTTCAAATTGTGGTCAAATGCTTTCAGGCTAATAAATCCTTTTGGTCAGTTTAAGATGTTTTGATACTTAGTTGACATTTGTCACCCTCTTTCTCTTAAGTACCTCTATCTTGGTTTTAGCTTCATCTGAGATTGAACGGGACATTTTAGCATTGTCAGAATTTATAAACAGCAGTTGGTTTTATGTGCAACACCCCTTACCAGTGGTCGTGGGTTGATTTGTTTTTCAGAGGTTCCCACTACAACAGATACAAATGAAAATGGCTAACCAGCCATTTTCCCATGCCAGCCTAAGAGCTGGGTTGTGTTTTTTTTTTTAATACAGTAGTTGATGAGAGACTTCCTTCTGATGAAATTAGATTCAATAGCATAATTGATGAAATACAGAGGAGGAGATTACCCAAAATGACCTTTCAGTCTGAATCTTTATTTGAATGGGAAAAAGATTTTTTTGAACGTACTTCCAGATAGTATCTAGAATTCTTAGAAACTTGCAGGGCTTTTTGTGGGAAACCCCCAAACTATTTTTGTGTGGCTTTGGCCAAAAATATTTGGGTTTTTCTTACCAAATTTCAAAAAGGTTGAATAGTTGGCTTTTCTGAAGGAAAGGCAATACTTTCCATAATGAAAAATCCCAATTTTCTTTCTAGCACTGCTTTTTTTTTTTCTTCACATTTCTGACAAGCAAAAGCATACAAAAGTACCTGGAAATACAGCTGTTGTATCCTGAAATTTCAAAGTAAAATTAAGATTTACAGTCTTTGAGTTTTTGCCTGCTGCAACACCAATCAGCGCCAGTATATTAGGCTTACATTTACACTTAAGTGCAAGTGCAGATTAGTGTTTCTGCCACTGCAACATTGCAAATACCATTATGGCTTATTGCCAATGATCCCAGTCACTGTGGAATGGAGGCTGTGGTTGCCTAAACAATAGGTACTATTGCCAAAAGGGGTCAGCTGCCCTTTTCATAACCCTTCCTTGTAACTACCTGAGGGTTCATGTAGGTGCAAAAGGTGTCAGATGAGGAAAAGTTGCCAAGTGAAAACTCATAACTAGAACAAAGAAAATTGATGTGGGCATGAGGGAATGGCATGAACAGGTAACAGACACCACATATTTTGGCTGAAGTATGAATTTATATTGCTTTGAAATTGCAGTGCAGTGGTGTTATGTGCATGAGATTATGCAGCTGTGGTGCCACGGTGAGTTACAAATGTTCATTTGTACAGAGCAGTTCTGTTTGAAAACATGGTTTGGACTATCCCTGCTGGATATTGTATTTTATGGGATTTTTTTTTTTTTAAAAGACAACCCTGATCCTGAATCTTACTCTTGGTTAATAAAGGAGGTTGTGAAGTTGAGGGTACAGATATATATCTTCCACCTAGATTTCTGCCTTCTAATGTCCTTCAGTTCCTGTAGATGCTGCCTGGACTTTTTTTTGCCAGCCTGTGTTGCATTTCCTAGACAGATGGAGGGGGTGCTCTCGTGCTCTTTTTCTTATTCTTGTCTTGGTAGATTGTAGGTATACTTTTACAGAGCCTGAAACTGCTTTGTAGAAGGTTAGAGTACAATATTGCTGCTATTCTGCCTACTCTTTATTTTAAACCAAGGGATTGAATCCCCTGACTTTCCTAAATCAGGGTTGGAGCCTTCAGTTATGACTGAAATGAAGATGAAGGCTTAAATGCAGGGATTAGATAGTTAAGCTGTGGGTTTAGAAAATACTGATTTTTGCCATCAGATAATTTCATGATATTTCTGTAAAGAAGGCTCTTCAACAAAACCTGGAAGAAATTCAGCAGTGAGGAATTCCAGCAGTGAGAATTTGAGATGTTTGGGAAATCAGGAGCAAACTGAAACTGAGGTCTTAGAAATGGTTGTATTTTTTTTTCTGGTGCCAAAAAGCAAGCCAAGTTATTTTGTCCTGAATAATCTGTAGATTTAATCTCTCTTGAAGTGCCCAAGGGGTTCTCTGACAGAGTTTTGGAATCTGTGGTTCTACTTGGTGCTGTGTTTTACAGCTTCGTAACAAATCTCTGCAGCTGATTTCTGCAGTGGATAAAGTGGAGTTCAGTATATATTTGATATCTTTTACTAAGGAGAAACCTTAACCATTCTGTAAACAAAGACTCAGCCTAGGGTGACTATACCTAAAAAAAAATAATAATTCTTGGATTGTGGAAGTAGTGTATCTTGTATCTTCTTCACTTATTAAAACATAAGGCCTTAATTTCAGGGCTAAGAATAAGAAAGATGACAAAGAATAAGACTACACTGGAAACTATGCAGCCTGTGCCTAACTCCAGTGAAAATAGTTATAGTTGAAGCATTTTGAAGAAAGCATGTACAGCATATGGAGGTGATGATTACTTGAGGAATACCTGAGAAAAATATTTTAAGATATATAACTTTTTTTTCATTTAACTTGCAAATGTATACTATTGTATAGACTTCCTTCCTCTTTCCCACAGTCTAAGAAATGTTTGGGCCAGAAACAGCTTATTTTCTAACTTCCCATTGGAGACAGAACATGGCATGCCTTTCTTCAAAATCCAGCCATTCTCCAGCACATCTGCCAGTAGTGGACATTGACCTTCTCTTTCCTGCTGTGGGCAGACGTCATTCAGTTCCGGAAATATTAGGGAGATGACACAGAGCTGGCTTAGCTCAGCAACAGTGACCCTACAAGACATGGCCTTGAAAATCTTACTGTGCTTTAAAGGCAGGATCTCTGTTTGAACATTTCTATTGCATACAGTCTTTGGCATGGTTAGCAAGGTTTTTGGTGATTTAATCTTTGCACTTTCCTTCTGTTTTATCTATACATGGAATTAGTAGGAAAAACTAATGAGCACGTATATAACAGATATTATGAATTTCAATGTCTCTGAGGTATTTAAGTAAGCAAAGGTAAGGCAAAATTTTGTATTGAGAGGTAATGCCTTTTACTAGGAGAAATGATAGAACTCGAAAGAGACAGAAGCTCTCACGTGAGGAAAGCTTGTCACATTTTTCTAACTTTTATGTCAGTTGCTCTGGTGATGTCTGCAGCAAAGTAAACTCAATATCTTTTTGGGTTACTGCTAATGATTTATTATGTTACAGAACACAAAGTAATTTAACTATCTGCATTGTGTGGATTTGCAATATGAGGCTATCCTGAGGGATATGCTCTTCTGGACTCTGATACTGTGTTTTACTTTGTTTATCTATCATGAAAGGTATTTGGAATAAACAGCAAGAGTTTTGGGACTGTGGTATTTTACTAGGAATGTATATACTTGAATGTGTATGAAGGTGAGGATGAAACATATGAACAATGTGAGGTATGTATTAGGTACTCTTATTTTTGGAACCACCTGAAGTTACATGTCTGACCCCACCACTGCCATGTGCCATCATAGAAATCCTGGTTCACTGAAGTGTTAAGTTCACTGCTATTCAGGAAACTGTTTCTTTGGATTCCATTTTCTCTGTTTTTAATAAATCTTGGTTTTGGCTAGGATCACTCTTGCCTAGGTAATTTTACAAAAATGTCTGTAGGACGCTGAGAAGATCATCAGCTTTATGAAGAGGTCCTTAAGAGTTTCCAGAACTTAAATGCTCCTTTTAGTGCCAATCATTAGAGAGGAAAGAGATTATTCTGCTATGTTTTAGTAAATTTTGCCTACCATCAGGCTACAGTGAACAAATACAAAAATGCAGAAGCCCACAGACTAAGAGAAGGCTGAAAGATGCTGTTGGTGAGTGGCAATATAATATAAAACAAGATGAAAAATGTCTGATTTCTGCTTGGCAGAATAACTCTTGCAGAACATGAGGAATGGCATCCCTTAGCCATCATGTCAGATGGAGCATTAGTCACAAAAGGAGCTATGTGACTTGCTGATATATCTGCATAGGGGAAATCCTCAGAGGATTTGCTAGGATGCATCCATGGCCAGCTGGACTTGCCAGAGCTGTGCAGAACAACCAGAGCATCTTGGAGGGGCAGCACTTCATCTGCAGTAAGATAACACTGGCCTGTGAAAAAGTTCAGAAATGCTGGACTCCTGTGCTGCAGGTGGCATTTCAAATGCTGTGCTATTTGGGTGCCAAAGTACTTAGAAAGTTTTCTGTAGGTTTAACCCAGAAATCTGGGTTTGTCAGTTACTGTCACAGATAAGGTCTTTCAGCAGTTGTTCTAAGCACCCTCTTGACAGTGGCTAAGACAGAAACTAATGCTTTCAGAAAATGAATATAAAAGCATTCTTACTCCTCCAGTTGTATAAAAGACAGTATGTCTTACTTCCTATCTATTAAAAAAAAAATCTCTGAATAAACACAGCTGTTGAATATCTTGAAGTAGAAAACAAATGTCTTCTTCATTTTTGTGATCTATAGCCTTAGTATTTCAGCCTCATTGCATAGTAGCCGATATGCATTTATCACTAAGCCAGGTTGCACAGTGTGCTTGAAGATGAAGTTTAATGCACAGAAGTGTCTGTTCTAGTGGCTACTTCTAGCCTTTTTGACAGACATTTGTATGGTGTAGAATGCGCAGCATAATTTCTGGCAGGTCTTTCAGTAGTAAAACTTAACATCAAATTCATAACTTTATTAACACTTCCATTCCTGTGTGACCTGATCCTGATAGGACCAGGTAGAGTTCAGGTGGGGTTGTAAGGTAATGCTCAGGTTATAGGACGGATATGGAACCCAATATGTGTGTGCAATATGGTATGTGATATATGGGAGCTGCAATGTATGTGTGAATGTCACATAAAGGGAGAATCACACTTCCTAAAACATAGAAAGTCAAAAGTTAGTCTCAGTTCTTTTTTTCTATGTATCTACTTGAACTTAGTCACTTGCTGAATTTTCATGTGAATTTAAATAAACAAATAAGACTTTATTTGTACTTGGTAGAAAGTTCCAGTCTCTTCTTTCCAGAGAAAACTTTGCCATTAGGTCTGTATGAATAATTAATTTTTCTCTTTACTTGCTGAACTAAAAAATCTAAAAAATATTTCAGATTGGCTCAAAGTGAAAAATTTTTGTTTATCCCACTGTAATGAAAAATCCAAATGTAATGCAAATAAAATATTGTTTCTGCTTAAATTAAACATTTTAAGAACCAAAATACTTAATGTCTTATAATTGGGTTTTTTTAATCCTCTCTTTAACATTGAGTTATTAAATTCAGATACATTTTAAAAGAAAACAATTCTTTTGAAAAGAAAAGCCAAACCATTTTGTTAAAAAAATACTCAGACAAAACATTTAAATATTTTCAAGGCTTTTATGTCCCTCTCTGCTATCACCCCAGCTACATTTTCCAGCTAATAATCTACTGCCTGTTTTTTTTAGGTTGGTTTACAGGTGATTCCTTTAACTGTCATGGTCATTTTCTGATGGTTGCTTATTGTGATGTGATATGTTCTGCAAAGTTTTCAGAGAAATGTGATGCATACATCTTATGCACCTGAAAAATAAATATGGATAAATACATGTGAGTGCCCTTCCTTACTTATCCATGGTTGGTATAGGCTGCTGGTTAGAGTTGTTTTAATCTTGAAGATCTGTATTTTCCACAGGGTAAATGGACCTTTAGGCTTGGTTTTCAGGGCTTGGAAGGGAATCAGACCAGCACTGTGTTATCTTGTTCTTTGTCTCCACTACATTTCAGGTCTCCATTTACATTAGTTGACTTTGGGAAGCGTGAAGTGCTTGAAAGAATTAGAGAAGGCAGAAGAAGAGGAATCTGAAGCATGTATTGAGTAAGAGAGGTTGCCTGAGGAGAGAGATTTTGGAGCTTGTTTTGTTTACGGACAACTGCATCACAGATTTCATTTGAATGGGCTGGTGTTCATAAACCTGTGTAGCCTGGAATCCAGAGCCCATTTGAATGGGTCTGAATTTCAGTGCAAATGTTTTACCCAGCTGTTAAGATAACACTTCAAGAGTTAGTGGCAAAATGAATTTTTATTTTTATTTGTAAAGGTCTAATTAAAATTGACAAACACACTTAAAACTCCAGATGGGCTCAAGCTGAAGAGTGTGTGAAGTCTTTCCAAGTTCAGGCAGGTTGGGCTCCAAACCTTCTCCTGCTGTTCTGGCTTTTGGTTGCTTTTAAATTCCTCTTTGGTCCTTTAGTATGTCTTGTATGAATCTAAGATTGTGGGAACAACCGGTCACAAGGGATTTCCAATTGTTTGGGTGGATATTTCATGAGAACTCACTCTTTTCTCAACTTGAACCCTGACTCCTAAGCCAAACCCACTATCTATAGATGCCAAAAGGCTTTCTTCTTAGCTCACACCTCCAGCTAGGACAAGTTGAATTCCACTAAATTTTCCAGTATCCAACCAAAATATATCTCTTTTCAGACACTTCACTTGAATCATTTCACAGTGAGCCATGTCAGCTCTCAACCCCAGTGTGGTGCTCTTTCTATTTTTGGGTAGACTAGAAAGATTATTATTGTTATACACTTACAACGCCATTCAAAATGCAACTCTTTATGCTATAGGATTGGCAATCTTCTGAGTGCTGCCTTTCTTATTGAACAGTATTGGAGCAGTATTTAAAATCTGGTCCAGTAGCCAGAAAGACTATAACTTATGGAGTGACACACATAAAAGCTTTTTTTTTAATCTCAGTATTCCTCATTTGACAAGTGTTTATCTAGACAGTGTGTAGTCAAAATGCACATTGTCATTTTCTGCAACCCCAAGTATTTGATGTGTCAAAATTCCCGTGAAAATAGATAAACAAAATCTGAAATTTCCAGATGGACAGCTGTACTGCAAGTAATCTACCCCTGATTCCAGTTTGAAATGTTTTAAATCACTTGTTACAATACAAGCACATGTCTCAAAATATTAGGACTTGTATCACAGCAGACTTGCTGTAATCATGAAAGTAAGCTTAGTGTCTAGTCAGATACGTTATGTATTTTGGTTTTGGTGGATCTGATTTTATATAGTCCTCCACATTGTCTTAGATGCTTTGCCAGATGAAAACAGTACAAAATGTTTCCTGATGAACCCAACAGGCAGATAGACCAAAACTGTCCTTGGCAGTGGGAGACTGATGTATTCATGTTCTGGCGAAATGGGGAAGAATGCTGTTGAGTACATTTCCTGTGACTTATCTTCTAAACTTCTTACACTTTTCCATGAGTACATTAAAAGCATCCTGAACGCCCAAAGCTTGATTTTTCAGGGAAAGTTGTATGCACCATCCAGTTGTTTTCTTTGTGATTTTGTGTAACTCGAAGTGCAGTCTGAAGTTAAGTATGACAGTTGCAGCTCTGTATGTGGTTTGAAAGATGTGGTTTACAGATAAAGCCTCATGAGTGGTCCTTAAAGTATAGATGCCTGGAATTGGCAAGTCTAATCAATTTATGAATCTTTTTTCCTTCCTCCTTCATTCCTATCCAACTGTGTATCTCACATGTGCCTACTTAGTATAAATGCAGAAATACACATGTAAGGTGCAAGTTCCATATTAACTCTTTCCAAATCAATTACACAGCTTTGTAACTCCCCTCATTACCTAGAATGGTCAAGCTATTTTTTGTCTAGGCTGGAGAGGAAGTTTATATGAAGATGACAATTTTGATTTTAACTGAGGTCAGAAAGGCATAGAGGCAAGCATTGAGATTCTGACACTAGCTGTGAAATTTCATTTTCTTATATAATTTTGTATTTTGCTGATGAAAATATTATGCAAATAGTTACTTGAATTTTAAATAATATTTTTCGTATTTCCTTTGAACTCGAGCCTCAGTTTTCTTATGGTTATGTCAGTTTTACATAGTTTTCTTTGCTGATTTTAGTCCTCATATATGGAGTACAAAGGAAGACTCATATTCCAAGTGGAAGGGAAGAGAATTATATTACACTGGAGCCTCAATCCATAACTCATCTCTTGTCCTGGTACAGCAACAGCTACTATCCCTACAGTCAGGGAAAGCTGAAATATCCCCAAGCCCATCTGCCAAAATGAATAGCTGAAATTGAGAAAAAATTACTTTCTGACCCCATACTCACAAACAGTTAACTTATTTTCTGAAAAATGCAATTTTGATGGTGAAGTAATTGTTCTATCTTGCATAGCTACAGAAATTATTAGTGGTCATAAAATGATTCATTCATTTTAAAAGCCCACTGACTCATTGACAACTAGCAGCAGTACATTCCACAGGTCCACTGTAGATAAAACAAAAAAGTCTTTAGCATTTTTAAACTTTGCAACGTTTTGTGACAATAAGATATAAAACTTCACCCACACACAGAGTTGCATACAGTATTGGACTTGGCTTTGAGACAGAAGAGAAAGAAGCACATATTATGTAGTTCTCTATTACCTTTTACACATAGCCTAAAGTTAAAGCAAACACTTATTTTCATCTCTGCTTTCTAAATGTGACCCTTTTGTTTTAGTTAATGTTCATGTTTTGAACAGAGGATGGAAAGAGGAAAGAAAGGACTGAAAAAATGTAATTTGCACCATAAAAAGCCTGTGCTATTTGATACTGTTTGATGCTACACAGATTTGGTTCATATTCCCACATTTTCTGCAGTGTAGGTCTTGTGAATCTCATTAAATAAGGCACAAAAATATAAAAAACCCCAACATCTTGAACAATGTCTTCAACTGATATAAATCAGTAAAGCTTTGTACAGCGTGTAGAGAACTAAGCATTAAATATCTACTAAATTTCACTTATGTTAATTGTCCTGTGTAAGTAGTTTTGTATCTATTGATGAAAAGCTAGATCTCACATATGTTTAATGATTATATTTGGACGCTGAAGAAGGGAAGTAGTTTTACTGGTTCATTATCTTCAGTATTTTGCACTGAGGATGAACTGCACCATATAATCCTATTCCTAACTTCATTATCCATTGTCATTAGCCAATGAATTATCTTTTGCTCCTGCACTTTACTCAGGACACTCTTCCAAGACTTTATGTAGCTGATCGTAAGGAAAGTTGTTCTTTTTTCTTTCGTAAATTAATTCAGGCCACTTTATTCCCATCCCAACATGATCCTCTATTTAGTCCTCCAGCTCTTACCTCATGCTAGCACAATTCATAGAGACCAACCACATTTCTTTGTACTCCCACTTTTGTCTCTCCTCCCAGATTAGACCCTCAGTTTCCTACAAGGATGACTAGTCCTTCTTTCTACCTGTTCTGGTCTGAGTTCATCTTTGCACACAACATAACAGAAAGCACTATCTGCAGTTTATTGTTACCTTGTATAATGATATTTATACATCCCTATTTCTATTGGAAACATTTTGCTTTTGCTGCAGGCCAGTATCTTACTGCACTTTATCATTGTACTGGTGACTCATAGTAATCTTGTGATTAAGTTCTATGCCCAGGTCTTTTGCTTGATCTGTCATTTCCAGCTGACCAGAGCCTTTTTTGTAATGGTACTTATTAGTCACAGTACACTTGGTAAAGAAATATGTTGGCTATCACATTCAGGAATAAACGGGTCCTACCATATTTGGTAGCATGTTTTTTCCAATCCACATGTGGGAATTTTGTGTCCACACAATTGATACAATTTCTGATAGCCATTTTCTCTCCAATGAAATATTAATGAGATGAGATCCTCATCCAGGTTCAAACTTGACCCATTTGAGGCAATGGCAAACCTCTGACCCTAGTTCATTTTACAGCCCTTTATTCAAATTGATTTTGACCTTAAAAGCTTCAGTTTTATCCATGTTATTGCAAATTTTTACTTGCAGAAGTGGTATTTATTAAACTGTGGCAGTATTTTACTCCTGGTTTTATTTCTAGCTTTTAGAAGAGTATCATGTATTTCAATATCCACATTCCAATCGTGACTGATACTCCACCGTGTCTTGTTATGGCTCTACTATCTGATTTCATGTCTTGCTCTACTGGTTCCACTTCCTCTGGTTTGTAACCTTGCCACCTTTCATTGGTTTCCAAACAGCTAAATTGCCTTTCTGTTACCTTACCCACTTCAGCTTGGTAGTGTATAATCTTTTCAGTAACTGAACTATCTCCATGACTACTCCTATATTCTCTGCTTATACTTTTCCCTTTACTGCTTCTGCTGATTTTTTAAATTTTCTTTTTACTGAACCCTTTAAACTGCTTTTCTTTTGCTTGTATAGTAAAATCAGGTTTGGAGAGTTGAACATGACTCTTGTCAAGTCTTCTTTCTTGGGCCTCTTAGTTTAAAGCTCTTCTGAATGGTTATGCCAGTCTGAATCTTACAAAATCAGTCCTTCAGGTATTCATGTAGAGGCCATTTTAAGTGGCCATTTTCTCCAAATTGTTCCTTGTATATTTATTTTACTATATTATTTTATTTAGAGTATTTGTCAGGCCTGAATCATAACAACGTTTTTTTTTTCCCCTGTGGCAAGAGGTTAAATTATTTGTAGAAATATTATAATTTACCATAAAAGGGTGTAAACAACTGATTCCCTCCAGTTTAAGAAACAACTCCTGTAGAGAGTGTACAAAGTCAAGAATCTTGATTTGGCAGATGAGTTATTCAATGTAAATCTCATGTAGCCACAAAGCCATTTTGGCTGCCACTTCTCAGAAAGCTGCTTGTGGATGTAGAGTATATGCTGACAAATCTCCTTCCCATCACCCTGATCCAAAGAAATGTCCCTGCAGAAATACTTATAGAGAGACATAAAATCTTCAGCTGGCAATCCATTTTCTTTGGATGCCTGGATTTTTGCCAGGAAAGGCCATTTTTGATTCATCTGAGGGCAATATGTATTTGTCTTATTTCTGATTTCTTCAGACAGAGATGACGGCCTATTCCAGCTGACTGAACAGCTGGCTCATTCTGAACAGAGCTAGGTAATGCTTCTCTGTGGAGCAGATGTCATTAAACACTATCAGTACATTCCATGAAGTCTGCCAGATGTATTCTGTCTTAGTCAACAATTTTACATTTCATCTAAGGGGCTTGGGAAGGTATAGGGGGTCACCAAAGTAGGAATAAATTTGAAATAAAAGATTAAAGTGAAGTTTAGTTTCACCCCCTAAATCCAGGCAAGTCTCCAGAGACTTCTACTGTCCCAACTATCTGGAATATTTGGATGGCAGCCCTCCAGTTAAGCAGTTGCAAGAAGGGTTGCTGGCTTCAATAGATGTTACTTCTCTCCCAATGTTAGCAGTGGGTCATCAACTTTTAGAAGAATTCTGCAATAGAAGATTCTGGCACTTTATGATCACTTTTGACCCTCTGTCTTTAAAGAGTGGTTTGTTCGTACAAAACCTTGTGCTCACATTTGCAACTATTACCACTGATCACAGAGATTAGATTTCCTTATGTGCAAATTGCCAGTGCAGATCCAAGCTGAGCTCTTGTATCATGGATGACATTTGTACAGATTTTAGTTCTTGTATATTTGGAAGTTTTTACCTCCAGAATGCTGGAGAACATAAAATTCCTCTTCTTTCTGTGAAAAAAGTGGTGACTGGACATTTTCTACTGGTTTGTTTTTGTTTTTCTCCCCATCTACTAGCCCTCAGATGTGGCATTTTGGCAAATACAGGTGTATAATGCATGCTGATTCTTTTTTCTGCTAGAAAAGGGTTTCTGCCTTCAGAAAACTTGGCCCGATCTATTCATGGGCACTTTTGACAACCCTGCATGTTTTTTGTGTTGTTCCAATAGTCCACTTTGTTGGCCAAAATGACAGTGTTGACACTACATTGGCCAAAAGAACTCCTGCAGTTTCAATTGGCAGGGTTATTTTCCAGTTCTTTCCCTTGGTTATTGGGACATGTAGCTAACTTTATACAGCTTCCTTGTTTCGGCCAAAAGATGGGAGAGTGAAGTGTGTCCTCTTTACATACTGTTTATTTTACATTTGAAGAGTTCTTGATGTCCTACCTCAGTTCATAGTTTTAATAAGGAAGCTGTCAGATTGTATTTAACCTAATATTATTAGGTGAAAAGATATCAATACTTTAGTCCAAATGTCTTTATACATATTTTTCAATAACTTGTTTCACCACATCAGTTGTTCAGAATCTACAGACATAACACACATTGATTAGACATAATATGGTGTAATGAAAAGCTTGTTAGTTTTTAGCCCTAGTCAGTATGAGAAAACAACTCAAAAACCTTGAATATAATTTGTGTGGTTTTCACTTGTGTGTTTTTCTGTGCATATCTTCCTCTCTTACCTCCTCTTATTTTTTTTCTGTGGTGCTTTTTGTATAGTACTCTGGGAGCTTGAAAACAAATAGGTAGAGGGGAGGGGAAATAAATGGGGGAAAAAGAGTTCCTGCCTTGTATTGTTTTCCATGAAAAGTGGAGACTGGCCCCTTTTGATACAATCTTTTGATTTATTTTTTAATCTGTTTTCCTAGCAATTTTTCTTAATAGCTAGTTTGCTAGTTCCCTCCAGCTGAAACGCTGAAGGCAACAACTTTCATGCCCAGAGAAATCACTTGGCACTGAGAAATGACCAACTGCTTGTTAAAACAAGGACAGGTGAACACTACTGGAGCAGATCCATTGCTGTAACAATGAATTTTGGCTGATTATACTTTTAGGTTTTTTCTTCTATATTTATTTTTGTAATGATACCCTACATCTATATTTCGTGAAAGGCTCAACTCCCCCATCCTTGCCTTGTTTGTCTTACCTTCTAAAAGCTCTGCTTTCTTCACATTATGGTCACTTAATCCTGTAAATATTGTGTTATCATGACATAAATCTCACACATATAAACCGTTCCTGTTAATGTTAAAAAAATTAAATACAGCTAAACAAGTCAAAGGTGATTATTTAACTATCTGCAGAATAATAAATAAACAAACTACAGTATTTTGATATGAGAAGTTTATTTTACCTACAAGAAGGTGAACGTGAATGTTAGCTAAATTATATGATTGGAGAAGACCATGCATTCTCATTCATAAAAAAACCCAACAAACCCTCATTCATTCAATATCAAGCAGCTGGCATCATTGACAGTAGATTCCTTTTAAGGTCAAAATTATGTATCTTTCCCCTCTCCTACTTTTTAATGATATCTGGGATTTTGAAAGAACCTATGGGATTTAGCAAGAATTTCCCTTTAAAGGGCAGTTGGATTTGGGAGTCTAATTCTTCTAGGTTCTTTCAAAAATACAAGCTGTTATTAATAAACTATCATCTGATGCCTGCAACATTACATCAGACTTCAGTTTTTTTAAGTCCAGGAGACCATATGGGTAGTGTATTCTCAACCAC
Source organism: Phalacrocorax carbo (assembly GCF_963921805.1). Taxonomy (NCBI): domain Eukaryota; kingdom Metazoa; phylum Chordata; class Aves; order Suliformes; family Phalacrocoracidae; genus Phalacrocorax; species Phalacrocorax carbo. Next base: position 25,817,943 of record NC_087521.1, on the reverse strand, counting down.
TTCTAGTAATTTCTAGCTATCTTACCAAATATTTAACTAAATTTGTTTAGGAGTGAGAGCTCACCGGTACTTCGCCGTTCATTCTAGGAATTTAGGCAGAGAGGGAGCACTCATTATTTGTTGAACTACTTTATTGAACTACCAAGCACTGTAGTAATAATTTGATTTAACTGTAAAGGTATTCTTATCAAGAGAAATTTCATTGATCTCAGTATATCTAGTTCATATCTAAAGGATTAGGAAGAAAAAACTACATTGTAAGTAAATAGGAGTCATATCACCTCACTAGAAAGTGTTTCCCATAAGTAATTAGGAAATCATGATAGTTTTGGAGACATTAAAAAGTGTCCTCATAATTAAAGCTGTGCTAGTATGAAACCCTTATGAAATCCTGTTTTAAGCCCCTCATATCACTTTTCTGTGCAAAACTGCTTTCACCAGGATGTGGCTAGATTTATTGTAGAGACAAAGCAGAAAGCGTTTCAAGAAAATCTGTTGAATAATTTTGCAGTTAAAACACGCTCAACAGTGTTTCAGCACTAATACTTCAAGTGTATGCTTTATGCTTTAGAAAGATGATTCTTGAAATAATTACTTAACAATGAAAATGAAAAAAAATCCTGACATTTTTTCTTAGGTTAGATCTCATGGGCAACAGTTGTGAATTCAGTGTCTTCTGTATAATATTACTGTGATCGAGGTAATTATTTTGTTGAGACAGGTCCTGCAAATGTTTCCTCACTGTGATGCCTGCCATATCCTAGATGCCTGCTGCCTCCTAGAATAAACATATGGCAGGAAAGCTGCTGGTGGAAATTTTGTTTTATATTCAGTGTAACAGGGTAACAATGGTAACAGTTGCCACTGTTCAAAGGGAAATGACTGATTCAAAACAAAACCTTAACCTGGCAACCTGTCAGAGGGAGACAAGCAGTGATGCCAGTCAAAACAGCAAAGGCTGTACTGTTCCTCCTCCCTCAGTCTTTCTCCTACTATGAAAGGCTGTATTATGTTTACAGTGTTTATTTTATCTCTGAAACTTTTGCTGATGCAGTGCTTCAGTGCTTTTTTATAGTCATTTCCTGCTCTTAGGTGGAATGCTTTAAGAAATTGTCAGTCTGTTTTGCCTGTTGCTGTTGTGCCTCTGTTGCACTTTGATGCCCGAGGTTTTACTGTCTGTTACTCAAAGCTTCTGCTTTGGCTGGAACTGGGAGAAGCTGCTCCAAGAGAAGGGTGGGATGTAACTGCACCACGTCAGGAACAGGTTAGAGAAGGAGCTGCGACAGCACAACAGCTTGCAGGGTAAACTCTGGCAAGGCATCTGACAACATCTGGCAGCATCTGGTGAGACATCTGACAAAAACCCTCTCATCCTCTCTAATGTACTAGGTCAAATGGGGACAGGCAGAGGTTTTGTATTGGGGCAGGGTGGGACTGCACGCCAGCAGCTGAGTTTTTGAGTAAGGCTTTCATAGTCCAGGAGTTGGGCACTCAGAGCCTGTTATGTGTCAGAAGGAGAACTAGCCAGGTGCTACCCTCGGGCACTCTAGGTTTGAGTCTGAGGAGCAGCTGACCAATACCATACTCTATAGTCTAAGAGCGGAGCAGCAACATGAAAATCAATAGCTCTTGTGTAGATGGTGAGTCATCTCATGATGATATTACTTGCCGTGTGTAGACTGGATAATGCCTTTACTTCCGAGTTGATCCTGGACTGGAGCAGTCAGCTGCTGTCACCCAAAGAGCATCCTGCACTGCAGTGTGCTTGTTATAACACACTTCAGCAGTGACTATAGCCCAGAGCAGGAGATTAGAAAGAGATGAGCACTGGTCAGATTGTCAACCATTATCTCTCAAAAAAAAAGGTTTTCCACATTTGTAAGAGCACTAAGCAAACTGATTACCCAAAGCGAATCATAGATACTATGTGTGTTCATTGAAATCAACAGTTCCCAAATAACCTCAAGCCAGGAAGAAACTGAGCCAAAATGCATGTAAATCAAAAGGCCTGACCTTCCCCACCACCACCACCTCCCATACCTTGGTGAGTGACTTTGGCTGAGAACGAAGCAGAGAAACATTGGCATTTCCTCTGTCAAAATATTATTCTGCCCCCATGGATGTAGACAGTCTTTTCAAAATGTATTTCATTTTTATCTGCAAAACAACAAGAAAATTTCTCCACAAGAGGAAACTTTAAAATCAGCTATTAAGAAAAACAGCTTATTTTAACCAGACTATTTACAAATCCAAACAGATCTGCTTGGCCAGAACACCAAGATGGAGACAAATAAATATTTCTCAGACAGCTGCAGGGTTACATAGTTAATATCCTTTATGCCTTATTGGTGAGTTTTGGCGTGTCTTTTGCTCCTGCTGTTATCTTCCTGTCTCATGCATTTGCTTGCTACAGACTGACCATAAACCTGGACAGTCTGTGTAATGGAAGGACAGGAGGAAGATTGCTAGATGTAATCATAGTTGTAGCAGAGAGTAAAAGACTGTTTAAACCCTAGTAGGGTACCTCCCTGATGTAGAAACACAGCCTCTTGTGAAGCTTACTGCGTTAAGATGGAAGGGAATCAGCCAGTGGTGCAAGGCTATCATCTGAAGTTGTCCACAGCTCTCTTGTTAAAAGCATTTCCCACTTTTCATTTCATAGACAAAGGACAAGGTCTGATGCCACCTGATGATACAGACCAAGAAAAACTTTAAGTCATTGCAGCTGTACTGATTTTAACCAGCTAGGGAACTGGCCATGAGTATTTGATGCGGCAGACTGAGACTGTGAGTGAAAGAGGTTATTTGCTGGAGAGCCAGTGTCTCCCTCTGCCTATCGCCATTGCATTCATTTCTCTTATTTAATTTTCAGCTGAAAACTTTTGCTTCATAACACAGTAATGCTGTGGTTACTTCCCCTACCAGCCTTCTTGCACCCACCTTAAGGGGGCCTGTTTCCCTATGTCAGCTTTATTCTAACAGCTAGAAAGGCTTTTCCTAACATCTAATCTAAGTTTTCTGTCACACATGAAGCTGATTACTTCTTGCCACCCTTTGATGGAAACAGGATAAGTGATGACTTCAAAATTTTTAAAGTCAACATTGGCTGATGTTTATCATTCTGTCTTCAGTCTTCAGACCTATCAGTCTGTTTTTTCCTTATAGGTCACATTTTATAAATTTCCCCTTGTTTTTTGTCCTCCTCAGGACTCTTTCCAGTTTACCAGATCTTTCTTAAAATCAAGAAGCAAAAATAGATGTAGCAGGGGCTTTACCAGTCATTAGTAGAGTGGGATAATTTCCTTCCATGTTTTATGTAGTGCTTTCTTTTTAATAAACACAGAATTATATTATTCTGTTTTGAAACCTTCATCTGCAGTTGACTCATATTCAGTCTGTGATCCAACTTACTCAGTCCATGATCCAACTTACCCGGTCTTTTCCTTTCCAGCTTTCCCTTGCTGATACTGTATATTTGATTTTCTCTTCTAATGCAGAACTTTGGACTTTATAAAATTTCATCTAAATGATTTCATTCCTCCCCTCCCCCCGTTAATTTATCACAACTACTTTGAATCTTCTTTTTCAAATTGCTTGCAGTCTCTTCCATTTCTGTGCTTTGCCCAGGTTTTAGGACTATTTCCTGTTCCACCAAGTTATTAATCACTTCAGCTGTGCTGACACCTTCTCAAGCATATTCTTCTGGTTTGAAAATGAGCCAATGGCAGACATTTTTTTCCACACAGTTGTATACCTATCTTATAGCAATATTATCTAGATAATATTCCACTAGTTTTCTTGGTGAATAAATTGTTTTTGAGAGAATATTAGTAATTTTTATGTTTATTTCCCTACCTTTATCCTCGTTTAATATTTTTTTCTTGAGTACAGCTACTCTAAAATATTTAAAAATTGTTCTTGTTATTTTACTCATCCACTTTCCAAGCATCTTCAGCTCCCTCTATCAAATTCTCCAGTTAGCAGTTAATCCAGTTCAACTATAACACAATTCCTTATCTGGTGAATAAGGCTCATGGTTGGTGTTTGTTCTTTACACACTGACAAGCCAAGGGAACACTTTGTACAAAATGCAGTGTGTTGCTTCTAATAGTATGTGCCTGTCTGTCACAGTATCTTTCCTGTACTCATTCAATTAGGACTATATCATTTTGGCTGGTTTACAATATTTTTTTTAATTGCATTTCCTTCATCTGATGTTTTTCGTGGCTGACTTTCTGTTCCTTCAAGCCTAGCACTTGAACCCCTTGTTTTTAAAATGGCCTCTGTAGATTGAAATGTTTAGACTTACATATTTATTAGAATACCCTTTGATTTTCCTTGATATAAACTGGCTTAAAATATTTCAGGATTTATTTATTGATTTATTTATTTGTCTATCTACTTATTTATTTAATTTAGTCACCTCAGATAACATGGTGCTGATACTGTATTTCTTCCCTAGCAACAGCAGTTTCAGATTTTAGTAAAGTTCCACAAGAAAGGTGTGATATTAAAATATGTTTAATACCAAGCAGTCTATCTATTTTTAAATTTTATAGATCTTACTTTTCCTGGTTCCATTTAAGCTGGTTTCATAAACAGCCATTGACTTCAATAGTGCTAGAGTATTTTCCAGTTTTTAGATACATCTAGTAATTATTGTGGTACTTTTGTAAAGTAAGGCATTACTGTTTAAGGATTTGAATAACAGATAGGGCTGTTAATATAATTACATTCATGCACAGATGCTGTAATGGATAGCATTTTTTTTGGCTCCTAATTTTAATGAAACTTCTGATGCATCGAAAAATACTTCCACAGTGGTTGCATTAATAACTCAGTGCAAATGTACTTGGACATTAGACAGTGCTCTCTGTTGGGTCATTTTGTTCTATATCATGTCTTCCTCAAATAAGATTTGATGAGAAAGACCTTCATACTATAGTGAAAATAAAGCCACTGTCCAGTATGTGTTCTAGTTTTGTTAAACACTGGCTTTCAAGAAACACTATATTATATTAATGGTATGATATTGTATGAAATGAAATTTGCTTAGTCAGTTGAAAGCAAGCTGTGTAGCAGACATTAGAAGTCATGAATCAAGTTAGTCTCAATATAAATATGAGGGTATTTCTCATAAAAATGTATTATTATTTAGTTTTACTTGCATTCTGGTTTCTAATTCTTTAAAATCCATTCTCTTCATGTTGTGAAGCTTGTTTCACAGTTGTGAAAACTAGAGATTTAGTTATTTTAAATGAAGTTTCCTACTCTTTAGTAATGACAGGACTCTTAAGAATTGGAGATTGAAGGAAAACATGAAATGTTTGTGAATCATTCCATGACCATAATAGTTTCTTCAGTTATTATCTCATTGTTAAATCTCCTGGTAGGAAATACTTGCATTTTCTGAAACTAATACCTATTTGGTCTTTGTGTTTTACTTTTGTGCCTGCAACTCAGACTTTATTGGATTTTGAACAGTCTTTATATCCCTCGAATAAAATAAGGTTTAGGCAAAATTAAATGAATCATATTTGTGAGTTATATCAGGCACCATATAAGTAAGGGCTCACTCCTGTTTAAAATACTATAAATTTTTAATAATGTGGTATGGTTTGAAAAATAATGCTTGTTTCCATAATCACTATTTATTGAGTTGGTTGAAATAGCTTTTTTTCCAGAAAAGTAATGTTATATCAGCTCTGTTGCAGATTCATCTGTACTGATTAATCTGATTCACTAGATGTACTTGAATAGGACCAAGGAATTAAAAGAGTTAATATTACAAGATCCTTTGTGTCATCGTTTTTAAAGTAACTCAGTCTCAGACTGCAATCAAAATTAGAGACTTCTACTTGCAACTTTGCATATAAGTTTTCAAAAATATTATGCCTATAATATTTATACTCTGTAATAAATATCTCCTTCTTAAAAAATTTATAATACCCTTTTCTGTCCAGAACAGCCTATTATTTCAATGGTGTCATATCACTTGTTTTTTTAAGCTGCCTTAATTGTTTTTATTTTAAGATGTATTGTTAGGTTAAGTGGTTTCTTCAGACTACATTTATTTTCTTTGATATGTGACATTACCCTAATGATAGCCTCTATGTTGAGGTCCTATGTTTGACTAAGTGATTTTGCTGAAACTGAAAGCTAAGATCAGACAAGGTTGCTTCTCAAGTCATAATTCTAGTAATTGAGTCTGTTTGTGTGATATGTATTGGCAGAACAGAATGAGTAATTTTGCAATGAATAATTTATTTGGTAAATGTAGAGTCTCATTTTACTTCAGTGTGTTATAAGAACAAAGCAGTTACTTTGAATTATTCATTATTCATATTTAACAAATTTTTATAATCAGAAACTGACTCTAAAATTGATTGATATTGATAATTTCCCTGGGAATATTGACTCAGATAAATGTGAAACTGGAGTTTAACTCTAACTGGTAAACTTATGGTACACAGTAAACACAGTTTCTGCTACCAAATTGGATAAACTTTTTAGTGCCTGGCACTGTTGTTCATCATGTAATTTTAAAATATGGTTCCTATGAATACTTCTGCATCAGTTCAAAAGCTCACTTACATATAATATTTGTACCATATGATTGCTTGAGTGTTCATGGAAAGAACATATACACAAGATTTGAGCATATTCAAGGTGAATTTGTTTAAAAATATGTGTGAAGGGGAAGAAACTATCAAGTTTATATTATTTGACTGAGCTTATAAATTATGTAACTTATAGTTTCATCCTGTTCCAATTCAAATCTACTCACTTCAGTGGAGGAAAGCTTTGTACCAAGTGCAGAACTGATTGGGAATGTGGAAAGGTCTGACGCAGCTTTCTGCTCTCCAAGTAGATGCAATACTGGCTGAACCTCTTGGCCTTGGTTCTTCCCCTCAGTCCCACTGCTTTGTGCTGCATCAGTGGAAAACTGTCTGTCTGAGAGTTATCCTGGGTGAGGCATCCCTGTAGCAGGTCTGTGCTTCTCTTTGCATGGTCTGCAGCTTATGGAGGTTAATTAAAAATCTTGGTGTCCCCAGAATTGGACAGTATTTTATTGGAACTGCTAGGATTTGTCTCCTATTGTAGGGGAATAACCCACCTTGGAAAGAAGAGGTATTGTCTATGTTTGATTAGCATGAATCTAAACTCCTTTTTGATCAAGCATTGCTTATGTAGTGTTTGATGTTTTAATGTTCAATCTAAGCTTAAAGGCAGGATATCTTGGCCATCGGTGTTATCCATTTAATCAAGGACAAACGTTCCTTTTGAAAGAAACTAAAGGAGATTTGGCGAGAGAAAATAGCCTTGAATTGTCCTTAGGTGACACAGGACCACATATGGATAAAAAGGGTTATGGTACTTCATCCATGAAGACCACCAGAGACTACCAAGGATCCCTGATGAGAGGAAAATGCACGGAAGGATCTGAAATGGAGCCAAGAGAAGTGACTTAATGCCATTATGCAACCTGTGTAGATTAGAATGAATATGTATTAGATAGGCAGAATATGTATGAATTTATTGTATAAATATAACGAAGAAGCTGGCTTCGGTGTGCTTGATTTGTGGAAAACCACTGAGCACCCAGGTTTGTGCAACCCTGAAATAAATAAGGAATGTCTCTCCTGAGTGTGTGATTATTGACTCATTGCACAGCGGGAGAATCTACTTTTCAGACAACACCATGATGACATATAAAAATGAGATCTGTGCTTCCATCTTTTGCCTGCAGTTTACCAGAAGAAGGTGTGAAGGTTTAAGGTCATGACAACATCTTCCGGTCCTGCCAGAAAGACAATAGAGGCATGAATTTTTGTCCCCGGCAATTGGTTTGCTGCAATTGGCTGAGAGGGTTTTTTTTTTATCATGGTATTTGCTTTCTGAAGTGAACATTGTATATACCAGATAAAAACAAATGTTCTTAAAATAGAAATTGCTATCAGGAAAAGTTAAAAGTGCAATTCAGTCTTCAGCTATTCAGATACACGTCAAATGAGAAGCTCTTCAGAACTTAGTGAATAGAAAACAGTACGTGCAGGATCTCTAAAATGTTATGCTAGAAATAATATTCCTGAGGAAAAGAATAGATTTCCATCTAAACACATAATGTGTTGCTGCACCTTTTCTTAGTATTAATGGGAACTGATTCCAACAATAAAAAAAAAAGGGGGGTAATCTTTGGGGTCATTGCAGGTTTATTTAGGGTGAGACAGACATACTAAAGCCCAATGAAAACTTCAATTTTAATAAGGGAAAATAGCCAAACACATTTTTTTTGGTGGCTATTTTAAGAATTTCACCTGAGTTTTTCAAACCTCACCACCCCTTTCATTATTGTTAGTATCCTAATGAAAATGTGTTTTCAATCTCCGGCATTCCAAGATTGAAAGTAAATAATTCTGTCCTTGAACCATAGTGCAGATTAATTACTAGCTGGAAATTGTTCCTCTTGAACAGAGAATATGAAAGTTTTTAACAAAGAGAATATTCATTAATCTTGTGAGATGTTTTTTTTGGAAGACTGGTATGTATTTCTGAGGGAAAAAAACAGTAACAAGCTTTAGACAGAGAGCCAAATTTTCTGTATACTTGTATATTGCATGTGTCCCAAACAAGATGTTATAATAGTTGTGTGTCCTTGTAATGTCAAGTGCAATGTCTGGCTACTATGAAGCAGAATATATTTGTTCTGAGATGTTAAAGCATTAAATGTGCATTCTTGGACTGACCTGAACAGTTTTGTTTTAAAAAGACACTTTAAAAAATGAATTGCTAACAATCTGAGGAAAATTCTTTAAAAAAAGACAATGGAAATATGCAATAAGTAGACAGACATATATCACTTTAAGGGCTGTATAATTAAAATCTGTGTGTTTTCTATCAGGAAGTTTATTCCATATAGGAGGTGGATGGGTAAAAATAGATGTAAGTATGGGTACCTTTATTACAGTTTCTTAGATTTTTTTACTCAGTGCATTTTAGTTGTGTTACTTCAGCATTAGGTGGAGTGATGAGGGTGGTGAGGCAGTGGAATAGGTTTCCCAGGGAAGCTGTGTATGCCCCATCCCTGTAAGTGCTCAGGGCCAGGTTGAATGGAGCTTTGAGCAACATGGTCTAGTGGAAGGTGTCCCTGCCCTTGGCAGGGTGGCTGGAACTAGATCATAGAATCATAGAATCGTATCCCTTCCAACCCAAACTGTTCTGTGATTCTATGATTCTGTGATGTCATCGCAGCTCCAGCTTACTTGCAACATGAGGAGTGTTGCTCCAGAAGCATACCAGCTCTGAGGGAATGCTCTGGTCCTCTTTAGCTTGCTTTGTCCTTTGAATTCATACAAGGCACTATGCCCTGTGTGTATTGTATGTGTTCTGCTTTGATCCATAGAGTATCTGAGTCTGTTGTAGGCTGTAGGTGGCAAGCTTCGTTCATAGCCTTTAATTTCAGAGCACTGTTTTGCTCTTAGGAATCCGTGGAGCAGTTTCTCATAGCAGCAAAAATTGTGAATTTTCCACAAATACTAATGAACTTTGGAGATGTAGACTAAAGAACTGAAATTTCCCACTGTTCATTTATCGATAGGATAAAATTAGATAAAGGTTCTCTGACAAAGAACATTTAGGAACTTGCAAAGTCTTCCTTGAAGAACTCTGAAGTTGGTACTTTGGACCAGATGAATACTAGAACATCATAGGTGGGGTAAATGAAGAAAGAAATAAATTTTCAGGGATACTAAAGACTGCAGATCATAAAGGCTAAAACTATGAGAAAGGAAAAATATCACATTAGGGAAGAATAAAGGTGCTAGAAAAACCAAAATAAGTAGGAAGATAAGGCAACATAATAAACTAAGATTTAATGAATTAATTTTCTGCTGACTTATGGCCACTAGAAGGGCTGTGCTTAGCACACCTTAGAACTCTGCATTTGCCATAGAAGTATTTTTTGTGTGGCTGCGTACCCAATGCAACAGGTACTTGGTCGATACTTGGACTAGAGCTAACAGCAGAGTTCAGGTTCATGGTTGATAGGAGAGCAGTGTGAGGGCAGGAGTGTTTGTGGTCACTACCATCAAATGGTCGCAAGAACCAAGCCCACATACTTAACATTTACTGCCAGGTAATGCTGAGTTAATGGGAGCAAATGCTTGAAATGAATTTCTTGCTGCCATCTTGTGTCTAAAGGCAAAATGACAAGGAAATTTCTAGAGTTCCAAGTACTGATTTTACACTCAACATCAGGATATTCCTCTTATTCCTCTTAATACGAGAGTGTAGACAAGGGCCAGTCCTAATAAGAAAGTTTTAAAGGTTTGTCCTTGAGAAGAATGGGAAAGTGTAATTTAGCTTGTGCAAGAGATTCTGTGAATTTTCAGTGAGAAGTACTCAGTAGAATGGCAGCTAAGGTGTTAAAAGTTGGTCTCCCTAAGCCTATTACCAGCAGAGAGTTTTATGAGGTGCCAGAAAAAATGCTAATAATACCACTTCCATGGTAGACAAGGTGGAGCCTGTGCTTGCAATATTGGTCTGCCTATTAACTTTCTCCATGAACTCAGACATAGTACACCTTCTAGCAGTTTTTTACCATGCTCCAGAAAGATCCCAAAGAGCTGTTGCCCTGTTGTATATAATTTAATAGGAAAAACGTTGTAGCCTACAATAGGGTACTTCACAGTGTGATCTGACTAACTTAGATGAAGATAATATTACCTGTTATATAAGTTTTAAATTCATTTCCTTCACAGTCCTCTTCTTCAATCCACCTGTTCTTGCTTGTGAACCTTTTCTTCCCTGTGCTTCCATTCTTAAATCCTGCAAATACCATACAATCTTTAACTCTTCCCCTTCTCAGCTGAACTGAAGCTTTTGTTTGATGGGAAGGGCTGTTACTCTGGGCTGCTCTACAGATAAGCAGTGCATTTTCCATTTGTTTTCAGAAGGCCAGCTATGAGAGACAGCAGAAGTTGACTGCTGCTGTAGCAGTTTTTGTGGCAGGAAGTGCTCTGAGTTGTTGCTTAATGCTTACTGCTAACTGTGATTATGATGACCCCACCCCATACATCCATTTACTGCAACAGCTTTATTGCAAACATCCGAAGAGGCTGTGACATCCATATTTACATTGTAATGAATGAAGACAGTGGTAGTAAGAAAATGATGAAGAAAGACAATGCAAAATCAGTTCACCTAGATAAGTGGGTTGAAGGGAAAAGATTTGCAAAGTAAAGGGATGATCTTGCACTGAGAACAACCCGCTGTGTTCTCTGGTCCATGAAACCTCCACATCTAGATCATTCAGTTCTATAACAAATGTTTGACTTTCTTTCCAAGCTGTACCTGACTCATCATGAGTTTGTTTGCCAGTGGGGTATGGCCGTGTCTTTTTGGGTTATTTTTTGAAGATCCACATTTATGCTCTCTGCACACCCAAACCTCTTCCATCTTTATCTAACAGAGTCAGTGCAGTGTGAGAAATTGGTACACATCTTCCTCCTCCCTGTCAAACACATAAACATCTTGGGGGTTCTTGGCTTGAAAAAAATGTTCTGTGATATTCAAAGTCAAGTCAGTCAATGGAACTTAATGTTTTTGGCTTAAATCAGTGATGACTGAGGTCTGTTGACTTTAATGAATTTATGTCTGCACAGAAGAGGGTTGGAATTATATAAGTGCAGAAAACATCTCTTCATTCTGTAGGCTCTGGAAATGTTGTTGGCGTAATCCACTGGAACAAACTACCCAGGAGAGAAGTGAATTCCCTCTCTCTTGACATTTCTAAATAAGACTAAATGCCTTTATGAAAGATATATTTTATTCAAACAGAAATGATATGGCTCAGTGCAAAAGTACCTGGATGAAGCTCTGTGGCCAGTGTTATACAGTATGATGTCTTTTTGGACCTCAAAAACTAGTGTTCTTCAAAGTTTTTTTGATTTTGTCTTCCTTTTTGCACTCTCATGTTGTTGGTTATATTTGTTGCTTCTTAACTATGACTGTAGAGTTTTGGGGAGCCAAAAGTCTTTCTGGAAAATTGCGTGCAGAAGGACTGTAGAGAAGCTAGTAAGTCTTTGAGGGCTACCTTCCTGCTGACAGTAATACTGAATACTTATTGACATATTGAGGCACTGAAATGAGAAGTCATTTTCAAAATAATGTGGAAGTCACTGTAACATGCTCAAGACATATTTAATTGTAGGTGAAATAGCAGACAATGTTCATTAGACATAGACCACCCTTAGAGTTCAGTGCTAGCATGGTTTGAGGTGACTTTCAAGTTCTACTTCTCAAAAGCTATGATTTGACCTTGTTTTTTTTCACTTTCAGTCACACATTACAGTTTCAGGTAATATTTGGTTCTGAATTTATAACTTATCCTTGCAACACTGAACTCTGATATTCGCATATTTTTTTGGAGATGAAAGTTAGCTGCTGGCACAGAAGAAAACAGCCTCCTGAAATAAATGTCTGGACTTAACATCCATCCTCAGACTGGATCAGTTTAGCATTGGCAAGAGTCCATTGGTAATCAAACTGCTAAGAAAAGAGTGATAGAGTTGCTACTTTTCTTGAGTTAAATAACTGAAACCAAGAGTTGGGCTCAGTCTTTGGTGCATCTGTATCAATCTGTAAATAGAGTTGGCTGTATTTCTAGAAGGAGTTATTTCAACAAATATACAGTTGGCTTTGCAAATCTAAATACAGTGTGAGGGGAAGGGAAGGGGAGACTACATTTCAACCGACCATTAGGAAAGAGGTTATGTCACATAGAATAGGGATAATTTAAATGCTCCAGAATTGCCCTAGCTATGGATACACTTTCTCATGAAAGATTGGAATTGAGTACAGCTAGAGACAGCTAGATGTCCCAGAGCATGCATTCTTCACTGATACCATTTCAGGATGATGAGGTAAAGGCTTTGCTAATGTAATGTTTAGATGTGCCCTCTTTCATGAGAGAGTGCAAAATCCTAAATGTTTGTGCTGAATTACAGGAGCTGTTATTACTGGATGTTAGTGTATCTCAGAAAAAACCCCAGTGACCTGGGAGGAACCGGAATATGCTAAACAACCATTTTTAAAAAACCAGTACTTAATAAAAGCAGTTTCCATAGGAACTCAAATACATGAGAACTGACGAGGTTTTTTAGGGACATTATGACTGGCATATAATAGCAATAATAGCTGTTCTTATATCATCCTTATGTATGCTGTGTGTGTTTTGTTTTCCTGATATTATTTTTCAGAATAATACCTGCACTGTATTTTTTTTAATTTCAGACATATCTCTTTTTGCCACCCCCTTAATTTTCTGTGAATTCATTCTTATTATTTACAGAAAATTTAGTTAAAAAGAAGTATGGACTGAAAAGTTTGGGATTTTCTTGGACCATTAAGGAGTCGTATTATTGCAGATTCCAGCTTGAATCCAGGCCAGGCCAGCAGAGGAAGTCTTTTAGAGCTGGTAAGAAAATGCCAGATGTGCTGATAAAAAATTGGATATGCGGATGGAACCAGGATCATCCTCCAGTACATTTTCTAATCACCTGTTATTTATCAAAGCCAGGGCCATGTGACGTAGTTTCAGTATCTGGTTCCTACTTATGGTGGATTGCTCCTGGTGTCCAGATTGTACTCAGTAAGCTGGCAATCACTCTTCAGCTTTGCAACCTTGTTAGCAGTCTCGTGTCTAAGTCCATGTACAAGCAGGATATCATTCTTTTGCATCTGTATTTCCATTCATCTGTTTTCCTTTCATTTGTTTCATTATTGCTCTACTCATTCTTGGGTAAGATAAAGTATTCTGTACTTATTAATGATACTGATTCCTTTGACGTTTCTGAGGCAGGCATGAGTGAAAAAGCCGTTACAGGTTGTCCAGCCTGCTAGGAGATGGACTGATCCAGGTTTTGTATTGGGAACTGCTCTGGAATTCAGCTTCTGAGACCTTCTGGTCCAGCTAAGCATCTGGCAAGGACAAGTGTCCCCATCTTGCCTGCCTACAATTTCTCTCACCCCTTAACTGTGCAGATGGTGCTACCTGGGGTATGTATACGTATTAGCCTCACATTTACTAATTAGTATATAGTGTGGTTTTCCTCAATGATGTATTTAAGGAATGCATGAGGATCACTTGTACATCTGCCCCTCCATAGCAGTACAGAAGGTACTATATTATTCTTCAGATAATGGAGCTGTATGTGCTCACAAAATTTGCAAAACAGTTCTTTGACAGAAGTGATTCTCAAAGATAATTCCAAAGTCCTTGTCTCCTAATGGTGTAGATTTCCACTGAGACTTCCCCTTAAAGAGAAATCATTTGGTTTGTCAGTGTGACAGACCCATTTAATAATAAAAGCCACTGGAAATAAACATAATGTATTTTATTGGTGTTTCTACACATTGAACTGTAGGGGGAGGTAAGGTCAGATGTTGAATATACAAGGCAACAATTGACAAAGTAATGTACAGCATTTGTTTGGTGTCCAGCCAAAGATTTGCAGTGCTTTTAAAACGGTAAAGTACATAGCAAATATTTGATGTGCCAAACCACAGAAGACAGTTCATGATGGTTATGGAGTGGAAGAGACTGTGAGTAGTCCCTGTAGTGTATTTACTATACTGTACATTTTGCACATGCTATTTATTATACTGCTAGTAATATGTTTGTAGTCCCTTTTTTCCCATAGTATATTATCGTGAACAGAGACCCAGTGGGAGAGTTTTACTTATTGTGAAATAGGAGTTGTGCTTCTTGCTGTCCCTTTCCTTCGGTAAAAATCAAGTTAGCATTTTCAGGAATGAACTATGCAGAAGTGTTTTATTACCATATAGAAGATAGTTCTGGAAACAAAATTAGATGCAACAACATTAAAAAAAAAAAACCAAAGCAAAAAAACCCAAACAAAAAACCAGCAGTGACACCCCAAACCCAGAGAGAATTGTGCTAATTAAGAAATCAGAGAAAGCTGATGTTTTAAACTTCTCCTATTCTCTGTTCATTTGCTTGCTTATTTCTCTATTCATTTTCCTACCACCACCAGCACCACCATTAATTTCTTTCGTATTGCCTTTTCTCATTCTGACATGTCTACACTTCAGTCTTCTGCTCTGATGAAGATATGATCTGGCTAGCTGCAAACTCACCAACTCACTTGCCAGGAGCAATGCAGACGCACCAAGCCAGAGCTCAGCATATGCCAGTCACCTCTGCAGGTGGGAATGTGACTTCTATGCTTCTGCTAATGCCTACACTGGGTGCTACATCACTGTGCTGTGTAGACATCTGAGAAAGGCTTTCTGGGGGGCTGTCAGTGTGTTTTGTTGTCACTTGGTATTTATTTTGTGTGGCCAGGCTCCCCGGAGCAGGGCTGAGTGCTTGCTGTATAAAGCTGACCCTCCATTTCAAAACTGCCTGTGAGAAATCCTGACTTTTACATCTGTTTTTTTCCTGTAACCTAGACTGGATGATCACTTAGGTTTTGTTCTGTTTTCACTTGCACTGGTAGACCTAAGCAAATCAGTTGGATTCCAATTCAGGGAAGCTTAATGTGTTTTTAATGTTACCCTCAAAAACAATTAAAACAAAAAAGTCGTTTGTCTAGAAGTGCCTGATTTGAGTTATTACAGAGATCTCTAATGTCTAAATGTGGATTAGTTTTCAGTACAAAAAGGTCCTACAAGACTGATACTTCTGTCCTTCAAGTACTTGGGCTGCTACTTTAAATCTCTGAGTGTCCTGTTTGAAGGTGGGACTCTCACTTGCTTAATGTTAAACATGTGCCTGAGTGTCACGCTGAAGTCTGCAACTTTATTCTCAGGGCATCTATGATTTACTGTGTGTGTTTGCCAGGCAACTTCAAACAATGCACCTTTATTCTGTTTACAGCAGCTATGGATCCATTTCTCTGTGTTTGTGGAAATCCACATTTGGCATTTTCAGAGATGCCTGAGCCAAGCTCAAACCTCAGTGTTTGGATATGGGGTGATGGTAGACACATGTCCTGTCAGTTCCACAGTTGTTATTTTTTAAATGTGTTTGGTTATACACTGGGCTTGTATAGTGAAAACAAAGCTTTCATTAGTCTGGTTTGGGAGGTGCTGTGGGCAAAGATGTGGGACAGGAATGATAGAAAGGGATCATGGGGAGGGAGGCAGGGAAGAACGAAGGAGGGCAATCAACCAATGGTGCTACAGCAAGTGAGGGCAAAAATTCTGGAGGCAGCATTTCAGAGATGAATGATTAAGAGCTGGTTCCCTCCCAGCTCCTTTGGAGAAATGAAGAAGTGGAGTGGTGATCCAGATGTGTTCCTGAGTCTGGGCTGCAGGTACATTTCTGCCTATGTGTGAGGCTGCGTAGCCTGAGCAAGAAGCTTTAGGAGCCTGGAGTTTAACCTTTTAAAGTATCCTTTCTCATGCTTGCAGTTTCCCAGATGGTAGGAAGAGGACACCAGGTCCCTGCCATAGGTGGGCTCCTCTGAATTTCAGCGAGAGGAAATAAAGGGGCCAGAAGGATCAAACTGAATGGAAAATGGTAGTCTCTTCAAGACTGTATTTTAAATTAAATTAAAATTAATTTATTTTGATACTGTTTTTTATAGGTTTTGTAACATCATGGGAACTGATCAACTTGACAAAGCCCATCCATATTCCTCTTTGCTAAGGATGTATTTCACAAATCAGAAGCTGAAACACTGAGTAATTACAATGCCTGGATCTCAGCCAGACAGGGTCTGGGACAGAGTGGCTGACCAGTCACATCTGTTCTTTGCCTTCTCTACAGGACCTCTTCCCAGGTTAGGAGCAATAATGAACTTAACCAAAATAGGGATAATATATGGTGATACGCAGAGCATGGCAGGAAAGTGGGCTGGAGTTTTCATGAGCCTGAAAAGAAAGAGAACCTAAGCTGTAGGGAAAATATCTCTCTGAAGATGAAGGGCAGGATTCTCAACTGATGTACATCTCTGCAACTTGGCATCAGTGAAGCTATGCTGATTTACACCAGCTGAAAAATCTGGAAGGGAACAATGCACTTTTTGTTTAATTTTTATTTGCTCCTCAGACCATCCGTCACATTCAGTTGGAGAGGAATAACATTTGGTAGATGTTTAGTCTTGATTTTTTTTCCTGAAATGGGAAGTGAATTAAATGAAGTGAAGACAGAATAAGGCAGTTTTATTATTAGAGCTAGCTGAACAGTCTGAAAAAAATTTAAATTAAATAAAAAAGATTTTGTCAAATAATGTATTTGACATCATAGCAAAATACGGGCAAATGCATTATTTCTTATAAAAATTGTTAATAGAAATTTGGAGAGGTAGATTGAGCTGGATATGACTAGATTTACAGAGTTTGCTGTATGAAACTCTCTGGCTAATCCATCCTTTCATAGTATATGTTACCTAACCTCTGCCTGTTGCAGCTTTATCATCCACTGGCATCACTGAGTGCTGAATGGCATCAGAAAACCCAAGATCCAAGGATTATCAGTTCTGTTTTAGGGACTGAAAGGGAATTTTGACTGACATCTGCTTCTACCTGCTGAGCTCATTTTGCTGCAGTGGCTGAAATCACATGCTAATACTGCTGTGTACCCTTCACAAATGGCTCATTCTGAAGAGAGTGTGGTAGAGTAGTGGCTTACACAGAGACAGGAGCACTGTGCCAAAGCAATAGAAACGATTTATGGACTGAGGTCCATGCTCACCCAAAGGAATAAGTGGTTGTGAGGGGCTCCTTTCAGTTTCTGCCTGAGGTAGAGGCGAAGAACAGGCAATGCCGAACTGCTGGCTCTCTCATGTGCAGGCAATGTTAGACCAAACAGGGCTGAGGACCTGGCAGACTTTTTGTCCATCACTGCAAAATGCTGGCTGATGCATCAGCATTGGCACAGAGCAGGAAATGACTGGTGCCAGCAAAAGCTTTTGGAGCAGGTTATTTCCCCAGTGGACCAAGGGATTGGATTGAGACTCTAGGACTTCCCATTTAGGACCTGTTCTGCTGCTGTGGAATACACATATGAAATGACCATTATTCCAGCCTGACAGTAGGTCACAGTCCAACCTGCACTGACTTTAAAAAAACCCCAGTTTTTCAAAGGGTGCTGTAATTTAATGTGGGAAAAATATTCCTAAAATATTATTCTCAAGCCTACCAGCCAAGCTGTACAAACTGCCCTTGCAGTCAATGGGAAATACTTTTGCAGGAAACGCGCTTCCTCTTTCATAGACAATTTTTCAATTCTAATTTTTATATTTTGCATCCCAAATCAGAATAGAAAAAAGGTGTCTGATATTTTCAACAAGATGCAAGTTAAAAAGCCCAAAACCTGTTCCAGGAAAGTCTCAGTGAATTTGGAAACAGTGAAGAAGCCAGGTTTACTTCCCAGGCAGCATGGCTAGGGCAAATAGGTGGGGAGGCTGGGGAGCAGACCGCCTTGCTACACAGCAAGGAGGGTGGGGCGGGGCTTTGGTGAACCAGCTACCAAAAAGCCTCAACATCAGGGAATACCCAGTTTTAATCAAGTTTACCCAGTGTGAACATCAGCTTAGCCCAGTGTGAACTGCAGTGGGAGAGGAAATGCCATTGAGGACAAATTTAAATCCCTTTTCTTCCATCATGGGGAACTGATGGTAGAAAAACCAGATTTGCTGGCAAATCACTTTGTGAAGAAAGTGGAAGAGAAATGATCGGCTCTGGCTTCTGATGATGGGTGAGCAAGATTTGAGGGTGCACTTTACTTGACCTACAATCTGCCCATGGAATGTACATTTTGTGCAAGTGTGGTAGGCAATTTAGTGTTATGACCTTTACCAAGACAGGCAGAGAGGTTCAGCTGCGTTGAGAGTGGGGAGTTTCTTCATATCACATAGCAGCCCAAGTGAATAAATATTATGTGGGTTGTGCAGGTACACAGTAGTACACCAAATGTTGCTTACATGGCTTTAGAGGTGTTTAGTCTGATTCAGTGGCTACCCAAAACGTTGAGTGCCAGAGACCTATATAGCAGTATGCTGCTCTTGGAAGCATAGTTCCTGAAAACATAAATCCCTGTGTGTGGTTACTGCACAACCAGGATCTGACTCATTGCTTCGCAAAGCACTTTTAGTTCCCTTGGAAACATGATGATATGCACTATACAAACCTGGTAACCATGCTACTCCAGTAACAGTCTACTATCTCAGAGCTGTCAAGAAAACTTTGTTCTCTGTTATCCACACCATAGCCACTAGAACTTCACATGACAACCCAAACAGGATCTTGTAGCTCCAGCCACTCTGAATCCATCCCCTTGGTGTTCCAGTTGATGGGGAGCTCTCAAGAGGTGTTAGCAACATATAGTCTGCAGCACAGTATTGCACAGTTTTCTTTCCATACAGTAGGGGGTAGTAAAATACTCAGAGACTACATGTGCAAGGAAAGAGCACCAAATAGTAGAGCAACTGAACGGAAAACAAACAAAATATCTATTTTTAAACTGAGCTAAATCCATGTAATTTTAAATGGGGAACATTTTGAGTCCTTGTAAAACAAGTTCCTTAAGTGTTTGAATGATGCTATTTAAATGGGTAATGACTTGCCCTATAAAGAAAAACATATTAATTAATACACTTTCAGGATGAAAGTATTAAACATTTTAATTGTGCTCTGCATGTTTAGGATGCAAACAAAAGTGCTCATTGTGAACCTGCCAATTAAAGTAGCTGCCAATAGGGAAAGGAGACGTGCCTGTGGCTTTCTTTGGGTTAGCTGAGGTTATATCTACAACTAACGCACAGGTTCTTAAAGAAGTTTGGCATCTGAATGCATGAAAATCCCAAGCAATACTCCACTCTTTCTATTAAAAGTTTTGTAGCTGTTTTGCTCTGACAACAATGTCTACAGAACAACATCAGGGCTTTGAATTTTTTTTTTTTTTTTTTTAAAGATATATAATGCATAAAGAATGCAAAGGGCTGTCTGAGACATCTAAGAACCCAGTTACAGGACTGCTCTTGAGCCGCAGAGTACTCTACATGGCCATAATGTAGTCCAATGGGTAGCTCATAAACCATCGAGGAAACCCAGGGGAAGCTGATGTGCTTCTAGTCAAGGAATGGGTTAGAACTTCACTGTTTTGGAGCTTAGAGTTTTAAAGCAAAAATGTCATTTCTATTAAGTCATTGTCTGCATATTTCTATAGTATCATTTAACAACACGCAGAGTATTTCAGGAACATCATGTCTCTCTTCCAAACAGTGTAGAAACACCAGACTTTTCATTTTCTTAAGGATTCATAGAAATGCATAATTTGTGGAATTGGTTTCTAGTCATGTTCTCCTACCACCTGAGCCTGATAAGACCTAAATCCCAGCTAACTTATTCCAATGTATGTTAAGAGCAATCTGAATGACTAACACACAAGGCACACTGGCGTAGAAAGCTGTGAAGAGCTGAGAATCTGGCTCAGTGTTCCCTATTGCAGGAGGAAAGCTGTATTTAAATCCGTATATGAAATGGAAGATATTTATTTTACGTTTATGCAAAGGTTTTAAAAAGTTAGAATTAAACCTGTATTTCTATCTCAGCTGATGGGGCTTCATAGGAAGACTCTGAGGAAGATATAGAAAACCTTTGGTAAGTGTATACTGAATTTGTGTTATATAAGGCTTTGCATTTTATTGGTAACTATTACTAAAGATTCTGAATTAATTTTAAAAAACAACCTGTAAGCCAAATCTACTTTATTTTCAAGAATCTCTAGCTACCACTCACATATTCTTGCCAAATGTGTCATTTCTCTTAGCAACGGTATAGATGGCTTTGACAAGTATTTTTAACCTGTGAAAGAAAGTCACAGAGCTCACTTCTGAAATGCGAAGTTATGTTCAGATACCTAAGGGCTGGATTTAGTGATAAATTGCTTCCCCTCGTCACAAGACCATGGAAGCTACTCTTGCAGGGAGTGCTTAGTACTTCAGTGCAAGTGGTTTGGATGGATTTTTGTCTTTCCAGTTGAATCTGGCTTTACTTTTTTCTAGTATTGTAAATTATTGTATGTGTGATAAAACACACGCATCTTGGGGAAAAATGTTAATTCTACAGAGAAAGAGGCTGATACAAAGATAACATTAGTTACATACATATTTTCCTGTAATTCATCCACATTTTAAAGTTAAATTGCCAGCTGAGTTAGGTTGGAGTAATTGTTAGATGGCATCCTACTAGCCATAGTTTCAACAAGAAATTTCCAAAATTTTGCTTGCAGTTTTGCCTACAGATAATGTGTAATGCAGTCTTTAGTGCTGTTTAAAATCCCTTTAAAACAGGTATTTCTGGATGGCAGATGCTACCAGTGGAGGTACTTAGTTGATATTATCCAGTCAAAGTAAAAGACTGACCAGTGTTTTACAGCCACCTTGTCAGTTGTTTCTGTCATCATTGTGGGATGTATAAGGCAGAATGATGTGGCAACATAGCTAAGTCTGGTTGTATATGTGCCAGAACCACAAATCTGTTGCTGAATATAATGTACCTTTTCTCCATCCAATGAATAAAGGCACAGATAATACGTGGAGGTTCTCACATCCCACTCTATCTCTCATTCTCACCTTTGCATTGCCTACCAAGTACTCCAAGCACAAACTAACCTCTGAATTTGATATATTGGATCCTGCTGTCTCATTCAAACTGTGTCTTTGTAAGGCACATTAACAGTCAAATACTCTATTTACACCCAACATTTATTTAATCAAGTGGGTGAGGCAGACCTGCAATGAAATCGCATTGCTAGTGTCCTCTTTTAAGCCTTCTACAGCATCCTGTCTTCTTCAAGACTCTGTTTTAGATTGTGAGTTTCATAGGGCAAGCATTATCTTTATTTATTTCTTCAGTGCTAAACACTATTTCAGTGTTTAAAGGTTAGTCATAAACATTGGCCAGTGTGCTTACAATAAGAGCTTTGCTTGACCCAGTGCGTTAATACTGTTCTTTAAGTTTTCTTTAAATTTTTGGAAGAGTCTTTTTAATAGCTACTACAGTTTAATTTACTAATTCTTGAACTTTATTCTGGAGTATTGATTTTCAAACACAGTATGTTTGGGTTAAAATTTAAAAATAAGGTTTGAAAAGCTCATTTTATCATGAGATACTTGCCTGGCCATCAGGGCTGGAAGAGGGAACGCATAATGTTCACTGTTCCTGTAGGGGTCTTGCATGTAGGTAGCCTTATGGTTAGCTTTGAAATTTGAACAACAAAAAAATATATTTAATTTTTCTGTAGTGATTGGTGAAAGATAGGGTTAGGATTTCAGAAGGGGAGGCTATATCAAGTCTGATTTATTGCTGGATTTAAAAGGGATCAGAAGAAGGTTGGTGTAGCCATAAGCAAATATTTTATTTTCAGTATTCCTGGACACATCTTCCATTTAAGGAAGGTTTGGGGTAAGGCTAGGGAACTGGGAAAAAACATGTCAGAGAGAGTAGTATGGCGTAGGCAGGAGCATATGTTTCATATTAGGTATTCCAGTACAGATTCATCCTCTCTCTACAGTACATGTTAATTTTAGGGCTAGGGCTAGAAACAGGTTTTCAGAAAAAAAGGTAGAAAGCCTTTTTATTCTTGCATTCTGCAAGACTGGCAGAGATAAGATGAGAGTCTGCATAATCAGGAACAAATGCCTTATATCCTTTGCAAACTTTCAATACTTGAAGGGGGCCTTAAAGAAAGATGGGAGCAGACTTTTTAGCAGGGCCTGTTGCGATAGGACGAGGTGGTGATGATTTTAAACTAAAAGAGGGTAGATTTAGATGAGATACAGGGAAGAAAATTTCTACAGCGATGGTGGTGAAAGACTGGAACAGGTTGCCCAGAGAGGTGGTAGATGCCTCATCCCTGGAAACGTTCAAGGTCAGGCTGGACGGGGCTCTGAGCAACCTGATCTAGTTGAAGATGCCCCTGCTCACTGCAGGGGCGTTGGACTAGATGACCTCTAAAGGTCCCTTCCAGCTCAGACTATTCTATGATTCTATGATACTATGATATTTGGACTTACTATACAAATTGGTCTCTTTGAACTAACAAATTTTAGGCCTAGGTTTAGGGTAGCATTATGACCTAAAAGAGGGAGGCTTCATCAGCCAAGCTCGTTGTTGGATTGTTTAGGACCATCAAAGGTTATAAAGAATGTTGGTTGCTACTGAATCTCAATCAGTTCTTCTTCATGAAAATCTAACTTGGTTAGATTTCTGGTTTTGGTTAAAAACAGGCGTAGGGTTAAGAAGAAAATGCTTGTTGTGCCTATCTTGTCAGTGGGTCTGGAATGGCTTTAGGGTTAGGAAACAGGTTGGTATCATGAAGGACAAATTCTGTTATTCATATTTCTTATGGCGTTTGTTCACCTGAGTGGGAAGGGTGAAGGTTTAGAAAGACTATTGGTGATGATACAGCTAGTGGCTTTAACACTGCTGCAAGAATAGGTTCACTGCCCATATATTAAGTAGGGTTATGTTTGGGGTTTATCTCACATTTGGGGAAGGAAAAGGTTTGACTGGAAATTTTAGGATAAGGGATGATATCAACAGCTGATGTTTCATGTTCACAGATTCCTGTAGGGATTAGTTCTAAATTATATTTTAGGTTAGGTTACAATTGATTAACTTTTGAGTGTAGAAAATAAGGCTTGAAGAACTTAATGTCCTGTTGGATTCTTCATGATCATCAGGGGTAAGAGTACCTGTTTCACCAAATCCCATTGATTTGTGTTAGGTTTTGCTCTAGTCATTGGTTACCTGGCAATAATCATAACATTGTGATTGTGTAAGGACTTGGGAACTGGAAGCTCATTGTTTCCAAGATGCTGTTAGATTCCTTAGTGCTGGCTTAGGTAAAGTGCTTGCAGAAGAAATTGATAATAATGAACAGCAATATAAGGTATTCACCCAAAGATTCTAGAGAAACTTGAGAGCTGAGTTATTGTTTTGTGTAAAATTTTGTTCTGAAGAACCAGTGGACACAGGAATGAATATTGTATGTTGGCAGAGAATCAAGATGGATTTATAAAGGGGGCATGATGCTTCACAAATCTAGTAGCATTCTTCAGAGAAGCCAATAAGCCTGTGGATAAATGAATTATGATTGATATAACCTACTTGGTTTATGACTTATTGAAAGCTTTTAAAGAATCTAAAAAGTCAGAGGATAAAAGAAAAAGACAGAAGTCAGCAATAAATGGTCTGTTTTCACAGACGAAGGAGGTTACCAGTGAAGTTTCTGTGGGATTTGTCCCGGGCCTGCAATGTTCCCAATATTAGTAAATGGCCTGGGAATTAGAAGGAGAAAATCTTGAAGTATCCTAGTTTGCTAGCAATACTAAGTTATTCCGAATGCATAAGGTAAGGTTTTACTGTGAAGAAATATAGAAAGGAGTAGGATATATAAAGTGAAATCAGGAAGTGGCAATTTCAAAATAGGCAAGAAAGGGTGCTTTTGCCTCACATTGCATTGTTAAGCTGTCAAGATCCTTGCCACAAGATATTGTGGATAGTAGAACACTCAGATGCAAAAAGTCCTTGGATGAAAAGAAGAAACAATCAAGGGCTATTAAAGATAGAGGTGCTGCTTCTGGTTCAGGAATTGCTCAGCCACAAATCCCTGGAGGCTGCAAAAATATTCTGGGGAATTACTGCTGTACATTACACAGTTCTCACATTCTTCTCTGGGCGTCCACTTCTGGATGCCATCTGAAATGGCTGCTGGGTGAATTAGATGCGTGATATGATCAAGTATAATATGGGAGGGTCTTTATAAATTCATCCTGTAAAAAAAGGGACCAAATATTTGGCATATTGAATAAGCACACTTGTTATTGGAATTTTCCAAATACTACTTTTTTCAGTGCAAAATACTTGCTATCCATGTCATCTTACTACATGATTAAAAAGAGAAGACAACTGCTCTAGTAAGATTAATTTGGTACTCTGCATTCTGAGGACCTTTCCATAGTCCTTTATTGAGTTCATGACTGCTTCCCATAGTATCTATAATCAGACAAGATGGGTGCCAAATAAATTGAGTATTTTTTTTCCATTTGCACAATTTTCCTCTTTCCCAAAGTCAAAAATGAAAGAAAAAAACTAATTAAAAGCATAATATATGTTATGTATCGTGAGCTGTCTTGCAACAAAATTTGTCCAGTTGCTAATCAAGCAAGCCCTGCATCTACTAAGCACAGACAGCTCAGGTTTAAGGAGTTGCCCTCAGTTATCTTTTACTGCTTTTGCTTTGAATATAGTGAATTGGCCACAGTGTTGTCACTCACACTTTAGATCAGGAACCTGATTGGCTGAAATCATCAATAGTTCTGTTTTGACATTTAAATTAATATCAGGGAGTTGGGAGGAAAGATTTGGTCCTTTAAATTGCATGCAGAACCTAATAAAATACTATATTGATCAGGAATAGATGCAGAAAGTTGCAAAATGTCAGGTTGCAGACCGACTTGAAGATACTCAGGACATAGGCTAGTTATTATGTGTTCATGGGAAAGTTCACATCGATTGCAAGTGTATTTCTCATCAGAATGAATGTGGAGACAAAGCAGAGGGTATTCAATGTGACGGCACCAGAAAAATCTATCCTGGCCTTCTGTATCATATTCAAACCTGCTGGCTCTTCCTGGGCATCTACCTCCAGTGATATACCCAATAAGACTCTTAACCCCATTCTTCCCACTTTGTGAAAGCTGTAGGGTTACCCCTTGGAATGGGTGAGAATTTATTCAATGCTCTGTCTTCGTTATACCATGGCCAATTTAACTCGATTGAGACATCTGCCTCTGCTTGTGGAAGATATCTTTATTTATGAGCCAACAATAGTCAGATATGCTTGGTCAGTCTGAATCTGGAAAGGCCATAAGACTGAAATCAAAAATAGAGAAGATTCTTAGCAGCTTCTTGTTCCAGTGAATCCCAAACTATGTTCACTGTCACCTTTTTACTTCAGATAAATTTGATTTTGATTTGTTGGTTTGTTTTTCTTATTGTCAGGGACCACTGTAAAAGAACAAAATCTTTCCATCCTCTGCCACATGCTTTTCTGAGCAAATACAAAATACCTGTGCACTAGGATTTCTTTGATGATACTGAGACCTTCAAGTTACAATGTCTTTTGGGTTTTCTAATGTCAGAAGTTTGCAGGAGAAAATATCTCAGGGACATAACGATTACTCAGTTTGGGGAACTAAGGCGTGGAAGACATCAGGGCACAAAACTCTTCTTAAGTGTATCTAACAGCTCTTTTTCCCTATGAAATTCAGCTTCTTAATTCATATTCCCAACAATGAGTTGGGAGTTGGGTCTCCATTCTCTCACAGACACTTTTCTATAATCTGGATGCATGAAGCTTTGCTGCAGTATTTTGCAAACACAGTAGAAAGTGGTGATAGTGTTGGATGTGTCCTTGGATGCCCTGTGATTTGCAGCAGGAGTGATGATCTTGTATTTAGTATCAAACAATAGCTCACTATAGAATTTTCTAAACTGGAGCTGGCTTCTCACCATGTCCCAGAACCAACCTGGCATTTCACAATAGAGGAATCAGATGTCTTTTGGCAGCATCTGATGACATAGTTGCTTAGAGCCTGATCTCACAGTTTGGCTGTCATGAGTCACTCTATCTGTACTCAGCAGTGTAAAACAGACAACAAAAAATGTGGGCATCAGCAGTGCTGTGACCTTTATACAGCGCTCAACAGATTGGGAGAAAGCAGAATTGTTATTACTAATTTTAAACTGCTAATACATGTTGTTGGTTTTTTTCAATACAAGACGCCATTGAAAACCTATCACCAGGAGTATTCAGCATATCACTTCAAAGAGGATCTCATTTTCACCAAAGAACTCACAAGCAAAATGACAGTGGAATGTGCTCAGGCAGAAGCGTTCACCTCTCTACACAGTCCTGCAATGGGTGATGTGTTTGCTGGCTTGAGGGAAGGGCGACTCCTATCTTCCTTTTGTCATATTAGCTAGAGTTGCATTGAGAGGCGAAATAATTGAACATTGCTGGGCGCAAACGTCATGATTGATGCTCTAAGGTTTAGTCTGTGCGAGGAGCTGCTGAAATTCTTCAGAAAAAAATAATCTGTATAATATGCAAGTATTACTAATCTGTCAAACCTCTGAGGCTATTGGGATAAAACTGGGGTTTCTTTAACAGCTCATGATCTAGATGACCCATTCTTGTAATATACAACATTTATCACTTGTGGGGCTTGGCCAGTATCATAAATCAATTGAGTGGTGCTTAAGTAATATTTGAAGAGTAATTAAGCGGTGAGTTAAGGGTTATTTTCACATGGTGTTCACCTGCCACAGATAATTATGTGAAGAAAACAGAGCACAGCTTTGTATCCTGATCATTTCCCATATTTTTGTACCTTTAGGACAGTAAATGTATGTCCTTCTGCTTCCTGAGTTACCGAGTAGTGATTTAAAATATGAAGGTACCTTCAGGAATAAAGTGATTGTATCAGGAAGAGGTTGTTGTTTTTTTTTTAAATAAACAATATATTAATAAAAAGGAAGTGGTGCAAGATTAAAATTTAAATCAGGAACAAGGCAGAACAAGTTTAAGATTTTAGAGCTGCAAACTAATTATCTGTGAGTTGTGTGATATGTGTTGTTGTCTTTAAGGTCCCATATTCTAGGAACATGCATAATATAAGGACCATGCCTTTCTTTCAATGTCATCTTTCTGACTACAGCAGTAGCATAATAAGATTTGAAACATGAATTTTCAGGACTACAGCATGAAAATATTTAATAAACTAGCAATTTGAGCACAGTCTACTATTTGTGCCAAACTTTCAGTTTCCAAATCAGACTTTTGTCTGAGTGTCCCTCAGATGGTCTTTCTCCCAGAAACTGAAGTGGACCATGGAGTGCATCAGTAAAATTGAGTAGGTGTGTTCTGATGTGTTCCCAGTTGAAGCTGGGATTGAGCAAAGCTGCAAAGTCTCCATCTGTTACAAAGATCACTGTAATTTTTGCACACTTCATGCTGCATCATATACACTCAGAACTGGAATTTATCTCTGGCAAGAGCTGTGCTTCCTGAGTTATGTCTGGCATGCCTATTCTCATTTGTGAAGTATTTATCCATTTCCTGGTGTCAGCTACTGAATCCAATGGGATTATGGTCCCTTTTAAATAAAATCCAATCTTGTAATCTACTGCTGAATCCAAGCAGTATTATCACTTGTTTCATAGGCTTCTTATCAACAACTTACTTTGGCCTATTGATCTTGAAACAGTTTTATTGCATTTCATGAGCACTTGATTTTGCTAATCCATGATGTGGCTGGCATTGGAATGCAGGTGGCTCTACCATCTAGTTTGATTTGGATTGATGGCTGATTTAAGAATGTAACAGCAAAGATGGCAGCTGAGTGTCAGTCTGTTTTTTTCTGTAATAAATGTACATAATCTCTGCATTTGCTAACTCACACTGATTGCTTTCTCTACAGTGGAGGTCTTTCCAAACGGTCTCAGAAACAGCAAGAATAGTTGCCTGTGTTTTTTATGGTGTATCAGTGGTCTATGAAGATACATTGGTTCTGCTTCCTCTGTTCCTATCACTGCAGTTTATAGGCTGGCCATTAATTTTTCTGTCAAATTGCTCTCTGTAACACATGTTAGATGGCATCCACAATACATGGTACCTGCATTTTCCATACTGTTTGCTTAGTTTGGATTTTGTGCACTTGTTCTGTACCAATACATTATCAATATATTCCTTTCACTGCTCACCTTAGCTGCTCTTTCAATGACTGGCATGTTTCTAAGGCTAGGTCTATTGCCTTAAAAATGTAAAAATGGTGTCACTCTCATTCTTTCTGAAGATGACATGTGGGTGCCAAGAATGTGAGCTCTGCAGTATAAACATTCTTTTTTCTCACCCTTCAATATTAACATTTATTCAGGTAAAGGCAAAATTGCTTTTGTGTCTACTGTTCTTTCTGGGCTCATTGAATATTTTGATGATCTGTTCTAGCATTTGGGGCATTATTCCAACAGGAAAGTGCTGATTATCTTCACCCCCCACCCCCAACACTATAACAACAATTTTTCTCATCTTCCATTACAAATTCAGCATGGAGGCTTACTTCTTGCTTTCACAGTTTTAATGCCTGCACATGGATTTTGCCTGGAAATCCACCATGCCTGGTAGCTGGCATCACTCCATGCTGATGATTTCCTTTGTTTCTTGCCCATATTTTATGTCCTTGTAAATTGTGTTCTCTTTATTATTGTGGATCTCACAAGATTAACCTCTGCTGTCATCTTCCATAGTACACATGCTGAGCAGTAATATAAGAAAACACCACATTTCTGAAGTAAAATGGCTTTAGATTGAAAGAACTGTAACAGAACTGAAGCCTTGTGGCAAGCCAGTGTCCCCAAAAGGCAAAGACTACATTTAAGGTCTTCGGTGCTATTAACTTTCCAAGGCTGTGAGGAGTAGAGAAAGTGGGAGTGAGCCCTGATGGCTGACAGGGATGGAGAGGGCATCAAGGCCTAAGCTGATCATGCTACACTTCTGCCTGTCTCAGCACCAGTGTCCCTGGCTTCTCTTTGGCTTCATTGTGGAGCAGAGTCTCAACAGCAAGTCAGGGAAGCACTTCCCATGGGAACAGACTTAACGAAATATGCCTTTTGACTCTAGCACTGTGCTGGCAGGAATATGGTGCTTAGCAGGTGAAAGGGAGATACTGTTACAGAAGTGTTTGTGCGGGAAGAGGTGGGACTCAGGTGCAAGACTGCTCAGCTATTTTGAGGGCTTTTCAACCTTTTTAACCCTGGGTGGTTAGTTGATATGTGGGGGGAATGCTTTTGCAAATTGATGATGAAATATAATTATTTTTTGTTGCAATTCTGTCTATATTTATGAAGTCCCATTTCCCTGAATGCCGTAAGAAGTAAACATGAGATGCTCATTGCTTTAATATTCTCCTCAGACTGGGCTACCCTAACCCCGTCTTTCTTGCTTAATTTCTTTATCAGAATTATTCTACATGCTCTCAGTTGTCTCTGGGACTTTCCTGCTGTCTGCTTTATGTGTGCCTTTTTTTTTGCCCTTTCTCATCCTTTGTGTGTAGCTCCACTGAACAACGATCATTGCCCTGAATTTGTACTTAGTCCCCAAGGAAAATTGCAGTGGTTAGTTCTTTTTCTAGGCGTCTGTTTTCGGTGTTGACCTCCCGTGTTTCTTCTATTCCATGGAAGTGTTGTAATCAGTTTTTTACATTTAGCCTACTACTTTATTCTTAATAAAATGTGACTCCTAAATTCAACTCTACTATCAGATAGCTTTGCTATTTCTATTTATAGATGGCAATGTTTTTTGTTGTATGTTATTAAGCTGCAGTTCTCCTTTTCCCCACATAAAGTTTTGCTTAGGCTCCATGTTTCAGAGTAGAAAGTAGTTCACTGTTAAGGTCACGCAGGAAAGATATTTAGTTTCTCCAGATTTCTGGGTGTGGCACTTGAGCCGATCACATTTATTAATTTTAAGAAGACCCCTCAGACATTTGAACTTGACCCTTCTTCCTGCCAGTAACACCTGGCAAGAGAGCTAAATAAGTTAAATTACAGATATATTCAAGATTTATTTTAGCTAAAGCCTGTTTGTAATATGTTTGTGTGCCAAGTTATATCTGGAGTAAACTTTTACAGGAAAACACTAGATCAGGGGCAAGGGGTACAGGAAGAAGGGTAAAGGAGAGTAAAATAGAAAGGTTGTCGGACCCTTAACTATAATGAAAATGGCTTTGGAGAACTCTGTGGTATTAACTTAGATAGTTGC
This sequence comes from Phalacrocorax carbo, assembly GCF_963921805.1. Classification (NCBI taxonomy): domain Eukaryota; kingdom Metazoa; phylum Chordata; class Aves; order Suliformes; family Phalacrocoracidae; genus Phalacrocorax; species Phalacrocorax carbo. Next base: position 25,787,084 of record NC_087521.1, on the reverse strand, counting down.
CAGAGTCGTAAAATCCAGATTTTTCTCTCTGCAAGGCTCCTGGGAGCTGATGGAGATGAAGGAAATTAAATATAATGTTTCATATATAATTCAGAATTTTTTTCTTTTTCTCATTCTCAAAAGAGTACAAGTGACCTACTTTCTATATGTTGTAGTTTAGTGGGAAATTCCCCCAACTCCCAGTGTTAGTATGCTTGTTCTCTTCTTAAGCAGGTGCTAACTCCCATCTCTGCTTTACTACTGCTGGCATAGTATGTGCTAAATGTGTTGTGACATTCTTTCCTCTCAGTTTACAGTGAAGATGGTTGTGCTCCTTCCCAAATTCCAGTTTTGTAAAGCTTCTGGGATTAATGTAGGATCTAAATTAATTTTCTGCATGTTAGTTGTCAACCACAGTAGAAGTAATTAAATAACAAGCTCTTTAAGATTTGTGCTTTCAGTTTGAAAAGTTACATATAATGATAGTTTAAAAGAGAAGAAAAAAAGGAAAACATGCAAAGACGCCTGTATAAAAAGTCACCACTTTTTCTTCTTATTTGTCACAATGCATGTTTGGAATGCTATGGGAAAGAATCATTAGAAATGAACCTGAAAGTCAGACCAAAGCCAGTATCAGCTCTGTTGTAAGGCTGGTTTTGAACTGGAAAGGTTTCAATCCAGAAGACTTCTTCCAACCCATCTTTACATAAACCAAGAACAGTCTAAAAAACCTGAGACAGGAAAATTATGAAATTGGATTTAAGGTTACAAGTCAACCCTGTCTCCATTTACTGTACATCACTACAGAAATATGCTATAGAGAGAATGGAACCAATCCTAGATTTGATCCTGCCCTCAAAGAGAAGCCAATATTTAGTTTGCTGGACCTAGTTCTATATAGAGGAAAAGGAGAGAAGATTTATGAGTTTATATTCTCCCATCACAGTGCTGAACTCATTCATGATTGAGGAGATTCTTAAAATTTTTCAGTTCTTTTCCCAGTATATTGTTTCCATCATGGATGAAGAGAGATAGGAACACGTTAATCCTCTTTTGCTCAAATAGAAATCACACTGACTGAAAAGAGACGCAGGGATGTATGATTGACAGTGTCACTACAGAGTTTGATCTTCAGATGTATACAATAAGCAGAAAAAAACATATTTCTCACTAAATGAAATATATCCGTTAGAACTCTTTGCAGGGAAAGATTTGAAAAATAAGCATGGTTCTGTTTAGCCATGGTTTATTTATTTATTTATTTATTTATTTATTTAAAGTACACAGTTTCTTCCAGCTATGGACATTAGACCAGTTAGCAAGAGGACTTGTTCATATATTTTTGTTTTGCTTTTTTGTTCCAAGTGTTAGGAGTTAGGAGTTTGGATCCAAAGGGAATGAATTTACGTATGCAGGACACGTTGTTCAAGGAGCTAATACTTACAGTAAACAGAGGTTGCTTAACTGTTGAGTAATGCTACAATAGTTATTTCCAATATTTTGCAAGAAACAATGTTCATGCAATGTTTTACCACTAGCAATTTGTTAGTGGTTTTAATTCAATGCCAAACAAATCCCTAAGGGCTGCAATTTCAAAAACTGTGGAGTATCACACGTTGGGAACTATACCCTTTTTCTACTTTTGTAAGGTAAGACGTATATGAAAGAGACACAATTTCTTTTCTCCCGTTAATAGTACTTTAAAATCTACACAGTGTAAAAATACCCTTGTGACATCACAAATAGTAAATTATATCCATTGAAAGGAGATGCAAGTGCATACAACTTACGTTACAGGTAAAAAGAAGTCTTTAAAAAAAATTCTTAAATAAAATCTTTCCACAGCAGATTACCTGAGAGACAGAGTCTTGAAGTGGCCTTATTTGCCTTCTGTTTTTGGAGCAGTGATGCAAGTGAAGGTCAGACCTAGCAGTACTACAAGTCTATACCTAACTGAGAAGTATCTTTTGTCTTAACTCTTTCTACAATATATTTCATTTATTGTGATGAATATACGAATTGAAACAGTTTTAAAATAAATTATTTGTAAAGCATCCCGGGATCTCTCTCACTCCAGATCCTATAATTCATAATTATATATATATATATAGATCCTAAATATTCATAATACATGTCTACTTAGTGTATTCCACTGTAGCTTTACATTATTGCTAAAAGTTTTCCTTTGTCCTGGAAAGAGGTGGCCATTTCCTGGTGGAAATCAGCTTTAGTAAACACTCCTATTAATGCAATGCTCATCAAGTTCTTCCCTTTGAGACAGACACATGTTCTTATTCTACAGAAGGAGAACTAAGGCATAAGGCAGGTGGATGGCCTTTGAAATATCTTAATGTGATTAAGTGGCAGAGATAAGCTAAAGGTTTTAACTCCTATGCTTTTGCTTTCTCTACGGCTGTGCCATTTATGTAGATATTCATGCTTATATGTATGTATACAGATATTTAGATGTCTGTATTGAAGGGAGGCACAGGCTTGAAACAGATTTAATTAAACTCTACTTTTCTTTAATCAGACTTTTGAGTCCAAAATAATGGAGACTAAGCATGAATGTTTTGAAGGGAAACTAGGACTTTTCCAACTTTTCTGACACCAGTTTCATAACAGTTTCTTTGCTGGTGCAATCCTATCGTTACCATTTTCTTTAAAAACAACATAAGATCATCTTGGCCTGAAGTAAGTAAATTCATGTGTATTTATTTATGTGGTGTACTGCTGTGCATAGCTAAATACACACATAGTTATTTTCACGAACACATCTACATTACATTAGCTGTCACCAGTTTTCATGCAGTTCCAAACTGTTTAGTCTTTGGTTGCTTTATTTTGTTAAGACTCTCTGAATAAAACTTTAGGTGGCCCTTGGAAAGTCCACCTAAATTAGGAAAGTACTAATTGCCTCCAATTAGGACTTCCTGTTTAAGATATAAGGTATATCAACCTGGTTATTACTTACATCAAACTCACACCCAATTAGCATACACTTCTGAAAATAACTATAAACGTAGGTATTTTCATAATTTCCTTTCTCTGTTCTCTAACCCTTAAACTAATTGATAAGTAGGAGCAGAATCTGTATCAGACAGTCTCTGTGGCTACATCTGTGCCTTCATATGCAAAAAACACAGGAGCAATTTAGGTATTTGTGCTAATGTCTCCCTCTAGAACTTGCTTTGCAGACAATATGTGCCTTTAAAATGCTACACATCTAATGTTCCTTGGTGAGACAGCCACAGGAGAAGACAGGCTTTCTATTCAGATGTTGAGATACATATGGTAGTACCTGGAAAAATACTGTGAACGGCTTGCCAGGCTCCTCATGAAATTTTTGACGGGATGCTGGCTTGTTAGCTTAAAGGCAAAATATGCAGCCATGTCTCGTCACACGGAGTAAGAGCACAGTACTAATACAATCATATTAAGGAAAGAAGCTGGTGGTAGAAACCTATGCCTTTACCTCTAGCAAGAGAGGCAGATAAGTTGTGATGAAGTTGCTGACAAAGGCTGTGCTTTGGAATGGAAAAGTGAGCATAGAGTTATTTGGCAAATGATTGTGAGTAGGGGATGAAGACTAGCCAAGCAGGAGAGATTCCATCTACCCAAATGAATGTCAGGGATGTGAGTGCTTGGGAGGACATCTGAAGCAATGCAAAGCACGATTTACTGCAAGTAGATGCAGAGTGGAATATCTGTTCTTAGTTGTGAATAATGGTCCAACATATTTTCTTTGGTAGTGTAAAAAGAGAGGTTAAGTGGAAAGTAAAGGAAGCTACAAAATAAAAAAGCAGAAATTTGTCTAAAAATGAAGAGTGATGAAGAGGAGCTACGAGGTAGATTGAGAGGAGGAAGTGGAGGTGCAGAGGCAAAATTAATACTTCTCTAGAGGTGATATATGAAAATGAAAAGAGTGAATTGAGAAAACTAGAATGTAATTCCATGGCTGTGGAACTGAATAGAATGCAAGAAATAATGAGGGAAAAACCCAGGGGAAAGCAGATATAAGAAAGGTTGAATTAGGATGGTGTGTCATTGGGACAATGATTTTCACACCAATTCACACACATGTTCTCCAGTGTTTCACTGTTTATTGCCCTGCAGAACAGATAACTTTCTGATGATTGGAAGTCAGTATAATTTTTCCATAAGGGAAAAATTTGCTGATGGAATTTCATGGGCCTGTTTTGTCTGCCATTATTTGCCAATAAACAGGTCTTCCTACTGCCTTTAAGACCTGGTGTAATGCTCGTTTATACAGCGCCTCCTGAAGGAGCACTCAACATGAGCAAGCTATACAAGTATTCTGCAGAGTTTGCCAACCCCAGAAGGCAAGAACGCTTAGACATTTTTGAACATGTTCATTCTAATTTAGGACTAATTGGAACATACCTCATCTCCACAGTTTCATTTTCTTTAAGAAAAGAACACTGATTTCAGATATGAAACAAAAGGATAATCATTAAGAGCCATCTGTCAGCCTCTTCAATGAATAGGAGCATGGGATAAGTGAAGGAACTCTTACACAGCATTACATTGAAACTTCATGTCAAGCTTGCAATGCTTGGAGATTTTTTGGAAGTAAGAATGCAGAAACCATTCCAACTAAAAATCATTGTCTTCACTCCAGCAGATATTATGAATAGTTTTGTTGATACTGCATTCCTAGAGTCCATGAACAGTAGCAATGAAGTGTCCATATTTGCATTTCTAAACACTTAGGAAGAACTTCTCCCTCTAGAAGAGTAAAGGTACACTCAGTGTAAGCAATGAAGCTTTTTCAATATCCATTTTGGAGATACATCTATTGTTTTTCACCAGCGAACATTACTTGCAGCAGTACGGCTGGGAAATATATATAGAAAAGCTGGCTAGGAAAGAGAAAAAAATACTACGCAAAAATACAAATTTTGGGGTTAAAATTCTCAGATACTTATCTTCCATGTGAAGGGCAGCTAGGAAGTGATACTGTTTTAGATTTAACTGCATAGGAGCTGGTTAAAATTCAGATTTGGATATTGAGGATAAACAGTCTACCATATGATGATAAAACAAATTTACTTGTCAAGTAGACAATGATTAGTGGTAAAATTACTTTTAAAAGAGCTGTTTTCCTGGTTTTCTGGAGTTGTGAGGTTAAAAAAAGTTTAACTTTGCACCATTTTGCTGTTGAAAGTGAGTGACCTTCTTTTTTTTCTCTGGTTTTTTTTTTTTTTTTTTTTTTTTTTTTTTTTTTTTTTTTTTTTTTTTTTTTTTTTCCTGAAGGTGGGTGTACACAAATGAGATAAGCCAGAATGTCAACTTGCAATATGTCAGTTGTGGCATGGTGGTTGACCATATGTAGGCTGTTACCCAGCAGAAAATGCAAGCTGAATTGAAAGTAACTTCTTGATGAAAGGTGGAAGAAGCTACCTTGCCTACACAGCAGGAGTAGCTGATGTACTATAAAATTACTGCTGTATTTTACCCCTTGTTATACTGTAAGAGAGAAGGAAGTATGGAAAGCACTGAAATTTAGAGATGATTATTCTTCCCAAGTTTTGTATGGTTCTCAGGATGGTGAGTAATGGGTTGCTGTTCTGCACAGCAGCACAGCTGTGCAGCTACTGGATTTGCTTCAACAAAACATCAACTTTTCAAAGAAAATTGGCTTCAGGAAGATAACAGATGTATAAAAGAAAATAAGGAAAGGATAACTCTTATCATCTTTATATTTTATTTAATGGAAATTTTTAAAGGGAGAAGAAGCTTAAGTGTTATGGCAAGTTGCTATTTTTGCCCTTGTAAACTAATTTTATCATACACATTTGTTCGTATTATTGCACCACAGGTAAGAGTGCTGCTGTTGTATCTTGGCTAGTTCATATTCAACATGCCCCTTCCAAGCATTTTGTTTTTGGTACTATTTAAATGGCAACAGAAGCTGGCAAGAATCTATGGCTATACTGCTTGTTCTTTTAAAGAATTAAAACAACTCTGGTTAACTCTTCTCTTTGTTTAGTCTATTGTTTCAGTTTCTTTGCAGTGACAATTGCAGACATTTTGCTGGAGAGATTTATGGTTCAGTCTCTATGAAGTTTATTTCTGTTTGCTAACAAATTACTCTTTTTGGGTTTTTGTATTTGTTGTATTATGGTAGCAGTCATGGACACTAATTCCCAAACATGGGCTTGTAATTCCTGCTTGGGGTTATGATCACAGAAATATAAAAGGCACAGGAACTGGGAATTTTTCTACAATCCCAGAACTGTTAGAGAAAGAGAGGTCATTATGCACTTTTAATTGAGGCTGTGACTGGAAATGTTTGGGACTTACTGTCCCAGTAATCCTGTTGTCCTCATCATAGGACCTCTTCGTGGGCTCCATACAAAAACATAATAAAAAAGTGTGTCCTGTCCTGGAAAGCTTATTGTCTAATTTACAGCTTCTTTTAGCAGCAACTGTCCACAGTAAATCTCAAAAGGTTGCTTTCTGTCAACAATCCATTAGAGCTTTCACTGAAGCAGGCGTTGAATACCCGCAGCATTGACCTACACGTACTCTTGAATGTTTACTCTAGGAGTGGCTGTGTTGCTAGCACTACATCCTGTCTCTGGCCATGTCATGAGTCTGAGCCTACAGAGGCATGTGAGAGCAGGGAAGCAGGCAGTGATACTTCCTGACAATATTTTCCCTGTCAACAATTTTCAGGTTCGGGACTTCCTGGACCAGAGTTAATGCTGTGGTATTAAGGTGTCTTTGCCTCAGGTGATTCCTCTTCTATAAACTTGCCTAGTTTTCTGTTGAATCCGTGTCAACTGCTCCTGGGGCACAGTGTTCCACTACATAATTGCATATTATGGTGAACTTGCCTCATTTTGCTTGCTTTGAGGATGGCACCTTCTAGTTTCAGGGGTAACTCTGTTAGGACAAGCAGTAGTTTCTTGGGATGGCCCAAGGTAAAAGATATAACTAAAGACCCACTTGTAGTACAGTAAAAAAATGTTGAATGTTATGATAACGTAGATACCAATGTCTTTTTTCAATTTGAATTTTAATAATGGAGAGCTTCAGTTAGTGATTGCTAACCAACATACTGATGGCAGGAAAAGTCACTAGTGATGGCAAAGAAAAAAAAAAGAGAAGAAATAAAAAAAGTACTGTTGTTCTGCCTAGAATCCCTAGTGTACGTAGTGAGATAATCTTGCTCACAGCCTTAGGGAGACAAGGCAGGAAGCAGAAAAGTTTGCCTGTTTGTTTATGGAACATTGGATTTTTGACATCCAGTAGTTCAGGTATTACATCAGACCAAATTTCTGCTCCGAACATTTTTTTTTTTCCATTCACTTTTAGATAGGCTCTGTCTACAACATGGTTACAAAAATTATTTTAATTAACCTACCCAGAACTCCATGCTGTGGCAGCTAACCTGTGTAACTGCTTAGTTTATAGCAAGCAGCAGTCTGTCCTCTCCACTGAGGTCTGCCAGGTAAACACACAAATTAACTTGCAACAATGACCACAGTAGTCTTAATTTGCTTCATTTAAGGTATTTTTGACCACTTCACGGTTTGAATGAGCAGTTGATCAGGAACAGAACATGCACTTAAACGTTCATGTATCTTGCAAATAAAGATTTGCATGATTTACAAACGGAAATTTGCTCTATAATTTCACATGAATGCTTAAAATAATTATTAAACAAGTCTTTGTTTTCATGCTGGGCTGAGGGTTCCTTCCACATCTGTAGTAAATTGTCCTAAGGAACATTGACTCAAAAGAACTGGATTGTCTTTTAGTAGCATGGTTAGGATTGGCTGATGAGTCGTGAAAAAGATTACTGTTACAGTTGATCACAGGAAAAAAATGGTTTTATGTATTACATTTTAGCAAGTAAAATGCATAAAAATTAATTTCTTTAGCAAGACCTTCTGGTTTCAATAAGTCTTCTGTTATCATTTGAGCAGCTATCTTCTATGTCTGAAGGGATCCTATGAATGGATAGAATGCTATGAAATAGAAAAATGGTAGAAATATGTGTACCAGAGAGTATCACACAGACAGTTCTCCAGGAAGTGATTGATGGTTGAGGTTTCTGTGCTGTACATGTTTACTCTAGGTGACTTTTGCAGCCTGGATTTAACTTTCACATTATCCAATATAGTGTAATGACCAAATTGGCCTTTATCTGAATACCGGATCATGTAGCATCAGATCTTGCAGACTTCTCCAAGTTGAGTAAGTAATTGTTCTTTCTGAGTTATTTCTTTAGGTTTCTTTGGGGAGTAGTAGAGGTTACAGCTATCTTCCTGGGGGTGGGAGAGAACTGTATTATCCTGGCAGAAATCAAGAAAATCTATGTTACAAAAGAATGCATTTTTCATCAGCTAGCTTACAAAGTATATATGTGTGGCAGGAGAGTAACTTTTATTTCTTTCCCTCAAGGCAGATTTTGTATAAAATGAAAGTCCAGTGAGAGCCCAACTTGAAGAGACAGATTATATGCTAGAATTTGAGGGAACTAGGTCACATTAGTATAATTGAGCAAGCCTTCTCAAAAAGGGAGAAAAACATTTATTAATCTGGGATAATACTGTTTTAGGGAGAGAGAAATAAACCAAAGTAAAAAATATATTAGTCTTGCAACTATTCCAAAGAATAGTGATGGTTATAAAAAATTAGCTAGTTATGGGAGTTCTGTTCTGCTTTGGTATTTGCATCCTTCTCTGGAATTTCTGCACATGGCCACATGTAACTATAGTCAGTGAAGTCAGCTCTTTGGAAACATCTCTAAGAAGAAAATGTTATGGTTCTGGCTGCATATGTCAATTCTCATACTAGCGCTGCATTTCTGATTTCTGTCTTGCACAGTAAATAAGCATTGACCAAATAAACAGAGAGGAATAGTGTAAAACTGACTTTCAGTTTTGAGTTAGACACATAAGGAAGAAATATCTGATCTAAAATATAATTTGAAAACCCAAGCTATACTTATGCAAAAATTAAATATTCTATGCATATCTTATTTGCTTTTTATTGACAATCTATATCTGGTGTGGCCATTATTTCTGTGAAAAACTGCTCACTTTTCTTCAAGCATTTCTGCCTGTGCTGTTTTACCATCTGTTGGTGAATATAAGTAAATATTGTTATTGTAAAGATACTCTCTAGTCTGGCCTGTAACGTGTGATCCAAATTAAATCTTGGCTCTCTGGGGAGTTGGTGATTTTTAGTGGTTCTGAGTATGTGTGATTGAGAGTGTGTATAAAAACCACAAACCACCAAGGTCATTTTTATTTATTTATTTATTTGTTTGCTTTGGAGACCCTGCCTCTTCTTGGGGAGGGGGTGCTAGAAATCTGGGTGCATGAGGTAAGTGTATGGAAGTTCTGCTTACATATGGAGTGAATTAGGAAAGGCTGAGAGAGAAAAATACTACATTTTCCTGTGTCCATCATTATGAAAGTGGAATAAGTGTTAAGCAGCTGCCAACTTTACATGCTGAGCAGAATACTGACAGTAAGCTTGTCATCTTTAAGTTGCTCATTTTACGAATATGTTTCTCTTTGGTCTTGATGGGGGGAAAATCTTAGTCAATCTCAAATATATTAAGTATTGAAGCACACCAAGTTAGAATTGTTTAAATGGAAAATTTAGCCACATTAATAGTGCATCGTCTTTTTTCTATTAATGAAAAATAATGACAAAGGTTACAGGACAAAATTTAAATATAACCAAGCTAAATAAAGACAGAGTGGCCCCATGATAGGAAAAGAATTAGCCCAAGACAACTTGAAAGGAAACAAATCCACGGCAGATCTATTTTCTGTGTCTGTAAAAAAATACAGAATGAATGACTGAAAATTGACCCGAGAGGCTGTCTTTGGTTTTGGAGGAGATTCACTGGGAATGTCGGAATAACAACAGGGTATGTCAGGTGTTACAGAAAAGAGAACTGAGTTCTTAAATAGTAATCAGAAAAATAATTAAAATAACATCAGTAGTGTGTGGAAGGATGTTCTTTTGGGTTATAGTTGCCTACATGATATAATTCTCAGTCAGTAAAGGAAAACAGGGGCAGATCATCTTACTTTTCTGAGTTATTTTACAATGTGAAATTAGTCCATTTTCCATATGTCTCTGTTATGTATCCAGTTGGGCAAGCCAAAAGGGTATTCTGCTGCTTCATTGAGTGGAGTTCTTTGTAAATTAGACACAATACTTTTATGAAGCATTTGACTAAACAGCTACCTGAACTGATGTAGACAAAGCAGATGAAAAATACTGAAAATTCATATCATGTGTTTTCGTTTGTGCTAAGAAATATTTTCTTTACTGAAATATGAAATGTTAATGTGAGCTGAAATATAATCTTAAGAACAGGGCAACATCTAGGACTTAATTTCTGAAGTTATAGAAAGCAAAATGAGTGCAAAACATATTCTGTGATTCAATAATGTAATTCCAATATGAATAATGAAACAAATTTCAATTATATTACTAAAGGGCGAATGAAGCAGTTTCCAACGGATGAAAATGAAGTTGCACAATTAGAAGCAACAATGAAAAAGGAATAACATTTGAAACCTTGTGATCAGAGGAATATTCAGAAATTCTGATCAAGTATATCATAAAGACAGGTCTGAATCAATTCAGTTTGTACTCTTATCCAAACTATCCCAAAATTTTGAGGTATGCACCGTTCATGTTGTTAATGCATCATTCAGCTGGCTTCCATGATACACATTGCTGCATAATGAATACTCCTGGCTTCTATTAGTAACTTTATGTCCCCTCTTCTGGACAGCAGAAACAATTTCAACTCTATACCCTGTATACTGGCATAAAAGGAATACTTTAATTTACTTCCTCAGTTCCAAAGTTTAACTCAAAGTGCTAAAGTAAAAGTGTTTCCACTAAATAAAAAACAGGTTTTCCACTAGCTCTTTTGTGTTGATTTCTCAATATTCTTAGCATTTCTCTTGATTTGGCAGGTAAGCCTGTTTATACAGGCTCTGACCATGGTTACCTTCTATTGGTTTTGCTTTTGCAGGAGGCAATGAAAACTTTGTGGAATCATTTTTTTTCAATTCCCAGAGTTCTTTTAATTAAAAGAGAGATGAGGAGAGACAGAAGGAGATAGAAAAATTGAAGTTTTCTTAAAAAATATATTTTAAAAGTGTATTTTCATAATGGCGACATTCTTAATTGAGGCTTTTTAAAAAAAAATCAACTTGTGCTAATCTGCAAAAGTCATTCTATGAAAAGCATCACTCTAAGATCTAGTAGTCTGAACTTGTTAATAGAAAATAGTTCTAGTTTAGAAATACAAAGCTGATGAGGTTCAGCCTTGAGTTTTTTCCTGAATCATTGCTGTGATCTACAAAATAGCTAGCATTTGATGTTTCTAGTTTCAGCTTTATCTGAAGCATTTCAATGTAAAGAGTATATTGGAAAAGTACAGTTCTTCTAATAACTCAAAACCTGACAGAACTAATTTTGCTCAAAAGTAAGCAAAAATTACTGTGGACTGAAATGCAATATGGAAAGTATTAGCACAAGCACAGTTTGTTTTAGTACTACAATTAGAACAAGTCTGCAGCCTTCATATACCCAAGCTGACATCAGTCTGGAATGAGTTTTCCAGAAAGAATAGTATGGCGCAGAAAAGAGTAACATGTGTAGGCATCCTCAGCAGTGGCATGCCAAACAATGAAACATGTGGTTTAGTTGTTCAGTCTTTAAAAAAGAAACGGCTACAGACATGAGCATGCTTCCCTATATCCATCCAGGAGGCTGAACACCACACAAAAATGGATAGTTCAAATGTGTGGCTGGGGTCCATCTTTAAGATAATTCTATCCTACTCCATGGTATGAAATGATCTCATGATTTGTAAATAGTTTGCCCAGATTAATTATAATAATGAAAATCAGGAATATTTTAAATCACTGTGATTATATAGATAGATTCAAATCTTGCGTGTATACACATGATATACATAATTAGAGCAATATGCTTCATTCAAACCAACTGCAATCATGAAATTACTCTTGCCCATTAAACAGTACAGGAGGCTGTGATTACATCCTTTTTATTTCTAATATGAGTTCCCTGCAATTCCCAAGCTCTCAAATGTTTCAAACCAGCTGTAGCAGTAGGACTTTTAATTATACTGTTGTTTAGTGAGTGACATATAGCTTCTTCTCAGTCTGAATTAGCCCTGGACAAACAGATAGGAGTAATGTGAACTAAAAAACTAAATGAAGAACAGCTGTGGACAGAAATGAATGCCTTGATTGAAAACACTCTCCTGGTAGTTTTCTTGCATGTTTCTATGGTACAAAAAAATCACGGTTTTATTACAGGTTTTCTAAAGTAACAGGTGTCCTTTAGAGTAGCTTTCCTGTGCTTTTACCTTTAGTTTTGAAAACTGAGTTTTCTTTTGTAATTTACTTCTATAAAGTGGAAAAGACAGCACATTATTGTTCCTGTGGTGATTACTCCCCCTTCCCAAATAAAATGCATCTGGACAGAACCTTTTCTGAGAAAGGGTCTAGCCTGTGTTGGTTATGATTTGTGAGGTCATTAATCAGCTTCCTGTTGTTGAAAAAATAAACAAAATTATTGAACTAGCTAAGAGATTAATGAAAAGTGTATATCTGATAAATTGTATTTCTCCTTTCTTTTAAATTTGAATTTGGAAAATATACACAACTTTAATTTTGAAATAAGTTGTGCCATTATGAAGAAGCCAGTTCCCTTAATTGCACCTTAAATATTTTATGTATTTTACCTATGGTAAAGAATGTTATTGGTTATTAGTATCATAGAAACGGATGACCTGAGCCTTATTTCCATCACAGTATCAGTTCTTCAGTGCCATGGGAGTTTTTAGAAAGTAGACAGGAAAAGTATAACACAGTTGTCAAAGCAAGACCATCTTAAAGATTGGTCTTTGCAAATGACATCTCTAACTGCACAGGTGTATTTGACTTGTTAACTGTGTGTCACCAATATCTCAGAATTCAACAGTTTTGGTGCTTCTCAGCTCAGTAGCACTTTGTGTAACTATACAGCTTCTTTGAAACAAACAACAACTTGGGGCAAGAATCCAGGACAGTTGCAAAAGCTTTTTTTTTTTTTTTGTCTTGAAGTAGTTGTGTCGTCGCTGAGCATGACTTGTCATAACCAGCTGTGTTTCTAAATTCACATTCTATCTGCTAACTTTGTCTCTCTTTCCTACTCAGGATTTAACTAATTGTTCAAACAGACCCTGAAAATCTCAGTGACCTCCATATTAAACTACTGAACATGAGCTGAAATTCAAAGGTTTATGTTTAATATTAGCATTTATCAGGAAATAATCTTTGTATCATTTGGTCCAAGCTCCTATACGATAGAAGTTATGTTATTTAAACCAGTTACTCGTGGACTGAGCCAAACAATTAGATTTGATTAGTTTTTTATATTTCAGAAAGGTATCCAGTCTTGATTTAAGAATGTGAAGACATGAGGAATCCATGACTGGGTAGTTTGCTCTTGCAGTCTGTGTCCTTGGCATCTCTACAGGCGTTGCCTGGACCACCTTCTGCTTGTGCTAAGTGTTCCAACACTTGCTCCAGACTTGGTATGATTAGAGACATGCCTCTGCAGAGTCAGCTGACAGAAACCGTGGCAGTATTAGACAGAAAACCTCAAGTTCCTTGGAATGGCAATATTTTCAATGAGGTACGTCACTTGTTTCAACTCAAAACCTCTTAAGGACTTCCTTTGCTTCAAAAGAGGCCTGGGAGTATGTACCAAACTCTCCCTGAACAGTGGACGGTGAGAGGTTCCTCCTGGAGCAGCTCAGTCCAAAAATCTAACCAAGATGCATTGAGTCTCTCTCATGCTGGAGGAACCCGTCTCTCTTAACCAGTTACAGAAAGCATTGCAAATACCTAATTTAGGTAGCTAACTCAGATATTTGGGTTGGGAATATTTGTAAAATACACAGAGCAGTGAATCAAAGCATTCTGAATGTTGTCTTTTTGTCCATCTCACAGAACACAAAACTGGAAGTATCTATACCAAGTTCATTTGAAAGCTCTAACTTTGACTTAATGCTTGAACCTGTAACACTGCTAGCGCTGATTGCATAATGCACTCTTTACACAAGAGACTTCTATAAAGCTATGTAGTTCATTTCAATCAAACGATATCACTGCTCAGAGTTTCAGATATGGATTCTTGGGCAAGATCTTCTTCAGCCCTATGAAAGGTTAGTGCAGCTTTCTAGCTGGTATCAATTAGTAAATGTTATATTTTCCATTAGGAAAAAAAAAAGGCTGATAGTATTTGTCTGAAAATTCCAGTCTATACAGTGTGAATAGTTCATATGATTGACATTCGTGTCACCTGCAACTTCTTAGAGTATGGTACATTTGGATTTTTAACATTGCAAGATAAGCTTTAGGAGGCTGAACTAGGGAAAGAATGGAGAATGAAAGGAAATGCAGGTTTTGAAATTGCATATGAGCATAAATTGATTTGCTTCAGATTGCTTTCCAGTTTTCTTCTATCCTCTCTGAGGATAAATTATTTTGGATTAAAATCAGTTTGTGCAATTGGAAAGGAAAATTTATTGTTTATTGATTTTTGTGCTGTGAGAAAAGTGATAGAGTTTTCTCAAAAATCAGATGTTCAACCTTGGTACTTCAGACATTTCAAGGGAATGTATGACAGCTAATCTCTCATGACAGAAATTTAAACTTTATGTAATACTCCTGACCACAGCATCCAGTGTAAGTTAGGCATCTTTACAAGCTCCTGAAAGTAGGCTACACAAATGCTGATTTGCTAGCTCCATCTGATAAAGGTAGATTCCTGCATAGTAGTTCCACAGTATCCCTCACCAAAGTTAGTTTTGTTCTGGGATCTGACAGCCATTTGCTTTTTCAGCTGAAGCACAACAAAAGAAATGATGCAAAATTTTCCTGAAAATGAACACTGAGCAATAAACCCCAGCTGCTGTAGGAGGAAGCAATTAGTACTTGCTGCACCTAATGGTATAGGGTTAAATCACAAACTCTGAAAGGCTTTCTTAGGAGACATCCAGAGAGCAGTGGGAGGACAGTCACCACCTTCCCATACCTAGCCAGGATGAGAAGGACAGCACAGCCAGGTCTTTGACATGAAATTTTACCCCACTAATAAGAACTGACATATTTTTAAAGCACTTAGAATGTTTTGTTACCTATAGTAGTAACAATCAAGTTATTTATATAACTTCACTCTGTCTGGACAGATCTATATCTAGCCGAAAATAAAGAGAACAAAAAAAGGGGAAACCTATTTCTTTCTAAATACAAACATCTCTTAAGTTCCCAAAGTTTCACTGAGTTCATACCACCCACCATGCTGAAATGACACCAGCGTACACAATGTTGGGGGAACCTGAAGCTTATAGCAGCATGCACTGTAATTTTTTTGGATTGCACCAAGCTCTCACTGTCATGTTTAGCAGCCAGGGCTCAAAGGTTGCTGTGGTTGGCCAGAGCTGATAATGAAAGCCAGGATGGTTCCGCTACTGAAACGGAACTAAAATTTGGTGTGAACCAAACAGAAGTGTTCCTAAACTCTTGCAGATCAGCACAACATTCCTGTCCTGTCCCACATAGAAACCTATGCCCTTGTACTTTGCACCACAGACTGAGCAGCCTCTCACACCTTTGTCCTAGTGCAAGCAACTGCTCGGTTCCTCCTGCAGCAGTCACAATCCCTCAGATGCTTGAGTTAACCAATACCACCCACTCTTCAGCACAAGCTGCAGATGCTGTTTCATAAACATGTCACACGTGCCCTTCCATACCCAGAGAAGCTGCCCACTTCCTCCGCCTGGCAGCAGCTACCCCAAGTCAAGCAGCTGCCCCAAACCCTTTCATAGAGCAAACATCCCTCTTTGTAAGGTGCTACTTTGCTCCTACTACCTCAGGGTGCCTGCTTCTCAAGTGGATGAATAGGGACTGGACATTCAAATGGGCATTCAAGAGGTTAGGTGGTAGCTGGTGATGAAACAGTCCCTGCTGAACACTTCTGGGTGGTAGGAGGCAGGCTGCAGGCTTCAGGAGTTGCTGTGCTGTAATTACACCCATTCCTGAAGTTATGGTTACTAAAAAACCCAAAAATAGACTTTGCTGTTATATGTTAGCGAAAGTGGCTATGTGTAGTGTGCATGATACGAATGTGCATCTGCATTAACATGAACAAGGGTCCCATGGCACTGTCACTTACAAAATGAGACAATGGTCTCATGAAAGACATATACCATCAGTCTCTAGTTTGGTTTGTGAGACACCTCTGAACTGGGTTTATTGGCAAGTAATAGTGGAACATTGGAACAGGCTGCCCAGAGAGGTGGTGGAGTCACCATCCCTGGAGGTATTTAAAAGACGTGTAGACGTGGCACTTCAGGGCATGGTTTAGGAGACATGGTAGTGTTGGGTTGAAGGTTGGACTCGATGATCCTAGAGGTCTTTTCCAACCTTAATGATTCTGTCGTTCTATGATTTATGACATGTTGGAGCTTCTTGGTTTAACACTTATCAAAGATAAATTATAAGTCTCCCAGTAATGTTATTCTGGAATTTTTATCTGAGACATAGTCTTGCCTTGCAGTGGGGATTTGGCCACTGAATGACAAGTGTGACTGCTCAGACTTTCCTCAAACCCTTCTCTCATTGCACTTTTCTTTCCATTGTTACTGTTAAAAGGTACATCTCAACATTGTTTCGTGCTGTTTGCAAGTCTTCCATTTTTCTGTTACACCGTGCTGTCCTTAGTATCAGGAATATCAAATGCTTCATCTCCCCCATGAAGGTAAAGAACACAACTGCCTTGCTGACCATTTTTCTTTTACTGGTTCCTATCTCTCCTCAGGCACAGTGCAGGTCTGTGGAAATATTCAGTGTTTTTTCCATGTTTCTGGATGTTTTAAGCTCTACTTAGGACAGTGATTTAGAACTGTTGTATTTCCAGCAGTGAAAAAAGGACCTCCAGAAAATGGGCCTGCAGACATCCTTGTTGGGATGGGGAGGAAGGAGTGCAATTTTGGGTATCAGTGGGGGTGGCAGTGTCTTACTGTGGTGCAAGTCTCATACTATGGCTGTGTTCTTGCTGCCAAACTGGGATACTGCACAAGGATCCCCTGCTTCCTGAAACCTAGTCCCCAAATCCTCAAATCCCCCAAACCTATATCCCACCAGATATCACCCAGTCAGCAGTCCCATCTCCCCTGACCTCTTTGTATCAAGGCCTTCCCACCCCTGAGCAGTCTACTTCAGTACTGTTGCTTTTTTTCCTTGCTTCCTCTCCTCCACTGTGTCCTGGATACTCATCTGTGTAAGTTGCTCATTTCTGTCCACATTAAAATCCTTTCCCACCTGTGCATTCATCCCACCAACCTCCCTTCCCACTCCAAGTCTGCATGTCTGTAGGAACAATTACTGACGAGTCCATTTCTGTTTCTAAAGCTGTGGATTTATGAACCCTCCCCATGTCCTCTTTCACTCCCTTGGATGCTAGCACCTGCTAGCTGGCTGAACTTATCCCCTCTCTTGGATCTGCCCTCAGAAATAAACATGCCCCAGCTCTTGTTTCTGGCAGAACTCTAAGAAAATCTGGACGCAGGCTGCAGTAATCAAAAATCTGCTCCGATGGCAAAGAAAAACAAGAGAAGTTTGGGATAAAGAGTCCGTATAGATCCCTGTTTTAACTATTCTTCAGGACTTGATTTATTTTACTCCTGGTACACTTGGCCCTTGGTTCTGAAATCACTCAGGGGCAAGAAAGCCAACTCCTGAAGGCCCACTTAATTCAGCATCTGTGGTCTAACTGATCAGCATTACATAAGATGAACTTCAGCATAACATAACCAGTCCCAACTGAAAGATACGTTGCTGCACAACATATGCAAAATACATGATCATGTGAAGGATTAACAAATTGCTTGGCCTCATTCTCCAATTCTATAATCTCTTCCATGTGGGAACATCCCCTCACCCAGACAGAGCCCCCATGGCTTCCACAATGTTCTCTACTCTCCTGGCATGGTGCGCTCTGTGAAGCAGCGGCATTAAGGACTGTCCTTGACATGACTTTTTCTAAAGCATTTGTTTCCACAGGTAATTTTTTGGGGCTTTAATGAGATTGAGTCAGAAGAACACTGAAGATGAAGAGAACGAACCTGTTTTTATGACAGAATATGTGGTGGATAATAGTAGTCTGATTTCCACAATGGAGGTGTTGCAGCCGATGAGCTCAGCATTTCCTGTATTAATGAATTTTAAGGCTAGCAAGAAGCTGCTTAGACAGAAACGAGAAGTGTAACTAGGAATGCTAAGAAATACTCCATTAATATTATTCTCTCCATCCCGTCCTCCCCGCTGCCCCACTATTTGTGTGTATGCAGAAAACACCCTGTTTCTTTTTAACTCTACTCATATTAAACAGTGAGATGATAAACAACTTGAAGTGACCAGTTTGATAACAGTTTAGAAATGCTATATTCAGAGATAATTTTATGCACTGAGTTATGCGTGGCACACTGCAAGTTAATAATTTAGGCCATGAAGGAAAGAATAAGATAAAAATGGATTTCTTCTTGTCAGTCAGCCACATGTGTTTCAGAACACATTGTGTTTTTAGAATCATTGGATGCGGTTTTTGTTATTGGCACTTGCTGGGTAGACAGAAAAGTGGCAGTGCAAAATTGTAGTATAAAAATTTTAATTCTCTTGATATGGTCCAGAGTGGCAATTTTTTTTCCCCCAAGGGACTGACATAAACATCCATTTTGATTTTATTAAAGGACAAGCCTGGAAGGGAAGATGCTTTAGGGTTCGATCTTTTAAACTAAAAATTATTTAAAACTAGCTTATTTTCCCAGCTATTTTAGCTTTGCAAAGTCTGCTGAAAGAAGGCAGTCTTTGTTATAGTAGACTCTTGAAATTTTTCAAGGTTTCTATTAGAACTACTGAAGAAAGATAAAATGTTTTGCACATTTACCATTGTGTATTCTATTGTAGTTCTAACTTCAACCCCAATATATTTGCTTTGCATTTGTGCTTTGAGTTGGTTTCACTGATGAAGACATAATAAATTATACATAAAAGAGAGTGATCTTCTAAGATGATGTTCATTAGGCAGTTCTAACTTGTGATGCATCTGAAACCATATGCTTTGTGCATTGGCTTGCAGCTGTAAAACAGACTTGAAATTACCACATGAAGGCTTGGTGCCAGTTTCCAGTGAAGCCAATGGCAAAACTCCATTTATTTCTGTGGTTTGGGGTGAAACGTGTAATAATCACAACAACAAATTAAGAGTTTTTGGTTTTGAGCCAACACCTCCTCTTTTCTCTGCAGGTTTGCAAGGCTGAAAATGCAGGTCGTGTCCCTCCCCCCTCCCCCCATTTTTTTAATGTATGAAGATACAAAAAAATGTAGTCCGTTTATTAGCAATCTTTGTCCCTTCTGTTTCCTCACATTGCAAACCAAAGTTTAGTAACCCTGGGCAGTCAGGCTATAAGAAAAAAGGATGCTGGGGTGTCTAGTGTTTCTTGTCACCCCACAAGTGATCTAGAGAGTAGCATGGCTATGTGAGTGCCATATAGCCTCTTACTGGGTTGGAGGGACGCAGTACTACTGCTGATTCTGTTCATAGCCTGATGCTGAGCTCAGGTAGCAAAAGGATAGACCATTTTTGGTTTATTAGAGGAGGCCTGTCCAAGCTGCGAAGGAGGCATTTTAGGAAATGTGCCCACCCTTTGTTAAAAATCTAAATAATTTATTATTATTTTTGTGCTACATTGAATGGTGCTGTCTATTCTCTGCACAAGAGCAAAATTTGTAACATGCCTCCAAATTAATGATGGAAGACTTCCAAACTATTGAAGAGATTTCAGAACATACGTCCCCTTGAAAGAAAAATGGTTGAGTAGGGTCCCTTTCATGCTCCTCTTCTTTACTTCCTGAAGTGCTTTTCCATCTTTTAAAAGATTCCTGCCCCTTTTATCTTGGCAAAAGAAACTAGGCTTGTGGCTTGTAGACTGAAAGCGTTCACTGTCTAAGCAAGCTTGAGCCTCTTAGCAGGGAGTCCGTACTGGACTTAAAGCAAAAACCTATCCCTAATCCTGGAACCATCATGAAGCAGAGAATGTTAGAGTCATTTACAGCTGCCTGGCATTGTTGCTGAGGGACAAACTGAAATCACTGGTCTGCCAGGCTTGTCAACACCTTTGAAATCTGCCGCCTAGCCTCATTCCCCAAAGGACTCCTTGGACAGAGTGCAGGAGCCAAACTGACAGCCAAAGAGAGAGTCCACCTACTTGTCCCGTTTTCTTCCTTTGTCTTTGTTTCTTTTCCGCTTTTATAATTGCCTTTCTTTTTGCTTGTTTTTATCCCAACACTAATGTTGTAATATTGGTAAGTGGCTTAATTAGAAGATTTATTAACTTGTGTTTTCAATCTTTTTACTGAAAAAAAGTACCAAAAACTTAACATCAAAATAAAAGCTATTACACAATCCACTAGTTGGGTGCAGTCCGTCCCCTTTGAATTCCATGGCTAAACTCCCGTTGGCTTTCATGGGAGCCTATTAAGGAACAAGCTCTTGTTATTTTGTACTATGCATGCCACATGGGGTCTCAATTTAGTCACTTAACTAAAGGCACCTAAACAAGAGGCCTTTTTTTGGTGATGTGAATGACTCAAGTGGCTAAATGGGAATATATGTGCCTAAATTTAGTGCATCCACAGTTGAATATGATAACCATAGTCCAGTGTCATAACTTCATCTATGTGGGTTGGCATTTATCAGTCACTCTGGGAATGGCTTGACAATGTGTGCATCAAAAACACTTCTGTTGGGTTTATCCCATAAATCTAAAATAAAAGCAGATAATAAAGGAGAGAATTAGATATGAAACACAAATCTGGCATTAGCATGATAACAGTAATTAATGCCTGTCTGAGGATTTGCTTCACGATAGTAATTAATCACCTCTTTTCAGTGTATTTCTAATATTGCAACTTATTAATGCTTTAAAAATACAAAGCAATTTAAGTTGTCATCAGAACTGGGATAGTGTTTTCCTGGAGCAGCACTCTGCAGAGAGTTTGGTGAAGATCCAAGAACTGGTAAATTTAGAGCAAAAAGTGTTTAATGCCCATGGTTATTAAACACCAAACTATAAACAAGTGCTTCAATATTTGGAAGATCATGACCTTCAACATAATATAATTTAAAATAACTTGGTTTCCAAGTCACAGTAATGTAAACTAAACCTCTTAGGATTTACAAGCCATTGTTTGCTCTTTTCGTAGGGCTAATACTAAAATTTGTCTTGTCAGTTTAAGGATTAAAGCCAGATCTGATTTCTTGTTACACCATTGTAAAGAAGAATTGCAAGTTCCACCAGTGAAGATGTTTTATTTTGAAATATATTGAGAAAATATGGTCTATGTAAGAACAGTTGGATAAGTTTCTTCTGGCTTTGAGTGATAATCATCATTTGCATTCATGCAGTGTGTAGATATAAAACCTGTCACTTGAGACCAAGTATTTTATTCCTTCAGCACCGGTAGTGTGTGAGCTCTGATTTATGCAGGTATGTAAATGTGACATGCCTCATATCATTTCCCTTCTCAACGACACAATTGTACTGGAGTTCTTTGCTTTTTGACATCTCTCAACAGTGTGTTACCTTGGGTCAGACTCCCTTTGGTAAACCCTGAACACTTCTTTCTTTCATTGCCTTTGGGGAGTTGTGTATAGCTTCTACATTTTTATCTCAGTTCTCCATTTTTTATTTGAACCTTCCCAAGAAGGTGACTTGATTCCTTCTGGCTTCTACTTACTGGTGGCCAAGATGCCTTTATTGTTTAGGAGAAAGACATATTCCAGACTACTCTAAAGTGTCCACTTTTCAAGACTCAAGCTTACAGGAGGGGAGAACCTAACCTTCTGAAATATCTCTGCCAATGGTCCTGCTCTGACTTTGTTTGGGTCTTCAGAAACAACATCTGCTAGGTCAGATTGTGCCATTCTACTTCAGTAATAATGATCTCATGCACCAAAATTTGCAAGTGCTTTAGAGGACGTTCTTACATGCTGAAAACCTTTCTCACACTCTTCCTTGTCTTTTAGGCCATTAACCCCAGACTCCAGGTGCCCGTTAAATCTGCCAAGAAAAGAAGTCCAAGAAAAAATGGTATTACCATCTTCTATGGCTTTATTCCAGCAGATCTCTGGGGCCCAAAGAGGTTAGCTGCGTCACTCTTGTCATAGTAGCAAGTCCACTGTGAGTAACATGATCTTTATCCATAGTGCCAAGTGGTTGGAAGCAGTCTCTTGGACATCTTGTTGATGACCATTCCTCTAGGAATCTCATGGTTGTCACAATTGCTGGGATGTGACACCAATCCAGGCCCTTCACCACTGACACTGTGAGTGTCCTCAACCCTGCTAGCATCTGTCTCCAGCACCAGCTGTCTGAGGTTGAGGTGTTAGGAGCACATTTCCCTCATTAGCCCTGAGATCCAAACCAAGATTTCACTACCAGAAGTTGTTTCTTTGTTTCTCTTCTTTGAATAAAATGTGCATTTTATGAGAGTCAATAAATGCAAATAACCATGTGTGGGCAGGAAGTCTGTCGGAAGCTGGAGAGAGCTCATTCTTCAGCAGAGACAACGCTTTTCTGCATTGCTGCAGGGTATTTTGATAGACTTCAGAGAGTTAGCACACAAGAGAGGGAGTCTTCAGTCTTTAGTGATAACTGCCTAGTATTCATTGCTGGAAGTATGTGGAGAGTCTCAGGATGAATACTCATAGTTCTTCCAGACATCAATGTTGGCTTGTTCTGCTTCTGTGGCTGTTATCATTCTCCAGGGACAAGGGAAATGCTGGATGTTACTGAAAAGTCTAGTGTGCCTTTTAAGATCTGATTAATTGAGTTACTTTTTTTTTTTTTTGGATCTGTTGGGACATGACAAGGAGGAATCTGCTTACAAAATGAGCAGTATCCTCTGTTTCTTGCAGATGGAGTACTGGATCATGGTCCTCAAATTTCTGAAAGGGTCGATCAAATTGTTTCCCTTTCTTAAGGATTTTTCTCCTCCATGAGACTTGACACTGGTGCTAATGACCCTTACATCCTTCCTTTGAACCTGAAGCAACTTCATCACTGATTTATCTGACAAAGAAGACATGTTTATTATTGAATATTGCCTTTTCCTGGAGGGTAAGACAGTCTTTTTCTCTGTAACATATCCATTCTTCATGGGATATTTATTTTGAGATGCGTCCTTATTTCTGGCTCAGAATTCCACCTCAGTCAGAAACTTAAATTTTATCTAATCTTTGTGTCTTTCATCCACACTCTAAATGCCAGTAAGGCTCTACCTTATTTCTTACTTCTCTTCTTATTTCTTATTTCTGACAGGATCAGAAATTCCAGATGTTTTCTGAGTCTCTTTCTGTCAACAGCTGAGTGATCTGGGGATATTGTCATCTCTGAGTGCAACTATTCATGTAGATGAGAGGCTGTCATGGTTTGTTTTGAGACTGCAGTCAAGGCAGCATCCATGATTGGAGTGAACACCACTAGCTTTTCAGCTAAGAGGGTGGTAATTCTGAGAAATTTCCCCTTTCCTGTCATCTGCTGAGCATTCATATGGAGCTCTTTTCAATTTCATGAGACCCTGGGCCATCCAGAAGCATCTGGGAATGGTGCTGCACTTGGCAGTGTTCTTACAATCTTTATTGATATGAAGAACTTCCACTGCCTCTGTGTGGTAAGTATGCAGCCTTCCTCTGCACTCACGTTGTGTCAATATGCATGTGGGCGATCACTGTAAAATAGAAGAACAACTTATTTAAAAATAAGAAAGGTTCTTCAAAATATGCACAGAGATTTCTTTCCTTTTCTCCTCACAGTGGACATCATGGAAGACAGAGAATAATTTTTTGCTCTAAAGAAAAGAATGGCAAGGTAACTACTGTACAGACAAAAATTACATGGTCAGGAAGCAGGTATTTCCTCTGCCTTCTTCCATGGAATGAATGTATTTGTGCACTACATATATGAAAAAAAAGCTCCACTGCTAGTGAGCTCTCTCTCTTCCTTTCCAAAATATGCTGCGGAAAAATGCTAACAGAACTGAGTATTAGCATGTTGAATGGGCCATCATATTGCTTTTGGGAAAGCATTAGCCAGGGATGTTAAGCTCCACTTCTTGCTTTGAAAGTCTACCACATGAATAAATATCACCAATCATCACTGTTTGTCATTAGCAAGTAACCAGTTGCAACTACTGGGATCTAGAGGCAGTTTTTTTTTTTTTGAACGTGTCTTTCATGCTGACATTTCCTTAATTGGTGGCAATAAGGCAGCTATGCTTGCCACTGGGGTGACAAAAATCTGACACCTGCACCATCCTGTATATAAATATTCTGTACAGATCCTTTCTTCTCAGCTGGTGGCCAGGAGATTAGGATTTGATTCTTAGAGTGAGGGGGTTATTGTGGCCTGCCCATGTTAATTGCCTGTTGCTGCCGCCTTCTAATGCCCTTAGGAGGCTTGCTTCACTTTACCCCAGTTGTGTGGCTGGCTTCTTTTTTGCAGCATGGATAAGAAAGACTTTTTTATTCTTTTCTGTGCTATGTTTAGGAGCTTAGTTCAGGACGTGGAATTTCTCAGCTAAATTCAAAGTTACTCAGGACCTCCCAGGATCTGTCCCCCATTAAGAACAGAAAAAGGAAGCCATTGCGATGGTTGGAGGGCAAAGTTATACAAAAGGTTACTAAACATTATTGCTTGTGCTTGTTGACTTCCAGCTTCCCTGCCACCCACCTTCTTGCTGAGCCAGAAGCAAATTTGAAAAAGAAACCACTGTGCATCACTTCCCTAGCAGAACATGTTGCAGACAAAAGAAATCGAAACCACAAGTGCAGAATTGGATTTCCCCTGCTTTCTCCAAAATAAATATTTGTTTGTGAGAAAAGCAGCCGGAAGAATGAGACATGTACTCCTGACACTAAAGGCTTGTGTGTTTGTGCCAGCTGCAGTAGAGATATGATAGTCTACTGAGAGCTATCTAAGGTCACGCTCAGCTCCATCATCCTAGCTTTTGAAGTAATGTCTTGCACAAAAGAGAGAGAAAAGGAAGGCTCAGGGAGTCCAGCAGGGATCTGTAACAAGTGAAATGCAAGTGGGGCTGCCTCTTGGAGCTGGTCCCTGCACTGTTCCTTCCAAACAGCAACATCATTTCCTCTGAAGTCACTGTGGAGAAGAGGAGGTCATACCACACACCTCTGGGCAGCATCATTTTCTGGTTGTTTGCAGGAATGACCTCCAAAGAGATGACTTCAGTATAAAGGTATCGACACCTAAAACAGGTGCCCAAGCTGAGCAGAGAGCTCACAGCCAGCGTCTAGGGAGGAGATAAGCACCTCCAGAACATGGCTTGCATAAAGGGAAGGGAATGCAGGTGAACTCCCCTTGCTCTCTGGAGTACAGGGACTGTGTCCACTGACCTTCTGGATGCTGACCTTCAAAGGATCCATGCCTTGTTGAGCAGGGCTCATTCTTTAAATAAAACGGTACTACAGATTTGTACTTTGTGTAGTAGTTTAGCAGTTAGAAACATTGTCTAGAAAGTGGATTATATTGGTTACAGCCCCCTTCCACTCACAGCTTGAATGGGTTTACATTCCAGTTTTCCATTTTCTAGAAGGTGGTCCAAAAGAGTATATTCCTTCTCTGAGTGTCTGGGAAGGTAACAGATAGGGAGTGAAGGAGACAGCAGAGCACTGTTTCTAGCTAAGGTGGTCAGCTGCTAAAGCCTTCTCTGATCCCTTTTTCCTGGACTCCAGAGTGAGTGCTGTTTGGCAGACAGGTGAGCATCCTCATGGTGAGGCTGTGGATGTGGCAGATATGCTTGCCCTTTGAGAATCAAGAGCCACATCACTTGATTTTGTCTTTTACTTCCACCATCTGCATAACTTAACTGTGTTCCCTTTTCCTGCAGAAGACCAATAAAACCCAAGATAATCTGTACTAGGCCATCAGGCACAGAGATTGCCATTAAAGAGTCAATTTTTATAAGCAGTTACTACATGATATTATCTGGAGCACCACAATTATGGCCTTTTGCAAGCTTAGGGAATTGTTGTGGTGTCTCATATGGCACCATTTGGTAACACTTAGACAGCAGAGTTTTTATGGTCAGTGTGCACTCTAAATTCATAGCCTTTAGCTTCAGTCTTTTTGCTCTTGTCCACTGTTCCAGTCCTCATTTTCAGCTGTTACCTGGCACGAATTTGCACAGAAGAACCTCCCCTGTCATCAGAAAGCCAGAAAAATCTGTTCAGATTAGTAGACGGAAGGAGATTTAGAAACAGAGTCTCTTTTGGATCATGCCTGTGCCTTCACAAAAGCTATATTTTTATTATGCCCTTACATAACCTGTCCCCTGTTTCAAATACAGCTTGAAAAAAAACCTACCTCGTACAACAACATGACCAGCTGAGTAAATAGAAAAAACTGTTGAACTTGTGAATAGTACTTACTGAGGCTCTAACTATTTTGATACATGTGCCTGCATAGCAATACCTTTTGGAGAGAAATACTGATATTGAGACACATGAAAACAGCTGGTAAGTGCTACAAGTTAACCTGAAAACATATTCCTGGTAACACAGTTAAAGGGGAGGGAAGGGTAATCAAAGGTAAATTCAGGTCAGTTGGCGTCTTCAAAAACAAGACTTAGACTACTTATAAAACAAAGTTATACACAGAGGGAGCAAGTCACAGAAACACCAGATCTGCCACAGTGTCATGAGAGAGGAAAGGAGGAAAAAAAATGACAAAAAGAACCCAGCAGTAAAATGAATATATTCATGCAGTGTCAGTCTCTCCAGACAAGAAATGGTGCCAAGCAGAACCGCATCAGCGTGTGGCCGTTTCTTGCACTGACACTAAAAACATCTGTTGAGGTACAGTGTTTATACTGTCTGCCAAATAAGAGTTTTTTAATCTTAAAACATATGCTGGAAATAGGAAAATTTGGACAACAACAAAAAGAAAAAGGAGGGGTGGGTGGCCAATAAATTAAAAGTGAGAAATGGGGGAGGACGGATTGGAGAGAATGTTTTCCACATAGTGCATCATAGTTAATTCAGGTTGTCTCAGGTCACCAGGGGAAGGGAAGCTCATGGAGGAATTCACAGATCACTCTGAGAAATTAAAAGAAACCAAAGATGTTCTTCATGTCAGAGACTTCATGATTCAAACACTGGGTTCTGAATACTCAATCATAAAACTCAGAATTCAGCAAGAGTTTGGCGATATGTCTTATTTAAGTCACCAGAACTGATGCTGATGCTGACAGCAATACTCCTATTTTTGCAGGCAGACGTATCTGACATTATTGCAGGAAAGCATATAATTAAGCACCTAGCTGAGCCAAGGCCTAATATTGGCTCTGCAGAAATTATGCCTCCATGCTACTTAGCAAAACATTTACTCAAACAAATTTTAGGTACATACAATTAGTAAATTATTTATAGATTCCCCACCTTCACATTTAGTTCTCTGTTTAAAGTAACTGGAATACAGAATTCACAAATCAGTGAGAATAATCAGAAGATCTGACCAAATAAGTTATTAAACTATTTCTAGGATATTTTTTCAAATAAAGTACTTAAGTATTCCTCATAATAAAAATCTTCTTATAAAGGGATTATTCTGAAATAAAATATGTGTGTGCAAGGACATTATTCAGTGAAGTTATCTAAGTGATCAGTTTCCTGAATATCATAAACATATATAAATAGAAGATTTGAGCTTGTATCACTGACTCTTTAAAGTCAAGAAAGTCTTTCATTCAAGTCAATCTCTCTTTAGTACCATCTCAGGTCTAGAGTATGTGGTCCATGTCTAAAGACAGAAGCAGACGAGAAACCCACTTTAATATAAGTTGTCCATTCAATTAATTCCATATGAATTGGGCTTTTAGAAGATAAAATATGCCTAGTGTAAAATCCAGGCCCCTAGAAATCAAAGAGGAAACTCCCACTCCCTTCAACAGAACTGAGATGTCACCTCTATTATATTTGACTTACAAAAGATTTATGCTTATTGAGTCACTGGCTGGGATATGGTCAATTGCACATATGTTATTGAAATTTGCATCACCTCAACTGTGTTGTATATCCTTTAAGATTTGCTTCAGTTAATTTCTATTCCATTTATTAAATGTTATATTTTTGAAAACCACAGTAGAAATGAGCAGAGGGATGGATTATACACACCCCAGTTTACAGGAGTTTTTGGTAATTCTCTTGTGTCCAATGGGCAACTTTAAACTTTGCATTCTGGTAAAGTACACCAGCTAGAGACAACACATTTTGAGGTTAAATAAACATGCTGAGCAATATAAAAATAAAATTCTGGAATGAGGTGATGGGATCAAATCAGAGAGGTTTCCCAAGGGCAGCAGTCAGAGCTACATAATTTTCTGCCTTCTCTGATTTTTAATGACTTTGAAGGAATTCTGTAGATTAGGTGAATATGTAGCTGAGTTTTATTGGGCATTTCTGTTCTTGTAGAAAACCAGAGATCTTATGTGCCTACATAAAAGTATTTCCAAATGTTTTTGTTTCTTCCTGAATCCTAAGAGAACACTGTTGTATGATCATCAAAATGCAAAAGCCAGTCTTTGGATATCTCTCTGTCTTCAGTGCACCACAGCTGGAAGAGGCAGAATTAGCACAGGCACTGGAGAAAAAACTAATTGGCTCTTCTGTTATAATGCTGGTAAAAAATTGTTGTTAATTTTTCATTATTGGAAGACTACAATGTTTTAAAAGATCACTAGCAAATAAAATATTCTTGGCTGAATTTTTAAATCAGATAATTTCTGTTAAAGTTCAAGGTTGCTCTGAGGTTTCACAGCTTTTTCACTAATACACAGTGGGAGACTCTCCAGTGATCTGCAAAAAGTGGCAACGTAGATCACATAGAAATAAACTTGTGTCTTGTGATATTCTTCTCCCAGTGAATGTTTTCATGTGACACCCAAGCTTTGCCTGAATCTTTGGTGATTTTGAACATGTCCTCAGTTTCAGGGCTATGAACAAAACTTGAAGATTATTTCCAATTTAATTGATGTTCTTATTTCTCAAAGAAAGTTGACTAACCCTTCCTTTACTGCTCAACAGATGTCTGTATTCTTCAGTGAGAATCTACACACTGCTCATTGCAATATGGAAGCCTAAGCTGTAGGTGAAATATTGGCAACTAATAATGTGTTTGTTGACCACCATGTTCAGAACAATTTCACCCACAGTGAATGAAAAAAAAAAATTGTATTAGCATGATAGCGTGATTAGGAAATTCATCCACTGTTACTTATCTGGATTTAACAGACCATAATCAGTGACTGATTTAGGTCTTTGATCCTTTAAAAAATTATAATAAAAAACCTGGTAGTATTTAGGGTTTTTCAAAACATTAGACAACATAAAGAAAAAGAGTTTAAGGTTTCACAAAACTGTTGAGTTTTGCAAAACATTTTTCCCCTTAATTTGAAACATAATTTTCTCAAAGAAAATTAAATTAAAACAACAACAAACATGTTTTTGTAGTTAAACAGAATACTGAGCTATGCAAACAATAAAGATCCTTGTTTGAAATTAATTCTTGTCCTGCTTCTGGGATTACCAGGGGAATAAAATTATAGCAAAACAAACCAGAAAAACCTGCTACAGCCTAGAATTTGTGTTTTACCAGAAGCAAAAGGAAATTTAGTCTCAATAGTTTTGAGTTCTATTCTGTCTCCAAAAACCATGATTTTAGAGTTTGTTCTAAATTTGACAAAATGAAAAATCTCATCACTCCTGCCATCAGAAGCCAAAGTTGTACCTCTGATTTTTTTTCTTTATGGCTCACTAGCTTACTTTTTCCTCCTCTGTACCTAAGGGACATTTTGAGGTGGTTCTTAAGAACGTGAAAACAAGGACAGCACATTAAGTCGGTAGATATTAATTGTCTAAACTTTAGAGGAAAAGGTCCCTCATAGGGCAGGAAGCCTGCCTGGAGGCAGGAATTCCATTAGAAGGAACTGAATGCTTTTAGGTTGACTGTCTGCTTCTTTTATATTTATGTGATAGTTAAAAAAAAAACCCAAAACCTATGAAAGGCAGCATCTGACCTGTGAAACTGTTTATAGAAACACAGAAACTGTGGTTTTAGAAACAGGTCAGATTCCTTTGAGGGAACACTACTTGTCCTTTTAAATACTGAAACACTTGAATTGGCTTCAGAAATTTGTGTCTTATAGGATTTCATAGTATTAGCATATCAGTTCTGGGGTCTCAGTCTCAGAGGGTGCCTGCCTGAGTGTGCCTGCTTGCTTTAACTACCCTTCAGCCCTTTGCTCTGTTGAAATCTTACCATCTGTTTTCTGTTGAGCCACTTGAATAAACTATTGCTCCCCTTATTCTTTGTGTACAGAGCTGCCTTTTGGAACACAATGTTTAGTCAAACTCCTTGGCCCACAAATTTCTTCTTCTTATCCAGTTGTCCTGCCCCAAGTGCCCCAGTTGTGCTTGGGTTCTCAGGAGTCCAAAGTCAACATTGTAGAGGCATGGGCATGCTGAGTTTGTGGTTGAGGGCACATCCAAATATTGCTACATACCAGATTTGGTTCAAATACTTAGCGTAGCCCATTTATTCTAATTAAATACATGACATTTCTGCAAAGGAAAGAAGAATGGGGAGAGAAAAGGAGCAGGGATCAACTGCTGAAGTCTTCCCTGTGTTCAAAAAACACGAGCATTCCTGTAACATTACACTGACTCTGTCACTAGGGACCCAGAGGCCCAGTTTCAAGTTTTTGCACAGTGCTCCAAGAGTCCCAAGCCACAAAGCTATGCCCATGACTTAATATTGCCAGCATTAAGCAGATTTTCCGGGGAAATTTTTTCAAGTACTTTTTTTTTTTTATTAAATCTTGTTTTCTTCAAGTTGAACAGTCCTATTACCTCCCTGAGGGCCAGAGGCTAACACGTGAAATAGATATCAATGAATCCTACAAGCTAATGACCATGTCAAAATTCGTTCAGTCATTGCCTTCTCCATGTACGACTTTTTAAAATATCACTTTCTTTGCTATCCAAACTATCAGATAAATGTTTTGTTGAGCATTTTAACACAGTTTATGTAAATATATTAAAAATGCAATAAAAAGCATTAAAAATGCTTTAAAAAGTGACCTAAAGAATGAAAATTATGAACTTGCACATGTGTCTTCAAACAATTTCTTATGAGAAAGGGACCTATTTTTCAAAATGTTAATTTATCTTTTTACTTTTTAATAGTTTGTTCCAGCTTCCGTTTCTTCAGGCTGGCATTTAATGGTATAAAGCCTCAGTCAATATGTATGCATATTTTATATCCTTTTAAGATAGGATATTTTGCTGTATCACTCACTACATAGTAAAATAAATGGAGGAAAACTTCGCAGAGCGCGTACTGCCAATTTATGCTAGAATGTCTCGGCTTGTACTGGCGCATGGCCTGACCACTACAGCAACACGGTGTGCTCGTGGCCTCACGCGGGCCAGCAACTCCCCAGCTCCTTGCTGCTCTATCACCGACTTGCTGTGTGGCCGTATGCAAATAAACCAACTGTCCTGCAGCTTGGTTTTCCTTTCTCTAAAGGATGGCAGCGCTCATCTCCAGCACTAGAAGACTGAGACTTAAGACTGAATCCAACAGCAGCAATCTACCAAAGTTTTGATCTTGTAGCTGGGTATGGGGCAGGGTCCAAGGCAGGATGGGCGCCACAGAATTTACTCCGGGAAACCTCCTGCTGAAGCCAGGACTGGGTTCCCTGGCTCCATTGAGCTGTTCCTGAGTGCTTCATAAGCTAAATGAGCCCCAGTAAAATATTTTTTTCATAGTTCTGTGAATATATAACAAGTTCTAAAAATGCAATAGAAAAGCTCACTCTGTGATTATCGTTAATGATTTAGCTAGCATTGAGAGATACTTTCCACAGATTCTAGTATTTAACAGTACTTTCAAATAGATACACAGAATATCCAAATCATATCTGTTACAATATTAATATTAGGATCTAAAACTTAATCCAATCGCTTCTATTGCTTTTGCAAAATGCAGACATTAATTTACCCCATGTTGTATATGACTTGGACATGCATGTAATAATAAATCAGTTTTCCTAGACATTCAAGTGACAGCAAATGAACAACAGAAAAAATACAGTCAATTCGACAGAGCATATTTCAACAAGAATATAATTTTTAGAGTGTTATGAACCTGAGCTTATTCATGCCTGGATTTTTTTTTTTTTTGAAAGAACCAGAGTTTTGCCTATACACTTAAGATTGAAGGCATCATTCTAGTTAATAGAGAAAAGTTTACTTCTATTTCTCCTTTTTTTCTTTTTCTTTTTAATCTTTTTCTTCTTTTTCTTTTTCTTTTTAATCTTTTTCTTTTTAATCTTTTTATTTTTCTTCTTTTTATTTTTCCTCTTTTTCCCCAAGAAATTGTTTTCTGAACAGAAAGGAAGATATTTCTAAAGTCTCTTGTTTACTTGCTCATTAAAAAAGATAAACTAATAATGCTTTTGCCTTTTTCCACCCCAAGAAAGAATAAAGTTGCAGCTGAGCATCTGCTACAATAGGTTTTATGTTTTAGAAGGTTTAATCTGTAGGGATGAGTTAATGTTTCTAGGGAGTGGCATTGCAATACCAGCTAAAATGTCTCTCTCCTACAAATATGAGCTCAGATTGTTGAAAACTAAGTTTGAATACTAAGGCAGTTAATTAGTTTAGCTCCCAAAGGCACCAAATAATAGC
The DNA here is from genome assembly GCF_963921805.1 of Phalacrocorax carbo. Lineage (NCBI taxonomy): Eukaryota > Metazoa > Chordata > Aves > Suliformes > Phalacrocoracidae > Phalacrocorax > Phalacrocorax carbo. The sequence goes on along the minus strand of NC_087521.1, from coordinate 25,754,186 downwards.
TCCTTCAAAACAATCTCTTTAAGTGGATGAGATTCTTGGAAATACTATGACATGCATCATAATAGCTTGTTGCAAACATAGATCTAGAGACTTTCTCCTGCCAATAACTGAAGATGCTAGAACACACCAAATTACTCCTGTACGTGCCCTTGCTGGTTCCTGGAAGGATCACTTCTTCTTGTTTTAATATGAATATTCACCATCAATTGCATAGAAAATGGGTGTAGAAACACTATTTCTGGAATACACTTAGGCTGGTATGAAACCAAAGCAGGACTAGAATCTGAATTTGAATTCAGCACTACAGAAATCTAACATAATCTCATCATTTCAGAATTTAAACTATCAACTAACAGAACACTTTCCCTATGACCAGGTAACACCCGTTGCCTTAAACGCAATAGTCTTTTTTTGTGTATTGTAGAAGAAGCCGGAACCTCAAGAATATGTTAATTTATGAAGCCTTTGCTTAGAGGATCTTGCTTTAAAGTACTTGATAAAGAAAACTTGTATCTGAGTGTGCTGGCAAAATTAACTCTTCACTGATGCTTGACTTTGATGCCAGAGTAAAGGGACTTCAGTATCACTAATGGGCAGGGAAGCAGAAAAGAGAAGGAGCCATCAGAGAGACCTGAGGTAAAGCCAAGTACTAGAGAAAATGTGCAGTATTATGGTTCATTGTAATTTAAGTTACTACAAGAGAAGCCCAAGAGAGAGGTATATTTGGAATTGCATCCAGGGCATTTGTTCTATTTGCAGCAGGATGTGAACTTATGTACTAGTATCATCCTGTTCTTATAATTATTAACTCGAATAGCTGTAGCATGAATACTAAAATTTCTGAAAAAAATAACTGCATGTATGTGTTCTGTGGGGGACTGTCAAATATCAATGATGTCTGTTAAAAATATTAAGTATCATCACAGATTATTCTATTTTTTAATGTGGGACCTGGGAAAATTCAAAGGGAAATCTTATGTTGTGCATACAAAGTACTCACACAAAGTCCTAACCTCTTTTATTGGCACATCTGCAACTTTAGAATGTCTAATGCAGTTTTTTGAATGTTTTTATGAAAAAAATTTAAAATGTAAAAATATAAAATGTATATTCTTAAATCTCAAGGAATAGATAAGCTAATTTGTAAAGTCACATGGGTTTCATTTTGCCCTCAAATACAGTCCTTGGTGTTTAGGAGAAATATCGGACCCATCAGTTTTTACCAGTAGAAGGAAGACAAATGGAGCGGTTTTTCAACAACTGAAAATCATCTCAAGATATACAGATCAACTTAGACTAGAACTAAAACAAGAACAGCAATATCAACACCACCACCACAGTCTTCCAGTCCTTTGACTGGTCCTTATCTGACCAATAATGACCAAAAGCCATCTATCATTGCTTAAACTACATGATGATAAAACCAGAGTCTGGAAAATATCATTACTTGATCTATTTGGTAAACTTTCAAATATTTCTTTCAGAAGATTTGCCAGGCAAACAGCATAGTATAAAATTTAGTTTTATTTAATTTGTGCTTTATTGCTTTTGAATTTAGCTTTCAAAAAAAGGCATTATTAAAGAGCTACAGCTGAGCGAGGGTACAAAGCTGCTGTTCTAGAAAGCTAAGTGAGTCTGAGTCTGTAGATCATGGATTTGTAGGTGCATTTTAGTCCAGAAATTTTGCTGCAGGGGTGTTTAATGGGTTTAGACCGGTGTCTGAAATGAGCTGGACAAGGTGAATGCAATATCTTACTTGACCTTTTCAATTGTTATGGCTGCTGTTGGTTGTGTTACGGCCAAAATATCAGCACATCCAGACAGGGAGGCCATCATTTCCTTATATCAAAGGGATATCACATTATTAATTCTTTAGTTGTGAGAATAAAAGAAAGGCTCAGTCAACAAACCACTGCTTTGTAGAGACACTAAATAACTAAACTTTTAATTGAGCTTTGTTTTCACTGTAGACTTCAACCAAAAGAATTCCAGTCCTAAAGTAAAACTTATCCACAAAGCTTCTTCCCTCAAAAAGTAGCATCTTCTTTTGGACTGTCTGAAGATTTCACTGTCTTGCAAACCTGAAATAGGAAATCATCCATTTGGCTACATTTTAGATTTCTCCTGTTAAAAAAAAAAAAAAGTTTCTTAACCCAGATCTTTAATTTTATATATATGACTCAGGTAAAGAGCATGAAAGAAGATTTCTGGACATATTTCATTAACAGCTCTGTAAACAGCAAATGGTTGCTATGTATGAACGCTGCTATGTTTATTGCAGAATTTCAATGAGTAGCATGCAGGATTGGGATGTGCAACATGCCAGTGCTTTCTGAACTGCTGATGGGGCTTCAGGAGATGAAGCTTCTCAGCTGAGTGGGATGTGCTGCAAATGGGTTTCCTCTGGGCTTTAGGCAGGACAGGGTGAGGCTTTGAAGCAGAAGGAAATGAAAGATCTGGCTCAAAAAATTAGAGTGGAAGCTCATCAGCTCTAAGATGGAGATCACTGCTTCAACACTACATTTCTTTATTATTTGGTAAAAGCAAGGAAAAGAAGAAAGGACTCATAGTGATTAATGCAAATATGACAGTATTTGCTTCTCAAGGGGAGGTTTGATGAGTGACTGAATCTAAAGGCTCTTTGTTAAAGGTGTCTTGGTTCCCCCAAGTCCTGTCTGAAAAATAAAGGGATGTGTGAGCTCAAGCAATACCAATTTGTGTTTATGCAGTACCTTTAACAGCAAAGGTGCTAAGACTCTTTTGCAATTTGCATGGCAAAGATTTCAAATATTGTTAAAATGCAAAAAGATAAGTCGGAAATGTGTTTGCAAAATAGCTGCAGTCTTTCTTAGTTTCAGTCTTTTTTTTTTTTTTTCTGGGTAAACAGTGGGTGTGTATAGGCAAATATCTTGGAGTATAATCCCAACACACATGACATATAGAGTAGACAGATTATCTTGAATGAGTAAAAGGTGACTCATTAATATGAAATTCTGTATTTTATTTGCTTAAGAAATTATTTTTTAAGCACCAGGGAAGATCACTATAATTGTCACAAGATTTACTATAGCTAAAGCAAAAGAGTCTTTTAATCACTCATAATGAAATTATAACAGGAACTCCACCATAGCTGCTAAGAATAAAAAGGTTAGAATTTTTTTTGTTAAGAAATGTAAAAATATAGAAAAATATATGATGACTATTTTAAAAGCAAAAACCCATACATGTAATAATTTCATGATGGCAACTTAAAAGTTTTGTTTTCTGAAGTTCTCTCACAGAAAAATAATACTTCTTTATGAGAGAAAAGCTTTGTGTAGTCAACAATGTAATAACTTTTTTCATACGTAAAGACAATGACTAAGTGAAAAAGGCATGTTTTTCTCTATGCTCACTAATGCCTCAACCCACATAAATATAAAAATATGCCAGTGATTGTTTGTTATTACACAGTTGAAAGAGAAAGAATCGGTTGTCTGGATAATAATTTTCAGGATGGGAAAGAAACTGCAGCAGGAATATGGTAATACAAAAAGTGTGCTGCAGTAAATAGTCAGAACTTTGACAATGCACCAGCTTTTACATAAAGGTGGAATAGTGGTCTTGAATATAATAAAGTGTAAGTGCAGTAATTGAATGATAAGTTAATGACTTCTTTGCTCATAAATACAGGAGCATCATGGCAAAATAGAAAGGGATTTCACTCAGTAGCGTATCCAAAATCACAAGTATCTGACTTCATGTTTGGATTCTCACCACTGTCTCTGTGGGGAAGAAAAAAAAAAAAGACCTTTCTGGAAACCTCAAGCATCACTGAGAGACTGAAACCTCAAAAAGAGTTGAAAACAGTTTATCTGTATGAGGGACTGTGCATAGAAAGTTTAGGTAGCACATCTAGATGCTTCTAGAGTATTGTACCACAAATGTTTAAATATTCTACCTTCCAACAGTAGTGCTTTCAGTTACTAAAACCTTCTGGAATTCTTAATCTCCCTTCTTAACCCAATGCTGTAATCAAAAGAATGTTCTCCTTCTGTAGATAGACACGCAAGCAGAAGTTGATATTGATTCTGATGTGGCTGAGCTACAGATTAATTTAAGCCATGCACAACAAAGAGTTTAATGAATTGATTTAAAACAATTATGTATGGAAATTAAACAGACCAATAAGCATAATTTCAAAAGTAAATTCAAGTGTCTAATAACTTAATTGCATGCCTGAGCATTTAATTCCATGCTTGAGGGTGTTTGAAACAAATGATAGAAAAAAAGTAATGTGCTAACAAAACCGGTGCATCCTCTAAAGCACTGCCTTCCATTTTTTACATGGTTGTTCTGTACTCCCATTCTAGGAAGACAGCCATGCTGTTTCAGTGGCACTTGCTAGTCAGAAGGGCCTTGTACCCATAAAGATCCTTTCCAAGACTAGGCCTTTATTTCATAATTGTAACAAAAGTCTAAAGACATGAAACAGGCCCTGTTAGTGAAACAACAGCATTGAGAATACACAGAAGTGATTAAAGCCTCTACAGATGCATTTAGAGATTGATAAATAGCTCAGAAAGCAAAGATATTTAATGCAGAACAATGGGTAATAAAATACTGTGGGCATTAGAAATATCAAATGAGATCACAGCGCAGCCAGGCAGAGCACCATAAGCTTGTATAACTATCACCAATGCGTCTTTCAGCAAGTTGATTCACAAACAACTTCTGAACTGTCAAACTACATGAAAATGGACCAAAGGGATTTGCAGAATGAAAAAGTAATAGAGGTAGCTCCCAAGAAGTAGTAGCTATGAATCACCTTTGATTGACACCATTGCCTCTAGCAAGGAGTTTTAGATTCTGTTAATTTCTTCTAATGAACTAAAGTATTTGAAAATATGCCTTGGGAAACCACAAGGATACAGTAACTAATTATGGGGAATAGTGCACTGACTCATCTCCCACTGAAGTCAGTGAAAAAAAATCCTATTGATTTCGATAGGTTAGACTAACTTCATGCCTAAAACAAACAAATTCTTTGACAGGTTTTCATGGATCATGAGACAAAAATATCCCAAATGTATTTGATTGGGTCTTTGGACTTCTCTGTATGTTACAGAAGTTTTTTTGGCTTTAATAGTCCAGGGCTAGACCTTTATATTTAACCTGGAACAGCTCACACTAGTTGCTGCAAATGTCCCTCTTCCCTCCCCTGCATGTTGGCCAACATTTGGTGACACTGAAAATTATCTGCGGAAAAAAGCAGCATTCCCTGACATTCTCCCACACTCACCGAGAACACAAAGCTCCACTGAAACCTCCTTTTGTGTTTGTTCTCAGAATTTAAAAAATATCAATCAAAATTATCTTCTCTAATAATAAAAGGAGCCATCATCTGGCTAAAAATAAACACTGGAAACAAAACATAAAAACTCCAAGCTTTAATTAGAAACACAGAACATTGAACATGTCTGATTCAAACCTTTGGCTTGGGTTCCTGCCTTGAAAATAGCATAGCAAATCTTGGCTAAACACTGGATTTGTTCTGGGCAGGCATCAGGACCACCCGGGCTCCTCAGCGCTGCTCAGCCCCCAGCCCGGGGCAGCCCAGAGGAGCCCTGTTCCCAGGCTCCCCTTGCCCATACACAGGAGAGCAAAGCTGCTTGCTTTTGTAGATCCACCGCAGACACTGCACAGAGCTTCTCATCTCCTCCATCAGCTAGAAGGGCAGCCTAGAAGATTTGCCTAGTCTTGAGCAGGCTCTTTTAGATGTTTTTGAAGTGAGGGAGAGTGGCTCTCATCCTTTCTTCAGACAGTTTTTCATGTGGTCAATGACAGCAAGTGAGGCAAAAAGCTACTATAATTAGTAGGAAGCTACTGTCCTTTTGAATCAGAACTGCAGGAATTTTGACTCTTTCAGCAGTTGTTGTAGGGTAATTTCTAACATACTCCTTTTGTGACAGAGTCCAGAACCTCCTGTTCTAGCAGGAAAACTTAATAAATCTTTTCCTCTGACTTTACCTTGTTGAAGATCAGAACAGATGATATATCTTTCTAAGATTTCTGATATTTCTATGCATTTTGTTGCACTGGAGTATAGCAAGTCATAGAGAAACACTTCTTCCAAGATGGGAATTTTCTAGGGCTGGGACTGATTTGTGTTTCTGTGTTTGTGAAGTGCCAAACACAATGAGATACTGATTACTGAACAGAGGGGCTAATAAAGCACTACCATAATACAAGTAGATAACAACTGAAAAATAATTCACCTAGGTAAACTGTATCCTCACAAATCCATGGGCCCCGATGGGATGTACCAGTGAGTGCTGAAGGAGCTGGCGCATGTTCTTGCTGAGCCACTCTCCATCATCTTTGAAAGGTCATGGAGGACAGGAGAGATGCCCAAGGACTGGAGGAAAACAAATGTCACTGCAGTCTTCAAAAAGGGCAAGAAGGAGGACCTGGGGAACTATAGGCCAGTCATCCTCACCTCCATCCCCGGGTCATCTCCAAGAATGTAGAGGAAAAGAAGGTTATCAGAAACAGTCAACATGGATTCACCAAGGGAAGATCATGCTTGACCAACCTGATAGCCTTCTATGATTGCGTAACTGGCTGGGTCGATGAAGGGAGAGCAGTGGATGTTGTCCATCTCGACTTCAGTAAGGCATTTGACTCTGTCTCCCATAGTATCCTTCACAGGCAAGCTAAGGAAGTGTGGCTTGGATGAGTGGACAGTGAGGTGGATAGAGAACTGGCTCAACAACAGAACTCAGAGGGTCGTGATCAATGGAGCAGAGTCTGGATGGAGGCCTGTCACTAGTGGTGTTCCCCAGGGGTCTGTGCTGGGTCCAGTCCTGTTCAACATATTCATCAGTGACCTGGATGATGGGATAGAGTGTAACCTCAGCAAGTTTGCTGATGATACCAAGCTGTGCAGAGTGGCTGATACACCAGAAGGCCGTGCTGCCATTCATCGAGGCCTGCACAGGCTGGAGAGCTGGGCCGAGGAGAACCTGATGAAATTCAACAAGAGCAAGTGCAAGGTCCTGCACCTGGGGAGGAACAACCCCATGCACCGGTACAGGTTGGGGGCTGAAATACTGGAAAGCGGCTCTGTTGAGATTGATCTGGGAGTGCTGATTGACAAGTTGACCATGAGCCTCTAATGTGCCATTGTGACCAAGAAGGCCAACGGTATCCTGGGTTGCATTAAAAGGAGCGTGGCCAGCAGGTCGAGGGAGGTTATCCTCCCCCTCTACTCAGCCCTAGTGAGACCGCATTTGGAGTACTATGCCCAGTTTTGTGCTCCCAAGTTTAAGAAGGATGTGGAACTCCTTGAGCAAGTTCAGCGGAGAGCTATGAAGATGATCAGGGGAAAGGAGCACCTCCCTTATGAGGAAAGGCTGAGAGACTTGGGTTTGTTCAGCCTGGAGAAGACTGAGGGGGTAATCTTATCAATATTTATCTAAAGAGTGAGTGTCAGGACGATGGGACAAGACTCCTTTCAGTGGTGCCCAATGACAGGACAAAGGGCAATGGGCACAAGCTGGAACACAGAAAGTTCCACCTCAATATGAGGAAAAACTCCTTTCCTGTGCGGGTGCCAGACCAGTGGCACAGGCTGCCCAGGGAGGCTGTGGGTTCCCTTCCCTGGAGACATTCAAAACCCGCCTGGACGCGTTCCTGTGCCCCCTGCTCTGGGTGTGCCTGCTCAAGCAGAGGGGTTGGACGAGATGATCTCCAGAGGTCCCTTCCAGTACCCATCATTCTGTGATTCTGTGTGATTCTGTGAAAAACTATCCTTTCCTTAACATATCTGGGTTTTTTTGTTTTCTTTATCATGAGCATCTAGTTACATTGCAATAGAAAGAAATATAGGCAGTAAAAGATGGCAATTTAAAATGATAAAATTCAGAAGTAGATTTCTTCTCTAAGCTCTTTAGGAGTCTCAAGAATGAATTTGATATTTTTTTTCATGATGGCCTTGATCTGCCAAGCATTTTAGAGGCAATACTCATACTTAATTGTTGTTAGGATTGGAATCTGAATCATTTCTTCTTCTTTGAAGTATCTTGCATTCTTTATACATACAAACAAGTATAGCACACAGAATTGATAAGCATGCACCTTTTATGTAACCTTTGCAAACAGTAATCTTTTCACAGAATGCCATTGAACTGGTGAAGAGGGATACAGTTATCTTCCAAAGTACTTTCAAACAATTGTGTGTTATAAACTTTTATGTAGCCACATAATGGTTGACATCTGCTGACACTCAAACTATTATGTTATGAAATTCTATTTTAAATTCATTTGTGACTTCTTTTCACCTTTCTGATTAACTGTTGTACCTGTCAGGTAGGTCTTGTACTGCAACATGTTGGTCTATAGAAGAAAGGTTTTAAAATAAACATAGGGCCCAGCTATTTGCTGGTGACCTAGTACAGCACTGGTGAAACCTAAGGCTGCTGTAAGGCAGCGTGTGAAAAATAATCTTTTGAGATGTTGGCAAATAGATGGTTCTGGCAGTGGCTGTGGTAGCCTGGGTTAGCCAAGGCTGTGTGCCAGCCATGATCCCAGACAAAGTTTTGCTCATACCTCCCCCAAGGTAAGCTCATGTTCTGTAGGCATCCACATATACTACATAAATGTGTAAGGGAAAAGAAAAATGTTTCCTCCTGCTCTGTAAAAACAATTAGAAAAACTCCAATTAATATAAAAGGCAGTAAAAATTTTTCTGTGGTTTCAAAGGAAAATAAAATAGGAAATAATTTCCAAAACTGAGCTAAGAAATACAAGAAGAGACAAAACTGAAGACATTAAAAGGATCTTGAGGACCAGAAAGTCAGAAAGGAATTGGTTGTAAAGTAGAAATAAAAAATATAGATTAGGATGAATGTAGAAAATGATATAAATTTGTAGGAATAAAAGGAATAATAACTAAGGTGAAATATGAAATTTAAAAAGGAGGACTTAAAAAGTATCAAGGAAAGCTAAATAAGTAAATTAAATGAAGATGATAAAGGAAATTTTTATGAAAGGACAGACCAAAATAAAGATCAGGCTAAGGAAGATATATATGATACATGCACTCAAATCAGCAGAGAGCAGTAAAATTAATCTCAAAGTATGACTTGTGGCAGAAGCAATCTGTGAAAAATCAGGAATTATTCTGAGAATTTATAGGGAATAGAAACTGAAAAGGGCAAAGGCATTGTCCATCTTACTGACTGCTTAGCTTAAATTTGCCTCCTAAAAAATATCAGGATATATTAGTAAATAACCAATAGATATGACAGGATGGGTCTTTTCAGAGTTAGACCAAAGGTCCATTAAGCTCTCTATCTTTTCCCCTGGAATGGCTGATAATGGGTAACTAAGGAAGACAATGAAAATTGAGATTATATACAGTAATGGCTTTCCAGCATACTCTTCCAATCTTCAGCAATTCGTGGCTCAGGTATTCCTTTGTGTTTATTAGCCCTCAGTGGATTTACCTTTCATTATGGTGTCTGGTTTCCTCTTGGATGCCTGTAGGTTTTTAGTGTGCATACAGTCCTGCAGCAAGGAGTTCTACATCTGAAGTACAGGTTCTGCCAGGAGTCATGTAGGATAAGGGTGAAAAAAAAAAAGCCAAAGTGGCTTGCACGGATTGATATGAAAAGAATGTCAGAAAGCCAATCTTGTTTCATTTGCTCGCAGAACTTTTCCAGTGACTGAGGGAAAAATAGATGAGATGATATACTGTGATTTTAGGAAGTGCTGGATGTTGCCCATGTGACTTTTCCATAAACAAACTGAAGAAATAAACTATGCATACACAGAGTTTAAAAAATAACTATACATTGCTTGCTAACAAAATAGGGAGGGAGTTCTGATAGCAGCCTGTAAGGCTACTGGGTCTATATGACATTTTTATTAAGATGAATGATGCTACGTGTATTGGAGGATTGAATAGCACTCTTGCAAAAGTTGCTTGTGACTCGGAGGGAGAAGGAATTGCAAATGTCAGTGGATGTGTTGGTATCAAAAGAAAAAAATGTGAAAAATAGTTTCATATATCTCCAATGGAAATGAAGGTCTGAGTAAGGATTTCAGGACAGAATTTCCAAGATATTGCAAATAGTCTTAATTCTCAGATCAATTTCCGATGCAGCAACCCACACACCTGAGAAAAGAATGTGTAATTGGGTCTTGGATGGTTTTAATCCTAAACTGGTGCATAACGGTGTAACTGCACTCTTGTCAGTGGAATAAGGCCAAAGTCCACCACCAGTTAAAGATCTTGTGCCTGTGTTTATTTTGTTTTGCAAAAGAAAAAATGTAGACCATAAGAGAAAGTCTAAGAAAAGGAATTCTGTGATAAGGTTGTTGGTTGAAATATTTTAAAGAGTGCCTTGGGATATGAGAAGTTCCGAAATACAGTAGATGCAAAACCAATGGTCAGTTTTGTAAGTGTTAAGATGTTAATTACAGATGAAACAAATGAATGCATCTGTGTAATAAAGCCAGAGTTAGCTGAATGCCAAGTGATTCCAGAAACCATTTGGGCTGAAAGTTCAGGGGGGCTTGTTGGCCAGTGCAAAGCAATATGAAACCTCACTCCCTTCCCCTCCCAACATTCAAACTGGATCCTGCAGGCCAGACCTAAAAAGGTATTTAGGTCCCCCATTCTTTTTTAGGAACCCAAAGTTAAATGCTTAAATAGGGATGGGGAGCCTGAAAGACTTTGTATATCTTGGCTTGTATATGCAGCATTTTCTCTAGGCTTGTGCACAAATCACAACCACGAAGGAACACCTGGGGTGGGAGAACAGGGAACTCATCTCAGAGCTTCATATGTTTTTTATTACTAGGTAACTCTTTCCATGCAGAGTATGTGTACAGAATGGTTGCTGCACTTGGGAGTCTGGCTTTCAGGGAGGCCAGCTTACATCACAGAGTCGGGAATAAACAGCCAAAAGTTCAGTAAAATTTAGTAAAACCCAGACCAAGCTACATGATCTTCAGGCATAGAAAATACATCTTTTGCACTGTTGTGGAGTACTTTATGAGCTGTCAGTAGATATGGCATGACTTGCATTCCAATTTCCCATGGCTGCAGTGTGTCGCCAGAAATATCTTTGTTACTCTTGAATATGTTCTGTGTTGGTGGATGGGGTGCAGGACAAGGCTGAAATGTCAAGAAATTAATCTGAAATGATGTTCTGGATTTCTTCCACATTGTGGGATCCAGCCCATACTGCAGGTGGTGGTCCTATAAAACAGTTGTTTTTCACAAATCATTCTGCCTGGTCATTAATTTCATGAACCAGAAGGCCATTTCCCTCTATTCTTTTTTAAGAAAAGGGCCCTCCAGACCTATATGTCTACTCTTCACAGTCTGCAAGGAGTTACACCTCACTTGTCATTGGGTGTTTTGGAGCTGCAAGTTGAAAAGGGAAAAGGGATCTATCTGTAAGAAGCCATTCTTAAGAATCTAAGCCATTTCTCATGTGAAAGTTAAGATTCTTCACTTTAAATGACTGAAGGTGCAAAATTATCTAATTTTTAAAGCTTTATTAAACAGACTAGACAAAAACAGATCAACAATAACTGACGTTGTCTACAGAGCTCACCTGTTGGGCAGACTTTGTCTCATTCATGAAACAGACACTGTTTCACAGGTCAGCATTTTCAAACAAGGTTCCAAGCAGAGGTCTCCAGGCAGGGCTTGCTAAAACACAATTAATCCTTTTTTTTGTGAAAGACTTAGAGGTTCTAATATTTATCTTTGTCTGAACTCAGAGCAAAAATGACGAGGTCCCTTTTTTTTTGTTTTCTGATAAAATAATTTAGAAAAAAGGTGCTATCCCAGAAGGCCCACCGGACAAATGGTTAGATCTTGGACCTAGAAGGTCTGGGTAAGTACCTTCCTTGTCCACTGAATTGCTGAATAAGTCTTTCTCAGAATCTCTTCTCCGCAGCTTTAGTGTTCATGTAAACAATTGAGTGTTGTCCAAAGAAGGAAAAAAGAAGAGACATTCAATATAGATACATCTAGGAAGTGTGAGGACTGATTTGAGCCCTTGTTCAAACCACTCAGACCACGAGGTCCTTGATGCAACAGGGCAACTGTTCTTTCCTCCCTCTTCAGATTGTACCCTGACTCTGGGACAGTTTCAAATTGAAAACTGCGTTTCTGTGGGTCATGCTGCACAGAATTTGCTGCATTAGCAGATTCAGTGCTCTTCCAAAGGAGTCTCTACCTCCTGAGCACATTTCAGCCGACATTCTCCAGTGGTGCAGACTGTGTGCGTGCTAACAGTCCCACTGCCTGTTCTCACTGGCAGGGAGTTAGAACAACTTTTGATCTCAAGCCTGCTGGAAGGCATGAGTTAAATGATCATTTTTGATTCCTACTTTCCCTACAAACAAGGGCAAACCAATAGCTTATGAATGCAGATAATTCAGCAGGGAGCAGATACTTGGAAGGCAGTAATGATAGATGAGATGGGATATAAAGGAGATTATGTACAGCAAGCTAGATAAAACTGTGTTCGATCCTGAGTGCCTTTGTGTTGTAAGGCCACCATTTCAGGGTAGACAAACAGTGCTGGCACTTAGACAAGACTAAGAGCATGGGGGCATGGCTGCAATCTGAAGTCTGGAAGAGGTGGGCAAAACACAGAAGAAAGAGAGGAATTATTTGAGGACATATGAGAAAGAACACTGTAAGTAAGCTAAGGAAATGAAAGACAATTTTAAAAAAAAAGAATAATGGCTGCCTATGAGTGTAAACTAGCTATTTAAGAGACGGGCTCACTTTGGCTTGTGCCAGGTATAATCTGTCTCCTGTGGTGCAGGGAATAAGTCTAAGATGTCACATGATGAGTGCCCAATGAAGCTTGGAGAAGTTAGAAAACTTACGTACAACATAATTTTACTAATTTAAGACTGGACTAAAATCAGGTTGTTATTCAGCCCCTCTTTGCAAGGTATTAGTCCATGGGGAGAGACAAAAAAACCCCCAAGACTACCCTAAAAGAAGACTGTCCCCTCCTTTCCCTTCTGCCACTGTATCATCTATCCTCTTTCCTCTGTAAGTGCAAGCCTTTGTGTTGGTAGTCAGTGAAAATGATTAGGAAATTAATCAGTTTAAAAATAAACCTTCTGTTGGGTTAGTTTTAGCCTGGATTGGTTTCCTGATCTGGTTTATAATGCAGCCAACATGGCTAATGGTGTCTGTATCTCACTTTACAGTTATATTCTCTGCCTTCTGTGATTTACATTAGCCTTGCAGCTGCTGCACGTGTGCACTGTAGGACTCTCAGACCTTGCTAAGGAACACTGTGCTATGGAAAGAGAGGGCTGGGTCTTCCATGTGGGGAAATATCACTGTATTCAACTGAAATATTTTACTGGAAATGTGTCTATTGCCTTCATTCAGACTAAGCTAACACTAAATAACTTGGTGACTAAAATATGTGTGTCATAAAAATATCCATGCTAATTTCAGGCTTTTCTGTGATTTCATGACTACTATAAATCTCCTTATTCTCATATAGCATTGCTTTTTCACAAGCTTTATAATTCTGTTCTGAAACTATGATGAAACATCCATTCTGTCCTGAAGGATGCCCCTTCCGATATGGGCCTTTCTAACTCTAGGAGGAGAGGTATGAAGTTAAGGAGTATGAAGACCATCACTTTTACAGCATTTTAAAAAGTATATTACACCCACCTCATTACCACTTAACTGCTGTCAGTCTAGCTGCAAAACTGCACTGCCACAAATATTATTGTATGCTAGTCCTGCAGTTCTGTCTCCTCACCGTCTCTACTTATCTTTTTAAACTCGCCCCCTTTTCTCTTGACAGAAGGTCTTAGCAAGTTCCATGTGTATGCCTTCCCATGTAAATCTTTCTGTGAGTCTCTGAATCTGTCTGATCTCAAATTTTCTTACAAATAGATCAGATGCATTATCCCCATTGTACAGCTGACGGTTCAGTTCATGGAGATCCCTGGGGAACAAAAGCAACATCTCCTGTGTCACTTTGGAAGGAGGAGATGTAAAGCTGTCAAATAGAAATTTCTCATAAGTGTGTGGTGCTTTATGTCTCTCCCGTGTCTTGTCATTCTCCAGCTGAAGTGTCTGATTTTGCTGATCAAAGAGTTGTTCACTCTCCTGCTGCCACTCAGAAAATCTTAGAGAAGCAGATGTTGAGCTGGGGAGGAAGCATAGGGTCACATTCTTGCAGGTGGGAAATGCCAAGATCACAGGCCATGCATCAGGTGGTAACCTGACCTCAAAGTCAAAGACGGCTCATTGAAGGGCCTCTGCTTCTCAAATGCACACCTTCCCCACCTATACTCTGAAAGACTGAAGTAGACCTCCTTCCTTCCTTCCTTCCTTCCTTCCTTCCTTCCTTCCTTCCTTCCTTCCTTCCTTCCTTCCTTCCTTCCTTCCTTCCTTCCTTCCTTCCTTCCTTCCTTCCTTCCTTCCTTCCTTCCTTCCTTCCTTCCTTCCTTCCTTCCTTCCTTCCTTCCTTCCTTCCTTCCTTCCTTCCTTCCTTCCTTCCTTCCTTCCTTCCTTCCTTCCTTCCTTCCTTCCTTCCTTCCTTCCTTCCTTCCTTCCTTCCTTCCTTCCTTCCTTCCTTCCTTCCTTCCTTCCTTCCTTCCTTCCTTCCTTCCTTCCTTCCTTCCTTCCTTCCTTCCTTCCTTCCTTCCTTCCTTCCTTCCTTCCTTCCTTCCTTCCTTCCTTCCTTCCTTCCTTCCTTCCTTCCTTCCTTCCTTCCTTCCTTCCTTCCTTCCTTCCTTCCTTCCTTCCTTCCTTCCTTCCTTCCTTCCTTCCTTCCTTCCTTCCTTCCTTCCTTCCTTCCTTCCTTCCTTCCTTCCTTCCTTCCTTCCTTCCTTCCTTCCTTCCTTCCTTCCTTCCTTCCTTCCTCCCTCCCTTCCTCCCTCCCTCCCTCCCTCCCTCCCTCCCTCCCTCCCTCCCTTCCTCCCTTCCTCCCTCCCTTCCTCCCTTCCTTCCTCCCTTCCTCCCTCCCTTCCTCCCTTCCTTCCTCCCTTCCTCCCTCCCTTCCTCCCTTCCTTCCTCCCTTCCTCCCTCCCTCCCTTCCCTCCCTTCCTTTCTTCCCTTCCTTCCTGCCCTTCATTCCTTCCCTTCCTTCCCTTCCTTCCCTCCCTTCCCTTCCTTTTCTTTCTTCCCTTCCTTCCCTTCCCTCCCTTCCCTCCCTTCCTTCTCTTTCTACCTTTCTTTCTTTGGTTTGGTTTGGTTTTTTAACATGTGACATGACCTTCCTCTTCCTGCTAGTTTGGGGCCCTTTCCCTGGTCTACATATTTCTCCTCTCTGGTCACAAGCAGAGACATGCTTGATGTGTCCTCTTCAATTGCTTTTTTTCCTCTTACCCTTTCTCTTCTTATCTCTTCATCTCCTCTGTGCCCATTCTTCTCCCCTCCCTTATGCCTGTCCTTAACCTCTTGGTCTCCTCTGGTTTGCTGTTTTCACTGTTTCTAGTTTTTTCTGCTCTCTATACCATAAGTTAATTCTCTCACATCATAAATAAAACACTTTTGACTCCATCTTGCACCTCTAGCTACTGGCCCATCTGCAATTGCTCGTTCATCTCTAAGCTTTCTGAATGTGCTGTTTACACTTTTTCTTCCTAGAGCTCTTCCAATCTGGCTTCCCTCCTCTGCCCTTAAATGAAACCATTCTTTCCACAACATCTAATGGCAACTGCTTTGCCAGATCTTGGACTCATTGCTATAACCATAACTTCTCTTGGCCTTTGTGCTTCTGCTGTCCTTGAAATCACTCTGGGATTCCTCAGGTCTGTCTTTCCTCGGCTGCTTCTCTTATCTAATCATTTCTTTAACACATCCTCTGGAGGATCCTCCAGCCTATGGTAAGGAAATTGAAGGCTTCTAACTTTGTGTAATTGCACCTACAAACAAAAATTCCCTTGTCATCTATTTGCTGAAGATTCACAGATCTACCAATATATTTCTCTCCTGTCTCCTTTTGTCCTAAATAAACTTTTAGTCTGACACCTTTGTGAATGACTTGCTAAACATTCAAAATTAGTTTGGCCGAATCACAGGTTTTCCCATCACTGACCTTCTCACTATGTTCTTCTCAATAACTGTGGACTTTAGCATGGTTGAAGTCCCTAAACTGTTTATCTAAATCCTCACATCCAAGCAATATCTAAATTTAACGAACGTAGCATCTCCAACACATAGCGTTTCCTAGCTATGCAGTTTGCTGAAACATCATAGAATCGTAGAAGTGTTTGTGTTGGAAGGGACATTTAAATGTCATCCAGCCCACCCTCTCCCGCAGTGAACAGGGACATCTTCAACTACATCAGGTTGCTCAGAGCCCTGTCCAACCTGACCTCGAATGTTTCAAGGGGTGGAGCATCTACCACCTCTCTGTGCAACCTGTTCCAGTGCTTCACCACTCTCATTGTATCTTCCTTATATCTAGTCTGAATCTACCCTCTTTTAGTTTAAAACCACTACCCCTTGTCCTATTGCTACAGGCTCTACCAAAAAGTCCATCTTCCTCAGACTTTTCTTTTTCCCTGACACTTAAATTATACAGTATCCTTTTCTCAGCCCCTATAAAGGCATTCTTGCTCCTCTAATGTTCATTCAGGAAACAGCACCAACACAATATCCTTACTTCATGGACAGGGATATTTCATGTATCTCTGCCTTGATACCCTTCTGTTGCATCCTTCTTTATTGCAGCAAATAAAGGCATGTCCTGCTTTCAGAATCAAAGCACTTTAAGCCTAATTCCATTTGCCACATAGTATAAGCTCCCACAGCCCCTGTTAACTTCCCAGACAAGGGTCCTTATGGTTTTGATGGCCAGATTTAGAGGGAGCTTCCTGTAGAGTATCTGTAAAGCTGTTTCATTGCTTTGCTTCAAATGCCTCTCTAAATCTTCTTTTTCTTTTGGAAGGACTGTTAAGCAGCTTAAAGTGATGATACTAAAGTTTCAGGTTTTCCTCCTTTTTTGTTTTATTCCATTGTTTTCTTTAGACAAGGAGTGTAGTTTTTCTCAGATCCTTTCACCCTTTCTATTCCATCTGTATTTATAACATTCTGATTATAACTGGAACATCTACGAGAAACAGAAATAATAACAAAGCAGTCGCCATTGCACGGTAGTTAATTTTGATGATTCTGAGACTGCCTGAAGCATTTTTTTTCTGTATGTATATGTATATAGCTCTCAACATGAGACTGGAAAGGCAAATATTCCAAGGCTTTCTACCTGAAAATTTTAAAAAGTGAGAGTTTTAATGAATGATGGGATGGACAGTGTCATATGTCAATGTCTGGGTTTTATTTTTCTCAAAATGGAATACCTGATGCTATATGCATTTGTATTTGTACATGTGTATATATAGATATAAATATATGTGGATATATATAGCTTAGTGGATATTCTACTTGGCTGGTAGCATGTGTTGAACTTTTGATGTACTCTCTGAAAGGTGGAAAAACACTTAAAGTAGTTAAAGTGGTGTTGACTGATTGGTGGGTTGTTCTTAGTAAGAGGAGATAGTCTTGTATTCTGCCAAGCAGAGTTATCCTTTGTGTGGGGCAGGCATTTTGAAACATCTTTTTTTTTTCACTTGGTGTGTGGTCATCCTGAAATGCTTTAGGAATGTCTCATTTTCTTCTTGTAAAACAAATTTGTTTTTCTTTCCTTCTTTCTTTCTTATTTTCCGTTTTGGTGGATAACTCATTTTCCTGGTACGGAGCTGTTGTCTTGTGGATTATAAGTTTTTAAAAGTATTATGTGTTTGAGCAGGAAAGGACAGATCCTCAGCTGTTATAAATTGGCAAGGTTATTTTGAACATGAGGCTTATTTGAAGCCGTTTGCTATGATACTTATATATTTCATATAAATTAAAGGATGAGACTGGTTTATTATTTAAATTCCTAAACAATATTTGGAGAATAATTAATTTTTTACAATTCCATCAATTTTCACAAATTCCCACCAGAAATTAATGTGGTTCCAGTTCCACTTATGATCAACTTATACCTTAAAGGAATCTTTTGAGAATATGACATACATTAGACTGCACACACAAACATCGGTACCATTGTTCTGTAGATGAATATTCCTTTTTGAAGTATAGAGGTCTGGTCTGAACTGGAGAGGGGACCTTACCTAGAGAATGGTCATGCCAAATATCCAGAATTGAAAGCCATTTCTTGTTTCTGCTTATGATTCATTTGCCTTGCCATCACATCCAAGAGCACTGTGTTACATGTTGCACATAGACTGGGGAAAATTGGAAGGCTCTTTCCTCACATCCTAAATTAATAACTATGGGGTTCATTATTGTGAGATATAATTTACCAATGGCTTCATAAACTAAATCTGTCACTGCTGGAAATACTGCAGTTCTGAAAATCCCATTCAAAGTGGAAGAGAAACAGAATCATAGAGCCATAGAATCACAGAATTGTTAAGGTTGGAAAGGACCCTTATGATCATTGAGGCCAACCACTAACCTATCACTGCCAGGTCCACCGCTAAACCGTATCCTCAAGCACCACGTCTACCCTTCTTTCAAATACCTCCAGGGGTGGAGACAACAACCTCCCTGGGCAGCCTGTGCCAATGCTTGACAACCCTTTCAGTGAAGAAGTTTTTTCTAATGTCCAACCTAAACTTCCCCTGGAGCAGCTTGAGGCCATTACTTCTCGTCCTCTCGCTTGTTACTAGGGGGAAGAGACCGACCCCCACCTCACTGCAACCTCCTTTCAGGTAGTTGTAGAGAGCCATAAGGTCTCCCCTCAGCCTCCTCTTCTCCAGGATAAACAACCCCAGCTCCCTCAGCTGCTCCTCATAAGACTTGTTCTCTAGACCCTTCACCAACTTCATTGTCCTTCTTTGAACATGCTCCAGCAGCTCAATGTCCTTCTTGTAGTGAGGGGCCCAAAACTGAACACAGTACTCAAGGTGGGGCCTCACCAGTGCCGAGTACAGGGGCACGATCACTTCCCTACTCCTGATGGCCACACTATTCCTGATACAAACCAGGATGCTGTTGGCCTTCTTGGCCGCCTGAGCACACTGCTGGCTCATGTTCAGCTGGCTGTCAACCAACACCCCCAGGTCCTTCTCCGCCAGGCAGCTCTCCAGCCACTCCTCCCCAAGCCTGTAGTGTTGCATGGGGTTGTTGTGACCCAAGTGCAGGACCCGGCACTTGGCCTTGTTGAATCTCATACCATTGGCTCCGGCCCAATGATCCAGCCTGCCCAGGTCCCTGTGTAGGGCCTTCCTGCCCTCCAGCAGATTGACACTTCCACCCAGCTTGGTGTCATCTGCAAACTTACTGAGGGTGCACTCAATCCCCAATAAGATATTGAACAGGACTAGCCCCAACACTGAGCCCTGGGGAACACCACTTGTGACCAGCCACCAACTAGATTTGACTCCATTCACCACCAGAAAAGGGCTATTAGGTTGATTAGAGTACTGGAGAGCCTACTCTAAGGGAAGAATGAGATTAGCATGTTTATCTTAGTAAGATGGAGACTGAGGGAGGGATCTAATACCTCTTTGTCAGTGCTCATGGGAAGAAGGTATTTTAGGCTATTTCAGCACAAAGAAAGATTAATATACGCCAGTTGTGACAATATTTCAGCTGGGACCTACAAGAATGTTCTAGCGATCAGAGCTTTCAGATGTCAGTAGTAGGATGCAAAAGATCACAACCCATTCCCAAGCCCTATTTAGTTTTATGATGGAACCTGTTAAAGTCCTGGAAAAGATGATATGTCCAACTTGCTTCTGCAGCAGTCATGGGGTTTTGATGTTCCAAATTACCTCTTCCTTCCTTCATCCTTACAATAACTTATGACATGTGAAGCAGTAGATTCTTGATCTATATTTTTAAAT
Source organism: Phalacrocorax carbo (assembly GCF_963921805.1). NCBI lineage: Eukaryota > Metazoa > Chordata > Aves > Suliformes > Phalacrocoracidae > Phalacrocorax > Phalacrocorax carbo. Next base: position 25,734,272 of record NC_087521.1, on the reverse strand, counting down.
AAAGTTTTCACAGTATTCATGTCCTTTTTACTTTCTAGGTATAAGGTGGTTTTACACAGCAGTCTAGTAGACATTCTTATGTTGGAGGCTCATGGCCAGGTCAATGACCATGCAGAACAATGGTAGCAACCTCAGACATGGTTAGGAGAGTTATTACTAGAATTTGAATCTCTACATAAGTCTAAGAAATAAGTGCAAACTGACTCTAAAAATTAGAGGACAACTCTGTGAATACCACTGCAAATACCACTGGCAAGAGACATGTCTCCAAGCTGTCTTCAGACTCCAGAGTAAATAAATAAAATATTTCAGAGAGAAGAGGGCTGTGTATGTTGGCAGCATTGCTTGACTTTGTGTGTAAAACCAAGCACGATTCGAACTTCCACTAGGTAAAGACACCAACACAAGAAACTCATTTAAACTGGTCAAATTCTAACAAACATTTTCTGTGAAATTTTGGTGAGCTAGAGTTTGCCAGAAGATTTTCCAGGAATTAACAACCTCCAAAGACTGCAAACACTTTTTCTTCTGAACATCTCTGGCCAGATTCTTTCTCCAAAACTCATAAAGCAAGAACTTGAGAAAACCTGCCTGAAAAGCAGTCTGCTTTGTAAAAATATAGTAAGAACTTGCCAATCTCTGAAGCCAAGGAGAACCTAAATAAAGACAGTGAAGACTTTGCCCTCACTTTGCTTCCCAAATACTATGGGAGAAAATGAAAAAGATTTAAACATACTACTGGGGGACTTGACCTTTTCCTATCCTCTGTCTTCTACTTCCAACCTCCTGTTTTCTCATCAGGAAAGTAGTATAAAATGGCTGGTCTCGGCTCATCTCTATTTAAACATACTCCTTTGGGCCTCTCTCCCTACTCCTTCTCCTCATTCTTAGTCCTTGGTAATCAAATCTTGGCTTATACATATTCCAACCCACCCCCAAAAGCAAACAAATAAAACACCCACATTCAGAATGAGATCACATTACTCAATGATCTCAGTTCTAGTGTTACCTTACACTTTCAGCTGGTCAATTATCTCTTTGGAGCAGTTTGAAATGTTGGCCCATTGACTCAGTGGTACAATATTTGCTCACTTCTAGCAAGTCTAATGGACAAATGGCACTGAGCATGTATTCTTGGAAGAGATGAACTTGCCAAGATTTTAGATCTCTGGCAAGAATCAGCTCTGAACAAAAGTTAGTGTTTTTTTTTTTTTTTTGTGTTTTGTTTTTTTTTTTTAATGTGAGAAGAAATAAACATTATTTTTAACTCAAAAGAGATTTTAACTTTAGACACTGCCTGTGCACAGCCCCAATGAAGACAAGGGCTGTGAGAAAAGTGATGACATTTGGTTGCATAATTTTAAATTGAATGACATTTTCATATACTTTTAATAAAAACAAAGCAAGAAGCATGCATTCTTGGAGGAGATTCATTCGCCAAAAGTTCAAAAATCTGGTGAACGCAATTACATCAAATCTGCAGTCAAAATTTTTAAGAAGCAGTTGTGTAAGATAAGATGATCATTTGTGCCTGTGCAATCATTCACATTCTCTTGACTTTCTAGGCCCTAAAGCTTTACTATCATCCCACAACACTCGACCTTCGGGATGCTTTGATCACACTTACTTTCAGAAGGCTTACCAAAGAGTGGTTAATTGGTTAATTCTGTGGTGCATGAAATTTGCACAATACTTCTTTTTTCTTAATGGAACACATTTTTACTATTTTGCAAGCCATCCACAAGTTATTACTTCACGTTTGGTTTTAAAATACAGTCTGGAAAATCAAAACAAGTCTTGATTACAAATTAATAATGCAGTGAAATAAATTAAAATAGAAAGTAAAATAAAATAGCTTCTCAAGGCAAATGTTTAATCAGTTTCAAGTGTTCTTAAGAGAAATGAGAAATCATACAGCACCTTTTACAGAAAGTGTTAAATAAGTTAATGATTTTGTAGACTGCAGCTGCATAATTAGTTACAGATAATTTGAAGCAGTTTTCAAAGTAGTACAGCAAGATATGGTTTGGCCTAGCATGGCTGAATAGGAAAAAAGTTATGTATTTTTCTTCCTTTCTTTCCTTCTTTGCTGTCATACCTATAGTTTGTATCTAACTCTGATCTATCATCAAATCACTTGTGACAAAAGTCTTGACCTATTGGTTAATAACAAGTCTTTGATATTTCTCAAGGCCACAGGAAAATCAGAGGTTCAACTTAACAATTAGAGCCACCTGACAAAAAGAAAAACAGTATGCCTTCAATATGTTTATTTCTTGTTATTGATGTCCCTGTCCTGCCTTCAGATTGGAACCGCAGAGTCTGCCTTTAGAAGAGTTTTGCAATTCAAGCCAGCACACAAGCATACCATCCACTTCAGAATATGTTCTATGTTATGTTACCCTTAGGCTCAGGTCTAAGTGCTGTCCTGATTAGGAAAGAATGAAGTTCATGAACCAGCATTCTGTATTTCTGTATGTAGAGATCTTTGTATCATCTGGACTCTTGATCTTGTAATTACAATGCATTCAGGCATAACCTTGCCCTCAGCTACACGCATGACTTTGTTGCACCCGACAGGCATCTTAGTCTATTTGTCTGTGTGTTAACTGAACCCTATGTCCCAGTTTACAGATTCTCTTGGACAAGGATGGCCTTCTTTATTACTCATTTGTACTATATCAAGCACAATGTAACTTTGATCACTTTGAACCATAGTTATAAAATTGAAAATAGTAATAACAGTAGCGACAACAATAGAGATATACCTGCAACAGGCAGGCATGGGACACTTCATTTTCTATTGAATTCGCACATTGTGTATTTCAATCTCTTTCATCCTCAAGTATTTCTTCCATTATTAGTCTAAGAACTATGTACTTTATCTCCACAGTCATGTAGCAATGGCTACAAGCTGCTACCATGAAGCAATCTACAATTTAGGCAGTAGGAGGTACAACACTCAAGGACCTTTCTGCAGAACAAAGCTGTAAGGTCACTGCACGCCAGAGTTACATCCCCAACTGTCTGAGTTCTGCATCAAAACCCACTTCAGGGATAAGAAACAAATACTGGTTCCAAAAGAAATCTGTTCAAATTCCCAGGAAGCCTGGTATCCCTCTGGTCTACCATTACCCTCCTATAGGAGATGACAAATCAAAGTTTGTTCTTGCCTTGTCTTTATGATAAACAGAGCCTCATAAACTCCAGTCAAGAATTTTTTCCATATTCCCTCATTTCCATGACCAATTTCTGAAAGCTATTCCCAAAAAGTTTCACTAATTTCCGATTAATTAAAGACTGCTGAATACCAGCCATTGAAATTTCAAGACTATGTATATGTATATACTAGGCTTGAAAGTATTCTATGTATTTCAACAGTATCTTGTCTGTGACGGATCTATGTTGAATACCTGTGTAGTAAAAACATCTCACTTCATTTTCTTTAGTGCATATTGTTTAAATCTGTAGTTTCTATCATTTAGTCCTGACGATGAAGTTCTTTCATTCAAGCGACTTTGTAGTAAATATTTACAAAAAACCCCAAACCCTGCTAAAACAACACCTTGAACTTGCAGCTAAAGGTTGTTACAGGTACCAGAAAATATCTTCTAAATTAAATTAAGGATATGGCACGTCCTCAGACAAAATGAATTCTAAGACCAATTCAATCGATTGAACCAATGGATTTTCCTTAAACCAACCTTGTACCAGTGATCTGAATTATCTGTGGGACTTATGAGAGTTTGATCAGCAGCTGTGCTGGGGAGTTTAGCCCCAGAACACATCAGAATGGCCACATATTTCATCGCCTTTTTGATCAAAGGAAAACATTCACTTATTTGACGTAGCTTTCCCACAATAATTGCATGCTACAGAAAAGCACACCAAGCATCTGATGCCTTAACTAAATAGGAACAATCAAAGGACAGAACAAACAACCCAACATGCCATTCCACCTCAAATCCTTTTGCTTTCCTCCTTTGGTCTTTTACTCCTCAAAAATGCCTTGGAACATAACCACTATTACATACTAAAATGATTCAAGGAAATTTTCACCAAATGAGGAAAAAATTATGAAGACCCACAGTGTCATTCATAAGATATGCCTATCTTATTTCATTCTGTGTCATGACATGCACACCATAGCCTTTCAGAATTGTAAACTCAAACAAAATTGATGTGTACATCTCTCTTTGAATATCTGCCCTCTCTTTGATTGTATCCCTTATCTTTGAACGTATTTGAGTTATTGCAGCTTATTCAGTCTATGGATCTCAGCTGGAATTTTTGTAGAGCTGCTTTATGTAGAATTTGCATAGCCACATACATAGTATTCTAGGATTTAATGGCCACTTGACCATTGTGCTACATCTCCAAGGAGTCTCTGAAGAGTTAAGAGCTCTGGCGTTGTCTCTAGCACAGAGGAAAGGCTAGCCTTGGATTCCAGCATTGCTTTTTATTATGTTGCAGCTGTACTGCACTCAATTCTACTTGGACAAATTCCTGAACAAGAATCTATTTCCCTCACTTCACTTTTGGAATATGTACTGTTTTGGTTTTTGGCTCAGTTTTGAAGCAATGTTCTTTTTGTCAGTATTGAAGGAATGAAGGGTATATTTAAAGAATAAATTGTTGGGATGTGTTTGGTGATTTTGATTTAGGATGTAGGAATAAGGTTCTCAAAGGATGGAAAACTTGAATTCTAAAAATAATGACCATCTAAAGTTTGGTGGAGGTATTATTATTGCATTCACTTATATGGTCCTCGCTTGACTTACATCTCTGTTTAGGAACAGGGAATTTGTTTACAATGCAAAAATATTGATAGCAGTTACAAGCTATAAGTGCTTTCTTCCAGTAGTTATTTAAATAACATTACTGAAATTCAAATATAGTATGATATATTAGCTCTCATACCTAGAAAACACATTAGCCAGAGTTTAGCTTACCACAGCTCTTAAACACTGATGCAAAGTCACTTGGTCACTGTTGTGATTTGTAGGTTGGTGTAAAAAGACTAAATTAAATTTTGTGTATGTGTAGGTCTCTTTAATCTACTCTTAGACTATTTTCAAAAGACAGTTCTTGACTACCATTTCCTTTTTGGCGCCTTAATAGTGCTAAACCTCGAGATAGACAAGATATGTTCTTTCTCCATAGTACATCCATAGTTTGCTTATCCCATCCAAGCCCCACAGTGTATGTCGACTGTATTAGCTCCACAGTCCCAGGAGTCACTCTACAGCAGGGTCAGGATTTGGATCTAAACATTTTCTTAGTAAAAATAGCAACGTGGAGAGAAGTCAGCAACCCAACTCAATTATAGGCTAATGTTACCAATTTGTTCATTGCCTCTAGGCATTTACGTATATTTAATGGTGTGTTTCACTGCTGTGTAAAGGTAATCCATACAGCAGAACAAAATCTTTCAAAGAGGTTGGCCAATACCTGCTCTTTATTTGTACTGTGGCTTGCAATTATGAGGTTGGAAAGTAGAAACTTTGACAAAATAGCAAAAGGAATTTGTCCCTAAACAGAAAAATCAAAGGAAACAAAGCTCTTTCTCCCACCAGGTGAAGTAAGGATCAATCTTGCCTGCAATGGAGAAAGAAATTATTCTGGATTTCATTTGGAATTGTCAGCTTTCAGAATTAAATCATCTTTTGGTCCATGCCAGTGACTAAACAGATGAAGCCTTTAGCAGAAGGTGAGAATCTCTGCAACTGGAGAAAAGAAATCAGGCGTTTAATGAAAGGCTCCAGGATTTTCACATCTGTGCATAAGAACATTGACCAGTGACTTTCACTGGTGTGTGTTCAAAAAGTAAACTTTGGGCAGTCACCTAATAGTAGGTCAAGCAACAACTCACTTCACACGGCCTGGCCCTTTGCATTGCCACACCCGTACAAATCATTGTGTGTTCTCTACAGTGAGCCACGCAATGTTAATCCCTTAACAACATTTATTTAAAAATAAGTATTTTGGTCTGCAAGCACAGTTGCACAGTTTCAGAAATCTCTTTTCTTCCCTTTCTCTTATTAAACTATTAATTTTTATTCTCTTCACTTAATTATGTTGTTGCTTTTCCAGGAAAACAGAACAATTTATCGCTTACTAAATCAGGAGAATAAGAATTTGTTACTGTATCCCTAATCAGACCAGTGCTGCTTAATTGGTCAATTTATGTACCTTCTTGCTCTCTTAAACACAGTTTCTCTCCAGAAACAAGACTTTTTGTAGAAAAAGATCATGAAGGAAATGGCTTGTTCCACTTTCCTGCCTGATAAGATTTTGGATTGAGTACATTTAAAATACTCTTTTATTGCCCTGTAATAGATTTTAGACAAACACATTTATTTTTGTAATGATCAAAGAGATATGGATATGTTTGTCATCTGTTACAGCTCTAGAGGCAATACAAGAAGGCTCCCCAATGCATTTCGCCTGAAGGCGTTTCCGCCCAGTTATGTATTCTCGGCTAGTTTGCAGCTAAGGGGCTCTGGTCTGGCAAAAGCGACATACTTAAATACTCAACTTCATGACCACAAACAGTAAGATGAACTTTGCAGTGTCTGCTCTCCAGGTGCCAAGCTAATCGCACATTTTAGGCTTTGAAGTCCTGAAAACTTCACTGAGACTTGTCTGAGTGTCCTGACTCTTGCATCGAATGTAAGGTTCAGCAAAATGTTTGCCACCTATAACATATTTGTGGATGACACAGACAGCACATATTGGAATGCATGCACTGGGAGGAAGGCACAAGAAAGCCTGAGGGAAGCAGCACCTCCTCCTGTGAAAGGGTGAAAGACAGTGTTTATGCAGGCATGAAGAGCAAGCTGACTCTGGATTGCCAGTGGGGGAGTCAGGAGGGATGCAGTGGGAGTCAGGAGGATGAAGTGACCTACCCACATGTAGGATGGCACTTTCTGAAATTCTTTTTCCTTCTTGTATGAGGATAAGAACTGAGGACTTAATTAAGTTTTTGAGTAACACTTTGACCACTTGAAATGCTTTTGGGTAACCCTTCTACTTGCTTGTCTTTATTCAGGGTCTCTGGTAGTTCCATAGCTGTAATGCAAACAAAGATTGATGTTGGAGAAGTACATCTGTTTGATTTACTGTTTATGTCATGATGTTGGCACAAGAACATTTTAAAAACCACAGCATACACATTGGGTCCCAGGGCTCTAGGCATGTTTTTGAATGTATTTAAAGAGATGTTAATTGCACAAGATATAATACATGCCCCAAGCTGATTAAGAGTTGGAAAAATGTAATATTTTGCATCTGGATAAGGAGCCAAATTCACAGTATGAGATAGTTATATATAAAATTTCAGAGACACCAAAATATCTACCCACATACTTCTTTTCACAGCACAGTTATGAAATGTAAGCCATCTTCAATACCTTTTTTTATGTTGCAGTGTGTGCATGAATTTCTAACCTATTTTTTCATACAGAAAAGAGGAAGTTTAAAAAAAAGAACAAAGAAGTTTCCCATTTTGCTCATTTCAGAAAATATATGTCTTTAAAAGTATATTTATATTGGTCCCATTATTCAAAATATCTAAAAAACCTTAAAGGCTTTGAGAAATTCCGTTTAGAAGCTGCCAATAAAATGAGTTTCATAACTAATAATATATCACTTTTGATACCAATAAAGCTGTTGAAGATACTGCCAATCATTCATTCTCCTCCAGTTCAAATGCAGAACCTTATAGAGATGACATCTCACTACACTGACATCTGTAAATAGTAACAAAATGTCTCAGAGAAACAGGAGCAACATGCAATATTCATTGCCAAATGTCACTTAGCAACATAACGTGTATAGTGGAGGAAAACTCACATAAGCCATACCCTATCCCTCCAAACAAACAAAAGGTCCTTGTAAGACATATTTTGAAATTAAGGCAAGTGATGGCATTATGATACCTAGGAAAATTTTCTGTTAAAAATATGAGGAAGGGAAAGTGAACAGAAAAGAAGTTCTTGTTCATTCCACCAGATAATTAATACAAGGCACCATTATCCAATACACTGCAATGCCAGAAGCTCTCACTTGGGAGCAGAGTGACCTGGATTATAGGAACAGCTTCAAAAACTCTTCTGGCATATTATTGAATTGTTGTTTAACTTGAGTTACTTACATAGTTCCAGAGTTATCCATTAACCAGGTAGAGCTTTTTGGCTTTCCATTTTTTACTTAGGTGCCTAAGTGCCACCTTCTTTTGTGAAGTACCTAAATGTGTATGCAATCTCTGCAAGTGTAAAAAGCCTTAATTTCTGAATGGACCACTGCATCTGCATGGCAAAGTACAGTACAGCACTGTTCAGAGGAATTTCTTTAGTTTCTGAAAGTAACATGGTTGCACCAATGTGCTTCTCAGCCTAAGCAAACTCACTATTTTGATTTGGCTTTGGACCTGGAAGTGATGGTAACAACAGAAAAAGGTATAAAAGACAACTTAATTTTACCCAGGGTAGATATGCTAAACTAGCCTAATAGTTTAATGCATTGTCTACCAGGTTTATTTTATCTATACCTCTTCTATCCCACCTTGGGGTCAAGAATCTTTGCAGGAACTGTAGGGCTGGTAAGAAGTTCGCTTGCAGAGGAACTACAATAGGTACATGTGAAAGGTTAACCATTAAACTGGCAAGAGTTACAAATGGAGTTCTACTGACAACAGTTTGGGGTTTTATTTTGTTTGTTTGGGGATTTATCTTGTTTTCAGGTGTCAGTTTGGATTCTCCATTTGGACAAATATAAGGTTTATGCTAAAAAATGGTCCCAATTATCCAAAGCTGAGGCATCACCTGTAGAGCATGATATCACATTAAAGAATAAGAGGACCCTGAGGACCTGCCAAGACGGGATGAAACCAAATACCCTAAAGAAACAGTTATAACATCTGGTAGCAACTAGGAGCTTAGCAGTTAGAAATATTGAGAAAGACCTAGCAATATTTGTGCGGTACAAGAGGTCTACGTGCTGTCAATGCAAAACAGTTACTAAAAAGGCAAATGTACAGTGATACACTGGGAATTTGCAAAAAGTTAGAGAAATATCAAAGTCATTGACAAAACATCTGTGGAGACCTTAGTTTGAGAGCTATGTTCAATTCTGGAGAACTGTGTTCAAGAAAGACTAAGAGGAGCAATGAAGGAAATTGTTATTAGGGGTAACTGAAGGAATAGAAATCCTGTTTTATAGATGTCATGGTTTAACACCAGCTGGCAACTCAGCACCACACAGCCACTCACTCACACCCCCGCTGCCCCAGTGGGATGGGGGAGGAATCAGAAGTGTAAAAGTGAGAGAACGTATGGGTTGCGATAAAAATAGTTTAATAATTGAAAAAAAAAATGTAATGAAGAGGAAAATAACAAAGAGAGAGAAATAAAACCCAAGAAAGTCAAGTGATGCAAACGAAAAAAATTGCTCACCACTAACTGACCAATGCCCAGCCAGTCCTTGAACAGCACCACCCCCCGCCAGCCTCCCCCCATAGTTTTATTGCTGAGCATGATGTCATATGGTATGGAATATCCCTTTGGTCAGTTGGGGTCAGCTGTCCCAGCTGTGTCCCCTTCCAACTTTTTGTGCACTTCCAACGTACTCGCTGGCAGGGCGGTGTGAGAAGCAGAAAAGGCCTTGATGCTGTGTAAGCACTGCTCAGCAATAACAAAGACATCCCTTTATTATCAAAACTGTTTTCAGCACAAATCCAAAACATAGCCCCATACTAACTACCTTGAAGAAAATTAACTGTCTCCCAGCCAAAACCAGCACAACAGGAGAGGTTGCTTTCTTGTGAATATGGTAGAGTGGGTAAACACAAAGAAGGGAAAAGAAACAATTTTAAAACTATCTTGGAACAAGAAAAAAAAAAGTTAAAAAATTATTCATTATAAACTTTCAGTTACAAAAGAAGTGTCTCAGCACCAGAGGAATGAAGTTTTGAAACAGCATAGTTGTGACAAAGAGCTTAACTGGTGGTAAGGTGGAGCTTGATCTCTTTCTGAAATGTGAGCTTTGCTATGGGCACAAGACTTTCCTTTTGTTTATAGTAGTCATGCCTGAAACCCTTGCAGTCACCTCACTTACACCACTAGAGCTACTAGAGAGGGAAATTTGCTTCTCCCTGTTTCAGTACAGAGAGGATGCCAGATACTCCCAAGAGCAACTTATACAACAGCCTTGCTAAATGTAAAACTTAATTTTGGCAATGACAACAGAAAAATTTGTTCATTACAGTTGGGCAAGAATCCACATTTCCCTTTTTGTGATAATTCTCAAATTACTGTTTTGATGCTGTCAACATGTCAAAAAGTAGAAGGAAAACCAGGATGATATGATGACCTTGACATCTTATTTACTGAAAATGAGGCATTCCTATTGAAGGCTTTTCTTTGTATTAATTGGGTATTTCCTGACAAAACAAATTTCAGCAGAAGCGCCAGTCAGTTATTGTCTATATCATACATATATATCAAGTGGAATTTATTAAAATCCAGTTGGTGGCCGGTCATGATTGGGGTTCCCCAGGGCTCAGCTTTGGGGACAGCTCTGTTTAATATCTTTATCAATGATCTGGATGAGGGGATCAAGTGCACCCTCAGTAAGTTTGCAGATGACACCAAATTGGGCGGAAGTGTCGATCTGCTGGAGGGTAGGAAGGCCCTACACAGGGACCTGGGCAGGCTGGATCATTGGGCTGGAGCCAAAGGTATGAGATTCAATAAGTCTAAGTGCTGGGTTCTGCACTTGAGTCACAACAACCCCATGCAACGCTACAGGCTTAGGGAGGAGTGGCTGGGGAGCTGCCTGGAGGAAAAGGACCTGGGGGTGTTGGTTGACAGCCAGCTGAACATGAGCCAGCAGTGTGCTCAGGCGGCCAAGGTGGCCAACAGCATGTATCAGGAATAGTGTGGCCATCAGGAGCAGGGAAGTGATCGTGCCCCTGTACTCGGCACTGGTGAGGCCCCACCTTGAGTACTGTGTTCAGTTTTGGGCCCCTCACTACAAGAAGGACATTGAGGTGCTGGAGCATATCCAGAGAAGGGTAACGAAAACGGTGAAGGTTCTGGAAAGGAATTCTTGTGATGAACTGGGGTTGTTTATCCTGGAGAAGAGGAGGCTGAGGGGAGACCTTATCGCTCTTTATGAGTACCAGGAAGGAGGTTGTAGCGAGATGGGTGTTGGTCTCTTCTCCCAGATCACTAGCGACAGGACAAGAGGAAATGGCTTTGAGCTGCATCAGGGGAGGTTTAGATTGGATATAGGAAAACTTTCTTTACTGAGAGAGTGGTAAGGCATTGGCACAGGCTGCCCAGAGAGGCGGTGGAGTCACCATCCCTGGAGGTATTTAAAAGATGTGTAGACATGGCACTTCAGGGCATTATTTAGGAGACATGGTAGTGTTGGGTTGAAGGGTGGACTTCATATTCCTAGAGGTCTTTTCCAAACTTAATTATTCCATGATTCTAAAATTAACACGTAAATAACTCAAGACCTTAAATATAGGGCTAGCATAACATAATGACCCCGCCTCTAAGAAACATCTAGGCTTGGGTAAATAAAGGGACCTGGCTCCATGCAAACTCTTTGTGTTCAAGGTACGTAGTTTTAGGCCTGTTTTAAAGCCCAGAGGAAACACCTATGTATGAAATTTGTGTGTAATTTCCATAAAAAAAGGAACAAAATCCAGTCTTTCTTAATTTTCTCAGGGAGTGAAAACAGGATTGCCCACATTACTTGCTCAAGTATAGTTAATGTCCTTGGACTTTATGTTCCATTAAATAAATCTTTGGGATATTCGGATTGTCCTAGCTGAGTAGCATTTAGTTCTGTGCTTTGGTAATATCTTTTGGCATACAACAACCATTAAGCCCACTATTTCTACCCTCCCTTACTGGTCCAAAATTTTAATTTTATTCCACACAGGAAGCAGAAAAGGGAATGTCCAAACAGTCAGAAGCAAACAAATGCCTAAAGATAAAATTTTCAGGGAATCTCAACAAATGTAGAGCCTGATTTTGCACCGCTAACAAATACATTAGCACAGTGATCAAACTTTCTGGTGTGAAAAAATATCCAATTAAAGTGAACTTGCTTTTAGAACAGTTTTAGTCTCTATGACATCAATATAACTTTTCAACTTCATCATATAGCAACTTAAACATCAGCCCAGAAGTCTGTGACTCCCTGAGACTCTTTCAAAATTAATTTCTGATGAGAAAGGACTTTCAAAATCATGAAAACAATACCAAATCTGTTATTTAAAGGCTCTACAATGGCTGATCATGATCTGAAATGGGCTTATATGCACTTAGTTTTCAACTTAGTAATAATGTGTTGAGTGTGGTCAACACTCAAAGACAAAAGATAACACAAAAGACAATATAAAAATTTTCATTTGGGTGCATGTTTGCTGTGATGAGGATCAAGAAACAATTTCACAAATAGTATGGGAAAGTCTTCTAGATAAATATCTATAGGTGTCATTTGATATTCACCTGAAAACAATTTGGGGATGACAAAATACTATACAGAAGACCCACACACTTTAGCTTCTTGGCCATACAGGAGTAATTGTTCGCAATGGCACAGTCATGAATTGAAGAATTTATTAAGACAGAAGAGTGAATCAATGCACAGCACAGAGCAATAGCACTTCCACATGTTAGTCAGATCTGTGGAAGGACTGACTCTCCATCACAACTACATGTCAGCTCTAGAAGTCTAAGGAATACCTAGCTTTGCCTTTGGAAATATTTTAAGAGGAAATATGGACCTCCAGGTGTGACTTAGGTTTAATTCTTGCCTTTTTCATTTCATATTTGTTTTGTTTTCTCATCTTTAACTTTCCTTTATCTTTCCCCCGACAAGTTGTTGATGTCCCTCCCAATGGCAAGTTAATAGTTTAATTTTAAAATCTAACATGCTCCCTTCCTCTATCCAGGTATATTAACAGTATATGGTAAGTAACTGAGACTAGCAGTTTCTTTTTTTGTGTTTTTTGCTGTATTAGATTATTTGTTGTGAAAGGTAAGAATTAAACACAATCTTAGCTAAGAGCAGGACACCTGAAAAGTCTTTGTAATCTCCTTCAAGGGGAGGCCATATCTTCTGTTCTAGCAACACAGTGTCCTGAAGATGTTGTTGCACACCCGATGTAACAGTAAGAGTGATGATACAAAGAACAGTGGCATACCTGAAGGGTCTGGCACTGTAATGAAGGAAAAAGAAACTGGAAAGAGTAAAAGCCTGGCTCCACTGAGGGACATGGCAAAAGCTTAATGACTTCAAAGGCTAAATTTTCTCCCAAAATTTTTTCTTTCCTTTCTTTTTTTAATTTTTGTTTTGTTTTGTTTTGTTAAGAGTAGAGCATTGTGATTTAAAAGCTCTTACTTTGATAAATCCAGATGTTACTTCAGCTTGTTTCATTAACATTGTGATGGGTAATTGGCATAGAGCAGAACAACCAGCCATTGATATCACTGACCAACCATCTTAAACTGGAAATGAGTCAGACCTGAAAAGCTCCCACGATCTCTTCAGATATGCCTTCAAAAGACCAGGAAGGGACAGAGTGTAACCAGTGGGTAAATCCTTTGGTCTCTATATTATTCTTTTTCTTACTCAACCTTCTTTAATCCAGATTCCAGCTAATTTTTACTTTGAAAAGGCTGGAAAAAGAAAAAGGAACTTTAGAGTTTTCAGTTTCCTTCTTCAACAAGTAGAAGAATGAATGCATCATGTCATTTTCAGGTTTTTTTTACTGTTCATTAGCATTCCTGTCAATACAATATGCTTTATGATTTTTCTGCTTATTCTTGGATAGGTGAACTTGTCAGGTTTGATTCCAGTCCAGTTCTTTTCCCTTTTCCCTTTTCCCCCTTTTCCCTTTTCCCTTTTCCCTTTTCCCTTTTCCCTTTTCCCTTTTCCCTTTTCCCTTCTCTTCTCTTCTCTTCTCTTCTCTTCTCTTCTCTTCTCTTCTCTTCTCTTCTCTTCTCTTCTCTTCTCTTCTCTTCTCTTCGCTTCGCTTCGCTTCGCTTCGCTTATTTTAGCTTTCTTTCTTGCACTCCTACTTTCTTTCTCTTTCTCCTGAGCAAAGATCAACATATTTGACATATGCTTATAATTACTACAATGTTCTCAGCCTATATAAATAAATCATCAAGGTTTAAGTTTATCGGTGCATCAGTGCATCACATTTCACTTAGTATAGTATAATCAGGAAATTCAAAACTTCTACAAACCTTTATGATTAAATGCTATATGTGGGGTAATACTCATAACAAGCCATCATCATCAAGATGATCTATTATAAATTATGTGCCCATCTTGCATTTCAGAATGTCCATGTTGTTTATGAAATTTTAGTTGATTGCATGCTAATTCAAATGGTTTTGCAGTCAGAATGGATCATAAACTCTTGCTTCTGCATGCAAACAGGGAATGTATCTGCCAGTCAAACCAGTGGTGGAACCCACAAAATAGGGGTACTACTATGTTTCATACAACTAGTTTATGTTCTTGCTCAACATGCAGCTTCAGCATCATGTTGCTCACATCATCTGTGATATAATTTCACATTTTTATTACAGTATCTACAAAATAACATCTCTTGAAGAATCTACCTGAAAGAACAAGGAAAAAAAAAAAAGAATAACAGCCTTAACATGTTTTAAGGTGGCTATACTGAAGGTTTCTAATGTCTAACATTTTTCTTCACTGTAAACACGAAAAAAAAAATACCAACAACCTTAAAAGTATTTTAAGCATATAAAGATAGAACCTACCCTTCTGATTCAATGGTTCAAATCTCTCTGCCTGGAATGTTTACTAAGTTTTTGTCTCTCTGATTTTTCCCTCATTTTCAGTATTTTAGGCTTTATATGGTTTCTCATGAATGATACATGATTTACAAAACCTGAAACTGTGGCATATGTAGCATTACTGTTAGTCCTTCCATTTAGTGTATATCAGAGGGTTTCCAAAGGACATACATGACCTGCTACCAATGGTTGAATTGGCTTCCTGGCATAGAGTAGGATGATTCAGGTTGGAAGAGACCATAGCACCTCTAGTCCAACGTCTGCTTAAAGTGTCAACACTGATTTCAGATCAGGTTGCTCAGGGCTTTATCCAGTCTTGAAAATCTCCAAGAATGGATGTGTCCTTTTCAGGTACAGAACTGACATAGCCTCTACACGTACAACTTTGTGTTTTGCCTAACTTAGTGTCATTCCATTCCTAAAATTCTTAATTGCTCTGTCCAAATGCTTTATCAGTTGCCAAATAGAACCACCATACTTGCATGGTGTTTTTGACTGATTTGAATTGTGGATCCTTATTCTGCAAGGGATGTTCAGCACCATTTAGAAATTTCACATGCGTGGTTATCTGCATAGATGTCTCTCATGGGAATATCAGAGGTATGTTTGTACTTGCTGGACCACATTTAAAACCACTAGTCTCTTTAAATATCAAACAAATGTTGGGGTAGGTTGGCATGATCTGCCTTTAGAAAATCTGTGTACTTTTTAATATTCAGCTTAAAGGGAGATACTCTGCTCGAAATGCAACTCCCGGAGGCGTTCAAAAAAACGTGTAGATGTGGCACTTCAGGGCATGGTTTAGGAAGCATGGTAGTGTTGGGTTGTCAGTTGGACCTGATGATCCTAGAGGTCTTTCCAACCTTAATGATTCTATGATTCTATTATTCTGTAGGTTAATATATTACTCTAGATTTTAATGTACCTGTTCCTCATACATTCTGGAGTGCAGAACATGTGATATTATAACTGGACTATTTTAAACTCTGAGTTTTGCTTTCACTTCCATTCCCACTCATTCCACTTTCACCTTGGTGGCCCAATATCATTGCTCTTACTGGAGTCTGTAGCAAATTACTCAGTTCTGTCTCATAGCAATATAACTCTTCAATGTTATACATTCTCACCAGGTATTGACACTCTTCTTTCCTTGCAGTCTTTATAAAGATAAGCATTTTATTAGCAGTTTTAGAAGCCTTTGTACACTTGAATGAGCCTGAATTTTGGTACCTTTCTTTTAGTGCCTCATTTTCTGCTAATTTCTGTGCTAATCTTCTATTCTCACCACCCACCCCCCGCTTGCCCCACAAGGAATGAACATTGTTATTTCTGATTCAATAAAATTCCATTTCCATGGAGTCCTTCCTCAGGACCTGCCACTCCCTGGTTTTGCTCCATGGTTTTGCTTAGAAATGTGTTTTCCACACTAAGACCAAGATGGCAGTAGTGCCCTGCTCCAAACACAGTGGCAAATGAAGACTGTCTGACTCTAGGAGTGGCAATCTAGAGGAGGCACTTGAATCTTGGCCTCCTCACCCAAGCCCAGAGGCCTGTTTATTTAATTTGGGATGTGTATTAGGGCTCTGTCAAGCTATGTGTGCACTGATGGCAACAGACCCAGGTATATACGGTATGAACTAGGTGCAACAGGAACTGAGTGACGGTATAAGAAAGGCAAGGGACTTCTGGCTCTTCACCTCAGCAGGCGGCCATGCCTGAAGGCAATGACTACTACAGCAATTCTCAAATGGACAGTAGCTCTCTGTACCATGAATTACTGGGGCTTGCTAAGTTATCATTTGAGTGTTTTTCAATTTTTTCTGGTAAGAAAGATCTGTTTCTTTAAATCCTTGTTTCAAAAAGTCATGGCTTGTGAGTGAGGAAATCTTGCTCATTCCTGAGTGCCCAAGTGGCTAATTTAGTTTCACAAATTTCTGAAAAGGAGCTCAGCTGGGGTCATTTAAATCTTGGGTTCTGTTTGCTTTTGTTATATTTCTTCATAGCCTCTTGAAATTGACTCCAGACCTTTTACTGCACCTGGCAGAAAGTTGTACTTGCTTTCCAACCTCTATCTGGAAATTAAGGTCTTCCCAAATGAGACTGTTCCCTGTCAGATTTCTGCCTTTAGTAATGTTAACAAAAGCTCTGTCCTACCTCTCACTCTACTGGCCCACGGCTGATTCTCAGGACTGCATCAGTACAATCTTGTTCACCCTCCTTCCCTTGTGTGATATAGACCCAAAAGGGTTCTGTTTCACCCATTCTTGTGCAGAATACCACATCATTACAATGCTGACAACTGTTTTTACCAATTTGCTCATATGATCAGTGAATAGTGCATATTATCCAGGACCTGCATTCTGGTCATGACTGTTAACTCACTATTTTCCGTTATAATAGCCAATTTCCCATCCCATGACATTACTAAAGCTCTTCCATTTTGTTGTCCAAGCTGCTTGCATTTATTATGGTTTTTGTTCCAGTTTTTTTATTTTTAAAAAATTCTATACATAGTTCCTGAGGAAGACTACATACTTGCATAGTAATTCTCATCAGTATGAATGATTTCTTTCTGCCGGAAATCTTCTGTCATCTCGTAATGTCATATCAACTGCCACTGCCTTCTTTATTTGATTTCCCTGTATGCTGAAATCTAGTGAAGAAATTACATGAACTTGTCCCATTTATCTCCATTCACATTTTTGTTACAAGCTCCTCTAAGCAACCATGCTGTACCTCAGAAAACTATTTACCTATTTGCACATGAGTTACTCTGCAAGATAAGCCTTCTCTCTGTGAAGATATCCCAAAGTTCATTACTGACACTTTTTTTGGCCACTTCTTGAACTCTCTAAAGTTGGTAAGATCTGCCACCCTTCTCTGAAAAGCAATAAAATTCCACTGCAGATTACCTGAGCTTCATTTATTTCACTACCTTCCTCAGTTTTGTGGGATTGTCCCTGTCAGCCTGATACTCATGCCTTGTACCTTGGTCCTGCAGGGCCCTCCCAGATGTCTTCGGAATCTCCTCTAGCTTGCCTTCATGCAAGCCTGCCCGCATGCAGGCTGGTCCTTCCCTGCTGCCTGTCCTCAGGTTTGTCTCTGCTGTCTTGTAATCTCTTGTAAATTGTGTTCCCCATTGGCTTCAAGCCCTGACTCTTCTCCATTTCTTCCCTTCTTTTTGTGGGGCTAGCTGCTCTATTCTTCCTATTTTCTCCTGTTTCATGAAGAAGTCTTGAGCAGCCAGTGGGCAACAGATGTGAAGAGCAATCATAGGTGCCACACACTTACTGGTGGCCCTGACATCCTTAACACAAGACACCCATATTGCTAACCTCGATATTGGCCTTTACAGCACAGCCAGGGGCACTCACTTGTTCTATTTACATGCTGGACCTAATCCAGGACATTGCAAATGTGGGAGTGGCACTGTTTGATATTAAAGACTGTCTCTGTCGTATGACGAGAAGTTGGTTTCATATTAGACAGAATTTAAATACATTTACTTAAAAAATGCAAATGCGGAATTTACAACAAAGTTATGAAAAAAAGAGAGCAATAGGATCATACTCCAGATGCTCTTTTGCTGTTCCAATTTCTAAGATAGCTTGTGAGGTTAACTGAATAGCCTCTACAGCTTACCCAAGGCCAAGACAAAAAGAACATCTTCCTTTTGGTGCAAGTTGCTGTCGAAGCCATGCAGAATGCCGGCTCTGGGTGACCTGTTCTTTTCCACCCCAGCAACACAAGCTGACTTTTTTCTTCTGTTTTCTTATTTACCCAAAGCATATTTCATTTGATAGAATGCTGGGAAATCACAGTTTTTTTTCAGAGGATTAAGCTATTTCTTTTTACTTTCCTCATTATGTTCTTTTTGCTTTCCTCATTATGTTCTTTTCACTAACATTTCTACTTGTACCATAGATTGCACATTGTGACTTTGGGCTGCTTTTTACTGTTATATTTTTCTGAACATACAATGGTTAATACTAAAATTGAAATAGCTAAAGCACAGACTTTTAACTAGCTTCAGACTCCTTATTGCCTTCAAATAATGTTTTAAAGTAAAACATGCTATACCATATAATGAAATTGGGTATCGGTTACTCAGAGAAAGACACACACCTGCATGCAAAGTTACCTCTGAAAGAAATCTCCTTCTTCCAATTTGCCAGGTATTCAGATAAAGATCCAGGCCACAGAAGTAACGCAGTTATCATACACATTTTTATTTTTCTTTCTAAAAATCATCTTATGCTTTTTGTTTCCCTTTTGATTTTTGAGTTCATTGTATCCATGTTTTGAAAGAACTTGCATCTCTGCAAAGGTGAGGCCTTGAGGTTTATTTTTAAATTACTTTTTAAAAATGTCACCATGAGGGTTTTTATACCATCATCTTTCAAAAGAATCACAGGACAAACAGCTATAATTACACCAAAATGTGTGTTTCCACATTATAATGTGTGCCACTCTATAAAGCAGATACCAATATTTTATGAAATGTATGGCTTTGTTCAATATTTTAATCTTTTATAACTATATAAAAATGCCTTATATATACGTGAACTGAGATATTTTAGAAATGTTAGTTGAGCGAGATAGATACTGGCTACAGAAGATGGATATGGTGAATTATATTGCATATAAATTGCTGGCAATACCTATTTTAGCATAATTTTTGGCTAACATTACAAATTTGTCTTTGAATCAGTATATAAATATTGCACTGATACTCTCTGGAATAAGAATACTGTTGGACCAGCATCCCAAACTTGTTGCTGGGATCAATATATTCTCACTGCTTAGAGTTGTACTAGGAACTACTGAAATTGTGGGATTTGATGGCATCAGCCTTTCAAACTTCCACATTTCTCTTCATGACCTTTCTGTGATCAGTCTGGGTTTGCATAAGGGGAAGCTTTGCAAGTACACAGCATTATCAAGTCACTGTCAGCCGGTATGGAGGGAACCCTGCATTACACAAAAGCTGCTGACATTTGTGAATATGCAGAGACCATAGCAAGCCTGTGTGAGATCTTACAGCTTTATCTTGGAAGCCAGCTGCTGCAGTGCCAAGCAGATTTGGCTTCAGACAGAGAAGACTGAAGGAAATGAAAGAGAGTAGCTACTTGTGGATTAACTTTTCCTGGAACAGTTTTATTCAGTACAGAGCCATTTCTGGTCCCAGCAAACTAGGACTGTTCAGTAGAATTGCTTTTGTAATGATTAGCACTAAATATGTTCATATACAATTTTTTGCAAATTAGATTTTTGGACATAGCCAAGTTATGCAGTAATCTATCCAAAAGGATAGTTTCTTTATAAAACCCTGCAGTAGTGTCTACTATAAGCCATCCATGGCTTCTCTCTCTCATACACTTCTTACATCAGTGTAAACATGGATATTTACTTAGAATGCACAAATACACTGTAGCTGTTAGGTGTGTTCTGAGTGCATTTCCTTCGCAAATCTTAAAGACTGGGTCTCAGTGCTTTGTTATTGTCCCAGCTGAGTGAGAAATTTGACTACCATGTGGATGCAATGCCTTCTCAGCCTGCGCAGTGAGAGCATCACCTTGCCCTATCCTGAAGGAATCCCAATATGTCAATGAGTGGGATGGGAGACTTGGGTGTGTAAGAAATAAAGTCTTGGGCTCTAGTTGTCTTTATTTGAGACATAAAAGGATTCTCTGATTGGGGACAGCAAAAATTAGTCATAATATGTAATTTTATTAAAACCACTCAAAGGGCATCAGACAAATGAAATAAAGAAGCAAATACAACAATTAGCAACCGATTTACAGAAGTTATGTAAATGGACATAAATGCCAAACCCCCCCAAAATCTCCAATAAGTGCAGGAAACTTTAAACTGTTGGAAACATTTTCCTGGAAAGATGACAAATGGATATTGCAGGCCTGGGTGTTGGTGGGCATACCACACTTGCATAGATCATGCAATTCAGCAGTAATTTTCTCATGGCTTTGTGTTTGTGCTACTTGCTGGCACAGTGTTAACTCTCCACTGTATCGCTAACTACACCTGTCATGGCATCTTGGAGGTTTGTATTTGAGGAATCTGGAGTATTGGTGGGAAGGGTGGTTGGAGAAGGAAGATGTTTTGGACTGGCAGCTGCACACTATGTCCCACAATGTTCCCTTGACACATGGTCCAGCCCTGCTGTACCTTGTTGTCTGACTTCCCCCAAGAGCAGGAAAGGAGCTTTGGCTACATGTGTTCCCATTTCAACTCTGCATGCTTGCCCAAATTTCAGATGGAATCCTACTTCCCTGAGATTACATACTAGTCTATCTAAATTTTGCTTTATTTTTGGTTTCCCTGTCAGCAATCCCTCAAATAAAGTAAAATAGTGCAAGTGCCACTAAAGTAGCAATAATAGTTATCACTGGGCCTTTGTTAGATTTATATAACCCCAGTGACAACACAGAGAAAACATTTGGGACAGCAAGAGTGATTTTAGAGATCCACAAATTTGGAAAATCAGATATAAAGAAGCTATGAAAATGTAGTCAAGCATTTTTTCATCCAAGGTGGATGTACAGCTGGTTAACAGAATCTTCCCAGTTTATCAGTGATCCATATCACAGCATGTAATAAAATACAGGAGCAGACTAGGGATAGCATGGAACATCCTTCCTTGCAAAATTGTAAGAACAGATTAGACAAATATCTCTGAGAAATCAACGAGGTATAACTCATCCTGCTCCAGTACTGGGGAAATTATCTCAGTGGTCTTGGGACAGAGTGTCCACCTCTGCATGTTAGTTTGAATTCTAACATCTAAGAGTACAAGATTCAGAACGTTTGGAATAGTCACCTAAATTTGAAATTCTAAACTTTTTATATTTTCCATTACTAATTCTTGGCTTTCTTCAGTTCTAGAGCCTCCCAGTTTCTTACCATGAATCAAAGGATCTCCTCTAAGGCAAAATTGCTCAGCTGTGACTCATTCTAATGAGATTGCACACTACAAAAACTGCCACACATTTTTGGTCTTTTCTCTTTAACTAATATTCCCTCTTTTATGCTCTCATCTCATCTAAAAATTTGAAACAGTTACTCTTCTCTTTTTTACCATTCTCCACTTTCTCTAACTTTCCTTATAAAGAAGTCTTTCTCTGTAAAGATCTATGCAATTTTTTAGGGCTATTGCCTGTTTCAGTTATGCTTACCCAGCATAAAAGAAAATCTAAAGGATTTAACATTTCAGTTTACTCCTTTCATTAAAAAATGCTTGTATGTTTGAAAACAATGTCAAAGATGGGAAGCTGAATAACCATTTCAAACAATGTAGTATGGACAAGGGCTGTTTGCCAACCTCGCTTCTTTTAAATCTCTCCATGGACCTTAACAGGAGGTGGACTATACACTGTCTTATTTGTATCAAATAAAGTAAAGCTGCACATGTCTGAAAAAAACCAGAAAATGCTTCAGGAAGAACATTCAGATGTCTTAAAGTGACATGATATTATGGTATTTTCCCTAGCAGGTCTACTTCAGTAAAGCAAGACAAGGCTTTTCAACAGCTCATTGTCTTCCCAGCTGAAGTTGGGACTTCAAAACCAGGTCTACTTGTGATCTATAAAATGCATTTTTCCTTACCTCTCTGAATTCCCAGTGTCCACATTACTGTCAGGCAGTAAGGAAACATAATTTCAATAGCCAGGTTTCCCCTTTCTCCCAGCAGTGGTGAGCAAAGAGCTCCATCCTTTTTTTGGCCACAATCTTTTGCAGAAAAGCATCAGCTTACTCTGTGGTTCAAATCACTACCAGCATTGATCCATGTGCCAGAGCTCTGATCCAAAAGCTGTAAAATCAGAGTGGCATCGTACTGAGACCAATTTGTGCTTCTGGGATGCTGTTGCTCTGTGAAAAGTTGTGTAATTATTACCTTCCAAAGTTGTGCCTAGAAATAAAACCAGTATTTATTGAGAATCCTTCACAGACTCCATAGTGTGTTTGAAGAATCCTAGCATAATACAAAATTATTACCTATTCAGTATTTTCAGTGTGATATAGTGGGTCAAGATGGAAGTTCATGACAATGTTTAATCGCTATCCCTGGTAGCTATTAGCAAATAAGTCTCTGAGTTCATCAAACCTAAATTTAGCTTCAGAGTAAGGACAAAATGAAAAAAATGGAAATGTCTTTACAATGCTTTTAAAATTTACATTCAGGGCCAATTTAGTTTTGCAACAGAAGCATGGGTTAGAAAATTACAAAAGGTTAAAAAGGGGTCAAGTTGCCCTTCAGTCTGGTTTTTGGGTTTTTCATAGTGTGAAACCTAAGCATATTGTCTACAAGCATTAATGGAATTTCTCAGAATTTTCAGTGTGCAGTAAGGCTATTTCTTTCATGACAGTGGGTTATTTAACTTCCAGGTCACTCTTAGTTTACTGAAATTTTGGCCTTTAGCAGGGCACAACTTCTTAACAGACTGGAGAAGAATCAGTGTCAGGTTAAAGCTTCAGACTGAAAGGGGTGGGGGTCCTAATTTAGTTCTGAATTGCCCCCTTACTCATTATTAACATTATTGGTTCTTTAGTGCATTATCTATTTAGCATGTGTCAGTGATGACTGTCTGGTCTGATAGTTGCTCTTTCTTACTAATGTCTTCCAAATAACAAAGACAAAAAGTAACTATCAGTGGAGGTCAAGTTTCCTGTATATGGCCAGGTGATCTGCTATATGGAGATGTATAGATGAAACTGCTCTCAGTTCGTGCCTCTCCTACCACGTACATCACTAGGTGTGGGAACAGCAAGATAAACGCTATGAAAAGCAAACCCAAAATATATGCAAGGTGTAAGCCTTGAGCCTTCATAGTATTGAAGCTTTGGCAAACTGAGAGCAGAAGCCATGTAAAATGGTGCCATTTGACATGCTTTTCCCTGTGTTTTGGTCATTACACAGCTTGCAGGAGTCAGCTCTTGACTGTCAGTATTGTCTATATACCAAAGTGAGAATGGAAGGGGTGTTCAGTGAGATAACGCTTATTTACACTGAGCCTTATAGAAAAAACGTAATTCAGCAAGCGGCAGGAATGAAGAAGTTTGGTTTCCTATACATTTGTCTGTCCTGGATGGAGGGGAGAGGGAAGAGAAACCCTGCAAATTTCTGATATATAGTATTCAGTGTGCTGCTATTACTATGGTTAGTGCTTTCCTTTTAACGGCACCTTTTTCTCAGAGAACATACCAGACATTTGACATTTCAGAGCTCTTCAACCTTCTGGCATATTTGGTTGATACTCATAAATAGGGTAAAAAAATACTGGGAAGGGAGAGGGGCTATTGGGTACATATACAATGGCCCTCCTTTCCACAAACACTTATGGTCACGTGGAGGATATGATCTCACAATTCTCATATTATTAGGAAATCAGGCTAAAAATACCATACTTTTCCACATAAATTGCAAGCTTTGCTCAGGACACAGCTGTCACTGAGATGAGAAGGGAGCAGAACAAAGAGGGCATGGTGGGAACACAGCATGAAACTTCCTCTGGGCTTGTTTACACCAGCACAATGTGCCCTCCAGTTGCACCAGCATAACAGATGTTTCCTAAAATAAATGGGTTTCAAGAAATGATTGAAGCTTTTTAATGGGAGCAAAGCATTCAGGGACTAACCATGAGCGTGGCACTGTGTCAGGCTCTGTGTTTGGCTTCACGCCTGAGGTAGAGCCAGGTACTTCTCACTGAACTTGCAGCTGCCACTATCTGCTGTGCCACCCATCCAGCTAGTGCAAGAGACACTTCTGTGCACAACAGAGCTAAACGGCTGATGTGGTCATGTGCTGAACAGATGTTTTGTGGCTTGCTCACTGGAATGGGGACATCTCACTTGTGCTGTACACCTCTAGAGGGTGAACTGGTGCTATACTTCTGTGAGCCAGGGAAAACAAGCCACCTTCACTACTTTGCTCAGCCTACCAATAACCTTGGGTGGTAGCAAGGGAAGAAGGGAGAAACTACAACCAACAGAAGATTGCTTTGCCTTTCTGTGAAAGTGAGAAGAAACTGAGCAGGTAGAGATTGCACATCTTTCCCAGGCAGAGATGAGCTTCCTAGAAGGTGCCTATGTTTGGTACAGCTAAGGTTACAAAAGAAACCTCAAGGGCATCCTCTCTGAGTCCCAGCAGTTTTCACAGTTGTCATGGTTTAGGCGCAGTTGGCAATGAAGCACCACGCAGCCGCTCGCTCACCCTCCTGCCCCAATGGGATGGGGGAGAGAATCTGAAGAGCATAAGTAAGAAAACTTGTGGGTTGAAATAGAATAATAGTAGCAGTAGGAGTAGTAGTAATAGTAGTTGTAGTAGTAGTAGTACTGCTGTTGCTGCTACTACTACTACTAGTCATAGTAATGAAAAGGAGAGAGAGAGAAGCAAAACACAGGAAAAACAAGTGACGTAACTGCTCACCACCCACCAACTGATGCCCAGCCCATCCCTGAGCAGTGATCCCTGCCCCCTGGCCAACTCCCCCCAGTTTATATGTTGAGCATGACATCATATGGTATGGAATATCGCTTTGGTCAGTTTGGGCCAGCTGTCCTGGCTCTGTCCCCTCCCATCTTCTTGTGCACCTGGCAGAGCACGGGGAGCTGAAAAAGTCCTTGACTAGTGTAGGCACTACTTAGCAACAACTAAAACATCAGTGTGTTATGAACATTTTTCTTATACTAAACCCAAAATACAGCACTATACCAGCTACTAGGAAGAAAAATTAACTCTATCCCAGCTGAAACCAGGACAACAGTGACTTCACAAAGCTAAATAATACCTCAGAGAAGAAAAATTTGTTCACAGAGAGAAAATACCTTCTTTTGCAAGGAAGTGACAGACAACTAAACTCAATGCAAGAGACAGGATTAATCTGCTTCAAATTAAACTAAAGCACAGAGCCATCTGAAATATGATAGGTTGATTTCCTTATTAGGGTCTTACCGAGGAACAAATAGCACTGCGTAAAAATGAAGGCAAGAAAAAAAATGCACCAGAAGAAAAAGTTACCCAGGAAATTCCTCTAGAAAGGTGTCAGCTCTGTGTGCGTGTCCCCCTCCATCACAGATAAAAAATACCTTATTTGTAGATACTTGTGTAAAAAGTGGCACCCAATTCATCTGATGAAACCCATCCTTAAAGTGCATCTGAATGTAAACTCAGCCAAAATGACAATTGCAGCTCTTGTAAAAGCTGAAGAATCTGTTGCGAAGGACAGCCCTTGCAATTTGGTGACTCATTTAAAATATTGAGGTAGTTAAGTATCTGATACTGAAACCAGCATTCAGTGTTGAAAAAATCCTGGTCATAACTTCATTCAGAAATTAAGGATGAAACAGACTGTAAACTAAATCAAGGTTCAGATGGGCTGTCATTTTATCTGGGTCCCAAACCCTAGTGGTTTTTGACAATGAAGAGATCATTTGACCTCAGTATTTTTAACCATACACACTTACGCATCTTAGGTGTATAAGGGAAGGACCAACAGGATTATCATGGAGTTGTTGCTCATTTTCCTCCACAAAGGCACCAGCTCACTGGCAGGACCTGCCACACCCTCTGTGTGCTCCAGCAATTCAGATATCATGACTGTCCTTCCAGCCACAAAGGTACCACTCGTCTGCTTGGGGGAAACGACGAGCAATGAATGACTTTTTTGCTCAGAGTACAAAGCTTTACATTACCAAAAGATAGCCTGTGGTGATGATGAGTTAATAACACTTGATGAAGACAGAAGTAATGCAACCAACATGTAATAGTGGCACAAAGCTGTGCAGCAAGCCCCACTGTGCCTGGCTTTTGCCTGTTGGAGGAGGGTACATCCTTGGGCTCCTGATATTTTTTACATAGTCAAATTCTTGGCTTCAACTTCTAAGATACTACACTAGCCATCATATTCCCACGTCTCTGTTTTCCTTCCCCTTTCCACTGTATTGTATCAGCACTCATAGCCTCAAGTCTCTTTAATTATGTTCCCTCACAATTACCTTACTGCTGTAATACCTTTTCAAAAATATTTTGTTCTTTCCTTCCTACAAACATATCAACACCAAACCACATTTAAACCATCATGGTAGACACACACACACACACTCTCTAACATTGCAACTTGCCTCTCCATACTTCTTTTTTTTTTCTTTTTTTCCTTTCTTTTTTTTTTTTTTCCCTGTACTCCCCTGGTGTCTGAACCCTTTGCTGCTCTGCAGATAGCTGTCTGGGTCTTGGGAAATGTGAAGGGTGCAGAGAGGCCACAGGTCTTTCTATAAAGATTGTGGAATTGCATGGAAAAAGTGGGCTGAGCCCTCAAAGGAGCAATGAAGCTACGCTGTCCCTGTACCACTGCAGTATTCACATTGCCTAATATCTTACCACTAAGTGCCCAAGTTAGGAGGTTTCTTTGACTCCTAAAATCACCAGACAGACAAAAACGCCTTTGCAAACAGTGGTTCAGAACACACCCTGCTTTGAATTCCTCTTAAGGAATCTATTCCTTTCAGTTTACTGTATGTGTGGAGGGTTGGCTAGGGAGATCAGCCTCCTAATGCAGGCCTGTACACTATAAGCTTCAGGTCAGCTAATGCAAATACCTTCTTGGCAGCCAAATAATTCTGAGAGTTTATGGGGACAGTTGTTTGCTTTGAGGACAGCAGAGCTGGCTAGTCACACAGAGGAAGGCATATTCATCCCATCCACAACATGTCTGAGCTAAGGCCACTTTTCTGTTCTTCTGTATTGCAGTTCCCCCAGGTGCAACTGGTGCAACTTGTCCCTCTAAATTAGAAATAGTCTGGGCACAGGAACCTGATTTTTTGGAATGTTGTGTGAGGTACGCAGTACATAAGACGTAACAAAACTATATCACTATAATAGCAACAGCAGTACACAGTTCATATTATATACTAGAATACTAGATACTGTGGTTACAAAAGAAAGGCAGACGATCTCTGCCTTTTGATAAGAACATTTAATTGAAAATGAAGAAAAATTGACAGGGTATGAAAAATATAAGTGCAATATCAATTCTTTGTGATGTGTTGGATGCCTTTGGAGATGTAAAAAGTGGTATGTAAACTCAGAATTTGCTGTATTATAAGGCAATGGGTCAGAAGAAAAATGGAACAGTATCTCTGAAATTCAGCGAAAGTGGTAAAAATTTGAATTCCATGACTTTGATCTAAGGTAAACCTGCTTCAATAATTGTGCATCCATATCACCTGAGCCTTATGGCAGGACCCAAGAAAGTGGGAGGAAATAAAATAATAATAATGCTTTCATCATGCTCAACTGAAAAGTGGAAGCAGACTGAAACAGTTTCATTTTTAATTGCCTTTTGATATTTAATTTGGTTATTTGATCAAAAGATTCTGGGCTGACTCTAATAGAGTCACAACTTGGCTTTAAAAGTTCTTTGTAGTGATGAGAGTACTAAAAGAAAATATCACAGATCAGAGTGCATACAATATAAGAAACTAGCTTTAGTACAGAGGTAGGAATGATTATTACAAAGCAAATTTATAGATTAATTTACAGTGCTTGATCTTGTTTGCTTTGTTGCCATTGACTTGAAGAAATATCTTTGAAAAAATTCAGTTGGACAAATGTTCTGGTTGGACTTTTTGTTCAGTGTCATCATGTCTTTCAGTCTCAGAGATAGAATTTTGTGTTTACTGAAGTGACTTCAGTGGACTTTATATAAATGTAAAATTGATATGGCTGCAAAAGCAGATTCTTTATTATTCAGTGGAATTCACCTGCAGGAGCAATAGGAATGAAAGATCTATTCACTGGTTTTTTTTAAAAAAAAAACCAAACAAAAAACCAAAGAAAATAACCCAGAAGTGGTATTTTTGTGGAGCACATCCATCTACAGCTGGTCAGTGTTTTGCGATGGCTGCTTCCTCTTTGGAAAGTTCTGCTTTCAGTTTGGTTTCCCTGGGAACGATATGTAAGAAATAGTCCTGTTGTGCTGTCTAGAGGCTTGATTTATTCACCAAAATACCCATAATATTCCCTTGAGACACAAATACATTCATGTCCAGAGATAGCTGATATCCGTTGGCCTAGCTCATAGAAAGGCTTAATTTAGCAAAAAAACAGCTGATCATGTTGCTCCACCACTCAGATTGTTTTGTTTTTTCACTTGGTTTGTAATACAAAGTTATAACAGAAGGGTCCCAAAATTCTGTTTTCAAGATTAACCACTTCAGGAAGTGGGTTTTCTCCTCCCAAATCCAGAAGACTTTTTTTAAAAAAAACCCAATGCTTATTTTAGTTTCTTTTGCCAAATGAAAAAAATCAACAACCCCCAAAAATCACTGCTGATAGACTAAACTTTTCTGTCCTAACTTGGGCAAATATGTTTGATGTAAAAATAAACAAAATTAATCACCTGTCATTGAAACCTTGTTAGAGTACCTATGGAGAGTGTTACTTCTAAGGGGCTAGAGAAAACTGTTTTATCAAAAAAGGCATTAACTTCCAATGTAATTTCTCTTTCAAGCAACCTTTATCCTTATAAAACCTGACTATTCATGTTTATCAGGTTGATGTAACACCACTGATTCCCAGCCCTTATTTGCACTGGTGCATAGTAGGCTCTAATCAGACAATGCTGCAAACAAAGTGAGCTCCAATAGTGCTCCTGAACTTACTAGAGTTCAAAGGTCTCCAAGCAGAGATGCCAACAGAATCACTGACATGATGAATGGTTCTCATGCTCACTAAATCTGTTACCAAAATGGAAATTCGCTTGGAGCAGGAATGTTGATTTTTGTGTGAAAGGGATGTCTGAACTGAAATGGCAAAAACTAACGTTTCTAGATATTGAGCATCCTGAGGCCCACTGAAGTCCCTAGAAGTTCTGACTGATAAATACTTCATGCAAGGCATTGAAAAAATATTATTGCAAAACCTATTAAAGTATAAAGACTATCACTAATTCCAGCAGGCACCAGATCAAGCCCAGTGTGAATGAATATCAGAGTATGTCTACATAGTCTTTTGCAGGCAGAATACAAGTTTCTCTGCCCAAGGCTTGAGCCAGTTGGATGTATGACAGCCCTGAACTGGAAGCCATGTTACTGCATTTACAGTGCAAAGCCCAAACTCAGGCCCCTGCTGAAAGACAGAAAATATCAATTTATGCTCGGCAGCATGCTCCATCCAAGGATGCGTAGAGAGAATACGCATATGCTCAGAGTGCAAACAGAATGATTTCATGCTTGCCTGCAAAAGACCACGTAGAAAAATGTCCTGAAAGGGGAAAAGCATCTAAACTCTGATGTCAACACTTAAATATTCACTCCCCTGGACTCAGGGAAACAGGAAAACAGACAGATGGGTTCTTTCCTAATAGCATTTTCCTAGTTTGTTTCTTTTGAGATAGAGAGACAAGAGATAGCAAGAGAGGCCTGCAGATGAAAAGAAAAAGTATTAATTGAACTAAATTCCAAAGCCACAAAATGATCGACTTTCACTGGCACGAGCTTTCCAAGACCCAAAACAATACTTTAAAGAGTTTAATTTTTTCACATCAATTTTAATTAAGCTCTCATTAGGCTCTTGTGCCCCTAGAATTTGGTGGACAAAAGAAGCTGGCTTGCCCAGCAAGTTTCCCAAGCTTGCACAGCTTTATTCCTAAGGAGATTTACCGCATTTTTTCCCTCCTCTTGAAAGAACCTTACATGAACCAATTCAAATGAAAAACAGATGGACTAAAAAAGGCTTCATCATGCCAGATACCTTTTTATATCCAAAGCAGTGAACTTGTAGTCAGTTTGTCCTTTCATGTGTTGTTTTTTCTGGCTTTGGGACCTAGAATGATTTTTTACTACGTGCAGTAGTAAAACAACATATTATGCAATTCTATTTTTCAGGGAGAACACTGTGTAGTTCATAGGCTTTGTAATGCCACATTTTCTGTTCAACAAATACATAAAGTGACTTCTCTTTCCCTTGTGGGCAGAAATCTAGAAATTTATGTTCAGCAAATGGTATTCCAACTTACCTAACTTGGGTTTTTTGGGTTTTAACTATTTCAAAAGTGACTGCATAATGTAACAATAAGCAGCTTCCAAACTGTATTTTTATTCCTGTCATTCAAGACCTTGGCACATAGGATAGATATTATCTTTTATCCTGAGGCTTCCAGTCAAATTATACAGGTGAAGACGCAACATACCACAACTAGCTTGTAGCCCAACAAATCTGAAAAAGAGGAAGATCTTTTCATAAAATGATGGATTAGGAGCTGTGTTAAAATAACTTGTTGAAAATGTACTCACCTTGATGATTTTGAAGATTATGCCATCATTCATAGAAAGCTTTCATAACTCTTTTATGTTTCTTAAAGCCAATCTCCAAAAGAGGGGTTAGCTCAATTATTAAGAACAATTTTTATGTTTTCATTATGTAGCTTGAAACAGTCATAATTCTGGAAGACTAGCCCTCTAACCCTCCTATAGATTTATTTGGTGCCTAACATCTCTTCTGCATGCAAGGGTCATTAACTTCCTAGACGTGTGTTCACATGATGAATACTTATCTATTGATTTTCCCAAATCAAAGCTCACAGACCAAAAATTATTTCTAATGTGTAACTGGGAAAATTTCCCAAAGAATTCACTCACCTAGAACTTAGAAATGTTAGAACTTTTAGAAATGTTCTGTCAAGGAAGATGTGACTATGTTTAAGTATGTCTTCTTCTTACGTTCAGCAATGGTGCTAAGGAAAGGCCAAGTACCTGTAAGCCTTCCCCAAGTAATGAAAATGCATCTGCAAACCTTCTAGACAAGTTCATGGGAGAATAATCCATTTATTGCTATACAACAGTGCTACATCATGATAGGAAGCTCCTGGACGGCAACTTGCTAGAAGCTGAGAGAGTGTTCTTGATAGTATTGCTGTATGCTTGTCCTACTATCATAGTCTATCATACACATCTCATTTTAGGTGTTGTTGGCTCTTCTGATTAAGGTATGGGTGGCTTTTGGAGGGAGGCTCAAGACCCTAGAAAGAGCTGTTGTAGCCCTAACCAGAAAAAGTCCAGAACTTCTGCAGGCTGGTCAGTATTGAGAGGTAATGAGCAGTGGGTTTTGAGGTGTTCAAGAAGATACATCCATGCCATCCCCTGGAAAGGAAAGTACTACCGTAGTCCATGTCTGCATCTGGATACCCCATTTCACCCCAGCTAGAAGCCAGGAAAGGCATCAGTGGCAGAAATATAGATACGTAGATCATATAGCAGGCTGGCTTGTAAAGCATGCAAAGAAGACGTCACCCATGATGAGCTGTCGTCTTTAGCCAACAGGGCAGTGCTCCAGCCACAGCTGACCTGGGCTGCTGAGAAGGCAGTGATTGTCTGAGTCAAGGTTTTGCCAGATCCCCATGAAGGGATGATCTATGATCTCCCTGCATGAGTCGGCTGGGACCAGATTATTTTCCTCAGATGTGGTTCTGGAGATCCTGATGATGTTAAAAACTATGAAAAGGGCCAGTCAGTAACAGACTAATATATAAGAAACAGAAGTGTCACAATTCATGTAAATTGCCAGCCATTTACTGAAAGCGGGAAGGCCGGTGTACATTTTTACCTTACAAGAAAAGACATCACAAGGTTATCAAGCAGGCTGGGGTAGGGCTGTGCTCAGGTATGAGTAGGAGGGACTGTTAAGCACACTCCACCATGTGGCACAGAAGTGAATCACCAGCGTGTCTTGTGCATGCTTCTTCACTTTAAATAAAGCTCTTATGAAAATTAAGGAGATAAAGCATAACAGGAGATATTGCATGAAATGGAAAAGGTGCACTTCACTTTGCATTATTCTTAGTCCTTCTTGTTACTGGGAAGGACAAATCTGGCTGGCCAGAATACCAGGAAGAACATGGGATATGATTGGATTGAGTAATCTTCCCAGAGGACAAAGGGGTCTTTTGCCTCTTATACAGCCTCTCTATTCATGAAATCATGTTCTTTTAGCTCTTTCCCCTAATCCTTCCACTTCAGATGGGATCTGTGACTTCTCATGAAAGAGGACCTTCCTTTCTGAGTGTTCCCTCACACCTTGCTTTTTTGGTTTGAGTTTCCAGTTGGAGCTTTGTCATCTTCCCCATGAGTATCCCACCCCACGGACACCAGTGACACAAATGCCAGTGGCATTTAGTAATGAGGGAAGTGTACAGACTGTATTGTCCAAATGAAGTGAATGACACATTAAGATGCTATAAGAGAAAGCTGGTTTAATGGTATTCTATACCATGCATACACAAAGTAGGATAGCTCCTGGCATTATATGACACATCAATTAGCTGCTGTATTTTAGGTTTAAAATCAAATGGTTTTTGATAAATGCAAATGTTCAAGACATTGTCACTCACCCTTTGTACTGCAAGTATCATCTGCTACACTTTGGATCAGAGAGGAAACTACCTGAGGTTGTTTGGCTTTCAGTCTTTAATCATGCCAGGACAAACACACTAGGAAGCCACCACAAATGCATAGAGGAATTAGTACCTCTTTACCTCCCCTCAGTGCTGTTACACTTCTTGATAGCTCTAAGAACTGAAAGTCCTATATTTTTGCTTTAAAACTTTATATTACATCCTCTCCATAGTGATGCATGCCTGTGACTTCAGGACTACAGGCAAGCTCGGAGGATCTTTTGAAACAATTTACTCAGTGACATTTCCATGTTTGTGTTGTAAAGATCTCCATACTCTTTCAGATGATTTGGGAAATTAATCTGATTAACAAACCAAAATGACCTGTGCTTGACCCCTACATCTTCTGTACACTACTTTTTCTGAACTCTGATAATTCGTAACTGGTCCAATATTTTGCCTAGATGTGTGCTACAGATCCTTTTCCCTGACTAGCTGAGCACAGTTTCTTGAATCAGACTGCTGCTGTGAAGCCTCTGTCTTAATTTCAAACTTGCTTTCTGGAAATATTTAGCAATATTTAATTAAGATTTACAGTGAATAACCCTTTTTGTAAGCCAAACTACAAGAATACTTCGCGGGTGAAACTGTGTGGAAACAGACCAAATAATTTCATTTGGCCAACCAGAGAAATTTTAATGTAAAGTTTATTGCCTACCTCTACTTCATCATAATATATGTACTATGTTACTGTAAGGTGCTCAATAAGTCAGTTAACTGTCTAAGTATACAGAACACTATACTGTGGGTTAAACACAATTTTTTTCCTACTTGTTGTTTTCTGGAACCTGCTCAAAGACAAAATTTCTAATTTCATCCTAAAGAAATTGAAAGGGATAGTCTGTCCCTTTTTGTAACCTTTTGTGTGAGTCTCAGTGGAAAAATGATAGAGATGGGAAAAGTACTTTAGAGATACTATATGACTTGGACTGTCCAGGATTTCTCCCTTCAGAACCTATTTCACATTTGCCAGGGAATTCACTGCCATCTTACAATATCTCTTACTATGAATTTGAAAACTGTGCCAAGACATCTCTCTATATGATAATGTCTGCCATGTACATGCAGGCAGAGAATGGCAGAGATGCTCTGCTCACTGGCAGCATTAGGAAATGTTAATGCTCTTTGGCAGACACATCATCTTCCAGCATAACCCTGTGGGCTGGGATGGGCATGATGCAGAGTATCCCACCATCAGGGAAAGCCTGTTACTCTGCCCTTCTCAGAACGGACTAAAAACTTGATTTTAAGCTGGTCCCTACATCTTTAGGAAGCTGGAAGAAATGGAGACAAGGGCAAGAAAAGTAATTGCTTAGATTGCCAGCTTCACTGAAGGGCAGATTCCTGCTGAATCTCTCAGGGTGACTGGGCTCAGCAGGTACCCTCACCAATGCCCTCAGCCTAAAACGTGCAGTTTTCACAGCTGCTGTCCAGTGGCTGCAACAAGAGAGTGGCTGGAGTAATTGCAGTCTGGGAAAGTTCAGGGGCTGCCATGTAAAGGAGATGGTAAACTTTTTCCACCAACAGATATTGAAAAACTTGCAGATAAAGTAGATGGTTTTTATTTGCCAGTATACCTTCCACAAGCTGAGTTAATTCTGAACCAGCTGACTGCTGCAGGTGGCTAGAGGGAATTGGTTCATTGTGCAAATTCCTTGTTAAAGCTTTGCAGTGAAATTTTGTGTGTGAAAAAAAATACATCTGTCTTTAATTTTACAAGTTTGCCATACATCATAACCTCAGAAGAACCCCTCAACATCATGCAAATTAAAAGCAAGTATTCAGATGATTTGCATACATGTTTTTCTGGGTTAGACATTACATTGGAATGCATTGGCAGTGAGGGGCTGTGACTAATGTAAGGCTGAGCCTTACATTTAACATACTGCATTATACAGTTTTATGCACAGTAATGTAATAATTAGTTTGTCAAGATATCACACTCAGCTCAAATTTAAATAGTGTTGCTCTCTGCTGGTTAGTCTTGTGAACTACACATTTGTTTAACATGAAAACTGCCCATTAAATTGTTCTCAGAGATAAGACTTCACATCCTATTCCACCAGCTGCTATCCAAGCAGAGTGATTTTGTGAAGGAAGTACATGCAACAACTAATGACTTTGATCACTTTCACCCTTCTCTCTGGCAGATGTTATCCAAAAACACCCTTAGCTCTTATTCTACAGAATTGCTACCTGACTTCTCATTAACCCATCCTATATTTGCACATTTGATTGCTCTTCCTATTCTTTCCTAGTCTCTCTTCCTCCTAGCTTTCCCACCTCCTGAATAAATATTCTGAGGAGTAATAGTGAAGGACACTTCTCTCAATCTTACAAGAAAGAATCATCCAGAACTCATTTTCTAAATAAATGGAACTAGTTGGCACATTAAGCATGTTCTAATTGGACTGAACTTTTGTTCAGGAACTTTCTGTTCCATTTGGACTGACCTTTTTGGAGGACTTTTGCTTCCCTACCAAAGCCTCACTGAGATCTAGAAAGCTCAAACATAGTGCCAGGGTATTCAGCATGGTCGTAGGTACAACCTTATATGCTGGGAGAATGATAAAGTTTACGCAAACATCAGATATTTAATAGCAAAGAGGTGCTTTGGTTTGCAGTAAGTTCTCTTTAATCACCAGCTGACCAAGTTCTTGTCATCTTGTCGTATCTTACAAACAGGTGAGAAGGAGCCTGGAGAGAAGACAATATAATGAGACCATGCAAACCATTCTGTAACACAGTACAAAGTGGTTATCTTTTTCTCTGATCCTCTACTATAGCCACTGCACAAAAGAACAAGTAATAAAAATTGAAGTTTGTGAAGAATTGTCCATATTATTCACACTGATGATAATGCTTAATTCCATAATCTTGTAAGTTTAGCTGATTCTGCTCCTTACTTAAACCTACAAATTCTGAGAGGTATCACATTTAAGCTTTTTACATGCTACATAGCTAGGGTGCGTATCATGACTGACTTTAGTATCTGTAGCATTCTTTCATTGACTGTATGAAATGAATAGCTGACAGTTACCATAGAAAGTCATCAGCTAATCATAGATAAAGCGAAGTTTTCAGTGTAATTATTGGAAAACCTATATAAGTAAGTGGGATTTTAAAAAGATCTTGAATTTGCAGGGAATTCTGTAATTTACTTCAATTCTAAATTTTAAATAGCATTCAAATTGTATGAACTACAGACTAAGTCTTTTCCCTGCTTATGTTTCCAAGTACCAAGAACATTAAGATCCAGATCCTTCATATCTGATCCTACTTAGGTCACTAGCAAAAGCTTCTTGCTGCGTTTACTTCATCACAGACGTGCAATGTATGGATTTGCAGAGATCTTCAAATACCTCTTGGTTTATTTTTCCTTCCAAACAGACAGTCCCTGCAAGCCTTCTGATTTTAATTTTAATTATAAGCTTCAGTTGCTGCCATAAAACTAGTTCGTCTTGGCCCTGATGTCATAGAATGTCAGGAAACATTTTATATGGAGAAACAATGTACAATGAGTATATGATATAACTTGTGAAAAAGTTGTGCTCCTGCGGTTTTTACTCAGGCATTATTTCCACTTAGTATGGACTTTGTTGCCAATGTTTTCCGATACGGCAATATCAGGACTCAAGAAGAAAATATAAGTGATGGACAATATGTACTCATAACAAATTGAGGGTTTATTTTGGGCTGTAAAATAGGGAGACCTAGGCAAAAAATTCAGTACATATTGCTGTGTGAAAAATCTCAGATCAGGACAGGGAGTATACCACATAATTTTACTTTAGTACCATTGAACTTCCATTTAAAGGGAACATTGGAAGAGAAAGGATTGTGCAGAATGATTGCAGGGTTGTGAGATATCTAGTTTTAGTCCTTTACAGCAATCAAATAGTAAGTACAGGAGATTTGTTTTATGTAAACATAGCTAACTCCTCTATTCAAAGTCAAAAGAAATACATTTAGCTATTTCAATCATTTCAACTGAGGTAACTTACATTGGTCATTTCACCTGGGTTCCTGACTAATGTTAGAGCCACCAGTGCACTGTGGCTCTTCCTGCTCACTAGCTACTGTCTAGGGGCAGCAGTCGTTCTCTGCAGTCATCATCTGCCTTTGAATCTCTTATGTATCTCTATACTTTTTCAAGGCAGCTGGAGAGAGGGGTTTTTTGTTAAGGTCAACCCAATGTAAAAGAATGAGAGCACATAGCAGCAACTGAATCTTTATGTCCCATACTGAAAAACCTACCTCCTTATTATACAAAGGGAGGCTTTGTCTTTACACAGATAGGTGTTTATTTCTGAAAAAAAAAAAAACAAAACACCTCTTCTTCTTGAAGTCCTTATTTTTATAGCTAATTAGTTTTATCTGCATTTCAGTAAAAAATTTCCATGGAAGGGACACTAAAAAATGACCATGATATGCTCTCATATAAGCATGTTGAACTGGATTAATAGGAAAGGAAAATGCAGCACAATAACATTTTCTTTTTTAAAATTTAACTACAGTACCATGAGAAAACTAGTTAAAAGGAAGCTAAAAAGGAGCAGCTAGAAGGACAAATTTTTTACAGCTTGCACAGACAATGTTTAAAACCACCACATCAGAGGATCACAGTTAATGAACAGTGCTAATTAAACAGAACCATTCAATGAAAACCCAACTACAAAAGGGTACAGCTACGTGAAACAGCCAAATGGAAGAGTAAAGTAGCCCTAAAAAAGACACCCTCCCAAAAAGGTGGAAGTCATATCCAGTTGGGGGAAATAGAAAAGGGCATAAACTCTATCAAAGAAATGGCAGAGAATAATAAAGGTGGCAAAAAAAGAAAAAAGATCTTGAGGAACAACAATTTTTGGAAGTTGTGAAGAGGGAATCTGCCAGAGAATTTCTCTGGTTTACAAATAATCAAGATTCAACAGGAACTCTTAAGGAGGATGAAGTCATAGGAGAGAAGTAGTCTGAAATCTTGGCATTGACTTCCATGATAGAGGAACTGCACTGAAGAATTGCTGAGAGCAGACAAGATAACAATATGCTGCTTTGAATGCTGCGTATCTTGCATACAATTCTATACAGTAGTACTAGAACTAATGTAGATAAAGCAGACTTAGGAAAGGTGTAGAAAAGAACAAGAATAACCAGACGTTTGGAGCAACTGTCACACAAAGAAAGAACAAAAATAAACCAATGGACTTTTCAGCTTGGAAAGACCTATAAAAACATGAACGCTGAAATAATAAGTAGGAAAACTGCTGAGCCTTTCCTTCTATATAGAAGCATACAGACACAGAAGCTTCAAAGCAATGAAAATAAGTAGTTTTGAAAAGTACTTTCCACAAACTTGAATATTTATAATATACAACTCATTGGAAGATAATGATGTAGAAGCAAATAGTCCATATAAGTTCAGAACCAACTAACCAAAATTAGCAAAGAAATAAACAGATTCACAGGCTATACACTAATTAAACATGTCAGTCTGGATCAAAGCATCAGTTCAGGAAGTCCATGAACTTAAAAGGTAGGGTAAGTATAACAGCAGAAATACAGTAACCAAAGTATGCTAGTAACAGAAACAGTCTATAAAAACTCTTCTTTTTATATTCTTTTATCAAATCATCCATTTCTTTATCATTAAGAGCAGCAGGACTCTCAGTGATCAGCGTGGCTTCTTTCCTGTACATTTGTCGTTCAGTATAAAAACCAGTAAAAATTTTTATGGTTATAGAGAATTCTTGGTATTTTGGATGTTGCCAAATTTGCAGTGTTTGATAGTGGGTTAAATATTGATGGCATTCTTGTCTTTCAGCCCCTTCTTTCTCCTTGTCTTCCTCCATGTTTAGCCATAAAGACAAAGATTTCACTCAGTAAATGCCAACAATACTTCACGTAACTCCCAGGATTTGGCTTGTTCTTTGCTTTTTTCTATACTCCTTGATTTAAATGGGCATTTTGCCTTAGATTTCTGTTTCCTGCCTAAGTCAATTTGTTTCCCTGTCTAGAAAGTTTCCACTGGTACCTAGGTGAGGTAGCTTGCAACAGTCTCTTCCAGCAGGCACAGAAAGCCATCACCTATATATTACAGTCAATATTAATAGATCTAGTACCACCTTATCTCAGGCCTTGCACACTGGCCTGCTTCCCACTGTTAATCTACTAGCAGCCAGACCAGTTCTGCATCTGAAAATCGTGCCCTTGTGCTCATAAAATAATAGATACTAACTTTTAGCACTTTGGGTTGATCACTGCCTAACGGGCTTTGCCTTGGACGTCAGACCGCTGATATTTATGTATTCATGGAGGGAAGCAGAGAGCCCTCTACCTAGTAGGGCATTTGCCAGGGTCCTAGATATGAACTCATTGCTGCAGCCGATGTCTCTAGATCTATTTTAAAGAGTGCCCACTGATAGTGTCTAAACACTCACTTTTTTTTTTAATGTATTAGAACATGTACCTTCCTCTCAGAATTAAACCTTTTCCCTCTCTTCTACTTGCCTCCTTGTCTTCTGCCTTGATGGGGTTTGTACCCTGAGTTTGATAT
The DNA here is from genome assembly GCF_963921805.1 of Phalacrocorax carbo. Classification (NCBI taxonomy): domain Eukaryota; kingdom Metazoa; phylum Chordata; class Aves; order Suliformes; family Phalacrocoracidae; genus Phalacrocorax; species Phalacrocorax carbo. The sequence goes on along the minus strand of NC_087521.1, from coordinate 25,694,403 downwards.
GCTGCTTGACAGTCACCAATGCATTTTCTGGCATAGTGTTATATCTTCAGGCACTTAAGACATTGGGCCATTTTATGCTGACCACCTGATGTAAAATGAGCTCCTCCACATGGAAACAACCCTCAGGAGAGCAAGTTCTTTCCAACTGGCGTCATATTTTGTTTACTGAATCAGTTTGATTGTCTCTGTTATACTCACATATCTTGTAATTTTTCAGTACTGCTTCTATTACTTTTGGTAATTTCAAAGTTTTGGGCCAGGTTAAGTTCTCCTCTGCCAATTGTCATCCTTTGAATTCTCTCCTTATTAATAACATTAAACAATTTGTATTATAGCATGCCCTCTAGGACATTCAGTTAGCTTTCGTTCTACCATACAGAGTTGCAGTTTCTTCTTCCCTCTCATCTTATTACAAAATTTAACACATTTTACAGAAACACTTAGCTTTCCTGAGTGAACTTTTAAGATCTTTTGCAAGTCCTCTAAATTATTACCACAGAAAAAGGGCTGGAATAAAGCTTGTCCTTGTGTATCCATCTGCCTCAGAACAAGAGGGGCTCTACCTGATCGAGCTGTTGTTTTTCTGAGACTGTAACAAACTGAGTAGGAGGAATTTTTATACTGGCATCGATTAAAAGCTTTTCTTTATCTGCAAATCTGGTCTGCAAGAATAAGGAGATCACTGCTTGCGTAAATTGCTGCCAGCCCTTATTTACTTCATTGCCTGTGTTCAGTCTTCCTAAACAAAATAACTGTTCTTATGATTATTACTTGCCCCACCCACACCAGTTTTGAAATGGGATCAGCTATAGCCCAAAACCTAGTTTCTTCGGCAGCTGATCTGGTGGTGTACAAAAGCTGGCTGCTCCTTTTGCTTACCTGTAGAAACACATTTGCTGCTCTGAATCCTGAGCAGTTAATGGTGTTTACTGCAGAATCCCAATTCTGGTGCCTTTCAGACAGATCTCTGGGCCTGGTGCTTCAGAGTCACTCTTTCTTGGCAACTCCCCTCTCCTTTTTTGGGAAGGAAATTTCTCTTTAGTTGTAAAGGAAGCACATCTGGGACAGAAGCTCTGATGCCCCAACAGACCAAGCACCTAACTTTTTCAAGTCATTGCCCAAGCTGGGTGCCTCTAACAGTTGCAAAAAACAGCCTTAAGGTTTTTAGTACTTCTATTCTCTGTGCTATTGCAAGCAGGCTGTATATCTGGCTGCATAATTTTTCTATCTTCTTTGGCCTTGGCTTTTTCAGTTTGCCTCTTAGTTACTCAGAAAGGCTTTACCAAGGTTTTCGTATCTGGTGTCACAGATGTAACACAGAGCTCAAGGGAGATGACATATTTTGGATCTGGTTTAGGCTTGGCTTCTCAGGGAAATGTTTACTGTTATGATTTTACTTTGTAACTTAATAACATTTTTATATTCAGCTCTGAACTCTGCAAATGTTAAGCAGCAAAGCTTTCTGACTTCCCCAAGAGGTGCAGCACTAACAACATTTCATGTGCAGTGAAGTGGATAAAGTAGTGAAAATAATTTGTTGACAGAGTCCATCCTAACCTGGACTCTCCCTGCTGATTTAATCTCTAGACAAAGCTCATCTTCTGCACTCTGTAAGTACCTTCCAATAGTCTGAAAAAACTTCAGGTCCTGGAAGTGATGATGTTATCAAGTTCTGCAGACTGCATGAAGGAGGAAAGCAGAGGTACTGCAAAATCTCTGTTGTCTGGTGTCGTGGTTTAGCCCCAGTCAGCAGCCAAGCCCCACGCAGCCACTCGCTCACTCCCCCATGGTAGGACAGGGGAGAGAATTGGAAGAGTAAAAGTGAGGCAACTCATGGGTTGAGATAAAGACAGTTTGATAGGTAAAGCAAAAGCTGCATGCAGAAGCAAAGCAAAACAAGGAATTAATTCACTGCTTCCCATGGGCAGGCAGGTGTTCAGCCATCTCCAGGAAAGCAGGGCTCCATCACCCATAACGGTTACTTGGGAAGACAAACGCCATAACTCCAAATGTCCCTCCCTTCCTCCTCCTTTATATTCTGAGCATGATGCCATATGGTATGGAATATCCCATTGGTCAGTTGGGGCCAGCTGTCCTGGCTGTGTCCCCTCCCAACTCCTTGTGTACCCGGCACAGCACGGGGAGCTGAAAAAGTCCTTGACCAGTGTAAGTGCTACTTGGAAACAACTAAAACATCTCCGCATTATCACCACTGTTTCCAGCACAAATCCAAAACATGACACCATACTAGCTACTACAAAGAAATTTAACTCTATCCCAGATGAAACCAGGACATCTGGATAGATGAGCCTTTGCCTTCTTAGCAGTGCTGAGAAAGATCTTGTATTCTGTACTGTACCACTTCTCACTGCTGCACATGGAGTATACATTCTGGATTCAGTAAGAATTAAATAAGATGTCCAGATTCTGATCTAGCTGCATTAGAATTGCCCACCTTACAGGCCACTTCATAGGTCTCATTTTTAATGTTTATAATTATTGAAAAAAGAGACTCCGTAAAGGAGTGGTACTAATCTTATACAACATCGTCATCAATGAGCTGGGGAAGGAAATGCCCCGGAAAATTGCAAGCTTGTAGCTGATATAAAGATTTTTTTGATCATCAGATGTCCCACTGGTAGTGAAGAAACCCAGAAAGACCTCATCAAACTGAAGGAGTGGGCAGGCAGGACATGACAGTTTTCAACTCAGCAGCGTTGAAAGTATCAGGTTAGGCATCAAAGGAACAGCAGTCTAAACCATGTTTACATGATGCTGAGCTCTGAACAGGCAGCTGTAACTCAGTGTATAGCAGAAGTCTGGAAAAAAAGTTAAGTATCAACAGGAAGGAGAACTGAGAACAAGGCAAAGTGTAATTTTGCATCACTTGTTGAGTATTGTGTACAGTTCTGGACTCTGCATCTCATGAAGGACATAGTGGAGTTAGAGAAGGTACAGAGAGAGCAAATGAGGTGACTAGGAGGATGGAGATGCCACATGGAGGAAGAATACGATGTGGAGAGGAGAAAGTTGAGGATGGAGATATAATCATGGAATCACAGAAGAATGTAGGTAAAACTCTGAAGTGGTCTCTGTCCAGGGACCTTGTGAGCTTGCCTGTGGCCACTGCTCCTTGTAGGATTTTCAAACCTTTGCATTCAGTTTGTCCTGAAGCTGATTCCTTCCTTCATGGGTTTTTCTTGCTCCCTCCTGGTGCTACATCAGCTCTGCTGATCTAGATGGTGGAAGGACAAATTCTCCTAGCCCTATATCAGTTACTGAGCAGCTCTAAAGGCTACCCTGACAGTAGATCTTCTAGTGTGACCCTATCTAGGCTTTCTTTCTGGGATGCTGCAGCACAAGACATCAAAGTCCAGCCCACACAAATTTGATGTATCCTCTCCTCATGTATCTTGCCATTTCCACACTGCGCAATTTTACTACTGTTGTTCATTGCTGTAGGAGAATAGACAGGTGTTGCATATACTGGGTTGATTCATCTTCCCTTACAAATATTATTGTAGATCCTCAGACACAGTCAAGTTACTTTGCAGTGTACAATATAGCATAAAACCACCAAAAAAAGACTAAATTTCAGAATCCTTATAAACCTAAAAACTGCATGAGGAATGGCAGCCAAAAAATGAGAGGTCCTGTATGACCAGAAAGAGATAGATTAAAAATATAACAGTAGTTTAACTTTTTTTGACAGACAGGCAACAGTAAAATAATCAGAGACTGTCAAGAGTTACTGTTGTTCTTAGTAATGACAGTGATCTTATTTTCTGCTATTGCCTTGGCCTTCAGGTTCTAATACATTTTTCCTTGAGTATAAATTCAAATGAGTTGCCAGATGATGTCAATAGATTGTTTGATGTCTCTAGCATGTTATTTATTACCCTTATAAATAATGTGCTCTCTTTTTCCATGCCCCTTGTACGAGATCAACTAAGTACAATTTGCTCAGCTTTTTCCTTGGATAGCTGATAGCAATCAGGCACTTTGAACAATCTATGTAGGTCATTGCAAAGCTAATTAATCCTGCTTTTCAGGCTGAAAATTATTTTCAAGGAAATATATTCTAAAACAGCTGTTCCAATGATTTTAAATAGGTTCTAATAAGATGCACATTTAGTGCATTATCAGTATTTCTAGAAAATAAAATTGATTGAGATTCATTGACAAGACCAAAACAGCAAAGCTGAGGATGACAATTCCAGATATCTATTTCCTAAGCAAGGGAAGGAAATTGTAAAGATAATCAGGTTCTGAATAAGCAGTGTAAAAGAAAACCAGTAATATTAGAGAGCCACGGAAGAGACCTGAGTTGGTATTTTCTTCCAAGAGGGCAGCATTTGAACCTTAGAACCTAAGGAGGAGTTATTATGTCAATGCAATAGCTTTGCCAGGCTCAACATAGGAGTTTCATCTGACAAATGCTTTTCTGTGTATATTGTCATCTGAATTTAAATTTTAAAGGTCTGTGGATTCAGAAAGATATAGAGTTTGTGTTGGGTTCTTGCTTTTACACTGGTACTATATCACCACTTCTTAATTTCGTTTTTCAGTGAAAAGCCTTTTTTTCCTCAGAACATTGGGCAGGGTGCAAGAGAGAAATAAATCTATGCACTCTTTCCCATGGTTACTACAAAACTCTCTCCCTCTGTCCTCCAAGCTCACAATGGCAGCCTTGCCAAACTTCAGAGTTTACCCAGTGTTGACTGCAGTTGTCTGTTGAGCTACAAGACAGCTAAACCCCAAATTTCATGTATGCAACAGCAAAATGCTAATCTGGTACAATCAGCTCTGCTCAGTTTTTAGCAGATGCATCTAGGAGAAGAGTCAGATGGTCAAGCACGGACATTTGCAATATATTAATACATTACTCAGCCATCCTAGGAACAGAGATACCATGCAATCTTCATCCACACAGTATCTCCAATAATTCTTTTAGGTTGTGTTTCTCAGGCTGTGCTCAATACATCACTGGTAGGGTTTAATACATTGGTCTGTGAAATTAGAAAGAAACCACACATATCCCCCATACTTCCAGGCTAACAGACTTCCTTTCGTTTTGTAATAAATGAACATTCAAACTTTAGCCTAATTTTTAGTTGTTTGTAAATGAAGACAATTGTGGGAACACTGTAGAGATGTTCTGTGGGTTGGTTTTTTTCCCCTAAAAACATCCTAATGGTCATTCAATTAAATGAAATTAAGAAACACTGGCCTACAGAGTGGATCTTTAGAATTAGGCTGTCAACATGAATTATAACACCTGGAAGTAAAAGATGTATGTTTTTAGGTCAGACTGTCTAAGGTGCTAGGTGTATAGATGAAAAATGAGTCTAAAGAGATTTGTATATAAAAAATAAAATAGATCTTTCCCGATGTCTGACAGTGACTACACTATCTCCCCCCAAATTGCTTGGGATTATTTTCCAAACTTATAGGTAAATATAAAACCAATTCTGAATTCAGCCCCCCTATTTTGCCTGTACCACCTTCCTTCCGTCTCCACAATATTGCCAGGGGAGAAGAAGGGAGGAAAGGTTCAGGGCTATTTCAAACATTTGGCATCATAACATCAGACTTGAACTTTATTTTCCTTGAACTTTAATTGTCACAATTTGATGTGTTAAAAGTTTGATTTGACTAGATAGTTTTAGAAAGTAAATTAATCTGCTGCTCTAAGTGTGTCATATCTGAACAGATGTCCCAGCCTTGAATGAAGAAACCCCATTATGGGCTGTTCTATAAGAGGGTACTGGACCCTGGCCCTTGCTCCCCAACTCTGATTCTGAGCCCCCAGTCTCCCTTCTCCAGAGTGTGTCCCTGGTGGACATGTCCATGTTGTAGCTCCCTCCTCCAGTCCACCTCCAAACTGGGCTCTGATGACAGTGGTGCTCCCAATGAAGGTGGAACTACATAAAGTGGTTCCTTTATGTTCACAGCTCTCCTCAGCCTAAAATCTCTTCATGCCTGCCTACATTCCTAAAAAACCTCAGATCTGTGGATCTAGGTTTCGTGGTATCACCCAGCCTATGCTTACAGTGGGAGACTTAAGCCCACGAGACAGGCAGGATTTGAGACATGGCTGCAGAACCCTTTACCTTTTCCAGACAGACTGTTTTATGCAGCCTACCAGGTCACACACTGGCATTTCACCTCTTCCACTCACTCACTGTTTTGGGTGCTTCAGAGCCCCACATTTGAAGTGCCACAAACCTCAGCATCATCATGCCTAAATTTCCTCTTAGACCTGGGTCCAGGTGATGTAGGTGGTCTGAACATTTGATCCACAATTTGTAAGGGACTTCACTAAATGCAAAAAGTGTTAGTCAAGGGGGAAAAAAAGCTCTGATAAACATTTCAGCACTGCTAATTTGCACAGGTGGTTGAACCGGAGGGAATATGTGGAAAGAAAAGACAGATTCTGAAGATATTTTGGAAACAATTTTAAATCCAAATAGAAATACATTAGTGAAGCAGCCAAATAAGAAAGATTACCGAAGCAGCAGTGTACATGCCAGGTTCAAGCAGTAAATAATTGGGTGCCATCGCAATGGAAACACACTATTAAGAAAGACAGTGCAAGGGTTTTAAAGAAACAAACAAACAAACAAGTTTTGTAACACCCATCTCTACCTTCCAACATGCTCCTCACTCAGCATGACCTTGGATCCAGTTTCTAATGCACTACTTTTCAAACAGATGCTAGTGGTGAGCACACCGTACTCTCATAAGCAGGACAGAGAATATAAATCACCTATCAATGTAAAACATGTGTGGAAGAGTCACTGGAGGTGACTTAGAAATTAAAGTTATGTTTTTAGAAAAGATACAGCATGGAAGAAGCTTTCAGGGTAGAGTGTAGCTGAGAGGTGAGAAAACCATTCCACAGCAGTCCCCTAGGCTTGTAACCTTAGATGTTGGCAATGCCAGGAGAGCTTGGCGTACTGACTCTAACAGGAGTTGTCCGGAGGGTGGAGCGGTGTGGAGGCATCGTGGCCAGGCTCTGTGATAATGGGAACTTGAGGTACCATGGAGCCGGTACACTGCACATTTGCTACCCTGAGCCAACAGCCTGTCATGCTTTTGACAAAATGCTGTCCTTTTTGGGAACTTTACTCATTATAGTATCATTATAATATCAAAACGCACCTTCATCCCAAAAGCTACCTGCCTCTAAGGTGTGACTACCTCTCACTTGGCAACCGCTTTGATTTTTTCTAGTATACACCTTTAAAAGCAAAGTGAGGAAATTTTACACCAATCATAATAAAGGTACATATGACTACAGTCACTCAAGATCCACCTGAAGGGTAAAAAAATTGTATAAAATAGGTTAAGAGAAAAAGGGTTTTAGGGAAGATACCATTGTGTACCACTTTGACTTCTGGGACCAGTCAACAGGCTGAGCCTCTCTTCCCCCTATGGGGATGCCTCTGGGTAAGATTTGAGCACTTGGTTATGCTGAGTGTTTCTCTGGAAGAACTTAGAAACCTCTCTATAGCTTCACTTTAAATCTCCAATGCATGAGAGCTGCTTCATATTTGCTTAACGCACTTGTAGCCTAGCAGTGTTACTGATTTTCTTAGTATTTGTGTGTGTCTTGTAACCAGCAATTCTATCATTGGTAATCCAAAGAACCTGCGTATCTGTTGCTTTAATAAATTTTACTATACATTAATCTAGCTCTAATCATTCTCATTGAATGTAACCGGCCTGGGCAGTTGCTAAATTAGTGACTCACAACAAATACTCTGACGGGTGGTTACATCTACAATCCTTAGAAAATAAACCGTTGATCAAGTCTGAGACTAAGACTGGACTTAGCCACACCTAGACTCCTCTCTGAGAAGGAGTTTAGAAAGCAAGGGGGTCCTGTCTGAACCTTGTGACTCAATGGTAGGGTGTCCCCCTAGCCACTCCTAAGACTCCTACTATTAATGCAACAACATGTATGGTCCCTGAAAAAAATGTGTGCTGTTTGAAGGGTTACAAATCTGCCTGTTGCAATAAGTGACATCCAGGTATGGCAAGGGTCCCAAATCTTTAAATTATATTATAAATAGTTCAGTCTTAATTTTTTTCTTCTCCCATGAGATGGGTGAAAGGGATTTGATGAGGTACACACATGTTAAAACCATTGCAAAAAGAATTTTTGTCAAAAGTAAACACATATTTACTAATAGTAATTAGAAACATAAGACTGAAAAGGACTTCCTGGTCTCGAATACCAGTCCTGTGTTAGCCCAAACAGCCATGTCTTCAGTGCTGCCAAAAGATAGTCTATCTACTTCTAGAAACTAGTTTGGATCTTTTTTCTCCTTTGTGCCTCCCTGAAAGCATTAGAACATATAAACCAGTTGTACGAAATAATTTTCCCTTGCAATTAAAAGTCACTTCAGGTTTTCTCAGGTGGTTATTGATTTAGAAGTTTATCAGCTCTGTTGAGGAAGGCATGGATGGATTTCTGCAAGGGCCTAACAAATAGGATAAGTGGAATTTGCAGTAAAGATACAGAGTTCTCAAATTGCACAGTGTAACTGCAGATTGAGTTTGCTGTATTAGTAAAAGATTACTACCAATTCATATAACTTTAAGTTTAACATATGGCTTTTAATATTCCAATGTCAGTACACTTCGTTATACATGGGCATATGTGCAAACACACAAAGTCTTCTAACTGCACGGTAAATAATCTGATTCATGCATTGAGCTTTTTAATCATATGAACTAGCGATAGCTACAAACATTCTAAAGCATATGCCAGGATAATTCCATTGTGATGACTGTAGTGAGGGAACTCTTGGCTTTTGCAAAGGCAGTAACAAAACTCCCATTGTCCTCACTAAGTCAGGGTTTCCCTTACTATAAAACACTATTAACAATATCCTGTGGATTGTTTATTATCTATTAAGTGGGACTGTTTTGCTTATCAGGACACACAACAAGGTGGTTATACACTTTTGTTGGTCAGACTTCTTCAGTGCTTTCAGTGTGTCCCTGGAGCACAGACCTGGAAAATATGGGTCAGATACCACATTGTGTGAATGAGCTCTTAGTCTGGGAATCACACAGATATTTTGCACTTCTTTAGAGTGACACCTGAAACATGTTTTAAAGGGATACTGAAATAAAGAATGGGAGTTTATTGAGTAGGTGGGGAAAAGAAGGTAATCACAAGTGTGCTGAATGAAAAAGGAGATTGTGGTGGAAGAAGCAGCCAGGGAATTTCTGTGCCTGGCTACTTCTATTTTTCCCTTCCTTCCCTACCTACTGAGAAGCCGGACCATATCTCAGTATAGACCACCTCTTCTCTCCTTCAAAGTGATGTAAAATGTTCGTAGGTCATGGAAATAGTTGTAGTTATACGTTTAATGTCCTTTTAACTTCAGGTGACACTATTAGCAGAGAGAAGGAATGAAAAGCCACAAATCATAACCAGGCATCGCATTACCAATTCTAGTATTCCCCTTGCAATGAATAATTTCAGCAATTGTTTGCAGAAACATTACTTTTTAAATTGATATTAGAGAATGTCCATGGAAAATGAGTCAGAAGAGTCATTATCTTGACCACAGAACCCTCTTACAGAATTAGTTTCAGCTTTCTGAAAGTAGAAAAAGGCCATGTGACCTAGTCATCCTACAAAAATTACTGGAGAAAGTGGATTTTAAATACTGATATCACACCCTGAACTGTTAGTGTGCAATCTATAAAACAAAATAGGTCTGGGAATGCTTGCAGGCACTGCAATTCAGCACACACTCTTCATTACCTTTTTTATTCCTTTATTGCATTATATTAAACTGAATGGGTAATTTAAGCAATTAAAAGGCAAAACCATTTTCCTGGCCTAAGAAATTACTTTTTTTTTTAATAAGACTTGTTAAGGTTTTTATCAAAAGTCAGCATTTTGATATTGGTGTAATATAGAAAGGGTTACATGGATTAGAAAGGCTAACCTAAAATCTCCAAAAGATTAAAATATTTACTACTTGACAAAGGCATACATAATTAAGCTGGCATCTCCTTACTACAAATGCATGTTTGAAAGTTTTGATTTGGAAAGGCTTTAAAGGATTACTTTGATTAAAATGTCTCGGGTTGCTAGAAATAGACCTCATGGTAGACAAACAGTAAACCCCACACAAGGTCACATACTTCCTACCTGTTGAATAAAGAAAAGCATGCCAGACGTCTCTGCCAAAAACCCCCTTTTGTGCCTTTGTTCCAAACAAACCCAAGGCAGCTCATTTCCAGGGCCTTTCTGCTTCCTGCACCCCCCTGGCTTAAGATTCCATTTCTAGAAGCAACAGATAATTGGGGATCTTTTGAAATCAAGTCCTTGAGTTTTCTATTTTTAGCCACATTAATAATGATGAACTGAAATTCTTTCCAGAATTTCACCTCTTCAGCTTAGAAACGGGTAGTCAAAATTTGTAATAACTCCTTGGTTTGTATTTTATGTTAATGGTTGAAGTGCCTAAACAGCCTTGGGAAAGGAACAGCTTGCTAGTCTAATTGAATCTGGCAATATTTCCATGTCTTATTTCATCTGGTAGGTACTGTAGCAACCAAGGTCATGTAAGAAAGTTTCAGCATATGGTAACAGCTGTGTCTGTGATTGCAATATTTTCTGCAGATGGTTTATTCATCATTAGATAACAGTCATGATTATTAAGGGACTAATTGGACTCTCAAACAGTTCCTCTTAGCGGGTGGAGGAATTACAAGAGAAAAGTTTAGTGTAGCTTAGGCGGTCTCTATATTCAGCCTCTTGCCAACTCTCAAGTTTTTGTTTAATGTAAGACAAAGATTACCTTTCTTTACTTGCCTTCTGCCAAACCATTTCATCTCCTCCTAGAGGTGCGGTCTCCCTCTTTCAGATCGTCTAAATACTAATGTCATCTTTGTGCCATGTACACTGCTACCAACAAAAATCTGTGTTTTGATTATACCATTTAAATGCCTTGCATGCTGTACTGTTCATGACATCAGAGTGTGCTTATGCTTACTCAGGGCAGCCTTGCACATGTTTGTACAAGGTCAAGGAGACCAGATATAGCAAGTTATTTAAGTAGAGTATGTAGAGAATCAAGCATTGTTCTTGACTTTTAATCATCAACAGGATGCTTTCTGCTGCTCCAAATCACAGCACTAAATGTGTTCCTGTCCCAAGAAACTAGGAAAAAATCAAAAAAGTTATGAGATCGATGCAGATTGTGAGTATCCCAGAGTTATTGCTACTGTTTACTCCAGTGCTGTAATAAGCCTTACTCTGGGGATGTGTGATGATGGTATGAGAGGTCAGGCACAAAGGTTACACGGAATTGTTCTTCTGATCATGTAACCAGAAATCTTTGCTGGAAGGTGGCAAACTTCTGTGTTTTGTCAAGTCAGGGACGTATGACTCTTCCATTTATTTTAGAAGGAATATTTGGAGACTGAAGTACTACTACACATGAGTGGATGTGACAGAATCTATCTCTTAGAGGATATGTCTTGGAAGCTAATGCTAGATTTTTTCTATGTTCCCTTAGGAACTTGGAGGATTTTGTCTAATAACAGCATCAACAATAGTAGGATCAGGCTGTTAGAGATTTCTGTAAAGATTTAGAGTACTCAGTAACACCTTACTGTTTAATAAGCCATCAATATTTAAATATACAATCTTGAAATCTTTCAGCCCATGATAGTTCCTGGACATGGGGTATTAGCTACAAAAAGCCATGCACAACTCTTCAGCAATTAAAAAAAAAAAAAAAGGCACCATTTAGTCTTTCTGGATTTCTACATTGCAGTCTGCTCTTTCATTTCCTTTCTCTACAAATATGTATTCTTTTGTTTCAGCTCAGCCACAAAAAAAAGCTAGACTAAGAGAATACTGATGTCTTACATAATATACATTTTTTCACTATCTGATCTTTATTCTTTCTAGGCTGGTTTTGCAAGTTATTTAAGGACACCTTAAAGTTACAGTACTCTAGGGCATTAATGCAATGGCCACAGTTTCAATGTTATGCTTGGGATGTCTGTGTAATCTTAGCAAATAATACAGGATATGGCTACTGCATCACTTTTGAATACGTTATGATACGCATATTATATCTGAACTTATATACATAAGGTATTGCTCTGGTAATGTTACTGAACAATGATTGTGTTATGGTGAGTTTAAAGACATGGTGGGCTGACATCCACTGTGGAAAGATAAGGTGATATTCCATCCTCCAGTCCCCATTTAATGACAATAAAACATTGCCAGGCTTTAATCTTCTTGAGTCTCTCTCCTCAGATATGGAAAAGAGTGGGAGACATGCTCATGAATGGAATAAAATTGTATTAAGAATAACTCTCTGAGAGGAGAGACAGGACAAGAATAAATTAGTAGTAGCTGGCCAGTGAAAAGCATGAGATACGTACCTGGAGAGCTAGTGAAGAACAAAGACAGGGACAGGGACTTATATATAATCAAACAATATTTTTAGGGTGGAATGTAACCCTTATTCACTCATTGGAGTACATCAGTATAGTCTGACTAATTTGGACTCCCAAATGAGAGTAATTACCCTAGGGAGCAGCACTGGTGAAGGTACAGCAGTTCTTAGCCTTAGCTACAGTTGTAAGAAGTCAAGTCTGCAGCAGAGCAGATATGAACATGAAGGCAGAACTACAAAAGGGCACATCTGACAGGCTGTATTTCCTCTCTTTATTAAACAAGTGAAGAAAAGTACACTAAAAGGACCAACTGAAATGGCAGTTAAGGGTCTACAAGAGATCTTCAAACAGTTCTGAACACCTCCTGAAGGGAGACCCTGCTGCAGGCTGGGGAAGAGATAGCACTTCTCAGTATCGCACTGTTTGGATGTGGCACTGTTGAACTCAATGTCAAAGACAAGTCCAATTGGTTATTCATACAACAACTATAAAAGGAAAGAAGAGAGGAGCATTTTACTTAGGAGATGCCCAACATATCAGAAGGACTTTCTAGAAACCTCAACTTTTTATAATAAAAAGCATATACTGCTTTGCCAAATGTGCCTCTTTCAAATCTACCTCTATAGATTTTATGAATTGACATCACTTGCCATTTGAAACATTCCTTTAGGAAAAATAAATGAAGATATGAAAGGAAATTATTAGAACAAGGGCTAAAATTTAGAACTGAGTGTTGTACTCCACAGTTACCTTAAGCGGATTATTGAAACCCTGTTTCTTAATTTACTGATCTTCTACAATGAGGATAATCTTTATCCACAGGGTTTTGTGAATGGAATTTGTAAAGTGCTTTGAGGGCTTCTCCATGAAAGTCCTTATAATCTTGAATTACAAAGCTTTATTAAAAGGTATTAGTGTGTCTAAGAAGCAGGTAAAGCAAACATAAAAGCTGATAAGTTGTGATTTAAAAAGTTTATGCTCACTCATTAATATACTGAAGCAGTAAATTATAATGAGCCAGCGTACATGTATGACTATAAGACTTCCAGAAAGTCACAACCAACACTACCACTCAACTACATAAAACTTTCTGGTTTTTGATACATACATTAGAAAATATACTAAAATACAATTCTGTCTACAGTGTACACTGAATATCTTTTCTGATGTTTAATTTCTCATTTGCATTTTTCTTCTAGTGGAGTATCATCATTCTTAGCACTGTCAGACTTTAATATATCTTGAAAGACAGAAAAATCTAAATGTCTTAAAGGAAACTTGTTTAAAGAATCCATGTTACAATATGACATTTTACAATATAGGTCATTATCACTGAGGATTCTTCATATACTGTGCATGTTAGCTACATTGGCAAAAAGCCAAATTGATCTCTGCTTTGCACAACTCCCTTCTTTGAACCTTAATATAAACATATACTGTAACAAGTAAAGAATCTACAGTCTCCTTTTAAGCAGATATATAACCTCTGTGTGAAGAATTAAAGGTATACAAGATACATTGCAGCACTAGGAATATTGTTTCAGAGATTATTTGCCTCACTTACAAAAAAGAAAACAGATTCCTGTGTGTTCAGCTGGCTTCATCTTCCAGCTTCTGAATAGTGATAACTTTTCTGTCAGCTTGAACTTTTGCCTGCTGCCTGCTGCCAACCACTCCATGAAAATACTTATACCAAGCACAATTGTGCCACTAAATCTTCTGAGCTACCTGTCTTCCAGAAGTCACCATGTGCCTACCTTGCCATGTGCATGTAAGCCCGTTTCTGAAGCCTTGTAACCATGGCAGTTGCTGGTAAGCCTGGGAGAATAAGCCCTCTGGAGGGCAGGATATATTCACATAGATTTAGCATCTTATGAACTTAGTTACCCAGCAGCAAGTGTGAACCAACTTCTACCTGTCTGGTTGTGAAAGAGGATAAAAGGCTTCCCTCTTCTGGGTATACATGCTCTACATCTACAGATCTCATGTCTGGATAGGTGAGGGACTTTTTTGTTAATCTTTGGGGGAACAGAATTGATGCAGAAAAATGTTTGATCCTGTCTTCAAGAAAGGCAAGAAGGAGGCCCCAGGGAACTACAGACTGGTCAGCTTCACTTCGGTCACTGGGAAGCTAATCTTGGAAGCCATTTCCAAGCACATGAACAACAAGAAAATCATCAGGAGTAGTCAGCATGGATTCACCATGAGAAAGTGGCCTGGTAGATGAGGGGAGAATAGATGCTGTCTACCTGTACTTCATTAAGGTCTTTGACACTGTTTCCCGTGAGATCCTCATAGTCTAGCTGTTGATATATGGGCTGGATGAGCAGACAGTGAGGAGGATTGAAAACTGGCTGAATAGCTGGGCCTGGAACATGGTGATCCATGGCACAAAGTCTAGTTGGAGGCTGGTAACTAGTGGTGCATGGCAAGGGACACTACTAGGTCTGATCCTCTTTTACATCTTCATTAATGATTTGGATAATGGGGCAGAGTGTACCCTCAGCAAGTTTGCAGATGAAGCAAAACTAGGAGTGGCTGATAAAGCAGAGGGTTGTGCTGTCAGCAGAGGGACCTCCACAGGTAGGAGAAATGGGCTGACAGGAACTTTAGGAAGTTCAACATGGGGAAGTGCAAACTTCTGCACTGGGGAGGAACACCACCAAGCACCAATGTATGCTGGAGGCCACCCAGCTGGAACGCAGCTTTGCGGAAAAGGACCTAGACATCCTGGTGGGCACCAAGTTGAAAGTGAGCCCGCAACGTGCCTTTGCTGCAAAGGCTAACAATATTCGGAGCTGCATTAGGCAAAGCATTGCCAGCATGTTAAGAGATCCTTCCCCTCTACTCAGCACTGGTGCGGCTACACCTGGAGCACTGTGTCCAGTTCTGGGCTCCTCAGTATAAGAGAGACATGGACATACTGGACAAAGTCCAACAAAGGGCCACAAAGATGATTAAAGGTTTAGAACATCTCTGTTATGAGGAGAGGCTTATAGAGCTGGGACTGTTGGAGAGGAGAGGAGAGGAGAGGAGAGGAGAGGAGAGAGGGGAGAGGAGAGGAGAGGAGAGGAGAGAGGGAGAGGAGAGGAGAGGAGAGAGGAGAGAGGGGAGAGGGGAGAGGGGAGAGGGGAGAGGGGAGAGGGGAGAGGGGAGAGGGGAGAGGGGAGAGGGGAGAGGGGAGAGGGGAGAGGGGAGAGGGGAGAGGGGAGAGGGGAGAGAGAGAGGGAGAGAAGAGAGGGGAGAGAAGAGAGGGGAGAGAAGAGAGGGGAGAGAAGAGAGGGGAGAGAAGAGAGGGAGAGAAGAGAAGAGAAGAGAAGAGAAGAGAAGAGAAGAGAAGAGAAGAGAAGAGAAGAGAAGAGAAGAGAAGAGAAGAGAAGAGAAGAGAAGAGAAGAGAAGAGAAGAGAAGAGAAGAGAGAGAAGAGAAGAGAAGAGAAGAGAAGAGGAGAGAAGAGAGAGAAGAGAAGAGAAGAGAAGAGAAGAGAAGAGAAGAGCCAAGGCTCAGGGGGGATCTTATCAATGTATATAAATATCTGAAGGGAGGATGCAAAGAAGACAGAGCCAGGCTTTTTTCAGTGGTGCCCATTTACAGGAAAAGAAGCAAAGGGCACAAGCTGAAACACAGGAGGTTCCCCCTGAACATCAGGAAACACATTTTTACTGTGAGGATGACTGAGCATTAGTACAGTTCACCCACAGAAGTTATGGAGTCTCCTACCTTTGAGATATTAAAAATCTCCCTGGACATGGTCCTGGACAACTGGCTTTAGGTGGTCCTGCTTGGGCAAAGGGGTTGGACCAGATGACCCCCAGAGGTTCCATCTAACCTCAGCCATTCTTTGATCTGTGATTTTAACACAGATTTTCTGGAACAGACAAGAATTTGGCTACAAATTTTTTAAGAGCTCTAGAGAAGGTGTGTCAAGCTCTAAATGTTTGTTGTTGTGGGATATAATCAATAGTGTACCTAAGTACTCTTCCAAATCAATACACACTCAAACTAAGAACTGGCCTAAACTGCAGCTGGGAGAAAGAAGGAAAGAAACTTCACAAACAATCAATTTCTGTCATGTTAATGAGGGAAACAGAGGTTTATCAAAGCTCAGCTGAGTATTTTGGTGACCTCCTTCAATAGCTTCTTCTACTGCTATTAAATCAGATTTTAAATTAATAGAAATCCCTCATAATACTCATTCCAAAATTAGAAGCAAGGCTTAAGATGTTTCCAAATCTAGTACACAGCCAGAATATTTCATTATAGCAATTGCAAAGCATTTGAAGAGAGATTCATTTAGGCCACTGTTGAGCTGGTGGAGGGGGAGCGTAGGACTTAGGAAATGCTTGCTATTCCTGCTGGTAAAATTAGAAGAGATTGACATATTTTCAGGCTATAGACCAGTTTTTTTCTCTGTTAGGTGTCCAAGTGCCTAAGGTTGGTACTGATATAAAAGCAGTAAGAGTGAAAGAAGAATCCAACCTTAAAAGAGAGATAGACCCAAAGCCACAGTATTGAAGTCATCAAAACTTCTCAGAACAAGTCTCTTGAGCTTAGTTTTGGAAAAGAGGCAGGTAGAACAATTTTCTGCCAAAGTAAGCTGAAATTTCAGTAAGGCAGATGATTCTGTGAGAACAGTTGATATTGCCTCAAAATATTGATGATTAAATATTTCATTTACTCAAACTAGTCTGTTTTCACTGCTCCCCTGTCCCCCTTCAATCTGGTCTACAATATTTAATTTCAGTTAAGTGCTATATTTAACTTCCTTCTTGACCAATGCCCCCGTAAAGGCTGCAGCCCTGCTTCCCTGTCATATTAATCAAGTGTTTTGATACATTATCTTTGCTGAAATGCAGTTGGGGCCCACTGTCCAGGCTTCTCCTTTTCTATGTTCATTTCAAGTCAGAGGATTTTTTTTCCTTTGGCAATATACTGACTTACTTCTGAGCCATGTGGCACAACATGGGAGTCACATGTGTGGTGCATGGCTGGAAATCCATCCTGGGGAACATGGGCACTGGGTCCCAGACCTTCAAGCCAACAAAGTAATTTGCAAAACATAATTTGGTGTTTAAATGAACCTAAATGAGCAAGACCCTAAAGAAAATAAAAATGAACATTTCCAAATTAAGTATTTTTCACCTCAGCTTTTCCAATAATGCTTGAAACAATTTCCAGTGGAGCAAGACTTCCTACTCTTGCTCGGTTCTAGTTTGGATACATGTGTCCCTGGAAAAATAAATGAAAATAATACAGTCTTTGGGGTGCCTTTTCCCTACGTCAGTTGTAGAGCATGCACAGATAGCACAAGATTGTCTCAGTAGATGGGAGCATGATGAAATAGCCTCTTGGGCAGCTCATGCTGACATATAAGATGGGCTATTTTCACTGGGCCGCAGAACACCTCAGGGCTATGGCAATGCTCAGCTTTCTTTGCATTTCTGGTGTTATGTGTGGCTCACTCTGCAGCCCCAACATAATAGAAAGTCTCTGTTGTAGAGTAGGAGCTCTGAGCCCATCCACCTATGAGCTGCAGCTATTCCCTTTGAATGAAAAGTTTTTTAAGGTAACAAGTAGTAGTGCAAGAGAAAGTAGCAGCAAGCTATACCCCAAGACAAAAAGGAAAAGTCTGTGTGCCAGGCCTGTGTTTCCTGTGGTTTCTCAACAGGAGGGGAAAATAATCTCCTACAGACCACCCCAAATCATCAAACCACTATGAACAGTACTTGCTATGCCAAGCACCAGGCATCAAAGCTCAAGTGCTTACATATTCTATTAAGTGATTTAATATTAGAGCAGGAGACCAGGAAAACTGCAACCTTTTGGTTCCCTGAGGTCTCCTAAAGAAGGCCATGAGGGACAAAACACTGTATTTTTTCTGTTCTTCTCTACAATATTAAACCACTTAATAGAATATGTAAGCTCTTGAGCTTTGATGCTTGGTTCTTGGCATGCCAGAGGCTTTGTTACATGTTTTTACAGTAATTGAAAGCAATATCCATCTGTAGCAATTTCATTTTTTAGCAAGCTGAACAGATTCTTGGGAGGTAGGAGCTGCAAACATATGAAACAGAATAAAATAGTTTCTATCAAGCTGAGTTCTTTTAGTTCTGCTTTTGAGGAAACAATCACAGAGGAGTGTTGTAGAAGAGTCCTGGAATCAGTGCTGGCACAATCACAGTCTTGGTTCAAATAATGCTGCATGCAGCCAACCCTGGGGATGCTTACAAACCTACCACACCATGTTAGCAGATAAGGCTGGGATTATGCCACCAGACTCTGTGTATAAGACAGCAGCTCTTATTATCCAGCTCAGACTTGTTTCCTGAGTCACAATTGCCTGTTAACAAAATCTGATCCACCTTGTAAAGATCTTCCCACTTTCTTACTCTTCACTCTGTTATGGTTTGTTTACATGCTTTTGGGACAGCGATTTGTCTCCTACTGTTTCCATACAGGGTTCCCAATGAGACCCTGATCTTGGCTGAGTAGTACAAATAATGCTATGTTACCATTAAGCAGCAATATTCATAGAACAGCTATTCAGAAATCAGGTAAAAATGGAAAAATGGGAAATGCTACAAGCAGAGGTGACCTGGTGTCTTGGAGGAATAGGATAAAAGTAAAATGGAACCAAGAAAGAACCTACAGAAACTTGTAAAGCCAGAACCTTACAGACATTTGGCAAGGTGCTGAACAGGGAAAATTTCTTTGAATAGTGGAGAATCAAGTTTCCACAGTGAGGTTTGTTATGGCCTTTGAGAGCTCAGAATTTTTACAGCTTCAGCAGATGGACTTCGCCAGGTAATATGTTATGTTTTTGGAACGTAAGACGTGTGGTTAGCAGCACCCCCACCATCTTTCATTTCTGAAGCTGGCACTGTTGTGGGGATTGGCAACCAATTGCCTACAATGCATGCTCACAGCACTGTGACATCCTGATGCAGAAAATCTCGCCACTCTGGAGTGCTCCATGAACACTAGTTCCAATCTAAAGGCACAAAACTCCATAAAAGAAAGGTTCATGCACCATCTTACCTTTCTGCAGAAAAGCAGCAGGGATTTGTTTGCTACTGCTTGCCCTACACTATTCTCATCTGAAATGTGCAGCTGCAGAGAAGAATTACAGTGAGATTCCTCTTTTTCTGCCAGATATTAGAGTGAGCTCAATTATGCATTGAGCTGGGCCCTCCAGATATCTGGGCACCTCAGGGCAAAGAGAGGTGCTGTAAGGCCACTCTGTGAAATACAGCAGACTCTGACTTACATTATGAACATCAAAAGTCTTTGGCTTTACAGCTCCCTCCAGAGAGCAGAACCAGAGCATTTTTGATAGGCAGGGATGGGATGATCCCAGCAATGAAATGTCAATTCAGAGCATGTTGTTCTGTGCAGCTTCTCATACTTTATTTTTTGTTGCTATATTGAAATGCTGGCACATTCCATGGAGTTGACATCTAGCCTGCAGTAGTCAATGCCACCAGAGAAATCACACCTTTGCTTATTCCTGCACTGCAAAGCAGGACCATGCCCACAACAACCAGAGTTTAAGACAGGTTAATCTAGACTTTTTCCCTATAGTCTGCACCCCCACAATGACAAAACAAAGAAATGACAAAGAAAAAAACCCTTTACTTTGAAAAAGCTAAGTTTTTAATGTCCCACTTTTAGACATACAGAAATCTAGTTACTCCACAACAGAATAAAGGCATTTATAAACCAAGCTGCCTTTGCTCACTGTCTGTTTCTGGGGACAACCCTTTTTCCAGGCTTAGTTTCCATCAACTCAAAATCTGCACAGCCCACTCTGCTCTCCAATGAGTGTGTCTTTCCCTCACCATGAAGGCCTGCTTACTGTCTGCTTACTACCTTCTCAGCAGTCTGTTTGTAGGGCAAGTTCACAGCTACTTGCTGCAACTATCCCTGCCTGCTGCCTTGCCTTGCTTTCTTGTCCCCAAGCCTCTGCCCTCCAGGGAAGGTACAACCTCTCCACAACCACCTGAAGGTCCTGCCTGACCCAGTGCCTCTCCTCACAGGACAAAATACAAATGCAAAACAAGCAAATTAATCACCTCTTGTCACAGGTGGCTTATAGCAAAGTGTCAGCACTGACTAAAAAAGATTTGAGAATAGCTGTAAGTGTTCTGGCAAAAAGAGGGAAAAAAAAAGAATGTAATCTTTGATAAAAATGAAGGAGGTCAGTGAACTACAGCTAAAAATGGAGATAGCTATGATATAAACACCAGCTGTTTTTTAAATCCTTCTGAAGCAGTGTACGAGGTGAATTTCAGGTACTTAAGAGGACATGTGCAATGTTCTTGGAAGACACACTGCCATAAAGGAATATTAGAGGAAGGAGGAATATATGGTTGTTGCTGACCAGGGTAAGTCATTATTAATGTTTGCAATGGACGCCCAGATAGCAGGCACCAGAACAGTGCAATGGTTTGGCCTTAAAAATCCTCTAGACACTAACCTTTTTCACATAGCGAGATGTAAAAGGTCCAGTTTCTGTGTTTTGCATTAGTAGGGGGGAAGTGAATAGAGAAAGCTGACAGCTGCCAGATGGCACAAATAGCTCCACATTACCAAGTACATTTCTAGTCTAAGAAGATCTGCAGTTTTGCAAGAGCTCAGCCTTCAGAAGTTACCCCTAGAATTTCTTATTGTACGAATTGGGGTGACTGAACAAGGTTTCCTGGCTTCCTCTGGAATATTCTTTATCTTTGGAGTTTCTGGCCATCAGCTTCAGTCCCTTGCTTCAGTGAATTCTGAATGCCACATTATTACTCTTCAGTCTTTTCTCATAGCTCCTGCACTCCTTCTCACAGCACCTCTTCAGAAAGTGTTGGTGTTGCTTAGGATTTAACTTGGCTGCTGTCCTTCCACCTATTCTTTACTGGCTAGCACAAATTCCTGAAATCACCTAGAGCAGACCCAGCAAGAAGGATGCTGGTCTGCAGATGCTGTGAAAGAGAATTCAGTAGGGTCACAGGAAAGGACACAGGTTGTTTTGTTGTTTTTTGGTTTTTTTTTTGTCTTGCTATCAATTTAGGGCCTTTCCACCCTCAGACAGATTCAAGAGACAAATAAGAATATTTACACTAGGATCTTTACAAATTTACATTGAGTTAGTCTTAAACAATGGACAAGAGAGCCAAGGCTGAAGACTTCAGTGACCAGCTACGAGTGAAGATCCACTAACGTAAAAGGGGAAGGTAGCTTATCTGCATGCATATTCCTTCTGGGGGTTTCTGCATGTAATTCTACTGGCCAGCTAGAGGACAAAATTGTATTGTTGTAAGCCAGACTTTTTCCTGTGGAACAGGACAGAAGTAAATAGACCCTACATACTGGTTGACAGTAAGAGAGAACCAGAAAACTTTTCTTCATATATAGAATCAATATGTGTACTCTCATGACATAGAGTCTGTAGTCTGGAGACTTGTACAAGACCCCCTTTTTGCTCTAAGTTTGTCCTGCTCGTTCACCAGGTATGTAACAATGAGAAAAGAGGCTCAGCTCTGAGTTGGTTTTGAAGTTTCAACAACCCAAACAGGAAAATCTGTTCTGTGTCATCAGTGTTAGGCACTGAATTCATATGTCTGCAGTAATTGCCAAAAGAGTTCTCACCCGAGGTTTGTTGTGATTCTGATGTTTGGTAAATGTCAGTGAAATCAGATAACTGTCCCTTCCCTAAATAATGTCTGTCCTCTCCCTCTGTCCAGGGGATGAGCATATTGCCAGGGAGTTTTAAATAGAATGAGAGATGGGGAGTGCTGAAACAGCCATGTGCACTTCAATTTTTTCTTATAAGACCGGTTGTCATTAGCATAGATTATTTTTGTTCATTGCATATGTACACTTTCTAAATACAATTCCCAGTATGCTATTGCCACTTTCTCAAAAAACCCCAGGCACTCAAGCTCAAAGTTAGAGCAAAGAAAATTTTCAGCTCTTTAGAAAGCAAAATAAATCATTCTGTGGGAACACAGCCAATATGAGACTTATTTCAAATGAAAAAAAGTCACAACAAATCGCTTTCTTTGGATCAGTGACACCTGTTTGCAGGTAGACTCAGTGTAACTGGTATGTGTGCAGATATGCACACAGATGATGTTATTATTTATAGAAGGGTGCACAATCCATTAGAAACCATCTTGTAAAAGAGCAGACTTCAAAACCTCCAAAGATGCTTTTAGGAAGCTTCCAGATGCTTGGATAGTCAGCCAAATCTCTGGTCCACAAGAGCAGATCTTAAAAAAATTCAGGTTCTGTTTTTAATTTTCTTCTGCAATATCTCTTGCACTTGGCACCAAAAGAAAAAATAATAGCCCACGAAAAATTAAATCAGTCTGAGTTCAAAGGAAAGATTCAGTTCATGGATGTCCAAACTGGCATCCTCTCCCTACAGGTGGTAAATGCAACTGGTGCCTCTCATGGCCTTTCTCTATAACACCAGTTTGCAAGACCAGATACAAAAAGAATGAGGGCAGTTGAAATTCCAGTCTCATCTGAATGAATGGGATATCATTATTGACCTTCCTTTCTTCTTAGCATTGTTAAAAACTTTATCTGTTAGTAAAAGAAAGTTATTTTTTTGTGTGATTTTAAATATTTATTCTAGAAGAAAGGAAACACTAACTTAGGGCTTGATCCTATATAAGGAACTGAAATGAATAAGTGGATTAAAGAAGGGTGCAGAACTGAATTCTGACTGTGCAGTGTTCACATGCAGTAGTATTTCTACTGTACTTGCATCCATTTACTATTCAGTACCATGACATGTTTTCATATAGATGCTGTATCTGAGTTCACCTCCCCTTTTCTTCCCCCAAAGACCTTCTGCAAAGCTGTTAAGCAATGGAAAGTCCTTTTTCTTCAGGAGTGCTCTGTTCCACCAACATGTGCTGCTTCCACACAGTGAGACATACACTTCCTCCCAGCTTGCACAATTTAAGTCTTATCACGTAGGTAAAGGCAGTCTACTGGCAGTCAAAACAGACATGTCTTACTTTGCATTTTTCATGATACCAGTACCTGTGAACAGATTTCTTCACAGATTTTTAGATTTAATTACTACTGGCTTAGTTTACTTTAAATGATAAAGTTGTGGAAAAAGAGAAGAGTGCAACTGAATGTGAACATGAGAAAGAACTGAGGTTTTTTGCCAGCCTTTCACTGGTTCTCTCTTAGATTCAGTAGGGCAGTTTTTATAATGGGATTTTCAAGGAAGCCCGGTGACTCAGGATCCCTAAGTCAGCCAGTCTGGGTAAACCCGCAGTACCTTTTGGAGTGGGGGAATGCTAGCGCTGACTGCACAGGCTCTGGAAGCAGAATTAGCACAGCTCCATCAGTGCATTGCTGCCCTGACCTAAAAACCCAGCTAGGGAATGAGTTCATAACCCTAGGGGCAGCACTGGGCTGACACAGCTACCCTGTTCTCCCAGTCAGCTGAGTGCCTGCTCTATGCTCTCCTGAGCATGCAGGTTAACACTCAGCCTGGCACTGCATGGTGGATTTTATTTTATTTTTTTTACTGTACTCTGAGTCTACGGAGCTTCAGTGCTACGTAGGATTTAACACATACAGCGAGGCACTAGAACAAAGGGCCATGCCCAGAAAAGTAATGAACACATGCTGTCATAACATGACAGTTAAAGTAACCTCGCTGCCCCTACAAAACCTTCTGTTTCTTCAGCCTCCTCAGCACATATGCTTTACCATCTCAAATTCACTCCTGCACTGGTAAATATGTATCATCAACTACCCTTTGACTACTTTATGCTAACAGAGAACATAACGCCATTTCGTTTGGTTTAGTAAGTTTAAAAAAGGTTTACTCAGCTGCAAGCAATACCACGGGTTGTTGCACAGTGTGTTTTACCATCTGACCACAGGCAAAAAAACTAGTACACAAAAGGGAAAAACAGGAATTACACTTCAGAAATTTCTTTTCAGTTCTTCACTCTGGGATGCATGTCTTTCAGCGTTTCAAGAAGCACTGAGTAAAGAAGCAGCTTTAACGTAATAGGCACAGAAGGATCAAGAATGATTTTTTTCCCCACAGAGGAGAGTTAGTAGTTCCCTTACAAATGCCATATCATTCATGCAGCAAACCAAGCCCTTGGAAAAGATGTATCCTAAGGCTGAGGACCTAGAAGTCTAGGGGCTGATGGCAGAAACTAGAGCCAGAAGTCAGGACTCTGGCAAGGCATCAGTTCTTTAGTTTTGAGGAAAATAAAAATACCTGTCACAGGAGTGCCAAAAGAATGAGGTGACATTTGTTAATCAAAGCACTTATTGTAAAGGGATTTCAGTGTTGCTGACTAAAAAGGAACTCAGACCAGAATTCAGAATGAGAGTCAAAACCAGTGCACTCTAATGTGTGGTTTATATAAGTCAGCCTCATGCTTATACCGGACATGTTTCTGTTTGGTCCAATTGAAAACAATATATACATCTATGTTTTTCATAGGAAAAAAGAGTCCAAAACCTAAACCTGTCCCACCATCCAGACTTTGCAGCGATTTCAGTCATAAATCCTTCTAAAATACTTGCACCCAAGAAAAACCTTCAGCCCTCCTCTACCACTGTCAAGTCTCAATGACTTAGTTGTCCTGGAGAGGATCTGAAGTTATAAAGTACAGCAAGACTAACCTTTCAGTAATACTGTTTTAAAGAGAAGTTTGTACTTATTTTAAATTTTTTTTTTTTCTAACTCAGTTCAGTTACACATTTCAGCATGAACAAGAGTTCAATTCACAGCTTCTTTTTTGTTCCCTCATGTCAAAATGCTATCTTACAAGTAGAAATTGATTCTGCAGAGAGCACTTTTTGAAAAATTCTGGACCATATGGATAGAATGAAAGAATTGTTGGAGCCTTGCTCCAGCCCAACCTTTCGAGCCGCACCGGCAGTTCTGTGCCAAGGCAAAACAAGTTTGCCATATGCGTGATACACGCTGCTTTGTTGAAGTATTAAACTTACATATCCCGGCAATCATACGATATTCTCGCTGAACTTTGAGAAGAATGCAGTCGTGTCAAATGAGAATGCAACCCTAAGGCCCTCTGTGGCTCCAGTTTCAGTTCTAATTTCAGACTAGAAGCCTTATCCTGAAATCTTTATTCAGGCAGACACAAAATAAAATTGAATCAAACTGCAAGTGTATTTTCTTCCCACTTGCCCTTTTCATGAGCAAGGATTTCAGACACACTTTGAATAAACATTACAAAGTTTTCAATCTAACAGCCTTAAAATGCCTTGCCTTTGGAAGGAATTCAGGGTAAGGATCTCGGGCCCATCACACTCCAGGCACAGAGGCCTACACGCTCCTGCAGGATAACAGATCACCATGGCCAGCTGCATCTTGTAATCATGTGCAACCGTCAGCTCACAGCAAATGCAAGGCATCATGAGTTCACTAAAACTGAGAGACAAAACAACTCAGAATACTTTTTTATTTGCTCCAGGATGGGCAGCTTCATGCAGCCTGTAACTAGGGCCAGTTAAGGCACAATAACTTGTTATCTGTGAGAGAGTATGTTTCAGCCAGAAGCTCTAAGACTTTGTGACGGTTGATCTCTGACCTGCAGGAGGTGTATTTCTACTTTTAAAAGGCTTGACATTTATCTGGATTGGTTGTTTCCAATAAACCTGATGTTTACTCCTCTCACACTTGTTGTTTTAACTATTACATTAATAACTAGAAATCCATGGCACCCCAATAAAACTCATGTTAAAAGGGCAAGAAGTTTGTATGGCAGCCTGCAGAATAGTACTGTTATGCTTCAAGATGACTGTCAGATTATTATTTTTAAATAACAAGCAGAACAGACAATCTCTTCTTATCCTTGGAAACCAAACTGCTTTTTTTTGCTGAGACTTAAAACAACATTAGCCTGAGCCAGACACTGAGCATGGGAAACCTGAATGTGGATGATTTGCATCAGGCATTGTTATTGCAGCCCCAGCACAGGCTCCTAGAAAGAGCATTGTCAGACAAATTTCAGTACAGGAAGACTTACTTACAGTATAATTGCAACCCAGGCAATACAAACAATAGTGAGTAAGGCTTGCTGGATGTTTGGGCAGAAATACTGTGGCATGTTGTGGGTGGGTTTTTTTGGGGGAGGGGAGGGTGTTGCACTTATTATACCAAATATATGTTCTTAATGGCTTCAGACCTCAAACCCTGGAATTCCCACTTATCCCATGGCTGAAATTATCCTTTCCCAAAGATGAAGACAGATATGCATACAGTAATCACTACGAGAGCTTTCACAAATACCTGTGCAAGGAGCAGCTGTCACCACTCTATTTGCTGTTTCTATATACCACATGGCAAGTGCACCATCTAGTCACAGCATTGCTCACTGCTGGAGCCATGGCCTGCTAAAGCACCTTGCAAACATTCAAGCACACACTATCTGTGTTCAAATTAGTTTTTTATATTTAGACAAAATTTGGAGATTTGGAGGCAGCAGGAGATAGGTATTAGACACAATCAGTTGGATTCACTAGAGCTTTATGGCAAACATGGTTCTGCAGAAGAAACATGAATATTTTTGGGCAGAGCTTTGAGGGCAGCCTTAGCTGGAACTTTCTCAACGGAAACTCACTCATTTGCAAACTCAGCACTGCCCACAAGGGACAGAACATATGCAAGTGTTTATTACATAAATCCATCTGAAGACCTATTTAGGCTGATAGTTTAATGCTCCAACGTTTGTACCACAGGCTTTAATAGCATTTTGTCTCCTCTACATCAATTTCTTCCAAAGACTGGAGGGAAGAGTGAACAGTAAAGAATCCTCTTAAGCTACAATTGTTTTTCTGAAAGAATTACATCATGGTCCTACCCAGTGGAACAACACAATTTTTGCCTAACTATAGCCATCATTGGGCTACAGAAAGCCCACCAACACCCCAAGCATGTAGGTTTGTCTTTGCTCAATAAACATGAGCTACCCTCTTATCCCCTTTCAGCCTCCTCACTCCCTACCTCTGTTTAAATTGGGAGATGAGCTGTAGAGACTCATCCATAACAGGATGGCCAATTCCCTCATCATCTTGTAGTGGTCACACATACGCTGCTGTCTGTAACCAATTGCGTAGAGTATCTCAGATCCAACCAGCCCATCTTGGGAGGAGCAGAAGAAAAGAAAAAAGCCCAGATTCCCTGCTTCTTCTGACTATGCCACCTACTTAGATTTCCTCCTCTGCCTCAAGCTAGTTTCGCCTGCTAGACTGACAAGGCCTTTGAGGTTCATTGTTTCCAGGTTAACTGGGTGGCCTTCATTCTTCTTCTGTCTTGGGGCTCTGTGGGGACCATCCCACCACAATGTTTTACTTCACAACCTCAAAGCAAATGCTTGGACTCACCATTCCATTGTCTCTTTAAACTAGGCTATTTCTCCTTTTTCTTCTCCTTTTTTTGTGTGCCTCCACAAAGTAAGGCACATCAAGCCTTTTGCTCAAGTTGTTAGTGGATTATGGCTGCACTGATCTGGGCATGATCTTCCATTCCCTAAGTGCTCTACAACCACTCTATTTGTTTGCTTTTATTCATGCTTAATATACATTGACATGTAGTTAGTTTCAAAGATATATGAATCTGAGACACTAATAGGTATAGTGTAAAACAAACCCCTTTGTTCCCAATGTCATACTTCTGCAAATGGTACTAGTGGACGTGATGACCCTGGATCTCCCTACTTAGAAACTGGAGGTAACTACTGGAAAGCTGTTTACATGTCACAGTTAATTTTGTAACTTGGCCAACAGAACTAACCATCTCTGGAGAAGAAAGCCCTGAGGCCAAGGGACTGCCTGAATTTTTTGCACTGTTTTTCACTGATAAGTAGGGTTTCTTTGGTGAAGATCGTGACTGTAGGATAGGGAAATTAAAATCTCCAGCCAAGATCAGTGCAGAATCTGGGTAGTAATTAGCAAAATATCAAAAGGACTGATTTTCAAAAGGAAGATGACACCCCTAGCTAATGGCTGCAGTCTCATTGAAAGTATTGGACAATTACAGCTTTCTGGAGGGGACAACGGGGCTGGGCCTGCAGGCAGCTGTGGAGAGCAAACCTGGTAAAGCTGCAGCTTCTCCCTCTTAGCTCCCTCAACCTCACACGTGCTCTATAAAGTGCAAACTAAGATCTCCCCGGATGAGCTCATCTGTTAGCAGTATAACAGCCCTCCAGTTGTCTAAAGAAAAACTCCCTCAGACAGGGCTCCACATCAGACTTTGTCCCTTTAAGTCTCTCTCCCACCACTAAGCCCACACGTGATTCCTTACGCTTTCATCTTCGGCTTCCAGGCAATCTTTGTTCTCCCTCAGCAGGAGCCATCACTAACTCTTTCTTGGGCTCAAAACTGCAAGGACTGCTTCAACACTTCCCAAAAACAGGCTGTCTCTCATATCTCTCAGCAATCCAGGCTCCGAGCCATTGGATCAGTCAGATCTCCTTAGTCCTCCAAGTCTCATTATTTAGGAAGAAAACCAGGCACAGGTGAGAGCTGAGGCTTAAATCACTTAAAAGCTTACACTTGCCCTATGATAAGATGCAGGACTCTTGAAACAATTCCATAAATTTAAACACTGAAAGGTAGAATGGAATAACTCCAATGAACTCCACATTTACTTGGCCTGTCAAAATATTAACCGTTCGTTGCTGGAAAGGTTGTAGATGCACAACTCCCAGCAAGTTGTGAGATGTCTGCCACTGCTCTGGAAAACCAAGTGAAGTTCTGGTCTTGAATTTGGTACAAAAAAGATTTTTAAAAAATAAAACATGACTTTTCCCCCTTCCAACTTGAACACCTTTGAAAGTCAGTAAGACAGAGGCAGGCAAATAAGAATTACACCACACGGTGTTGGGAGCATGAGAATGAATATGAGATTACTGACAAAGTTGCTGTGCATGCCCTTTTGAGTTGAAACAAACACACAAGTAAAATGGGAGAGGCTAGGAATATACTAGTGTACAAAAACTTTTCATTTACCTGAATTTGTATAAAATATTTTATTGGTTTTCCTTTCATTGTTCTTCAATTTCTCCCAGTGACTGTTCATTTAAGCTATCTTCATTCATGTAGATTTGTTTATCAAGTGCATACTGTCTGTCTTTGGTTTACCAAAAACCATGGACAAGTTTGAAGAATGGATAAATTTTGCATACCACAGATAATGCATCAAAATCCAGCATTACTTATGAATATGTAGACTCGTTCATGTACGATGGCAGAAGATCCTACCTAGGTATTCTTATTGCAGTAACCTTTCTAGAATTATCATTAACCACACGGGTCCATAGATGTCAGACCCAGACTCTACTTTCCAGTTTAATTCCAAAGGAGACCAGTAATTCTGCTGGGGTAATACTGCTGGCTTTCCCCACCAATGCAGATGTGATTTTGGTTTTGCTGCAGCTCACCAGGTCACAAGCAGTAGTTACCTACAGTTGAAGAACTACGGGCATGTTCTCATTCTCCCTTTTTGCCCTTTTCCCATAACCAGTCATTTGGATGGGTTACTAACTTCTCAACACAAAACGCAAAGGGGACAGACTTTGAAGAGATTCAAATGATTCCACGTTCAAATGCTGCCATCAAGTGGATATATGTAGTAGAAGGCTGCAACGATATAATTTCAAAAGAAGAGAGTGGATGGAGAGAGGAAGGATAAAAGAGTATTTTTGTTCCGAGTTTCATGTGGCAAAATGTTATAAAAACATTTTTTGTCTAATCAAAACCTCTACTTAGGCCTGGCTTAGTCCCTCTTCTTTGGATTACACCATCTTCATATTTTAGCATCTTTAAAGTTGCTCAAACTTGCCTTTGAGAGACCATTGACATAAAGATGTTGCTTGGTGCCTGCAAAATTTGTCTGGTTTGCTAAGGATAAGGACTAGATGTTGCACTGTGTTCCATGAATTTGTCTGAGTCCCTGACTCAGGTATGAGCTTCAGAAAAGGTCCTCCATCTCGAGGATATACAGGGGAGTGAGACAGAGGAAAAAAATGAATTAATTCAATGTTTTTTTTCAAATCCCAGAGCAACCGTTCAGTTTGTATTTGAGACTGAAATAGTCACCTTTACATAAAGTCTTGTTGCCCCTTTTGCAATGTTTTAAAAGAACTATATCCTTATTTCCTTCGAGAAATTCAAAATATTACCTGATGTTATAAGAGCAAAATCTAATATAGAGTACATTTTCTGGGATGTTCTCATTTAATGGCCACAGAGATGAGGCAAATTTGGCCTGTCTTCATGGGCCTCAAGTGTTGGCTCCAATATGGGTTGAGCAACCACAAAAGTCTTCTCTCAAGACTCTTCTTTCACCTAAGCCAGGCAGAACTGGATATTTTCCTAGGCTGTGTGACATCCAGGAATGCAAAATTTGTCCATGGCTCATTCACAAAAAATGCATAGCAAATGAGATGTGTTTTGGAAAATGAACAGTGCATGCATAGTACGTGTGCAATAATATAGTGTGCTCTGGATGCATGTGCATGTAGTTCTGCCAGGAAAATGCTGGATTAAAAATAATAATAATAAAAAAAAGAGTCCTGTATTTGTAGCAAATTATTTTGCCCTTAAGGCTGTGATGGTAAATAAATTTTGCCAAGGCATAGACAATTTGAGAACTTGGAGAGGGAAGGGCATAGTTATGAAAAGTATTGTACTCAGGCAGTGCAGTCTGGACCATTGTCTTCCGTGATGGTTTGTATGTATTCCTGCAGCCAGGACCTTAATGCTGCTTCACCCTCAAAAGCTGAAGGTCTGTTTTAAGTAGGAATAATATGGTCCATATGGACCTAAATATTTCTTTTAAAACAGAACTCAGGTTATCAACCCACAAAAGCAGATCAGCTGGGCTGTTGTGGCTATATCATCAGCAGATGGTTTAGAACTTGCAAAGAGAATCCTTATTAATCAAAACCAATGCATACGTTATTGGTTTATGGACAGATATCAAGAATGGCAGTAAAAAGAAAAGCTGTGCACGTATTCTCTGGTCAGACATCCTTGTCCAAAGTTCGGTAATCACTACTTCATATGTTCTACTTTTACACTAGCCAGAACTCACCCTTACCATGGCTGTGCCCTTCCCCTCCCCAAAAGAAACAAACAAAAAACCCAAAACACAACAAAAACAAACAAACAAACAAAAACACCAAAAAAACCCAAAGCCCAAACCCAAAACATCCACACCCTGCTGTCTCTAAAAACCTGATCTTTGTGGAATATCTATAGGTCTTTTTGTTAATCTAGTGGGACAGAAGCTAAAATGGCTTAAAGTGAGATAGTTAAAATAAAAATACCTTTTAATATATTCTCCTATAGCTTGGGACAAGAGGGAGCTACTGTCCTTAACAAACTGTCCCACTGTCCAAACATATCCCTCAGGCTAGTTGTCCTTATTTATTTTTTTCACAGGCAATAAAGCAGAGGTAACATTTGAGGCTCAGGGGCGTCATTGCTTGACTAAGGAAGAGCATTCAGAAATCAAAAGGGTGAGAAATGGCAATGCAGGGTGGTACCTCTGGCAATGGGTATCATAGATATGTTGTTCACTATTAAAAACTATGTAGAATAAACATAAAATTGAAGCAGTATCAATGTGCTTTATCTCCTCTTTGCCTTTATGTCAGTGTTTCTGCATAATGCTTGTTTTAGAGTTCTGCTTTGGAGACCTGTTGCAGGCTATTGTTTCAAACATTGTAGATTTCTTAAACTTCTAAAATTCTTCTTACCATCCCAGTTCTCTGTCACTTATGTGGTGATCAGGCTTCACAGCCATTCACTACACTAAGAGCACAGATATGAGAAACTCCCATATATATGTTTAATTTTTTTCTGGAACAGAGAAGCTAAAGACAGCTATTATTTTTTCCAGCCTTCCATGTTTAAGATAAGACATTTTTCCTTTGGAGAGTATAGCAGAACAATAGCAGCCTTCTATATTTCTTCACTGACACCACCAATGTTAGGAAGGATGCTGGGAGCTGAAATCTGTGGTTTTTTCCATGTTGAGCTAATAACCTTCCCTTCAAATAGGCTCTCCTGTCCGCATATGAAGAAATACACTGTGATGGAGGAGCTGCCAACTAGGTCACCTTGTCAAAAATCATGTGACAGTTTATAAATATGAATTATAATTACCTGGATTTTGTATTTTAAACACAAGCTTTGTTACTCAAAGCCTTGCTTTGGCTGGGAGCAGAGAAAAGCTGTAAGGGTTGACAGAGGCTTTGCTCAAAGGGAGAGAGAAGGCGCACAGCTCAGTATGGAATTTAATCACTGATTCCTAGTGGGCATCTGCTGTTGCAACCATTTTTGAATCAAAGCTGCATGGTCTGAGTTACCTAATGGAGTTATCCTGTGTTTCTGATTACCTCCAAACTGATCCTAACATACTTCTAATCACAAAATAGATCATGTTAAAATGTTACATGCTAAATGTACAATAATGAATTTCATATTTAAAATACATTGTTTTAAAAGAAATGTGTAAACTCTTGTGGCTCATATTTTATGGCTTCAAATTCAATGCTGCTTACTTGGTTTTACCTTCATCTGGATTTGTAAGTTAGTCAGCATCACTAAGACCAGTTCAAAAGTTTCTGGGTTTGATGAATATCTGTCTTCTTAACAAGAGTTTTGAGAGGGAGCATCTGCTTGCTTTAAAATTTCCACCCTGTTACCTAGAAGTCAACACTTCCGACAGTAGTATCTCACTTCCATTTTTCCTGTTAGCTCTAACCTTTGCACTACATTGTAAAGCTATGATATGTGCAAATATTATCAACAATACAGCAAACTTGCTATATACTCATAGCCATTAAGAGAGGTCAACAGAAAAAATCTTGGGGTAATGACCTGTATATGCTTTAAGGCTCTTTTTTTTTTTTTTTTTTTTTTTTTTAATTTCAGCAGCTGCTAATGGATTTGGGAATATCATAGTTATCAGACAGCTTAGAATAAGCTGCTAAGTGTTCCTATCTGGGGTGGCTGTAAATTGCTACTTAACAGCAGCTAAAGACACCTTTAAGCACTGCATTTTGAAAGGCTGCCAGGTAAGGTAGGGAAGCTGGGAGACCCAGAAGGGTCATGCCCCAGGGTGGGACATGCACTCACCAACAGCACAGTTTCACAGAGGCTGAACACATCACCAGAGCTGGATAATGGGGTCCATTTGCAGTCCCAGACACAGCAAGAGATAAGCCAGGTTCAGGGTCCATCCATGGGCTCTGGTCAGGAGCAAAAGGAAACATGGCTGGAGCACAGGTTCATAGGGCTCATCCAGCAGATAGGCTACCTACAGTACAGGTCTGAGGTCCATCCAGCAGGCACGGGTGAAGGTGGAGACCAGCACTCCTACAGCATAGCTCAGATCAGGAACAACAGCCCTGGGCTGACCTGAAATGGGCCTGTGGGCAGGGGGGTGGGTGATGGCCCCAGGTGAGGCTCCTCAGGGACTTTAAGACCTATTAGTGCCTCCAGGCCCCTAACAATGTTTTTGCTTTCATGAGACTTTGCCTGTTCACCAGTGCTGCTTTTGATTCTTGAAAATCCTGTCCTCTCCTTGAAACATAGCAAAGAAAAAGCAGAAATGAAGAGTTAAAAGCAACTGTCCTCTTTCAGTGACACATGTCACCTTTTCATTTCTCCCTATGACACAGCCATGAAGGATACTTTTCTCATCAGAGTTCCTTGAGGAATATTTATAGAAAAGTCAGAATCAGATCCTTTACATGTTTACTAGGTCTCTATACAGGATGTATAGAGATTAGACACTGAACATGTTTTCAACATTTTGGTAGGTAAATAATAGAACAATTTATGGAGGCAGCATCACAAGCATCAGAGACCTTTAACCTGAAATCAATATCTCAAAGACCTAATAGATTTTACAGAAGCAATAATCTATTTTATAAGCCTGTAAAAAATAACAGAACTGACTGGATAGGTGAGACATCAGTGTGAATGTGCTCCTGTTGATTGCAACCTCTAAAGTTCTTACAACAAACAGAAGAACAATTAGGCAGGGGCAACTTGTTGCAGATATTGCTGTAGCATAACATTTACAAATAAATAAATAAACCAGTATAGCCCTTAATTGCTGTTTATTAAAAAAGAAAGCATTACTGAGTAATTTACAGGTACCGTATTTGCCAAATAATTTATGCACAAGACAAGAAAGCTGCAATACAGTTCCAGTGGTAAATTACCTTTTATTTTACAAAAAATAGCTGCCTTGAAAAGAAATAAAATTACTATCCCCTGCTTTTTAATCATTTTTATTTTTCTTAATTTTTGTTTTTGGGAATGAAAACATCCTTAGCAATACAGATACATTATATTTCTTCATTATCACTCAGCACAAGCAAATGTACCCACAAATACTGAGGCCAATCACAGGCAATAAGTTCAATATATTTTACATATTGCTATGGAAAGTTGCAAGTTGCTGCTTGGCTTTCAAGGGCCTAGATGGCAGTATAGTTCTTAGTGTAATTAGTCAATTTGATCTTCTCTGGGAAGATAATATTGACTGAGAGGTTTTCCCCATTGTTAGATTTTAGAAAAAAGTTCTTTTTCTTGCGTAGGAGATGACTATATTTGGCATTAGCAAGCCACGTTTCACATTTTGAAAAAAACACAATCCCGGTTGTACCCAAGACAACAAGGCATGTAAGCAAGCCCAGTACAACAAAACATATCACCTGGCTTCTACTGAGCAAGGGATCTGTATTTTGGATTGTTTCTTTCATTGTTATTTTCAGGATTTCTTGTTGATGATGAACTGATCTGTGATGAGCTTTTGGGGGTAGCTTGTAATTCTGCATATGCTTTGCCTCTGTATTCATTCCAGCGAGGCTTGTGTTTTTGCTGGGGTGTTTGCAGGTCACACCAACAAATTCAGATTTACAGATGCATTCGAATCCTCCCTGGGGATGTTCACTGCATGTCCCTCCATTCTCACATGGGTCACTTGCGCAAAATATGACACGGCTGTTGCAGAGTTTTCCTGTATAACCATGGGGACAAAAACAGCTGAAACCCACACCAATATCTGTACATGTTCCTCCATTTTCACACGGGTTGGATTCACAGTCATCTCTATCTATTTCGCAGAAGTTGCCAGCAAAACCAGAAGGGCACAGACAGGAAGCATGTGGAGCAAAACCATTGTCATCAATGCATGTTCCTCCATTCTGGCAGGGAGAGCTAGAACAGATAACAAACACATAGACAGGACTGAATTAAAGTCCAATGGAAGAAGCTATTAGGAAGCACTTTATCTAATAAAAAGAGAAATGGTTTTCTTTAGAAAAACTATTTCCAAATGCAAATCCACTGAAGTCAATGAAGTTGAATCAAGAATGAATTAGTTCAACAGCTTTGTCAATACAGATTATAGCATCTTCTGCCAACCCTTCGGGCAGGATTAATACACCAGCATATAAAGTCGACCTGAAGAGCTGTGAAGGGATTTTAAATTATTTCAAGCATTTATTCAAATTAAGCTTCCCAGTGTTTTCATATGCTTAGAGCTATTTAGCTGAGCAACTATTCAGACAAGACTGAACAAAGACACTAGCAACATGGCTTTCTTTTCCACCTAATTATTCATAAGATAATTTATGTATTTTATTGGCAAAGGAAAACACACTGCCATGGCAGCTAGATATAAAGCTGATTGTTTTTATTCTGCCTCTTCAGTGCTCCGTGACATACAAAAAATTTAGAGGCAAACAGATACTTTCTTGCAAACTGCTGTTCCGCCAAAAATCTCAATAAGTATAATTATAATAAAAAATATAAATGGGATAGTTTCAGCCTTGGCAAAGGCAGCTGTAACGTGAGGACAGGACTATAGGAAACCAAGTATTTCTGCAAACCCTTTAAGAACTTAATAGCCTGGAACCATATTTTAACTGATGTAAATTCACTGAGACACCTTTTTTACCTTTGCAAAGTAACCGTGCTTTACTGAGTATAAGGCCAAAAGATAGAGACACCCATTAACAGAAAGGCACAAATGTGCCAATTCAGTGGAGCTATGCACTTGGACTTGGTTCTTCAACTGGTTGTGTAGGCAGAAAAGGGGCCCTGGGTCACAGGTTTACAAATAAATCTCAAAACCCACTGTCTTGGCAGTTATCATATATAAACAAAGCTTTTAAAACTTATTTTCTAAAAATGAATAATACTTGGTAAATCTTAAAACAAGCCTTTCTGACAACTACAGTTTTTCCTAATACCTATAAATCTCTGAAGACATACAACATAGCACCAGGACATAGTTGAAAAGTCCAAGCTGTTATTTAAGTGTTACGTTTCCAGGGGAAAGTCCCAGGAGTAATGAACATCACAGCATTTCACATATGCAGTGGTCAGTAGCAATCAGCCATTATGGATTTCCATGAAGGGACACATTGATTTAAGAGATCTGTTGATGTCTGAGTGAGATGACTGTGAAAGAGATATAAACTCCTGACTACAAATGGTCCCTGACCATTGGTCGGGATAAGGGTAAGCTTCTCAAATGCCCAGCCATTGCTCTGGGACTAGCTATGATAGAGACTACCCAAACACCTCTGACTTTACTGAGGACTGAAATAATTGGTGGCCACCCACCAGGAAAGCCTGAATGTTGTGGTAGAGGAATCACCTGTCTGTTTTTTTGCCACTTCCATATAAACTGCCCTGCTCTGTCCTCTTGTATTATCCTTCACTGTAGATGTTGTCTGGAAAATAAGGCTACTGAAAGAACAAATTGGAAGTCTGGAATTAGTATTAGAAAAGTGAATGGTGTGGTTGTCCCTGGACTTTGACGTAGCAGTTATCAGTTGTTGGTGACAACATGACAACTTGAGGTGATAATGCAAACAGGGAATTTTGCCACAATCATTTGCCACAATCACTGGTCGCTTTGTCTGCTTTAAGCAAAATACAGAAGCTGTAGCCATTCAGTCCATGAGTAAATGAGTGGTTATGGCCTGTCTTGGAGGGACTAGCACCCTCTCTTGACTTTATAATTCCCATGGAAAATCTGACAAGCTGTTTTGGATATGGCAATGTGTAGAAGTTTGAAGCCTCCTGGGCAGGTCAAATTACAGTATTTTGCAGGGAAATGGGAAGAAATTGTTGAAGAATATAAGTGTAAAATTTTTTCGGAACGTTTCATAAGTGTAAGCAACTTAAATAAAAAGCAGCTAAGGGGAAATATGCAGAATTTTGAAAACGTATTCTTTATTTATTACTAACACTGAGTTGCATCTACCTAATTTTTATATGTTTAAATAAATAAGGTATTAATATTAATCTCCTTGCATAGATTCAGTTACTTTGCATTCTTGGCATTTAAAGCATGTTCAGCAAGGTGTGGTACGTGAAAGGCTAGTTGTGGAAACATGGACATACTGCTTCTTTGGTTTCCAAATACTCTGCTTTCATTTTAAAGTACCACTCACTCCTCTGCTTCAGAGCAAAACTTCAGAACGTCACACAGATGTCACTAATGCAGATACATCTGCCTGATTTATAAACAGACTAGAACAATCATTTTGATTTGTGAATTGTCTTCATTCCATCTGTGAATATTAACTAAGGAGCCAGCGACAATGCTTAGTAATACCAACATCATTAACATTACCACTGAGGTAGAGAGGAACTGAGAGGAAGTGAGATGTGAATGAGATGACATCATATGATGAGGTGTTTTTCCAGGATGTGAGGTGCTCTCTTTGGTGGACTGTGAGTTATAAGCAGACATGGAGTACTTATGCTGAGAAAAGTTGTCTTTTTTAACTAAAAGCAGATCTGCAGACCCTGCTCCTCATTTTCCTGAAAAAGACACAGCTTCCTAGAGAAAAGGAATTGCTGTTTCAAATATGTTGTTTCCTTAAAAAAAAGTGTTCATGATCTCCAGACTAGCTCATGAGTATTCAATTTGAACACAGAGGTACTATCACAAAAATGTAGTTTCAGCAATTTAAAAGCTTGAGGATTTTAATGAAGTACATAGAACTAATCTGTGTTATTTCATTGACACTGTACCTCACCTGTTCTTTGGGATAGTTGATATACATCCTTATTGAGTTACTGAAATATTTGCTCTACAGAAGAGAAGTGGAGAAAGCAAGCTATTCACACTCACTATGTAAGGCAAGTACCTTGGATGTCATTCAAAGTACTTGCGAGGAACTTAATTTTCCTCCTTGTCAATGAAGGCAATTTGTCAATAGGCAAATCCGAGCATTTACCTTAGATGCTGAAAGTAAACCCAGACAGAACTGTGTGACAATCCCCCAATTAAAAGCAATGACAAAAAAATTCCACTGACATAAAGTTGTAAGAGTGGCAATTCTTACCAGAAAGAGTGAGAGGTGTTAATGTTCCTTAAACAAGAGTGTACAAGTCTTCAGGAAGATTTAGTCAAAAGGTAGATCTGAATATTCATAATTACCTATTGCTGAGCGAAAAGAGAACCAGAGGGTACTAATATGGAGCTAGAGAGAAAGAAGCAATATCCAAAAAAGAAAACTGATTTTAAGGTGGTAGTTTTACCAAGCTTGTATCCACTGGAAAGGGATTCTGTATCCTTATGGGATGAGATCCTTGATGAGCTGGAAGACAGCAGGTACTTCTAGATTTCAAAAAAAACCACCAATCTACAATTTTTTTAGCTTTGAAAGGTCATTCTTTTTTCAAGCAGTTCTGCCAGTGATACTGCTGAAAGTTTTTCAGTCTATGCCCGTTGCCCCTTGCCCTTTCACTGGGTACCTCTAAGAAAAGTCTGGATCCATCTTCTTTGCTTCTCCCCATCAGGTATTTATACATATGGATAAGTTCCCTCAGAGCCTGCTCTTCTCCAGGCTAAACAATCCAGCTTTCAGCCTCTCCTTATAGGAGAAATGTTCTCATCCCTTAATCGTCTTCATGGCCCTTCACTGGACTCACTCCAGTGTGTCCATGTCCTTTTCGTACTGGAGAGCCCAGAACTGGACCCAGCACTCCAGATGTGCCTCACTGGCACTGAGCAGAGGGGAAGAATCATCTCCTTCAACCTGCTGGCAATGCTGTTCCTAATGTCCCACTTCTCTTAGAGAATGGAGAACAATGGCCTCTCACACCCTGTTCTGGTGGAAGAGAGATGATCTCCTTCAGTAAACTATGGACATAGAATTATATGTCAGTTAAGAGAAATGGCAGGAGAGTGGACTAGACGTTTTTGTGCGGACAGCTTATGTGTTCGCTACTGTTCTTATTACTGCATATGGTTCATATGTACAATTAGCTCTCACTACAGGTGAGAACACAGGATGGGAGGTTACTTCAAGTTTGTTTACTAAAATCATGGGAAGGCATGAATTCACCACCACAAAATATGAAATTATCACTTTCAGTACTCGAATTATGCACACAAACTCATGCTGAAAATCTGTAAATCTTCACAATATGAACAGATCAGATTTGTAAAATTTGATAAAAATATCAGCAACTAGCAGAAGTATTATGTGTTTTAGCTCAGAGATACTTCCACTTAGCAAAGAATTTTGAATAAAAGTCAGTAGGACTGTGAATTTTAAATTTATGTCAGAAATCAATATTTACCCATTAATAATGCAGGGTCCTTTTTTGAGATGACAGTTTTTTCCTGTAAATCCCTGGGCACACAGACAAATATATCCTCCATCGCCCGTCTCTATGCATGTTGAGTTATTGCTGCAGGGCTTTGTAGAACACGGGTGAATATCTGTTTGAAAAACAGAGGGCTCAATTAATCTAATGTGAAAGAGTCAGTAAATAGTAAACAGTACTTCAGATAAAATATAGCTTTAATGGTCCTTCATGCTGCATTTTATAAATTCTGATTGACTCCTCCCTCTGTTAAAATGGAGCTCAGATTGTTCAACTATTGCAAGCGCTTTCAGCTTGCTTCTCCCTTCCTAACTCCTACTTGTAAAATATGTTTAAATTGTTCCAGTCTATAAAGAAGTACTATTATCAATAACATATTAGTAGGGGAGAAAGAACTTCTATGTGGTTGAGTCATCCTTTCACAACCTTGGCTTCTCCATGAGCCAAATTCTCATAAAGAAATCATGAACCGGGAATTCTCCCTGCTCCCTTCCTGAGAGCCTATCATTATGTGCTTATGAACAAACATTTCATAATAACAGATCATCAAGTTAAAAAAAATCTCTTAGAATTTAATCTTTTAGCTGGGCTGCATCCAGCCCTTACATAACTGTACCAGAAGAGAGAACTGTATGACATCTGGATCCGAAGTCACACATCTTTTCCTTCACAATTTCCCCGCTGAGCCACTTCCCACTCAAATGATTACTGAATTTTAAAAATAATTAAAATAAATAAACAAACAAGTGTATATTTTAGCCAACTAAAGGAGCAGCTGCAGAGAACTGCTGACTGAAAGTTATCTGATGCCTCGCACACACGTGCACGCATACACTTTCTAAGAAGATGAAAAGGGATTCAAGGGCCTTTATATTTTACTACCCACAATATAACATGAAAGTTAGATGATATCATGAGGTACTGCAAAATTTTAATGATAGAAAACATTCAACAGCCTTAGTTTTCAAATACAATCTTCCCTGGATAAGAGGTTCTATTTTCTAATGTATTAGCCTACTCCCATTGCAAGACAACCACTTTGCATGCACTTTGAGTGTAAGCTCCAATTTTCACAAGGACCAAAATAACCTTGAATGCTTTTCGGAGCAGTGTTGTTTGCAAACTATTTTCACAGGCTTTAAAGGCAGCTAATAAAGCATGAACTCTGATGCAGGGGCAAGGAAACATTCCGAAATATATATGGATAAGTATGTGTGTGTATATATGTATACACACATACATTACTGTCAGTAATTTGTGTCAAGGATTTAATTTTAAAACACAACTTAAAAGCTTGTAGGAACATATAATTTTATAACATAAATAGCCCCAAATGGCCCACTTTCTCTATTTTGTCTAGTTTACCTCTCAAAACACCAACAACCAATTGATTTACTTAAGTGATAACTGAGTCTGAGATGAGAATTTGAAAAAGGACTTTACATTTACACATATATTATGAATGGCTACAATCACATTACCAATAATTAATACTTGCATAAAACTAAGTTGTCATGCTGCAGTACATGAAGCAATCACTGAGTGTTTGTACAAGGAAGGCAGGCTCAGTAGTATATGTCACAGCAGATTTTCTAGACTCTGCTTCCTGCATGCCTAGCATGAGTTTTAGAGGCTCCACCTGTACTCTCTTTGATGACAGCTTACTAACACATGCCCTTGGCAAAGCAGTTGAGTGGCATGTAGCACAGTATACTCTGAGCTCACACCACATATTGGCTTTTTAGGGAAACTGAGGCTAAGATTCAAGCAGGAGGTCAGGGGCCCACTAGAATGACTGTGCAGACACAGCCAGAGATGACCAGATGACAGAGATGACTGATCTGATTTAGCAAGGTAGATCATATACTCGTACTGAAATGTCTTTTTTTTCCTGGAAATAAATTGACTAAACTGTTTTTCCCTTTTTTATAGTCAGTGTTTGATGTGGTACCTGCTCCTGTACTGTGTAGTCTATCTCAGACAGCCGTAGAAGGAAATCCTGTACTGTGCAGCCTGGTTCCGGGTGTTCATATACCCAATTTCAAGGTTGTGTTTCCACAAAATGAGAAGATGCCAAGGCATTCAGTTAGACAGGCTGGTATATCCCTTGCAAAGAGGTTAACCAGCAGTGTTAGCACTAACACCAACTCATAGATTTCTTTCTTTAAGTGCAATAATAGCCATAAATGATACCACTGACCCTCCCCTACATTTTACAGTGGATCAAGACCAACCTATTATCCACATGCCTATAAATTACTGGGAAGGTCGTTCTTGACCTGAACTGAGGACCAGGCTACCCTTGGTAAAAACAACAGCTACACAGTCAGAAGCATTAGTAAACCACTTGTTCTAAAATGACTCCAGAAAGGAACTTCCATGACCCAAGCCAGGAAGACTGTACACTATCTTTTCTAGAAAATAGAGATAACACCACCATTCTGAATCATCTTTTTCCTCCCATGCATAGCAAGCAAATAAGGTGCTGAGATTATATCTATATTTTACAAATGTTTCAGGTGTTTACAGTAGTGGTCAAATGAACTTCAGACTCTCCCACAGTTTCCCATTCCTGGTTTTACCATCCTTGTGAGTTTGCGCTTGCTCACAGATGCCAACATTAAAACAGTGTCTATGGCAGAAATTCCCTGGCAAATATTTCACTTCCTATAGCAGCAAAAAGGAAGAATTTCAAGAGAATTCCAAAACCGCATTACTCATGACCCTTTGTCAACCTCCACAGAAAGAATACAAATGTAACTTTCTTAAATGCTTTATCTGACTATGCACCTGAAGATAAAAATGGTCTCCAGTAGCTAAAAAATGGCACTTAAAGTCACATGCATGTGAAAAATATAACAACCATGGCCTGCTGTCATCAGACACAAAAGTTCAGTATTAGTAGAGAGAGGCAAGGAGTCTGCTACTTTACAGTAAGAATGGGTTTGTATTTCCATATTTAAAAAACAGTTACGTGTATATGCCAGTGAACCTCAAAAGAGCAGGAGCCTTCAAAAGCCTTCCTTTTTCCTAACCTGATCAGGTTTCATTTAGTGGTACCTGCTAATGAGTTATAGCAGTCTGTAATGACTTATACAGCCAGGAAACCAACTCTTTGGCAGACGATGATGAGATCAGCGGCTGAGTAATTACCCCATTTGAGGGTTCAGTGCTTTATTGGGTCAGGATAACAAGTTGGAGCAACTTTCAAGTAGCAAGAAAAGGACCCTTCTCGTGATCCCTTGTGGCAAAACAATACATTTAGAGTTGGTAAATCCACTGAGATGAAAGACTGTCACCATAACATGTTCCTGCAGATGAAAAGATGATTGTTTCTTTATGGCTGAATATTCTTGGCAGCTCTTTATGGGGATCTAGATTCAAATTGGCAAA
Organism: Phalacrocorax carbo; assembly: GCF_963921805.1. NCBI lineage: Eukaryota > Metazoa > Chordata > Aves > Suliformes > Phalacrocoracidae > Phalacrocorax > Phalacrocorax carbo. The sequence goes on along the minus strand of NC_087521.1, from coordinate 25,650,898 downwards.
GACAACTCTGAGATGACTCTGAGTGTTGAGAGAAATAATAGTTACTGAACTTAAGCAAGGGATACATTTTTTGGTTTATAGAACTATCTTAATGAATATGCATTAAAATAATATTTTTCCCTAAAGATGTGAGTACAATTTCCAAAGCATTGTTTTGCATCCTAAGTACCAGTTGCAAGAAGGAAACATTGCAAGGCTCAAAACTGCAAAGATATATTAGTACTTAGAAATTCAGCTAGGCACTTACAGCTTTTAAAACTATGCCCAGCTTGAAAAACTAAATTTACAGGAATCTTTAGGTGTGAAGATTATAGAATCATAGCATCATTAAGGTTGGAAAAGACCTCTAGGATCACCGAGGCCAACCATCAACCCAACACTACCATGTCTCCTAAATGATGCCCTGAAGTGCCACGTCTACACGTCTTTTAAATACCTCCAGGGATGGTGACTCCACAGCCTCCCTGGGCAGCCTGTTCCAGTGCCTGACCACTCTCTCAGTAAAGAAAGCTTTCCTAAAATCCAATCTAAACCTCCCCTGATGCACCTTGAGGCTATTTACTCTCATCCTACTGCTTGTTACCTGGGAGAAGAGACCAACACCCACCTCGCTACAACCTCCTTTCAGGTAGTTGTAGAGAGCCATAAGGTCTCCCCTCAGCCTCTTTCTCCAGGCTAAACAACCCCGTTCCCTCAGCTGCTCCTCATAAGACCTGCTCTCCAGACCCTTCACCAGCTTCGTTGCCCTTCTCTGGACACACTCCAGCACCTCGATGTCCTTCTTGTACTGAGGGGCCCAAAACTGAACACAGTATTCAGGGTGCGGCCTCACCAGTGCCGAGTACAGGGGCACGATCACTTCCCTGCTCCTGCTGGCCACACTATTCCTGATACAAACCAGGATGCTGTTGGCCACCTTGGCCGCCTGAGCACACTGCTGGCTCATGTTCAGCTGGCTGTCAACCAACACCCCCAGGTCCTTTTCCTCCAGGCAGCTCTCCAGCCACTCCTCCCCAAGCCTGTAGTGTAGTATGGGGCTGATGTGACCCAAGTGCAGGACCCGGCACTTGGCCTTGTTGAATCTCATACCATTGGCTCCGGCCCAATGATCCAGCCTGTCCAGGTCCCTCTGTCGGGCCTTCCTGCCCTCCAGCAGATCAACACTTCCACCCAACTTGGTGTCATCTGCAAACTTACTGAGGGTGCACTCGATCCCCTCATCCTGATCATTGATAAAGATATTAAACAAGATGGTACCTTTAAAAATCTGGACAAGCAAGAGAACTGAGACTCGTAACATGGCAGTGGGTGGTTGTTCTGTCCAGTTTTAGAAATCTGTGATTGTAGCTCACAGACAACAGAGGGACTCATTCCTCCTCACTAACTGTAATGAGAATCTAGGTGTCTCCCTCAGGTACAAACACATCTGTGAGAGGTGTCCAGAACAAAATCTCTAAGACCTTATAGTCACATCTGCACCATTGCTACCACAGGTCCTGCAAACATACCAGGACTCTCTTTAAACTAAAGAAGCCTGTCTATGCTTATACGTGCAACTGGTGAGTACGGGCTGCAAAACCTGATGAGAAGCTAAATGAGTACCCGAGTACCTTGCATCAAGCTCCATGTCACTGCAAGCATGAGAACTACCTCAAATCTTCTGAGTCTTTTAGTCATCTTGAAAATTTTATCCAGCTCGAACTGTGTCATCACTAATTACAGTTTTGGGTATTCATTGGCAGAACATAGGCATGCTTTATAAATTATAAGCTGTATAACAAAAGCCGGAAAGATCTGAAAAGAGAATGAGGCCCTGGACACCTATCCTCTTCCAGCTGCAGCCACGCGGGCTGAAGAGGCGCATGCTCCTGGATGCTCATGCGGTTTTGGCGCCCTCAGACCTCTTTGGCTGAACATTTGCCTGTGTCAGCCAAAATAAACCAGCTCAGAAAAGGCCAGTTCTTCAGCTTGCTTATGCTAAGCTGCCTTATTCTGACTGGCAAGGGGTGAGAGAGTGCACAGAAGAGCTGTGCTTACCCCTCAGATCTGAGAGGGAAGTGGCAGCCTGTTCAGGCAGACCTTTTTCTCAGTTATACTAATGCTACTCCACTGAATCATCTCTGGGTTTAGTAAAGGAAGAAATAAGAACAATATTTTCCATTTCAGGAAGTGATAAGTATTATGCTTACATCTTTCTGAACAGACAGTAGCATATATATAATGTGTCAGGTATATATTTCACAATATTTAACATATACAAGACAACTTGTATTTTTATAGAGAAGGCTTATACGACAAGGGAGCAGTTATTTGTTGGCCTTCTCCACAATGATCAATGTTTAAAATAGAATGAATTTACGCTTTGCTCGCACATATGCCCACTTACAAAAGATGCTGCATGCTTCTGCCTAAACTATTACAGAAGTTCCACGTTTATATGCTGCTGCCCAGAACCCCCTTGTTATCTGGCACTAACATTCAATCTTTTAAAATGAGTTATCCAGAAGGACTTTTGCATGTTTCCAGCACCAGATGGTGCTGTTTCACGTCACTTGCTCAAGGACAGGAAAGGATGTGCAAACCTATGTCACAGAGGCTGCCAATCCAGCCCTCCTCACAGATGCACTGCCAGGGCTTGGCACAGCTGCCATGCAAACACCCAGGGAAAGGAACACACTCATTACAAAGAGCACCCTGCCAACCAGGTTGACACCTGAAAGAGATAAAAGACAAGATAGAGGCATAGTTTATTTTTAATAAACATAATTACAAGGATGTTCCCCTTTCTGAGGCACAGTAAACAAACTTTCGGATACAAAATTGGACTACGCAGCACATTTGAACAAAAAGATACCATCAATGCTTCCGGGCTACTAGAAGCAGTTTATGTGAAGAAAACTCTTTCATTCCATGAGAAAAAAAATAAATAAATGCTGATCAACATAAAGATTTTTCTTACATGAAAAAGTAGACTAAAAAGGCACCTAGATGCCTATGCTCTATGATTCCAGTTACTGTGTCCTAATAGAGTGCTGTTCCATTACGGTTCCATATTTTCAGAGAGCAATCATTTCAGCTTCTGTCTATTTTACCGGACTATGAATTATTGAAGCCATCCGTTCCAGTGCTAATAGCCCTGTCTGACAGATCTTTTTACCTGCATTCACTGGGAAATTCACAAAATCCATTTTCTGGGTGGCAGCCAGTTTTACAGTTCACTCCTGGAAGAAGAGATTTATAATATCAAACCAGAGAAATCAGTACTCAGAAAAAAATCATATCATGTCCTATACACATACCCGACATTTTAAAAGAACCCAGACTGCATAATGTTCTGATACTTTTTTCTCCAAATACATGGGTTTTTGCAACATAAAATTTTAAATGAACTTAATCTGGAGAACTTTACAGATAGGAATCACTTATCCTATAGGATAAGTGAAATGACATAAAGAATCAACCGCAAAAGAATACAAAGTCACTTTAGCATGCGCAAAGCGTATGCAATACCACTATACGCTACTTTAAAACGGAAATTTCAGAACAGGCCCATGTACGCCACTTCACAACATGCCACTCCGAATGCATTGTTTCAGAACTACTTGAAACCCAAAAATACTTTTAGTCAGAAAAGAAATTTGAAACAGCTTACAGTAGAAGTGGTGAACTCATTTCAGCCCTCCGTCGGATGAAAAAAAAATCACCATTTTCATTAAATCATGCATGAATAATAACGTAAGTTAAGGAGAAGAGGTCTCAGTCACACTTTTTTGTTTGTTTCAAGTATTTGCGTCAAGCAACGCTCCTCTGAAAGATCACCATTAGGCACGGGCATCCCGCGCAAAGGACACCAGAAACGCGCTCCGTCGGTGCAAAGAGCGAGCGTCCGAAGGGCCAGCGGCACCCCCGGCCGGCGCGAGCGCCGCGGAAGGCTTCGCCCCCGGGGGACCGGCTGCAGGAGGGCTCCCGCCGCCGCTCCCGCCCGGCCCCGGCAAACTCCGAAAACTTTCCCAGACCGCCTCCCCCCGCCGCGCCGCTCCCCGCGGCGGCAAACGCCGGGGTGCCCGCTGCTGCTCGCCCTCCCGCCGCGCCCCCGCACCGCTCCCCGCACCGCCCCCCGCGGCCGGCCTTACCCGGGGCTGCGGGGAGGACGAGGGGCAGCAGGCAGCAGCAGCCGATGAGCCCGGCGGCGGGCAGCCCCATGGCCCCGGGAGCTCCGGGAGCGCGGCGGAGCGCCCGCGGCTTGCTCGGCGGCCGGGAAAGCGGCACCCCCCCGGCCGCAGCGCCGCCGGGCTCCGGCGCGACGGGGCGGGAGGAGGGAGGGAGGGGAGGGCTGCCCGCCTCCTCCGGCCCCCTCGCCGGCCGGGGATCTGCCCGCGGGGCGAGGCAGCCCCCTCACACCGGGCGCGGAGCCCCCGCCTCGCTCCGCCGCTCCGAGCCCGCTCCCCTGCGCGGGGCGGACTGAGGAGCCGGGCCCCTGCGCACCCCGCCTTGTGCGGCCGCGGGAGACGGGAGGCAAGCTGGAAGGGCGCGGGAGAGGGGAGGTCTAGCGGGGTGTGTCAAGCACGCCTCTTACCTCGTTAGAACTTATTCCGGCTGTCCACAAAGAGCTACTTCGGGGCTTGCCTTCGGAGATCGGAAGACTTCTCTTCCTAGTCATTCACATCAGAACTCCAACTTTTTCAGGAAAGACCCCAGAAAAAGCAAGGAAGGTAAAACATTTTACGTTTCTGAGGCTAAAGAGTTAAAAAAAGGAGAAACACAACAAAACCACCACCCACCGCAAACGCTACCTTTAGTAGTCTTTTATACACTCAACTGATCAAGAAGAAACATTACTTCCACCACAAGGCAATTTAAATGCTGCGGTTTATACTGTGACTGTTCCTTCCCCTTTTCTATCTTTTATTCTTCCTTTGAGCTGTCCCGTATGGAAATAGACTGGCTATTTCTCATTCTTCGTATTCTTTCTAGTTCTTTGTTTTCCTCATTTAAGGAAGTTACGTCTGAGTTTTAGGATTCCCGAGGGACTTGTTTTCTTCTGCTCGCTGATTTAGTGCTTACTTCCACCAGACCTCATTTACCAATTTGTCTGCATTTATGTGAAGCAACTAGAGATCCTATAATATGGCAAGAAAGCTCTGCAGCCATCTGCTTTTTCTCTAGAATTACAATGGGCTAATTCAAGATTAACTGCCTGAAAATATACACACTGGAAAGCAGACATTAGCTTCAGATAACCCATTTACTGGTACTTGGAGACAAATGATGTCACTCAGGTTGAAAAAATTTGCTTCTATTAATGCTGACGTTTGGTTTTAACCAAGAATGGGGGAAGTGAAGGACAGAAAAAAGGAGAGCAGAGAATGAGGGGTGGTTTAAAAGACAACAGTTAGGAGTAAGGTGTGAGAGGCATACACTGCTTCTTCAAAGCTCTCCAAAAGTTTTGGTATCTGAAGTAAGCTGTGCCCATCTGACCCTGTAGGCACCAAGATTGCCTCCATGCCTTTTCTGCTTGTCTTGCTTTCCTTTTAGTGCTGAAACATTACTTACTGTTTTGAAAAGGTTACTCTGCCATCACAGCTTTCACAGTAGCTCACCAGACTAAACCTTGTTGGGATATTGTGAATGACACTCTAGAGAAGTGAAAATGTGGAGTGGTGGTGATGACTGCTTAATCCTTTGCTCCGCTTTTCTGTGAACCTGTGCTTTTCTAGGAAAAATGTAAGAAGCTCTTTGTTAGTCTGTTCACTTTGCTTTTATTCTCACTTTCTTAGCTATTTGTTTACGCTCAGATTGTTGTAGGTCCAGGGTTTCTTATTCCTCCCTTAGTTCATAAGTTCTCTGCTTAGTGATGTAGAAGCCTTTTCATGTTAGACCTTCGTTTGCATTTTTTGACCAAGAGATAACCTGGGAAGTTAAAAAGTCTACAAATGTTCTGTGAGTTCAGATATTCCTATAGTAGCTTGACCAGCTGGTCAAAGGAAGGCTTTAATCTTACTGCCTTCTGTCCCAGACAGCTGGCAGAATTTTCTCATATTCTTTTTTCTTCAGACCCCAAGAGTAGAGAGTTGATAAAATTCAAAGGTTTTATCTGTACAGTCATCGCTGTCAAATTATCTGATCTAATTTGCATTGTAAATATACTCTGACATATGATGACACGTTTCTTCTATTTTCTGAGTTAACTACTGAACATCAGCTGTATTGTCTGAAGCTGATATCTTAAGAAAAATTCATTGGGAAAATCACAATCCTATAGATGATATGTTATAATCACCATTGCAAACTTCAATTACTGTACTCTCTTTTTCTTGCTTGTTTTTCAGGCTTTTTATATTTTTTGCATAGATACACCCTTAGGCAAAAATAATCTATTTTTTAGAACAACTCTACTTTTTAATCTTCTGTGCCTGAGGGGTCCTTCTTGGTTTGCTGAAATTAAGACAAATCTCCATTTTCCCATCTTTTCTACTTACTTCAAGAGTCATCTAAAAAACCCTGCTAATTTTATTCCTGAGAGGTCAGAATCCTTTTTGTTAGAGTGGAGTCTATCCAACATAACCAGAATCTGTTGGAACAGGATCTGCCCAGATACTAATCCAAAAATAATTTCAAAACAGAAACCCCAGCGTTCTGTAAATCCAGACTAATTTTCTTCTCTCTTTTCCTTCCACCTGAGCAAACCAAACTGCAAATCATTTTTACTTAGCTCTCCTGCCACCAAAACCACTCTGATCCAAATCTCCATAGTCTTCACAATAGTCCTTGAAATTTACAGTAACTGTGTTCTGGCAGTTCTTTGTGATTTCTACTTTTCTTTTTTTCTTTTCTTTCGAAGTCTTTGCATTAGGAATTGGAAAGTAAAAACCTCATTGTAATCACTGCCTGTGTATGGAGATCATTCAAAGTGTTAATGGGTGTACTCGCTTCTTCACCTACAAATGCTTGAGGGGTGAGTACAGATTGAGGAGTGCTGGTCAAGTGAGCTCCCAACTGTCTGTCATTCTTGGGAAACAGGTACTTTCATGGAAACCTTGGGACCTTGGGAGACTTGCTTTGGAACTTGTTGCAGGAATCAGGGGCATTAAGCCATCAAAGACACTGACTGCAACAACTGATTCCAGAGAAAAGTCTTTTTGGATCCTTATCCAGAAACTGAGATACTGTTATTTTGGGTTTTTTTTTTTTCCAAGAAAATGGCACACAATGATCCTGCATTGTTAGACAGGAGTAATGAACATATTCAAGGACTGAGCTACTGGAAAAAGCAGACTGAGATTGAGAATTGAAGCTTGGTGAGAACTTCCTTTTATACATGGAATGTGAAACAGAGTGCTTCAACTTTCTGGTCAGCAGCATGCAAGCAACTTTGCAAAGCCTGGACATCCAGAAGCAGCAAGGAATCCTTGAAGTTCTGTCCTGGCTAGGAGTACTTGTACTCACAAGTGCCTGTTTGCCTACTAATATAACACCTTTTGACTGGAGAGAAGGTCAATCCATTTTTTATTTCATTGTTGCCAGAATGTGGAGATGCTTGAGATGATCAAAATTTGCATCAGTGACAAGAAACACAAAGCAAGTCATCAACACAGCAGCTCCTACAGTTCCTCTCAAACTGGTAGCTAAAATCTAAGGCTAACAGCAGAGTTGTTTAGAAACTGTATGTGAGACCCCACACGAGAGGGAGAAATAGCTGTGATTTATTTAGGCTATCCCCACACATATCGCAGAAAGAAAGAAAAAAAAAGTCAATTACAGGGCAGTGCTATTTTCCTGGCAAAGCAGCAGTACTTTGTGAATGTATCAGAAACTCTAACATTATGAGTGGAGAGGTTTATCCTTTATCCCTTGAAGGGATCTCGTCAGTCATGGATATACACAGGCACAAAGTTTTAGGGTCTGTTGGCTGGGTTTACAAGTTTGTACTCTGTGAGTAGCATTGCCCATCACAATAAAGCTCATCAGATGCAGCTGGAGCCTTAAGGAACTATTTTACACTCTGTACGTTAGGCTGTCCCATCCTCATGTATGACTGGACAAGATGGACTGAGCCAGCCTACAAGCTTGTTGGGGTTGAGCAGAGCATCCTCTCTCACCTTTTCTCCTAACCTTCTTGGCCATGTCCCAGCTGCACAGTTGCATTTCTCCCCTCATGCCAGCTTTACTTCTGTTACCTCTGGCTCTTCCGTGAGCTGATTCAGTACACTGTGCTGGCAGATGACTGACAAGAAAAACATGACATCTTTTCTGTTGTTATTGTACCCGCTTCAAGAACATATTTCTGCCCTTACAAAAGGCAATAGGTGAATGTCTGTTGACTTCAGTGGGGAGACAGGCATCTCGTCCGGCACCTTCTGTATCAGGGCACACAAAGCAGAAAGTTTTTCTACACTTAACAGATTTCACTACACACAGAAATAGCAGCTATCAACAGTTAGCTAGAGACTGCCAAAGCATTTTTTTAATCATGGTAATTTTTTCCTGTTGGAGCAGTAGCCAGAGTGTGTAGAGCTAAAATACACAGCAATAATTTACAGGAGTTAAAGCCAAACCCATTCCCTTGCCTAGAACTAAAAAACCTCATAATCTACCTCTCTAACTATTGACAAAGCACTAACTCAGTGCTATCTATCACCCAATTACTATAGCACAGAGAATTCTGCCAGCTGTTTTAGAAAATACATTACATGAAATCTGGGCTGCTCTGAAGATGGAGGCAAAACTTTCATCACTAGGGCAGCTTTCCACTGACTGTAGCAGTCTTGATCAAAAAATGAATGCAATTTTTCCCTCTTTCAGTGCTAGGAAAGGCAGAGATTTTTGCCATCCCTGAGATCACAGTCTAGCCCTTCTTTGATACTGTAAATAAAAAACCATAAATGTAGACACTTGAAGTATTCAGTAAGATTCTACATTCGAAGTTATTCCACTGATAGATGCGTGCACCTGGCAATTAAAATACAGAGTCGAGAAACTACTACTTAAAAGGAAATCAAGACAATGACAAAAAAACCTTATTCTTCTAGTGGATTTCTTTCCATCCTGCTATTCACAGCACAAAAGATGAGAAACTGGAGGAGAAATATATGTAGCACAGGCATAAAGTAAAATAGAATATATTCAGGAAATATGATTCTGTTACTGATGCAAACAAAAAATGAGAACTCTGAAGATGTTACAAAAAATGCATATGTATTTAAAGAAATCTAAGGAAAGACATTTTTCAAAGAGCTGAAAGGGTATCACTACCATTTTATATAGTACTGGGCTGTCTACTCTTAAAGTATGGAATAATGTAGACAGGTTCATTGAAAGACAGTGTGAGAATCATGGAAGGACTTTTTTAGTCTGAAGACGGAGAAATGCTAAAAGATGTGTCCATCATAATGTGTGAAAACAGGAAAGACAGAACTGCAAAAATTTGTAGTGGGCAGAAATAATGGCCAGAACTTTAGTTGGAAGAAAGAGTAATGTAGCCTGGATATATAGACATTTTCTTTAACACCAAAGTTGATCAGACAGTGTGACAGTTTGCCACCAGACTAGAGGCAAAATAATTGGATGACTTTAAGGAAAGTTTAAGTACACTTATGGGAAGACTAATATAAAACCATCATTGCTTGAAGCAGGTGTTTGGATTAGTTTATCCAAGATGTCCCTTTCAAAGCCATCATTTATGGTCCTGCAATACCTTTTGGTGGGGAAAGCATTCCTTTGCAAACTGGTGTTAAAAAAACCTGAATCCTAGGAATTTTTAAAAGGCACTTGACAGTCTGACAGATGTTAGTAGCAGCTCTGAAATTTGTATCATAATATGTCCAACATATCCAACCCACTTTACCCACTTGGAGATGAAGATAATGTTCAGTTTGTAATTCACATCACCGTGTTATGTTTTATTTTCCTGCGGTGGGAAAGATTTGGTGCAGTGAATATGCACCTAGATTCTTAACAGTCAGCCAGTAAACAACATTTTTGTTACTGTCAGTGACATTATGTTTTAAAATATATTTTAAAGTACTTCCCTGAGGCTAGTAAAGTAATTTTACTTCCTGTATAAAATAAAGTTAGACCTGAGACTTCATTTCAGGGCAGGGGCTGCTTGTGTGTATGCAGGAGAGAAAGAAAGAGAGGGAGAAACAGTCTCTCTATTAAGGCACTGTGTTCTTACAGTTTTGTGAATTGACAGAATAAATTATTCTGTCTTCTCTCTGAAAGGGATATTTATAAAGAAAAATGGACAGTTTGCTGTGAGACAGACATATATCAAAATAAGCAGCTTAATTTAACCACATAGTGTTTAAAATGATAGTGAGCCCTTGAAGATTACATGTCTGAGAGAGGGGAAATTCAACATTGAGCCACCGTTCAAGTTTTTTGGAAAATTGTCCACGTCTCGATAATCCAGAAAGTGAAAGTATCGCCATATATTTCTGAGTGTGTGTAGAGTCTACTTACATATGATCTTTATAACATATATCTCTCTATATGATATGTATAAATGGATAGTGAACAGGAGAACAAACATACAGAAGAAGTGTATAATAGAAAAAATATATGCATGAAGAAACCTTTTTTTAAAAAATATCATTTATCAGTACAAAACAGAGGTATTCTGACTACTTACAAAACTTTACACTCGGAAACCTCTACTGTCTTCTGATATTAACAGTTTCAACCTGAACTCTGATACTTAGAGGTGCCTGCTGTTTTTAAAGTTTTGAACTGGCCATGACGGAGGCTTTAGGTGCTTGCAGTAGGCCAGGGAGAAGTTGGTGTTCGGCAAAAAATAAATTAAAAACAATCCACATGCCTTTCGAGACTCATTACTGCTGTCAGAACTCTAGCTGCTAGTCAATCTTTTATTTTGTCTTAATCTCAGCTGGATTTTTTTGCTAACTACAGAAGCAAGCTGGTTTTTTCATTCTTAGTGCTCTCTCTGGTGTTGTGCCATTTTAGAGGACAGATGCTACATTTACTTCCATTGTATACAATTCCTAACAGTTCCATTGTTGTTTATACACATTCACATATGGGTATTTATTGTCTGCTCTTTCCTGTCCCATGCAAAAGTTTTCAGTGTTTTTACTTTGTTTGTCTTCTGACAAAGAAACCAGAACTTTGCTCACTTTTTGTTGTTTATTTTTTTTGTTAGGTTGTTTTTTGTTTAACTTTTTCCAATATATACCTCTATTAATACTAGAAATCAGGTTAGCTTAACTCTGTCATAGTCCCGGTTCACAGTTTCTTTTTTGGTTCCCCCTCCGCAGTATAAACATCACTGTGCTGTACAATTCTTTCCTTTTTCATACTGTTTCTAATTAGTTCTCTGATGCTATTCTTTTTTATGTGGCATCTCATCAGTATGGTTTTCATTGTTCTTTTAAATAATAATAATAATAATAATAATAATAATAATAGCAACAACAATAATAATAATGTTAAACAATAAAATGGAACCTAAACTAATTTCTATTTGCATTATTATGTTTATCTTGCATTTTGTCTAAGTCAATTTAATCTCTATTTTGTTACAGGTTATTATATAACCATCAGTCAAAAATGATGAGTTTTGATGAAATGCCTACAGTTCACTATCAATGAATTTTTGCCTCCTGGGTAAGGGACACATGAAAAAAACTGCCTCAGGAGTATTGTTCCAGTTGTAAATGTGGGGATAATATTTTATAACAATTGGTACCATAAAAATAACTATTTGAGAAATAAAAAGAACCCAAACCAGAAAGAACATCTGATGGGAATAATAAAGCAGTGCATGCCAGAAGCAGTGCTGTTTGCCATAGCCAGAAGCTCTTTTCCTCAGTCTAGCACCAAGGACAAGAAAAACAGAGACTGGCAAAATATCAACCCTTTATGCACATGTAATATTGAGAAAGTAATTTTCACAAAGATTTACAACCTGTTTCCCTTGTTGTTTTTTTTTTTTATGTCTCAGCTCTGCATTTCCCAGGAAATCTTTCTTCTTTCTAGCCTTATCTTGAAATGAAAGAATTTACAAGTGAAGGACAAATGTTCGATAATGGTACCACAATAGTATATTTAAGATTGTTAATGCTGGTAAATACCTGCAGTCAGGAAACCTGAATTCTCACATAACAAGAGACACAACTTTTTGCCCTGTAATTCCTGTGTCAGTCCTAAGATATTCTATAACTCTGGAAAGATGATTTTCAGTCAAAGATTTCCAATGAAATGAATTAACTGCTTCAGTAAGCCAATCCAGTACTTAATACATATTAATGTAGAATGTTCAGTGATAGGAACGATTTTATAAAGCATGGTTTGAGATTAAAATTAGAAATTAATTAAGCAGGAGTGTCATTGTTGTTGTGCCTGAAACACCTTCATTCTGTAACAGTGAAGATTAAATAGGTGGCTGAGGCAAGACTGAATTAGCTGTGATTTGTTTTTCCCCGAGTCAGATCTAACTGATAAGATTTTTGCAAATCAAATAAAGACAAATAACTTGACTGCAAGAATGAGTTTTTTTTACTCACTGCAGAGTATGCTAAGATCCTGCTTTTGCACTAGTTTGTTGTTGGCTCTGTTTCACGGAGAGAAAAGCTGAAGCACAGAGAAGGAGAGCAACTAGTTGAAACTCACACTTGTGGCAAAGTCAGGTATGGATGGTCAGGTCTCCTGCATCCCTGTTTCTTCTTCTGACTATATTGCCACCTTTGGTATGAACCATGGACTTGGAAAGAGGAAGAAAGAAATTAGAGAGGAAAAAAGAAAAGAAGCTATTCAGGACAGGTCACGTTAAAAACTGGAACAGAATACAGAGTTCCCTTGCATTCTGGTATTTGCAATCCTGATGGCTATTGTCAAGGGAAGTACTGGTTCTTTGTGTCAGAAGTGGCACAGTTTCATTTTCAGTTTCCCGAACTAACATGAACTATGGATCTTCTGCTGGAAGGTCTATGAGCTTATGTTCTCGAAAGAGTCATTTTTTTATGTTCGCCTGTTATCATCTTTTTCACTGCTACCATGAATTATGCTAGCTATAAATTGTTTACACTTACAGGTCTTCTATAAACTAATTAAAAGTTTCATCTACATATTGTTTGTGAATGTTGAACACATGCCCAAACACGATATTTCTCTTCCAAGTGCAATAATCCTTAGGCATTTTGTTCAAAAGTGTGATTTTCCCACTATTCCCTTCCCATTTTCAAACAGAAATGTGTCATAAATCTTTTGACTCCTGGTCTCTTGCATGATGCAGTAACATTGAATAACTTAGTTTTCTGATTTGGTAATGTTCACCATTACTGTCATATAGGTTTTGATCTAGTCTCCTTTTTTGTTATACCTTACGAAATTGATTATTTAATTATTTAGTTATTTAGATCGTGATACACAGAAGACACAACAGGACTTTGGGAACTGGAAACATAACAAGGAATCTATCATTTATCACATGATCGCTGGCTTGCATTTTGCTTACTATAGTTAAAAGCCTCTAGTGACAAAGAGAAGAATAAATAGCTATCCCTTTAACTGCAGCTCTGGAAAGCAGTGGCAAGCATGCCTGTTATGAAAGATACAACAATGCTTTCAATTATGTTTACATAAATGCAGAAAGCTAGTGATTTTTTGCTGATATGACTACTGTATTTTATTATTATTTCATCTGCTTGTGTCTTTTTCATGTGTCTATGTCTTATTTGTATGGCTGTGTCTTATTTTAAATTTATAAATTCCTTAGGTCAAGGACTGCCTTTTAATACTGTATTTCTAAAATACCAGTCTCCGTGATGAGCTCCTAGTCATTTTGACAATACCAAGGTGATTTAATATTTGTGTTGCATTAAACATCTTACAACTGCTATCAGGGCTGTAATCTGACTGCACAGGGCACTGTATAAATATATAGAAAGGTGCACTCTTACTCATAAATAATGTAAAAGAACACAAAAATGAAAGCAGAACAACAGACTAGAATACAAACATACCCAAATAGCATGACCACAATGATCTAGAAAAGAGTACACTATCCCCATGGCTCTGAAGGATGCGGTTCTCTTATTGTTTCAACATTTGTTTGTGTCTGTTGTGGAAAGTATGAGTGTGTACAAAACCTGTGCAACGTTATATTTATATATTATTTTTGAGGCTGAAAAGTCAAGCCTCAGGAGTTAGGAAGTGCAAGAATTAAGGTCTGTATGCAAACTTAATTTAGCTTTTTGTGATTATGCTTCCTAATTCCATCTGCAATCTCATCATTACATACTGTGTTTTTTCACAGCGCATCTGCTTGATTGAGTATTCACCTTTTAAATAGCTTTTCAGTATTTTGTTTACTTATGTGGCTCCTTTGCCTTATCTCCTGCACTTTTCAAAACCTGTTCTAAAGCCAGAGTTATAGAACTTTCTCTGAGACTTTTCATGCTGTTCGTATTAACATCCTACAGTAACACAAATAGAAATGAACATATTTTTCAGAACATCTCTGTAACATAAGGCAGTACTCATACATCCATTTTATATCTGGAGGACTGACGAACAAAAGAAATTAAAATAAACAGTTCCTGCTTGTGCTGCGTTGCCAATGGAAGCCTTTTTTTTTCAGTGCATTTAGCACATTAGACATTCAAAGCACAGCTCTCAGAGACATGAAAGGCAATGGTGAAATCGCAACACCTTATCAATTCAGGATCAAGTGAGAGACCCAGATAATGAATAAAATGTAATTGCTGCACATGAATAGTTTGGCTATAGTGACTTGCCTAGCATGGAGAGAGGCAGGGTAGAAGGCAATTTTGCAGAAGCTTCAATGCAGAGATCAGACTTTCTCCTTCCGCTTCCCTCTGTACACACCTTCTGACCTGTGGGCCTTTGGACTGTACACCTTTCACAGCACAGCTGTAGCTCATTTTCACAATAGGTTGTTCCATAAAACTGAGTCCTGATTCCTGTCGCAATAAAAGTGCATGACCTTTAAGTAGACATTCCACCATAATAAAGTCATACAAATGAGTTGAGAAAATATTGCACAGAGGAGTCCATTTCTGATGCTTTGCAAGCTTCATGTTGTTTTAAAAGCAGTGTGCAGGTAATATTCTGCTTTTTTAAATTTTTTGCTTGTTTGTTTGTTTTTAAATCAGAAACAGGAGCAGAATATCCTATAATGTGGCATCATCCTGGTGTCTTCATGGTTAGCCTGTGTGCTGGCAACATCTAGGGCTACTCTTCAGCTTCAGCTAGTGAAGTAACTGCTGGCCATGGCAAGTTCTTCTTCTTGGTGGAGCAACGAGACCTTTTGCTGAAGAGTTTTACACATATTTGCTGACAGCAGGTGAATAGTGAGACTTATGAATTTTTAATTCCATTCCAGGCATAACTCCTGCTGTTTCTCTGTAAGATCAATCCCTCCTGCCCCGTGTTTCCAGAATTTCCTCATTAGAGTATTTTATAGCTCTTGGTCCTGTCTCAGTCTCTGTTACCCTTTCTTGGATTTCTCACACCAGTCTTCCTTTGCAATCTGTCCCACTTCCTCCTTTCCTAATCCTCACGCAATCTGTCCTGCTCCTTCTTTTCCTCCCACTGCACCACTGCTCTCTGGGGAGCTGAGCCTCTTCATTTACTGCATCTCCTCTCACTTCCCGTGGCTGCCCCCTGTGCCCCCCTGTTCTTACCTAAGTCCATCTTCACCTGTAAAGCTGCACCTGGTAAATTTTCATTACAGGCTCCCTCCCCACAGTCTGCTTGCCTGTCCAGACCCAGTTCTGGGACTATCAAAATTCAGGACCCTTATTGTCCCTTCTCATTTGCTCACACAATAGATCTGGTCTCTGAAAACAGCTGATTACTGGCTTTAAGTCTTCTTCCTACAGGAAAGATGGGGAGGAATTCTTTGTCAGGGACTGTAGTGATAGGGGTAACAGTTTTAAACTGAAAGAGAGTAGATTTAGATTACATATAAGGAAGAAATTCTTTACTGTGAGAGTGGTGAGGCACTGGAACAGGTTGGCCAGAGAAACTGGGGATGCCCCATCCCTGGAAGTGCTCAGGGCCAGTTGGATGGGGCTTTAAGCAACCTGGTCTAGTGGAAAGTGTCCCTGCCCATGGCAGGGGTGTTGGACTGGATGATATCTAAGGTCCCTTCCAACCCAAACCATTCTATGATTCTGCTCATCATCTTAAACTCATCTTCTTGTCTAGTAGTCCTGGTCTTCCTTTTGATCCAGCTCCCATCTCAGGAGTCTGCTTACCTTTTTCAGACTACTCTCTCATCCTCCCCTTGGGGCACACTGCACTCCAATCTCTGACCTGCAGCATGCACAGCATAGAATTGCCATAATTTTGGCACAGCTCCATGTCAATCCTACCCTGCATCTTGGAAATGTTTTAGGAATTTTGGCTGACAATAATTACACAAACATCAAGAAAATACCTTCTTCATACAGATGTCTGGCACACAAAATTCCATCTGGAATAGCTATAAACATGATTAAGTTCTCATTTGTCTGAAAAAAAGGCCTCATGATAGAAACTTAAGGATAGGTGATACTGAAACAGTCCTACCAGAAGCTATGGAGAGTGGCAGGGTGGGTGTGAGCTAATAGGACCACAGGAGTAGAAGACGAAGTGCCAGTGCAGGATTATTACAGAATACACAAAAGAATGGGAAGGAGAAAAGGAGGAAAGAAGGGGGATGAGAAAAACCATGAGAAAGGAGAACAAGGCTGGAACAGTGAGGAAACCCCAGGGCAGAAGATATCAGAAAAAAATCAGTGCTTAGCATACACACCGCTTCACACTCCTCAGAGGACTCCCTCATCCACTTGTCCCACTACATCACCACATTTCCCAGTTATTTCACTATCAGCACTTGGCTCAGCCACTCCTACTTTATTGTGTTTGCTTTAGCAGTGTGTTACCCTCTACTACTCAATGGTTTCTTGGAGAAGATCATCATTGGTTCCTGGCAGTTCATTTCACTCCAAAGCCCTTGTCTTCACCCTCTGAGCTCATAGTCTTAACCACCTGCATCTCCCTGAGCAGGCACACAGGCCCAGTCCCTCCCCAAGAGGTACCGTGCCCAAGGGCAGATTAGGAAGGGAGCTTGGCTCAGTCTCACAGAAGCTCAAAGACACTTTCACGCTCGTGATGTGATTTCTCTTACACACTATGCAACAATGAAACTGAGCAGGAGTGGGATGACCCATTTGTTTCGTTGCCATGACGATGTGTTCCCAGCACAGAACACTGCTCTGAGCAGCCTTGCTGCTTGGCTGCTGTGGGCTGATGATACTCTAAAAAAAAAAATGTAAGAGAGTCGTCCATTGTCATTGCACTGCACCACATTGACCTCTGTGAGATGGATGAGAGGTGCAGCTCATCTGAAGTGACAGAGGTCTGCCGCTCATGATGTAGCATTTCTTTGAAAAGGAGGTCGGCTTTTGGCTTTTTTCTAAGAGGGATTGGATGAATGAGATGGGGATTTATTTATTTATTTGAAATTCCAAGAGGGGTCGTTTAATTTCTAAAGCTAGCATAATGCTGCAAATAAAATTCATAAGGAAACCAACAGTGGCTTATAGACATAGGAGCAGAGCTGTGTTCACATTGCAGCAGAAAGAAAAATATTTTCTCTGGAGTGGAAGCTGCTGACATCTGTAAGTGGGTATGCACAAGAAATATGTAAAGATATGCCTGAGATCTCATTTAGAACAGTGGATAGAGACTATTCTGTATCTGACACTGATGACGGTAGGCAGTGCTTAGTCTCCCTGCCATAAGCAACTACCTCTGCTGGTGCAGTAAGGAAAAATACTTCACCACTAGCTTATTATTCCCCAGAGATAACTTGGCTTTATCTCTTTAAAGAAATATTGGCTTCTCAAATACAGATCACCCAATATATATGCCTTGAAGGGCTCAACTGAGTCTTTGAGGCATTCTCCATATTTCCCACTTAATGTTGCAGCTTGCTACAAGAGAAAGATGACTTTTATATTTACTTTTGTGCTTTGCTATAGAAGTGCTTATGATACTATTATTATTACTATTATTATTAGTGATGAGAATTATAATTTGTTTTGCTGTAGAACTTAAGAATTCAAATCAAGAGTCTTGCTCTAACATACCAGACTCTGTATCTACTTGCTTGTTTTTGTTTAAACTAATATAGTCATTCTTTTCAAAATGCATGCCAGTGAGCAGCGAGTATATAATGTGTCCCCCTAGATCAAATGTTTCTATTCTTCAGGACATTTGGGGATGCATTTCTGTTCCGTCACAGGGAGGGATGTACTTTGCAAATCTCTATATCCTTGACAAGAGCAGCTCTTAGCAACAGGCCATTTCCCTGTGTAACACTCTTGGAGTGGATCTCGCCTCCCTGTGTGTATTAGCTGTTAACTGAACAAGTTTGGCTCTCCTTGGAATTTCCGCTTAAATTGGCTCAAAAACAATGTCGAAGCCAAGTGTTGCATACACATTCATATAAGAGATGAAACAATGAAGGCTTGCACATGGGTTTCTCCCCAGTCTACATCACCACTTTTGCACAGCACTTTTGTCTTGCTCTTCAAGAATGCAGAGCTACTCACCCTGAGTTTAAGGGAATTCTTTTGGGAAGGAATTTTCTATTTTGAGTACCATGGTAAATGGGAAAGACATAAAAGGGGTTTACCAACCATAGGTGCTATCAGAAAAAAATGGATAACTTTCTTTAATATGATAATTGATTTTCTAGACAACTGAAAGGGGAATGAAACCATCTACCTGGATATCAACAAATCAGCATCACATGGGAATTGAGTTAAGTGGAAAAGTCAGAAATTAAAGTGCAGGAATTGTAATCTGGGTAAGAAGTTGGTTAGAGGGGAGACGGCAATAGGAAAAGTAGAATGGGAAAGTTTCTGGCTGGATAGAGGGAGATTACTGAAGTTCTTCTTGGGTATTTTTCCAGATCAATCTTGTTTAATATTTTCAGTAATGATACCAGCACAAAAATATTGAAATGTACTGAGGAAACACCTCATGCAGCAAATAGTCAAGACCTTGTAAGATAAGATCTCCATAAAAGAAAATAAGACATGAGGGAGTGAATGCATTAATAGGAGGTGAAATGAGATGGAGTTCAATTAAATGGCATGCAAATTTGTTCCCTTGAGGACTCAGCTTTTAAAAGTCAGGAGCTCATCCATGGGAAATGACTGAGGAGAAGGAGCAGACCACAGTGTAACAATGGATCTGTAACGATTACTGTTGACAGTGGAACACAGTTGCTCAGAAACACAATCCATGAATTGGACCTGTGAGATCTTATTAATTTGCAGTGTCCCCACAACCCCAGCAACTCAGTTGCATAGGGTCGCCCAGAGAAGCAGTTGAGCTGGGAGAGCAGAGGGAAGGGAATGGCAAGCCTGGTACAGTAACCAGTATGACCAGAAGAGACAGTTGAGCTCAGCCTAGGCTGAGAAGGGCTGCTGTCTATAAATATATTGCTGAGGATAGAAGAGTTATCTGTGCAGAGGACAAAGCTAGCACAATACCAGATTGTTTTAAACTGGAGGTTAATTAAATTTGGCTGGAAATGTGAAGAATGTTTATAACAGAGTACTGAATAGCCTTTTAGGAGTATCAAGGGCAAATATCTGGGCCCTGATGGCATCCACCCGAGGGTGTTGAGAGAGCTTGCTGACATCATCGCAAGGCCACCCTCCATAATCTTCGAGAAGTAATGGAGAACGGGGGATGTCCCAGAGGACTGGAGGAAGGCAAATGTTATCCCTGTCTACAAGAAGGGCTCGAGGGAGGATCCGGGTAACTACAGGCCCATCAGCCTTACTTCAATCCCTGGGAAAGTTATGGAATGAATCCTCCTGGGGGCCATCACAAGTCAAATGAAGCACGTGATTGGGAAAAGCCATAATGGCTTCACTAAGGGCAGATTGTGCTTGACAAACCTGGTGGCCTTCTATGACAGAGTGACTTGCCTGGTTGACATGGGGCGGGTGATGGACATTGTCTACCTGGACTTCTCCAAGACCTTTGATACGGTCCCCCACAGTCTCCTCCTGGAGAAATTAATGTGTTTGGCCTAGACAAGTGGTCTGTGCAGTGGGTGGGGAACTGGCTGGCAGGCTGCACCCAAAGGGTGGTGATAAATAGCTCCTTTTCCAAGTGACAACCTGTCACAAGTGGAGTCCCCCAGGGATAAATATTGGGCCCAATGTTATTCAACATCTTTATAAGTGATCTGGATAACGGCATCAAGTGTAGCCTGATGAAGTTTGCTGATGACACCAAGTTGAGTAGGGAAGTAGACACTCAAGAAGGGAGAGCTTCTCTGCAGGAAGATCTGGATAGGCTGGAAGAGTGGGCCAGCAAGAAACTTATGAAGTTCAGCAAGAAGTGTAAGGTCATGCACCTGGGAAAATATAATCAGAGTGCAGCACAGACTGGGATCCACCTGGCTAGAGCGCAGGTCTGTGGAAAGGGACCTGGGGGTCCTGTTCGACAGGAAGGTCAACATGAGCAAACAGTGTGCTGCTGCAGCCAAGAAGGCCAACAGGATGCTGGGTTGCATCAAAAAGGGCATCGCCAGCAGAGAGAAAGAAGTCATCATCCCGCTCTACTCAGCGCTTGTCAGGCCACACCTGGAGTCCTGTGTACAGTTCTGGTCCCCGCTATACAAAAAGGATGTGGACAGGCTGGAAGGGGTCCAGAGAAGGGCCGCCAAGATGATCAGAGGACTGGGAAGCTGCCATATGAGGATAGGCTGGGACAACTGGGTTTGTTCAGCCTTGAGGAAAGGAGGCTCAGAAGGGATCTCATCACCATGTACCAGTACTTAAGGGGTAGCTACAAAGAAGATGGAGACTCCCTTTTTACAAGGAGTCACATGAAGAGGACAAGGGGGAATGGACACAAGTTGCTCTTGGGGAGATTCCGATTGGACATGAGAGGGAAATTTTTCACAGTGAGGACAGTCACCATTGGAATAATCTCCCCAGGGAAGTGCTTGTCTTGGCCACATTGGACATTTTCAAGAGTCGTCTGGACAGGGTGCTGGGCCATCTTGTTTAGACTGTGCTCTTCCTAGAAAGTTGGACTAGATGATCCCTGAGGTCCCTTTTGAACCTGTAGTTCTGTGATTCTGTGAAATAAAAACACTTACTGTAAATGGTATTCTTCACATATTTATGAAGAGATCTTGTGGTGCAATTGGTGAAGGTGCTGGGGCTCAGTGACCCAGAATCTATCTTCCACATCCATCTTTGTACACGTCTTTTTCCTAGTACTGCCATCTAAATTTAGCCTCTAGATTTTCTCCATGCTTCCCTAATATAATTGGTACCAACACAGGTCGTGCCTTTGACTTGTCCAGAAATGCATCCAGATATCCACTGACATCTTCTGCTCTTTAGTAAAAAACCCACTGCTTTGAAATCGTTAGTGTTTGGCCTCTGTCCCTACTGTATGATTTGTCTTACAGCCACAACTCTTTCTCTTGATAGCCTTGTCATATGATGAATGATTAAACTTCTATTGCAGATCCTATGATTCAAGGAAATATGATGTCTATTCCCATTTTAAGACTTGCTTCTTTCTTGTCACTCTGGTAATTACCAAGTCCCTATTGTAGCAGCTTCCAAGTATTTAGAAAGAGAAATTCTCCCTCTTTCCTTTTTAAGGCTGTTGGAGAAAACAATTAATTAATTAATTTGTTTATATCTGCATGTATAGGATGAGTAAGGGCAGCTTGTGTATGTATAAATAAATGACTGAAGGAAAACTACGTCATTTAAAGTGAATGCTACATTTGGACATGTAAATTTTGAGACTCATGGTTAATTTTGTTTCCGAGACTGGCTTCAAAAATGTCATCTCAATTGAGCTCACACATTCACAAGTCTCCACATCTTAACAGTTTTGTTGCCAGCCACCGTGAGAGGTCACTGCAGAATGGAGATGATCCACGTAATTTTCAGGCTTTTTCTCACAGAGGGGTTGCCCCTTTGGAAGGTTAGAGCTACTGGCTTTGAAGTGGATGCAGTCCGCAACTTTCCCTCTGTTAATAATGTGCTCAGATTCAGCTTTTCAGTATTTGCTTCTGTCTCCCAGATTTGAAGTAGCTTTGGTGTATTCTTTTAAAACAGTGAGACCTTAAAGCATTTTGAATAGTGCATGAATACCAAGAACAAACTGGACTGCAGGATCTAATTTCCTGTCCAGGCTCACACACAGAGAACTTAGTAACAGATGTTCTGTCTTGAGATTTGCACTGGTGGGTGGAAGAATCAATCACAAGAAGCATACAATATCTGAAAAAGAACAGGTACTCAAAAGCATCAAATAAATATTTACTTGCAAATTTGAAAATAAAAGCTGATGATTAACTAAGCATAAACTGTTGTGCCACAGTTATTCTGGAAGCATTCTTTATTACCTGCGAACTACTGAAGTTAAACACATTCCTGAAGCACCTTAGAAACATACTTTTTTCCTTCTGATCTGTGCAGATGGTGGGCTGCTGATGACTCCTGCTTGGGAAAAGTGAGAAATCAGATTAGACCCTTTAATAGGATGTAGAGGAAGAACAGTGTTATGATGGACCTTCAATTGGCCAGTGCTCCAAGAAGGCTTTACCTGGACCTTCTCCTGTAGTGATCTCTCAAAGATGATTTAAAACTCAAATAAACTAGGTTTTAATGGGACATGGACTAAAACAGTAGATATAAAATAGAGGAACCTGGAAATGACTGGGTGGGAATGAATGTAAAAAAGTATATATATAGACCCTTTATATGTCTAGAAACAAAAGAAGAAACACCAGCGAGGATATTGAAGAGCAACTAGCAACAGTAATCAAACCTACTGATAAGCACTTAGTAATACTCATCAGAAAGAAAAGACCTGCCAGAAAATTTGTAGAGTGCACTGATGATCAGATATGGAAGACATGCTGAAAGAGCACAGAGCAATTCCAGAGGTGGTAGAGACTTTTGCTGCATCAGTGTTCACTGCAGAAGAAATGAGGGATATACCTATTGAAAAATTATTCTTTATGAGGGACTCACCAGAAACTGAAGTGATGCTGGAACTGACTGAAAAAATGAACAGTCACATATTACCAGGACTGAAGTATATTCACTCATGAGAGCCAAAAGAAGTCAAGGATGAAATAGCTGAATTACTAATCATGGTGTATGCCCTCTTACTTAAATTACATCTATAACTGAGGACTCAGGGGTGACATTAAGATGTCTATTTAAAAAAAATATTTCCAGAGCTGTTGTGGGGAATCAACAGGCCTATAAAGCTGAAAATCTATATAGACCAAATTTGTAGAAACTATAATAAAGAATGGAATTAATGACGGACATGTGGTACATATGATTTAACTGGCAAGAGTCAACCTGTGTTTTTTGTGTGAAGATGTTTTTTTGTAAAGGGAAGCCCTTCATTGCACTTCTTTTATAGTTCTTTCCAGAAGTCAATAAAAATATGGATAAGGATGATGTGATTGATAAATCCATATATTTTCAGAATGCTTTTCCTAGTCTTTAATTTTTACAGCAACTTTGCACCTGTGATATAGGAGGCCCACTGACAGACAAGATATGGAGCAAAATGAACCTTTGCCTTAACATGGCTATGCTAATGTCCTTCTGTTATAGCCAAGATGATTCCTGCCCACTGTATCCTTGCAAGTACATCGCTGTTCCTGGGACTGGTTTCAGACAACACAGAATACTTCTGAGCTGCAACAAACCCCAAGCAATCCCTTCTGGCCCTGTGGTATTTATTCCCATTATCTCAGAGTCCCAGATTTCTGCCTTCTGTTCCTCTAAATAGTTTCTCAATTTATGCACGGGCTGCAGGCTCCCTGCTCTGAGCTGAAACCTCTTCAACTCTCTTGTGCCACAGAAATGCCAGTCCTGTGAGCAAACTAACCCCTGGGAAGCAGGAGTCTTCTGCCTTCTAGAGGGGTCCACCTCACCCAGTTAGTGCCCTCAAGGAACATAACATAAACCAAGAATAAGCAGCCAAACCAAGCTTGTCCGTCATAGCTATGGCAAAAGTGAACATCCCCGATAGCAAGCAACCTGATTAGCAGGAAAGCTCTGGAAACACCTGCTGCCAACTCACTAATGGAAGCACCCTTAACGGACTCAATGCCATGCAGGCCGTTGAGATACCAGCTTCCACAAAACATCCTGGCGTAACAGAGGTTATGTTGAAGGAGACAGGCAGAGACAATGTGATTTGTTCAGGGAGACAAAAGAAGGACACTATGCCACACAACAGCAACTGAATAATGTCCTTTAATAACCATGATCAATTAAAAGGCTATTAGTCTTTTCTAACTTAGATTCAAGGCCAGGCAGTTTGAGAATTTAACAGCTACAGCTGGGCTCCCTCTGTGGAGCAGATCTTGTGGTGGCAAAGAATCCAGCCCCTTATGTCCTCAAAGGGAATCTGCCAGATTTTACATCCCATTTAGGTGCATTTCTGACAGCTGAGAAGTAACTGAGTTCAGACGATATGAGCTGGATTGATATGTGTTGCATTCATTTCTCAGCACTGCAATTTTAGTCATGTCTACTTCAGATGTTTGCAGCTATTCTCTTGCCATCCACTGAGTATCACTGCATCATTAAAGCACACTTCTTCATCATTCATCTCTTCAATTTACACTAGTTTCATCACAGCATTCAGTGTATTAGGTACTGCAGGGTTCAAACTTGTTTGTTCTCTTGCTTCTCTGGGGTGGACAATACAAGTGTCTTTCATTGTTTTGCAACTTTTATTTTGCAGTTTTAGGCTTTTTTTTTTGTCTATAAATTGTTGATGATCTTAGCTAGATATCTCCAGGTCTTTTAATCCTAAAAATGATTCAATCAAGCTCTGAGCTTAAAATAAAAATAACTATGCTTGATCAGCCTGGAGATTCATAGTATCTGTTAGTATAAGAAACATGGTAGGCATTACCATATGGTGACATATTCCCTTCTTATTTTCCAGTAGTGTGTGGCTCAGGGATTTCGTGTGGTATAGCTGTGCGGTACAGAATATGGGGGGAGAGACCATAAACCAGAGATGCAGTTCTCCAAATCTCTCCACATGCCAGAGAAACATGTTTCTCCTCTTTGACCTGCTGGCTGCTGTGTGAAGGTCAGAGACACGGCTTTAAGATACACAAGAGATAAAAATGGCTAAAAAAATGCGTGACCTAGATTGGTGGAGGAAAAGAGAATTCTTTGCTCAACATTGTGCTGGAGATATTTTCACCAGAGCAGAAAATCAAGCTATATAAGTTTATAAATGTGTGCTGTGACATTCAGGTTTTGGTATTTATTTTTTTTAATATGCTATTTATTTGAAAAAAATTATCTATTTTCTCTTCTTTTTTATCTCAAAGGCATAAATCAAGTGTAGGTCTTAAGCTATTGTAAATGATCCCCTTAAAATTTGATGGTGATTAGCTAATATATACAACATGATGATTGGGCTCATGTTCTTTGGCATTAGGTGATGGACAGCTCCACTGGAATATATCAACTAGAAACTCAGGAAAACAACCTTCAACACAGAAAAATAAACAATTTGAGATATCTACAGGAAAAACTGGAGGAAATAGAATTTGGCGAATACAAAGGTATGATTCATTAAAATCTTGGAGAAAGTTCAGGAAAAGTAAACAGTCAATCCTGATTACAGCATAAGAATACACCAAAAATGTTATTATCAACCTTCTGTCCTAATGCAAGACACCCTAATAAACCAGAGTGGCATATCTTCCGATAAGCATACTTAAAAGGATAAATAGGTAAGAGAAATATGTGACGAATATGCTGCTCACTCTACTGGGAAGTGATATTTTAGGACAAAACTTCATATGTATCTTATAAAAGGCCTGTAGAAACCTCCTGAGCAGCCTCCTGGTCTTACTTTCCTACAACATCAGAGAGGCAGGTCTCTCTAATGCAGCTTCGTTTTAATGCAGCTCCTTCTAATGCAGCTGCCTTTTAGCAGCACAGTACACAGTATGGCTAGTATGGCTAGTATATGTAATATTGGTTTTTTGCCTTCTTTGATGATAAGGACAACTCATGTTGTACATCTGAGCTTTTCAAGTCATCTACCAGCTATCTTTCATTTTGGAGAAGGCAAGGGCATAGACCTGTGTCTGGGATTTCTAGTGAAAGGTAAATGAGTTCCTGGATGAGTCCAGTTTACATACAGTTGCTGCCCCATGGAAAAGACATGTCTTCACCTGTCGTTAGGATAGGTTTCCTTGAAAGAACTTGGAAATCCTGCCTAAACCAGCAGTTCCTGAATTGATGTTCTTCAAGGGGCACATAGAGTTCTTGAAGTACAAATGATTCAAAATGCAATCTTACTCCAAAAATTAAAACCGTGTTTACTAAAAGATATGTCTTGATGGTTATGTCAGTGGTCTTATAAATTCATTCTTGGCACATTTCTTTACTAGTTACCAAGGAGAGATTCTGGTACAAATAAAAATTTCAATTCGAATAGAAAACTGGATTTTAAGTAGAAAATTATCCAGTCTTATCACTGGAAATTCTTAAAATTGTAAATTCTTCCAGTTTTATTACTGGAAGAATTCATGTGTACTGGAGCCAAAACCTAGTTATTTTCATTGGTTGCCTTTAAAAAGAAAAAAAATCCCTTTGTATTTCTATGCACACAATGTGGTCACTTAAAGGCAAAAGGCGAAAAAAGAGCACTTTGTTTAATTTATACATCTTTGTGTGCTTGGTTAGCTGCTGTGAAATATCATTCACTTTTAGCAGAAAGCCACAGGTATCGAACTGATTGGTACAGTAACTTTATGAGAACTTGCTGCAAGTTGGGGAACACTTTCTATTTCACAGCAGGTCTGTACTTTAATTTCGGTAACTGACACGCTGTGTCTGGAGGAAGAAATAGTGAACTTTTGATTTCAGCCAGCTTTCCTGAGGTACACACAGATAAGCATACAGATAAAGCAGACAAAGGAAAGGAAAAGCTGTACCTGTAATGTGCTGCAGGCTGGTTTCTGGCCGGCAGCAAGCTCTGCCTTAGCTCTGCTGAAGCAGAAGGCAAGCAAAGGCCAACGCCACACCAGGTGTCTGCTGTTCCTACTACTGAGGAGGGCAAGGGACCGGCTTGGTTACAGCATCACTGCTGCCAGAACTTGGTTAGGCACTATTTCAGCATCTCAGGATCTGTAAGGTAGCCCTACCTTTTTCAGCCCTGACCTTCCCACATCATCACCCAGGGATGGATCTTCAAAGGCTCAGGAGAGCAACTGGACCTCTGCTGTGAGGACTATGCAGCCAGTCAGAAGAAAGAGGAAAGAAAGATCAGTGCTGCTTTGGGGATACTCCTCCCTGAAGATGCTGGATGGGTAGGGGTGGATATTCTTTATGTGATAATGTACTTTATTAAAATGAGGAGGGCTCTCCCCTCATGACAGAGGGCACTTCTGCAAAGCAACTCCAGAAATGAAGAGTAGACACATAAATATCTAAGGCCTCATCCTTCTCAAAAAAACCAAAAAAAACCCCCCAAAAAAACCACACACAAAAAAAACAACACCAAGAAGAAGGGGAGGGAGGGGGACTTTCTGCAACCCTAAAAGCTTGAATGATGCATAAACTCAATTCTTGGTTCTGTCTTTTAAGAAATACACAATACTGTTGAGGATATTGGCTCTCTTTCCTGAGGAAATCTGCATGCTCTTAACAATTCCTGTACATTGCCAGGCAGACATCAAAATTATAAGGCCAAAAATATAATATCCTTCTTTCTATACATGTAGATGGGACAAAGTAACCCTTTGAAACCAGATCTTTTAAAGTTAGCTGAAATTTTCAGATGAAGTATTTTTGGTGGAAAAAATCAGTTTCTACCTAGCAGAACTGTCTGCTCTCAGAAACTTTCCTTTTTAATTATAAACCTTAAAATGACCACAATAGAGAAAATTCTGGCCAAGTTTTGAAATTCTGTTTAGCTTTCATGTTTGTTTATTTTCACAGAAGATCTAAATTGCCTGCAGAAACTCTTCTGTCTTTAAATAACTCTATAATACTTTTAAGAATGATGCTTCTTATAAAGTGATAGAACAATTTCAGTCATTCAATAGAAATCAATTATTTCAATTCAGTATAACAACAGATAATGTGTGGCATCCAAGTATAAGATATCTTTATCTCACATCTGCAACAAACAACAGTTTAGGAGGAGTAAGAGAAAATTATAAACCCTTACTATAAATATTCATTCTTATCCTTCTTACCATATGCACATACTCCACGTGGAATTCTCTGGTGTTTTAAAATGCAACATGCCTGGCCTACTGCTAGGATAATAGCTTTAGTTACATTTTATGTTATGATTTATTCAACCCTATTCTCCGAAACAATTATACAAATTGTAAAGTAAAAAAAAAACCCTCAAGGCAATATACAGTAACATTATAGGTTTCATTAAATTTCACTGAAATGGGTGGAACCACACGTCCTTAAGGTACATTCAAAAACATGTTCCTGCTACAAAAAATAGTTTCCTCCACCATAAATTTAGGCCTTTTACTGCAAACAGTGCACCATGTGGTAGCATATAAAAGTACACTGAGCCAGGTTTAACAAGCTGACTACCACAGTAGGAAGAGTTGCTCCATGCCAATGCACTATGGTGCCAAAGCTGGTTGGTCTGTCATGAAAACTCATACGGATTTTTGCCGTCAATTGGCTTGAGGACATTCATGAAGGAGCACCCAGAGAAGGGTTGAGCAACCAAGCCAGAGAGAAGGCTACTAGAAGACCTAGGTTTTAGTGCAAGCAATTCCTTTGAGATTGGCCAAGAGCAGAACACTAAAAATCCTACTTTTTGGACTGAGTGCTGACTGAAAGAGGTGTCAAAAAGTTAGCAAAGGCAAATATTTCTTTTAGATCTTTCTGGGTGCAGAAACATCACTTTTTACATGCCTACTAAAGTAATGGGGAGGCATCAAAGAAGCAACTGACTCCATCACCACTCTTTTTCTAAAAAATATCCCTTATTTAATATTCCTTATTTAACTTTGAACTACCCAATTAGGATAAAGGAATAAAGGTAAATATAAAGGTAGAAATTATGAACAAAGGCTTATTGTATTTTTCATTATGAAAGTTAGAAAATGTATTTTTCATTACTGATTAATTTGATTCATAGAAGAGTTTTGAATAGACAAAAGAAATTAACACTGCATCAGGACAGTTTCCTACTACATCTTTTTGAAGTTCCTAAGCTAGAAAACTTTGTAAGTACATTTGATAATTAACAACTGAAATATTAATGGCACACATCCTTAGTGGGGGATACTGAGATTGGCAAAATTTAATTCCTTTCTTAACAATTTATTTGTTTTGCAGAAAACCAGATGTATTGAAATTGTGCCCACACAAAGAGTTAGCAGATTTCCTATTATATCTCTCTGTATAAAGGCTTGTGTTTAATGCAGGCATAGGATTTGCATGTAGGCAACTTATTTCAGGATTTCCTGTTGCCCTCTTCTATGACCTGTAGTTACTTTGAGCTATACAAGGACTAAAGGAGGAAAAAAGTCCTAGTGGTGACAATTAATGGCAGGAAGGGAGGGAACAGAAGTACGTGATGGACACATTTCATTCTTTGTTTAGCCTATGACCTAACAGTTAAGCAAGGAAAGAACATCCGTAATTGTTCAGCTGGGTTATGAAAAAAGAGAAACCTGTGCCATAGTTTATACAAGGCATGGCTGACCTTGAACATTCACACACAGCTTTCCCAGCATCAAATCCTACAGCTTGGATAGATAAAGACCAGGCATCCATAAGACAGATGTGACAATATAATATTTAAGTTGTAGTTCAGGACCATGTTACAGCTTCTGCAGAAATCCACTGCTACAAGTACCTCCTTCCTTCTCTTTTCTGTTAACCTGGATTGGAGACAGGATTTGAGAGTCCAGTATGACCTGGGAGTTAGTAAACCTGGGCTGTGGTGGGCCAAAGGAGCGGTGGGAAGTGATGCAGAAGAATATAGGGGAGCACTAGGGGTTTACTGGGTTTGATGCTCACTTGTTTTTTACAGCTGGTTTGCAATGGTAGTAAAGAACAGTCATATAACTAGAAGAGACCTCATATTCACATCACTTCAGATCGCTTATTTGCTCTCAAATTCCTGACATAATTTTTAAATCTTTGGCACTCACTGTCTTTGACACCATTTGTGGGTTAGATTTCTCAGTAGACATACAGCCTGTGATATTCCTTCCTAGCAAATTCCTCATCAGCTTTATTAACACTGGATTTATACTACTGGCTGGCAAACCCTACTACTTTATGGTTTACTACTACACTCTGTGCTACTGTGAGCACTTTATATCAGTCCTGTTCAGTGCCTCTAGACTGAATGCTAATTAGGTAGATTAAATCTTCTTTCCCACTTCCTTTTCCGCTTCTCCATTACCAATCTCCTTTGCTTTCATATTCCCTCCTTCCCCCAATCCTCTTTAGGTCTTCTTTTCAGACCTTACATCAGTTTCTCCATTATTCAGTTATCACCTGCACCAAAATTTCATTTTCTACTTAGTTTCTGGCAAGCCACTTGGACATTTATGCACTGGAGCGTTCCACTGATGGTGGGTTGTGTCCCTGCTTGTAGCTGCCAAGCCAGCAATGGGAAGCTCCTGCACACCATGCAGAGGTGCTTGACCTGACAGCCACCAACTACCCTTCCTGATGCTTGCATCTGCCATCTCTGTCTCACAGCTATCCCAGCCAGAGGGACAGAAATAAACACATCAATATACCTGAAATTGTGTGCAGGAAACATATACTCCTTTTAAAATAAAAGGCTCACTGGAAGAGAATCACAGAGGTAATAGGAGTGATTTATTTAATGTCTTTCAGATTCACCTTTTTCTTCTAAGGATATTTCTTACTTTAGGCTTAGAGAATGACAGATTCATTTACATACTGGTGTAAGAGATAATAAATTAGCTGCCTAAATTCCTGCTTCCTAGTCTACTGAGAAAATAAAAGACATGGTCATTAACATTTTATGCAGCCTGTGGATAGAAACAATATATCAAGAGTCAACAAACAGCTCTTAGATTTCAATATTGAACTCTTTAGCTGCCTAAAAATAAATTATTTTTCTTAAAGCTTGCTAGAAAAGAAATTTGTGCTATGGCCACGGATCCCCTTGAGTTCAGATCACCAGAATAGCCATTCTCATGGCTGTAAGTAATTCTCTTTATACACTTGCAAATGGCCTGAGTCATGGCCACAATGAAGTTAATGTGGCTGCTAACATACTTAGGGTTCAAGAGTCTACAGCCTGGCTACAGACAAATCCTGGAGCAGCTATTTAGGACTTTTTCTCCTGTTGTGGTTTGATTTGTTCATTTGTTTGTGTTTTTTGTTTGGTTTGTGTCTTTCTGTTGGCTTTTTTTTTTTTTTTAAATAACTCATAGCTATAAACATTATCCTGTTTAATAATAGCAATTCTTTCTCCAGGGCTGATTAGGTCCTCAGTAGTTCCCTAGAGTCATGATTTTCCTATTATTGTCCTGTGAAGAAGAGTGTGAGTCCAGAAATGGACAATGTTGCAGCTACTCCTGATCACTACAACCTCTCTTTCATGCTAGCTGTTCCAGCTCCTACTTTGCTTCTCTGCAATTGGATCAACATTCCTCTGAGTTTCTTATGTTCATTGATTGAAGAGGGTTTCTAGAAGTACTCTAAAAATATCTAGAAGGAACTGCATTCTTCAGCCTTGGCTCCTGAAGCTATTTAGCTGTGTATTTTTGTCACTTTGAATTACATGATTCTTACTTGATTATTTTTTCTGATCCTTGGCATGAAATTTGAGCATCTGGTCTTCTTGCATTTCACTTATATTTCCACTTTCATGTCCATCTACTTCCCTTCCTTCTATTTCCTGGTGCCAACCATTCCCTCCTGATATGCCTGCCCACTTGTCTTTGCTTTTCCTTTGATGTTTTACTTACCCATGAGGATTCTCTCTCTTGCGTTCCAGCTGGGTTTATTATCTTCACACAGATCCCTTGCTGAAACACAGCTCCACATTGTGCTTTAAACAATCATCCTGAAAATAAATTATTTAGATACACACATGTGCACACACACTGTGTAAAATAACTTCTGATTCCAAAAGCAGCTGATTCTATCTCTGACTTAACTTTGCTTTTGCAAAACCATAAGGCTCTACTGGCAGAAAAATCCATTGTCCTCTGAAGGAGGTAACATTTTTATGTAACAAATAATTTTTTTCCATGCAACCAATAAATAATTTTTCCTGTGAAATGTGAAAAGCGTATTTGTGAGTGGGAGAAGGTACAACAGATCCCCCCCGAGCTATAAATATAAACAGGAAAAACTGTCATATTATCTATACAAGAGCCAATCTGCTTTAGCCAACTCACAGAGTATACTGGCAGTTAAAATAATCTACTAAGCATTTTGTGTGGAAGCTACTGACTGATCTGACTATTCCTTAAGGTAACTGTTTAGATCAACTCAAAACTTCTGTCCAAACACTTGGACGCATCTCTGTAAAAGAGATTATATATTCTTTCATCATCCATGACCAGCTATATGCTACCTTTTAGATTATTAGTGCAATGCTCTAAAATGATAAAAGTCCTGTCTTCGTGAAAGAACAGGATGAATGTTTGTTTTCTATCAGTCTGCCCTAAGCAAACAAAAAATGTTTCTCATCGTCTACAGAGAAAAGAACTTAAAACTCTGCAATTCACAGCAAAAGACCTTACAAACATATCTCTAAGTGTCCATAAAGCAAACATGCTGCAATTGTTTTCTACAGAGAAAACGAGAAGCCAGCAGTTCTGCTTCTGGTATGCACTTCAGAATTGCAATACCTGCTTCACCTGAACATCATGCTGTCAAAATATTTTCACTATGTAAATGCATCTAAATCACCAGTCCCACATCTAATTTGTTATAAAAAATCACAATGATCAATGAAATCTATAGTCTCATTCTGACTTCACAGACTAACGGCTGATAAAGACACAGGAAGGATCTCAGGAAGACATCTAGTCCATTACCCCACAGCAAGCTAGGAACAGAGAAACCTAATCCACTCCTCAGAGCTGCTTTTTCAATCTGTTCTTAAAAAGCTGTCGTCATGGGGAGCCCATGTTCTCTCAAGGTAAGGTATTTCAGTGGTTAATTATCACCACTCTTAGAGAGTTTTCCCTAATGTCTATCCTAAATCTTCTTTGATCTAGTTTAGCCTCATTACTTCTTGTCCTGTTCACTGTAGATACAAGGAACAGATAATTCTCTTTCTTTTTCCAACAATCTATTCCATGTGTAAGTTTATTCCATTGCAAGGTCATATTTTCTAAGCCTCTCTATCTTTTGGTTACAGGCAATGATTTGTCTGAGCTTTTATAGACTTAGAACAGGTTTGGATAAGACCTTCTGCAAATTTGGAAACCAAGAGATAAAATCTTTTATGCAAGGTTTAATCCAAGTTGGCCACATAGTAAATGTTAGAAGCGTCTCGTGATTCTTCACATAAATCTTGCCTAGAACAGGAATAAAACCTGATAAATATCATGCTTGTAAACAGATTTCTTCCTGGACGAACAGAAATCAAATTCCATGATTATAAAAAATAATACGTCTTTGGTAGTCCGACCTCAGTCTCTGCCAGTCTCCTAGTAATTAAAAATGTAATAACCTGATAATTAAAGCTTTCGTTACTAAACAATTAGTACTTGGGTGTGGCTGAAGATGGTTCATATAGGAACACTGAGCCCTCCGGCCAAGAAAGGAGAAGCAGGAGGCAGGGAGTGGTTGTAGCTGCAGATTTCACCCTTTAGCAGGAATCCACGTTCAATCAATGAAAACAGCCTGCTGCCCTGCTGATGGCCACTGCTTGCCACTGCCCACCTCCATCCACCCTGTCCTCATTCCCTGGTAGATAAAATTGGTAACCCATAGGCTTGCCAAGCTGCGGTGGAGCAAGATTCTCTTCTGTCAGACATCAGAAAAAGAAATACAGTGATTATTGTCATGGCAAGGAAGGATCTTGCTGGAGACAGGTTCAGACCACCACATGAAGTGATAATGTACGTGGGAGCTCACAACTCCTAAATAGCGCTGCTTATAGGATTACCTGGTAGTCAGAGCTGACAAAAGGACTGGTGCCTGAGAACGAAGGCATTGCCATCTCAGGAAAACCTTCTGAGTCAATCACAAATCCTTCTCACACAAATACAGGTATATTTTCCACCTGTCTTAAATAGAAAAGGTGGGTACCACTGTTATTCTTGTTAGTAGTTCATTCACACTACAATGAGAGGGAAAGTTTATAATCACCTGAAAAGGATTAGTCTCAGTTTCTCACAGTGCTCAGAAAAGGTACAATTTTTCTTGTAATTTGCCAGCAAGTAATGCTACAGAACATTACAGAACTTACTGCAGGGAAAAGAGCTGTGGAATGTGACCAAAGAAATTCCAGTGGCACATCCAAGTAGAGGTGCACTGAGAGCAAAAAATGTGATAATGTAAGATGGCCTTGCAGTACGGATGATCAGACCTGGGCTAAGCTGTGCCCAAACCCTGTGTTAGCCTTCTGACTGCACTTTGCAAATAGAGTTTTACCCCAACAGGCTGGATACATCAGCAGGCTGATAGCAGACCTAGAAATAGGCTAAATGGCTACAGGTCCAGGTTAAAGTCTTGTATATGGGTTAGCAAAGGTTTATCTGATGCCTTCTCTGGAGAAAACGCATGACTTTTCACATAAAGTGGAGCGTGGGACTGCTCTATATACAGCAGAAAAGGCAGAGTCAGAGGCAAAAAGAATGAGACAGGCACCTTTGTCAGTAAGGGAGTGTTCATTAAGGAAACAATTCTGCTCTGTAACACCCACAATAATTACAAAGACGAAAAGGTTAAAGTGTTGGTGTACTGAGATATATTGATGAATACTTTTTCTTTGAAAGACGAGCTGTTTTGTGTTCTCTGTTTATTCAGGCTACCCTAATGAGTCCTTCCTCAGATTTGGGCTGCTGTGCCTTTGGAAAGCAGAAAGTGTTGGGAATGCTGGTCGTATGGAAACAACTTATTTTATTACACCCACTAGTTACATACTTGTAATTAAACTATAAATAGAAAGTATATATGTAAATATAGTGGCCACATCGTCAAACCATTTTCAAAACCAGTCACTTAGATTGAGGTTAATTTTAACAATGTTCATCAGAATTTATAAGCACATTCAAAAAGCAAACTGTCCCTATCGTGGAAAACAGGGCACCTCATGGAGCAAACATGATTAAAGAGCAAGGTATGCAATGAATAACATTTAAAACAACAGATTATAATAAAATATGACCATTAAATTAAAAGTAGGAACTGTTCATATTTCACTGAATCATCCATTTTAATAATGCTGAACAAATAATGTGCATCACTTATTACTCATATTAAGAATATTATAAGAAGGCATAAAAGTGCTTTGTCCAAAGCTTATTAAAGTCAAGGGAGTGTTTATCAATGGGTGTTTGGAGCTGAGGCTGAAGTAAAAGTTCATCATTCAAAGTTAATGACCAAATTAAAATTGTTAGGAACCTGGAGTCTAAAAAACCTTTTGTAGGCTGACATAATTTTTTTAACTTTGGCATATGATTTCCAGAAGTTTTAAATGTGTGTGGATTTTAGAGATGGATTGAATGATAATTTATTTCAGGTGAAATTTGACAAACTTTAACTCTAACATAAAAATTTGGAGAAGTTTCTGTTCTTTTGTTTAAGCAACAGAAATAGAAGCATGAACAGAAAGGAACCTGACATGTTCCGAATATATTTCAGTGTTCCAGTCCAGTACATGTTAAGATTACATGTATTGTAATCCCATTAATCATACTCATAAGTATAGCCTAATTACATCTTCATCCTTAGACTGTCAGCAGCTGTGTCCTTTCCGACACTAGGGCTACTGTCCTGTCATCTCAAAAAATTTCTAATTCCTCTTATCTGTAAAAGATTGTCTTTCAAATCTCTCTTACTGTTTAGCTGTTCAGGAAGAGAATTTAACCTGTTCTTTAGCACATCTTGGCCAGATGTAACCTCACAACACTTATCATGACAAGACAAGAAATCAGCATTTTCAAGACCGGAATAACATCTTTTAGTCAGAGATCTTTCTTTTTGGTGCTTCATTACTTCAAAGCTGCTTTGGTTAGAAAGAGAAGAACCATAGTTATTCATGAACAGATTATAAAGGACCAAATATAGCTCCAAACCCTGGCAGAACAGGGACAGAGGTCTGCTGCGCTTAAAAGTCTCTTGGTCAGGATGGTGTTTAGAGATGAGCTTTGAGTTTACGGATACTTCTTCTCCATTCTCTTCATCAAGATGCTTGATCGAGTCCTCAGTTACAAACCCTTCTGCTTTACATCTATGAAATGTGAAGAAAGACTCAGACAGTGCTTGTGGTAACTAGAAACAGTTTGGCCTTCACTAATCAGATGCAGTGGGCTTTATAGCATGGACAAGGGAGTCCACTTAGAGTATAGCTCAGTCAAACAAGAACAATTTTTAAGCTTGCATGTTTAAGACATTATGTGAATAGTATGTACTGTTAAATTCAGTGAATTTGGCTTATATCCCAACATTAGTATTTGGCTGAAGTATACAATTCCATAATGATACGGTGATTATTATATATTATTTGAACAGCTATTTATATGCTTCACCATACTGTTTGTTCAAAAGCAACAGTGTATATTAAAGTGCTCGGCTATCCGTAAGGCACATAACAGAAATCAACCTGACTCAAATGCCCAACTTAAAACACTGTCAGTCTTTGGGGATTCCAAGATGTGGATCTACTATCTGAAGCTGGAATCCCTGTTAGGACATAGGCGGCTTTGTGGAAGGAGGGAAGAAAACAGAGTATCAAACCAGAATAAGCTATTAGCTAAACACAGCCTGGGCTCCTGCCACTTGCAGAGTTCACTGAGAGGAAGGAGAAACACAAAGTACCTCCTTTATTGCATGGTTTATCACAGGGGTAGATTAAGAAGACCACACATGAAAATAAAGCCCTGAGCATGTCATGAAACTGGATCGGTTCTCAAAAAAGCAGTGAAGTAAGTCTTTTTGCCCTGGCCAAACATCTGGGTAATTAAATTCTGAAAGTCTTGCAGCTTTGATTGCATTTGAAGTAGAATATTCTTTCAGGAGTCATCTTGTTGATTAGAAGTAACAGTTATTTTAAAAATGACAGAATGATAAAAGATTTCCCCAGATGAAAATCAAACCATAAAACTAAGTCATCGAGGTAAAACTAAATATAACTAGGTTGCCAGGGTGACCCTTTCTGAGCTAATGACAGACTAACACCCCCAGCATTACTTCAATGTTTGATAGTTTTTGAAAAAAACTCTTTTCTTCTGCTAGCCATTGCTTCTGCAAAGATGAAAATAAAGGAAACATCTGGACACTTCAACAACAAAGGCAGCTCACCTGCAGATTTCTTTTCTAGGTTCCTGTATAAAAATACTTGTCTGTTAAGTCCCACCATCTAGGAATATCTGTCCTACTAAAGGTTCTGACTCTACTGCTATTAGCTTTCATATTCAAGACTTGTTATCTTAAATAAATAAGAAATAGCTTTATGAAGTGACTCTCCAGTCCGGCTTGCATCCCTAAATCACTTAGACATCAGAAAAGCTACCTTTTACCCATTTTTCAAAGGAAAATCTGAATGGCTTAAGCAGGACTAGAGAAAGTGTACGAGTTATAGTAAAAAATAAAAAAATAAAGGGTTGTTTTCTGCTGAGAGAGGTATCCTACAGAAGTAAGAGATTATAATTTTAATTTCCACTTTTTTCCTTATGTTAGACTATGATCTTTTTTAGGAAAGGCTAATCATCTTAATGTACGTGTCAAGTACAGTGGTGACCTGAAACTTGACTGGGCAGCTCTAGCTGATCCTTTTCAGACAAGACTCTGGAGACACAGGAAGCATGACCTGCAGCTAGAATCTATCATCATTCTACAGAGGTGTTCAAAGAAAAAGATCCACACCCAGTTGCCTAGTTGCAAGTGAGCTTTTGTTATTGCCCTGACCGCAAAATTCAATAAAAGAATAACACTTAAAAATGGTTTCTTGTATTTCAGAGTACAGATAATTTTGCTCCTGGAGAAAGTCTATTTATGGACAGTAAATGATTAACTAGTACATTTCCATAAGTTTCACTTTCTTCCAGCTACAGTTTGTACCAAAAATATCTGAGTCCTCATGGTGCCAATCTGAATTATCCTGTCCCTACCTGCCTGATTTACATGCACGATCAGATGATTAACAGTGCATTTGGCTTGCTGTCCTAGTTGACTTTTGGTTACAAAATGCTCAAATAAACATTGAATGCAGAAATTATGTTTGCAATAGAGAAACCTGCCTTTTGCAATGTATTGGTCTTTATATATATTGGGATTAATTTAATTTTCTATATGGGAACAAACAGTCCAGAAACAACAACTACATTGTCTCTCAAATGAATGGTAATGCAGGTGACCAGCAATTTCTAAAGATAATATTTCTGTCACAGAGGTCTTCCTGTGCACAGAAATATGAGACATTGAAAGTTATAAACTTGCTTAAACCAATAGATATTCTGCAAAGATACCCTACTTAGCTATGCTTCTCCCAGGCTTACCTCAGTATATGCACTGTGGCTTCTGAATAGAGACTGCTTTTATATTTTGAGGTTAGCTGTACCATTATGAGATACTAGAAGCAAAGGAGGCAATTTTATATGCAAAAATAAGAATACAATGTTTCATCTAAAAGTGAATAAAATTATACTTTCTAACTTGTGCTGTTTTGCCATGCAGGAAAAGATTTTTTTCTCTGCCAGTGATAAACTATTTCCACTAACATCCAGCAAAGGAAGAACAGATAAAAATAAAACATATGCACAAGAAAAAAATCCTATTCCAAATGCTATCCTGAAATAAATCCTCTCTCTTTGTCAGAGTGGGAAGCGCTAATTGATTTCAACAGATCTGCATTTACAAAAAAATCTGCCAGCCAAATACCCCAGCCATTTGTGGCCATTATGCAATTAGACGCTGGTAACCTCATAGGTCACCTACCACCAAGCCCCAAGAGCTCAGCCAACCACATGAACTGCTCCTCTATAAGGAATGCAAATCTTGAGTTTCCCCTTACTATGACAATACCATGGGCAGTAGCTGATATATAGAAGCATCTACTCCTCCTCCTCCCATGGTACCACTGTGCAGCTCAGAGGGATGCACTCAGGGCACCAGAATACTTTTCCTGTTGTAAGAGGAATTTTGCTAATGTCCCAAATTACTCAATTATATCTGTCATTTTCAAGAACATCATGCTGGAAATTAAATGTGGGGTTTTTTTTGTCATTTTTGTTGGGTTTTCTTTTGTTTGTTTTGTTTTAATTTAAAATTTGCTGCAGTTGCACTTCTGGGATTTTTTTTTACTTCAGTTCTGAATTGAAACAAAAACTTACTGGAACAGTGGATTTTCCTGCCAAGTGGCTTTCTGCACTGATCTATGATCTGTGCTTACTCCTTGCTCTGTCCAAAGTGTTTCACTGGTGTGATATCTTCTAGAGACCGATTTTTGATTTTGAGGTTAGCTGTACCATTATGAGATGCTAGCAGCAAAGGAAACAAGTCTTGAAATATCTCAATACATTAGCAGTTTGGAAGACAGACATGAAAACCAGCAAACCCTGAGGCACACACGGTAGATCCACAGCTTCCTATGCTCTGTAGGATATGGATCAGTACCTACTTTCTCCACAGCAAGGAAAAAGCAGTTAAAAGAACATATGACTTTTTAAAGAATTTGAACCTCTAAGTTTGACCATTATATAGGCCAACATTTAAGTTATATGAGGACAGATTTTATTCATGTTCCAGCTTAAAGCTGTACAATGGAGAGAATAGCTTGGGAACTTGGCCCAAACTTCCCTCATTCCTCATGTGCCCAGTTTTTGTTTCCTTAGCCAAAACCCCCTAAAATAACACACTGCCCCTTCTGGGAAAATTATGGATGTGATTTTTTTAGGAAATAATTTTGGTTCAATAGTAAGAATCATCTGACTCACAAAGATTTGTTTGGTTTCAGACATACTGTGTAACAGTGAATATTGTTACAGAATAACCCATAAATTATATGGGTGCTTTAAAAATGCTGGGAAAAATTCTCTGCTGCTATAAATGGGTGCAGTTTCGCCCCATTACCCTGACAGAAAATCTAGCCTACTGTGTTTCTGATGTTGTCAAATAAAAAGACAATCCACTTAAATAAAAATCATGCTAACTTTTAAGCCACTGCCTGTGCCATCTGCAATACATACTGCACTGTAGGCTTTATAATTACAATACTTTTTCTTTTACTGTCCATACAGGACTATGCTATCCAGACAAGATAGGAACAGGGTTAATTGACTTTGAGTCCAAGTTATACCAAGAAGAGAATTTGATTTTGTACTGGAGCTTTGGAAGGTTTATGAAGTTATAAGAGGAAAATCATGGGTAAGTGTAAGAAACACAGCAGAAGAGGTACTATGCCAAATTACTGTTAATTTCAGCAGTCATGGAGTAAGGTCCCAGAGATGCATTAACCTGTAGAAATCGATGGGACTCCATTCAGAAGAGATCTCCTAGATCTCTTACAGGTATGCATCCATACTTACTCATAACCCTCTGTCCTGAGGAAATGAATAATGCAAACATAAACATGGTATGATCTGAATCAGTCCAAAGAGAGGAAATTTCCTATATTGATTATCTACCCTATTCATGATGCTACCAATTATTATTCAGAATTGGGCCAATTATTATTATTGCATTTTGCTAAAGCAGTCTAAGAATGTAATACATTTCAGCCATTGCAAGACATATTACTGTTGTCAAAAATGGGAGTGTGGTACCATTCTTCTCATCCAGTTTTATGTACCTTAACAGGAGTTTAAGTACAGTGGGAAACAGCATAGCATTTACTTTGTAAAGGGCTTAAGCTAGCTAAACTTTTATCAACACCATAATCTCTGCACGTAAGGCTCCCAATGTTGGGCAGTCTACAGCTTCAAAGATTCTTGATATGTTTTCTGAATATGTTAACTTAACTAAAACAACAGCTTATTAAAACCCATACCTGTTTATTTCTGTCAGTTCAAGAAAAGGAACCCTCAAGAAAGACTGCAATGTAAATAATCTTTGAGTGATGGTGATCCCATTTTCCTCTACTATACCAGGCCTGCTCTGTAAAGTATAGCAAAAGGGGTTTTTCCCCTCTGGGCTATTGGCTGGGCCTTCAGAATATAAAGCACTAAAAAAGCCCTACTTGACTAACACGCATTAAAAGGACTCTACTCACTCTTCCTTTCCTCCCTTGGACCTCCATAAATACCAGCTAGAGCAGCATACACACAAGTTCTTTCCCATGAAGACTGGCTGAAGAGATCAGCAACCCAAGAAGAAGTAGCTTAACTCCAGCCAGTCAGCAAAGCTGGAAAGCTTCTGGGCACTAACATAGATACCAGCTAGCAAAAAAAACTAGAGAGAGTGTCTGTGTTTGGAAAAACACAAACATTTGGTGCCTGGCCCTGAAAAGGGTCAGTCAGCTGTAACAAACCATTGATATTCAGCCCTTTTGTAAAGCCAGTTGGCTCTGGGTAGAATTGCCAAGCAGAAGTAGGCTTCCACTCCAACTCATATAGAGCCTGCAGTCTGCCATCCATCAGGGAAGGGAACAAAGCATGGGCAAGACTGTGAGCCAGCCCTTAGCTGGAAGGCAAAGCTAGTGACAGCCAGCCTGCCTGCGGCAGCACTGCACTCATGAGGGCAGTAAGCTTTCATTTGGCTCCTGCAGAAGGAAGCACTGTCCTTCTGCATCAGCTGCTGGTTCATCAGTCATCTCAATTTCACTGATAATTTGGCATCATCTCTCAGCCAGGCATAATGAAACTGATTCCCACTTTCAAAAATAGTTTAGTCTCATTGTGAAAACAATTAAATAAAGTCCTCTCCAGCTTCACTGTAAGTCCAGTGTCCTGAACTGAAACTGTACTCAAGAAATCATGCCTATCTCTGTGTACTGAATCTTTTCTTTGTAGAAGCAGAAGCTGGAAGATAAGCAAGAACAAGAACAAGGAGATTCAGCAACGTTTTCTCAGCACTGAATCCTACCCTAGCCCCTGCTCCTGCTATCCTCAGCTGGGTTTAGACTACAGTGTTCCTCCCTCCTCCATCTCAGATTAAAAATCAAAAAGGTGAAGAAAAGAATCAGATTGTGTTCAGCCCCCAATTATTTTCATATTTTCTGAGAAATCGTCTTGCCGGACTGCAGCAAAAAGGCAAATTTTCCCCTACGGAAGCATGGAGAAACAGTTCACTCCAGTTGTCACAGCATCAGTAAGTGTTGTCAAGGCTCTTCGAATCCACCTGCTAGAGAAAATACTTTGAATCACAGTATCAGCATTCATTTTCCTTGATTAAATCTGGATGTGTTTGTTATTATTTCTATGGCAGTACACAGTGATGCTGTATGCATCCCTGCTTTTGCAAGGGAAGTTTACACACCTTTCTGTCAGCTTCACTTCATACCAGAGAGCACTGTGCTGTCCTCCACAGAACAGGCTCAGCCTAGCTTATATCTTGGGAGATAAGTTTGCTCCAAATACTCATGATGTATAGCCACAATCTGAGACTCAACTAGGTATCAAGCAAAGTTGTTTTAATAAATTTTAATGTTTTAGTGATCACATAGCCCGTGTTCCTCTTTGTATACAAAATTTTACCTTTTCCTTTAATGAAATAAGGATAAGACAAGGCATTAAATCCAGATAAATTTAATCAGCTGTATGATGCCAGGTGACTGAAGAAAACAAATATGAAGGAAACACTTTAGTTTTAAAAGCAGTGAGAATAATTAACTGACATTGTGTTGATGTGTACCACAATGGGTTCTCACTGAGGACCAGGGCTCATGAGTATTTGCTTTAAGACAGTAAGAAGTTTAAACAGCTGGGTGCCTTCTGTACTGTCCTTATGACCATGCCTTAAGTCTAAATTCTTTATTTGTCCTATTCACTGAACCAGTCCTTGGCAAAAAACAAAATTCCATACATTTCATACATTTACTCACTAGAGTAAACATAAATAGGACAATGATGTAGTTGCAGTGAATTGTTACTTGTAGTTGGCAGGATTGTAAGGGTCAAGAGAATAATTTTGTAAGCTGAATTTTGAAATAGAAAGAAGAGACATGTAGTGAAGATTCAGGGTGCTGGAGGATGGAGAGATGAACTAGAGCATTGGTGATTTCCGCATCTGGTTTTGGCACTGTAGAACACAAAATGAACAGCAATATTTTACACCGTAGACTTTACAAAGGCATCCAGTTGGATAGGTTGGGACTTTTGTTGGGTCACAGCTTTGGACTGCATGTGTTTGTTTGTGGGAAAGCTCCACACTGAAAGCATGCCTTCCAATCCCATATTTCAAGGATGGCCATGATTTCCTTCTATGCAGAAAGGTCAATGAGAATAACCTTTTTCTTGTTTTGTTTTTACTTTTGAATACTCTGTGCAACTATGTAGGCATGAACAGTTGGATCCGCAGTGGTTGTTTGAAGTGAATCACTCACCTGCTTCACCCCATTTACTGTGTTTTGGATCTTGAAACATGCGAGCAACATTTCTTCCGGACAAAACCAATTCAGAAAATGTGGTCCAGCTGCCTGTGTAGTACACCTCAGCCATCGGCAGGAGTTTGGGTCACTGGAGTAGAATAGGATTAACTTGAAGTAAAGCCCTCAAACGTGTACAGATGTGGAAATCTCATCCCTGACAGCAACCATTTCTTTCTAAAGATCTGCCTTATCAGACAGCACCACTTCTGAATGTGCATAGATCCTCATGGATCTTTTCCTGGGGTAACTTTCATCTTTTAATGAGTATTCCCTTCCTTCCATAAATCCTCGTCTTCATAACTGTGGCACTCCAGCAACTCTATAAAAGATGATGACACAAGGACAGAGGAAACAGGGACTA
Organism: Phalacrocorax carbo; assembly: GCF_963921805.1. NCBI lineage: Eukaryota > Metazoa > Chordata > Aves > Suliformes > Phalacrocoracidae > Phalacrocorax > Phalacrocorax carbo. The sequence continues at coordinate 25,606,764 of NC_087521.1, read as the reverse complement.
ATTGAAGAGTCTAAAGTTCTTTATCCTCTGCTTTGAAAACTGTGCCTTTGTGAGCAAGAATCCAGTTTGTGACATTTAGTTACATGACATTGGCTCAGTTTTACTGTCAAAAACATTGTCAATGTGTAAATGAAAGAGCCTGTAAAGCAAGACCATGTGAGATTAAAAAACCTAGAATCAGAGGGCTGATTTGGAAATAGTCATAACTCAAAGTCTTGAGAGAGGAATGCTGACATGAGCAGATATAAGAACCTGAGGAGAAAAGAAAAGAAAACAAAAAAACCCCTGAGTTTGAAAAGAAGCAGCTTGGCAAAAATAAGGATCAACCTGTTCCAAGTAACAAAGTTCTCCCCTGATGTCTCCTTAAAGTTTACATGTCCATCAAAGACTTGTCTGTAGTGCCTGTAGTGACAAGGTGGTGCTAAGCCTGTGAATGTTTGACTTAGTAGCATGTTAGTCCCAGCAATTTACTATGTCTGTTAAACAATAAGTATTTGTTGTGCACTCAGAAAGTGTGTAAAATCCTGCTTTCAAGATGCACATATAAAGTAACTCAGAGAGCTGAGGGTTACATTTCCTATGATCTGAAACTGCTTTTAGGCCACCTCAAATCCAGAATCTTATCTGTTTCCTTTCGTGACAGTTTGCCCCAGGGAGCCAATTAAACTTTTGAGAATGAAAGCTAGGTTCAAATTCTGCCTTATGCATCACTTACAGACTTGTTAGCCGACCTGTAGCTGCTGTATGATTGTAATTTTTTTTCCAAGCTGATGCATGAGCTGCAAAAAATCCAGGTGGGTCTCTATTCCCAGGTAGAGTTTGCAAAACAAAAATAAACATGTCTTTTTGTTGTGAACTGTACATATTGGGTGTGCAGTTGTCACATAACTATGATCATGGAAATGTTTAAAGATGGGTTTTGCTTTCAGTATTATCTAGTTATAAGAACGGGTTGTCTCTCACTATATTTCTTTTAGGGACTGAGCTGGGGTTGCAGGCATATCAAAGCCCACAGCATTCTTTCCACCAGTGTTAGAAGCTGCTGGAGTGTGTTTAAAACCAAAGAATTGATGCTTCTACTCAGTCTGATATAGAGTAAGACCTGAATAATTTTTACTCCAACATTTTCTTCAGAGCTTCAGCTATCTTAAATTGATGCAAACTGTACATACAAGGAACACAATGCAGGTTATTCTGGAATAAATCATATCTGGTAGAGTGCTTTTGAGTTTCATGTGGGAATTTAAAGATCTTCCTTTAATTCTTGTGGTAATTTGCCAAAGAAGCTGTTTACTACAAGGTCACCATTTGACAGAGTAAAGCTTAACAGTACCAGAAACACCAAAAAACAAAAACCATAGGAGGTGGACAACTTTAAGCTGCCTCTTCCTTTCCTGCATTTTCATGTCTACCTTCATAAATGTTTTTCTCCTGGCACTTTTGTAGAAAATTTCATAAAGTACCATTTCCTCACAAGATATTTCTTCAAATTAAGGGAGGGTGAAATTCCTTCCTGAAACATTTGAAATGGGAGAGTGCCCCAAGGCTACTCCACCACTCAGCAGGATCATTGTGGAGAACTGCCACTGCATAAGCATCTGATGTCCCATGGAGGGAAGTCAGCTGTCTCAGTAGGATGGTGATGTCTGACTCCAACATCACATAAGCTTGAGGTCTATAGTCCAAGAGAGGATGTTTCCACACTGTTTTGGGAGGGGAAGAGAGGGCAAGGATCCACAGTATTCACCCTGATGGCCTGAAACATATGTGGAATCTATCAGGAAGTTAATGCAGCATAAATATCATATGGTCAGGGCTCATCTATTGTCATCTTTTAATGGCAGACAGCAAAGCAAGCAGCACAGATGGCTGCATTTATGGCCACATTCAGTTCAAATACAAAACCCAATTCCTGACGCTTTTTAAGTGCTACAGATAAAGAAAGTGATTTACATTTCCCACTGTCACATAGCGGCCTCACTTACGACAATGTAGTTACTTCACATCGTGTTTAACGAGGTTTAAACAGCACTTGGTCTTCAGCACCAGTACCAAAATGGGTCTCACGTTTCACTTCTGCAGTGAAGGGCTTGAATTTCAATGGATTTAAGCAGAGTATACGTGCTTGACATCCATGAGGAACATGCAACAGGACTCAGTCCACATCGTTTTTTCTAGCAGGCAAGCTTGCTGCACTACAACTAGAATCTATTTGAAAGTTGAAAGCCAGCCTTTATCTTGATGTACATTAATGCACTCCAGGTACTGCCAGTGAAAAGCTTTGGTGATTGTTTGGTGTATTTACTATAAGAAATGGGAACTATGAGGAGTTTCACTGGTTATTTGGCAAGATCACTTATTTAGCTCCAGGAATTTGGCATTTCTGCCTATTTACCAGGCTGGAACCACATCATCCTACATTGACTTATTCTGAGTTTTTTCCCATCAGATATGAAGTCCTACACAACCCCATAGAAGGAGAAAATTGAATAAGAAGCTTTTGTGATTAATAAGTAACTAAAGGCAGGAAATATAATTAATGTCAATCAGCATGAATTCATAGCATCCAGAACCTGTCAAATCTGATACTTGTTTTTGAGAGTAGAAATATAGTTGGTGAATGCAATAGTGTCAGTGTAACTCAGATTTCAGTGTAGTGTATCGCAATATAGCATACAGTGCTCTGAATAAGAAAGGAGAACAGAAACTGGAGTGCCTGTGAAATGGATTTAGAAGGGGCAAGACAGCTGTCACGGAAAATTAATTCCTAAAGGGGAGTTATCATCAAATGCCTGCTCCATGTGGTCTCCCATGCTTTTTTTTTTAATTGAAACATGGAAACTCTGCATCAAATTAAGTTATTTTAAAATGTCCTCTCTTTCTCAGTGTAGTACCATGGATTAGACAGTCTGCCACAAATTTTATACTCCTGACAAAATGTTACGCAAAGTAACAGGTTGGCAAATCACCAATGATGCAGTGATATTACAACAAAATGAGACTGCCTGCCATTTGCCAGGCTATTCTGTGAGACCACTCAGCAAATGCTCTGGCATCCCTGCTGCACTGGCACTTTTCAGCTGTGGACACAGCTTACAGCACTGATTCATGTTATTGGTAGATCTCTCTTCAGACTCTGTTGCCCCAAATTTACTGTCACTTTTGACTATTATTGATTCATCTTTCTTTGTGCCAACATTCAGTACTTGAACATAGGAATTTTATTTATTAATTCTTTCAGGAGAAACGTCACTGGCAAATTTCCCAGTCAGTCACTCTGATGATTTTAAATTGCAAGCTCCTTTATCTTTGTTATACTGTTTCATTGTCCTGTCAACTTTCTCGTCCTGGTCTCTAATTTTCACGCCCACCTCTGGTGCGTACATTTGCAAGAGTTCCTAAAGGAGTTTGCTGTCATTTTATGATTCCAAAAGGAAACATATTTAGCTAAAACATCTGTTTACAAGTGAAAATAAGTTGTTTGTGGCTTACATATCTGCTAGATGGTAGGTGCAGATTCTTTAAAGCAAGTAACAGCTAGGGAACCTTCTCTTGAGGTTAATGAGAGCTTTCTTTTACTGAGAAGTCAGATTAGCACTGAAATATCCATATGAATAATTAAGTTCTTCTGTGTTATTTTCCCCACAGACTTTCCAGAAACAAAAAAGATGACAGAAGGACATAGCTAGGCAGGTGTGAATTGTGAAAATAGTGGATTGTCTTGAAATAGCCATATTGGCAAATCAGAAAAAAAAAAAAAAAAACAAACCAAAAAAACCCTACAAAATTTTCAGATTAATTTTACTTGAAAATTGCAGTGAAAGAAATTCAGGGAAACTAGCTTGTGCTTCATATAACAGTGAAAATTTTTCATGTAATCTTATTTTTCACAGAATTAATCAAGTGATTCATTTGCTTTGGGAAACTGCATTTTTAAAATGTAAAACCCAGATATTGCTCTAGATCTTGAGAAGAACCTGTAAAAAATGTATAATCTACCAAAAGACTATGCCAGCAGTGAAATCCAGCACAAGCATTTGGGTAATTTATGTACAGCTGTTAATGAGATGGAGGTGAGGCAAACTACTAGAACTTTATGTCTGAAAAGTCTAAAAGGGATCATTATACCTCCACCAAATACAAATAAAATAATATTATTGGTGTCTAATCCCCACAGAGGAGCACAGTGCCAGATCATTAGCATTTCATTTAGTGAAAGCACTGTCTAAATCTGCAGACCCTCTGGAGAAATCCATCTGTTCTCGTTAATCAGGGCATCTGTTTTGGCAACAAGCTATTAACAAGAATTCTGTAGCCTCGATAGACACCAAAAGCTATTTATTTATTAATATGGTATAAGGTACCTTGTTTCATCTTTAGCAGATTTTTTTTAATCCTTTCCCTTCTTTCTTGCCCCTCACCCTGTCAAACCCACACCTGCAAGTACTTTGCCGAATCAGTGCCTAATCTATCTTCATCATAAGGAAAGCATACAGATTCCATCTGGGTGATGAGAAGATGGATGTTTAAGCATCCTTCATCAGATGCATCAGCCTTGAATAATTGATCTCTGCCTTCATCATCCACGAACACACTCACAGGTTTGCTGGCATGGGGCTGAAATGTAGTCTTTGCAGCTATGCTGAGAGGGAGAATTTTTAAGACCTCTAAAGCATTCTTTAAAGTCCGGTGCCTATAATGGTGCAGAGTATTATTTTCTTCTGCATTTTATTGAGATGAACTGAGTCTGCACACTAAAGGAATTGAGTTTGACACACTAAGACAGCAACAGCTGGAAACAAATAACCTTTTTTGGGGGTGGGGGGGGAATGTTATTCAAAATGTCTTGAGATTAACTGGATATAACTTTAAAGAAACAATTAATTCATTGCGTGATCTGTACATCATGAAGTACATGAACAAATTTCCACCCACTATCTTCCATTTCTGTGAGGAGAAGGAATATTTTTGCTGGTAGGAAAAACTCCTAGTTTAATTTCATTAAATTAAAAATTATAGTTATCACAGGTATGTGGAAATAAAAGCAATCACAACCCCTTTCCGTCTCCCCAGCAATAAAACCAAGAGAAAGAAAAAAAAGTCTGCAAATCTTTGTCTTTCTCTGCTTTCATAAAAAATGTAAATTACTCATGGATTAGAAAAAACTGATGAATTAAAGTGAATTAGGAAACTGTTTCCTCCATATCCAATTATTCTTTTCTGATTTGTTACACCAGTGAAAAGAGTATTCTTATTGGTAGAATCAACTTCACTATGAAGTAAAGCACAGTTTAGTGACCTGCATACATGCTTGGGAATGGGGAACTCGAGTTCTAATTCTGGTGCTGAAACTAGTAACTTTGGTGGCTCCAGGCAACGTGTTCTGGCCTCAGACCGACACTCTATCCCTGTTCAGCAAAGCATTTAAGTACCAGTGTAAGTACATAAGACCCTCCGGGATTTAAGCAACTGGTTAACAGCTCTGCTGCACTGCAAGGTATTTGTTGTTTATTATTGAACCTTTGAGTAATAAAGAAGACATAGAAGCAATTAGATCTTTGCAATGCTGGCTGAAGCGTGTGTTAGTTTTTATTATAGGTATGATTATTTCAAAAAGCAAAAATTATCATAAGATTTTGGACACAGAGATACAGTCATTTAATATAAAAGAGATAGAGATGATCCCAGAAGATGAGCGCTCTAAAATCTGTAATTTGTCTTGTGCTTGCCGAGTCAGAGAGATTGCAAGTATGATATACAGATACATAGAATTGTATAGGTTGGAAAAGACCTTTAAGATCATCAAGTCCAACCATAAACCTAACACTGCCAGTTAACCACTAAACCATATCCCTAAGCATCACATCCAAACATCTTTTAAATACCTCAAGGGATGGTGACTCAACCACTTCCCTGGGAAGCCTGTTCGAATCCCTGACAACACTTTCAGTGAAGTAATATTTCCTAATATCCAGTCTAAACCTCACCTGGCACAGCTTGAGGCCATTTCCTCTCATCCTATCACTTGGGGGAAGAGACAGACCCCCACCTCACTACAACCTCCTTCCAGGTAGTTATAGAGAGTGATAAGGTCTCCCCTCAGCCTCCTTTTCTCCAGGCTAAGCAACCCTAGTTCCTCAGCTGTTCCTTATAAGAATTGTGCTCTAGACCCTTCACCAGCTTCTTTGCACAAGCTCCAGCCCCTCAATGTCTTTCATGTAGTGAGGGGCCAAAACCTGAACACAATATTCAAGGTGTGGCCTCACCAGTGCTGAGCACAGGGGGTCAATCACTTCCTTACTCCTGCTGGCCACACTATCGCTGATACATCCCAGGATGCTGTTGGCCTTCTTGGCCGTCTGGGCACACTGCTGGCTCATGTTCAGCCGGCTGTCAACCAATAACGTCCAGGTCCTTTTCCACTGGGGACCTTTCCAGCCATTTGTCCTCAAGGCTGTAGCATTGCATGGCATAGTTGTGACCTAAGTGCAGGACCCGGCACTTAGCTGTGTTGAACCCCATACTATTGGCCTCAGCCCATCGATGCAGCCTGCCCAGAGCCCTCTGCAGAGCCTTCCTACCCTCAAGCAGATCAACACTCCTGCCCACCTTGGTGTCACCTGCAAACTTACTGAGGGTGCACTTGATGCCCTTGTCCAGATCATTGATAAAGATATTAAACAGAACTGACCCCAATACTGAGCCCTGGGGAACACCACTTGTGACCAGCTGCCAACTAGGTTTAACTCCATTCATGACAAGCCTTTGCACCCAGCCACGCAGCCAGTACTTTACCCAGCAGAGTATTCCCATCCAAGTCATGAGCAACCAGTTTCTCCCCACTGAATGCTGTGGGAAACACTGTCAAAGTCTAGGTAGACAACATCCGTAGCCTTTTCTTCATCCACTAAGTGGGTCACCTTGTCATAGAAGGGGATCAGGTTAGTCAAGCACAAACTGCCTTTCATGCTGACTGGGTCTGATCACTTGGTTATCCTGCACATGCCACCTGACGGCACTCAAGATGTTCTGCTCCATAGCATTCCCTGACACCGAGGCCAGACTGACAGACCTGTAGTCCCCCATGAGAAAAAGGGCTAGCAATTGTGACACTTCTGCAGGCTGCTTGTAGAATAATTCATTTGCCTTTTCATCCTGGTTGAGTGGTGTCGTGGTTTAGCCGGCAGCTCAGCCCCACACAGTCGCTTGCTCACTCCCCTGCTGGTAGATGGGGGAGAGAATCAGAAGAGTAACGCTCGTGGGTTGGGATAAGAACAGTTTAATAATTAAAATTAAAAGAAACAACAACCGAAATGAAATGTAAAGGAGAACAAGGAGAGGTGCAAAGCCCCAGGGGAGGGGGGAAGGGAGGGGAGAGGGGAACAAAACGAACTGCACGTGACGCAGGTGCTCACCACCTGACGCCGCGCTGCCCCCGAGCCGCAAACTGCCCCCCCTTAATATACTGGTCATGGTGTCACGTGGTGTGGGATGAACATGCCATTGGCCAGTTGGGGTCAGCTGCCCCCCCCATGGCCCCGCCCCTCCCAGCCCCCCGCCACACGCAGGAAGCTGGAAAGGTAGCCGACCACCCACAGTGAGGAGAATTAACTCCTTCTCAGCCAAAACCAGCACAAGCGGTCTGTAACACACTCCCACCATGATATCTGCTTTGTTGGCCTTCCCCCTCATTTATATGCATAAACACTTAAGCCTATCATCACCATCATTAAGCTCTAGACAGTCCAAACACTCCCTAACATAAAGAGCTACCCCACCACCTCTCCTGCCTTGCTTATCCCTTCTGAAGGGTTTATAGCCATCCATTGCAGCACTCCAGCTGTGCGAGTCATCCCACCATGTTTCTGTGATGGCAGCTATATCATAGTTTTGCCTGCTACACAATGGCTTCCAGCTCCTCCTGTTTGTTGCCCAAGCTGTGTGCATTGGTGTACAGACACTTCAGCTGGGCTGTTGTCTGTGTCACCTTCTTAGAGGAACACCCCTTAATTCCTTTGAGGTGTTTCACTGGTGCTCCTGTCTTGGCTCCTATTTCCTTAGTGGGCCCTAGCTCATCTCTGTACAACTTCAGCTGTGCTCCAGTGAATCCAATGTATCTCAGAGACACAGGCTGAGGGCCCTCGCTAGCACCCGTCCCTCTAACCTTGGCGTGTTTTCCCTCAGCTTGTCTTGGGCAAGCCTGATATTAACCCCCTCCCTCTTCAGGTCTAGTTTAAAGCTCTTATGATAATGACTGCTCAAGTATTTCCTTCATTAATGCACACCTGATACTAATGAAAGTGTTAAACTTATATCATGAAGTTCCTGATGTAGAGAAAGACAGTATTTCCTAGAATAACCTTAATAGTTTTCATGTGACTCTTTAGAAGGGCAAAACTCATTAAAAAACAAGTCTATCTTTGTCTAACAGTCAACACAAGTAGCTTGATCTTCAGCAGTGATGAACAGTAACAGCTACTGAAGTCAGTGGAAGCTGTCATTATTCTGCACTGTGCTAACTCAGACCCTATATTTGTCTTTGCTTCCCTATCTATAGATATGATAATACCTATTCACCTATCTAGGATGACTGATATCAAAACCAAGTATCTGTGACTGAACGGTGAGATTCCAGGCTGCATTAAAAGCCTGCCAGTTCACTATACTGAAAAAAATATAGAAAGTGTTTGCTTTTTTTAAAAAACAATCTAATTATTAACACTTTACATTTTACTGGGAACCATCACAAGTAGGAACTGAAATAACTTCTGAATATATTTGATTTGAGGGAAGAGTCACAGCAACATAACTTTCTTTAACAAAAGAGACTTTCATGAAAAACAATTTTGCCTAATAAATCATTACTGAATTCTATTTGTGAAAATAAACAGGTGTTTAAGATATCATAAAAAGAGGCTTAACATCTGGACAATACATTCTCACTTTACAGGCTAAATACACTCTAAGGCTCTCATTTTCCACATGTATCTGATTAAGTCCACAAAATCAGTCAGAAATTCAAAGGCTGACGGAAAGACTTCTCTGAAGAGTGAAAAATCAGATACTTGACCATTTGGCTGATATGAGTGTACATGTAGTTCCTAGGATTAGCTCTGCTCCTCACAGGGGATGGAAATGTTGCAACCTGGCTGTGAAAATTCAGTGCTTTCACCATCAAGGATGCTCTTAAGGACTCTTCAACAGATAAAGGGTTAAGTAGTAGGATATACTAATGGCTGTTGTGAGACATGAAAAAACCCAGATGATTCATAGAGACAAATCTGGAGATGAGGAGTGGTTAGAGATTGTGGGGGATGATACAAGACAATTTAACCTTGACAAAGGGTCTGTTTCTGGACTTTTTTGGGCTGTACTGTCCCACACATAGGTTACCTATGTGCTTTTCCCTGAATTTAGCTTCTTCCCCAATAGCACAGGGCAGGAAAAAGAGTATGGTATAAAGAGGTTTTGGATTCTAATGAAGAGAAACACTGTGAAAATGCCACTTGATTACTTTGGGAAAGGGTAAGAAATTCCTTTAGACCCAAATGGAAGATAAACATGTAATGTGCCACAGGATATATGAACTGGCAACAGTTAGCAAGGAAGCTACAATTGTCACTCTCCTAGCTATATAAAGGACTTAAAACATCCTTGATTAGAGCAGGATAACATAATGAAAGACAAAAGTTACTGCTCAGCTGGCAATCTTTTTTCTAAGACTAATATAACCATTTGTAGTCTCTACCTGAAAGCTCAGGGGGGAAATTGCAACAATATAAAATATACTCCTTTATGAACCAATTAAATGATAATGAGAATGTAGAAAATTTTTCTGTATTCCTATATCTTTCCTATGAGTGGTTGGAAACATCAAAGAAAGTATGTTAAAGATAATCAAAATCTGTCAAGAGAAAATGGCCTGTTAGCATTATGGTTCTTAAATATCAAAGATATTAATTGAATGTACAGCTATTAAGATATATTCAGCCGGCACACTGATAGTTTCAGACTGGCTTTGATGATTGCAAAAACAGGTTGGTTGTTGTTGAAGAGTTATTTTCATGCAAACATATGCTTAAAAGTAACTTTCAGTGATGTCTAGCTTGAGTTACATGCTAAAACTGAAAATGAAATTTTAAGGGAAATGATTCATCACAGTTATACAGTGTTCAACTTAAACAGGTTATTCTCATTGCTGAAGTTACTGGAAGTGCTATTGACTTCACCTCACTGGGCCCAGGTTTAATTTAATGAGGCTTTAGATCAGCTTTGACCCTGTACTGGGTGCATCTAACCTTTTAATCCCATGTAGTTTGCAGAATCTTAGTTAAGAAGTGGTGAGAGCACCTTCATCCAATGAACCCTGGCTAGACCTTTCATAAAGTTTTACTGAAGCTTCTGGAAATTTGTTTATAACAGAAAATGCTATAAAGTGCATTTATATAAAATGCTTGGTCTTGAAAATCCATAAAACTAGATGGGAAAGCATAAGGGGGTTTTATTTTCAATACCCTTGACAGCTATTCAACTTTCTCCTGCAACATTACTCCCTTCTCAAGGAAGAAAGATGTTGTTGTTGTTGTTGTTGTTGTTGTTGTTGTTGTTTTGGGGTGTTTTCCCCCTCCCAGGCTTCATTGACCTGTAACAGTGTTGGCACCTTTCTGAATTGCTGTCACTATGCCTATATCTGTATAGTTCTGAGCTGCAAGGTGCAGCCTCATCATGCATTCTCTCACTGTTATGGATCACTTTCCTCTGAGCTGAGCTGCATATTCAAACACAAACTTCTGCATATGTGATCATTTATAAAAACACAAGCCAATGGAAACATTTATAAACACCCAAGATAATGATGTGTAAGGTCATTGGTTTATTCGTATGCAATAAATACTAAGGTTTATAAATCAGTTTGATCTTCATATAGAAGTGATCTGAATAAAAGTGGCACATTAATAATAAATTTTTGAATTATGTAGTTTGTCTAGTGAAATTTAGTTTCTCTGAGCAGAAGAGAAGCTAACAGCAAAAAATATTGTTTTCAACTGTGATAACTGAAACTTCTGACATTCCGTAATTTATATCAATCTGTGACAGTCAGCTATGCACTGAGATCTGAAAAGTTTGCTTCGTGGGAACGAGGCATTTAGAACAAGGGAAGATGTAACCCCAGAGGTTTGCCCAGCATGTGTTTCTTGTAAAAGGCACTTCTTTTCATAATATTCTGTAACATGCTAATTCTGTGATGTTCAACTGCAGGCTTCTGAAGTCATGTGCATCCTTTTGTATCTTTACATTTGGCATGTTTTAAGGTTCAAGCAAGGAGCATCCTGGTATCAGTGTAGCTATTGCTGTACAAAAGATGGCCATTGGAAACAAAAGCCTAAAGAAGCAGAGACAACTGTGTGATGAGGGTGGAGACATCAATGGAAGTAACTTATATAAAATCAGAGCTAGAAGCCTCCCTAAGCCCTAAATAACACTTTCATTTTGTGCAGTCTTTGTTTACCAGATTTCATGTCTGCATGAATCATAAGAATCCACCTCTGGTTCAGGCTAAATGGTACCCACAGCTAACGGAGCACACCCTTATCTTCTTTCTCAGTATCCATTTGAGTCCTAGAGTGATAGAGAAGTGCATTTATTGAAATGAGTGAATTTAAAAGTAGTATAGCTCAGACTGCCTTTCTTTTTCCTATCTGTCTATCCTCCCCGTCTGCTCACCATTCTTAAGGAGAATCAGACACCTCATGCTTTAAAACTCAACAAAAACCCACCACAGTCTGGTGACATCTGTTGTATTCCATAACTGGAGCTGTTTTATGAGCTCTCCAACATTGCATTTGAAGTGATAACAACAATCTCACTTCCTCTTCTTTGTGTGGAAGCCAACATTTGACGCATATAGCTGGAAGGTAGATCTGTACTGTTTAAATAAAAAATATCCCGATTAGGAACGTTTTGACTAAGACTCCCTGCCCCTCCCCTCCTTCCCACATTGGCCAATACTATTGTTTTGAAACTGAAACTGTTAATGAGAAAGTGTTTGTTTTAGTGAAACTTTCATGAGGGAACTCAAACAGATCCTGAAGGCCCGAGAGACCTAAAACACTTCCTCATCTCAGAAAACCAAGTTACCACAGGACTGTATCTCAGAGGAGATTATGACAACTGATTTGTTCTCTACATTTCTTTTGATGGAATATCCACTATGCCTGGCAGACAGACAGTGTAGTCTGATGCCTCTTAGTCAGATTCAATTCTTTGCTCAATACGAGGCAGCAGAAATACTTTAACTTGGATCATTCATATCTTAGAAAGCACTTTGGCCACCTCCAGTGAATTGGAAGAAGCTGGGAGCTCTTCTCTGTTTCAGAAGGCAAAGGAAATTATAACATTAAAAATATCTGGTTTTATATTTGATCCTGAAAAATAAAAAGGAATTGGACAGGAAACTGAAGATGGAAGTAGAGTAAAAGGGAGCATGAAATAATACAGTTCACAAGTTCTGAACTCCAGAAAAGAGCAAAATCACACAATAAGGGTAATGAGCTCCCAAAGTAGGCTTTGAGAGACTCTGGGGACTGTTGGTAGGATCCTTTTGGAAAAAAATTCTAACAGAAAAAAGGAAATCAGGAGAATCGACAATTGCTGATAAATTAGAAAATGTATCAACAAGATGAAATTAAATAAAAAGACAGTAAAGGAAACCTTGCCCTTGTAATAGCAAATATAAACTGCAGAATATAAATTGGGCAGAGTAGTACAGGAGGAAGGATCTGGGGTGGGGGAGATATATGAGGTGACAAACAGAACACAATTTGAAACCAGGCCACTGGACCCCCTACTGCAAAAGAGACAAATATTCTGATACGAATCAATAGGACCATTTTCAATAAGGTATAAATTGCCTGAGGGTAGCTGTTGTTTGGAAGCACTCACCTGGAAGACTGAAACACGCACTACCGTTTACCTGAAGAGATGACAAACTGGAGAGAATCCAGTGGAAAGAAACAAGAGGGCTGACAAACCCTGGACACTGAGGTAAGGCTAAAAAGTTTGTTTGCAGCACATTATATATGATGAAAATGCCAGTATTGAGCACTGGCAGAGCTGCAACATTTCTGGAGGTTTGATAAACAGGTTAGATGAAAATATGGTAAGAGCGCCTCAGTTATATTTTATCCCACCACAAATCTGGAAGCAGAGAGAACAACACCTGGAACTGTCCTCCAACCTCACTTTTACACATCTGTGCCCTTATGCTTCTCTAGTTTGCCTGCTGAGGAGGTGGCAGCTTAACGGTGAGCAGAAGTGTTATCATATAAGCAGTTAACAAACCAGACTGAAGAAGAGGGAAGAAAAGAGTGAAAGTCATTCTTCACTGTTATGCTCATCACTTTTTAAAACAAGGATACTGTGCTATTTTTAGCAAAGTTCCTGGAAACACAACATGCTGAATATTCACTATCCACAATAAATTAACAGGATGGTGAGAAATATTGTTCAAGTCTTTCTTTCCTTTCGCAAAACAGGCAAAGCTCAAAGCTATGTATCAAGTACGTGGATTTCTTTGTAGAGTATTTTGCAATTAGAGCTGGCCAGACAACTTTCAGCAAAAGATATCTCTCAAAAAAAATTGTTGATTATTCAAGGTACATTTTTGTTCAATATCTACTGGGTCCCATGGCTGCCTGGTTTCCTGATGACTTGCTTGCCACCTCAGCTGCCAAACTGGGAAGACCTGGTTAAAGACTCCATCAGGGCATCAAAGTTTCTTAACTTCCAGGAGGCAGGTGAGCCCAAACTGGAGGGCAACGAGGCACTGAACTTCCCTGTGGAATGGACTTAATTCCGTTATGTTGCTGAAAACTTTTGCCGTTACTTTAAAGGGAAATTAAAAGTTTCCATGAGAAGTCAAATCACTGGAAACTTTGAAGTTTCCCATGTGGGAATTGATTTGTTTGTCTTTATATATGGGCTTGAACAATAAACACTACAGAACAGGGACACAAGGGAAATAATAAAATAGTTGCTTAAGGGATCAGCACTCATACTATGCAAAGCATGAAGAAGTGGTCTTCCTGTGAGGAGGGAGAAAAAAACATGAGCACACAATTAAATAATATTGTACATGCACAGGGACCAAGCTGAGTTTCTGAAGCCACCTAACACTTCCCAGGAAGGGAAGCTTCTCAAGTGCTACCCTAGTTGATGTTTTTTTAAAATAGGTTTTGTGCATGTAAAATTGATTTGCGTTCACAGCAGCACATCTTGTGACTCAGTGTGGCAAACAGCCAGATGAAGATCAGAGTCTCACTGACAACGTCATTCTTCTCAGTCCTATTTCAGAGCTCACATCTACCTGAAATTGGTTGCTTTGCATTTAAAATTGTCTGCTATGTAGCACTGCATATCTTTGAAAACCTGCATCATTTTTAGAATTATAAGTAAAAGCTAGAATGGACTATGAGATAACCCAACTCATCTTTGTAGTCATGGCATGATGGTGTCAGTTCAGGTTAGTGATGTGTGCCAAATGGCTTTGGTTACTTTATCTGTGAAGCCTAAAAAGTCTCATTGCCAGTAAGATTTATATCATGCATGAAATCTCACTAGTGAATAGGATAAGTTTCATGGGAATTCAATAGGAGCAAGAGTCAGCAGTGTATTTTTAGGGATACTTTATCTATGAAGACATAGATGTTGTGAAATGTGTGTAGCTTGATCAAAGTTGTATATCTGCTTCAAGCACTCTATGCATATTTTTTCCTCAGATCTACTAAAGCTCTGAGTTATTCTTGCTGATGTGTTTAAAAAATAAGAAATGGGGTGTATTTGGAGAAAAACTGAACAATCCCGCAGATTGCCCAGTTTGCATTTCACCTCACTGCTCCATGCATTATTTCTATACCAGGAAATTCAAGTATTTCCAGGGACGTCTATTGTACATCGCAGACCTTTCCAATGGGCAGTTTGTGTGCAGCTGCTCCTTTCTGGAGGGGCAAGTTAATTTACTAGCCCAGATATGAGCCATTCCATGACAGTTGGCTTAAGTATTTGGGAATGTTCATGGCATGCTTAGTTTACTATGTGTACATACGTAGGGAACAAAACAATTAAAGGGTCAAACTGTCCACCAGGCACAAAGAGAGTGGCACAACCAGAACTAGACAAGAGGATGAGGGAAATTAGTATTCAGTTATGTTTTGTCACACACACACATATCCTTGTCACATGAAGGCTTAACTACTTAGCCGGGGTATCTCCACTCTCCTGGTAAGACAAAACAGTCTTAAGGCTGTTTCACTGTTCCTATTGCAGAAGTTATTTATCTTTCACTTTTGCAAAGACCTTTTTTCTTCCATTTGTTTATGTGGTGTTTTCACCTAAAGTACAGAAGAATCCCCCAGGTCTACTCAGCTGGAAGTAATCAAATTGTGTAAAATAAGGGAGGCAGAAAATGCAAATAGATTCTGTGCTAGAAATGATTTCAGTGGTAACTGAAAAAAAACCAAAAGAAGAAAATGAAAGGCAGGTTGTAGGTGAGTGAAGAATTGTAATTTATATTTCTTCCAAGCAGTGTTCCAGATTTTCATGTACCTCAGGAAAGTCATTCAACATTCTTGGATTTGTATATTCTATATGATAACACTGATTCAGCTATCAGTTAGAAAAAGCTTTGGAGCTTGAAACCATTCACATTTTTAAATTACTTTGTCTCCTTCAGGTGGAAACAGCCATAAAGATGTAAAATATTATTTCAAAGTCTGAAATAGCTTTTGAGTTCTGCTCAAGCGTGTCTTGATATGCAAAAAGACAAGAAATTAATGACAGGCAAATGCACTTGGCACTTCATGTGGCAAAACAGTAATGACTATTTTATTAGAAAAGGAGTGAGTAAAAAGGTAATGGAAAAATGTATACTATTGATTTGCAGGCCTATATTTATATCGCCAGCGTGATTTCAAAGGAGAAATGGCTGGAGCATCTCCTTTATGAGGAAAAGCTGAGAGTCTTGGGTTTGTTTAGCCTGGAGAAGAGAAGACTGAGGGGGATTTTATCAGTAACTATAAATATCTCAAGGGTGGGTGTCAGGATGATGGAACTGGGCTGTTTTTGATAGTGCCCAGTGACAGGCAATGGGCACAAGTTGGAAGATAGGAAGTTCCACCTTGAATAGGAGTAAGAACTTTCCTGTGAGGGTGCCAGAGCAGTGGCACAGGCTGCCCAGGGAGGCTGTGGAATCTCCTTCCCTGGAGACACTCAAAACCCACCTGGACGCGGTCCTGTGCCCCCTGCTCTGGGTGTGCCTGCTTAAGCGGGGGGGTTGGACAAGATGATCTCCAGAGGTCCTTTCCAACCCCTGCCATTCTGTGATTCTGTGAGAATAGTATCCTGAGTAAAGGTAATTAGGAAGCTATTTAATTTAATTTAGAATCAGGCAGAAGCAGAAATTCCATTTGTAAGTATCTGTAAAAAGTCACATAAGCAGAGATTTCTTATCATGTATAATCCAAGAGAAAGGCAGTGATCAGGGAAAGATGCACTTCTTTTTGTCTTCCAAAAAGCTGCTGTCTTTTGAGCCATTATTCATCCCGGTCCCTAACAGCTGTATACACTATATTTTAAATTTGTTGTCTCTAAGAATTTCATACAGAAAGAAAAGCATCTGTCCCCTGTCAAAAGTTTACATGAATAGACTGTGAGGTGTAAAGCAGAGATCTGCTTATCTCTTTATCCTTATCCTTTGACAGGTAAGAACTCATAGATCATCTCCAATGAACAGAGCTCTTAGCCCACAATATTTTTGCATAGATTTGTGCTATTTTGTTGACTGGTTTGTAGTCAAAAGACACATGCAATTATAAACTATTAAATTTGTAAAATGAGTCATCCCATACAAGGAAGTAGCTAAGTCTCATGAGATAAGTTGGCACAGAAATAGAAATACAGATGAGTCGAATTTGTAGAAAACCTACAGATTCTGGTAACACTGAACTCTACCTGCATAGATGGGAGCTATGGACTATTTGACAAGGCAAAATTTCCTAACTTGGCTGTCCAAGCGATTGACATAAGCTGGCATAACAATAACTCCAGCAAATAGTTTGTTATGACTGTGTAACCCACCTATGTGCTCGCCTCCCCCACAGACCACACAGATGGTACCATTCCAGCAGGGTAAGGCCCATGCCATGCAGGTCTACAAAATGGAAAGCCAAATCCTTCTTTCTGTCCAGGAAGACAGTGTGAAGTTCAGGTGTTGTAATTCTCATACATTTAAGAAAATCTGTCTTCTCTCATCAAA
Source organism: Phalacrocorax carbo (assembly GCF_963921805.1). Classification (NCBI taxonomy): domain Eukaryota; kingdom Metazoa; phylum Chordata; class Aves; order Suliformes; family Phalacrocoracidae; genus Phalacrocorax; species Phalacrocorax carbo. The sequence goes on along the minus strand of NC_087521.1, from coordinate 25,589,453 downwards.
CCTGCTGTGATCGTCTTTGGAGCTGGGGTCTCTTTGCAATGCATTCAGGACATTTTACTTATAGTAGAAGTAATTAACACAATACCATAGAAACAAAGATTGAACTAATCAGGGAAGGAAAGAACTAGTGAGCCATGTAACTTACCTTTCACCTATCTCACTTTAGCAGGAATGGCATATTTTGCCCATCTTTCCAGCTTCATCAGCAGTTGGAAAACCTTAGGCACCCATGGAGTATATGCTTTATGGTAGGTTCCTGTTGGGGCTCTCCCAGGAAAATGTATATTTTTTACCAAGGAGCCTCAGTTCTTAACAGATTTCACACCTACTACTTATTCTCTCTTCTTAAAATTATTTGATATGGCTATAACTTTGGAGGCATTTCTCCTTTGTGAGACAATTATTTGTTTTTTTCAACAGAAATGAGAGGAGGGGATTTGTAAGAAACACCTTCACAATCCTCATGTGCCTCTGAGGCCAGTCACAGTTTCTAGTAGTAAGACCTGCATTGTGGAAACAGAATTTAGTCCGCTACACCCCTAAGGAGAAATTATATATGCTTCAGCTAGAATAAAACTGTTTGGTTTGTACAAAAATATTGATAGCAAGCAAGGGAACTCACTCAGGAACACTAATTCTTGTACAGAATTATTAAGATGATCTCTATTAGCCATAAAATTAAATCCTATTACTGAAATACTTGTGAAATATTTATGACGAGTTTGAAGGAATGGCATTAATAAGTATTTTGATTGAGAATATTTAAAGGATCATTCCATTTTTACAAGTGCACAGGAAATATCTGAATTGTAAAGTATTTCCTTATACACAGTTCATTTATTGTGAGCAGTTCTGAGGCTCTGATGTTATTTTACTATTGATGGAGATGACTGGTACTGCAGGCTTCTTTCCTTCCTATAATGAAAGGAGCAGATGAGCTCAGTGTACTCTACTTTCTGTGGATGGTCACATTAGCAATTTGAGCAGGGAGGTCATTAGCATATTATATCACCATACTGCAGTTTTTATGGATGATACAATATTCATTAAAGTCTGTTGGATTCTTGTGCAAAAATTAAGGAACATTGAAGGCTTTATCTGTAATACAAACACTGGAAAGAAGGGAGGGAGAGGTGGATGATGAAGAACTCATGAATCATAATGGGGTGAGGGGTCCAGATGGGAAGAACAACCTGCCACAGCACTCTCCCTATAGCATTCTTTTCCAACCTGGCACAGTTGTACCCTGTTACCTAGTACATGCCTGCCTTAAAAAAAAATGCAGTATTTGGTATTGTCAATATGTGAAAACCCAAAGCTTAAGGATGTCTAGGCAAGTGTGTTCATGGGAAAGGTGCTGGGGTAGGGGCTCCAAGGATCTGAGGAAGACTGACTTTATGCAGAAAGGATCTCTGAGTAGGAGTAAAAACCAGGATGAACTTTGGGGTGCAGCTGGTTCTAAGGCAGGAAGAGGGAGACTGTGACTACATGGAGGAAGGGCCTTGCAGAGGGGTTGAGGTGAGCCAGATGCTCTTTAGATCAGAGGAACTGTGAACTGGGGGGCAGATCAGATCTCAGTTTGAGGGGTGGGTCACACACCCCATGCACAATATGGCCTAGCTCTCATCTTACCCTACTCACTCAGCATCAGCATGCATGCATCAACCTCAGCCTCCTGTTACATATTCTTTACATTTAAATTTAGCAAGCCCAGACATCATTCGTAGATTTTGTTATGGTAAAGGCACAATGAGACTCTCCCATTTAAATGACATTATGGTATTGTTACTTTTACACTTACTTGGTAAGAGACTAGTCTAACAAAACCATGAAGGATCTTCTTTTAAATATTTTGAATAAAAACATAACTCATTCTTGAAAAAAGGACCGTTGAACTTTGAAAGTAAACACAAATCTAGCACTGGAATCAAGCCTCTTTTTTTTCTTTTTTCTTACTTATTTTTTACTTTTTTTTTTTTTTTAATCTTACAAAAATAGGGCTGACTGAAAAACTTGCATCTGGAGCTGATCTCTTTCAATTGTTTTTCTTTTTAAGTGTTCAGTTTTTACTTTGGATCCCGCTGTTTAATTATATGTATTCTAAATTACACAATTACATTGAAGGTGCCTGACTAGGGTGGTAGAGTGTAAGGGCAGGGAAGAAAAGGTTAAAATGAATATTTGATGATGAGGGCAATTAAAAAGTCACATAACATATATGCATAAATAAAATAACTGGAGGGGAGAAAAAATACCATGGAAGCAACAAAATACAGAAAAAGAAAAAGTTCATATCATTTACAGATCCTTTAGGAATCCTGAATATTAATTGAATCATAATAGTAATAAACTGTAAGTTTTAAAATTGGGTTTTTTTGACTCCCTGCCAATAGAAATTTAGCAACATGAACCCACCATCTTGCAGAGCTCTCCAGAGATGAAAAGACTATACATGTGCATAAAGTGGCCTAGATTAAAATGATGGCACTTCAAAAGCACAAGTTGGAATATTCCCCATTTCATCTTGAGTAGTGAATAATTAATCATTTTAAAACATTGGGTTTTTAAAACTTAGATGCAGACTTAGCTGCATAATTATTGAGTTTCCTTTGATCCACATTGTTTGTTTAATCAGTTACCTAACATTAGGAAGTACACTTTGTAATAATTGTGAGTTTTCTTATATAATAGAAAGGGGGGGGGGGGAGAATGGAAGACTTGAATACAATACTAAAGCATCTAAAGCCATTTCTACAAATCTTTTCAGAAGTTCAGAGTGTAAAGACACTGTATTTCCTACAAAAAACAAGGGATAACTAGAGGTTGGGTATTGATGATTCAGTTCAGTGTGGCATTCTAACTTTGATTACATTTTTGATTACAGCTGCCTACCTTTTATTATGAGTTTATCTAGAACTGTAGAAGCTAGAGACACCACAGAAAACATACAAGTATCTTGTTTTCATGAGGTTCCAGTATCTGTTTTTGCACAGTATAAGCTAACAGTTTAGCTTGTTGTAACTGTTAATTATACTAAACATGTACTCTTATCTTTATATTTTACAGTATTATTTAAGGCAATGAAACCTGGTAAATGAACCTGCTTTTGTGTTATTATCCTGCACTGCTCCTGTCAGCTGTACAATAGAAGATGGCTTCCAGCCCAGATAAACTATTTATAGTAAAAGTGGCTTTAAGTAGGCTTAATTACAAACTAAGATTTATTAATTCTCCCAAACAGATTAGTTTCACAACATAGATGAACACAGCTCACTGTCTTTAGGTGTTAGGCAAGATTACAAGTTGAAGGTATTTCCTACTACTGAGCACAAAACAAAATTTTGAAATCTTTCCAGCACCCAGCAGGAGCGCAGCAATAGCAGCTCCATGCAACAGGGAGCAGCATTCACAGCTGTGTTTTCCAAGCTGTATGCTGGCCTTAGGAAAGATGGTTATAATCCTATATCCTCCTGTATCTCAGCCAGCTAACACGCAAAAGATGGTAGCCCAGGAGCCCTGCTTATTTACATGCATACATAAAGGCCATAATTAGGCCTGGAGAGCAGCAAAATCAAAGGAAAGTACAATTATAGCATATTAAGAATACCTTAAATGGAAACTAACCACTCTTTGGTGCATAATATTTTGTCCCATCAGCTTTTAACAGTTCTCTATCTGAAATCAGCTGAAAAAAGATACATTTGCAGACACTTGAATCCAGAAGAGCTATTCTGCCTTTGCTCAGTCAGGGCTGTAATTTGTTTAGGGAACATTAATGACCTAAAAATGTGTGAAACAATATTCTTGACATTGGGCTGACTCAAAGACATGAACCTATCCTGAAGAATGCATGTGCAGTGATCTCAGCTTTTGGCAAACACATTTCCATTTCCTTTTAAATGTGTAATCCCTTACTCCTCAACTCATAAAAACCTCATGGTTCAAATTCAGCTACATTAATAAAGACATTTCTCTTACACTTTAGAAGTAATAGGAATCTATGTGAAATCCTGCCCCTGTTGAAATCGCTCAGTGTGACAAAGTGTGTAACAGAGCTGAGATTTAATCTGAAGCCCCAGTGCAGAGCACTCTGAAGTCAGTGATAAGTCTGCATTGACTCTACGTCTTTGGGGTTAGACCTATGATACTACAAAATTTGTAGCAATGTGTGATCCTCAATAGGCTGAATAAGCCTAGAACAAGTTTTTACTACAGAATGTAAGAATAGTTATCTTCCCCAATCTTCACATGGGACAGAGGACGATAACAGGGTAACTGTGCAGTGAAACACCCTTCCATATCCTCCAAACTGGAAACCAACAGCTATGTCTCCTCTTTATGACAGCCTACCTGGAGTCTCCTTCCGTTGGCATATGTAACAGCTTTTTTGAACCCAGATAAGCTACTGGTATCCACAGCATCCTGCAGAAGTGCAGCAGAAGTTGTGTAGAAAAAAATACTTCCTTGCCTTCATTTTCAACTTGATATTTGAGCATTTTATTTGCTATACCCTCTTTACTATGTTCTGAGAAAAGGTGAATAATATTCCCTACCCATCTCCTATATGACATTCACTATATCATATCTAGAATATCTGCCTTCTGTCATATCTTTTCAGGTAAAGGGAACTAATCCAATTAGTCTTTCCTTACACAGAAGCTTCCCGTCACCCTTGCTGTCATTCTTTATTGCTTTTCATTTCCTCTGCATCCTGAGACAGAGCAACTGCAAAGTTGCACGTGTTGTTCAAGATGCAGGTGCACTGTGAATTTGAATAGTGGCATAACCATGTTTCCTGCTTACTTCCTTACTCCTTTCCTAGTACTTCCTATCACCCTATTTCTCTTTTTTTTGACCACAATTAAGTATTACAGTGATGTTCCCGGAGTACTACCTGAAATCACTCCCAGATTTCTTCCTGTAATGTTGAGTGCTAAGTCAGAGATATTTGGCATGTATTTAGGGTTATTTCTCCCTGAAAGCTCAACTGGCTTTTATCAACATTGAATTTCCTCTGTTATTTTATCACTCAGTCATTTACTAGGCTAAGATTCCTCTTTCACAGATGGACTTCCCATTTGACTATGCTGAATAATTTTCTTTCATCAGCAAGTTTTACCACCTCACTTTTCATCTTTCTTCCAGGACACCAACAGATGTGCAGGATAGCACAGATCCTCTCACAGATCCCTGCAGAGTGTCATTGATGCCTTCCCTCTGCTGCAAATCTGTTCTAGCCCTTTGTTTCCTATCCATTAACCAGTTATTAAGGTACAAAAGGACCTTCTCTTTTATCCCATGATAAGTTTTGGTTTCTAAAAGAGCATTCAATGAGAAACATTCCTCAAAAGATTTTTAAGGCCTAAATATAGACATAAAAATTGAATATATAAATATATATCAACTGAGTTTTAGTAACATACTCCATTTAGACCACAAGGCTTCTTTTACAATAGCTATATTTGCTGTTCCTCTATATGCCTAATAATGCTTTTATAAGTTCTAACATTTGTTCTAGGGTGAATTTTTTGGTTGGTTGGTTTATTTGGGGTTTTTTTGGGGGGTGGGGGAGTGTTGTGGGTTTTATTTTTTTTTCCCCAAACACTAATTTGCCTGGTATGGAGGTCAGCTTTTCTGGGGTATAGTACATTATGCCAACTCTTTTTTTTTTTCCTTCTTTTTAAAGCAGTGTCACTTTTGCCCCTTAGTATTCATTTCATTTATGTTCGACAATTCATAAATGAAATTAGTTCCTTTGCATTGAGACTGTCTAAAGCATTCAGTAAAGCACACTCAAATAGCTCAGCAGCTTTACCTCTGAACTCTGCTGGTACTCCATGGCAAACACAATATGATCTGGGTGATCCTGTTTTATTTACACTTTCATAAAGTTCGTAGGGTTTATGTATTGGTATCTTTTTAATGAAGATTCACTAACATCATCTTCTGGAAATTCCTTTTAAACAAAATACAACACATTTTATTTTCACAATTAAAGACATTTGAAAAACTGGGGACCACCTCTTAACTTTTTGTGTTCCTACAGACTTTGGTTGTCTTCTCCTTAGAATAAGTCTCAGACCAGAGGTAGATGTTGCCACAAGAAAGTGTGGGAGGTCATGCAGCCCCATTCACCACATGGCAGGTGATGTGGGTCTCAGCAATGTCAGCAATCCCACCACTACTTCAACAGGATTATCCCGGGAGAGTGATCAGCAGAAGAAAGTGGGCTCAACCCAGCAGTCAGCAAACAGACACCTTGAGATCATGGATGCAACATAAAAAATAAAAAAAGGTAAAACATCCAGAGAAGGGAATATTAAAGATTCACCACCAAAAAAACCCCCAAACCCTAAAACAAACAAAAACAACCAGCCCAGCAGCACTGTGCAGAGTAACCAAATGCTGGCATTTTTCTTAGTAAGAGCTGGGCATCTGACTGGAGCAGATTAAAAATATTTATTTCCTCTGAAGGAAAGCCTCTGGCAGGGAGGTGGTGACAGACAGACCACTGGCAGCCAGAGATCACCCAGTCACAGAGCTGCACAATGCTGTAAGGTGGAAAGGGTCTCCAGCAGCCATTTGATCCAGCCCTTGCTCAAAGCAGAGCAACCTTCAGGGTTAAATCAGTTTACTCATGGCCACATCCAGGTGTGTTTGAATCTCTCCAAGGATGGAGCTTCCGCAGCCTCCAGGCTCCTATTCCAGAGCTGGGCCACCTGACATGGATTTTTTTCCCCACTAATACCAAGCAGCATTTCCCTCTTGCCTAAAGCCTCCAGCAAGGCAGCAGAAGTTTCCGTGCTGGAGGCAGAGGACATGCCTGCACAAAGGGGCAGGGAGCAGTTGGGAAGGGGCAAGCCTGAGTTTGCCTGCCTGTGCCACCTCCCTGGCAATGGAGGCACCCACTGCCCCTTGTATTGGCGGCACAGCCAGTGATAACTTGTGGCATTTGACTGAGAGAAAAACCATGATTCCTCCAGCTTTGGCCAAGAAAGATGCCTCTGCATGCCCAGCACTCCTGCTAGCAGCACAGTTCATCCACGGGTAGGTGCGCTCTTACTGAGGCCACTCCTCACTGTTAAACAGCCTCACACTGCCTTCCTCCTTCCTCACCCCCCAGGAATTTTGGCTTAAAACACCTCCAGAGCTTTGGCTTAAATTCCTGACTATTAAAGATGACATTATCGAAACAGACTCAAACTGGATAAACCTCAACCAGTTACTAGAGAAGCTGCTGAGACCTTCAGGCAAAATTCGCATTCCTGGCATCTGATTCTGTTATGTAAAATAAAAAAAAAATATTCCAAATAATCCAGAAATGCCTCCTCAGGCTGACCTGCTTGTGTTGCTCCCTCCCCTTACAGCTAGTCACTTCCAAATCCTGGATCCCACGCTGGGGACCACAGCTATTCATTTCCCAGTACCCCAAAAGCTCCAGCAGCTAGGAGCCACAAAGAATCCTATCAGAGGTGATACTTTGTTGTTCCAATTCAATTTCAAAAGTAAGGAAGGTATTATGTATTCCTGAGCTAATACGTTGTTTAAGCATCCTTATTTACTGCTATGCAGGTATTATCTTTCACTTTGCAGGATTTTAGTTGTAAAGGAGGGGATCTCTTTTTAGGTGTCTTACAGGAGAAAAAAAATATGTATGGATTTACTATGTACCAAATTTACTAAGAATTTAAAGAATCATCTCACCAAAGTCTGATTTCAGATATGTAGCAATAGAGGAATGGAGTAAGCAAGTGTAGAAAGACCAGGAAAAAATAAAACAGATGATATAGATGAGAATTAAACTGATTGCGAAAATTTCTTGTTTGGAGACAATCCCTGTATAACATAGATTGCACAGACTGAATAGCCTGCATAATTTCAAGGCTTTGCTCCAAATATTATTTTGTCAGTTAAGAGAAAAAACAGACTGATAGAGTATTTGAGAAAACCGTGCAGACTCTGATACATTCTGGAAAAATTCTGCAAATAGGATGAGGAAGAGATTCAAATCATGTTGAGAAAGGTTTGTGCTATTTAGAAAGAAGATTTACCATTAAGAGAGTTTTAGCTCTGGAAATCAGGCTTTGGGACCAATCAAAGATTCCAAGGAAAACACTCAAAATCTTGCTTGGAAGAGGTGTTCGTTATGCTTACCAGTTTTTGTAAGGATCTGCTCAAAAAGTAACATATTTTTCATCCAACTACAACTGGACATGAGCTAGAAAGAGTCTTGAGTAAATCACATTCGTTCTCAAGTCAATCACCAACCACCTCTGTTCAGTTTTTTCATTTTTTTTTTCTGCCCAGCTTTGAAAATGCTGTTCAGTATCAAAATCCACAAAAATGTGTTCTCTACTAACGCACGAGATATATTTTATTACCAAGCATCTATGCAAAACATTTTAAAATAATGAGCAGATTTAATGCACTGTAACTCATATTTAAGATCAAGAGACATGCACAGCAGTTGTTACAGGAGAGAGATTCTAAAACAAGGGGAAAAATATAAATTACAAAGCAAGGATAACAGAAAATAATATCAGTAGTACAGCAGCCAAAGACAGATAAACAAGAACAGCCATCACAGTGTGATATATAAGATGTTCTTTACTCATGACTCTGAGCAGTAACAGATAATTTTGTATATTCATCAATTCTTGTATTACAATGCTGACAATAAAGCGTAGTCTTTGTCATGAAATGTTAGATATAAAAAAAAGCAGGTAGAATAATTTGTTTAGGCTCTCCACATGGTTAGTAACTGTGTAGCACCAGTAAATAAATTAGTGCTTGAGGGACATTAATTTATTTTCACGCACAATTCTCTGTTGTGTTCATGTCACATTAATTCTTCATTTGGAAAGGTGAGTAGCTGGAGCTCTGAGGGAAGCATATAACCCCAAACGTCATGTACACTGGGATGTACACTGATGAGCAGAAAAATTTTGAGTGAATGTTTGTTTACTTCCCACATGCACTGAAACCAAATTATAGCCTAAAGTATTTCCAGGAAATAGAGGTTGGGATGACATACCAGTGTGGGTCTTTGAAATTTAATCACACCCTTCTAATATTCCTCTCTGGCCCCATCTCCTAGTGACAAGCCACCAGTAATTTTTCCCCATAACTTTTAGGCACAGGGACAGACCTGATGACATACAGTCCTCTTAAGCATCAGCATTAGGCACTTGTGCATGTAATCACCAAAAAGCACAACTGCTTAACTTAACCCTTGGATCATGATTGCATCCTCCTCTCCATGACCACATGACTGACTGACTTTCTTAGGGAATTTGTAGCTCTTCCTCTTTTCCAGATGTCTCTTCCTTCTTCCTCTGAACACCTTTGGTCAACAGATGTTACTTTGCCCCTTCAGTTTTTATTTATTCTTCAACTTCATCTGGGACCAGACCAACAAATTATCAGTTCCAAGTTTCCTCCAATACAGAATTTTTCCACTGTTCCTTTCACAATCTGCACCTAAAAATCTGGACCTCTGAAGACAACCTAAGTGGATCTGTTTGACATGACACTAAAATGTCTTTTTGGTTGCCATATATGAGCTGACGGGGCTCTATTCTTCATCCAAGGTACTACTTACTATTAGCAGATAAAAGATACTAAATCCTTCAGGCTTGACAACCTGACTGCCCAGTACACATCTATACATGGACTTATACTGATATAATACAAACTGATAAAAAGGACATTTATATCAAGAGTAGGCAGGATCCAATGTTCAAATTCAAGTCATATACAAATACTCCAAATGCATGATACATACATTTTTCACAATACGTTTTTCACCATAGATGTTATGCAAGATCTTATGATTTGAGGGAGGAGGTTGAATCAGGTGACCTTTACAGAGCCCTCACAACATAAATTATTCTATGATTTCAAGAAATTTTACTTATTTGGGTCTAGATCTAGGGAAATTTACCCAAAAGCTTTTCTTTTCAACCTTTTGAGGTGAAATTCTTTTGATCAGGAAGCCTAGCTTTGCTACACCTCAACATGCAGCAGTATGTATGGTTGAAACTGAATGATTGAGCAAAGCTATCAAGTAAGCTATATCTGATTAATGCAAAGTCTGCCTCTTACCTTTTATCCCTTCTCTGAAGCTACCAATTTATAGATGAAGGTCTAAAAGTAGGAACTTATTCCATAAGGTATTATGATTTGTGACTCCTCTGGACTTTTTTGCTAAAGAAAGACTAAGTCAAGTACTTGGTGTTTGTTGTGGTTTAGTCCCAGCCAGCAACCAAGCACCACACAGCCGCTCACTGACTGCCCCCCAGTGGGATGGGGGAGAGAATCGGGAGGGTAAAAGTGAGAAAACTTGTGGGCTGAGATAAAGACAGTTTGATAGGTAAAGCAAAAGCCGTGCACACAAGCAAAGCAAAACAAGCAATTAATTCAGTACTTCCCATCAGCAGGCAGGTTGTTCAGCCATCTCCAGGAAAGCAGGGCTCCATCACATGTACCAGTTACTTGGCAAGACAAAAGCCATAACTCTGAATGTCCCCCCCCTTCCTTCTTCCCCCAGCTTTGTATGCTCAGCATGACGTCATATGGTATGGAATACCCCTTTGGCCAGTTTGGGCCATCTGTCTCAGCTGTGTCCCCTCGCAGTTTCTTGTGCACCCAGCAGAGCACAGGGAGCTGAAAAAGTGCTTGACCAGTGTAAGCACTACCTAGCAACAACTAAAGCATCTCTACATTGTCAATACTGTCTTTAGCACAAATCCAAAACATAGATCCATACTAGCTACTATGAAGAAAATTAACTCTGTCCTAGCTGAAACCAAGACAGTACTACACAAAAAACACCCCAAAACTACAGAAAAGCCCCAGCTGACCCCACTCCCCCAACCAAAAAACCCAACAACCAACCAACACAACCCACAATCCAAACCTTGCTATGTTTGTGTGGACGGTGCCATGCTGCCTTTGCACAAAGCTACATGTCAAACAACAACCAACCAGCCACATCAAAGACTTTGCCATACCAGCTTTGTACAAGCATATTAGCATGGCTCAGTTCATGTCCTGATTGTACAGCCCATGCATTCACAGCACACTAACCACTCTCAGGCAAAGAGGGGACATTTGTAACCCTCCTTCTTGGCTGCAGGTTGGAAAGTCTGCAACTAACCAGCCAAACGATTAAAATTCTAATGCAGGAAAGCCAAAGGTCAAAGTAGAATACCATATTCAATGAAGCACAGTAGTTTAATATGTCCATGTGAAAGTGAGACATGTTCCTGCTAAAATTATACTGACATGCCCAGCCAAAGTCCTCCTTGCCAACCCTGGTCCCCATCCCTTAACATATGAACAAATCTAGGCCAGTGTTTGGAGTAAATTCCCATCAGGACCTCATTCTGTCCAGACGGACATGCTCACGCAAGTAGAATCAAGAATGGTGATACTTACTGCAGCAGAAATGGGAGGCTGAGACTTCAGTTTATGTGTCAAAGTAGGTATGGGGAGGAAATGTGAACAGAGCCTCAGGCTGAAAGCTGGGAGAGCTGCTGAACCTGGTTCTGACACAAATAACTTCTGTGGTCTTGGACAAGCTCCTAAATCACTCTTCTTATTTTCTCACTGCACTTCCTCAGCCACACAGGGCTTCATAAGAGACTGCTGTGCAGTGGAGACACCCATAAAGGTCCCATGAAATGTCACAGTTTTATCACAAACAGACCAAAGTGTGGTCTGTGGGGAGCTCTGCCCTCTTCCCTGTGAGATGAGGTTAAGTCAGACTAACCTTTGCAAGTTTTTAATTCTGAAGAATTCAGAATAAACAGTTCATATTATGCTACAAAAAATGAGAGAAAAACCTTTGAGATTGTGAAGATTAATGTTTTTCCCAACCCCTTTTCCATAAAGGAGAAAGGATCCTGCTCCACACACAAGTTAGTTTCAATCCCATGCCCCATCAAGTTGTTAGGGGATCTGGTGTGTCACAAATCATATGCTGTAATTTGCAGTTCATTAGTTTTTACTATTATTTTTGAACACATCTATTTAAAGCCGTATTCTATCCTCACTCTAGGGACAGCAGGCTGTCCTTGGATGAGCAGCAGTTCAGCAGAGCTCCATTCCAGACTGGGATGGGAGGGACTGAGGAGCCTCACTGGTGGTCAAGAAAGGTCAACAAAAACATACAGTACCAGGAGCTTTGCTTTTGGTAGCTGCTTTATCCAAGATCCCAAGCAATTATTGAACCTTATTTTCCAGTGATTGAAACTCTCATCCTAAATACTCTGTAACAGAAATAGGCAGAGAAGATCAAGAGAAACACAACAGCTGCTGCTGGAAAAACCAGACACCATAAACCGATGCTTTGTCAATTTTTATTTAAAAGAGAAGTTTTTTCCTTCTACTAAGCCCATTATCACTTTGATTTTTCTCCAGATTTTGCATTCCTAACACACAAAACCCCTTCACCTCCATTCTGACTAGTGTCAGCTGAACTCCTAAGCGCAGCTGGCTGTGGGTGACAACAGGAGGCTGAATTGGCAAAAAAGTTCTGGCCGAATACAGTTGTCAGCAAAGGCAACTTTCTGAGCCTGCTGATGGCTGTTTGTTTCTCATTTTCAGGGCAAATTTCTGTCTCCATTTTCTAACCAAGAAGAACAGTGTAATTCAGTAATAGTTAAATGAGCTACAGATTATATTTGCCTCTTACCTATGTGACTCAAAGGTCTCAGGTCTGTTAACATCAGTCACATGAACAAAATCTAGGTTAATAAAGTCTGAGTAAATTCTTACTCTACTTATAGCTGTATCCAAATAGCAACCACTCAAGACAATATTTTATCCATAATAAATTCTATATGTAGTAGCTCCAACCGCGGTTCTCCCTGCTATTGATGCATCTTTTCAACTGCTATCTTGATGTTTTTAAGATTAATAGTTATTTTATGGTGTCAGTAAAACCTGTGGTGCATCTGGCAACATGTTCTTAAGTTTCGTATGTAACCATCTCATGGTTGCTCTTCCAGGAGTTATTTTATGGTCCATCAAAGCTCCAAACTCCCTAATGTATCAGCAAATTCTTGGTGTGAATGAGGTCGATATTTCTGTTGCCTGGCTTGTTTTTAAAGAAAAAAGGCATGTAAGGGTTGCTGAATGATTTCAAGGTTATTTAAAGACAAAGAGTATGAGAATGCAACTCTTCCAATCTAATTTTATACGTAATTAGCGCATGAGTGCATACATGTATTTTCCAAGCACATGAATGAGGTAATGCCACATATGAAGAAACACTTAGATGTTTCGTTTTTAAAACCTATGTTCATAAAGGCTTGTGTGTATATGTTATATCCATGACCAGGAAAAAAATCACCTCTGTTCTGATTAGCCCTTTATATTACTGAAAATGCACATTGGATCTTATTGGTGCTTTTTACAATACCAGTGTATGGCTTTTACCCAACAACATGCATCTTCTGCAATGTAAAGGGAATTTGGAAAGACTTTTCACAATGAAAAATTAAGGTGACAAAGCATGGCAGATTATATATAAATTTCTTCTTGTGGAATTAATACAACTCAAGCAAAACTGCTGACGAAGAGATCAGCAGAAAGACCCTATCAGAGAGAATATGCCTCACAAAAATAACATTCCTTGATATTTTTTGGTCAATTTTGGGTTTTTTTTTGTTGTGAGAAGAGGAAGAACTTATCAAAATAAAAACAGTTTTTAACCTAAACTTTGCTTTTCTTCCTGTCCTTCCCACAGAGCTTCCTGAAAAATAATACTAAAAAAACCCAATAAAAATCAACCATGAACCCCGAAAAGCACCAACAACAACCACACACCTCCACCTTCCCACCCCGGCTGTCAGGACCAAGAACATTTTGGAGAATTTGTCTAAGGTGGTCTTTTAGAACACTTGGGATCACTGTGCTGCAAATATTTGCGACGGGACTATATGGCCACGATGGCCTGGGCCAGCCTGTGCCCAGTGGTGATGGATCACAGCTGCCCTCACTGGGTGCAGAGCCCACTCCAGATCAGACCCACTGCACAGTGCCCAGGCAGCAGCTTCTGCTTGGGTGCATAGGTGAAGACACAGGCTTTGTTCACTGCAGTGAGTAAAGAACATTTGGAAGTTGCTTTTTCTGCTCCCCACACAACTGCCAGCCAAGCACTTCATTTTAGAGCCACACCATGCCATTTGGTGGGTCTAGTCCAAGGAGAACTCAGAAGTCCTGGAAGAGCTGGTGCAATTGCCACTGAAATAAGAAAAAAAAAAGGTTTGCTATCTGTTGCAAGAAAATGGATCAGAGCTTTACCCTTGTGATAGAACTGGGAATAAAACCAACATCTCTTAATTACAATAGTAGTGCTACCAGCTTTTACCTCCTACTCCCCAATGCTGGGAAGAATAAAATTATCACAGCGGGTAAATGCTAACTACATTGTGTCAGATAGGTCAAAAAAGCAAAAAATGTTATTTGCAGCAAGAAACATGGATAGACAGAGTGCTTACTGAGCCCAGATGCCTAGACTCAGATTGAAATAAAGGACTTTGACACCTCATTGCCAGTAAACAACATGTTTGTTTTACCCCCATGGTAACCCATCCAGCTTCTGGAATTCAACATTGAACAGGATGAACCTGGCCCATTTCTGAATTTGTGCTGAGAGCTGTGCTGAGAGACTGGAGTTGCCTAAATATCCACATTCAACTTTCCCAATTTGCAAAAAAAAATTATTTTAATACTTTTCTATGCTAAAAGACTTCATTTTCCCATAATTTGTATTTCATTAGCATAAGGTGAAAGTGTTTCCATAGAAACACCAAGGACATATAATTTCTAAATAATGATTTCTCCACAAAGAACCCCCAAAATTATTTTCAGGTTACAATGCAAAAATCTCCAAATACAGTTCACTTACTAATATTACAGAGAAAATATATGTAAAGATTCTGAACTTTAAATTGGAGCTATAAATTCTTAGAGATAAATTGGGTAGTTTAATATTTCAATCACAGAAAAGAAAAACATGGGAAAATACTAGAAACCAAAGTCAAAGTTACATTAAGTGTAATTTCACTGTATTCAGGGATTAAATTCATATGTCAGTGTAAAATATGATAGGCCAGTACATCATCTGTATATATTCAGATCGCTCTACATAGTTCCCTTTGTTTTCTATTTTGACTATAAAATGTTTTATGCCTACATATTATTTCTGTAATATCAATATTAAGATGAAAAAAATGTATTAAAATGAAATAAAAATTTTCTGCATGTTCATCATCCATTCACCTGCGCGGCATCTCCAGTAAACTGCTAACAAATACTAACTTGCATAGGATGAGTATTAAGAATCAAGTCCCCCAGCTAGGCTTTAAAGTGAACTGGAAAAACATCACCTACAGGAGGGATAAGTTATAAAAAGACAAGGATTTCTCTGAATCCCACTCTCAAAGGAAACACAAAAGCAAGACGAGCAGAAAAAAGGAGAAAGAGGTGCTCAGGAAGATGATATATTCCAAGGCTAGGCAGTAAAGAAATCTCAAAGAACTTTAGGGCTGGAGAGGAAGGGGATTTGAAGCTGGAGGTGTGGTATGGATTTTGTATTTCTTTCACGTGTCATGTCTTTCTTGTGTTATTTAAGTATAAAATAAAACAAGAGCTATAAACCCTTTTACGGTGTCTTGACATTGTTTCTTCATATATGGTATTTTCCTCAGGAAGAAAATTATTTCTGTGATTTGGATGCTTGATGTTGCACTTGGTGAGAAAAACACCCAAACTCTACATTCTTCTTTATATATATTGTTAAGTGAAACAAGAGGAACATGACACAATGCAGATGAGGCCAGTGAACAAAAATGCTGGGGCCAGTCAGTGAGAGGTGGAGCTGTGGGGGTACTCCAGGAGCAGTAAAAGGGGAAAGAAGAAAAAAGGCAAAAAGACACAAGCTGAACGAAATGTCAGGCAGATACCAAAATCAAACACTTGGACAGTGTCTCTGACCAGACACCTACATAATACTTTTGAGTTAAATCGCTCTTTCTAAAAAATATTTATGTTTTAAACAGCATGCATCCAAGGGGCAGATGTTTTACACGATTTCTGCAGATTAACATGAATATATATTAAAAAAATATGAAAACTGACTGCAGTCAACTCTTCTAGGTAGAAACAGAGTCCCAAAATACAAAATTTTGGCTGAAAGCACAGACTAAGCTATACTGTACAGAAAATTTCCCTATGAGGGGGAAAGAACACTTACAAGATAAGGATGATAAGGTGGTTTATGAAAGTTATCCGAAGATTCTTTGAAGTGGTATATGACTATTTGAAAAGCATGCACAAGGGACTAGAAACTAAGGCAACAGGCTCCCACAACCCCAAGGGACTTGAGCAGTTACTGTTACAAGGAATTACTGTTAGCAGAAGTTTGATTTGAACATGAATAAAAATAAGGGTGCTGCTTACATATGCTTAAAGGCTTCCTTGCACAGTTACTTGAAGAAGTACAGCAGCTGCGCCTGTAGAAATAACACAAAGCGGATCCAAGACATGGCTCCTGGGTCTGAAAAAGCCACCAGGCTTCCTGGTCCCTGTCAGGTACTCAGGATGTGCAACGTTACTGTGTAGGCCACCCTCACATACTGACCTAGACCACTGAAAAAAGAACAACCACCTGCAATAGCTAGGCAGATCTTTCCCTGGAGACAGTATGTGCAATATTTGGGCTCAGGCCTTTCCTGTCATGTTCTCTCCTCAGAGAAAAAAATATGAAAAATGGAAAACACATGTGGAAAAGCTTTGTTTTCTTAAACATTGAAAAAGTCTTTATTTCCAGTCCAATGACTCTTTCATGAACTACATTCATCATGAGCTTCTTTGGTTTAATGACCTAGTTTGTACTTCATCCCACACCCCTAATAAACGTTGTGAAAACTGAACTATCTGGGTTAAAGCTATACACACCCAGCAAGTCAAATGTGAGAACAAAACCGTCCAAAGAGTATAATTAAATCTAATAGGTCTTACTCTATGATGCAATAGCCTGTCAGCTAATAGTTCACAAATTATTCGTAAAGTATGGGATCCTAAAAGATAAGCAGTACCACTTACCATATAATTCATTATTTTTTAAATACTGAAAGTTTAAATTCTTACAGATAAAACCAATTAACAGCTTTTATTCAGATACAATTTAAGTCAGAAGGTGACAGGTCAGGTCAGTAAGTTACAGCACGTGTTTTCCCGCAGTGCTTTCCACCATACCCCCTGTTTCAATCTACATTCATCTCCGGTTTTGTGAGAAATGAGTTCAGTACCCAGCCCAGGCTCTAGAAAAAGGAACAAAGTTCTTTGCTGGTGATAGGTGTAGGTATCACTCTCCCCTACCAACTGGCTTTCTCTGGGGCCATGCCATCAGAGCTCTCATCCTGATTAAAGCTAGCCGATGTTGGCTTTTCAACCTATGTAGCAGGGACATTTTCATTTGGATCAGGAGGAGCAATTCCTCTCATCCTTGTCACCCTGCAGTTCTTAGGGGACGGAGCAAACAGCACAGTGACAACAAACTTGGGGGTCCGGGAGGTCAGCTATCTGTTATAATATCTTGGACAACAACATCTTTATAATAAAGCCTCTACCCTAGATCAATACATCCTACTTTAGCACGCGCGTAGCTGCGGAAGACCATTATAACTCCATTACAGTAGGACCTTTGGCATAGAAACACTTATCACTAGTTTTATTTCTAGGACAGCAAAGCTGTCATTCCAGACTACTTAACTGTAATTATCATTTTTACTATAGCAATGGCAAGTTTTGCAGGCAGCAGATTTTACCACTATCTCTGAATATGCAAGTTATAATTATATATTGAAGCTTGTTAAATCAACACCTCGCATGCAAGAAAATGACTAAGCATGAAATATTGATAACCTGTCCTTCAAGGCCTTATTACATTGTTTCCACAAATTTTGGTACATTTTATGAGCCATTGCATATTTTTCCATAATTTTTTGATTTTTTTTTTATTCTTTGCAAAGCAGTTGTCTAGTACAGTAAGTTATGATTAAGTATATGCAACTGGAATGTTTACTGCATGCTTGCACCTGCATGTTGAGTAATAAGACACAAGAGATTTGATAAACCCACAGAAATCACACGTAAAGACAAAGGAGGACAGGGGATTGGAGAAGAGCCTGCAAAAAAGTGTGGGTGTGAAAATACAAGCTTGTCTTCTTAATGCGGGTCCAGAACCACATGGGCATTCATTTACACAGTAATGACCTAAATATGAGCAGTCTTTATTAATGCCAGTCTGTATTCATACCTCCCATATTATTTAAAAACTAATTAAAAAGTATATTTTTGTGTTTCTTGTTAACAAGAAGCCTTCCAACGGTGGTCACAGAAAATGCGTATTATTATCCTGAGGCACCATAACATCCATATTAATCTCTCAAGAGAGCTCTTGGGAGGGCTGTTTTGTGATTATATAAGATGATTTTGAACATCGTCACAAGATAATAAACAGTGTCAGCTTTTACCACTGCTTTCATTACTTAGTCCTCAAAAATTAGTGCATCTTTTGTTGACACGGTTTTGAATAAAACCTGAGTATTACTTGAATGATAGGTCAGACTGGCAAGAAAATATATGTATAGTCAGATAATGATATTGTTTCACAGTACATTCCTTATTAAAGTTGTATAAAATGTATTAGAATACCACAGTGCTGTCCCAAATATAAAGACAATTAGAGAGTGGAAAAAATAATAAAAAACCTAAACTACAACAAACTGCACAAAAGTATCTTTTCCCTTATGATCAGCCCTTAGTAAACCACTTCGCTATGTGTAGTTAGTAACCAGATGGAGGAGCCAAGAGTCTGTTCTTATAACTGGTACACAAAAAACCCCCAACATTTCTACAGCTATGGGAATAAAATAAGAGCACTAAATAATCTGAATGTATTGTCCTTTTCTGTGTTTTGATATTCAAGACCAAATTAATATTCTGGTCAGATCCTGAGAGTCTAAGTCACTCTGGAACAAGGCACTGAGCAATTCCTGATAAAACTCTTAAAAGTGATTATTGAAAAAGGCTATTTTGGACAATTATTCCCAAGAAAGCTGTGTTTTATAGTGAGGATGGCCAAACTCTCAGCTTAATTCAAAAGGCTAAATGCATAAATATATTGCGCTAAAACCTATGTAAACATTTAGCACCTTAAGTCAGACACTCAAAACCTAAAATTTTGCTAAGGCTTGTTGACAATCACCTGTGAAATAAATTTTTGGCTGTTTAAATACATGCTTTGTGACATAGCCTTACTCAGGCATCTTACAGAAAAATTACTTTGCAATCACCTGTCTCATTCAGTTAATAGGAGGGTCATTACTTACTTAATGAGCTTTGACTTCCTATTTTTGTACAAAACGTGCCATATAAATAAACCCCAAGGCCACACAATTCAAACAGTTCTTGACAGAGTTATTACTCTCCTCGCAGAAGTGTAAGCGTTACTCACTGTTATGAACTCCCCCGTTTCAGGGAGGCTTCCATGGTCACATTGCTGTGGCTCTCCCAGAACCAACCACACACAACAGGTTGAGTGGGCGCTCCTTAAAGCCCACTCCGACTTGTGGATTTTCCCCACTCCAAATGCCATGGGAAGACCCCAGTGACCTTACAACACAGGGAACCTGCACATCCAAGTGGGGGGGGGGGGAACGGACATCCCCTGCATCTCCAAGACCTGGTGTTAGCCTACTCTTTTTCTACCAAGCAGCACCTCCTTACCGCATGCTTGCCCATGACTCCACATCCCAGCCACTTACTTTTATGTATACACTCTACTTTACTTACAACACTGAGCCAAACACCCAGACTGATCTGCTGGCAGACTTTAGCTTTGAGCAAAGTTGGAGTGGGATGGAAACCTGTTTCTTCCTCTCTGTATGGGCAGGCTACACAAGAAAACTCAGTTTCAGAAAAGCCATCCAGAATTGCCACATCTTTGTGAAGAATGCTTACAGCTAGAGTATGCTCATTCCAGTGAATCGTGCCATCACCAAACAAAAACTCACGATCACGCTAAAGATACCAATTCTTATTTGAAAGCAGAAACACTCCTGAAGCTCCAGAAAATCCTCAGCCCAGCAAGGGATCCCACTGATTCCTGTGGTCATGCTGTATGGCATTTTTTGGCAGAACAGGAAAGGAAAGAGGCTTCATAATCTACCAGGCAGAAAAAAACATAACAGGAAGACCGTAACACAGAAATGTCCAGTATACTTATAAAGTTAAGGCAGGGCCTGATAGTAGCCAGAATTACACTGAAAGTAAGGCTAGGATTGCTTCCTGGTGGCAATAAGATTCCCCCAGCCAGGGCAGACCTTATCACTATGCTAGTGTTGTAACTCCAGCCAGCCCTTCACCTGGCTCTTGGCTCACAGGTCAATACCTGGAAGCTTTGGGCAACCACTTCTTTGGGATTCAGAAAATCTCCCTTTAACAGTTGGACACCTTTCTGAGTGGCAGCCAGAATGCCCTTCCTGGGGCTGGATAGTGTCCTTACTTCTTATGCTCAGCAACAAGCAGTGAATTCCCTGCCATGGGGTGAAGAAATACCTTCAGTGCTGGTCAGTGTGGGCTGGTTTTTAGGGTTTACTCCTTACTAAAAGCCTCTGTACTGAGGCCAATATGATTGAGCTTGACAATAAGGAAGTATTTCACACTTGACAACAGTTTAAGGTGTTTCTGCAATTCACCACATGCATTTGACCAACAATAACTGGCAGCTGTTGTCCTGCTCTGCCAGGTAGAGTTGAGGACCATGCTTTGCTAATAGAAGATACTTTCCTTCAGGGCAAACCACATAAGCCTTGGATCCCCTTGCAAGAATTGGTGGTGAGGGCCTAAAAACAGGCAGAGCTGCAGGTTCTTCCAAGTTGGACCACTTTTTTTCTGGGGACAACACAACCCCATTGCTGATCTCTTTTCTCTGACTCCATTCTTGGACTCAGTTTTCTGCCTCAGCAGCTCTAGCATTACCCCAGCAGCTGATGTAGCCTCTTCTGCCTTTATATCTCAAGCTCTGAAGTGCCTTAGGAGGCAGCTATGCTCCTCTGCCATGGCCAGCTCTTCCCATTAACAACCATCTCCATTTCTTTGGATCCCTCTTACATGCAAAAATTTCAGTCTAAACAGGTAACATCTAACAAAGCCAGAAGGAACTGAAAGCTGCATCTTACCATTAGAAGTGGCTGATAACTGTGAGAGGCACTGCACAAAGCTATCCATCTTCCTGGGAGAAAGCAAATACATCAAGAAAGGAGGAGATTTCTGAGAACTTGCTTAAGATAACTTTTGCAAGTGAATTGCTAGGGCACCATTACAGCTGTTGACTGAATCATGACACCTGGTGTTCATTGGCAATCCCCTCTCCCCACAGAAATTTCTCTCAGAAAGTGTGATTTTACTGCAATTAAAGTAACCCATAGGAAATAATATCTCTTTCAAACTACCAGTTAGGTTTTTTTATTATGATTCTCCAGTCCTTAAGCAGTATCATCAGCTTTTCCACTTAAAATGAAATTTACTTCCACAATTTTCTATCTTAAATATAAATGCACATAAATACATATACATATATGTGCTTTACATTACTTCTCTCCACACTGAGAAGTCTAGAACAAGTAAGAAGTCAGGGAATGCAAAAAAAATTATGTTTTGAAGTAGTGCTAAAATTTGGCTGAAATTATGCTTACTTAGTAGGTAAACCTTTTTCCTGGGAGACTGATTTCCCCAGACATTTTACTCTAATTGAAACCACACAAAAATTTTGCATGATAATTGTACAACAGATTTGGATGCTTTCCTTAAAAGGAGAACTACACATAAATATGGACAGATGGAAAGAAACCACCCTACACCTATCTGCTTATCTACCCATCTGCCTGCACTGGCCTCCTCAGTGATCTCTCTTTGAAGGAGTGGGTGTAAACTGGCCCTTTCCACCCTCTCTCATGCCCAGTAGGCCTGTTTCTCCAGTGCCACCAACTAACAGAGGATCCTAACACCTTCCTTTCCTTCTCCTCCCTGCCTACAGAACCCCTGAAGTCCATCAGCTCTCATTATGCCCCAGTATTTAGCTAAGCCTAAAATATACTGTATTTAGGGAATAAATAGGGAAGAAACAAAAGTACAGAATGGAATTATGGGTCAGATCCATAAAAAAATATGAGTATTGGATCAGGCACCTATAATTATTTTTGACCTTGTACATCTGCAAAAACCTAGCAATGATCAGTTCTTCCTGGTATCAGTAAAGCACTTTGAAATTCTAAACAGATGTGTCATTATTACCTTAATTATCATGGCCAGGCAGAACACCTATTTCCAAATTGCTCATGAGCTAATATCCTTTATTCCAGTTAGGTCTATTAGCATTATAATTTCCACACCAGGGAACTTTTCACTATTTTAAAAGGTTTTTTTCCCCAGATTCAGGTTTAAACCAATCACAGATGTTGTTCCATTGTAGATTCTTTAAACAGAGCAGGCCAAACTGTAAATTCTTACCTTATAGTTGATTTCAGTGGGGCTGTAGTAAATGCTTGCAGTAGTGGAAAACCTGCAATTGATTTGGGATTATGGCTATGGAGTTAAAGTACAGAGCTAACCCTCTTGTGCTGCAGATACCCACAAATGAATGCAAAGCCAACATACACACTTCTAATACAGATGACTGACATTAGTTTTAGTATAACATGATGCTCCTGAAATCAGTTGAATCAGGCTAGAAACAGAGTACTTCAACCCAGATTTGGAATACCCTTGAAAACAGATGGAGTATTCAGACTTTCATGGTTGGTTGGGCTTTCTATTAAAATGGAAGTCCAGACTTTACCCTGAGCTTAGTTCCTCTATCTTCTTTTTCTCATCTAACACTAAGTTAGTGCATGAGGTTTTGTGTACAAACTGGAAAATATTTTGCTTAAATAGAAAAGATGTCATGAAGAAAGAGGAATTTGCTTGACTGAACAAAGAATAATTTCAACAAAAGTGCCATTACAGAGCCCTGATTGAAATTACTCTCAGCTTACACAATTGCGAATGAGAAGGTAATTTTATTAGCTGTGAAAAATGGCATACAGAGGATGCATAGACAGAGGCAACTCAACTTTAAATTTATGATGTTTCCACTAGCAGTTGGGGACCAGGTAAACAACAACCACTTGAATTCTCTTTAAGGAGTTCTGCTACCTTCTTTTTCGATCTGATGCCTCTGGATATAATTAACAAGCCCTCATAGCTGATGTTTATATTATGTAAGTGCTGAAAAACCCTGAAGTATACAGTAAGTCTCTTTAAAAAGAAGAAAATACATAATGAATTATGATCACCTACAATATGAATTATAGATTCTGTGCAAGTTAGCCTGATTCACGATTATGCAGTGCTTAAGGGTCTGCTGCTACATTTACATTTTTACCGTAAGTATTTTTGGTTTGTATCATCTTGAAATATAGATTAAAACTCCACAGCCAGATTATTAATTAAATCCAAAAAAACCCCTGCATGCCTCATCTCTGTGTACTGAAAATGAATGCAGTGCAGTTTTTACCCTAGATGAATATCCAGCTCTGAATTTGAGTGAGACCCTAAGACTTTAGAACTGATGGTTTTATTTACACAAAAAAATTGACTTCCTGGAAAATCAGTTCTGTAATTTATTTTTGCTGGGTGGGAGAACAAATGGCGTCATATTTCGATATGAAGTCAATATGTTTCACAAAGACTTTCAATGCAACATTTCATCTGGAAAAAAACCCACCAAATTGTGGATTGCTTAGTGGAAAACTCAACGGAGGACAGGAGACAGACACAAAAACTAACCAACCTCTGCCCAAAGTGTGTGGTACTAAAAAGTGCCACATGGGAATTCAAAGAAAGTCACTGCGCGTATCAGTATCTGGGCTGGCTGCAAAAGCTGATAAGAACAGCCATGCTGCCTAACACAGGAACAGTTTTTTTAAACTCTCTTGGAGAACTGAATAATGTGGCTGAAGAGTGAAGCAGTGGTATGTGTTTTCCAACACCTCGTCTGTGCAGAGAAAATCTGTCTTCTGATAAATTATTCAAAGCATAACTGCTAACCTATTTACATTTGAAAATATGTGTACTGTAATCAGGAACCATGTTTCTCATGTTCAAACAGCTACCTCCAACTCTGGCATTCTCTAAAATGCCTGCACAAAACAGTAAATGAAGATAACTGTATCTAGTGAACCATTCTAAGCAATAGATCTTTCACAGTTCTGGGGCAGTGTGTCAAAGAAATCTAGATGTTCCCTAAATATAGAAAAACCTATTTAAGTATAACTTGCAGAAAGTGTGTAAAAATAGTTCTAACTCCACAAGTCTTTCCAGTGTAACTCTAAGCATGACAGCTGCCTCATTCATGTCAAAAGGTTAATGAAATGTCTTCAATAATTCATCAAGGTTAAAGATTTTCTCTAAACAAATACAACTTCAGTGGAACTATTTAGATACACAGTTTGCCTTTCAACATGGAAGACTGAGGCATTTTGCAATTTTAATTGATGGTGCATTTTCCAGCATCTTCCCATTAGCTTCATTTTTAGGAGAATCAAACATTAATATAGAGATCACGTGACCAGTAATTTTATGTAACGTGCCATTGCCAAGGAAATAGCACTAAACTTAGAAACAAGTGCAGTGCTCCAGTATTTGAAACAATTACAGTGTTAGTAACTGGTGTTAAGGCACAATAATATGCTTAGTTAAGGCAATCCCTAAGCCTCCTTATTTATTATGTATATTATACAAGTTCAATCTAAAATTGCCCGATATAGCTCATTGGGACTTCCCTATTCAGTGAGGAGTTTTTTGGTTTTGACATATTCAAAAGGATGTTAATTATGTGGTAACAGCCGCTATAATGCACTTCCATCATCACACTAAGAAAAGATATGCCAGATTTTACCATCAGATTTGAAAACTGTTCAAAACTTGTGATTTGCTATTTTAACCCTTTTAGACCTTGCAAGCATGTGTGTACTGGATTAATCCCAGGTTCTGTATTTACCTCCACAGAACCACATTCAGTTAAATATATAATGGAGTTTTTCAAGGCCCAGGACCTTTAATAATGTGTTCTGGACCTTCCATAATGTGCTTTGCACTATGTCTTGACTTACTTAGATAAGTGTTTCAGTGACTGATAGGTATTCCAAGCTTCAGACACATTAAGAAGGTGAATATTTAAATAAAAATATAAAATATTAATTTATAACTAACATGTAAGAATGCTGAATTATAACTTGTCTGCAAAAAAGAGATAATTGTCAGAATATTAAGAAAGACATACTGACCTGCTTTTCTGAATTCACCTCTCACGTTTTCACCAGTGCTGCAGAGGTTTTTACAGAATCTCTCACTACATGTGATACAAAGTACATTAATGCCACCACTGTTGCAGAATCACATTTAAGAACACCTATGCAACACTGAGGAAATACCATGCAGTCTTAAATTTCATGCTAATGCTAATTTTTTCAGACCAATGACTTATAACAATATGATTATAACGTAGCCCTACCAATTTAATATAAAAATACCCTGTCTGTAGGGACCGACCTCCCATGTGACAGATGTGGGAACTTATGTGATGCATGAGACAGGCGATTCCAGCCAGAGTAAGGATTGTTTCAAGATTAGGGGATCTGAATACTGCCTTGGAGAAACATCTGCCTCTACTACATCATGTGGTGGAATATATGTCATGTACACTGAGAGTGTCAAAGGTGGACACTAGCTATGTGTCTTTCTTTATGGATATTTAACATACATATTTATAGGAAAGCTGACTAGTCCTAGCTGCTTCTGGAATCAATGGGGACTATGCTTTCAGCATATCAATGTGTTCATTTTCTAGAAATCCAGGTTGTGGTCATTCACAAATTAAGGTTTGTTACATGCTTAGATACTACAGTGGGCATGATTTGAAAAAGAAAGAAAAAATCCATGAGGCAACTGTGTTGCTGAAGAGTTTTAATACCATGCAGTAAATGAATACAAGCTGCTTGCTGAACGGGGCAAGCACAGCCCCGCCATGCAGCTGGTCTGCTTGTCCTGGGGCAGGGGTAAGGAGGTCAGTGCGCAGAGGCACCTGGCTCTTAGAACAGCTCTGTTCCTGCACTGAAAGCAGAGAAACAAATAAAATATTGAGCAGTTGCTCCCAAAAGGAGCACTGTCCATTCTGCTCACTGATTCCAGCCTATACTACTGCCTCTGGAGTTTCATGCAGGCAGAGAAGGTGCTGAAACAAAGATGCTCAAGAAACGTTCATGCTGGAGCTCCTAACAAAAGTGTTTGTGCATTTTCTATCTGTAGCAAAGTCATTCCAAGTTCACCTTTTCAGTGTCACTCCCTGGCTTTTAAAAGCTAGAGCCCCAAATGTCATGATCTAGGACACAGGCGTGATTCAACAGAAGGACTCAAACCTTTGGCTCTGCTAAGGAGATTGCAGTCGTTTTAGCTAATGGAATAATGGATAACAATCTTAGGTTGTCATCCTCAGTCTGAATCAGTGTTAGAGAGGAATGGACACTTTATTAGCTTTTTTAGCAGATATTTGTGACAGTTCATTTCCACGCACTTGATTGAAGTGCTCTCTCTTAGAAGCCTCAATTCTCCCTGCCAATTTCCCGTTCTCCCCTCTCCTCTCCAAACTGTCTTTTTTGCAGCCTTGTATCTTAGCTGTCTCACAATCCTCATTTTATGGTCCTCTCCCCTCAGTTGTGATCTTTGCTCCATAAACCCCAGGTCAAATCATCTACAGATTACATCTGAACTGTGTTTTTTCAAAGTCCTATAAGCAAATTCAATTTGGATGGAATTTCAGAAGAACAAGTATAAAACAAACACCATGCCAAATTTCAGGTACTTTGTAGACAAGAAGTAACTTTTTCTTTTCCCTCCATAGGGGCCAAACATAATATTTTTCCTAACCTTACAATTAGTTCTAGGTGAAATATTTCCAAGCCATTTAAATTACTGAGAATCATTGAAACATCATTTAGAATTACCAGTCCAAACAGCTGAATGCCAGCAAAGCTTGAGAAAGTGAAAAAAATTTCTTACTACAGAGAATAATTAGCATGGCTTCTTGAAATTTGCCACTGATTCCTGTGTTAACAGCAAATGCAAAAAAAAATCATCCAGGCAAAAATAAATACATATGTGGATGTATTACCCACACAGAAAGTTCTGGAGCTGCCCTAGAAAAAAGTTTTTGTAAAATTTGCTTGGGCCAAATTTATTTCCATTCATCCATGAAGGGCCAAGTCCTATAAATTTCATTTTTCTTTGACAGTTTACAGAAAAAAAAAAGCAACCTATATTGATCAGGCCAATGGCACTTGTGCCATTTTTATCAAAGATTAGTAAACATAAGATGCAATACACTCAAGTTATAAAAGTATATTCTAAGCTCCTTCTAAAATTATACCGCTATCAATTATAAGATCCAGAAAGATGCTTTCCAAGTCTCTTTCCTAAACCTACCTATATCTCTGTTTTATTTTGATTAAACCTATTACCTATCTCATTTCTCTCTCCCTTTTTAAAAATTTTCTCTTGTTATCACACAACTGCTTTCTAGGTTGTAAACTTTCTTTGACAGAAACCGTATCTTATTGCTTTGAGCAGTACCAATGCAACTTTCAGGTGAGTGTGTTCATGTCCTGCTGCAAATCTGCATTTCAGTAATAAAGGTTATAATTAGACAAATAATAATAGAAAGACAGATTGCAGATCACTTACTCACAGTGTTGAGCTATTACTCATGTGAGCTGCTCCATGAAAACAGTCACCAACTGCATGGCTAATATGAAAAACTGAGCAGTTAGGACTCCAATCTGGTCCATTATCATTATGTAATGTTGCACATTTGTGTAAATTGTTCAAATTCAGAGATCTCTTCAGTGCAAATGTCTCTTTGAATACACTCTGCTGCAGTAATAGCTTAACTTCTAAACTACATCGCCCCAGCAGGAGACAGAGCAGTAGCTAGTATAAAGGGATGTATACAGTATCTAATTAATTCTAATATTTTTCTAAGTTTAATCATCCAGGTCATCAACATCCAAATATTTAAGTGTAAGCTTCAGCTTTTCCAAGGGATCTGCAAACATGTGACAAATAGCAGTGTTCTAGTCTTCCCAAATTACACATGGTACTGACATCCTTTTCCAAGTCATGTTCCCACGTACCTGGGAGAGAAGCTGGTGTGCTGGATGGAAACATGTAGGCTGGTCTGGGACATGAGTTGAACAAGAGTAGCTTACACTATCCATATAAATATTGTCACTTAGTCATACAGACTAAGATGAGCACTTTCTCTCTCCTATCCTGTTTGAGCCTCTGCTGACTCTGGTACTTCTACGCCCATGGTGGCATCCCTTCCTATCCTGCTCCAAGAGATCTATGGCCAGGCTGACAGCTATGGCCATCATCCTCACAGTCCCCTTTGCTGTGTTTTCTCCTCATGTTGTTGATGGATCAATATTTTTACAGATTTGAAAATGGCAAGAACATATTTAAAAATCAATTTGTTTTCAAGCAGGAAATAGCAGAGCTAATTAATCCAAAGGATTAATTAATCAATTGGCATTAAAAAGGATGCTTTTCATGTTAGAAACAAGTAATCAGTCATTTTATTTCATTTTATTTTTCACAATTGTTTGCTTGAAAATAAATGTTTTGTCTGTCACAGGCTTTTTTCAAAGGAAGAAGTGAGTCAGAGTATAGAGGGATTTTTCAAGAGGAGCTTAATCTGCTGGATGGCTTTTTGGGCAGTGATTCACCCTTACCCACACAGTGCAGAACAAGAGCATCTCATGATTTTGCACTTTCAATATCTACTACAGCTAACAGGTTCCCAAATCTGCTTTACACTTTCTTATAATGGTGGCTACACCATTGTGCTACAAATACAGTGCAAACGCCCATGTGTTTCTGACCAAGAAACAGTGAAAAATGGACAGGGAGGAGGAACCAGTGTGCAAATGGTGAATTTTATTTTCATTTTTAGGTTCTGAAGTGTTTCTTCTTTTCCTCAAATCAGACACTAACATGGGGTTCTTTTTTGGTTTTATTCTTTGGGATTTTCTCTGTTCCCCTTTCTTTTTCACTTACACTAGTGAGTACAATCAGCTAAATGACTTCCAAGGTATTTTCCCTAAACCATCCTCATTTTGATAGGTTTGAACTTTATCCAACTTTAAGTTTTTTAAATGTACCGAGTACAGAATAAAGTAAATTGAAAGTACCCCTCAATCTACTGAATACTTCAAGTGTTGTTGATGATTTGGAAAGTGAGAGTGCAGAAGAAAAAGCACACTTCCCCAAATCCCAACTCTTAATATCAGATGTTTGAGAAAATTCAGGAGAAAAGGAAGTATAAGGAAAATGGAACAAAAAGTACCCCAAAGCTGAAAAGTCATGAACTGGCAAATTTGGTGATTTAGGATTTCAAAATGAAAAAAACCATTGAAACAGATCTCTAAGTACTTGATTCATGCTCCAACACGTCTCAGAGATAATTAAACTGATTTTCCAGTGAGCTAATAGTGATTTGACAGTGACCTGACACAAAAAAAGAGCAGCACCTCTTATTCCTATCGCCTGTGTTTTGTTGGTTTGGAGTCATCTTGCAGCAGGGAGGAGAATCTAACCACTTTGCTTATGCAGGTGACAACTGAGTCGCTATGGCAATTTGTAGTTACACTGGCATAACACAGTAATGAAATTTCTGGTGATATTTGGAAAATAGATGGAAGAATTAGTGACACAGAGAATAAAAGTGCATTCTAAATGGATCTTTACCTAATGCAAAGGGGTATCAGGGAAAAGACTCCTTTGACTCACAGTGAACAATCAGAGCAAGGAAGAATGAGACAGCTGCAAATTCAAAACTCAGAAGATTGCCAAGTGTCTGGGAACACATCTAGAAGAAAGAACAGAGGATAATTATCTCATACAAGAAAATTAAATATAAGACATCAACTACATTTTCAGAAGTAACATTGCCAGTAATTTATAAAATGGGCACCCAGGAAGACCAACAAACGCAACTCAGCAGGCTGTGAAAAGGCAATCAAATATCTGAACACATGCACACACATACATCTGGACAGGTAACAATTTAAAAATCTCACTCTTTGCTGGCTGTTTGACAAGCCAGGATTGGTTAAATGAATGTCTGTTGTCTGATTTTATCTCCCAAAGGACACAACTTTACAGAAATACTAACCCAATTGTCAAAAGGTATAATTCTCTACATGCAGAAAAGCCCACATGAATGAAGAAATGACCCCACTGTGGCCAGCTTTTGCGCTAACACTGGTTATCTTTCAGTTAGAGACAGACTTGGTCTCCCAAGCCACTTTTCAAAAGCAGAACAATTCCAGAGAAATAGACGTACTGAATGCATTGTCCAAATGACCACTTGAGTTGCAGGGGCATCTTGATTGGGATTTACAACCATGGATCAGAGAGAGAATCTAGTCCATGATCTCCATCTCTATTCAGATGTTGGTATATTATGTAGTTTTGGAAAAAAATTAGATTATGCTCTGGAAATAGAGTTGGAACCACTTTCCACTAGAGACCAGACTGGAAAGCATCCACTATACATGGGAACTTAGAACTGTGCCAATTTCTCTCCTTTCCTTTTTTTTTTTTCCCAAGTAACCTACAACTTTCTTTCATTGAATAAAAGACAAAGGACAAAAAACTATATAAATTTATTTTAAAAGCCATTTTGGAGAAAATTGAGAATTTTGATTAAAAATTGTGTCAAATTTTTATGAGTGGCCAAATATATGTTAAATTGGCTGTGCTTGATGGTCTATTTGAAAATTAATTAAAATTAAAGTGAACTGCGATGGTGTTGTGGTTTACCCCCAGTCAGCAACTAAGCAACTAAGTGGTGATGGGGATAGGGGAGAGAATTGGAAGGGCAAAAGTAAGAAAACCTGTGGGTTGAAATAAAAAGAGTTTAATAATGAAAATAAAACAGCAATAGTAATAATAATAACAATAATAATATAATGAAAAGGAAAATAACAAGAGAGAGAGAGAAGCAAGACCTCAGGTTGGGGGGGAAAACAAACAAACAAATGATGCAACAGCTCACCACCTGCCGACCGATGCTGCCAGTCCCCGAGCCGCAAACAGAGCTTCCCCCAGCCAACTCCCTCCAGTTAATATACTGGGCATGATGTCATAAGGTATGGGATATCCTTTTGGCCAGTTTGGATCAGCCCTCTTGTCTGTGCCCCCTCCCCTCCCGGCTTCTTGTGCACCCGGCAGAGCATGGGAAGTTGGAAAAGTCCTGGACTAGCACAAGCACTGCCCAGCAACAACCAAAACATCGGTGTGTTATCAACATTGTTTTCATACTAAGTCTAAAGCACAGCACTGTGCCAGCCGCAGTGAAGAAAATTAACTCTATCCCAGCTAAAACCATGACAGAGGGCAAGAAATATGTCAGGTGTTTGTTGGATTCTTGGGCAGAATGATTCATGCCCAGTGCTCTGTTCTTCTGCAGAAGGCTATCCTTCCAAAACAACCAGGGAGCAAACACCTCTATCAGGTAGGAAAACCTTTTTGTCTTTGGTCTACACGTACCTGTGCCACCAGTTTCCAGCACTGTCAAACCTACCATTCAATAACATAAAAAAGCAGAACTTCTGCAGACATTTTCCTCTGGATATGCAATTTCTTTTTGCAAATTTGTGGAGAAACTTGTTAGTTTCCTGAAAAAAAAGAATGCCCTTTTCTTCCCAAGGAGTGTGACAATATCAAACGTGACACACCTATAGAAGTGTTGAGTGTTTTCTTGCTGTGCATGGTTATCAGTGCAACTCTTCCCACTGAGAACAATACTGGTATGCTGCATTGAGCAGTGTCAGTTTTGTAAAGCTAAAATACACTTTACAGATTTCTAAAGCTTAGTTGCAAGTAATTGTTGTTCCCATATTCCTTGTGGCCAAAAACATTTAGTCAGAACATATATAGTTAAACTAATATGCTCTGTAGTGTGTATATATTATTAAAGGCTTCTTTTATATTTAGCTAATTTTTTGTTGTATTTTTAAATACCCTGATCATTCCTTTGATTTTTTTTTCATATAAGAGATATGAGAATGAACAATGACTACAAAACAAATTCCTTTGCCCTCAGAACAATATAATAAAACATTCTACCGGCTGGTATAAAAAATCTGGATAAATGAACAATGTAGTTGGGCTTACTAAAAAGCAGGAAAGTGATATGTGACTGGAAATCTGTTTAATGCTCTTTATCAGCCAGAACACATACATGCAGGATACATTGCGCTTGCACAGCAAGTACACTACAAACAGGTAATTAATGATCAGCAGCACAGAGGCCTTCAATGCAGAAGAAAGGGAGGCAGAGGCTATTGGTGCTCTTTTGCAGTGATTGGCAAAGAAACAAAGAGCTAAGAAATATGTCCTGTTCTTGAGCTTTCTCAAGCAGGCATACAGAAGGTACTGAAAAGAGGACAAAAACCCAATCCCCTTTCCTTTTCAGCTCTACATAAAAGATGACAATCACAACAGCAGAGAACACTTGCAGCTGATTCAGCTCATTCATCAGCCCTTGTTTGGGCTTAGACCCAACTCTCATTGAAGTCAAGGGGAGTATTTCCTTTGCCTTCTGTGCTGAAATGGATTGAGGCTTTCAGAGTCCTCTGGGAAAGCAAAGAGCTCTCCTTTAGCAAAAGCTGAAAATGCTCTTTCCTCAAGCAGCAGAAATGCTAAAGCAATTGCATGTCAGACATCTCAAAGTGGTCTGGCAGAGCTGCTATTACCTTCCCACAGATGCTGCACCTGGAGAGAAGCCACAGTAAAACGGGAAGTGTTTGTCCTTCCCAAACACACAACACCATCTATTATATTTCATATAAAATGAAGCAATTATCTCTTACCTATCTGCATGAGAGTAGTGAGGCAGAGCTCTCTGGTGGCTCCCATGTGCAGAAACTGAGGGGGTACTTTTTCTGAAACAAGACTTCTATTTTTTTCCCCTCTGTGCAGGAATACTAAAGCTCTCACAGGGCATTTGTGAACATAGAATCATAGAATGTCCTGAGTTGGAAGGTACCCGTAAAGATCATCGAGTCCAACTCCTGTCTCTGCATAGGACAACCCCAAAATATACACCATGTGTGTGAGGATTTCGCCCAAATGCTTCTTGAATATTGTCAGTCTTGGCACCATGACTATCTCCCTGGGGAGCCTGTTCCAGTGCTCCACCAACCTCTGGGGGAAGAACCTTTTCCTGATATCCAACCTAAACCTCCCCAGGCACATCTTCCTGCCATTCCCTCAGGTCCTGTCGTTGGTCACCAGAGAGAAAAGATCAGCACCTGCCCCAACCCTTCCCATGTAAGGAAGCTGTAGACCGCAATGAGGTCTCCCCTCAGTCTCCTCTTTCTCAAGCTGAACAAACCAAGTGACTTTAGCTGCTCCTCATATGGCTTCCCCTCTAAACCCTTCACCAACTTTGTGAAGGGTTGGTGGACACTCTCTAGTAGCTTTGTATCCTTAATGTACTGTGGTGCCCAAAACTGCACCCAGCACTTGAGGTGAGGCCGCACCAGCGCAGAGCAGGGCGGGACAATCCCCTCCCTCAACTGGCTGCAATGCAGGGCTTGATGCACCCCAGGATATGGTTGGCCCTCTTGGCTGCCGGGGCACACTGTTGGCTCATTTCAACTTGCCATCGACCAGAATCCCCAGATCTCTCTGCGGGGCTGCACTTCAGCCTCTCATTCCCCAGTCTGTATGCATATCCAGCGTTGTTGTGACCCAGGTGCAAAATCCGGCATTTGCCCTTGTTAGACTTCATACAGTTGGTGATTGCCCAGCACTCTAATTTGTCTAGATCTCTCTGCAGGGCCTCTCTGCCCTTGAGTGTCAACAGCTCCTCCCAATTTTGTGTCGTCAGCAAACTTAATTAGTATTCGTTCCAGTCCTGCATCCAAGTCATTTATGAAGACATTGAAGAGTACAGGCCCCAAGATGAATCCCTGCGGAACCCTGCTAGTGACTGGCTGCCAGCCTGATGTAATCCCATTTGCTATAACCCTTTGAGCCTGACCTGTCAGCCAATTGCTCACCCATCGCATTATGTCCAGCATACAGCAGGACGTTTTGTCCAGGTGGATACTGTGAGAGACTTTACTGAAGCTTTACTGAAATCCAAAAAGTTTATATCGGCTGGCTTCCCTTGGTCAACTAGGTGGGTAACCTTGTCATAGAAAGAAATTAAGTTTGTTAAGCAGGACTTTCCCCTCATGTACCTGTGCTGGCTGGGACCAATGACTGTGTTGTCTTTCAGGTCTTTTTCAATAACTCCCAGAATAATCTTCTCCATAATTTTGCCAGGCACAGAAGTGAGACTGACAGGCTGTAGTTACTGGGGTCATCCCTGTTGCCCTTCTTGAAGACCGGGACAAGGTTTGCTGGCTTCCAGACTACTGGGACTTCTCCAGATTCCCAAGAGCACTGAAAAATCATTGGGAGAGGTCTCTCTGTGACATCAGCCAGCTATTTAAGTACTCTTGGATGAATCTCGTCAGTCCCCATCAACTTATATGGATCCAGTTGGAGCAGTAAGTCCCACACAAGTTCAGCGTTGATTGGGAGTTTATAATTCCCATGGTTATGGTTCTCTATCCCAGGGCTCTGGGGGTCCCTGAGCCCATCATCAATGTTGAAGACTGAGGTGAAGAAAGCATTAAACAACTCTGCTTTGTCTATGTCCCTATTTGTGAGGTGACCATGCTTATCAAGTAACTGGCCAATGTTATTTCTGGCCTGCCTTTTGCCATTAACATATTTTAAAAATCTTTTTATTGTCCCTCTCAGTACTGGCCAGCTTCAACTCTAATTGAGCTTTGGCCGCATGAATTTCCTCCCTACAGTGACAAACAGCATCTCTGTAGTCCTCCCACATCACCTGACCTTGCTTCCACTGGCCATATACTTTCTTTTTTCACCTTATTTCTATAAGAAGATCCCTGATCAGCCAAGCTGGCCTCCTGCCTCGCCTGCTCTATGGCTTCCTACATTTTGGAGTTGCCTGCTTCTGTGCTCTTAGGAGTTGGTACTTAAAAAGTGACCAGCACTGATGGGCACCAGCACCTTCAAAAACTTTTCTCCAGTGGACCTTATTAAGTAGTTCCCTGAGCAACCTGAAGTCTGCTATCCTCATATACAGTTGAGGTCTTGCTGGTAGTTTTCCTCCTGTTACCATAGTTTTTAACATATCTGTTCCTATTAAAGGGCTTTCATGTTCACCAGTGTATCATCTAGGTATAACCAACAGGCCAACAGAGACTTGCAGAAAGTACCCTTCCCATTAACCTTTTAAACATGATAGTCACATTGTGCAAACTGAAATCCGTCACTTAAATTGCCACAGAATTGTTTCTAACTGAGACAAAAGTCTCTTCTCTACTCTTTGGCTACACTTCTGACAATGTGCCCTTTAAGGTTCCCTTCTGGAAATCAGCTATATT
Source organism: Phalacrocorax carbo (assembly GCF_963921805.1). Lineage (NCBI taxonomy): Eukaryota > Metazoa > Chordata > Aves > Suliformes > Phalacrocoracidae > Phalacrocorax > Phalacrocorax carbo. The sequence continues at coordinate 25,553,805 of NC_087521.1, read as the reverse complement.
TACAACAACCTTGACCTTATTAATTCCTCTCATTTTCTGCAGTTTATACCAAATCTGGTGCTGTTATTTTACTTAGCTCACACTTAAGTAATCTCCAGTCTCATATATGACTTAAAATGCTTTTCTCCATGGCCCTTCCCTCTCTACTTCTGCTAACATGGGAGACGGCTTTTGAAGAGGTGGGCTCCTCGTGTACCTTTTGGTAGACCAGCACAATGCAGACATCATCATGGATAGGTTGACAAGAAATTTTTCTATTTTCTGTTCCATTTCTAATGTGAAGAGGTCCAGAAAACATAGAAAGGTTTGTCTTAGATAATGTATTATCTCTGAAAAATATATTTCATTAGGTTTATGTGATTCAATTCAATAGCAAAATTTTACTGATTGGCAGGGAAGACAATTTTAAAGGTGAGTTTCACTGCTATCCTAGGTGGCCAAGACAGTAATGCTGCAGAATGAAATTCAGTAATTGAATTAGAAATCATACAGAACTGACTAATGTTTGATAAACACTAAAGTAACACAGTTTGGAGCCCTTCATCATTTTGTTTTGGCTAGCTAAGAGCCGGGGTAAAAAAGGAAACAGCTACATAAACTGCCAGAGGACCTCTAAAGATTTGTACATTGCTGAGAACTTCAGGATGAAAGTGGCCAATGACCTGGTCTATATTGACCTGAGCTTGCACATGTGGATGTACTGATGGAAGTCAAAGGCATTCAAATGCCTGCAGAAGAGACTGAAGAAACTGAGACTTGCAATTGCATGTCAGTTCTGAAGAATACACAGATGGAGGGCTTGGGGAAATGCATGACATTCCTGAGTGGAACTACCAAGGTCAGAAAATGAATTGGTAATGGAAGAAAGGATTGGCAGGATTACCACAAGCTCTCCAGAAATAGAAGATACTACAGAAGTCCTGGCCACACCAAAACTTGTGAGAACAAGCCATAGCGGAGCCACTAAAATGAGTCACAGCTTTATTTCCATGCACAAGTAGCACCTTTTCTGCTGTGGGGCACGGAGTTTCTTTTCCCATGTTGAATCTTCCTGATGAGTTCTGGCAGAAAAAAATGACCCAGACGACAAGGAAAAGGTTACTTCCACAGCAGGACAAGGCCTCTGACAAGCCAAAGAACTGCTTTCCAGTTGATAAAATAGACTGTGAAGTTTCTACAAAGGCTGCTGGGTCTTACGTGCCAGTCAGACATCTGGATGTCTTCACCCGAATACCTGGTGAGGCCTTTCAAAGAGAATTCATTTTTATAAGCAGCCCTCATGATAAGTTCATGATCCTCACCCAAAGAAATGTGGTTCTTTTTCAGAAGACAATTTCCCCAAATGAACTTGATCCAGAAGAACTGGCTACACAAAACCAGTGGTGAGGTCTTGACTCTGTTGTGGAATTACTACTCTTTTCAAATCATTGTCACTGGTGGGGTAAGCAGGCAGAAAATCCTCACAGCCTTTCTGGAGTACACAACAACTGAATCTTTTCAGGGCTGAAAAACAGCCTGAAGCACTGCTGCTGAATTTCTTCCCTTTCACATTAAGAACTAGGTGTAATCCTTTGTGGTTTGCAGGGAATTGAAAGCTTGAGGGTGGCGATAGCTTGTGAAAGCAACAGCTTCAGTTCTTCAGAAAAAAATAACAATTAAAATTCTCTGCCCAGAAGGAATTGTTACATTGTTACACTTTGAAATGGGCAATGATTAACTCTCTGAAACCTGTTTGATGTTACTTGAGTGAGAGTGGCTTTGTTTTGGGACGTTAATGTGTAAAAATCCTTTAACACAGACGCTATCTGTATAGCTGCTGAGTTGGACTTCACCAATTGTATTTGTTACGCTATTTTATGTGGGATGTGTTGTTCAGAGTGTCATTATTTTAATCTCTATCAGGATATTGAGCCATACAGTGGTAAAATGAATTGAGCAATTCCTGTTGAAACTGGTGAGTGGGTTCTGCTAGTTCTGAGGTTGGCAGAGATATGAAATAGTTAACAATTAACAGTGAATTATCTATAGAATCTGAACACTGCTATGATAACGCTGTTGTGCTGAACACTCACATTACAAGCTGTCACCATTAACACAGAAAATACACATTCAGAAGCAAGATGAAGGGCTACACTGACTTTTGTTTTCCTAAGGGGTGTATGCAAGAAATTAAATAAGAAACACCCAAAGAGATGAAAAGCAAGTTGTCAAGGGAACATCAAGGAACACGGTCCTTAGAAAAGCCTTGTGAAAATGGTGGGGCAGGTGAGGGACACTTTTCTACTTGAAACCTCCTCTCTTTAGGAAAAAGGTATATGTAAACATAATTGAATTGAAGATGACCAGCAAACCACATATGGTTTAACTATAATGGCAAGCAAGTTAATTTCTCTATGATGGATAAATAATCCCAGTCACTAGTGATATGAAGCATAGATTCATGTGATACTGAGTTGTGCTGCACAGTCCCTGTGTATAAATAACCAAAACCAGCACAACCTTGGTGCGGACAAGTCGATATTACCCATTAGATTAATGGATGAGGTCTCAAGAAATGAATGTGGGGAGAGGATCACAGAATCACAGAATGGTAGAGGTTGGAAGGGACCTCTGGAGATCATCTCATCCAACCCCCCTGCTTGAGCAGGCACACCCAGAGCAGGGTGCACAGGACTGTGTCCAGGTGGGTTTTGAATATCTCCAGGGAAGGAGACTCCACAGCCTCCCTGGGCAGCCTGTGCCACTGCTCTGGCACCCGCACAGGAAAGAAGTTTTTCCTCCTGTTCAGGTGGAACTTCCTATGTTCCAACTTGTGCCCATTGCCCTTTGTCCTGTCGTTGGGCACTATCAAAAGGATTCCGGCCCCATCCTCTTGACACCTGCCCTTTAGCTATTTATAAGCATTGAAAGGAACCCCCCTCAGCCTTCTCTTGTCCAGGCTGAACAAACCGAGGTCTCTCAGCCTTTCCTCATAAGGGAGATGCTCCAGTCCCCTGATCATCTTGGTAGCTCTCTGCTGGACTCTCTCCAGTAGTTCCCTGTCTTTCTTGAACTGGGTGAGCCCAGAACTGGATGCAGCACTCCAGATGTGGACTCACTAGGGCAGAGTAGAGGGGGAGGATAACCTCCCTTGACCTGCTGGCCACAATCCTTTTAATGCATACCAGGATACCATTGGCCTTCTTGGCCACAAGGGCACATTAGAGGCCCATGGTCAGCTTGTTGTCCACCAGCACTCCCAGGTCCTTCTCAACAGGGCCGCTTTCCAGCAGGTCAACCCCCAGCCTGTACTAATGCATGTGGTGGTTCCTCCCCAGGCGCAGGACCTTGCACTTGCTCTTGTTGAAGTTCATCAGGTTCCCCTTGGCCCAGCTCTCCAGCCTGCCCAGGTCTCGCTGGATGGCAGCACAGCCTTCTGGTGTATCAGCCACTCTTCCCAGTTTTGTATAGTCAGCAAACTTGCTGAGGGTACACTCTGTCCCTTTGTCCAGGTCATTGATGAATATGTTGAACAGGACTGGACCCAACACAAACACCTGGGGAACATTGCTAGTTACAGGCCTCCAGCCAGACTCTGTGCCTTTGATCAGGAGCCTCTGAGCTCTGCTGTTCATCCAGTTGTCTGTCCACCTCACTGCCCACTCACCTAACCCATGCTTCCTAAGCTTACCTGTGAGGATGCTATGGGAGACAGAGTCAAAAGCCGCTGAAGTCAAGGTAAACAACATCCACTGCTCTCCCGTTGTCTACCCAGCCAGTCACACCATCATAGAAGGCTATCAGGTTGGTCAAGTATGATCTCCTCTTGGTGAATCCATGTTGACTACTTCTGATAACCTTCTTTTCCTCTACATGCCTGGAGATGACCTCCAGAAAAAACTGTTCCATCACCTTTCCAAGGATGGAGGTGAGGATGACTGGCCTATACCTCCCTGGGTCCTCCTTCTTGACCTTTTTGAAGACAGGAGTGACATTGGCTACCCTCCAGTCCTCAGGCACCTCTCCTGTCCTTCATGACCTTTCAAAGATGATGGAGAGTGGCTTAGTGACAGCATCCACCAGCTCCCTCAGCACTCATGGGTGCATCCCATCAGGGCCCATGGATTTGTGAGGATCCAGTTTGCCTAGATGATCTCTAACCCAATCCTCCTCAACCAAGGGGAAGTCCTCTTTTCTCCAGATTTTCTCTCTCACTTCGGGGCTGGGATGCCTGAGGGCCAGCCTTAGCAGTAAAGACTGAAGCAAAGAAGGCATTCAGCAACTCTGCCTTCTCTGCATCTTGCGTCACCAGGGCACCTACCTTGTTCAGCAGTGGGCCCATAGAGTCCCCAGTCTTTCTTTTACTACTGATGCATTTCAAGGACCCCTTCTTGTTATCCTTGACATCCCTTGCCAGATTTAATTCCAAGTGGGCCTTGGCCTTCCTCTTTGCCACTTCTGCATATCTTGGCAATGTTCCTATATTCCTCCCAAGTAGCCAGTCCCTTTTTCCACATGCTGTAAACGTCCTTCTTCCATTTGAGCTTTTCTAGAAGCTCTTTGCTCATCCATGCGGGTCCCCTGGCTCCTTTGCTTGACTTCTTCTTCATAGGGATGCACCGATCTTGAGCTTGGAGGAAGTGCTACTTGAATATTGACCAGCTCTCTTGGGCTGCCCTACCTTCTAGAGCCCTAACCCATAGGATTCCTTCAAGCATGTCTTTGAAGAGGCCAAATTTAGCTCTCTTGATGTCCAGGGCTGTAATCCTACTTGTCACCCTGCTTCTACCATGCAGGATCTTGAACTCCAACATCTCATAGTCACTGCAGCAAGGCTACCCCCAACCTTCACATCTTCAACCAAACCTTCTTTGTTAGTATAAGGTCCAGAAGCACATCTTGCCTCGTTGGCTCCTTCACCACCTTTGTCAAAAAGTTATCCTCAATGCTCTGCAGGAACGTCCTGGATTGCGTGCACCTCGCCATTTTGCTTTTCCAGCAAATACCAGGGTGGTTGAAGTCCCCGTGGAGAACCAGGGCCTGAGATTGTGAGGCCACTTCCAGCTGTCTGTAGAAGGCCTCATCAACTTCCTCTTCCTGATCAGGTGGCCTGTAGCAAATGCCCACAACAGTGTCACCCATATCTGTCTGCCCCTTAATTTTTACCTGTAAGGTCTCGACTTGTTCTTCCTCCACCCTGAGGGAGAGCTTGATACATTCCAGTTTCTCCCTCACATAAAGAGCAACTCCCCCACCTCACCTTGCTGGCCTGTCTTTCCTAAAAAGTATGTAGCCATCCATGACAGCATTCCAGTCATGTGAGCTATCCCACCATGTCTCTGTAACCGCAATCAGATAGTGGCCCTGTGACCACATGCAGATCTCTAGTTCCTCCTGTTTATTCCCCATGCTTCTTGTGTTGGTGTACAGGCATTTCAGAGAGGTAGTTGAGCATGCAGGTTTCCCTGGAGGGGTACACGAGGATCCACTAGAGCCATGCACACCCTTGAGGTGCTTGGTCTTCTGATTGTCATCTCGTAAGGCAGCTAAGGCACCTTTGTCACTGCTTTGGTTGGCCTGGATTATTCCCCTGGTGGATGTGATGGTTTTAGCTTTGCCACTTTGGACCCTGCCTCCCAAGTCCTTCAGATTAAAGCTCACCTCACCAAGTTGACCGGTCTGCTGCCAAAGGTTGCCTTGCCCCTTCTGGACAGGTAGATTCCATCCCTTCCTAACCAGGCTATGGCTGCTGGGAATATTCCATTCTTATAAAAGCCAAAACCCTCGTGACGGCACCACCATGTAGCCAAGAGTTGATCTGCATTATCTGTTATTGGCTGCCCATTTTTCTCCAACTGGTAAGATGGAGGAGAAGATGACTTGGGCACCAATATTTTTCACTTGCTCCCCCAGGGTTTCATAGAGTTCCTTGGTTCTGCCCAGGCTCTGGCTTGTAGCATCATTTGTGCCCACATAGGAGAGTAACAGTGGATAGTAATCTGTGCTCTTGACAAGTGGTGGCACCCTCTCAGCAATGAAACTCAAGCTTCTTTCATATACTCACTCTTCACAGGAGTGCGTGTCCTGCAATGTCAGGCACTGACTCCCAGCATCTGGCATGTACATCCAAAAAGATTCAAACTCAGCAAAGGGTCCCAGCTGAATGAAATATTTGATATCAACTCTAATCATGTTCCTTAAGCATTTTACTACGTGTGGATAGACTTAACATGGTGCTACATATTTTTCTCAATCTAGCTAAGGTACTTGACTCCTCTTTTGTGTCTATGAGTCAATTCAAACCCAGGGGCCGTGTGTGTTTCAGATTTCTCTGAATGCAATGGGGAAAGGGGCTCCTCATCTGTAAACAATTTCCATGAGAGTGATTCAAAAATTGGCTCTTACACTATAATACTTATTCTTTTTTACACAGTGGCAGAATTAATTTACTGGATGTGAAAAATTGAACTGCCACCCCAGTTAGCATTTCCAATCTGATACTGTTCCACATTCGTGACAGCCCTGTGAAGAGAGCAAAATTCTTGTTTCAAGGAGTGCCTGAAGATTTCTGAAATCTCTTTTGAGATAGGAATGAAAGTCCCTCATTCCAAAATTCTCCACAAAAGATATGACTGAAGGCACTTTGTTTTGAGTTGGTCAGAAATGTGTCGGTTAAGGTGTTTTTTTCCTTTACTTCTAACACTCTAAAAATCACCTTACAAAGCAACAACACTGAACAAAATAAAATGAAAAATAAACATTTTAACAATTTTTTCTTACACTCTTCAAATACATTTTTGACTTACCTGAACTACACTTTGAGGTTTGGTTTTTTTTTTTTTTTTCAAAATAATATCTAATCAAGTGTGATAGTCTAAGCAGATTTGGATAGAAATACTTATTATCCAGCTCTGTTTCTGTGAATAATCACAGGAACTTAAGACAGGATTAAAAAGAAGGATATTAAATGCCTTCAAAACTGTAACAATAGAATAAATGCCAGAAAGTCTTTTCTTTAATCTAATAATATCAAAACTGCCATGTTTGTATTTTAAGTCAGACAGCAGGAGCTATTTTAAAGAACTTCTTTTAGCAACTGTTCTCCTAGGTAGTGGGTGACCCTTTGTTTTGCAGCCATCGCTCAGTTGTCATAAGTGACAGAGACACTTACATGCAATGAGATCACTGGGATGGCAATTTTCCAAGCGTTGTTCTCACCAGGTGAGGGCAGTCATATTCCTTAATGAAAAGCAAGCAGCTGTCACCTTGGGAGAAAACCAGATTGGCTGCCCACACATACAGCCAGAGGGATCCTACTTGGCCTGAGCTTTGTGTGTAGCAGAGGAAAAGAAGTATCAGAAACAAGGAAAGGGAAGAGAATATTTCATGAGCATAATTTACTTGTGGGTTTTGTCTCACATAGCTTGTCTTATTTGAACATCAATTGCCATCATATTGGCGGAAGCGGAGGTACCAGGATAATATACATATTTATGTGCAAAACAGACATGGAAATGCAGTTGTCTTTGTTCCTATGCAGTGAAAGAGTATAACATCTGCATATCAATAGCCACAAATTTGATGCAGTTCTCAGTACTGTCATTTCAGAGAAACTCAAGTCAGGGAAGGGGGAAGTTCTCAAGACTTATTTCCTATGGCACTGGCTTGCTTTTTTCCTATTTGCAATCAAGGGGACAAATTCAGCAGAGCAGATGAGGATGGTGCAGAGCAGATGAAGATGGTGCAGAGCATACCCACCAAAGCCAGAAAACCTCAATGTGCCCTGAATGAGGGAGGAGAAATGCACCTTTGCTTTTGCTGGAGGGGAGAATGACTTGTCATGGTACCTCCACAGGAATTTAAAGGCAGCTGCTGCAGTCTTTTAGCTAAGTTAGCTTCTCTGAAGACAGTGCTGAGCCCTTCTGGATCCCTGGGGAATGGCAGGAATGAGATCAATGAGTGCAATAGCTGACTGATGAAAACTGTGTGCTGACCCTCAAGATCTCCTTCAGCCCTATGACCCCTACAATTGCTTGGGCTCCTGAAGAAAAGTCATAACATATTCTATTCAATAGAATATCCCTGTCCTCTCCTTCATCAGAATGAGTTTGGCATTAATTTTGAAAGAAACCCAGTATTTAATAGTTATATATTTTTCACTTTTCTAAACATCATCTATTGGTAACTGTTGGAGACAGGGCATGGAAAGGGCCAGACAGTCAATAGTAGCTCGTCCTTCAGGTTTCTTCAGCAAACCTGAAAAAGGAAATTGTACTGGCAAACTGGCATCGGGCTGACAAAGGCACTGTGGGTTTGCATGATACAGTAAAATATCTGCTTCCAGGGCTGCTAGTAAAATACCTACTCTGAATGCACAGGAAAGAAAACAAGTACCACAGGTGCTGCAATGTTCAAAACATTAAAAATATTTTTACTGGGTGGGGAATAGTTCAACAGAACTTGTCAGGTTTTGTCATCACTTACACTTCCCCTGTAGGAATAGTTTTAAAATCTACTGGGCCAAAAATTAATCTTTTATAGAAATATCAGGCCCATTTAACTCTATCCCAGCTGAAACCAGGACAGTCAGTCAGATGTTCAAAGGATTTCCCCTCCCCATAGTCTTATTAATATTTCCTTCAGTCCTCAGATTACAGGAAATTATCTGATACAAACCTAGTGTGTGCATGAGAATAAGAGAAAATAATCCTGAAATGCAGAGGATGTTACTGTCAGTAATATATAATAGAATTAATAACCATTTGTCATTACAAGTAACTATATTCCACCTAGTAGGTTAAGACTGAAATTCAGTACACCTTCCACAGAATAATGATTACTCATGTTGATGAAACAAACAACACATTTGGAAAAGGGAGTTCCTAGCCAAGTCAACAACATAATCCTTTCACATGGTTGCATTTCAGTCTAAAACAAAGAACTACATAAACTTCTTTTGAAAGCTGAACCAAACAAATGGCATATGAGCTGCTTTCAAATGGGTGAAAAAAAAAAGTTAAGAGCGGTTGTTTTGAGTCAGTTTGCTTGCACAGCTCTTTGTTTCTCAGTGGGTTAACTGAAAAGGCATCTCCTCTTCCTGTGTACAAGTCTGTATTCCTCAGGATATTTCGTGGTATAGTCATATGTGATTCTTGTTTGTGGTTTTATTTGCTTTTTTAAAGCCTTACAATAAGCAGATTTCTATGAAATAGCCTTTTCTTACTGACATGGTATTCATAAAGACATCTATCAACCTCATAGGCATGATGCACCTATATCAAAGATAAGCAAACCTTATCCTCAGTATATTTAATTTCCAACTCCTTTAAATAGGATTGCGTAATGACACTTTAACTATTCAGATAAACCAGATAATTTTTTTAACTTCCCTTTTCTTTGACAGAATACACGTAACAGACTTATTACTTGATTTTCAAAAAGTTCTGCATTGCATGGCAGCTGCACGTTACAAACTTTATTGAGGGGTAACGTCTAAAAATACTTACATTTAAGAGACAATTTTTCTTATAAATAATGTGTTCTCTTTCACTTGATTTTATTACTGAATAGGAGAATTCTGGTGAAACTTTTGTTATATTTGATCTTTAAAAAAATAGGATCCACAGAGCTAACTATTGTATTCCTGTTTCCACATGCTCTAAATTGTTATGAAAGCTGTTACAGGTTTCATTTTTATCTTCTAAAATGTTTGCCACATCTCTTAGAGTGCAGAGCTGTTTGTATTAATTTCCAAGCAGATCAGAGCAGCAAAAAGATACACATTCCTTGTTATCTTGCAAAAAGATTCTTTGCTTTCTTGTGTTGATCTAGAGGTAAAATGTCTTTGACTGAAATACCCGTCTTCCCCTTTCATATGAGACAATACCGTATGGTCTCTATTTTAACAGGTAGATGTGTTTACAAGAGTAGCCAAGGATATTTTCTGGAGAGCAGAACCTGAGCTCCAGCTGCCAGAAACACGTCTCAGGGAGGAATTTGAGGGAGATTTGACCTGCTATTAGTACTTATTCTTCTGGTGACATAACACACCATCTCAGCCTTACAATCACCTTTATAGCAACCAAATGTTACAAAAAGAGGATTTAATTTAGGTGAGGAACAAGCAATGTGAACAAACCACTTCTGAGCATTAAAACTCCTGCTACCTTGCAAGTGTCCCTAGTGATAAGGAATAAGGACATGACTTTAGCTTTTACAGTACAGTTTTTAACTTAAAGGATGTATAGACTTTTCCATAAGATGTTGGAAGGTCTCTAATATGCCCTGTTGAACTTCTTTTTGAAATAATTTGTACACATTAGAAACAGTGCTATTATAATAGATGTCTTGAAAGATCATCTTCTATAGAACAGTGGAGTGTGTGAGTAACCTTATCTTTTCCTGTGGAGACTGTCTCAATTACTACAATTTCAATTGCAATTGCACATCAGGAGGTACTGTGACTCAGAGGCATTCCTTACTGCCCAATTCATATTTTCCTTCCTTGCACCTGAAGTGTTAGCAGTAAGTCAGGACAGTTTGGGTGCTAGCTTCATTACACTCACTTGGAAGGAAGAAAGAGGAGGGGATATAAGAGCTAAATTGCTGCTATTAGATATCTGAAAACCATTGATGCTTTACCTTGCTTCTCCAGGAAGGAAAAGGAGATGCACAGGCCCTGCTACAGACACAAGTATGGCATGGGAAGATCGAAGGAGAGAACTTTGCTATTTCTGCTTTGCATTACTATACACTTCAGGTTATGACCAAGCCCTTTGGTTATGATTATGTCTTCTGAGTAGTGGATGTGATCAGAACCTCAGCAACTCCAATCAATGCAGTCCCCTTCCCTCAGGTTGAGAAAACTGTTTTTCCATGTTCTTACTCTGCACTTCAGGGAGATTCTGCAATTTCACTGCCTGGAGCCAAAGTCCTAATGCGTAGCTGAGAAGCTTTCAGCACCTTGTTACTCATTCCAGAGAAACAGGCTGTATTTGCTGATGGTTTCGTCATGTCATGGTAAATATTTCACTGCCTGATCACCTTCAGGCCTCATTTGACTAGACCAAGGTACTAGGTTTTGCAGTGCCAGCTGCAATATAACTTCATTGCTACATGGGTTGTAAAGAAATGTATCTCTTTTTGCCTAACATAGCCTAATACCCCCATAGAAACCAAATTAGACCCCCACCTTCTGTCAGCTCCTGCAGTGTTAACCTTCTCTCTCCCTTTCTGACTGGATTTTCTTCAGATATTTTCAGGTGTCTAAAATTCAATTAAATGGCCAGAGTATTGCAAAGACTTGGTGAAGAGGGTGGGAGCTGTGGTTTCCCAGCAGGACTAGAAGGCATTTGGCAATCTTTATGAGAGCACAACCATGCCTTTTTTACTGCAACTTCTCACTTCAGTTGCCTCTACAGTTAAGTCACAGAAAGTCATTACATCCATCATCAGACTAGTTGCTGAGTATGCACAGGTGCAATGCTTGTTACTGTGGAGTTAATCAGGTGTACAACGGAGTCTTACTCAGCATCTGGAAGGAGAAAGTATCACCTAGCATTTTCTCTCTGTAAGATATGAGCAACTCATGCACCAATTGTTTACATAATCCCTGCTCTTTCTAACTGCATATCTATACTTAGCCACCCTACCTCCAAATTATGGCTTCACTGCAGTAATGCATTTCATGATGACAGAAGAAATTCCAGCCTTCATGCTAAAAAGGGGTATTTGGAGAAATTATTGCTGAGTGCCTGCTCTGTAAAGCTGTTCCACACTTCCTCACTGCAGATGGACATCTGAAGAATGATTGAGAAAAGCCATAATTTCAGTGTCAATCAACTGCCCTGCTTGCATGGCTTTGAGTGGCTCAGCATGCAACGGGCAAGGCAGAAGGTCCCCTCAAACATCCACACAGCAGGTATGAATATAAATGATATGTCGCTTCACATATGAACTACTTCATTGTCATTCTAAGGAACACCTGATATAGGACTTCGTATTTTGTCAGAGACAAGTAATTAACTGTGACACCACGAATGACATTCTGCAAAAATTATTTGGATATCATGTCCATGGTTAAGATCATGTGGCCACTTCGATTTTCTCTGCCTACCTGCCTAAATGCACACATAAAACACAATCTGTAGTAATGAATTTTAATTTTAAGACAACTGCTGGCATTTATGCTATTGTTGGTATGCATTGGTTCGAACATGATAAACTGTCATGATCCTGCCTTGTGTCTTAGGGTGTCTTTTTACAGTACAGAGAAATAATATCCTGTTCTATTTTTACATTGCTCCATGTTCTGAGCCTCATCCAGTGTTTAAATGCACATTCAAACCTGCTCAGATCTCAGTGTCACTCGTTGGTAGTCATACTGATTTTCAGAGACAGGCAAGCAGGTGTATATGGGTCGATTGATAGCACTTTTCTGCATCTGCTCTCCTTGTGTTATTTATCCCTGAAATAAAGTGATCTGGATTTGAACGGTGTGAAAAAAACACAGTTCTGTTAAGGAGAGCCTATACACTGGGTCCTGCATCCATGAGAAGGGGAACCCTGAGCAGATTGACATGATGCCAGCAAAGTCCCGCAGAAGATGGTTAATATTTTCCGCAAACCCCGGGGGCTTTACAAGAAATGGGGTAGACCTTTGGAATTCTGTATGAATACTAAACTAATTTCAAGTCTAGGAAGGCTAGCCAGCCTTCACAGGCAGATGATTCTCAGCAATGCTCTTTTCACCATCCTCATAGCAGCCTCAAAGCCTCATTGGTAGGTTATATTTTAGGTAGAAATCACTAGGAGTTTGTGAAAATAAATGAACAATAAGGTGCAGTGGTCTTCAGTAAAGATGATGCAAAACAGAATTAGATCTCCTGTTGCAAAAGTATGACCCTTTTCAATTCCTGAAGCAAGAGAAGGCTTTTCCCTCAGTAACTCTGGTAGAGGCATGTTTATGAAACATGAAGATGGAAGCCCTCATCCTTCACATGGAGGTGGTTACATTAGGCAGACTGACCTCTACTGCATGAGTTATACCTCAGATAGTCCCTAGATGTCCTACTAAAGCTGTCATCTCATTAAATTACGTCCCTGTATCCAGAACAACACACAGCTGTTATGACTGCCCATGCAGAGCTGGCACATTCTGCAGCATGGGGACTCCACAGCTGCTCTGGTTTCCTCCTTTTCTCTTGCAGTTCTAAAAGCTGTAAGAGTCTGACGTGGAGGTTTGAAGAAGACATTGACTTAATTAAACAGAAGTTTTTCCTGTAGTGCAATGATGGATTATTTAATTCTTTCTAGTTATAGCTGAAAGGAGGTAAAACAGCCCAGAGAAAATATAAGACATTGAGCTCTTTCCAGCTGAAGTTTTTAGATCATGATTATTTGTGCAGTTCATATAGGAAACCATTAAAAAAACCATGGTTCTAGTCAAGTTACATCTAAATTGAATTCGCATTGTAACTGAACGGAAGTGAAATGTGTTGGACTGATAATCCTGAAGTAAGAAGGTGAAAGCTAGCAGCATCCTCTTTGTACACACACATGCATTACAATTCCAGCATAGATTTCTTGCTGTTCTGATCAAACCCCAAAAATTAGTTGCCTTAACAAGATTTACAGTGTTGCTGTGCTCTGAGTCCATCACAAATTGCTTTGCTGAGTCTATAGATGTTTCTTTCAGCTCTCAGTATCAGTATCTGGAGTCAGTCTATTCACTTCTGAATAATACTGGCAGGTTTTTAATTCCAAAATTCATTTCCAGTCAGCCCTTGCTCAGATATTTGTGTGGCTCACCAACAGTCAAATCCAGGGGCTCAGACTGTGATAGAAAAATGAATACAGAAAGTGTCATGAAAGCTGCCAAAAGAAAATTCAATCTCAAGTGAGTATTGGCAGAAATATAGCCTTTGTCATTTTAAAGAGGTACTGTGAAAGCTGTTTTTGCCATAAAGGTTTTCCAATGTAACAAAAATAAAACTCACAACAAAGGTCCTTTAATTCATCCAACCAATGATATACAACATGCTACACAAATACCAACCAAAAGCAAAAATCTGAACAAATTTCCAAATACAGTTTGAAGTCCCTATATTATTCAAAATCAAGAGTCAGGTAATCCAGGCAGAAAGGCTGCTCTCAACTACTGAAATTATGTGGAAGCAACTCGTTCTCTGGAGATAAGCAAGGGTATAGTTTATTAATTTTTACAAATATTAATTTTATAGAGCCCTGTTGGTTCCCTGCTGTTAAAATAAACAGAAATAGGTTTACTGGAAAGTACGTACTGAAAATATGACAATGATGCAAAAAGGTCTTTGTCATTCTGCACAAACCTGGGGTATTATGTGGTTTGTGCCATCAACCTGCTCAGAGTAAATAGCAGAAGTTGAATTTATGGAAGATGTTGGTAGCTTCCCCTCACCAACATTTTCAGTGGTAGTAATGCAATGGAAAGACAACTAGAAAGGGAGTTCAAGTAAACAGGAGACATCATAGACCTGGTATATTCATTATGATTTCTTCTTCAACACCATTTACCATACCAAATCAAACGTTTATTTTGATGAAATGGACTTTTGCTTGCATTGCTTCCTCTTTAGCTCTGTTTGCAGAGATGGAGCTCTTCCATTTTGAAGGGGGAGACACAAAATTTAAATTCTGAACTCATCCCCTTGAGCAATTTGTGGGTCAGCTCAACTTCCTGCTTCTACCTTTTGGCTTTCGTTTCTTCAGAACTAGAGTGTGACTAACTTCAGTGCCAGCACTCCAGGGATAAAAATCTTGATATGAACATGCAACAGCAGCAGGAAACTAGCATAAATATCTAAGCAGTTTTCTGTTCAATCCCATGCATTTATGGCTAAGATATGAAGAACAGAACAAATACAAAACAAAGGTGGGGAGGGTGGAAAAGGAGAGGATGATACCAATATTCAGTATTAAAAATCCCACAAATTGTTTTGAGTTACTGATAACTCTGATCTATAGAACTTGAGTATACAAAAATCACTACTGAATCAAATCTGATAACAGGGTAAACTAGTCCTTAAGCACATGTTTATATATCTGGAAAGAAATGAAATTGTATTAGCAAGGACTTTGACCATGGAAGCAGACACGGGAGGCACTCTGCTGCCAGAGAGTAAAATATTATTCAAGTCTGTAGGACAGTCTATAATTTCTTAACTCAAGGGTAATTTCACTTCGCAAGGTAACTCCTGATGAATTACTCACCAGACTGATGTTCAAGGATGTATTGGAAGCAATGTTAATAACTCACTGATCTTGACTGAAGTAAGTAGGATAATCTCAAAATAGTTTGTTGCGCACACACACAAGTACAGTTCAGAAAATTAACAGAAGGTTAATTTTGCCAAGGCTCAAGAAAGTTAATAAAAATTAGTGGGAGGAATATTAAAAGAAATTAGGATTTCTTAATAAACAAATTTTATCAAAGACTATTAAAAAAATATAACTCAGTGGATGAACGAAGGCAGCAATTACCATTGATGGAAAATGACAGAACAGGAAACAGGAGAAATACATGTCAGTGTAAATTAGAATTTGTAAAATATAGAAAACTGATGAGAAAATGTAAGGACACAAGGGAAAAATCAACATCTGGCAAGAAAAATAATGTTATGAATATTTATGGAAACATAGCTTCCACACTTTTATGTGCATGCATAAGATATATGATTTAGTAGCAATAAAACACACCCATTACTGGCAGACATGAGAAAATTTTAAGTGATACTGAGAAGGCAACACTATTTGAAAGTATTTATCATCTCTACTTGGGAAAAAGCAGATGATATACATATCCAGAGAGAACACTTTGTAGTACACTAGTAGCTAAAGGGGATGGTAAATACCCTATATCAGTGCTCAGTTGTTTTTTTTTAAAGCAAGTATTTCTGGAGAACTTGCACTGAACAATCCTACAAATTTTCTGTGGTGAGCCCTGGGGACTAACTTGCCATCTTAGAAAAAAGTTGTGGAATAAGAAGGAAATACAACAGACAAGAAGAATCTTAACACTTGTGAGTACTTCATAAGGGTAAGCAAGATGACCTAGGCAACTATAGGCTAGTGAATCTGATGTCAGTCATGGCCAAAATGATGGAACGTTCATTTAGCTGATAAAGTACAGGAATGTAACTAGTACTAATCGACATCTTTTAATAGAGAATAATATTTGTAGAACAAGCCTGATTTATTTTTTTTTTAAGAGAAAAGTCTGACGTACATAAGCAACTACGAAATATGCCTGAGTAGTTAAGCTGCTTTTCTACATTACTGCATTCTCTCCATAGTATTGCTAAAGTACACACTGAGTGAAAAAAGACCATGGAAGTGGCAAACCACAAAACGTAGCTCTCAATGAAGAAAGAAATGGAAATATCTTTAATAAGGTCCATCCCTATACAGGTTCCCCCATCAGTTTCTGAGTTTAGCAAACCTACAAAAGACAAAGGTTTGCAATATATAAATAATGGCAAGTAGAGAGCACTCTGTGTGACTTTAATGGCATTTAAGCTCTACACATTAAAAAAAAGTTTTATCCAAATGAAAAGCTCTCTGCCAAAGAAGGGAAAGGCAGGTCCTGTCTGCAGAAAGGGACCCCTTGGCTGAACACTTTGGCTGGAATGGGAAACATGGCACACAGCAAGTAGATGACATGGCTGAATACTCCATCTGGAGATATCAAAAAAACCCAACTTTGCAAGGAAGGAGCATATAATTAATTTAGGAAAAAAAACCCCAAACAACACCCTGATATTTTTCATTTCAATTTATAGAAGCGGGAAAAGCAACTGCCTCAGTATTGTAGTGGGCAATCACAAAACTCATGGGAGCATTGCAAAAGGTCTTCAGTAATAGAGGTCACAGTGACCATATAACTCCTAAGCCATGCTGGGGCAAAAAGTACTGGGGTGTCTGAGGTGTTTTAATTATCAGGAAAAAAAATGTGCATTCTCCCTCCATGGAGAACTGGCAAGACTAATGCTTAGCCATGATAAGGTGTTCGTGCTTGTCTGAGAGACCCACAAAAAAGGACCTCAGCTAGAAAAAGCTGTATCATAGTAAAATACAGAAGATACAGAAAGATAACTTGATTACAGAGTGTGAAGTTTTCTACCAGGGAGAAAACATCATGTATTAAAACTGTATTCCATCTTTCCCCACCACCAAACAAAAGTGAGGGGGAGGGAAAGCTGGGCAAATTTGGGGTTTGGTTTTTTTTCAGTCAAACAAGAAGTTGCACTTAATATGGGGATAACTGAGTGAAAGGTATTTCTTGTGTTATCAAGGAAACCAGGTCATATGGTCTAATAATATCTTTTGTCCCTAAACTTGAGAACTATAAGTCTGCTTGGTGTTTTCTATTCCTCCCAATTACTGAAAGATCCATCCTGAAGAGGTAAGTTTTCCTCTCATTATTGCTCTTCTCAGTGCTTTTTTGCAAAATCTTGAAGAATTTCCCAAGGAATATGTCCTTAGTTCTCCATGAAAAGTGATTTATACTGTGAATGCCACTTCAAAATCAAAAGCAGTAGGGAGTTAAGTTCATTAAGCTGTTTTGCCTTCTTGTCAGTACATTAAGCAACAGGCATCCCTATAAACTCGGAAATAACCACTGAAATGGACAAAGCTGCAGTTACAAATAGAAGGATTTGTTGGAGGCAAGAAGGTTAGGCAGAATAAAGACCCTTTCACTAGAATACTATACATCTGAATTTTCAACATTATTGGATCCAGGACAAGAAATCCCGTTCTCTGCACAAACCTACAATCTGTGCCACTACAGCGGTGAGCATTACTTCTTTCTTCTGTATTTTTAATGTCATTTTTTGCAATCAGAGACTGAAGCAACTAGGCTGCACATCTGAAATGCATGTTATATATTGTCCAGGGCCAACAGCTGGATTTTTCAGAGATGACAGTATCTAAGTACAAATGCTCCCATTGTGAATAAACATTAAGGGCAGGTATTAGCAAGTGCCTGAGAGCCACTGAACGCAGAGCCAGTAATACATGCTAACATTTGCGAGGCATATTAGTTTCTGAAGCTTGAATTTAATTATGCACTAGTATTTTGACAATAAGATGTCAATACAAAATATCAATGCTATTATTTGCACTGATGCTTTTGTTACAGAAATATTTCTGCCTAGTGAATCATCGTTTATTCAGGCCTTACCTCTCTTACTCCTAGGTGGAGGTACAGCGCAGATCTAACTCCTCTTTACTTGATTGTTTACGCCTATTACTAGTCAAAGCACCCCATTATCCATAGTATCAAACTATCATATGAGTCATCCACTAGAAATGAGAGGCTTGATAGGCCTGAGCATACCACAGAATGCTTTCATATGCATTCTTTGCAAGCTTTCTCAGGAGCACACAAACTGCTCTCTTTATTAAAGACTAGCAAATATGTTTGGATAAAACAAAAGTCCATGAACACTATCACTTGAACCACAAACCAAAGTAAACACAAGCCTTTACACTGATGATAAAAAAATCAAGGCATTGTTCCTTCTACACAAGAATATTTACATATTTGCAGTACTTGTCTGGGAATAAACAGTATTTAAAAACTCATCCCAAATCAGACAGAACTGGCAAACTCCTAAGCTAAACTCAGATAATTTACAAGCATCTCAAATCCAGTCAGACTTCTGATGTCTTAGCAAATGTAAACAAATATCTATATGCTTTGCTGTGAATATGTCGTACGAAAGGATCCCATATTTTTTCAGAGCAAAGCTGTCTTCCTTGTTCCCTTTATTTCTTAGATAAATAAGGATGTACTGCCATGTTGAAGAAGAAACACAAACCTGTGCACATATACTGCACATGTAAATGATGATAAAGAGCTCATGAGAACACACGTACCTTAGAATTAATATGAAATTAAATAGGGACTATGAGATGAAGCACTTTATCTAGATGCAGAGTGACCAAAAGAACTCCATCAGTATGAATCCAGGCTATACTCTCTTGAGGCTAAATATTAGATGCCTAAAAAATGCCAGCTAAGCTGGCAAGTCTGAATGGTTACCTTACTGATCCCAAACAGGAACAGTAATGGATACTGTACAGCACTGCCCCAGTTGTGGAGCCTATTTCACAATAGATACCTGATTATATACAGTGCTGGAATTTCCACAGGCAAACACCATTGTTCCTGCAGCAAACTGAAATGTGATTGAAATGTGGCAGATATCTATCTGTGAGGTACCAAGGAAAGCAAGAGCAAGACACAGGCAGGCTTTCTGTACAGTTACTGGATGAACTGGAAAATGAACTGTGTGTTAACTTTACGTTTTCATAGCTCTAATAAGCCTAGTTTCAGCAGGCCCTCTCCTTCTCACTCTATATTTCAACATATCAGTCTTTTCTATTTGACTTCACAACCTTTTTCACCCCTTCAGAAAATAACTTTTACGCTTATTCTTTCATTACAGATGGAGACAGCTTCCCAGGCACCACTACGCTCTTTAATGTAAGAGTCACATCCTGGAAACATCAGTCAGTAACGGCCTTTTCAAGAGCACCCAAATCTGCTACTGTCAAACATGTGGGATGCTCACAGTCAGTCCTTCTGTCCTTTTCACCCACTTGTTCCCGTCCAGTGACCTTTCCAGCACACTAAAATCTGCCAAAATACTGCAGACCTGGTAAAAGCATGCAAATGCCAAGTGCTATTAAATGTGCCCATTGTCTCTTGAAAGACAAGTTATTGCTTTCTTTCTGTCACAAGAAATCTCTTAGATCCTTGTGCAAATAAAGACAACTTGAGGTTATATTGATTTACATTCCTTAAATTCAAACAAGCCTTAGGAATATGTTTAAAGGCAGTATGGCTTCTTTAGAAGCTGCGCAGAAGATATTTGAAGTGAGTACATGGTTTGTAGATCACATGGATATCATAGCTATTTCAAAACATCAAGGCAAGGGCTTCCAAAGGGAGCTAGCTGTTCTACTCACTGCAACTTCTGATGACAGCTGGACATCTACTCCCCTTTAGGTTTCAGAAATCATAAAGTCCTAATAAAGTGGCAATCAAAGTCTTTTAATGTGAATTTATAGTTTACTACTTTTTTACCATACAGCTGACATGAAAGAGTTTTTGAAAGAGAACAATGACAAACTTTCATGCAGCCGAAACTTGATCTCAGTTGTGTCAGAGTACTGGATAGCCTTTTAATGGGAGGAGAGGTGGAATTAAACAAGTGATTAATGCCCACTGGTTTCACAGACAGTCTGGCACAACATATTTTGCTAGCAGGTCGGTCAAGAAGTAAGATTAGTTTTAGCTCAGGGTTCTCTGTCTCTCCTTTTATGATAAGATTTATAAATTATTTCAGGCAAATGAAAATTTAGAGAAATCGTTATTTCTAGAGTAAACTCTAATAAAGTTCTACAAATATTGCTAACTGATTCTGAAGCCAACATCAATTTCCTCCTTAGCCACATAAGTTTCCAGAGTTTGAATAATGACAAGCCACCAAGAACAAATAAAATGATAAATTTAAAAATAAGGTAAAAATAAACACTGTCTACACTGTCTTCTACAGAAAACTGTAAGGCTATTGTGAGAAGCTGAGTCTTGAACCCAAAGATTAATGCATAAAATCCAACTTTCAGAGCATCTAAACAGTATGTTCCGGTCAATGCCACACAGCAACAAAGATGAAACAAATTTGGCTAGACTGCATTAACATAACACACATAGAAAATGTATTTTCACTTACACATCAGGCTAATTAATTCACAACTGCCACATTTGGCCTGATGAATATGTAGTCATGACTCAGTGCTGAGACCTATACAGGCTACAGTTTTTGTTATAATTTAACTCCTCGGATTTCCAACCAGACCCATTCTAGTTGAAGAGAACTGTGTGAAGGACCACAGATGTCAATGAGAAAGTTTCATTTTCTTTACACCTCCTTTACCTTAGGCAGTGCTAATGGAGTCTAAAGGGCAATGTGGCTTTTTTCTGAGCAAGTCAGTTTCCACAAGGAAACATTTAGAGAAGGAAGGCTAGAACTTGTTAATTTATACCCTTAATGAGAGGACAGGAGATAGCCTTAGATAGATATCTTCTTGTAAATATTTATTTACTTCATTGTACTACCTTCACTGTATCAACAGAAGAGAATAGCAATGTTAAGTTATAAAACAAATCCTCATTTTCTGCTTTTTGCAATCATAATTTCTATTGGTATTCATTATCCAAGCTGAATGCAATTCCCCCACTGGCAACTAAGCTTAATTTAGGACCCCAGCACACAGAAAAACAAAGCAAAACAACAACAACAAAATGAAAGGAAGAAAAAAAGCACACAAAATATTACAACTTTGTTTTCTGTGCTAGGCAGAAAGTAGTTGGACACCTAAACACACAAATACAGCTTAAGAAGGATTTTCAGAAGTCGTGAATTCAATGGGAAGCAGGACTGAAAATTTGGCTAGAAACCACTAAGAAGTAAAACACTTACTGTATTTAGTGTACTCTGATTTATGTATTCTGAGAAGGGTAAGTTCCTTTTCTGTGACAGAGAAAAGAAGATACACCAAAGCCTGAACTCTCTAGTGAAACTACCTCTGGAATTATTACTGCATTTTAAAAAATCAAGCTTTATATATTCCCTTTGTATCAGTGCTGCATATTTAATTTTTGTTTGACTTTTGTAAAGAGCAGAAATATCTTCTCATCTTACATTTTCTGCCACATCAAGTGATTTCTTTTCTAAGCCATCTTTTCTTTGGGTTTCATACAGTAACACAGCTGTGCACACAAATCTACAAATAATAACAATAACAATAAAAACAACAATATAAACTCAAGCAGCCTTCTTTCCTGTTCATTACATTTTAGAATTAGGTGTCAGAAGTTGTAGCTCATGCTAATGAGTATCATAATTGTTCAACTTTTTCCTGATTGTAATAATGTCGTAGTTTAATTATGGCAGTATATTTTAAATAATTGTCATTTTCTGAATTTGCCCAATAATAAAAGGTAAGGTAACACTGCCTTGCCAACACCCAACAGCATCTTTGCTCAGTTAAGCATAATTGTAAAAAATTTAGACAAACATAATAAAATAATATATGGTGCATTGGGTTTTGCAGTCAAAAATACAAAGATACCTGCCTGTATTTGTCTCAGAATGTATTTCCTCCCATAAACTTTAGATATAATCAAATTATTGAGCTATACGACACTGTCTAATAAAAAGATTGTAACTTTAAATCCTAATCATAACGTTCTTAGAAAATACAGAAGGTAATTAATGATAGAATGATATCAGTCTCTTGAAAAACCCTAGAGGACAACAGGTGGCAGAAGAAACCTTTAATATTATGCTCATGCACACTGTGGGTTTTTCTTACTAAAATTTAAATTCATTCTGCTTTTTATAGTAAGCAGAACTACATAAATATTGCACTTAGAAAAAAACTGTTAGAAATACTCCTCCCAAAAGGACATTTTAGCAATGAAAATGCAAATCTGAAATCTGAAATAAGTTGCTAGCCCCCTCAGAGAGCTTCATGGCACTATTAAGAAAAATCAAGGGTCGTCTGTATAGGTGGAGCTGATCTTGTGAAGCACGATATGGAGCACATAGCACATCAAGATGTGGAGCATATCTTGATCTGATGCAAACCCAAATATCTTCTCATATTAAGGATTTTTGTGAACTTCTCTTTGACAATTTCTCATTCTGCTACTATCTGCCATAGTCTGGCATTTAGCAGAAGGATTAACATCTGGCTCAGAAGTGTCTTTTTCTTTGTTCCCCTGAATTCTGTTGGGATATGGCAGACATATAAAGTTAAAATTTGTCACTTCCTAAAGAGGAAAAGGCATAAGGACATCATGGAAACAGTATGCAGACAAATTCCTTCCCAGAAATTTTTACTTGAAAGTACAAAACATTTGAAGTTCTGTGGCCAATTTCATAGCTGAGTATGCAACACATATAATATATAGACT
This sequence comes from Phalacrocorax carbo, assembly GCF_963921805.1. NCBI lineage: Eukaryota > Metazoa > Chordata > Aves > Suliformes > Phalacrocoracidae > Phalacrocorax > Phalacrocorax carbo. Next base: position 25,530,797 of record NC_087521.1, on the reverse strand, counting down.
TTCATTCACATTTTAAAGAAGTGATTTATCTTTGGCACCATTCAAATTTCTTCTGAACTCACTTTCCTAAATATTTCCAATGACGGGAATATTTGGCAAAACAGTGAATATTGCAGAACACTTAATTGATAGAAAACTTATTTGAAATATTGCATTGGAAAGCTAATTTTGAAAGCAATTTTCCTCTCTTCAGGGACAAAAAAATCATATTTTTCTGTTCACTGAAAACCACAGCAATGAAGACTTGCAGTAATTCTCCACTCATGTTGCTGTTGAAGTGATGTGTCTGAACAGGAAGCCAGTAACCATTTTCTAACTGCAAAACTGGCTAGCAGAGACAAAACCTCTTAACAAGGTCACAGATTGGTATCTGAACTGGGAATAGGATTTGGATCAACTGGTCAGGTGTCCTGTCACATGTCTGCTCATGATTTCATAGAAGGTTGCTAATTAGCAGAATAGGAACTAAGAGCAGCATCTATACCAGTTCATACAGTGAATACTGGATTCCAGTATTGCTCTTCAAGCACTGTCGCAAAGAATGTGCCATACTCACTGGCTAAATATTTTTGAAATTGTCCAAATGCTCCTGCTTCCTACCCCAATTCTTGTGACAGTGGAGCTCAATAAAGGAATGAAAAATCATCCCACTTGAGAATTCTAAACTAGGCTTTAAATAGCGAATTAACAAAATGTTATTTAGTACAGATGTGTCTTAAATTGTGATGGAATCAATTAAGAAAGTCTACAAGTGTCCTTTATATTCACAGAGTGTTTTGGATACAATGAATGTTCCCATTTATTTATTTTTTTTAACTAGAAAGACTTGGCCTGCAGAACAGCCGGATCCTAATCAGAGGGCTAGAGGAGAAACTGCATACCCATATGTTTAAGTGTTGTTTCCATGGATACAACTGACTTGATTTGCAGTTTGCAAATTTACCTTCAGTAAGTGGCAAAACACATTCTACCTTCCCAAAGATCTGAGTGTCAAGATACAGACATTGCCTGCCCGTACAATGAATGTGAAGCCAAGGACTGGAGTGCAGAACCAGGGAGAAATGCACTCGTATTGCTAATCTGACATAGCGCTGCAGAGTGTGTTAGGGGAATCTTAATCAGGGTGGGTATTTTTGTTGGTGTAAGAGACATTTAGGCAGGAATAGTCAACTGCAGAAATAAAGACCAGGAAAAAACTGGTTGCAGGAAAAAGGTATCACATGGATGCTGTGGGCCATCAACCGAACATGAGTCAAAAATGCTATGCTGTTTCAATGAGAAGTGAATGCTGCATTAGTAGGAATAACTCACTAGACATGTGATGCAATCCTCCCATCCAAGCCCTGGCTGGAATACTTATTTCTGTTCAGACACCCACACAGGGATGTCTAGAGCCATTTCAGATGTCCATGGTGGGAAGAACAGGAATCAATGGGCATGTATTGCTGCAAGGAATATTCAAGTTTGCTATTAGAACTTTTTAGCAGTAAGTATAGTGCAGGCGTGTAGTATGCTGTCAGGGGAAACTCTGAAATCTCCACAACCATGAGCCATCAAAAGTAAGAGGGACAAGTCTTTCAGGAATGACAGAAGCATAGATCATGATGACCTGGGGCTGGGACAAGGCCAAAATGGACTCTTGCGATCCCTCAGCTTTTGATTCTGTTTCATTAAAATAGCACTGAAACACTAGGAATCACTAAATACTATAGATGTTCTGGGTTTTGATCAGACTACCAGATTATCTTACCACACCAAGTCCCAGAGTAAACTAAAATTAACAGTCTAAACAAAGAGATATTCTAAAGGTGACCCTTTTTCTAAATACTTCTTTTATTCATACTAGAACTAGTTCAGTCTTTTTGACATACAGTTGTCAATTTTGGCAAAGTCCTCAGAATCCAGGAAATTGTTCAGGAAATTACCTTTTGACACAAAGGATATGCAGAGATGTATACTAAATGCTTCATTCTACCCTAATTTCATTCTAAACAGTCTATCCAATGTCAGTGAGGAAGGTCATTTGGATATGCAATGTTAAGGATGAGAAGCAAAGCCCAAGGAAGCCCTCGTGATGAAGGCTTTAATAATAGTGACAGATTTAGCTGTAAAGTTCCAAATTTCCTTTAACCATTCAGAGATAAAAAAGCTTTACCCAATATTGAACATTGCCTTTCATCACCCTTTTGTTTATGGAGTTCAGGCTCCAAAGTATGATGACTTACTTCACAAACTACAACAAGAAACATCAGTGGGAACAAGTACATATGATTTTTTGTTATAATTAAGAGGAGGACCTCAAGCAGAGCATCGTTTATCTGAAATTACATCTACACTGTAGGAGGCAAAGTGTGGACTTCAAATAATTAAACTTTATTACAAAACAGCCATGTTGCGGGGGCATTACCTGATGGGACTGGGTAGCAATGTGGAGCAGAAGCCAGGGAGAAGCTTAGTACTCTGCACAGTACTACAGGTTCTCTCCATCTTCCCCACTCTGTGCATCAAATATGGGGAGTGCAAAGGAAATTTGCAGTAGGCAGTGGATGTTTACAAGCTCCTAGTCACATGGAAGAGGAGCAGGGGTCAGGAACTAGTGGCAGTGTTTTTATTCTTTCCATTCTTCCCTGGTAAATCTGCATCTGATTGGCTTTCATCTGACGTGCTCACTATAAATCTAGTAAAATTCCTTTCATTCACTAAGATGTTAAGTCAGCTTTTTTTCACCAAAAAAGATTTAACATCAAAGTAGCCAGTCTAGTGATAAGAACAGCAAGTTTCTGATAGTGTTATAAAGAGCTAATTTGCAGAGATAAGGTTTTATTTGTTGATGTGGTGGGTAGTATTTACCAGGTCACTTGAATAAAATCAATGGTTTCTCCTTATGCTGGCAGGAGCTATTGTACATGTTAGACTGAATGATGAATTTCCTTCTGAAGATCTAGAGATAATTTCTTTACTGTAGTTGTCATACTGCACTGACAATCTAAATGCCATTATCAGAGTAATAACTGAAGGTAAAAAGTGGATTAGTGTCATTTGAAGATGAATACAAAGAACACAGAAAGTCTTGTGTGTTGACTCACTTCAGCTATTCTTCTGTCTACCTGTTGTTCTATGTATTCATAGCATTTCAGTGGAATTTATTCCAATAAGATCAGTATTTCTTCATTTAAATATTTCCTAATGGATTCTCCATCTCTGGACCAAATTCATCTCACATATAACATTCAAGCAATTAATGGACTCTTACAATAGATCTGGCTTGGACAGCAAGCCTGAATTATTTAAATGAAAAAACTATCATTAATATAAAATGTAAAGACATCCTGAACCAAACCAATAATTGTAAGCGGGAACAGCTGGGAAATTAACTTTAAAACCACACAGGTGCTCCAAAAAAAAAAATGTTATTATGGATTCTGAAATTATTAGAAATCATTATATTTGCCTCTACTTGGGGAGAGTGCTCAAGCCATTAGGAATGGGTACCTGAATTAGCAGACTATTGTCCCTCAATTGGAGCCTCTTAGAAGCAGTTCAAGTCACCTAAATATTTAAACGTTTGAATATTTAAAGGTGCTTAATGGGAGTTGAGAGCATTCTTTTTTAAATTCCACTTCAGTGACAAGAGCAGACCAAGCTAATTCAGGCACTTGAATGTGCTGCTTGTGACTTCACCAAGCCAACTGAGTGTCTGGCTGCTGTGCACAGGAACAGCCCCATCAGTCTCCTGCAGCTCCAGGCCTCACCGTGTGCTTCCAGTTCCTCCCTGGGACTTGTCTAATCCCATGCCAAGTTGGTTTATGGTGTTTAAACAGCAGAGAACCAACCCTAAAGAGGGGAAAAATAAAAGGAAAAAGCAATTACTCATCTTCTGGTTTAGCTTTCTTAACATACTTCTTCTGGGATCAGATAATCACCAATGACAGCAGAAAGGACAGCATCAAAAATCCCATCAAAAAGAAGTGGACAAGGGCCAGATCAGACTTCTTGCTGGCAGCTAGCTATAAGATGGCTTTAGTTGTACTGTAAGTCTATGCACAAAGGTAGATGAGATAATGCAATTACTTCCAACAGTGTGCAAAAATGGAAGGGTAGGGGAGCTCAGAAGCAGCCACAAGTGCCATCACCACAGAAAAATTATTATGAAAACTCTCACCAGCTTTCTCCCAGTGAAAGGCAATTGACCCAGTAAAAGGCTTTTATTAATATGGATGGGAAGCAGGAGAGAGGAGAGGGGAAGTAAATTTAGAGAGGTTGCTGTCTGCATCTCTGGCCTGCATTCTGTGTCAGAAGTGATGGGGTCAGGATGGCTACAGCTGCACTCAAGATCAGAAATGACAAGGGGAAATAAAAAATTAATTTACAAATACATTTCACAGTTCACACACAGTTAGGTGCAACTTATTTTTTAAAATTCCCTTCTTTATTCAGGATTGACTTTACTTGATGTGGTATGTATTGTTTTGTACTTATGGGAGTTGACTTATGAATAATACAATTAGCGAGTTTGGGCTTTCAGGAAAGGTCTACACTTACTGGAAATTTATTCAATTTAAGCGAGAGGTTCTTTGCACTTTGTGTATTCTGCAGGGTAACTATGATGTAGGCATAACTCTGCTGAAATAATTGTTTGCCTCTCCTTACAGTAAGACTGAATTAGACTCACCTCATTTAAACTCATGTTAGTGTCTGAGTATAATAGCTCAATAACATAATAGTGCTAGCCTAGGATTCCTGTGGTTCAAGCAAATACAACATGCAGGCTGGTGTGATAAGCTCTGTCTCTTTCACACCACAGTTAGGATAGATGTGGGGAGAACACCAGGGACCCTCACCCTCTGTGCGCTGCTCCTTGAAGACCACCACCATTTTCCTACACATCTAGGCTGAAACACATGAATCCAGAAAATGCAATTGTGAAAGTTGTTCTGGGAGACTCGAAAATTATTATTACATGTGACTGATACAATGTTAAGTTTTTAAACTTGTGTCAGACATCTTGCTAGTGTAAATCAGCACGTCTACCAAAATCAAAGGATGAACATGCAACTGTATTGCAGATGGTATCACAATCCTGTTGTCAGCCCATTGAAAGACTTGAATTATTAGGGTGATCTTCCTTAATGTTATTTAGCCTTTACATCATCAGTGCAATTGCTAGTTCCCTTTTAACATTCACTGTTCTCCTTCCTGTAGTATCCTTAGAGCAATACCAGCACCCACCAGCTAGTGATCTGCTGTCCTTGATTATAGACTAAAAACCATGGCTAGTCCCAAACCAAGATGTTGGAGCTGACTACACATTTTGTGGGTTAAGTGAAAAAATTTTAAATTTCCAGTTGATCTGCAGTGAGCTCACTGTTTGATTTATATTATCAAAGAGGTTTTCTTTGGATCTGATCAGGAGACTCACAAACAGCAAGTTGTTTAAGAAACAGAAGTAAAACCTATTTTTTTCAGCATTTTATTTTTTACAATTCCCTCTGAGTGGCACAAATTAATATCTGTCTTTTCTGAGACAGATCATAAGTGGCAAGAGGCCAGGACTCTTGGTCATCTGTAGATTTTCTTTGGAAATTAGTCTTGGCAGAGGTTGAGGCCATGTTTTTGAAAAGACAGTAATCTTATAACCCACTTTCTTTTCCAGCTGTCTTCCCAGCCCATTAGAGGCTATAGATTCCTAATAGTTTTTTATCCACAGCCACAGTTGCTTTGAGGAGTACCTGTTCCATCGTGGCCTTCTCCATGGGCCACAATGCCTTTAGGGACATACCTGTTCCAGCATGGCCATACCCACAGCCAGGGGCCCTTCAGGAGTAAAGCTACTCTAGCATGGCCCTACCCGTGGCTTCAGCCCCTCCAGGGGAGCACCTACTCTGTGTTGGGCTCTTGCACTTTGTGCACACATGAGCAGATATGTTCATTTATCAAGTGGTGGTTATTGACAATGTTGTTGCACTGGCATAGAGGGGTAACTTGCCCTAGAAAAGATGCCAGTTCAAAGCAGAGTTCATTGGTTAGCCTCAGTGGGTAGTTAGAAACATCTCCCCATATGCCAGCAGACATTATACACCTCTGGCCTGAGACTGAATAGGGCAGAATAAGATGGTCCCCATATCAGCTCAGCAAATCCTCCTGCCCTTAGCTTTGCTTCCAGCTCTGATCTCAGAGCTTCCTTAGCAGCAAGCTACAGACTGACTTTTGGAAACAAAAAGCACAAGCTGTCGGGTCCTATCAGACTCCTCCCCACAATTTTCCCTGGTAAAAGAGAAGAAAAAAATGCATAACATTGCAGAAAATCACAATGAAAGGGATGGTTGAAAGTCTTTACCTGTCAGATCCACTCCCTGAGCAAATCCATCGAACCTAAACATCCTTTTAGTTTTAATAGAGCAATTGAAGGAGATATTGTAACAGAGGAAAGCCTGCAGTGCTATCTAGGGCATATATGCCTTTAAACTTGCTGACTTAAAAATGATACAAAACTGAATTAATCACTTTACTCACACATCAGTAAAACCCCTTGATCATGCAAAATCTCACATACCTGTCTGAAGACAGAAGGTTTCAAGAACTTACTAAAAAAACAAAACAAAACAAAACAGCCTATCAATTTTTCCTCATATTTTTTTCCCATTGGTTTAGGCTTGCTAAAGTATTTACATTGCTTTAAACTGTTTTGCAACACTTCCAGAAAGTCATCTGTCTAGTATATTTGTGTTGCACATGGGACCCTTCTTAATGCAACCCTGGTCTTGCTTGGCTTTTCGCTATATTCATTTTACTACAGGCTAGTATTAAAAAACTGGACAAATTATGCACTTGTGCATCTCTTATTACTATGATACTAGTACTAATAATTCTAGGCCATTCTTCTGTCATATAGCCATTAGGGATAGAGCTGGTCCGTGTTTTGACTTTATGCTAGTCTATGGGACTCAGATACCCAAAATCTAAAGAAATTTAAAGAAACCATATGGCAAACCTTTGTCATATTTGAAATGCCACCCAATGCCATACATAATTTAATTAGAAGGTACATTCGCTAAAAAGCCATTCCTTCAACTTTGGTGCCAGAATACTGATTTTCAAGGAAATCTAGAAATAAATTGGTAACTAAAGTTTCTGTGTGTACTCTGGGCTAAAAAATTCCCCTCCTTTTCTCCATGAAGATTTTAAGGGCTATAGAAGGTAGAAGGCTCAAAATATGCTTTCCCATTTTTAATTAAAACAAAGAGAAAGACAGCAAAAGATTGTGAAAAATTCCAGTTGCTTTACCAGAAACATATGAGCGTCCTGATATAGAGAACTGTCTCAAGCTAATGCTGTTTATCTCATGCCCAAAGGGAGAATTCACAGCAGGCACAGAGAATGCAAATCTTTGGTGAAATGCACCTTACAGGTCCCTTGATGCATCATTAAGATGGTGGGCCAAATCTAGGCATGTTGACAGATTACATCTTCTCCCCCAGGACAAAGGCAAAAACAGCCTTTGCAAACATCCAACATTCTATTTTTGGCTTTAAATGATGCATTTCTATCATAAAAACAATTTAAACTTCAGGATCACTTCATGGTTGCTAAACTTGGAGTCAAAAAGGGGGAAAGACTGTTATGTCTGACTAATTTTGCTGGTTTGTGGAACCAGTATGGATGTGGTTTAAGCCGCTGTGTAAAATGATGTTCAAAAACTTAGATGATATCCCTGTGTCCCAAGCAAGTGTTCTTACTCTCTTCATGGTCAAAAAGTAGGCCAACATGTTGCTTCCCCATTACTGTTAAATACGCTTTCTGTCTCTTTTCTCTCCAACACTTCTATAGCAGTGAACTAAGTACTGTCTGGAAAAAGGTACCAGGAAGGGGCAAATGAGGGTATATATTTGTATTAAATATAATGGTAGGTATTAGTGAATGTCCCTGCAAAACTTTAAAGGATGAGGCCTCCAAATCTATTCCTTAGCTAATATCCAAACCTTTTTTTGTTTTGTTTTATGATTAGCATATCATTAAGTAAAGATTAGATCTGCCAAGCTTTCTTCATCGATCTGTGCCCCTGTTGTCCTAGAGCTTCAGTCTTTTCTTTTTGAAAACTTGGATATCATAACTTCCCACAGGAAGTGGGGTAAGAAAAAAAGAAACAGCTGACCTGCTTTTTCCACTGGCCACAGGTCCCTTAGAGCTGAAAGCCACTTCCAAAGGAGAGCAGGGGGGCAACAGCCCAGCAAAGAGCCATATATGTTATATGGCATGGCAGGTCTTGCTATTGTTACCTCAGCACAAATTTGAGCTAGCTGTGGAGGCAACATAAAAAGGCTTCTGCCAAATGGTGGGCCAAATCTAGCCACACTGACAGATTACATCATCTCCCTCAGGACAAACAAAAACCCCCAAAAACCAGCCTTTGCAAAAATCCAAATTCCCCCCCCCCAAAAAAAAAAAACCAGACAAACCCACAGCAGGTTGCTCTGTGCCAGAAAACAGAGAGATGCCCAAGAGAGAAGGATAACAGGGAGGAGAACAGCAGCACTGAGCCCTAAATCAGCCTTTGCAAAGGGCTGGCCATGGGGAGTGGGGAGACAGATGGACTCCTCTGAAGCCTGTTGCTCTCTCCTTCCTGCAGGTGCAGTGGTCAAGAAGCATTTCTGGCTTTGAACAGTCCTCACAGCAGCAGTGTATCCATCTTAGGTATGTGAGGAAGCAGTGGATGCCCAGACCGTTCTTGTCAGTAACAACACCCGTTCATTATCCAATACATCTAGCAGGGTCTTATAGCTTGCACCATAAAAATCCTGAAAGCTTTAACTTCTCCATGGAGGGAACACACTGTGGAAAGACCCATATTAATGAAGTAGGATGGGTACATGTGGTCAGGCCAATACTGGCCATCACTCTCACACCCACACAGTCAGCCTTTGCATTGTAACGGTAGCCATGGATTGTCACTAGTCTTTCTTTCTGTTCTTCCCCTTTTATCCACATAATTTAAATGAAATTTTTAAAAGTGGTTTCTTTAATAGTGCAACTACAACCCAGTACCTCTGAATGATGACAGGTAGAGTTCAAATAGCACTCATACTGATTCCATGTCTGTAAATACTTAGAAAAGTATACCTTACCATACTGAGGCTGATCTCTGTCCTCTGGCCGAGCTAGACAGAAAAGTGTGCTGGATTCACCCTTTTCAGGCTTGTAGATGAAGCTCCTGCTCTGAATTAGTTCCTCAATGAACATCTCTCTCTGGTGTCTACAGAAGTAACCTAGAAAGCCTTCTGAATAGCCATAAAACAGAAACCTGATTTCTTATTTACAAAAAAAAAAAAAAAAAAAAAAAAAAAAAAAAAGAAGAAAGACCAAGCCCCCCCCCAACCCTTTCAGCAAAACTGGGACAAAGCAAAAACTAAGGGAGGAATTCTGCCCTCTGCCCCCAAATTTTTGTCTGTGTCTAAAATATTTATGATGAAGAAATGAACAAAATAAAGGCTGAGGAAATAAACAAACACCATGTTCTTCCTTCTATGCACCCTTTCTCCATGCTACTTCTACTCAGAAATAAGCTAGAATTTCCCCAGGACCAGTTAAGGCTTTTATTGGCAGAACTACAGAGCAGTATCTTGGTAGAGCTTTCCATTTAAAATCTTTAATCTGCATGTTATCTGATTCTGAGCAACCTTATTCTAAGTAGAATTTATGCACGCACTCTCCCTTTGAATGCCCCTTGGGACCAGAGACTATGTATAGCACTAATTCACTTAAATTTCTCATTTATCAAAAAAGAAAAAAGCTCAAAATTTCTTCCAAGCCAAGTTAGCTTTCTTTGTAATGATTTTAATTGACTGCTTCAGAGCAGCATCAGAATAGAGCAATCAGGAGTGGCAATAACAGCATGCTCATACATGACATATTAGAAAAAAATATTATATTTGCTTGTTTGAATAAGGAAGCAATAAAACGACCAGCGTGGGAAAAAAAACCCCAGGAAATCACATGATTTTTTGTACAATGTTCAAAATGGAAATCAATCAACCAATCAATCAACTGGAAAAGAAAGACTCATTTTCCCTGCATATATTTTCCCTGCTATATTTTTTCTGCAATTTAGAGAACCAGTATTTGCCTGCTTGGGTCATTTTCAGATAATTTGGCTGGCAAACATATTTTTAGATCTCTTTGTAAAAACCTCTGGGTTTTAAAGATATAGCTATTATTTTAAGAAAAGAAAGAAAGAAATGAATAAATAAGAAAGCTTTTGAGAAATGCAGCCATGAAAGTTGCAGCTGGAAGCCAGGGGGTGCTGAGTGTATTACAATTGGTCACAGCTTTAAGTGCCAAGCACTGGAAATCTGAACCTATTCCATTTTGGACCTCTGGCTTTACTGGAATGGAGCCTAGAACCTTGTCTGGCAATAGTCTGCATTGGATGACCTTCATCACTCATCTCCGCTTCCCCCTTATCCATATCTGAAGCATCTGGCAGAAAGAGGAAAGATGGGAAAAACTGAATGAGTAGGTAGGGAATTTGTGACCAGTCAGCTCTGACAGCTGTATACAGATTTTACCATATTAAGGGAATCTAAAAGTATTGAAGAAGAACCTTTTACATGCTGTATATCCAGTCATCTCTTTGGCTTTCTATCACCTTTTCAAAAAAAACAGACAAAATCCATAAATTGGGCTGAGTACCGAAACCAACTTACTGCACACAGTGCCTCCACCCTATATTTTTCAGCACTAAGCACTATGAAAAAGATAAATGAATGTGTGATTAGATCCCTGGTGCTTTTTGGAAAAAGCAAGAAACTCCATTCTGCTTTTGAGAAACAAAGTTGACAAGCAGTGATGTATTTCCATAAGGTGCTAGAAGTTTTCAAAACTTGGAATTTCTCAAGTTCTATTGTGGACAGTTCTCATACAAAGCATTTACTTAGAAAACAACCACTCAGGGATTAAAAATAAGGTCACTTTAAATTTAGTAAGAGCCATCACAAAGACAGACCATGAGAAAATAATTTGTCAGCTGCAGCTTCAACCTTGCAGACTGAGTTTAGGTCTTCTGGATTTGACTTGCACTCAGATCTCATGCAAGGCTGAATTTCTGCATGTGCACCTTCCACCAGTGATAGAAATCACACCATTTACCAATGCCAGTGCCAAACTACCATTAGCCAGAGTGAGCCAGCGTTATTTGACCATTTTATCAATTTCATTCGGAATAAGACTCAAAATGAGAAGTTTTGAATGTTGAAAGGATTCTTCACCCCAGAAAACAGGGCTGTATGTGTGCACATGAGTACAAAAACCTGAAGATTGTGACTGAAAACATGGACTGCAAAATTTAAAATTCTTTAAAATACATTTATAAATGTTTCTCTGTGTTTGATTTAGCAAGAAACACATCTCTCATGCTGATGCTAGGGCATGCATTTCCAAACACAACATGATTGTTTTGGCACTGCTTAGGCATCCAGCATGGCCATTGCTCCCTAGTTAGGATCAGGCCCAAAGCAGTCCCCTCAGTAAGCTGTCCTGTGGGATAAGAAATCACCTTTCTACAGGTGAGAGGGAAAGGGGTTAAAAGGAAGGCTCATTAAGAAAAACAAACCCTGACTGGTTATGACCACATTTGGGCTACCAATAACTTAAGCAACCACAACACCCAGCAGGACCTCCAAGCACAAGAGACCCATTGTCCCTCTGGATAACATACATCTTTGCTGGTGATTTGACTCCATCATACCGGCTATAACAGTCCTAAATTAGGCCTAAAGTAACAATGCCTTCAGCTGACCACTGTCACTTCATCTTGATGCTGCCTTATTCCCTCCTTTCACATGAGAGTATCTGCCAGTACTTGTGAGAAACTGCAGAGTGATTGTCCACATTTCTTTATAGATGGGCTACAAAGGATGTTTATTTAGCACATTCACATAACTGCTTTTGACCTCATGCTGTACTAACTGTCCTTTCAGGAGTTTCGATTCTATAGATCCCTGATTATCTACAGGGGGAAAGAGAATTTAAATGCCTTTCTTTGGTTCACAGCCAAATGCTTTTCATACAGTCTAAAAAACATCTTGCAGCTTCCTTCACAGCCCTGCCCCTTCCTCCTCCCCTCTTACATCTGCTGCTATAAAAACCAGCCTGTTCCATATTTCTAAAAATTGTAAACTAGATTTCTGAATCACTTCACCTTTTGGTTGCCATTCAGATTATTAATCTTTATATCACAAATAGAGGGTCGGTTGGCTCTAAGCAACTGTTATTTTAGTGTCTGACAGGCACAGGCTTCCTTCTCAGTCTGAGGACTTATTTACATCTCTGTATCCTGGCCCACTATTGAAGTTTTCCCCAGCTCTCATTCAGACAAAATTCCCACTGAGATTTTAAAGGCCCCCCCTCCAATGAATCCTTAGCATCTCTCTCATGTGTAGTACTCAGGATAATGGAACCTGAATCCAAGCTGTTTGTGCTGGTCCCTTGCTCATGCCTTTCTGCTACAGCTCCAATCAAATGAAAATTCACCCTGATTGCTATAAGAAGGAAAGGATGCTGCCAAAGTGTTCTTAACACACTGCCTTTTTTTGCAGTGATCTGCATTTCCTCAGTCCAAAATAACCCATGTTTGCCTCCCGGCATACTCCAGACCAGAGGCTTTCCAGGTGTCACTGCAACAATAATTCAATTTGACATGAGTGGTTGGACTCTCCTGCCCCTAATCAATGTCCTCCTTTGTCTCACAAGGCGCAGATGACAGCAATGGCCTGCAAATGAATCACAGAGGGTGCCTAGCTCCTTAGAGCCCAAGGCCAGTGCCTCTCCAATGGCACTGAGAGGGTGGTAGAACGAGCCTCACAGAGGCATGACCTGTGACCCCCAACACCTCACACTGCTTATCTTAGCGAAGCTGCTTTGGCACACAGCGCGGCCACAGCTGAAGCCTGGCAGCCACAAGAGCTTCTCTGACAGCAACTGGCCTTCTGGGCAAGTGCCACCAGAGTAGTACAGATCAGCAATGAAAGGTGCAACGAGGGGACAGACTACCCCTGTCAAGCAGTATGTGAGGAAAAGGCTGTGCACAGACACTGCCACACAGAAGCACCATGAAAGCTGTTCTCATTCTGAAGTGCTGCTCCCTGGGCTTTTTGGTCCATCTTGATGGCAGGAACAGGTGGCTTCATCTCTCTGAGAGGCACAGGCCATCCTTTCCCACCAGTAGGGCACTTGCTCGGGCGACCCCTTACCAGGATGATTTTGCTGACTTGATTTCCATGCAGAGGGCCAACATGTCTAACAAAAAATATCCACAGCTGAGATGATAACTTTTATTCCTCCACAACCAAAATCATGTCAGAGTCCCTCACATCTTGCCTTGGAGCACCACTTTGAAAGTCCTTAACTGTCCCACAGATACAAACATTTGAATGTCACTTTGCACTAGGCACTGGAGCTAATTTTCCTATTCAGTGATTCTGTCATTTTTTAAAAAGTGTACAATATGCAACATCATTTATTATAAAAAAACAGAGTGCAAGATTAAAATTCTGACAGAGGCGTATTAGCTTTGCTTGGCAAAAGAAAAAACTTCATATGTTTGTGAATCATTCCTGAGATAATCATACTCCTTTAAATACCATAAAGAAAACAATTTTCATATTTGTTCTGGAAAACATAATGAATATTAATACAAGACAAAAAACAGTGTTCATTTTGGAGAGTAATGAACTTTTATCCTACAAAATATTTTGTAATGACAGCATATAGGTTTTGAAAGGCTAAGGACACCACTAATCTGAGACAGATTTGCGTGTGAACATTTGTGCCATAAATCTGGTAGATATCACACTCAGTTTTAAAAATAAACCCCAACTGGTAGCTGTTTGAGTCAGTTTGTACTCATCCCTTCTATGTGAAAAAGGTGTGCAATTTTGGAGACATTTAAGCTCATAGCAGCATACTGCCAATGAATACTTCGAGGAACTCTAAAGGTTTAGAAACTTATTTTGAGGGAGGGAAAAGGAAGGGTAGAAAGAGCATCTCAATTTGTATTTAAATTATCTTTTTTAACAGTAAGTAGGAGTCTGAGTCACATATATGCATTGGATACTGTTTGAATAAAGACAGAACCTTTCAGCTTATGGCATTCTCCATCGGCTACCTATGGCACTGCTGAAGCTTAACATAAAACCCCAGTGCCTTTCCCACTCCATCTTCCATGATCCCCCTTACTTGTAGCCAATGCACAGAACTGTGGAAATCAATGCTCAGTTCTCAACTCATCAAAGCCTTATACAACTGGAGAATGTGTCATTTAATTTGTGTGGCAGTTTTCTGACATCAACAGCAAGTATATATTTACTGTCTTCACAACTGTACTGAGAGATGAAGTAATTTTTAAGGATGGACAGAAGGCGTTTATATTTACGGCCATCTTTAACAATATGGTTGCTGAAGAGACCTATATAACAGGACAAAAGGATGCAAAAGTAATTTAGAGATCAGGAATTATTCCTATCACTCACCAGAGCAGATTTTTCAGAAAACTGCAGGGAAGGGTTGCAGGGAAATGGTCAGTCAGAGCTAGTAAAGGCCCTAGTCAAGATGCAAGAGCATCGCAGTTATATATGACAAAAAAAGATTGATGCTTAAGACATGGTTTATACACTTAACACCTCTAAAAATGTCAAACTTGATCTGCGAAGAGTTGGAAACAAAGTTATGGATGTTCTCTAGTGACACCAGAATATAGGTTTCTTCTCATGTCAGCCAGCTTTGATACAAAAATAAGTGATGTATCTTGCTGGTGGGAATCACTGCTCGTGCTGTTAGTGTAGAAAAAGCAAAATGAAAGTCACAAGTACTACCATTAGTTTATTGAGATAGTTGACAGAAAAAAATGCACCCAAAACAAAACAAAAAACCCAAACCCTAAATTTTTGTTTCCTTATTACCTTTTATTACACATAATCATTTTAGACAAAAAAATATGTAAGGGAAAAATGCCATTCTGACCACGGATAGATTTCCAAACCATTCTACTGTGGAAACTACACAGAACAAGAGGCAAGAAGGAACATAGCTGATTTTCTGTTGAGTAGAATCAAATGCCACAACAAAGAGCCAGCATGTTTGTTGGTAAACTCTGATAAAACGAAATCCATATCATGTACTAGAATTAATTATACAGCCCAAAATGCAAGGGAACAGATTGAAATACCCCCTCCCAGCCCCCCCCCCCCCCCCCCCCCAATATAATCTAACACACTGCCAAAAGCACATTGAGCAAGTCTGAACCATTCTGAAATCATTCAGCATAGGGTATATTGATCAGCAGAACCCAGAATAGAGAAACAAAGCTCAGACAAAACAAGTGAATTTAATCAATTGAAGTTGCCCAACAGCTAGCAAAAAAGAATGCAGATAATTTTGACCACAATATACTTTTACGAAAGTCATGTTGGTTGTTTCTCAGGACAGAGTAGGGAAGGAGAAGAACTGACATAAAAGCAGCCATTTTTTCCGCTGCACTAATTGTAATGTTTAACTTGCTTGCTGCGATTTTACAAATCCAAAGTATAAGTCTGGAGAAAATATTGAGCAAAGAATCAGGATTTCCTTTAATTACAGGTGTTTCAAAATGATAAGAGAAAGCTTGGAAAAAAGCTGCAGGTTAAAAAATAAGCTTAACATGACCCAGAAGTGTCAATGAGAAATCTGAGACACTGAGAAAGAAACAACTAATGTTCCAAAGGATAAACGTGGTTAAAGCCTTTAGTGATTATTAACTTCTGGAACTACGATGTTGTTCTGTTCTCAGGGAAAAATAACAATGTTATCTGTAAGAGTTTAGATAAAATAGTTATTGCAAACCAAGTGGTTCAAGTGCCCTCTGGAAATGTTAAAGATTGAAGTTACAGACATGGAGAACTGCTACACAGGAGTAATAAGCTGATGTCTTTATCTCGGATCAAATAATGAAAAACTATTCAAGGAGTTATGCTGCTAGAACAGGAGGTTGTGACAATATAATCCATTTAGCTTCACAGGAGCCCAGCTTTGTTTGATTTAAGCTCAAGGACCGGAGTAAGCCTGTTTCAAAAATAGAACCACTAGCATCAAGGGTTGGTTAGAGGAAGTCTCTTATCTTCTCCTCCATGCCTGTGAGAGGCTGTCAGGTATGCCTCACCTTTGTTCAGACAGAGGGAAAAAGAGCCCCTTCTTGCTGTGTAGCTGAGCTCTCTCATTTGGTGACTCTTGCTCATGCCAGGAGGTAGTTGTATATTTAAAGGAAGAGCCTGGCCCCTTCTGTGGATATTACTGTAGAGGAGAATCAGGTTCCCCAAGAGGCAGCTTGTGACACAAGACCCAGAATTTACCTCTTTGCCTATGTATTGTGGATATAGTCCTTTCCTATACCTTTAGCAGGAAGCACAGTGGTGCTCATGCTGTAGTGGAGAACATAAGGTGGTCAAGTAGATAGGTGAGGTTAATTCAAGCACAGCTCAGGAGCAATACCATTATAATAATTTATATTTACAGTGTAACTATTTTACCAGGCAGATTAACTTAACCACACTGGTTGTTAAAAGGTTCTCATGCAAGAAACAAACATATCTGTACATGAACATCAAAACCACAAAGTCCAGCAGAAAGTATCAGAAATTGCCTGAAATGTCAGAACTATGTTCCCTGGTATAAATACATGTCATTAAAGCCTGTAGCATAACACAGTTGTTTTGTAGGACCTCTGCCACACTACATGCCTCATTTTCTGAGTATCCAGATGGACACCATAGGGTTAGATTTATAGGTGTATTTGAGGGCTTGCAGATGTGGCTGGAATCAATGAAGGCTAAACCTAGAGGGCTATCTAATTCTAAGCATTCAAGTTCTAATATCTCAGATGGGACATGGTAGAATAAGCAGGCACATTTTACTTTAACTTTGTCACTTATTTTGATTTGTAAGATACTAGATTCTTCAAGATTCTCTTCCCTATATCAGCTTTTCTTTGCAAACAATATCACCCCCCCCCAGCTCCATGTATAAACTACACATCTTTAGCTATGTCTATGCCCTTAATTCTTTGTCTCTATGCAATCACTCCCTATCTACTTCTCCATTTTCAGTTATTTCTTTCCCACTTCAATTAACTCCCATTTCACTTAATTTCTTCTTCATGCCACCTTCATCAGACTCCTTGTCCCCATCTTTCTATTTTGCAGTGCAGCTTTTGTTTTCTCTCCTTTTGCATCAGGTATTCTTCCTTCCCTTTCACTAGATGTGGGCACAGATGTCACAGAAGATGACAAAAAGACTGACAGCTTCCCTGCTCTGTGCTTTACTGTCCATACTTATCCTGGTCTCAAACAGCTATTACAGATCAAGTTCATGTTATTTCTGTAGCCTGAGCCTGACTGTGTTCAATCATGATGGAATATTTGGACATATCAGCCCATAAAACAGAGGTCTCTCCTGAGCTTGTGCAAACTTCAATTACTTTAAGGCTTGTACCTTGGCTAAATTTCTTCAGTATTTCAGGCACTGAAAAACACACATTCTGACACAAAAGGCACTGCTACCAAATTTAAAATCACAATTTAATCGCTTAGAGTAACTACCAATATTTTGCC
This sequence comes from Phalacrocorax carbo, assembly GCF_963921805.1. NCBI lineage: Eukaryota > Metazoa > Chordata > Aves > Suliformes > Phalacrocoracidae > Phalacrocorax > Phalacrocorax carbo. The sequence goes on along the minus strand of NC_087521.1, from coordinate 25,513,164 downwards.
ATTTTATTGGATCTATTTTTCAATTTAAGTTTGTTTGTAGGAATGTTTTCTTTTGCAAAATTGACACTAATAACTGGCATTTAACATTTAACCAAACTTTAGTCTTATCTTCTCATTACAAACAACTGAAAGCTTGATTAACTTTCAGAAGATCTGGTGAACCAGCTCTTCCCATGAAGATTTTCAGCCAAAGAGCACTAGTTCTTAAGCAGCTATTCTTTAAGCTACAGTATATCAGATTAAAAGCTATATGGGGCTACAACCATTTTTCTACCTTCAAATTATATATAAATAACCAGAATGTTTCTTCAAAATAAATGCCTATATAAAACAACTTCAGTTTATTCGTAACGCCTCTGCCACAGCACTGCAATTACAGTCAATTCAGCTCAAAGATTCCAGACTATTAGGACTGAGGAAAGTACATAGTGCAATTTATCCTCTAATGATATTGTGTAAAGGCAAACCTATCACTTGCTGCTAGTGTTGAAATACATGGCTTTAAATGAATAAGGAAACATAAGTTAATTAAACACTAGAGTGTCAAAGTTTTAATGACCCCTACTGTTGGGGAGCAATGAATAACTGCAACCTTTAAATAGCTGATTAGAACACCACATATACACCAGTGAAATTGTTTTAATATAGTAGTTGAAGAAACTGATGTACTTAAAGACATTTCTTTGACGGAACTGGGTCTTAGTTTTACTGGACAAAGGTAGCGTAGGTTTGTGACATCAGTCTCCAGTTCCTTGGTATGGAATTGTAAAAGAAGCTAAAATAGTGTTGTAGGGGTAAGTTTTGATCCTTCATTCTTACTAATAAAATTCCAAAAATACTGTCTGGTAATGTTTTATGCAATGATATGTCTGAGGCTACGGACATCTTCAAGCTCTAACTTTCATGGGAAAGCTCTTCTATGGATAAAGCCAGCGGTTATAGCCTACAGCAAAAGCAGACTCCAGATGCCACCCTCCCCTAAACTCTTCCTTCAAATATTACAGGGGGAAAAGATTACAGGGGGAAAGGTGATATAAATGAAAAGGATCAATGCATAGGCCTGAATTCCACTTTCGTTGTTTTATTAGGTTTGTGATGTCATCCTGTTTAAAGGGGAAAGAAAGCATTTCAAGTGAGAAGGAATTGTAATTCTAATAAAGTTGAAAGTCTAGAGTAAGTAATTAATGGCTTATTGTGCTTGGGCTGAATAGTCAACCTAAAGTTAAGGAAAGGATTAGGAGTGGTTGAAATGCAAAATTTTCATACTGCAATAGGAAGGAAGAAGGCTAGGAGACATTTTCAGACCACAGGAGACTTGGACAGAGACATGTATTTAGATCTCTGTGCTAGGGGCCTATGTTAGTCTTCCATTTTCCATGCATAGCTCAGAGATAAAGCACTGGGAGCCAACTATTAGCTAAAGTGAGGAGGATCACCTCTTGGGAGCAGGTAGTGCAGAAAGGAGAGGCACTTGAGAATGAACTAGGCAGCCAGCAGCATGGAGGCAGCTCAACTCCAGATCAGTGGCAGCCTCAGTTAAGCTTTTCTAACAAACAAGACCTGACAGATCTTAACAGTATCACAGAATCACAGAATGGCAGGGGTTGGAAGGGACCTCTGGAGATCATCTCATTCAACCCCCCTGCTTGAGCAGGCACACCCAGAGCAGGGAGCACAGGACTGTGTCCAGGTGGGTTTTGAATGTCTCCAGGGAAGGAGACTCCACAGCCTCCCTGGGCAGCCTGTGCCACTGCTCTGGCACCCCCACAGGAAAGGAGTTTTTCCTCCTGTTCAGGTGGAACTTCCTGTGTTTCCATTTGTGCCCATTGCCCTTTGTCCTGTTGTTGGGCACCACTGGCCCCATCCTCTTGACACCCACCCACTAGATATTTATAAGCCTTGAAAAGATCCCCCCTCAGTCTTCTCCAGGTTAAACAGACCCAGGTCTCTCAGCCTTTCCTCATAAGGGAGATGCTCTGGTCCCCTGATCATCTTGGTAGCTCTCTGCTGGACTTGCTCAAGCAGTTCCCTGTTCTTCTTAAACTGCAGGGCCCAAAACTGGACACAGTACTCCAAATGCAGTCTCACTAGGGCAGAGTAGAGGGGAAGGATTGCAGACATACCTCCAACCAACTACTGATTTTCATCATACATAGAGAAACCTGGTAGTTAGGAGATGTGGGCTCAACTCCCCATATCACCAAGGGGGATATGTTTGTCCCACACCCCACCTGAGCAACAAAGGAAGCGGATAGTTGTTACTTCCTCCAGGGACCCTGGCTTTCCTAGTAGAACAGATGTGTCTAATTTAAACTGAATTGGAATGTTTCCAGGGTAATTGCATTGTTAGTTTAATATGAGGTTTTCCATAAACAAATACATTATGTGCCTCAGACTGAAAATGGTGCTATCCCTAGAGCTATCAACTGGCCTTCAAAAATGCATGTTTGACATGAAGAGGGTCATTTGGAAAATGGAGATGTAGAATGTGGGTCAGGCTGCAAGAAGAAGCTGTCTTGCAGGTAATCAGAATGAACTAACTGTTCCAGCCAGGGATTCTTGGATGTGCAGCCATTTTAGCTGGCTGAGGAGAAGAGCTGCCAGCCTTCTTTACAGACTGGACGGGAAGTCTCCATTTCACTGTTTGCAGCTGCCACTGCTGCTTTGCCTTGCCTCAGAACTTGGAGGAGGCAGCTGGTGCTGTAACCTGACTGGATAGAATCATAGAATCATTTAGGTTGGAAAGGACCTTCAGGATCACCGAGTCATCTTAAGAAGGAAGACATCCAGTAAAAAGACAAGCAGTCTTGTCATACATGCATATAGCATCTATGTGGCGCTGTTTTTTTCTGCTTTTTGATTGGTGAAGCTCCAATCCAGGCAGGTAAGATTTTTAAATGCTGTCCTAATTCCAATGAATTCCAGTTCAGAAGTCACCTTTGCTGTACTGTAGTCTCTTATCTCCTGCTGTCACTGCATAGACATCAGCACCATGTCAGATTCCCTACCAGCATTTGTATAAGCAGTTCAGTGGGTATAAGAATTATCCATGTTTGAAGCTAGGTGTCAGTCATTTGTTTTTCAGTTTATAGCCAGTCTTGCTCGTCAGTGAATAATCATATTCCCAAACACACTGAAAATGTCTGGTGAATAAATACTGGGAGAAAGACAAATTGTGTATCTGACAGTGATTTAAATCATGGCAGGCTCTTTTTATTCTTCCAAAATCACAAACCAAAGGAGCTTTACTATACTGGTAGTGATTCATTGTTATACAAGAAGCCATATGTAGGCCTTTCATTCCACACCTTTATTCTGCATTGTGTTTCAGAGAAAACTGAAGGGATCATGCAATTCATAGGATACTCAAACTGTCTTAAAGCAGCTTGCTTGGAGATCTGACACTGGTAATCATGTTTATTGCTGAATAGTATTTTGGAGCAAAATATTACAAGGCACTCTATAAAGATGAGCCAGGGATTTTGTGACAACTGTAAAATAGAATTTATAATGATCACATGGACAGAAAGCTGACAGGCAAGGCTTCTTGTCTTACCTTAATATGCATGAACAATCAAAATACCCCACATTTTAGAAGGAAAAACTCTTTGAGATCCAAGTAGTAGACTTCAGCCAAAAGCTGTGTCTTACACTATGAATACTAACATTCAGTAAAATGTATAAGTGTATAATAATGCATTAGTGTCTGAATGTACATCTCCAAACAGTGATTAAACTATTCATTATATTCAGTCAACATGTTTGTCACTAGAAGGCACCAGCTGATTGACAGAGGTGCTTTGGGGAATGAAGCCTGAGCCAGTTTTAGTAATTATGTAGTCAAGTTTTGTCTGCTGCTCTTTCTTCTGAGAATGCATTTGCACTCTCTTCAGAACATATTATTGTCAGATACCGTACTGCCCAGGTACAAGGCTGAATAAAAGGTCAACTGTTCAAAACAGTGCATTTTCTTCAAATTGTCTGGAACATTTCTTTCTAATATGCTCTCTTTAAAAAAAAAAAAAAAAGAAATTAAAAACTAGACAACTCTGACAAATGGCCATTTCATAGAATCATTGAATCATAGAATTATTTATGTTGGAAAAGACTTTCAAGATCATCAAGTCCAACTGTTAACCTAGCACTGCAAAGTCCACCACTAAACCATGTCCCTAAGCATCACACCTCCATGTCTTTCAAATACCTCCAGGCATGGTGACTCAACCACTTCCCTGGGCAGCCTGTTCCAGGGCTTGGCAACCCTTTTGGTGAAGAAATTTTTCCTAATATCCAATCTAAACCTCCCCTGGTGCAACTTGAGGCCATTTTCTCTCATCCTGCTGCTTGTTACCTGGGAGAAGAGACCGACCCCCACCTCACTACAACCTCCTTTCAGATAGTTGTAGAGGGCGATAAGGTCTCCCGTCAGCCTCCTCTTCTCCACACTAAACAATCCCAGTTCCTTCAACCTCTCCTCATCAGAACTGTGCTCTAGACTCTTCACCAGCTTCGTTGCCCTTCTTTGCACAAGCTCCAGCTCTTCAATGTCTTTCATGTAGTGAGGGGTCCAAAACTGAACACACTATTTGAGATGCAGCCTCACCAGTGCTGAGCACAGGGGGACAATCATTTCCTTACTCCTGCTGACCACACTATTGCTGATACAAGCCAGGATGACGTTGGTCTTCTTGGCCATCTGGGCACACTGCTGGCTCATGTTCAGCCGGCTGTCAACCAATAACACCCTGGTCTTTTTCCACCGGGCAGCTCTCCAGACACTCCTCCCCAAGCCTGTAGCGTTGCATGGGGTAGTTGTGACCTAAGTGCAGGACCCGGCACTTAGCTGTGTTGAACCCCATACTATTGGCCTCAGCCCATCGATGCAGCCTGCCCAGAGCCCTCTACAGAACCTTTCTACCCTCAAGCAGATCAACACTCCTGCCCACCTTGGTGTCACCTGCAAACTTACTGAGGGTGCACTTGATGCCCTTGCCCAGATCACTGATAAAGATATTAAACAGAACTGGCCCCAATACTGAGCCCTGGGGAACACCAGAACACCACTTGTGACCAGCTGCCAACTAGGTTTAACTCCATTCATGACAAGTCTTTGCACCCAGCCACGCAGCCAGTATTTTACCCAGCAAAGAGTATTCCCATCCAAGTCATGAGCAACCAGTTTCTCCCCACTGAATGCTGTGGGAAACACTGTCAAAGTCTAGGTAGACAACATCCGTAGCCTTTTCTTCATCCACTAAGTGGGTCACCTTGTCATAGAAGGGGATCAGGTTAGTCAAGCACAAACTGCCTTTCATGCTGACTGGGTCTGATCACTTGGTTATCCTGCACATGCCGCCTAATGGCACTCAACATGATCTCCTCCATAGCCTTCCCTGACACTGAGGCCAGACTCACAGACCTGTAGGTCTCCAGATCCTCATTCAGGCCCTTCTTGTAGATGGGTGCCACATTTACTAATCTCCATTCAACTGGGACCTCCCCAGTTAGCCAGGACTGCTGATAAATGACGGAAAGCAGCTTGGTGAGTACTTCTGCCAGTCCCTTCAGTACTCTTCCATGGGTATCGTCTGGCCCCATAGGCTTGTGTGTGTCTAAGTGGTCAGCAGGTCACTAACCATTTTCCGTTGGATTATGGGGCCTTCATTCTGCTCCCCACCCCTGTCTTTCACCTCAGGGGCTGGGTACCCAGAGAAAAACTGGTCTTACTATTAAAGACTGAGGCAAAGAAGGCATTAAGTACTTCAGACTTATCCTCATCCTTTGTAACTCTGTTTCCTCCTGCATCCAATAAAGGACGGAGATTCTCCTTAGCCCTCCTTTTGTTGTTAATGTATTTATGGAAACATTTTTTATTGTCTTTTATGGCAATACCCAGATTAAGCTCTAGTTGGGCTTTATCTTCTAACTTTCTCCCTGCATAACCTCATGACATCCTTTTAGTCCTGCTGACTTGCCTACCCCTTTTTCCAAAGGTCATAAACACTCCTTTTTTTCTGAGTTCCAGCCAAAGAGCTCTGTCCAGCCAGGCTGGTATTCTTTCCTGCCATCTCATCTTTTGGCACATGCGGACAGCCTACTCCTGCATCTTTAAGACTTCCTTCTTGGAGATTGTCCAGCCTTCCTGGACTCCTTTGCCCTCCAGGGGACTCTGTCAATCAGTCTCCTAATCAGGCCAAAGTCTGCTTATCCCTTCTGAAGGGTTTATAGCCATCCATTGCAGCACTCCAGCTGTGCGAGTCATCCCACCATGTTTCTGTGATGGCAGCTATATCATAGTTTTCCTGCTGCGCAATGGCTTCCAGCTCCTCCTGTTTGTTGCTCATGCTTCGTGCATTGGTGTAAATGCACTTCTGTTGGGCTACTGATCCCACCACCTTTCTGGGGATAGTCACAGAGGAGAAGTGCCTTCTCTGCTGGGCAGGAACTTGTCACCATTGCGCCCTATCTCTTAAGTCACTGTGTTCAGCCAGGAGGAGAGAGGATAGGGAGTCCCCATATCATGCGTCCTGTCTGCCTGTTGGGCCTGTCTCAGGGAAGATAGGGTGCAATTCCAGTTGCCTATCTCTCTCTCACTCTCCTTGATACTTCTCAAAACACTCACCTCCTCCTGGAGCTCTGCCACTGAGTGGAGGAGCTCCTCTACCTGGGCGTACCACCTGCTTAGTGCTGCCATCCAACACTGGCATAGGAGTAGGGCACAGCTTGCAGCCTGACACCTGGGTGGTGGTTTTTTCCCACCAGAGCTCTTTCTGAGAAGCTGCGTCAGTCATGGTGGGTGCAGAGCATAGAGAGGTCATGTCTTTGTGCTGGGTGGATGCCATTGCTGCCTGGTCAAGCTAGCAGAGGTTCAGCACCCTTCCTGCACACCCTTCTGCACAAACTGCCATGCTGTGCCCTTCCTGTCATGCCATGCCCTATTTGCCTGCCCTGTTCAAAGCACTCCTGGTCTCTAGTGCTCCCTAAGGGCTTCTTTTATACATGTGAGAGGCTTGGCTGCCATTGCTCCTCGCCCTGCTTGGGTCTCATCAGCCACTGTTGCGTGAGCTGCAGGCTCCTGGTGGCTCTCTCAGCTTTCCCTGCGATTCCCCCAGTTCAGGAACCCCCCCTTCACACTGCACTGCAGATCATGGCAGCATCGGTGCTGCTCACCTTTCAGATAATGGTTGGGCATTTTTAGCCCCTGATATTCCTGTTCTCTAGTTTTCAAAAGAGAATCTGTTTGGGTGCATCATACCAACAAATTTGTGCAATGCAGTGGCGTATAAACCACAGCTGAGTATATATATACATGTGTTTGGGTTTCATTACTCTCATACTGAACAACATCTCTCAGCATCTTCCAGGCTGTCTGCTCTCAGTGTGTCATAACTCTTCTACCTCATGCTCCATGGGGTCTTACAACTCCTCTCTAGTTCCTGGGCATTCCAGTATCTGTTGTGGGTTTGTCCTTGTGAGGTAATTACACATTTGGAAATGGATAACCGAGGTACCAAAGACTGACTGGCCCTCCCAAGCTCACACAGTAAGTAGTGGAAGGTGCATACCCACTCTAAAGGCCACCTTATCTACCAAGACACCTTTAACTTACACAGTTGAATCTTTTATTTCTTTCTTTGTTATCTTATCTCTTCCCTCTCCATTTTGCCTTTTAAGCCTTGGAAGGGCATCTCAACCACATGGGAAATGCCTTTTCCATCTTTCAAATACCTTCAGTGCTTACCTTGTTGCCAAAAGCATCTCCACAACTGTGAGCTTATATTAGGCCAATAATGAGCCTTAATTTTGCCCAGAATCAGGAAAGACTTTCTGCAAGAACACTGGAAATGAAGTAAATAACCACAAAGAGAGGTGCTATTTTCAGACATGTCTTTGGTGGCAACAACAAAATGGGAGTTTTAATCAGCTGTAGTGCTTTAATTCACAGATCAGTTTCGTTTCATGTCAGCAATAATGGAAGTGATGTTATTTTCTGTTTTCCAATAACACCTTCATGGCATTATGTTATTTTTCATTTTCAGATGATACTTGCAATGATAAGACTTCAAGCCAAAGCAGGGAGAGGACTTGATTGAAAAACAATTTCCCTTGCAGTGAGTGAATGACCTTTCTTAAAAGTTCAGAAGCTGTGGTGGAAAACCATTTATTTATTTTATCAAATGACAAATAAGTACCTTCAACTTTGACTTGTTGCCAACATCTTTCTCTCTCTCATTCAATTTCAGTATAATGCATGAACTAACTGTATTAATAGATTAGAACTGTTCTCTAAAATTGGTCCAGAATCAAGCCCCATACTTTGATGATGTGAAAAATTTCATTTTGAGATACTTATTCTTTATCTGGATGTTGTCAACTTTCCTCTCACCCTGCTTTTTTGGTCACTAGTGGTAAAAGATTGAAACAATTGGAATTTCCACAGTAAGTGAAACTGCTCTTCCACATGTCAGTATAGTAGATGTATGTAAACTCTACAGTTTTCCCCTTCTCCACCAACTTCTTGAAACCCATACGGATATGCTTTTGCAGGATTTTGATCTTTAAGGAAAGAAGGCAAAACAGGAAACAGCAAGGTATCTGAGCTAAGCAGGGGCATCCTTAGAAACACAATAGGCATAATCCTATTGTTCCCCTTTCTTTACCCTTTTACTCATTTAATCATGCACAAGTACATTGGTCATCTCTTTAATAAAAGATAAGTCACTAGTGTGATACCTCAGGGATGGATACCATGGCTAATATTGTTCAACACCTTCATTAATAACCTGGATGATTGTACCAAGTGTACCCTCAGCAAGTCTGTAGATGATACAAAACTGGGAGGGGTGTTTGATACACCAAATGGTTGTGCTGACTTTTATGGAGACCTTCACAGGCTGGAGAAATGGGCAGAGACGAATGAAGTTCAAAAAAGGAAGTGTGAAGGAATTCCTGCACCTGTGGAGGAATAACCCATGCTCTGGTACAGGCTGGGTGCCAAGAAGCTGGAAAGCTGATTTTCCAAGAGGAGCTGAGGTTCCTGATAGACAAGAAGTTGAACGTGAGACAGCAATGTACCTCCATGACAAGGAAGGCCAACAGCATCCTCAGCTGCTTTAAGATGAGCATTGCCAACAGGTTGAGGGAAGTGATTCTCCCCCTCTACTTAGCCCTGGTGAGACACACCTGGGGTGCTGTGTCCAGTTCTGGACTCCCCACTATGAGGAAAACTTACTGGAATGAGTTCAGTGAAGGGTAATGAAGATGATGAAAAGTTTGGAGCATTTGTCATATGAAGACAGTCTGGGTCAGTTGGGGTTGTTTAGCCTGGAGAACAGGCTCAGGGTGGGGATCTTATCCATGTGTATAAAAATCTGACAGAGGGGAGTACAGAAGATGGAGCCAGACTCTTCTCAGTTGTACAGTGACAGGATGAGAGCCAATGGGCACAGATTGAAATAAAGGAAATTCCATTTAAATGTAAGTAAAAATCATCCTATTGTGAGAGTGGCTAAACACTAGAACATCTTGTCCCTGACAAGTTGTCAGGACATGGCCTGAGCTCCACACAGGCTTTGTACCATTTTAAGTATTTCAGGACTTTTAACTAAATGTGAGGCCTCCCCTTAGAATATCTAATTCACTGAAGTCAGTGTTTCATCCTGTTGTCTCTAATGCACCCAGCTAAATTATTCTACTTGCTTGACTGTATTTTAGCTTATACCTATTGGCTCAATGAAATTACTTTTTTTTAGCTTGAAAGCTTTAAATAGGTTATGTCTGTTCTGACAATATCATCCCAAGACCCCCAACTTTTTGTTTTTCTTGTAATGAATAGAAATTCATTTTCCACTTTAAAAAATCTGTAAAAATAACCCCAAATGATTGAATAGAGAAAACTTAGAGCAATCACCACTGCATTCTTAAAAATAAAATATCCAACTATTTTCAGGTTACTTATGTGAAATTACTCAAGGTATGGTGATACTGGAAGTTTTCAAGATGCAATTGGAGAGGGTGCTAGATAATGTCACCTAGACTGCCTTTCCCATGAAAGGTTGGACCAGATGATCTTTTGAGGTCCCTTCCAACCTGGGCTGTTCGATTCTATGATACCACTTCTCCCTTCGCCTTTCAAAAGCAGAACCTGTTCCAGCAAACATTCTTTCTGTTTCAACCCTCAAAAAAATATTTCTGAAGTGAAAATGAGAAACTGAGAACTTGAAATACAATGTTCAGTACTGCCAAAAGATTGCAATGAAGGCAGATTTCCAGCTGAAACCAGTTTTATTTAGCATAGCTGATGTCATGTTTTTGGGACATCCAAAATTCTTGAATGACCAATGCAATGACTGTAAACACACACAGAGCACCAAACTTGGTCCCTAATCTTCATAAGTCTCTACAATAAAAGATATTATTTATGGGCTATTCACTTGATTGTGCAAGGATTTGCAAGGTTGCTATCACAGAGTACAGCGTAGCTCACACATTATAGAGCTCCTTAACTCTGAAATAATTTTGAGTATTGAATATTAAAGAGCATTAAAGTATTGAGTATTAAATAAAATAATATATTTTCCCAGTCAAGAAAGCATTACTGAAAGTTTTGTAACAGATAGCTTGATAAACATTATGGCAAATGTTTTTTCAAAAAGTAATTTTTCAGGCTAAGTTTGGGGGGATTTACTTATCTCCAGCAATGACAAACTTAAGAATCCTAGCACTAGCCTATTCCTAGGCATGTATTATATTTATATGTGGTGACACAATATTCAAGCTTAGGTATCTAAAGTTAGAATTCCTCATCCATGCACTAAGGACTATAAGAAGAGCATGCTGATTTTAGACTGTACTTGTTCTAAGCAATAAGCAGAACAGATGAGTGTAAAAATACAGGTGGGGAGGTGGGGAAAGGAGGAATAGAAATAATGAAAAATGAAATTAGCGCTATTTCTGAGAAATCAGCATCATAGAATTGACTAATGCTGGTTAGGTAAAAGAAGCGGGACTTTCTGCATGGAACTCAGGAAAACACTGAGTTGAACCTTTATGTGATACTGAAGTTAAGTGAAACCAGCTAGGTAAAGATAAAATAAAAACAGCCCCAGAGTCACAATTTCATTGTGACTCTTGAGTAGACAAAGAGCTCACCGGATTTTTGAAGTCCCAGGCATAATGAAAATAGGTGTAACAACATAGGTCTATGAAATAAAACAGCAGTAATACCAAGGCTGTTATCTTAGCTAAGTTTAGACAGCTGAAAATTGGAGAAGATATAAAAATGTGACTGAATGGAGCTCCTGTGGCTTTTTGATAAACAGTTACAAGAAATTACTTCCTGGTAGAACAGACCTGTGTTAGTGAACAGTAAGAAGAAACATTCCTAGGCAATGAAACACAATTGACTATGCCATTATAATAACATTATAGCCTTGCACAGCTTTGACTCACGATAACTAGCCCTTTCCTAAATAATTCCTGGGTATGGTCTAAAGAATTAATATTCTTAGACAAAGGAACATTCCAAATAGGAAATTTGCAAATAACTTTCCTATTTTGGAGGTGAAGAGAGATCAACAGTATGGACCAAGGCATTTTGTGCCGGTTAGCCCCAATGGTAGAGAGGTTGCTTTACTAGTATATAGGCACAGCCAGCCTGACTTGCAAAAGTAGAGACTGCAGACCCAAACCCAGGAGTAGTTTTGTTCATCACTTTAGTGGGACTGGGACCCAACAATTGTTGAGCTGCAGCGGTCCAGAAAAAATTTCAAAAGAACAATTTTCCTTGGTTATGTATGAGGGATGTAAGTTATCTTATGCTAGGACTAATGTATAATGCACCTTTACTATGTGCTGGAAAAAAAGACTCTATCATTAGTTCAGTGAATTAGGCATTTCAAAATAGAGGTATTAATAGCAAAAATGTGGTGATCAAACCATGTTTAACATGGGACAGAAAAAGCTTGGCCTCAAAAGTGCTCCTGGAGGAACAGAACGCTTTGCCTTATAAAGAGTTATGACGAGCACAGAAGTGGAGGCTACATTGCATTGTAACTCTTAGCCAAATGTTTTGTCTGAGAAGCTACCGGGTAACCCATCTTGAGCAGAGCAGTGAAACAGACATAAATGGCAAAAGGCATGCTACACGGTCAGTTGCTAACTCAAGAAAGCATTTCACAAAGTTACAGCTCTCCTTTCTTTGAAAAAAGGTCCATAATTGCACCATGTTGAGCACAGTGATAGCATTCGAGTAATTAAAGAGGATCCATGCCATTTTTTAAAGTGAAATACACCTCTTGTTTTACACAGAGATCATTTCATCCATCACGGACTGTAGGGACCTCAGGAAAGCCCATGGGAACTGCTACAGCACAGTACTACATAAGCAGTTCTAGCTAAGCATCAGACAAAAATAATCTCCTGAGGTTGCAATTAAAAGGAAAGTCTTAGAAGGGAAAACAAAATTTCCCAACTGCAGTTTGACAGTAGGTCTAGTCTAAACAATTGGTCAGTGTAAAACAGGAACCTGTCTTCCTGATGTATTCCATTTCATGTATTAAATATAGTACATTGCTCTGATAAATAGTACTTCATGTTTTATAACTAGTGTATTTCTGTCAGGATCTAATGAAGGCTTTTCACCTACATAAAAATGCATTAACTATATATTCAGTACTAGTGACAAACCCTGGCTCTGCTGGTTCTACATTTACTTATCCTGCATGAGACAGGTGACTGTAAATACATTTTTACCACAATCCAATCATAGCAAAATATTATGCAGCATTTGGGAAAATATTTCACCTCCTCATTTGCAGCAACTGACTTGATAAAGTACCTCATATGTAGCCCTTATACTTTATTGTAGGGTTATTGGCATGGTTGGTTATTAGGATATAGGATCTTCAACTGGAGAAAATATGCTACAGGAAGGAAGTACTTCGCTTTCCTCCAAAGCAGCCTAATTTGATGTGGCACAAGGTTTCATGTGAGATATACAGTTCCATTCATGCAGAATATATAATTTTCCCAAAAGTTTCCTGTGGGGCCTTGTCTCTGAATAGCTCTTCGAAGACTCGATGGAGCTGACTTTCCATCATGCAGAGGCTCGTGGAGCATAACTCTGATCTGCCAGACTTCAGGCAAATTTTCTTTTTTCTCTTCTCTGAACACGTATCAAAACAGCATTATTGTTCACATGTGGAAAAGACAGTAATAGATTTTACCAGAAAATATCTGGCCAAATTGTATGTACAAGTGAAGGAGAGAGATGAAGGAATATGGAATGATCACTGTGGCCCAGAAGTCCTCTGATAAGCAATCTCTCCTTGAAGGCTGAGAAGATGAAGGCCAAAGACATTACTAAAGCAAAAATCTACTCTCCCCTGAGAAAACTGTTGATGTCTCAGGGCAGCAAACACAGTAGTCATCTTGTTCTGTGTATTGGTGGGTATTGTGACCACATTTGGAGTACTGTGCCCAGTTTTGGGCCCCCCACTTTAAGAAGGGTGTGGAACTCCTTGAGCAAGTCCAGCAGAGAGCTACCAAGATGATCAGGGGACTGGAGCATCTCCCTTGGGAGGAAAGGCTGAAAGACCTGGGTTTGTTCAGCCTGGAGAAGAGAAGGCTGAGGGGGGATTTCATAAATACTTATAAATATCTAAAGGGTGGGTGTCAGGATGATGGGATTAGGCTCTTTTTGATAGTGCCCAGTGACAGGCAATGGGCACAAGTTGGAACATAGGAAGTTCCACCTTGAATAGGAGTAAGAACTTTCCTGTGCGGGTGCCAGAGCAGTGGCACAGGCTGCCCAGGGAGGCTGTGGAATCTCCTTCCCTGGAGACACTCAAAACCTGCCTGGATGCGTTCTTGTGCCCCCTGCTCTGGGTGTGCCTGCTCAAGCAGGGGGGTTGGACAAGACGATCTCCAGAGGTCCTTTCCAACCCCTGCCATTCTGTGATTCTGTGTGATTCTATGGGTCTCAAAAAAATCCGGTGCTGGATGGTTGGGTACTACCATGTTTAAATATCGGGGATTTGACTGAATTTTCAAAACCAGTAGCATTGAGCACTTCCGAAAATTATCATCCTCCAATGTCATAAAACTGTCTGAAATATTTAAATCTACATTCAGATCAGCAAAGCAACCTCATCCAAATTGCCCTGAAAACATCAGGATTTTTATATGGTAAGTATTCTAGACTGGATGAGAATTTATCCATTCTCTTAAATCATCAGCTTCATGAATGCACCGTTCCTGTTTTCCTTGTTCTTTAATACAAAATTATATTCCATGTATGTCAATCTCTTTAAGGAATTCTTCCTACCTCCTAGATTGTCCCTCTTAGCCTGTGGTCTACTACATTACTTAAGGCAAGTTTTGCAATTTTGAAGATAGTTCATTTACAATAGCCGTTTCTGTTCATTCTAGGATTTGATACAGTGCTAGTCCACATAGCTACTGTGTGCTACAAGGACTGCTATATCTCAAATAACATGCTTAGCCATTCCTGGGAGCCTTGAAATGGGTGCTCTGAAGTTCATAGGCATGCTTCTATTCCTCAGCCTCCTCTTTATCTCTGTTTTTCAAACTCAAGATTCACAAAATATTCTGCAGCAATAAAAGGCCCCAAAGGTACATAGCCTACAAATTCCATGTAAAACATTATTTTATCCAAATTTGTAACAATAATGATAGAATATTGATTTTACTTTTCCTCATAGGAATGCAGGTAGAAGTTATTAGTCCTCAAAATCCTGGAGCAACATCCTGTTTCAAAGTGCAAATCCAGCTTCCCCTGTAAAAAAATTTCTCTCAAAAACACTTTGATTCACAATTCTGTTGAGTGAAATGAAGAAATATACCCAAATACAAGCCTTCCGATTCACAAGAGGGAAGGTAAGAGAAGGCATCCCATACAGCAAAAAATACAGATAATGCAATAATTACAGTCGCTGTTTTGTTGGTCCACTGTCTATCACTACAATCCATCATCAGTATCTGAATACTTTTGCCAGACTGATTGTGAATTTCTGTTCTGTATCTTTTAATGCAGCCTACTTCATTATAATCCCCCTGACAGCACAAAAATAAGAGAAGGTCGTCTTAGCTCCCAGAAATAAAAGATAGTTTAGCAGAAAAAAACCCTCTTTAAGCAATATATTTCTTCAGGGAAATTCATCGAGGATGAGAGCAGTAACAGAGTAATTCTTCAGGAGTTAAGACATGACATATAGACTATTGCGTAAAGCACAGCTTTGCTAAAATCCATGTGGAAGACTAAAACACCACACTGTGTGGCAGACTTCTGATAAGGCATCAGGGCTATCCAGCAGTGTTCTTATGTGACAGTCCTAAGTGGGATATCTGTCAGTTCAATCACAAGGTCAGGCTAAATTTCTGAAGGTCCTTGAAGTTTTGGGAAGAACAAAAATTCAAAATTAATCAGAACATTAACATTTGGATGATGAAATTTTAAGCCTCCTCATTGCCACAAACTTATTAAAAGTATCTCTTGTATGTGTGCACCTACAGAGGATCATCTAAAACTTACATTTTGGAACTTAATCATTACTGCAACAGATACAGTTATTTTTCCTCAGTAGAATCAAATATGTTCAAGATTGATTGGGTTTAGTCTAGATCAGCACTTCCCAACACATTAGGTCTATCTGGAGCTGCATCATGTCTTTTGAGGGGTCAAAACCATGCTGTTTGCAAGGCATCCTGTAACATCTTTGAACTGGAAATTGCAATGTGAAAAAATAATCATTTCCAGCTAATCAAAACTGTAGTTTTATGAGTCAGACATAATACAAATTAGTTGGATCTTTGTTTTAGGGTTTCTCACTTCTGTATCTTTGCAGATGAAACGTTTAGCAGGTATTCATGCTATAGCACAGCCTCCTCTTTTTATAAATGAAATCCAAGAATCACATTATACTGTGATCTGAAATTTAAATAAATTGTGGGGTATTTCAATTATATTACATTTTATAAGACTAAGAGATTAAAAAAATAGGCTGCTTTAAATGATAGGTGGTATAAACAGTTGAAAAATTATTTTCCACATAAGAATTACCTTAAGAATGTTGATACTGTGCTGTTGCCATTTAGCTGGTAAGTATGGTGTTCTTTGTTGACAGAAACCATCCATCTGTCCCCAAAGGAGTCTCACATGATTACCACACTGCAACTGTCATGCTACATGGTAGAATGGGATGTCACGTCTCATTAGCAGTATGTTAATGACACCTGCCCTGAAACAGAATTTTCAATTTTCAGAGCTGATGGATGTGCTTGGTTTCTGGTCAAAGTTAGGGTTACATGGGGAGCTTGATGAGTTACAGCCACCAAAAATATTGGTTTGTTCTTCCTATTCCCTTCTAAGGGAAAAGCAGGTTGTTCAAGGTAAGGCTTTAAAACAATAGCCGTATTATGTCCTGGGCTGAAACATACACCCAAAAGCAATCAATATGTCCTCAGACATTCAAGCAAGCAAACATTATTTTGGAAGTAATTGCTGATCAGCTTCTTCATACCAGGAAGTAAGAATATTATGCCTAAATCACAAGTAATCTTTCCTACCTGTAATGCATTATAATACTCTCTACTGTTTCGTTCCTATTCCAACTTTTGCTAAAGATTAGGAAAGACCAGTTAAAAGATGGTAAAAAGGCAGTTCTAAGAAGTAGCTTCCATTCTCTGTCTTTAGAAACAAAACAGAGGTTTATGGTTTGGAAGGCTTGTTTTCTCACATTAGCTAGCATCATATAAGGCTGTAAATGTCCCTTTTCTACCTTGAAGGGTCTGAAAAAGAGATTCATTTTCAAGTGAGTCAAATTTAACAATGCACAACAAATATACTTAGCAAAAAGCTGGCTAAATAGAGCTTAACGGGCATATGCATTTTTGCAAATCAATTTGACATCTGGAGTCTGATTTTTCTATTTTGCCTTCCCTACATCTTCTTGAAGCAATTTTAGGAGAAATAACCAGAGAAGCAGCATTGGCAACATATTGGAAAAATATTGGTTACAGATGGCATAAAGAACACTATCTTGTTGAAAATCCATAAGGACTCAAAGCAACAGACAAAAAGAACGGGGTACAAAAATAGTTCATAAATTCTTAAAGCATTCCAGCTTAGTAGCTTTATTTCCAGAGTTAACCAAATACACTTGAAATTTGAAGGTAGAGATTGCTAACGGGTCATGTTCTTAGCAGTGCTGACCCAAGGTTAAGTAATTTTTGCTCCAAGCTATATTGGAGTCAATAGCTTCAACAGGGTGGTATTATATCCCCTATTTTTAATAATGTTCTCAGCTTGACACCATCAAATTCCTATGGGTTTCTTTTGACAAAAGCAAAGTTTAAGTTCCTCAAAAGTCATTGCATATGACATTTTCATGGGCTTTTATTTCAATTAAAAGAGGCAAGCTTTACTGGAACACAAAATCTAACCTAGAAGTGTCCAGAATGACCACCACACAGCAAAAGAGAGGTCTTCTCACAAACACACTCATTAACAACGTTCATTTTCTGTGAATGCTATGGTTTCTGTAGAGGTGTTTAGATGCTGATACAAATGTGAAATGAATGAAGACTGTGGGAATCTGTGTGTGGGTGTGCAATAGCCAGGCTGCTGAAAGTTGAGCATGACTGATGTGCAAATAGCGGGCTATGTGTGGAGAATGATAAACATGGTGGGAGAAAAGATTAGTACACACGTGAAAGGGAATTTGCTATATATTGCCTGAGTTTGCAGCACACCCCCTCTCTCAAGGTTATCTCCCCTCTACTCTCCCATATTTGATTACACTTGACAGAGTGATGAGTACTGCAGCCAGATGAGACACATTTATTTTGCTGAAAAATCCCAGAGGACTTAGAAAGACAGAATAATCCACCATCCAAGGTACAGCTTAGGTCTTCAGGATACAAGCTGGGCATTTTTATTTTTTGTTTAGAAATGCAGGTTCAGAGCAGCTGAGGTTATTTGTAGATTGAGGTCAAATTCAGCAAATCGCTTTAGCCAGATCTTCATTTTTTAAGGGATGAATTTATGTTTGTCCAAAAGTCCTGCTGCACCAATGTAAAACATTTGCAGGGTTAATCCTTCCTAAGACTTCTGCTCCTAACAAACCACTCCAGTCACCAAGAACATACGACTTTCCCCAAACTCATCCAAGAGACGTACACAGGCATTACAGGGCAAGCACAAGGCCTTGGCTGGCAAGGCCCCTGCCCTGCCAGCCCCAGGGGAGCCCCTGTGGTTCCTTGCACCTGGGAGCCCCCAGCTCTGGAGGCACCCTGACAGCGTTCCTTTGTAGTTTTTGAGTTAGTGGAGGAATGTCTATGCCCCCATTCTTTCTCTCTCCCTGTTAAAGAGCGGGGGTTGTGAAGTTTTGCACAACTGCCATTGAACTGTCAGGGAAGGATTTTGAAGGCAGTTGTCAGGATCATTCAGTTTTATTGTGGTTTAGCAATAGAGAATACTCTCCATACATAAGGGCTGAGTAAGCTTCCTTCTCCAGACTCCCTGCTTACCTCAGTCCACGAGGGTGGATGAACAAGACCAATTAAAGACATTAAATTCACCATAATTGTTGGTCACTTTAATGAAAAAAACTATATTCAAACATAAGTGGCCATTCCGTTTAACTGTTTTCACGGCATTTTTCCTATGGCATAGCAAAGAAACATTTTAAAAAGACACATGTCAAAACTCTGAACATTATAATGGGAAGCAAATAAAGTACCTCAACACCACAAAGTAGGCTTCTTTTAAAATTATAGGATACCATTCAGACACACTATCAGTACTAGTGCCACCTTACTCTTAGCAAATACTTGGTCTGAAGAAAGTAAATGAAAAAGGGAAGCATAAATTACTTTGCAAATCAAAATATGTGCATATGTATATACATTTATATATGTGTGTATACACTTACAAATTTAGTAAAAATTCAAAATGCTCAAGAATTTATCACACCCCATAGCAGTTTGTTTGAGAGAAATCTACTGTATTTGTTTAAGGATAATGCTTTATTTTGCATTGGATAATTTTCTACCTTCTAAGCTTTGGTTATTTTATGTCTAGATTTGAGGTGATGACAGTATTTATGACAACAGGGATTTAAAACATGACACTGAAAGAAGGTGACGCTGAAAGAAGGTGGCACTAATAGGCACTAAACTTTCCAAAGCTTCTATTATCTTTCAAGTATTGTGACTGCTTTCACATGTATTACCTGGAGTCACTTGCAGATGTACTTTATCTTCATAGATACTTAGATAATACTTGAAGATACCCAACAGTATTTCTGTGGTGATCCCTCTTATTCATTCTTGTTGAGATGGAATATACTGGAGGAGTTAATCTTTATTCTGTTTGATGCAATAAAAATTGCGTGCTGTCCATATAAAGTTACCAACAACTTATGTTATAGAACTAATGACCAACTGAACAATGGTAGCAGCCTTGCCCTAGACTTTTGCTTTTATCTTTTGGAGCATCAATTTTAGAAATAACTGGTTCATTGCATTCATTCCCTCACCCTTCTAAGATGTGCTCCTCTCACATTGAATGAGTTTTAAAATATCCAGTTAAAATCCCATAAAAGGGCATGACCAAAGATTCCAGTCACATTACTGCTGAAGTTCAAAGTTGAGCCTTGCCTGTACTTTCTTTTCCTACTGCTGCTGAGGTTATTGTTAGCAATTATTTTACTGAAAGAAGAGGGAGGTGGAGAAAAAAAAATGAGAAAGAATGAGTGGTTAGATAGCAGTGTTCTGCAAGATATACTTAGAATCAATCATGTTACTGTTTTCTCAGCCAGGCTTGTGATCATAAATTCTGTATCTTTCCCCAAGCTCAGTGGCTATGCCAGCCATTCATTCTGAAATGCTTCATGTTTCCTGTAGAGGAATTCACAATAGGATTATGGATTCAGGAGAAAGCTCTGCTCAAGGAGTGAAAGGAGACTTGCATAGTGTGCAAAAGGAAAAGCAAACCAAGAAGATGGGGAAATGGAAAAGGAGGTAGAAAAAAGGAGAATTTATTTGTAGTTCATTATAAAATTTTTTTTCAATGAGGAGTTTCTCTGCCTTGCCTTACTTTCGTTTGGAAACTGGAACTGGAATTTTGTTGGGCCAATTTGGAATTGACCACTAACACCTGGAAAAACATTTTTACACCTGGAACAGCCAAAGGAAAAATGAAAAGGGGGTATATACACATGGCTGGGCAATATATTGTCTCTCTAACCTCTCAGCTGTAAGTATGGCAGTGGCTAAAGCCAAAAGTGCAAATGATGTCATGTTTCCTCTCCTCTCATGTCAGCTCACTGGAAAAAAATGCTACTTCTTGTAAGAAATGCAATGTTCTTCCTCCCTTCCCCATCTATGTCTTGGAGGTCCTGGCATATAATGACTGCCCATTTGCATTTGGCTTGAATTCACCAGTCTGCTCCTAAGATATAATGGAGCCTAAGGGGAAGATTTTGCTAGTCAAAAGATCTTACAATGGAAAAACTAGTTACAGAGCTACGCAGTGGCCTTGTTTCTCTGAAAAAAAAAAACCACAACCAAAACAAAACCAAACCAGCATAAAGAGCAGCCAAATATTTTCCATGCCATCAGTGGTTAAAGAAAATGGGAACACAAGCAGGGTTGCTTCTATGGCTCTAGGAACAATTCTACTACTGACCTCACCAGGAGTCATGAGCTAGAAATCTCTGCTCCACATCTGTATATTGCATCTGTTGGAAGCAACGAGTGCTGGATTTCAGAAGCTTCTGCTGACTTTTGAATCCAGTGTCAGTCCAGAGGCAAGGTCTGTTGCCTTTTAAGAGGCAAGGTCTGGTTTTTTTTCTGCTGAAAGGAAGGTGCTGCTGTTAGGAATTTGCCCTTAGGATGCTGGGAAGATCTGCCTCCTTGAACACCGAGGTTTGCACATTGCTCAATGCTCAAAACTCAGTGGGAGCAATAAACCCAAATCTCCTGACAGCTGATGAAGAGCAACTGTACGGGGAAGATCCTGAGCATGCCCACACTGGCTGGGATTCATGTAGAAACTCAACAGCAGCAGTGCAATAACTTAATGTAACCAGTTATTCTTCCCTTTCCCCTGACACCTTTTTTTTTTCATGTCACGTCATGAAGGTGTGGCTAACCTTTGGCCATCTCACCACCTCAGGCTGGCAAGCTAATGATGCAGGCACAGTTCACCTCTGTCTTCACATTAGAGATGAAAGGTCCAGTCTTTTGGACAAGACAAATCAGGATAAGACAAAACATGACAACTCAGTAATTTCCAATTGATAAATACATCAGAGATCTCTCCCATCCAAAAGCATCCTTGGGTAAAAGCAACTTAAAGTAGAATGTTTCAAAATGCAGGGCTAAATTTAAAGAATGGTTGCTTCTCTGCAATGCAATACTGCAGATATAATTGATTACTGGACCATGATGTCCATATTTGTGTTGGGCTTTACACAGGCAGAATTCTAACAAAAATATTTAAATACTTTAAATGGTGACATCTCTAAAACTCCGAAAGTGTGTATGATTTTATACGTTAAATGTATAGATACATGTGGATGATTTTATAATCAAAATTACATGCCTGTATAATTGCAATGGTTTGCGTACACTCAGAAATGTGGTGCTTAAAAATTTTTCTCCCAAAATATCAAAGGTAAAACAAAATACTTAGTTTTTCACATTTGTGTGATCCCTTTGGGGCAGTTCCTACACTCCTTTCTCAGGGCTAATGCTCTAGAAGTAGTCAAGCACCAGAGTCAAGGAGAGTAGCAGGTACTGCACTTTGATTGTAATTAGAGTCTTGTCCCCTCTTAAGGGAATTCAGTGCGTTTCAATTGAAAGATTTTGGTTCTACCCAGTTTTATACTTATATTCACAAACAATACTGACTCAGTCACTTTCAATCTCAAGTGTACATGACTAACTAGTAATTTCCTGCATTTGTGACATACCATGACCCTCCTTGATGCTGTTAAAGTTTGTGACTACACAGAAAAGCACTGGCAAGTTGATAGCAAATGACCCTTGGTAAGTTGTTGTGCAATTGCTTGACTTTGCTTTGCAAGTTTGTGCTCTCATAGCAACATGGACAGCTTATCATTCTATGCTGGCTTCATTAAAAGAAAACGATCCTGTCTTTCAGTTAAAAAAAAAAAGAAAAGCTGTAACTGTTGAAGCAGCATGCACCTAATAAGCTACTTCTAAATCTAGCTCCATCATTTCAGTCTGTGGACTAGCAGAACAGAGCTTGCAGGATCCTTCTCAAGTAAGTATTGCTTTCTCTTAACAGCATGTTTGGTTTTTTCATTTAAAATGTATAACAGGTAGTACAGAAACCCTCAGCATTGAATTAGTGGTGCTGCAATATGACAACTGAATGCCTGCTTTAAACATGAATTAACATGCTCTGTTGTTTTATTTGGCAGACATTACTGTCTTAAAAAGGAAATATTTAATACATTAAGGTACAAGACAGCAAATTATATGGATGAAGCTTCCCAAAGCTGCAGTGCTAGAAAGCTAATGGAATAATTTATAATTGACTGTCATGATAAGGTTTTTTTTTTAAATGAGTTATGTATCTTCTATTTGCATAATACACATCACGGAACATGCCTATTTGATCTCATCAGAACTGGAATATGTATTCTGAATATGCTACTGGCCATTAAGCATGAAATTAGCAAAATTATTTATATTTTCAGGAAAAGAAAAAGTCAGATAGTGGCATTAATATTATTAATAAAGCTAGTATGTACATATTAAACCTACCTCAGGTTTGTATTAAATGCTGAAGGGAAGCATCTGTAATGGATGAGTTTGTATAATTATACAAAGTATTAGTCAATCTTTGTTAAACCCAATAGACTATAGATTAAATAATTGTTTGTGTGAGAAACAACATAAATGCATGCCATTTGCCAAAAAACCCAGCACATATTGTAGCATGCTTTCTGCAAGAGTATTTAAGCAGCTCCGATGAACATGTCCCTTTAATATAATGAAATGGGGTGTGACTATGGGAGTTGAAGGAAAAAATATAGCAATATTTTGCTTCATGTTTAAATCCCAACTGCTGTAGCAGAAAGAAGTTAGGAACAGGCAACTTACAGGGCTACCTTCACATTTGGTGTGCAAACACACAGATACCCATATGTAAACAAACATTTTTCTTCTCATTTAGTCCTAGCTGCTTAGCACCAATTCCCATGACATGCAGCTCTGATTGCAAACACACAGGTTTGCAGCACTCAGCAGAACTATATTGTAGCTGCATCTGAGACGTTACAGCTCTGCTACTAATATCCTGGAAACTTCTAACACAAACATGTCCTATATCTCCAAATAATATCGTTTATCATAATTTTTTATGTAGGGGAAAATAGGCTGGAAAATATAAAATTGTTTAGTTATCTTCCACAGAAAACTACATAAATACTTTCCTCCTGTTCAAGTTATCCATTACCTAACACCCCGTAACAAGTCAAGAAATTACTATTTATTTCTCCCAGTTATTTTCAAATTATTCATAACTACAAATTTAAAAGCATACTGCCAAGCCAACTCATCTATATGCAGGCAACCTTTTTTAAGCAAACTTTTCCAGGACATATTGAAGCATGGAACTGGAACAACCATTTCCTTATTTACTGTGTAATAGAAATAGAATGTCTTTTGCAGATTATGCATATGGAGAGATAAAGAATGAAAGCAGAGATAACAAAATTACTGTGTTACAGTTATGGTGAACAGTAATATGTCCTTCCTTTTGCAAGCAACACTAAGCTTCCTAGGGCCAGCTCTGAACAGCCTAATAAATTAGAAGCCAATAAAAGAGAAGTTTAACCTGACACCCCACAGCCCTTTCCAAAATCCCAGGAAAACACAGGATAGTTATAACATGGCCACTAAGTAGCAAAATTTATGGCACCATCCCCACAAAGAGACATCAGTGAGTAGTAACAACACTAACAAGTTTTGATAAATTCCATGGCTATTACTATTCAGCAACAAAAGGAAGCAATCATTGGAAACTATTTCTGAGACAGACTAGGAGGTGAGGAGGAAGAGGGCTGCATTTGTGAGGCCTTCAAAGGGAAATGGTGACTTCATGATCAAGGAGACATCATTGCCTAAATGAAAAGGCTCATTCCTTCCTTATCCTTTGTGATTTCCTAATCCTCCGAAAGAATGATCCTAACGAAATCCCACAAACCTAGTACAGGTCAATTGTTCTTATGAAAGTCAAAGCCCCCAGGGATTTGACCCCCTATAAAGAATGGTGAATTTTTGTGTTATGCTCTTGAACAACTTGAACAACTCAGTCTAATATACAATTTGTTAATAACACTAATTTGAATAAGTTCACTGGATGGGGAAGAAAAAAAAAAGGAATATCATAGCAACACCGTATTCCTTTATGGTTTATGCATTTGACAAAGACTTTCGTCCCAGTCTTAATCTTTCTTCTATGTTTAAAATTTAATTAGTAGAATTACATATTCCTGCAGATGTAAAAAAGATGACAAGAAAAATGCTGCTCTACTGAAAGACCTCTTCAATACTCCTGGAAGCATCACTGGGATGGACTTTGGGTAGCCTTAATTCACCAGTAAGGTGATATCACATCAAAAAGGGACATTATACGACAGAGGCAGCAAGGCCTTGCAGACTGTGGCATCCAGCATCAAACTAGGCATGGATTTAATAAAAGAAATTAAATTGGTATAGAAAATATCATTAATATTAAAATAAAGCAGAAGTTAGTGGGTAGGAAATATTTCCATTCTACTTGAAGAAAAAGGCTGTGTATTTTTATTCCAAGTCTGATTTTGCATGAGAAACTAATTCCATTCTTCCATTCACTTTTCCTCTCTACTCTCTGAAATTTTCTTACACCTTTTCCTCCTCTGTTGCCAAGTAGTAGTAGTAGTAGTAGTAGTAGTAGTAGTAGTAGTAATAATAATAATAATAATAGGATATAGGGGCTGGGAAATAGGAAGAGAGAAAAGGGAGAGCAAAATGAGGAAAATTGTGTACCTAATTTGGAAAGCCATATGACACACATCCTACCGCAAAGAAGGACAGATTTAAGAATAGGATTTGACACTTTCCTAGAAATGCACATATTCAAGGAGCAGTGGAAGAAATTAAGGCTCCTCATCTGTGTATTCTCAGAAGAATCAATTATTTTGCTGTCTTTTCACCGAGTGACTACAAATTGAACTGGAGACAGAACCAAATGCTAGTGTAAAGCAGATGACCTACAGCTCTACCCATCCTACAGCACGGCTACAAAGAAGGTACAGCGTGTGAAGAAGAGCTCATGGAGTGGCTGGCTAAGGCAGAAGCTGAACAAGAAAAAGATGATGTTGGCAGAAGACAGAAAGCATTTTGAGGACTCACACCCAGATAAGGTACGCAGCCACAGCTGGTCACTAAACACTGATCTGATAAAGAAACTGTTATTCACAGATGCTATTGTCTTCCATTAGCTAGGAAACTTCATCTCTTTTGGATGAGGACAACAATCTCTCAGGCAGGTGATATCACACACTTTTACTGCTGAGAAGTTCCGACACAGAGAAAATGCTATAGTGTATATACTCTGAAGCTTGGCCTAACTAGACCACAAATCTGTTTCCTATATTGTAGATCAGCCTCCGTATCATTTTGTTTTTCTTTCTTCAAAGCAGGCCATTGTCCTAACTGTGGATTAATAAAAGATCACTTAAAACCCTTGAAAAAAGATCACAGTCTACAGCTTCATTTCCCTGGCTTTTCTCAGCAAGAGTAAAATTTCTCTTCATGGGAAAATGAAAGGGAAAAAGTCCCTTGGGAATTAAGGGTAACCAAATTTCATTATCTAATGCCACAAGTGCCTGGTACATTTCTTTGAGCAGCTTTAAAATATACACAGCAATATGTGTCCACAGTGAATTTTCTACTGCTAGGGAGCAGACGACACAACAGCCAACAGCTTACAACTGATACTAATCTGGCTGCTTGCACAGTAATGGAAGGCACTCTGAGGGTATGATACCGAATGCAGTAAGGACCTGTGTTGAATGGAAAGACTTTTCTTCTGTTGTACTGCCGTAAAAATAATTTTTAAATTGGTACATTAAAACATTCTGTGCTTACATTTTTCTCTTCCTTAATTTTTAATTAATTTTTAAGGCTATAAATATAGCTTGCATATTAAATGGGTGGCTGGCTTTAGTTTTACTGCAGCTGTAGCATTTGTCAGGGAACAGTGACTCTGTTTTTGGGGTGGTGCAGGATTTATGCTAAAAAACACCTCTGCTCTAATGTTCAACATTTCTTACAGGCTTAGCACCACTCTAGCAGTGCTAGTATACGGCACCTCTAGCATACAGCTATAAATTTAATGAATCAGACTTGTGACTGTTGGCAAGAAAGATGGCAGAGCAATTTGTTGCATTGTGTTAGGTCACTCCGTAGCTGTAAGATAGATAAGTGTTTTCCTCATCATTGTGGAGAGGTAGATTAATGAGAATTTAGAGCAATTTAGATCCTCTAGATCTTTATATTAAGATTCAGACACTGTCCACCATGTCAATTCCTGCACAGAAGCATGAGTTTCTTAAATGTCTCTGGTCTGTAAGACACCGCAGTACCTTTTCACATAATTTTCATGCCAATAATACCTATTATTTGTTAAAAATCCTGACTGACTTAGTGGTGGCAGCACTGGTCCAATTTTCTGTTCGTCATTACATGATACAGAGCTACCAACAATTGATAGAGAAAGGAAAAACTAATTTTAAGAGTTTTAACTCATTCCCATGAACAGTCACTAATTAAAATAAAGGAACTGAACTTTCATTCTACTGGTCCTGAAGACAGCTGGATCTTTCAGAGTTAGAGCAAATGTCCATTGGAATTCAGCTTAGGACTGCAAGACTTTCAAGCAGAACCTAGTGAGGTAAAATGACTACAGGCAATGCTGGCTGCATCTTCTGACCATTAGAAATTATTTGTTCTGAAAAGAAAAGAAAAGAGGGTGAAGTTAATATTTAGTGAAATGGAATTTTTGCTGTGTGACACCTAGCATCCTAGAAATAGACATTGTTCCCATTAATTTTGAAATGTGATAGACACTTTCTGGAGAAAAACTAAATAAAACAATGCTGAGAAGACTTTAAGCCAAAACTTCATTAAGTGCAAAGAGCAGTGGATAAGATGTGATAAAATTTTCATTAAAGGCAGAAGGGAAGAATATATCTGAACAAGAATGGGCACTGAAACAGTTGGGATATAGCTGTTATGAGAGTGGACTGTACGCTGAAGGACTTACACCTCTGTAGGGCAAACTCAGAACTTTGAAATGAATTGCAGTTCCTACAACTCTGATGGGTTTGGCTGTGGTACTTAGGCAGTATTTCTGAGCTGCTGAAAGGCTGACTGAGAATGAGAAACAAAATTACTTATAGGAAATACACTGTTATAACAGAAAAACCCAGCCTTAGCTGCAACAAGAACAGCACAGAGACCGGTGTAATTATTGACCTGAAATCCTGCAGTCTACTCACTGACTACGAAAGGCTCTGGAACCAACCTTAACTGGAATTAAAATGAACCCCAATATTGTTTAAAATCAGATTTACACTTTTTTTCATTAATAACCTAAAATTTTCTTATGAATCTCAAAATGTGGAAAACCTTTAGACTCTATTTTTCTAATGTAGACAATCTGCTGAATATAATATCATTAATGTATCGAGAGGCATAATTTTAGAGATATAAAAACTTTGCACACTTTAGTACTAGAACTGTTGAATGTTGTCTGCTTTGACCCAAAAATGATATCTTCCAGAGCTCTACACAAAGAAACTTCCAGTTGTCATAACAACCTACTGCAGCTTTTTTGCTACAGAGATAGCTTGTATTTACTTTTGATACTATTAACAAAAAATTAAACCTTCTTAAGTTTAAAAAAGAGGGATATTATTTAAAAATGAGAGGGAATTAATATATATATAAATATTCTTTTAATTCCCACAAAACTCAGCTTTCAATTTTAAACCTTCAGACAGTGGTCTGTAGAGACATTACATTGCATCAAATCATGTTTGGAGGTAACCTGTGGTGCTCCATTTTTATACAAAATATGCAGGTTTCTAATAATGTCTGTGTAAAATGACACTGAGAATATAAATAAGCTTAAATTAACCTTTAGAAAAATGTTCATGTGTTTTCCTAAGTAACAAGTTTACTAGACAAGTCACTGAATGCTTCAGACTTGTCAAATGAAATAATGAATCATTATGAAAGTCCCATTTATGCTGTGATCTTAGCTATTATTCTGTTATAAATGTTTCAAATTCAGCAGTCAGTTTAGTAGGAAAGGATCAATATTGCTCTGTTTATATTTTTATATTAATACTAAAATAGAATAAAACATCGTAGCCATTGTACTACGCAAAATTACAAATTGGATCCACTTGAGTCTCTAGAAATGGTTCATTTATAAATTACCACTATGTGAACCTTGACAGTACCTACAGATGTCACTTTGGTCAGGGTGTCACTATGCAAGATTGTGTATGAATGCATAGAAAAAGACAGTCCTTTCCTAATTTTTAAGGCCAGTTAACAGTGGCTACAGAAAAAAGTGCAGGTGCTCACCAAAGGTCAACTAACAAGGTAATGGCAGAGCTGCTAACAAAGGACATCTTATTTACAGTGAAGTCTGTCACTTAGGTCAGTTTTCAATTGATTTGCACAGGCATATTCTATTATTCCAAGAATTGTGCCCACTATTTCTAAAATAGGGCAAAATTAATGCATAAATTTTTCTCTTAAGATTATTTTAATGTTAATATGACAGTTTTAGAAGAACTTGGAAATCAGGCAAACAGCCACTTAGCAGAGGCACGTTGCAGCAAGAAATAACAGAAGAATTTGAGCTCTCTGAAGGTATTTGTTGCAAGAGTACAGCCCAGACTACTGCAGCAATACATTGCTATTCACAGTCATACCTGCTTGCACTGGAATGAGAAATTCTCTTTATCAGTAATGTCTTCAAAGAGATTTAGATATATAAGGCAAAATAATTTTAACACTTTAAAAAGTAAGTCACTTATATGAAAAACAAATCATGAACATCAAATCGTTATAAAAGAGTTCAAGTCTCAAGCATCCAGATTCTTAAGCATATTTTAGTTTAATGTTCAGCTTCTCTGTTTGTACATGTGACTAGTGGAAATCATTTCTGTGATTCAGGTAGTCTCTAGAGAATATTTTGATGAATTTAAGACAGACCACTGAATAGTTATTGTTACTATAAACTTTGATAATATCTATTCCAATCAAGGTTTAGAGGGATTGATTTGAAAAGTTCTGTATCATTCAGGTAAGAAGACTTATTTGTCATTTTGCAGCTGTGGCTTAATTTTTTTTTCTTAATGATTTGATATGTCTGTCATACATCTAAAGTCATTAGGCAGAAATCATCTGAAGAAAGAAAACAGCAGTATAAACACTATAAAAAACCCACAAGTGTTATAACCTTGCTTAGGTTACCTATAACCTACAACCTGATATTTTTACTAATTTTTTTTAAATAGTGTTTGTCTGCTACACAGATGACATATTTCAGAAGAAATGGGCTCATTCCTGACAATAGAGGAGAATTATATGAGCCATTTTTGTTGGCTGTGCCACAGACTTCTGTCAGATTCACACCTTAAAATTTGCACATATGCAACGGATAGCTGAATTTGTGCTTGTAGTTAACATAGCTTTCTTCACACACAAATGAGCCCAATCCCTCATGAATAAAAAAGCTCTTCTCCAAATATATACAAGCCATTACAGATTCTGGCTCAGCAATGAGGCTTGCTCTGTTTCTGAAACAGACACATTGATAAAGTCCATTAAAATTGCAGAGCTCACACTTTGCCAAGCTCTAATGGATCCTGGAAGGCAAAAGACCTGTGATGCATTAGCATAGACTCTACCTTTTTGGGGAATCCTGTTTGCTTCAATGAGTAACCATAAATTTGCAGAAGTCTATTAGAACATACTGCAAAAGCCCTAAATTCTGGCTTTACAAGAAGAGGGTAGTGCTGTATTGTTCCCTGACTGCATTGAAAAGGTCATTAAAGTTAAAATCTTTGTGTTGAAAATAAAAAGTATTCACCAGCCTGTCACCATTCACATTCAAGTGAGAGAGGAATAAATGATTCTAAAACAAGACAGTGTGAACAGGATTTATGCATTTTAAGCCACATTGTCTCTGTGACCAGGACGTTTGTAACATGCAATGGAATGGCACAGTCACATAGAAAATATGGAAGCATTTCATATAGTAATGCCAGTAAAAGCAATTGATTTCTGATGTGTTAAAAGGATCTTCTTGTCCCCCTGTTATTTGCAAAATTAATGCACTTACTATGTTAATTTGAGAGATTTGCAACACTTCAGCAGCTTTTATGAACTATGATTTAAATGGGTCCTGGAACTACCAACATGAAGGCAATAAATTCTGTGCAGTGGACAAAGTGACTTGTAATGAGGAACCTAAATACAATGGCCACTTAAAAAGCTCATGGAACTACATTTCAACCCAAGCTGCCACTGATCTGTCAGCATGTATGATACTTTTAAATGTGCCCTTCACTGACTTTTTCTCCTTTCTTGCCGCCCTTTCCTGCTCCTCAATCCCTTCCAGGGATCCTCCTCATGTCACCCTGCCCCAGTGTTTAAGAGAGGTCACTCAGGTTTCTCCTTGTGACTTGCTTCTCTTTTCTTTCTCCACCTGCTGCATTTCATCAAACAGAAAGTCATCATGATAGGAGTGACAGTGATGTAAGCAGAGTCTGATTCCCACCAGACAAAAAGTGGGAATTTATTTGCTTTCACCCTTATGCCAAAGTAAGGAGATGCAAAAGAACTCCTTTTGAGTCTATCGGTTCATTCTCTGGTCAGTTCCTGTGGCAGCACATCATCAGGACACTCCAAACCTTCACACTGATTATAAAGTCAGACTATAGCCCTTACCCTCACTTAAGCTAGCCTTTAGGTTCCTGCATATACAGAGCAAAAACAGAAGTTCTGCACTTCACAGACTTGCCTGTCTATAAAGACAGTAAAGAATGAGAAGAGCTTCACATGCAAGGTACTGGAAGAACCCATTACTGCTACTCCAGACTCATTTACCATGCTGAAATATTTCACCTTGCTTTGGATTCAAACCTTTAAAAATTCTTTTAGAATGAAAATTATGGCAAGAACTAGCAGGCAGACAGTGAGAATCACATTCTTTTTTTGCCTTTCTGCGTCTAGCAGATCTGTCACTAAGCTTTCTAATAGAATAGCAAACACTAGTAGCATTAGGACAATATAGCATGACCTTCTCTACTATCGGATTTTAAAAAGCCCTGAAACAGAACCACCACAGACTTTACTTAGTGAGAATTGATCTACATCACAGTAGTTCGGTTTCCAGTTCAACAGACAGGAATATATCATATGCTGCTTTGGATCAATGAAAGCCCATGCTCATCCACTAACCACTCAATACGCTGGAAAATCTGCATGTCCTATAGATTCTGTTCATTAGTATGGCTAATTAAAATGAAGAGAATGTGCTATTGATCTAATTATGAAACATACACATAATTTGGGATGCATATGGGATAAAATGTGGTGGCTGCACTGTTACGCCTTTCAAAGTCATGCCTGTTGTCTTACAAGATAGAGAAGGATTTATGGGAATGCCACTTTCACTGATGCCAGCTGACATACAGACACAAAAATAAATGGAGTCACTGTCAAAGGGCTCCATTTCCCCTGTTAAGCCAGAGGGTGCTGTGCCTGGAAGACCAGCCAAGCAAGAGAGGGTTGGCAGGGTGACTGAAGAAAGAGCATGCAGTGCATCTACTGCCACATGTATACCAGAAGTAGGAACAGACACGGAGAGGAAACTCTCTGGAGATTTGACAATGAACAGTTACTCAAAATGCTGCAGCTCCAGTGAGGATAGCTTTGAGTTACAGGTTAGCACAAGGTCAGAAGCTAAAAGCTTTGTTAAAAGCAAAAATAAGGATGAAGGCTATCGACCCCATCGATCAAAGCACTGTCAGAAAGGGGGTGAAAAAATCCACGGACTGGAGCACTCTTCTCTATGTCCAGCA
Source organism: Phalacrocorax carbo (assembly GCF_963921805.1). Lineage (NCBI taxonomy): Eukaryota > Metazoa > Chordata > Aves > Suliformes > Phalacrocoracidae > Phalacrocorax > Phalacrocorax carbo. The sequence continues at coordinate 25,480,954 of NC_087521.1, read as the reverse complement.
GAAGTGGGAAACACAAGCCAAAAGCTCCAGAGGCAGAAGACGACTCACAAGAAAAGCAGTTCCTCTGCATCTGATTTGAGCTTGGTGAGTCAAGGATCATCAAGTTCATTGTCTGTTGTGGAAGAAAAAATAGAAGCCAAACTCAAGTTCTCTCAATTTATTAATGAAGTTACTTTCAGAGTGCTTGATCCCATGAGCCTGAGGGCATACCGAGCTGCTAAACTGAAAAATAACTTTCCATGCAGTGTGAGAAGCCTAGATGATTTGCATATTAAGAGAAAGTCTCCTGAAAGCTGGAAAGAGAACATTCTAGATGGGAAAACCCATCAAGAAGTAGACTTAGAGAGTCTGAGAAGTGCCGACATTGTGGTTGGAGCACGGACACGCAAATTAGAGAAGTCCTTGTCCCTGGATACAAGTCCCTCTCTCAGGTCATTTGATAATGGTGCCTCGTGCAGAACAAGATCCGGCTTGCCTGTAGAAATTATGATTTCTCAAAGCAAAGAAATGCCAGCCACAAAATCTGCATCTCTGCCTAGAAGTACAAGCATGGTGAGCTCTCTTTCAAATCACTTCTTTGAGTGGTATGTGACAAGTACTTGTGCATTAATGTGACTATTTGAAAAGTGTTTCTGTCTTCCTGGGTGGGCTGTTACTGTGTACACAAACTTTTCTCCAGGTGGAACAAACATAGAGGGTTTATTTTTGGTAGCTGAATACACCAGCTCTAGGAGGTATGGGAGGAAGAAGACAGGATACAGCTAGACAACAAGACAGGATACAACAGGATTCCTTTTAGCTGGGTGTCTTAAAGGAATACTTTACAAGGTCAAACAAGAAAGGTATTTCTGCACTGCAATGAAGCATATGTATAACCCAGTCAGCTCAATATGAGCAGTCAAGGCACCCTCAGAAAAGGGTGAAGAGGGTACTGTGACAGACTACGCAGGTAGTCAAGCTCACTAGCTTACAACTTGCTCAGGTACCTCTACACTAAACGGGAATGTTCAGTTAGTGTGTTTAAAAACCAGAAAGAGCTCTGACATCCTGAAAACGTTGCTAAGGTTTGTGTGTCTGGAGTTAATACATCTAGATTGATAATTTCTTTACTGATTTTTCTGAAGAAAAAACCTTAAGAACTGAAAAACAAGGTAAAAAAGTCTGAGGCTTTCCCCTATGGTCTGCCCAAAAATATTTATGTGTTAAATTTTTTCTTATGAGATTCTTTGGTTGAAGAAGAGGTGTTTACGCCTATGGAGGGGGGAAAAGGGAAATTGTTGTTCTTTGCTTGGATGGCTTCATCAGAAATCCTGAGCTGCCAGACCTTGAACTGATACATTATGCTATTATTTCTCCAGAGCAGTAGTTGTAATCTTGCTAAAACAATAAAGGTTCAGGAACTGTTGCTTAAGACTATATGCATGTACACAGATGTTGCTAAAATGGGAGATGTTACAGCTGCATTATTCTTAAAAAAGTCTATGAATTTAAAAACAAAGAAACAAAAGGTTGTCTGATTTCACAGAGGACTGTAGCAAGTGGGAGAACATCCCAATCTTAAGAATTTCATGCAATCTTCAGCAACTCAAGCTTAGGATTTTATAGGATGTCCTTGGATGTTTAATTATCACCTATCAAAGATGGCCAGAGGGAGAAGAGAAAAGGTGAAAGATAATGAAATGCAGAGAGAATCTGTGGACTGTGTCATGTCACAGCTCCACAATGGGAGCTGTCCTGCAAAGGGGTCAGGAGTCTCCATCCTGATCCATCCTTAGCCCATGGCAGGATATGCTTTTTTCACATTTCAGTTAGACATCTGTCAGAGCATCTTTTCCAGTGGACTTGATTGTACTGTACAGATTGGAATGTCCAACCAATTGAGTACTAACTGTCTAAACACTCCTGAGTGCTCTGTAATTCCACTCAGTTAATGTAGGCATCAATCTACTCCAATTTAAGCATCAGTTTGCTCTAAATCCAGTAATATAAATTAAATAGAGTAGTTACTAAGCATTTTACCTCAACAAACAACACCTCAGACTGCAGAGCTCAACATGGGAAAAGAAAGGAGTGGCAGGGTGAAAACAAAAGCAGAACAGGTTCAGCCACATCTACAGATTCATGTTTCCTACATGCAAAAACTTTAACTCCAATGTAATTTATTTAGTGCAAGTCCTCACCTGAAGCATGCCTTGTAAGAAGCAAAAGGATAACTGCACAGACAGTCTCGGGTGCCATTATTATAAAAATGTTTAAAAAATACTTGGTTATGTAATGTTCATTTGAATATGCACATAGAACATTGCCTAAAACTGTTTCATGTTTTAGTTGCCAAGTTTTTATTCATATGCAGAAGATAATCTTTGAGAGAAAGAAATGGATATGGTTACATTGACTTAGATGTAAAAGCAGGCTAGCTGAGGTATAATAACACACATCCTGAAGAGCATGAAAGAACATGCTTGAAAGTTTGTGGTTAAGAAAGCCACACTTAATTAAAAAAATGTGACTTAGAAAAGGAATGCTGTGACATTGCCTCCTGTCCCTTATGTTTTCTGAAGACCCCTGAGGTGTCCACAACTGTGTCTGCACTATGTTTGATGCGTCTATATTGGATCCAGACCCGCTACAGTGATTTTCAACTTTCAGACTTCTGAGAACTGGTCAAAATGTTCAGGGACATTTCTGCAGAAAGTATTTATTGGTTTGCAAACAGCTGCCACTGAAATGAAATCTCACAAAGAAACCACCTTCACTGTAGATCTACGCAGAGGAATTTCCAGACACCTATCAGTATCAAAAAGGATGCTCCATTTAATGACTGAAGTTAAAGGGAATTCTGTTAGGTAGAAAGAAATTACCAAATATGATGGACGTGACATTGCTAGGGTCTAAATATTTTAGTAACCTGGCCAGCAGGATGAAATTATTTCTCATTTCAATGTACCAATCTAAATTTGGAGACACTAGAAAATAAGCAGGAAGGCAAAATCATTTAACTAGATGAAAGAAAGCCTCTGAATCCACACCAATGTAGAGGAGGGTGCACAACTCAAGACTATGTCATACTTTTATGATAAAATGAAATGACCAGTTCAGTAGGCTGAAAAATGCAGGAAGAGTCTGAAAAAGGTTGTAGACAATGGAATGTTTCTCAGAACTGGGAAGACATGCTTGTCTGTTTGTCAAAGGACAGATCAACCCAGAGAGAAATGTGGATGGGTCCAAACAATATGTACTTTCTTCAGATCCAGGGTATGTTTCAAAGAAGGCCAGGCACGAGAGGAGACTGCTCTGTGTCTTTCAATACACATTTTATCTTAAATACGTTTGTTCTAAGTAACTAATGCCTTCAGGAAGGATTTGGATACAACTGCTATTGTTCCAGGAGGAAACTATGGGTAAAAATTTAGTTCTTAATCATACAGGAGACTGACTTCAGACCTGAGTAAATCTGCAGCATCTTGAGATTTGAATCAACCTAAATATTATATTTCAGTTAACTTTAGTCATACATGAATGAGGATCAGCTTTCAACCAGATCTTATCTTTACATATCTACTTTTGCCTGCCCAGGGGACCATGTAACACAATATTAGATTAGACATTGATTTTTATTGATCACAGGAAAGCAGTCCTGTTTCTTTCTTAGAAGAGCTGTATCTTTCCATCTTATGAGAAACTATTAGTAGTACACATTCTGCGTGCAAGAGGTCTTAGAAGCACTTAATTATTGACCTCATCATTGCAACTATATGCATACATATCCTAAGGAATTGTGCGCTTGTCACCTAAGGCCATGACATTATCTCATCACACAGAATAAGCAAGGTCAAACCTGAGCAATACAAATTACTTAGTAAGATGCAGTATCCCCACTGAGTTGCTAATAACACAACATTCCCATTTGGTGCAGAAGATGTTTTTAAAAACAAGCTTGGGTTGGGATAATACACTTCTACAAAACATTTTGGAAGTTAAGACCTCAGATGCTATAAAATATGCCTGAATCAGGCAGGTGGTAAGAGGACAGAAACATGGTCTTGCTCCATAGGAACTAAATATACTTATGGAGACATGTCTGATAATTTAGCTTCATCCATGCAAAGTTGCACCAATAAAGGCAGAGCCAACAACAGTTGCCTATTGCCTAGTCAGCATGATGTCATTGATGTCACGGACAGTCAGTGATGACACGGACTCAAGTGAGAAGTGGGCTTCTCAGCTTGGTTTGGCACCAGCTTCATGTTTTCTTCTATATTGGACATACTGCTGCTACCAAGCTAACTGTATCCCTGCTTGTCTCACATCTCCATCTGTCTTTCATCTCTCAAATGAATTACACTAGTCTCATCAGCCAGGTCAGGTTGATGCTACAGCCACCTGTCAGGACAAGGCACCTGGAGAGTTACTGATGCAGTCATGCTGCCTCCTGTGTAATTTAGTCTAAAGGGCCAAACTTTGGGTCCATATAAGCAATTCAATTCCATCCTGTAGCCTTAGCAAAATTATCTGAAAACAAAGTATTAATTCTCGCTCTTGATTTCAGTCAATGTATGCTCTAAAGTATTTAATTTTGATAGCCCTCAAGACAGAATGGGACAAATGACTGTTACAAAGGCTTGCATCCTTATAAAATGCAAACAAGTGAAGCAAAAGCTAGAATAACACCCCATTTCATTCCCCTCACAAGAAATTAATATCACAGTAATTATTGTAAAGGAGAAATATGACCATTGTAGACATTGATACAAGATATTGAGAAGATTCAAATCCTGATGGTGTATGTATCTAATCCAGGTAGGCTGTTTAATTCTTAAGAAATTCTATAGGTAGTCTGCTGAAGTAAAGTGTAATAGACATTAACACAAACAAGGAAAGTGATAGTAATTTCTGTTCTTTCTTCTATCTGTTATGCATGAGGATTCCTGCTGTTCATTACAGGTTGTCTTGCAAGAAAAATACCTTAGCACTGGGATGGCTTTCTGAAGGTGCAGAGGCATCTTTAGAAATTATAGCCTTACACACCTGAACTTCCCAGGCATGAAGAAACCTGAGGTAGAGTAAGACTGTCTGTAAAGGCTGTGGCAGAATGCCATAACAGTAGAAAATTCAGCTAATCTTCCCTTTATAAAGAAACTCAGTTTCTAGGGCACCTGAGTTTTAACAGAATCTCTCTGAAAGAGAAGACAACATGGTGATTTTTGTTGCTCTAGGCCAACGCTCTTTTATACAAGAAGGCTTCGGTCCTCTTTCAGGCTTTCCAGTCTGCCACCATGTAAAAGAGGAATAGCTTTGTTCCTGGATGAATGGCAAATCTTTCACTTCCATGTACAGTACAAGCTTTACAAGTAAGATTTGGAATCAAATACATTATAATGGAAAGTATCTATTATTTCACTGACTCATGCATAAAATACACTAAAAGAAAAATAGTAAGAGGTGGCACCAGAAGCACAGAGAGGTGAAATTTGCCCAGGTCAGTGATCAAGCCAGCAGCAGAACACAGGCCTGAACAGCCTTCCTGTGTTTTATTACCTGGTCTGTTCCTGCTCTTTCAGGGAGGCAGGACAATGTAGAAATACCCTCTCTAGCAGAAATAACTCAAGGTTACCAGAGAAAGGTAAGAAAGAGAACTATATGAGATGCTTCAATTCTTTAACACATGACATCATATCTTTAAGGTCTCGTATGAGTCTCATACAGCAATGGGACATGCCACATGGTCACCTTTCCTGGCATCCCAGCCTCCCTTTTTGCCACGCTACCTTGCATGACACTGCTCAGCAGTTTAGTCCCCTCTGCCTTGAAAATTGGAGATGACCATCAGGCTGTCAGTAGTCTAAAAATATTTTGTCAAAATAGATATTAAAATACACGGCTTATACACAGCTTAGTTTATTTACCAAAAACTTGATCAAGAGAAGATATTGGTCACTTCACCATTCAAAGACATCAGAGAAATACAGCAATTTTCAGACTTACTAGCTTTAAACTCATTATCATACAAAGTGAGCACAGCCACCGAGCTGCTAGCAATTTAAATAATAAAAACTTCACTCTGTTATTTTTTCTTCATCTGCAGATCCCTGAAAATAGTCTCTGTATCTGGTAATACTGTATAAGAATCACAGGTCAAAACATTTTAATTTGGATGTGGAAAGAAGAGTACTACATCTTCCGTCAATTGGGGCTGCAGTTCCTCAGTACTTCCAAGGATTCCTACTGTACCATTATAATCTCTCTCTTTCTGATACCAACACTGACGGTTTTTCTAATTCTATAGACCACTATCATGAAATTGTCACTCTGGGTGCAGTAGTAGTGAGTGCATTGTAAATATATGCAGATGTGTACACTTGGAGCTTCCAGGGTAGGTAAATTAGTTTTATAACACCTCATAGGTGTTAGGCAGTCAAATTAAGCAATAAAATCTGATGGCCAAAAGAAATGGTAGTGCTTTCTGACCCTAACTCCATCTGTCATCAAAGACAATCCTCATTTTCCACTGATCAAGCTATCTTAAACATTTCTTCAACCTCTGGTAGGACTTATCCATGTTAGGTTTGAAGCACATAGTAGTATTAGTCGTACCAGCAGCAACCCAGCTGGGGCAAGATGGAGCTCACTGAAGACTAACAGTCCCAGTATTTACCCAGCATCATAAGTTAAATATAGAGCGCTGAATCCTCTCCTTCATTTTGTTTGTGACATTTATGGTACAGTCACAAGATATGGGAAGCCAAGGAGGCCATGTGCAATTTCATCTATAGTTAACTTAACACCTCTTGTCCCAATAATGTGGCATTGACTCCTTTTCCCACTGCTAAGAGAAGTGCAGAAGCTACGTACTGTAAGAGAGATCAGCATAATGTTTTTAGAGCAGCAGATGTGACATCGTTTTACAAGCAACAGTATGAGCAGATGGTGTTTAAAGAGTTCGCCTTGCCTGCTCTAAAACACCTCCGTTGGGTCACTAATGGATCCTTCGTCTAGTCGAACATAGTGCATAAAGCTGCAATGTTCCCAAGATGACGCATATGGTCATTTACAGCTTCTCAGCTCATCAAATACAAATTAGATCAAAATCTTCTTTACAGAGCACAGATATCTATAAGCCAGTACTCAGAAGAGTAAGCTATTTATTCAAGACAGGATAAAATAAAGACATTCTGAGCTGCTTGGCAATAAAAACAATGTTTTAAATGAAATTAAGTATCTCACCTTAAAGCCTGCAATTTCTGAAGTTAGGGTTCATACTTGGGTTGTCTTCCCTTCCTTCCCCCTCCCCCGCCAAATTTTTAGAGAAGGGGAGCAGCAAGTGAGTCAGGAGGGAGATGTTTGGATAAAGGAACAGAAATTATAATGGAGAATTTCTCCACAGGATTCAGGGCTCCAACCAGAACACAAAACCATTTTCCAGCCAAATCTACTATTTGCCTTCAAAGGGCAGCTACTCAGCCAGAGGAAAATGCTGAACACATGAAGTTCACATCAGTTTCGATATCTCTTGGCACCACCCACAGGAAAGCAACATTGCCAATCAAAAATGTTTAGTGTTCCTTTTCCAGTGATTTTTGTTAACATGACTTTTCCCCTTCCTTTGAGTTTGCAAATCACTTCTCAATTGCACCTCTATCTTTGGGTGCCTTTAGAAAGAAATGGTACTTTCAGAGTAATGGAAGCTACAACAGGCTTATAACAATTGCCATCAGCAGAGGTGCCTGAGCACTGCAGAGCCCGGCAAGGGAAGGCAAAAGAGCAAGAGGTAGAAAAGACCAACGGATCTTTCTTCTCTGGCCCAGGTTTGGTATAAAGCCTCTCTGTGTAATCTATGACAAAAGATTTTTAAAGGTGTTTCAGTCCATTTTTAATTTCTTCCTTCAGCCAGCAGCTTGTGTTTGTCATGTTTACAAGATGTTTTTGGGTTTTTTTTGCACTGGTATAGAATGACTTTTGTGTAGCACAGAAGCAGAAGACCTGAGCATGCAGTGACTCTCTCCCACAAACATATGCAATAATTAACACAAGCATTTTGCCTGGTCAACATAGTGAAAATCTCTGAATTATAAAAAGAGAAGATGCAAGTGAAAGGCACTGCCCAGAGACAGAGTTTGCTCTTGTGAGTTTCACTTGTGAGTGACTGATATTTTTGCGCCACTCATTCTAAGGTTTTCTGCCCTATTAAAATTCTGCCCACTAATGTACTGCATGCAATTAATAGAAACAAAGATGTAACCTTGGTCCTCTCCCCACCTTGCTCTAACATCTACCCTGAGTAAAATAAAAGTTCACTTCTTATTATGAACCTAGCACAACACGCATTTTGGGGATAGAAAAGAGGGAATCCATATTACATTACTCTGCCAAAGCTGCACTTCAAATACTCTGTTTTTGCTGTAGGTCTTGGTGTTCCATGGGTTTTAGTCTCACATCAGAAACTGTAATAGGAAAATCTTGAGACTGACAGATTTCAAAAGCAGAAACTTTCATGAATTATAGGATGGATTGGAGGTTTTTATACTAAATGTGGTCCTCAGAAGTAAAGCCTACCTGACCCGACATCATCATTCATGTCTCAGAATATCAGGAACTGCCGGCTTTGACCTCACTTCTGATAAGGAGAAGCAGGACCCCATTTGGGAAGCTGTTTTGTATTTCTAAAATACATATTTTTTCATAAAGCTCTAAAAAATGCCATTTTCACAGACTAGCTCAGACATTTGTTTCAATGATTTCCTCTTTGCAAAGGGGCTTAAATTTGACCTTCTCAGATTAAACTCTTCAGTGCCAGGAGTTTTAGATGACAGGAAAACACATCTCACGAGTGAGGAAGAAGCAGTACATGCCATAAGTCTTGGCTTTAAAACAGTCTCCCATGATATTCTCATAAGCAAGCCAGGAAAATATGGGGGGAAATATTAAAAGGTAGATGCAAAATTGATTGGAAAAACTTATTGAGGGGGTAGTTCATAATATTCAGTTGTGACTAGGGTCTCAGGGGGACTAATACTATTTGGTATTAGCATGCAGATGCATTTGATTTGAGATACCATTGCTATCTATCTACAGAGAGTAAATAAAACATGTAATTCTGCTCCCTTGTCCATTCTGGAAAAAACAGTAGCACATTTATACTCCTGTGAAATACTCTTGAGGGGATGGTTGTGAAATTTTAAAAATTCTGACTTCCCAAAAATAAACAGGCACCGATTAAGTTTAAAGGAAGCTTTCCCATATCTGAAAATCAGCCCTGGTGAAAGTCTTCAAGTTTTTTTACTGTGTCATAGAAAACTTATCCAGTACCTAGAATGGACAGAAGTTATTTAAACATCCCACTGTGTCTCCCACCACTCAAATCACCACTCTGTTATTCCTTTTTCACTACCAAAGGATATTCCAGAACTTGTTTGGAGCTTAATGTTGAAAAAGCTCAAGTGAGCTGGATACAACAGCATTGGAGTACCTATTGCTGAACAGCTAGCTCATAGACTGTAGCCTGAAAAGCCTTCTGTTATGACACTGTTGGCCAACAGCTCTCAATTTCTGACAGAAAATTCAATACCTGCAAAGATAAACTAAAATTATTCAACTGCACATCTGTATCTGTTGAGTGTATGAGCTGGTTGCATTAATATTTCATGTTAGTTGGGTAAGAATGATCAGTAATATGGCAGTCTCTGCCTCCTGCTCCCTGCTTGGATAGTGAGAGCATTTTAAACAAAAGTGAATCAGGAATAAATACTAGGCCTGTTCGTACAGCAACACTTGCTCTCTTGAACATAAAGAGATATTTCCCCCAAAGAACAGCTATTCCCTAGATAACTGTAGTGACAAAAACCTGCTGTGTGAACAGTTAAAATGAGCAGCTATTGAGGATTCAAAAAATGGTTCACAACCACTTATTTCTACAGCAGCCAGCCAGACCTTCGTGCCGCTTGCTATGCTGCTCTGTGCTGCGAGCTCACAGAAAGTACCAGACACGTCCTATTTCTGGAGACTCAGAGCTGAATCATAGTCTTGCAACAAGAAAACTGGGACTGCCTGTAAGCCAGCTGGATGAAACAAAACAGCAACAGCTGCTGGCAAACAGTCAGGGGCTGGAGGGCACCAGTAGGCCTTCATGGTGCTGACTACCTGAGGTGTCCCCAACCCTGTCTGCAGCCCAGGACCCCATGCCCCAGCGGTACCGCAGCAGGGCTGGTCTCAGCTTCCCACAGCCCTGGCCATGGGGCCCATCAAGCCAGGCCCACACGCAGACCAGCAGGCCAGCCTGGCCCTGTGCCCAGGGAGGTGCCCAATGCCCAGGGCTGGGGCTGCCCCCAGTTCCACTGGCTGCCCTGCTGCTGCCCTGGCTGCCAGGCCCTGCCCTCATGAACCCCAGGGGAGCCCCATGGCTGCTGGAGCCCAGGGAGTCCCCACCCGTGCAGTGGGGCACGCAAACACAGGGTGGATGGAGGCAATGTGCCAGACAGCAGAGCCAATCCCCAAACAGCAGAAGAAGATAAAATATTGTCCAGTACACAAGAGGTTATCACAAGGAGCAAACAGAATCACCGTATTGCAAACCGTACAAAGCCAGAGCTGCTTACTCTCATAAGGAATTCACATGGAATAACAAACTGGTTACAAAAAACTGCTAAAATTATCTTCACAGATGCCCATATTAAGCAGTAAAATGTAAAAAAGACCTTTCATTTGCCTTGGATATGCCTGTCTTCTCCATTTTTCAGTATTTTGAGGTTTCCTCTTGCTTCTTTTTTTGATGTTGTACGAAACCAAAATGGATGCTAAACCAGTCAGCAAAGTTACATGCTGGAAGTGTACAGTCCAGTGCAATCAATGCAGTTAATTAAAAATACAATTAAATAGAAACAGTAATGAGAATTGGAACACAATAAATAATTAAAACAAAATTAGTTTGGCTTTTTTGTTGAGCCGCTCTGCCCCAGTTAAAAGTAAATGGCTTTTTACTTCATTGATAGCTACAACAGCAAACCTTATACAGCTCTAAGTTCTCTTTCCAGTGTTAAGGTGTAAGTGTCTAAGGCCCCCTTTCCTACTTTCTCCTTGCTCTACCCACTTTCCACAGTCTGCTGTTCAAGTCCTGGTGCCACAAAACTGGGAGCTGGACTGTGCAGTTGCAAATACAGAGCAGGAAAGAAGAATATGGTGGTAGAAAGGAACAAAAAGCCTGTTAATTATTCCAACAAAATATGAAACATTCCCCTACAGCAGAGGGGAAGCAGTTGGCAAATTATTATTTATATGTTTATTTGTGTTGGAAATAAGCAAGGGCAGAAAGAAGTAAGACTATTCCACTCACAAGCTACTGACAGCTTTTTTTGTACCTTGCTCATAACCATTTTGGGGTGTAGAAGCTAACATTGCAGTAAGTAACCCGGGAAGGAAAGAGGCTTTGATGTTCTAACACCAGGCTTTCAGAACAAATGCTGGGTACTAACACAGCTAACTGCTTCATTTCTCAGCTCAGGTCTGCAGGAATAATTTTTACAGGTTATTGTGTCTGTCTGATACTACCACAGCGGTGTTACAGTGCTATAAATTTTGTATTGACAGCCATGGTTGGTTTCCTACTTTTCTTGTATTCATTTACATCTTAAGTGTTCCTTCCATCCTTGAAGGAAGTAAATCTCTCCCCTGTGTTGGGGAATGTTAGTGACAAAAAGCAGGGTGCTGAGAAGAAAGTTTCAGCTTTCACTTTCTCATTGCATAATCCCTCCAGTTCTTTGAGAAGGAAGAAACAAATGAACCCTTCTGGCTGATTCACTATTTAATAACACAATAATTAGCTAAACATCATGACAACTAGGGATTAAGTATCTTCCACTCTTATTGGACTTCTATCATCAGAAGAAAAACAACAGGTAGCTCTTCTAGTAACTCAGTTATTTTAATACCACAGATCGATAGCTTGATTCCTGCATTTCTCAAAACTATGAAACCTAATAACTATAATAAATATTAGCATATGTCTTCTAAGCTATAATGGAATTTTATGAAGGTTTATGTGCACTGCTGTAATATGTAAGAAGAACTAGCTAACAAATGTCTTTTAAATCCTTACTTTCTGTTGAACAATTGTTAACACCACAGCTGCTCCAGTGCTGATTGTTGTTTTGAGCACTGACAACTATTTTCCAGATAAGCATTGCAGCAAAATGTAGGTAAAATTGGACATAGATTTATAGGGTTTATCACTATGTATTAGACCCTTCTATTGAATCTGGACAATAATGGAAGCTCCTGAGACAGACGAAAGCTTTTCTGAGATAGTCAAAGCAAGGGAGGGCTTAATACTGGCTTTTCTTACAATTGCCTCCACTAGTTTATTGTGTAACTTTGGGTAAAGGCCCATCTTGGCACTGCCACAGTTTCCCCAGATGTGAAATAAGAATAACTCTTAATCAGTTTTTTGTGGTGTTTCAAGATCCTTTCAGAAAATTGATGTGTTGCAAAACCACACCTGAGAAAGTTGAAGGAATTCACTCATAGAATGATCACTTAATTTCCTTATTTGTATAGTCTGAGGAGTCCTTATGCTAATGTATACCAGAAATTTTTCCTATACCCCTGTAGTGTTTACCAGATAGAAAACTGAAGTACTTGGTCTATGCTTCTTAGAAGTGTTTCTGTTCTTGTTATTCTTAAGTATTTTTGCCTTGCTTTGGTTTTTGTTAAATACTTTTAAGATGTAGCCTGTTACCAAAAGATTATATCTTTTCCTGAATTACAGAATAGAAAATTAAATTATGCTAAGTGCTAGCAATTCATATAATCTTTATATTGGAGTGAAAATAATTTTAAGAACACTGTGTGCAGTCTGGTCAGCAAGGTAATGGTACAGTGCTGCAAGATTCTTATAGGTGAAGGTATTATTTCAGTTTCGTGGGCATGTGATAAACTTTCTTGAGGCCTTGAGGGACAACTAAGGCTTGTTCTTACTGTCATAATGCCTGAAGACATGGGCAACTGCTTATTTCACTCCTCAGTTTCCTAAAACTTTTTAAAGTGAGCAGCCCTTTTTCAGTGGGGAGTTTTGCATGAGTGTCACTCCCAGGTCCTTCTTCCAGCAACCAAATTAGACACACATGAGCCAAAAGGATTACATTTTCTACAAATCTCTCTACACTTTTCTTTTTTTAACCAGAGCAGACAGGTTGACGCTGAATTGTAACACTAAGACCTTTTTTTGCTATTTCACGCATAATGTAGCATATCAACTTCCTGCTCATAACAGATTTTTACAAAACATGGGTATGTAATTCTAGGATGAAGGAAAAAAAAAAAGAAAACCAGGGAATGACTAGCTTTTGGTAAAAAACTGGCTGGATGTCTGAGCCCAGAGAGTTGTGAACAGAGATAAATTGATAAATCCAGTTGGCAGCTGCTCACGAGTGGTGTTCTGGTGTTCCGGTGTTCCCTAGGGCTCAGTATTGGGGCCAGTTCTGTTTAATATCTTTATCAGTGATCTGGGCAAGGGCATCAAGTGCACCCTCAGTAAGTTTGCAGGTGACACCAAGGTGGGCAGGAGTGTTGATCTGCTTGAGGGTAGGAAGGCTCTGCAGAGGGCTCTGGGCAGGCTGCATCGATGGGCTGAGGCCAATAGTATGGGGTTCAACACAGCTAAGTGCCGGGTCCTGCACTTAGGTCACAACTACCCCATGCAACGCTACAGGCTTGGGGAGGAGTGTCTGGAGAGCTGCCCGGTGGAAAAAGACCAGGGTGTTATTGGTTGACAGCCGGCTGAACATGAGCCAGCAGTGTGCCCAGATGGCCAAGAAGACCAACGTCATCCTGGCTTGTATCAGCAATAGTGTGGTCAGCAGGAGTAAGGAAATGATTGTCCCCCTGTGCTCAGCACTGGTGAGGCCACACATTGAATACTGTGTTCAGTTTTGTGCCTCTAAGTACAAGAAGGACACTGAGTTGTTGGAGTGTGTCCAGAGAAGGGCAGTGAAGCTAGTGAAGGGTCAGGAGAGCAGGTCTGATGAGGAGAGGTTGAGGGAACTGGGATTGTTTAGTGTGGAGAAGAGGAGGCTGACGGGAGACCTTATCGCCCTCTACAACTATCTGAAAGGAGGTTGTAGTGAGGTGGGGGTCGGTCTCTTCTCCCAAGTTACTAGCTATAGAATGGGAGCTAATGGCCTCAAGTTGCACCAGGGGAGGTTTAGATTGGATATTAGGAAAAATTTCTTCACCAAAAGGGTTGCCAAGCCCTGGAACAGGCTGCCCAGGGAAGTGGTTGAGTCACCATGCCTGGAGGTATTTGAAAGACATGTAGACATGGCACTTTAGGAGACATAGTAATGTTGGATTAACGGTTGGACTTGATGATCTTGAAGGTCTTTTCCAACCTAAATGGTTCTATGATTCTAGATTGCTTCAGTTTGTTGAAAGGAATATTTCTGTATGGGAGTAAATACTTCTTAGCTCCTGACAAGTAAGTCTGGTTCTTTCCGAAGTAACCTATACCCTGTTATCACATTGACTCATTCTTTTTGTGCCAGATCAGGGCATCATCTCTGTAAGCCTTAGTAATGGCATGAGTGTTATATTTTCTAGGGACATTTCTTGGTTATCCAATATAGCAGTATTTTCCAACACGGGTGTTGGATGTCCACAGATATACCTGCAATGCTGCCTTTCAAGGACATCTAAATCTATGAACATATTTACCCCCATGTGTGCCATTTAAATTTCTCTCTCTGAAGAAATTATTCCTTTTTACTTATATAATTCCAGTTGGGCTGCATATGAGGTAAAAAAAATTAAAATATGTCCACCTATAAAGTCAGTGCATTGTCAACCCCAGAAAACTTTGATCTGCATGGAATGACTGCACGATGTAGCAAATTTAACTTCCTTGTAGAAGGTTTGTCCTAAGTTTTCCAGTAGTCGGTGCCATTTTTGCCAGCCACAGCCCAGGACTCACAGCCTCTTTGAACCGTGAGGCTGAGGCAGTTCAGACTTCATTCAGTCAGACTTTCTATATTTGCACTTTCCTTTTATAGCTGAAAGTTAAAAATATCTTACATTTCTATGTCAAGTACAGCACTCAAACCCCTGTAATGCAGTTTTGCAGTTAAATTACTGTGTCTGGATTAACTGCAAACTATTAATTTCAGTAAAAGTGCAGCAGAACTTGCTATTGTCAGAAATAAATCTACCTTTTTATGATCTTGCTTTCCATTGTCATCCATTACTTTCACCGATGATAGATGCACCATTGAAATCTTTTCCAGTTGTCTTCTGTATTTCCAAAAATACCCGATCTAGCAGACCTTTGCGCAGCTCTCGTTCTTTTCATACGTTCTGTGGGTTTTATTTACAACTGATGCAATGGGGTGTTACATGTTCACTTTGGGCCTACAGTACTTCAGATAAATTCTCCTTATTCAGTGATGTATTTTCACCTGTCTCCACATAATAGAACACATTAAACCTTAAGTGACAGCCAGGTTATTATTTTTGTATTAACACTTTACCTCTCAGAATGTCAAAAGCAGAAAACAAAAAAAAAGTAACTCAAGGAAAAAAGAAACAAGTGGTAAAAATTTACAGCTTATGCACTTCTGGCATAAAAGTCTGAAATTATCTGTCACTGGGTTTTATTTATTTGTAGCAAAACCTAATTTGAAGATTATGACAAATACTGTAAGTAGGAAGGCTAATGATACTTCTGTTGTTATTGTCTATGTGTAATACATTATGGAGACTGTGGAACTACTCATTACTGAGACATGAAGTAAAAGGCAAAGCAGTAGGGTTTGGGACACTAATCTTGCAAACACTCACTGTGGGGCATTGTGCTTTCTGATGTGTTAGGCAGTGAAACGAATACAGGCAGACAAGTACTTACATGTGCTTGGAGTCACCACCCTTCCTTATTCTTTGGGTCATATACCAAAATTGGATGAGATGCACATGACAGGTACTGCTTAGAGGTAAGAGGGGAGTAGCTTTGGGATCAGTTCCCAAGAGGTAAATGGTGTTGTTTTCCCTGGGATCTCATCACATAAGAGCTAGTCAGGCTGGTAGCCTGGTAAGCTTGCAGTGTTACCCACATTTGTCTCTCCCATGGAGACAGATTCAGATGACCCCAAACCCCTGCTGTCAGACACCCTCCTGCTAATCTCATCAGCACGGGCACTGCACTTGAGCTGCTCAGTCCTGAAATGCCTTGAAAACTGTCCAGTTACAATTCTTGTTGTAGACATGGAGTAAGTTTATATAGGAATCAGAGAGCAGGGCACATGCTGTGGAGGCCACATTTGTCTGAGCCTTTAATTTCTTAATGGAAAAGGATGATGTAGCTTTTCTGTTCTGGAGCCATGGGAGAAAACCTGGTACTGCTAATAATCTTTGTAAACAACAGGATTTGCATAATTTCACCGATCATTAGATGGTTTAATTCCTGATGATAAAGAATGTTAAGAATTCCCTTTGGTTAAAAATAGTTTGCTCCTATGACTGGTTATTAATAGTTTACCCAGCGCTGATTTGAAACATTTTGATAAATGTTCAGAACTTATATTTGATCATTCTTTTTTTTAACTAAACTACTTAGTATAGAAGTAAGAATTTCTTCAGAGAAACAGCTTGTTTAAACTCTATCTACATAAGTTATTAATTAGAAGTGACTTGTAATCTTTTGGTATAGCTGGTTTAAAAAGTGTTCCCAAAAAATCCTTGCTGCATTTTTTTTCTTTTTCTTTTTTTTTTTTTTTTTTTAAACAAGTCATGCTTCCATTCCTTTTGGTTCCTTTGGAAAAAGGTCTCTTTCTTTTATGAACAGGCCTTTCTTTACCTTGTTTATACTTTTAAAATACCTTTTCATTTTATGTTGGCATAACTTTGTCAAGATTTCTGAGTAGGAATTAAGTAGCTTTACTTAATGGTGCTTTGCCTTCAGGCTGTTTATATGATAACAAATTTCTATTATTTATTTTTGCATTTCCTCCCCCACCTTGCTTTTCCTTCTGAATTAGCCACATATTTAAGTAAAAGAATTTTTGTATTCTTTTGCCTGATGTTAAATTCAGGCAACTTTCCATGCTTCTATGCTCAAATACAATTCCCCAGTAATCCTGATTCTGTGTCATGTGAGAGTTCGGATTCCACCCTTTACCCTACCACTGTCTTCTCATGCTTTTTTTTGGGAGGAAAACCCAGCTGCCCATTCCAGAAGGAAGCAACAGTGTGCTTTAGCCAGGTCCCCAACCTGAACAGACAGGGGCCAGGACCAAAGGACACCCCCAAAAAGGAATGGTTGCATAGTCCTCACAGAGCCTGAGTCTCAATTTATGCTGCTAAATAATTGTAATAATCAATTTCTCAGTCTGAGTCTCGCATAATCACAGCAGGTTGGAAGGAAGGAATTAAACTGGGTTTTTTCAAAGGTCTGTAAAATGTCATCACTCTGATAAGAAATACTGTGCTGTTTCTATCCCTACAGTCAGCTTCACACTCTGGCCTCCATTCCCTGAAGGACTGATGAGTTTAAAAGAGCAGTGTAACAGCCTTTTAAAGATGTTTGATTTAATATGACACGATTCTTTCCTTAAAAAAATGTATGGAGCCATACAATAGCAATAAAACAAATTTTCAGTTAATACAGACTTGACTAACAGCTCTCTAAAGAGCTGTTTCAAAGGAAATCACCTTACAAGGATCTCAGAAATCAGGCCTAACAATATTAAGCCTTATCATTGATGATTGCAAGGAAAAAATTTGAAATTATAATTAATTCATGGATACAGCAAACATTCACAGTGTGGTAAATAATGATGAGGTCAGAGTAAATAAAGTGATCTCACTTTTAATTTTTTGAAAGAACATTACTATAGTCAATGTTAAAATTATACACGTTGATGTAAGAAGGAAAGGTCATACATTTAGGCTATGAGATTAAACAGACTTTGTTGAAGGTCAAGGAGTTCTGACTATGTAGCTGAAAAGAAGCTAACATAACATAACCTTGGATTTAAAACTAGAGGGATAGGACTGTTAAAGAGGTGTCCTCATCTCTGTGCACAGAATAGACAAGATAAGCGTTAGGAAGACTGACAAACAATTCAAGGGTGGTATTGAAGAGAGACCCAAGAATTATCCTGTGCCAGAATGTGGAAATGGATTCAAAGAGGGGATGCTCCATGGTCATTCCAGGCACAGAGACAAGGGTGGCTGGTGTGTAATTCCCCAACACTTTCTCAAAGGTTTGTTAAAGTTAGCGTTCTCCAAGTCATTCCAGAAGATTGCATATACTACCTTTGCTAGGTCCTGGGGAGCTTGGTAGAGAAGCTTAGTTTCTATTAGCTGAATCAAGAAGTCAGAAAAGGAGTGACAGAATTAAAACTTTGTTGTCAGTCAAAATGAGATAAGAAAAAGAAATTGTAAGGCTAAATGGTCCAAAAGGTTAATAATAGGTTAACACAGTGACTAGTGAGTCACACTAACAATACTGTAGGGAAAGCAGATGAAAAGTGAAGGGAGAAATCCTTAAAGATAGCACAAATTTATTCAGGAAAATCAAGAGAAGATAGATTTCAAAGAGAACTAACAGAGCTGGATGAAGGTATAGCACAAGGGAAGGCAAAATTCAATACTGACAAGTCCAAGTGTTCTTGGTAGCAAGAAGTCTAAATTTATTGTGTGGGGGAAAGACAGGGACAGAACAAAAAGCCCTTATGGAAAACCCAGTAGGAAGATTTGCTCAACACTGTTGTAGCTAAAAAAGTAGGTAGAAAAAAATGTAATTTTTGAGACCATATAAATCCGGCCTAGAGTACTGAAAAAAATTTCTGATATTCATCTTGCCAACACGAGGCAGAAACAGAAAGATTTTTGGACAGAGGAATTAGAACGAGTTAAAAGATTTCTTTAGGAAAAGACAGCAAAAAGAATGGATTAAGTTTAGGAGCAACATATACAAAACTATGGGTAGAAATGTTACTGTCAAGTGCTCTAGTTAATACCTTTATAGTGCAAGAATGAAAGACTAAAATGACACAGAGAGGCAATAAATTCAAAACTGATCAAAATATGTGATTTTTAAACAGAGTAAGTTGCATATGGAGCTCATTGTCACAAAACAATCTGAAGGTCTAAAAGATCAAAAGGAATCAGAATAAAGGTAGACATTTATCTGAAGGTATATAAATCCTCGAGCAGGAAGGTATAATCCAAATGTCTACCTGACAGGAGTTAGAAAGTTAGTTCCTACTTACAGGTTATTCTGTAATCACTCATTATGTAATTTCATACATTTTCTTGTGAAACATTAGGGATTAGACCTTTAGTTGAGACACTATGATACCAGGAGCCATAAATTCAAAAATGCACCTCTGGACAGCATTGATGTGGAAGATTAGGAAAGAGGGGAGTGTTTAGGTCATCACCAAGCTGAAGACAACCATATCAGTGGTAGCCAAATATGGAAAGATACACAACATCCATTCCATACATTTTTGCAGGGCTATTCCAGCTTTGAAAACGCAAGGATATAAACAGCCAATGTTTGCAGGGCAAGAGAACTTCTATTGGGCCAAGTGGTACTGCTGGGGAAAGAAAACAACAACAGCAAAGCCTCTTTATGTGTTTAAACCTTTGTTTCTTCCAAATAAAGTCTCAGGAACATCATGGATTTTCTGTTCGTTTCTCAGAATGTGCCAACCAGTGTAATAAAATATATTAATTCTCCCTATAAAACTTGACTAGCTCATTTCATATGTGCCAGTTATTGCTCTAAAGAGAAAAAAAGCGGCTTTGCTTTTTGAAAGAATGATCCGACAGCATGAAATATTTCTTTCTGAGGGTTCATTAGGCTCCATAGTCATAGCCAGGCTGCTAGACTGGCCTCACTACAGCCTGAAGAGGAGATGATCCTGACAGCCCTTTCTAGTGATGTCTGAAGTACAGGCTTACAGGCAAATCCTTGCTATCCCCTTCGGTTTAAGAGACGAGTGATGTCATCATCTACTTGATAAATACTAATATCAGACTGGAAGTTAAAGTGACTTCTCTACCCCAGAGGAATATGTCTGTTGGAAGAAACTCTGGAAACAGTTGAATCAAATAGCAAAAATCACACAGAGATCAATAGAGCCAGAATTTCAGTCTATAAATTTAGCTACCTTCCCAGCTGAAAAAGGACATCAGAGGATGGGCTTTCTCCAACTGGCTCTGACATTTTCCTACAGCGTATGTGAAAAAAAGGGTCCTGGCATGTTGACTGTCATTATGTAGATATATTAATATTATATACCAAAATTTCTATTTTTACTGCTGAGCTTTTTCTTTTACATTTATTCCCAGATATGTCATGGAATCATAGAATACCAGGTTGGAAGGGACCTCAAAGATCACCTAGTCCAAATTTTGCTGGCAGAAGCACAGTCTAGACAAGATGGCACAGCACCCTGTCTAGCTGAATCTCCTTTTTAACCCTTTCACTATTTTAGTTAGTTATCTTATTCCTTTTCATTTTATGCGTCATATGAATTTCTTGATTCAATGAATTCTTTATTCTGCCACACCAGTGACAGTGACTCTTTCTCTGGTTCTTAGTGGCTCATGTTTACATTGCTCAAAGGAGAAATGTACAACAGGATGAGATAATAATATTCTACCATGAGGTTCAATTCTCACTGTGACTTTTTCTTTTTTGGACATCCAGAAAGCTATTTTAAGAAAATACCCTTCCATACTTTGTAGTTGCTTATATGCTTTATTGTTTAGCAGTCTGCCTGTCCCCAGTTTATCGGGCTGAGTATTTTCTCAAGCAGATTTTCAGCACTGAAATCCCATCTACATTGATACAAAGCCTTTGGCAAATGTATAGACTCCCTTTGTTTATTTCTGCACAAGAGCAATTTAATGCTCTATATCATTGCCATAGTCAGGCATAAATGTTTTACAGAAAAGACACTGCCTGCGATTTTGTTACTGAGTCCAGCTCCTTTTGTCTCTGAATATTTCAGTACTTTGTTCTTTTCGTTTTTCTGTATATTTTTAATATTAGGAAGCACTTTTTACAAACTTTGTTTTACAGATATCAATACAGAAACACTACAACACAAATCCATCTCCTTACTACTCCCATTGTCACCCAGAGAATGAGTTGAAAAGCAAGATTTGAGAAGCTAGATGAAATGGAGTCCTGAACCACAGCAACATCTTCCCTCATTGATACAAAAATTCAGTTTAAATGGAAAACAAAACCTTTAACAGACCATAGAATCATTGAATCATTTAGGTTGGAAAAGACCTTCAAGATCATCAAGTCCAACTGTTAACCCAGCACTGCAAAGTCCACCACTAAACCATGTCCCTAAGCATCACACCTCCATGTCTTTCAAATACCTCCAGGCATGGTGACTCAACCACTTCCCTGGGCAGCCTGTTCCAGGGCTTGGCAACCCTTTTGGTGAAGAAATTTTTCCTAATATCCAATCTAAACCTCCCCTGGTGCAACTTGAGGCCATTAGCTCCCATTCTATAGCTAGTAACTTGGGAGAAGAGACCGACCCCCACCTCACTACAACCTCCTTTCAGATAGTTGTAGAGGGCGATAAGGTCTCCCGTCAGCCTCCTCTTCTCCACACTAAACAATCCCAGTTCCCTCAACCTCTCCTCATCAGACCTGCTCTCCTGACCCTTCACTAGCTTCACTGCCCTTCTCTGGACACACTCCAACAACTCAGTGTCCTTCTTGTACTTAGAGGCACAAAACTGAACACAGTATTCAATGTGTGGCCTCACCAGTGCTGAGCACAGGGGGACAATCATTTCCTTACTCCTGCTGACCACACTATTGCTGATACAAGCCAGGATGACGTTGGTCTTCTTGGCCATCTGGGCACACTGCTGGCTCATGTTCAGCCGGCTGTCAACCAATAACACCCTGGTCTTTTTCCACCGGGCAGCTCTCCAGACACTCCTCCCCAAGCCTGTAGCGTTGCATGGGGTAGTTGTGACCTAAGTGCAGGACCCGGCACTTAGCTGTGTTGAACCCCATACTATTGGCCTCAGCCCATCGATGCAGCCTGCCCAGAGCCCTCTGCAGAGCCTTCCTACCCTCAAGCAGATCAACACTCCTGCCCACCTTGGTGTCACCTGCAAACTTACTGAGGGTGCACTTGATGCCCTTGCCCAGATCACTGATAAAGATATTAAACAGAACTGGCCCCAATACTGAGCCCTGGGGAACACCACTCGTGACCAGCTGCCAACTGGATTTAACTCCATTCATGACAAGTCTTTGCACCCAGCCATGCAGCCAGTATTTTAGCCAGCAAAGAGTATTCCCATCCAAGTCATGAGCAACCAGTTTCTCCCCACTGAATGCTGCTGGAAGTGGTGTCAAAGGCTTTACAAAAGTCATAGAATCATAGAACAGTTTGAGTTGGAAGGGACCTTTAGAGGTCATCTAGTCCAACCCCCCTTCAGTGAGCAGGGACATCTTCAACTGAGGTTGCTCAGAGCCCCATCCAACCTGACCTAGAATGTTTCCAGAGGTGGGGCATCTACCACCTCTCTAGGTAACCTGTTCCAGTGTTTCATCACTCTCATCATAAAAAACATCTTCCTCTTATCTGGTTTAAATCTACCCTCCTTTAGTTTAAAACCATTAGGTTTTGTCCTGTTGCAACAGGTCCTGCTAAAAAGTTTGTCCCCACCTTTCTTATAAGCCCCCTTTAAGTACTGAAAGGCTGCAATAAGGTGTCCTCAGAGCCTTCTTTTCTCCAGGTTCAACAACCTCAACTCCCTTAACCTTTCTTCACAGGAGAGGTGTTCCATTCCTCTGACCTTTTCATGGCCCTCCTCTGGGTCTGCTCCAACAGGTCCATCCTGTGCCATGCACAGCCTTCCCCTTATCCACTAAGCGGATCACCTTGTCATAGAAGGAGATCAGGTTAATCAAGCATGACTTGCCTTCCTGATGATCTGCTCCATAGCCTTCCCTGGCACTGTATTCAGACTGACAGGCCTGTAGTTCCCTGGATCCTCCTTCTGGCCCATCTTGTAGATGGGCCAGATACTAAATATATTTCAGGTTATAGAGCTTAACAAATTGAGTCTTTATCAGTTGTATTTTCTTTGCCTTTTTCATCAAATCAGTGCAGTAATAATATAGCTCTCCTAACTGAAATCGGATTAGGAATGCAATTGTCATTGCATGAATTTTTACGTGTAGTGCAGTTACACTATAAGCTATAGGATAGATGGAGGTTTAAACCCCAAACCTCCACACGTGAGTACAGTTAATTATTTTTGCAGTACTAGGGTTCAAGAGCCTTACTAAAGGTCAGAAAGGAAATGCCAAGTAGTTGAAGGAATCGAAACCAGGTTGCTAACATCCCCTTCGCTGTTTGAAACACTAGCTCCCTTTTTAGTTGACTTCTTAAAAGAAAGTCACTATGTCTTCATTTAACCTTGACTGCAAAGCCCGCATGTGGTGACACTATTTATAGAGCATTGCTCATTAATTTATTAGGGTCCTACTCAGACGATCCTTGTTTCTCCAAACCTGTGCGATATTCTTGAGTCTCTGCAGGTGACTGTCCTTGTTCATTTCTATGCATTTGTCTTCCTGATGCCCAAACCTCCCATTCACCTAGTAGTGGTGGTCATAACAGAGTTTTAAAGATGCCCAGCCCCTTTGAAATAATAACAACTGAACAAACCCACTCTCAAAACAGCAGTTCTGATGGCAGTGGAGGAAATTCCCCTTGACTTTCACTCTCTTTCCATTTGTATCTCCCTTAATAAGGACAACCTGGCTGAAGTCACTTTGATGTGGCCTGCTGAGTCTCTTTCAGTGCTACTTGGCAAGGGAGAACCTTCCCTGGCCTGTATTAAAGTCACTTCTGCTACAAGCACTCAGAGTCCAGTGAATTTCTGTTGACCTCTGGTGAAAGAGAACAGTTCTGTAATGCCTCCATAGCTCAGGAAAGGTCAGAACCTCTCTGTTCCCCACCTACCTTTGCCAGGTATTCATCAGAAAACCATTAGCCTAGCAAAGAACTGGAAGACACATTATTAAGGCAATAATACTCTCTTACAAATTTAATCAGTGCAACGTGATATGTTTGCAGGTGTAGGCTGTCATCATTTGATACCTCCCCATTCTTATCCTCTCTATAGCCTTTTGGTAGGCTCTCCTTAAGTTTCAGTTCCTTTTTCTTGTCTCAGTGGCAGCCACCTGGGCTGTGAACAGAAGACTGACTGACCTTGGTCAATTGCACTGGTTCACATGTGGTCTGTGGCTCAGAATCATTCGGGGTCACAACGGAGGACAGTCTGATAATGTGTCTGCCATATAACAAGAAATCAAACAACTTCCCAGATGTTTGAACAAGTTTTACTGTTGTGCTAAATAATGATGCAGGCATTAAGAAAGAAGAATCTTCTTGAATAGAGAAAAAAGATATTTCTTTACAGTCATGAAATTCCATCATCTTTTTTGCTAGTTAAGCAGTAGGATAAAAATAAAGAAACATTTTAGTCCTGTTTATGATCTTGTTTTTTTCACTTGTAGATCCAATTTGTAAAAAACCTTCATCTTGGACCATTGCAATTACCATCTGACTGGCTGTGTCTACTGTCAGCACACACGAGAGAACTCACAGAAAGAAATTTCTTTGCCTTTGCAGTAACTTCTAAAAAGATACTGAATGTCAGAGCTCCATACAAGCACACAATCAGGTGTCTGCAATATTTCTTAGCAGTTTCAGAAATCTAGAAGATCTAGATGTGCCTGTTCATAATTACTCCAAAAAGGCCATAGTCCTCAATTTCAGAGGACTGATCCTGGAGGATCCTCCACCACTTTACCATAGCTTTGCTTACTCATTAACATGCATAGAAATTAGTGGCAGCTCTTTTCAGTATGCTTTAAATAGAAGGAAAGTTCCCTTCCTTCTTGCACTCAAGAGCTCAGTCAGGGCTGCTCCGGAGGAGCCTCTCAGATGTTTCCCTTCTGTTCTGTCATCTCTTTTTTCACTCTAAAAGAAAACCAATCAGATATTCTGTCCACAAACAGTCAGTTGTCCTTCGCCTATAAAAGCAATAAGGGGAAGCCTTTTTCTTCTTGGTGAAGCCTCTATAATGAATGTAATAAAAACCAAACTATTGAGATTCTATGACACTTAAACAATAATCAGTAGAAATGGATGAGAAATGCTATCCTTTGTGTAATTATCACAACAACAGAGACTTAGTATATATGTGTTCTTTATAACACAGCTCCACATGAGAAGATCCATTTTTATTAATTCCAAGATTCCTGAGAACCTATTTCATACCGTTTATTGTCTTTGAACTCTTTCGTCTCCTTAGAAAACTATGGCTCAAGGGGGAAAATCCTTTTTCAAAATCATTTGTGAACTCTCCTCCTTATTTTTCAGAAATCTGGAATTTCAGTCCCTTCCAACAAGTTCTGCCTGGCACTATGGTCCTTCCTGCTTCATTCATTAAAAATAGCAATGCAGCAGCATGAATTTATCCTTTGGGATTTTACATTAAATACCAAGTCTTGCATCCTGGGCTGGCTTACATCTGTGTAGCCCTTCCGATGTCTCTTGACACACCACCGCAGCTGTCCCTCATAGTAGGCATTTGAATGGATTAGCACTCTTACTCCTTTTTTCTATCCCTCTTGCTCTCATGGCTGTACCCTGAAAGATTTACTGCACTTCAGAGGGGTGAGGCACTCTGTGGATGCTCTGAGGACAACATAATTGCTGAATCAAAATCTCCCATGAGAATGTGAGCTTTGAACTCTGCTTTCAAGATTTAAATTCTCTATTTCTCAGCATATGTATAACAGATTGTCAGAGAATAATCTCCTAATAAGATGCATGTAGATAAACAGAGGAAGAGAGAGAAAAAGTACCTTCAAAATATTGTCTGCTAAAATTCAGACAGTAAATCTCCAGTCCAGCAAGTAATTAAATACATAAATAGTCATCACATGAAGTTCACTGGGACTACTCATGTACACAGTTCTGTGTATAAGCATTTGCACTACTGGGATTTAGTAATGAAAATCTAATTAAACATAACAAAAATTGTTAGCAACTCAAACTGGGTTGAGTCACTGTTGGAACTGTGCTACAGTTGCAGACTGGTGCATTGTTATTCTGTACTGGAGATATAAATCAGAATTCCCTATTTCATTAGGTGTGGGTCCCAGTGTTTTATTTTGCAATATCTAGTGGCATTAACATATTTTAGGGACTATCAAAAAGAAGATTCTTAGAGGATCTGTGGTTGCTAGGAGACTGGTACTTCAGTCCTGCAAATCTTCCACACTGCAAAGAGCAAACTGGCAATAATCAGGTTTTCCTGCCAGACAGCACTCAAACTGAAGTTTACGGTTTATTTTTTAAAAATTATGATTTAACCTTAAATTTGTAGAACAGGAAAACTTAAGAGTTGTTGGATTTCTGCAAGTAGGTATTTTATTCTGTGTCTGTAATATGCCACCCTTAAATCCTTTTCTTAGTCAATAATAACTTGGGTGTCCAATAACTCTAAACTTTCAGTGCACTGGCAGGTTTCAATCAGCATAGAAAGTGCCGAGCTCATTTAAAACAGTTCAGAAAGAGATCTTTGCCACCCCCAGGCCTGCCATCTCCTTTCAGGTACATGCACATGATCTGCACCCTGAGAAGCCTCAAAACAACACTTTTACCACCTGCTGTGCCCTGCATCTTTGGGGGCTCCCAGCTTACAGCTACAGCAACCACAAGTGCATTTATCTCCCTGACACCTAAACATCTTGGGATCCATACACCCAGTGACGGGGTTGCCATTGTGGAGTTTGCACCACATTGACTGCATTTCCTAATTTTAACTTCATTAATGTCAATATCATATATCTTCTATATCAAAGTGGTTTTGTTACAGTGTCTGAGAGGGCACAGTATAAATCCTGGAAATTGCTGAGGTCTATAATTAATTCAGTGATCTTTAAAATTCTGTATTTTTTATGATCCAGGAGCTATGCTAAGCAGAAGAGCACACTATTTTCAGTGAAATAACACTTGTGATCAGAACTGCATATGGGTTTGGTGCTTTGCTGGATCATTGTCTTTAGTACTGTTTAAATAGGTTTACATTACAAAGGTGTTCATCTATGAATATGTCTATTTTCTCATTCATGACTTTTCAGTTTCTCAGTGTAATGTCACAATATTAAACTCTGACCTATAGCCCACTGGAGTCAGCCTTTTCATGGATTTTGAGCCTGATTCTGTTTAACTGCAAAACTGCAAATGCCTTCCTTTCTTATCATGCACCAGGATAGGATAATGTTCTGATCTCACCCTTCACTGTCTTCATCTAACACCACAGCCTAACTCTTTTTTCTTTCATGTAGCAGTAAAGAGATATGAAAGTACTCATGGGGACACAGAGGGCAGGGGAGAGGGAAAAAGGGCAAAATCCTAGCTGAAGTCAAAGTGTGGCGGTCTGCCATTCCTTTCAGGAGAACTACAACTTCCCCCAGAGTCCTTTGATAACCTTCTATTTATTCTGTAATGAATTCTGTAATATTCTATTTATTCTGGTTTGTAATTATATTTATGCATTTTATTATTTCAATCTAAAACCTGCCAGCGCCATGCAATTATATGTCCTGAATGTGGTATTTGTCCCCCACTATGTTAAGATTATATAGTAATAGTAACAACGAACATGGCTGAATCATTGACAAATTCAGCCTTAGCTATCTTCTATTGCTTGCCTTGACAACTAGACTATTGAATTCCAACAGGACGAAAATCTAAAAATAGCACTGCGTGAAGAAAGACTGCAAGCAAAGCCACTAGATAATACAGGCTCAATGCTCCTGTGAAATGTGACACGTGCAAAAGCCAGATGTAATTTTAACAATACAGCTTCCTTTTTGACAAAGGAATCTCCAGAGTCTGATTTAATGTCTCCACAGTAAAGCCTAACAATTCCACGTTTTGTGTGGGAGTAAGAACAGAGTTTAAACTTGCAGAAAAGAACCCCTGAGAAGAATGCTAATGCACAATGCAGTGAATAAAAAAAGAATAGACCTCTTATGACCCTGTAACAGTTAAGACACCATCCAAGTCCAGCACAGAAGTCACCTTATACTTAAAATTATTACAATGACACAACTGGACTCAGCAATGTTGACAGAGACCAGTACCACGGTGGCTTTGCATAAACCAAAATCACTGCAGCTAAGGAAGTGTTTTACTTTATTTAGTAAACAATATCAGAGTAAGAATCTGGGTGGCTTTTATGCAGGACAGCAGAGATGAGCAGGCAAAAAGAGCTTTTCTTGCTTTCATACCCTGCCTAAAAAGAGGTTAAGAAAGAGGTAGATTAAGTAGTTAGCAAATTAGCTGAAGCCTTGGGACAGTAAGGTTTAAGTCTCTTCTACCTCTTAACATCACCATCTCACCTCGGGACTCCCTTAAGGAACTCAAGCACTCTATAAAATAGGTACATCTCTAAGCCCTATCTTATTTCACAGATTAATTGGATGGTAATTAATATTCACCATCTTGATGCTCCCATGTATCTACATGTTATATAGATATATATTATGAATACATAATGGTCCCTCTTCATCCCTTGACCTCCAAGGTGATAGCAGAAGACACTAACGGCGAAAAGCTGAGGCATGCAACTTTTCAAGCCTGTTTTACAGATGCATATGCTGCATGTACCCTAACACCACTGAGGGCTCAGACATACAGAGTAGGTTTTGCACTGGTGGCTTGTGGTAGAAAGAAAACCAGCACCAACCAAGAACACTTCTAGGAACATGGTCTCTTTTCTACCCCATACTTAAATTTTCCTGGCACATAAGCCAAAGTGGCAACTGGAACCAGTTCCTTTGATTCAAGTAACATTCTAATTCCCTGATAGTCTGCTGTGGGTTTGGGGAGATTTTATTTTTTAATCTCATCCATAATATTATTAGGAAGATTCTATTCCTTTGGTGAAGGGAGAGAATGGTTTGAAGGAGGAAGATCAAAGCTCTCCTTAATATTATTCTCTGGCCTCATTCTTTTATTTCTTAAGTAAAGTTCTCTTCTTAAACAATTGCAGGCACAAATCCAAATGATCTGTCATAGGCCATGGCTTTTTATTCGCTGGAATAACCCTTTTTCTAGAAATAGATATAGCCCCACCCATATAACTTTGAAGAACCACACATGTTGGTTGGAAATGGGAAAAAAAATAAGGTGACTCAATAAACAGATATTGTTTTCCACCAGTGCTGTGTGGCAGGAGTGAAAGCTTTGAAGTTTGGCTCTTTTTTCAGGGAAATATCAGTGACATTGCCTGGTATATCGCTGCACGTTGTTTATTTTACTCTTCCCTGTCCACAGACAATCCGTAAGTGACAAAAACATGAACACAACTAACCTATTTTTAGGACACTCACTCAAGCCTCCAGTGCATGGGTCCCAGGGAACCAATGGCTTATGTTGAAGGCAGTAAAGCAGAGAACACATTCTGTTTGTTGGAAGAAATGTTTGCCCTGGTTTACATTGTCCTTTCTTTGGGGTAGCAGTCATAGTCAGAAAAGTCAGAAAGGACCATGAAAGGTCTCTAGCCTGTCCTCCCACCCCAAGGCAGGAAAGTTGTATGTAAATCTTTCCAAACTTTATGGAACATCCCACAGCTATTATGGACAATCCCCTCAGGTCATAACTATCCCCGTGATTAAAATATTCCCCCTAATATTTTCCCTAAATCTTTTGGCTCCACTTTGAACCTGTTACTTCCTATTCAGTCCACACCAAACATGGTAAATGGTTGGTTTCCTTTCTCTTTACAGCTATGTCTTCCCTGCTTGAAGACAATTATCTTTACCCATTTCAGTCTTGTTTTTGCCAGGAAGAGTTTTCCAGCTCTCTTAGCATTCTGGTTGCCTTCCTCTGAATGCTTCCTTTAGGGGTGATGCTGAAAACAGGGCACAAAACTAGTGACCATAATAAAAAAAATGAAAGATGAAGCTTTGTTTAACAGGACCACAGGTGATTATTCCTATCACCTAGATAGATGTAGATTTAATTAGATCAGAAAATGCATGTTTTGTAACAAACAGAGCTCTACAAGTGTAGGATGTAGGAATTTTGCAGTTCTGCTCCCCCTCTCATCTCCCTCTCCCACTTCCCATCACCAACATTAGCTAACAAAACATCTCCAGTACATAGAGACATATGTAGAGATATAAAGATGGAAACACAGAAATGCATAGGATCAGCTATGTTAGAATTCATATGCCACCCTGGCTCATGATGACCCAGGCTTTGGTCCCACTCATTACATAACCATCCTTAAGAAGTCAGGAGTAAGTGCTCCAGGATTTTGCAGTTACTCCTGTCTCAGATATCACTTTATATTAACTATTGACAGACAGGAGCTTTCGAATGGCAACTGCTGTGGCTAAATAATGTAATGTCAGTAATTGCTGTTACCAATGTCTGTAATACAGACACGCACATAGGTGTACTGGCAATGTGTAGTCAGTAGCGCCACATATTAGTTTAAGACACACAGACTCCAGTTAGTCAATTAGATTGCATTTGCCACTCACTCTCAGTCTCCGCTCCCTTACAATATTTACAGTTATACTGCAGCTGGTAGGGCCACACTGGAGTCAAGCTAGCTGGAAGTGAAGTGTACAGAGGGTCAGTTGGACAAGCAGTGTGGTTTCACCTCAATATTTTAACCTTTTGTAATTCTATGGCATTATACAACGCTGAACAAATGTAAAGAAAACATAATTCATCAATCCATTCTCACAAGACAAAAGTGCTGCTGTGCCTTTGCATCACATAAGAAACAAAAAATACTGCACGTATCTGTCTCTATTTTTTAGCTGATCTTATTGTCCGAGAAAGGCTTTCATTTTTGTATGAGGAGTTTGTACAGCTCCTAGCACCATGGACCCTCATCTCTGCTAATGGCTACAAGGACTATTTAATATAAATAAGCACTTTAATCACATTCATTATATGCACAGGTTCAAATCATCTAAGGAAAAGAGTACTGAACAATTTAAGCAGAGTCTTAGCTGTCATTTTAAGGCAGGAATCTTCCTGTTTTCGGTAGTCTTTGTTCAGGTTTCACCAGATGGTTTGCCAAGCGACACAGAGAAGAGGTGTGGGTTCTTTTGGGACTGTTTTTTGAGAAGGACTATGGCATTTCATGCTAGCTGAGAGTACTGGGTATGACAGTAATCGGCTTGACTCACCAAAACAGCCATTTAAGAGCAGACCCTCTAGTGGTATAAATCAGCAAGGCTTGACTTCACTGGAGCTCTGCTAATTTACCCCTGTTGGGAATCTGGCTCTGAGACTTTATAGAGTGAAAATGAAACTAAGGAAGCAAAACAAAGATCCTAAAATATTAGGAAATAAAACAGCTTGAGACTGCTATGTTTTCCCAAGCATGTGAAAGAGAAGCCTGTAGGTTATAGTTTCTATTTAATTTGTGATTATTTGATATGTGCTCATGCATGCAGTATGTGCCATGGAAGACTTAAAGGCCTATAGTGAGAAAAGTACCCAAGATTTCTTCTTACCTTATTTCTGTTGTGGTTATTCCCCAGTCTCTCTCAGCAAAAATTTAGTGAGGTTGGACCTTGCCAAGGATTTTTAAAAGACTAGTGCTGAAAATATCTTCAACCATACAGACAGAAAAAGGAAAAAAGAACAAAAATCTAGTGTATGCTGAAGGTCACACAGAAGTTGAGTACTTAGATGTGGTCCAGTTATTAAAGGGATACTTTGCCTCATCTTTCAGTAAGAATGCTAGTGAACATCAGAATAATTGTAGGATATCTGATTAAGAATGAGGAAGGTTTAAGAGACACTGCCATAATTAAAGTAGGATCAAACTAAGCCTATTCACCTTGGTGGTATCAGGTAATCCCCAGCCCAAAATCCTGATCAATTGACACATGAAGTGGCAAACTCAGAAACAAAACTTTTCACTGTGTACATTGGTACAGGAGTTGTATTTTAACTGGAAAAGAGAAAATGTAACATGAAGTGGAGCGAAGGCTTCATGGTCAAGCAAGCTGAGAAATCAAGGATGCAGAGAAGTGGCATAAAAGAGAACAGTTCTAGCAAAAGTAACTTTTTGTTAAGAGAACTGATTTCATACTCAAGAAACATGTCCTGATCTATCTAGATTTGCATGAAGCAGTTCATAAAATGCTCAGCTGATAATTACTGTCTAAAACTGGTATAATGGAGAGTAATTAAAGATTATTAATCTGAATGAAAAGTATGTAAAAAAAAAAAAAAAGTAGCATGTTAAAAAGAAAGCCTGTTGGGTTGGGAAGAGGTTATTGAACTCTGGAAGAAGTTTTTGGACACATCTTGCCACAGATACTTGTTACTCACCTTGAGTCAATAAATAGGTTTGCCTAAATGATAAAGGCATTCAGAGGTGCTGACAACAGTTAGGAAGCTCCTGTAAAAACTGTTTCATTTATAAGCAGAATAATGGAAACAGGATGAAATTGAACACAAAGCCATTCCCTTGAAGACTTCATGCTGTGGAGCTTATCATTTGGAAGCAGCAGAGAAATGGAGATCTAGGTGTATTGTTAGACTGCAAAACAGCTACGAGCCTCCAATGTGACAGAACCATGGGAAATCTGAGACAAGACTAAGATGCGCTGCAGATAGATTTTCTTTACGGTCACTGAAGCATTCATATTATTATACAAGGTACTGCCAAGGTGTTTTGTACCTGTTATACAGCTCAGAGCACCCACTTTCAAAAAAGATTTAAGTTAACTTGGAATATATCCAGAGAAGGGATACTGAAATGACTGAGGGAAAGGAGTATAATCTTCTGAGAGCAGTCAAAGAATCATGTCTTGTTTTCCCTCTCAGATAAAACATCTCTTGATAAATGCTTATGGGAATTTAAAAACAGGGTGGGAGTAATAAGCTTTAAACATAAAATTGGTACAAGACCTAATAGAGATAAACTGGTCATAAAAAATCTAACATGGTTAGAATCACCCTCTGATTTCAACCAGTTTAGTTGTGTTTGGGAATACACAGAGGGAAAAAATTCTAACTCTCTGAAGATGGAGCCCAGCAGCCTTACGACCACTGCATGACAGAGTAGTGGTGTTCTGGAGATGCACATTCAGGTATGGTGTGAAAATTTTGGGTGTTGAACTTAGTCAGCTGCTCTAAGAATTAAAAAGACAATTTATCTATTTTATTACTGAGTTGGGTCCATTTATGCCTTATCTTTGTTGTATGCAGTTAGTCGTAAACATCTGAGCTTTGGAGGATTTCTTCTTTCACCCTAAGTGTCAGAAGTTGGTCTCAGGTGGGGAGGGAAAGCTGGGAATGCTACTTTTTGTGGTGTTGAGAGATTTGGTATGTCTTACTCATGGATACTTGTGTCTAAACTGATTGACAGACGCTTTTCCTCAGGTCAGACATACAAAAACCCCACAGCTTAATGAAACCCTCCCATTCTTTCTAATGTGTGTGATCTTCCTCCTTCCAGGGTGAAAATATCCCAACAAGTTCTTTACTATTGCAGGGATATAGGATGTTAGTCTTAGCCTCTTCTGCCTCCTTCCCTCAGTGTTAACCCTCTTCACCTTTTATGTATTAACTGTCTTCAGATGGTCTGAGAATAGAGGAGGTGTTTTATGCCCATGGTGTGGAGGTATGCTTGGAAAAGGTGCTTTCTGAGGAAAATATCCCTTACAGTGGCAGCTGTGGAGAACTGGACTCAATTTTCTTTGTACCTACATGACAATTTCAGGCAAAAGTTTTACAGAAAGATTCTTATTTCATAAACATCTGTTAGATACATTCAGTACATGAAGCCAAATCAAATGCAGCCAAACACTTCCTCCAGCTCTATTAAAGTTTCTATAGATTAAATTTTAGTCTTTCTTCAGGCATCACTTGAGTGGTACTTTAAAGCCTATACAAAGAAATCTCTAAAAATTGATTAAGAGTCTAATTAAAGATTGATCCTATCAAATTATATAGTCTGTAAATATTATTAAATCAAATCTTTTACTCTTGTACCCTGTAGGGAAAAAAAGGGAAAACAGCCACAGCAGTTCCTATCCATAAAACTTTAGTACAACTGCAAGCACAAAAGAAATGCTGAAATGAAATACTTGTGATTGAAGACCTGTGGCAGTTTACAAATGTGCCAGGAGTCCAGACTACCTTAGTTGTGAGTGAACTCTCGTTTACAGCTTTCCTCACCACAGAAATAAAAGCAACTCCCATAATACTAAACAAGTCAGAGTAATAACAGGCAGACTAAATGAATGGGAGTAACTTCCTGCTAGTCTTTCTTTTCTCATATATTTAGTAGCAACTAGCCAACATGCCAATCCAAAGTCCACCGAACTCAGTGGGAAGACAGGTGAGCACTAAGCCAGGCTCCTCCCTCTAAAATGAAACATCTTTCTCCAAGAAAAAAAAAAATTTTAAAAAAAGGCACCTCCAGAGTATTCCTCCTTTTCCACATATACATTGAGAAGATGCAGAAGGATGAAAACTGTCCTTAAGGTCATGGGGAAAGGAAATTTCATTAGAAGGAAAATTCATTTGTTGCTTGTCCTTCAGAAAGTGATAATACCATAAAGGAAATAAAACATAAGCATAGTATTTTACCAATGCAGTCACCACGTGAACTGAATAAAAATTATATATAGACTATCAACATGAGTTTTTATTTTATTTAAAAAGGTTTTTATTCAATAATCAACACTATAGAATGACCATATAAGAAAAAATCAAATAATTGAATCACTATGTTAAGTTTTATATACGTCAATTACTAAGAATGTTCTGCCTTTGTTTTGAGGTTTTTTGACTTTTTAATCAAGCATGGGGAGATAAAAATTTAGGGAATTACAGTATTTTTCATTCACTCTGCTGCCTTGAAAACAACTGAGTTTGTTATACTGACTGAAAAACAGTAACCATACTCTAAAGGTAAAAAAGCCACAGTAAAATTTCCTGGGGTTTTCATTAGCTATCTTTGCTTTCATTCAAGCCAGCCAATTACTTTGTTCTCAGAGAATACCAAAGAATATCAACTTGCAATCTAGAATAAGCAGGGAGTGAAGGCAACTGATTTGCCTTTTGAATACCTGCTCCAAAATGGACTTTTAAAAGCTCAACACTTCCAGAAAAGGAGAGTTTTGACAGTTGTTCTGTGTTTTACACTTGCATTCTTCAAATACTTAGAAGCAGGTCAAGTTTCTATCAGTACTCTTAGGCATTGCCTGAAAGTGCTTCCAGGCAAAGTTGCCACACCAAGTACTTCTGTGAAAAGGAAAATCTTCAAACCAGCCCCAGTATTTTAAGTAGGAGACTGTATATGGAAATGTAGGACATTGAATTACTGAGGCCAACCTTTTTGCTCAAAGCAAAAAAATTGTTATTTTTAGGCTGATTAAATAAATTCTTTAGTCACACTGCATTGATATTGTTTAAAAAAACCCAGGTATTTAAATCACATCTGATATTTCTGTAATTAAAGGTAATTACTGATCTTAATTAAAAATATTTTATTAAAAAACATCATATGGCTTCAATCACACTTCCCAGTTCAGGCATCAAGAACCACCTGAAATGAATCAACCCAGAGCAACTTATGAATGACATACCATGAAGGACATACTTATACCAACCTTTACTTCATTCTTTCTGCTTGAAATAGGTCCCACAAGACCTTCAGGACAAGATTGGTCCTTAAAGTGGCCAATTCAGGACTGTTTAGAATATATTTTAAAATCAGTTCAGTAGGATATTTCACATAGGAGCCTTCACAGAGAGCAGTGGGAGGATGATGTAACCTCTAAGCTTCCTCAGGCTAAATCAATGGCAGGGATCT
The DNA here is from genome assembly GCF_963921805.1 of Phalacrocorax carbo. Lineage (NCBI taxonomy): Eukaryota > Metazoa > Chordata > Aves > Suliformes > Phalacrocoracidae > Phalacrocorax > Phalacrocorax carbo. Next base: position 25,445,026 of record NC_087521.1, on the reverse strand, counting down.
GGCTAGGAAACAGCAATTTTGCCTTAGTAAAAATGTCACCTTGTGAAAACATAGCTGTTTCAGAAAACCACAGACTTTTAAAATAATTTTGAGTTGCTAAGGCTTTTTTTTTGGAGGGAAAAGAAATGAAGAAAAACTTAAAAAGGAAAATGAAAAGGATGAAAAAAGGACCTCCCTAAAGAACAAAATTATCTGAAAAAAAAAAACTGTTTGGGATGAAAGCTACATTTCTACAGACACTCCTATCTTTTTTTTTACCATCTCAAGTTCCTGTATGCTCATTTGACTTGTCTAGCCTGAAAGCCAGGGCATTCCCCTGAAACACACTCAGGTTCTAGTCCTTTCATTTATTTACTAGAAGTGGATCCCCATCAAAAGAAGTAATGGAGCGTTGCAGTGTCACAGCCCAGAAAGGGCTCTGACCTGGGCCAGAGCATTCTCCTCAAGGAGAATTGAGCTGAACCCATTGCTCCCACATCAGGAAGGAGCCCTCTCTTCACTGCACAGGTTATGAGGGAAAGGCAGAGGAGAACATCCTTGCTGGTGCAAAGGAAAATTGGCCATGTTACACAAAACAAGCAGCTTTTGCTGTGAGGAGGGAAAAAAAATTAGCCCTACCATTAAAAAAAAAAAAAGTTAATAGTTCATACGGAAGTAATTGCAGCTTGGTTTAGTTTTCTGGTTTGTTTTGGTGTCAGGCATTTGCTGTGCTTTTTTTCCCCACTAATTTCCTGTTGGGATTGGCAGCCAGTGACTCACCTGCATTCACAGATGAGTATAGCCAGAAAGCCAGCCTACAGCTTCTCCATCCTGCACTTTAATCACACAAAACAAACCCCATCCTGACCCTGTGAGTACAGCAATATTCAAAACACTAGGCAGAAGAAAGGCCAGGCAGCTTCCCCTTATGTCTGTAGCTACTGCCATAACAGAAGGACTGAAATCAGATATTCCAAGTACTCTGTCTTCATGGGTGACTCCCACAGTTCAAGGCAAAGTAATAGTGAGTGATCCTGGAGAAAACTAGTTCCCGCCTCCCCAAAAGTACAGGAACAAGATGATTAGGGCAGTTTTTGGGAACTCATGTCTGGAAAACTAAACTGGCCTCTGTGGTTCATTTTCTGGACAGCAGTATTTAAACTATTTCCTGCATACTACAAAATACACATAAATTCAGCGGGTAGATATAAATTAAAGAAAGCAATTATGGGTCCCTAGGTTAGATTTTTAATCTCAAAATCTAGGATTTATCATGGGCAACCCTGTGCTTCCAACAGACAGGCAGGGACCACGTAAGATGTATATTACATCGAATACTGGGAAGCTGAGGAGGCCTTTTCCTGCAGCTGGCTTCTTGTGTACCAAGTTATCATGAATGCCTAAAATCCTTAATGTATGTCCTCAGAAATTATCATGCAAACATCAGCCTGACAGACAACTTATCTAAGGGGCAAATCAAAAGTAGATGAGATGAAGAGAAGATAGGTGACCCAATGAAGAACCAACCATTTGTCATTTGGGATGTTTTATTTGTCAGTTTGACAAATTTCCTGCTCATTAACTGATTAAATTTACATTTCCCTATTTTTAATCTTTATTTCACACTCAGATATGATTGTTAGCCATTAATCAATAAGGTTTAAAGTGCTCATGATTAATGGGCAGTGCCTTCAGTATAAATAAGAGATTTTATGCTGCTGGGGTTTATCTGGCTCTAGAGACTGCAGGATTGTTCCCAGTCCTCATTCCTTAGTTACAATAAAGTGGGACCAGGAGGAGTGATGAGCTTCTGTGGCAGTGGTGTGATAAAATGAAATGGAAGCAGCTATTAAGGATCTACGTGAGCTAATGATGAAAAAGAAACTAAAGGGTTAGCAAGACGATGCTTTTGATATAAGTAGTGTCAGAGAGATTAACGAGTCTCCGTGCTATAGATAAGTAGGGTTTTGCAGCATCTGTGCGGTAAAAAGAAAGCAGACGGAGTAATGAAATCACCACCTACAGCTCTGCCGGGCTGTAAAGATTCAGGGCTCCAGGAGTGCCAAGCTGCTGTCAAAGGGTTAATGGGAGCCTGGCTGCAGCAGCAGGCAGAGTTACTGGAGTTGTAAGCTGCAGCCTTCATATGTAGCAGCGAAAGGGTTAACGAAAAGCCTCCATGTATTGAGATGCTAATTGTCAAGATAGTGTATTACTTGAGGAAAGTCATTTGATTACTGGAAACTCCCACTAAGGAGGCAAGCTTGTGTCCCTTCCATCTGTCGGGCTCTGTGAAAGATGATGAATTGAACTCAAAATTCACGTGTGATGAAGTCACTGTCATTTCCCAGCCAGCAGAGCACTGCTGCCATGCCCACCGTGCAGAGGGTAGCACTGCATTTCAACTTTTTCTCTGAAACCCAGGAGGCACAGTAACCTGTTACTTGCTGCTGCTTGCTTTTTTTTTTGTTCCTCCCCATTTTCTGCCTCAGCGCTACAACTGAGTCATTCTGTTGCCCATGGCTCGTGGGTATACAGTGCTCCTGCAGCGTGCTGCATTATTCCCCAGTTCATCTGTCAATGTTATTTTCGGCTAATGCAGATGTGGGGTTCGCTTACCGCCGCTTTGTAGACACTTGTCGAAAACCATTTGGAAAGCCTTAACTATGCATAAATCTGCAGAGTGAATGTTTTCTTTCATTCACTTGCTCCTATTATTTGATTTCTTGTAGGCCTCTGCGGCAGAGATGGAGAAAATAAGGTAAGTGAGACAGTTCATTTACATCTCATTATAGAGAAGAAATGTTCTGTTGCACAATGGACGATACAGGCTCTTGGAAAATATTTTGCTTAATACAATCAGTGTAAAATACTGGATTGCATGGTGATGCAAGGGAAGCTGTGTTTTAGAGACAAAAGAAAAGGAATGTGGTTATTCTTGTAAATCTGTTTTGCAGGGATGTCAGTTCAGAAAGGGTGTTTTACACACAAACATGTTTTATTGCCAGATGCAGAGGATATTTGATTATATAAATGTTGTAGTCACTTGTCCATTTACTGCAAGAGCCTGCCATTCCATTTAACGAGGAAAGTGGATCAATAATTCATGAAAAAGCTGAAGAAAATATAGGCTTGACTTCAAAGCATCTAATTACTGTGGCTTGTTTCAATATAATGCTGTAACATTGGTGTTCAATTTTTGTTTTATATTGTATACCAACCAAACAAATCTTGTCTCCTCTGTGTTTAAAATGTTGTCATACTGTACCAGTTTCTCAGCACATCTCTCTGCTTTAAGCAAAAGGAGATGGCTTTTATAAACATAAGTTTTCCATCTCGTGTCTAAGTGCAAGTCTGCTTTGGGGGATATCACTTTTGTGTATGTTGTTAAGAAAGAAAATGAAAGAAGAAAGCATTCTAGCCCTTTTTTAAAAAAATGAATTTAAAAAAATTTCAAATCCTGTCTATTAATAAAATCCCCAGGTATTATCAAAGTGATATGTAAAAGCTGAACTTTTTACTACCCTTTAAATGCTTTATGAATCTTATTTTAATAACCTAAAACACTGGCCATGCTTTTATTTGGTTTTACTGGACAAGCCCAAATTCCATCTCTGAACTTGGTGATTGAGTTTGGTTAGTGACAACTATTTTCCAAGCACAACTTTTTAGATTCCTTAACTTTGGACTGGCCCTCCTGAGTTATTAGAAATGCAGAAAAGTTCTAAAATTCCGGAAATAACTGGGGAAGAATTGGCAAATATGAAAGAACAGAGATTTGACTGAGTGTTTAATGAATTCTGGGCTGGAAAAAAAATCCTGTTTTTTATCTGAGAAGAAGGAGGAGGTCAGGTCTCTTAGAGTAGACTTGAAGATACATGTCCAAAGGCTTCTAATATTATTTATAAAAAGCTTCAGTGGTATATTTTTTTTTGTACTGTCTCCTGAAAGTATTGTAACTTTTGAGCTGAAAGAAAAACCCTGTGCAAGGTATTATGGTTTTGATGTATATAAGCACTCTAATGTTAAAGCTGTGAGTTTTTCCTGAGTAAGAACTGAGAAAGCACCTCGGTATGTGGTCCTGAATTCACTAAAAATTCTGAAAAAGGTCACCTATGGTATGTGTGCACTAATGTTATGAATTACTCTCTTAGAAGATGCAAGCAAATATATATTTACACGTTTGCTTGATAAGCATGTGTGGACAAATACGATACAATACTTGTAATACTTTTCTGAGCGTGCCTTGGCCTCTGCTTTTAGCAGACAAGCTCTTGCCACATTTGCAATAACGGCTGCAGAGCCCAGGAGAATGAGCTCAAGAATGTATTGAAAAAGAAAGCATATGCTTTGACAAGAGTAAATAACCATAAGGCTCCATTTTCCTAGCACTCTAGTTTTGCACCTGTCAGGCATGCAGCAGTCCTTACCTCAGTACTCCTTGAGCACTATGTAGATGGAAAAGTCCATATCACCCCACTGAAGGAAGCAGGAGTTTAGCTGTTAACTCCAACAAGAGAAGGGTCAAGCAATGTCAGGAGTTTGTTAATTAAGTTTTCTGCTTACAATTCTTGTGTGTAAAAGTTGTTTGACGGACATTTGTCCCCATCAGCTAAGCCAGTGCAAGGCCAGTGCAAGGGCTCCCTGTGCTCCTGAGCAGAGCAGCGGGCCAGGCTGGGGGAGGACCCAGCACAGAAGCTGCGCTGCTCCATCCTGAACTTTTCCAGGCTCCCTGTCTATAGTCATTGTCTTGGGTGCAAACTGACAGAACCCTCAGCAGTTTAAAGAAACAGTTATCAATTCTGGACTCAATATTTTAAATACCCAGTGAACCCACAGACCTGAGAGAATTAGATTTTTCCTAAACCTATCCAAGCCTGGCACCCAGGTAAAAAACAGATTACCTTGTTTTTTAAGCACAGTGGCTTCAGAGAGGCAGTGAAGAGAGACAGCCCGAAGCCAGGGGAAGGAAGAAAGAAACAAGAGGTAAAAGGGCCGGCCAGGAGGATAGAGGTATTTTTGGTTACATGTAGAAACCAGTGTAACGGGAGAAGCCAGTCCCATGTAATATTCAAATATGTTCTGCCCTATCACCTGGGCCCAGCTCCTCCCCCACTCTCCTTTTGTAACCAGCTGAGGATGTACCATCCTGTATCAGCTGGCCCAAGGACTAGGGGGTGAGCCCGCATCACCTGTGGAGCTGGGAAGCACAGAGGGTACAAGACTCTACGAAAGAGGGAGGAAAAGGGGGTTTGGAATTAGCAACAAGGAAACAAACCAAAGCCCTTTTGGACAAACAGGAGAAGAGGGGTAAGTCAGATATCTATAGGACAACCTATGCAGCCGCAGCCAGGTTGAAAACCCTCAGAGTTAGAGAAATCCAGGTATGCATTCCACAGTCCACTTCAAGATAAAAAAGTCTTTTAAGTATGAAGAACAGGCCCTGTTCTTCAGATAATCACACTTTTCAGAGGAGCTGCTCCACACTGACTGTCTTTGGGATCCCACAGGGCCAAACACTTTAAAAAGGCAGGTCTGGAAGTTTTTGGGTGAGCTTTGCACATTCTCCATCCCATTGCATCTGGGGTACCCCCAAGAACTGGGGTGGCCAGGCCCATTCAGAGGGGCAAACAGAAGGAGCCTGCAAAATTGATCCACTGATGACAAATGTTTTATTCAGCCCTGAATTCACTGAGACAGGGCAGCACGAGCAATGGTGCAGCAAACTAACACACCTCTCAGTGTTACATTCCTGCACTCAGAATCTAGCTGGAAAGATGCAATTCATCTCACGTAACACAGTAATAATTCCCCTTGCAGACCAAGGAGCCGCTGTGACCTGCAATGTAACGTCCTGTCCTTTTCAGCAGCCGCTTGCCGTGACAGCATTACAGGTGGAAGGAGCAGTAGGAAGCAGAGGTGGGAGGTTATCAGTATTTAGCCTGACACAGGGACGACTTCCTCTAGAAGTGGAAACATGCTATTTTGTGCTAAAACTTCAACTAGAAGAATCAGTTACTGCAATGAAGTCTTCACACTGTGAACAATTCTTAGCAGTACATAGTGTTTATAACATCTCAAGGTACCAATATATTAGGCAGGAAGTAAGGCTAACTACTAATCACAAACCTCTTGAGGATCTGCACTTATGTAGGTTGGCTGTGTATGGTTATACAGTCACTTTAAACATTAATTACTTCTGACTACAACCTTTTAAATACAGTCTTCTGGATCTGGTTCTTTTTCATGTCTGTAAACAAGGACTGAAAATCTCAGTTAAGTAAAATAAATTTCAAATATACCTATACTATCTTATTTTGACTCTTAGCAGTGTGCTATCTTTGATGCATATACTCAAGAGAAGCACATTCCTTCCAAGTCTGAGGCCTTGCAGATCTGTGGTGGCTGGCACACAAAATTGCAAGTACTTTGGAAACTGTTCCTTTAAGCCAGATTGAATCCATATCATGGCTAGATGTGCAGAAAGACCAGTTCTGCTGCAACTCCTGTACAAACTCCTGGTAGCTTTTCCTTTCCTTTCATTTAATCTTGCTTGAAATACAGGCTATAACACACAACCTTCCAAGAGAAAATGTTGTAAGGTTTGACATAAGAGAGCTCCAGATATATTTTTGTACACAAATATTGACCAGATTCTGAGTGTTTCTTACACTGAAGAGTAGCTCACTCCAGAGGAAAAGTCAGCCAAGGTGAGAGATACTGGTCAATAAAGACTTCTCCTTTTTTTATATGCCCTCCTAAAATTTAAGTGACAATTCAGAAACTTTATAAATCAATATTCTTAGTTCTAAGCTTTCAAGATCCACAATAGGCTGAACTGTATATCTAAAAGTACAGAAAACAGAACACATCATCACCACCATGAACTGCTAGGCTCTCATAATTAGTGCTTGTAAGGAGGCTGACTTTCTACTCTGCAGTGTAGCCATCATATTCCCTAACTAAGGATATTACTTTGTTTTGGTAGCATCAGTAGTAGCACTTTACTAATCATCCAGGGATCTCTGTTAAAAGCGATCCATGTCTCAAGGAATCTGTGAGGCAACATCTTCATTTCATTGTAGTTCTTGCTTCAGAGCATATGAAAACGAAGTGATTTGTTTTGCACAAACAGCTGGTAGTAAGTCAGCAGCTCGATCCAAGTCTCTTGAATTTTCAGACTTGGACTTTTCTCAGGCATGTTTCTGTTCATCTGTGGTAAAGAAGGAATATCAGTCTCTTCAATAGGATCATCAGAGACATATGCAGTCCTAGGGAAAAGCTTCTCCTGTAGTTTAGTGAAAATGTGAATACATTCCCAAATGCCCACTAGATCATGCTGCCTTTCTTGTACTTGGTATAAATTTAGCCCTCTTCATATGCTAATGAACCCAGTGCAATTTCCTGTCATCCCCACCTTGTCCTTGTTCCTTATGTCAGCTTGTACCTACATTAATTTTACCATAGTTACCTGAACACAAGAAGATGATTTTTTTTCCAGAAAGTTAACCAACAAACATGGTTTACTTTACCCTAGGTCATGTCTTCACGTCCACAGCTGATGTGCTGGGAGCCACTGCTTTGTACAGAGGCACAACGCCACAGGACAGCAGCAGGGTTGTGCAAGTAGCAGCTCCAGCATCACCTGTGGGCTCTAGCTGATGCTGGGACTTGAAACCCCAGCTAAGGACACAGGCAGAGAGATGTCACGGGGCAAGCTTAGAAGAAACAGAGTATAGGGAAATGCTGGCATGAAAGGGCCGTGAGTTTGGGGTCATTAGCTGTTATGGTAGAAAAGTCAGCTAGCTGGGTGGATGTTGGGCCCATTCTGAAAGAGTGAAAAAGAAAAGGAAGAGAGCTGCCTACTCATATTCAAACAGGTAAAGCAGGTTCTCATTTTTCTCTGCTTTGCAAGATGTTTTAATCTCCCAGGCAGTCCCAGCAGCAGTGGCAGCCATGCAGTGCTGTTTTCAGCACATCTGGTTTGTTCATGCTGCCATCCAAGGTGTGACTGCAGCACATCTAAACCACACGTCTGTCCGCCCCACAGACTACGTTCAGCTTTAAGTATGGTGGTTGTCAACCATAGCAATGGGAGCACTGTACACACAAGGATATATTCACAGCCCCCAAGGGAACTATAGCCCTGGAACTGGGATCAGTTGGGGCACAGAGCCATGCTGATTGGCCTATACTGGTACCTTAAAGAATTTTGTTAATGCTACCAGGGGCACAGTACACTTGTGGAGCTTGTGCTGAAGTTCATCCTACTTCATTTCCACTGTTACTCTTACTTGTGCTAATCAGTCAAATTAGCACTACTTAGCGGAGGCGGGGGGGGGGGGGGGGGGGGGGGCGGGGGGGGAGGTATTGTTCCTTTGTTCTACAGCCCTGTGCCCTGAACTGCTCTCTGCTGCTTGGAAGAATGATCTAAAAGTTAGTGATGCTGGTATGGAAGGAATAATCTCCACTTACCTGCTGTAATAAGTGTTGTGTTATAATACCTTTACTTAGGTAAATATTGAGTGGAGTAAAAGTGTCCAGCAAACAAGAAACATGACAGAAACAGAGGGCAGATAGATTCAGATTGAATGAAACCAGGTATAGCTGCATAAAGTGGCCCGCAGGGACAAGTGGGAGCTGAGCAAACATCTGAAGAGACCAAGGAAGTAGGTAGGAGGAGATGAGCCATGCCATCAACCAGGAGCTGCAGTGAGTCATGGGGAAGAGGCTGGACCTAAGTAATACCAAGCTTACAAATAATGCTCTGCCTACGTCTTTCTTGCAAGTCAAAGTGCATCACTGAGCAATACTCTAAACCCCTCAGGAAAAAAAGTAGGGGGCATTTTTGATAAATATTTAAGAAAAGAAAAAATAAAAATGTCCATTTCTTATAGTGTTTGTGATTAGTTCAAAGACTTTGTAGCACAGAGAGTAGAGCTTCCAGAAGAGGGTTTTTTGATGTTGGGGTTTTTTTTTATTTTATTCCCCAAAAAAGTTACAATGATGCTTGATGGTCAGAAAATTCAAAGGTAGGAAAACTGGATGCTCTGTATTGCTAACAGCAACTAGATTTCAGTTTATGTAAGTGCTCTGACCAAAGCTATTGGGGAAAGTGTGCTGACCGTGAAAGCAGCGACTTACAAAGCAAACAGTGGCCATGACTGCAGCAGTAACAAAACAATCTTATCAGCTGAACAGTATAACAGGTTCCAAGCTGGAAATCCCGGATGGTTCAAGGGCAGTATAGTTTGCGAACCACACTTGAGTGTGCTCTGTAGTGAAATCAAGTACAATTTGAATGCTTGCTGCTGCTACAGTGCACAGACTGATGAAAGGAAGGAGATAACTTGTCTGCAATGCTTTATTACAGGCTTTTGCTATTGCCAGCTTCACTGCTGCTGGCATGGCTTAGGCAATTTAATTTACCAATCAATTCTTGATTTACACACAAGTGACTTTAGAATGCATTCCAATAAAAACTGTATCACCACATTGGATCCAATGTTCTTTAAAAGTCAAAAGCATCTGAAATATATCAAAACTATGAAGCTTTTCACATTAAAAAAAAAAATCAAAGAGGCTGAGTTGTCTTAATGTTTTAGTGATGACCTAGAGCCAGCTTAGCATGAAGTACAATGTTCTGAAAAAGAGGCAGCAGATAGTGAACTATAATAATGTTTTTTGGAATCCATTAATACACGGGTTGTATAATTTACAGAGCCCTCAAACAGGATAGCAGGATCATAAATGATTGTAGCTCCTTGCTAGATTTCTCTCGTGTGTGACCATCTTACTGCTCATGTCAGCTGCACAATTCTTATTATTCAACTCTTCCAGGAGTTACAAGATCCACCTCATTGAACAGTGCACAGAGTTTTTGCCCATGGCTTGGTGTCTAGTAATGTTTATACTGGAATAAAAAAGGCCTCCATATCAGATACAGTTATATTGCCTCTTAGAGCGTGACTTTCTTCGTATATGCATTTGCCAAGCTCTGAAAAGCACTGAGAAATCTAGCTTTCATCCTGAACTTGCCCAACAGTCACCATGTCAGGCAAACCATAACTGAGAAGCTGTGAGTGAGAGAACATACACACACCCCCCTCATGCAGCAGACTTGCATTGAAGGCAAATGGTATTTGAGGGCAATATTGTGTCACAGAGGCAACAAAGCAGTATTTGACTGGCTTATGTGATATACTAGGAAATCCTGACCACACAAATGCCGTTTCAGCTACTCAGACGAAAATGCAAATTTTGACAGCCTCGTCTTGATTTTACCCATTTTTAAAAGAGGAAAAGGAGGAGGGTATCTGTAGGGGAATAGACAGGGATCGGCGACCGGAAGATTACAGGATGTGACGGAAAGATAGACTCCTCCCCATAGGAGTGGCAGGAACAGGAACCGCAAGAGCTATATAAGCGTGTGACGCAGCTAAATAGACGGACATTTTGTATCCATCATATTGGTGTCTGTGCATCACTGTCCCCAGGGTGGGTAGAGCCCTGTGTCCCGGAGGTATGCGGCCCAAGATAAGTTCTCCCGTAGAAGTGTACAGCTACAGGTATCCTAGAAGAAAAGAGGAGCTTCAGACTTTTTCTGGAGCAGCTGAGTTCTTCAGGGAGTCCCTGCTCTGCTACAAAGACTCTCATGTTCACAAGAAGCTCTCATGATTCAACAGTTCCGAATTGCTGCCCTCTGTTCGAGAAGACCAAGTTTCATATCCAGTCAGAGAAAAGGGCCTTAACTTTGAAGTCTCCATAAAAATCAGGTCAAACAAATGAGCTCATTTTATGTTTCTGTTAGCTTTAACTGTCATTTTGACAAGAGGATCACCTTAAGGAGCTGCTCTATTTTTAAGACCTTCCTAGAGCTATACTGGAATTCCCGGCAATGAATGGCAACTTAACCTTTTCCCTCACCATCCCCCCAAGAGTTCATTCTTGCAGTAGACAATTTGAAGAGATAAGCAATCAGCACTCCTCTTTTCTGGGTGTTTCTGTTGAAAAGATGTTAAATCTTTGTGCTGCCATTTAACTCAGGGATGCTGGCTTAACCAAGGTACTGCACAAATTAATATATTTTTCAATGCCTCACTTGTACAGAGCAGTCCACAGATATAATTGTCTATGTATCTGTATAATTGGTCTTACTACCAAGAAGTCTTACAGATGTATGTGCTTGAAATTACATTTAAGTAGCACTAAATGCATGGCAAATGACTTTGCACACACATATTTAACTAAGTTTGTAATTGTTGGGTCACTTGTCCATTGAGATATCATTTCCTCTTGGTGTGAATCCTATTTCTGTCCTGTGACAAGGAAGTAGTATTTTCAGGGAGTTCATCAGAAACACTCTAGACCAACATGTACCAAATATATTCCAAAACTTAATGCAGATCCATGAATGGATGAAAAATAAATGTTTTGCAGCTCTACCCAATATTCTTAACAACTTAGTGGGGGACTAGTAACAAAGTACATTCATGAACAGAGGCACTTCCTTGATCATGGGGAAAGTGCTGCTTTCTATAGGGAAATAAAAGTTTTTTAGACTGCATACAATCTATAGCACTGAAACAGTTCTATCTGAATTCAAAATAAATTGTATGCTTAATTTTGACTCTCAGCTTGTGAATAGCAATGATGCTTTTATTTGTATTTGCATTCTGATTTAGATTGATGAGAGACCAACAATTAAAGAGTGAAAGATCAAGCAAGTGAAATACTCTGAAGGCTGGATAAAAATGAGAAACCCAGCAAACTAGCCCAAAGCAATGCAAGTAGAGTGGTGAAAGACAGAGCAGCAATGATATTTAAGAAAACTACTTGGAAAGCAGTAGCAAAACTCAACACACAGGGAAATGTGATTGTCCTAGTGAAAAAAACCCCAAAAGACCAAGAAGTCTTTACACAAGTCTAAATAGACCTTCAGTCTTACACCTTTCCAGTGCTGAATTCAGAGACAGGCTCTTGCTAAAAGGGGTCCATGATTGGCCTGACTTATTTTTGTCCAAATCTGCACAGCAGCTGGGCCTAGGTCACCCACTCTGCCATCTTCTTACAGCCTTGCAAACACAGTGCCAGGCAGAGCCACACAGGGAAGCACCTGGTTTTCAACCCACGTCATCAGCGTGACCTTGCCCATCTAAGCCACCACAGTTCCACTTCATTTCTGACCCCTCACAAGCCTTTAGGTTGAGGTCCTTACTGTACCAATGCCACCAAGTGCAATTGGTGTGTGAGGCAGGCTTCTGAGTGGATTTTCAGCCCACAATTTGAAATGCAGTCTAGGATAGCCGAGTTAATGCCAGTCTTTGCTCTGGAGCCTCTAGATACGTGGCAAGTTTGGAGGAGGGGGGATGCAGGGCTGAAGAAAGTCCTGTCATTCACTTTTCTGCCCTTTTCCCACTTGTGGAAGGCAAAGCAATACCCTTGTACTGCAGCTGGACTGCTGCGGCAGGTGCCAGAGTCCCCTTGCTAAAATGACATTCCCAGTTGTGGAGTCTCCTGAATGGTGTTTTCACTTTTCTTTGGTCCTGTTTTATTTCTTTACAAAACACACATTTTGTGTCTTGCTTTTATATTGAATGTTCTTTATTAAACTCTTTACTGCTGGAGAAACTAAAAGCACAAAGGCTCTAGGAGATACACAGTCCTCCCCCGTCCCATGTGAAGGAAGGACCAAATTCAAGAGTCTTGGCTTTTCCATAAGGAAGGTTAATTAGCCCTTTTTATAATTCAAGGGATAGGTCTGGTAACAGAGCATATGGGCGGGGCAGGGAAGAAACAAGTCACAGATAGAGAAGATTGACATGAGTTTCTTTGGGCCAAATTTAGCTGGCCTATAATGATGGGTAACAAAGAAACTTCCCCCCCCCCCTTCCCTCCTCCCTCAATATATGAGAGAAACCACAATCTAAAAGTAATGACATTTTTTTTTCAGATAAACTAGAAATACATGAAATTATAGCACTAACAGGTAATTTGTTAACGTTAGTTTAGAGGAGTAAAACTGTCTTGTCTATTGCATATGATGCAAAAAGTTCTAGGTACTGGCAACAGGAACGTTTTTTTTTTCTCTACCTTGACAAAGTTGCTGATGTAGATTTTTACAGTAACTGTAGGCTTCAACTTGCTTTCCTTTAACTGTGCTATGCTTTTTAATTTGACAAAGCCTCAGTAGATTCAGTTACTAGAACTGACAGGTTTCACATGCTGTGAAGTTCTGGTGGGTTTTCTTTACAAACCAGGACTTAATATCACCTAAATGTAAAAGAAAAAACCTCTGAAAGAGATGTCCCATTAACTCCAGCACACAGTGCACTGGAGCCATTTCAGAGACACAATGCTAATCTAGCCAGCCTTGTTGAATATACTTTGCTTTAAAGAACTTCTGTTCTAATCTAAAAACATTATTATTTTTTTTTAAATGCAGCAATAACCTTCCTATGCTTCACTGAGGAAAGCAACTTTTATATGTAGTAAATAAGTGACAACAGCTACATGTTACTTGGTTTCAAGGAACGTGGAAGGTTTCAGTTACAGTTTTAATAATAAAATTCTAATGAATGCTTTGTTGGTAATACAACGTGGGCTGGACTTCTCTGCTGTGGCTTTGCATTCTCATCTCCATCCCCTGAGCAGCTCTCCAAATCCTACTGCACAGTAAAAACAAAGTTTACCAGGATTTTCATCTTAAGGTTCCTATAGCACTGAACTACTAATTATCATGGCATGCTGAGCAAAGAGTTCCGATTAAATTGCCAGCCTGGATTTGTAGACCATCCCAAATCCTTATTCATCATCTCTATATACAGAACATTGGGAGACCATCTTAAGATACAAATAGACATAGATATGGTTACATGCTGAATTCTAAGTAACTGAATGAATCCATTACTGCACCCTTAGAGGACTCCAATTTTTCCCAGAACTACAACTCCTTTTTGAGTGTTATCTGCCTCATTATGCATAGATTAGTTACATTACGTATGGGTTTGCACAGACCACACAGAAGCTGAAAACAGTTAACTACAGTCTTGCAGAGATTAGTGGAATCAGAAAGAGACTCAAGAAAGCAACATATTCTTTTATCTAAAAGGCAATGTTGTTATACTTTTTTACATTCATGTGAAGAACAAAGCTCTCGCATGATACTTCTGTCACTCGTATCTAGAGTGTTGCCTGCTACAAGTCTGCATTAATTGGAACCGTAGCTGGTGTACACCTGCAGCGCGGATTCATGGCACAGTGCTACTAAACTATTTAGGGTTTTCCAAATCCATTTGGAACTTGTTACCTTGTACCTTTGCTATGAGCCACTGAACTGCAGACTAGTTAACTACAACTTTCACAATGACAGAAGGCATTCTTTTTAATAGCAGAATCAGTAAAATCAACAAAAACTGTTATCCCTTTATTAGTGACAGCTTTTTTGCAGAAAGCTATTAGTTGCATTTTCTATTCTTACCCTGACTATTTTCTTCAGCCCTAGAAATTAGGGCATTGGCTTGCAGAGTCATGCCCTGACTGCCAAAATTAAGGGCAATTATGCCATAAGAAAAGGCAGTATAACAGGTCAGAGACTGTACATCTGCTTGAAATGCAGGTTGTGAAGGTGCTGCCATTACCAAGTTGAAAACATGGACTGCGGTCTAAAGCTTTGAAGGATCTGACAGTCTTGTACTACAGACACGGGTTACAGCCACAGCCATTAGGATGCTCTCTGTAGCACTGTCAAGGTTCACAGGATTTTATTTTCCCCCTCTCCCACCTTTTTTTTTTTTTTTTTTTTTTTGAGCACTCTATAAGTCACAAACTTCCATCTCCTCAGGGGAACACTTACCACCCTTTCTAGGGTAATGAAGAGTTTCAGCTAGAAGCTGGCAATCTTTCATGGGCAATGTGCCAGACTGTATTTTTTGTTCCTAATTTAGAGCTTAAACATGCTGGTAGACAACATTGAGAAGCTGGGAGCCTCTGCTGCTCACAGATGCTTCTCTCAAGATGCTGTGGATCCCAAATCCTAGCCCTATGCTGACCCTGTCAGACTTGCAGAAATCCCCCAATTTCTGCAAACCACTGGGAGCCCCTCAGAAGGAAAATTTTATAAATGTGCAAAATACTGGTTTTTCTTCCCCCTGACTCACTCATTCTGCATCATTTGACATTTTAACATATTGCCATATTAACCACCAAAAGTCTGATCTGTGAGGATGACTTCAAACTTGTATTTACAAGAGCAGAGATGCAGCGGCATATGGACCACCAGCTGGTGAGAAGTAGGAATGGTACTTTGTGGAGCTTGAGTCACTAAGTGAATTACAAAAAAAAAAAAAAAAAAAAAGAAGAGGGAAAAAAAGGCCATCTTCTGTACAGCCAAAAAAGTGTGAGAGAAAAGCTTGGCTTCTTAGAACTGGAGTTGTTTGAAAGGACAACTGCAACAAGGCCAGTACCCAGAAAGCACAAAATCTGGAGGCATTAAATAAACCAGAAGCTATGTGTTTTATTATACGAAGTATATGGAAACAAACTGCTTCCTGCTAAGGCTGCAAGAAATAGTACCACAGAGGGAGTGATGTGAGACAGAAAAAAAAAAAAAAAAGAGATGGCAGTCTGTTTCTCTTAAACAGGAGGAATAAAAATCACTTTGAGGGTGAGGGTGACACTGGGGGAAGTGTCTTTTTATTGAGGTTATAACCACCTACATTCAAATTCAAAAGTCTCCAGCCTTTTTCCCCCACCTCTCCCTAGCCTGTGTCTATTCCTCAGGTGTTTGCCACCTCTTCACCTTCTGGAGAGATCCTCCTCATGCTCCATTGACAGCTTCACCCCTTCCCATCCCCAAATGGTGACTAAGGTCTGCAGAACGTCACCTCCAGACATTTCCCACTCCAGTAGCTTTTAGGAAATTATTTGCTTATTTAAGCTACCAAAGCTCAAGTCCTCCCAGGAAGTAATTCAGTTCTTCCTCACCCTGGTTTCTACCCTTGGACTGTTGGTTTTCACTGCTGTTACTCCAGGAACAGTTGAAAACTCTGTGCCTAAGTTCATGCAACATTAACAAAGATTTTCATCTAACCTCAGAGACTGAGGTTCACTATCCTCCTCAGTGCCAGCCCTATTTCATCAACCTTTTGACTTTACCTATTGCCCTAGAAGCCCAGGTGAGGAGAAACCCAGGTTTTAGAGGACAGTCCTATGGTCTCAGTCCATAGCACTGCCGAATGCTGCTCTCCCCTCACCTGCGCTCCCTTGCCAGCCGTGCCTGTTCAGGAACAGTTCCTGCTGCTTTCTCTGAGAGACACAAGAAGAGGGAGTCTCCTGCAGCTCCATCAATGCAGCTGCTAAGTAGAAGTTGTCTTTCAATAACTGGAGAAAGTAGTAAATAGAAAAAAAAATGCATTTGGCAAGGGGAAAGATTCATAGATGAACATTTTTTGTATGGGGGGGAAAATATAGAAGGAAAGGCCTGTTCCTTCAAAAAATACAATATTGTCTGGGAACTATTAAATAACAATATAACTAATTACCAATATAATTATCTTCATGCTAGAGCACCAAACAGCTGAAAAACAGAAGCTACTGAGAGCACTTACTATAGTAAATTACTGAAATGCTTCTCATGGTTTATTTTGCTGAATTGGGGTACGAAAAGAAGTGTGCTACATTATTTCTCTATTGACTCTTCCACATGTGATTATTTATTATTAGATTCATAAGTATGAATCAGACAGGAAGGTCAAGTTACTAATGATTCTGGAGCCTCGTCAGCTGTACCACACTATCTGCACTGTAAAGATAGATACATTGTTTACCTGCATAATGAGTGATGCAAGTAATCATTAAATTACTTGAACACCAGTCATGTAAAAAGAAAAAAAATAACCACTAGATCAGCATGCAAAACATTAAAATTGTAAATGTTGTATTGCAGTTGTAATGTAAAGGAAATACAAAGCATGTCTTTTTTGCCTGTCCTTCCTTGAACAAAGAGCAGAAGCATAGGAGAGAGACAGAGAAGTCTGAAATCATTACTTTCTGCCTCTGCACTGTGTAGGTTTGTTTGGCCAACAAAGGAACATTTGCACTTCTAGATGTCGACCAAGTCTCAAACCCTCTGTGGCTTCTGCCTTCTTAAGGGAGAGACTGAGAATGGTTACATGACTTCCCCAAGTTCTTTGAGAGGCTTCTGTCAAAGCCAGGGGAGTGCCTGCAAGTTATTTGCCTTAGCACAAAGAGGACAGAGAACGTAGAGCAAGTGAACAAGGTTCTTGCTCCAGGAGCAGAATAACCATTTCCAAAATGAGTACTTCCATTCAGCCAAGAAGCAGGGACAAGTTCCAAAGCAGAACATCCCTCAGCCAAATCAAAACTCTCATGGCACTGCTTGCTTCTTCCCTGTTTCACAAATTATTTCAAAACTTATCTGTGACTGCTTTTTCCTCATCACTATTTGCTTTCCACACCATGATAGCATAGACCCCTTGTGAGGAAGGATTCAGATACTCAGACTTGTCCTTAACTTGTCCCCAAGTATAAATAATCCCCACAAATCCAGTGCTACTCATTGCACGAATATGGGCTCTTAACGTCAGTTAGGGACACCGGATAAGCATCACTGCATACATTCCTGCAAGCAAAGTACTACCAGCAGTAGTTCTAAGAGCTAAATCCACCACCAGTGTGAGCAGACTCAACCGCATTCAGATCAAAATAGTTACTACAGTTTCTACAGGTGATGTCTTTGATTTATTTTTGTTTTCCTGTGCATTATAAAGAGATCAGCCAATAAGGAATAACAATCATAGTGTGAGATGAAGGCAATTAACATGACCTCAGTTTCAATAGCAGGTTTTTCCCCTCTGACATCACCCAGCTTCAGAGAGAGAAGCCCAACTCTAACTATCATTTCTATGCCCTTTTCAGCTTATGGTAATTGCTGTTGTGTGGCATCACAGTATTGGGGCCTCTGCCCTATCCTTCTCCCCACTTTGTGTAGGCAGCAGCAGGAGAATTTTCTTTTTGTTTTTTCTTCTAATAGCTTCAGTGATGTCAGAATATTAGAGCTGCCTGTTATCTAAAGGTTCCTTTGCAAATCCACATTAAATGAAAATGTAACTTTCCAGTCATTAATGCTCTGAAGCAAGTTGTGGTTAAAGGAGGAGATGGATGGTTTGGAAGCTCATCCATTACTTCTAAAAGCAAATTATCAGTGACAGAAGCTAGGCGAAACAGGCAGCAGGAGAAATCAAAAGACAGATTGAGATATCAATCAAAGAGACTTTCAGAACGTTTTCTTCTTCCGCAGGCCACTAAAGGAGGCATTTAGAGGGATGTAACAAAGCAAAGAACATCTTCTGTCACATGGGAAAAACCTGATGCATTTTTGCTGCCCAGTCACTGATAGTAATGCATGCTGCACCCACACAGGAGGAGCAGGAGCAAAGCAGCAGCTGTTGGCAGGAAGCTGCTGATACCATAGGGTATGCCACACAAACTCCTCCTTACAGGTCTGAAAGGCAAAGGCTGAAGAAACGAAAAGGGCTGTTTCTTAAGTGGGAACTTTGTACCCAAGCTGGAAACATCTTTGCAGGATAATTCTTGAAACAGAGGAATTTAAGAAATTTACCTTACCTCTCAAAAGCAACTAAAATGCAAATAGATACTGCAAATACCTCAGAGGGGATTCAAGATTTGAATGACCGTATGGATCTGACCTTTAACATTTTCAGGCCTCAGTTTTCATCAGGAAGATTCAGATCTGCAGAACAGTCATTGCACAATGAGTTAATGTTTGCCACTTGATGCTACATCATTAAAAGTTTATGACTTAGTTCAGTATTCATTAGATGAATATGGTATTGCAGTAGTTTCTGTGTAGTTTTTCATATCTTAAGTTATACACTTGCTTTGACTTGGAAAGAAAGAGTGCATTAGACTTCCTGCGATTTTTGTATCTTTTGCTCCCATTCTCAGAAGTACTGTTTGGACTACATGTTCTCAATTATAAACTGAATTCTTGATATGGATCTCCCATATTTAGGTGCTCTGATTGTTCAAAGGACTCTCCAGCTGGGTAGCAAGACTATTTGAGTGCTAATACAGTGATTGTAAAGAATGGGACATCAGTTCCCATTTTAGAACATAAATCTTGGCAAGTTTGAATGGAGTATATTCAAATGGGAACAAATGTACATTTTAAGCATGTAATTTAAAACAAAACATTCAGCACTTACTGAACAAGCTCAGTAACTGCAGATCCCCTAGCCCAGCATCTAAGAGCCTATGGGTGACAATTCCAAGCTCATAACCATTGGGTAGCCCATGAGAGCATCTGGTCCTGGGGTTCAGCAATGGGAACCTTGCACTCCAGGTCACTTTCTGTAGTTACAGCCTTCAGCTCTGCTTTCTAAGGCACTCACCTTCCTTCTTCATCTGAGGCTTCAAGACAGACACTCCTAGCTTCTTGTGGTTTCCAAGTGAGAAACTATCCCAGCTCTGCATCTATTCAAGCATCAGGCTTGGGTACATAGTAAATACGTATAAGTGCTTATACACACATCCATTTCCAGCTGCCGCTGGAGTCTTTCTAAAATGCACTTTAAAAAGTTTTTCCTAAAAATAACACTAAGCCAGAGCTGCTAGCACTCTGCAATGCTAACAGTCAGCCTTACCTTTCCAACCGGGAGAAGGACAGGAAAAAAAAACAACCAAACAAACAAACAAAAAATTTTTTTAAAAGTCTATGTGGGATTGAAGTAAGTCATTTGCAGATCAGGCTGCTTTTCCTCACAAGCATGCACTTTGTCTGCTTGTGGCATTTTGCTCTACCAGAGAAGGTGTCATGCATCCAATTAAAAAGATAGTGAAGGAGACAAGATTGAAATGAGAATGAATAAATGCTGCAGCTGTACTGGGAAAAGTTAGCTGAGAAGTACACAACCGGGAGAAAAACTGATCTCTTGATCATTCCTACAGTCACGCCAGTGATGATACTAAAGCACAAGAACAAAACTGGATTGTCTACTGCATGCTACAGCTGTCTCATCCTTAATCCAGTGTATTTATTGCGTTCATTGAATAAATTTTACATTCACTGAAAAAGTAGAGATTTCCAGCCTTTCACTATGCAGCAGCTCTTAAAGGCACTGAGAAAACAAGCATACAGGGATTTTTTTCTGATTCCCATTTCAGTAGTGCTCCCATCAATGCCTGCATAGTCAGATCCTAGTAACCACCTCTGTTATGCAATGGGAGAACCACCTCCACTGGGATCTCATGATAGTAAAGTTGCCACCCTCCCCTCAGTAGGGAAAAAAGCTGTAAGCCCTGCAGAAACTATTCAGACTGTCAGAGGAGAAAGCAAGAAACAAGCTCAAGACCAGATAAGTTGTTCTGGAAGGTTGAGTCTGCTCAACTAGTCATAGGCTGAGCGTGCCCTGTTGGAGTGTATCCAGAGCAGGGCCACAAAAATGATCAGAGGGATGGGCACCTGTCCTATGAAGAAATGCTGAGAGAGTTGGCTTGTTCAGCCTGGAGAAAAAAAGGCTGCAGGGAGACCTTATTGCAGCCTTTCAGTACTTAAAGGGGGCTTATAAAAAAGGTGGGGCCAGACTTTAGCAGGACCTGTTGTGATAGGACAAGGGCTACTGGTTTTAAACTAAAGGAGGGTAGATTTAGACTAGATAAGAGGAAGATTTTTTTTTTATGATGAGGGTGTGAAACACTGGCACAGGTTGCCCAGAGAGGTTGTAGATGCCCCAGCCCTGGAAACATTCTAGATCAGGCTGGATGGGGCTCTGAGCAACCTGACGTAGTTGAAGATGTCCCTGCTCACTGCAGGGTAGTTGGAGTAGATGGCCTCTAAAGGTCCCTTCCAACTCAAACTATTCTATGATTCTATGTCTACACTCAAGGCTATGAAGAATCATAGGAAAAATGAGGCTGGAAGGCGCTTCTGGAGGTCATGTGGTCCAACCTCTTGTTCAAACCAGATTCAGTCAGATCAGGATACTTAGGAGCTTGTCCTTTATACACTGGAATTCCCATTGGAGGGAACTGGAGTTTGAAGGGCAACATCTGTATCAACCACAGATGTATTTCATTTCAGTAGTTCTTCTTCTACATGGTTCAACTTAAGGACATAAGTATTTACTTTCCCCCCGTGAAAGATGGTGTTTTTGCAAATCTATTTTATTTAAAGAAAAGTGTTTACCAAAAAGAGACAGTGGTTCTATCCAGAAATCACTGTGGCAAGTTCCCTACTTTCCTTTAGAAATTTTAAGTTTTGAGCAGAGGTAGGCAGACATGAACACACACACATACACAATATGTGTGTTTGTAACTCTGGTCAGTTAGGTGACTCATTCATGTTCGTACATACCAATATTAGACTTCTGTGTAGTTCCTCATCATCATTGTAAAGATGAAGAGCCAAAAGGCTGACACTGGCAATGTAAGTCGACCCCTATTGAAACCAATACACTGTAAGAATATAGCTGAGAGCCAGAGTATAAACCTGGTAAGTAAATACCAAAATACCTATATAAAAGTTTTAATCACACAAGACATCAGAATATGGGTTGCTTAACAAAAGCAATTATTCAAAGTTATAACACAATTGAATGCAGTCTGTTTGGATGTATTCTGGCAGGACTCTTAATACTTGGCAAAAGGCAGGCTAGAAATAACATTAGCCCATTGCTTGATGAGAATGGTCACCTCACAAGCAGGGACATTGATAAGGCAGAGAGGTTTAATGCTTTCTTCACCTTGGTCTTCAACACCGATGGTGGGCTCAGGGTCCCTGAGAGCTCTGGGCTAATGAACCATGACTGTGGGAATGATAAACTCCTAATGAACCCT
The DNA here is from genome assembly GCF_963921805.1 of Phalacrocorax carbo. Lineage (NCBI taxonomy): Eukaryota > Metazoa > Chordata > Aves > Suliformes > Phalacrocoracidae > Phalacrocorax > Phalacrocorax carbo. The sequence continues at coordinate 25,423,174 of NC_087521.1, read as the reverse complement.
GAACCTATGCACTACTTGCTGCTCCAGCTGGATCCTTGTAAGTTGATGGGGCCTGATGAGATTCTTCTGAGGGTATTTAAAGAGTTGGCTGCTGTCATAATGAGACCTCTCTTAATGATTTTTCTTTTTTTCAGTGCTTAGAGACTTCTGTTGCCCTCCTCACTGAGCATCACGGTAACCGAACAGATTTGCAGGGAGAGCGGACTACTTTTTGGCCAGTGGTTTGCTGGCCAAAACCACTGCCTGGTTGTTGTTCAGAGTCAATGCAAAAAGCAGTGCGAAGGTCAGATGAATACTTTGGGCAGCACCCTCTCATAGCAGGAGGTCTCAGCAAACAAAGAACTTGCCTGGCCCTAAGGCAGTGTTCATAATTGGGATGAACTGAATGAAGGAAAGGAATGGTCTCAGAGGGGTCAGGAAAATCTTTTCCGGGACTGTAGGAAACCAAATGAGGGGGATGAATGCATGTACATGTTATTTTCATAGAATCATTTATGTTGAAAAGACCCTTAGGATCCAGTAAACCTAACTCTGCCAAGTCCACCACTAAACCATGTCCCTAAATGCCATGTCAACACATCTTTTAAATACCTCCAGGGATGGTGATTCAACCGCTTCCCTGTGCAGCCTCTTCCAGTGCTTAATGACCCTTTTGTCCATGTTATGCTAATTAATTAAAGGGTAATAAGTTTAGAAATATTTAGAAAAATCTTCATTAATCTTTTCTTGATCTGATACCTGTCTCTCAAGGGAAAATGTCAAGAGAGTGCCTCTACGAGTGCAGTTGTAGGTGCTTAAGATAACTATATGGAGTATGGGGGTCAGCATTTGTCCAGGGTAATGGGATATATTGTCTGACCCAATCTGAAGGCTGCTTTCTCATCTGGGGACTAGATCTTAGGGGCTTTAGAGAAAATAGCAAGGAACAGAGTAGCGAACAGATCACAGCAACAAACTTGGAGCCTCAGAGAGAAGGCTGCTCCAACCAGACAGTTTGGAGAGCAACTTATTCTCTGTCCCTCTGTGACAACCAAGGATGGAAATAGTCACAACAGTAAATGCCCAAGAAGCATCTAAAAGTCAAAAGCTGCCCTTGCTCTTGCTCACCAGTGCCTCACAAGAACCCTCCTGTCCCATCCCTGACACCACCATCTCTTGCAGTCCCTACCCAGCGTGCTTCCCATTCCCTAAGCACACTCTCTTCCTCAGGATGTACTTACATGGGAGCGGAAAAAACCTCCATTTGAGACCCACTGCCCAGTGGGAAGTGCTTTTCCAGCTGCCAGAAAAGCGCTGCTGCTGGGCACATTTGTTAATTGCTGTTCCCAAAAAGCCAGGTAAGCCAGGCCCCACTTTTCCCATGAACATGCAGGAGTCCTTTCTCAGAGACTAATAGGAACAGACTTGTGGAAATCTCTTGTGCAAGGCACATCAGGCTGTGCATCTCAGCCCATTACACATCACTAAATACTCACTGAAATAGCAGCTTGTACTGAATTGTACAGAATGATTTTCATTGATCATAATTACTCAACAGGAAGCATAGAGCATAATTAACCTTACTGTGGAACTCCATTTTAACTTAGTTGATCTAGTACTTCAGAATAATGTGGCTACTTGTCGATTAATTTTTGCTCTTTCATTTATGAATATGGATAGTTGGTATTTTCTCCAATTAGATAAATGAACATCAAACATTTCTAAACACCAAATCTGGAAATGTCTAAATGTTGCAGTAATAGGTATGCTGCAAATACATAGATTAGTTACAGCTCAGAGCTGGGGATAAAATTAATTGATGTGTAGCGTGCAGTTGTATAAAATAGTTTTTTCTTGGAACTGAACAGTGGCATTATTCATATTAACACAGACACCTTTTCCAATCACCTCTGCTAGTGTGCTAGTGCTGCTAAGGCACTGCCTTTACTACTAATAGACAGGCGACAGTGAGATTCAAAGCAGGGTTGTGAATGGTGTGGTTGCAGGCACATTTTTAAGTGCCTGATGCTGCAAAATAAAATAACAATAAAAAAACCTGCTACCAAGCTGTACACACCTACCCAGAATAGATTATTACTTGTAGTACATGGTGTTTCTTCAAGTTCAAGAATCCCTCAGAGCCCTTTGCTTTTATTCCATTACCCACATGCGCAGGCAAGAACCGTGCCAAATCATGGCTATAAAGCAGCCTGTGCAAAGTGGAAAATGATTAAACATACTGAACTGGATGCACTGCCCCATCAACAGGTCTTCCAGTATAATGTAGTCAGCCCGTCCATCACTGTGCCTTCTTTCCCTCTTCTCACTGTAAGATTTTCATATGGATTTCAGTTTATAAGAAGCACCTATTTGGAAAGCCAGAGGCTTCAATCTCTTCCTAAAAAGATCTTACAGTAACCCATACTGATTTAGTATTGTGAAGAAATTTTAACAATCCCTGCTCAGTATCCCATAACCCCTGCCAGCATATTTCAGGCTGCTTCAGAAGAAGTAAGTGTTTAGTTTGAATTTTGTTTAATAAAGTTTTCTCTTCACTCTGTGGCTTCACAAAAATGCTGTTTTCCCAACATGAAAAGCTGAACAACACTTTCAGTCTGTGAACACCCTAGTACTGGATTCAGCCTACAAGAGGAAAGAAGGTTACTTGGTTGTAGCACTATAAAAACACCTGCCAGAGGACTGAGAGTGCTACTAAAAACAAGCCCATATGAAGACCAGAGAGCAGCCTGGGAAAAAAAAAAAAAGAAAAAAGTCACAGGCACCAATGCCAAGGAGAGTTGTGTCACTGAGCACAGCAGTCAATGGGACCACTCAAAGCAAACACGTACAGCCCTCCACTGCCAGAATTTTGAACCTGTCCCAGAGGACTTCATTTTACCAGTGAAGGCAGAGAACTTAACACTAACAAAGGTCACAACACCACAAATTTATTGAGAGTATTTTGTCCAGCTCATGAGAATACATGAGAAGATTAAAGCTTTTCCTTAGGTCTGGAAGGGATTAAGTCACACAGAAGTACCTGCAAGGCAGAGAGAAAAAAAAAAAACAAAAACAAAAAAAAAAAAAACAAACCAGAAACAAACCCCAAAACCTCAGACTTTCCTTGTCAGCTCCTCAGCCAGGATGTATTACTTAAAAGAAACAAAATTGTAGCCCAAGCTATGAACAACACAGCAAAATACAAATTTTCCAGTGATTTGACATTTACAACACGTGTTCCTGCCATGGAGCAGGCTTCTTCCTTAGAAGTGCCTTAGCTCAAGCCAAGGGATGGATTCTTCTCTTCTGGGGGATCATGCAGCCTTATTATGCAGGGAACACGTTACTGTTTCAGAGGAATGATTTCTGATGAAACACTTTTCATTTCACTGCCACATCCCCAGGCCTGCCTGCAAAGCATGGCAAAGTCACGGACACCTGGGGAAAGGGGCACATCAGCATTTCATGGAGAATTCGGGGGCAGGAAGACCTTGGCTCCCACCCTGCCTCTGACACTGGGCCTTGAGCCCCGATCTCTTTGGCTCAGTGCTCTCATCTTTACCAGGGAGATGGTGCATTTAAAAGCCTCATTGCATTGTTACTGTGGTGATAAAGGCACTCTGAATTTGGGAGCAGTAAACAAACATTTACACCATTCATTTGGAGAATACGGGAAGCAGGGTGCCAACAGCAGCAATCAGCAAACCCTCTTTCAAAAACTGCTAAAATAACTATCCAATATTTATTGAAATTATGAAACTGCTTTAGTGACAACAGCAACCATCCAGAGTTCAAACAAAAGAGATCATTCTTCAAGATGGAAACAGAGCAAAGGTGCTCTTCACATCTCTTAACTCTTGGTCAGCCCTTTCCCCCCCGTACCCTGTCCTGACCAGCTCAGTCCCCTCTAACCTCACCCCATGAGATGTTAGGGTGCTCTTGCAGGCTTTCCTTACATTTCCCTTTGCTGGATTTATGTGATTCCTTTTTTCACAGAGCCAAATCTCACAAAGCAGTCGATATAACTGACTTAAGCCAACACTAGAAGGAAGACAAGGGGGAAGAAAAGGTCAATCTCCAAATTTACCAAACACCTCAATTACCTGGAGCTTCCTTGTTAAACTTCAATTATTCTCAAGTAATTTTTCTGGCTGCCTCCTCCCCAGCCCCCATCTTGTTCTTTATAAGTAGCCAAAAGGTATGAACAAGCAGAGATGGAGATGAATGCTTTAAGTTACAGGGCAGCACAGGTATAAAAATAAATGAGCATGAACTGAGTATGCATACATTTAGCCTCTCAGCTGAAAGACTATTTCTGACCATCAAAATGGGGCTAAAGACTAAACCTAGATTAATTTTAAGAAAAGTCCTGATCAGTTGATTAAAAGGGTTTATAGAACAGGATAGCAGAGAACATATCTCTGTAGCCCAAAGTACTCATTTCAGCCTTGTATTACTGTAAAATTTGTGAAACCTTCTTTAATTGTTTCTTTGTGCCTTGTCTTCCATTTAGATTGTCTGTGAGAGTTGATTAGGTGAGAAGCTGAGGAAGAGAAAAAAAGATAAGGTGCAGTGGCCAAACAGCATTTGATGGCAAATAATCTAGCACAGAGGGAGATAAACTATATAGCCCACAGTCTATTCACACTACACAATAAAAGGCAGATCTGATATACCTTCAAGCATGATCTTTCTTTACTCTGAACATTAAGAGAGAGGGAGATTAGGGCAATAAACCATTTACCTTTAGCATTGGCAGCAGTACCCAAGTAATTCGCTATTAAGCATCCATTAGACATCTATTGCTCTGCCTCATTCATGTAAAACAACAGGTCAGGAAGTGCTCATAGTTTGGGATCCTAATATTTGCCTTCCTTGCATTAGTTCTGGAATTTCAAAGCCTTAGTTCAACAACATGGTGGAGATTGGAAAAATGAAGCAGCCCTCTTGCATTCTGCAAATACTACCTGTGATATTTTTTGTAATTCACGAAGTAAAAGGATGAAGCATACTCTGCTATACTATCATACAGAAACAACCATAATTTGCTCCTTAGTGATTATAAACTACTTTTATGTTTGAAAAATAGGTAAACATATCATGCTGTATTCATTTTTAATAGCAGCAATATACTCATTCACTGGCCAACACACCAGTGCTAATTGGGCCCAAAGACCGTGCTTGCAGCCTATTCACTACAGTGCATATCTGAAAGTGTTTCATTTAGCTCATTTAGCATCTTCACACACCCAAAGAGCTTCAGGGCCAGAGAAGAGAAACACCAATACTGCATCAATCTTGTTAAGTACAGAGGTTTCCTCACGGTGTGACACAAACATAGCTTCCATGAAGAGTGAAAAAAGCACATAAATTGGGAAAAAAAATAATTAAAAGTCCAGCAAAGGACATCATTACTTGATTAAAACCTTTGTGTCTGACATTAACCACAAGAGAAATATTTTCTATCTGCCATCAACACTTCAGTATCAAAAACATAAATTTTACCTAAGGTTCTGCACATGGCCCTAATTTTAATCACCCAAAATCAAATACAACTTTTTATCTAAATTAGGATACTTGAGTACTTCACACCAATGAAACCTCATTGTAGAGTTATTGTTCCAAGACTACAGATACTTAAAATATCTCTACCTCAGATTTTTCTAGGTATTCGCAGTCACACTAAATAAACAGAATTAAGAACAAAACCTGAAGCCATAACATAATCCTTATTTTTAAGACAGCATGAAGTATCATTAGCCAAATCCTTACCTGGTACAAGTTACTGGAGGTTCAATAATGTCAGTCCTGCAAGTTGAAGTTTCAGCCAAAGATTTCTCTGCACAGGACCTTGGGTTTAGATTTTACTGGTTGTGTCAGGCTCTACAAGGGTAGAGGTCTCTGCTTTAGGAGGGATGGAGTGACCGATGGGGCTCACTCATGGCTCCTTTCCCATCTTGCAGAGGGCAGGTGAGGTTACAACTGCCCCAGGCAACAAAAACTCAGCTGTCATGTACAAGAAGGCACAGATACCTAGCAAATTGTTGGAAAAAGCCGTGTGTGCTCTTTTTCTGTCTCCGTATCTTCTCTCCTGTCCTTTAACCTTTCTACTTCAGTCCAGGCTCTCCAAATAGGGATTTTTCAGACCTTTCCCTATCGCAGGTCATCTGGAGCAGCACAGCCTGTAGGCTGCTGATAGCCTTCTCTGGAGCTGTGTGTCAGGCACCTCTTTCTGCAGCCTCCCAAAATCCTAGTAGTATCTCTCAAGAACTTTTCAGACAGTCTTCAGCAAATGCTAGAGGGAAACAATGCTGGGAATAAGCCTCTTTTCCTTGGGGTCAGTATCTACAGCACACCTGCACCAGGTAACCTGCAAGTCAAAGCCTCCCGGCAAAGCACTCCTATAGCCCATTGCTGTCACCAGAGTCTGATTATTTGGTGGCCATGTGTGCTGCTGGGACCGTGTGCCAAGACACTTGGCCTGCATTCTACCTTCCCAGCACTTGTGGTAGTTCACCTGTCTGCTCCTTATTTGTCTTTAGTGGTGTTATCTGTGTGTTTCCACTTTCTGAATTAGTAGGACTGTCCATTTTAACTAAAAGCTGTTATATTTCATATTTATATTTAAAATCAGTTTACAGAGGAAAGAACAAGTCTCTATTCAGATTTTCAGTATCTGTTATTCTGTGCTGCAGCAGACCCACTGATTTTAGAGTACATAATTTCCATTAACACATTAGAAGGATTTTTCTTTTTATTCATTTATGTGGTGTTTGACATACACTAGCAAGCCTGAACAGAATAAACGGCTCTAAAAGTAATAAAAAATAATTTCAACACCATCAAGTCTGCTCAAGAAATCCAGACAACTGCATTTTCTTTGCATCTACCTTTCCTGTTTCACTTTTATTACCAATTTACCTTGTCACATCCAAATGAAAAGTGTTGGGATACATACAAAAAATTGTTGCCTACCACAAAAGCATGAACCTTGTGTTTATAAAAATCTAGAGACACCTCACCTTATTTTAAATAATTTTTCTGACTTGTACTGCCATCATTCAACCACATTTGGAGGAGAGAAATGGAAATGGAACATATTGTTAATTGTAATCAGATTGACATCAACTTCCTAAGAATTCCTTCAACAAGTTACTGTCCTCTAAAGAACTGCAGAGCTGGAAAGAACCTGAGATTGAACATCAGTGAGGTGAAGATAGAAAAATCTATTAATGCTTTTAGCCTAGCAGTTAATCAGAGAGCAAGATTTGTCTGAAATGAAAGGACTTTTCATACCAGGATGTAAAACCCTTACAAACTGAAATAAAATATTTATTTTCCATAATGCTTAATGAAATATTTAGCAAAGGTTCAAATGGTCACACAACTTTCTACAAGGTGTGTAAAGTTTTCCTTTTACTCCCTCTGTTTCCTATTTTTGTAGCCTTATCTTGGTCTAATTGTCCAAGACAAATAGTTTGGTTGAAATGTTTCTAAAATATGTTTAGAAAGAAAAGAATGAAAAGGGGCCAAATATCAGAACATTCTAATATGTGGGGTCTTTTGCTAAGACAGATTTGATTGATATGAGGTAATAAAGCTTATCATCTACCTGGATTAGTCTTCAGGAGTCAGAAAGTAGCAGCTCATGGCTCTGACAGGGTATAAATATGTAAACTATTAGTAGGCAGTCACCAAGAGCATAAAGCTCTTGTCATATCATGAAACAGAAGCGTTAAGTGCTAACTTTGGCCACAGGTCTGGCCAGAACACTCACAAGAAATCAGAGAAAAAACTCAACCCCAAGTTCACACTGGCTCTTCAGAATTGCCTTCACCAGGGTAAGAGTTCATCCTAAAGTAGCCCTCTACAGCTACCTGAAAGGAGGTTGTAATGAGGTGGGTGTTGGTCTCTTCTCCCAAGTTACTAGCAATAGAACAAGTGGAAATGGCTTCAAGCACCTTCAGGAGAGGTTTAGATTGGATATTAGGAAAAATTTCTTTACTGAAAGAGTGGTCAGGCATTGGAACAGGCTGCCCAGAGAGGTGGTGGAGTCACCATCCCTGGAGGCGTTCAAAAAAACTTGTAGATGCGGCACTTCTGGGCTTGGTTTAGGAGACATGGTAACATTGAGTTGATGGTTGGACTTGACGATCCTACAGGTCTTTTCCAACCTTAATGATTCTATGATTCTAAGTATCAAAAGGTGCCTTGAAAAAGAAATTGTGGTGCTTCATTGCTAGATTCCCATGGAGCTCTCCCAGATATTGGTCAGTGATGCAGGCAGAGGGCAGGGCTGGGCCCATACCATTCCACCCTCTTACTATCCAAAGAGTTTAGCATGTCTGTATTCCCAGAAGTGCAGGAACTGCCATTTCTGTTGCACTTGAACAGAGCAAGGGAGAAAAAGAATAGGATTTTGCATTTCCCTTCCATCTCATTCATTTGACAGTCCAAGAAATACAGATACTGAGTATGCTTCTGCCCTCCTGCCAAGATGTCTGGAGCTGTTAAAGGTAGATTACATGAAAACAAGACAGGAACAAGACGCTGAGCATTAGACCATGAAAGGATGTCACTTCTCAGCAAAGAGGTAGTTGCCAGTAGGAAGTTCAGAGATGATGCTGAAATATACTTTGCAAAGGAGGAAGAGAGTCAGGAAGAAAAATGTCGCTCAGAACAAGCTATAAAGACCTTAACTGGATACTCCTATGAGTATTCAAGAAGATTGCTCATCTAAAGGTGTAAAACAGCTGCCAGGATCAAGCCTAAGCCTTTCAGTAGCAATGGAAGAATGCAGCTTCTTTCCAAAAGAGGATGGATAGATTGAGAGAAAGTGACTAGCAGCTGCTGAAATAACTAACAAGATGCACTGTTTAGCTATACTTAGAGGCAAAGAAATAGAGAAAAAGATGTTGTAAAAAAAATCTGAATTCTATTACCAAGAGTTCACCAGTTGCAACGGTACAGCGGTTAGCAGTGAGTCAGAGCCCCCTAGGATGATATTCAAGGTTGTCACACTTCCTGCAGAGTAGCTGCTTCTCAGAGAGAACAGAAATTTCAGTCCTTTCTGTGATCTTGTGCTGTACATAGGCAATATAAGGACATGGGAAAGTTAAACTTCTCTTAATTTTATACTCACAGAAAGTAATGTGAAGAAGAAGAAATCACAGGGTTGTTAGGAATAAGCAATGTACAAGCAAGGCCAATGAAGCTGAGGGGAGGTAGCCCTTCAGCTCCCAGAATTCTCTTTCTATAAAGCAAAGAGGAAAAGTCACAGCAAAAACAAAACCCAAACTGTTCTAACTACCTAGTAATTAACGTACTGTTTACACCAGAGCTACCTTAAACATGGCCATAGGGTTGTTCAACTTATTAAATGCTTCTTTCTCCTACAAACACTTCCTTTCCCATCTCACATTCCATGGGGACCCTTGCAGACTATAATGTTATTAAGTAGTCACCAGTTTCTTTAAATACCACCCAGCTGATTGGGGTGAGGGAGGACTATTACCTGTTAATCAACTGCTACCTTATCCCTGCCATTTTCATTAGCTGAGTTGTGGTGTCTGTTTATCAGGCGTGATGCTTTCTCCAGTTCAAAAGTCAAGCAAGGTAGTTGTTTTACCTGGAGACAACCCTTTAACCTACCCTGGTTTACTACAATACCTTCTACATTGTAGGAGCCAAGAGGCTGAAGCTCTGGTTTGGAACTGGCAAGAGCCTGAAGCTGGTATTTTGCAATGAGACAAAACACGTTACTCAGCTACTAAGCAGTAGCACATTTCTGGCAAAGCAGATGACAGCTTTTAGCAGGGACTGTAGGAAAGTTAGAGATCCAGAATTACATGAGAGTGAAGGGAGTACAGTCTGTTACTAACCAGCTCACTTGATCTCTACATCCCTAAAATACTTTGCTATATGTGCCAATACTCTTCCATCTCCTTCAGGACTGGCCCAGAGCCTCAGAATACATTAGGCAGGTATTACAATACTAAACTTTGGCTGAGATGGGAATTTGATTCAAATCGCTTATGGCAAGTAAAGCTTGCACAAGTAGGAACCATATTTCTGTGTCTTGGCCCCGTTATCATGCTGAAAATTCTGGCTTAGTATACATGTTTTTGTTTTGTTTGAGGGGATCATCTACCAGATCAGGCCTTCTGGTTTCCATGTTTGTGCAGTAACAAGTTAACGCTGTTACAAACCTCAGGCCCAACTAGCCATCAGTTGCATTTGGCAGCCAAATCCAAAGGAATGTATTAAAATTTCAATTATTTGCATAGCCTAGTTAGCATTTGCATGCTGCACTAAAGTCACACATACTTGCTCTTCTGGTATCTGAGCTAAATCATACTCTGGGCACAAAATGCAGGCACTGCATTGCCTCAAGAAGAGATCCCTTTGTCCAGAGTGGTCTTTCAGACTGCCTGAACAAGGAGCCCTGAGTCCTTAAACAGCTGAAGAAAGAGAGGAATATCATATAGTAATGGAAACAAGAGCTACAGAACTGATTTGGTTTTTTCTTTCTTGCTTGCTGGCTTCATGACTTCATATTCTTTGTTATCCAGTACCAGGTTTCAATGGAAGGCACAGAAATCTGTGCCAATAACCAACAAGGAAGGGTATATCCTGAGAAAAAGTAGAAACAGGTCTGAAGTCTCTCAAACTGAAACAAATCAGTGCTCCTGTACAAACCACCAAAAGCATGTGAAATATACCAACACCATCAGGTCCTTAAAAAAGGAGATGACAGCTGCTGGGCTCTGTGCTAACTCTGTACCGCCTGTCCCTATGGGCCAGGTGGGTTTGAAGCACGGTGAATGGGTCAAGTTCCTCCATAGGCCTGCACCTCTTGATCCGCAAAAGAATCACAGCAGTGCTGGGGAGCACAGCTGCACAGCCCAGGGCAGCTTGGTGTCTGTCCCAGGGCACTCCACGATCCCAAATGCAGGTGTCTGTGAGACTGATTAGAAAGAATAACCTTTCTGTATTCATGTTTCAAAAGCAGAACCTGCATTTCAGCCAAGAACTACTTCAGAGCCTGTCTCACCTTTAGTCCTCAATGCCCTTCCATTGAGAGGTGTATTCCCTGTCATTAAATTCTCACTATTATGCATTATTATTAATATCTCTCTAGTATTAAAAGTATACATGAGTTTGCTGTTATCATAGTTAGACATTGTCTATACTGAATAAAGCAATCTCGTGCCTGTGACTCACTGATGTACATCTGGATGAAGACTGAGTCTGTTTTCTGTAAAACAGCCAGTTCTGGCAAAAGAAAGTATGAAGAAGCACATGACAGGAGTTAGCCAAGCAGTAACAAGACTCACCTGAACGTGTACATTTTTTTAATTGCTAAATAAGACATGTTCCACAACAGTTAATATTTTTTAAAGGAGATAATTCATTCCATTCATAATAGATTTAATTGTGTTCTGATTGCTCACACCTGGCAATTTTGGTTTGCCGCACTTTTTTTTCCCCCCAAAGCACTTTCAAAGCATAAAATGGGCCTTGCGCCAGGTATAGTATATGAATCAAGCCCTGAAATAAATGGAATAGGATTTGCAGAGCCAGCTCTAGACATAGACAAAGTATGCAGTTGCTGGGGCAGCTGCCTGCTTTGCCTCTGCCAGAGACCTGCCACTGCTACTGCCAATGGAAAGGATGCTGTGAGTAGGCTGAAAACTTGCTCATCCCCCTTGCAGAAGCACCAGCCATGGCCCCTTGCTCTGGCACAAGCAGGAGCACCATGCCTGCTTCATCCCAGCACTGTCCTCTCCCCTGGCACCGCTCAACCATGGAGTCATAAAATTCTGTGTTATCTTTCCCTCTCTGCCTGCTCTGCTTCCTGCATTATTCTGGATTCAACCTTTTCAGTGATATTTGGCTGGTTTAAGGTGATATTGAGGATAATGAAATAATTTTCAAACCCTCCCAATAGCTCACCTGAAATTTAACCCCAAACAAATCTGAGAGTATTGGGATGTCTAAAACATCTCAAGGACTGCCAGATATTGTTCTTTCTAGCCTTTTTCTCGATTTCTCAAAAGACCCTCCACTCAAGTGATCCCACCAGGATCATCGTCTCATTTTCTCTTTACTGTAACACTTAAAGTCCCACCCTGAAATAAGGATTCATTATACTGCATGCTGTTCTCCGAAAATCCTGAGGGATTTCCTCTCCCTCAATGAACTCATACAGTAAATGGATAAGAAGGGGAAAGTGTAGGAGACCAAGTCGAGTGACAGAGAAGTGAGCTGATTTTGTCTACATTGGGAGCCATTCTGTTTATTTGGCATACCCAAGAGTCTGATGTAGCAGTGCCTGGCATAAATAAGTGTCTTCCAAATGAAGGTAGTATACCCTGTGACAACAGAAAACCTATCCTTTATAATGGAAGACAGATAAAACTATGAAGAATCCATTTCAAATAGCCCAGCAGAGTACAAGATGGACTGAGAGGACCCGCATGGATATACAAGGGGTAAACTCCATGCCAACAAACCCAGACAATTCCACTGAATTATTTCATCAGAGGTACAGTCAGTGATAAACAACTTCTTCACTAAAAGCAGAATTTAGCAAAAATAATCTAAATATATGGTGACAGGCAGGAAAGGAGGATTCAACTGGGTGTCTGAGCAGACAGAAAAAGAAAAAATTTCTGAACTGAAATCTAATCTCTCTTTTTTTAATTAATTCCTTCTTCTAACCTACCAAACTATAACACAAAAGTAGCTCAGATTATACTCTAGGGCAGTTGTTTACATGCATATTTACCAATTCTCCAGTGAGCAGATTTCTGAAGCAGATCACTCAGTGCTTAATTTTCTCGGCAAAAGGAACGTAGAAATCTATCCACAGTGAATGCACCCATGCTCTTCAGTGGCAAAAGATAAGGGTTATGCAGACAAACCAGAAGCAAAATATGAAGAAATGTAAAATACTCATCATTTCTGTTGATTTTAAGCTGCCTGGAAGCATCTCCTGGGAATATTTCTCTAGATATTATCTCTGTAATCATAGTATTCTCAATGGAAAATACAACTGCTCTGTTGCAGTGAATTTGTATTGTAAGGATGTGGAAGTGTTGGACTGCTAAATGCATTGCTAGCAGAGATCAAATGACAAATTCATTAGCTGCATCAGATTCTGAAAGGTAGAACTGGTTTTCTCAATGAGCTTTCTTCCATTTCTGACTCCTGTCATTGCAGTACTGAGCTGGTGCCTGGTTCTGTTCTCCCAAAAGTACCAATTTACTTGAATGTCACTGAACACTGAAGGAAGTAAGACTGGAAACGCTGAGATCCATTGTTAGAATAAATCTATTGACAATAGCCTTTTTGTGGAAAAGCAATTTAGAAAAAAAAAAAGACATTTAGGAACCTGGATATTTTGGAACAGTTATCTGCAGTTACAGGCAACCAGATACTCCATCTTCTAAGTGGTTTTCTGTCTGCTGATCTTACTGGAAGGTTGTTCCAGAATCATGTTATCCTGACATTAGAAGTCTTCTAATTTCCAGAGGAAAATGTAATCACTATCAGTTCTGTTCACTTCCTTCTTAAGCAATTGTCTTTCTCTAGAGGAGATATTTTTTCCTCTCCCTGTTAGGTTTAAAATGGCAGACATATCCCCACTCAGTCTTTCTTTTCTTGCCCTCATCTAGACCAGCTTTGCTTTTGATTTTGTTTTCTAAGATGCCTCTTAAGTCTCAGAAGAAGTCTTTTCTGTGCATCTCTCTGAGACTGAATCCCTCTCTTGAAAACATGTGACCGGGATTCTGCATAGCTGCCCTTTCCCTGGCATGCCAGCACTTCCCCTCTTGCTGAAACAGCTTGCACTATAGTTTACTGGTGCTGCTTAGAAAACAGATCTTTAGCCTATATATTCAGTGAGTAATGAAAGTTGTTGAGCTATCAGATATAATTTAGGATACTTCTTTGGGGTGAAAAGAGTATATTTCAGTCTAAGTGTTAGCTTTATTCTACTTACCATGTAAAACGTGCCATTTTAAAGGGGTGTCTTGTAATTAGTTCTTTCAGATTCTCTGGAGGCACCAGGCATGGGTTGCTGGAACCATGCAAGCACAGAGCTTCTCAGTAAAGTTAATTTTACTCTGTATTCAGTATGACTTTATTCAGACATTCACATGCCTATTTAAAAACAACATAGCAGATTTTGGGAAAGGTATGAAATATAAATACAAGCACAGCTGATGTCTGCAGTAAATACATCCATATATTTAGAAAAGTCCTCTTACATAGTCCACTCCTAGATAACAAAATGAGTCAGTGATTATCCAAAGCTCCCAAACTTAGAGGCTCCAAGGAAGACTGTGGAAAAATAGGAAAAAGGGAGAATTACACTGACAATAACGGAGCTAGAAGGTAGCTTTTAATGTATTACTAATTTATGCAGCTGGTACCTTAAGCCTTCTAATATTCCAAAACATCTTTTCTAATTCGTCTCATTAAGACTGACAAATATTCACTTCTAGACACACAAGTCTTCTTGGCCAGATGCTTACTGCCAGCTACCCCATAATGTTCCCCATGTTGAAACAAAGCTTTGTTAAGTTCACTCAGAGGGCAGTTGGAGCTGCGTAAAGTTGCCTGAAGTCAAACCATAAAAAAGGTGAAAAACGGATCTTTTGTTGGGACACTGGAGCAAAGCATTTATGATAGAGAAGATGTAGAGGGGAAATGATTCACAATGGCCTAATTATATTAGAAACAACACTTATTCAGGTAGTTGAAGAAAGAACCCAAGGGAAATAGAGAAAAGGATGGCCCTTAGGTCAGTCCAATATTTGTTTTCCTGAATGCGGAAAACCGTTCCTCATGAAAACTGAGTTCTGCCATTAAACAATAACTTATCATCAAAATAAATGCCTCATAGAAGCTGTTGGATGTCATCATTGGCAGCACTGGAGAGCCATTACTAATACTGAAACTTCATGAGACATATAAAACATATAGGCAAGTATAGTTCCAATGGGAAATGTTTACAGACAACAGGTATATTTTGGCACCTATACAATGCATTTATGGCTATTACTTCCCACAGGAAATAACAAAATGCATTTAAGCAGTATACAGACTATCAGTTGTCATTGAATTATATTGCAAAGATGATCTATAACCCTGAAAAGTGTGACTGTTTTTATTCTATAGCAATAGTTTATAAGCTGCAAGACAGTAAAGCTAGCTAATGCTTTTCACATTATGCAGATGATCAGTTTCCCAAATAGGAGACTTAAAATGAAATATTATTAACAATTTATGATTATTTCCATGCAGATACTGAATGACTAATTCCTATCATATTTTTCTGGAGTTGCAGGAGGGAGTGTTTCTGCACCTGTTTCTCTTCCCCCAAATCTAATCATCAGTAAAATTGTAGTCAACCAGCTGTTAAATTTCAGATCATTTAGTATATTTCATGCATTTAAAGACTGACAAAATATGCAGTCATATAGCCACAATAAAACACCACAGTGATACCAAGAAAAGTGATCACCAAGCTTGCGAAGTCTTGGATTTTGTTGTAATACCTAACTAGATTCAAGCCAATGGTGGAAAAATGAGGTCTGTTTCCACAGACTCTTTTCAGAGCTTAAACCAGTTGTTAATTATTAGAAATGTATGTAAACTGATTAGTTCATGTCATCTCCTTATCCACAGAAGGTATGCTGTCTTAGCATTTTGAGAACAGAAAGTTCATTAACTCAGTCATAACTCCTTACATTTTGTTGATACACCTGTATTGAACCAACTGCCTTGTGTCTGAATGAAACATAATTTGTATTTTGGCTACACAAGTATTTGAAGGCATCAACAAACAAAATCAAACATCACAAGTAGCTCCAATCCTACCAGAACTGCTTTGTCAACAGGCCTAATACACTGATAATTATTCATTCATTCATTTATAGTCTGAGCATGGAATTTTAAGGACTTTATATGCTATTTACCACATACATTTTCTGAAAATAGTGGATTTAAAGTATGTACATACATACATACAGATGTGTGTGTGCATAGACATACACATTTACTCCACAAAAGACTGCCCACCTGGTTTGACAAATATAGGTAGATAAATAGTTAGGTAAGGTAGATACGACAACCTGGTAGCATTACTGATTGTTGAGGTGACCCCAAATTTTCTGCTGACAGATTGCTTAGCACTTTGCAAAATTTTGGCTATATCAGTTGGAATGTTGCATGACATTATTTTTATGTTAAAACACCTTAGACATTCCTGAAAATATAACTAAGGAAAAAAATACGGGTTTCCTCATAGCAAAAAAAGAGCCAATGATTTTTTTCATTAAGAAGCCCTCAACCTACCTGCTTTGGATTTGGGACCTAAAATACTTCAAGGAGCTTTCCAGAGTGCCAAGAATTTGCACTATAACATTTTTATAAACATTCAAAGTTGCACACTTCAAAAGCATCTGGAAAAATAAAGAAGAACATAGCTGTTTAACAGAGACATATTAGTTTGGCAACTAAATCTCAAATAGGTTCGAGCTCAGTTAAATGTTCTTGATCAGAGAGTTTCAAGACTGAACTTCCTCCCTAACTCTGCCTGGCAGATGAAATTTTCTGTAGTGTCTGGTTTCCCAAGTGGGGCATGGAAGTGGTCTTCCACCTTCAGCACTGCAGCAGCTGATGCACCAAGAGGATCCAGTGGCCATACCACAAACATATTAGACGGGTTTTGCACAGATGGGCAAAGCTGGAGATGAAGAGAAGCCATGGCGGGAGCTTGTTAGAAGAGTGGGGCAAAAAAAGACAAGCAATTGGATGAGGAAAAAGGGTGGATTTTTGTGCCTGGTGAGAAAGATACTAAGAGGTGGACGAGCCAGCAGGCCTTTTGCCAGTGAAACACCCTCTCCTAAAATGTGTTAAACTGAGCTGGCAAAGCAATATTTCTAGTATTCCTGTACTGTCAGAAAATAGGTATTAACTTCACTGATAACAGGTGTCCTTATCTTCCTCTCTTCTGCTTGATGGACATTCCCAGCCTCCGTATATTCCCAGGTACTGTCAGAATCTGTGTCTGCACTGTGGAGCTACTGGTCCAGTCCCTGCAGATTACCCCAAATAGGGGGATGCACAGTTTCATAGGATCCTGTTTTTCAACTAGGGGATTATATTTAAAATATTCATTAAGATATATTGTTGCAGTCCCTGCAGCAGTTTTACATTATTTAATGCTGTGGTCATAGATAGTTCTGGGTAACTCCAGGAATAGAACTGCCACCCCCTCACAGATAATGGATTGTTTGACATTTTTATTACCTCCAGCCTTTGTTCTGTGGAGATGTCAGCCAGTTACCTACACTGGCATGACTGGTAGGAAAGTAGGTAGCAAGCACAGCTGACAGCATCTTGCAAGTCTGTGATGCTAAATCAGCATCACTGCCACGTGCCTCTTCAATGAGGACAGGATGTGGAGGTAGAGTCGTGACTGTATGTTCCAAGGTGTCCCTGTGGCTCTTCCAGCTTGCTCTGTCAACGTTTCATCTGGGGTTATTAGTGTTTATAAAAGCATGCCCTTAAAATAGCTGTATAGTGTTAATAGAAGCAAAAATAGCAGTTCTTGTCCTTAACTTCTTCATACTGGGGTAAAATAGGGCTAAATTGGGCAAGTATAAAAATCGTAATAGCACAGCCCAGTTTAAGGGTGACTTTCAAATCCCCTTCAGGTCTTAAAGAGCACTGATTTTAAGCTAAAATCAGACCAGGACAAATTCTTTCCTGCTCTACAGAAAATCCTTCTCCGTTTAACAGATGCAAGATTTCAGGTGGCTTTTGCTTAGAGATTGCTGAAGTCTATTCACTAATTGCTCCACTCACAAGTGGAGCAACCATGAAATTCTCCAACTTCTGAAAAATATATTACTTCAGAAAAATCATTCAGATTTGCGTTGGTATTTGTAAAATAACCATGTGTATCCTACTGTGGTGATATGACCCTGGCTGGACACCAGGTGCCCAGCAAAGCCGCCCTGTCACTCCCCCTTCTCAGTTGGACAGGGGAGGGAAAACATAATGAAAGGCTTATGGGTTGAGATAAGGACAGGGAGAGATCATTCACCAAACACCATCATGGGCAAAACAGACTCAACTTGGGGAAATTAGTTTCATTTATTACCAATCAAATCAGAGTAGGATAATGAGAGATAAAACCAAATCTTAAAACACCTTCCCCCCACCCCTCTTCCTGGGCTTAACTTTACTCCTGATTTTCTCTACTTCCTCCCCACAGTGGCACAGAGGGATGGGGAATGGGGGTTGAGGTCAGTTCATCACATGTTGTCTCTGCTGCTCCTTCCTCCTCAGGGGAGGACTCCTCACACTCTTTCCCTGCTCCATCATTGGGTCCCTCTCATGGGAGACAGTTCTTCACAAACTTCTCAAACGTGAGTCCTTCCCACAGGCTGCAGTTCTGCATGAACTGCTCCAGCGTGGGTCCTAGGGTCCAGTCCTTCAGACATAGACTGCTCCTGCATGGGTCCCCCACAGGGTCCCAAGTCCGGCCAGCAAACCTGCTCCAGTGTGTGCTTCCCATGGGCTCACAGCCTCCTTCAGGCACATGCACCTGCTCCAGCATGGGGTCCTCCATGGGCTGCAGGTGGATAGCTGCTGCACCATTAACCTCCATGGGTTGCAGGGGCACAGCCTGCATCACTATGGTCTTCACCATGATCTGCAGGAGAATCTCTGCTCCAGTGCCTGGAGCACCTCCTCACCATCCTTCACTGACCTTGGTGTCTGCAGGGTTGTTTCTCTCATATAGTCTCACTCCTCTCTCCGGCTGCAGCTCTGCAGGGGTTTCCCCCCCCCTTCTGAAATATGTTACCCAAAAGACGTTACCTCTGTTGCTGATATGCTCAGCCTTGGCCAGCAGCGGGTCTGTCTTGGAGCCAGCTGGCATTGGCTCTACTGGACATGGGTGGAGCTTCTAGCAGCTTCTCACAGAAGCCACCCCTGTAGCCCCTCTGCTACCAAACCCACCACAAACCCAATATACCCACCATAAAAAAAAAAGTGTTTTTGTGAAATAGCGTGCAGACTAGGGATCTTTATATGTATCAGATACTATAAATTTTACTTACCTATGAAAAATGGAGAGGGGAGTGTAAGGGGCATAGTGTTTAATTTTCTCATAATGGTATTTCTTAAATAGACAAAGCAGTCTGTATGAATCTACTTCAGGCACAGAGGATCAATCACCGTCTGCCACCAAAACTGATGAATTATTAGTTGCTCTTCTCTAGGCAGTGAAATAAAGTGCCGATCGTGTCTCACGGAGAAATCCACCTTTTTTTTTTTTTTAAATTGGCTATGGGTCTGTAAGTATCCTCTGTGATTATTGTCAGATAAGCTTCAGACAATATTTGAAATAACATACTGCATGTTCTAGGACAAGACAAGGGAACACAGACTATTATAACAGTATGTCCAAATTTGAACCTCACTTGACACTGGAGTCAGTCTCAATCACATGAGTGAGGAATAAGGGAAGCTCTGTAGAAAGAAGAGGAAAATTAGTTACTTTATCATGCTATTGCATAATAAAAGGTAATTTTAAAATTTGATAATATGAAATACTTTATCGTCATTTTTTCATGATATTTTTTCTAGAGTAAACTGTTATTTGTATTCTGTGACTATACAATATTCTTTTTGAATAGGCTTGGTTATTATTTTCAATACCTAAAATGTGTCTCACAACTGTTGTTTCAGAAAAGAAACAACACAGTAACAGAACTGGGAGCTTTTTCCATTTTGTTTCCTTTCAAATTTACAGTTGCTTTAGATGAAAATATGTGTATGTTTTTCTGATTTCTGATTTGCTAATGATAAAACAATATCCCATGTAAATTGCAGAAACCAACAAATTAATTTTTGTGTTTGTATATCAGGCAAATAAATAAATCTTACAGTTACTAATTATTTTTCAACCTTGCACATGAGAATGTGATTAGACTGTCTACAACTGACACTGATTATCTGAGACAGGATGTTATTAAATCCCTTTGGGGAGCTTTTGAAAGACCCACCACATTTAGAGCAGAGAGCTTTTCTCTGCATTAGCTCATTTATGGAGCAATTACACAGGACTTAGATGTCAGGGAAAACACTGAGCAAACAGCTAGAGTGGAATCCATACTCCTCCCTCCTCTGTTAAAACATGTCACAACCTCATAGCCTTAAAATATTTTGTCAAGATTATGCATAGCAAAGCTATTTGATACATATCGGTAAAGGTATGAGATAGGTTAGAAAGACTATGTGGAAGAGAGCTGGTAATAGGTCCAAAGACAGCAAAGATTTCTCCCTGCTCAAATAACTTCTTTGTTCCAAGAGCCCCAGTTTAATTAATTTTGTGGGCTTGAAAAGCCCGATGTTTTAATTTCATCCATCTCAGATTTTGCAACTTCAGTTATTTCATTAGAAAACTACTATGGAGGGTTTCTCAGTGAAGTGTGGTGAAATATGCAAAATGCAGTGGTTTGAAAAATCTTCACCGGTTCTGGAAAAAACTTTTTCCAAATTAATATTTCAAAGACTTGATTTTTAGGAGCAGTTTACAATTTTGTACCTAAAAATTTGCAGATACAAAATGGAGACCCAGGTAGAGACCATTTTTAGATCTGTAATCCTACAGTGGACTCTTTTCTGACACCCATAGTTGAGAAAGAATATACATATTAAGTACCACAGTACTGGTATGTATTAAATAAAAACATACCTATCGATTATGAGATTGGCAGTTTGAGAATATTAGCAAAGCTGTGAGATACATAATCTGAAGTAATACTGACAGTTCACTGAAGAACCAACAATACTGAGGTATTACAGATTGCAGAGATTTATTCTCATCTCTACTTTGATTTTAAAGCTAATATTGCTATAAATTCATGTGACGACAACACCTAAACCTCAGGCCATCTCATTTTTTCTGTCACCCATGGGTGTCTTCACATGCTTAATCCAAGTCCATTAAGGAAGAAGTTAAAAGATACTTAAATGTTCTTTCCTTATTTAGTGAACAGCGCAGTGGTACAACTACAGAAACATGCTGGAATTCACTTAGTGTTTTTCCTCAGAATGCCTTAAAGAGCATCACCTTGCTGCCAGTAGTTCTTGACATGAAGCTGATCCCAGGGTGGACTTAGAGCAGTGGCAAGAGACTCAGCAGAGTTCTTTTGTCCCATAAACGTTGACATTCTCTGCTGCTCTCTGTAGCACAGTTATCGCTCCTGAAATGTGTCCTGTATGTAAAGATCTGTTCACAGCCCAGAAGGTCCCTGCTTTGCAGTACCCACTGGTAACTGATGGTCAATACTGGAAGGCAGGATTTTCTGCATGTGTAGTGATCACTGATGACAGGGAAAGCTTATGCAAAAATTGTGGTTCATAGATATGGCTCTGCTTGAGTGAAGAAAAACTGATCTTTTATTGAGTTTATCCTTCAAGGCATGTTATGTTGCATTTCTGATATTGCAAAGGAACATAGCAATACTGTATGTGGTAGTCTGTGCAGCCAAGTACTGTAGTCCTTACTCAGATTTTACTCAGGAAAAACCACCTTTGACTTGAGTGAGAATTTGCTTGATTAAGGGCTGATCAGAATGTTTTGAATCTCACCAGCATTTCTTGATGCTAATGTTGGGCAACAGTTCTCATTGCTAATTTGTCTGCCTCCTTGGCCTTCTCCTGGGGTCTGGATCTGCTTTTGCTGTGTGTTATTCATAGCTTACATTGCTAGTTCAGACTCCTTCTCTTTGTGCTTTTCATTTCCAGCAAATATTTTGCAGCTATTGTTCTGCTGCTGGTAGATGTGCATGGAACCTGGTATGTGGAACTTGAACCTCAGCCCAGATTTAATTAACACTGTTAAACATGATCTCACTATGGTGCTCAGAAGGAATTTTGCTGACCCGCTTTTAATGAAGCATAAATTTGTTTAATCTGATGTTTTTACGTTGCAAAAATATAAGGGCTTGATTCACAAATCTTAAGACCAAATGCTTCCCCAGTAAAATAGATGGGGTAGCACCCATTTACAACGATCATAAGGTCAATTATAAATGCTTATTCTGACCTACAATAATCATCCAAGAAAATCACTAAATGTGTCTGCAGTAACATCACCTTGTTTTGTAGTCTTAATACTGCTTTAAAGTAAGATATCCTGAATAATAATTAGTACCAAATTATGCCATAGCCTTCTAATATGCAGCAAATCTAGCTAGGTTATCACTCGTATGTCTTATGAGCCATACCTAGCCATGGTTTATCCTCTATTCATGCTGCAGGGTACGAAATTCCTGGGTGCCAACCTGCCTATGGCAACCTAGAATTCTCCAGGGCAGGCTCGCAAAATCTTCACCTACTCTCTGGGACAGGTAACTAATAAATGATGTTATGTGAAGTTTTGCTTTCTTTCTAAGTTTCTGATGTCTGTAAAAATGTTTCATTTCTTCATGTCAGTCTGTAGTCTCTCATCATTCAGTTGTGCTACATTTTCTGAACTAGTGGAATAAAAGCAGATCTGTTTATTATAGTACTCTAGATGCTTGCTTCAGCCAAGCCTGTAATAATTGTTATTAAAGTGTATAAAAACTGAAAGTTGTTTAAGAAGCTACAAAATCCACAGCTGCCTACTATCAGTTAATATTTTTTTCTGATGGAGTAGTTCTTATAATAAAGATTCATTGCATTTCATTGTTGATGCCACAGATATCTGGGCAGCTCACCCACCTTTCTTAATTACTGGTATGTATGTATTCTCTCTCTTGTATCAGGTTTACATTAATCTTTGGTCTTCTGAAGTTAGGATTTTTTCAATCCTGTAGGTACAGGGATGTTGAAAGGATGGAGGAGTTTTGACTAATTCTAGTTTACATCCCTATGCAGCACATAATATAAGTTTAAGTAGTGACTCATTTTTCCATATTTTGCTTAGATTCTCTTCTACTTTTCTCCTGAATATACTCTTTGTTCTTTATTGCCTGACTTTATTTCAAGAGGCAGGTATGTAGAAGAAATGTCATTCACTGATCCTATAGTTTTCAATGACATATGAAATGCTGAAATATATGTCAAAGAATGAAATTAATTAGATAAAAAGTAAAGACAGGCTAAGCTTTAGATTGTCTTCTTTCAGTCTATTGATTTTCTTCTAATAATTGTGTGAATTTTCATTTTAAGAGTGCCACCAGCTTAGGGAAAGACATAAGAGAGATTCTTTTGGTATTTTTTGGCACAGCCTACACTCCGTGGAGTGAAAAAAACAACAATCTTGTAAAAGTGGTTTGCATTCCTGTTTTTCAGTCCCGTGGGGCTCTGCACATGCACTCTACTCTTTTCTGGGTTTAGATGAGCTTGGCGCAAAAATAGCTTTGCTCTGCTGCTTGTCCTTGTTAAAAACAGGGGATGACCAGTGAAGCAAAATATAATGAGGGCACATAAAACTGTTTTTCAAAATGTCTGACCCTGATTCCAGTTTGATTGACTATTTGGAAGTCTTTTAAAATCAGAACAAATTCACACAGCCACAGTGCAATCACTGAATTTGATCTTATGTGGTGGTTTTAAATGGATGTCCATGGGGAAATTCAGAGTCTTGGGATGACATTTATTAGCCTTTCCATAGGGATGTCTAAAAAAAAAATCTTTTTCTACCATCGCTGTCTATTTCTAGTTCTTACTTTCAAAAGAAAATAAGCTTACTTTTATGGAGGGTTATATCACAGTTTATCTCCAAGTATACCAAAGCTTCAAATGCACCAGTCCAGGATTTTAGCTCAAGTTATTTAGCCATTTCATAAAAAAAAAAAAAAAAAAAAGTCACCGAAAGATAATTTTCATTTCCCTCTCTGCTTTTTAAAAAGCTCAAAATGATCTAAAGTTTTAGAGAGATTTTAGTATTTCCTGAAAGCTTGCTTGTTTCTTTCCTGTTGATTAACTCAAATCTTAATCATACTGTTGCAACATATCTAGACTTTAAAAATTTATCTGGAAACTTGCTTTCCAATTATATTGACAAACATCAGCTTGCTGAAGAAACTAAAAAAACCCATTTGTTTGTGAAAATGAAAGACAGTGAGTATGACAATTGTCAGCACTTACAAAATGAGGAGAGATTCTATTTTATCCAGCCTGATGCACCTTAACCTTTAAAAAAACTAATGAGAAAGCAACAAAAATTTCAGCAAGAGAGTTTAAAAAAATAAAACAAGATTCAATTCACCCAGAATGCTAAAGTAGTTGATTTATAAGGAAAAATAAAATGTTGCCTGTGTTTAGGTAATCCACATCTCAGGGCACAAGAGGAATTTTTGGGAAAGTCTGTAGCAATGAAGCTGCTTCCTCACTCTGCATGGTTCTTCAGGGTGCTACATCTGCAGGGTAGGTGGAAGCAGAGGCCTCCTGGGTCCCCTCTGAAGCAGCACGTTGTGTATTCCTTTTTCACATGAATAGTGCAAGTGTCTTTTCAGCTGAATACCTCCTGCCTGATTTGGTCCCTCCACAGTTGCAGAAGCCTTCTTCATTTACTGTCTCACTAGAAAAACTACAGAAGAGCTAATGCCAAGGTGCTGGACTGCTAACGCAAGTTTGGAGGAATGCAGTCCTGTTCCCTCTCCTTCCCCATACATCCACCAAAAAAGGTGACAAACAGTCTTACACTGAAAAGCCAGTTCAGCTGAGGAAGCAGGATAAAACAGACTTGACTGAACTAATAAATCATGACATTAGTTTGGGGGGAAGGTTGTATGAAATGACTTCACAACATGCTGAGCAGTGGGGAACTTGCTAGAGGTGAACTCATTTATACTCTTGCAGAGTAGAAGACTTCTCAGTTAACGAGTCCTAAAATAGTGTGCTGCAGTGTATAAAACAAGGTAGGGCTTGAAATAATTAGCCAAAGATGACAGATGGCAATTCCTTTCTCTTTTTTTCCTTCTCTTCTTTTGCTGTAATATCAAGTTGATCAAAGAGCTGAGGATCATTTGTTATTGTTGGAAAACTAAAAATATCTTGAAATATTCAGGCAAAATAACTTCATTCAGATAACAGCCAGTAGCTCCCATTGTTCCTGTTCAACATCTTATACATGACTCTGTGTGTAGTAACAGTTTCCCTCAGGATCTGAACTACATCTGCACAGCTGAGAATCTGGGTGCCTCCAGGCTAAGGTGTATTATTTAATAAATGTATCAAATCAATTTATTAATTTATTTAATTTCATTGTTTATTGTGTTAACAAACCAATGATCTATTCTACTGCCAGAAAACCTCCCAAAGAGTCCCTAAAGCTCACCTGTGTGGCACGTTGCTTTAGTAGTGTCATACAGCTGTGTGTCACGGGGGAACTAAACGATAAACAAGGACTGCAGCTGAACTGCACCAATGGCTACTGAAAGTGTCTGAGTGGTCAATGGTGTGTCTCAGTCTAAGCAATAGCAGCATTCTCTCCTATAGTTTTAAGTAGTAATATCTGGCAAACGTCAGCATTTTTTTAAAGACAAGAACCTATGCCTTCAAGTTAGAGACACAACACAAGCTTCTTTCTCACAAAAAAGGATCAGAATACAACTGTGACCACATATAATTAAAAAGCAAATCCAGTAATTTACTCAAAGCAGGTAATATACACTCTTAAAAAGGAAAAAAGTAGTGGCATCCGCAGTTCCTCCTCCTCCCACGCCCAGCAGTAATTCCATCTAACTGGTCCTGTAGCCAAAAGAGTGTATTTAATTTTTTCAACTACGTAGCATAACCCTTCTGATGGGAAGTGCTAAGCCAGCCCACCAAAATGAGTCCCTTGAGCCAGACGCAGATGAATTTCAATCAGAGGAAAAACAAAAGGATTGGGAAAGGAAGGCAATAGCTATGGTGAGAAGAGAGATAACCTCTGTCCATCAACCTATATCTGGATGCTTTATACAAAAAGAAAAGGGAATAAAATTCATTCTCTAGTACTTAAGCACATTTCTTTAGGACTCCCCTACCCCATCTCCAACCTTAGTCCTTTAATAGAAAGAATAAGATAAATTTCAGCTTCCCTTTGTGCAGGGGGTTTCACCATTCTCATTACGTGTCCTGTTACAAATAAACAGCACAATTCAGGAGGTACCACATTCCTCTTCCAGCACAGCTTGATCCAGATGAATCAGGAAGGTAAACAGACAAAAGCAAAAGTGAGAAAGGTTTAATAACACAATTAAAATATAACTTTATAAGCTTGTGAGCTGATGTGGCAGGCTGCTTTCAGTAATTTCCAGAGGGAGTGCTTATCCGTGACTACAAACCAAAGCAATCTAGAAGCTGGCCACTCGAAGCTGTAAGGAGATCTGCTGCAACCAAAGGCGGTTTGCTCAATCGTCTGGAGAGCTCTTTTTGGCTTCCAAATCATAAATTGAAGTCTACCTCTAATTTTGCTACCTCAATTTCTCAGTACCTCTCTCTTTTTTTTTTCCACTCCTTTCTCATCACTGCTTAGTAGTCTGGATTCCCCAGTGAGGTGCAGTGCAGACTGCTAGGACTCTGCCAGACATTAAAAAGCAGGCAACGTCTGTTCAAAAACTTCAAATCACTTTCTGTGGGAGGCAGCCCCCCCCAACAGCCTTTGTTACAGCAAGAAGTGTTTCAGCCTTTTCTGCTGCTTTTCTTATCCTTCCATACCCTGCAACTTTACATTGTAACTCACCATTTCTCCCAGCCAAATGTTTTGTGGAAACATATCAGCCTCTGGAAAGCCAGAAAATATTGTCTCTTACAGACATGAACCTTCTTCTAGAGTCATGTCAAGAGGAGAGTCTGGGCAGCAAGCAGTGTGAAGATCCCTTCAACCCTAGGAATGGTCAGCATCATTATGCCTCTGCTGTCTTTAACAAACACTGGCTGAAGTTTACCATGCCAGAATTTAACTCCCTTCTCTCCCAGCTTTGCCAGCAGACACATTTCAGATGTGGTCCAGAGCACTAGGCAACATTTGGACAATGCAGACAATTTGGAGTATGGCATAAACATGAGCAGAGTCCTCCATCATCATGAGAAAATCTGACCTCTAGAGACTAAGTCAGAAAACATATATTACTCCTTGAATTGCCTGCTATTTTTCTTCACTTGCAACCTTACCTGTTAATCCCTTCATCTTCTTAGCAAGACAGAGGAACGAATAACAGGGAACAGTCCTTATGAAAACTTCTGCTTTTAAGCCACTGACTCTGAGAGTCTACCTGCAGGAGCTGAAATCAGTTGGTCCCCACAGACTTCAGGGATCATAACAGCTTCTACTGTTTGGCTCTGATTTAGTGACCTTTGAATTTGGGCACAAAGGTCCTGCTTTTTTGATGTGCACTGCATTCATTTCTCACATACGGCCAGCCTGACTACACTCAGGTATTTAACCACAAAAATGTCTCATAAGCAAAAGTGGTCATCTTGTTAATAGGAAACAGAAATGTATTTTGAAGACTCCAGATCCAAATCAAGTTAGCAGAAGTATTAAATCAGTCCTCAGAGCTCTGGCTCAGCTCTTCAGGCTCTGTGCAGCCCTGTACGAAGCCCAGCACTGGGCCAGCCAGTGCAGCTGCTCATGGTGGATGGTGCACATCTGGTTTGTAAGTCGTGTTCTTCCCTCTCCATGAGCTGCACTGCACCATTGATTTCTTAGTGGTCTGCACAATAACATGCTCCCTAGATGCAGGTCTGGATTTTCACTGTTCATTTTCATTTGCCCTTTATAGTTTTCAAGCACACTGGGGGAATCACAATCACCTGCTGAAGAAACTTCATTTTAAATTATCAGAACATGTTTAGTATTGATTTCTGAAAGCTGTGGTTTTATTAATGGTATTTCTATTCAATCCGTTCAGAGCCTTACATTATGGATGCTACCTTTAAATAAACCACAATTTGTATGTCTTTATTATAAGCATATTTCAAAAATTTTACCATATTCCACCAACAATATGGTATTCACTTAAGACAGCTCAGTGCTGACAGCTCTCCTCTAATGGATTTTTGCATGTCAACATGTAACTAAATTTTCATATCTTAATCACCTCATATTTTGGTTACTATTGAATGCTCTTGGATAGATATGTCTACAGGCTTTGGATATTTGTTATAGAAATCACCCCTACTGCAATGAAAGGCTGTCAGGTCAATATAACCAAAATATAATTCAGTTTTAATTTTAAGAGAGATCTCTCTTTTCTACCTCTTATGAATAAGCCCATCACAGTTTAGAAGAATTTACCATATAATATCTCTTGCCTGGTCTGAATTTTTAATTGTGAAATTATGCAACAGTCAGATACTCACGTACTAGGTAAAGAAAAGCTACCTTCCAAAATCCAGAGATACTTCTGTTTTAAGGTAGCTGTATCAGCTCTCCAGGTGCTGTAAATAAGTTCTAATGCAAAGGATCTGTCCCACAGCACTTAGAACTTCAACTGCTAAACATCTCTTTCTTCTTCCCCACCTCCCTTCCAAATCTTTCTCTTTAATGTTTCTGATAAAGCATCCTCTTCTCTGGTTTAAATTCTGCCAGAATGCCTGGAACCTGAGAAAAGGATTCTGTTACTTGTTTTATGTGTCCATCAGTCATCTGGAAACTATATGAGCTCCAGATTTGGATCACCCACACATTTGTTCTGAAACATATGTACAGGCCTTCCCTCTCACAATCCAAACCCATCCTCAGGTTGTTTATTTTGAAAATGAGTACTGGAAAGAAAATTCAATTGGTTTATTACTTGAAAAAAAAAGCCCTCCAAAAGCTGTCTATCTATATATGTGTGTGTGTATGTGTATATATATCTATAGGAAGGAAAGATCTGCATGCAATTTGACAGACAGACTGTTCAGACTCCAAGTGTAGAATATTTAACAAACTTCTTTGAAAGTAATGGAGAAATTTGGTGGATGTGCCGTAGTGAAAAAAAAACCTGAGACACCTTGGTGAAAATTTGCAAAAAAAAATAGGTGAGCTGAACAAAGGGTGTGTGAGCCTAAACTTGTAAGAAAATGCCTATTGGAGAACTTCGATAAACATTTGCCGAGGCATTTCTTTGGGTACAAATGAAGCTGCCTAATAAAGAACACAGGAGCCTTGGGATTTGTCGACTGGCTTCTGGGTCTGAGCTGCCAAAATGTAATCTATTTCCCCAATAAAACAAATTTCAAGTCTGTAGTTGGATTCTCAGAATCTGGATCTAGACTTTGTAGTTTGATCCCATCCCCCTCCTAATCAGATGGGGTAAGAGCAAGGTTAGCCACAAAAGCTGCAGACAGGGAAAATAGTTTTGGCATTACCCTTTTGAAACGGTGACCCTGAGCGTGTAACACAAAATCAAAACTTGATTAACATAGAAATCCAATTACTGCTTCATTAAAGATCTTTCATCAATCTAGAAAACACTTGTAAAATGCTTGGACTTGATTTCCCAACAACTATAAATCTAAAAACATTGTTGGGGGGTCAGATTCAATGACACAAATATCATCTCAAAGCTATTACTCCTAGGCCAAGGTATGGGTGCCTTTCTTGCAACATTTCCACCCTGGGCAGCATGTAGATCTAGTGTGACCCATGCCAGAGACATGCCCCGTGACCAGCAGCAAAGCTGTTCTGGAATAAAATGTCCTGGGTAATGTAGACCATCAGCCATGGCTCAGCAGGAGCTACTGAAGCCAAAATTCCCTGGTAGCCCCAAGATTAAGTTGGCAAGACAGTCCAGCACCATTGAGTAGCAATGCTGCTCACTGAGGACATGTTGGCATCTCTGCTAGCTGCAAATGTCCCCAGAGTTCTCTGCCACCAGCTTGCTGCTCCCTGGCATGTGAGCGCTATGTCGGGAAGAGGTCCCACAGGGCCTTGGACCTGGCTGACCGCCCTCATCTCTGTGATGATAGACTCCATTCAAAGATCAGAAACAAAACCAGGAATGTGTCTGTTTTCTCTTCCTGAGCCAAAGAGGCCATCTCTTTGCAGAGGCCCACAGCAGCCTCACACCTTTGGGAAAGTGCTTCCAGAAAAGCAAGTGCACAAACCTGGCCCCAGGCTCTCTGGCTGCCCACCTTGTTGCTGCTCCTGGCTTTCCAATCAGTGGTCTAATTGGCATGACATGGCTGGGCTGACAGGCAGTCCCTTGGCCCTTCCCAGAGACCCTCTGCTGCTCTTTAGATTTCTTCACAACAATCACCTGTGCAGGGCTGACCATTTTTTACTTTTCCTTAGGTAAAAACCCACAGGGTGGAAGAAGAAAAGATGCTATTTGAAATTCTGTTCCAGAATATATTTTTTACATTTCCGTCAGTGCTCCCAAATTCTGCTCCTATGAAGACTTTTTTAGAATGTGACACATCGCAGACATGAAACAGATATGATAAATGCTTTAAAAGTATTTAGTCTTTCTTTTTTGTGGGCCTCCACACAATCTAAGCAAACAAGAAAGGGAATACTATTACCTCATCTCATACATACGGTACTGAGTCAGGAGGAGGGGGAGTTATCTGGTGAGATGTGGTTGTCTACATCTGAGCTACTTGACTAGATTCCCTCTGTAATTAATGGAAATGGGTACTTCCAGATTTATGTCACCTCATCTAAAAGTAAGCTTCTAAAATGGGTCAGATTAATCTCATCCTGATAGTGCCTGCTGTCATGACTGACTGAGAATGGGAGCCACAGCAGACCAGCAGTATTGACATTCTATGATTTGCTTCTGGTCAGGTCAGTCTTGCCTTAACTCACTCGACCTATATTAGACATTTGGCAAAGCCAGGTACCAGACTCAGAGTTGCAAACCCCCAGACCAGGTTAGTCCCTACTTACATGTTCCTTCTCCCAAGGCAGGATGTATACCCACAAAACACAACTAGTTTACTCACGATTTCACAGCTTCACTAAAACATCTGTTTCACTGCCCAGAATTGAGAACGTTCAATATGTTTTTTCAGTATATTTGACATGGGCATCTATCTAGCCCTCATTTTGCATTCCTTTCACTGCTAATTTCCTTCCTAACGCCATTAATCATATCTTAGAATCATAGAGCCATAGAATCATAGAATCATTAAGGTTGGAAAAGACCCTTAGGACCATCGAGTCCAACCTCTAACCTATCACTGCCAGGTCCACTGCTAAACCGTATCCTCAAGCACCATGTCTACCCTTCTTTTAAATACCTCCAGGGATGGAGACTCTACCACCTCCCTGGGCAGCCTGTTCCATTGTTTGACAACCCTTTCGGTGAAGAAGTTTTTCCTAATATCCAACCTAAACTTCCCCTGGTGCAGCTTGAGGCCATTTCCTCTCATCCTCTCGCTTGTTACTAGGGGGAAGAGACCAACCCCTGCCTCGCTACAACCTCCTTCCAGGTAGTTGTGGAGTATGACAATGTCTCCCCTCAGCCTCCTCTTCTGCAGACTACACACCCCCAGCTCCCTCAGCCGCTCCTCATAAGATTTGTTCTCTAGACCCTTCACCAATTTCATTGCCCTTCTCTGGACACGCTCCAGCAGCTCGATGTCCTTCTTGTAAGTGAGGGGCCCAAAACTGCACACAGGTACTCGAGGTACGGCCTCACCAGTGCCAAGTACAGGGGCACAATCACCTCCCTGCTCCTGCTGGCCACACTATTCCTGATACAAGCCAGGATGCTGTTGACCTTCTTGGCCGCCTGAGCACACTGCTGGCTCATGTTCAGGCAGCTGTCAACCAACACCCCCAGGTCCTTTTCCTCCAGGCAGCTCTCCAGCCACTCCTCCCCAAGCATGTTTTACTCACTCCTAGAGCTGTGTGAAGGAATGTAATCAGTCCATTAATGGAGAATTTCAATAGTTCAAAAAATGGGTTTGCTCAGAATTTAAACAACATTGCAGAACCATCTACAAAGCACAGCCTTGGTGTGGCAGGCAGACATGAAAGAGCTACTGAAGCAGTTTGACCAGTCAGGTAGAGACATGGCGTTTCCAGGACGTTCCAGTGATGGGGCAGCTGCATAGGTGTTTACTCCTAGGGAGTAACAGCTCAGGGAGCACCCTCTTTGTGGGCTCTCTAAGGGTAATAATCTCTAGAAATCCTCTGGCACCCAGGCAACTGAACAGCCCCAACTTTGCATGCCAGCACTCCTCTGTCATCAGGCCATCTGCCAGGCAGATAAGCTGGCAGAAGATCAGACAGGTAAAATGAAAACCTGCTTGTTTTCTAGCACACCTTTCTCAGAATAGAGCCATTGCCACATGGATCCTAGCTTTGCCTGAAATGCTCTAGTGGAAATATGTTCACCTGGAGCTTCTCCAGCCAGCACTACAGATGAATCTGACCGATGGCTGCAGGCTGAGGGAGGCACACGGTGTCTGTCTGCATTCTGCTTGTCGGCCTGCGCACACTTCTCTGGGGATGAAGCTGTGCAGAGTGGCACTGATGCTCAGTTGAATGTACAGGCTCGCAGAAACCTCTAGAATAAAAAACTCAATTTTGACCACTCACTGCCCTTTGTGGACAGATGTCTACTGGAGAAGGGGAGGTGACACCAGGAATGCAAACATCTCCTTGCTTCAACTCTTCTGCAAGCTGGGACGGCAAAATTTTAAGGCCATGAAAGTAGCAGGAGTATTTGGTGATACTTGAACGTGCCTGTACAGCCTTCTCATCTTTCTCCTGTAAAATAGACCTCTTTTCACTAACACTGTGGGAGTGTTAACTCCCACTTGGTAATACCTCCCCTGAACAGCCTCTAAATTGTTGCTGAAGATCAGCTCCAGCAACAGGATTGAAGAGTGAGGCTCGGCATCTCTCTGTAGGAACGCTGCTTAAGGGAAGAGGGCTTCAACTCCCCCAGCAAGGAGCAACTCCGGAATTCAAACCGGCAATTACTGAGAGCATTACAATATTTGCGGGCACAAATTTCTGTGCCAATATATGTTTTCATATCTATTTTATATTTTCATTCGCATAAAGAGAGATAATTGGTGAATATAATACTTTGGAAAGTCTGAAGACCTGTTTTTAATAACCTTTAAAGCAGCTTCCCTGAGAGGTTTTCTTTCATCATTCTAAATATTTAATATTGTACTTAACTGTCCTTGTTTTTAGAGAAATATTTTAATGAAGCAAAATGGTTAATGACTTGCAAACCACTGGCTGTAACAGGAGCAGGACTTTGGAGATGATTAGAAGAAATAGAGAATCGCCCATGCAAAACATCCCACTCCACAGGATTTTTAATCCCGTCCTATAATTCCTCACTTCTCCCAGCTGTCAGAGTTTCAGGAAGTTTGCAAATAAGTCCTCTCTTTTCTCCTGGCTGTACTTTTTCCATCGAATTTTTTTTCTTAGTCTTTAAACTAAACAATTAATAATTATATACATATACATAAAAAAATAAACATACTTGCTGAATGCATATATATTCTTTATTTTATATATATAATACAGAACCTTGAGGGATAACTAACCATATAATATAAATGATGAATTAAAATATATTGATTTACCAGCATTAAAAAATTTGTGCAGTAAACTTCTAATTAATTGGTATGTGACAAGCAGAAAGAAAATGCAACTAGTTTGTGGAGTTTGTTGTTTTGGAGAAAAGGCAAAATGCAAAATGGTTGACTTCATGAATTTTGACTCTTTTTTTTATCCCTCTTTTCAACCCTGTCTAAATTACCACTACCAAATCTGCAGGGGTACACAACAAAATTAAATACTCCTTATGAAAATCCCAGCCTTCTAGAATAAAAAACAAAACACAGCATAAGAGAATTCAGGCATGGCATTATGTAATACCACTGGAAGCTAACAGTAAGGGGAAGGTTTTCAGAGGAAGAATATCTATTTCATGAGAAATGAAAAAAAAAAAAGCTCATGAAGTACCTTAGATTTGTATAAAACAAAAAATAAGCCTCTGATCCTGCTATTGAAGATACTAAATTTGACACATTGAATGTTTTCCTTCTTTCTACTGTTTCTCTTGCTTGCCTTGCCTTTGCTTCTTAGGTGTGCGTTCATACGTAACTGAACGCAAGAGAAAACAACAGGCTTTACCTTAAACCAGTAATATATCCAGATAAGGTTCAATTCATGCAGAAATCAAAACCATCCTGGGAATCCTGGGAAATCTGCTTACAGTGTTCCAGCTATTAGCACCCATTCAATGGTTTTCAGTCCCAGATTCAAGAAAATTTCCCTATTTGTGCCAATCATAAGCAAAAGTTTTCTTGTGTCATTGCTTAGTTATTATTTTTTCAGAACTTGCTTCCCTTAAGAAGGCTATTAAATGGTTTAGTGCTTTCCAATTGGGGGTCTTGTCGAGAGAAAGCAAGGACGGCAGGCGGGGCGGGACGGGCAGGGCGGCTTTCTTTTCTTTCTTTCTTTTCTTTTCTTTCTTTTCTTTCTTTCTTTCTTTTCTTTTCTTTTCTTTTCTTTCTTTCTTTCTTTCTCTTTCTTTCTTTCTTTCTTTCTTTTCTTTCTTCTTTCTTTTCTTCTTTCTTTTCTTTCTTTCTTCTTTCTTTCTTTCTTTCTTTCTTTCTTTCTTATTTCTTTTCTTTCTTTCTTTCTTTCTTTCTTTCTTTCTTCTTCTTTCTTTCTTTCTTCTTTCTTTCTTTCTTTCTTTCTTTCTTCTTCTTCCTTTCTTTCTTCCTTCCTTTCTTCCTTTCTTCTTTCTTTCTTTCTTTCTTTCTTTTCTTTCTTTCTTTCTCTTTCTTTCTTTCTTTCTTTCTTTCTTTCTTTCTTTCTTTCTTTCTTTCTTTCTCTTTCTTTCTTTTCTTTCTTTCTTTCTTTCTTTTCTTTTCTTCTTTCTTTCTTTCTTTCTTTCTTTCTTTCTTTCTTTCTTTCCTTCCTTTCTTTCTTTCTTTCTTTCTTTCTTTCTTTCTTTCTTTCTTTCTTTCTTTCTTTCTTTCTTTCTTTCTTTCTTTCTTTCTTTCTTTCTTTCTTTCTTTCTTTCTTTCTTTCTTTCTTTCTTTCTTTCTTTCTTTCTTTCTTTCTTTCTTTCTTTCTTTCTTTCTTTCTTTCTTTCTTTCTTTCTTTCTTTCTTTCTTCTTTCTTTCTTCCTTTCTTCCTTTCTTTCTTCCTTTCTTTCTTCCTTTCTTTCTTTCTTCCTTTCTTCCTTTCTTCCTTTCTTTCTTTCTTCCTTTCTTTCTTCCTTTCTTTCTTTTTGTTTCTTTCTTTTCTTTCTTTTCTTTCTTTCTTCCTTCCTTTCTTTCTTTTCCCATAAAAGTGGCTATAGGCTTCCTGCCATTCAGCATGTTCTTGTCAACATTATTTCTTTGTTTCTAAATTTTTACCTTTCTCTCTAATAACTTGTATTTTAATAATTTTTCACTGTTACGTATCTACTACTACATCTTAAATAATCCCATCATAAACCCGGTGTTATTTTTCCTGTCTAATAATAATAAATCCTCTTTAAAACAGCCAGCCTGTTTTGCGTGTATCAGATGAGTCAAAGTAGTGCTGGGACTTGTGGGTTTGGGAGGGTTTCAGGTTGCCACCCCATTTTTCCAGCTTGGGTGGAAATGAGTAGTGCTTTTTCTGAACTATGGTTTGCTGAATGAGAATAACTTTGATCTTTGAAGTTGCCTAATTTATGGCTTAGCCACTGGGGGGCTTTCTTATTTTCAACGAAGTTATAGCTATGCTTTACTACCCAAAGCATTATGTGGCAGACTGCATGTAGGTAGACTGTTTCAGTAAAGCTCATTAGAATAGGCTTGAATTTAATGAAATGAATAATCCCATTCTGAAAGCAAAGAATTAAGAAAACAAACATTTCAAAGTGAACTTCAAGGGAAAAAAAGGCTGAGCTTGAAGTTAAGTTTATCCTTCAAAATTTTGCTGAACTGGAGCCCTAACACAAGCTTCTGGCTGACAATGCCTGCTAAACCATCCAGACCTGAATCCCAATGCACATTTTGGCATCTCAGACCAGCACTGCCTTCCACCTGATGATCAATATTTACCCAGAACTCACATTTTGAACCCCAAATTTCCCCATATAGACAGGTATAGGCACACAGGTATATGAAAAAGCAACTTCATTTGAGGAGTCAAGTGCTTTTCTCCTACCTAATCTTCACACAACAGACCCAAAGCAAGAAGGTACCTACATGAGATAAAGTTATTGGAGGCCACAGACTTTCCTCTTTTTCCTCTTTTGTTAAGCAGTCTCCAGCTATTACTGACTTAAACATTCCTGACATTCCTGCTATATTTGTATCCCTACAGTCCCTCTTCCTCCCAGAGGTCAAACTCTGCCCGTGGCCAAGACTTCCCAGTGCAGCAGGATGTTGTAACCTCCCCTGACCTGCATTAACTGCACTTGCCCAGCATAGAGCAGCAGCCTGGGCATTTTTATCCAAAATCATAGCTGGAGGACTTTCTTTCTACTTTTTGTACAAACCCTAGTGGTTAGGTTTTTAGAGCAGCAGAAGACGGGTTCAAATCTTTTATCACTCTAAACAGTTTTAAAACTGTAACTCCCACTTCACAGAAGAAAATCCAAGTTGCAGGTTACAGGAAGAAAAACTGACCACTATTCTTTCCCAAGATGACTAGATGAGTAGCAAGAACAACAGACCAGAAGCAGAGCAAGTGAAAGGCAGTATGGTGTGACAGCATCATGAATGAGGACAGGCAGAAATGAGCAGCATGGGTTCAGATTCTCATTTCCCTAGATAATTTGGGGGGGTTATTCACCAAGTGAAATATAAAAACTTAAAGATTGCATTAACTGGAGCTGCATTAAATGTCTGAATTAGAATATATTATTTTAAGAGAATGAAACTACAAGTGGTAATCTAAGTATAACTGTAACCACGCAATATGTGTAATTGAAATAGAGCACTGTGTTGGCAAAACATTAGACTGTTTCCTAGCTCTAAGCTGCATGGATCAAGCAAGAAGCAATTGTAAAGCTTTTACATTAACTTACTGCAGCTCCTATCGCAGCTCGCAGAGGAAAAGACAGTCACACTGAAGACAGCTCAGATAAGTGTTGCTTGAAGAATGGCATGTTGTTCCCAACTCCATTGTCTAATTAAAGACCAAAACATTATTCTACTGAAGCTGATGACAGTACTCCCTTGACATCAAAGGGAATCAAGATTTGCCATTCTTTTATGAAAATAATTTTTATCATATGATTAAAAACAAGCAAGGCAATTCACAATACATCGCATGGTAGCACTTTCGCCTCAAGGTGATGGCAGACTCCAGCTCTGTAGTGCCTCAGAGGTCCTACCTGGATCCAAGAGATCAGCTCCATATTGAGGTTGCAGTATCTGAACCAAGTTACAGTCACCTCCAGAGATACCAGCTCTAGTCTGGAACCCCGTCCTGCTGTGCAACTGGCAGACATGCTAGAAGACTGAGGAGCTTACAAACTAAACAGACAAGGATAAAAGATCTCCATTGTGCAGATAAGAACTGAGGCAAGTGTAGACTGGCTCACCTGAAGTCACATAGTCAAGCTCCAGTAAAGCAAGGGAAGGATCCCCAGGTCCATAGGGATTATTTGGGTGCAGATGGCACTTTGACCTTCATAGTAAAAATTTTGCTTGGATCTCCTGGCTTCATGCTATCTTATGTCACCTCTAAAATAAATAGAAAGCAATAAAGTGAAAAACCTCCTCTTTCCAAATCCTATGCCTAATGCTTTCTTTTGTCAGTGTAACCGAAGCTAGCTTACAAGCAGGGCATGAGTTCTTTATGAGTGAAAGAATTGTGAAAAATCAGGGGACCTGAGTCTGGGAAGCCTTTGCTCCCAAATAAGTGGAAATAAGGGGAAAGAGTCATAACTTTAAAATTACTATGATATTAATTGATTACCATTCTCTAGATGAAATACCGAGTGACATTTCTAGCAGCTCTATGGCCAGGGATTTGGGTGGAAATTGAATCAAATAAGACAAAACTTTATTTCTCCACAAAATATATTATAACTTGGATTATTGGCAAGGAAATATTTTTGAAGTTTATTTAAAGTTGCTGCTGTACTGATAAGTGCTACTTCAGTCATAATATTTTAAGATAACTCTAAATGAAAGGC
Organism: Phalacrocorax carbo; assembly: GCF_963921805.1. Classification (NCBI taxonomy): domain Eukaryota; kingdom Metazoa; phylum Chordata; class Aves; order Suliformes; family Phalacrocoracidae; genus Phalacrocorax; species Phalacrocorax carbo. The sequence goes on along the minus strand of NC_087521.1, from coordinate 25,385,090 downwards.
CCCGTGTGAAACCAAACTCTAGACTGTATTTTGTATTTTAATGAGGATTCTTTCACAAAAATATTCCATTATAGCTAATGAGATATTAGCAATGAATGCGCTAGAAAGGACAGATGGGAAGACAGTCAACTGTCGAAATCAGAAGATTTTCGAAGTGCAGTAAACAAGTTATTAAGCACACTTCTCTGGCTTAATGTCAACCTATACTGTAGGGAATTGGTCAAAGAGTGGATCATGAAAAGCTTTTTGTGAGCAACTAAATCCTACAGCTGTGGTCTTTGTTTTTCTAGTACTTTGCAAGAACAGAAGGGGGAATTACGAAAGCGTCTATCGTACACTACTCATAAGCTGGAAATGCTTGAAACGGAATTTGATTCTACACGTCAGTATCTTGAAATAGAATTGAGACGTGCTCAGGAGGAACTTGAAAAAGTAACTGAAAAACTGAGAAGGTTAGTTACTAACTTTTTGAAATGAACAGTTATTAGAAATTTACAGGTGACTGTGTTAAAGATATGTACGTAAGTAAAAATACAAGCACAAAGTCTCAAATATATATAATTTATTATTTATTGATTACACATTGTGTTTTCACATTGAGTATATATTTTCACTTAATATGTATTACATACAACAGGAAGTTATTTACATGTGATATGAAAGATGTGTCTGTATTGAAAGTAAACATAGAAATAGAAATATATGTACATAGGTACATATATGACTTTTACGTGTAAGCATACCGGTGGGTTAGTGCCACGTTGTGTTACACATAGAAAGGTTATAAACATACTACATATATATATTTTACCATATATATACAGATAGATTTTTTAATGCATTTGGCTGCATATTTTTCTGTCGTTACTCTCCATTGCACTGATAGAAGAAAACCAAATTCAGACCTCCATCACTCAAAGCTGAGACTATGTTCAATTCACGTAGTATTATGACATTTTGCATTATGCTATAGCAAATCGTTTGCTTTTTTTGTCCCAAGTAGAATGGAATGATACTGAAAACCTATTATTTAAAATTGTTGAAGCTGTGGTACAATGCTATTGTGAATGAGGGGCCCAGTTAATGTTAATGACAAATTATAACAAGCATGCACTCCTGACATTCCTGGCACTGATTAAAATGGTCTGTAATCTAGCTTTAAATTTATCAGTGATACTTAATATCCATTTTTTCATTTGTCTGCAAAACTTCTGAGCTTACAATTATCCATTTATGCAGGAATGTATTTGCATTTCTTGTAAGGACTTTCCTAAACTGATGTAGATAATTGAACTGTTTGATTTAGTTCATTGGATGAGTCAAAATGAAATTCAGAATGAATCATTCCAGGGCTATACCCAAAGAAATATTTTCAAGTCTTTACAGAAGCAGAAACCAAACCAAAACAAAGCCAGAAACCACCAACAAACTGAGTCAACCAAACTATTTTGTGCAAATTTTAAACAGAAAGTGGATGTAACACCTCAAATTAAGAAACATCCTAGTGTGATCTTATAATTTAAATGCTTCCCTAACTGGGGAGGTTTCTTAAAACAAGGCCAAAATCAGCAGGAGTCATGATGATATTGAAATCTACACATATCTATTAAAAGCAGTCTGAAGATTCTCCATATTGTTTTCTTGACAACAAAATTTTTCCTCTCACTTCCCTTAGGGCAGAGCTATTGAAAGTAACTTCGTTCTTGATGTAGTGTTGTTCCAATATATTTCAGCTTTAAGGACAGGGAATGCTGGCACTTTTTTCTCCTGAAACATTATTTCAGGCACGGCTGCCATAAATCCTGCATCTTATTTAGCAGAGGGGCTGACCATCCCACTTCTGTTAAAAATAAAAAGGGGCTTCCTAGTCAGTAGGAAGCCTCATATCAACTTCATTCTACACTGATGAGTTAAGCACCCTTCAAAACTTAGGCCAGAAAGTCATTTTTTTGCTCATGGCAAGGTCTAGCACTTGTACCAAACATCAGATTAGTAGAACTGACTTTCCAATATTCTAATGGAGCATTGTACCATATTATGAAGAAAACTTATATTAAAAATTATGTTTCAGGCAGGTGATTACTCCCCTGAAGACATATCATATTGGAAGCCCAAAATATTTTACGAGGTGAGCTTTAAAAATGTTTCTATTGAGAATAGCAAGGCATACCACAAGTTGAACAAGTAGATTTCTCAACCTGGAGAAGGATAATGTCTGAAACAAAACTGTTATCCAAAAGTGTGTCAGCAACACGTCACAGAGGAAGATCAGTGTGAGAAAAACAAGGAGCTAGAATTAGTTTCAATAATGTGCCTCTTGCTTTATTCACTGCACAGGGAGAGAAATTAAATCCCCCCTAATAAATAAGGCCTGTGTAACAAGATCCCACTTGCATACTAGAGAACATTTCTGTTTTTAAACTTCTATTACTGTTAAGTGAAGAATTCTTCCATGAGGCTGAATGGCCATCCTTTTCTGTTCTTTTCTGAAAGCCTTTATTGACTTAATTTATCCAGAATTACCTGTGTTGCTGCTAGGCCTCCCCTCTCTTACCCAAGCAGGGAGTCCATTTACATGGCTTGCTGGTCAAGTTTTCAACCTCTCTACAAATATTTAGGGGTGGCCTTTTCTTTTGGGCTCAGTGGGAGCAAGATCAGGGCAGCACTCAGTGGGTTTGAAAATATTAACTGTGAAGCATAGGTTCAGCTTTGAAAAGTGACTGAAAACAGATTGGGGATTTCATACACCTCACAGTGATCCCCTACCTGACATGATCAACATGGCTTTTTTAAGGTAAAATTTAAAAACTATTCAAATATCAGTCTTGGAACTAAAACTCATCTCCAAATATCACTCTGGATTTCCTGCTTTAGACCCCAGCCTGGGTAGCAACTTGTCAAGGTCCCCACCCTAGCTTATACCAGAGAGTAGAGTTATTTTAAGACATGAGAAATAAGCCCATACAAGCATGTATTTAACACTGAGATTAGCCCCCACAGATAATTGTTTCACCAAAAGCAAGACATTTCATGGATTGAAGGGGTGTTCCAAACAGGAATTCTGTACCTGTATTAGCTTTGGAATAAATGGGGAGAAAACTCTTTTGTTTTCATAAGGAAGATGGTGCAACTTGTGATAACAGAGAGGCAAAAGGTTTTCTGAACAGGAAGTTACTATTTTAACAGTCACCCTTCAAATCTAAACTGCACTCTGGGTGAAATTCTCTTCTTTAGAGAAAGTCAGCCCAAGCCTGTGCTTTACTTCAGATATATTTCATGGCCTTAGGAGTGCTTGAGACTGAGTGGAAGCAGAGAAACAGAGGCTTTTGCAGACTTCCTCTTTAGTGGTGATCTGCAGCCTTAGAAAGAAGTATGTTGTCTGCTGGGTTAGAGCACAGATATGTAATGTTCAATTTGGTCAGAATACTTTTCATCAGGCCCTAATTTATTTGAGAATCTAAACATTCATTTAATGCATGCACATATATGCACCTGGAGGCACATGGGTATCACCTAATAATATGGACAACACAAAAAGCTATCAAAAATTATAATAAGTTATTGATTCACAGGAGTTTATTCTTAAAACAGTTCCACAGAGTAGTGAAGCTGACCTATTCTTCACTTTATTTACAAAGAAGCCAGATTTACAACATTAAAATTTGTTTCATTCTTCACAAGGTTCAGGTTATCGAGGTGTATTTTTTCTGCAAACAGGGTTAAGTTACCATTTGCTCATGTGATCATTTTCAAAGTGGAATAATTTTCCCTACTCCTCCTTTATTTTACAGTGTTGCTTAAAGATTGATATGATTACCCTCTTCCTCTTTTATTCCTTTAACACTTTCTTCTGTATATTTCTGGGTCCACTTCTCTCCTTGCCACCCACATTTGCTGACACTTCTTTTGGCACAGTAGATTTCCAATTTGGGTTTTATGTGTATATGTGCATGTGTATGTGCTTGTGTATGTGTGCACGTGTTTGTGCTTATTTTGACTTCCTTTGCATAATGTTCTCAATAGAAACACTTTTTGAAGCTCAGCTTCCTACTTACTGTGGATTTTTTGTTTAGATTGGATTTGATTTTACTGGGAAGCAGTCAATTTTTTTCAGTGCAAAATGAATGTGTTAGAGAACTAGGGTTTGTTGGCTACTTTCACCTAAGCATACAACAGAGGAAATTTGATGGGCAAACACAAGAGAAATTACAAGGAGAGAAAATAGATTGTAATAAGCTTGTGCAAAATCCCTCTACCATCTACTGCATAGAAGTGTTGCCAGCCAGGAACATTTATATTAATGGTAACTGATCTTCCAGTTACCCATATCAAAACAGTGCCAACAGAAGCTGAGAAGCAAACCCATTAATGCATTGCCACCATCATAAGCCAGATATCCAAGTAACAATTACTGCTGGCAATTCATGATCTTAAAGATATGGAAAGGGAACCTTCAATGTCCCCTTGAGCTCTCCACATAGGTCTATATTGCAGAACAGACTGGGGTACAGAGAGACCTGAGCTAGAAAAGTCCTGAACCAATATTTTTTTCCCCTCTTCTTTCAGGAATTTATGCAGATGCTTTTGAACCTATGCAAACTTTTAGGAGGTTGCAGTTGCTAAAAGTTTACATCTGTTTTACACCACCCCTAGCTAAGCCACAAGCTGCCTAGGTGCAAAGTGTGCTTAACCCGTTCTATTTTGCCTTACTAGCGAAAAAGTGCAGCCTGTAACAAACAAGGTATCAGGGCACCTCTGGTCTCAGTCAGCAGTTCCTATCTTATTTTTCTAAATCCTTGTTCCCTGCGCCATGGCACGCAGCCTTACCAGCAAAACATAACTATGTTAGTGCTAAGTAGCTGTTTGCAGGCAAAGCCAGTTTTAAACCTCCTTGCTTCCACTGGTTTACCAAGATCATCTCTGCCTTCTCCTTTGCCATGAAAAGCTGGGTACAGGGTACCCTAAGATTTCTTTCTGTTGTGTTGACTCTGCTAAATAGCTATGAAAATCCCAGGAATACCTCGAGCTGCAGAAATAAATGTCTATACAGAGGCTTAGGAGCAAATGCTGCATGTAAGAGGAGCATGGACTATGCAGAGATCCATAAACTTCAGTTAATCCTTTAAGTCACCTGAACATCTATGCAATTTCACTGTGAGAACTGGTCAGTAATGACTAAGCCGTAGGTTAGTACAAGTCTCATAGATTTTCAGCCTATTTGTGTCGCCACCTTAGCAAACACTTTTTACCACAGATCCTCCTTACAGGGAGGAAATCTCTGCTCAGCAGCCCTGTAAAATGTACGCGACACTGAAACTTCCCCCCAGGCTCATAGTGCATGTTCGAAACGGCTGCCCTGAGTCTGGGCTGAACCTTGGTTACTCTGGGGAGTTACACCTGTGGGGATGTCATTATTTATGCCTACAGAGCAGCTGCTCTCAACATAGACCTCCCCTCCCAAGTCCATGCAGCAGATGTTATGGTATTACTGGGAGCCCCAGCAGGAGGTCTGCATGCCTCAGGAGGGACACCATGAACCATTGGCCTGCCCCTGAATGGAGAATCTTGATCATTTAACTGGAAAGAAAATCTCCATGGCAACAGATGCATGGAGAGGCCTGAACCATCACATCACTTCACTGCCATGAAGTGGAGGGCTGGACCTCTCGATCTGCAGCCATGGCAGATCTTGGTTCTGATTTCAACAGCCACTCCTAGCCATAGGATAAGCCAAAGAGATTTCTTTAATCCCAGTCCCTTCCTGATCTTCACAGAAACTACACCTGGATCCAGGCTTCTTGGAGGAAGTGGTTTTCTGCTGAATGAATTTGTAATACATCTCACACATTATTCCATGTATTACATTTCACTCTCTCAGTGAAAGTACTTGCCCATTACCTAAAAGCAACTCACCACTGAAAATACTTTAACCTACCCACCTAAGATTCTTGGTACAAACATATAGATGTGTTCAGGCAAACTTTTCACAGCTGAGCTTCTAACATTTGCTTTACATTGGTTATAAATCCTGCTGAGGTGATATGGTCAAACAAGAACAAGGAGGTACCCTCCTTACCTTCTGTGAAAAGAAAGGCACAGCTACTACCAAAATAGCAATGTTTTTCCCATAGGCTATGCAGCTTGTTCATTACAAAACCAGGGTTACCATCTAAGCAACCTAAAGATGTACAGGCTGAAATTTTTCTTTGGTGTATCGCTCTGGAATAAGGAGGGAAGTTTCATTTTTGTAAGTCCATTCAATCTCTCAGTGCTGATAAAAATAAATACCCATCTTTTCCAGGCTAAGCTATCTAAATGTATTTCCTGAAAAAAGAGGATATGTTTAGCACTAGAGAATAGGCAATTCTTTGCACTTCTGTCAAAAGAAGGAATATTCTAAATTATGTTGTGATGGTGCCTGCATGTTGCTTTTGCTACAGTCATTAGGTTTCTGCTGCAATTATCCTTATTAAGGGAGCTCCATAAATCTTCTTCTGTACTTCCTAAGCATACGGCTCAAGCTTACTCTCTAACATATCATTCCTGAGCCTGATGTAAAGCTATAAGCTCTTTGTGCAGGTTCCCATGCTGTGATGCATGTCTGCACACAGATGCAGACATCATTTCCTGACGGAATTTGCTGCTAAATCTAGCAAACAAACATGACAAAGAAGTTTTGCTTAGGAAGTAGGTAGTAATTACTATTTCAAAGGCAACCACTGACTGGCCACAGGAGTGATAAGAAAATAGACTTCAAGTAGTGCAAGCCAAGGTTTTGTACTGATGTGAAAATTACAGATTAAAAAAACAACATGAAAAACAATGCATTAAATTACATGATATCATCTCTATTTTAGGATACAAAACAATTACCTAGCCTTACAAAGAATTAATCAGGATCTGGAGGATAAACTTTATAGAATGGTAAGTTATCATAAGTGAACTTTTTTTATATATTAAATGTGGTTTTATGGTTCTTAAGTCATAGGACAAACACATACGTAGCTGTCACAAAAACCCCTCACTCACCAAATGCAGTATGCTGAAAAAAGATATATAACTTTATTGGTATCATGATCTAGAGCTGAAGCTGTGTATGACAGCATAGCTCCATCAATTTAAATGGAGATTGCATTGGCTGATGATCTGGCTGAGAAAATTGTACCTTTAAAATAATTCTAGTTAATTTAGTTAATAACTTCATGGGTTTTAAATATTTATGTTTTCATTAAGTAACAAATTTAAATAAGGTAATCCAAGGCTTTCTCATTCTTCTTAGAGACTTTCACTCAGCTTTTATTAAGTGATTTAATAGAGCTTGGATGGTCTGACTGTTATATGCTGTCATAACTATCAATCTCAATGTATTAATTCTGATCTGCATGTGTCTGCAACCGCAATGTCAATGTCACTGTCACAGGCCAATTAGTAATGGAGTGAGGAAATCTCTGTACCATTTATGGACTCCACATCTAGGACTAATATTACAAGACACAGCACCATTCATTCAAAATAGTTTGATATTAAAAAGAAATGGCAACGCCTTTAGTGCCCTGGCTCATTGCTAATGCTGCTGGGACCTCATACTCACTGTTGGGAGAAAATTTACAGAGAAATGTGAGGGCAATACTTAAAGAGGAAAGAACAACAGTTTTGAACTTCCACAGTTCTTTAGGTCATGAGCACAGCCTGAGCTGCTTCCTTCTCTCTCAGCTCAGTAGGATCAGTCATCCCCTGCTCCCCTCCTGCCCAGCCCCATAGTCAGCGTGGCCTGGGCAAGCACAGTGCATACACACAAACAGTCTATTGGTCCAGGCAGAGTCCTGATGTACAACTATAAGATGTTAGGATAAAACTACATTTTACATGTCTCATAAGTAACATTTGCACGGGTGGGCAGCTTGGAATGAGGGGAACAGATTATTGTGCTTTGAGAGTAAATAGGGACTATGGCAACATACTGGAGAGACACCAGCCTTTACTAAAAAACGGGAAACAAATTTTTGAAAATGTCATCATTCTTATCTCAGGAGCCTGTTTAAATAGGTGACAATGAATAGAGTACTCATGCTTTTGTAACTGGTTAACAGCAGGGCAAAGTTACAGCTGAGTTATAGCTGATGTTTGTTCATAAATATATGTATAAACACTGTACAAGCATAAATCACATTTGATCTCATGTTACTGGTTTTTTTTTCTCCACTCTTCTTTTGTTATTTTCTTTTTCATTTTACCCAAATCACTTCGGGATTTTGTCTTCATCTGTGGCCTAATATTTATTACATTTGCGCTACAAAAGGTAAATAAAGTAGAAGAATTCTGACTGGTAAATGAAGTAAAAAGATTAGAATCAGATAGAAGGACTGCAAAAAATCCATTCTTTTTCATCAGATATTTCAGATTAAAACAAGGAATATTTGAATGATATTTCAGCATCCACTTCAAACTCTGAGCAATGATTTCAGAGCACAGCACTGAAAGAAGGAAGACTGGTTCCATGGAGCACTGCACCTTTCTTTATCCCACTAGTATGACAGTCATTGAAGGTAGTTTTAGAGGCTTGAGGAAGATCAACCAGGCTCTGTACACCACTTAACTCCAGACTGCTTTGCCTTCTGAAACACTGAAACCAAAGGCACAAAACAAAACCAAACTGTCAGGTGGAAAATCTATTAAAAACAAAAAGATGGTGAAAATAGTACCATATTTGATTTAGATAAGACAAACCATTTGATTTTCAGGGCACTCTAAAAACCCTCAATACTTCAGAGAAAGTTGGGTTAAATAACAGCTGGTCTGTTTAATCAACAGCTTATGGTGGACTGGGCTCTTCGATACCTTTCCCTTTCCTGCTTAGGAGGAACAGCTGTTTTTTGGGGTTTTTTTTGGTCTAATTTAGTCAGTTTGTCATTCCAAAACCAAATGCCTTTCATTTCTCTACTTTTATACAAATTCAAATAATAAACCATGTGTTTACCTTCTCCCTCTCTCCTGTACCCTATCCCTCTATAGACATACGCAGCCATGTATACATGCACACACACATATACACACACCCAGATCCTTACACAAGTTTTGACCATTTAGTGTGTCCAAATGCAACAAGTAGGGAAAAGAAGACCCCTAGGGCAGTAGTCCGTTGCTCCATGTACCTGTGGGTGAGCTGGGATGCTCCCAGAAGACCCTTTTCTCCCTGTCCTTACAGGTGACCCACAACTCCCCCTCTCCCAGTGACTGGCCCCAGATCACCACCACTAATCTAGGACTCCACCTTGGTTTCCTTCTTCTAACGTTTTTGGGCATCCTGGATGTTAAAGCCTTTCATGTCTGCTAGTATAAGGGATATAAAAAATAATCATTAATTCATCAGCAGTCACAGAAAAGAAGCTGAAGTAGCAGTTATTTTTCGTCTAGGCTCTGCTTCTTTTTGAGTGCTAACCTATAAAATATTTAAAAATGTTTGAAAGCACAGTTCTGATCACAGCAAATTGTATCCAACTGAAACCTCTACCACATCAGAACTCAAAATAAAAATATAAAATACAAACAACAGTGTCTGTGTTGGGTAAGAGCTAAAAAATGCAATCTTGAAATCAGTGGAGAGTTTGCTTGCTATATTAAATGGGCAAGACTAAACACATGACACTGTAGAGGCACATGTAGCACAGAACTAAAATTCTGCTGTCACTACTGATAAAACTCCTGTTCTTACCACAGCTGGGGTCTTTAACTGGAGAAGATTTGTTTGGTCTTGTAAGCACTGGTGAAGCAGGGGAATATACAGGCTGTATTCTTAAATAGTTTAGATTTATAATACTTTTTTTCATTAAGATGTGGGGAAAGGCTAAGCAGAGCCCTTAAATTTTGCACTGTGACTGCATCACAGGACTGTTCAATTAAATAACTTTTTGTATCTACTTCTAATTGTCTTCACTTTCCCTGGCATTGGTCTGAGTTTCCCAAGGATGCTCTGCCATAGTCTTGCTGCTCACAAACAGCAGTTATAAGTAGATTATGCAAGTCATCCCAACCACATGTTAAGAAATCCTTTATATGATCTCAGTCCAACTGTATGGCACATGCAATCCTCACTGGAATTAAGCAACCTGTTTTAAAAAGCTTCTAAAGTTTTAAGGTTTTCGGTTGCGGTTGGTTCTGTAATTTTACCTTTAAAGCCATAAGCCAGATTTTTAATGGTGTCTACATTTAGGAATAACTGCTAGATACCTAATAATAGCTGCTTAATAAAGCTAACTGCTAATGAAAATCGCACCAATTTCTCCTCCCTCATCTGCATTTTGAATGTTCTCAAAAAACCTGATCTCAGAAGTCCAGCTGCAAAGAGCTCAGGAGACCATACTCTCCAGAAACATCCTAAAATGTTTTCTGTAATTCAAAAATAACCATTTGACAGAGGGACAGTGTGGTGGTATAATGCAGTCCCTCAAGAGGCCAGAATGTAACCTCTGCTTGGTCTAAAATGCATGTTGTCTGCATCTAATACAAAAGTACGCAGGCAGCACTGGAGGTGGACAAGGAAGGTGACAGCTCTGTGGTAAGGAACATAGCCCTCTGATGACCGGGGCACCAGCAGATAAAACAATGCACCCACTCTGTAAACCCTTTCTCCCACATAATCCTTGGTCTGCCAACCCATATCTCTCAAGACTGCTGCCAAACTGAAACCTCTGGTTCTTCAAAGTGTCATCCCCCAGTCCTGTTGGGTTTGGTTGCTGTTTTTAAGGAAGGAAATTGCTTTCTTCTCTCTCAGTTCAGGACCTTTCGGCAACATAAGCAATGCTGAATGCTGTCAGACAACAACAACGTGACTGGACTCCTACACTCTGCAGTGTAGGAGATGTTGGACAGCAGCTCCACCAGACGGGCCAGGCTCCCTGTCACAGCCTCAGCCACTGGGGCTTTGGTTCCCGCCTCTGCAAAGCCAGCATCATCCCTCTGCACACAGTGCATTATGCATTTTATCATCTGTCAAGATGAAACCGTTACATCGCATTAATGCCTGATTTTTCATTTACATTAAGGCAGGCTGGGGGGTGTGACTCAGCCATAAAGTTGGAAGAACTTCTTATTACATAAAACAGCAGTAAAAAGGGATTTCTCTTAAGGACGATCAGGTCTGAAATGCTGCACTATCTGAGCACTACACTGGTTTTTATTTTGTTTCTTCCTCTGCCTATGAGCTGGAGGAAGACTAAGAGGTACAGCAAATACCTTATGCTCAATATTATTAAGAGTTATTTATCCAGCTCTTGAATATCTGGGGCTTTCCAGTCTGCTGGCCATAATATATACCCAAGCATCTCCAGCTGGTGAAACCCAAAGTTGAATTAAATATGAGCTGAGCAATTTTCAGTGGTGCTCTGAGACTTTGTGTCAGGGGCATGTTATTTTAAAGGAAGCAGCTTGCTGGGTGTCCAGGCCAGCAACATAAAGAATATGGAAAGTGGATGAACAATTTCAGTAAGGTATTAAAAGCATCTAACTACCAGCACTTTGGCTTTGGAATTTAAACCAGTCATTAGATTGCACCTGAGTCTCCCATGACAGCTATCAGTCACCCCCCAATATGATTTAAATCATAAGTGAAAGATGAAGGCAATGGAGAAAAAGCCTATTTCTGACACAAACCTAAGGAAAGCAGAAGCCCAGCATGTTTAGGTTCCTGCATAGAAGATGACGACTTTGACAGTGACTTTGAACAGAGTGATTTAAAGCACATCTTTTTCATTTATGAAGAACAACTTGCTTTCCCCCCCTACCGTATGTACCACGAAAATCAAATAGAGATGACCTAAATATTCTTAAAAGGATTTGCATCCCAAAGACAAGAAAAGTTTAGTCAGCTCAACCTGACAGGCTCATTTGCTCACATTCAGTGAAGACAGCTGTGAATTTCAAGAGAAATTTATACTGATTGGTTAGTTAAGACAGAAGCCAGAGAAGGTCCATGTTTTGTGGACAAAAACAACTGCAAAACAACATTTCTAAGGAAGGAAATGACCATAAATGCCACAGAAACAAGTCATTTATAAAAATAACAGTTTAAAAAAATGCATTTCTAAGAGGCCTTTAGGTTTCATCTTTTTATGCTTACAGGAATTTTATACTAAAGATTTCCATCTCTCACTAACTGTTCCCACACTCATATCCCAGGTAAAAAAAAAAAATATTGTCAAATAGGCAATAAGACCAGCCTTTTAAACCCACACACATTAACACACAGGCTCAGACTGGGTAGATCCATCAGTTTTGCAGTCAAATAAATGAATCCTCCTGGGTAAGTTGGGAACACAGCTCCCCATTGCCCAAGCACAGCAGCGCACACAGGCTGTTGGACATCCTCAGCCCTTTCTCTCCCTGAATGGAGATTCAGTTCCCATTGTTATCCCATTGTTATGTGGCTGACATGGTCACCCTTCTTCCTGACGTAAGGCAGTCCAGCCTCTTCCTAACTGCTGTAGACGACTACATTGTGAGAGACTGTTCTGGAAACTACTTTCCTTTTTCCCAAAGCCATGGGAAAGCTTCTGCTCTGTCTCTCCCTCTTAGTAGGACATTTCCACAAATACCAGCAGCCTAAGGAAGCTGTAAAGTGACAATGGACATTTCTTACTCCAACAACCTGTCTGTTGCATGACAAAGCTCCAGAGCTCTTTCCTTCTCAGTATGTGTCTCATCTCTTGGCCACTGGTATGAATTTCCTGAGGTTTATGATCATTTTCTTCACCCTATTCTCAGTGGTTTGGCCTCTGCTTCTCAGGACACCTCCCAGAGCTACCACCTTGACCAGCTGGGAATGGAAAAAGCTGTTGTTTTCAAAGTAGCTGAAAAGAATAGATACATACTTCTGGGATGTGGGTATCTTTGACCTGCGCCTTCCTCGTATGTGCCTTGGCCTTTTGTGATTATTTGTCAATTCACCACAAAGAAAGGGAAAGCAAGAACAAGTAAGAATAAGCCTGAAAAGGTGTTGTGTAGCAAGCACAAGACATCTCAAAGTCCTTCACGAAAGCTGGCATTATCTGTGAATGTGAAAACAAGGCACAGAGAGTGAACTGTCTTGGCCAAGGTTATCAAGAAGCAAGGAGCAAATTTCCAAATCACTTCTAGGTCTTCTTTATTTAAATCCATTGCCTACAAAATGGATCGAAGGACTTCCTAGGTTCTCTTAGATCTAATTTACGATGCCAGCTACTTATCTCCTGCTTACAAAATAAATAGAAAATGACAAAGAGAGGCCTTATCACAATTAAAAAAAAAAAAAGGAAGAAAGAAAAAAAGCTTATACAAATGGACTATTGGTCCATTCGGTTTAGGTTCCTATAGGGGTTTTCTGTCATCCCTTTCTGTATTTTATTTCTAAATAAAGAAATTTACTTTTTGGAAATAGTATAGCATCTGTAGAAGTCAAACCCATATAATTTTGTCTGTTTAGAAGGGAATGTGGAATTAATTGAGATAATAAGACAATGAGTAGAGGGATGGAGAAAGACTGATTTGTATATTGTCTTGTTCTAATTGCATCCCTTATGCTCACAGAATAGTACTACAGATGTGTAGGGTCATCAACATCAGAAGACCTTTGGTCAATTTTATTATCACAAGTGGCCTGTACCTCCAGCAGAGTCCTCTTTGCTCACTAGATATGTAATATGTAATCTTGTACTTTTTTCTTTATCTTCCTTCCTCCAGAAACAAACATTTCTTTTTTCAACTTACTGTCACTAACACAGCCTCAGAAAATACTATTACATTGACTTCAGGGAATAAGCATCAATCAACACCATCTCTTTTCCCTCCAGCTATAATTTATTTAGCATTTTATTATCCAGCAGTGTTCTACCCTGGCAAGGCATGCCGCTGATGTGAAATGTGGGAGATGATAGGTACATAGAAAGGCTATAAGCACATTTTGTCAGCTTCATCTAAATTGATAGCAGAAAGAGCACAGGCTGTGAAGCTGACTAGCCAGCTTAGAAAGGCTTTTAATAAGCTGATAGGTAAGATATTTTTTTAAAGCATAATTGCAATGCTGGGAGACCAAGGAAGGTGATGGCATGTTAACCCCTCCCTCTGGCTTCTAACAAGTTGGTCCTGCTCTCAATAGGGTTCAGCAACAAACTGATTATGTTCAATTATAAACAGCAAATCCTCAGTGCTGCTGGTTTCCTAAAGAACTGATTCTAAGTCAGCAGGATAAATGAGTTAGAGACTGCAAAGAAACTTTTTGCCACATAAGATATCTGGTGCCTGGAGTAAAGTCCTGAGCACTTGAAAAAGGCGAGCAGCAGCTAATTCATGTTTAAAGGAGCAATCAGCATGTGCAGTGATACCCTGTTCAACCATCTATTATATCAAAGAGCATATCTAAGCAGAACCCAGGCCAGGAATGACATGATTTTTCCCCAGCCTAGGGGCAGGTTTGTTTGCACTCACTGAATTTAGATAAAGTATCCCTGTTTATAACTTAAATTTGGTGCTTAGATTTCAGTTCCAAAAGAGCTGGATAAGAGATGACAGCTGCCTTTACCCTGAGTTCATGAAAGGCAAAGGGTATTAATTGAACTGAAAACCTCAGGAATATTTCCAGTTGTCACTGTGACAGGAGGACCTTTAGCAGTAGGTGCAGATGTAAGCAGGTTTTATTATAATGTCCTTTTACAGAGTGCATGCCATGTAGGTTGGCTCTATTTCAAATAAGGAGCAAAACCCTACAGCTGTCAGTGATAAGTCATATGAACTGACATACTCTGCTCGGAAAGGCAATATTCCTATTGACCTTAGTCAATGCATGCTTGCCCCCTTGAAGAAACATTAAATAACAACACTAGTACTTTTTGTGCTGGGAAGACAAATAATCATCCTGCTTATGTTTTACAAATCACTTGCAAAGAAAAGCATGCCTTTACTTCACAAGCAGCACCTTGACAGCATGTCACTAACCAGGTTTCTTTCTGTGATACGTTATTAATTATACACCGGTGTTGATTTTTTTTTCTTTTGCTGTGATGGAATTATGTTTCAAGCCTGTGACATGGGGTAGTCAAGGAAACAAATCTTCGCAAGCCCTTTGCTGGTACAAGGTAGAATACGATATTAAGAGCAAATCATTCTTCAAGTGAAATGCCATAAAGCATGAGATCAAAATCCTCAAACAAAACACTATAGCCCCACAATGTTATCTTTAATAACATTATACTGTTTGGAAATCAAGAGGAGAAATCAGATTCTGCTCCAGGTCATTTTTTTAATCAGCAAGCAGTGTTGTTTATTAAAAAAAGATAAATCCTATAATTTAACTCTCATGGACAAATTAGATCAGGTCAGTAATTTAGATTTGAGGGAATACATGATTTATCAGAGAAAAAGATGCTGCTTATTTCCATAGCTCTGTTTTGCAGAATAAATCTTTTAAAGTGTTACAGACACAGAAGATGCATTGGTAGCACATCCATACATATAATTCCTGTGATCTATCATAAAAAGAAGAAAATGCCAAGCTTGAACATCCCACTAACTGTTGTATTCTTGTATTTTTCTTATAACAAAAGCTCCACAGTAATGAGAGAAAATTTTAAAAAGTAAACCTCTGTATGTCTAAACTACTCTCCTCCTCTTGCAACTCTCTTAGTAGAGGGGCAAAGCAGATTATAATAATTTCAGCTGAGAGAGAAATTTTTTCCTGACAATGCCTTTCTTGCTTTGTCTTTCCTTTAGTTTGTCTTCCTGAAATCCATCCCCAAATCTAAATAACTTTCCTCTCTCATACCAGACAGATGTTTTAGTCCTTTATGGCTTAGAATCTCCTTGGTGTTGGACTTGCGTCTTGGAAACAACTGACTAAGCATACACAAGCACATCAGAGCGTCTCAGTAATTTTCTCATTCTTCTCTTTTGTGATTTCCTAGCTATATCTTGGCTTTGTTTGCTGTGTCTTCTCTCTGACAACCTTGTTTAATTCTGCGTCGTCAGACAAAATATTGAGGAACAGGTAAAAGCAAGTGAATGTTCCTGAGCAATAGTACCCTCTCCTTCTTTGTAAAGGTGTTTGAGAGCAATTGTCTGAAATAGCTTGCTGGTCATGTAATATGTGGATTGCACTATCTGCTATATGAATCTGCTGGATTTTCTTAAAGCTGTTTCGTTCCTAGACATATTTTCAGTCTCACTGCCTTTACATTCTTAATTATTACAGAAGATATGTATCGAAAAATACATTTCTTTTTTTGGAAAATGGTGAATATCCCAAACATTCACAATGTGACTACAGATTTTTTCAATGAGCTTAAATTAACTAAATTCACACTTTTGACTATTCTTCCCTGATGTATCATAGAATAATCTGGCATGAGAAGGATTAGAAAAGACTTGATTTAATTATATGGTCTGTCTGAGCAAATACAATTCAATTAAGGAGGATGTGATTATTAAATCTAAAATGCATTAGCATGCATCAATCATCTGTATGAGCTTTATATTAATAAATAGTTCTTTTACAGTTCCCCAACTACTAGACAGAGAATCAGAAATAAAACCACTAATAAAATTAGCCCAAGTCTTTCAGTGCAATTTTTAAAGCATAATTTACTGAATGAATCTTTATGCACCAGCTCAATATAAGCTCAATGAAGTTTGTTCCAATGTTGGGTCATGTTAAAGTAGTAGTGGATTCAAAATGTATCAAATGTTTTCATTTCAAAATGTATTTTTTTGTGTTGCGGGACTAACTGAAGAAAGCACAGTACAATACATTGGGAAGTCTTTGTCTCAAATTACCTGATACTTTAAGGTTTCTTTCAAATTTCTACACTTTCTTGTTTAATTATTTTAGCAATTTCTCCTTCTGATTTCTGCTGCAGATAGAGAGATACCAAAGAATGCAGTGCACTCATAGACAAAAGTCATCAAATAAAGTAAAACTTCAATTTCTCTACAAGGAAAGCAGATTAAAGGCTATCAGAGATGTCTAAATTATCTATTATTCTTGATGAGATAGATTTAATTCCTTCCAATAGGGTGCAGTCATTCAATACCCAACAGAAGATGCTAATATGAGGTGTCTTAGTGAGGAATTCAGTTTTGTTAGATCTCCAAAAACAGCTGGTAAGAAAATGTAAGGAGGACAAAATATGCCCGTGTCAACCTGCTGTGCTAACATCCCCCTGGCTTTCTGGGGTTAAGATGAGGAGGAAGGTGAGTGAGCAAAACCGTCCCTTGGAGCCACCCCAGGAGTGGCGATACCTTTGTCCCCGGCTGGAGTCCTGGGACAAGCCCACCCCATGAGCAGGAGAGAACCCCCCACTGGATACTACCAGCAGGTCACAGAAAGCAGAACTTTTTCTCCTCAGGCTGAATGTCTCTGCTTAATCACTCCTCTTTTTTTCGAGCTGCATGTTTTTTCTTAGAGTGGAATGGGGAAGGAAATAGCTTGTAGGCAGGAGAGATGTCAACAGCCCCATGCTATGCTCTGTGCCAAGGAAAGCAGCTGTCTCCTCTTCCCTACCCAGGGCCACAGGAGAATTATCTCCCCTTTAGATGCCTCCCCAGTACCTGGTCTGCTCCTCAGTGAATTTTCATACTGTTATATTAATGTATCTATATCTCAGTGTTCCCAGTTACAGTGATGGAGGAGCTCAGTAAATATAATATCGCAGGGAGAATACTCATTTGAACAAGGCTTATTTTACTCTGTGGTGACACACATAATTGGCTTTATCTGCTGCAATGAGATTTTGATAAACCCTCACTACATGGTCTTGCCCAGCTTTCCATTGCTTAACTTCCAGGAATTTGTCTTCCGGGTAAATAGCCAGAGATTAAATTAAAGAGTATCATATATTCCATGAGGAAGAAGAAATATAGCCCAGAAGCCCTTTTGGAAGAGACTGCTAAAGCATCATACATCTGCCTGCTTCTTCCAACATTTTAACTTCATATACTCTTCCTTAAAGTGATTTAACACAATTCTAAAGGTTCAGAGATTAGAATGATGAATTTTTCTCATAATTTCCCCACAGGGGCTAATGTCAGCTAGATTTGCTGTCTCCAAAAGAAAAGATCCCAGTAGACTGCTGAAAGACAGGAGCCATCCATAAAATTCCTGGTCAGAGAGCATTCGTCTCTTACAAGTAAAATAAGATAGAAAGCAGGATGCCCAGGAAGAGAGCTGCGAACTAAGCATGTGGTTTTAGGTGGCAGATTTGTGCTCTGTGGAGTCCTCATCCATTTTCTACGAGGAAAAGAAGCTGTTTGGTTTACCCGTATTCTGCTAAAGCAGATAGGAAAGTACCTGCCACAGAAGTGGCAAGCTATACTACCCAGGCGACAACCTAATAAACAAAAAAAGGATTGAAAAGCAAAAGTAAAGCATACTCATTTGCCATAAAATCAAGGTGTCAAAGGTAAAACTGATCCAGTCACCAAGGGGTATGAAAAGACACTCTCTAGCTGCCTATATGCCAGCACTAAGAATCTATAAACTAGAAGAAGTGGAAACAATGCATGTGCATTGGTGCCAGACTACAACTGAAGGATTGTGTGACTAAAATTCTTAAATCAGCTTGTTTGGGATAGATCAAGTGGATTGCAGAGCTTGGGAATGACACTCTGTATTGTGCCTGGTAACTCTAAAATAGTAGTCTTGAATATTCCTGAACTATTAATAGAAGGCAGAGGCAGATCACAAGCTGGTCTGTGCCTTCTACAGACCATCACACTACAATGAGTTGTGCAATATGTCTATAAACAGCTATTTGTAACACACAGGAGAAGAAAAATGCCATCATCTTTGCCTTTAATGACCCAAGCTGGTGGTCACATACAGCCAGTATAAAACTCTTTAGAAGGGGATAAAAAAATTTAATTACTTTAAAATTATTAATAAGATAATTATTTTGAGCCAAACCATCTGGGAGAAAATATTTTAAACTCTTGTCAATCATCATTTACATTGTTTTGCTAAAACCAGATCTCACATTTGGGAATAAAAGAGAAGAAATCTATGATTAAAAAACTTTAAGAGAAGAAAAAATGGCTACGTAAATGGAAACCGTACAAGTAGAAAGTGGAAAAAAGAACTGATAGCAGTCAATACCAATTACAAGTCCTGAAATATAGAGAATAGATGAAGGAAGCAAAAAGATTCAGGAAAATAATTTGTAAGGTATTAGGTATAAGAATGCAGCTGAAGTTCACATATCAAGAAGAAATTTAAACAATCACTTTGGTATTTCACCTACTTGGCATGGTGGAGTGTGCATTGGTCTTAGTACTGAAATGGAGGAGAAGGCAAAGAGCTTTTTGTATTCAGGAAGATAAGGTATTTTTATATCATGAGATGACAAAATATTTTGTATTTTGTAGTAGTAACTGAGGATAATAGTAAACAGATAACTAAAACTGGATGGTTTTAACTTAGCAACTCTTTATAAACAGTTTCATGTTTTTAAATGACCATATCAAACATGCGTTTGAGGTTTTAATATATATTACTAAGAAATCTGAGAACCATGGAGAATTGCCAGAAGATTGAAAGAAAACTAATCTATATTAAAAATGGAAACACAATGAGCAGAGGTCTCATTATTTTTTCCTAAGAGCTTCACTTTTGGCCACCTACTGGATTTTCAACAAAGGAAAGTACAAGAACACTACAAGGAAGAACTAGTTGGAACTTAAGAAAAAAGGTGTGCTTCATGTCACCTACTATTAACTTATTGATTAAGTATAAGGGCTCAGCTAGTCCCTGGGCTCCTCTCTGGTCAAATAAGAGATAGGAACACCTCTACTATGTAACTGTGTCATCTTAGAACAGGTGCCTAAGCACATGGGCATAAACACCCTTTGGACATCTCTTCCACTGAGACTAGACAAGCAGCTTTATCCAGTGCTTTACTTCTAGATGGTGAGATGAGGTTAAGTTGTGAGAGATTAATACCGGGCTCCTGTGACTGCGATAATACTCTGTCATTCAAAGCTATGAACCCCTTCCTATGTTTACCCTGGATATCTATGTTTTTTCTTTTGTGTTCTAAAAGAGTAATACGCTTAAGATGATCCTTAAGAAAAAAAAAGACTGAAAACTTCAAAAGTTTAAGTAGAGCAGAAAAAAAGACAGCCCAATCCATTAAAAAGTTGTGCCATGAAATCTGATTTTCTTGAAAGCAATGTATCAAACTGGGAAGTATAGAAAAACAACTATTAAAAACAAGTCAAGAATCATTACTTAAGTATGCAGAGCTTTCCCCAAGGGCCTGAAGCATACTTCCTTTTCTAAACACGGTTTTCATATTTGCTGTGCTCTATTAAGCCAGGAGCATTGCAGATTTAGCAGATAGCTACCCAGTGCTAGGGCATTTATGATGAGAGTTTCAGATGGGAGGGTTTTTTGCATACATTATACATGCATACATCTAAACATTATACTCATATTCCTGGCATAATTCTCTAAGTTCAGTGTCAATAACTGTTTGGCAGTATGTTGGCGTGAGAGGATATGCTCTTGTATGGATGACTGTACAAGTAGCATCCCTAAATATCATTCTGTGTTTAGCAGGGTACAAAATCTCCTATTTTATTCTTTCCTGGCTTTGCTGTTCCTGTTGTTCCAACACTGTTTTTTAAAACAAAACAGTTCCTTTACTAAGGCCTGAGGGTTTTAAAAGCTTTGATTCATTATAAAGGGGAGATCAGATCTAACCTGAAGCGAACAAAGGCTTTGCACAACCTGATGGGAGTCTCTGCAGCTTAAAGCCTGTGGGTTTTTAAATCAAAACCTGATGAGTTCTAAGGGCTTAGATCATCCTCTCCTAAGGTCTCAAATGGTGGAGAAAGCCTTAGAGGAAGGTCATTTTTACAAAGATCCTCTTACATATTTTCTCAGCCTCTCCACCTACTCTCATCTTTGCTTGCAATCCTCCTTCTGCCAAACACACTAAAACCAGATCAGCTTTGTAGCAGCATATTGGGTTTAGAAGAGAGTTGCTGTATCCTGTGCTGCGTCATGAGTTTGCAGTGTGTCCACACATCTTTTCTCATCCTACTCAGGCTTTGTTCCCTCCTCCTGCATCAACAGCAGATGCCCTAAGTAATTCTGCAGAGATTTCCAATACTGCAGGATTGGAAGTTCTTGGTCATGATGATAAAATTCGCTAATGCAATTGAGAGACAGATTCCCGACACTGTCTTCTAAATCATTGACTTTCTTAGGACTTTCTATTTGTGCCATTACACTATCAAATGACTTTCAGGCAAGTATTCACCTGAAGAGGAAGAGTGACAAGATCAGGTTTAATAGTGTCAATGTAGGTGTCATAGTATAAATGCAATAGTTATTTTTAAGCATAACCTTGCATCCATAGAATTCAATAGCAAAACTCCTGGGGACAGATATAGGTACAAAAGTCAACTCTTAGCTGCTACTTTTTCAGGTTGAAAATGCCTCAGTAATTGGATGAACTTCTTTTGGACGAAAGCCATGATTTTCTATACAAAATACAAAGCTCCACCCTACACTTCTCCTTCTGGAGTATGAAATGATCTTATTGGCATATAGCTGCTGCAGAAAATAGTAGGCTGGGGGTGCTGTTGGCAGGAGGTTGTTGCTTTTTCCTGGTTTGTTGGGTTGTTTGGGTTGTTTTGTTTGTTTTTGTTTGGTTGGTGGTTTTTTTTGACAATACAGTTTGTTTGTATAGGCTCAAAAATCTGTAAATCCTTATAAAGTTACACCACTTCTTACGGAGTAGGAAACACTGTATTTTCACATGCCTCCTAGATCCGAAATGTATGCTGTATATTTGTCCTGGTAGTGCATAAAGAGTCATCTGCATAGAATACAGCTGAAGGTAGAGCATGAGGTACACAAGAAAAGTGGCCTCAGTAGTTGCCCAATTACAGAATAAGACCAGCTATTGTCCTAGAGAGGGCAGGGTGGGTACAAAAGTAAAGAAGTCATGCTTACAGTGGGCTGAGAGACTAGGATATCACCAATGGGGAAGAAAGCTTTGAGTCCAGACAGGGGGGTTAAATCCAAGAAGTCTTCAGATGATAGACAGCCTTAATGGGAGCAGGCTGGTGGTTGGAAAGTGATGGCTAGAAAGAAAAGAGGAATCGTTTATCCAGGACCACAGTTTGCCAGTGGGAGGTCTGGTCTTACACAGGAAGAGTGCAATAGATTGTGAAGTGGAAAGAAGTAACAGGAATTGACGGCAGAGATGAAGAAGGAGCAGAATGGTGGTATAAACTGCTGTCTTTATAACAAAAAGGGACCCTGGAGAATAACCTGTTTTAATGGATTTTCTACTAGAACTCCTGAAATACAGTCAAACACCTGCACCAAATGAAAGGTGCCAGGAGGAAGGGAAAATACTCTTTGTTGACATCTTCTATTTCAATGTGCTTAATAACTGTGTAGATGACTTCTGCACAGCTTGGCTCTGGCAGCCAGGATTATTTAGTACCATAATAGACAAGTTAACTGACGATTTCATAGAAAATATTAACATTGCAAATATATAGATTAGCAAGTTTGGCAACTTTGATAGAGGCTGTATCAATCATTTGTATTACTGTTGCACTTAAACTTTTCTGCCCTGAATCCCTGGGTACAGTTCAAAGAATTAAAATTCAGCAGTACAAATATTTAAGCATGAGCTAAGTTAAACAGAGGGAGGTCTTAAAACAAAACCTTCTCAGTAGGACATTGTTGTACTAGGAGAGAGTTTTTAAACTTGAAGGAAAAGCTCCTAACCTAAGGGACTTTATACAAACAATTAAGGATAACCAAAGGGCAACATTGATAGATATTAAAGCATAGCTTATTACAGCATACACTGCATAAGAAATTCTGAATTATATTAAATTGGGATGCCAAGAATTTTAGAGGAACACAGATTGTTTCACAGGGAAAGGATATGAAAAGTCAGTACAAGCAAGAAGGACTGGAGATATATCTTGGACATGGCACTTAAAAGAACTTTGAAGGCAAAATTTTATACATGATCTAGCTGGGTTCCAACAATTCTGTAAAGCTAAGCATATGAGCTAAATATAATAAGTCCCTCAAGTGATCAGAGTAGGGATATTATTTAGCACCCAACTGAGGCAGACAGAGTACAAAGTCTAGGAACATAGCTGCTAAAATATCACAAGCATCTGTCAATCCTGTCTTCTCTGCTGTGTCCATGGACAGCAGAATTGCTTTTCCTCTCTCTGCTAAGGTATCTTATAGCTATCTCTAATTATATTTATTGTAGGAAGACAGATGGTCTGACTTTTCAAAAATACATATCTCCCTTATTACATCACAATTGGGGAATCTGCTGGTGGAAGGAAGAGTTTGTATGCAAAACAGTCTGGATGAGATTCATTCCTAAATAAAATCTCTTCTGACAATAGTAACACAAAAGCAGATCTTACCCTTCTGAGCTATGAAAAACCTTGAACACACTTTAAAACTTGCCGGAGCCCTCCCCATTAAGCCTAACACATGCTAACACTATTCCAGTTAATCAGCAGATTCTGCCATCCATTCTCATTAGACTAAACCGGTTCCTTGGGAGATATCCCAATAAACTGGTGATCCCAATTAAACCCTTTCCAATTAATTTGCACTTCATGGAGGTTTTAACATTATTTCACTTAAATCCAGCCTGAGACTTTCACTATCCTTTGTGTGACTTTAGCAGCCTTTTCACTATAAATAAGGGCTACGGAATGCGCTCCAGAGAAGGGATATATCTTATAGAGATGCTAGTCTCTTTCTAAAGCACTTTCTGATATTTCAAAGTGTGGGTGTTGAATGGCAAAGTGCTTAACTGAATCTGAAGAGCCACAGCCTCGCTCACCAGTCCCATGCATGGTTGCCCTATCACTCCCCTGGACTCTAGGCTTAATTCTCCCAGGCAACTTCCACCTTTCTCTGTGTCCATCAGATTTCCTTCCCAGAGAAGACCTCTCCAGCTGCTGTATGCTCACAAAGAAAAATTACAACTTTTTCAGTACTTTTCAACTAGACAGTGCTGTGCTTACACCTCTGTTAAATGTGTTATATACAAAACCTTCATCCTTTTCTTAAGCATAACAGCGGTTACTCATAAGTCACTGTCTGTATGCTTGCAGCAATCTTCTAGGTTTAGGGCTGGAACTCAGACACCTGCTTTGCCATAATGAAGAACAAAAAATGTCCAAGATGGAAAAGGACAGTTTCTTGCATTTGCCAATCCCACAACTCTCAAATTTGTTTTTCAGCAATGGCTGATTAATTTAATATATAATTTTGGATTTTTTAACAAACAAGTGTAGAAGTCAAATAATTCAAAAGAATAAGCAGCCACGTGTCTACAAGATCAATTTCTTCATGGTAATTGAAAAAACACCTTACATTTGCACTATGAAAGAAAAGCATAATTTAAACATATTTGTACAAAAGACAAAATAAAGGGCAAGTAAATCTTATATTTCAGTTGTCAGGTTAACATGAACGTGTAACTGGGAAAATACATGAACCCATTAAGTATAGACCAGCTAAGGCTCTACCAAAAAGGCTTTTCTCTTAGGCCAGTAGTTACCATCCTTTACTCCCTGTAGCAGATGCCTTCTGTATCTCTTCAAGCAAGTATTGACTGATTCAGATATTACTTATGGCCTGACTGTAGAACCAGCTACCAGTGAGGTGCTCTTACTGGTGTTCCTTATACCTGGATCCTGTTACGTTCAGCTATACTCACAAGTGTATATTTTATTCTGCTATCATGTACATACAGTAACCCAGCAAACGTGGAGTATCTTTAACCACAGAAGCAGATTTACTGAATTTGCAGAATAGAATGACAGTTAATTCAGTGAAGAACAGCTAGAATTACAACAGAAATGTGTCTGAGATACACATGGCTTTCAGGTATATGATGTAACTTTTCCCCAAGAAAAAGGAGGACAGAATGGGCTTGTGGGATGGCAGATTTGGAATAGAATAAATAGATTTGGGCAGGTTTGGAATTGGATAGACTTGGAAGGGTAGACACAAAAGTCATTGAAAAAAATGATTGCATGATGTACAAACAAGAAGTTAAGTTAAAACAGCTGACTAAAAGAGAAGATGCCAGATACATTCTGCACAGGGAATAGAAGGAAGTTACATATACATACTACTGAAATAAGAAGGAAAAGGAAAATGGACACAGTAAAAATGAATCAGCAAAATGACTGGAAGTTAGTACCACTGACTGGAAATTAGTAAAGTCCTGCTGTCTAGAAAAGATTTGAAGTTTTCTGGCTTAGGAGGGGAGAACAAGCACAGTAAACAGAAGGGGACGTGGAGGGCATACATTTACAGTATGGCTTGCACAGGACATGGGACAGTAGTCACCACATCACTCAAGTAGCCATAGAATCCCTGCTGCAACTTGTAGTACCAAGATCACAAAGCCTTACTTGCCTGCACTCTCCACAGCTTCCTTTCTACTCCCCTTCCTGGCCTTTGTCTCTTCCCTCACAGTAGGTCCTGGCCTTAACCTCCTCCATCTTCCTTTTCCTCTCCCAGGAGTTAGTAAAGGAAGGAAGGAGACCAGGGTGGTTCCTGTGGGAAATGGTAGGGATTGTCAACTACATGGTGAGGAGAGCTGAAGTCCTATACTCCAGTAGAATGGGGGAAAGAGAGTAGGAGCCTCTTGTGTGGATCCCCACTGAAAACATCCTTGCCTGTTTCTACCCCATCATCTGCAGTTCCTCCAAAACCCCAATTTGGCCTACCTCAGTGAGATGCTTGGGCCAGTTTTGCCACTCGAATATGAGACGGGTCTCCAATTCCCAAAGGGAAAGGATGAATAAAAAGACAAGCTTGATGGTGGCTCCAGCTCCCTTTCTAGAAGTGTTATTCTCTCTCCTCCCTGTAATATCCTGGCTGGGAGAAAAAAATTTGTTATATTGTCAGCCTGGGAGAAGACGACATCAACAGAAAAACAGATACACAGAGACTTTCACAGAGGAATAAAACTGATGAGAGATGTGGTAGCAGATGGGAGCCAAGTCTGATAACTGCCCAGGGATGATGATAAATGCTCAAAATTTTCAGCTACCTTAAAGTTCTGGGGGCTGAGATCAACCATACATAGGGGGGAAATATAAACAAACAAAAAACAAAAACCCCCAAAAAAGAAATACACACAAGAACCCAAGGATTATTTTGACAGGAGGTACAACCATATTTGCATACATTATAGATGTTCATCAGCCAACACGTATTATTGGTCTTAGTGCAAAACTGGAATTCAATGAACTGATTTATAGATGAGATTATATTAGCTGATTTAACACCCTCTTTAAACCCTAAAATCTATGACTCAATCAATCTTACATATCCTTCATCCAAAAATAAAATATACTTTGTTAAAATATTTGCTTATACTTAAAGTTTTTCTTAATAAATAGGTTAAAATTGCTCTTTTGTTGTAGTTTACCAGAGAATAGAAGCATCAGTTCAATAGCCTTGTGATTTTTCTGCCCTTAAAGCAAGAGCTTGTCTGCAGAAATTATCACAGAATTTCTCCCTGAAATTATCCCCTCAGGCCACAACTAATGTAAACCTAAATAGATAAATCACTTATTTTGTGCTTTCGTATTTTAGGATGCACCACAAGAGAAAGAAATAAGCAGTTGTTGTGAATTTCAGTGACATAAACAAAGCTTTTTTGAGAAGTCCTTGCAATACAGTTTTAACTGCTCGACTTTAAAGTAGTGGTAGGGTAAGCAGACAAAAGGAGATTTCATTACCAAAGTCAAAAGAATTATATAAGATATTAAATTACAGAAAAGGCAATTACAGTACTATATTGATATCCATGGGGGTTTATACTTCATTAGATGTGCAGATTACCAAGGTAGTGCTGACATTTTTCAGAAGTCTTTGATCCCCATCATTTTACATTTACCACCTTTACCTATTTTTTGTAGAATTACACAGATCAGATTTATTATCATTTTTTACAGTGCTACGAAACAGTATTGTAAACCTTTGAATGACCTTGAAGACCCTAGAGCTTGTCCACTCATTACTGAAGTGGTTCATTCCATCAAGTACTGAGAAGATGCTTAGAGCTATTTTGGTACCAGATATGTCTCTAGGGCTGAGGATTTCTATAGTGAAATAGAAACACTCAAATACTCTATGTGGGAAATACACTGCACAAAAGCCTCATATACAACTTAAGCTCCACAATGATGATTAAAGGGGCTTGAAGGCAAAAGTAAACAGAGCTTTGTGCAGGCTCTTTGCACCTGCATGAACATTACTCTAATTGCTTAGGCTTATTTACTTTCCCTTTCACAGCCAGAACGTAGAGATAAGCTTCCACTGCAAATCAGTTTGAATAAAGCAGTCTGCACCAACAGCAGAAGGAAGTGAGTCCATGAATAGGTTCATTTTACTTTGCAGGCATGAACAGTCCACTATTACAGCCAATTATTCCTACTTCTTCTCCAACCAAACACTAAGCAAAACATGAAAATTAAAGCCTTCAAGTTGGCAGTGCACATAATCAGAATGGGATACCAGGCAGATGACTGGTGGATCCAGGAGCAGTGTCATAGCCTTTGCTTTCCAAGTTGTCTTCAAAAGCTGACGATAAAACTTCTCCAAAATAAAAAAGAATGGGAGTGGGGCAGGGAGGGTGGCAAATGACTATTATATGTCTAAACAAACTTGCTAACTCCAGATTCATATCTTCATACTTATTATTTGTAATTGCCTGCACCAGAAATATATTATGTGGAAGTCAAGGTACGTCCCTTGTAGTGCTTACTGACAACCAGAATAAATGCACTGAAGTTGTTATTGTTATAAACTTACTGTACATTAAACATATGTTCGATGTAGAAAAGGTACAGAAGACATGAGTGGTTAAATTTAAATTTTGGTATAACTGATAATGCTGGACATAATTTGGTACTTTCCTATTATTAAGCGATATTAAATGGTGGGAAATGAAATGTAAGTTTAAGTGGTCCATTTTGTCAATGAAGAAGAATGAGTGGCAGATCTGATCTCAGGCCTGTGCGTGTTTAGAGATTACCTGTAAGGGAGATGAACAGTGAGATGAGAGCATTCCCTAGTGGCAGTGAGCTACTCAGGGCTGTGGGGGTAAAAGGAGATTGCAACAATCCGCAGAAGGATTTCTGAGCAGAGTGACTGACAGCATGTTGAAAACCCAGCACTAACTTCACACATGCCCTGTGAGATTCAGAACTATTACCACTTGGGGGTTTGAGTTATAATACATTCTTCTAATAAAACACCAGCTTAAAACTATTCTGCATGTTATAAAGATTAAAGAGCAGAATAGAAACATCATTATGCCATAGCAAAAGTCAATGATGCATCCATAAGCTGACTATTGTATGCAGCTTAGGTTTTTCCATCTCAAAAAAGATATAGAAGAAACAGAAAAAAAATACAGCGACGAGCAACAGGATGAGAAAACTGTGGAGCGCATTCCATGCAAATACACAAACAGGACTCTTCAGCTTGTAGAAGAAATGGAAGAGAGAGGAAGATCCTAGAAACAGGAAGGATAGCTGAAAAACCATGGACAGCAAGGAAAAAGCAAACAGGAATGATTTCTCATCCCAGCCAATAAAAGAACCAGAGGGCATCAAATGACAGCAGCAACTGATTGATTCAAAACAAAAAAAAGAAGGGATGGCACTTTCACACAGCACCTAGTTAAAGTTCTTCCTGCCACAGGATATTATGGAACCTGTTGCTAAAATGAGAATTAGATTAAGAAAGTGAGAAAAAGATACTACTTTAGTATAGTATCACCTGTAAGTCAGGAAGACCTTAAATGGCAGGTTACCAGAGGCTGGGAAGATATTCTGGGAAATTATCACAGAAACCCAGGTTGGAAGACCTCAGGGATCATCTAGTCCAACCTTTCTGGGAAGAGCACAGTCTAGACAAGATGGCCCAGCACCAGCACTCTTAAAGGTGTCCAACGTGGCCGAGTCAACCACTTCCCTGGGGAGATTATTCCGATGGTGACTGTCCTCACTGTGAAAAATTTCCCTCTCGTGTCCAATCGGAATCTCCCCAAGAGCAACTTGTGTCAGTTCCCCCTTGTCCTCTCCATGTGACTCCTTGTAAAAAGGGAGTCTCCATCTTCTTTGTAGCTGCCCCTTAAGTACTGGTACATGGGGATGAGATCCCCTCTGAGCCTTTTCTCAAGGCTGAACAAACCCAGCTCTCTCAGCCTATCCTCATATGGCAGCTTCCCAATCCTTTGATCATCTTGGTGGCCCTTCTCTGGGCCCCTTCCAGCCTGTCCATGTCCTTTTTGTATAGCAGGGACCAGAACTGTACACAGGACTCCAGGTGTGGCCTGACAAGCGCTGGGTAGAGCGGGATGATGACTTCTTTCTCTCTGCTGGTGATGCCCTTTTTGATGCAACCCAGCATCCTATTGGCCTTCTTGGCTGCAGCAGAACACTGTTCACTCATGTTGAGCTGCTTCTCCACCAGGATCCCCAGGTCCCTTTCCACAGAGCTGCTCTCCAGCCAGGTGGATCCCAGTGTGTGCTGCACTCCCGGATTATGTTTTCCCAGGTGCATGACCTTACACTTCTCCTTGCTGAACTTCATAAGGTTCTTGCTGGCCCACTCTTCCAGCCTATCCAGGTCTCCCTGCAGAGCAGCTCTCCCTTCTGGAGTGTCTACTTCCCCACTCAACTTGGTGTCATCAGCAAACTTCATCAGGCTACGCTTGATGCCATTATGAATTACTCTGTTCTTGTACATTACTCTGCACACCTCTGCTCTCAAATGGGTAGTAGGCTAGATGCACCTCTAGCCTGATTAGTACAGTTCTTGTGTTGTTTAGACCTTTTATCCGTCTCAGTAAAATATTTAGTTTGGAAAATGTGGGCTGACGCACCCTACCAGAAGGGTAAACCATGAAAACAAAATAAATCTGAGAGAGTTTCAGCTTGAATTTCATTCCTTCCTGGTTAGAGACTTTACCAGGATATTTTATATCCACTTCTCATGGCTTTTCCTGCTCCATTCTTTTCTACCTAGCCCATTAGCAAATTGCTAACCCATTTATACCAGCAGTCTGTTAGGAGCTATCCCCAGCTATCTGTGACAGGGAAACACATGAGTCAAAGTATCAGTAAAGATTGAATAGACTTCAGATATGATTTAGAAATGTCCAAGACAGACATCCACAACAGTCTTTACAAGAGTAGATAACTTCAGCTTAGTAGAAACAGAGAATAAAAGCCTATAATATCTTCTATAAGACTGGTAGAAATTTTTTTGTTTAACTTTTTTACAGTGGAAAATTACCAAGTCTGATATTTGATCTCCAATATTATGATGCTGATTTTTTTTTTCTCAGGTGGTGTCAGATTTTTAAGGGCAACCTTCAGCTTTTTATTTAGAAAGTAATCAAAAGGTCCTCGGTTTGTAACTGCAAACTCAACTGAACACTCTGTGTCAGAAATGGCACTGAAGTGTCTCAGGGATTTGTCATTTGGGTCCTTGTCTCACTGACTTCTCTGCACCATCTGCCCTGAATGAACAACAGTTCCCATGAGGTACAGCAGTGATGCAGAGCAAAAACAGACTACAGAATACATCAGCAGACCAGGGATCCCATTTCACAAAGCAGAAGCATGCAGGAGCTATCTACACTGCAATTCTCTGGAGGGAGCACTTCTGAAATTACATTTTTGGCCAAAAGCAGGGATTTCACCTCTCTTCCTCATCTTTTATTTTTGCAGCACAAGTCCTGAATCCATAAGAGCCTAAATAGTTTGTCAGTGCTGCTAGACTTTTCTTTAAAACTTTGCAGAGTCTGGGTGAAAATCAGTGGCAGGCATAGGAAGAGTTAGAAGTGTATCTAGCAAGATTTCTCCACAATGACTGAGAGTCACAACATCCAAGCTTTTTAGAGCAGAAGGCATGTTTCAATGAAGCTTTATTCCTGTTACATCTTGCTGTTTTAATGCAACATGAAATCATAAAAGTCAACATATTTGAATCTGGAAACATCTAACAGCTCAACATGCTGAGCCAAATGTTTGTGTTTAAGGTCTTCTTCTCCCCACCATCAGGTTTTAAATATTGCAGTTGCTGATTCTGAACACTGCCCTTCCACTTTGCTTTATTAGTTAACATTTAGGTGCTAAGTAGCAAATAGAATTCAGTCCACTGGGGTTTGTCACGCTCTGCAGTTTAGAGCGGAAGTAGCTGAAGCATTGTTCTCAATAGTAGCATAAGTCCTTGTATGAGCAATAAAAGCTGCCACTTTCTTTATGAGGCAAGCTAAATGCTATTAAAATGATGAATGAACTAGTTCCATTTTATTTGTTCAGCCTTTCCCAGTACTATTCCCACAACCCTATTTAAATCACCAGTTTGTATTCTACAGAAGTTCCTATGTGCTTGAAATGCACAGACGCCTGCATAAAAGCCCTTCAGAATGGCAGTAAAGTTTTATTTTCTTTTCCAGTGAGCAAACAGTTAAAGAATTTAAATGGAGCTGAAATAGACAGGCAAGATTAGTCCCCATGTTCTGAGCAGCTTTTAAGATAATTTTCCAGGTAGTTTAAGAGACCATTCTGATTTCCAACCAGTGCCACTGGTTGTCCGTGGGAAGTTGAATTTCAGGCTGACCAGTCCCACCAAACTGTAATACAGAACAATAATGTTCAGATCAAAAGCATCTCAATCAAATAACCTAATTAAAAGGTACATAGAATTGGTGTTGTAGCAGATTTTTTTCCTGTCCTATAAGGATGAAAAGTCTCCAAATTTACCTTATTTTCAAAATTAAGAGTAAACATTTGCTTCCAGTGACATGTTGAAATCCCAGCCCTGCTTTAACACAATTCAGGGAGATAAAATCACCTTCAGCCAAACATCCCAAGGTAAAAATGAAAGAAATGTGAAAGAAATCAAACATGTCTCACCGAACTTTGGCTGGGTGATCCAATATGGATCTCCAGGGTGCTAGCTTTAATGCCAGTGGAGAGGAGGAAGGGAATAAGGAAGAAGGGAAGCAGAGGAAGAAGGAGCACGCAAGTGAGCATACCCGAGGAATTAAACTGTCAACCAAATAAGCTGTCAACCAAAGTCCATAACCCATGCTTTATTTTAAATGAGCACTTGAAACCTAGTGGTCAGCATGTGCTGAATATCACCAGTCTGCTCCAGGCCTTACCTGTACAGGAGGATTTTTAGCTCAGGTCTTGAGTTTTAAAGATCTTCTGATCAGTCTCTGGTGTATTAGGACAGACATATATGCCTAAGGAATGGGTTTAATTGGATAAGAAATAGTAAGAAAAAATAGAGCTCGGATAGTCATTTACTGTGGATAGCAATATAAATCTAACAAGTGAATCCCTAAATTTTCTAAGTTCTTTTGCTGTTACACACCTCATAATTTCAATGCAATTAGTTTAATCTAGTTGAAAGTCACCCAGATAGATGAACAAGATCTTTATAAAAAAGCCCTATTTTTTATCTCATTCTTCGCCCACAAAGCCAAGAGGTACAACTTTGTCTAGAAGGAGAGTGGAGAAACTGATGTTCAGGATAGCCCAAAAAGACGTGAAGCAAACACTCATGAAGAACAAAGCAAAAGGAATAAGTTGTACAAATGAAGATACGAAACAGAAAATTACCATGTGGAAACAGGACATGACCATGGTAAGGGAAAAGGCAGATGAACCATCGACATACTAGGGAACAAAAGATGCAGTTTTAAGGTCAGAGAAAGCCAATATAAGGCCTTTCTCCAATCAGTGATCATGTGCCCTACATAGTTGCATCAGCTGTGCTGCCATAGTGGGAACCAGGAAGCATACGAGAGAATGGATGCCCCTGAACCATTTTTGCAGTGCACACTACAAGGTATGTGCTGCATGTTTTTGGCCAGACTCAGCCCACCTAACCAAGTAACCCAATTTAGGAACATGAAATTCCTGTGTTCCTTCTATATTTAACAGGGAAAGATGGGTACTTCTAGCATCAGTTAGAACATGTATCCATCACAGCAATTGGCTGTGTTACTCCACTGACTACATGAGCGGCAAGGGCCCTGTGCTTCAACAGTTTGCTCACATATGTGCCCACCCATACGCAGGCCACAGCTATGCCCTCAAACTAATGAAAAAAAATCTGTTATAAATTAGGAATCACCCACTGGAGGTGCAAGAAAGGAAGAAAATTCTGGTTTGATTAGTCAATCATAGCTGTAAAAGTCATTTGGTTTCAGATGTCCCTTGTGAGGCATTTTTAGAGAACAAGGCCATCATGAGGCCATCTGGAATACAATATGCAGTCCAATATGCATCTGGGCATCCAGATGCAAGGAAGATTAAGTCAGTCTGTAACAGGACTGCGATAATCAAGGAAATGAAGAATTTATCTTCTGAAATTAGATTAAAAGATGCTGGCTTGTTTAGCCTAAGGGAATAAAAGTTGTAGGGATTCTGACTGCTTTCTATAAACTCATCAGTCTAAGTTTCTATAAACTTAGCAGAGGCTAAGAGCTATTTAAACTAAAAGACACCGCTGCTAAAATAACAAATGGATAGACACTAGCCATTGATAAATTTAGCCTGAATATTAGACAAAGGTTGCAAATCCCCAGAGGACTAGAACAACTTTTATTAGGGGCAGCTCCACTGCTTAGTTACATTGATGCTGAAGTGTGATCAGTTTACGGCTAGGATTTACAGCACAGCTGCCTGCGATAGAAAGGAGTGGGACTCATTAACTCACAGGGTCTTTTCTAGTGCAATGCACCCTTGGCTTCAAGCATTTCTCTTTCTGAACTGAGCATTTTCTCAGCATTGCTCTGTACTCAATGCATTTATATGTGTAGTGCCAGTTTTTCAAAACCTTCGTGCCTCATAGAGAGGATGGCCAAATTTTAGAAGTGAACCACAGTCATAGGGCTTCTCTGCTTGGATACACCTACCTGAATGTGTTTACTCCTCAGCAGATGACGACTTTTCCTTCTCATCATGTACTCTTTCAGGGGCCATGCTCTGTGCTGGAAATTAAAATAAAGGCTACCAAGGGCTTGCAACCAAAATAATCTAAGCCAGAGGGAAAAGGTCCTTTGTTCCTTGACACTTCACAGAAATCAGGGAGTCAGCTGAAAGCCAGCTGGCTGCAGGCTGGGTCTGGCTAAGGCAAAAGCTGGGGGTTTGCAAAGAGGAGGTAGTGGGGGTAGAGAAAGCAAAACAATGACAAAGACTAAGAGGACATACTGTGACTTGCCAACATACTCAGTTTTGATACTGTATTATTATATCCAGACAAAGACATAGAAACAGTGCCTAAAATAGAACATAAAAGGTAATTTCTCCTCTTCTGAATACCACCATGTAACCACATTTTTAGGTAAGCATCAGTGTCTCCTGTGCAAGACAGCAGCCCCCACCTATCACTCTTTGAGCATTGTTTATATAAAATGCATATAACTTAGGTGACATGTTAGAAACCTGTCAGATTTTCCACCAGCTGAAAAGATCTGAAAATGTGTGTCTTTGGCAAGAGTAATCTTTTAAGGATGAAACCAAAGGGATGATGCAGATGGAACAACACGAGTCCTAAAGTGTTCTCTTAATAAATGAAACCAGTCTCCTTTATACAAGAACATAGTATTTGGCTCAAATATGTTTAGGCGGTTCAGGTCTACAATGATCCCCACTGATGCTGGACTCTCTTCATTTTTCTTCTCTGCATGGCATTTTGCTCTTGATGGGGTCCTGGTCGGTGAATAAGGCTCCCAGGCACTACTGCAATACTATAGAATGCAATAATACCTCAGCAGTAAATTTCTATTCATTTCAGTGAGTGATCATTCTTGCAGTGCTTGTATATGCCATAACACCATATGGCACCTGCATTTTTAGTTCCAGTATTAGTGTCATAATTGACATTATTTTTAACTTTTCCTAAAGGGCAAAATACATTTTACTAGTCCTGATCTCAGCAGGCATTTGAGAAAGTAGGAGCAATAAGTAGCTCCTCAGCACTCTCAGGCCATTCATTTTCCAGATTTAATCACTAAAGTTCCTTTGTGCTCAACCTGAGGGAACAGGAGCATATTCAGTACTTGTTAACCCTTGGTTTTTTCGTAGTTAGAAATGCCAGAACTGTGGGCTTTTCAGAGTCCTGCACAGGTTAATATACAGAATAACTTAGTGTAACTTTGAGAATGGCTCCTGGTAGTAAATATCACCAAGAAGTACTGTTGCACGTAGTTGAGAAGCTGAAAAATAAGCACATTTTGTATTCGGACACAAGTTTCCATTCTGGTCTTATCCAGCAGTTCTTCCCAGTAGTCAGGAGGCGGCAGCCTCTGCAATCACTATAGAAACAGCCAGTCGTATTTTTTCCCCCACTTCCAGGAGAATTGAAAAGTGCCTTTAAAAATGAGATTTGGGAGAAGAGAGAAATTAACATCAGTGTTATGAAGAGGTTCAGGCTGGAGGGATTTTACTTACACACACACTTGGCTCTTTAATTTGGAGATTCCTGCTCATCTTTACAACAAGTGGTATGATAATAAAATGGTTCTCTCATCAGCTGTGTTCTGACACCGTATTT
This sequence comes from Phalacrocorax carbo, assembly GCF_963921805.1. NCBI lineage: Eukaryota > Metazoa > Chordata > Aves > Suliformes > Phalacrocoracidae > Phalacrocorax > Phalacrocorax carbo. The sequence goes on along the minus strand of NC_087521.1, from coordinate 25,349,452 downwards.
CCCAATGAGATTATTGGATTTTAATCCCCTTTTAAAAGAAATGTTGTGCATCTCATTCATGTTATGAGCACAGAGTAATGCTTTTTAGTTTTAAGCCCTGAAAGCAAATTCTATTTTAAAGCTCCATTTTGTCCATTGTATTTTGAAATACAAAAGAGAGTTTTTATAGTGATAATTTGAAGAAAATTTTTTAGCAATCCATGAATAATGGAAAATGGACTTTAGAGGGAATCCCTTAATATTTTTAAATGTTCAGCCCACTTTACTTAAGCAACACTACAACAAGAGACATACACATCTTCCGTAGATGTAGAAGTTGTTGAAGTGGTATGACATATGTTGTTTCTGGTCTGTGATATTCTGATTGAAGCTTGAAGAGAAGCCATAACTCAAGGTTTTTCCTGCATCTGCATCACACTAACATTAAAACAGCAACCCGAGTCAGGGTATAGGGCTCTGTCTTGGCAGATAGTTTAAATTCTTGAAAGATGCTGCTTCCACCTCTTCCTTCCTATTCACAAAGCACTTGAGCATCTTAACCTGCTGTTCTGATGCTACTCTATCTCTTCCAGACAATCCACTAGCATAGATCTTAGATATTCTTGAAATGTCTTTTCTTAGACTAGAAATGCAAATACAGTTCCAGCTTTCATTCTCCATAATTAGAAAGAAGTCACCATCAGTTCTACTATATTTTTAAAATACTGCTGGAGGCAGCCACAAAGCTAGATGAAGAAGAAAGCATACTGCACAAGTCCTTTAGTAGGACTCTTTCCAATGATTGCAATTAGAATTGGGGATTTGTAAAAACACGCCAGTGAAAAAGGGTGGTATCAATTGCAGTTACATAGCAGCAGACTGATATCACAGGACTCTTTAAATAATGCATAAAGAAGCTGAGTCACCTGTAATAGGAACACTTTAGGCTGCTGCATAATTCTGGAGCTTTTGTTCCTATAAAGAATACATTAAGATTTTCAATTCTAAACTTCTAACAGGTCCATGGTCACTTGACAGTGATAAATAGAGACAATTAACATGTAGAGTTTAAAGATCTCACTGTTTGACTTTCATTTTTCATTTCTATTTCTCCTACAGTCCTCACATTCCCATTTACCCTCATGTCAATGACCTGACTCTAGGCCCCCCATTCAATGGCAGCCTTTCTTCTCGCTGAGGTTGTTGTGGGGTGACCCCTGCCAAGGTTTTCCCAGGGAAGACCAGACAGGCTCATATGGTCATTCAGAGCAGCCCACCACAGCTCAAAGCTTTCACAAAATGCCAAACCCAAGGAGTAGGCAGGCTTCTCTAATAATGACCTTCAGCTACATGGAGCAGTGAGACACCTCTAAGGTGGTTCTTACTGCACTGGGACACACAGGCGACATGTACGGACACAGCCTTCTTCAACTAAGCAACAACCATCTCATGAAATATTAGCCAGCTTTCTACAGGATCTTTGGACAGTTACTCACCAAGGGAAAAAAAAATGGATTCTTCAAACACGGGAATTGCTGATTGAAATGTTTATGGCATGAGCTAGATGGATCAGATGAGTTGCTCATAGTGGTCTTCTTGCTGGAATAGAAAACCTATTAAAAAAACATGTTGTTTAGACTGTGTTGGCTAAATAATTTATGTATGCCTGGATTTTCGCACAAGACAGATCCAGGGGACCTAAAATCTGACATGGCACCTCATGCCAGCTCTTAAGTTCCATTTTTGTTAGCTATCAAATAGCAATTAGGACATTGCTTAGAATCAACCTCCTGTATCTAATCTGCTGGAAGATATGGACTTTGAAATCATGCCAGAGTGGTACATATTGTTTTTGTACCTTCCAGTAGTGCCTAGTTTTTATCTCCAGAGCAGTTAGCAGAAGCTGTGATGAGGTTTAAATAGTATAGATCTCCAATTGCCTGCAATGAAAGGGGGTTTTCCTCCTACTTGCCTGTATTAAATTATACCTTAACATATTTTTAAAAATCTGTATTGGTTATTTTTTCCTACAGCTATAAGAGGTAAATTGAGGGGGAATGAGCCACCTACTGGAGCTAGGTTCTGGAGCACACTAAGACTTTTCCCTACTACAGCAGGTGACAGAGGGTGATTTTAAAAAGTTTTGATTCAGAATGTATTTGACCTCCTTACCTCTAAGAATGACTCCAATGACTTCTGCTGAAACTTGAGACTAGTGCAGAGGCATCCAACATAATTTCTACCTGTCAGGTTGCCTGAAGGTTAGCCTCTTACTCCCCTCAAATATACTCACACATGGGGACAGTATTCATTCTCTTATTTTGGAGTGGCAGGACAGAAAGGATGTTTGTTAAGATTAGAAGCTAGAGCTAAAAATTAGGATAAAAGAACTTCTAACTTTCAGAGATTTTGTCTAAATTCTTGTCACAAATTTCTTATCACTAATGAGAATCAACACAGCTCTTCACTGTCCTTCCACATCAGCACATTTCTCTCAAAAAACAGACCTCAGTAGCTGAAAAGCAAATTATATCTCTACTCTTAAAGCATAAAATGTTATGACAGGAAGCCTTAGAAAAGCACCAGTAAATTAGATGTCAATTCTGAAGACAACTAGTACAGGCAATGTACTATGTTGTGTGGAAGATGCATTCAAACAGAACACTGGAAATACATGGAAAACAAAAGCTGATAAACTAAGTCATAAACAGAAGACATAAACCAAAAGTTGAGGACAAAGTCAGACTAATTAGATGAAAAGTTTCCCTGAATTTAAAACTATGTTCATATAAATATTTTTGAACAACAGCTAGATGGAGGGTAAAAGGAATTGGAAGGCAAGCAGCAGAAGGAGAAGGATACACACTTTTCTAGAGCAGGGCTTTGGGTTTAGCCTCCAACATTTCATTTTGGGGGTGTATTCTTTTACTAATATTTCCTGTTCCTTCCTAAACTTTATGATTAAAAAGAGTCCCCCTAAAGTTCCTTCCGAAGATCAGAGCTGTAAGCGTCAACCAACAGTGCTCTCAAGCACAAGTCTATTCTTTTTCCTTCCTTTTCTGACAAGTTCAGAGGCCTAACATCCTGCCCAATTCTTACATTTTCCATAAGCCAACAAAGTCTTACTCTTCACAGTGAGAGAGAATTTGGTTATGGCATCTAAATCTGATTTTCTAAATGCCAGATAATAGTTTACCTACCAGGATCCCAGGGCTTTTCATATTCCCTTGGCAGGAAGGAAGTAGCTGTCAAATGATATCAGCATCCATGACTGAAGGACCACCCCTTAGAGAAGGGAAAATCCAAATTACCAAAAGAGCAAATTAAAAATAATTCATTTTATCATTGTGCATTTACCAGGAAGTTCTGTGGTATTGTAAGGGTTTGGGTTTTGTTTTTTCTTTTTCCCAGAGAGCTGTGTCTGAAAGTAAATGAATTAGTTATAAGCAGTAATTAACTTTCAGAGCAATGTCACTCGACAAACAACGCAGTGAAAAAAAGAAGACAAGTGTGTTAAGGTCAGACTGAAAAGCTCATTATAAGCACAGTTTCCATCTCTGACGCTTTGCAGAAGAATTTTTCAAAATCACTCAGTGTAGCACCCAGAGATATACTAAATACTTCTGCTGTTGGGGTACCTCAAAACTCAGGGACAATAAGACTGGGCAAAGTGCCCCCATCTTGTCTCTGTGGCCCTGTGTTGTCCAAATGTGAAACAGCTCCCTCCTGGCTATACTATAACTGTATAACTGAGCTTCTTATACCAGTTTTGCAAAGCCACTATTGTAGGTTGCCTGTGTCAGAAAATGTCTCCTTCTGACCTAACTGGGGCATTTCATGTCACTTCAATTCCTTGCCTTTCCACATGGGCCAGAAAACAGATGACCGTCTTTCCCTCTTCACTCAGTTACACTTAGCAGGAGGCAGAGCTTTTGTGCCACACTTTGCTTTAAGCCAGAACATTTTTTTACTAATGGTTGCAATCCAGCTTTCAAATTCAATGGAAACTACAGGCAATGTTAAGCAATATTTCTTAGGGAACACCTGCAAAAATATTTTTTTAAAAACAGCAGCTTACATAACCTTCCACCTAACAGTCCTAAAAGAACTGGCTGAGCAGATTCCCAGCTTCCTACTCCAAGCTAAATTAAAAATACAAACTAATGTGTTAAGCTGGTGTTTATTTTAAATAAGTCTCTGAACGTTGGGATAATTCTGAGAGGTTGAAAACAATGTTTGTCTGTACCAACATCCAAGAGGTCAAGCGTAGAATAGGGTAAACAGAGGCTGTACAAAACACAAAGTGGTTGTTTATGATATTCAGCTACTAAAAAACTATATCACAGGAGTATAAATAATGGAAGTCAACACATTTTTATGAAAAATTGTTAAATAAACCACAGGTTTTTTAGCAAAGGCAATATTTGGATAGTGAGACATGATGAGTACCACTTCATAGGACTGAGATTATAAAACGACAGTCATGGTATCAAAAGCAGTTGTAGGTGGGTTGCAAAATTACTAAAAGCCATCTCAAAAAGTAGCAGGCACTGGGGTATTTCCATTATAAATGAGTCTTTTCAGGGGGCTGGATCAGGACAGCCCAGTGATTGGTAGAGTTCTCAGCATTAATCAATATTTACAATAGTGTTCTAAAAGTAAACAGAAAATTATTGCTGATGAAATCAGATAAAAAGGGTTAGCAACATTGTTAAATGTTGATATTATTCAGAATTTTGAATTCTGAATTCAAATGTTGAAATTATTCAGAGCAACCATCGCCTTTCATAAGCAGTGCCCATTCAGTCAAAATATCTTTTCCCACAGACACCTAGAAGCATAAAATCTATTAAGGTGCTTTGCATATCGAAAAAAAGGGAAGGGGGAAGGGGAAGGAGGTGGTCTTACTCTGGAAAGCAGAAACTCTGGACAGGTCAGTGACTCTGAAAGTCAGACAATTCAACATGAGCTCCCAGCAGCGTGCCACGACAGATGACAAAAGCAGTATTTGTATAACTATGGAAAAAGTGAATAAAGTGATGATTTTGCAACAGTTTCAGACAAGGGAAAATCCAATTTGAAGACAGTGGCTGAAGTTCTGATACTTACCTTTTTTGGAAGGGTATGGAAAATCATTCAAGTTGCTCGACAACTGAAAAATAAAGAAGCTGCCTCAGCAAGAGACACAAGGAGCTCTCTTATTTAGTGTAGCGGAGATGACTGACTTGTATAAATGTCTACACAGGGAGAAGATGCTAACTATCAGACAGCTTTTTAATCAGACAAAACAAGACCAATGACTACACTCAGGATCCAGACCTGTTCAAATGAGGAAAAGTGTTTGCAAATGCAGAGACATAGAGCTCCTGTTACCCAGAGAAGTAGCATATTCTCCATTTCTTGAGGCTTTCTTATCAGCACTGGCAACAGGTCATTTCCAGTCAACTTACAGCAAGCCTGTCTCAGCTAGATTTACATTAGTTGCAAAACCCCTTCATGCTACTTTTCCCTGGGGACAGTTACAGACCCAGAAAAGTGACCTTCCCATGACTTACAAGACTTACATCTTGGGAGATATGGATTCAGTCCTTGCCTCTGCCAAAAATGATTTGTATGCCATTGAGTTAGTTAAAGTAAGCTTCATTTTACATAGTTTTAGGTATCTAAAAGCTAGATGTCTGTTTAGCATGTAAATGTATGTCTGAAACATTTTTATCCTCAGCATCTCTGTCAGCCAGTGGAGAGAAGCAGGCACTGTTGGAGAGCTGTTCCTCTGACAGTTCTCAAAACAATCACTATACAGTGAGGAATTTAATGCTTTCAAGAAATCTCTATGCTAATTGAAGGAAGGTGACGGGCTTAGACTTGGACTGCAACACTCTAGACATAAATAAGGGAAGGTCTGCCTTAGCTTCTTCTGAAGAAGATACTTATTAGCTACTGTGAAAATAATACCTTAGAGACTTAATATTATTAAGAAATATATTAATAGCTATGATAAATGGTATCAAGAAATCACTGTGTTCAAATTTTTACAAAGCTCTAGGGTGAATGAAAACTGAATCTTGTGATAGTATAGGACAATATTCAGTCTGTGAGCCAGATCTCTGAATGCCATGAAGAAACACTGAGGGTATTGAATCCATGTACATTTTCCTTAATGGCAAAGATAGCTTAAAAGAACTCTTTCCCAAACAAGGGGGGGTTTTTTCCATTTTAAAGGGTCATTTCTCACCAGCCAGGCTTTCAGCGTGGCAACAAAGTCATGCCAGCACAGCTGATGGGGCCATGAACTGCTGTGTGGCAGCAAAGGTCTTTTAAACCAGATTCATGACTGAAAAAAATGACTATGGAGTTACAGTATAATACAGAATAGTTAAGGAGGCAAAAGAAATTCCAGCATAGCTCTGAACGGGGGCAAAGGAAAGTAGAGCTGATTCAAGTAGGACAGTTGATCTTGTGACATGGAAGAAAAGTTATGACATTTCTCATGACCAAGAGGTAGGGTCTCTCTCATCTACACAGACTCTGGAGGCACCAGTGCAATTGACCACCCTGAATAGCAACATAAGGAACATACAGCAGTGAGTTTCCTAGCTGCTTGTAGGAGCAGATCCTTTCATAAAAATATATCCGTGTGTTATTTTCTTTGGATTTGATCCCAGCAGTCAGATGGGGAGGAAGTGTTGCGCTTCCTTTATAGTAAAGCTTAATCAGTACATTGAGAGATCCGTTCTGCAGCCTTTCCTTATACCAAGAGAATTTACTCCTCAAATGCTAGTCAGCAGAAACAGTGGCTCTGATATAAGGATCAAATATGACTATATCTAGCAAAACCTCATGTGACCACAACCATGCAGCAAACCACTCCGGCCCTCCAGCACACTCCTGCCTCTCCCTCCACCTAAGGTTTCTCAGCAATTCCAAAGAGCCATAAAAAAGCACTACAACAACAACCTCCAAAACAGCTCTGCCGAGAACTGCATTAGGAGGCAGGGGAGACTTCAGTAACATATTAACACAATTGGAAGCAAAATTCTCTCTTTGTTCAAGCAATTTACATAATGAATCTTCTCTTTTTTTAGACTTTTTTTCACACTACTTTATTAATATAGTCATTATACTTGGTTATGGCAGTTTGAATTGGGATGCTGCCAAAAAGACACTGTTTAGCAGGGTCTGAGGGGCTGGATATTTAGATAGAGCATTTTACTTTAATGAACTTCCCCTGCTCTGCCTTGAAAAGAGCTTATAGGGATTTTCTCACAATGTTCTCAAGGAGCTGGGGTTGACTGGGGGCAAAAAAAACCCCACCAAACCTTAAATAGCTTTACTCAACATGAGATCTTACAAAGTAAATAGCAGGGATACTTTTAATAAAAAAGGAGGGACTAATTCACAAAGGAAAGACACAAGAGCATTATGCTTATGCCCTGTACTACACTTAAAATTTTTCAGCCAGCTTACCAAATATTTCCAATCAATATCCCAGTTGATGTTTCACTGCATATTAAACAAGTTTAAGAGATGAGGAGAGCAGAATATAAAGGCATACTGATAGAGTTAGAGCTGTTGTGACTAAAACTTGTTGCTCTGGGGGAGTAAGAAAGGCTTCAAGACAAGAAGCACCTAAACAAAAATTTACGACAACAACATTTGACCTTAGAAAAGCAGATGTACAGAACCATAAATATAAGGAACTGCAAAGCAAACACTAAACCAGAACAGATGATCCCTCAAAGACAGTGTATATGTGATCTCAGAACTGAGTTTGTGTGAAAGCAAAAGTTAACTAGCGGACAGAGTGAGGAAGAGTATGTCCTTCATCCAGAGACCCCTGACAACCACCTGGAGGCACCAACAGGCATGCACAAAGGGCATTTGCATATGATAATGAGTTCTTGGAAAATTGATGAATACGTATATATTTTCTCAGAAAACTAATGAATATGTATGTAAAGCTTGTATACGTTATGCAACTAGCCCTGTGCGGACACGCACATTAGGAGGAACGATCCCCTGTGCATCCAGTGCTGCAATAAAAAATACCTGCTTAATAGTCATTCAGTCTATTGGGTCCTGATTTTGGCTTTTCACAGCATCAATACACACATTAGATGTGAACATGTTTTTAAGGATCAAATTCAACAAGAGGAAGAGCCCTAGATATGAACTGGGGTGGTCAGGAGGCAGAAGCCTATATGATAACAGTAATACAGCAATAAGACTAATAGCAGGATTACTATTGTGACAAGACTGCAGGGAGAGCAGGCCTGCTGGGGCTGGCTCTGAGCTGGCCAGGCACCATCAAGCAGGGCTTGGACACAAATCTCGCTCAGCACAAGTCTTCGCAGTGAGGATGGATCTTGTGCACTCAAGTGCAAGTATAAACCTAGAGAGGAAAAGTCAGCCTTGCCACAGGAGCGTGATAAATCAGAGCAAACCTTTCTCAGAGAGAAGTGGCTTAACTCCCAAGAGAGACCATTTAGCTAAACAGTTATTTTAAGACAGCAATTACAAGGGGAAGGGGAGGGGAGTTTAATTTTTCTTCTACCCAAATAATTATTAAGAAAAAATGTCAAAAGGTAACAGGAAATGTGAACTTAAAAATTCCTAGAGCAAAACAAAATATTAAAGAGCAAAGTACTGTAAATAGTCTAGCACTAGTTTTGTTATTTGGTTGGGAAATTGCCCTTGCTTAGGTAGCCAACTCTAGTTAGAATTCACTTGCATATTAAAATGGTCTGCAGTTAATATGAATGAATATTAGATTCCAAAGTTTAGAATTCCACATTTTCTTTCTTAGGCCATATGAATTCTTTACTCAGAGAAATTAATGCAACTTTCTCTTACCAGTCCATTTAAGTAGAGTCGAAGCAATATCCTGTCTCCAGTAGTTTCTCCATTTCTACAAATGAACCTGTGTGGCTAGAAAGTTTGAGCACCAATCAGTTATTAGAGTGACACCTTCAAGCTGCGAGCCTCATGAGCCTTCCTTGTGTGGCGTGCAGTAATGGCACTTCTCCTTTTCCACCCACTCGCATAACTTCTTTTTCTTTTTGCAGAATATTTCACTCCTTACCAGTAGCTCAGACCATATAATTCTTTTTAATTATTTTGATGAGCTCCTAGGTAAAATTACAAAATCAAAAAAACTTAAGCTATGGCAAGAGCAGACAATCTAGTCTCTTCCTGAGCCAACCCAAGGCTCATACAGCTGTCACTTCCTTTTACCCCCGTGTTCGTCATAAGAAAACCCTGTCACATTGGAATAATGTTCTTGCCACTATCTTCTTCATGTGGAAGAACTCCAACATGACATAGATTTTTGCAGTAAGTAAGGCCTCAGGCACAAGACACATCAACAACATATCTTCTCTGACCCTCCTAGAAAAGTAACCATTTTAAAATCCTTAATGCCATACATTTTTCTCTGAAGAATGCAGTCTTGCCTGCACCCTTGGCAGCTTAGGAACAGAAAATCACTTTAAATAAATATCTAATACACCATGGAATAAATATAATGAATTAGTCATTACTCCTTACTGTAATGTAATGGCATTCCTGAAAGCCAGGCTCTGGTAGCATTATGAACAGGTGTTGAGACGAGGATGGGTGTCCGGGCAATTACTGTGGTGGGAAGTAAAGATGAGACAGTGGTACATCATGAAGTGCAATCAGGGTGCTGCCACAGCCTCTGCATCCGTCCCTACACAATCCTGTAGTTCTATTCGTAACATGACAGATAATTACCTAAAAAATTAGGTAAGCGTTTGGCTCTTGTTCTCCACTTGCTTGTAAAGATGTACATTCTTAAACAGACTTGTAGGTTCAGTGAGTCTGTAAGTGAATAATTCCTTTGGATAATCATTTTACTGTTAAACCAAAATAAGATTGTTATACAAAGAAGTAAAGCCAAAAATGCTACATGTATACCATGGTGCTCTCAAGCAATGATCGGCACCAAACTCTGCAGCCCAAGGATCATGTCATGAACTGGTATCATTTGATACGGTTTCATTATTTATTGAAATGTCTTTCATCGTTCCTACTTGTTGTTCACATCTTGTCAGGTCGCTGTTTTTATTACAGTTTCTGCCCATGGGTGCAAGCATGAGTAGGGGATATTCAGAGCTAGGGTCTTAACTGGCACATAAACTCACATAGCTCCAAAGAATCCATAACCATGCACATACACAAATGCGTAATCTGTCATAATAACATGAAGAACTGCAGAGCAGAAACTAACATGCAGTAATGCTTAACATCATGAACTACTACAGAGAATAGCCAATAATATCTGCAAATCTAAACCATATTTTGCCTTTTTATGAGCCAATTGATAAAACATATGTTATGCATATGGTCTACGGGGAAGTACTGTAAATAGAACAGCTGTTAACTTTAAGAGTTACAATAGGAAAAAGGTTTTCTTTCCACCACAAGTTTTCTCATTCGTGTTTTCTTTACATCGTCAGATATGCCTTTAGCCCAGTCATCCCTCCCCTCCCACCCCCCACCACCTCCTATTTAGGACTCTGACAGCAAGCTAAGAGGTCCCTTGGTTCAAACACTGTATTTCAAAACTGTGCCTTGCTCAGCAGATACCATGACACACCTGGGTTGGAAGAAGAGTACATATAAAACTTGAACTAAGCTACATTATTGCCCTCTGCAACAGTGAAAAGTTTCCACACCAGGTGGAAGAGACTATTGCATATTCTCCCAACCTTCAGTTCCACAAGGGATGACTGTTTTTATTTATTTCTCAACAGGATATGAGATATGCCCTGACAGATGCTATAAAACAAACTCATCCTCACTCATCATTGAAGTATTGTCATTGAACAACCACTGAGAACGTATGGAGCATCTGAGTGTCCCTTCTTTGTGATAGATAACACACTCTCATCCTCCATTATTAATGTAATTATCAGCAAGAATTAGATGCCACTTCACTGACTCCAGAAGACATGCATTCACATGCACCAAGTCTAACCTGAGGTCTATTTGAAGTCTTGATGGAATACCAGGGAGAAACATACATGAACTTCTACCATATTCAATGCATACTTGTTCCCTATTTTATTAGAACCTAGAGATGTGTTAATTATATATTAAATCATCTTTCCATAACAATAGAAGCATTTACTTCTATGGCAGTATTTGCTAATAACAAGATTTTAAAATACCATATATCATAACAACCCCAGATGCTGCATGCCAGTTATCACAGCAGTCAAGTGAGGTATGGTAGCCATAATTTGTTACAGAACTCCCAGAATCACAGAATGGTTGAGGTTTGAAGAGAGCTCTGGAGGTCATCTGGTCCAACACACCTGCTCAAGCAACTAAAGCAAGTTGCCCAGGACTGTGTCCAGATATTTTTTTTAATATCTCCAGGAATAGGAAGTCCACAACAACTCTGGACAACGTTTTCCTGTGCTCAGTCACCCTCACAGTAAAAGTGTTTCCTGATGTTGAGATGGCACTCTTGTGTTTCAGTTTGTGCCATTGCCTCTTGCCTTGTCACCGGGCACCACTGAAAAGAGCCTGTCTCTGTCTTCTTTGCATCCTCCCTTCAGATATTTATACACATTGACAAGATCCCACTTGGGCTTTATCTTCTCCAGGCTAAACGGTCTTCCTCATAAGAGAGATGCTCCAATCCCTTAATCGTCTTCCTGTCCATTTCTTGGACTCTCTCTCCAGTGTGTCCATATCCACCTTGCACAGAGGATCCTGAACTAGACACAGTGCTCCAGGTGTGGCCACACCACTGCTGAGTAGAGGGAAAGGATCACCTCCCTTGACTTGCTGGCAACACTTGTCCTAATGCAGCCCTGCTTATCTTTGGCCTTCTTTACAGCAAAGGCACACATTGCTGGCTCATGTTCAACCTGATGTCCTCCAGGTCCTTTTCTGCAAAGCCACTGGGTGGCCACCAGCATACCTTGGTGCTTAAGGTTGTTCCTCCCCAGGTGCAGGACTTTGCACTTCCCCATGTTGAACTTCATGAAGTTCCTGTCAGCCCATTTCTCCAGCCTGTGGAGGTCCCTCTGGTGACAGCACAACCCTCTGCTCTATCAGCCACTCCTCCCAGCTTTGTGATCTGCAACTGCTCTGTTTCATCCTTCATAAGGTGATTTCAGTGAGATTATAAAATACCACCTTAAAATATACAGATCTTGTTTCAAAAGTATACCCCCACAAGCACTTTTTTGCCAACTACAACCCACAGAACAACAGTAAATACATTCCAGTTGCTTAGCAGATACCTTACAGTACCTATTAATATTTGCAATGAAAAGACCATGACTGGTGTTCTGTGAGGAAAATATTGGGTTAACAGTGTTACTCTGGTCCAAAAAGGTGGGAAATTTCTCCAGTGGAAGTGCTGTCTTCCTCCTGGACAAGCACAGTAGTAAAGAAAAAGGGGAACAAAGATCTGCCTGTATACCACATCCAAAAACATCGCAGTAAACCTCTGTCCAGGCATTCAGGGTGGGATACCAGTGCCACTTTGGTGCCATATGTAACAGAACAAGTCTCTCTTTCTTTCCATCTGTCACTCAGACATTACTTATTAAGCAGTGTTTACAAAGGAATGCTGTTGGCCACTAATACCTTGATGGTCACCACTACTATTATATTATTCTCATGGTAGGATTGGAATGCTATCCATTGAAATGTTCCTTATAGGAACACCAAGAACACATTTACTTTGCCATGTTTGAAAGGCTGACATTTACACAGACCAGCACTGCTCATTTGCAAAATTGAGGCTGATTTCAAAAGGTCTATACACTTCTCAAAACTCCCACAGGACAGCAGAGATGACAGTAAGCCTAACCTTGACTAATAGGCTGACACTGCTTTATGGTAGGACACTATCCAGCTGCTGGAAAGCACTGAAGGGAGACTGAAACATTACCAGAGAGGCAGCCGACTTTTAGGCTGTTCCATTTCTGCTGAAGAACTAGAGTAGAAACCTTTGTGGATTAACTAATATGCAAGAAAAGCAGATCTTCTCACGCAGCTTTTGTTACTTTCCAAAATACATTTACTATTAATTATTTTATGCTGTATCAACCTACCAAAACTCTTTTTACCCCACTTATACCACAGAGAACAGATGCAGGGACTAGATGCTACCAAACGCTTTCAAAGTTGACATCTTATATTTTTATAGATCTGTAAATATATGAGGGATGTTGTCACTGTGATAGATACAAATTATAAGAAAAACAAGGTTCCAGACAGAGTTGATATCTTTTATTGTGTCATTTGAGCACTTTGTGAAGAGCAGATACCCAATTCCTTCATCAGATTTGAGAAGAAAGCAGTGAGGCTCATGCTAAATCCAGGCTAGGAGCAACGGCTCCAAGCACTTGGTTCCCCCAACATTGATATCAGCGCTGTGCACTGCTGGAGTCACCCAGCAGTATGAATTCAATCTGACTCAGACGTGGGAACATGATTGCAGTTCTCTTGCATTAGTCAGACACTATGGAGCTGTATTCTTTTATGCTGGCTCTGTCCCTGGGGAGGAGGCAGGGGCAAGATGCACTGAGCTGACTCAACAAAGATTTCTGAACAAAAATCCACCAGAAGCTCAGCCTGTTGCAGCCTATAGCTATGGCATTTTGGATTGCACTTCAGGAGCCCTCAGCCCCGCTGCAAGATATTGGCATATCAATAATGCCATTAACTTAATCTGTTAGTGAGTTTTGAGAGATATACAGAGCAGAAAGCACTGCTAAAAGGAGAGAGGAGGGGTCACCAGCCTTATGGAAGAGCAGGAGGACCAAGCATCTAGAAGCTACCAGAAACAGAGGGATCTTCCAAAAGCAGTAATAAGTAAAATAAGTATTTCTATTTGTAAGTCACAATTACAGCATTGATATTATGATTCCCATCCTCCTTTCATTCCCACTCGGACATCTATACCTGATGCTGAAAATATGATTGTCCAACTGCAACTGGAGAGCTCAAAGTTGCAGTCCCCCAGTAAACAAGCAATCTTTTTAATGCAGTGATCCAGCACTAGCATACTATCTCTTCCAGCTGCACCATTTTCTCAAGGTGGTGGTGGTGTCAGGATTAAACCTCTGTATTCTTGTTGCCACCACTGGACCACAGTAACATCTGGCTGAAGCCCTGAACTCTTGAAGATAGACACACGGTATGTGGTCAATATGCCAAAACCTTTCAGGGTCCTGTCCACTCTTATTTTGCCACAGTGAGACAGACTCTTTGTTCATGTCAAAAACAGTGATTTCAAGACCAAGGTGTGAACATATACTTGTGGAGAAGACTGGGACTGGCTTTTCCTTCTCATTCCCCCTCCTCCACAGCACTGCTGAGATGTTTATTACTTCGGTGTTTTTCTGCTGAACCGTGTAGTATAAATTTGGACTGAGGTAAATTTTACAGTTCAACAAATATAAAATATTTTTTAAAGTCACACCTGGTCTGATACAAGATCTGGAAAACATCAGCCCAAAAGTTATCATAACTGAAATAAAATGAAACCATAATTCGGTCAGATTCAGCGTTACTCAATGCAATGGAAAGTACTACTTCCAAAGCCTGAATCTGCTGCCCTTTTATAAGTTTCTCTCAGCTGAAGACTATAAATCCTTGATCAGATGATCTTTCCTGAAGTGTAAAAATATATTGAGTTAAGTTCAATTTGGCTAGGCAAGAGCAATGCTTACTGAAATCAGAGACTTCGAGCAAAAAGGGTCCTACAAATCAGCCACCCTGGCATTGACAACTTGTCATACAAGGATTGGTAAAATCTTCAATACAGATGGTTATTTGGAAGATTAAGTCTGTACTCAGTGGACCTGGTTCCTTCAAAAGCATGAAGTGACTTGGAAAATTGAGGGAACTCATTTTCCCTAGGTACTTAGGTAGTCACTTGTCTACCTCATTACACAGCTAAATACCTTTGAAATGTAATCTTCAGTCATACTCTTAAAGGAGACAGATTTCTAGAGGTCCGCAGATGTCCAGGAGGTTTACAAAGTGCCTAGTTGTTTAGTTCACAATAAAATCAATAGGAGTTAAGGGCTTCGTATAAAACCACATAGATCTGCCTAATTAAAAAACACAGCCATTAAGATCATGTGATTTGTCAAAATTATTGAGGTTGGAGTTCTTGCAAGCTCTCAGAGCTACACATTGGCTTTCCATGGTATAGTCCCCAGGCAGCTAGCAAGCTAGCAGGAATACCTAATCAATAGGAATGAGGACAGGAGACGTATCAAGCCTAAACCAGCCTCCAGGCAGAGCTAGGCTGTCAGGATGGAGGTCTTGCAACAGTGGGGAACAGAGAGTCTGTAGAAAAGCTGACATTAAAACAGGCCAGTCCAGACTGGCACAAAGACAATTCAATTATATCTGTGCAGTTTAAAGCAAGCCATGGGTTTGTTTAGACCATTTGAGAAGGTTTTTTTCTTTATATAGTGACTTAGGATGAGAGTTGCCACTTCCACTTTAATCACTTTCCTTTAATATAGCCTGGTGCTTTGCAGTTGGATAACTAACCTTGATATTCATTCAGACCTCAAAACACACAACTCCCATTGCTGTCAATTAGCTGGCAATGTCGAGTGTGTATTGCAAGATTTTTGTGTGACCCAGACAATATGGCATTTGGGAAATTTCAGTAGCTAATACAATCATCCTGCAGGAGAAAGTCCTTCACAAATTACTCTAGTGATTTTAGAATGGGAAGTGAGATTGTGAAGTTGTCACTGGATTAAGTTCACTAAATAAAACAGATGTACATTGAAGTTTACCCTACTTTTTGTTCTTATTGCAACGCTGCTTTCTAAAAGATCCCTCTAGATAATTGGCAAACTTCTTGTTATCATGGCCTTTTACAGCTCTGAGCGCAAGGAAGATGCCTTGATCTCAGCCAGAGCATTCAGAAGCTACCATATTTTTTAATACTAACGTAAGGCTGGAGGCAGGTTTATGAATGATTGCTACAAAATATTTATTTATATATGAGGTGGCGCAAGAAACACTGCGATATGAAAATGGGAAACAGTATGGGAAGGGCCAATGGCACTTTACTTTTCCCGTTTATTTCTTTGCATTTATAATAAAGAGTTGCAGCCTTCTGATAACAAGATTAAGTTAGTGGGCACCAAGAAGTTTGAATCAGACTATTTTCCTGTTATCCCACAGTGGGTCACCTTCTGCTAATGAGTGTTAACCCTGCACTCAGGCAAATATTCATGTTTAGAAATGAACAACTTCATTCAGGGCTTTTAAAGCAGCCAGCACAGTCAAGAGCTAAAAAGAAATTAGCTCAAACACACTTACCTTCCTTTTTAAATGTTGTTCTTCCTCTCTGATGAGAATGGGAGCTCATGGCGTGAGTGAAACACTCTTGTATCAAAAGCCGAGAGTAGCCCAAGTCCCTTCCAAGTCAGAAACCCTGCCTTGTGATGAAGAAGGAATAGCTGGGACTCAGTTGAATGCTTTTGCACAGATTACCTAGAGCCTTTTGTGAAAGTTCCTAACATGAGATGAATTTGACCTCCATATTTTCAGAGTACATTGCCTCATCTGTTGAGCGAAAACAGAAAAAATAGAAGAAAACAGAAAAAGAAATATTGGTCTGTTGTGCTTTTTCCTGGATTTGAGAATAATATCAACTTTTGGTCCTTTTTCTGAAATATTCTGACAGTAGAAAAAATAATGACTACTCCATTTTCTACACAGGGTCAACATTATGAAGAGGAAAAACGGGCATTGAGCCATGAAATAATTGCACTCAATAATCACTTAATAGAGGCCAAGGTGACAATAGATAAGTTGTCAGAAGATAATGTAAGTATTTAATCATGGATACATCTTGAGATTATATTCAGAAATGAATTATGCCATGCACTTCCCATGGAATTATAGAATAATTTCTTATTGTTTACATAAAATGTAACTTGTCACCTTAAAAGTTAAAATTCATGCTTGATGTTCCCATCATTTTGTAAGTTCAGCTCTCATTAAGCTATGAGGTTGGGGTGAGACTTTTCATTAATAATTTTTTCCTTATGTCTAACTTAAAACTTCTTTTAAAAATATTTTAAAACATGGCAACATTTCCACACTGATTTTGTAATCAGTTTCAGTCTAGTACAGCTGACTGGTGGAAGCACGCATGGAGTGAGGCTTGATCATAAGGACTTTAGGCCTAGTGTAGAGCCCTACATTTCCTGCAATTCCTATGATCTTTTGGTCTTTGCTTACCGAAATGGGATGCCCAGCACATGTGAGCTCTGCTAGCAGAAGGTAGGATTGACCCAACCTGGTTGCTCAGATCATTGCAGAGAGTGAGAGCCAGGTTTTCCCCAGCTGTGGTTCATGTGTAACAATTTACCTGTCTCTGTGTGGAATGAAACAGGGAATATCTCTGGCAATTGTCACCCTGCATCTCATTAAACACTGCTGAAAACTGGCATGCGTACTGCAGCTGGCAACCGAGCCTGTGAACTCCTTCCAGGGACAAACCTAAAAAGACAGCAAAGGAAGGAAGATTGCAGGCATCTAGTTCATTATTGTGCCATTCCTTAGATAGTTAATTAAAAATCCATCTATAGAAGACATGCTTCTGTTAGCACTTACTTTTCAGCATCTTACATTCAATCTTCCCATATTTCATATGAAGTCTTACTCATAGCAGGGAGCATTGATCCCATTAATAAGCCTGTTGATGTGAAATGTGCCTATGCGATTAATAGCTTTCCAACGGAAACAAAGAGTTCACTATCTGACCCTCTACTTTTACAGAAATTGTGCTGAAACACCAGTTACTTCATAACTCTAATAGATGTAACTAACAAAACGTGGTAAATGCAATGGGTTACATTTAGGTTTTAGAAGCACAGGCATGCATCCAGACTAACTCAGCTGAAATCATTGGAGTTATTTCAGATTTAAAATAGAGGGGGGGGAAATTGTAAACCTCCCCCAATAAGCATTCATGCATTTACACTTCTTCATGGAGTCAGGTTTGAGCCCACATTTGAAAAAGTGTTTTCAATATTCACAGTTTTTAAAAGGCAGCTTAGACTGCACTGGAGTACTGAGTACTCTTCTTCCAAGAATTATTCTGAACTACTCTGAACATTAGAATATGGTCCAGAAGCCTCAAATAAGAGTGCCAGTTATGCATACTTGAGGTCGATTCACAGACAAAATTCTGCCCTTAGTTATGCAGCATCACTAATGAAAATAAAGGATAAATTCCAAATTTTAAAATAAATAACTATGAAACAAACCATTAATATTTTATCTAATAAGTAGAGGCGGTGTTAAACTGAAGAATCCTACAGGGGGAGAACAAGTTTTTGCCTTGCCAATATTTCTTCCTTCAATTATATTTCCCCGTACTCTTCTGGCAGATATATCAAGTGATGCTTTTGATGCAAAAACATATTTTAGACTATCAGATGTACTTTTGGCATAATTTGCCGATTATTGTTCTAGTTGCCACAGATGTGGCTTGTTTCTATTCAGCTAGACATTAAAGGACAGAAAGTCACTCCAGTCGCATGGCCATGTCCCAGCATTATGACAACACATGGGACATTTAACTCATGTAGTTTTTCTGCAGTAATTTTTAAAGCTGCTAAAAATAAAGTGTCAGAAATGCTTTTTGTATTCTCCATGACAACAGCTACACAGAAGCAGAGGCACAAAGCTTTTGAAGAAAGGATTAGATTTTGGAGTGACTTCATTTTTTGTGCCTAGTAATGTCATATGGGACTTGGAGTACTTGTCTGTGCTATACATTGTGCAGCGATATATTGTGTGTTTAATGCGCATGTAATATGTCAGAATCACATGCATATGCAACAAATTTTGCTTCTAAACTGAATTCTTGGATTACTGCTCTTTGCATATGTTTTCAGGAATAAAAATAGTGCATACTAATATAAAATGTAAGACCTACATAAGTGAATGTATCTCCCCAGTACATTTAAGGCAGAAGTGGCAAGTATAAAAGTTCAGGCAGGCACAGAAAAACCCCACAAACCAAGAGTATCTAAAGATCCTTGAATATGAAGATATAATGAACTAATGCTCATAGGAAAACTACATTTACTACCCCCATGCCTCACAGACTCTCAGGAACATCTTGTTGTACCTGTTATTACAGAATACCCTTAAAATGGTATTTCAAAACAGGGAATTTCAACCTTTCCTTTTCCTAGAAAATGTCTTTAACAGGTTTTAAGAGGACAAGTGGAACAGTAAAATTCTGCATGCAATAAAATTATAACATTAGTGCCACAGAGAATTCAAATCATTTCAGTATTCAACACCTTTTCTGTATAAACAGTTTCTAATTTTTACAGGTTAACACAGCCTCGTGTCTATAGTACCTTTCTTTGTCTATCTTATCTATGCCCACATATAAAGTCAACCCTAGAAGCCAACTTTGTTTTTAATGGCATCTAGATCAGGAGAAGCAACATACAACTCTTACTTCCAGGGACCCAAAGATACTGGTTGAAGGATACAGTTACAGTCATGTGCACTAAATTAGATTTAGATGAAGGGCAAATCTATGTACTGAATTTTCCCATTAAGTAGGCTGTGGGAGCCATTCAATACAAAAATAGTATAAGCGACTCGTTTAAGTTCTTTTTTTCCTTGTGTGGAATTCTCATGGTAATTTCTTACCCAGCAAAAATATCCTCTTCTGCAGCATCAAACATTTGCAGTGAGATTTAATATATTTGTATAGATGCATTCTGTAAGATACGAAAGGAACTAGGAACCAGCAGGAAAATTTCATAAGGAGACAAAGGCCTTCCTTTTAAAAAACTATACAATTTATATCTCTGCAATGAATTTCTCCCACAGTCTCATAAGATTATTTAAGCATTTTCTAAGCAGTATCTTAGTGCTAATCTGGATAATACTCAGTAAAAATTGTCTTTTGTTACATTTTCTTTTTGCCTAAAAGATCGTGTTTATTTTAGCCTTCATAGTATCATGCATGTTAACAGTATAAAGTCCAGTTCCTAACGGTAAGTATCCATCTTTTGTAATGCAGATTACTCTTCTGTAGTAACAGTTCTTAAAATTTTCTTTTTGGTAATTTTATCAGCCCTCACAGAGCAAAAGGGCAAACATCTCAAGACCGTGCAAGAAACACGGAATCTTAATGGATTTAGAAGTTAAAATATGCTCCAAATTTCCCCAAAGTCAATTTTTAAAAGATTGCTCAGGCATGGGAGAAAGGCTGAAAACCACAAGCTATTTGAAAACTTTAAAAAACAGGCTATTTTTTGTTTTTCTAGGAGCTCTATAGGAAGGACTGCAATTTAGCTGCTCAGTTGCTCCAGTGCAGCAAGAATTACGACAGGGCACATAAGCTTTCTGAGGTAATGTGACCGAACTTGGTGAATATTCAAAGAAATAAATATTTTATGGAAAACAGGTTATTTTACATGTATCAATTCCAGAACTTGTTTGCCCTTAAGGCTTTGATTTCCCCCCAGCCCCTTTAAGCAACTGGAGGGCTTGTGCACCTGCTGATATTCTGTGCAGCTGAGGGAGGTGCTGACAAAAATCACAGCCAGTGTGAGAACTTGGAGGTACTCTCTTCCCTAAAACCTCTGCTACCCAGTAGAATGGGCCTGTGCTGAACATATGAAAAATAATAGTTTTAGAAAAATCAAAGTGCTGAGAACTCTAGACTGTCAAATGTTGGGAGGGAACGGGGGGAGAGCAGGGAAATGACAGGCTGCAGGCATCAGAGATTCTGAACAATCAATTTTCCTCCTGAAGCTATTTTCCAGTCCAGCTAATTTCTAAACCTGAATTTTAAAATGGACTGACAGAACAAATACCTTTTTCTAAAGCAACCAGAGCACTGAAAGATTCATTTCCAAGGTGTAAACTTAAATTAATAATCCTCGCTTCCAAGGAAACTAGGATTGAGAAACAGACTCCTTAAAGGGGAGGCAAATATTATCTTAGTGAACAAGACTGTCTTTAGGGATGCAGGCCCTACACAAAGTAATATCAACTTCCTCACATGCATTGCTTCAGTGAAGGTCATGAAGAAAAGCCTTCTCTTCATCAATCCCGTCAGGCCCATGTCCCCCTCAAATGGTCGCTCCTGTGCAGCTCTGTGATGGCATAATGCAAAATTGCGTGTGGAATGTATAAACCATTTCAAAGCCAGTGTATTGCTTCAGAGCATTAAACAGCCCTGGTAAACTAGGACAGGGCAAGACTCTTCTGTCAAATGGGCAATGATTTTCTGGAACTGAGACAGAACTTCCAAATTGACGTTTATCCTGGTCCTGTTATTTTTTCCTAGTAACTCAATTCCCTTAGCAATTCATACCCAGGAGTTACCATGACATTATACTTGAAAGCACCCTACCTGATAGCAAGAATGAGGACCTTAAAAGTACTTAGTGGTTCACTTGCAGAAAACTATCACAAATGTGGGATCTTTCCACAAGTTCCCAAGCTGTCATACACTCAGTTAAATAGGCAAAGTCTCCACTCATAAGTCCAAGTATTTATTAATTTAGCAAGTGTGAGTGTGCTGTCACAGCTAATAAGTTCTTTACAAATGCAAATAGTGCCTGACAAAGTATTGTGTATTATCCAGAAGCCTAAACTATCGCACAATATAGCAATGTGACAGCAATACCATTTCAGTAATTTGTTTCCAGTGCAATGCTCAGAAAATAATGTTCTTTTTCTTAACACATTTCATAATCTAAATAATGTATATAAAACAGATCAAACAGTGGTGTTACAGGATACTAAAATAATAGCTGCCCATACAGCAGTTTCACATTAAATTAACTGTATTTCTTTTCTTCATTTCTGTGGCAATTTATAGCAGCCCTATTTTGCAACCTGTTTAGTTAATCTTTGTTACATCTGTATTTACTATGACTAATATTGCTGTCTGCCAGCAGGTTGGCAATCATACTCTTTATTTCCAATGGAAGACATATGAGTTAATTAACAATGTAATGATTAATCCAAAATATCCTGGACGGCCTGTTGGTTGAAAAAACACTCATCCTACTCCACATTAACAAGAATGCCATTTCACAACATGCCATATTTCGAATACATTGAGTTCTGGGGATTAAACCAACTTTAAAAACTTTCCAGTTAAGCTAAAAGAGGAGCTCCATATCTTGTACAACGTGAGATCATTAGAAGGAACAGGGACCTTAAATTTCTCTTGCCTAAAATAGAGGAGGCAGGGAACACGACTTAAGTATTTGTAGGGTTGTCTCCTCTACAGAAACAAAGTTAAGGCAGGAACGAGATCGTTAGGGCTATAAGGGTAACAACCAATTATGTCATAAAGAGGAACTCGATTTCTAGTTATAAAATGAAAGCACTGAGTAAATCAGAGTTCAGCCAAGAATTCAGGGGCTAAATTCTTAAGTGGTGTAAATCACCATGGATATCAAAGGAGCTATCGCAGTCACAAACTCAAAACTTGGTCCAAACTTGGGTTCTTTTGATTTCCAGTAGGAAATACTGAGAGAAAATCATCATGCAGCACTCTCTCATATCCCTGTCCGATCATACAACTCTGAACTGAGCAATGCAGATAAAACCTGACTGGCAAGTATGCTTGGTGATACCTGCGTGGGCATTACTTACCAGACTTTTGAGCCACACCAAGGAATGAGGGCTCTCATTCTCTTCTGGTCGACATGATAGAATGGCAGGTGGAAACACCATCCATAGAGCTGATCCTAACTTCTCCAAAAACTATATGTCCTCTGATGCATAACAGCCATGTTGATTAATTCTGACTAGTCTGTCACAGGAATCATAATGCAAATTCAGGTCTTAGCTCTTATTTCTGCCAGTGTAGTAAGAAACTAGAAAAGCCCTCAGGTAGCAGCTGCTGGAAGAGGGGAGCATGTTGAGGTTTATAAGGACAGTTGATCTGACAAGCAATGTCCAAGTGCTGGGGCAAGGTAACTGCTTTGATTTGCTTCTTCCCAGCACAGGAACACTCCTGTTGTAGTAGCCAGTACCATCGCTTTAAGTGTCAGTGAAACCAACTTTCCTGCCTCTCCAAAAGGCATTGTTTATCAAATGTATCGCTGAAGGGCAGGAACAAATTTGGCACTGGGTTGGAGGCAAGACAAGCTTGAAGGAAGGCAAAAGAAGAACAGAATAGCTCTGACCTCTTACTCCTCCTTCCCGACCTCAGCAGGGACTTCTGCACCCCCCGACTCCAGCTGCAAATAACACCCATGAATGCAGTCTGGAAAGTGTTGCTGTAGGCTGTAATTTCCTACCTGCCTTTTAAAGACTCTTGTTTGCTGCATTCTTTACATCATTCCTATCCAACCTGAATTAACTTGGAAGGAAATATTTCACTTTCGTAGTGTTTACCATGAGGGGAAGCAGATTAAGATTCCCAAATGTTAATAAATGAAAGTCATTTGATTAAGTTTGTTTTCAGAAATGCACAAATATTGTGGCCATCACATTAGTTCAAAGAGCCATGTAGTGTCATAAACAGCACTCATCTATCAATGTTGTAGAAGCCCAAGCAGACACCAGTATTGACGTGCACCCTTTTCTCCTGACCCCTTTGCCACCTTTTTATGTTACAGTTGCCATCTGACTTTCAGGAAAGAGTCAGCATCCATCTGGAAAAACATGGGTGCAGCCTGTCTGTCCCCTTGTGCCACACATCTTACGCCGATACCATACCCACTTGTGTCATTGCCAAAGTACTGGAAAAACCAGATCCGAACAGCTTGTCTTCACACTTGTCAAGCCCATCTACAAGGGATCTCAATTTTCTGGACTCTGCCGGAAAACTCGGACAAAGGCCCCAGTACAAGTCAGACATCTACTGCAGTGACACCGCCCTTTACTGCCCCGAGGAGAGGAGGAGGGAGAGAAGGCAGAGTGTGGACACACAAGTCAAAGACGCGGGGTTCTTGAGGTCTCAGAACTCCATGGACAGCACTGTCGAAGAAGACGGTTTCCATTCCAGCTTCTCTCACGAAGCCTTCCCAGAGTACATTGCCTCTCTGCCGACCTCCAGTTCCTATTCCAGCTTCAGCGTCACATCCGAGGAGAAGGAGAACGCTCAAGCCAACACTCTGACAGCCTCTCAGCAAGCGATCTACATGAGCAACCGAGACGAACTGTTTGAAAGAAAGTCACCTGCAGGTTACGAGCATCAGGGAAGTCCTAGGTTTGCCAAGCCCAAACCTGCGCAGCACATGGAGCTTGCCAATGACAATGAGAACTCGCCCACTTTTACTAGGACTCTGCCTCCTTATGCAAATGAACCTTTTCATTTCTCAGCCATAACACCACAGCAGGCTTTAGCAAATCAGAAAATGAGGAACGAGTGCAGGAGCACCCACCTTTCAGAAGAAGACTTGCCTGGGCGATGGAGGCAGCTGAGCGTGGAGGACATTGGTGCGTACTCTTACAGGAACACTGGCAGGCTGTCACCCTGTAGTTTTTCAGAGCAGTACTACAGCAGCCCTATTAAGAAGGAAGATAGTCGAACAAGCCCCATCTATGCTAGTTACAAGGCAGATAGCTGCTCAGAGGGAGACGATATCTGCCAAAGCAGACTTGTGGATTCTTGCTTCCTGAGAACAGACAGTGGCCTGAATATTGACATCAGCACTAGCTGTAAACAGGACAAATTGCCCACTTACAAAACAAAAGAATCAAGAGACCAAAAAAATGAAAGGATCACAGTCCAGTTATGCAGCAGCAAAAACATCGAAAATAGCCCAGTATTGAAAAGAGAATACGTGGACGTGAGCCCCAACAGCTCAGCAGAGTCCCTCAATCAGAGTTCAGTGGAGGCTTCAGAAATCCACCAGTCTTCCATGGAGCAAGGAAGCCATTTGGGTATTCACAGCAAACAGCAGCAGTTTCAGCGGACTGGGAGTACTGGTTTGAGTCGGAAGGACAGCCTTACAAAAGCACAATTATACGGAACCCTTCTGAACTAGGCATCTTCCAAAACCGCAATAAGACAACAAAGGGAAGTGAACAGCATTTGATACTTCTAGTGAACAGTAAGGTTCTAAGAAACAAGATTATTATAAAATATATATTCATAATGGTACTATATGTTTAAAACAAAATCTCTTCAAAAATGTTATACAGCACTTTTCACTTAACATTCTTTCCACGTGGGAGACCGTCCCCTCCCCTCTTTTATAAACCTGAAATATTTTTATAAACAAAATGGTATTTATTAGACTATCCTAAGCTATTTGAGCAGAATTCTTTTCCCTTCAAGCAGGTTTCTTATTTATTTTTGTGCATGAGGCCATCTGTGCCTAAACTCTTGGAGGAAAAGGGTAAAATCATGACGGCGGTGACAAAAAAATAAATCCACCTGATAAAATACCATAAAATGTCATGTGAAAACAAAACACACAAGAATGGTGAGTTTGAAGAAGTAAATTTTTTAATAAGAATGGAATTGTATCTTATTTCATACAAATGTATTTATGAGTGACTAATGTATGCACAAAGTGATACTAATATTTTGTTCTTTTAATCCACTGTGTTTCTGCTTTCCTATTTTACCTTGTATACTACCTCAAAAGTAATTGAGGGTTTCTTTGTCACATTTTCTGTAGGCTTGCATTTATATTGTCTAAAATGCATGCAGTGTCATAATTAATACTGTATTTTGCATTACTTAATAAAAGACACCAGTGGAGATATTTTGAGGGTTTTTTTCCTTCATTAAATCATACCCTGGATGATAGAACATGGGATTGCTATGGGTGGCATCAGTCCAGCAAAAGTTAATGAGTAAAGCTCCAGCTTTAGATTGCTCTCTAAAGGAATCTTTTTCTCTGTAAGCTCCAGAACAGTGGTTCTCAGTCCCCGGCCCCTGGGTGTTGAAGGACAGCTTCTCATCAGCCTGTGAAAAGTAAATGAGGAAAACAAACTGTTTATCAACAGGCTTAAATTCACTAGGCAGGGCTATGAACACTGAAAAGAAAATTGAAAACTTGTGACTTAAGCTCCTCTTCCATTACACACTTATGTGACACAATCTTTTAGGTCTTTATGACTGTTACCTTCCACAGTTCCACTTTTTTCATATGTAGCTTAGTATTTCTAACAAAGAGATTTTTCCAAAGCTTAAGGAAAGTCTGGCCTTCTATAGCATATGGGAATTTCACCCCTGGCTCTGAGAAGCCACAGTTTTACCTGTAGTTTTTGCATTTCCTCTATAAATTTTTCTGTTTCTCACCATTTCACCACTAAGGAGTGTACAACTTGGACAGCAGCAGAAGGAAAAGAGCAAAAGGAGGAGAAAACCAAAAATTCTATTTTTATTGCTGCTTGGTAACAGGCAGAATACAGCAATAAATATTTAATAATTCTTTTAAGTTGTGTTCATTGAACATGTATCCTATACTTGAAATACTGACTTCTACTAGCTCATGCATGGGGAAAGACCTTACTTAGTGCCATATGTGGTAGTAATTAGTGAGATAACTGTGGAAGTCTAAAATAGTTCCTTATGAAGCTAAAATAATGGCCTGCCAGTCAATATGTGTTAAAAACATACATACTTTCTGCTGATTCTCTGAAAGCAGTCACCTGGTGAGTAAATATGAACCAGGAATATAGAACTGTTCATTCCTCACATACGTATGGGGATACCTAAGTATCTTAAATCATGAGGCCACAGATTCAATGCATTTGACATCAACAACTCCCACTGCTTTCCATATCCTTCATGGATAATATAAAAACCGTTATTGATGTGTGTAAGTATTTACTGTGCTGTTATGAAGATCTGGCATCAAGTGCCTACAGTTCCCCCAAGATCTGTAGCAGCGCTGTGGAGGATAATGGTAGTTAATAATATCACACAGGTAAGGCACAACATAACTCTAAAGAGAGGCTCATTTCAGTACAAAACCTATAACACACCTTGTGCTTTTACACTCCCATGTTTGCACACAGTGAGTGTGAGTGGCAGGTCATGCCACAATAATTCCACGAAGTCCATAAAGAACACATAGAATAAAGTTCCCCAAGGCCAACTGCTTCTTATTGCAGAATCTGACCTGCAATAAATAGACTTGGAGATCCAAAAAAGTTGTTATTTCCCCTTCAAAACACCAAGATAGAAAACAGTTGTGAAAAAATCTCACTGTTGACTCATTCAGGTATACAAAATTTAGACAATCTCTGAAGCAAGACATTCATTTTTCTGGTCAATTAATACAAGGATTTGTATGCAAGAAGTGAAAATTAACTGTTATCTCACCTAAGAAAATATGTAAGCTGTGGAACAATAAATCGTGACATCTATGAACTGGAACACAGTATCAGACTAATCCTTTTATAATATCATTCATTATTTGACACTAAACTGCTATTTTGGCAATTACAAAAAATTAAGTTTCTGCTAGATGTTATATATCTGATTATTTAATATCCTGTTCTATTATGTTCTTTCATACTACTGCAGTTTCAAAGTCTGCTTCTATGCTTCACTTGACTTTTTCCCAGTTTATGTGCACTAATACGTAGATTGACGCCAGCCTTTGCAGCCAATTAGTGTGGGGTTTTTCTTTGTAAAATACCCTATATCTTCATAACATTTTTCTGTAACAAATTCTGCTACAGAACAATATGTAACCCTGTAATGATTTTCAGCTGAATCAATCAGAATGGCTACAAATTTATTCAACTTCATGTTCAATTTCTTCTTAATCAGAAAAACTGATGGTAAGTTTCCAAATTTTCTTTGAACATGAGAAAAATTTTAAATAATTCACAAAAAATTTATAAGATTTTCAGGTTTAACTATGGTTTGGTTTAATTTTTCAAAACAAAAAGACATTTTAAAGATTATAATAAAATATTCCTTCTTTTTTTTGGCACATTCTGTGTTGGTTTATTGAGACAACCGCAGAGAGACCTGAGGTATAAGACTAGAAAGACACTATGTGTTTTCACAATAGATTTATGTTTTCTCTATGGTGGTGTTTTAATTTTTTGCTTACCTTCAGTTTTCACACTGGGAGACAATAATTCAGAAAATCCTGTCATGGAGAAGATTTTTAGAGTATGTCACCGGAGGTGTTTAAAACTGACTACTCACTTTCCTTCACTTGCTCTCTCCAGACTTGCTAAAGTGCACGGTGACTTTAGGGGGGCTCTGTTGTGCCACCAGACATGTTTGGCCTGAGTACAGATTTGATGGTCACTGGGGTTTTAGGAAACTGGACCTGGTTAAAAACAGACAAAGTAGTAGAGGGTGGGAAAGCAAATCAATACTATCTTGTTCAGAAGGAGGAGATATGCTTTGATCCAGCTGAAAGGAGTGGTAGACCTGTCTTCCACAACATTCCTCAGAGCATTTATTTTCTGTAGGACATTTCCAAGGAAGAGCAGCATCTAAAACATTGTCCTCAGAACAACTTACTTACATTTGTCATTCAAGCAGGTGTGGTTTGATGAACTTGACTCTACTTTCATGTTCATTTAATGACAAGTGACTCCAGAACTGCAAAACAACAGACCCTCAGCCAAAGAAAAGTGCTGCAGAGCCCTCCACTCCAGTGGCTGAGAATTTTCCTCTAAATACCTTTACCCAAGGACATAAATGCCAAATTTTCTCTTAAGCATTACAAAAATAACAAGGTGTCCTCATGTTGCCACAAAACCGCACTTTTCCATGTGACATCTGAAGTAGTCAAATTCTGTATGCAGGGTTTGTAGGCAACTATAGCAGGATTTTTGCTTTGATTAATTATTTCATTTGTCAAGAGTAAGAACAGAGAGGGTGAGGAAAAGAAGTGGCAAGTCCTCAACAGTGCAGTGAAGCAGAAGATGAGAAATGTCATTTTAATGAATGAAAACTGAAAGCAAAATGTACATGACACAGAACACTGATCAGGGAAAAACAAAGGGGGCTGGAAGAGATCGGAGTGAGACATATTAAATCACATACTAAAACAGATAAGAATACAAAAGAGATACCAGGGAAATAGGATACAATTCACTAGGAAGAAATGTGCATAAGTATTATGAAATCACAAAAGGCAAATCCATTTTTTGAGATGTGAAAATAGTTTTCTCATTCAAATTAAAGCTAAAAAAAAAAAGCAATGTCTCAATAATTTTGAATAACACATATAATTTTCTTTTAAACTTTGTAGAAGTCTAGAAACAGCTAAAATTTCTAAGTTTAAATCATGGCAAGCCACAAAACAGGGAGTTTTCAATTCAACAGTTTCTAACTTCTCCAAAACTAGAAAATTTATCAAATTAATCCTTTCCCCTTCCAGCATTTTTAATTAAAAAGAACTTCCACTCCAACATCTGTCACAGAGCATGATTATACAGCTACTTAGATTAATTTCCCCTTGTTTAATTGTAAAATACTAATTGACATCCTTTGGACTTTCATATAAAATTATTATCCCCATTCATATTTACAATCTTGTAATCCTTACAGACTATTATGATATCTCTCCTTAAAAATTCCTTAAATTGTGCAGATGTAGTCCTCTCAGTTCCTTGGAAGTACATTACCTTCAGGGCTCTTTTTCTAACTCTTTTCAAGCAAGGAACACCCTCATTTCTACTTCTGAACACCAGAATATTTTAATATGAACACTGAGTTGTTCAAACCCACTGTACAAAAAAGCAGCACAAGGAAGGGAGGGGATTACACAGATAAGAGACAATGCATGTGTGATGCTCCCAGCACTGAAATTCTCAATAATTGTAGGTAGTTGGTCAGAGACCAACAAAGCAAAGCCTCACTCAAACAAAATGTATTTTCATAGAGCCAAATTTAAAGGTTTGAATTTGGATGCAAAGAATGCCATGAGATGTTTCTAGAATGGCAGCTTGTCTCCTGGAAATCAGTGCATTTGAAAAACAAGTATTTTTCATGTACTCCCTTTTCATGTTGTCTGTAATTTCTTCGCACTTATGCAGGTAGCATGCTAGGTGTTCGTGAGGAAACTTTGGGTTTGCTCATGATGGACTTGAGCCCTGTAGGGCTGATTCTCATTCTTCATCTTCCATTACTGGAAATTTGAGGATTTGTTTTCAGCTACACCATTTTCAGGTCCTGCACAGAGTTTCAGTTGCAGGTTTGCTAGGCTCTAATGTCTCTCCCAAAACCAGTAGACCTGATGCTCCTTAGTACCACGTTTTCTAAACCTGTAATCCCCATAGAGCAGTTCCATTTCCAGCCTTAGAGATTTATGTCTATGTCACTTTTCCCAAACTTTCCTCCATGTCTTTTTTAAAAACCTCATTGTTGTAAAACAACTTAAGCAATTCAGTCATTCTTTAATAGCCTGTCACTCATTCCAGCTCCTCTCTCATGTTATTTTCCCTTTGGTATTTTCTTATGACTGTATTAACAAAGTTATTCTTAGCTGCTGAGAGTTTTTGTTTAGCTGAAGCTAAAAAGAATAACGTGAATTCTCATGAAATGAAAGGCTTTGCTGCTTGTGCAGTGAATGCACTTCCACTGACATTTAGTCTTGCCCTTTTCACTTGCTGGATGTACACTTTTGTTCTGTGGAAAAATATGTTTTCTCTCCCCTTGCTTAAGAAGGCTTCTACTGCGATTCGTCTCCACTTTCAGTATAGGATCTTTCATAACACTTGGATCCAAGGGCTGTCTCCCTTACAAAGGCACAATTACCACTTCTCAGTCTATCTTAATTCCTTCACATGTGTTTTCTAAATGAAGTAATAAGTGTTTGAGGAGAAACTTGACCTTAAGAGTGTATACTTAAGTGCTCTGCTGAACAAAGTCCTATATGATGTGGCTGGAGAGTGTCTGTAGATCCACTATGTGCCATGAAATTTTGCCTAAGTATGAGCAATATACTCTAATGCTTTACAACAGTAGTAAAATATATATATACTCTGTCTCTAATGAATAGCTACTAACCATTTTCATGTCAAACTACACTGACGTTGAGCTTTAACTACAAAAGCCCATAACCTCTTAATTGCCTGTAAAGAGTTAAAATGACATTTCCCCACAGTAAAGCAATTTTAACAAACAGCTCTTCAGTTTAGGTTTCAAAATGCAAACAGATTTATTAAGATTTTATCCTATAAAGTCTTACTTTCTGAAGTAACTTGTCTAATAAAACATCCCCAGATATCCACAAACCCAAATCCCCAGAAACATCTGATTAGCCGGACAGAGCAGATTCCACCCTTTCCAGGAATCACAGAGAAAGAGGATCCTAATGTCATATTTACTGCCATGTAACACTAGGACAAAGTTTCCTAATGCCTTGAAAAGTGTGACTTAAATTGCAGCTAGCTATTAGAGTCAGAGTCCCAGAGATATCCAGGAGTAGAGTGTCCATCTGCAACAGGGGTGGGCAGAAGGCTCAGCTAGTGACCATCCATCAGTGGTCCCAGACAGCTTTTTACTTCACAAGATCTGCTCAGACACCAGATTCATGTCTAAGGCCTGGCCCTGTCTTCGTGCTAACCTCCTCACAGGTTTTGGAAGGCTGCTGTTCAGAGCCCCCTGAGCTTTCCCTGCTCCAGGCTTCTGCAGCACCCATGCTGCAGAGAAGTGCACCCTGCTTTCTGCCAGATGGGAGCTCCTCAAGGCTGCCAACAGCCCCACATCCTACACCTGTGGGAAGTGTCGAGGTCCCTTCCACTCCCGCTCCTCCTTTGCTGAGGCAAAGATCATCCCTGCAAACAGTTATTACATCCCAGAATAGGGAGAATGTCTTTATCTGCAAAGGCCAAAACTGGGATTGATACAAGATGCAATCATTGGAAAAGATCCCTGATGGGAGTTAAATGCCTTCTCAGAAACACATCGTCACTGACGTATATACATTAATACTCTAACTATGATTATGCAGACAAATTCTTATTTTTGAAGCCAGCTGTAATGAATTAATATTTAAATTTATCCACCCATCTAGATTTTTTGTTTGTAATTTATGAATCAGAGCAGACACACATATGAGCTGCAGAACCACAGCAATATTTACTATACGTAGTTGAGCAATGACAGCTCTATGATTTGGAAGAAGATAAACAGCAGCAAGGCCCAGATTAATTAAATCTGTAATGGCAATGCCAGTCAGCATCCTTTCCTATTGCATTTCTTCACATGTGACATCATAAAACAGATCACAAGGAATAAAAAGTATTCCTAGCACACAAGGGTTATGAATTTCATTGGGCTCCCAGTCAAGCCCTCATTTAGCTTTTTCCTACAGTAGAAAGCCTCTTAGTCTGGACACCAGTTGTGTAGTGTGGTATGAGCTGGAAGCCCTATACTGAATGTCCAGGCAACATGCAGCCTCTCACGGAAACAAAGTTACTGTGCCACTGACCTGTGGAGGTGGGGACAACAGCAGCAGGCACCTCTAACTGAGAAATTATGACTGTTAACTCTGGTGGGATTATTTCTGGCAGGGAGATAAATCAGCATTTATGATCTACTTGACCAAAATTTGACAATATATTTCAACTGACCTTCAGCATTTATCCTCCACAAGTAAGCAAAATGCTTTTATCCCTAAAACCCAGAGTTCCACTAAGAGGAGATGCCTAATCCCAGCAAGATAGTGAGGAGTTAGCTACTTCAGATTTTAAGGATCTTGGCCTTGTGTTTATGTTATAACTTGAGAAATACATAAGGAACAAAAGCTCAAGTTCTCAAGCTCAGTCTTAGCACAGGAACTGAATCATTGTTTTCTGATTCATCCCCACTTACCTGCGCTTTCAGAGTGCACAATAGCCTGAAGGTGAGGAAGGTAAGACCTGAAACGGGAAGAAAGAAAATTAAAAATAAATCTGTACATCTGAAGTATTAAAATACCAAATAATTTCTAAGACGTTAGTGCTCATGTATGATAAAACAGGTTTTTTTCATATTTTGCCCAGGGAATACACAAAACATTGCTGCCCAGAGAAAATACGTAACTGAGCTAAGAACTTGCATCTTGCTGTTTTGGACCAGCTTGAATTTACCTGCCAAGCTGCAGGATAGATAAGGGAATGGAGGCAGAGCAAGGATGATGGCTGTGTCAGCACAAAATGCAGTAAAACGTTCCAATCACAACATTTACTCTGTTCCCCTGATCTTTAGGGTACGTTATGAAAAAGTCACAGGAAAGCTTTTAACAACACAGACTATTTTCTTTCATTCTTATTTTGCCTTCCCTTCCCCCCCCCCCCCCCCCCCTTTTAGAGAGAAAAAAACCCCAAGTCTTACAAGCTACAGCAATATGGGATTTTTCGTTAGAGCTGTCAGTCCTGCCTACAGTGACCTGACTTGTGTCAGTAGGGGAAAAGAATCCTGAGACTAAAGCAGTTTAACAGAAACTCTAGGAGAAATGGTCTAATTGAAAAGAATGTCAGTAAACAGCTCATTACTGAGATCTCAGAGCACAGAAAGCCAAGGTGTGGAAACACAACAAATCCAGTAAAGTCACACTTCACAAAGACCCTGAACATCTGTTTTATTTTAAATAGGTTTAGCCTGCCTTTTACTTTTCTTTCATTCTCTATTGATGATGAAGATGAAATGCACTTTTTGGCACTCTAGACAGCACCAATTAAACTTGATTTCTTGCTTGAGCACCTCATAACTCCACTTATCTGTCACTTCTAAAGATTATTTTGTTTTGAGCTGTAAATTTCTGCTTTGTTTAGAGAGAAAAGATTGCTTCTACTCAAACAACCTAACTTGTAACTCATGAAAACAGACATACAATTCCCAAGCTGTGCCAAACAGTTAATTTGTCCAACATTTGTATTTTATCCTTATGAAAAGTTAAGATAATTCCTCTATCCTTTTATCCTGTAAGCTTATGAAGGATGGATTGCCTCTTATTACCTGATTATACAGTACTTGACATAATAGTCTCTTGATTGTAATTGCATAGGCCATGTACGTTGCATTACCTGCCTAGCTTTACCAAATATCCTGTTTTCTTATCCTTAGTTCTTTTCCCCTTTGGATGTGAAATCTAAAATTTCCTGCTCATGGGCCAGTCCCCAGGCTACAATACCTAACTGCGCGGCTACACATACCTCACACGTTGGATGAAGTTCAAATAGTCGCCTTCATTTCTCTGAGATCAAGAGCAAATATGGTGGACTTTCAGCTTTCTGAGGCCAAGCGTATGGATTAAGTCTGAAAACAGCAGTTATTCAGCTACATGCCTGTTCACTTCTCTCGCAGACCCACCTCAGCTAGAATTTCTTTCAACATGCATGTGGGCTGCTTACACTTCAGTGCCCCCAGGAAACTGCCCCTGCCTCTGAAGTGTCTTTGTGGAAACCACTCTATCACCTGTGAGCCCGACCATAGTCCTTCCAGTCCCCTAGGCTTAGCAGAAGACAAAAGCCAAAGCTCATCAGAGCCACGGGATCTGGCATTGACTTTTGACTGCCCTCCAGTATCTGCAGAAAGTCCATTACTGTGAGCCATCCCTTTCTCTTGCCAGTCCTTTCTCCTTACAAAGCCCTCCAACCGAGACAGAGCAAATGTCTCAGCACACAGTATTCATAAACTCCTACAGAGCAGCTGGGCTCCACCTCATGTTTCTACAGACACTGACGTTGCATGTATCATGTTTTTTAACACTCTAGTTTATATTTATACTTGCTTGCAAGCCAAAGCTGTTTATCAATCCACGCAAAAGATCTGTTAAAAAAAGGCACCACCCTTGCCACAGACTACCTTGACACATCTGTATCTTCTTCCACTAGTGCCATCCACAGTAGCTAGACATCAATACTTACAGATTGCTTTGAATCTTTTACTATTCCCCTGCTCAGTGGATACTGCTTCACACACCTGTTGGAAGAAATAACTTCCTGGAAAAAAAAAGGGAAAACTTCAAAGAGGCAGGACTGTGCAGGGAATTCATTGGACTGGTACAGCTATTAGCAAGGCAACAAGGAAGTACCCATCATCTGAGAAAGACTTTCCAGAGGCACCCACTTCATTGCAGAGCACACTCACTCTCTTCAGCAGGTGGCTAACTAGCGAGAGTCTTGAAGAAGCCTCATGAATGTAACATTGCTGACAGATGGCAACAAGCAAAGTTTCTTTTTCAGTAGCTCTTTCAGAGGCTGGTGACAGTCAGATTTTGATCACATTTACACCACAAATCTAGGATGCTTCCTTTAAGGCTCTCAGTTGCTACACAGATGCTGTAGCACTAGTTGTACTCCGCACATTAACATTTCCTCATTACACCAGTGATAAA
This sequence comes from Phalacrocorax carbo, assembly GCF_963921805.1. Lineage (NCBI taxonomy): Eukaryota > Metazoa > Chordata > Aves > Suliformes > Phalacrocoracidae > Phalacrocorax > Phalacrocorax carbo. Next base: position 25,314,179 of record NC_087521.1, on the reverse strand, counting down.
GGTACCATGGGCTGTCCAGGCAGGTTTTGTCATTTGTGGTATGCGTAATGCAAGGGACTGCACAGCTGTGAATACTGAAAAAAAAAAAAACAAACCTTAAAAAAAACCTTAAAATAAAAAAGTGAAAAATAAGGCAAGAGCACAAGAGGGAAAGAGGTATGTTTACATTTCATGACTTGGGGTATACAAACCTAGGCTAGGATTGTACAGCAACAAACAACAGAATGAAGTGACATACATCAGAGGACAAAGGAGAAAGCAGCAGCCAAACCTGGGGACTCCCCAGACTTTCAGGATCCAGGCTACAGTTAGATTTAGCATCATGATTGCTGGGCCTGCTGCCTGTTGACCAGGCAATAGAGCCTGGAAATCAGGAGAGATCAGTTCCAAGTCTTCTCACAGGGTAGGCCTGAGAAAAATCGTGTCTCCTTGTGCTGTAGGCCCACATCTGCAGAGCACACAACCAGGGCAGCAGCTCCTCAGAAATGTAGAACAAAGATGAAAGACATAGCATAACTTGATTTACCTCTCAAAATTTTTCCTAACTAATGGTGGTGTCAGCATCAGGCTTCTCCCTCACTATGCTGGCTGAATTAATCAATTTTTCTCTGCTCCAGCCCTATGCGTGTCAGGCAGGAGTTACCCACTGCATTCAAATGCTATAATTTTGACATTCATCAGTGTTTTCTCCCCTCTCTGAGCACTAGTGAAAGTTTTCATGCTGTAGTTTATTTACAGTACATTCAATTCATGCCTCTAGCCATCCTAGGGACATCCCACACACCAAGTCTTATAAAGGCTGTAGGGCTCATTTTAAACCTACTGATGATACGCAGACTGTGCTATCTGGCTGTGGAGAGTCACATTTAATTGCCTTACACATTTGAATCACATTAGAATTATTCATGAATTTAGACAAATTAGAATACAAACTGCCAATAAACTACCCATCTTGATCCTTGTCAGCATAAGCCCCCCAACAGCTACAGCAACCTCCTCTGAATTCTATTTAACAAATGAATTTCCATTTGACTGCTGTATTATATTGTTTGCCTAGAAAAATAGCAGAGATTTTTGCTGGGACGCTCATTTATCTTTGCATGTATGCCCACACCCTGATTAGGATTTCTACCATAGAGCTTGCAAACTTACATGTGTTATTCCTGATACTTAAATTATGACAATTCCCTTACCATTAAAAACTTTTTATTAATAATTTAGATGAGTTTCAGCCATACAGCAAGAGCGTTTGATCTGAAACCTGAGAAGTAAATTGGCTGCATTATAGAAGCTAGATGTACATTTCTTACCCCAGCCACAGAAGAGACATTAAATGCAGGCCACTAAGACAAAAATAAAAGCCTCTTTTAAAAACAGAATATAACCAGTATGCAAAACTGTACAACAACATTACAATGAGGAAAAAATTTGTTGGTTAAGCAGTATAATTTCTTGAAAGATGAGGAATTTGTTCCCCTGGAACACTCTCCTTGGAGAAGGCACTCCTACCTGAGACTGTTGCCAGTTGCAGTGTGGTTCTTGTGTAGCCCACAGCAGAGATTTCATTATGTCAGGCTGACATCTGGTGTATTCAGCCTCCTGGAGTATGGGATCTACTGATTATTTCCCTCTTCATAATAAAGGTGCAAGGCAACCTATTAGCTCTACTTTTATTTACTGCATGAAATTGTTCAAAACACTTCCTGAAAACAGTATTACGATACAAAAGTGCATAGCAGTTTGCTTTCCTTCCCAAGATACTAGGTTTCTTCTGTGTCACAGCATTTCTGAAAGGGGACGGTTTTGTCACAGGCTTAGATGGGCCAAAGATCGACCTCTTGGTCAAAGGTATTGTAAGGAAATCCCTCACTGCATGCCTATACCTTGGGACCCTGCTGACTACGTGACTAGTGGGGATTACGAATGCCAGCAGGGCTTCTCTGCAATTCCACATGAATATGTGTTGAATATTTAGTCCAGGGCCTGCTCATCCTTTGAAAATGTCTGCTACCAAATCCTCCAAAACCCAGTAAGAGCAATTTCCAAAGCATAACTTGAGAAATCCTATACAAATGTGCTAGAAAGACTTTTGATTATAAACTACTTCAACCAGCCCAGTGGAGGCTCTCTCCCCTGTAGCAGCCGCAGGAGTATTTCAGCTGCCTGACGATGCAGGGGAGTGCTGAGCACTCAAAGGTGTCAACCATTCTGGAGCAAAAATCATGTTCACTGCACCTTCTAGCCTTCTCTGGTTCCCCCTTTCCTTCACAGGGCATTGCACAACAGTGAGGAGCCATGCAAGAGCTGTCTGTTCTGGGGATAACACATTGCTCAGACAGAGCTGGGGCTCTGCTCTTAAGGGAACACTGCTCTGGCACACAGCCTCCCAGCACAAGGGACCTGAAATGAAATCCTGCAGCTGGGGCTCTCCTAGGAAGTTACAGAGAGAAGTGGCAAGTGCATTAGGCATTTCTCACCCTGAGATCAAAGTGGTCCTCTGTGAGCAAGACTTCAGGCCCTCCTGTCTATAACCAATCCAATAAATAGAATGTACACTTTTTACTTTTGCAGTGTGTTACAGGGAGAAAGTAGAAGAGGTTCAAGCCTATCGTCTATGTCCTAGATGCATCAACAGGTCAAAGAGGTATTAAACTAAAAAGCAAGGTTTAGCATCTCACTGATGCATATGTCATACCACTAGAAAATGTTCCTAAACAGCTGCCAGCATGACAGGCTGTTCTGAAGGCTAATTTCTGGAAAATTGGCACCAAACCTAGATGAACAGAAAATAATTTGTTTCACGTACGCCTTTTTCACAAATCGTCATATTATTTGGTTGATGAAAGATGGCATTCAAAATAGATCAATGATGCCGCTGTTGTGTTGATTTGTGCTTAATAACTTCCCAGCCACAGCTACTGCCACCACACTTTAGCATGTTCTCTATGGACCAGATAAAACCGACGGCTGGAAGTCTTCCAGCATCAGGTTTCTTTGTGGTTGTGCCCATGATGGGAAGGACATGCTACAGGAATTTAACAGTGCAGTCGTCCTTGTCCTGAGGAGCTGTAAAGGTCTGACAACCAGGGAAATAGAAGTGGAGGAAAAAGTAACAGCAAAACTTGGGGCAATATCTTGAGATATGTGGCAGAAGTTATATTTAGAAGCAGAAAGAAGAGGTTTATGTAGGAGCTTGTGAGGGTTAGACGCGCGCAGTGACGTTGTGTGGAAGCCTTTATTGGAATTCCTGTTGAGTCATCTATGACTGACAGTGACTTCAGCATGGATGGGACTGTGCCCTGTGTGAATGCAAAAATAAATCACCCAGATAATGTAGTAACACTTCAAATGTACTTAATCGTCATGAATTTTTCTCACAGACATTTAGAGCAGTACTTGCTCAAAAGGGAATGATTGCAGAATTTGAAATGTAAGCATTCAGAGAGCAAATTAATGTCTAATTATGAATGCTAAAAATAAAAACAGAGATATTAATTTCAGGAGCAAATGATGAGTCCTTATGTTATGAAGAAAAATAACATCCCTCTAGAAAATATCTGAAGAGTCCATTGATATTTTTACCATAATTTACTCAAATTACGGCCAAAATTTTCCTCTGACAAGTTCTCTTATGAAAATATTTTGTATTCCCTCATACAGTCATCACCTTCCAAGAAGATCTCAGGTTCAGGAATAATTAATGCAAAACTAATGGAAATTTATTACATTAGAGTTTGGTGGAAAGTTAAGTATGGATGGGCTTTCTAACCTGAATAAAGGTGCTACTCTCAGATCTCAGTGCAGATTGTGAAGAATATGATTTCTTTCAAAGGTCTCCCTTGACAGACACCTAAGTAAAAGGCAGTTTAAAACACACTGAAAAGGTCAATATTCTCTCTTTTTTAGGACTGCAGCCCCCAAGGGAATGTTTCAGCATCCTTTAAAATATATGGAAAATGGGAGGGTAGAGGAAAGGAAGTCATCTCAGGGCTACCTGTTATTTGTTCCAGCAGCAACATAACGTGAACAGAAGAGCAATCTCTCCAATGCCAAGGCCCAGACACACTGAACAGTCATACGCAGCAGGAAAGTAGTTTTCATTCGGTGGAACACCAGTTCCAAAGGCCACTTTGCATGTTGTGTATTTGTTCGAGCGCATCCAAATTTGAACACAGGATTTTTGTATTAAAGACCCGTAAGTATTGGCCAAAAGGCAAGCATTTAAGCCAAGGATTGAGGACCTGGTTCATTTTTGTTTTGTAAAAAAGGACGTATTTTCTGTTATTGCAGTGACATTTAGTTCATTTGCACCAAAGAGAACTTGCAACTTAATATAAGTAATTGGAAAAGTAAGAGGAGAAATTGCCAGTTCCCTCGGAGAACCTTGTCAGACTTCTCACTTGCAAACCTCCCTCTCCGAAGGGCATTCAAAATGCACGAAATAGCAAAAATCCCTACAGGCGCATCATTAATTTTGTAGTTCAGCTAGTATGTTGAAAACCAAAGAAAAATTTCTATACATCATTAATAAAATCATTATTAAAAATTGCACTTCTGAAGTAGAGACTAGAAGTCCAAATGTAAATTATATCAGAAGCTGGAATCCCAAAAGCATTGTCTTTATTTTAATAACAGTACAATGTCTCCACTGCCTTCTGTGTAAAGCTCTCAGAATGGCGATTACCCAAGGAAGAACACAGCTTCTCAGGTGAACTTTGCAATTCACCTGACATTGAAACAGCCATGACCAGACTGCTATAGCAGTGCCAGAGTTTACTGATTGAAAACTAAAGTGCTGCAGGGTTGTCCTGCAAACCCAGCCACAAACTTAGGGCAAATTTGGGTTGTCCTTTATAGATAGGTGCAGTATGGGCTGAAGAAAAGCCCTCGACTCTGGCTAACATGGCAATACAGCCTTAGCAAGCAACACCAGCCGAGGCAGATCTATGAACTAGAGGCGGTCACTAGCCTACTGCGGCTCCACAGCGGCCCCGCTCTGCTCGCTCCACACCCCAGCCAGCCTGCTGCCAGGAGGCAGTGCTCAGCGGCATGTACTTTCCCAGCTTCACTGACTTCAGCTTGCACAGCCCCAGCCTGTCAAGCTTCCTGAACAGCCACCCCCTTGGCCAAGGGCACAACAGGTCCTTCACTAGCAGACACCCATCTAAAGGTCTTCCCAGAACTAGATCCTCCGCCTCTTTTATTCATGTCTCATATTTGTCCTCGCTTTCAGAGCCGGGCCCGTTCCTTTCCGTGATACAGCCGTGCTGCGTACGCTGCTGTGAATAGAGCCAAGCTCTTCACGTCTCATTCTCATGTTCCACGATTAGCCACATCCGTTCTCTGCTCTCATCTCGCCTTTTCTTATCTTCTTTTATGCTATTTTTCACCTGACATTGCTGCTGATCCTCCGAGCACATTCTCCCTTTTCCTTCTAATTTCCTACTATTCTATAAAGCTTTTAAAGACTGTGCTTCCTACTGTGTGCTGCCACCCTTCCCTCCCACTCCAGGTGTGTACCTCTGAAGAAAGTCATGCACATGCTAAATGTAAGTGCTACATAAAAGTATTGCAGAACTGACTCTTCGACTATAGGATTTTAGGGGCTTGGTATTAGCCTTTGGTTTATGATCTGTGATAATCAAATGGCACCTGATTAAAAAAAAAAAATAAGAAGAATTTTGTATATATTCAGATCTCTGCATACCATGCATCCTATGAGGAGTATGCAATGACTCGGGTTTCTTTTTACATTAGGGTGTGATTCACCTGAGAACTCACCAACAGCCATTTAGTTTCTGAGGCATTAAAAATTAGGAAAGAACCCAAAATGAGGAGAGTCCGAGATTACAAGTGAACTGAACTGAGCTGTTACTTCCTTTGTACTCATAGAAGGAAGCCCATGTCTTTTCCCTCACCAGTATTACAAACTGTCATGAATATTTTTTTTAAAAACTCTCTCAAGTTTTATATTTGAGAAAAGTAAACATCTGTAGATGAGTTTCTAGATATGATCAAGATTTCACTTCATTGCTTTTGCCCAGATTCAGAGAACACATATCTGGTCAAAATACTATCTGAGGTCGCAACAAAGAAAAATTAGTCCATGTCATCTCTACAGTTCACAGATTGCATGTTTCATATTAATGGTGTAACAAGCATTTTCATTTTTGTACTAAAAGCAGTACACGACTTGAAATGGTTTCTGCTTGTCAAGTAATTGCATGTATTAAAACAAATAGCAAAGATGTGCAAATTAACCATCCAGACTGGCTGGGGCTAATGGATCTTTTATGTTTACTTATAAGAAATTCTCTTTAGAAACAAGATGAGCTTGCCTTAGCAAGGATAAACAAAGCAAGGAATGGGAAAGAATCAAAATAACTCATTTGCTTTATAAGGTATGACATTCTTTACCTAATATTCAACTTAAATCTTTTTCTATGCACCATGAGGTGGAAGGGCTCTGGAATTTACTTATATCACTTAACGAGAAGGTAACAAAGGAGGTGGTTATGCAGGAAAACATTAAAAATAACATAGTTCATAGGTGAAGATATATCTAAACGATATTCTGAGGCAATTCTTTGCCACTTGCTTATAAGAGAGTGGTAACAATCCAAACACAAGAAAATTGCTTTCTCAAGGTAACAAGGTCTGTACCAGGGATGGAACAATTACACACAACTTGTTACATAAATGGCTCTTCTGAGGACACACTTCAAACAATTTGTTAGCATAAATCTTATTCAGAACTAGGAACGATACCGGAGTTTTGTGGCCCTGCTGATGGAAATTGGAGACGAGAGGATCTAGCTGAAGCTGTCTGGACTGTAAGTTCAGGCATTTTCAACCTTGAAGAACTTCAACATTCTCCAAAGAGTTCCTGTAATAGTTTTTAGTTTGATTTTAAGAGGCGTTTATCCAAAATGGTGAATATGTAGTGAGAATTACATTTGGATGAAGCTTTATCACTTCTGTGCAGTACCTAGATAATTTCTGGTATGCTTCTAAATAAGCTTGTGTAGAAGGACATCCAGGGACTGGGAAAGGGAGGTGAATAAGCTTAATTCCTTTAAACCTCCACCTAAAACCAGCAAAGGGAGCCCTACTCCCATCTAGGGACACACCATTCCCATTACAGACTAGGCTGCTCTGTCCCAGCTCGGCGTTGTTCCGCACACATGGCAGAATTCATCAAGCTCTGGGCAGGGGCCAGCTTGTCCTCCTACCACTGGAGATCAAGTGCTTCTAAAGCCACTTTCTTTTCCCTTCATAAGTTAATTTAATTTCCTGCGTTTCCCCTCTTTGAAGTGTGAAAACATCAGAGGTATGACCACTCTGCACAGAGTGGTGAGTCATAAAGACACAGGTGAGAGATTTATCAAAGAAAGGGGAAAGTGCCAAAGACTCTTTGAAACTCCTGAGGCTACGTTTATGTTAGCAAGTAGGAAGGCCCAACAAGAGTAAATTTGTAGAGTTTGTCTCACTTCTGAAAATGCAGCATCTAACCTACGTGACTGGGGGGGGGTGGGGGGGGGGTGGTAAAGGATACTCAGCTCTCTCCAGTCTAGTCCCACCAGCTGGGACATATTAAATACAGTCTTGGAGCACATCTCATTTAAGTTCATTTGAAACAAGTGCAGTTTGTGTGCTCTGTGAACCCAAACATTGTAAGTGGCAATAACTGGGAGATTTTTCTGTTATTACAATTTTTATTATATTATTTTATTATTATATGATGGTTTTTATTATTATTTTTCCCCAAAAGTGCACTCCTGACAAACTAAAACATTGATGTAGGTACATCTTGTAGGAGTGGCTATAATAGAAATTATCTGCAAGACAGTAAAGCAGTAATCAAAGGTAGAAAGAGAAGTGGACAGACAAGAGGCTAAGAAAGAGGAGAGAACCTCCAAAAGTAATAAGCCTCATTAAAACTGGAAAACGGAGACAGGCAAGAACAGAATGCAAAGTGCTCTGGGCTGTCTGGCTACCTTTCTAATGACAGCTGGAATGAAAGCCTGAAAGCCACAAGTCAGAGCACGGCGAAATGAAATTTATTGATGGGAAGATGAATGTACCGTAAGCATATAGGCTAGTATACATTTAAATGCAAAGGACAAGGTGCTGAAGCAAGGACAGAAAAACTGAAAATTAAATGGTGAAGATGCGAGCAGTGGCTAGGAGGAGCTGGGATTAAGAGAACGAGATGAAGGTTAGCCCAAGGAAGCAGAGCAAATATTTTCAGTTGAATGTAGTTCAAACCCATATATCAAGATACCAGGAAATTTCAGATCCCATGATTTTTTGATCTTCCTGTTTTGTTCTGTTCTGCCATAGTCTTGTGGCTTTACGTTTGCCTGTCCCCTATGGAAAGAGTCATCCCGTTGTAATGCCATTCCTTATTTTTGTGATTAGGCTTGTTGAAATATAGAGTGACTCACCAACAGTATTTCAGCTGAGTGAACACAATGATCGTAATAACTGTCTGCTAATTAGCAGGTTTCTGAGATAAGGACAGTTGAATAGCTTGCATCCTCTGACACCCCAAATTAATAACGCTCCAGTAGCAAATAATAAAATGGTAGAGATTGGCATTATTACTTTCTGGTACAGTACAAAATAGATTTAAATGAATCTGGCTTGTTTATCTACGCAGCCTAGACCATTTCAAAATGCTGAAGGTCTCTGCCTTGGCTCTAATATATGGTGCCCTAGAGAGCTCTATATAAAGCTAGAAGGACTGCTCCTACAGCAAGATTCAAAAATTTCTAGATTACAATTTTATGAATAAAATTAATTAACCAACAATTCATTACATTCTAAAAGCTTCATCTGACCATAATAATCCTTGTTTGCAGCCCAAACAGCATTTGGTAATTGCAGAATGATGGAGCAATGTGGATATTTTTGATTACAGTTCATTACATAAGATTACATGGAAGAATTCATCTTTGAATCATAATGAAAACTTAATTGACACCACAATTCTAAAATATTTCCAATGATTAAATTTCAGTCTGTGTCTTAATTAGTTTTGTATTAGAAAGATATTTTAACAAGATAATGCTGTGAACATAATTCCATTGCATTATAAAAACTTTGGCTGGATCTCATAAGTAATTAAAATTCAGCCACCTTGGAAATCTGACACAAATGCAATTCTAATTTTAATATTCTTTAAGATTACACAGTTTCAAGTTTCTTCTATTTTTCTCTACTACCTTTAATCAAATTTAATCTTTTCCCTCCCCCACTACAAATAGTCTGAAATTTAGACTTGCAAGATAATTTCAGGAGGGATAGATGCCAGACACCAGAAACAAGCCTCAGGATATAAGTTAAACTTAAGCAACAACTCGGGTAGTATTACATAATGCAGTTACTTCTCTATGCAATATGTGTAATGATTCCCAAAGACTGCTCTCTTGGATCTTTCACTCTCTCCAGGGGTGCTCTCAGCTGAGGCTGAGCGTGCTGAGAGCTCATTCAGATGTAGAGCAGTCTCCACATAAGCTGGGGCCTCATCCAATAACGTCTCTACCATGAGCTCACATTTGTTTCAGAGGCCTTTCTCAACACCGTATTTAATAAAATAGCAGACAGATAATCTCTTGTGGAGATAACAGGATGCACCCATCTTACGACTCCAGCGCTGCCCCATCCTTCATATAGACACCACTGCTTGCCAGAAGTTTTAAAGTGGCAACAGCACATTTTGAACTAAAATACCTGGAGGGAAGGACACAGAGCCCCCCTCCTAGAAAAAGCTGTGCAGTTGTGCCTCCGCCTGCCCAGTGACAGGCAACCGCTACTTCTCTTTCAGCTGAACTCCTTCTGACATTTATGAAGATCCCACAGCTTGAATTAGGAGTAACTCATCAAATCACTGAACCAGATGTCATTTAAAGGGTCCAGCTGGCTTGTATGCTAGAGGCACAGTCGAGAGAAGTGCAAAATTCAGGCTCCCGTCGAACAGCTAATTGCCGAACAAGGAAGCAAGAAATTAAGAACAGTCTGGGGGTAAAAAACCAAAAAAGTTTCTTGCGCTACATTGCATGGTTCACTAAAATTTAATGCCGTGTGTTAAAAACCATCATAACTGTTGATAAGCTGATTGAAACCACACAGCCACAATCTCTCGGCCCAGACTTCAAACAATGTAACTGTGGATCCACATTCTTGGTACCGTCTTATTTCTTATTACAAGCTATAAGGAACACAACCTACAAACCAATGGAGTACATTTTGCTCATCACTTAATTAAAATCTGCCATTTACAAGAGTGTTCTGAAAATTTTTTTCTGAAAAAGCTGTTTTAACTAAGTACGTGAAAAATTTATTAGAGACTCTTGTATTTGTGCCAATAAGAAAAAAGCAGAAAAACAAAAAGATGCTAGAGGAAAAGTTGCTATTATACATGACTCTGGATTCCATGACAGACGGTTTACTCAACACGATTATCCTGTGTACGTTAAAATACCTTTGTAGACTAATCAGACAAAACATAAGCCAAGCTTATAGCACTCACTACAAGGTAGCACATATTTATATGGAGTCAAGGTCAAGAATACATATGGTTTGTGTGATGCATAGACATATATTTTTCAGTGATACATATATGTTTACACATACACAGAGGTATAAAATGGGTAACAATTTCTAGAACCAAGCAACACAAGTGCAGGGAATGTTGAATAGCCCAGCTCTTTCTTGCATCTCAAAGAAAACCTCCTGCACTGAATGGCATCATGACAATTGTGTAAGTGACATCAAGAAGAATAGAAAACTACATGTGTGTTCGCAATAAATTAGGGTAGCATACTGGTTTTCCCCCATCCTGGTTTCAGCTGGGACAGAGTTACATTTCTTCGTAGTGGCTAGCATGGGCTATGTTTTGGATTTTTGCTGGAAACAGCGGTGATAATGTGGAGATGTTTTAGTTGTTGCTAAGTAGCGCTTACACTGGTCAAGGACTTTTTCAGCTCCCCGTGCTCTGCCGGGTGCAGCTGACCCCAACTGACCAAAGGGATATTCCATACTACATGACGTCATGCTCAGTATATAAAGCTGGGGAAGGAGAAGGAAGGGGGGACGTTTGGAGCGATGGCGTTTGTCTTCCCAAGTAACCGTTACCTGTGATGGAGCCCTGCTTTCCTGGAGACGGCTGAACACCTGCCTGCCCATGGGAAGTGGTGACTGAATTCCTTGTTTTGCTTTGCTTCCACGCGCAGCTTTTGCTTTACCCATTAACTGTCTTTATCTCAACCCATGAGTTGCCTCACTTCTACTCTTCTGATTCTCTCCCCCGTCCCACCAGGGGGGAGTGAGCGAGCGGCTGCGTGGGGCTCGGCTGCTGACTGGGGTTAAACCACGACACCCCCCAGGTGTCAATTCCATGATAGTCTTAAGTACTAACTTGTCAAGAATAACAGGAGTAAAATAGCAAAATACAGGCACCATGTATGTAAAAAAAAGTTTATTTTTACATTAAAAATATTTACACATATTTTTGCTTTGTTTATGTACGGTCATAAATGTAAGTATAAAACTCAAGTTTAAAGATAGGGATTTTGAGAACTCAAACTTATTGACTTCAAAATTAGCTTCAAGTTATCTGGCACACCTTTCAGTGGAACCATATTTTACAATAAGCTGAGCTAATAACAGCTACCCATTTCCACAAAAAAGCAGTCCCACCCACCCTACAATCTTCCCCCTTCTTGTGCATAGAAGCTGTTTTGCCTTCAACTACACTATTGCCATCCAACCCTTCAGTGATCAGGTCAGGGAGCTAAACTAGTGGAAACTAGTTTGAACTAGTGAAAAAAAATCCCAGGAAGATCAAATAGGCGTTAATTGATCTGAACATCATCCTCTGTTAAATAGTAAGTCCTCACCAAAAGTTGGTGAGGACAAGAGGAAATGGCATCAAGTTGAGGCAGAGGAGGTTTAGACTGACTATTAGGAAAAATTTCTTCACAGAAAGTGTTGTCAAGCATTGGAACAGGCTGCCCAGGGAAGTGGTGGAGTCACCAGCCCTGGAAGTATTTAAAAGACATGCAGATGTAATACATAAGTGCCTTAAGACTTAAAGGCCTTCTTCAACCTAAACGATACTATTATTCTCTAACAAAACCTGGTTTAAGAAAGCTGCATTGAAAAGCTACATTAAAAAAGCAATAATTTTCTTACGTTTAGCTACTCAAACCAGGGTGGGGCTAGATGAGCACCTGCAGATTGACACAAAACGGGCAGAAATTTGTCACCAGGGCCAAGGGAGAGAGAAAGACCACTTCTTTGCTCAGCAGCTAACTACAAGACCATCTTACCTGCATTATGAAAACATACACTTAGAGGTCATAGAAGAAAAGACAACAGTTTGTCCTGCTTACAAAACATCACAAGATTTCACATTGCATAACATGGTTTATTTCCTATGCCTTTGACAGACAAACAGGAGACATCCTGAAAAGTAACTCTGCGTGTTATTGCCAGATCTTGATTTCTCCAGCCCAATCACATGTTGCAAGGAGTGATGGCAAGACTGGGTGAAATATTGCACTCACACAAGCTTCTTTATGTGCAGACAAAGTGCGAACAATCCTAGCAGTATGATAGTTGTAGAAAAATACTTTGCCATCTGAACTTCCCGTCACCAAAAGTGTTCCATCTGGAGAAAATTCACAGCCCACTGCAAATCCTTCCACCTGTGAAAAATCAATAACAGCGTAACTCCTGACGTTGATCAGAAAAGTTCTTTGTGATATACTGAAAATGAATGTAGTGCGAAAAAAAGATTGTATCTTTAAATAAATATACACTAAGGACTTCTCCAGGTGTTTATTAAGACACAGTTATAACACAAACTTATTTAATCAAGCTATTAAGTATTCATAAAATCTAATAACTATTTTCTTCAGAGTGCATATGATTCAAAATAGACTGGCACATGGGAAAGCAAATGAAGCCAATTAATATCTATCACTGTTTTATAATCAAACACTATTAGCAGACATATTAAAAAGCACAGGTACTTTGCTCTCTATCTTCCTTCTTGTCGTGGTTTAGCCTGAAACTAGGACACTTCTAGACTTGGATACTAAGTTCTCAGTGAAGAAGGATACCTTATGTCCTTCGTATCTTTTCTTTTTGTTGATTCGGTAAGGTCGCTGGGCAGAAAACAAAGCCATGTAGTTCCCATTCGTCTGAGCAACAAACATAGACTCTTTTGGGTGCAGAGTCAGACTCGGGCAAGTGTAACGCTCCTGAAAATAATTTTAAAGATTTATTTGAAAGACCATGAAAGGCAAGGTGTACATAAAACATCTCCATAGTATTCATTACACACAGATGCTTAACTCATTACAGTCCACTGAAAGTCTTACACCAAGACAAATACTAAATCAAATCTCCACCCCAATTTCCTAGATACTGACCAAAATCCCATCTCTCTCTGAACCATAATTATAATTCAGAACAGCTGGTGGCACTCAAACATCTCCCTCCTGCCCAAGGAAAACTGAAGCTTGAATGGGAATCCTCTTCTCCCATATCCCTTCCTCCACAGCCATACTGTGCCTTCTATGCTACTTTGTATAGTTCTCAAAACCTCCATCCTCTCCATTCTGGCCACACTGACAGGAATAGAAATCACCCTATATAAACAGACAACTTTCCCCAGCCCACTCTTATAAAAAAAGAAGAATAAAAAGGACCATTATTAGCCTAATAAGTCAGAAGTTCCTTATGACAGTGATTTGTCATGTAGGCTGCTGCTGGCTGTAAATTCATAAATATCTGCAAAAATTAATAACAGCTGGCTTTACTCTAGTGTTCCTATTTAAGACTGAATTAAGATTACGTTCAAAACTCTGCAAGGTGACTGCATCACAAATCAACAGCTCTCACGATGTTTCAACAAGGTCCAAACCTCTTCTAGTTTCAGACTAACCTAAAGACACAGTGCTGAATTTTGATGCCATGAATACAGCTTAAGAGAGCTTTGGCTGTGGGACGCGTCTGCATGTGAAGGAGACCAGGCTGACAGTGACTGCTGCACACGATGGGCTATGTGGTAAAGCGGGAAGAACATCAGACTCGTTTTGTTCTATGGTTTGGAAGTGATGAACTGGGAAGGTAGTTCTGGGTATTGTAAGGTATTGGGCACAGAAAACAAAACAGGGTTAGGCAGTGTTCCTGGTTAGGACTGTGCTCTGTGGCAGAGCGCTGCGTGCTTCTGCAGAGAAACTGGGTCTAACAGTAAGGGATCAGAAAGCACAACACAATCTGCAGACGCGCTGTGCTGTTATGCTGGGTATACTGTTGTATGGGTTATTTTAGAGCTCTTAATTATTCATTTGTTAATGCAGACAAGCAATAGATCAAGACCTGTTGGGATCTAATCTTTCTGGAGAGCTCAGGGGTTGTCTCCCACCTTGAAGGGTCCAAAGGTGAAATTCAGGAAAGTGAAGCAGAGCTCCCAAAATCACCACCAAGTATTCTTTATTTGCAGTGCAGAAAAGGGTGAACACAGTCCATTTCAGAGAAGCTGTAGTCATGAGAAGGTAGGCTGGGGGGTGGGGTTTGGTTGGTTTGTTTGGCAGGGGATAAGGAGGAAAAGTTGCTTGTTTATTTTTTACTCCTTGATACTGAACCTGACTGGTCTGTACTTTATATATTCACAGTTTGTTGTTTTTTTTTTTTTGTATTGCCTATCCAAGATGTTGATAGATCTAATATTGGACAAAGACATAACTGCGGAAATTAAACATGAAGCAACCCCATTAGATCATCAACTACATGCCCTTGTCAGTAGAGAACTGTTCATTTCAGCCAAAAAGCTTCTATATACAACCCAATCACCCAATCATATTATATTACATAGGGTATCAGACTTGGGTTTTCAAAAAAGACCCAGGGAATTGGGATTATCTATTAACTTCCTTGGTAATCTCCTTTGAAGCTGTCAGCCTTTCTAGACAATTTAGTCTATTAAATATCTTGCCTGGATAGATTACTGACAGAAATACTGCACCTGTACTGATAAAAGTAAATTTTGCCTCTGTGATTATGCCATACTAGATATCTCTATGCATGTATTAGGCTGCTATTACTATGTGAATATTAAACTCAATTTGCCAATAGCCCTCATTGCAGCTGATGAAAAGTGTATGAAAAAGTGTGGGAAAAGAAGCGTGGCACTATAGCAACTACTGCCATGCACTACTGGCAAGTTAGAATGACACTGCAGTCGCCTCGCCTAAACATAGCTTAGATGTCAGTGAATGAGCACTGAAATGCAAGTATTTTTAACACAAGGAGACCTATCAGTCTTCAAGGTCATTTTTTAAGAATAAGTATTTTTAAAATATAAAAATAAGGCAAGCCATCAACTTACATTAAGAGCATTTTATACATCCATAATGATCTTACAGAAAATCTTTTTACAACACTGACAAGCATGAAATATTAAATCATGACCCAAACAATACTAGTTGTTAATCTTACATGAAAAATCTGATTGGAGATTTTCGCAGCACTTTGAAAGTCCCATGCAATAATGGTACGATCAGCTGAGTCCCGGCTTACTGCATCTGTGCTTGTAAGAAATTCTCTTCCTTCAGGGAGAAAGAGTATATCCAATGTCTGTTGTACTGAAGCTTTGTACAATCTTAACACCTAGTGGATAAAAAAGTTTGTTATTTTTTGACAGATCAGAAGAACATGATAACCTATGTTTTCTCTCTTTGCATTAATAACTATCTCCAATAACTTATGTATTATTTTAAAATTTAAAAAAGTAACTAATTTTTAAATGTTGAAGTTCTAATGTATCACATAGCTTGTTAATGTATGTAAACAGTCCACACACAGGAAAATTAAATGAGACAAAAGAAAGCATCAGTTTGTATAATTTATGTATTTTATATATATACACGCATAAGATTCTGTTATAAATTCCCAGAAAGAGCTTTAGACAACACAATATTGTGGAGCTGGGTCTACACAAACTCCCTATTATTTTATGTGCTCTCCTTGATTCCCTAGAAGAGCCAAGGGAATCTTTAGCAGCAGGGTGGCCAACTTGGTGAGGCAGGACTCACCTGAAGGACTCAGGGCAGGGTCCAAAGTGGCAGTGCTACACCGTTGCAGCCAACTGGGTATAAGCCAGGCCAACCAGAGCAGTGACAAACGTTCCTTAGCTGCCTCCCAAGACAAGAACCAGAAGACCAACCACCTCAAATGTATGTATACCAATGCACGCAGCCTGGGGAACAAACAGGAGGAACTGGAGCTCCGTGCCCAGTCAGAAAGTTATGATATCATGGTATCATAGGATTAACTGAAACATGGTGGGACAACCCACGTGACTCGAGGGATGCAATGGATGGCTGTAGGCAGGGAAGAAGAGGAGGAGGAGTTGTGCTCTACGTTATGTTGAAACTTGAAGATATAGAAGTCGTCTGCTGCGATTGTTGAAGCCCTATCAAATGCCCCTGGGGCAACATCAGAGGGGTCATGTTCAAGGGGGACCTTACAGCAGGAATCTGCTACCAACCTCCAAAACAAGACAATACGGCAAATGAAACAATACTTTGCTTGCTTAAGTAAGCTTTGGGTCAACAGAACCTGGTCCTTATGGGTGACTTAAACTACACTGACATTTGTTGGAAACCAATACAGGAGCTCACATGTCATCCATCAAGTTCCTGGAATGTGTAGGGGACTGCTTCCTCATACAGATGTTAGTTGTGCCAACCAGGTATGAGGCGCTGCTGGACTTGCTACCCACAAAACAAGAAAACCTACTTTGTAATATCTCGGTTAGTGATCACAATATTGTGGAGTTTGGGATCCTGGTGAGCATGCTGAAGGTTAGTACTAAGACAAAGGTTCAGAGGTTTTAGATTTTAGAAGAGGAAGCTTCAGCTCACTCAGAAATCAGTTGGAAGGGATTCCATGGGATGCTTCCATGGAGGATAAAGGAGCTAGCAAGTCCTGGGAGTTTTTCAAGAATGCTCTTCTGCATGCACAAAAACATGAACAAAAAGTTCACCCCCTTTAAAGGTAAGGGAAGTAGGCAGAGCAAGAGACCCCCTTGGCTTAACTGTGAGGTTTTGAATCTGCTCAAAACCAAAAGAAGCATACCAGAGATGGCAAACTGAATGAATATCTGTTGAGAACTACAAGGGCATTGCCAGGGCTTGAAGAGCTGCAGTTAGAAAAGCAAAAGCTCAGCTTGAACTGAAATTGGCCATAGATGTCAAAAACTACAAGAAAGGGTTCTTCAGATATGCAAACAACAAGCAGAAACAGAGGAAAATATTGGCCCACTGTTAAAGAGGACAGATGAATTAGTCACCAACAATGCTGAAAAGGCTGAGGTTCTCAACACTTTCTTCACCTCTTTACCATCACTGTTGGGCCCCCGACCTTGGGGACAACAATCCAGGCTGATGCAAACACAGACCCACCATCAGTGAAGAAAGAGTTGGTATGTGAAATGTTACAGGAGTTTGACCCCTTAAAATTGATGGGCCCTGACAGTATCCAGCCAAGGGTGATGTAAGAGCTGGCTGAATTAATTGTGAGGCCAATCTCCATCATCTTTGAGAAGCTGTGGAGATTGGGGGACATGCCAGAAGACTGGAAGAATGCTAATATCACCCCCATCTACAAGAAGGGCTTAAAGGAGGACCCAGGAAATTATAGGCCCATCGGTCTTACTTCAATCCATGGGAAAGTTATGGAATGAATGCTCCTGGGGGCTATCAAAAGTCACATGAAGCACATGACTGGGAAAAGCCAGCACAGATTCACCAAGTGTAAATTGTGCTTGACAAACCTGATTGCCTTCTATGACAAAATAACCTGCTCGGTTGATGTGGGGTGAGCAGTGGACACGGTCTACCTGGACTTCTCCAAAGATTTCAATATGGTTTCCCACAGCACTCTTCCTTGAGAAACTGCTGCAATATGGTCTAGACGAGAGGTCTGTGCGGTGGGTGAGGAACTGGCCGACAGGTTGCACCCAGAGGCTGATGGTAAATAGCTCCTCTTCCAAGTGGCAACCTGTCACAAGTGGAGTCGCCCAGGGATAGATATTGGGCCCAATGCTGTTTAATATCTTAATAAGTGATCTGGATGATGGGATCAAGTGTACCCTGATGAAGTTTGCTGATGACACCAAGTTGAGTGATAGGCTGGAACAGTAGGCTAATAAAAACCTTATGAAGTTCAACAAGGACAAATATAAGGTCTTGCAGTTGGGAAAACAATCCAGGATTGCAGCACAGGCTGGGATCTATCTGGCTGGAGAGCAGCTCTGTGGAAAGGGACCTGGGGGTCCTGGTGGACAGGAAGATCAACATGAGCAAACAGTGTCCTGCTGCAGCCAAGAAGGCCAACAGGATGCTGGGTTGCATAAAAAAGGGCATCACCAGCAGAGATAAAGAGGTCAACATCCTGCTCTACTCAGCACTTGTCAGGCCACACCTGGGGTACTGTGTTCAGTTTTGGTCCCTGCTATACAAAAAGGACATGGACAGGCTGGAAGGGGTCCAGAGAAGGGCCACCAAGATGATCAAAGGACCGGGAAGCCTGCAAGAACTGGGTTTGTTTAGCCCTGAGAAAGGAAGGCTTAGGGGAGACCTTATCACCATGTTCCAGTACTTAAGGGGCAGCACAAAGAAGATGGAGACTCCCTTTTTACAAGGAGTCACATTGAAAAAAAAGAAGGGGTAATGGGTACAAGTTACTCCTGGGGAAGTTCCGACTGGACGCAAGAGGAAAATACTTCACAATGAGAACAATCAGACTTTAGAATAATCTCCCTAGGGAAGTGGTGGATACCCCAACATTGGGTGCTTTTAAGATTTGGCTGGACAGGGTGCTGGGCCATCTTGTCTGGACCATGGTTTTGCCATGGAAGTTTGGACCAGATGATTTCTGAGGTCCCATCCAATCTGGTATTCTATGATTGAACTCAGAGCACTCTGAGGATCAGCCTAAGGATCTCTTCTTCCTCCTTCCATGAAACTTCAGAAGTGTAAGTATTTGGTCCTTTTGTTCTCAAAATCTTCAGCTAGTTATAGAACCAGGGAAAGGAAAGTAATTAGGCTAGTGGGGATTTGAAGGTATGAAAAGGACATGGCAGGAAGTGAATATTCTTGTTGATCATTCCAGACTTAATTATAAATCAGTGTTTATGACTAGGGATGAGTAAACTTGATGATTCAAGGCTCTCCCAGTCCCATGCTGCTGTGTGTCATTACTTAACTTGCAAATCATGCGATCCTGGTGTCAGGACCATACAGCAAGGGATAAAAGCTTGTGTACTTAGTCAGAAGCTGCCTATGAGGTCAATGTGGACATGCTCAGTAGAAGGGTACACCATTCACCCTGCAGAAGATACCTCAATCCCATTAAGGACTCAGTCTGACACCCTCCCCTGAAAAAAGAAATCTAACCGAGTTTGCTCTTTTAAAGTGCTGCTAGAAAGGGAGGGATTGAGGTACCAGGACCGCTGCTGTCAAACAGTTTAGTGCTTTAAGGACTCAGCCAGGATCCTGCCTTGGTCTATGGGCATTCAGTCCCACACCTCCCACCTCATCTGCGTACCAACTGTCCTGGCAAGAGGCAGTGTCTGCTGCTTCTGCTGAAGCAGGGGCTTTTTCTGTCACTCTACTGATAATGCCGGGCAGCAGGAAAAGAGAGAGTCATCAATACTCCAAAGCATGCCTGAGCTCAAGAGTAAATAATGCGGCTCATCCACTAGTTCCCATCATGTAATTAACGCCTATGAACAATCTCTAAAGAAGTTTGGGATGTAAAAGGAAAAACCAAATTTCCCAAATCTTATTCCCAAATAAAAAACATCAGAGTTCCCCACTCTAAATCCTCTTTCAGGACTTTGGACACCAGAGGGAAACTTTTCACAGTGAGGACAGTCAACCATTGGAATAATCTCCCCAGGCAAGTGGTTGACTTGGCCACGTTGGACACCTTCAAGAGTTGTCTGGACAGGGTGCTGGGCCATCTTGTTTAGACTCTGCTCTTCCTAGAAAGGTTGGACTAGATGATATCTGAGGTCCTTCCAACCTGTGATTCTGTGACTTATACCAAAGTGGGTTGGATCCACACAGAAATGGGTCCTCAGCCACAGGATTCTGAATATTTCAACAGCCTGTGAGATAGATCTTAAAAGTAAGAGAGATTTTGAACTATTCTAAGGAATATATGAACCATTTAAATTTCCTTTCTTTCCACCTTTCTTCATGAAATTATCATCTACGTTGTCTACTATGAATTTTACAAATCAATACTTTTTCTCTGATTTGCCTCCAGTGAAGAGAAACTTCAAGGCAAGTGGCCCGATCAAAGCAATCCACCTCTCTGAATATGGTGATCCTTAAAACTAGGACACTGGAAGACTCCTAGTTATTAATATCTAAATCTTTCTCTCTCTCCAAGATAGCAGCCTGCACATCCAACAGGGTGTTCAGAGGTTAGTCCTTCTTCTAATGTCACTGGAAAAAACAAGAGAGCAGAGAGAGTGCTTGAAGTATTATACTGAAACAGTTCCCAACTTCATGAGGCAATTCAGTGCCTACTTTACCCCGACATAGCACATGGCTACTGACTTCAGGGCTCAGAGCTTTTACAGATACTGTAAGCACACACATTTTTTTAAAAATTATTTTCAGCTGTCACAGTGAACTATCCTGGCTTATCCTCTGTGTTATAATGTAACCAATAAAAGAGAAGTCATTTCAAATATCAAACACAACATGAGAACTTCTTGATTTCTTGCCTCAAGCTCAAAAACCTATGACTGTTTGGAAATGTTCAGAACCAGCTGATCCTGCTTTACAGTGGCGATATACTACATGATGTCCTGAGGTCCCTTCCAGCCCTGCTTCCTGTGATCTCGGCATGGAGAAGGACAGCAGCAGCAGCTGCCCCAATTACTTTTCACAGGCTCTGCAAAATGTACAGTTTAGAAATGTGATGTCTGCATTCACTGAAGAACCTCAGTCATGCAAGCACCCTACACACCCTGTAATAACACCAACAAGCTGCAAACCTGCAGACTCAAAAAACTAGCACACTTTTCAGCAATCTGCCTGCATTTTTAAGATAGTGAATATAGAAATGTGTTACTTGCTTTCATCAGATTTTTCAGCCTAGAAATCTGCATAATATACAAAGCAATTAAACTTTGTAAAGCCAAAAGTGATATTTGCATATTTATAACCTCCACTTTCTCTACGGAGAAATCACCACACATAGCTATTTCTTCTCAGAGTTATAAAAGGAATAGTTCCATAGTAAAGCAGAAATTAAGCTATTTTGTAGGAGCAAAAATAATAAAAAAACCCCACCCTGCAAAATATAATAGCTGCCTGGAATGAGAAATAGGAAACCATACAGAAACCTGACAGCTGTAGGAATTGTAGGAGAACTAAAATAAAGTTGAATTGAGAGGGGGGACGCAAAGGGCTCTACCATCCTGACATATTGAAGGAGGCAGCTGCTTAGCAGCAGGCACCTTCACGTAAGTGACAAGTCCCAACCAGAGGGTTGGCAAGATCAGAGCGCAGAGCAGAACAAACGTGTAGAAACAGGGACAGGGAGGCAGAAGCAAAGGCTAATTGGTGCTGGGAAGTGAAGAAGAATGACATGGAGCAATAAATGAAATAAAGTCCCAAACAGTGATTCATGGTAGTAATTCTTTAATATTTCCTTATTTTAAAGATTAAAAACTCCTACATACTGTTTGGGTCTTCACCTTCTAAATATAACCTTGTGAAATATATGTAGGTATATATCCATACATACAATATGTCCAGCACTGTTAAGGGATTAGGGTTTAGGTTTGGGACTTGTTTTTAACAGGTTTTGGAGCAAGAGACATCTCTCAGTAAGGAAAAAGAAGAGATTGTGAAGTTGGTAATGTGCACATACTTTTAATTTTTGATGAAATCCTGTTGAGCTCTTACATAAACTGCCACTATCAATTTAAACATTTTCACTGCTAATCATTAAATATATTTGCTTGTCTGTTACTTATCAAGATATCTAGCCAGATTACCTGTGTATCTTAGCTCTGCAACAGGAAACTGCCTTTATAAAAATTAGTAAAAAAGACCATCTCTTTCTGTATGTTTGATACATACCTCAGAAAAACTGTGCTATTTAATCTTCAAACCACATAGTAAGAACTGACTCAGAGAACAATAAATTAACACTTTGCATAGCAGCTGGGAACTTGATATACATAGTATTTAAATTGCTCCATAAAGATAGCTTTCAAAAATAACTAATTGCAACACTCCCGCTCAGTAAAGTACTCATAATTAAACCTGCTTTGTTCTACCTTAGACAATCAATTCATGACATGCCTGAGGAACTTGCCTGGGGAAAGCACCAGTTTCCCTACCCTGCTGGCGTTAGTTTTTTTAATAACAGCTTTTGCTCTTTTTCTATTTGCAGATTTATCACCCATAAGCATTGGAAAACCACAGTCCACTTCTTCAATCTCAGCATTTTCTGGACATAAAAGAAATTGTTTCACAGGAAAGCCTAATAGTTTCTGGTGTCAACACAATCCAACATAATAAAGCTTCTCCACTAAGGCAAGAGTTCATGGCTGCAGGCTTCAACAAGAAAGGTAATTTAAGCAAACTAAATCAGTTTCAAACAGATTCTTATGGTTCTGGTGATTTGAAAAGCAAGCTGTGATGCTGAATTCAACGAATGTATTTCAGATGGGTATTCTATAATACTTCTCTGCATAAGGAACATGCAATGCCTGGTATTTTGTTTGTCAAGAAAGCTCAAAGCCTCCACACAAGCAATTCAGAAGCTGCTGCTCATCCCAACTCAGTGCTGGTCACCTGTAACCTACGTGCACTGCTCTTTCCTAAAGTCCCCTCAAGCTTTATGCAAGTGATGAGAAGGAAACATGCTTTTATAATCATTGCTCTAAGCATCAGGAGAGAAGGTCTCAAACAAATCTAATAGGACTATAGGCAATCTGGATGGACATGGGAAAAGTCCGTAATCAGTCAGTGCCATGGCTTCCAATCTGTAAAATGGCCATATTTTTTTCTTCCACTTCTTGTGCTACATTTTTAGACTGAGTGCTTTGGCATGCAACTGCCTCTTCTACTCAACTACTGGCGTGTTGGGTAATTAATGCAATGGGGGACTGATTTAAGTTTCCTCTGTGAAATAGTACTACACCATTACTAGTAAAAAAACAGTGCACTTTAACTTAAAAGAAAGCTTATTTTGCACAAAATAGACGCTTTTTCTATCTACTGCAGTGCAAGCCATTTGCATTGATCTATTCTAAAGAGTAAGGTGTTGAGGCAGATGACTACTATTTTCTATGAATTATGAACATGAGCTAAATGTTCACAACAAAACCACATCCATGCGACAAATCCAATTTATGTCTCTGATCTCCATCTCAAAACTGTAATGGCAATTTTAATAAAAACACATGACATTATCATAGACAAGAAGATCAAGTGTGCTACAGTCTTATGTTCTCTTAAAGTCTTAACACGACTGCTGTATTTATCTTTATGTAATTGAAAAAATATTTTGCTTTTCTATTTAAGTTTTTTCTTGTTTTTAACTGCTCTGTTTTCAGACACAACTCAAGATTATCAAGTGTTCTTGAGAACAATTAAAAGGAAAGGGAGACCAATTAAAATGAAGAGCTGGTTGAGCTTAATCTGGTATTGATCTATAAGACTTTAGGTACAAACAATGTACGACTTTTTTTTAAAGTCACTTTCAGATTGCTTGAGAAGGCAACAAGAATCTTGTGATGGAAAGTGTAAAACATTTACTAGAAAAAAAAAATATTTTCCCATCAGATTTTTTATTTAAAATTATCTCCCCATCTCAAATAGGATAAGAAGTGAAATCTGTACATAGGAAACACAAGGAACATCTGAGATACAAAATGGATTTTCTATGAGGAGCAATAATCAAGGACTTTGACACAGAAATGAGATGACTGAGGGGAATTTGAAAGGACTGGAAATAAAGTCTGAGCAGGATGGAGAAGGTGAACGGTTTCTTCCATTATAAGAATTTAGACTCCAAACTAGAAGAAGGCAGCTTCAAAACACACAGAACGAGATGCTTCTTCACACAATACATATTGAAGTTTAATTCCTTGCTACAGGATGTTGCAGACATAAAAAAAATCAAGAACAACCAATTCCACAGCATGAAAACTGAGAGAAAGACATGGAAGACAAAGACGTTACCTGAGGTACAGAAAGTCTCCAAACTGCAAGTTAGAAAGGTCTGGGTAACCATTGCTGGGAATTGTGATAAAGCAGTTTGCTATGCTTTCACACTCTTGTTTTCCAAAAGCATACTGGTCACTGCTGCAGGTGTAAAATTTGTCTAGAAACGTGCTGAAACTGGAACGGCTATTCCCCAACAGCTTCTCACTTGAACACTCACGCTCCAGAAGGAGGCATGTTTTGTTCCTGGCCCATTTCAGTCTCTCCAGGAGCACTTGCTCCAGGAGAGATTGTATGCACAGACAGGTCTACAATTCTCATCTGCGATATCACCGTATGAGGCTTCCAAATAAACACAGCAGGATTGCTCATGTACGTGATACAGCCTCATAAAATGTGCCTTCACACTCAGAAAGGACCCCTGAATGTTAACATTTAAAAACAAATGCCACTAGACAAGTACAGATGTACCCCCCACCATATTTCTTTAAACTTTTTGTCCATAGATTCAGTAAGGATTTCTCTGACTGTGAGAAGAATAACTTCAGTTTTCTAAAGCGCTGAATAAATCATCTTATTTTAATTACATTGTTCTTCCTAATACCACCAGTACATGACAATGTATTGGCTGTTTCTATAGAAACCAGAAGTGCAAGTAGCACCACCAATTTCTACAGCCTTTTTTCATATTTATATGCTATCCAGAGACAAATTCATTAGGTCTCCTAAATACATGCTACTTAAAATAACTGCATCTCATCTGAAAGAAATTGCAATAGAATGTTTCCAAGGAAACAAATGCACTGCCCTTGCACTCTAAATTTATTAATTTTTTAAAATGTGCTTTAATGACTTATTTCTTTATAAACTCACGTATGGAGAAATAGCTCAACAACATAAAGAGCACCTCTTCCATTTTTTCTTTTTAAGCATAAAGCTATAGATGATAGTTGCAATTTTGTAGCTAAACAATGTTCAATCCAGAATAATAAACCAAGATGGGGAAAAAGAACCCCTGTTGTGCCTCTGCCTTGGCCTCTGTTAATAATAAAAATTCTGCAGTGTATTTCTAGACTAATTTTAAAAGCTCAAAATAACTGCTTTCACCATTTTTCTAGTTAATTTGTTCTATAGCTTATTCAACCTCAATTTCAAAAATGGGAATTTTGTGTAAATCTTCAAATCTAAGTTTTCCTTAAATTTGCCTATCACTCCAACACATTGGCTTTGTATTAATATTTTCTGAAATCTTCCTTTTGTCCTGAAAAAATTCTGTTATTAATCCATAAGGGCTGAACCTTTGTATTCATTTGTACTCTTCCCATTGTCATTGTCATTGATATTTTTCCTGCATGATATTCTATTCCTATTTTTTTTTGATTGTGCTAGCACAATACTTTCTGTAACACACATTTTTCGAAAATAAAATAATAAACATTGTCTCCATTTTGAGCCCTACCTAAAGCACTTCACTAAATTCCTCCCAGTTTCCTTTCTTAAGATGTCCCCTTTAGCTATTTTTCACATTTTACAATACCTAGGCTGGTCCCTGTCTTCTCCAGCTTCTGCAATTGCTCTATCAAAGTCCAAAATCATAGCGGGAGATCAAGTAAGCTTCACGCAATCAACATTCACTTAACTCCTATAATTTATTTTTTTTTATAATTTCATTTATTCCTATATCTGTAACTAATCTTTCCTTCAAAGTCTGCTCTGTGGCTGTGTCAGGTCATACTACTGGGTCCCCACTGCCTGAAACCCTTCCTCTCTTTCCCTCCTTGTTTAAATAAGCAGTGGATTTGCATTTATGGAGGTCTAAGAGCTTCAAATATTGCTTAAAGATCAGAGCCACAGCCCCACTGCCTTCCACTTATTCCCCTCCAGATTCCTGCATGGTGCTTCGTCAGGGCTTGCTGTTCTGACAGCTAGAGCAGACAGCTCTTGCCAAAGCTCCAACGGGCCTCAGTGCTTTATGAGACGGAACACATGAACATCAGCAGACAGGAGAGCAAAACCAGTATATCCAACAGCTGAATAAATTATTCCTCTATTTTTAACAGAGCCCAAGGAAACATTAGTGACCTCCCTACCTTTAGAGTTCCTTGCTTTTCTGTATGCACATACAGAAAGAACCAGTTCCTGAATGCTTACAAAATGTTAAGTATTTTATCAATCAAAGCAGAATGTAAATATAAGGTAAAATATGCAAAACTCAAAAATAATTATATGGATACATATAGAACATTTAAATGAGTACATTCAGATGCAAGTTCTTGAGTGCTGTATGTCCTTTCAGCAGAGCTAATAGCATCCCTGCTTTACACTGTGGAAACCTTGCTGACACATGCAAATAAATCTTTTCAATTCGGTTTGCCAATTCACTCATGGTATAAGGAACTTTAGCTCCTTTAAAAGTACTATCAGTACAAGACAGTTACAGCTGTAGTCTTGGTCTGATATTACATCTGTGTAAGCTTAGAAATCCATATTAAAATGAAAAAAAAAAAGCCTGTAGTTATATTTTCTTTTGTGAACACAATAAAGTCCTTACTGTTAAGCTAGAGGATACAGTCTCAACCCTTTGTTCTTTTTGTATTTCAAGGAATATTAAAATTTCAGGTAGACTAAGTGGTTGGAATATATATTGTCTCTTGTCTGAAAAGCTAATGTAGATCAGTCAAAATGGAAAGTGCCTGTGTAATTCAACTGGCTTGTGCTGAACATCTTAAGAAATTCTTCCACAGCTCAGAGAAAGGAAATACTTCTAAAATACATAACTACTTTAAAGTCTCGGTGTTACTGCACAATTCTTTTTACAGGGCATTTTACAGGGTTTTTCTAGGTTCAGCTCTGAGGCCCAAAGATCCCATGGAGGCTGTTCAATATGATGCTCTCTCTTTGGCTGACACTGTAGAGATTTTTTTGTTTTTGTTTTTTAAACATAGCAACTCACTTCCAAGTTTTCTGGTCTTTTCATAAAGTCTCTATAAACATTTAGAGAATGTTTCATTAATTTAATCAATTTGTTATACATCAATGTAAGATCTCCAGAATAATCTCTTCACCAGAGAGAAAACTGGGTTTAACACAAACAGAAAGAAATACCACTATAATAAATCTCTACATGCTATTCAACTGCCTCTTTTATTCTTTTTTTTTTTTCCGGCTTTGATTACTTGTCTCTGTAATTTTGAGACGCCTGTATACTTTACATTTCACTGAGCACTTAACAAGCTGTTCCATCCATTCATTTCTCTGAAGTATATTGCTTAGCTTTATCTTGAAGATGTTAACTCCCTTATTGTTCTTTCATTCTTTATCTTGCTCAGTACCCAATGCTACATTTGAAATAATTTTGCCTATTTGCTCAACAGAATAGGAATAGCAATAAATGTCATTCAACATTCCTCCTTTTTTTTTTTTATATCTGCCTTTCTGATTAATAGCCTACTTTACATTTCTCCACATTTTAGTAGCTGAAAGGCTGCCTCAAATCCATCTTCATAGATTTTCTCTGGGACTTAGAAATTCAATTTTTATACCACATTCAATACATGAATAAATATCAGTAATTTATGCTCATAAATTTATGCTCCTGTTAAAAATTAGTTGCCCATCAAAATCAAAGCAAGATTTCCAAAGTACTAATTTGGAAAAATACCACTATCAGCTATTTTATGCCATTTTCCGTCAGCAGAAAGCACCAATAAGGCACACTGGCATAAAGCAGCCCATTTCAACGACTGCATATGTATGTGTAATTGGACAATATTTTTGTTATTAGCTGTTGTCTCTATTTCTGTGATGCTTAATGCTTTGCCCTGAATTTCTACCAAAAAAAAATCCCTCATTTCCTGATACACAATTATCATTTTGCCTCACATAGTTAAGTTTAAGATGTGCAAGTGGATAGCCTGTTAAAACACAGGAGTAAATCCTACAGAACAACCTCTGAAATTGAATTACCAATGAATGCTGAAATTGAGTTTTCAATGTGCTATGAGTAACGAGATTCAAGCTCTTGATTTAGGGTGCTCACTCTATTGACAAAAATACGCTGCAAAGCCTGCAATGACTATCAGGAGTATGATGATGGGAACAAAAAGAATCATTAGTTCACCCACACATGGTTCCAAGCTGAATGACAGGTTAATACACTTGAAAGAACAGGAAAAACAGAAAATCTTGTAACGAATTAGGATGAAAGCACTTGAAACATATTAAGATGGTTTGCACCAAAACTAAAATGAAGTGGCAAGAGGCCTCAGGCATCTGTTTCAGTTAAGAACAAATGGCACTTGTTAGAACAGGACAAATTTCAAAATACTGCTCAGGACACTTTATCCAGTCTTGGATATGGCCTTAACTGTGTAAGATGGAAAAGATAGAAAGCATGCTGGCTTTATCTTGTGAATAAAGATAATGATACAAGCTGAAAGCACGAATACCTGAAGAATCCATTGAAATCCCCCAAACCAGGGAGAATCAGACATGAGATACTGATGATATTGACAATTCATGCCTAAGCAACACATGCCTAAGCCACTGTTCTGTGGCTGAGAGTTTGAAATGTAACTACGTTATTTTGCAGTATTGATGCATAGGTAATACTCACCATTCTGCAAGAAGCCGCCATATGCAATCAAATCAGTGTTTGATATTTTTCCATTTTTACACTCAGCTATGACCTTCCACATTCACTCAATACAAACACACACACAGAGTTCTTTAAAATTTAAACCCAATACAAATGTAGGTGTCTAACAGCTTACTCCCATCACTGAGCTACAGCTATCTCAGATGGGGGGGGACTTGGGGGGTGGGCAGGAAATCAAAGGATAATAGAGGCTCTCTGTCCCTTTTGGAAATGTTTCAGAGTGAGAGAGTAAACCACACTGCTGCTTTCAACAATCACGGTATGTACAAAATTATGGTTTTCAAATGAGCAAACCTGTCAAACAAAAATAAGAAAAAAGGATCAATATCTGTTACCAGGCTAAACCCACACCTTCTACTTTCTAACGTGATTAGATACTGTTCATTATTAAAATTAACGTTCCTGATGTGCGACTGACTTAGTTAGTTTTCCAACTGATGGAATTCTACATGAATGTAATTGTTTCCTAATGAATAAAGCAGGTAAGAGCTTCTAAAATCTTCCAGAGACAACCCAGTACAGGATCTGTACAAAAGAAACAGGCTGGGGATTTTGTTTTACCAAGCCTAAAATCTTTCCTATTTTACCTATTAGAATACACATTCATTCCCTTATTTATTCTCTTGGAAAGTAAATTATTTCCTTGTAATACAGTGGGATGTTTCCCTTATCTCTTCATTAGCATCAGTGTACGGAAATAGAGTTACACACAATCTTTCTAAGCACTCAAGTGTCCTGCAGATACAGAGACAACACTGTGTGCAT
This sequence comes from Phalacrocorax carbo, assembly GCF_963921805.1. Lineage (NCBI taxonomy): Eukaryota > Metazoa > Chordata > Aves > Suliformes > Phalacrocoracidae > Phalacrocorax > Phalacrocorax carbo. The sequence continues at coordinate 25,284,479 of NC_087521.1, read as the reverse complement.
TCCTCCGTGGTCAACAGCTCTTTAAGGCAGGTTCCAAGGCTAGAGCTTCAGCATTGCAAAAATAAGTGTATGGTTAGACACCAAGACAAAAATGATTTATTCTGTTGGTCTCATTTTTGCTGTATATAGCATCCTGGCCACAGAACACAGTGCCTTTTGAGAAATCACATCATAAGATGGGATCAAAGGATGTCACAGCATGCAATGTTGTGACATATTGCACACAACAGCAGTACTCTCAGTCAAAAGGAAAAAATTCATAATGTACCTATCTTGAGTATCATCTACTCTGGCAGCAGAATTAAAAGTGGACAGGGAATGGCCCAGGGAAAGACAAGTACCTCATTGCATCCACTTGAAAAATGCACCGCACCCAGATCAGTAAGCAAGGAGGCAAAAATCCACAGCTGGGCAGTAAAGCATAAAGGTACAATAAAATACTGTTTGAACCTCAAAGATAATATACTCCCTAATTAGTAGAAAATGAGGGCTGTTTTAGACTCAATGTACAATCAAATTAATAAAATGTTAAGTATTCATGTTTCTCTTCTACATAGATATAAATAGCTTTTACAGTGTCTGTCCTCTGGAAATGGACCATATATGCTGCCACCTAAAGTGTTCACTACAGACGCACGTGCAGCTTATATGTCAGCCCCTGCAACCTACACAGAGGTGATCCCAGGCATAACCATTGTTTCTTATGTCTGCGCAGTGGTAAAGCAATGAAAATTGCAATTTTCCCCTGCAATTTTGCCAGATGTAGTTTACACAAAAGTTGCTATGTCAAAACATCCTCTCAAGCCAGGGTACTGGTAGTCAGAATTACAGAAGATATGAATGGGTGGACTATTAAAATCTACAGTTTATTAGTATGGGTTTGCTTCTTTGCTTTCTTCCAATGCATTTTACAAAGGCCAATACCTCACAAATTGCACATTACCCTTATCTTTTCATCTTCTACTGCAACCTCCAACTCAACGCATTTGTCTGCTCCTCACTGTAATAATGCCTCATGCAAACTATATCAGACATATCAATTGACAGTTTAGCTGTGGTTGAACTGAGCCACCAGAATTTAAACCTAACAGGAAGAAGCTGCATCTGGTACAAAGATAAAGCACTACCGAAACTGAAATTTCACAAGGGAGAAAAAGGACCAAGAACAGTGTTTTTCAAGTAATTTGTCTTGGTGCCACTATAACACTGCTCAAAGATAAAACCAAAATACAGGGACTGCCAGAAATACTGATAATAGGAGAGCATCAGACTCAGGAGATTACTCACAGAATCACAGAACGGCAGGGGTTGGAAGGGACCTCTGGAGATCATCTCATCCAACCCCCCCTGCTTGAGCAGGCACACCCAGAGCAGGGGGCACAGGACTGCATCCAGGCGGGGTTTGAATGTCTCCAGGGAAGGAGACTCCACACCCTCCCTGGGCAGCCTGTGCCACTGCTCTGGCACCCGCACAGGAAAGGAGTTTTTTTCTCATGTTTAGCTGGAAATTCCTGGGTTCCACCTTATGCCCATTGCCTCTTGTCCTGTCGTTGGGCGCTATTTGAAAAGAGTCCAGTCCCACCCCCTTGACACCCACCCTTCAGATATTTGTAAGTATTGCTAAGGTCCCCTCAGCCTTCTCTTCTCCAGGCTGAACAAACCCAGGTCTCTCAGCCTTTCCTCATAAGGGAGATGCTCCACTCCCCTGGTCATCTTGGTAGCTCTCGGCTGGACTTGCTTGAGCAGCTCCCTGTCCTCTTAAACGGGGGGGCCCACTTTCATTAACTCAGAATTAACTTATCTAGCACAAGCATTAACATCTGTTATTTAGCCCTTTAATTCTACTTGAGACAATGCCATTTTTGCATTGTCCTCAGGTTTTGTCATCAAAATCCCTGGTATCAGAACTGTGGAAAAAAAAAAGATCTTGTTGAAGCATAAACCTTGAACTGTAAATTCATTTTCTACTTCCTTGAAACTGAATTGCCTTCTCCACTATCAATATTTGAGATTTCTCCTACTATCTATGAAAGATTTCTAACCACATTCCTCCATAACTGTAACCAACAGTAAGCTACCGTTTCACACAGGCACATTTTTGCAACATGTCATTTAGGTAATTTGTTACTATAGAACAGAATCACTTACTGTTTTCCATCTGTAGAGACTGGGCACCTTAGACACACACAAGCTGGAGGTGTTGCCATTTTTGGCATGAACATACTTATCAATCACAGTTTATTTCAAATCTAGAGAAAAATCATCTTTACAGGATTCTTGGAGATAGTGCCTCAAAGACATACATAGGCATAAAATCCATCATAAAGAAGCTACAGGGGGTGAAAGACTGTCGTTGACTTTGTACACAACAAGACTATCATTTGACTGTGTATAACTGCAATATCGTTCACAGGAAAGCTTATTGCACCAAGTCAGAAGATCTCAGAAAGAATGTTTTGCCACCTACATCTGCCATCTGCTCGTTGACCTGGACCAAGTATCTCAAATTTGACCACTACTGTCAACAATCTTTAAGCCTTAGAAGATTATACCCATTTAGTTCCTGAAATACTTTTTAAAGGAATTTCAGCCTACCATAACATACAATGTTCTTCTCTATGTTAAAAAAGACAGCTAAGTGTTCAATTACAGACTGCATCTCCTCCCCACAGTTAAGGTCTACTGTTACGAGAATCTCAAGAACGAACAACTGCATTCCCTGCCTCATTTGCATGCTATGAAACCACTGACCCTGCTGTTCAGGAGAGAAGATCTCTGTTAGTCTTTCTTCTCCAGCCCACTGCCAGAGAAAAAGTAATGCTTTTGTTCTACAGTAAATTTACAGGGTAACCTCTGATCACCTGGAAGAAACACCCTTTGAACTGGTACTACTTCCTATTTGTGTGGTACATGTTTTCAGTTCTGCAAGTTGCCTATGCTAAAGACAGTATACCAAAATCACTTATTGGCAACACCAGAATACTGTACACCAGTGCAAGGCAGGGAGAGGGAGGGAAGAGTTATTATGGAGGATTTCATAAAATCATAGAATCATTGAATCATTAAGGTTGGAAAAGACCTCTAGGATCGTCAAGTCCAACCGTCAACCCAAAACTACCATGCTTCCTAAACCATGCCCTGAAGTGCTGCATCAACATATCTTTTAAATACCTCTGGAGATGGCAACTCAACCACCTCTCTGGGCAGCCTGTTCCAATGCCTGACCACTCTTTCAGTAAAGAAATTTTTCCTAATATCCAATCTAAACCTCCCCTGATGCAGTTTGAAGCCATTTCCTCTTGTCCTGTCGCTAGTGACCTGGGAGAAGAGACCAACGCTCACCTCACCACAACCTCCTTTCAGATAGTTGTAGAGAGCAGTAAGGTCTCCCCTCAGCCTCCTCTTCTCCAGGCTAAACAACCCCAGTTCCCTCAACTCTCCTCATACAACTTGCTCTCTAGAGTAACTTTAAAAACTTACATAGATATTCTTTATCATAAGTATTTACAATTTTGGCAATCTAAAACTAGAATCATCTTCCTTCATAGAACTGTGCTTTGAATATCTCTTCATATCCTTATCAAGGAAAACTAGCCATCATGCAAGCATGATGGATGGAATAGATCCCATCAAACTTTTTACAAAGGTTTTCATGCTGACATTGTAAATCAAACTCAATAAATTTATTTTGAGAGTAGGCTCAGACTTGGCAGTCTTGATATGTACTTACTAATATTTTTCTTGTAAGAACTTATGCATGTGAGGGAAGCCTGTGGTATAGATGCTATGCAATTAAATTATTTTCTCAAACATCAGTGACAAATCCAAAGGAACAACTGCAGCACAGGAATTAGATTGTTAATTGCACAATAATACTGTGTTTCCTTAATAAAGCAACTCCTACAACTATTTCAGAGCTCTTCTGTTAGAACCCTCATACCTGAAATGCATCTGCTTACATCTCTCACTTATTATTCTTAATCCATCAAAGTCCGAGACAAAGTATGGATAAGCAATCTTATCTTTTTCAGATTCCTTCTGTCACCCTCAAGAGCAAACAGATGGCTAACTACGATGAGTAGGATCTACCCACACAGAAATTCAATGGAAAACAAAGAACTACTCACTTTACAGTCACTGCTGCTCTTTGAGCTGTTCTGTGCATGAGGGTTTCGTCTTGCCTTATGCTTCCACTGGCGGAGTACAACTCTGGTCTTACCTGAGCTCTGAATGGCAGCTGGGAGCATGCTGTTGTTCATGGTTCATGATAAAGTAAAGGCAGAGGCTATACATGCCTCTCTGTGGCCCTTCATGAATGTAATGTACGCACATCCTGAGCCACCCATAACAGCTTGAAAAGCAAGTTAGCTGTACTGCTTCCTAGTACACAACTGCCCTTTTCACAGTCCTGAAGCGAGCTATTGGCTTTATTTTATTCAACTATGTTACTCTTATTTACATAAACAAAAAAAATCGTATTTTTTGTGTACAATATTCCTTAGTGCTCCAAAAACATTACAAAGATTCATATTAGCAAATGGCCACACAATCAATGACAGATGCAAAATACTTCAGAATAACATTTCATTGAAAACCCAGTACATCTAGCAGCTCAGTAATGCAAAGCCCATCCAACCCAGGAAACATTCTAAAAGAGAAAGAGGAAAAAGATTTCTATTACCTTAGAAGTCCTTATATCCCAGGCTTTAACTTCTGGGCTGAACCCTCCACAAATGAAAATATTTGACTCCGTAGGGTGGAACTTCAGCACACTGATCCTAAATTCATTTTTGCTGCTAAATACCTGCTTCCCTAAAATAAAATGAGAAGCTGAGATGAAAATTTGAGCAGAAAATTAAATACGTTACTCATTTCAACCTAGTTTCAAAAATATCAAGGTTGTCAAAGGTGAATACCTTCATATTAACACATTTCAAGTATCTAGGACTACTCTGATGTTCTGAAGATACAAGACTGAACTAATTAATTTCTATCCACATGAAATTGCTTCTGCTTATGGGCCTCTGCACCACTGACTGCTTCCTACTGAAAGGAGAGTAAAAGGGGTTTCGCACACTAAGGAGAGGAGCTCCACCGAGGTCCCAGTTCAGTCAACATGTAGGACTAAATCTACAAATCTAGTGGTAGAATGTTTCCCTCAGAGATGCCATAGTCTTTCTTTCAGTGGGATAAAAATAACTAGAACAAAATATTGTCTGTACAGAAATACCACGTCCCAAACTACACTACAACTCTTGAGTTGTTTACTTATCTTTCTGTGAAGGTAGGAGTGAAACTTCATCTTGAAAGTAGGAAATAATTTGCATACCATCATATGAAGGCAATAACTGTTCCCACAGATACACTGTTCCCAACATTTAATTGTGTACACTAATCTCCACAGGATCCTGTGGTTTGTATCAATTGGATGGTTCACAGTTTCAAAGGCAATAGAATTCAGCTAGGTTAATTTATAGGACTTTTCCACAGTCTGCTGCTTCCTTTCATCCCAACAAATTAATGATATTAATGTACATGCACTGAAATATAATTTTTGGAACAGCAGCATGGACCAAGATAAATACATTTGCTCAGCTTCACAATTTCACTTGTGCTTTACATTCTACATATCACATATAAAGATCTACATTAAATAAAGTTACTGCTTTAAGCCACAGTGAAGAAGGTATCACAGAAGTAAAAAAAAAGCCAACCCTTAAAATACTATGACAAAAGCTTCTTAAAATATTCATTAATCTACACTTTCAGCAAGTAAGAGTTGTATTAAGATAGTCTTTCTTAAACAACTGAAAATACCTTGAGCTAAAAACATTAATGACATGTAAATACTTACTGTTAGGTGAATGATACTGAAAACCATTCATATAGATTTTTTTCGTTCTTTTTTCATGATCTGGAGGCAATTTATTTTATTTTTGTGATCAGTTCCATTTTCCCCATCTGCTGAACTCAGCTTACACAGTCAAGAGGCTAAGACTTGTCAAATTATATATTTATTCATTTTAAAGAAGAAAAGATAGAGACTTTACTGCATCACACATGCTCTTCAAGCTGGCAGGGGCAGAGCAAATAGATTGCAGGGACCATAAGGAAGGGTTGAGTGTTGTTCTACATGAACTCTGGTTTTTGTGGGGTTTTTTTGTTCGTTTTAAAAAGATTCTCCACCGATTACCCATGCAAGATCTAAAAGGCCTCTCTCTCACTACTGAAAGTAAGACTTAATTTAGTCCATAAGTTCCTTCCCCAAAAAGAGAAAAAAGTCATAAAGGCAGCAGAGGGTTCTCTCTGCAAGTCCTATGCAACAGTGACCATCTCTCACCATGGGAGCTTTCAGTACCCCAACAGCTACAGAAGGGAAAAAAAAAAAAAAAAAAAAGACTCCAACAGGGAAGGAAGAAAGTATTAAAATCACCAGTTATAGGAGCAACAAGATATTTCTCTCATGTACTCCACTACCAGGCATCATTTGCATCTTACTCCCATCCACAGCACTTAAGAAAATACTGAATTTCCCCATGGAGGTTCACTAGTCAGTTTAATAGCACCTTGCTCCCAAAGGAATTTGGTTCCTACTAGTACCTAATTTAATAAATGCTCTGGGAGTATAATCAACAAGTTTTTAATGGCACTGCAGCCAGAAATTAGCAAAACTGCAGCCTACCTGTACTAATCCTGTCAAACAGCTTTATAAAGGATGCATCAAACTGTCCATAAAGTATGTTGTTCAAATATCTTTAAACATATACATAAGTGATCCAGTGGAACTCATCGTCTAACCTTCTGACAAACATTAACAGTTTAACTGTCTTTCTTAAAACATTCTTTTTCCTCAAATGTCTCTTTTTGGAAGCTCAGTAAACAGTGTTCTGGAGAGTTTGGTGTTATTAGATGCATACGTGAATTTCATTCACTGCTATGTCACAGAAAATTAGAAAAAGGCTGGAATGCAGAAAAGAGGAGGATGGGAGCAAAGAAGTGGCAGATACCATACTCAGAAGGGCAGGATTACAGCAGTACAGCAAGGAAACGCTCCTATTACTAGAACTGAAATTTATGCACAATACAGAGAACTGCTTGCCATACAAACATGCCTGAACCCAGCAAAATGAACTTTCCTAACATCTATATGAATACATCCCTTAAACCCTTACCTTTAAGTATTAGGACTGCAGGGCTGAAATGCTGAGGCACATTCTCTACAGTTATGAAACCTCTAACACCGTAAATCATTCAGAACCTCAGAAACTTAGGAAAAATATGCATCTGAGAGATGGTACAGGTCACTGTGGAAGATGATGTGAGGCAAAATAACTCATGCAATTCAGTACATTAAAACAATTAATTGAACTCTTAGCTCCTTTCTGTACAAACTTTATTTAGTGTGTTTTACTACTATGAGCAGATTTGCTGCTTCCCATGCTATAACCACACTGTGACAGAAACTATCCCCATAGCTTGGGAAATCCAGCTTCAGTGTTTGCTGAAGACCCTGCTCCACCTTTCTGGAATTTCCTATTTACATTTATTTGTATTTTTGTCTACAATTATTCAGTTTATTAACATTAAGCATTCAACTTTTGGGGGCCTTATCTTACATACTGCAAAAGATGTCCTTTGAGGAGAAGACTCCTTTACCCATAGCAGAGTACAACGGGTGTAAATCAGCAAGCTTGTATATACCTTTACTGTGTATATATTTATTGTATTTTAGTTCCTAAAGGCAGCATAACAAAGATTCAGCCAGTTCATAGACTGTAGAAAATTACATCTTCTGAAAATCTATTTGGCTAATTGAGGCAAAATCCATACCACATATCATTTTCCTGTGTGAGAGGCTGTTATTCCAAAGCAGAAAGCAAATGTTTCTCTCAATCTTTAATTTTCACAATTTCAGTAACAATATCTACTACATCTTTGTAGTGTGTCTTAAGTGCTTTAATTCAATTCTTCATTCATTAAAGGCTCACCAGTAACATACACAGTATGAAAAAAAACTGTTAAAAGATCTTGAACATATGTTTCTGCTCCTTTATTCTGCAGCCTACTGTGAAACTGCTCAACTATTAAATCAGATATTTTAAAGGCTATTTAACATTGTGAATTTTTCACAGAACATCAGCACAGTCATTGAGCACAGGATGCTTCTGTAACTGTGTTTTGTGGTTCTCAGGTTCACACCCTTACCTGCTTAATCCAAAAACATTCACTTCCTTACACTAATCTGTAAAGGAAAGTGAAGCCTAAGACTTACAAGGACATGACAGTGATCTTGCTAATCAAAACAAATTTCCCTAGAGTATTTACAAAAAGACACGAGACAATATATATATAAAGAAAAGAATCCCATTAGAGTCACAATCTCTCTTATGTGCAATAGTGAGAAAAAATTAGACTGATCAGACATAATTTGTTCTTAACAAATCTATGTTGGCTGTTACATATCCATTTTGTCTATAGTTATACTGACTATATATGCTTCCTAATTTTTTTCCCAAAATAGTCACAAGTTTCTGGCATGCAAAGGTGCTTGAAATATTAAATCACTTTATCGTTTACCCTTCAAAATGTCCCCAAAATAAACATTTTTCTTTCTTCTTCCTGCAAGGACTTTACATTAGTAGAGTATTAAAAGCAAAATGCTGTTACCTCCTGGATGGAGAGTGACCACTAAACTATGTTCAACATATTACTTAAAACTGCTGAATTTTGGGGGGAATCTTGAGATCTCAGCTCAAAGATACCTGTATGCATTCCAAAGAAAAATGATTTTTAAAAAATCACAAAATCACAGCTTGGAAGGGACCTCAGGGATCATCTAGTCCACCCTTTCCAGGAAGAGCCCGTTCTAGACAAGATGGCCCAGCACCCTGTCCAGACGACTCTTGAAGGTGTCCAACGTGGCCGAGTCAACCACTTCCCTGGGGAGGGAACTTCCAATGGTTGACTGTCCTCACTGTGAAAAATTTTCCTCTTGTGTCCAATCAGAATCTCCCCAAGAGCAACTTGTGTCCATTCCCCCTTGTCCTCTCCATGTGACTCCTTGTAAAAAGGGAGTCTCCATCTTCTTTGTAGCTGCCCCTTAAGTACTGGTACATGGGGATGAGATCCCCTCTAAGCCTCCTTTTCTCAAGGCTGAACAAACCCAGCTCTCTCAGCCTATCCTCATATGCCAGGCTTCCCGGTCCTTTGATCATCTTGGTGGCCCTTCTCTGGACCCCTTCCAGCCTGTCCATGTCCTTTTTGTATAGCGGGGACCAAAACTGTACACAGCACTCCAGGTGTGGCCTGACAAGCGCTGAGTAGAGCGGGATGATGACCTCTTTCTCTCTGCTGGCGATGCCCTTTTTGATGCAACCCAGCATCCTGTTGGCCTTCTTGGCCACAGCAGGACACTGTTCGCTTATGTTGAGCTTTCTGTCCACCAGGACCCCCAGGTCCCTTTCCACAGACCTGCACTCTAGCCAGGTGGATCCCAGTCTGTACTGCACTCCCAGATTATGTTTTCCCAGGTGCATGACCTTACACTTCTCCTTGCTGAACTTCATAAGGTTCTTGCTGGCCCACTCTTCCAGCCTATCCAGGTCTCCCTGCAGAGCAGCTCTCCCTTCTGGAGTGTCTACTTCCCCACTCAACTTGGTGTCATCAGCAAATTTCATCAGGCGACACTTGATGCCGTTATCCAGATCACTTATAAAGATATTGAATAACATTGGGCCCAATATCGATCCCTGGGGGACTCCACTTGTGACAGGTTGTCACTTGGAAGAGGAGCTATTTATCACCACCCTTTGGGTGTGGCCTGCCAGCCAGTTCCTCACCCACCACACAGACCACTTGTCTAGGCCATAACGCATCAATTTCTCAGGAGGAGACTGTGGGGGACCGTATCAAAGGCCTTGGAGAAGTCCAGGTAGACAATGTCCACTGCCTGCCCCATGTCAACCAGGCAAGTCACTTTGTCATAGAAGGCCACCGCGTTTGTCAAGCATGATCTGCCTTTAGTGAAGCCATGTTGGCTTTTCCCAATCATGTGCTTCAACCAACTGGACTTTTTTCTGAGGTGTCATGTAAAACCTTCATGCATATCAAAGCAACATACTATATACATAGTACTAGAAGAAAAGAGGAAGAATAGAAGGAAGTCACAGCTCTCCTGAGGTGATGTTTACGTATGAGCACTAAAACTCTATGTGAACAAATACAACTACATAAACAATAATAATATGTATAGGATTACCAAATTAGAATCTGAAAGAACATATAGAAAAGCAGACTTGGACCATCCTCTTGGAGGTACAAAATGTTCCATTAAGAAAGTCTCAAAATTATGTAAAATAAAACAGGTTAAAAAAAACCAAGCCAGATTTAAGTGACCACATTATATATAGTCTGAGCTTTCCTTCAAAACCAACAGCTTAATTTCAGTACCCTGGCCCTGTTAATGAGATAACATTCAAAATAATGGTGAATTTAAATTCCCCATTATAACTCTGAGGACATCATATTTGAAATCAAACTCAGACCATGAACTCAAATACAACTGCAGCATTTGGCAACATAGGAAATGTGCCAAAATTTCTTGGAACCTTCCCTCTGTCATAATATTAAAGAAATTAAAAGTATCTACAATATGCAAATAGTATCGACCCAGCCAACGTTCTGCCTATGCTATTGTACCAATTCATTTGTGACTAATGAAAAATCCACTGATGAATAAAATACATACTCCAAAAAAAAAAGTTATAAATAAATTTTAAAAATACGGTTACCGTTCTAAACTTGGTAGAGCACATCCATTACATCTGGATGTAACAGAAGTTAAATGTCAAATGTACTTGACCTAGAACTGTTTCAAAAGCATTTTTTCAGTACTTTCTGAATATACCACTACTTACTACACTGTAAACAACAGTGTCTGAACTATCACCAGTAGAAAATAACTGCAAGTGTGATGTTAGTAGAGATGAACAAAACCAGGGAGTTTCACCAGTTCAGACTGCTTCATTATTATTACATTTGTGAAACCTTTAAAAAAGTTTTATTTTTATAAAGAAATAATGTATATAAAATAGGACAATAAAGAAATCTATTAACCACTAATCTTTACAGGCAGCTCAGCTGCATTTTTTGGATCTACTAACATTTATGAAACCCCATATTGCAGTACTGAACTTGCCTCATGCAAACTGTAGCCACAGAACCACTCACATGAATGACGCATTAATAACCTTGTGTTCCTTGAACATTTTATGCATATTTTAGATCAGTCCCATACTCCGAATATGTACAACATTTTTCAAGATAACCATATTGTGGAGAGTCCTAGCTTGACATTCTGATGTTGGGACGATGGATGACCATTTAGGATAATAAATGACAATCTAGAAAAAATGAATTTAGAAAAAGAAGACTTATACAGTGACATCTATTTTCACCAAACCAGGACAAGTGAACCCCTTGTGCCTCAATAACATGAATTCTTCTCTTTCTCTGTTCTTCATCACAGAATCAACAAATCATGTAGCTGGGACCTCCAGGGGTCATCTAGTCCAAACCACTACTCAAAGTAGGTCCAGCTGCAGCAGGTTACTTAGCGGTCTGTCCACTGAAGTTCTGAGTATCTCCAAATATAGAGACTCCACAGCCTCTCTGGGCAGCATGTTTTAGTGTTTGATGACCCTTCAGTTGAGCCAAAAAGTTTCCTGTGTCCCTATATTTCTCCTTTGTCTCTCATCCTTCCACAGCACATCTCTGAGAAGAGCCTGGCATCATCTTCTCTACGTACCAGGTAAACACTTGCTAATATGACCTGGGATGAAGCTGACCTTCTTTGCTGCAAGACAACACTGCCGATTCATGTTCAGCACCAGGGCCCCCAAGTATTTTTCTGCAAAGCTGCTTTCTAGCCAGTTTAGCACCAGCCTGTTCTGTTGCACAGGATTACTCCATTCCAGATGCAGGACTTCGCACTTGTCCTTATTGAACTTCATGAGGTTCCTATCAGCCCATTTTTCCTGCTTGCAGCATGTTAGATCTTCTTATATATAAGAACTTTCATTAAATACACACAAGGGGAAGAAGTTTGATGTTGTAAAACTGCAGGATAACATTTCATGGATGTGTCTTCTACACTCGCATCAGGATTTCTATGCCAACAACTAAAATTCTGCTTTGTGATTAATGAGATTTAAGTATTTGTTTCTATTCTGACATTGTTCAGGTCACAAAGATTTAAAAAAAAAAAAAGGAAATCACTCCAGAAAATGCAATATCCTAGGACAAAGGATACCAAAACTTAAGTCTAAGCTTAGAAACAAAATTTCCTGGAGAATTTATTCTAGCACCATTTGTTACAACAATGCCTGCACTTTCCTTTGAAGAATCTCATAACCAGCTGTCATCAGACCCAGAACCAACTATCAATTAGACTACAATTTTGATTTAATAGGGCATAAACTATGCTTCTAAGAGAAAAACAACACAAAATAACAAAAAGAGCCTGAGCCGCTCAATACCACACATGTACTAAGCTGTATTTGCAACCTTTGCTAAATTTTTCAAAAGTATTTAAATTTTAAACTTTAAAAAGTAATTATCTTCAGACCGTTTTTATAACACAGATATATAAAATCTACACTGAAAACAAAGATAAGAAAGATCAGACTTTAGCAAATATGACTAGAAAAATGTTGAACCAGAACAACATACACAAAAGACAAGAGCACAGAGCCTTAAAGACAGCATTATTATTTATAGAATCCCACCAGCATGCATTTACTGCATTTAAACACACTGGCAGTTAGTTCAGTCTAGCAATGGAAAGTAATTAAGAGCAAAGTCCAAAAAAGTATCTAAAAGTCTTCTGTGAAGGAACACTTCTAACATCTATCTGAAGTTAATCAAAGAAATCATCTCAGCACTGATGAAGAGTGAGGAGGAATGAATGATTCAGTGAACTAATGTAAATGAAAATCTTATAGCTGCCTTAGTGTTTTTCAAATGGAAATGAGGCTTTTTATATCAAATTGATCTGGATTCCAGAGGCAAACTGCTTGCCCTGTTTCTCTGAAAAGAATTGACTGAAATGTATGAAAAAAAGAGAGTAACTTTACAACATAGAAGGAAATCAGAAACTGGCCTGCATGCATAGAGAAATCAGAATAAAATTCCAATCACTCATATCATACTTTTCCAAATGAGGTGTGTATCACAAAGTCAGGTCCAAACATCAACATTACAGCTGCAGTTCACAGGAGCTACAAGGAATCCTGTGTCCTTGAAATAAGGCAATAATGAATATCTGATATTTTCAAGGATTATAAGCATTCATTTTGCCTTTGCACATACAATTTATTTAAGTAGTTAGAAATACTATGTAACTCACAAGTCAGTAAGGAAAGAACCATTTATAAGCTTATCAGTTTTGAAACTTGGTAAGTATTTGTTACTGTTGTCATTGCCTAAAACACTAGAAATACCTTCTTTCAAATGAACCACTACAACCAACTTAATCCACACTACCGTCCCATTACTGGATAGTTAAGTCAAAGAGAAATTAGAAATTAAAGTATATGATTACAATTCCATATCTTTGGAATTTGTTCTATGATTTTAAAAAACAAGATTTCCCCACATCCCCACATTTCCCCACATTATGTGCCTGAATGAGTCAGGCACATAAGACCTATTCTACCACTATAAACCCCATTAATAGCAGTAGCCATTCTGTTTAGAATTTGTAAGCACTACAGTCAAAATTAAATCCCCCTGGATTAGTAAAATTCAGTTATATACGAGACCGGAAATGAGAAGGTTGCTGCAATGAGACCAAAAATAATAAAAAAAGAGAAGTCGTCTGATGAAATTAATAGCTTGGTGTATTAACCTCATGTACTACTACTACATGAGATATATAAAGCTGTTTTTCCCATTACAGAACCTGAATGTTCTCAAAACATCAATATTCCTTAACTGTATCACGTTTCACATTTCCAAACTACAACAGCACCCTTCCAGCCATCACTGAATTTAAATACTTCTGGCATGACAAATGTTGAGAAAAATAAATTCTTAGAGCATGGAAAAGAATCTTCTCTTCATAAGAACAATATCCACAAATTTCCTTGGCTACTTTCCCAGGTCATCTGAATAGGACTTCTGCTCTCCAGATATCTCACATACATAAGAGAAAATCCTCCTAGACAAGAACTTCTTGTGATTTTTGTAAGGATTCTTTTTTGTAGTCTTACCAAAAAAAATTGCACCTTTGCAGGCGTTAAACATTAAAAATTAAATTCAATGGAAAAAATAAAATTGCATCTCTTCAGTTGACAAGGTACTAATTTAGGCCTAATCCTTCATTTATATGCACACAGAGGTACTCTATTATGTACAGCCCCAATGAATGCTGCCTTACAAATGCTGATAACATAAATAAAGGAGAGAAGAAATATAGCTGATAGAAGCACTTTAGTTTGTGAAGGAGACATGAGGAGAGAGAGCATTCAGGAAGTTAGTTCTTAAGGTCACAACAATTAAATCTCAGATCAAATTCAAAACTGCATCAAAGCAACACAGGTTCAGTCTCAAGGTTTCATACCAGAATTGAAGTTTCTATACTCCTAATTAAGGTCCTCCCCTGGGGGGGAATCACCTAATTAACTTTAAGCACAAACTCAAAACCAACCCAAATGAGAGTGAGGTACAAGCCTATATTTAAATTAACCATATGTATAAATGTTACCAAAGTCAGCCTTAAGAGGCTCTTCAAACACTTTAATGAATGATTACAGCGGAACATAAAAATTACATTTCATTCTGTTCATCTGCACAGTATCTGACAACAGAAATTCATGCAATCATGAAGTTAAAGATATTTCAGTTTTCTTAAATATCTCCAACTACCCATAATTATTGAGATTTTTTCTTTTAGTGAGTACATGTTTCAAGATTCTAACTTTGACTTGTAGATTTTATTTGTGGTTTTAGAAGAATAAGGCTAATGAGATCCAAAGTTATCTGAACTCAGTAAAGATAGGGCTATAACGCATGCTTACGTGACCTTTACCTGTTTCTACATCTGTTAAATGCAACATGGAATCAAAGCCTCCACTGAGGATCCTTCTTCCACAAGATGACCACTGGGCAGCTCGAACAGCACAGGAGTGACAAGAATATGTTTTTAAACAGCGGCCTGTATCTACAGCATCCCATACCTTAAACAGAAGGATAAGGACAACTTTATAAAGAATCAAAATATTTTTTTCAATGTACTGATAAGTAGCTACAGCAATTCATCAGAGCTGAGAAAGCTTTGAATTCTGAAGTTGTATCTGCTGAACTGTAAAAATCTGAAATAATTTCATGGTTGATTAGAATTAGGGCATTTAATTAACAAGGCACAAATCAGTGATACATTTTTATGACTTGTATTATTTCTTGAAATGTCTACATTCCTCTCAATGGCAATTCATGTCATACTATTCCATTCATAATGCGGTCCTACCTGTGTGCAGGGATGTGCCCAAATATATTTTCCCTTTAAATCATTTTTCTTCCAAATTTTTGCCCCTGACATATCTTGCTTTCCATTGAGTAAGAGGAACCCTAGCAGATTACAGATTTTCACATCTGCCTATAGATAGGCTATTATCATAATTTCTTACTCAGTTTGTAATTTTAAGTAGAATTTTACCTTAACCTTACGAGAAGGCAGATAAGAATACCATCACACATCTACATGGAGATTTCTAAGAACTGCTCCGAGTCTTCTCCTTTCTCAGTTTCTTCTGGACAGAACTAGGTTGATCCTGAGCACTTCTGAAAATCATATTCTACTAGTTATCCAATTATTTTTAAGTATATAACAGATAATATTTTCAGAACATAGATAGTCCTGCTTATATTTTTTAAATAATTTTTAAAGAGAAAGGCAGTTGTTTCCAAATAATATAATATAGAAAATAGAACAAGACTGAATTATAATTTCAGTTACCAAATATAGTTCACAATAATCAAAAGCACATCCTTCTCACGGTGCTCTTTTTGTCACAGTTTTAAGATAAAATTAGACGTTTAGGAATAAATGACCCATATAAAGATCCAGTATGCTCACTTCAGTGAGAAAAGGCTAAATATCAAAACTATTTTCCCTATGAATATTCTGCTTCAATAAAAGCTAAATTATCAAATACCTTATGACTGTACAATAAAATACCTGTTGAGTTGTCTAATAAAATGGATACCAAATGCTACAACCATTTCTTCTAATATTAGTAGCACAAATAAATCAACTATTTGACAGTGCTTCATGATAGTTTTATTGCAGTTTCAGTAAACTCAAGGCAGTTTATTGCTTTAAAGTCACCATTTTACTTCATGGTACTTCTCTTTGCGATTAGTCATCTTCATCCTGCAAAAACTTGCAGGATAAAAACAATGCTGCATATGAGCTTAGAAAGTATAGACTAAATTCAGAATAACCAATCAATTTCTCAATTCTAAGACTGCTTATATAATGCTGGAAACAGACTAGGCAATTAACAGAATACAAAAAAAAATATTTTTTTTAAAGCGAGATCAAATTCAACTTTCATGTAGGTTGACACGAGCAATGAAGTCAGTACCAAAATAAAATTGACTGCATGTTTTTGCATTTTAAAGGATGTTAAAAACAAAAACAACTCAGTAAATCAGAAAACATAAGTAGATGTTTGCTTTCTTGTGGCAACAGCACAATTCCCAGTGCAGGGGAATAATAAAGGGGGAGAAAAAAGCATGACTTCTGGTAACATATTTTTATCTTCAATTATATTTTCTTCTTACTGGACAAAAAGGACTTGCTGACAATATCATTATATATCCATACTCAGAAGACAACACTCCATTATAGAAAATTATTTCACCAAAGTATCTTCTAGCACAGAGCGCAGTTCTGCAATGCAAAGCAACCAATTATCATTAATTACTTGAATAGTCAGTGAAGACTGGAACCGTGATGGTCATACTCTAAGTATTCTACCCTACCCACAAGAAGAGAAATCAGGAAAATTTTAATATTAAACTGCTTCTGAAAGCAAGTTTCTCTGCTTTAATGAGTTTTAATGATAATTTCAAGCTTCACAGTATTAAAAAAGGGTTAATTGTGTCTTGGAGGGCTTTTAATATGAGGAAGCTAATGAATGAGTCAAGATGAAAGGAAAAACAGGTGGTACATGCTTTGGATATTTTTCTGTCATGTTGTAGTGATTAAGTAGGAAAACTCAATTTTCACAAGAAGATGAAGTAAAGCAGGTCCAACAGCATTTCTGAGTTCCTCCTTGATTAAAAAGAGCTGTATAAATGGAAAAAATGCAGCCCTAAAGCTACACATTTCCCTCCATTATGTGAAACAGAACAAATTATCTACTCCTGTGGATGAGACCACTGACCATGCACAAGGACAAGTTACCAAATACCATGTTTCTCTCCACTGTTACGCATTCCATCAGCTCTTTTTGCTCAGGTAATGGTTGTCTTGCAGTTCCTTCTGGAATTAGAACCACCTGGGCAAGGCAGTCTTGACTGAGAAAATTCACTTAGTTTATTGCCAATTAAGATAAATATTTAATTACAGATTCAAGTATTGAGGAAAAAGACCAAGAGTTAAATGAGCACTTGGGGTGCACTTTCCCTCCCCAGGACCCACTTCAGTGCAGCACTTCTCCCCTACTCCTACCCCAGCTTCCCCTGTTTTCACCAGGTGTTATGCTCAGTCCCTTCCACATCCCTTTGGCAAGACAACGGCCATTGCAGGAGGCTGGGGTCAGGGCCTAGAAGCTTCCTGTTGGCCTCATCTTGCATCTTACTGTTTTCATCCCGTGCTCTTTGCTTCTTACTGCTTCTCTGCTCCTTCTCTCCAGTTGTACACCTCTTCCCCTATCTCCTCTCACTGCCTTCTGTGTGTGTCTTCACACACAATCTCATGTTCCCTCATGTGTCTCCTTGTGTCCTCTGCCCTCAGCAGCTGCTCTTTTTCTTCAGTAGGCATGAACGGAGGCACCACATGCGTCTCTGAAGTTCTGTCCCACAGTGAGTTGTTTTCATCCATTTCAGAATGAATTGAAACCAGCTGTAGCAGCACAGGGCAGCTCAAGACCTCCTCCCACACAGGAGAATTGTGCAGCCCATGCTACCAAACCCCACAGTTTATGCCCAATACAAGCAGTTGGTTCAATCAGAAAGATAGGACAGACCTCCATCAAGATACAGTTCAGTGCAAATTCACTGGACCCCACAAACATGCTTTTAAATATCACTGAGCTGAGAGGTGCCACTTCTGCTGTGGCTTCACAGCTTAATGGACAGAGAAGTCGAACAAGGCAGCAGCAGAGGGTGGCAGACCCTGTCCTGCTGTGCAGTGGCAATGCTCTGCAAGCTTCATCCAGGTGAATTCAAACCTACATATGGTTCCAGATGACCTGCCTGAGATTTTTCCATCAAGTCTCACATCTGCTAAATTTAGCTCAATGTAACCTTGACAGATTAGTGTGTGCCCTACTGCAAGGGGGATGCTGTGCAGTACATCCCCAGAACAATTTCAGAGTTTTAAGTTTCAATAGTCATCTTCCACAGGGAAAGGGAAGCTCTACTTGCTATTTGCAAGAAGTGGTATTTGGTATTTACAGTTAGCTCTTCAGCAATCACTTAAGAGATGCAGCTATGCCCACAGAAAGTCATATAAAGGTGAGCCATACCGAGAAACAGAATCGGCTGTGCAGAACGCAAAACAAGGCTATTAAAGGACAAGCTATGCACCGTCTGTACAAATAAGAAATTATGAAAAGGTGGGAACTATGAATACTCAGCTGTAACAGAATGCATCTGTCCCAAGTTACAAACACTGTTCTGTCTCTAGAAGTGGCAGAGATGTTAACCATGTTACACCAACAAATGGAGTATTTCGCTACCAAGGAAAGGTGCTTCAAATTCCATCAACGGATCATCACAAAGCCACCAACAAGTCTGCATTTTCTCAGAGATTCTAAGTAGTTTCCCATTCCTGCAGTATGGCATTTCTACTGGTTAATCATAATAAGGGGAAAATGTGGTTAGGGGGAAGTTCCAACACACTCTATCCAAAGCCTCAGATGAATGTCTACTCAGTAGCTGGTGCTCACTCTGTATAGGCAGCTGCTGTCATTAAAAAAAGCAGGAAGGAAGCTGCAAAGGGATGAGTCCTTTGTATGTGAGTTTGCCTCTCTCTGCCAAACACTCAGATACCAGATTAACAGATTCTCCAGGATGAAAGTCATTTCAGGGTTTTTCTTTCAACTGAGATAGTCAAGTACTTCAAGAATACAGTTAAATAAAAAATACACAGGCTGAGATATATGTCTTCCTTCATAGGCATTTAAACATGTGTATCAAGTATTATAGGACTAGACGCTATCATGCATCTGCCTGAAAGGAGGACAGATTTATATTCATTTTTACCAAGAGATCAACTGTTTTAAGCATTGTTGCTTGACATCAAGACTCAGATCTTACAGACACTCAGTATTATTTCTAGATGAAATACTAAATTCTCATTAAACCTTAGGTTGTTCTTTCATCTTGTGATGTCAGATGTGATTTTAATTGCTCAGTTAAAAAGTTAAAAGCACACATTTCAGCCTGCTACTCTGAAAATACTGCTTACTGCCACACATTCAAGCCATGCTTTACGTTATTAACAGTAATCAGGTCATCCTTTCCCTTTACAAAGAATCCTGAAATGAATGAAATATGCAACTGTTATTAGGAAAAAAGACACATATTACTGTATTATCTCCCCTAAATCTAGGATTATGAACTAATGAATTCTCCAATATTTGAAAGAAATAAACAGCCAAGACTCAAAGCTTTGAAATTAGCTAGTTATTTTCAAATATTTTCTTCAATGCTTTTCTGGCATTAAGGTATCATGAACACTTTAATTGCATTTTTCTTCAATTTTATTAAAATTGGCTTTAATGTGTAGAGCTACTTCATATTTCACTACTAGTTTTATCCCTCTGTACTTCACTATTTGTAGCAATGGCTTTCCATTTCTTTTCCATCAATTGCTTTCATTTCATTTCCTCTCATATTATAGAAAGCATGGTGATTACATAGTTATCTGCTAGGTTTAATATATGGGGCCAAAAAGGCAGGTACAATCAGCCAAGTGACAAAATTATACTAGAGATTTCTTTACAAAAGCAATTTTCTTTTCTGCTTTCTCCGAGGCATGATGTAATTCAATTGCTCTTTCACATTCTTCATAATATTTGGAAATAAAGGCTTTAGAAGTTGCTTGCTTTCCTTGTTTAGCTTAGGAACGTTGTGAAAATACTGCAACCAGCACTTTAGGTAATATAACCAGACCTCCTTATCCTCAAGACCAAAAGTTCACAAATCATGTAAGCAACTAAACAATGTAACAGATGAGATTTATCATAGATGATATATTTCCAGATCCTATTTTCTGACTGAAAGCTTTCAGGAAAATAACCCCTGAAAATTGGGGCTTTGAGTTGAAGATAATAAAAACTCTCTTAGTAAGTCACAAAAGAAAGCAGGCGAGGGTAAGCACTTGATACTCAAGTAAACAGCAGCCACAGAAGAATGATCAGGGGTCTGCTATGCTATCAACCAGCAGCCGATAGGACACAAAATAAAGGCTTTTATCTTACTGACCATCCAAACTAGGCATTCATTCCTAGAAAAAAAAACTCACAGCAACATAAGCAGAGTAACCAAAGTAATGTGATATGAAGACTGCTAAATTAGGAATTGAATATGTCTCTTCCGTTGTCATTCTATGATTATCTATAATGCACTTGCCTCCAAGCAAATTAGATTGCAGAAAAGAAAATATACCAGCCTTACTTCTAGAAAGAGAAAGGTGTGTCTATTCAAACAGATAGTCACTAATTGCACAGTGAACCCAAGAACAATGATTCAACTGTGATAAATTAGTGGTTGGAAGCAAGTATCAGGAATTAAATTGTATGTATTTTGAATTCACACACATAAAGGAACTACAGCAGAGCCAGTCAAGAATACTAAACACGAAATTAATTTCTGGAGTAGGCATAACAAAATTAAAAACTTTTTTAATGGATCGATTCCGTTCCTTTCAACATAACATCCATACTAAAATAACAGAACGCTTCCCCCTCAATTGAGACGAGTTGTGCCATTCTTCTGTAATTACCAACTTCCTCTGTCAATGGCTCTTACTACATGAATGCCAGCAAGAAATTGTTTCCAACTCCTTGATTAATCTAAATACAAAGATGGCATTTAAGAAACAGCCCCATTCAAGGATGATATGGGATAGTACTGAGTTACAGGAAGCATGAAGAATTACAGTGCTTTGACTAGAACATAGGCTGCTTCCTTCCAAAGCATGCTCAGGTTGCTCCACAGACTTATGAGGCTGAAGAGACATGACCCTCTCCTTTCCCTTTCTGGAATAACATTGCTCCCTGGTGTGACTCCAGGAGAAAAAAAACTGATGGTTTTCTTTTTTTTCCTTTTTGTTTAAATGCAGAACTGAATTCATCTCTGAAATTTGAACATGTCATATCTGCTAGCATGCATAGATTCAAGGGAATGGTACTTCCTGACTGCTTTTCTGATCTCATCAGAAAATTTAAAAAAAAAAAAAAACAACAAACAATAAAGAAGGAAGCCCCACACTATCTACAGAAAATGTCTTTTCTAGCTTGCAAAGCAGGCTCAAAACTGAAAAGGTTCTTCGAAAGTCAATGGGCCAGAGGGCAGAAGTAGTCCCACAAAAAATTACAAAATTCTGCTTCTTCAGAATCCCCACCTGAACGAGGTGAAGCTTTGGGCAGGATTGCAAGAATTAAAACTGCCCCTTGGGTATCTCCAACCAACAGCGGTAAGGATAAAAAGTAATTCACATGCACAGGTACAGTCTTTTGTTCATAGAATTGAGGCAAGAGAAAGCCAGGAAAAAAGCAACAAAGGGCTGAAAAGCAATAAATAGCCAAGCATTAGAGTTGGTAGGTGTGCCTAAGCCTCTCTAAGGCACTGTGTGACTGAAAAACTGTGATCTTGAAAAGCCATGTAATGTAATATGTATACATTTCTAGGAATTTAATAACTAGTAACTACAGGAAGATTTCTAATGTTTTATTGTTATTTCAATTACTGTCTTCTCAAAATAGCGAGCTAAATATTATAGTTTAAGTAGAAGGTAAAATTTGTTGAAAGGAGAATTAGAAAATGGATCAGTCTTTGCACTCTTTGTCTAAACATGTAGTTAAACTGTGTAAAAACTAAGAGCTAAGGTCCAGGAAAAACTACGAGCTAAGGTCTAGCTTAGTGTATTACCTGTAAGTGTTAATAAACTTATTTTCATACAGTTATGAAGGATGTAAATAGACGTTCAGATTGTTACATAGATTATGGTTAGTGACATTTTGGGCATATCAGCTTAAGTTGTAAACCAAGTGTGCCAAAAAAGAGTTTTCAGCAGGATTCTGTAGAACCAGATAAAGCGAACACATTTTCAGATGTGTTGAACACTTGCTCCAGGAATGTTTAAAAGTGTGCTAGGGAACATATTTTAAATGGCATCCATCTTCCTAATCTAGACACAGTATAAGAAATATATATCAACACTGTCATTTGAGCAAGCACTTACAGATTACCACTGGGGTTTTTTCTTGAAGCAGATGTAACCCAAAACACTATTATCTTACTAATCCAAAGCATAGGACTACTGACTGATAAAAAAGAGAGAACTTTATTATTGCTTTAATCTCCAAATAAGAGTTTGTATTTGGATAGTTTGTTACTAGACTAGTCTCACTACTGTAGAAACAAAGAGAATGGAAAATAGCAAAATATAATAAATTCAAGTAGCTGAGAAAGCCAGCATAAGGGCTTACTTCATTTTTTTGTTTCCACCAAAAGTCTTAATATGAACATGTTTCAAGTACATTTATCAAACCAACAAGGTGGAAAATCTTCTCTTTTACAAAAAAAAAAAAGATCAATACATTAGATCTTAAGATAGCTCTTATTTTGTAGGGTGCTTTATTCAGGCAAAAGCATTGTAAGTTTTAATAATAGTAGCATACTGGTAACCAAGTTAGCAGCACTACTAGAAACTAGGTGGTGGTATGAAAACTGATTTGCAAATATGTCAACAAGCTTTGGTCCTGGTGAATCCAGCAAAGGCTGAGTTAAGGACAAGCACTACATTTAGCTTCAGGAGGCAACACTAACTTACTAAGCATGCCTATGAAATACATTTCCAATTATTCGGTGTGGTTTATTTTAATCTTCCCTCCCATAGAAACTCAGCAGACCTTTCCCCAAGGAAGGCTCCATAATTGTTAATTGCAAAGCTTTGTTTTGGTGGTTTTGCCATTAACAGGAAAATAAAAACCTACTCAAAAGCATACTTTGAGCTGCCAGCAGCCTATAAAATGATTTTAAGAAAACACTAATAGACTAAGGTAAAACATTGACATTTTCAGCTGGCAAAGGGAGAGACAAGGTAAATAAAAAAAGAGAGTTCTGTAAAAAGAGAACACAACCCCCACACCACTATGGCGAGAGCTATCCATCTGATTATGCACAATAAGGGGATGTTCTTAGCAAAGCTTGAATAACAAGAGCTACTACACTTAACCTAAGCTTGTTTGTTGGCCATCCACATCTTGGAAATACACCTACAGCTCCGTACTTCAAAAGCAAACTTGTAGCCCTAGGAAAATCTAATCAGCCAATAAAAACTGAAAACATAAATAATTTTGAAGTATACAAATTGGCTGGGTGTGCTGGGGTTTTGCCAATATAAATAATTAAAGCAGTCTCCATGGGAGCCTTTAAAGTCAAAACTGGCAAAGAGTACTCTTAAGAAAGATGCAAATTATTTTTAAAAAAAAGGGTAATGGTAAGAGACTGAACAAGACTGATATAAACATTTCATAGACATTCCTATTACAGAATTTTTAAATTATATATTAATATTGTATTAAAAGCTAAAGTTTTACCCCACATCCTATATTTTTCTCAGGACATACTAATCTCACCTGCAAATAACTTTTTCCCATCCCCTCAATTTGGAAATGGAAAAAGTAAAGAAAACATGGACACTAGTGAATTCCTATTTCCTGGATGTTCATGTCTGCAATTACAGAAAAACAGACAAGATGGATAGCTGGGACAAGACATTATTTCCATTTGCTGGTTTTCAGTATTATTCCCCTGTTAATTATATGCAGTTTCTGGACAAACAAGCTCGATCCCCCAGCATTTCACAACCCTCTCAAAGGGAGGGCTTCGCTTGCAGTTGTTTGGATAGCACATACACACGCATTTCACATCCGGATGAAATGTTGTTAAACATTGACAAGTAACACATGCATGGATGTCGCAACATGAAATAACAGAATACTAATAACATATTTAATTGCTCAATTAAAGTAAATAAATGCTAGAGTATTACATAATTATTCAGAAATAGGTGCTGCTGCTTTATAAACTGAAGCTACAGATTAGAATTAGTTTGTTTATGAATGATGCTTACCCGAAACTAACACCTCTGTGATAAGAACTGAAATAAAATTGTCAGAGTATGAACAGGGTAAAATGTTGGCCTGCCAGGTCATTTACATGAAAACACAGTTAAAAGTTTCAGAGTTATTCAATAGCAGTTATATTTGAGTGCTTTCATGACACAGCAACTAATTTCAAAATTTTCTTTTCATTATGGGATATCTGTAGCTGTGCCTGTTGAGCTGAAGTTGTGCCAGATTTATAGTGAACTATTTCCATTCAACACCTGGGCTTCACAAAAATAACAAAGCTGAACAGACACCTTCTTTCAGGCTATTTGCTCAGAATAGCATTAGCACTAGATATGTAATAATCTACTACTTCATAACACCTAGTTTCTGAGTCACACATACACATGAAATAAAGAGAGTATCTTGAGAAATTCTCCTCTTGGACAGCAAATCAATTCAATATACACTTATTGTTATTTCATCATTTAGATAAAATTTTACAAAAATCAGTTACTACCTTATTATTGCTGAGACAGACGAAGTATTTGGGTGTGGAAGATATACTTAATACAACAATTTAAAAAATCTAATACTTCTTTTATTTAAGAAAAGGGTAACTTAGAGGGTTTATTATATTTAACAAACCAATGAAAAAATTAAGGAGACCTTAAATTGTGCTGCTACAGTCCACTATGAAATGCAATTATGATAAGGTAAAATTATTTCAGTGCAAGTCCTCAGAGAGGCCATTAAGGTGCCATTAAAAGACCATTATAATATTTAACTTCAAGAGTACATCTACTTCATTACAAGTCATACCCCCATTTTAGAGAGGAATGCAATACTCACCAAAAAGAGGTATTCTAATTCAAAATAACTACATCATCCTCATTTTAGCTCTTTTATTTGCAATTTTAAAGTTTGTTAACCTTCTGCTTGCTTATGTAAGAATTAAGATCCAGGTCCAATTTCCAGGTGTATTGGCACTTAAGAAGAGTCATTAATGCCAATGGAAGTTGAGGGCAGGGGGTTAATAAATGTTAAGTTTCAGATTGACTTTCGAAATTTGGATTTTAATCTCTCAATGTTACAGCATCTTCTATAACTTGCCCTCCTAACTGAGGGAATATTACCACCGCTATTAGTTTCTGATTAAGCAATTAGTGGTTTCATACAAATGCTGCATAAGTATGCAGTTAAGAGCAATTAGACAATATATTTATGACCACCTGATAAGCATTTGGGTCCAGAAAAATATCATAAAATTACTTTTACGCTCAATAAATACATAGTGATTCTTCACCTTTAGGCACTGAAAATGGCTTCTCTCTTCAGTCTAGAGATTCTCTAATCTTTGCTGCACTTTTCACCAGAAAGATCGTTTCCCTCAAAATCAGGATAAGTCATCCCTGCAAAAGTTTGGGTTATTTCAGGTGCACTTACAAGGCTAATCTAGCAGTTATTCTGACATGGCTCTGCCACAGCAAAGTGACTGAAGAACAGTTTCAAAGATAGGAGACATGTCAGAGAGAGCTGTCAGGGCCTCAGTGTGTTGTGACAGCACAGCACACACGATGCTTACAGAGCGGCATCCTCTCGCCACGCCAGCACAGCCACGCCACAACATGAACAATTTGTGGCTGAACACGGACCAGACACATCTTCCTACAGATGAGCAGGGCAGAATCTGACACAGGCACAGCTCAGGAGAACAATAACAAAACATTGTTACTAAATACAGTTCTAAAAGGATACTGTTGGAGAAATTAAGCAGCGATAATCAACAGCACCTCCAAAAAAATCAGTACTAAAGTGGCTTTCAATCTGTTTCAGCTTCCAGAACTGAAAGAAAGCCCCAATGGGGACACAGCCTATGCAGCTACCTTAAGCTGACTGTCAAGTAATGCACTTTTCTTAATCACTTTTTATGGATCCCATAGACATAATCTGCGTTCCCAAGGATCCAGTAACTGCAGACTTAAGACATTACTACTACCTATGAAATAGTATTTTTAGAGTATCATATTATTAAAGTATGATTGCTACTGTGCAAGCTTTGACCTATCATCTGTTATAAAGGTACTCCAGCTTTGAACATCTCACTCAAAATAAAGGAAAATTAACTTTGACGGTAGTTGATTTTTCAGCTCTGATAATTACAGGCTAAAGGCAGGAGCAGGGTAAGACTTGGAACCAGCGCATCTACTTGAAGAATAAATGATTCCACATGATTTAGAAGTACAAAATTTTTCCCCAGCCAACTCAAAATACACGTTTCAGAGTCAAAGTACTAAACACCTACATATACACACACTATATTTAAAATGAAACTTCAGAGCATTTTTAAATGCTGGAGTACTTCCATATTCACTTGAAAATAAAACCAGTCTACAATTCCTTGTTTGAAGGGGGTTTGGGTGGTTTTGTGTGTGTTTGAGTGAGTTTTATAAAACAGCCATGGGCCATCTGACTTCAGTTTGTTGGTTTTTTTTTTGCAGTGTTTCCAGTGAACCTCTAGTTAAGATATGGCATGAAGCCTTGAGTTTTACTCATGTACAGTGTATGTGGCAGAGAATTTTGTTTTTTTAAAGAGGGCTGAGGGCTACAATTTTCACATATGCATTTATTTTTAGTATCACAGTGGAATACAAGGCACATTTAAAAGGCGACAAAATCAGTTCCAACAAACTAAACACATATACAATACAGGAGCGATATATCTCACTTGTTTAATTAATAGTATTAGCAGCACAGGTTCCACCCCCACTAAAATAAAAGTATTAAAACAAGCTCAGTAAGATGATCTTGTTGTTTGAAAATATTTCCATCCAGGGAAGCAAGCAACAAAAAGAAGCACTAACAAAATTCAGTGTTCTTTACACTTCATCTGAGTTTCTCTACAGGAACGACTGCCATCCTGCGGGAGAAATATAAACTGAAAATTGAGGAGATGTGTTGAACAACCAGAGAACTATCACATTTTATTACCTATTTAAACAACAATCAAGATGGGCAGGTACACAGAATGGTGTGGAAAAGCAGCTTAGTTTCCGGGAATATGTATTAGAGCTTTAGTTCATATGTTAGCTAGAACCTATGGTACAAATTTGTTCAAACCAATCATTGTGCCATTGCTAGCATTTTTTTATTGGATCCATTTCTTCACAGCATTAAAGTTGAGAGAAAACTGACATGTTTATTTTTGTTACTTTTATGGATTTTTTTCTACATTGCCAAGTGAAATCTTCACAGTCCTATTTTCTTGCTTGAAACCAAAACATCATTATTAACAAAATTCTCCTGAAACCATTTTACCTTGCCTGCTCATTTAAAAACTTCAGGGAAATTACACCGATAGACTTTCAAAACACATTGATTCCTTCTGTAAAAGCATGTATTTGTTTGTTAGAATGTTTTATATCACATGTATATTTTAAAAGACACTAGAAAATTGCAGCTGTTTTGCAGCATAAATTCTTCACATTATGAGATCAAGACCTCCAAATAAACTGATACTTCTTTTGACTTTTATTTGGGCAGACAGCTAGAGTTTTCCCAGTTGTTCTTTGTTCTTAAAAAGGAGAGATTCCAAAAGAAGAGAGATGCAATAGAGGGAAGAGCAACATTCTTTCCCTTTTCCCCTATTCCAAGATTTGGGAAAATACTTTGCTTTTCATTGACATCAGACCACTCTGAATACAGCCCTGTAGGCTAAGAGCCCTTTAAAGGCCAGGAAGACACTTGTGGCACAGCAGTGTAGCTGGCAGCAAATGCCCTTGGACAGACATGCCAGCTCTTCAGACGAGTTCAGCATCCTCTTTACTAGGTAGCTCCCTCCACTGCTGGTTTCAGCATAAACTCTGCAGTACCAAGACCTCAAGTGAAGGCAAGTGAATTGGTCACATTACACACAGCACTTGCTTGTGTCTGTAAAAGGCAGGGAAGCTGCAACCTCTGGAAACTATACTAATCTAGACACATTGGAAACTGCAAAAATTTGAACGTATATTAAGGTGTAAGATCAATGTTAACATGGATTTGAAGAAAATTGATTTTGGCTACATATTTTAATATCCAGACAAATAGTTAATTCAGGACTGCCCACCACAGCTTGTAGTAGCAGTTTACTGAAGCTGTATTACACAATTAAACAAGCTGGAGTGATCTTTACCCTCAGAGGAAGAAATATCAGAGCCACCTGGCAGCCAAGCAACAGCTTGATTCGTTTCCACAGAAATAGCCTTATCCTGCAAGAGCTCGGAAACACGTGAAAAGATGGCTGCAAGCCCACTATTTGATTAAGTTCTTGCAGTAAAGGTCTCGAAGTAAGAGAAGATTTTTTCATTTCTCGGAGTGGAATATGGCTTGAGAAATACAACAAGTAGGTTGATCATTTAAGTGACACTGAATATAAGACTAAACTTCAGTTGTAGCAGAGAACTTTGTACTAGATTCAGTTTAACCAGGGCAACAAGACAGCACCAAAAAAGATAATTTATTTTGATAGCTTATTTAAAATTATACCAAATATTTTTAAACTCCTCTGAAGAATACACCTGGGTTGAAGGCCTAGATTTTCCTTCAATATTTTTCTCCACAAGACGTTATTTTAGCAGGACAGATGTACAATATAGGAGCTTCCATTTGTTCAAGTTATACCAGGGACTCCCAGACTGAGAACCTTTCCTATTTTTCTTGTGGAAAACATCCTGCTTTATAACAATTGTCTGTACCATTACTGAGCTATTATGATTTTTACATGTCTTTAAGAACTGGGGAAAGTAATGGGGAAAACACACAGGAAGTTTATGATCCAAGTGACAAAGGTGTGTGGGTACAAGGTTTGGTCTCCTGCGAATGCTCCAAAAACCTCAGGACTTCTCAAAGGTTCACATTTGGCTCCCAGGATATTCAGTGCACCCTATAAGATCTGCTGACTCAAAGCAAACAGTTTGCACCACAGATGGGGGTGGCTGTCTTCCATAAAGCATAGGTTTTCTTTAATGTGTGCAGCAGCACACAAAAGGTATTCCCTCAATGTATTCCTGACATTTAAACGTAGTAGATTGTTCCTGCTCTGCAGTGGCTACCTAGGAAACAAGCTAGTTGTAAAGCAACTTGCCCATTTTGCAATTTCCGTCCAAACACACACCACAACTTTGTTTTTTTCATCCAGTGCATCTGTCACCATAACTATTCCTTAGCCCACTGGTGGGGCACTGCATAGTTGCAGGGCTGGTAAGCATGCCAAGAAGGTTATTGTAACCAACAGAAGTCTCACCTTCCCTTCCAGCTTCCCGCATGTTACAGACAAAAATATTTCACTTCCACATTTATCTCCAGCATGCTGGGGCCATTGCAGTGATTCCTGCTCTTCACATCTGTGTGTCTCTACACTAAAAAGAGAGGTACAGTTTTGTTTTGTTTCCCTAGTGGTGAAGCCCCCACCAACATTACACCAAATGTCTCAGGTCAACAGAGACTTGACTAATTCACAGTAATTTTAGTGCAGATGTACATTGGCTATGTCACCCTATTTTCTTTTTAAGTATATTCACTTTTCAAGTGAAGTGATTACAGCAGCTCCTCTTCTCCAAGCAATTTATACAACATCAACATGCATCATTAGAATACTTAGTTATTTTTTTTTAAGGAACTCAAGTATCTACATATTAACAGCTTTACATAAAACAAAACTGATTAGCTTTTGTTATTTCTCCTTTGCATATCTATGCAATCCATTAGACAGAAAAGGCCCTGGCATTCATATGACAAATACAGAAGATTGCAAATACGTTTAATATTCCTCTTTGTAATATAGATCAGTTCCTATAACATCATTTAGATTGCCCTACAGAGTTTCTATACTTCGTACTTTATACCATTTAATCTCTCTCCTGCGAAATCTTGAAGAACAACCTATTACGTAAATCAACCCAACAGTAAGTTACCGACAATTACTTCATGAAGGCCTTTATCCCAAAGGGCATTGGTAGATAATTTGCAAACCTATTGTACATCTAGTCAGAGAGGGTTTTCTGTATTCGCTTACATTCCTATAATGTAGTACAATGATACAGCAACCTGAAGTTGAACAACAGTTCTTTGACTATGTTTTTCATTAATACAAAGCAGAGAAGTTTGCATCAAATTTTAAGATTCAGAAAATTACTTTGAAAGAATGGCTAGCTATTTCTTTCACATCCTCCAAAAGACTTTGACATTAGTGGGCTGTTTAATAATAGATTCAACAACATTAAACACAGCCTCAATATTAATTTTAAAAAAAACACACTTTTTTCTTAAAGCTGATAAGCATCTAAAAATTGTGTATTTATTTTACTTGGCTATCACATGGCGAGAAAAATGAGAGCAATTTAAGATACAAGAAGCTGTGCCTTCGAGAGGGATTATTATTACTGTAGTTCAAATGTTTCAAAGCTATTTTCCATATATAATTAATTTTTTTTTTAATTTAAACTAGTAGTACAGCTCAAGTGACAAGTCCTGCTATAAAAGTGTGGGTAAAAGACTCTATAAATACTTTTTAACTTGTACAATTCTGAGTATCTGCTATATTACTCTACAGCAATAGTTTAGAAAGCAAGTAAAAAGCTTGCATAATTATTGTGGTTTTGTCATATTAAGATGACAGTATTACTAACTTTCATTTTGCAGGTGGTACAAGAGCATACCTTTGAAGCCGGAAATGAAAATAATGTACTCCATACTAAAAATGTAGAAAGCTAGTTTTTAACCTGGTTCTCCTATTTGGACATTGACATGAAACCATGAAGCAATGGCAATACAGACTTATCAAGGAGCAGATATGAACACACTCATGCTTCCAATCATTGCCTGGCATTTACACAGGACCCAAT
This sequence comes from Phalacrocorax carbo, assembly GCF_963921805.1. Lineage (NCBI taxonomy): Eukaryota > Metazoa > Chordata > Aves > Suliformes > Phalacrocoracidae > Phalacrocorax > Phalacrocorax carbo. Next base: position 25,253,023 of record NC_087521.1, on the reverse strand, counting down.
TAAGTTAGTTATAACTGTATAAGCAAATGTAATATCTAAATATTTTTAAGATTACACACCACTGTCCCTCCCACACAGGCTTTTTTCCTAAAGCCTGATGAACACATTTCATTTTAGCAAGCAATAATGCATAATCATTTTATTTTATCAGTACAGGCTGGCTCTGACTACATTCACATAGCACCAACCTACACAACCATCACATCAGTGCAGTGGTACCATGAGACATCCAACTGCTAACCTCAGCCCAGAGGAATAACTACCTAGCTCATGAGGGCATCACACCAACCCTGCTCTACAGCTTCTAGCACCAAGGCTGGCTCAATTGCTCCATGCAGTGCAGCACTGAAACATGCACGTAAATTCAAAGTAACTTCCATTATAGGTCCCAGGGTGCTCGACTCCTTAGCATTACCGCAATACAATCTCACATCAAGTAGGATTTGGTTCGGCATTTCTCACTGCTGTATGACACACCTAGAGGAAGCATTACTTCACTGATCTAAGTATTCCATTGCATTTACTTCACTATCATTGCAGAACTACAGAACGAATGATTTAAAAAATAAAAGTTAATGTAAATATTTTGGGTTTGGGTTACTTGAAAATTCTAGTAGCATTACAGGCTTCTGCGTATTACCAAAATTTAAGGATATTAGTGGCCAGTTTTGAACATTTTTTGGGAGAATTTAATTCCTATTTAAGCATATAAAACCAGAACAATTTCTAAGAAATACCTGCTAACTTGTAACATGTGTTAAGTGAAAATTTTGTAACAAAACTATCAGTTTATTATTACAACTCATAATTGTGCTTATTGCCCTGGCAATAAGCAATTATAAGCCAAGAGGGCCAACCATGTCCGGGGGTGCATCAAGCCCTGCATCGCAGCCGCTCGAGGGAGGGGATTGTCCCGCTCTGCTCTGCGCTGGTGCGGCCTCACCTCGAGTGCTGGGTGCAGTTTTGGGCACCACAGTACATTAAGGATACAAAGCTACTAGAGAGTGTCCACCAACCCTTCACTAAGTCGGTGAAGGGTTTAGAGGGGAAGCCATATGAGGAGCAGCTAAAGTCACTTGGTTTGTTCAGCCTGGAGAAGAGGAGACTGAGGGGAGACCTCATTGCGGTCTACAGCTTCCTTACATGGGAAGAATTGGGGCAGGCGCTGATCTCCTTTCTGGTGACCAATGACAGGACCTGAGGGAATGGCAGGAGGATGTGCCAGGGAAGGTTTAGGTTGTATATTGGGAAAAGGTTCTTCCCCCAGAGGGTGAAGCACTGGAGCAGGCTCCCCAGGGAGGCAATCACGGCACCAAGCCTGGCAATATTCAAGAAGCACTTGGACAATGCCCTCAGACTCATGGTGTGAATTTTGGGGTTGTCCTAAGCAGGGGCAGGAGTTGGAATTAATGATCCTGTGGGTCCCTTCCAACTCAGGACAGTCTATGATTTTATGATTTTAAAATAAACAATCATAATGTCAGCAGCTGCATATCAAGGTTTTGATAAACCAGGCTTTGAATCAAGATCCTCAAAAGCAGATTTCTCATCAGTCTTTACAAAGAAAAGCGAAGAGTCTTTCATGTATAAGGGCGGGGAAAAAATTAAGCAATAAGTGTTATTTTGCTTCAACCCATTTGACATAGCAGATATATGGGTGAAAGCTTTTTGACATTCAGAATATTACCATTCAGTTAGAATGGGTCTATGATGTTCTCCAAATACTTAAAATCAAACCCTGTTAATTGTGAAAAGCTTGTTTCTCCAAGTCATTCTACAACTGAAAATTATTGGGAAGTTTCCCCAATGAAGTGCTTACCACTTCCAACACTATTTTCCCACGACATGTTGAAGACCCTTTTCACAATCAGATCCATGTTATTATTTCCGCTGCTTCTTCATCTGTGGTGCCAACACTAAAAAGCTTTTGCCACTCCAAACAAGATTCATAATTTTCTTGGTTATGCCTTCATGTACCTTCAGTTATCTCCACTCCCTCTGCACAAAGCACAGATAATTAGTTTAATTAATCCTCATGACTGTTTCTAAATTTTCGAGTAGCTTTTCTTGCTGTTCTCTGAATTAGCTTTAAATTGATGTCTGAGAATTGAAACATCTGTTTAGCATGTTTTAAGTGCTGTCACAAATTAAAAACTTCATTGTAAAGCATTTACTGTACTTTACAGAAAAAAATATTACAAGTTATATATTATTACCAGGATTTCAATGGACAGCTCATTCACACAGGTGAATTGAGCGTGCAGGCAAAAAGAATATCCAGTCTGTAAGTACAACTAATTGACAATAGAGGTTTCCTGTTAAAGCTCTTTATTTTAATATATATATATGCAAACATGAAGACTATCATTGAAGACAGATGTATTTTTTAAGAGAAGAAACTTGAAGGGAATCCTTTGACATTTCAATTAAGTTTCTACATGAAAGTCAGAAGAATGGAAGAAGGAAGCTGGAAACTGGAACATAGGGAGGATTTTCTAGGATCTGTAAGGGATTTTTTTGGTCACAGTGTAAGCTGTCTTGGGTTGCATAAAGCTCTTTGCCAAAAAAGCCATCCTTACTGAGATAAAAAACATACTGAGCAGAGGTGCTATGACTGAAAAAACCCTTCTGGTATTATAAGCCATATTTCTTTAGCTGAAGATGTCAACACACCTTTGTAACACCTCATGATTGATCTAGACTGCCAGTCTAATTTGCTACTGCTTCTTGAAGTCTTCTTATTCTGCTAAAAACACAAATCAACTGCTTGCCTTTTTTAAAAAAGAAAAAATATATATATACAGCATGGTTCAGGTGTTAAAAACACTGCCCAGACGTAGTGGAGCAAATGGAATGGAATAACTGATTCTTCATGCAGCAATGCCCAAGGTAAAAAGTACAGAGGGCCTACGCAACAGTAACACTTTAAGAATTAGTAAGTTAAATCTGTTTTTAATACTGCTAAACCTTTAGAAGCAAAGTACATTTTTTTCGTAGTTGGTAAGAAATTCCAGAAACATAAGTACTACCTTGAGCAATTATTGTTAATTAACTAGCAATGAGGCACTATTTCCAAATGTGACATTTAAAGTACATAATGTGATTGTGAATATTCACAAAGATAATTAAGTTCATCTGCTTCAAGTCCTTGATTTCAGCGCATCTGAAAATACCTCTTAAACTATCATTAGACCTGTAATCAAGTATTTTCTTGCTCAGGAAAATTGGATACCTTTGCTTACCTGCTAATATAGTGATGTGTGTTCAAATGCAAGTACATGGCTTTTGTTAAGGAATTCTCCTTCAGGCAAAAGCTGAGAAGAAACACTAATTCTGATTGTTTTCTCAGAAGAGACAGTTAAAAATAAATTCCTCACACCATCAGATGGAAACAAAAATAAAAATGACTGAGCTTCTTTACTGAACTCAAGATCACAAGACTGACATGAGGGATGCTTCTCTGAAAGTATGCTTCATCAAGCCAGGGGTACTACTGCTGTGCATACTAAGGATACTATCCACATTAGGTTGTATACTTTCTTCCATCTTGTTTAAAGTTAAGTCAAATTCATTACAAAAAGAAAAATTCAGTGAAGTTACAGGGATGAAATACAATATATAATGTAAAAGTGTGAAAAATCAGAAAATGCATTGACATGATTCTATTGGAAAAAAGTTATAACCATTACTGTCTTCAGAGAAAGGAGGAGGATTTGACCATCAACATTGTTCTTGGTTTTGATCAAAACTTCTTGGAGAAATAAACTCTGAAAATAGGAAAAAACTGACCCCAAGAACAGGCTGTCAAAACAATCATGCCTTGGTAATTTATCCTTTATTTTTTTAAGAATAAACCTTCTTTCCACTAGGAAAGAGATTAATGAATAGTGTGCTCTAAGATGGAGAAGAAACATTTAGGCAGGATTCTAAGATACAATAGATTAAGTTTACCCTATTGCTCTCCAATTGTTTCATGCGAGGATTTTAATCAGTCAAAATAACAGTGATTAATTGTATGTTATAAGGATGTCCTACTGGTCTTCATCCCTCAACCTAGTTTGACTAGCAGTTTTATTCTATACCTGAGGAGTCTCTCCTGATCAAAGTTCTGTCAGGAATTATATTTGGAGAGAAAAAAAGTGAAATCTTTCTTAAAAAAAAATCAAATGTTCTGAAAGAGTGTATAGTGCCAAGAAACTCCTGACCTTGCCTAAAAGACAGTTCCTGCTGCTGCCTAGCTGTGTAAGTGCACGTTTAGCAGTCTGCTTCAAAGGAGCATCGCAAGCACTGGCAATGCTGACTGCCCAGAGAACAGAGAAGGGTACGAGACATTCCATGGTGCAGGTCATTAACCCCCAAGTCTGTACCCTGCTTATAACAGGAGCCAGTTGGACTTTGCTTGGGAGGATGTCATCCTCGAACAAAGCATTGGTCCTTTTTTCATCAGTGAAAGGACAGTACCTGACCCTAAGCAGCACATAAATCTCAGGCTCCCAGGTTTGGGAAGAACATCTTCAACAGATCTACATGTTACCCACCCTGCCCAATATCTGTTTTCTTAAGCTGTAAATCAACTAAGAAAGAAATTTTAAAATGCTGATAAAGTCTCTGGAGATGAACAACAGTGAGAATTAAGTCCATGTTGCCGTACTCCTACTAAAGACACAAGTTCACATAAAAGCAATCTTCAACCAAACTAGTCAATAAAATCACAACTGTAGTTCTCCAACAAGTGCTCAAGGCACGTTTCAGAAAAAAACAACCTACTCAGGCTTATTCAAAGAAAGAAATACAGTGGAGGACCAAAACTTCATATAGGTCTTTCTTGTCCCTCTCTCTATTCTGTGTAAGAACACAAAAAATATTGTTGAAACACTTTCTTACAGTCAAAATTCAGTAACAGTCACTTTTGGAAAGTTTCATAGGAACTAATTCTGTTCCCATATAACGTGATCAGCAGAATAAAACGGGCAGTGGGACGTTACTTTACACTAACATTACCGAACATAAATAGGTAGCTTAAAGCAAGCCAGGTCACCAAACAGACATTAACTGAAGGCCAACTGCCATGGTACATGTCCTCAAAGCTACTGCAGATTTTAACCCTGCCAGAGCAGCTGGGCACTCTCCAAGGGGTACTGATTTTTAGAACAATACAACCAGGGAACAGAAGGAAAAAATAGGAAGCAAAACTATGTTTTTAGTATTGTTCTCCTATTTTATTTCTACGGACATATGACAAGATAATTCCTTTTGACATTTCAGGGGCATAAATGTGTATGTTTCAGATGCTCATCACTGAAATTACAGCAAATTAAGAGGAAAGCAACATTTTAAGACATGCTTTTCAACTGAATTAATCTGCTCTACAGAGATAGTATGATGGTATTAGACCATATACATCATAACCCAATGTGTAGATTACACATGCTATTTTCTCAAGCCATTTTAAAATCCAAGTTAAGTATTCTCTGAACTACTGCAGAGATTTGTACTAAAAGAGCCTAGAATTTAACACCCTATGTATTAGGCAGTCCAAATGAAACATCAGAAATGCTCAGCCAAAATATCCAAGTTACAAGAATAGTTGAGGCAAATCAGACCAAACAGTAAGATTCATACTATCAGAGACTTCATCCAATAAAATATCAGATGACTAAAACAGTCATCTGTACCAATCAATCTTTTTTAGCTAATTCCCACTACTTGCAAAAGAGGTATGCTTACCAAATGCCAAATATGGCAAGCTGTCAAGGGAAGGGGGGGAGGGGAGGGAGGGAAGAACCACCTATTAAGAAACATTATTTTTACTCTGAAGACAGGCAACCTTTACATTAGAAGCAAAGTTCACAAAAAAGGCAATTTGTAAATAAGTACATATATCCAGTAAAGGATAATGAAAATAATCTGTTAGCAGAGACTCTACCCTTCTCTACAGCAAAGTGTTTCTGCCATCAATTGCCATCTTTTAATGTATTGTGTTCTTTACTGTGCAGAAAGATTCTGGGATAGTCACGCCTAGAGCTAATCACAAATTCTCCACAAACCATAAACTATAAGGAAGATGCTCATACAGATCACATTTTCAGTCAGCTAGAAGTTATGAGCGTGACTAGGGGGGGTTTTTGTACCTACAAAATAGCAATTGTACATTCATGCTGGGCAGAGAGAGCAAGAGAAGTAACTTCCCACACACGCCAAAATAAAGGGAAGAATTCCCACCTATTTTGCAGTTAACCTTTAAGTGTTTTGTGACTAATCACTGTAATATGGCTAACCCCGTGGATGTACCTCAAATGGTAAGTTCCTGAGAAATGAAGAAATAAAACATGGTACAATATACTTATAAATCAGTTAGTGATTTAAGCTACGGTTTGTTGTACAATATGAAAAAAATCAGAATTATTTTAGCAGAAGGCGAAGCCAAGTATGGCAGAGATACTTAAATCCCCACTCCAGTTGTATATTACATATATTAAAATTTTGCCTTCAGAAAAAGCATACACAAAACTTTACTTCAGATAAGTTATCTACTTCCTACACAGTACTACACATATTTGGGACATGGTTAAAGCAAAGTCTGATGCACATATTTAAGTAATTAAGAGAAACCAATAAATAGTGACAGGTAGCTGTCAAGAATTACCTTTGAAACACTAAATTTTCTACTGCTGAACCTATATGGAAGAAGAATAACAAGGCATAAATTTGGCAGTTTCTCATCAACTTCATGGTGTAATAGTAGTGTGTAAAGAATGATATAAACATGTTTAGAACATCTAAAAGTACAGTCACAGTAGTGGTTACTAGTAATTAGTATTTGTGCCAAAAAAACACACTAAAGCAATATCTTAAGAGCAGGAAAAGGAGAACTTCAAATGTATTACAACTCCCCAGGACATAATTAGCTAAATTACTGTAGCCATTTATTAAATAATCTGTTTTTCCCTTCACCTCTATGTATCATATTCATTAGCATCAATCACTTCCCCAAGTCACATATATTTATGCAATATTAAAAGTGGGGATTCCTTGTAAGTGTTAAACACCTCAATTTCAGACTTCTAGCACTTCGGAGGCAAATTGTGGTAGGTGTCCTCCACTCCTACAGGTATCTAAGGATAGATACGTTCACAAAAACGTATCCCAGAGATACTTGCATCCCACAGATTTTGAACATCCACTAGTAAAAAGCACTGCTCTATTCAGAGCTTAAGTAGAGTCTTAGCAACTGTACGCCCCAGCTTCTGAAACACTGTACCTATTTGCTGTTGACCTAAGACAGGAGGAAGAAATCCAACACTGACCAACTCTTTTTTAAGTTAGGGTTGGTTTTTTTTTTCCCCCTTAACCTTCAGTTAAACAGTGGCTATCAGTATTCAAAACATATCTATTGGAACTGTACCTCAATATTATCATACCTTTTTATATTAAAATTGTGAATCAGCTAAGGCCACTCATGCTTTACAGCATTATATTGATATATGTGCATATAAAAAAAAAACCAGATAAACATCTCTATTCACACAGGCAATAAAATAAATAAGCACAAACACAGCAAATTAAAAGGAGCAATTTAAGTGCCTCATTATTGCACATTATCCACTGGGAGAATTTGACACAGCAGCGACAACAGCTATGGACAAGCTCTGACAACCCAACCGTCAGATGACTGGTGGCTCTTCTGCAGCACAACGCAGCACATGCACCATAAGCAGGTGCACAACTGGCAGCACTTGGGCAATTCCGCAGAGTAACACGTGGCAACAACAGTTCTAAGAATGGTAAACAGTTGTACTTAAGGACAAATTTCTATCTGTAAGAAATAACCTAACCCAAATTTACAGGCAAATTCTGTCCCATCCCCAACATTAACCAGGTGGCTTTCTTATTTTAAGTAGTTATTGCAGCCTTATTACCCACACTGATTTGAAGTAATACCTAACTGTGAGGGGCAGTATACAGTTAATGATTTAGAACAGCTATCTGAAAACCTGAACTTTAATGAATCTTGCATTCATTTATCAGTGAGACTGGGCAAATAACATTTTCTTTACAACTCTTCACTCTCAACTAAAAATAGATTGTTTTTAGTTCCCAAGGCTATTGAGAATGTTCATAACTGCAAAAAACCCAAAAGATGAAAAATCCTAGGCTATGGAAAATATAGATGCAGTCCCAAACCCACTGATGTCAGTGACATAACATAGTCTTAAACAGGAGCAGAACTAGGTATTTAATTATGAAAACAATTATGTCAAGCAGCTATGTGTTTTGCTGGCAACGAGGGCATTCATAACTAGTACTATTTCAATACTAGCAGAGTAAGATTGAACTACTTAATAATTTTAATTTCTTTTGCATTGTTAACAGAGTGCTAGCTTTAACATATCTGCAAGATTTAACATGTTTATGACGACTGTGTCACCCCTAACAGCTATCCTTTCCGCAGAGAACCAGTTGTGTCCCTGCCTCATATAATAATATACAATTCCAGCCACTAGTCACAATGTTCAGAATGAGAAGAATTCTTTTAACAAGGAAATCATAATCTGGAAAAAGTCAAGATTAGAGAACAAGATGAATTCCAAAATCTGACTTCAGAAAATAAGGTGTTACGCAGTTGGCACATGCCTAACATACAAACACAGGCAGTCTTTGCTATCTGTCATTCCAAATATCGTTAATCCATTAACCTACTGAAACATTTAAGAAAGGCAGAAGTTTATATAACAACATTTTTGGATGTGTCCTAGAAGAAAATCAGTTTTCTTTCAATCAATCAATAAAGAGCCCCCACAAGCACGCTGAAGGTAAAGCTCAGTCATAATATCCTAACCAGCCAGCCAGCACACACATATTGGAAAGACAAATCAAATGCTGTTCCAGACTAGCCACAAAATGCGTTTTCATCTAAGAGGGGGGATTACTGCAGTGAAACATGATATGTATGATAAAGGACAGTAAGTCATTAGTTCTATAGTAGTGAAGCAACTTCTCTAAATAAGTTAGAGAAGTTTTTTTTAATGTTTCTTTCCCCTTTAATTTAAAGGGAATCTACAACTAACAATTGCCTTTATAGCATAAATATATAGTAAAATGTCATTAAAGTTCTTTCTGTCAGGTGTCATCTAAAGATCAAGTGTCAGCAATCTTTGGTACATTCACCAATATTATGACCTTAAAGATGCAGCTATTTCACACACGCTAAAAATAAAATCTGCTTTAAAAAAAGGCAAGGACATGAACATACTGAAAAGAACATAAACCCCAAGCAAATTGTTTCTACTCCTGTTGTTGGATAAATCCTACATAAGTAATCTCTCTATAGAACCTGAAAAAGTAGAGCAAAGCTTCTCAAAATTTCATTTCCTTGACAACATCGACAGACCAAGAGAGGTATGGAATTGAAGTCATAAGATGCCTTGTAGCTTTGAAGTTAGACTTCTAGAAAAGAAGCAGTTAGACTGGTGCTATTTATATTTTTAAACAGCAAAAATATTCAGAATTTCAACGGTTAAAAAAATTAAGGTGCTCCCATAATGTATTACAGGCATGTAAGGAGTTAAAACTACTCTAGTTCAGTTTTTCCCAAGCACCAAAATCTTGACTTTTTCACCAGCAATCTCACTGAAGCATCCAGAAGGGGGTAACACCACCCTACATTTATCCCACCTCAGGTGACATTCTAGCCCTCACAGCAGCTACCCACAGAGATCCTACACACAATAGAAGGGCTTAATTTATTACATTATCAGTTAAGATTCATTAGAGACTACTTCACTGACAACTCTAGCCCTGACTTTTTCTTCCCTAGTAGGCTGGCTATGCTGCGGGGAGAACAAGGTTGCTTATTTCTCTGCTGCAGGCTACTTCAGAGACACTTTGTAAACAGCTGGAAGAGTTCTCAGTAGAAAGGAAGAGCAGCTCTCAGCCATTCAGGACAGAGGGGTTTCTAAGAAAAGAGTCAGCTAAACACCTAATATTCTTGATATTTTTTGTAAGTAATGTCCCAGATAACCAACTCTGTTTAGGTAACATGAAGAAACAGAATCTGTTCTTCCATGTCATTGTTAAGGATATCCAAAAGTCATTCTTCATCCTTTTGGATTTCTGCAGAAAGGTTTGTGAAGTAACACTGTCACAACAGCCATGTCCCCTGTGCATCTCACCTGTGGTCACTTTGCACCTACTGGTCAATCTGAACCAAATTTCACAGAGGTGTCAGTGTTTTTCTCTCAAGACTTAATCAAGCTAAGCAGCTGAATAAAAGGGAAAGAGACAGCAGAACTCCAAAGGAGAGAGAAATTTGAGAGGATCTACAGCCCTTGGAAGAACTTTATTTTCTGAATTTTTCTTTTAACAACTACTGGTTTTGGGGGGAAACACAAGCATGTTAACTATGCCATGGAATACCCATCTTCTCCTGCTCTTCTACCCCATAGCTACATCCTCTATCATGGCCATAAAGCAGTCAAAAATGCTTTGCAAAACTACTTGGGGTACTACTCTAGTATTCTTGAAGGAGATCCTAATTCAGGACACATTTCCAAGTGTAAAAAAAAACTAATGCCCTTACAGAACTGAAAACCTAACCCAGAAGCTGAGAGGTTCACTGCATTTTTGCCTCCCTTTTTTTAAATGTCAGTTTTCACACAAGTGTTAACATAAATTCTAATGCAAACTAGCACTGAATTTAGGTTGTTAGTGAAGAAGGAAAGAAAACAATGGCCTATCAAACAGCACAGAGAGCAGGATGGTGCTATTTATACTCAAAGAAACATACTCCTTTGAAAAAATCCTTTGAGGCACAAGAGTGTGTCAACTACCAAGAACATAATAAAAATTATACAAGTCATCTCCAGCTGTGGATTCTGAGAAAGTGAACAAAGGCACTGCAAGGATTTCTGTTTCCTTGACAACAGCATTGCTGGAAACAAGAAAATAATTAAAAAAAAAAATCCCTATGTAACAGTGATCTCTAAACGTATCTAGGTATTAACATCCTAAACGTGGAACAACTCTTACCCACACATACCTTTGGGATGAAGAGACCAAAATCCACCACCTTCATGAACTGTTCTTTGCTGACCTGTGCTAAGGGCTTTCGCAGAACAATTGTGTGAAAGCTACCTATCACATCCTGACCTGTATTATCATCTAGGCATAAGGACAATCAGAAGCTTTCATTGATGGTCAAGCACATTCCTTCCTGCATGATGCTCTTTTTCTTACAAAATAAGCATTATGGAGAATTCTTCTCATTGAAGTATATGAAATAACTTTGTTAGAAAATGATCAAGGTATAGAAAGAAGCCCTTCCAGCACTCAGGAAACTGGTATTACTATGCATATATCTATCAAATAATAAGTGTACTTCCATCTTAAATATCAGCAGGCTTGGGAAAAAATACACATAGTTCTTAATAGACAAGGGAAGAAGGTCAGAACAAGGCATCATAAAGAAAAGTCAGCTTCAGTATTTCACAACAGCCTATTTAGTAGCCTCTTCAACAAGGAAACAGCTATGCTTTTTTCACATGTGCAGATAAGCAGCACACAATCTCCAGAATACGAATGTTTTCTTGCCACTTCCAAGATAATGGGGATAACTCCTTGTTATGTTTAAAATTGAATATTAAAAGCATACTGACATCAGAGACAACTTTTCAAAAGTATTTCAATTAAAGTGGAATATACGTGTTAAATAGGATGACTCCCCAAATTCTCATCTTATGCATCAGCTACAGTTAAAGGAGCATTGCCACAATTAGATTTTAAAAATTAATCTAAGAATTGCAATATTTGGGGTACTGGCAGCACGATACCTAGCACTGCTCAGTGAACAGTTTGAATCTAGCCTATAGCCATCCGACAGTTAGGCATGAGTTTATAGGAAATATGCTGGCAGCTTAATTTCTTTCCATCATAAACAGACACGCATGTGAGAGAACAACAAGAAACACTGCTGTTTTCTGATGAACTGTGTGCAGAATTGTTGAAAACTGAACCATTAGAGTTTGTTACTCTGAGGCAGTTTAACAGCAGTATCTAGGAAATCTGTGTTGCTACCATCAGTGCTACACACATTATAGGGATGAATGGAGGCTATCATGTTCCATCACTTTCAGTCCAATCCAACAGAATCAAGAATAACAAATTCCTGGAATACACTACTATGCTATTTTTCTTCTAATGATCACACAGCCATGAAAGAATAAAAGGTTTTGAAAATAGGAATAAAAATGGTATTTCTTGTATAGTGCTTGATATACTCCAGGAGGCAAAATCCATACATTACATTTGACCAATATGAATAATATACCACTCTAGAGGTAATGATCACAAGAGAGTCTCGTAGGAGAGATCTCTTGAGGTAGCAAGTTAAGAAGATTAACTACTTTGGAGCTCAGAATTCCCCTGACTTGAAAAAAAGGAGAGACCTGAAGAGGACTTAAAGGCACCATAAGCCTTTGACTTGTTCTTTTTCTCTAAGCAGCTACTTATGGACTCTACTAGAGACTGACCAGTGGGCTAGACAGAGCCTTGGTCTGAACGAGCACAGCTGTTCTTGTGTTCTTAATCATGAGAAGTAGGCAACACCTCTGTTCAACAGGCTGACATTATTAAACTAATTTTAAAAACTTTTACTTTCCTTGCATAGATTCAGCTGTGACTAAATGGAGATATGTTCAACCAGGCAAGTAGGGAACAAAATGCATAAGAAAAAGCTTCCAACAATGCACTACAATAAAAGTCATCCCATCAAAGTGCTATTTATATACACGTTGCATACCAAAGAATCACAGTACTTTCTTTCCTTGATCCTGTTCATCAACAGAGGGTGAAAGTGCTGAAAATGAAGAAATGTTTTGCAGCAAATAAAATATCTGCTATGATGCTCTAAAGAGAAAAGCAGGACACAGAATTAAAAGTTTACAGATGCTTATATAAAGACGTTACCTTGAATTAGTTTTAAGACAAAATAGGAAATGCAGAATAATGGCATGGGAAACTTGAAGTTATGAACAATTGTTAAGAAGCTAAGTCCAGTGTAAGTACCTAGCAAAAATGGTTCCCTGGCTCTGCAATTACAAGGTCTTCCAAAATAAAAGACACCAGCAATGTGAATGCCATATAGTGTTTCTGCAACTGGTAAACAAGTCTTTCAAGAGACAACATTTTATCTACCCTGCTACCTAAAGTAAACAGCTGTATTCAACAGTAACCTGTGATTTTGGATTCTATATTTGGGGTTCTAAACCAAAAATACCTAAACAATGTCTGAAGTTCAGAAAGTGTTGAATATCCGCACTATGGAAACTAGGCACCTTTAATAACGGTGCTGATTCTCAAAATTTATGCAAAAAATACTAGATGAGATATTGAAGTCACAAACACTGTTTCAATGTTTAGGTAGGCAAAACCAAAAATGACCTAAATTTAATTTACAGCAGCTATTCAAACAGAAAATAGAGAAGTGTTATCCACAGTAAACAACTTTAATTAGTTCAGACAATCAGTGTTTCACAATCCTTAAAATACAGACTTAAACTAGAAACATAAGCCACTGATAATACAGTTCGAATGTAATAGTGAAAAAGAAGCCTGCCACAGTAAGAGGTCCCAACAGTTCCTTCCCTAACCTGAATCAGGTTTCCTGCCCCTTTCTCTGGCTACCTGGGCTAGAAGTACTAACAGCTTCTCCTTCCAAAGGGGAAGCTCAAAATCCTAAGAAAATAGAGGGTAAAAGACCTGCCAAAGCCTAAACCTAAGCTTTCACCACCCCCGCCCTCATTTCTTACAAATTTAAGATTTAGCATGAAATCTTATTCTATTAATGCTCCAGATTTTAAGACCTGTGGGTAATTAATCTGCAATACGTATCACTTCCCATACAAGGTTCTATCTTACTTTCGGGTCTCTGTGATGTTTTCCTATACGCTTTGCAACACAAGCATAAACTCTCGGGTTTGGTCTTTCAATGCACAACGTAGAGGCCAACATAGAAGTCTTCCAGCCTTTAGAGGCAGTTTAGTTACCTTTTCTAAGATGCTGAAGAGCCCCATCTGCTGGTAGAAGTGTTAATCTAGAGAACTACACCCCTCAGCGGATAACTGATTTTTTTCAACTGTATCATTTGATAACTGTTTGGTTTTTTAAAAGGCAGCCATGCACAAAAAAATAAGAGCGAACACTTTTAATGAAAGTTATTAAATCCTCTGAAACAGTGCATTCCTTCCTAAATATGCAAGATATTTATACAAACTGCTTCAGGTGACCTTTCCTGACACTAGGCTGTTCTTCAATCAACACAGACTGAAAACATCAACTCATTTTTTGCAAACATTTTTACATAACTTAGACTGATTCATAAAGAAGATGGTAAAGTGCTTGTTGGCTAATCTGGGAGAACATAAAAGGAAGACTGTTCTTTTCCCAATTTAGACAAGACACATAAGCACACTTAAAAAGTAAGAAACCACATAATCAGCTCTAGATATGTATCTTAGATATATCTGTGTGTGATATGGACAATTTAGTCATAGCAATTTACATGGGAATAAAGAAATTAAGATCACTAAATTAACTAAACGAAGGGGGGTTTTGGCACGGAGAAGGAAGAAAAAGAAAATCCTTTCCTAGAAATAGAAATTCTTAGTTTGTAATGAAAAATCTAAGAGGAAAATATTTAATCATATAAGAACAGATAAAAAGATGCAAAGCTGTTTGCCTAAATACTACAAAAATTACATATGCCTATAAATCTTTTGATTTAAGCACAACTTAAACTACCACAGTCAGCCAGATCTGCTTAGACAGAACTCTCAGTTCTGAGAAATCTCCACTAATATTGGACTCCTCAAAAGATAAATGTCTTAACGCATAGGCTGAATGTAAGGAGTGAATCCAAGATATTTACACATAAAAATATTCAGTTATTCACATGACTAACTGAAAGTACAGAGTTTGGAAGCTCTAGATTGCCTACTCTGTCTGATTACACAAGGATTTTAGGCTCTAACAGTGCTTTGAGTTTTATCCAAATCAGATGTTCAAAGTAAATAGTGCAAACATCCTGAGTGTCTGCATATTCCCATTAAAGGGAAAGAGAACATGCTTCCACTGCCTGGATTTAAAACCAGCAATTCCAAGCAGGTGTTCTTGGAGCAAAGCAACAAAAATAAAAGGCAAGCTGTAGGAAGATACAGGATCTGGAAAAAAAAAAAAAAAAGTACATCTCCATCTGCATTTTCAATCAGCTGTTTTATGCTTACACCAGAAAACAGAGAATTTCAGGCAATGGTAGACAGCCAAAAAATCCCCAGAATATAAACTACTGCTGTCACAGTCATTAGGAATTCATGGGCTGGCTTGTGACCCTAGAAAGTTAGTGAATTTAGTTTCATAACATCAAATCAATCCTTAATCTAACTGTGCCCTCTACTGGCCTGAAAGGTACTTGTGTAAAGGCGCGAACTCAAGATGCTACTGCTCGTAAACATTACAGGCTTCAATTTCATTAAGAAATAACAGTAAGAAGCATTCATAGGTATTCTCTACAGACTACCTTCCAAAACACAGAAGTGTGTTTTAATATACTTTGTAACGGTTACATTATTACTTTATTACTGCCTTAGACTCACATGCTCTGAAGTGTTGCCAACATTAACATATTCTATTTACATTGAATTCCCATGGTTTGGGGCACCTAAAGCAATTAGCTTTCTTCAAAAACCAGCTTTACTATTAAAGACTACTTCCAGTCAGGGGTGGTAACACTACTTTAGAAGAATAATCTTTTTTTCTGCTTAGAAGACAAAACAGACAGACTATTATTTCCAATTTTAAAAAATAATTTTACATTGCAATAACAACTTTGATTTCAGATTGTTTTACCAAATTTAACACATCCATAATTTCACTCATCCGTAAAATAAGGCTCTGGAATAGTAAACAAACATTAAGCATGTGGTGTGGAAGTTTAAGACAAAAAGTCAAATTCAGACACATTGAAGTCAGAGGTGCATATTGTTCTGTACAATCCAAATTTAAATTGCTGCTTACCAAAAACACCCATCAGCACTTTTTTCTTATCCTAGTCTTTTCCTGCTAAGTCTGTTCTTCAAGTAGCAGCCAAGAATTACGTTATTCCATATATTAAAGAACACTTGCAAAGAAAACAAAGGTATGTTTTTCCTCCATCTAAACTTTAAGATAAAGATGTAAAAAAAACTTGGGACAGAAGGTGAAGGAGGAATTACCCACAGTTCAAAGTATTAAGACTTTGATGGTGTGATAGTTATTCTGACTGCAGAACCAGTGAAGTTGTTATAACTTAAGAGAATAAAGGATAAGCAATTGAGACAAGTAAATTTTATTCATGCTATAGATCTAGGGTTTTCTCTTCCGTGAGTACCACTGCTTTAATAGACATTAGGAGAAAGAAATCAAGATCTCTGTCCAAGATTCAAGAACATCACTGCTTCTAAGATGCAAAGCTAGCACATACTTCATGAGGCCCCATGGCAAAACTGGGGAAAGAGGAAAGAAAAAAAAAATTCTAAGATAAGAAAAATAATACAAAATCCAATCTAAATGAAACCCAATTCTACATTACAAATTAAACAGCAAAAGAGTAAAAATAAAAAACCCTCCGTTTTCATAAGATTTTAAGAATATTTTTTCCTACATGAAATCACAATTCAAATTCAGTTTTAAAGTTCCCTCCTCTCCTTTGGTTTTAGAAGTATGCTGATACAATGGCTTGTTACTTAGTAAGATGTACTTGAAGGCCTACATTTTAGAATCAAGTTTTAAAATTGTGCCTGCTATGTGAAATACATGTTAGATACAATAAAGCATGCCTTCCACCAGAAAGGACATTTTCAGTGTGCTCTTATCAAAACTATGTTCCTGTGTAAACCCACTTCAGAAGACTATCATTTGAACCCAGATGTGGCACTAGCCCTATATCTGGGAAAGCATACACATAAAATATTGTCATTACCCATTGTTAAAATACGACTCATTGGACTGACTAAATTAACAAAGAACTGAAGCCAAATTCACTAAAGCTAGAAGGAAGATACACTTGAAGTATTGAGCAATTAGCCCTTGAAACAAAGTGGGAAGATTCCTTAGATCATGACGGCACACCTTTCTGGGATGCAAGACCTGCCACACTAGTTTGGATGAAAAAAATCTGTCTGATCTGACATACCTCCTCCAGCAGTAGTCACTCAGGCCTGTCAGAAAGGTAAAGCTCCTCAAAATATTATTACAGTGCTGGCAGTTAGTTTTTTGATGACTTAAGGCAGAATCTGTATCCAGACCGTAGTGCTTATGGCCATTGTGACATTGAAGTAGGAAATAATGAAAACCTAACATTAATACAGATTACAAGAAATGACCTAGTAGAAATCTAACTTTTTAAGTTAAGTTTAAAAACACCGATATGTCTAATAAAAAAAACCAACAAACACCACCACATTGAAAAGTAATAGAACTGACTGTAGGTACAGTGAAGGATTAGGCTGCAAGTTCATAATAGGGTCTTACAGTGCAAAGCATCTCCTCGAATGCCAAATACACACAAGCATGGATGTTACTCCCAGAAGATCATTATTCAATACAGTATTTTTAATTTTGCTGATTGGTCCACAAAGCATCTTGTTTTACATTACCTTGATTGTTTTATCCATGGAAGCTGAGAGCAGCATGTGACTTTGTTCTCGTACAGGACACCACTGGATTTCATTTACAGGGCCACTGTGTTTAGACATGTAAAATATTAAGCTTTTGGGGACTTCAGTTAATTTATATTTGGATCCCAAATATGGTTTAATTAATTCAGAGATCTTTCTCAAAGTCTGCTCTCCTGAGATGCCTAGCTTAACATCACAATCTGAGCTCTCTCTCTGATCAGATTCTTTTTTTTCAGGCATACTGGAATTTTCTTGACGCAATCTTTTAGGGATATATGGTCTAATTCCTTTTGTGGCAGTAGTACTGTCTTTATGTATTCTTTTCTGGGAAACACCATTTCCAGAGTTTGTTGAAAAGCTTGATGTCTGTTCGGAGTTTTTGTATGACATACATAATGCAGTACGGCCAGAGTATGCTCTCCTACAATAAGATGTTAAATCAATGTTATTATTCTGTGCATAATGCTCAGGGGGATCTTCACAAACTGTGCTTGTGCCAGAACTGTCAGTGTTCTCAGTAGGCTGCATTTCATATGTAGATTTTGTACCCAAACTACCAGGTGCAAAGTACTGTGGATCATGTTCAGAAGAAGTTGGAAGGCTTGTTTGTCTGCCAGAGGTATTGGGGGCTTCAGCCTTTTCAGTTTCTGCCTCAGAGTCTGAATCATCATAAGCAACTAGTGACGAACTCATTACGACTAGACACAGCAGACTCCAGAAATCTCAGTGCTGGAATCCTCCAAGATGATGATCTACAACAAAGAATTGATTATTCAGAGTACATTTCATTACAGAATCTACAATCTGAGTAATTTATGGATATAAATATGATTTTCTCCAAAAAAACACCATAACTTTTATTCCTGTTTATCAATGGATTTTATTCCTCTATTATGACACAGCTGTACATTCAATTATGCAACACCATTTCCCTCTAAGCACTATGCATACATTTTTAATGCATTGCAGAGATACATTTGCATACCGCAAAACAATGAAAATGAGCATGAAAAGGAAAACAAACTTGTGACATTAGTACTACAAATCATTTTAACCTTACTTGCAGTAGCGCTTCCCCACACACACGCAAGAGAGGGTAATTAATTACACAGTGGTTTGGTAAGTACATTTATAAGAATACAAATATTACAACTACCTCAGAGCTAGTCTAAAATACCTATTAACAGTACACATGACTTGAAAGAAGTATGAAAGGGCTCAACTGGCAACTGAAAAAGTTTTGCCCCATTTTTGACCCGTTCAGCAGTCTTGCAGTATGAAGAAATTTTCCAACTACACCCACAGAGGAAGTTCCACACAACCTTTTCAAAGTGCCCGTGAGAAAGAAATCTCATGCTGAGACTGCCTGTGTAACACATTGAATAACTCACCACCACAATAATACCACCAAGCTTCTTCCAAAAATTTGGACAGAGCATGTGGAGTATAGGGTTAACAACATTCAAACAATTGATGTGTCTGCAAAAATAAACCTTCAACCTCTACTGTTTACAGTCAAAAAGTACTCCTGTCCTTCAATTCCTAACATTGATTAAATGGGACATTTTATTTCTGCTTTGTTTCCTTGCACAGCTATTGGCACTCACCATGCTAAAGTGATTTAACCCACAACACTTTCAGAGCAGCAGCTGAAATTCTTGGTTTATGTCAGTGAAGAAGTTGCCCTCAAAAGCATCTTGATTAAAATGGCAATGCTGTATGAATGTCAGAGCCTACATAAGCATTTGCAGAACTGATGCTACAAATGTGTGTCCTACAAATACTACCGCAGGAGTACTACACCAGAACTTGTAAAGACTACTCATCTAACTTCAGAATTAGATCTATTTGAATTAAAACAAGTATGTTTCTTTTAACCTATAGAAGCATTACATTACAGGCTACAGTCTGTCTTCTGTAATGAAATTTCCAAGACAACAGGTTCCTATTGAGACATGCACATTCATCATCACAGATCCTTTCCAAGATTAGTGATCATGATGTTTAACTGGAACAAGGTGACTAGCATTTTTGCACATAGAAGCATCAAGATCTCCCTCTAGAGGACATTTTGTCTTTATCTGAAGTTTGTGACAGCAACTAAGAGAAAGGGAAAAAGTGGTTTTTTTAATAATACAGCTTAATTTTTTAAAACAGCATTTCACTTAAACAATGTCAAGGCAAAAAAATGAAGCAGTGTTTCAGGAAAACTTCACTAACATATCAATTCAAAAACAGTAAACTGAGGTTTGTAGCAGTAAACTGAAACCCCTTATCAAATAAATAGTAACTTTAAAGGACTGCATATCAATAATTGCAACAAGTGGTTACTATTTGTGCTGCAGTGCTGAAAGGCCCCAGCCAAAATGCATCACGTTCAAAGAACAAATACAGTAAGAAGTTGGCTTCTGGCTGAAAGTTATAAACGAAGCTACACAAATGGATTGGGTTAGACTTTCAAAGTTACTTTACTTTCTTTTAACACAAAAAAATGAAACTGAGATTCAGAGGTAAGTGCAAGATGGTGCCTTGCACACACCAGGTTAAGAAAGTTTCCTATGGGATATTGGAAAGAAACTACCCCATGACATTTGATCGGCGTAAATCGATCCTGTCACACGCGTCACCCATAAACCTTAGTAATTTTGTAAAAACAAAGCACCTCTGTCACCTTAATACTTCCCGTTCTACCTCTCTTTTTAAAGAGGCACCACCGCAAAGCTTCTAATGCTGCCCCAACTAAGGAAAAATGCAGAGAGGAAAAGACCACAACGTGCTTTGCTGGGCACATACCGTACCTTGACTGCGAACTTATATCGAATATGATTTACACCGCACTGAGCCAACAGGGAGACGGACAGAACTTTTGTCTTTCTTTCGCCTTCTCACGACGGATAACTGTACCCTTTAAACCAACGGGCGGCAAGTTGGACGCGCAGAACCCCACACCCTCGCTAAGTAACCGTAAGCGTCAGCAAAGGCGTGATATCGAAGCTGAGGGACTTCCCTGCCCCCGGCGCCGGAGCCGCTGCTGCTCCCCACATACGCGCGCTCTCCCTCCACTTCCCGGGCACCGAGACCACTTGAGGGGGCCGCCGCCGTTACGGGCCCCATCCCCGAGCAGACACACACCCCACCCCTCGGCAGCAGGACCCCGCCCCTCGGGTACCTCCACCGCCTGCCCGGCCGCCGGCAGCACAACCCGGAACTCACTAGTCGGCCCGCGGAGGCTCCGGTTTTAAAAGCGCGCCGCGTGGAAACAAGACCCGACACCCCCCGCTCAAATGGTTCCGTGTATCATGGTCCGCCCGCAGAGACAGTGTGCTGGGAAGGGTGGGGGTTAGGCTGCAGCGAGATGGGCGATCTGGAGCCCTTCTTCCGCCGCTGCGGACGGTGTGGAGAGCGCTTCGTTGTCTTGGTGGCTGTAAGTGGAGGGAGGGCAGGGCGAAAAAATGGTTCCGGTAGCATGCGTTTCCCAGTCGGGAGTCGTGAGTGTCGTGCCGCTTGAGGGTGATGCAATGGCAGTGACAGAGGAGTGGTGAGGAGAGTTGGGCTGAGCCGAGCCGAGCCGGGTCGGGCTGGGCTGGGTCAGGTCTCGGCGAGCGGGTGAGCGCCGGGCCGGGGATGGGGCTTCGGTGAGAGGCCCAGTCGGGTGGGAGAGGGTCTCGCCGGGAGGCTGCGGGGGCTCTGCGCGGCTGCGGGGGCTCTGCGCGGCTGCGGGTCAGCCATCCCCTTGCAAGACGTCGGTGCTGTTGAGGGCTTTTTTCTCCGTTCCGTGCGGGGCCGCAGCCCCTGTGGCCACATCGCCAACGTGTCGGGAGAAAAAGCGCTTTTCCCTGGGAGACGGGGTGGGGGGCCCTGGCCGCTGGGGAACGCGGCCCAGCCCGGGGAGGGCAGAACTGGCGTGGCACTGCCCGCGTACGGGTGGGTAGGGAAGTGTTGCAGGGTTCCAGAGCTCGAAACGTGAGCTTGCCGGTTAATTTTATGCATAACTGTTCCTGCACAAGAGTTTAGTTCTTAACAGTGGCAGAATCATAGAGTGGTTCAGGTTGGAAGGGACCTTTAGAGGTTATGTAGTCCAGCCCCCCTGCAGTGAGCAGGGACATCCTCAACTAGAGCAGGTTGCCCAGAGCCCTGTCCAACCTGACCTTGAATGTTTCCAGGGATGGGGCATCTACCACCTCTCTGGGCAACCTGTTCCAGTGCTTCACCACCCTCGCTGTAAAAAATTTCTTCCTTATATCTAGTCTAAATCTACCTGCCTTTGGTTTAAAACCATTGCCCCTTGTCCTGTCACAACAGGCCTTGCTAAAAATATTGTCCCCTTCTTTCCTGTAGTCCCCCTTTAAGTACTGAAAGGCCGCAATAAGGTGTCCCTGTGGCATTCTCTTCTCCAGGCTGAACAACCCCAACTCTCTCAGCCTGTATTCACAGGAGAGGTGTTCCATCCCTCTGATCATTTTTGTGGCTCTCCTCTGGACCCACTACAACAGGCCCATGTCCTTCCTGTGCTGAGGGCTCCAGAGCTGGATGCAGCACTCCAGGTGGGGTCTCCCCAGAGTGGAGTAGAGGAACAGAATCGCCTCCCTTGACCTGCTGGCCACACTTCTTTTGATGCAGCCCAGGATACGGTTGGCCTTCTGGGCTGCGAGCGCACGTTGTTGGCTCATGTCCAGCTTTTCATCCATCAATACCCCCAAGTTCTTCTCTGCAGGGCTGCTCTCAATCTCTTCATCTTGCAGCCTGTATTGATATCAGGGGTTGCCCAAGCCATGTGCAGGACCTTGCACTTGGCCTTGCTGAACCTCATGAGGTTCTCCCAGGCCCTCCTCTCCAACTTGTCCAGGTCTCTTTGGATGACATCCTGTCCTTCTGGCATGTCAACTGCAGTATGGTAAAGTATAGTAAAGATTACAGTATAGTAAAGATTCATATTGGGCTTTCTTCAAGTGAGAGTGGTTATATTATCATTTCAGGGAATCACCTTGCACACTTATATTGTATTTTCATATGTAAATTGATTATTACCACAGCTGGGAAGGTAGGTCTCCTATGAAATGCAGCCTACATTGCAGTACTTGCCAAAGCATGTTTCTCCCAACATCTGTGTGCATACTACCTGCTTTAATTTCACTTTTAATTTTTTGTTTTGTTTCCAGGAGGCAAAATGGTTTTCAGTGCTGTTAGACTTAAATTCACATTCTTTCATTTGTTCATGAAAATTTTTTCAGAACTCTTGTATTACTGTTGTCTTTGGAAGTCCTGATGTACCTTTGTGCAATGTTTGTCATGAAAGAGCTCTTATTAACATAATGTGAAACCCTCTTCTTCAGTTCTCAGGTCTCTAACTTTACCAGATCAGATAGCAAACAGTGAGAATTATCATAGATCTGTGATTGTCATCCACCTGGAAAGAGTTGTTTTCTGGTATCAGTTGTTTTCTGATACCTATGCCAAGGGTTATTTTTGAGCTTTGTCTTGTGGTGATTTAATATTCTGAAACAGTCACAAGAGCAGTACCTATCGCAAGTTACCATGCATTGTGTAGATAGAAAAGGCACACAGTTCTTGGCTTTCAAGTTCACACTGTGAAACTGAGGTTCTTAAGTTAACCCAAGGCTGTGGTCCTCAATGGCTTAGTATTCCATTCTCAAGTTCCCATGTATCATTTTTTCCTCCAAATCTGTTTGTATACAGCACCTAATGTGTCTGAGACTCTTAGTTTTCATAATATCAATAAGAAAGCAAGAAGAAATGCCCTGATAAAATGCAGAATATCCAGTCATTTCTTTTAAATGGTTCACAATTGTATTTGTGAATTTCAAAAGATGAAGACCTATTTTCTGTATTACTGAATTCCTGTCTTGAATTCCATCAGCTGTAAGGGCAATACTGAGGTAAATAAAGGTAAGTTTTAGGTAGCAGTCTTTTGCATTATATAATCGTGATGTCCTCATCTCTTGTTGCAGTGACTAGATCACTTGCTCAGCTTAAATCCATAATATTCCGAACCTTTTAAAAAGTCTTTCTGTTACCTGCTCTCTAGTATGTGCACTCAGTCTCAGCTGAGCCTCCGTTTCAGCCTTTCCAAATGGAGGCAATCTATCAGGAAGAATGTACATTTAGGAATCAACACCAAGTCACACCACATCACAATTTGTCCTACACTACAAAATGAGTCTTGCTTACCTTTTTCTATTTTGTAAGATTTGAAGCCAGTAAATGTAACTGGCATATTCCTACAGATAGGGTGTGGGTTAATCTTCATAAACATTTTATAATGTGAATTTACCCTGTCTACTTTCTTTTCCAGTTAAATATCTTGTTCCCATGAAAAAGAGGAAGATACCAGTATCCAAATAAAAGAATGTAAGTAAATTGTAGGAATACCTCAGAGAATTATTTGACATGCTTCAGGTTACCTCTTTTAAAACAACACTGTCAAACTGCAAATAATCAAGCCTGAAGGGATCAAGATTAGGTTAAAAATTTAAGTATTACTGATAATATGTTAGTCAGTCTTATGTTAGTCAATTATGTAATCTAAGTATGGTATCAGTGGTAGCAGACTAAGTGGATTAAATGTACACGCTGCTCTGCTTTCTCAGGGTATTCAGCTGAAGCTGAAACCTGGGAATATTGCAGCTGTCTGACAAACAAAGCTTTAATGATAGGTATGTTTTGGGAACAGGCAATTTACCAAAGCAACCTTCTTAAGTTTTCCAGGCAGGTGAAGGCTTTTTACAGTTGCAGTTTAAATACATACTATGTAAATATAACCAAGGTTGTGATTTTGTAGGAGGAAGCATTTGCAATACTGCTGAACAGCTAATGCAACTATTACACACTTTTGTTTCTTCTTTTTTAATTCTGGGAAAATGGAGCTAAATGAATGTGGGTTTTTTATGTATAGTTTTTATTATTCACTTCAGTTAAATATGTGTCTTGTAAACTCAATCTATTCATGCTTCAAGTGTAGCAGTGGATCAATAATATGCTAGGGAGTCTCTGCAGAGAGACACAATCCTTTGCAAGTCAGTAGGACTTTACATAGGCACAGAGTTCTTCCTTCATGGACATGGGCACGGCATGACAGAGAATGCTTACGGTGAATGCTGCATTTCCAGCACGCCACTGTTTGCAACTCAGGATGAAGTTAATTTGCTCTTTCAACTTGCATTGCATTTGTCAGTATCACGTCTGAATTCAGTGCATGTAAAATAAGCATCAGTTTATGAATCAAGATGACATCACTTTCCACAAGGCAAAAAGCTATACAATAGCTTGGGTGATTGCATAAATCGACCATGTCTGATTGTGAGGCAGCACTTCACAACCCTGGCCAAGTTGCAATGATAGTTTTAATGGAAAATTTACTTTCCACTCAGTTCACTTTTGTCATTAGGATCTGCACTGTTGTCTCACTTTAACAGCCACAGGTTTTATTAAATTCTTTTATAATTCTCTATGTGCTTCTCTGTGTACCCTGTTACTGTGGTATGTTCATCCTACCAGGATTCATGTGTGATAGTTGCAGTTTCACTTACAATGTTGTTTTTCTGACAGATGGTGTCCTCCTTTCCCATTCTTAGCACTTATTTTCTTCTATGTAAATATGGCAAGCTCAGTACAACCAGAACCATAATGGTTTTAAAACTCTTCCCATATCAAGTTAATGCTTGTTTATCCTCAGTTCTGAAGTTAAACAGCATGATGCTTGAGTTTGTACAAAAAAAATTATTCAGAGCATATGTACTTCTAAAGACACCATGATTTTGTACAGAGAGCTGCTGAGCATGAATAATTTTTGAAAATAAGGACTTCCTAAAATAAGGAATTCTGCCTTTGCAGTTGAAATGAGTTTTCTCTCATGGCAGGTTGATAACAGATTCACCAGATTTCTTAGACATAAGTAAAACTCTGGGTTTAGATCAGAGATTATCTGAGGACAATTTATCAGGTAATTTTAGAAAAATTAGAGGAAGAAAGTGCTGGGGTACCATGAATTGTTGTGCCACCTCTATGGGAGGCATATGTAGCAAAGTATGAGTTAATTTAATGCAATCCATGTTACAGGAGTCTCCTGTCTTGGAAATTACCAAGAGGTGTTCAGTGTATTCATTAAGTACAACAGAGCTTATTTATAACACTTTAGATTATGACTGATGGGACAAAGATCAAGATATTTCTGATGTAAAGTGAAAAATATTTTAATGCATTTGATCACAAAAACTGTATACTTACTAAACATTTTAATAGCATTATTTAATTTTCTGCACTTTCTGTGTTAGCGTACTATGAACTATGCAGTTGTAGTTTTCCAAAGTCTTGGTTGCTGTTCATTAATAGACTGCTAAGAAAGTTCCAGATGATGTTATTGTTAATATATACAAGGATATAGATATTAGCCTGGGAGAGAAGCCCGTGTGTGGAAGCAAGGGCACACTCTGTGCTAGGAAGCTCCAATGATAAAGGTACAGGTTAGGCATAGGAAGACTGCTGTGTTATTATTCTCGGCCATCTCATTATCTTAATCTGTCTCCTAGAGTTATTTTTCCGATGTACTGCTGAGAAACAAATAGTTCCTTGAATTTAAAGCCTATTGCTTACCCAAGGATTGATTGTTCTTTAGAAAGCAGCATTTCTCACAAATCATCAGTGTGTTTTGTAACATCTGGAGGAACGCAGTAAAGATGACTAAGCTTTTCTCTTGTATATCTTTCTTTGGTCTGATAATATATATAATATTATATATATAAAGATAAAATTCTATATGATAGTTATAAAAATATTATTCAGAATTTTCAGACAGCGTATCAAGTAGTACAAAAACATTAGCTAATCAGGAATCAAATCATCTCCAAAGAGCTGGTAGAGGTTCTCTGAATCAAACATATATTTAATTGCTTTTACTTTTGTCAGGATTTTGACCTTGAAAAGGTGTTCTAGTGTTAAATACGTAGACAAACAGCATATAAGAGTGATATCTTAATTTATTTAGTACTCTTGTCAGTATCAGTCCATTTCTTTATGTAACTGAGGCTCATTGTGTTAATGTCTCCACATTTATCAATCGGATCTGAATAGAATTAGATATGGGGTCAGTATAGTTTTTATATTCTTATTCTGTTCATCTAATCTTCAAGATATACATGAAAGAATAAAACATGCTATTTTTTTGCCCTACAGTTCTCCTTGTTGTTGCTGCTGGTTTGAATCTACAAGCCAAAGAACTGGGAGACCTTAATTTTAGTTGAATTGTAAATAAACAGATCGTTTACAGTCTGGTAAAATGGCTGATAGTCCGAACTGTGATTTGAAATCTCTGAGTCCACTTCAGCTGTTTGAAAGAGTAACTGAACAAGGAGAGAAAGTCAGAGCACTGAAAGCAGGAAAAGCACCAAAGGTATTTCCATTTCATGTTTTGAAGCCATCCTTTTTCAAGTTAGATCTGTCTTTGAGTGCTGAAGAATATGATTTTTCTGAGGTATATTTTGTATTGTAGTAACAAAAATTTTGTTAAAAAATATTTATGTCCATTTTGTGGACTGTGGACATACTTGGAGCAAAGTTGTTACTACTGAAGTAAGAATGGAGAGTCATAGGCTTAGAAGTGTGCTTCAGCCAGTTGCCATGGTACATGATGGGATCCAAGGTATTTGGTTTTCAAGTGAAATTTATATCACTTGTATTCTGCCCTGGTTTTAGATTCTTTGTTAAAATCTTTTTCTCCATGCATGATCATACATGTTAACAGATATGTCTTCCTGTAACTGTACTGACAGTCCCTGCTTAACCTCCCTTAATTAATTTAGTAATTTGCCATTAATTTCAAGTTCCCTATTCTGTCATCACTATATTGGCAAAGAGAGCTCAGTTTTAATACGAGCTCTCTCAGTGTATTGCCTGTGGAAGTAAGCCTCAAAAACTGTGAGTCAAATAAAGTGTTGATCAATTTATTGCTTGCATGAGATGTTACAATAGCTTTGTATTAAAAAGGTCATAACAATGAAAGTTGTAAAGAACTTATTGTTCTGGTTTGGTTTTCAAGTCTGTCAATGAATTGTGGTGAATAACAGTTGGACTTGATGATCTTAAAGGTCTTTTCCAGCCTAAATAATTCTATGAGCAAACTATTTTCAGGTGAGCCACCAAAAGCAATATGAAGTAAATTAGATAATAATTTAGATTATATACCTTAGAAATTTGTGCTTAAAATGTTACGGTTGTTATACTTCTGAAAAGCAGGCAAGCATTTTTTTTTCCTCAGGCAGAAATTGAAAAGTGAGGCTTTTCTTTTACCTTTGGCAGTGATGCTGTGAACATGTAAATAAAAGCTAAGTTTATGATTAATGCAATTCAAGTCAAAGCACGGATGCAGGATTTTGAAGGGTTGGGGCATTAATGCAATTGTCTAAGTATGTTAAGTCAAAGACCTTTTTTATCATTTATTCAGGATGAAATTGATGCAGCAGTGAGGATGCTATTATCATTAAAACTCTCATATAAAACAGCAACAGGGCAAGATTATCAGGCAGGCTTGCCTCCAAGAGATCTTGTATTAATAAACAATGGTACAACTAAAGAAGAGGATGAGGATTTTGTGGACCCCTGGACTGTGCAGACATCGAATGCTAAAGGCGTGGATTACGACAAACTCATAGGTATAACACTTTCTTCACTGCTCCTAAGAAATTTATGTCAAGTGATCCAAATGACCACAAAACCAGCAAGGGTTCATAACAAATCATGATCAAAGCCATCAGAGGTATCATTTATTTTATGTCTAATCTTAGCTTTCATATGTCTAAAGAATTTGCTGTAGGAATTGAAAATGTCCCAGCCAGGGATCTGCTGTGGAAAACTTAAATACTTTGCAAAGAACTCTTCAGTTTAAAATAAAAGTTTTACAGTTTCTTTTTTGGCATAAGAACTGTTATTACAAGTTATGTTAATGAAGACACTGTGACTAAGTATCTGCATCTTCAGTGGCTGTGATGCAGAACAGCTTGACCTAGACCGCTCTGACTAGGCTGTAGGATTCTTCATGCCATCTCTCTGCATCTGCCTTGACTTCAGAATTAGGGAGAGCACAGATGATCCAAAACTAATGCAGCAATCCATAAGTGTAATGACTCCTTCACAAGCCACACTCAAGTAGTCAAGTGCTAGCTGGGATGAAAAAGATGCAGCACATTCAAAAAACATGCACATAATGGAAAACTTTTTAGACAGGGATGTTACAAAACTTGCAAAGTTTTGTAATTTAAGAAACAGGAGTTTAATGAATTTCTGTATTTGTTTTACAGTCCACTGTTTTTATAGCTTGCTTGAGTGTAGCGTAGAAACAAGTGAGAGACCTATTCATTAATTTTTACTATTTTTGCTTTATTTTTCTAATTATTGTCAATCTTCAATCCACATTTAGTACCTCAGTGAAAATTCTTTAACAGAGGTATATTGCTGGTGTCTGCTTAGTAGCTTGTTTTTCACAAAAGAGCATACATGGTTGTGTGGCAGTATCCATATATTTGGTTTTGGGAGCTCAGTTGCTAGAGTCACCATTTTTTTAATTTGGTGTGATGTTATTGTAAGATCATGTTAAATGTATGTACAAAAGGTAATAGGAGAAAGAAGAGTTGGAAGGGGAGAAGCGTGGAAAAAAAAGCACCAGGGGAGGTTTAGGTTGGGATTAGGATTAGGATTAGGAAAAATGTCTTCACCAAAAGGGTTGTCAAGCCCTGGAACAGGCTGCCCAGGGAAGTGGTGTGGTCCCCATTCCTGGAGGTATCTAAAAGATGTGTAGACGTGGCACTTAGGGATGTGGTTTTGTGGTGGACTTGGCAGCATTAGGTTTATGATTGGACTCGATCTCAAGGGTTGGGCTGAAAGATTTTTACTTATTTACACTGCTAGCAGATTGGAGAGTTTGGTGGATGAGTCATTTGGCTTGTTCTCAGTCATGTGTTGGAAATTTTTCAAAGAATGATAGGCTAGCCATTTCAGGAAGTGAAACAGTTACTGCTTGTTATTGATAAACTTCCTCCTCCTCCTCCTCCTTTTAAAAATAATAATAAAACATTTTGTCCAAGAACTTGACACCTGATAAAGCTCAGCAACCCCAGCTCTCTCAGCCTCACCTTGTATGACAGATGCTCCAAGCCTTTCATCTTCATGGCCCTTTGCTGGATTCACTTAGTATGTCCATGTCACAGAATCACAGAATGGCAGGGTTTGGAAGGGACCTCTGGAGATCATCTCGTCCAACCCCCCTGCTTGAGCAGGCACACCCAGAGCAGGGGCACAGGAACGCATCCAGGCGGGTTTTGAATGTCTCCAGGGAAGGGACTCCACAGCCTCCCTGGGCAGCCTGTGCCACTGCTCTGGCACCCGCACAGGGAAGGAGTTTTTCTTCCTGTTCAGGTGGAACTTCCGGTGTTCCAACTTGTGCCCATTGCCCCTTGTCATTGGGCACTATTGAAAAGAGCCTAGTCCCATCATCCTGACACCCACCCTTTAGATATTTATAGGTATTTATAAAATCCCCCCTCAGTCTTCTCTTCTCCAGGCTGAACAAACCCAGGTCTCTCAGCCTTTCCTCATAAGGGAGATGCTCCACTCCCCTGGTCATCTTGGTAGCTCTCTGCTGGACTTGCTCAAGGAGTTCCACATCCTTCTTAAACTGGGGGGCCCAAAACTGGACACAGTACTCCAAATGTGGTCTCACCAGTGCAGAGTAGAGGGGGAGGATAACCTCTCTCGACCTGCTGGCCACACTCTTTTTAATGCATCCCAGGATACCATTGGCTGCCTTGGCCACAAGGGCACAGTGCTGGCTCATGGTCAACTTGTCCATCAGCACTCCCAGGTCCTTCCCAACAGAGCTGCTTTCCAGCAGGTCAGCCCCCAACCTGTACTGGCACACGGGGTTGTTCCTCCCCAGGTGCAGGACCTTGCACTTGCTCTTGTTGAATTTCATCAGGTTCCCCTCGGCCCAGCTCTCCAGCCTGCCCAGGCCTCGATGAATGGCAGCACGGCCTTCTGGTGTATCAGCCACTCCTCCCAGCTTGGTGTCATCAGCAAACTTGCTGAGGTTACGCTCTATCCCATCATCCAGGTCACTGATGAATATGTTGAACTGTATGTCCTTCTTATGCTGGAGCCCAGAACTGCACCCAGCGCTCCAGGTGTGTCTCATCAGTACTGAGTAGAGGGGAAGGATCACCTCCTGTGATGTTCTGACAGTGCTGTTCCTAACACAGCCCATGAGGCCATTGACCTTTCAATGACACAGAGGTGCATTGCTGGCTTATGTTCAATTCCTTGTCTAGCAGGACCCAAGGATGCCAAGATCCTTCCCTGCCAAGCTGGTTTCCAGCCAGTTGGCCTCCTGCTGGTACCAGTGCACAGAGTTATTCCTCCCCATATTCAGGGCTTTGCAATGCCTTTTGTTGAACTTCATGAGATTCTTGTCAGCCCATTTCTCCAGCATGCTGTGGTCCCTCTGAACTGCAACAAAACCATCTGTGATATCAGTCACCCCTCCCAGTGTTTCATCTGCAAATTTGCTGAGGGTGCACTCTGTCCCATCATCCACACCATTAATTAAGATGTTAAACAGTATTGGCCCCAGTATCAGCCCCCTGGGGAACACGAGTAATGTTGGGCTCTGGCTGGACTTTGTGCTGCTTGTCACACACAACCCTTTGAGCCTGACAGTTCAGCCAGTTTTCAGTTCACCTCCACTCACTGTCCACTTTATCTAGTCCAGGCTTCATGAGTTATCTATGAGAATGAGATGGGAGACAGTGTCAAAAGCCTTACCAAAGTTGAGGTAAACAACATCCACTGTTCTTGCCTCATCTGCAAGGTTAGTCATATCATCATAGAAGGCTATTAAGTTGGTTCCATTCATAAATCCATGCTGACTGCTCCCAGTGACCTGCATGTCTTAAATAATGTTTGGGAATAGTTTCCATGATTATTTGCTCCATCACATGCCCAGAAACTGAGGTGAGGCTGACCAACCTGTAGTTCCTCAATTCCTTCTTCTTGCCCTTCTTCTAGGTGGGAGTAGTATTTACTTTCTTCCAGCCCCCAGGAACCTCTCCAAATTGCCATGACTGTTCAAAGATTTTTGAGACTGGTCTGGTCAATAAAGTTACTGTATAACAGAGAGTAGGTTATTAGTTTTCTGTATGCAAATATAACATGGCAATGGCAAAGAAGGAAAGTACACAATACATTTTCAGCAAATGCAGATATGCATTTGAAAATGGCAGCTCTCAGGACTTCTTATGTACAGCAAGTTGAAAGCTGTATTTTGGTAAAGGCTAGAACACTAGAGATCAAAAGCACACTAGGAATTTTTTAAAAGCTTGTTAAGGAGTAGAGACTGTGTCCTTGTCAGAAGCTGTTTAGGACAGCAGATTCTTAGTGGATAGTCTAAAATGCATTGAAGGTCCCCATAAGAGGAATAAGAGGAAATAGGTAGGGGAAAATTATCCCATTTTTTAATAGGAAAGATGAAGATGGACAAAGAAAAAGTTGTGCAGTCTGTAAATGCATTTCTAGTAAAGTGTTCTACATATCAGAGAGCTTTTAATCACTTTCTGTGGCAGTATGCAAATATTTCTAGGGTGCTAGCTGCAGTTAATTTGGGGCATTCTCATGCTTTCTGTTTCTGTAAGATTAGCCTTGTAGTACTTGCCATTGTTCTGCTGAATCAAACATTTTCATGTTCCTTTGGTCTCTTTAGCATTCATCTAGATTATAATTACTTTGCCATTTTGTAATGCATTTTATTTGCTAGGAGGAAATTAATTCAGTAAATAAGGTTTGCTTAGGACGAGCAGATGCAATAAAACTTGGAAAACATATGGATTAAAGCAGTGGGTGCTGAACCATGAATCAGCATTCATCTTTTTTAGTGACACTTTTTTAAATGGGTCAGTAGATGGGCTCAGTGCTTCCAATATCCTGCTTGATTCATCTGGAGTGAATTAACAGTTGCAAGCAGGAACTTCTTTCCCATTGGATAATGTTGCATAATAGGCCTAGTTTTCCCTCCCATTTAGAAATTAATTCCTACTATCTTCAAGTTTACTGACTATATACAAAACCTTGTAGTAATGCTGTGCATAACCAGTAATTCTAGAAGAAAATGAAATGGGTATAGGGGGTCTGGTACAGCAGAAATACCTCCAAGATGATGTTCAAATTGGATACATTATCACTTTTCTCTCCTGTCAAGACTGAGTCTTCACTTCAGTGGGGGCTCCTGATTTTTGTTTGTGAAAGGCTGTTCAGTGAGTAGTTCACATAACAAAATAACAATTAGTTCTGTAGTTCATGTAAACACACATCCCCATTTTCAGCCAGAGTGTAGGAGAGGAAATCCCTGTACACGGGGCTTCTCAGCATCCCGGTGCTCCATGTAGGTCTGACTCTTCTGTCCCAGCCTTCACAAATCCCTTGTGAGCACTGCAGTCTCAATGATTAGGAAGGCCATGGTTTTAAATAGTCCTTTTTGAGATGTATGCAAAGCCTTGATAGACTGAAAATAGCCTCCTTACTGTGCTTTGAACACCTGCACTCTAAAGGTTTGGAATGCCTCTTTCCTTTCCCTTTTCCAGGGAGTGATAAGTCTAGTCTAGTATAATAAGCCCAGGGTGTCTGAATATCAGCTTTTCAAATTACCCCAGTGTGCGCAATACTCCTTGCTGCCCCTGTGGGTTAATTTTTGTAAAATGAGTTGCATTCCCAAGGCAGTACATTGGGTAACCAACGCAGATAGAGAGCTCTGCCTCCAGCTGAAATCAGTCTCTCTGTTGTCCAGTGGTGTAAACTGTTACACTGTACAGCTAAGAGTCAGTACTCTGCGCTAGGATGTAACATTAGAAGCTCACCTGCTCTAGTAGGACGTTGTAGTCTCTGGAAGGACATTTCAGTTAATTACACTAGTCCTGCAGGAAGGCTTTTAGTATGTTACTTGCTTTTGGCTTAAAAAAGAAACCAAAAATTTAAAGTGGGAACGTGCATAAGGAGGCAATTCAAAGTAAACCTGATTCGTGTGGGGCATTAACAGTGATTGTGGTGTTTTCCACAGGGCAGCAGTATAGTAGTCATGTAAATTATAGTTTATTGGCTGCATAATGAATGGTTTAAAATCAATTTTTCTGTTCCTGGTTTCCTTAGGAAACTCAAGATATTTGAAATTTGTCAAATGTCATGCATATGTTCCTGTAGAATGATTATTTCCTGTTACAGCCAGGAAGACCCTAAAGTGCTTATCCCATATGGAGATGTCTCTTATAACCAGGGAATTTGCCAGTGTAGTCTCTTTTTAATAAGATACTCAGAATACGTGGGTGTAGATGTTATGTACATATAAAATGTATTTTTACATCCAGAGTCCGTTTTGTTCTCTGAATACTTTGGCAATCCCACTAATTAAATGTGCAAGTTGTTCTAATGCTGAGTAGAGCAGAATAGTAGCAAAGTGTAGATTCTTGTCTAGATTTCTTGGATCAAGTACAAATGATGGGGCATTGACCTGCTTATTAGGGTCCAAGAATTGGGATTGGAGTGTAGGAAGCTTTACTGGAAAAACAAAGGATTTCCCCAGTTCAGTTTCATTGGGAATAGGAGAAAGTACTGCTATTTCACTCTGTCAAAACTTTTCTTCAATGAAATTACTACGTCTGAAAATGATGTATTAATCAGCTGATTTCCTAAACCACCAAGTAGTAAGCCGTACTTGATTGCACTGAAGAGTATTATGCATTACCTTTTTAAGCCTCTTGAGGGGAGCAGTGTCTGTAATTATAGCCATATAAAAGAAGAATGAAGTTTACAGAAGAGTATTTGGGGTTGGAAAGTGAAAAAACATGTGACCTGAGGGCAGAAAATTTAGATATCGTGAAAGGAACATTCAGAGTCACACAGCCATTTTTATCCTGTGGCTTACAGAGGCCAAGTTATTGACCTAAATATGTTTCTTTGGAATGTTTTTTGTTCTGAGTACCAATAGTCCTGCTATAAGGACACTGCGATTATAATTAGTTATGACTGGAGCAATACTACAGATTGTGAATAGACTGGCCCTCCTAGCATAGAGTTAGTATTAGAGGTGACTGCTGGGACTCCAGGCAAGAATCAGGAGCATGTAGCCATTTTACATTTTACC
The DNA here is from genome assembly GCF_963921805.1 of Phalacrocorax carbo. Classification (NCBI taxonomy): domain Eukaryota; kingdom Metazoa; phylum Chordata; class Aves; order Suliformes; family Phalacrocoracidae; genus Phalacrocorax; species Phalacrocorax carbo. The sequence continues at coordinate 25,218,127 of NC_087521.1, read as the reverse complement.
TGAGACTTGAAGAAGGAATGTCCTTTTTAATCTAGGCTGAATTGGTATTTTCTTGGTAAATCCAAGATCTGGTTGTAAATATGCTATTCTTATGTTGGGTTTTTTTTTTACATTTTATTATTATAGTTCGGTTTGGCAGCAGTAAAATTGACACAGATCTGATCAATCGAATAGAAAGAGCTATTGGGCAAAAACCTCACCGCTTTCTACGTAGAGGAATCTTTTTTTCTCACAGGTGAGTTTTTCTTGGTTTAAAATTCAAAAAGGTGCAATTAGGTAGACTTGCTGTGAGCATTACTGGGAGAAATCCATGACCAGCAAAAGACCTCATCCTTCTATACCAAGGTAAACCAACTGTGTCATTTGAAATTAGCAACTACTGCAGGTTTACCCTGGCAACATTTGAAACCCTTGGCTGTATCAGTTTCTGATATGTCCTCACTAATCCCAAATTGAAAAATAAATGTGCAGGGAATCTTTGCTTTGTACAGGTTACATTTTTGACATTAGCAGCCAGGCAGAGGAATTGGCAAAGAACCCCAGGGCTTAAATAGTATCACTTCTGATTTCAACAAGGCTCCACATGGCCTGTAGATGTATGCATATGTATTGTTACATAGGAAAGGCTCAGGGAATTATCTTAAGCACCAGCTTGCCAGTCATCTACACTGTGTAATTGTTAGCATGCACGGGCTTTTGACCCATGGCAGCTAGCACTTTTCAAATAAGTACCTGAGCGTGATTCAGGACATAATTTAACTTTTCTTTCAGGCTTTTTTTCATGGAGACTGAAGGAGACAACACTTTTCTTAAATTAAATAAACAAACAAAACCTTTTTACTTCTAGGGCCCTTAATGTAGTCTATTTTATTTATAAATATGTTTGGCTTTAAAAGCACTTAAATTTTGAATAGAAGGGTTTCACTGTAGATGTTTCTTCCTAAAGAGTTGCATCATGTTTTCTGTTTTTTCTTTAGAGATATGGACCAAATCCTTGATGCTTATGAAAATAAGAAGTCCTTTTACCTCTATACAGGCAGAGGGCCATCCTCTCAGGCAATGCATGTTGGTCATCTTATCCCATTTATATTCACGAAGTAAGCTATTCCTACCATTTGTATTAATCAAAACATTTTTTTTCTAAGGAAATTTGGAATGCTGTTTATATAACTGCCAAAATGATACACTGCAAGGAGTTCTCTTTATTTGAGGTGAATATTAATGAACATAAATGATGAATCTTACCTTTTCCTTAAAATGCTCACAATCCCTGCATCACCATAAAGCCCACTTCCTTGCATCCTCAGCCCTGCGGCACTCTTGAGAAATTTCATTCTACTTAAAAACGAGTTTGTGATGAGACTCAGTACTGTATAATGCGGTGCCTGCAGCAGCAGGACACAGAGAAATTGGAAAAAGTAAGACACTGAATTCTGTTTCCATTGCAAATGGTGACTGCTAACACATGTACAGGAAACAATAAGTGTGAGTCTTTTTTCTAGGTAAGTTATCATCATAATCTGTATAAAATGTTTAATTCTGTTCACATAAACATAATTGCATATGCATACAAAGAAAAGAGAAGCAGATCTTCTGTTTAAATGTATAAAAATATTTTAGCTGCCTGACTTGTGTCTTCATTTTAACTTACTTTGAGATAAAATCTTTCTGCTTTTATTAGGTGGCTGCAAGAAGTATTTGATGTTCCCTTAGTTATACAGTTAACTGATGATGAGAAATACCTTTGGAAGGACCTGACAACTGAGAAGGCATATGAGTATGCTAGAGAAAATGCAAAAGACATCATTGCATGTGGTTTTGACATCAATAAAACCTTTATATTTTCTGATTTAGACTATTTGGGGTAAGTATAAATTTATTTAGGGCATTGAAATAAAAAAAAAGTGTCTGTGTTTTCTCTCCAACTTTGACAGCCAGCAATGGTTTAATAAACGTATCTAAATTTGAAAGCTTCAAGACAAGTTTTACAACACTTAAAATAGAAACTTATTAATTTTTCAGCAAACATTTTATATGTACTATTGTCCTTCTGTTGTATAACATATGAACAAATACTTGTATGTGCAATGCTTAAATTTAAATTATAAAAAATACATTAAACCAGCTAAATTATAAAAATACCTAAACCACCAAGATGCTTCCAGATCAATTTGTTTAAGATGGTATCATGAGATGTGTTTACACTTTAGCTGTATTAACAAAGGCATTTCAGCAACTTGTTGTGATCAATTAACAGCACGGCATGAAAAATTATTATTTGAACTTTGAGTAAAGTTTAAAGAAGATTAAGAAAAAGAAACTGCTATTGGACCTGCCTTCTCAGAAGGAGCTTCTATGGCAGAGTTCGGAACTGAAGTTGTGGGCTTTGTTCTTCCACGTGGGGTGGTGAGCTTCCTTAAAACTTGGATGAGAGAATGTATGTGTTAGAGATGAACTAGCCCCCAGACTGTGGAGCCTACAAAGCAATTTTTCCTCCTTTCACTCCCCTGACTTCCCTGACATAGAAAAGTTGCATTAACACAGATCTGCCCTGCAGCTGAATGAGGGCAGGTCAGAACTCCTGTTTCTTTTGCTTCAGCTCTTCAGCAGAAATAAAAAAGGAAGAAGTTGCTGAGCTATTTTTGTTTTGGAAATGCCGCTGCTGTAGTTGGTGACAGAGAAAGTCCAGCCAAGGAACTTAGCCTGTAGAAAATGAGAATTTGGAGGATTTGAGCTACTCTTCCTTTGGTGAACTGCAGTGTCCTGTATGGGATACACACCGGGGACACCAATCAATAAGGATAAGTAAACTTCAGGCTGAGTGAAGCATTTCGGCACCATTTCCAAAGCAGACTATTTCTGGGTTTAGACAGTTAATTGTGACAAAAAATGTTTGCAGTAAATGTTGAGGGAGGGATAAAATTCTTGTTTGTAAATAATTTTCCAGTTATCATCTCAATGGGCCACAAAAAGTCTGAAACAGTGAGATTTAATCCTGCAGGTTTTTTGACATTCTCAGCTTTTGGAGAAAAAGTTTCTACCTACACTTTTCTGCTCTTCTCGTCTTATTTTTCCCCTTTCTTTCTCACAGGGCAAGTACTGGATTCTACAAAAACATTGTCAAAGTTCAGAAGCATGTTACATTTAACCAAGTGAAAGGAATCTTTGGCTTTACAGACAGTGATTGCATTGGTAGGAAATAATATGAGTTACTAGAAGTGATGTTTGCCTTCACTCTCTGTGTCACTATTTAAGTAACAATTTAGATTGATTAGTATCTGCCATTCATGAAACGGATAAAAAAAGCAAGAAGATCTATGTTTCTAGGCTGATTCTAAGAGGGTGTTATTGTGGTTCCTTCATTACAGAAAACACTTCACAGTGAAATTTCTAGCATGTTATCTACCTTTTTGGCTTTAGTATCAGCAAAGTACAAAACACCAGTGTTGAAGTGCCCAGGATAAAGAACTATTCTTTTTTTTCTTTTTTTAATAGTGATTGTGGCTATAGTCAATTTCGCCTCCTAGAAATTTCAATGCCAAATTTGTATAGAAGTTTTTCTCTTCAGAAAAAGTTGTATTAATACACACACACATCTACATACAGGAAAAAAATTAAGGAGCGCTCAAAAGCCTAATTATCAAGGTGCTGCGTAACTCCGTCTTCCATTTACTTCAATGCGACTGCAGGTTTCTATCACATTGGCCAAAAAAGGATTCTGTGTCGAAGATGACATGAAAATCTTGGTGTTCCTGCACGCTGACATCATTCTTTGACCAGTAATAGGGCCAGTGACAGCTTTTCAACCTTCACTGTAACCAAGGAACAGATTCCTATGTGTTTTAACAGTGATCTAATAAAAGTTGGTGTTGTGGTAATGGCTTCATTACATGTTTGGAAACATCTGCTATTTGCTTTCTGTTCTTGAAAGGATTTTGATCAGGGAAGCAGGACGGTCAACCTGTGATTAAGCACTGTATAAAAAAGAAAACAAGACACATCTGAGATGCTTCACAAGTACAGCATGCATATAGCAATGATTCGAAGATCTTAGAGGGGAACTTGCCTGATAAGTAGCTCTATAGTCATTCTCTCAGAGAGGAAAAAAACCAAGCAGCTCAGAGTGATGATATAGTCAATCGTATTTCTAGGAAGAGTGGATAGCTCAATGATGAAGAGACTATGTGCTGATGAACCTTTTCTGAAACCTTTGTGACCACAGCCTGCCTTTTTTCATCAGTTTCTATGTTGGTTGAAGGTTTGTTGACATCATAGAAGGTGAATATTAAAGTTTCCTCAGATAAGGCAATGCTGCTTGATAAAAATAGATGTTGGTCTTCAGCTAAGTATCTGAATGAATCACTTGTGCTCTTTACATATTTCAAAAAGTTCTCTCTATTTATCATTGCTTATATTGGCTTCTCAGCTTTTCCAAACATCATGTTTTCTAGGAAAGATCAGCTTTCCTGCTATTCAAGCTGCTCCATCCTTCAGTTCATCATTTCCACAGATCTTCAATGGCAAGGAGAACATTCAGTGTCTTATCCCATGTGCTATTGATCAGGTAAGAAAATCATATTACTTAATTTGGTTCTCAGGGATTTGTTTTAGTAATGTACCATTCAGGCTTCATGGTGGTACATTGAAACATCTGTAAAACATTCCTGCAAGCACCTTTCTGGGACAGAAGCTGGAAGATATAAAAGGATGTTGTGCTGTGTCCTGACAAAGATAAAGGCTTAACCCAACAATCGTGTATTCACATGTTACTCGTTCTTGCCAGTCTTGGATCTGTCTTGATTTCAACCCAGTTCACAGTGAGATGACATCTATGAAAACGAAGGCAGTAAAATCTATGCAAAAGTATACTGACATGGGTGTAGGAAGAAACTTTTGGCCATCTCCATGGTAACTAGGACAAGATGTAATGAGTTTAACTTGCAGCACAAGAGATTAATGTTGAACCATAGGGAAAAACCTTCTACCAGTAAGGATAAAGAAGCATTGAAATTTAAATAGTTTGTGAGAAAGGCTGCAGAACATTAACAATTCAGATCGTATAGAAAGGTTGGAAGAACATCAGATACAAATGACAGTAGTAGTGTTGTTACTTTAAACAATACTTCAAACAAAACTGTTTCTAGGAATCGAATTCTGCACTATCTGAATCTTTAGCTATTTTAGTCACAGGGACAGTCACTGGAAGATGATGTAATTGCATTCATCAGCCATAATATTATGTAGTAATATTACTGCAGTTGGTTTGAGTCAGATCACCAGCACTGCCAGCTTGATCACGTATTTAGTTCAGATTCTGTGCTGGTTGTTAAATGCTTTTGGAGGATGCTTGCATCTTAGTCTGCATCCATCTCCAGGCATGCTAAGCATAGCTTTCACAACTATTTGAATTCATGTAAATCTTTGTAAATATGCCTATTAATTGAGGGAAATCAGAGTGTACGGAAAAACTATGGAAATTTTAAAAAGGGATTTTGTTTCTTTGTTCCTCTGGATGAACTGGATTAGAAGTAAGTTCTTGAATGTTTTCTGGTTGATTGGTTGGTTTGTTTTTTGAGACCACTTGTTAAGGCATGAACGAGTCAGCACTAATCAGCTTTTAACACATTTTTCAGCTTTATTCTGTGCTTTTATTGATGGTTGTTCTAGGATCCTTATTTTAGAATGACGCGGGATGTAGCACCTAGAATTGGACAGCCTAAACCAGCCTTACTACACTCAGTCTTCTTCCCAGCCCTGCAAGGAGCACAGACAAAAATGAGTGCTAGTGACCCAAACTCCTCCATCTTCCTCACTGATACACCCAAACAAATCAAGACAAAGGTAAGGACCTGCAACACCTGAAAACATAAAGCTTTATAACAAAAAGGGGTGGTGGTCCTCTTGGTTACAACAGCAATTTTTTACTGTTTTCTTTGAACATATCTGAATCCTTTTTCCCATACATTTCATGACTAAGCATCTTCAGGAGTTGACCAAGTTATGCAAATTTAGCTAGACTATCAAATATAATTTTTTCCTTGCCAACTAACAAGTCAAAAACTTGTTGTCTAACAGTCCAAACATTAGCTAGAATAATGTACAAAACATCATGTTTGTTTATCTGATATCTGTAGAGCAGCAGTGTAAGAATAAGAGCTATGGAGGCGCATGCTCTAAAAATAAATATTATGTTGCCATAGTTTTGAAATCTGACAGTGCATGATGTAAATCAAATAAACAGCTCTTTCTCTTGACTATCTCTCCATGCTGGGAGCACCAAGTGTTGTACAGTGTCAGTTACAACACAGGTCAGACTTTTCCTGCTGCTTGGGGATCTGCTGCTGCCGTGCAATCCTCCCTCCAATTCACAAATAAATGTTATGTTCAGTTTCACCTAAGCTTTAGAAGGTATTTTCTCCTATCTGAGTATATTCCTAGGGCCCTTTCTAGGTCAAAGGCAAATCCCTCTTATCCAGTGTCAGATGGTATAGCTTGGCAAAAATTCACCTGTGTTGTGGTATTAATAAAAAAAAAAAATCAGGTTTGGAAACTGATTTATAGGCATGATAACCATCATAGAAATAACTATCTGTCAATAAAAGAAAAAAGATATATGAGTTGTTTCTGCAGGGTGGGCTTGGATTAATTCTCTTATGGACATGTATAGATCAGATTCTTCTGCAGCCATCTCGTAACTATTCATTATCTTATGTACAACTTGATTCAATAGTACTGTTTTGATGAATTGGAATTCTTTCTATGTTAGATTATAATTCCATTTCATTTGCAGAGTTATGCAGTTGCTTTTTTAAAAAGCTTATAATTTCAGAATGGAGGTCACATGTTTAGTGGCAATGATGGTAACATTCTTGGCAAGTAGCTGGTAATCTGCAGAGAGATCTAAGATGCCTTATGTCCAGTAAATAAGTCCTATTTTTCCTATCTTTAAATCAGTTGGAAAAGTAACAAAATTATTCTAGCAACTTTGAATATAAGAGCTATAAAGAGAAAATTCTGAACATAATGTCAATTATAGAGTAATGGAGGACAAACAGGTCTTATGGAAATAGAGCTTGAGCAAAAGATGAAATATTGTTATGGCTGATAATAAAAAAATAGAGCAGGAAGGGTGACTTCCAGTGAAGAATAAAGGTCAAAAAGAGAGTGCCACTGCTGTACAAAAAAAATTACTGCTTACGAAATATTTCAGATCACTAGTGCGTTGCAAAGTAGTGAGATTCAAAACTTACAGGTAATAGAAGATGAAAAATTACTGGATATTGGGAAAGGCTAAGAAGCTTCTGGGAAATCCAAGAAGGTGAATGGCAACTTTCTTGTAAACTATTCTTATTACACCTATCAGCACCAAATTACAACTCAATTATTTGTTTGCTTCCCTAGAAACTGTTATTTAGATTTAAAGTCTGTTCTAATTCAGGGAAATCAGTGCATCGCTAGATAAATCACTGAAACTCTCAGTCAACAAGTAGGTGCTAGAATATCTAGAAAATGAACTTCAGATTAGTATAGGGAACATTTTGTATAAAACAATAACGTGCCTCCACGTGCTATATTTTATTTACCCCCTCTCACCTTGGTAAGTAGACAAACTGTAGAGATGAGGGACATCAAAAAAATTTCATACAAAGACTTTCAAAATCTAACACAGAGAGTGATGAGGGGAAGTGCAAAATAATATGTAAAAGCTTAGTTTTACACGTACTGAAAGAGCCATTCAGACTGTCCCTACAGTATAAGAATAGATGTAATATGACAGATGACAGTTTCTTTTCTTAAAATGTTGCACTGATGAATAGCTTAGTATGTAATTCATTGCCACAAGACATCATCTGTAGCATGACAGTTAGAAAGAGTCAAAAAAGCACTAGACAGTCATGCAGTAGTAAGAATGTTCAGAAATTGTAAATATATAACAGCTCCTAGATACCAGAACTGAAAAAAACTCAACTTCACGTGCGCGTGTCTCTCTTGGCTGGTTGATGGTGATATCTGAAAAGATACAAGAGCCAACTGGAAGCTCATCTTATGGTTGAGAAATACTTTTTTCCCTCTTCTTAGCAATTTAATTTTTTTTTTAATTTGTAGGAAGATTAGCATCCTCTGAGATCTCTAGACACATGTACATTTTTAAAACAGGCTAGTGGCTACTGAATTTACTGGGAATGCGATTAGCAGGTAGACCTACTCACCAGTGCAGTTCATCTTCCCACAGGAAGCTATGCTTAAAAAGAGGGAGAGTCAGCAAGTATTCCATTTTTAGACTGAACAATTGGGCATTTGTCTAATATTAGCCATTCTAGCCAGAGTTTTGTAATCTTTAACTTGGCTTTCTCTTGGTTTCCTTTTCCCTGAAAAGAGGAGGAGACTAGGTTGTCTCTAGGGTTTCTTCAAAATTTTCCATGCTTTCTTCATCTTTTTCAAAATTAATTTCTTGATGAGGTGAATATCGTATTTTTTCTTACATGAAGTACACTTCCTGTAAGCACAAATTCTATGCAACAGACCACAGCTTCAGCAAAATGGATTTAAAACTTTTTTTGTCTGTATCTTGAGAGATTATTTTTAATGTTTGCTTCATTTTTGTTCTGGTTATGCAGCCTGAGCAGTTTGTGTGTAGCCGTTTTCCCCTGCTGGATTCTAATGACCTCCTTTTGCCTCCCTGCCTCAGTCTTGAGGCTCTGCATTAACTTGCCCCACTCACCCTTCAGCTAGTCCTTAATATAGAATTTGGAGGATCGTGATACACCTCTGTTTACAAAATAGTAATCCAGAATCTCATAGAAATTATACCAGAACATCCTTATGTTGTTTCAGATTAACAAGCATGCCTTCTCAGGAGGCAGAGATACTATTGAAGAGCACAGGAAGTACGGAGGTAACTGTGATGTTGACGTGTCTTTTATGTACCTGACTTTCTTCCTAGAAGATGATGACAGGCTTGAACAACTGAAGCAGGTAAGTAACCAACTTGAAGATAATATTATTCACTCCTTATTGTGAGGACAAAGCTGTAACTAAGTCCTTGACAAAGCTGTAACTAAGTCCTCTCATGAACCTTCTCCAGGAAGGTGATTCTGGTGTTACTCCTGCACTCTCCATCCTTTGCAAGTTTCAATATTAGGGCCTCTGTATTTGTTTGTTTGCAATGTTCTTCTTTCTCACATCTCTTCTTTAAAAAAAAAATTTAAAATTCCCTAGTATTTTCATAAGGTTCTCCAACACTAGGTGTAGGACAATATCTCCCCCACCTTTCAGTTGAGGATACCTTAGACTTAGTGTTGTTTTAATTGTATAATACACTCTGCCGGTTCCTTATGTGCAAGGTACATAAATTCTCTGCAGAGCTACAAAAGCTCAAGTCTAAAGCCTGCTGGTTTTTGTTTTTTCTTATCACAAGACATGTAACAGCTATGAGGAATTGAATCACTGATCCCAAGCAAAAACTGCTTCATATAAGTTGCATTTTCCTTAAGCCTGTCTGGCAGACGTTTTTCGCCAGCAGTGGTAGCAAGACATTTCACTGCCTTCAGCTCTGTGAGCATCACCAAAACTAGGCAGTATGGATCCTCTGGAACACAGTATCTGCAGTTGATAGTGACCATGTCATATTGGTTTATCAGCTTTCTCCTGCTGGGAACAGCTGCAAGAAATTCAGGAGCAGCAGATTCTTCTCCAACCCTCTACTCTTTCCCACACAAGAGCAGGGTCAGATAGCTAGTAATCCCCATGCAGACTGGTGTAAATTCCTTATGGAAATAGAATCATAGAATGGTTTGAATGGGAAGGGACCATAAAGATCCTCTAGTTCCAAACCCCCTGCCACAGGCAGGGATGCCTTCCACTAGACCAGATTGCTCAAGGCCCCATCCTACCTGGACTTGAGTGCTTCCCAGGATGGGGCACACACAACTTCCTGGGAAACCTGTTCCAGCATCTCAACACCTTCACAGTGAAGAATTTCTTCTTTACATCTAATCTAAATCTACTCTCTTTCAGTTTAAAGCCATTACCCCTCGTCCTATCACTACATGCACACGTAAAAAGCCCTCACCAGCTTTCTTGAAGGCCCCCTTCAGGTACTGGGAGGTGGCTATACGGTCCCCCCCAGAGCCTTCTCTTCTCCAGGCTGAACAACCCCAACTTTCTCAGGCTGGCTCCTTAGGAGAGGTGTTCCAGCCTCCTGATCAACTTTGTGGCCTTTCTCTGGGCTTGCCTCAGCAGGTCCATGTCCCCCCAAGTCCTTCTCTGGGCTGCTCTCGATCCGTTTTCTGCCCAGCCTGTATTTGTGCTTGGGATTGCCACAACCCATGAACAGGGCCTTGCACTTGGCCTTGTTGAACTTCATGAGGTTCACACGGGCCCACCTCTCAAGCCTGTCGAGGTCCCTATGGATGGCGTCCCTTCCCTCCAGCACATCACACCACACAGCTTGGTGTCATTGGCAAACTTGCTGAGGGTGGCACTCAATCTCACTGTCCATGTCGCTGACAAAGATGTTAAACAGCACAAAGATGTTAAACAGCACAAAGATGTGAAACAGTTCTCTGAGGAGCACCACTCGTCACTGGTCTCCACTTGGACATCGAGCTGTTGACCACAACTCTGAGTGTGACCATCCAGCCAGTTCCTTATCCACTGAGCGGTCCATCCATCAAATCCATGTCTCTCCAATTTAGAGGCAAAGATGTTGTGCAGGACAGTGTCAAATGCTTTGCACAAGTCCAGGTAGATGGCATTGGTTGCCCTTCTCTTATCCACCAGTGCTGTAGCCCTGTCATATAAAGCCACCAGATTTGTCAGGCATGATTTGCCCTCAGTGAAGCTGTGTTGGCTGTCACCAATCACATCCAAATCTGGAGCACATTTGACTTTAGTGAGCTGTTTTCCATTAGTCCCCAACCACTGCACAGTATCAGCCTACTTCTGCTACAGAGCACGAAGCCTAGAGCACAGCTAGCGGCTTGGTGCAGTGCCGCCTCACAACCAGATTAGAAAACATGAAGTCACTGTTTATAGTGGCATTAGTGGAGCTGTTTCAGTTGTGGTACCAGAGGAAGAAACTTTCAGAAGTGGCTGCTCTGAGAAAGCAATATTGGTGTTTTTGTAACAAGCAAACAAAGAACAACAAAAAAAACACCATCCCAAAAACCACTGAAATTACAATTCACTACATTCTTGTTAACACATCTTACTGTTGGTGAGTGAGCATCAGCAAGAGTTACACCTTGAATTGGTATTACAAATGGCTTGATGCCAAAGGGAGGTAAGATTATCATGTTTATTGCCCTTTCAAGTTATAGTTAAACTGCCCAGGCCATGGTTTTTAACCAAGGCTGAACCACTCAGCTCTTAGCCTGTGCTCCTACCTAAAGCATTTTTGTTATCAGAGCAACTGAGTGAATTACCAACTGTGAATATGACTACTAGTGTGAACATAGATTCTGAGTATCTTTAGTGCAAAAAAGGATACTTTAATTGCATCTAATCTCCTACCCAAATGCAGTGAGAGGGAAATATGAGAATTTGTACCTCTTATTGCAAAAAACAGTTTAGGGTGACTGTTCTTTTGAACTGGGATTCTGGGGAGAACAATACTGAGTTTCCTGCAAATAATTACAGGATTTCCCAGTTAAATTCTTGTGAATGTAGCTCATTCAGTCCATATAACTTGGCACATATAAAATTGCCCAGCTGTCTTAATCTTTTAAAAGGCAACAAGCAATTCTGCAAGTTACGTTTTTAGAGTGATTCTAAATGATCCTCTAAGGCATGTGCTTATTTTTAAGACATCCAAATCTGTATTTGCTAGGGCCAGGCGTTTAAAGAACTACTTGTCACTGAGCCTTTTTCCATATAGCACCGTATTAAGCAATAAACACTTTCTTGACAGGCATACACAAGTGGGGAATTGCTCACAGGAGAGCTGAAGAAGGTTCTTATTGAAACGTTGCAGCCTTTGATAGCAGCTCATCAAGAGAGACGGAAGCAGGTCACAGATGAAATGGTGAAGCAATTCATGACTCCACGGAAGCTAGCTTTCGAATTTTGAAGAAATGCGTATGTAACTTACCAATTGATAAACCAAAACTGAGTAATTGTTGTCTTCTGTTGTATGTCATCAGTCCCTAGGTACAGCCTGCAATCTGTGCTTTATAAATACTGCTTTTAATGAGTTAATTACAAGGAACGTCAGGTACAGGAAAAGCTTAAAATAGGACTTGTATCTATTTAAAATCAGAACACACAAGATGGAATTGCCCAATCCTGCAGAAAAGCATGTCTGTCAGCACAACACTGTATTTTATTGTATTTCCTGTTGAAAATATAAATAAAACTTCCATTTTGATGATAAAGCCTAACTTGTAAATTCATTTAGATACGTTGATAAGAGGTCATATCTCAAACTAGTAACTAGTAGCTCCATTTTCTTTTTTCCTGTGTACCTTGGTTTACTAGACTGCATGTCCTTTTGGGCTACTGGAACATGTTGCACACAAAAAGATAGTGAATGTTGCAAAGTAGATTACACAGTGACTTAGGCCTGGCTTCAGCGCAAAAAGAATGGAGATATGTGAGCTGAACACGGAGGAAGGAATATCAGGCTGGTTTTGCTGTCGTCTTCCTCTTCTGCGACCTGGGGCAAGTCACAGAAATCTCACTGTACTTCTGATTTTGTAGCTATTTAACTGGTCTGACTGCCTCTGGAGGGAGGAGGTTATCAGAAGGTTATAAAGCTCCTTCATATTCTCAGGTAGAAGATAGTACAGAAATGCAAATTTTTGTTTCTAGTTATAAAAAATACCAAGTGTTAAATCATGCTGTGAAAATGAAGTTGCTGCTGGATACAGGGATACTTCTGGTACTAGTCTAGCCTGTTCCGTTTTACTGCACCAAGTCATTTAAACTAGGGGTACTTATTTTAAGATGTATTCCAGTGAGAAAATATACTTTGTTAAAATACTTCATGTAGTCTTTAATGATCTAATTTCTTAAAAAGAACTTAATCGTGTTTTCTATGATTTATGAAAGCAAAATTCAAATTATTAGCTAATTTGTTTTAATGTGTACAGTGCTGAATGCAAACTGTTAGATCTGTCTTGTATTTATGTAGAACAGAAAGTCGCTAGCCCATACGTAGTCTTACCTACATCAAATAAAAATACAGGTGGGTATTGATGTGTGGTATAAGGAAGGCACTTGAATGAGGTGTGAAAGATTTAAACTTTAAGAGGTTCTGTACTGTGGGGCCTAGTGGACGTGAATCGACTGTAGCATTCTGTAAAAAAAAAAAAAAAAGAAAATTGAAAACCAAAAATGCACACTCTTAATCTGACTGTAAACCCCTGACATCAGCTGATTACACTTGGGCTGAGGGAGAAGCTTAAAGGGTGAGACTTCTCACTGACTTCAGGAGACCTTGTTGGATCAGCCTGCCAGTATATGAGAATGTGCCAGACTGTTTGTGCTGCCTGGAGTGGTGCTGCTGCCTCCCCACCAGCAGCAGTTCTGCAACACAGCATAGACGTCCTCTCCAGCAATGACCTTGCATTTCTGAGATGGAAACACCTGTGCGCCAAGCTGTATGTGAAGTGGCCCTATTTGTGTTTATGCAAAGAACTGAGGAAAGACTGAAACGCAAGGCAAGTTTAGCCCCACTGCATGCATTTCAAACTTGTGCTGAAAATTGCAATGCTTAGTTTTTCTCTCTTTACTTTTTACATGAGCTGGCATCGCTAATCTCATGCCATTGACTTTAATGTATTAAAGTAAATGTTTACCAGCTACTGTCTCTCTGTAACCCACAGGCATAGTACCTCAGTGCTAACAAGTGTTTAACAATCAGTAGAAAAGTTTTTTTTTAAAGTGGTGGAGCAATTCTGCAAAAAGAAAAATAGCTTCCTAAATTCAATAGTAAATAAACTAATTCTAGGTTACTGTAAACTTTAATGATGACCTTCCTGTTCTTTGTCCACTCTTTGTCATTTTAAAGCTATATATGAAATATAAGACATAAATCTACTTTTAAAAGGCTTGTACAAACTCATAATGCAAGCTACTACTTTAAAGTATTATATGCAGATCTGTCCTGCAAGATCTATTTCATTTATTCAGGAAGGGGAAATATGCTGTAGGAGAAACAGTAGTGTGTTCTATTCTAACTAAGCATATGGATTAATTTCATAACACAGCAATTAAAATCCATTTTGAAAGTTGTAGAACGGAAAGTGATAGGAAAATTATTTAGTATTGGTTTACCGAGCAAGCACCTTACTCAAGTGCTCTCAGATTCTTATAAAGGTGCTTCTGAGATGATGCAGTTTCTCAGAGGAGTCTTGGCAAATTCCTAAATCTGTTGTAATTACAATTCCTATCCCAGAGGTATTTAAAAGTCAAGACAAGGCAGTCTTTAAAAGCACACATGAAGTGTCTATGAATGTTATCAGGCAACGTTCGTTACATTTTACTCAATTTGTTCATATTTTGTCCATCTCACTGTAATAAAAATGTAGACAAAAGTCTCTATCAAACTACTTTGATTTTCTTCTTTTTTCATTTTTAAAAGGCTTAATATATACTTTATTTTTGACCTCTCTTCCTACCCATTTAGGTGTTGATTTAGTCATCTGATGGAGCTGGTCCTTGTTTTGATGTCCAGTGCCTTTCAAGTAGTGAAATAGGGTGCCTTATAACCCACTCTATCCAGTCCTACCAGGTAGGCATCGGATTGCTCCAAAAGCGAGGTAATGAGGGTCAGTTTTCCGAAGATTAACTGGTCGCAAGCAAGTCTGGATGTTGAATTTCCCAGTGTACAGCAGCCAGCTCAGAAGTAGGGGAAGGTCATCGCGACCCGTTTACAATGATGCTTCAGTAGCTTTGGCGTAGACTGGTACTTAAGTGGGAACATGATGCTCCACAATTGCTGTTGTCTGAAGAGCACAGATTCTGAATAGCTTCACATGGCTCTTCCACAGTCACCAAGAGGCATGCTGAAATGGCATGCTGAAACCTACTTGGATATTCATAAACATTGTCAGAGAAAACAGGAATTATCAGCAACCTGAAAACATGAAGCAGCATGTGCCTTCTGAAGAAAATTTTCTCTTTTTTTCAGGGCTACCAACTTTGGTACTGAAAGAAATCATCTATAAAACAAGCTGCACTCCTTATAGCAACATAAACCCAATGTCAGCACAGCGAATGTGGTGTCTTTGTTCTGTTAGCTGGCCTTCAGTTAGCTAATTTATTGGAATAAATAGTGCTGTGATTGTCAGAGTAGCTGAAGGTCAAGTCTCTATGAAGAAATCAGAAAATAAAGCAGTCAAGTTCTGAAATCCAGAAGCCAAACACTCAGCTTGGTGTGTATGTAGTGAAGTACATGATGTGTACAATCTGTCATGTCATTAAACAAAAATTGGTTCATATTTATGTGCCTGTGTTCACAGTACTTATACAGTCAATTCCTGTACCTGTTGATAGTTTGTATCAGTGTGAATTAGCTGTGAGTTCTTGCTCTAAGAATGTGTCACCCGTACACTGTGTATATCTTTTTTTCCATAATTTTTTTCCAACCCGTGAACAGGCTGGATTGCAAAGCAGTTACGTGCCTGAAATAAGCTGCCTGAAGATACGACCTACCTCTCATGTAGCGTTTGTTCAGGCCACGTGACAACTGCTTTTATATGGTGCTGAATACCCTGAGGCTTACAGTTCTCAGGCAGTCGCACTGGCTTCCGCAGTTGTTCCCACTCACTTTTACAATTCATCTGTAATTCCTGTTTCTTGAAACGAGCTGTATTTCAGTTACACCCACAGGAGGAGACATTTTTAGTCATCTGAATGTATGAGCCTATTAGGAAAGGTGAGCTACTTCATTTTCAAACCTTGGGCTGACCATGGATGGTATCAACACTGCCCTACAATATATGGTTGTTTAGTCAGATTTGCACATGTTATTTTACTGTCTCTGTTCAGAGGATTTAATGTCTGAGAACAAGGTCAGCTGAGAATAATACAGGATAAAGGAGTTTGATTCCAGGAAACATCCAGGCAGAGCTGCGATAAATCACTACCCGGCTGGGACAGCACTCAGTCAAATGTGTCCCTTGTAGAAAAAGGTGAGGGCAATAGACTGTTAAGAACCACAGTAAGAGGAACCCTAAATCTTGGGGACTTAATTAAATCTTCTGTCATAAGGACTTTCTGAATAAAGGAAGTTTTGTGCCGATGCCCCAAAATGTAGCTGGGGATGGTAGGTTGCTGAGGCAATAAGCACTTTGGGAGAGAATCCCGTTCAGCATTGGGTCTTTAATTTTCGCTCCTGTTTAAACTGACATACTCTGCACCTGCCTGATCTTTCAGCCCTGCTCTTGGATCAACTGCAAGAGCTGGATAGACTCTTGAGAGAAAAATTATGACGGTTGTTTCATAGCATGGCTGTGAACATGTTTAAAAAGCTAATTGAAGGCTTAGATTTCCGGAGGACAGTTCTGTAGCTTTGTACCAGTCTCTCTCTGGAACAGAAGAGGTCCCCATTAGCTACTAATCCCCCTGCAGACTGTTCTAAATTCCTTATGGAAATAGAATCGTAGAATGGTTTGGGTTGGAAGGGGAGTCATCTTCCTCCCAAAAAAATGCACTTTCAACAGAATCTGGCAGGGGCTGGATCCAGTCTGCTCCAGATGGCATCATCCAGGGATTAAAACGGAGATAGAAAACATTTACGCTGCTCTTGAGGTGGGATGAGCAAATTAAAGTATTTCTGGTTTTAGGGACTTTCCTTCTGAAGCAACAGTGTGGGTGTTGATTTTTTTTAGCTGACACGTTGATGAAACTTTATAACTTTGTGAAAAAGAAATAGTTGTTAGGAAAGTCAGACATTCTATCGAAATGGAACTTTGACAAAAAAAAAAAAAAAAAACCACAAAAAAAAACCACAAACAACAAAAAAACTTTTGGCTGCTCCTACCACTGTGGTTAAAGGTGAAAAGAGTATGCCCATTTAAAGAGTAGTAAAACTTTAATTACACCCTACAACTTTGCAATTCTCCTTTAGCTTGCCTTTCTCCTTTAGTTTGCCTAACCCCCAGTGCACAGATTTTATGGCAGCCTTTCCTTTGGGAAGCAAGAAGGTTTTGCATCTATTCCTACCCTCCTTCCAGGATGAGAACAGGTTGCCTCCTAAGCTGTGCCAAGCTCCGGAGAGCCGCGGTGCTGTCAGCCTCTGGGAGGGGATGGATACCGCAGAGCTCCAGTTGCACAGGGAGAAAATCACACGACTTATCGGAACCGTGCTTGGTTTCACTTTCAGTGAGGCCATGAGCCTGATTATGTAAACAGACCATATCTGCCATTTCATTAAACAATGGCAGGAAAAAGCAAGGAGATTCATATCTCAGCTGCTACCAAAGGGATAAAATTGTAGAGTACTTTGGGAACATTACAGCTAAGAAGAAAAGTTGCAGCCTGAAGCACGAATACAGACGTTACTCATTAAATGCAGTATGGGTATTACGTGTAAAGAGCACACACTGGATGGTGCTAAATCTTACACAAACTCCCCCCAGCCCTTGCCTTGGTTGGGAAGATCACTTCCTGTGCCAGCAGAAAACACAATGAATCCTTTACCACAATCTGATCAGACAAGCCAGCTTTTTAGAACATATATATTTGCAAATGTTTCAAGACCCTAAGCAGCAGCGACAGCCCAAATACACTAACAACATAAAGGGGAGAGAGGCTGTGTATAAGTCCAACACTCCCTGATGATTTTGTAATCCTATTCTTATAGGATATAAAACAAAGCTGTTGGTCATCCAGCTTTGTGCTGAAATGTCTGTGCTTCTTATGCTGTCCATCAAAGGAGACAGTGCTCAGCCCTTGTTTGTGGATGTTGTGTTACAAAAAAACAAACTACTCTGCTGAACAGAGTGGCACAACCTATTTTTTGTTTGTATAATGACCTGTAAATCTCAGTACAGCCTCATACGTTACAAACACCACCATGTTCACAGGAAAGGCACGAATGCAGTTCAAACCCAGTCCTTTGAAAAGCACTTTTGCACCCTCCTTTCTCACACTCTCTCTCGCACAGTGGATGAGGCCTTTGTACTTGTGCTGGTCCAATTCATCTGTTTGCATCCGTGATTTGATGACATCCATGGGAGTAGCTAATCCCCAGGCCAGGACTCCAGCAAAACCACCAGAAAGCAGCACAACAAGGAAACCTGCAGGAGTGAAGGGGGAGCAGGTAACTCGAGCCTTGCACTGGTACAGCTACAAGCATCTCAGATTTGTTAACTAAGTGGGTTAGCTTTCATGTGTTTCAGCTGTTATTTTGTCCAGCTCTTGCAGTTCGGTTTTCAGTGATCCCACACAAACCGTGCAGCATCTCGATTTCACAGCATACTCATTTTTGCGTACATCACACTGGCTCATGCAGAGGCAGCATCTATTTTAACACCACACGCTCAAGATGTGATGCAGTCTGAGAGCACTCACAACATCTTCGGCTGGCTCAACTTATTTTTATAGTTCTCAGGAAGATGCTTTTTGTGGAATGTCACCTATTTGGCCTTTTCTCAAAGTGGATAGTTGCTTTTTGGAGTCAAACCAACAATGGGGAAACTTAAGTGTCTTTACATTCTGCATTTGGACTTTATTTTTGAGCTCTGGACTGACCCTGATCTGTGCTCCATGATAGCTCCAGCGAGGACCATCCATGTTTCATTTCTAGTTACATATCCCGTTTCTGCGTTAGGAGGATTTCATCACTGCATAGCAGGCACCACAGCATTCCCGCAGGGAAAGGAGTAGCTGCTGAGGGACAAGGTTGTGCCTGCAAAGCCCTTGCACGCGGGCTGCTGGTGCCTGTGCCAGGAGGGCACAAATGGCCCCATGATGCCAGGAAGCAAACACACAGCAACCCCACAAAAGGACCGGATCTGGGTGGGGTTTTATAGGTACTGGCTGATGTTTGCTGAGAGCCTGGTTTCCCTATTAGCGTGGTAGTAAATAAGCTGTTTTTGTAGATAATGCCAGCCACTTTCCGATACCTACCTGGTTTATTTTTCCCAGCTGGTGTGAGCCAGTCACAGAGAGCGGAATAGGTAAGGAAATAGATTGCAGAAGAGGCGCAATCCCTGCAAAGCAATGCAGAGCAGCCCTTGTAGAGACCCCCAAAACCTTCCTCCTTGGCGATCAGCTTCAGACAGTGGAGAGATCCTCGGTACTTTGGCTTGGAAACAGGCTGGGGAGATGTGACAGAAGGATGTGGCTTCCTCTGAGTCTGCATGCGAACTTTAGCCACTTCACTAGGGGTCATCAACACAACCTGGAACATTAAAGGATGGTATTTTAGCCCTTCACATTTAAACAGTGTTTAGATCCCCCTCCTGCACATTCCTTGTCTCCAACCTTTACGTATCCTGGGATCATGCACTTTTGCCAGGCAGCATCACTTGTCAGGGATGCCCAGTTGAGTTTTGAGTCCTGACAAGGCAACGTAGTCTATTGACCATTTCTACAGCAATACCAAACAGCTCCGCAAGCAGTCGCTCCCTGGACCCTTTCACCATCCATACCAGGTGTGAGCTAATTTTTCTGGGCAATGGGCTGCTCCTGCTGCCCGTCACCCCACAATCACCAACCCTGCCTCAAAAGCTGTGGGTGATGAAATGCCTTTTTGTCCTTTTTCAACACCTTGGTACATAAGGCAACCCTTGGCCACACTGACCTGCAGCCAGCCAACCCTCTCCCATCTCTATCTCCACCAAAACACCAGCCTGTGCTTTACACGCTGAATTACGTCTTTCTTACATAAACACACCGTCAGAGCCACTTGGAAAGCTTGCTGCCCAGGTTGTTTTTCTTCCTTTTTTCTGCGTTTCTTGCCAAGGTCCACGTCATTCCTAACAGCACGTTCTTAGGTGTTTTGGCCCTCTAAATGAAATCCAGCACGAGCTGCCCAGCAGGACTTGGCCATGCTGTGGACCCTACCAGAGAGGGGGCAGCATAGGCAGAGCGTGACCTGCCCTGCAAAAACAAACCCGCCAGGCTGTTGCAAGCTCCCCTGTGGGCTCCCAGACAGAAAACACTCACTGCTTTTCCAGCCTCCTCTGTCTGTGAACAAGACCTCTTGTTGCGCTTTCCCTTTCAGCTGTTTACCTACCCGGACAGCACCAGCAGCACCACCGGCAAGGGCAACATCCAGCTTGGACGGCTTCGCATCTGCAGCCCCGTATCGCAGCTTGCAGATGGCACAAAGGAAGTTTTTGTACGTGCCAAATGAAACAGAAGAAATCACCGATACCGTGAGGACAGATGCAGACACGCCTCTGTAAAATCCCCAGACCTAGTTGGGAAGAGAAGCAAGAGAACACTTTGAAGAGGGAATGGCATGGGAAAACACTGGCCATACACTGCTGAGCCAAAACTTACTCCCATCTTACAGCTCATCGACAAAGCTAAACTTCATCCTGACCCTTCTCCCAACAAATGGTTCTATGTAACTGCTGCCCGTCCTCCCCAGACTGAGAGAGGCAGCTCTGCTTCTCTGAAACAAGGCATCTGTAACTGTATCAGCAATTCTGATGAGAGTTACCTACGTTTTCTGTCCTGTATGTTTCCTGAATGCAGTGCCAAATCCCATTGTAATGCTTCTGGGTCTGAATTCTCACCTAGGAATACAGGGGCAACTTTAAAATGCAGGCATCAGATTACGGGGGGGGGAAGCAAATGCCATAGCAGCACACTAGTTAATTAACCAAAAATTGCATCCCCAAACAATTTACCCTTTTTTTAAGAGAAATACAACGCAACCCAATAAAGTGAAGTATGCTGATGTAACAAAGACGAAAGCACTATCATGGGACTAGTTTTTTAAAAAGGGGAGGAAAAAGCAAAAGGGCCTGTTTGTTTTCAGTCTGTAGTCAAGAGATAAAGCTCCAGCCCGTACCTTGACTGTGTCCAGCGGATAACCCACTGCTGTGCTTAGACCACCTGAAACAGAGAGTGTATTGCAGATGGTTAACAGCACACATTGCGACACACCATTTTCCCCCATTGTGGCAAGTAATTAGGGGAAAGGCAGAAAAATGCAGCTTCAGAGCTCTGCTGTTCTTGGCACCAGACTTCTCTCAAGCTCCAGCAATAACATTTGAGCCAAGAATGACAGAGCAAAATGCGCAGATTTCTCTGCATGACCAAGGCACGCTCAGAGGAGGAATCTGAGTGTCAGGGGAAACTTATCAGGAGGAATAACACCGCAGTGAAATCTGGGATGGGGAAACACAGAAAACACTGCTGCAAGAGAAGCTCTGTGCACACCACCGGCCCTGTGGGCTTTGAGCACCCCTCTTTCAGGGAGACTCGGACTGTTTCTGTTCCCCTTGTAGCTTAGGCAGTACAGCATCTTTGGCCTGTGACCAAGCACCCTCTCATGAGGTGCAGAGCATCCCCACTCACACGAGGGGCCCATGGAGCAATTTGGGCTCTCCATGCTTGACCTGGAAATATTAAGGAATAAAACAACTCCTTGAGCAAGTCCAGCAGAGAGCTACCAAGATGATCAGGGGACTGGAGCACCTCCCTTATGAGGAAAGGCTGAGTGACCTGGGTTTGTTTAGCCTGGAGAAGAGAAGACTGAGGGGGGATTACATAAATACCTATAAATATCTAAAGGGTGGGTGTCAGGATGATGGGACTGGGCTCTTTTCAATTACAGGACAAAGGGCAATGGGCACAAGGTGGAACACAGGAAGTTCCACCTCAATATGAGAAAACACTTCTTTCCTGTGCAGGTGCCAGAGCAGTGGCACAGGCTGCCCAGGGAGAGTGTGGAGTCTCCTTCCCTGGAGACATTCAAAACCTGCCTGGACGTGGTCCTGTGCCCCCTGCTCTGGGTGTCCCTGCTCAAGCAGGGGAGTTGGACGAGATGATCTCCAGAGGTCCCTTCCAACCCCTGCCATTCCATGATTCTGTGATTCTGAAAAGCAGCAGCCACAAGGACGTGAATAAAAGAGGAGCGGTCTTCAGGCATTACAGGTTCTCAGCAATCTGCCCTCTTCCTTCATGAAGGCAGGAGAGGTACTGCTGCTGCCTTCTGCACACCAGGGACTGGACATATCTTGGCTGCACTTTACAAAGCACATCTACAGCCCTGGGTGGGGAGTTCGGGTCCACAGCACCATGCTGGACTAAGGTTCTGAAGTGCGTCTCCTACGTGCACTGAACACTGCTGCAAAAAGCAGAGCAAGGAGCAAAAGCATAGGTTGTTTGGAGCCCTGGCAGGCCGGTGTGACACCGGGGCCAGAGGGCACGTACAGGCGCAGCACGACAGGCAGCACAGCTCTGCAGTGAGACCACCCACCCTCTGCTGCTCAGGGCTCAACAGGATTAAGGGGCAGTGAGGGATTAGCGCCGGGCATGCACAAAGCCAGTGTGCTCAGCAGCACACCCCGCACACCAGCTGACCACCACTCCCCGCCTGCGGCAGTGACAGCATGCCCAGAGTGCTGGGGGGGTTTGTCAATCCTCTGTTGACACCCAGGCTCATTTCAAGACCCTAAAATAGCAGCTGGAGCTGGAAACACATTAATCCTGTGAGACAAAGTTACTGCCTTAGTGGCAGATAAGGAGAGCAACAGCACTCCAACATGGACTTCTCTTGGTTGCAGTAACAAAGAGTAACACAGATCACGCACCGACCCTGCCTTTACTTCCACTGCATTTCTCAACTCTGATCTAAAGGCATCTGTTGGCAGATACAACAGATGATAAACGGACTGACCAGCTAACTTCCTCCAAGTACTTCAACTGCCAAGTTATCTGAGAGGCAATCAGGATGGGGGATGATGGAGCTGTATCCATGCAAGTTATATAGACAGAGATTGAGTTCATAAAAGCGCAGGATGAGCCCTTCAGGGAGCCAGGCAGTCATGGCTCACGGGTCAGAAACTGCCTCTCACTGAGTCCTTCTTTGAAAAAAAAAAAAAAGGTAGATACTTAAAGATGTCTTGGTTGCTGTGATTATTTAATTAAGCATGTTCACCTGTGATTACATGGCTGCTTGTGAGCTCTGGAAAGCTCTACTACGTTGGGGAATAAAGCAGCAGCTGCTGGAGTGAGTCACTGGGAGACAATCCCAAAGTGCATTATTCAGAAGAAAACAACCAACAGCATCTTGCCTGAAGAAAAATGAGATTTGTTCTGCAAAACTCTCTATCAAATCCACCACCAGATAAAGAGCAATGAAGATTAAAAATGGGCCAAGCCACTTCTGTATTCCAAATCCAAAATGAGATCAAATTGTAAGAGAGATGGCGACAGGGAATGCACAGGCAGAGTAATATGTCTTGAAGGAGCAGTGCTTCTGGTCTGAGCAGAGTAGCAACACAAAAAGTCACCCGGGGCCACTGTCTGAGATTCCCGGCCATCGGCCAGAGGCAGACTGCAAACACAGACCTTGCCAGCCAGGAAAGAGCAGCACATAAGTCAACGTCAGCATGACTGTGCTGACCTCAGAGGTGAGGTCACCTGGCCCAAGAACCTGTCCCAGACAGGAGGATTTGTCATTGCATTGGTTTCAGACTTCCTGAACCTTAGAGGCAGCAGATGCGGGCTGACCAAATGCTGGCAATGGGGGGTCACCATGTGCCTCACACACCTAAGCCCTGGTTTGCTCCACCAGCTCAGGAAGGTAGGAGTCTTGGCTCATGCACATCAGGTACCAAGGCTGATTTGGGTCAGCATTAGATAAGAAGTGTCCTCCCTTCTGGAGAAATTGGCCAGATCATGCATTAAGATGCAGAGACAGAACCAAAATAAACCTGCAGAATAAAGCAGGTTTGCCCCAAACAAGCCTATTTCCCATTACTTTGCCGTTCTAGGGCCCACCTTGGTGCCAGCAAGGACCAAACATCTCCACTTGGGAGGAGACCATAAAGGTAAATTCTTCACTGTTCCCACCAAAGTGGAGATGTGAGCAGTCCAAATCTCCAAACTACCACAGTCCGCTATGAGCTGCACTCCTTAAGAGTCAAAGCACTCCAAGCAGTTACGTTTTCAGAGCTGAGGAGCTCAGCCAAGTCCATCAAAGGCTGAGGAAGAAAGGCTCTGCACAGTGTCATGCAATATAAATAGCCTGGGACAAAGATAGCATGACCCACACATGCCCTGTTTGCACAGCAGAATTGAACATGGCCAGCAATGTATAGCGTGCATACAGGAGAGGGATCCTGTGGGACTTCTGCTGCATAACACTGCACCAGCTGTGATGAAAATAAATGGCAAAACTAGATGAATTATCTTTGTTGGGTTGTAATGAACCATTTTTTATGCCTACTTTATCTGAGGTGTTCTCGGATATTGTGCACAGGTTGCAGCATCCCCTACACGCACACACTGCGTACAGGTACAAAACTGTCACAGTACTCTCAGTCTCTTCATGGGTCAGGCCACTTTGACCACTCAATTCAAATAAGGAGTGATCCTGGCAGCGTGGCACCGCAACAGCAATCAGCAGAGAGCGAGCGCAGCCATACAGAGCCCACTGGGCTGCAACAGCTCCAATCTGTTGGCAAATGCCTGGCTGAGAGACCCAGGGAGAAGCAGGGATTGTGGTCCATGTGCTGGATGGGTAGACAGCAACTTCCAAAGACTTTTACTTTGTGAAGAGATAGGAACGCAAGAAGCGCCCCGTATCCTAAACAAGCTGAACTCCTTCCAGTAACGTGACCCTGGCAGAGGCCAGCAGGAGCTGCTTTAGCTGTAAGGACAAGGAGACAGCATGTTCCCTCCACAGGTGGACTATTTTGTCTCCCCTTGGACTGCATGTGACTGGTGTGTAACCTTGCAGCAAGATGTGGAGAAGCTCGGGCACGCTGCAGACCCTGCTGCTCTATCATTACTGGCTGAACCACAGCTTCCCCTTCCCAAACCTAGGGAAGGCTATATCCTCTGCACGAGCCAGAAAGAATGTATCAATCCATACTGAGCTCCCAAGAAAACACACAGCCATCTGGGTCTCTGGCTGCAGGGAGTGCCACCAGCTTGCACTGGAACCAGGTGGCAGTAGAGGGAACAGCTGTGTATGGTGTGATCAGGTGGACTATCTACGTGGCCTGGTGGCAGAGCTAAGAGAGGAAGTAAAGAGGCTAAGGAGCATCTGGGAATCTAAGCAAGAGACAGGCTGGTGGAATCACACTCTAACCTCCCAGAAAACTGAACAGGGACAGCCACCAGGAAAAGCCTGCGGATCCAGTATCATCCCCCCACCAGGATGTAGGCAGGGTCTTAAAGGGAAGCAGCGAGTGGAAACAAGTTCACAATCGGGGCAGCAAGCGAACCCTTTCCTTGTCCACCACACCTCCCCAGGTGCCTCTGTACAACAGGTATGAGGCTGTAGATGTGGAGGACCACTCAGTGGACAGTGTGGGTGTCAATCCATCTACACCAGAGGAGTCACCAAGACCAAAAAGACCTACCCACCCTATTACTACCACCTTCTGAAGGAAGAAAAGACAGGACATAGCTGCAGGAGACTCCCTCTTGAGGGGAACAGAGGGTCCAATATACCGGCCTGACCTTCCTCATAGGGAAGTCTGCTGCTTCCCAGAAGCCTGGGTTAGAGATATCTCTAGGAAATTTCCTAGCCTGATACAGCCTTCAGACTACTACCTGTTACTGCTTTTCCACGTGGGTGGTGATGAAGTTGCAGTACATAGGCCAAGGGTGATTAAAAGAGACTTCAGGGCCTTGGGATGGTTAGTGAGGGAATCTGGGGCACAGGTTATTTTTTTCTCGCTCCTTCCAGTTGTGGGCAGTGACACTGGATGGAACAGGCAGACCCTATCTATTAATACATGGCTTTGCAGCTAGTGTCACCATCACAGCTTTGGGTTTTTTGACAATGGGATGGCCTACACAGCACCAGGCTTGCTGGTGTCAAATGGGAGCCACCTTTCCAAAGGGGAAAGAGGGTCTTTGCTCAGGAGCTTGCAGGGCTCATTGACAGGGCTTTAAACTAGAGGCAAAGGGGGTGGGGGAACATATCGAGCTTGCCTGTGACAAGCTGTGGGATGATACACAATGGTTAGAGGGACCGGCTGCTAGTATGAGCCCTCAACCTGTTGCCCAGAGGCATACTGGGGAGATGGAAGCACAGTCGAGGTCTTGTGGAGGTGACCTGAGGTCTCCTGAGGTAGCAGGAGCCAACAAGGAAACTTCCATGAAGCACCTCAAGGGGAAAAAGGGGTGTTCCACTAAGAAGGTTACATAGCCCACAGCCCAGATGAAATGGCTCTACACAAACACCCACAGCATGGGAAACAAACAGGAGTTGGAAGCTACCATTCTGCTAGAAAGCTATGACCTGATTGCCATTACAGAACCTTGGTGGAACGAATCCCATCCCTGGAATGTGGCTATTGATGGCTACAGGCTGTTCAGAAGGGACAGGCAAGGAAGGAAGGGCAGAGGTGTTGCCCTCTACATCAAGAAATTGATACAGTATGAAGAGCTGTTACTGAAGAATAACCACAAGCAGGTCGAAAGCTTATGGATAGGAATCAGACACAGAGGCAACAAAGGGAACCTTGTGGTTGGTGTCTACTACAGGACACCTAATCAAGGGAAGCCTACTGATGAAGCTTTCTTCCTCCAGCTCCAGGAGGCTTCATGCTCGCAGGTTCTCATCCTACTGGGGGACTTCAACCACCCTGACATCTGCTGGAAAAGTAGCATGGCGAGCTGTAGGCAATCCAGGAGATTCCTAGAATACATTGAGGATAACTTCCTAAGCCGGGTAATAGACACCCCTACCCAAGGGGATGCAATAATGGACCTGATGATCACCAATGCAAGTGAGCTTACCAGTGACGTCGAGACTGGAGGCAGCTTGGGCTGTGGTGATCACATATTGGTGTAGTTCACACTCCTGAGGGATATGGGAAAAGCAAGGAGTATACTCAGGACCCTAAAGTTTAGGAAAGCAAACTTCCAGGTCTTCAGGAAGTTAGTCAGAAGGACTAATGGGTACATCAGAAGGTAAACAGTCCTCGGGGACAAGGAAACAGAGCAGAGCTGGCAGATCTTTAAGGATGCATTCCATAGAGCACAGAGGTCTCAGTCACCAGGTGTAAGAAATCAGGCAAGGAAGTGGAGACCAGCATGGCTGAGTCAAGACATGCTGGTCAAACTAAAGAGCAAGAGGGAACTGCACAGGCAGCAGAAGGCAGGGACAGGTATCCTGGGAAGAGTATAAGGATGCTGCCCTGTTGTGTAGGAATGGGGTCAGGAGGGCCAAGGTGCAGTTGGAGCTGAATTTGGCAAGGGAAGCAAAGAATAACAAGAAGGGCTTCTACAGGTACGTCAACCAGAAAAGGAAGGTTGAAGAAAGCATAGCCCCCAGATGAACAAGAATGGTAACCTAGTATCAACAGACAAGAAGGCTGAGGTACCCAACAACCTTTTTTTGCCTCAGTCTTCACCGGTAACCTCTCTCCTCACCCCTACTAAGTCTGTGGACCACAAGATGGTGACCAGGGGAGTAAAGCCCCTCCCACCATAAGGAAAGATCGAGTTTGTGACCATCTGAGGAACCTGAACATACACAAGCCTATGGGACCTAATGAGACGCATCTCAGAGTCCTGAGGGAATTGGCTGATGTAGTTGACAAGAATCTCTCCATGAGATTTGAAAAGTCATGGCAGTCAGGTGAAGTCTCCGGGGACTGGAAGAAAGGAAATATTGTGCCCATCTTTAAAAAGGGTAGAAAGAAGGACCCAGGGAACTACTGACCTGTCAGCCTCACCTCTGTGCCTGGGAAGATCATGGAATAGATCCTCCTAGAAGCTATGTTAAAACACATGGAGGAGAGGGAGGTGATGCAAGGGAGCCAGCATGGCTTCACCAAGGGCATGTCCTGCCTGACCAACCTAGTGGCTTTCTGTGATGGAGTGACTACATCAGTGGACAAGGGAAGAGCTATGGATGTCATCTGTCTGGATTTTGTAAAGCCTTCAAGACAGTCCCTCACAGCATCCTTCTCTCTAAACTGGGAAGATACAGATTTAAGGGGTGGACTGTTCAGTAGATAAGGAATTGGTTGGATGGTCACATCCAGAGGGTAGTGCTCAATGGCTTGATGTTCAGATGGAGACCAGTGACAGGTGGTGACCCTCAGGGGTCCTTACTGGGACCAGTGCTGTTTAATATCTTCATCAATGACATAGACAGTGGGATCAAGTGCACCCTCAGCAAGTTTGCAGATGACATCAAGCTGAGCGGTGCAGTTGACATGCCAGAAGGACAGGATGTCATCCAAAGAGACCTGGACAAGTTGGAGAGGAGGGCCTGTGAGAACCTCATGAGGTTCAGCAAGGCCAAGTGCAAGGTCCTGCACATGGCTTGGGCAACCCCTGATATCAATACAGGCTGCAAGATGAAGAGATTGAGAGCAGCCCTGCAGAGAAGAACTTGGGGGTATTGATGGATGAAAAGCTGGACATGAGCCAACAATGTGCGCTCGCAGCCCAGAAGGCCAACCGTATCCTGGGCTGCATCAAAAGAAGTGTGGCCAGCAGGTCAAGGGAGGCGATTCTGTTCCTCTACTCCACTCTGGGGAGACCCCACCTGGAGTGCTGCATCCAGCTCTGGAGCCCTCAGCACAGGAAGGACATGGGCCTGTTGTAGTGGGTCCAGAGGAGAGCCACAAAAATGATCAGAGGGATGGAACACCTCTCCTGTGAATACAGGCTGAGAGAGTTGGGGTTGTTCAGCCTGGAGAAGAGAATGCCACAGGGACACCTTATTGCGGCCTTTCAGTACTTAAAGGGGGACTACAGGAAAGAAGGGGACAATATTTTTAGCAAGGCCTGTTGTGACAGGACAAGGGGCAATGGTTTTAAACCAAAGGCAGGTAGATTTAGACTAGATATAAGGAAGAAATTTTTTACAGCGAGGGTGGTGAAGCACTGGAACAGGTTGCCCAGAGAGGTGGTAGATGCCCCATCCCTGGAAACATTCAAGGTCAGGTTGGACAGGGCTCTGGGCAACCTGCTCTAGTTGAGGATGTCCCTGCTCACTGCAGGGGGGGCTGGACTACATAACCTCTAAAGGTCCCTTCCAACCTGAACCATTCTATGAATCTATGAAATCTTTATGCCTCACACAAGAGTCAAGTCATCTCCTAGTCATCAATAGCCACCCCTGCCATGGCTGCGGCTGTAGCAGGGCTAGAAATCATAGAATCATAGAATTGTTAAGGTTGGAAAAGACCCTTAAGATCATCGAGTCCAACCGCTAACCTATCACTGCCAAGTCCACCACTAAACCATATCCTCAAGCACCACATCTACCCTTCTTTTAAATACTTCCAGGGATGGCAACTCAACCACCTCCCTGGGCAGCCTGTTCCATTGTTTTACAACCCTTACGGTGAAGAATTTTTTTCTAATGTCCAACCCAAACTTCCCCTGACGCAGCTTGAGGCCATTTCCTCTCGTCCTCTCGCTTGTTACTAGGGAGAAGAGACTGACCCCTACCTCACTACAACCTCCTTTCATGTAGTTGTAGAGAGCGATAAGGTCTCCCCTCAGCCTCCTCTTCTCCAGGCTAAACCCCCCCAGCTCCCTCAGCTGCTCCTCATAAGTCTTGTTCTCCAGACCCTTCACCAGCTTCATTGCCCTTCTTTGGACACACTCCAGCACCTCGATGTCCTTCCTGTAGTGAGGGGCCCAAAACTGAACACAGTACTCAAGGTGGGGCCTCACCAGTGCCGAGTACAGGGGCACAATCACCTCCCTGCTCGTGCTGGCCACACTATTCCTGATACAAGCCAGGATGCTGTTGACCTTCTTGGCCGCCTGAGCACACTGCTGGCTCATGTTCAGCTGGCTGTCAACCAACACCCCCAGGTCCTTTTCCTCCAGACAGCTCTTCAGCCACTCCTCCCCAAGCCTGTAGCGTTGCATGGGGTTGTTGTGACCCAAGTGCAGGACCCGGCACTTGGCCTTGTTGAATCTCATACCATTGGCTCCGGCCCAACGATCCAGCCTGTCCAGGTCCCTGTGTAGGGCCTTCCTGCCCTCCAGCAGATTGACACTTCCACCCAGCTTGGTGTCATCTGCAAACTTACTGAGGGTGCACTCAATCCCCTCATCCAGATCACCAATAAGATATTGAACAGGACTGGCCCCAACACTGAGCCCTGGGGAACACCGCTCATGACTGGCCGCCAACCGGATTTGACTCCATTCACCACCACTCCCTGGGCTCGGCCGTCCAGCCAGTTTTTAACCCAGAGCAGAGTGCACTTGTCCAAGCCGTGAGCAGCCAGCTTCTCCAGGAGAATGCTGTGGGAGACAGTGTCAAAGACCTTACTAAAGTCCAAGTAGACAACGTCCACAGCCTTCCCCTCACCCACTAAGGGGGTCACCTTATCATAGAAGGAGACCAGGTTATTGAGGCAGGACCTCCTTTTCATAAACCCATGCTGGCTAAGCCTGATCCCCTGGTTGTCCCGCACATGAAGCGTAATGGCATTTAAGATGATCTGTTCCATGACCTTTCCTGGCACCGAGGTCAGGCTGACAGGCCTGTAGTTCCCTGGATCCTCCTTCCGACCCTTCTTGTAGAGGGGCATCACATTCGCTAGTTTCCAGTCATCTGGGACCTCCCCGGTTGACCAGGACTGCTGATAAATGATGGAGAATGGCTTGGTGAGCTCCTCTGCCAGCTCCCTCAGTATCCTCGGGTGGATCCCATCTGGCCCCATGGACTTGTGAATATCCAAGTGAAGGAGCAGGTTGGTGACTGCCACGTCTTCAACAACTGGGACTTCGTTCTGCTTACTATCTCCATCTGCCAGCACAGGGGCCTTACAACCCTCAGGATGACCAGTCTGACTATTAAAAACTGAGGCAAAGAAAGCATTAAGTACCTCAGCCTTCTCCTCATCTTTCCTGGCAAGGTTACCTTCCAAATCCAACAAAGGAGGGAGATTCTCCCTGGCCCTCCTTTTGTCACTGATGTATTTATAAAAGCATTTTTTGTTATCTTTACTGCTGGCAGCCAGTGTAAGTTCCAACTGGGCCTTCGGCTTTCTAATCTTTTCCCTGCATAACCTCACAACATCCTTGTAGTCCTCCTGAGTCACCTGCCCTGTCTTCCAAAGGCAGTAAGCTCTCTTTTTTTCCTTGAGTTCCAGCCAGAGCTCCCTATTCAGCCAAGCCAGACTCCTCCCCCACCTGCTCGACTTACGGCACATGGGGACGGCCTGCTCCTGTGCCTTTGAGACTTCCTTCTTTAGTAACATCCAGCCTTCCTGGACTCCTTTGCCCTTCAGAACTGCCTCCCAAGGGACTCTGTTAACCAGACTCCTTAACAATCCAAAGTCAGCCCTTCTAAAGTTCAGGGTAGCGGTTTTGCTGACCCTCTTCCTTACTTCTCCAAGAATCAAAAACTCTATCATGTCATGGTTGCTGAGCCCAAGACAGCCTCCAACCACCACATCATCCACGAGGCCTTCTCTGTTCGTAAACAGCAGGTCCAGCGGGGCACCTCCCCTGGTTGGCTCGCTCACCAGCTGCGTCAGGAAGTTATCTCCCGCACGCTCCAGGAACCTCCGAGACTGCTTTCTCTCTGCTGTGTTGTATTTCCAGCAGATATCTGGTAAGTTGAAGTCTCCCAAGATAACAAGGGCTATTTCCTATGATCATGCATGGGAAAATAAGAAAATTCAGGCTGGAAGTTCTCAGAGTTTCTGGGAAAATTCAAGTTGGAAGGAATCTCAGGAGGTCTCTAGTCCAACCTCCTGCTCAGTTTTATTGGCCAGGAAGGACATCCTTACAGATGAGCTGCTTTCCACTACATCCAGCCTTATTTGGTGGTTATTGAAAGTTTCCACAGTCACTAAGCATGGTTCTCTCATGTTTTTTCCATCTGGAGTCACAGCAGGTCACTGTTTCTGAAGATGCTGAGCTTGTCCCATGGCCACAGAAGCAATAGCTCACAGGAGATGCACAATATTTGTGCAGGTGCCTGAGCCAGGCTGGATCATTACATGGGATTCAAAAGGGCAGCGACTCTGCTGTTTTTCAGAGGTGCTTAAGCCATGCTTTCTCCAAAACACTGTGAAAATAGATCAAGGTCACAAGAATGTAATTTATTAAACCGAAACTCTGTTACTATCTGTGCTCTTTGTTATTATTTTGCATGTTTTATGAACTTCAGCTGGGTTTGCAGCCTCCTTGGGAATGCAAAAGCAGCTTTAGCTCTAACAAACACAAGCCATGAAATAAACTCAGCACCAAAAACATCCCAGTTCTCACAGGAAAGCTGTCCCACCCCTGGAAGCTGTGACATGTCGGGGTAGGGACCACAGCCCTGAAGTCCTGCCCAGGTACCTCGCACATGTCTATGTGCAAGCTCCCAGCAGGGAACCGCATGCCAGAAAACAGGCCAGTCTGACAGTGAAAAGTTGTGTTATCCATTTTAGAAAAGCCCTGAGCTGGACACAGTTGACAGGGTGGAAAATCTTGCTCTCTGACACCTTGAGGTCAGCAAAGTGCATTAAAACAAAGACATTGCTGGTCCCAGCTGGAGCTCCACAGCCTACATCCTCCCAGGCTGAGCCTGTTTCCAGGGCACCCATGGGAGACCCTTGCTGCATGACTGGGCAGCACATGATGCTAGTGCCCAGACAGGGCAGCACCACACAAACCACAGCCTTGCATGGGAGCCGGGACAGAAGGCTGAGGAGAATGGCCACTTCAAAACTGTGTTTTCAACTCTCCACATTCCCTTGCAAAAGAATTTTATCCTTAAGTGGCTCAGCTCCAACTGTACCAACAAAAGCAAAGGAGTCCAAGCAGCACCCGTAATTGTTGCTGCCCCACCATTAATGTGAAGTCTCAGAGGAGTTTCAGTGAATCCCTCCAGGATGGACATCCCGCTGCCAGCCCCAGCACAGGGGTCCTATCTCCACTGGGTGCTCTGAAGTCGGCAAGGAAAGAAGAGGAGAAAGGCAAGCTGTCCTGGAGGGGTTGGTTATATCCCACTCTCCCAGGCAGGATCCTTTCTGAGCAGGGTCCCCCAGCACCTCAGGAAGACCGACACCCCAAGCAACAGGCACCTCCAGGGCTGGATGCCACTGAGAGGCCAAATCTCACCCTACTTGCACATTTTGGGTGACAAGCAATAAGGGGCTGCAGGGTAAAACTCATCACGGTCCTTCCCAGGAAAAGCACATCTGCACCAGCACCACAGGCTGCTCCTGGGGAAGGAAACTGCCAGATTTCTGCAGGTATCAAAGTGAGATCTGACATGCAGGCTTGGGCTGGGCATCTCAGCATCTGGCAGGTTTATCTGGCCTTTCTGGCAGTGATGACCCTAACGCTCTTGTCTTGGTATTTGATAATTCACTAAATCTGAAAAAAATTCAGAAAAGAAATTAGACCAGTGGCTACATTTTGTTGTTTAAAACAAAGTTGGGTTTGAGCAGTACATGCTCTAAAAATGTCTAGAATTAAATCACACTTTTATTGTTTTACTTTTTTATATACAGCTAACCTGCTTTCTCCCAGATCAAAGCCTGATACATAGCACGCCTGCACTGAAATTACCATCGCAGCTGTAAATATGTCTTAACCTAAGATAATGCAAAGGTCGTTCGCTCAGATCTTCTTCACTGCAAAAAGTCATGCCTCTACCCTCCCATCTCACAAATTGTGTCCTCAGCCCTCCAGAGCCCCGACAGGCTGCCAGACACCAGAACCCCAAGGCACCAGCCACATGAGATTTTGCTGTCCAGGCAATCCTTGCCAGTTTGCATCTGCACACAACATATTCCACTTCGTCTCTTCCTATCTGAGTTTTGCCCTGTCCTGCTGCAATTAGACTGGAGGACATTGCAGGGCAATGACCTCAGCCAACCAAATTGCACTGCTGCCTCTCCAGTAGCTCTGCGAACCTGCTCTGATGACATTTTCCATTTAATAAAGAAGAACGCACTATTAACAAGCAGCTGCTATCAAAAGACTCTCAGCTCTGTCATTAAGACCTGCCTGTTAGCCAAACAAAAAGAAAACACGGCAATCTGCTTTCAGCAGCAATCACTACTTTATGTATTTACCTCCAATGGCCCCAGCAATGAAATCCATCCAGACTGAGTCTGCTGCCTTAATCACCCTTATTAAGCGTTAAGGAGGTAGAAGAGAGGATACCGGTTCAGTCTTTCCAGAGCCCCGCAGGTCCTTCAGAGACAGTGTGACATTCAGTATGAATCACCTTCTCTTTACTCTGGGGATTGTGAGCCTTGTGGGTACTTGATGAATTTGTATGCTGGAGGCAGAGCCGGGAAGCCTGGAGCTGTTCCAGGAACACAGTGAATAAGTAATCCTGTGAAGCCCGGCAACGCTGCGCCAAATCCACTGTTCTCAGTGCCTTTCTGCTTGGAAAATCACAAGGGGCGGTGCCTCGCACAGTAATGCTGGCTATGAAGGGGCCATTCCCTGTTGTACTTATTAACCCCAGAAGACAGCCTTGTACACTTGCTTGCCAGTGGACACTATTGCCCTGGGCCATGGAGAAGCTGCATGGGTGTCTGTGTATGAGACACCCATGCCCAGCCCAGCCCAGCCCAGCCTTCCTCCTTCTGATAGAGCAGACCCCCTTCCCATCAAGGAAAATTCCTTGTGCCCTTCCCAAGAAATTTTCCTTGGCTTTCCTATCCCACACAGTTGCCCCTAAACCTCTACCCAGATCCCAACAGATTATTACCTGCTCACTGTATATAGGAATGAATCCAGAAACGAATCCAACCTTCCCTTTCAGGCTGCAGGGTAGTTTTCCTAGCCCCTGGAGGAGCTCTGCTTCTTCACTTCTTGCTCAGTCTCCCAACCCCCTTTTCAATGTCAGCTCCTTGCTGGGGTCAGCAGTGAAGCAGGAATCACTATCGCTGCTTCCTATACTCAGTGTTTTGCCCTGCAAGGGAGATGGGAGATGGGAGATGGATTTGCCGGGAGACTTGTCCAGCACTTAATTTTTTCTTCCTAATTTACACTCAGCACAGGGTGGTGATCTCAGCAGGGTAAAGAGAAAAGCACAGAGAGAGTCCTGCTGGTCAAGGGGAACCAAAAGCTCAAGAAAAATGCCATATTGCCTATTTTTGCACAACAGCCCCATACCAGAGGGCTGTGACATCTATGCGGGAGAGGTTAAGTTTTGCCCAGAGTGAACGTGGAAACCAAAGTCCTGATGCAGTGAAGGCCTTCCCAAGTCATGACCTGAATTGTACTCCTCTTGAAGAGGTTTCCCTGGGTCAGAGCCAAGGCACATTGGCAGCAAAGGGAAAAGAAAACTTCACGGCTGCTGCCCCCCTGGGTCGGCTTCAGAGAGGAGCTGAGGACTTTAGTCCCCAGTGCTGTCTCCTGCACATTTCACAAGAACATATTTCTCACTGAAGTGCATATTGTGGATGGGCTGATGTGTCAGTGACATATAGCACAGCTCAGTGTGAGGGCTTAGAGTTTCTGGGAACTGAAGATTAAAGGATTTTTAGCAACTTGCTTCCCATAATTTCTCACACGTCCTTCCCTGAACACATTCTGCACTGGAGAGGACAGTTTATTCCAGTGTAACATCATGCAAGGACAGCAAAAACTTAAAACCAGAAGTAAAATATTATCTAGAGAGATAGCAATGTAACTGCTAAAACACACTGGGTTATTCAGTAGCCTTTCCTCGTTACACCTGGTGACCATACAGGAGTTATTAACGGTTCATCAACAGTCTGTATGTGCCAAGTGCAGGGAAAGGTGCTGTTTCCACTTCTCCCACCAGCCATTCCTAGCTGCTGTCCTCGCAGGCCCCCCTCCAGCAGCGGGACCAAGTGTGGGACCTGCCGCATCCGTGACACATGGACAAGGACACAGTCCCCTGTGGAGGGGCAGCCCCAAGGCCTACAGCCTCCTGGTTCCTGCAGGGATCAGGCAACCTGCTGAGCCACTCCGGCCTGTGCTGCAGCAGTCACAGCCACCTGCAGGACCACTGCTTAGACACCATTGTTTAATATTGATTTTCTGAGAGCTGCTTCCAGTTGAAGTGAAGAAATTCATTATATTCCCATAGGAAAGTGTCACCATGTGTTGCCTCCCATCACATGGCTGGGGGTGTCATCTGGGCGGGGTGTTTCTACACATTGCAGTGACTGGTATGATATCAGCAAGAAAATAGAGACTGGCTGGCATGTCACACTGGCTGACTAAAGTGTCAGGGCTCATAAATATTCCCCATCAAATGCCACAAGACCAAGCAAAATTTCTACCTTCTTCAGCTGAGCTGAACAGCTCAAAGGGAATCTTCCTCATGAAACCTTCTGTGACTGTAAAAAAAAAAAATAACCAAACAACCCAAAAACCTTCCCTTTGCAACAGAGTATTAACCTTTTCTTTATTATTTTAACCTTTGCTCACACCAACACTTCTATCAAAATGTTAGTTTACTTTGTATAGCATAAAGCTGATTCCAGATTCAAGCATTTTGATAACCTTGTGATAATGGCTTTGGTTACTTCAGTGAGGTATACTGGGAGAAATAATGTTTTCCACTTGACTGGAATTGCTCTGCAAAGGCCATTCAGAAGGTGGCCATCTGAAAGAATAATATTTGGGGGCTTGAGTCATTTCACCTTGTCCCATGAAGGTGTCTCTGGAGATATACCAGTTCTCAGATACCAGCCTCATTAGTAATGCTTACCAGAATTAAGCACTCCAGTGCCACACGTCAACAGAGACAGCCCAAAAAATCCAGTCCAAAGAAATCTTGAATTACCAGAAAGATCTTCAAGATCAAATATAAGTCATTCCTGTCACCCTTTGATACAATGTCCAAGGACTGACAGAGATCACTGCTAGTTCAGCTTGTAAAGAAACACCATGGTCCACATCTACACAGGGATGAGCAAAAGTGCTTGGTCTCAACCCAGGTGGTCTTCTCAAAGCATGCCCTGGGAAACGACACACGAAATGCATGCTTTGAGCCAGCACAAGGGAGAGTACTCCACTAGAAATAGCTCACAAGTCCTTTCCTCCAATAGCAAATTGTTTAAGAGATATTCTTTCAAAATAGGTGAATTTCACAGGGGATTTTGAGAAAGCAGTGTGTGGAAGGTGCTGTTAGATGAAAAGACAGATCTGACAATCTGCAGATCTGAAGGAAATTATGAAACTAAGTGACAGAAAAGCAAGGAAGGCCTTAATTTTGCACAATGTGTGATGGATGAGACACTCCATTTGCTTCACAGGAAGAGGCAGCTGTCTGCCCACCCAGGCAGAGAGAACTGCTCTATGGCTAAAGCGGCAGAAGGGTTGGAGGACTGGTACAAGTGTGTGGAGCAAAAGGAAAGGTGGAGAGGGAGACTTTGGGTAGGTAATCAATGTTAAGTAACACCTTTTACGTGAGACAAAAAAGCAGGGGCATCCCTTTACCCCTCTCCTTCGATAGATCATTCCCAGGATATTACCAACTCCATCCATCCTGCAAAGTGAAAGAGAGGCCTGTCCTCTTTTGCCTCTGCAACCACCTGCTAGCTCTTCAAGCTGGATTTGCTGAGAAAATGTTCCTGCCTCCTTTCCTGCCATAATGTGTTGTAGTTTCTATTCCACTTATGATCTGCAATATCACGCTCACATGCATATCCATTAATTCCTATCCAATTTATTTTGGAAAAATCCTTGACTGAGGAGACTGTTCAAACAGTGTTACCCTGCTATGTCACCAGGCTGTTTGCACATTGCAGAACAGGAAAGAGTGACACCAGCAATGCTGAGCTGGCAGAGCCTGATGCTTGGCTTGCGTAGTGGTGGGTGGAAAGGGGGGAGGAACCTCCAGGCTCCAGCTGTGTTACGGACTTTCAAATCAAAGTATCTCATTGTCCTTTATCTGAGGTACTAATGAAAAGCCAATAATTCCAAGGACTCAAACATTCGCAGCAGGAATTTCACCGCAAAACAAACAAAACCAGTAAGGAAACCACCCTGAGCATTGGCAACTGCACAGCTTTTAGCCAGGGATAAGTGATCAGTGATTTCACCTCTGGAAAGCTGATATAAGGTTATAAAGTTTCCACACACATTTCCAAGGGAAGGGAAAATGTTAGATTTCCAAGGGGATTGAAGATGATTGCAGTAATTTAATAGTGACACAGATTTTCTGTGAGGCTTTGGGCAAGTCACTCAATCTTCTTATACTTAATCTTCTAATCAGCACAAGAGGTGTGCTGTATGTCCACTACCATGAAGTCACTGCAAGGATTCAGGCACTTCTCAGAGAACAACAAGTCTCTGTTCAGGAGTAAATCCTGGGAAAAGGTGGAAGCAGCAACATTAGCACCCACCCTACACAAACAGCCATGTGAAAAAAACCTCTATGTTAAAACCAGCATTGCCTCATGGTTCTTTTTAAGTGTTATATAACTCTCCCCCCGAAACCTTGATCTTTACAATAAGAAAGAGGAAACGTGACAGTGCACCACCTCAGTCAACTCCTGTAAAGTTTTATGTCAGCCACATTGCTAATACTTTGGAAGGACTCCTGGCTGTGATGGAGGGAGGGAGGGAATGTCAGGGCTGTTACTGACTTTCCAATTGAATTTTGAGCCTCTTTCCAACCTCTTGCACATTTTCTGCACTCTAATAAGCAGAAGATATAGTCAGTGACCTGCAAGCAAGCTTGGAGAGCCAGGAGCAGAGGGAGACACTCACCTTCCCTGTCTCCTCTTCCCCACCAAGCAATAACGTACTCTTTATATGTCATTACGATATTAATGTACAACCCTCAACCTTTTTAGCAGGGCTAGTTCAGGCATTAGGCAGTAAAACATAGCTGCCATGGTAGGAACGGTGACAAGCCCCATATCCACTGGTGATGCTGTTGCCGTATCAGTGCTCTCTCCAGAGTCTATGTCTCTGCATCTTTTTCTCCAATATCGTCAAACTGTGTCTCCCTCAGATTTCTGCTGCACACCAGTGAAAAATGTATGAGATGCTGCATCATTATGACTAGGTGACAGTCTTTCTTCCCTTTGCAACTATCTGATTTGATGGGATTTAAGAACCTCGGAGCTACTCGGAAATTTGGAAGAAAACTCAGCTCTAGAACTATAAAGCATTATTATTTAGGACTTTTGATATCAGCTGCTAAAATCACATGAGAAAGATTGTTATAAAGATACTTAACTGGCAAACCCGGCACCAATGAGTTCAGAAAAGAGAACTTTTTCGAAGTACCAGCATTATTATGAGCTTATGTTAAGAGGGGATATATACAAAAGAATTTAAGATTTTTTTATGTTGCAGGAGTGGAAAACAAGTGAAATTATGCTGAATTAATTAATGCATTCAAGAAAAATCAAGCATCTCTGTTAAAAATTCTGCTATAAAGCAGGTTTAATTCCAGTGAAGATCCCCATATTGTTGGGGCCAGAGCTACTGATACCCAGTGCTACCTTGATCAATGCTAACTCAAGGATCTCTGCTGTAAATCTTTGTAAGCAGTGTACACAGTCCTAGAAGAAATATAGGCCCATGCCATCAGCAAATATTGCATTCTGTGCCTCCAATTTTACCTGACCTTTTCCATGGGCTTGAGCTGGAAAAAAATTTTAGGTCTAAGCCAGAAGTTCCTGTAGCTTTTTCAGTAGCACTAACAAAGCATTAACAAATAATACCCCAACACCAGTATTAACAGTACTGGTCTCTGAATATCATATGAAGTTCACAGCCTCGTGTATCATTCTTGTCTTTTCCCTGGCATTAGTTCAGGAGCCGTATGAGTGTCCATCTCGCAGAGTACTTAGGAAGTTTCTGCAAAGGCACATTAGTCATTCTGCCAAGCTTGTTCTTTCAGTTTCACAGAAATGGGTGTCTTTTCTGTATGACTAATGCAACAAGAAGCATATGCCACATGACAGCTGGAAGCCCACATATGACCCAGCAGGAAGCTGCCTTGAAGACAGGCCAAGATATTGAAAATATTTTTTTAAATAAACCTTAGTGGCATTGCCTCACAACATATTCCTGCTTTTTTTGGCTGTCTCTTCTCATTCATTACTGACTGGTGCATCACACTGTGTCTACACTGTTGAATAACTTAGCATTTAGATTCAGCTGGAGACCTAGTCTCCTGGTCATTGACTTTGCATGTGGATACAAACTGTGCCAGAGGATTTCAGTACACGGCGTTGAAAGTATATTTCTATAGCTGTTGGCAGTGAAAAATCATTTGCCTCACAGAAATGATCCTGTAAGAACAGGACGGCTTAAAAACAGACAAGAGGCAGGCAGAGGAGGTTCTCCTCCTAGCTCTGCCTCCTGTTCCCTTAGGAACAGTTTTACCAGTTTCCTTATCTATGAAATGGGCATACCTGTACATTTTACTTCACAGAAACAGCCTGAGGCTTAGGTTATATTGTCTGTAAATCCAGACAGGAAAATGCTGTAAAGATGCCAACTACTGAGTTTTATCTTCCTTTTCTGAATTATTTCCCAACAGTTTTGCTCACTGTCACCAGTCACAAGCATATTTGTTGAGTGACTGAGTAATATGCAGAGGGAGAGATGGGTAAAGCTGCTTGGCTGATAGATAGTTGCTAATTAAGGTAACTGGACTCAGTGCCCGCCCTCTTATCTCAGCATGCCTCTTTGTGGTCCCTTGGCATCTTAAAACTGTGCTGCCAAATAGCTTAGCAATTGGGTTCTGCTGGCGACCTGTTCTCCATATAGCTGACTGCATGCACACACAGTCTTCTGGTTCTCTCCAAAGAAAGTCACTCCACCTGTAGCAAACGTAAGAGGACATAAACCTCATAATATTTCAGGTATTTTGGACTCCACTCCCCCAAATATACGTAAAAAAAATTATAATGTCTTAGACATTATAGTGCCAGCACAGCCCAGACAATAAAGATGGGACCTGTCAAAAGAGAAGTATGGGGATGTGTTTGTGTAGGTCTGCCCTCTCCGGCCTGCTTGCTGACTGCTTAAAAGAAACATGTCAGGAAGGCAAAGGCTCATCAGTTTACAGAACTCAAAGTATACATGATCTTTGAAATTGAAGGTAATGCCAAGGAAAGGACTTCGGACCAATGCCTGTAGGCAGCTTTTCCCCATTTTTCAGTCTGTTCATTTCTCATCTTCTTCCAGGGAAGCACCCAGGAGGGTTGGCTATGAATTTGCATTTCAAACAAAGCACAAGACAACTATGAATGGGGACGGATTCTGCCTCAGAGTCATCATAAATGTTGTTGACTGTTTTAAGGGCAGGTTATGATTCTTCCTCTTGCCTTCTCTAACAAGCCAGTATATTTAAAACCAATAACCCAACTAAAACACTCATCTGCATACACAATATACATGGAGAAGAGGCTGAGACAAAGAACAGAAGGTGCATGTCAGAAGTTGGCCACTTCTGCTTAAAATGACATGGGTCAGGATTTCCAGAAAATATGCGTACCCAGTATTAAAAATATTTCCACCTTATCAGGATAAAGCATGGAAAACTGGAGCTATACCAAACTTCTCCAGGCACTTTCTAATTTACAGCATACTAAGCCACTCCCTTCCTGCAGCACCTCTCAGTCTCTGCCTTTCTCAAGCCCAGCACGTCAGATATTAGCTTAGACAGTTGTTTGCCTGCCATGATTTCCCTTAGAACGGAAGGGGTCTCACACCCCGGGATCATGATCAGAACATTTGGACATCAGCCCCTACCTGTCACCAAAGCAGCTCTGTTTCGACAGCGCCTGACTCTTGTACAACTGCATCCGTTACATCTCACACTTTGAAACATCAGTCTTATCAAGGGATTTTATCAGGCTGGGAAGTTTCAACATTTGATATACAGTACCTTTGAAGCCAGTGGGATAATAACGTCAGAGAATACCCCAAAGCCACCCAAGGTCATAAAGTTAATGGATAATAAAGGCATCTAGTACCCTATGAGTAATGCCTTAGCTGCTCTGTCTTCAAAGACAGCTGCATCCTAAGGATATGGAGTATCCTAATGACCTGACTCAATAACAGAGCTTTGAGTGGGGCAATGAGTACAAGTGGGGCAGTGAATACAACAGTGTTTAAGAAAACAATGAAAATGGACTTGAATCCACACAAAGGTACCCAGTGAATTTGCCTGGAGAAGAAGCTTTTTCAGACACTGGGTGTTTCCACAGAGGAGCTTAGCTTCTACACTTTTCTTATGTACTTAACATTGTGTCCCAATATTCCTCTCATTTCACCATTCAGATTTATTTTTTGCTGCTTGATATGGTCAGTTTGCTAGTATAAATGTAACATTCACACAGTTGCATGCACATGGTCTAAATGCCACCT
Organism: Phalacrocorax carbo; assembly: GCF_963921805.1. NCBI lineage: Eukaryota > Metazoa > Chordata > Aves > Suliformes > Phalacrocoracidae > Phalacrocorax > Phalacrocorax carbo. Next base: position 25,175,722 of record NC_087521.1, on the reverse strand, counting down.
AGGTTCACATCATAAACAAATCACAGAGAAAAAGCTACTGCCCTGAAGAGTCTTTGAAGCACGATTCAGGGAGCCCAAGTAGGTGCTAGGAAGGAAAAACTCAAAATCAAGTCCCAGCTCAAAATAAAAAGAGAAACTGATGAATTTTTCTGGGTGACGTGATGAGTACCAAAGTTGTGATGGTGCAGCAGTGTTTTACCTTAGAAGATAAGGAAAGGGCTGAGAGAAGAAGGCTGTATGAAAGGAAATCCTCCTGCCAGGTAGTCGCAGCACTGCTGAAGCCCTGGTGAAGCTCTGGGGAGCAAAGGGGAGAGCCTCCCATCCACCACTCTCCACATTCTAGTGGGACATGTCTACTGGGACATGGCCAGTTGTTGATGCCAAATTCACAAGCAAACAGAAAGATTTTGAAACACCTGAGTCAACAATGTGTATTTTATTGCATGCCATTGCCACCAGAATTTCTACAAGTTTATCACAACTCCATATTTCTGTTCCTTTCCTACTTCACTCTGCTTTTGCCCTTTCTGTTTGTGTTTCATTTACCGACAGTGTTAATTCTGCCCCTCTGCTTCTTTACTCTCCTCCTTATTCTGTTCCCCCCGCTACTCTCCCAGTTCCCTTTGCTGGGTTTCCATTCCGGCTAACTTTCTCCCAGATCTTCCCTGGGTGCCATCAAGGGCAGCAGGTGGCCAACAGTCACTTCTGGCCACAAGAACGAGGGGGACCTTCTCTCCTATCTCACCCCTCCAGCATCACCTGCAAGGCCTCTTCCACCTGAACTGCCACCATTCAGACCTAAATGACAATGGGACAAAGGGAAGAGGGTCTTTGAAGGTTGACATTAAATTATAACTTCAACCTTTTCTCTCAGACATGTGGCAGTGCTGCTGCTGTACATGCTGGTAGGTCCTATATGTTTGCCAAGCTGCCATCAGCTCTTTCTTTTCTGCTTTATCTTTCTGATGAGCCCACATTTCATCATCCAGCAGGAAAATTAAATGCTCCCAAAGATGAAGAAAGCAGGGAAAGCACAGCCCCTCACTCCGGCTCTCTAGGGGATGCATCCCAGCCAGTTGTAAGTTATGTTTGGATCCGCCTTAGCAGAATAAAAGGAAAGGCGGTCACAGCTGAGCTGAATCTATGGAGCCTGAAGGGCACAAGTGCTCCCAACAGGCGTCTGAGTCACGCTCCGAGCTGGAGGCATCACACATCAACGAAGCGGACACAAGATCAGACGCAGCTTTTGAACTGTCTAGAAAAAAAGCCTGAATGAAGAGGAGAACCAGTAAATCTGGGTTTCCTTGAGCATCAGGTTAGCTCTCCAAAACTGTATCTGTACTGCACACATAAGGCCCTGGATCAATAGGCAAAATGTAATAGGCCTAAGTAATATTATGAAATTGTAAGAGCTATATGACCTCCTTCCCTTTGTCACCAAGCCCCTACGGTAGCCACACACAAATATAACCACCTATATTGACTCACTGTCCCCTCCACATACAAGCTTAATAAACTCTGCTACATTCACACAATGTTGCCTCACAAGTGTAACTTGAACTGAAAACAAAACAAAACCCCAAGCAAGAAAAAAATGAACAAAAGGGAAACTCCCCAGTGGGGCCAAAGTCATGCTCATTCCTTAGTGACCCAACCCTTCAGATCGCAGACTTTATATCAACGAGCCCTTGATGTTCTCTGTGCTAATTTATAAAGCACCCCTCTGCCCCCTTAGAAGTACATGCCTGCTGCAGTGGGGCTTGGTAGCACTGAGTAAAGCTGAATAGGAGCAGTTCAAGCATGCAGGAACAAGACAGGCCTTTGCAGATTGCAGCAACCTGGGAGGGGCTGCAACAGTAAGATCAGAATTCAACTGATCTTGACAAACTGGAAAAACAATCGGGAAAAAGCAATTTAGCATGGACAGCTAGGAATGACTGTGTAGAATGAAACTGTGCAAGTACAAGACAGGGAACACCGTAGCACACAGCTGATCTACTGCAAAGGGTCTGGGGCACATCATGTGTCACAGGCTGCCCAAAAGTCAATGATAGCACGTTATGTTACGTAATTGTATGTTATGTTAATTTATGCTGTGCTAGTATGTTATGTTATGTTATGTTATGTTATGTTATGTTATGTTATGTTATGTTATGTTATGTTATGTTATGACTCTTGCCTGTATCTGGTCTCATATTCAGAAATAAGAACAAGAGTGCTGTCTGCAAACACCCTATGTAATCTCCCATTAGTCACCCAGCCAAGGGCCTCAGGGGTCAGTTCAAGGAATTCCAGGTCAGCTGAAGAAAGGCTGGGGTAAGGAGAATCAGTGATCAAAAGATAAAAATCAATATAATTCAGAGAAGAAAAGACTAAGATTTGAAACTGACTTCAGATAATGTAAAAGATGCCTGCAAAGAGAGAGGAAATTGTTTTCCCTGTCTGTTGTGGGGGAACATTAAAACTACAATGCACTTCCGGTGGAGAAGGTAATTTCTCTGAGGCAGATTGCCTGGGAGATCAGAGGATTTGAATAACAGATTAAAACCACCTTGGCCAGGAATGTTTTAGACCAAGCTGGTCCTTCCAAGGGTTGTGCTAGAAGACAGATGCACGTAAAATTTGGACTTTCCCCTGCAGAGCTGTGTACATGATCGCAATTCCTCTTACACATGCCTGCACAAGCAGACAAGATTCCCAGAAAGACACTTCCACCTCTACCTGGAGAAAATGTTTAGGGAAAAAGGACCAATCGGGGCTTCTTGTCTGATTTCAAGGGCTGACTGCAGCTGTATGGGTTTGGCATGGTCTAAGGTCCCCATTAGGATGTAGAATGGTGTGTAATATAGCAGGACTGGGCAAAGCCGTTGGTGCCGCGGCAAAGGGCAAGGCCAGCCCACCTACCTGCTCTCTAACACCAGCTGGTTCTCCCCAGGTGGGACAGGCATGTGCTCAGTGAATCCAAAGCTTCCTGGAGACACCGGAGTGGTTGATTTGGTTTGACAGTGTGTGGAGATGAGAAGGAAAACAACTGAGTGTTGGGCTGGAAGAAGATAATAGGGAAGGTCAGGGATTCATTGAATGCTTTGCATTTCCATCTTATCTGCTTATTAATAGTAATGATGGTCCAAGTGCTGCTAAATCTGGAACAGGTTCTCAGGATTTGTTCTGCAGTAGTAGTTTCAGGCCTCTTTGGAAACGTCTTTGTTCATTTGTTTGTTGTTTTCTTTGTTCAGAAGGTTAAAGCTAGCTTCATTTTTTAATATGCTACTCCACTGCAAGGTTTTATTGGTTTTGTACTGAGCTGCTACACGTAGAAACACACTGCCATTCCATGGAAAGCAATGCAAAAAAAAAAAAAAAGAGAGAGAAAGAAAAAAAGAGAAAGATAAAAATCCAGCTGCTCTGCAGGCCCTGGAGAGATTGTGTTACTCTAAACAAAGATCGAATAGGCTACTTATTGTTCTAGGCCACTGGTATTCCCCTTTCCCAGACATTGCCCGCAGAAACAACAAGCAGCTTAACCAGGGCTCCCTTTTGAAACTGCCAAAAGCTTAAGTTTCCATTATAAAGGCTCTGGCATCAGGGCACCTTGAAGCAAGGAAATGTTAGTAGGAAAGTAGAGTTAATACAAAATGAGAAAAGCCTGCAGGGAGGGGAGAAGTCCTTTCTGCAGGGTGAAGCACAGCAGCAACGTGTAAGACTGAGATCCAGTGCCCTACCAAGCCCCATGGGCAGCAGGCTACTGATTTGTGGCCTTTCGTTGATTTGTTGACCACCAGAGGTAGGGTCTCATCCCCCCACTTGCAGCTGAGCCACGGGGGCAGCAGTTAGCACAGAGCCCACATCTGTTGGCACAACCCTTTCTTTCTTCTCTGGGACAACACTGTGTGGGGGAATCTGCTTACAGAACCACAGAATGGTTTGGGCTGGAAGGGATCTTTAAAGATCATCTAGTCCAAGCCCCCTGCCATGGCCACAGACATCTTTCACTAGATCAGGTTGCTCAGAGCCCAGCCCAACGTGGGCTTCATCACTTCCAGGGATGGGGCATCCATAGCTTCTCTGGGCAGCCTGTTCCCGTGTCTCACCACCCTCGTCATAAAAAACGTATTCCTTATAGCTAATCTAGTTACTCCTTGTTCTATCACTACAGGCCCTGGTAAAAGTTCTCCCTCCATCTTCATAAACCCCCTTTATATACTGAAAGGCCACAATAACGTCTCCCTAGAACCTTCTCTTCTCCAGGCTACACAATGCCAACACCCTCAGCCTTTTTTCATAGGAGAGGTGTTACAGGCATTTCACCCCTATTAAAGGGAGGCACCCCCAAAGTCCTCACGCAGGCTTTCCAACCACCAGCGCCCAGGGGCACCTCCCCCAGAAAGTGAGATGCCCCCGGACGGCCTCCCTGGACCACCCAAAACAACTCCGGGCTGAACTGATGCTCCAGATGCAGGAGGGGTGCTCCGCCCCCGCTCCCCGACCCTCCCCAGCCTCCAAAATTTCTTTCTGTCTTTACTTATGGTTAATTCTTGAGATGTAGGAAAAAAGAGAGGGGTTTGGGGGGGCGGAGCCGTGGAAGGGGCGCCCAGCTCCAGCCCCCCCTCCATCCCCGGTAGTCCCATCACCGTCCCGCCCTCTGCCGGGAACCGCCCCGAGGCGGCCGCCAGTGGCTGTGGGCGACGGGGGGGAGTTGTCCCGTTGCCCGCCCCTTCGGAGGCGCGGCCGGCCCCTCTCCGGAGCGGGGGGGGCCGGGGGGGGGGGGCCGGGCGGTAGAAAGGGCGGGCGGCGCGGCGGGCGGCGGCAGTGCGCGGAGCGGCATCGCGCAAGGGCCGGGCCCCGCCGGGGACGGAGGGTGCCAGCATGGCTCTGGATTTCCTTGCGGGATGCGTGGGCGGTGAGGAGCGGGGGGGAGGCTGCAAAAAGCGGGGAAAGAAAAAAAAAAATTTTAAAAATGTTTAAAAAGGGGGGAGAGGAAAAATGGAGGAAAGGAAAAGTGGGGGGAATTAAAAGGGGAAAAAGGCGGAAAAAGAAAAGGAAGGCGGAAAAAGAAAAAGGGGGAGAGGAGAAAAGGAAAGGGAGGGAAAAGGGGGAAGATAGGAAAAAAGCGGGGGGGGGGAAGAGGGGGGCTGGAAGGGAGAGCTGGGCGCGGCGCTTTTATTTCGGGAGCGGCGAATTGCTTTGGGGAGGGGGCGGTGAGAGCGGCCGCCCCGCTGCAGGTGGGGCCGGGGGAAGGTCCCGGGGGGCTCCCGCGGCGGCGGCGGGGCGTGCCGCCCCCCCCCCCCCCGCGGCCGTGCCGCAGCGCCGGGGCTTGCCCGAGGGGGCTGGCGCGGGGGGGACTCTCGGGGTTAGCGGAGGGGCAGCGGCGCGCTCGGGAGCCCCTCTGACCTGAAAATATTTATAGCAGAGAGCATTAACGTGAAGAGGAAGAGACGTATGCCCGTCTTGCTCTTCCTTGTGCATCTGCTTATGGCCTTCCTTCTTCTATTTTTAGCAGCTGTTAAATTGTGTTCAGGAGGTCTATGCTCACATCTTTTCAGTTATTTGCATTTGCTATTCTCCTTGCCAACATGGCAAAGAGATTTTTTTTTTTTCCTTCAGCTTCTGACTTCACCCTAGTGCCCCCTGCTTGCCGGGGATCCCGCGTGCCCAGTTGTGCCACTGGTCTTTTCAGGCTGAACACGGTGCACATCGCTATATTTGTGGCTTGGATTATCTTGCTGCTGTGCTGGCCATGAACAACCTGGACGACTCCATCCTAGAGTGGGCTTTGCATTCCTGCTATGCCCTCCCGGGGAGAGGGAAAGATACTCTTCCTGGAAATGCAAGAAGGAGTACTGAAGCACTTGCAGTTCCTGCTGTCAGTGGTCATAAGTGGATTAAACTTCCAGTTTTGGTCCAAGAAGCAGGGGATCCCTTGCTTCAACTATACTTGTGTTTTTCAGTGCAAAATGCCTGTAGTCAGATCAGTATAACTAATAGGCCTGCATGTAACTTCTAAAAAACCATTTGATGCTGGAATAAAGCAAAGGTTTTTGGTAATGCATAGTCCTTCTGCAGCTGCTACCATCACATCTGGAAAGGCTGCGGGCAGAGAGCAAGAATCTTCTTCTGCCTTTAGAGAAGATTCCAGGTTTTCTCCTGTCTCCACAGAGTGGCACGTCCATGAAATATTTTGCTTTGGAGGAAACCGGCAATCTCTGCCCAATGGACTTGCCTTGGGCTGAGGCCAGGAATCGCCGCTGAATATCCCGTGTGATGTGGCACACTCTGTAATCACACACCTCGACCCCTGCCTGGGGCTCAGAAGCCTGATGGGAGTGTAAAAGCACCTATACTGGCCTGAAGGACTGAGCTGTGGATCTCTCACCTCCTGACTTGATAGGACGCTCTTTAGCTGGCCTGCCAGCAACGCTGCGCACTTACACCTCAGGCTGGTGGTTGTGCTTGGGCAACTAGCCCCAGACCCAGGAAGAAATCCATGACTCATAACCATGGCATTTGTTTTGTTTCAGGTGCTGCCGGAGTGCTGGTGGGACACCCATTTGACACTGTTAAGGTGGGTTGATTATGAAATAACTTTGTCTCTAGTGAAGTTTTTTCAAGGAGTGGGGGAGGAAAAAACAATAATCCCCAGACACTGTAGGAGCACAAATCTGTGCTGGAAAGCTTGGAACAAGCCTCCTCAACCACTGTTAATAGATTTGCAGTCTCCGGCTCTTCAGAAATGAAAAAAAAAAAAAAAATTTATATGACTCAACCCAGTAACACAGCAAACGTTGGCCTAAGCTACAGGTTCATCAGTGCAGTAACGTCATTGTATTTGAAAATACAATCTTACATTTAACTTAATTTTTTTCTAAGCTTGCTTCTCTGCAGCTGTTCCTCACTAACTGCTAAAACTGCCTCTCCCTGCAGTTGTAACTCAAACCTACTTTGTTACTAGGTTGAAAATGTGTGTTTTGTTTCCCCCGAAGCTCTGCTACTTACTCCTCAAGCATTAATTTGTTACAATAGCCAAAGGGTGCAAGTGGATAAAAATCCACAGCATGAAGCTTGTCTGGGGCCTTTTTTCTCCCTTTAAGTAGTAAATATTTTTACAACTTTACAAGTTAAAATTCATTTTCTGATCGTTGCTTAGCTGTATGTATTATGCATGCTAAAGATAGCTAAAGCCTGTTCAAAGATAAGATTTGAAATCTCCTGGAGGGTCCTTCAGCCAGAACTCCCAGAGGTCCAAGCCCATTTTCCAGAATGGGATGACAACTTAAGTAACTTTTTGGCAGCTTTCTCCAAAGTCTCACAGTGGAAGAATAAAAGGGATGCTAATATATTCCCTACTAAACTAATGCACCAGAGAGCTTGCCACCTGCTACAGCTATATTTGGAATACCTCTACCTTGCTGAATTTAGATATGCAAAGGACTGATAGTGTTCCCGAGGTCACCACCATATTCTGTATTTGAGCACGTGGTTCATTCAATACAGATTTTCCTAGCTAGTGGATATTAGTCCTTGCCAGTCAAGTGCAAGGTGCTCAAACAGTAAGACTGTATGTTGTTCAGAGCGTGGTTGACTTTATTGTTAAGTAATTGGGTATGTATTTTCAGGAATGGTATTGTCCAGACTTGCATGGGGGGTTTTATGGTGGTACAGAGCCAGCTGTCTCTTTCTCTCACTCCCATCCTGCCACATTTTACATGCTTAACTTAAGGTGATGGGTCATTTCACTGAAGCCAGCAAAACTACTAAAATTCTATGCTCAAAGTTAAGCATGTATGGGGATTTTTTCTGGTTTTTAAAGCAGAAGAGCTTGTAGTGCATGAAACTAAACACTTAAGTGTATGCATAACTGGGGCTCCCATGCTAGTGCCAGCAGAGGAAATAATGCAAAATAGATGTGTTGGGTTTAGAAAAAGCATCTTCCTTTACCATAGAGTAAACAGTTTCTTTCTGGATGATGTGAAATGTTTTATGAAATCCAGTGTGGCAAACTATATACATTCTAATGGGTATGAAAATACAAGCATTTATCTAATTTTTATTAGAGAAAATACTAATGTTTGTGTTATTAGCTGGCACAGTCACCACTGTATATGATAAAACTAACACTTTGGAAAAAAAGACATTGCATAACTTGTGTGTGTTAAGAATTAACCCTTTTTATAGTTCTGCAGTGTTAAAAGCTAGCTGGTAGTCACCTCAGACCGTAAGTTTTTAATATAACTGAACAATGGGAAAGCTGCTTAGATAAGCCAGAATTTTACTTCTGCCTTGGCTGTTAAGCTCTTTTTTGGCCAGTGATCATGTTCACAAAGCGGGGAGGGGGCTGGTGGGACACACAGGGAGAGATTAAGCTGGTGAAGTCGCCCTGCCAAACCCACAGCTGAGCTGATCTCAGAACTGGCAAACTCCTTATCCCTGGTTTGTTGATGTAATGTATAAAATTGCTTTTTTGCTTTTAACTGCCTTTACTTTCTGAGCTAGGGGCTGTCTTCATTAACAGCAAAAGTGTTACTTTGTTGTAGATGACAGATAAGCCTCATCACGGGAGAGTTACCTAGTAAGTATAGCCCAGGTGAACACTTCTGTTTCTCTCAGTCTTAATTTATTCCCAAATGTATTAGTTCAAATAAAGGTCTAAAAGACTTATGAAGCTTTTTCCCTTTAGTTTTAAACTGATGTGTCCCTCTTCTACAGCTATGGCATGGAGGGAGCGGGGTTTAAATATCCCTTTTTTTATTTTTAATGTAAAGTCTTACTCTGAATCTTCTTTCTGGCATGTATCTCTGGCTATACACACTTCCACACACAGTGGCTCTAAAACAGAACCTCAGGCACACTGTTGTGAAGGTTTTACCCACTACATATCCTTGGAGGACATTTTCTTGCTCAAACACTTCTAAATCACTTACTTTGCACATTATTAAATATTTGGACTGTTTTGGGGTGTGGTAGTTCAGAGTTTTTTTTAGTCTTGAGTAACTTTATGCAAGTCTTTAGTGATGTGAAATTACAGTGTGTTTACTATTTGACCTAAAACCCTAGTAACAGTAGCTTTAAATAAAAAGGAAGCAAGAATATTGTGCAACAAATACAATAGAGGGTTAAACTTTGCACAAGTCATTCTTCCCATAGTTGTACATGCTAAGAAAGAGCTTGCCTAATATGGCATTAATATCCATAAAGTTTCATACACATGCATTGCCTGACCAGGCAGGTTGCTAGTGGGGGTATCCCTATGTGGTCATCCCTTGCTCAAATAAGAGATCTGTCTTTTGTTCCTAGACCTGGAGTGCCAGTACTTAACTTTCTAAATATTTTATTCCACAACAAAGCCTAATTGGTCAATACTTGACAAATTATTTAGACAAAAATAGCGGTAGCTGTATGCCACTAGGGAATACAACCTATATAGAATATGACTAACTCTGAACTACTGAAGACAAGCATATAGAGAAGTCAAAGTAAGAATTCTACAATTCTCCCATGCCCATACATGTGGAAGCCCCCTGACTTCACAGCTAGGGTTTGAAATATTAGCAATAAACAGTAAATAGAATAAACCCTTCATTTTGTGCAATTCTGACACCTTGTTAAGGTTTATGTTGCTTGTGGGTCTGCTGCTTGAGCAGTTTTAACAATCTGCCTGCCCTCCAAACATCACTTTGAGTAACAAAGGAATTATTTTCTTGGAATCCCACCACAAGACTATTTTTAACTCTGAGAAGTTTTAAATTGCTGTTCCATCTTGGAAGACCTGAGGTGATCTCAGCCTCCCAGTACAGCTAGCATACTCAAAAAACCACAGAGAACTAAAGTTTTGATTTACAAAGCATAAAATGACATGTTGTAGAATAGAACAAATACTGAAACTGTAAGTAATTTATTCTTTGCCTTAAAGAAAGCTAACCTGTATATAGAATTCTGACAAACCATGTCCCAGATCCTTTTCTAGACCCACATCATCTTACAGGTCTTTCACTGTTGTGCTGATGTGTTTATCACTCTTTGCCTAAAGTAATAATAAATATTTTAAAGTCAGGAATCTTTCACACAGACCTGATAATATTTTCTTTTGTTCACAGTAAGAGTCTTGAGGTTTTTTGCCCTGGAGTTGCAGCAGCAGCATTAAATGGTTGATAAGCATCTTCTCTGAGAAATGTTGCAGCCCTCCATGCTGGAGATCAAAGACAGATTTTTAACTTCCCCAATCCAGTGAAACCAATTTACTGAGTTTATTGCAGCATACAGGTTTCTGTGAACTAGGTAGTCTTGAGGCTTTTTTTTGTTTTAAGTGTGCTGAGGATAAATTAGCAGGAAAACACAGAATTGGACATTCCCATTAAAGGTTAAAACACACCTAGGAAAAAGGCCAGTTACAGTAGCAGCTACCTGTCCGGCAGAACATACCTCTTCAGTTAGTTGGTTACTAACATTAAAGGTTTGAAACAGCCACACCCTCACAAATTGTGTTCAGCAGATTAAAAAAAAATAGACTAAAATTGAAACGGACAAGTGGCTTTTTATTCCTTTCTTTATGCAAAGTAAGACATCTTAAGAGTCACTTCCCAGCTACCCTCTGCAAAAAATCATATCTCAGTGAAGGGTACCACGTCTGGTAGCCAGAAACACCGTGGGTGGCGTTGTTGAAAGTTTCCATCCTTTTCAAAATTATCCTTATTTCATGCTTGACTTGTAAATATATTTTTATAAAATTCTGTCATGTTTGTGCAGATACTTGCTAGTGTGAACAGAAGTATTCTTGGCAGCTAAGAAAGTACTTGTTGTAGCCAGTACTGGAAAACTTCAATCTAAAAATCTAGGTAACAGTGTACCCTACTGTACTTCCACATACTGTTTTTCTAATATTCACAAGAAGTTAACAATCCTCCTCCCTTCATGTTTTCACCCCCAAAAGTTATCTTTAAACAACTTAGAGTTATTTTGAGATTATTTTGTCACATATGGCATTCCAGTCTACAGGCTGTGCTTTTGCATATACATTACTATAGCAAATCTCCATAGATGTACAAGACACTAACTTACCAATTAGGCTGTTCTTGACATGCAAATCAGTATCTCATACAACTTTTTATAGGTTCGTCTACAAGTTCAAAATGTAGAGAAACCTCTCTACCGTGGGACCTTCCATTGCTTTCAGTCCATCATCAAGCAAGAATCTGTAAGTACAAAATTAATGCTTTGCCTATTTTGTATCCTCATGTATTCTGTATAGGAAGGGCGGGAAAGCTGTTAAAAAACCTCCTACAATTATTGAAGATCAAGAGATAAACATACTCTGAACATCTCCTGACCAAAGGGCAGATAGCGTAGGCAGAAGTTTGCCAGAAACTTCAGGAAGATGATCGCTAAGTTGGAAGTTGGTATTTTGAAGTTAACTTTTTAAATAATGAGTTACTTAAAAAATAAAGTATAAAAATTTACCAGAAAACTTTTCTCTGGATGAACTAAGATTATTTTCTGGATGTGTTCAACTATATATTTGTACTGCTAAAAACATCTAGATGTTTGTGTCCTAGGCAGTGATGAAATTATTACTACATATGGTGCTGATCATCTGGCCACTGTTAGAAAGTCAGGGCACAAGGGAGAGCCGGAAAGGCCACGTTCTGCAGTTTCAGGTTAGCAACACCACTGTTAAAAAAGGGGTTTTCCTTCCTTCTTCCATTAGGCTTTCGGACTCTATAAAGGTATTGGGTCACCAATGATGGGACTTACCTTCATTAATGCGCTTGTGTTCGGCGTACAAGGAAACACACTTCGTGCTCTTGGAAAAGACACTCCTCTAAACCAGTTCCTTGCAGGGTCAGCAGCAGGGGCAATCCAGTGCATCATCTGCTGTCCCATGGAATTAGCAAAGACAAGAATGCAGCTTCAAGGAACAGGTGAATACAAACTAAAAATGAAGAACTACAAAAATTCTCTGGATTGTTTGATCAAAATCTATCGAAAGGAAGGGCTGAGGGGTATCAACAGGGGCATGGTCTCTACGTTCATAAGAGAGACTCCAAGCTTTGGCTTTTACTTCCTGACCTATGACTGCATGACCAGGTATTTAGGCTGTGAAGCTGAAGACAGTTACGTTATTCCCAAACTGCTGTTTTCGGGGGGGATGTCAGGAATTGTGTCCTGGCTCTCCACCTATCCTGTGGATGTGATCAAATCCCGGCTTCAGGCTGACGGAGTTGGAGGCGTTACACAATACAATGGCATTTGGGACTGTGTGCGAAAGAGTTACCATGAAGAAGGCTGGAGGGTGTTCACAAGAGGTCTTACTTCCACACTTCTCCGTGCTTTTCCTGTCAACGCAGCTACCTTTGCTACTGTCACTGTGTTCCTAATGTATATGAAGTCAGAAGACAACCTTCGTGAATGTGAACCAGGTCCAGTAATCCAGCAGCCTTCCAGTCTGTGAACATTATGTTTGTTGTCCTGATCCAAAGCCTGTCTGGTTGGGCGTTTTCAAACGTAAACACCTGACCTGCACAAGTGGTGCAAATATATGCTATCTGTATAAAGAATTCCTAAATGTGTCAAATTAGGATTTCATCTCATTACTTGTATGAACAGTATATTGCCTTATTAAGGACTTCATATCTAGTAGTATCCAAGTAAGATGGGGACCTGCCTTTAGAAAGTACTGTACAGTTACTGTTGTGGCTCCAGAAGAGGATCTGGAGAATGTCGTACCAGAAATCAGGTTTTCTTCCACTCATGTTCTGAATGACTGAGTTGAGTCAAATGCAGAAGTGCTTTCAGAAAATATTTCTTTTTGTATGTAACAGGAGTTAGTATAGTCCTCCAAGGTGAAGTAGGGGAAAGAAATTGAATGTTGGAGGCATTTTGCAGGTAACCCTGAACTGTTTAAGACATGGACTAGCATTCAGCTAGCCATGTGATTTTCTTTTCCTCTGCTTTTGTACGTCAGTGGTTTTAGTAGCAACTTTGTTTATACTGGTTTGCTGGGGGGGGGGGGAAAGAAATTGTTCCTAAGCTACTCCCGTACCTTTCAGCTTTGAATAAATATCTTAAGCACAAAGTTAGCATCTGCACTCATATGCACTTGTTCCTTTAAATCTCAAGGCTTGTAAGGATTTAGGGAAACTCAAATCAACTAAGATTGATATTACTTGCCTTTGCTTCTATTTCACATTTGGTGGGTGCACGGATCATATTGACTAGATTCGGCCCAATTAGACTTTGTTCTCTGAAATTAATGCAACTTTGCACTGCTTCTCCCAACATGCACCATAGCAGCCAATGATGTACAGAAGTCAAAGTCCTGCCTGTGGTATTGCACAAAATGTTCATGGGTGCAATGTTAGCTTAGCAGCTTGAAGTACTGTAGAATTACGTACATGTTTAGAACTGGAGGTTTCACACCTTTCCAGAAAATAGGGGTGTAAGTGTCTGAAATGGTTGGTGTTCAATACGCTTGCATTATGAATTTAACCAATACTGATTTTTATGTATTAAGTTACAGTGCTACTGGAAAGAAGACTGAAAAGGGTTTTGGAGAATTTTCTTCTTGTAAATCCGCTGTGATTTTTTTTTTTAGCATTCTGTTCACGAGGGATTGTATTAGTCAAAGAGCTATAAGCGGTTATTTAAGATTTGGAATAAGAACTACACATATTTGGCACAAAGAGCCAGGAGGAAGGAGCGCGTGTGTGAGGAGTGTTCTAAAACGTATCAAACTAGTTCAGTAAGTACAACTTGTTACACTTTCGGATGGGACAAGTGCAATATGTGGTTAATTTATATGAATTTTCTAAAGAAACCTTATTTCATAGCATTTTGCACTGTAATAAACTATGCTGGAGAAGCCTGTAAAACTGGTATGTCTCTTTATACCTTGGAGGTATGTTGGATATTTTAGTGCCTACTTGCACTGAGATTCAAATTGAATGTTAAATCTGTCTACTAAGCTGCATCTGCACAACTCACAGCACAGACCATTTACACCTTTGTACAGTAGTCTGTAATTATTGTATATAAAATGAGGGAATAAATTTTTAAAAAATTTCTACTTTGGTTCTTCAAAGCTTCTTATGTTTTACTGAGACGCTTCCTTGTGTTACATATAGCTTGCAAGAGGGTGGGCTTTTGCCTGAAGAAACTTGTTCCTCATCCGCCTTCCGTGCACCACCAGGAAGGACAGTGCCTGTGCTCTGGCTTAGAGTGTATCAATCAGTTCACTGAAGCAAAGAACGGAAGCTGCCTGAGCTCGCTTCTTCAAATGATCTTTCCACTGAGTACCTCACTTAAAGATATTACAGGTACACTAAGAGAACAATCACGCCTTTAGGGCCAGAGAGCTGGCAGCACGCTGGAACCCTTCATATTCTGCATTTATTTGGTTTAAGCAGTGCTGATCAGCACCAAGGCTGTACGATTGCAGAAGACAAGTTCAGTGTCCCTGCGGAGCCACATCAGAATCCAGTACCAGGTCTGCCAACAGCACTGCTCATACCTGAATCAGAGTAACGCTTGGCTCCAAGATGCACAAGTCTAGCAAAAATGCTTTGCATGCTGTAGTTTTTTGTTTTTAGACAGCACAACTACTCCAAAGAGCAATATTCCAAATAACGAGCCACCCAGGAAATGCAGGACAACGTGTGTTATGACCTATGAAAAAAAGACCTCTCACGACTGACGAGAGGTTATTCCTGGTACTGGCTCCACTAATCCATCTTAAAGGGTAGATGTGACTGAAAGAAACCCTGCCAAGCACCAGTTTGCTAGATCAGAAAAGGGGAAGGCCACCACTTCAACAGAAACCCACGTTTCTGTGACCAAGTGCAGTTCCAGTCATGTACCTTGTGTTCTCAGCAGGAGCAATGACATTGAACTATGGCACAGAAACAAAAACTTGGAATAAGCAAACAGCAGCTCTCTGAAAGACAGTAGCATCATTAAAACAGAAAGGGCTACACAAAGTTTTACTCACAGTATTTACTAAACCACTTTCTCCAGAAATTCATCCATCTGGAACTTCAGAGAAATGATCAGTAGCAGACACTGGAAGTTACTCAACACACCTAACAGGAGGCTAAAAGCCAGTTTTCAGCTTAATCTAACATCACTGGCTTGAAATCGGCATGACTTCTAACTATTTAGTCAAGCTAGACAATAGCCTCAGCCTCTTTAAGCACGATTCAGTTCCTTCCTGCCAGATTTTTGGTATGCCAGCCAATTTAGCCAGGACAGACAGGACTGTATTCTGCCTCCCCAGATCCTCCTTCCCACAAGCATCATCAAGCATCCTGATACTGGGTAGGACACGCTCTATTAATACCCCAACAACTGAAAGGAGTAAGAAAAACTCACTGAAAGTAAAACTCACATACTATCAAGTCCCCATGTTCTACTCTTTCTTATGAACCAACCTACTACTGGATGGGTCATACCAGTGTTACAGGTTGCAGCCACAAACGCGCTCAATTAGCACAAGAGGAAAAAAGCACCCAGGTACAACCCTTCCAAGTTTTAAAGGACTTTTACTGTAATAACTACTGGGGTGAAATTCAGTTCATTTATCATGTCTGCAACTGTAACATGACAGATCTGGGGTGTTTGTTTGTTTGTTTGTTTGTTTTTGTCCTCTCTTCCTTGCCTTCCTCTGCATATGGCTTTTTTACAGTTCACATGAAAATGTAGCATGACATTCAAGGGATGAAGACCTGCTCGTTGCAGGTGCAGGACAGGTAGCATACTGGGCAAGTTACTAAGACACAAGTATAGAAAGTTGACCTTGCAGAGGAGAGATGTGTTTGTTCTTTGAAATTAAATATATTTACTATTATGTTGGAAAACAGGTGTTAACAGCTGTTGGTAGGCAGACTTTTGATCTGTGGATAGTTAAAGAACAACTTAAAGCCCAGAATTGTGCCAAACACCACTAGATTAGCAGAAGGTGCACTTAAACCCTCCTTCTGCCAGAAAAACAGCCAGAGAAAATAGAAGCTTACCCACGGCAACCTGCCGTATCAAACACCACAGCCACAGAGACAGCTGAAGGATTTAAGGGATCATGTGGCTCCGGGAGCCACAACCAGAGAGCAGGAAACCAGAGAATTTCCTGGGCCAAACCTAGTGGAGGTAGGCTTTGGAATAATGAGGAAGTAAACTGCTTCCATCAATGTTCAGGCATTTATATATGTTCATGGGCAGTGGGGGAGGAAAGCAGAGGAAAATAAACCACTTCCATCCTCCTGGTGCAATTATTTTGCAATTTTTGTACTAGTGTTGTCCTCACTAATTACAAAAATGGTTACCACTAACAAAAAAAAAAGCAACATAATATGCACCATAAAACATATGATAAACAGTAAAAGCTTCTCTACTAATAGTTTATTACCAGTTTTAACTGATTTGACCCAGAATGTGATTTTAAGCTATACAGTTTCATCCATAAATAAATTGAAAGCAACCAAGCCAAGATCTGCAGTGTAAAATAACACCCTATACATTGATATAATTGCAAGAAAGGCCAGTTCTAATGTCCACAAAACATTCTTCACATTTATAAACCTTTATATCTAACACAGTTAAATTGCTTCTTGGTATCATTCACTATTATTACTTACACTTTATTATGACTACTTTTTCCTACTGGAACATTCCGTTTTTTGTGGTGTTTTTTTTTTTTTGTTTTTTTTGTTTTTTTTTTTTTTTTTTTTTTACGAACAGTAAAATAGTTTTACTATTTCAACCATATTCATGTGTCAATTGATAAAATACTAAAATCACAATGAAGCTTGACCTCATGGTCTGCACTGTTTGCTAAATGTATCAAAATAGGAAGAATTGTTGCTAGAGAAATTTGACCTGGCTAGACTAAAATTGGTATGAAAGAAAATAGTATTGTTTTTCTAGGGCGTAATCTAGTTGTCTTAAGCAGAGATTTATCCTAGATCAGGTATACTCAAGTGTTGCAATCAACCAGGCCACATACCTTCTTCCTTGTGCACGGATGTATTTTCACTTAAGGAAGAATCTACAACAGGTAGTTTTCAAACAGGCTAGTAATAAAGTTCAAGCTTCATAACTGCAATTGAAGGAGGTAAACGTCAAAATAACTCTTACCCCTGATTTCCTCCAGGGAAATAACTGCTTCCCTGCCAGTTCATAACTGAGAGCCTAGACTTTCATTTCACAGTCTGGAAAAAATTGAGATTAAATACCCTATCCCATGCAAGAGGAAAGAATTAAAAAAAAAAACCACACCCTATTTTATATGGAAAACCTGAAGACCTGCCATAGTATTATTCCTTGCAATCCATTTCCAAACCATAAACCTCTGTATGCCCTTTCAAGCTAAGGGAGACATTGGAGTCATATAAACCCATTGGAGGTTCAGTCAAAGCACCAGTTAAGATTGACGAGTGAAGGAGTCCATGTCCAAAGGCCAAATCTTCTGTTTTGCTGGGAAAAGAGAGATGTGTTGGAAAGTAAGTCAAAACATGAGCTGCGTGATGCCCCACGTGCAAGGCAGTCAAACTCTGAAACCCAGCGCTGCAACTGGCAATGTTGGCAAGGTCCTTAGCAAGCATCTTGCTGCTCTGAAGGACACCCAGCCTTATGAGCCCTTAAATCATTGCACAAACACTAACTAACAAGGCGGGGTTTTCTACAGATTTGTCTTCCAATTCATTTCTGAGATGAGCTTTAGCTGAAGTACAGTAGGACATACCCACTCACCAAGCTTTTTCGTGTACGGATTTGCTCCTGTTTAACAAGGAGCCCATCTTATGCCTCAGTCTTTATCTACTCTATGATTTATCTCAAAAATATACCCGTTATTCACAAACAACATCCCTCTGAAATACACCTTTACTGTGGGCCTGCTCCAGAGAGAGAACCAGTTTATTGAGGCCTTTGCTTCCCTGAAGAGCAGCAATGCAGGACTCTGATCCAACATCTGTCCTGCAGCCTCTGCCATGGCCTTGCAAACATTAAGAGCAACACACTGAAGGAAAGTCAAATGGCGAGGCCCTACCTGACTCAGGTGAGCATAGACTTTTTAGGAAGCCACCGCTGGAGTGAAGCATTGGTGTTTTACATGTCTGTCAGCTAACCAAAATAGCCACTTATAGTTGAAAGCACATTCATTAACACTGCACGTGATTAGATTTGCACATTTAAGATATCTGATATTTAAGATCAGATTAATATCAGATATTGGATGTATGGACCCCCTAAAAATATACAATCCATGTCACACTCAGTTTTTATTCTTTTTTTTTTCCCGTTGCTTTGCTATGCTTTTTATGAATGCACAAGCACACTTCCGGCTCTCAGAAATCGGCAGAGAGTTGTACTCATTCATCAGCACTGGTGTGTGAGACACTTGCTTTTTGACACTGGCACGTTCCACATCTGGCAGGGTCTACACACAGGACACCCTACGCACACTCGACCTCAGAGGGGCACCCTGACGCTCTGCTGTCCTGCCTGCTGGTCACGCTGTACAAACTGGTAGTTCACTGCCATCTCCTGGCAAACTACCATTCAAGAGTATCTGTACAGACTGAAATAAAGCATTGGCAGAGATGCTACCTAGTATCAGCCTGATTAGAGAGAAATTACACTTAAACCTACAAGAGCACTTAATAAAAAGTGGTGGCAAGAGAAGCATCCAAAAGTCCTCCAAGGACCACACAGACTCTCTGTCCCTTTCCCTCCCTCCCCAAATTGACCACATTTCTACAGAACTTCAGGCTTGCTCGTGAAGAGAGGTTCCAGTTTATTCAGGAACCCAGTGAGAAGAGCAGCTCACAACAGCTATTATGTCCACACCTGAATACACAATAGAAGGAATGGTATCCAACCAGCATCTGATCTTAAAGCCTTTCTGTTAGAAAAAACAAATAACGGAAGACTTAAAAACCTGAAACTGGAGTTGTTTAAACAAGATGCCAGAAGTGATTTTTCTCTTTTGCCTACAGCAAAATGTGTTTGTCTGCTACTTTAGAGAAAGCCAAGACCCAAAAAGTTCACATGAAGACTTCTACAGTATCTGATGTGCTTTCTCCAAAAGGAAATTCAGTTTCTCCAGACTATTTCCAGAGAAATGAAGGAACTGAAAAAAAATTCTAAGCACAATCGCCCCAGTAATATAGGATGATTATGAGTACACATAAACTTGCTTAAGCCGGTTTAATTTAGACAGAGAGAATGAAATCAAATAAGTGACCACTAATTAAATTATACCTTATAAAATGAAGGCAGTAGCCACTCAGGTGGCATTTAAGCATTGCTGTAAAGCCATCTTCTCACTGTTAGCCTTTTGCAACTTGAAACTAGGTCAATTCATATAATCAGAATGAATAGAGTCTCTCCCATTCTTTTGCCCTGGGACTGCCAAATCAGACTGATATAAGAAATTTTTTCACTCTTCCCAAAGAATGTGCTACTTTTTAATGACTCCATTTACATAGCTACATCAACAGCTACGTAAATCTATCTATACTAGATCCAAGTCCAACTTCTATTTTTATTCCTGCCTGCAAGATATACACCCAGCACCCAGTTTTGAAATCCAGCACAAATGCTGAAGTTTAAGAACTTTTGATTTCTCCATAGGTTTAAAGCCATGCAGGAACATTAGTGTTGTTACTAAGATGTCAAAGCTTAATGCTGACGGTAACATTATTTATTTTCCTCATCTTCTCAAGCCACTGTAACAGACTTAAGAAAGGTGCCATACAGATGAAAAACTTATTATGCCAGTATCGTCACTATAGAACAACTGGATCAACCAACTGCAGTAAGAGCTACCATTTCACTCAGACTTCCTGGGCTGGTTTGTCCACTTCTTCAAGAAGAACTGGCAGGGGGAAAGGATTTCCGTGTGCCTTTAAAACTATATTACTGCTGACAATCTAGGTTAGAATGTGTTTAGTATTTGGCTTTGCTGACTGACAATTTGTGACCACTGGGCGGGAGGGGGCGGGGGGAAATATAAAATTGCACCACCTCAATTCAACAGTGAACCTCTTCAAAAAGAAGGTAAAGGAAGTCAAGTACAAGCAAGTACAGCCGACGTCCTGGTGGAAAGGAAGTTCTCAGTTCCATTTTGCTAAGGATTTTTTCATTTAGCATTTCAAATCTGTACCTGGGCTCCTCCTACACCCTTTTCAAGAAAAACAATCTCCAGAAATACTAGTTAATTAAGTTCAGTTTGTCCTGTATTTAAAGCAGGACCTACTGCTACCAGTAAACCACAGACACAGTCAGTTCTACCTTTTAAAAAGTGGTCTGAGTCCAAAAGACACACAGCTACAGAATTTGTCTCCTTCCACTCTGACAGCGAGAGAACCAGATGAAGCAATATGAAAAGATCAAACGAGCAGTAGAACAGGCATGATGAGTAAGCACTTTTGCCAGCTTTAAAACCACTGGCTCTATTTCCCCCACCCCTCAGATTCTCCTCTCCTTACCTGAACTTGCTCACAAATTGGTGGTATAATGCAGGAACTTGTCGACAGTAGGCTGGCAATGGTGGGTTCAAAGTCAACTCTGTTGCTATTCTCAATCTGTAATTTCTTCACTGAAAATCCATAAGGAAAACTTTGGAATCAACTAAGCACGATGTTTTAAAGAACAAGATGCGCCAATTATACTTTAAAAGCTTAAATAACTTACAGAAGCTGCTCAATGCAAGTATTTATTTATACCCAATATGTAATTAATTAATTAGTTACAAAGCAAGATCTTTCATGCTACCAAGTGTTGCTACTTACACTCAGGAGAGTATTGAATGTTACTGATTTGAGGCCTAGATAAAAATTTTTGAGATCTCTCTCCGTAATCGGATGCAATATGACTAGGGGCAATACAAGTTTCCGTTCCCCATTAATCATCAAAACAATATTTAACATAAATATTTTAGTCTCAAATGTATATCCAAGGATGAAGTACTAACACCATCAAGGAATCTCTTTACTTTGCAATTGAATAAAATGGGTACCACTTTATGGCATGGGAAAGCAAACTTCTGTGCAAGCCTAACACCATCATACATACTGTTTAAGAAAAAAATGTAAGGTCAATTAGAACTAGACTGAACTGATTTTATTTCCTTCCAAAAAGAACAGACACTAATTTAACTGTATACAGAATTTAATTTAACTATACAAGTTTCAGTATATTGTCCTGTTCAAGAACTTATATATAAAAAAAATACTGCCAAAATTCTAATGCATACTTTACAATTAAATGCCCCATCTTTCTTTCTACTCCTAATAACCTCAGACTAGAGCTGCAATGCTCAGATTAACTTATGTACGGATGAAAATTCCCTTGCTCTGAAGCGTAGTTTTGTTATTACCCATGCTTTTTCCACTATCACCAAAACTGGACTCAAAAGTAAGCTTTACCGTATTAGCAATGAAAAATTTGATGAACCTTGTAAGAACAGAATTCAGAAAAAGATTAACAACAGTTTTTACTATATTAAAATGTCACATCCCTCTAATAATACTTATGCATTTCTGTGCATATTCTTATGTTTATTAATCTGTCACATTTTACTATAGTATCTGCAAATTTCTTTCTTTGAACACTTGAAAGAAGAGTAGTAACCACTTTTAGTTAGACCATCAAAACTCCATCAAGTTCTCTGAGAACTCTGAGTTCCTCTTTCCAAGTAAAAGGTGTCCAATGAGGTTCCAAGAATTTTCATCATTATACTCAGTCAAACAAGTTAGCCAAAAGAAAAAGAAAATTTTTTTTTTTTTCTGGTATGACCACTCAAACCCTACCGTTCCCCCACTTTCTACTGCTACTGCATTTAAACCTCCAAGATTCCTTACCCTGACTAAACAAAGGTGCCCATTCAGTTAGTTACTGCACTGTTTTACCTAGTTGCTGTCCAGGCACACCGAAAACTCCCCACTACGCTGCCAAGTCACCGTTCCAGTTAATGGAAGTCTGGGTCACTCAAAACCAGAATTACAGCCAGCAATTCTGTTTAGGTACACCACCTGACATGGCACTATGTAAATTTCATCACGAATCATTGCAATTGATTGCAAAGTAAAGGAACTTGGGTTTATTTGGCTTCCAACTAGGACTGCTCTGGACAACAAAAGAAAATAGACTGTGCTTACAGATCATTTTCTGCCATATTCTTTCTTTAGGACCACTGTTTTATTGTTGCCCTTTCTATTACATGGGATGTACATATTATCAGGTGTTAATAAAAAGTCAGTGCCTGTACAATACATTCTACAACTGAGCACCACTTTCCGTAACTGAACAGGCAAAGAAATTACACCGAACATCAGCATCTGGCAGTATTTCTCCAAAAAAAGTTACTAAAATGGGTTTAAATTGATTAACACTATTAAATCACATCTAATATTTGATACTACATGATTTCATTACAGCTATACGATACAATTATACAAAATGTGTTAACATCAAAGAATACAACCAAAATTTAAGATAGCAAACAAAACCTATATAACTTTTTTCTTTACAGGAAAATACTTTTGAAGTATGCATGTAACTGCCCATTCTTTTAAAGAAAATCTACCGCAAGCAAGTTATCAACCTCCAGAAAAATCACACATAGCATTACTACGCATATCCCCAAAAAGTGTACAATATGCACACTTGGAAAATACAAAATTAAAAAAATTGTAAGCAACAGGTGAGCTTCATATTTATAAGAATGTGAAAAGAAGTCCAATTTTAGCACTGTTGTATAAAGAATTGTCTTTTTTGATGCAAGTTCATGAACTAACCCCTTTGGCTGGGGCCACACATTACAAAACACCGTGTTCTTGAAACGGGATTACAGAGCAAGGTAGAGCATCTTAGCAACGTTACCTTAAAGTTTTTTTTGTGTGGTTTTTTTTTCCCTGTTTATTTACTACTTATCAAAACATGTCCTTTAGGTTTGTAGGGTTCTTTTTTTAAAATTCTTTCCTAGAAACAATATACAAAGGGGAGGCGTATTTATTTCCAATTCATACTCCTGTAAGATGCTTTGAGTTCAAGAACTTTCTCCTCCAACTTTCACTGGTTGTTTTTGGCCTTAGCATGTGTTAAGATGTGAGATTTCAGGTTAGTTGATTGCGCAAACTTCTTATTGCAGCCGTCAAATGGGCAAACATAGGGCCTGTCGCCAGTGTGAATTCGCACATGTGTGCGTAAATTGAAGTCCAGTGAAAAACGCTTTCCACATCCTTCAAATGTACACTGTTGAAAGGAAAAGACATACTCCATTAGCCAATGAAAGTAGCACTCCTTGCAATCATTCACTAGAACAGTATTCTTTAAGTCACCAGACTGCACAAACATGAGCTAGATGCTGAAGATTATTACAGGTGAAGCTGTGGGCATCACTTTTAAGCTGTATTTAAAAAAATAAAATGAACACTTCAGGCTGTTTTACAACACTAATCTATCTATTTCCAAAGAGGGAAATAACTCCCAGGTTGCAAGCAAATGCTTTCACTAAGAACACCTTATCTGCATATGAAACGCTATTTTGCTATGTATACTAGAAAACAGTGTTTCACATCAGACTTTCCCTCTTTTGGTGATAACTTGGAAAGATTTGCTCATTTTACCAGCTTTACTTTTAAGATAGGCTCAGAATACAAGAGGCAGCATGTTTAGCAGTAAATACTTATCATTTAAAACACAGCAGCTCCAGCATACACATCTAAGTGAATGCCTGAGGATTGTAAATTAGGTTTCTGAAATAATGAATCAACAAAAAATACATATCTTAAACTTGTACTGGAGAAACAGATATGCTCAAGACTATGAATATTTGTAAAGAAGATTTATAAGGAGTATTATATGAAGTAGGCAGGGGACCTCTGGTGGCAGAAGCTCACGTGACTTGATACAAATGGAAGGAGATCCAGTAACTACCATAGTTTTGCTGAAGTGATTAATACTGCTACTGAAAATGAGTATCATGTGTCAACTCAGCAAATGGCCCCGAGCCTCAGCTGTCCACAAGTGCTAAGTTGAAAAGATGAGGAGGAGAAAGAGACATCCAGCTGTAACTGCAGACTTCCTTTTTGAAGTGGGTAACTTTACATTATATCTTGGAAGGCATCTCCCATGTACATATAATTTGCTAATTTCTAACAAAAGCCCATGGAATTAGTTAAATGATAGCCTAATTAAGGGGACCTCCAATTTTTAAGGTGATGCTTCGCTGCCTCATCTGATTTTAGAAAAAAATGTAGTATCTTCCAAGTCATATAGAAGCTAGGTTACAGTTACAGTCTGCACAGGTTTACCAAATAAATCGTCATGCTTATGCCTGAAGGTTAACAGTACCTGAAAGGGCTTCTCTCCGGTATGAACTAGCTGATGTCGCTTTAGTTTTGAGCTCTCCACAAAGGCCTTGCCACATTCTGCACATACGTGTACTCGAGGGCCATGAGTGTGCAGATGCTTCCTCATGGCAGAGTTGTCCCTGAACATCTTTGTGCAGCCCTTAAAAAGATCAGTGAAACTCAATTAGTAGATAAGCTAGTTCTGATAAAGAAGGTTTTATCTGCTACAGTACAAGCATTTTAAATTCTTTTATATCCTGAATACTTTCTTAGCGGTTGACCCTGAGAAGATGACCCCTTAAATTTATTTAAAAGCAGCAATACCAAGAAAACTCATCACTTGAACATCTGGAAGAAAAGCCCCAACCCCAAACAAAAAAACCCAAACCCTCTCCTCACTTAGTATTATAAACCACATGCAGTCAAATGGATAATAGGACAGTCTCATGGAGAAGATGCAGCTCAGATAGAAGCAAATGAATAAAACAACAAAAGCACTTACAGTTTCAGGGGAAAAAAAAACAAAAGACAGAATGATAGTTCGTGGATACCTATAGTATATACTTCAGTGTGCTATAATCTGAGCACTACAGTATCATAATATTCAATATTGTCTCTAACATACCGCAGATTACTCTCTACTACCAATTTGTATGTGCAGCACTCCATCTCCCAACATTCTGTCCTCTTCCTTCCCATTCCTGAGAAGGAATGGAGCTAGTGGGTTTCCAGCTTACAGAAACTACCTTGTCCAAACTGGCGGAAGGAGATTGATCACTACCACCTTGAGATATAGACTGCCACTGCTTCCACAGTTTAAAGCTATAAAGTGATACAGGGCAAGTGAATGAGATAGGAGCTGCTCTGAGTTAGTGCCAACTCAACCTAAAAAGCAAAAGATATTCACATTATTTGCTCATGTACAGCATAAAAAGTCTTAATCTGGGGTCCATGCTACATTGATACAGGAATACTACTTTTGATTCCAGAGTACACTGAAGCCAGCATTGACCTGGCTCTGTCTTTACCCCACCTTTCTAGACCTTTTTTCACCTTTTAGTGACAAACAATAGATATCTATCATATGTTTTATAAATGTCTTCTTAAAGGTTCAAAATCCCTCATAAAATCCTACTAACAACTGTAGAATTTGTACTCCAACTGGTGCTGTTTAAACTTATACAAAACTAGCCTACCAACATCACTGTACTATGAGACATAAAGGTCAACAACAGAACCAAAAGGAACAATCAATTGCTAATCTTAAATTCCACAAGCCTCCCCTCTGGAAATCTTTTTTTTTTTCTAAAACTAATAACCACATTTAAGTATGCCTTATTTCTTAAAAAAGGGGAAATGCCACTCTCAAGAAGAGTTCTCTCTTCAGGCAATAGAATTTCTTTGGCTGATTCAAGAAGCACTGTGCCACCATTCACTGCATGTAACAGAACTGGGGGGACAAAGCACCACTCAAATAAACCTACCATCAACATTGTTTTCATGCATTTCAAAGCCCCTGCTTGCCTCTGAGAGGAGCAGTTACATCTCTTACAATGTTTTTCTTTTTTAAACTGAAGTCATAAATGCACAAAGCCTAGAAACACTAGAAGAGAGAAAATGGAAGGACAGAATATTCTTTTTTTCCCCTGTTTAGATGAAGTTGAGGCTATGAAAAAGTAAATCAAAGAAATGAAGGCAGCATTCCTTAGCACTGTAAGGAGTAACTGTTCCTGTATCTCCACATACTATACTATAATAAAAACATGACACTTGTAAAATGTGAAGAATTGGAAATTAATAAAAGCACGAAAAGGAATCCAGCAAATTCCTTAGACTACGGCTGTCAGAAAGAAGCCTTCTATTCATGCTCTCTAATGTGTATATTAGCTATCTGCCCTGATTATTTGCTTAGGCTCACTTATCTAGACCAGAAGTCAGCAAGATTGTATTTGTCTTTTTTCATTACAGACTAAGTCAGCTAACAGAAGCTCTACAAAAGCTGGATAATGCAGTGAAGCTAGATGCTACCAATCTAGGTGACTGGCAACATTTATTTAAGACAGAGGCTTCCCCACTACCAGTGGATCAGAATCTTATCTCCAAGATGCCCCTCTCTTTCAAGATGATGCACCTTCCAGCTCTGCGGAATGTAATTAAAAGTTCTCCAATAATGCTGACTTTGGCATCTGCACCATAAATTGCTGATTCCTGATCTAGACTCCAAATCTTGTCATAGTTTCCAAGCAGAGGATATATAGATCTTAGGAACGTACTTTGAACAGCTTTCAGAACATTCTTTCAAGTATGTAATCTTGGGTGGCAGGAAATCACAACAGTAAAACCAGCATGTTAGGGACTGTGCATCATGGTTACCAGAAGATTAGGGATGTACTAACCTTAAGACAAGGAATGGGAATAATATATTATTCAGTGAAAGGTTTTTAAGGAAGCCTCTAAAGAATGATAACTAAAATAGAGTTAACTGAGTGTAGTCTATTAACAGCAAGATATTTTAGTTACTCATTCTCAAGACAAAACAGCAATACAAAATTCTGGTCTACAAGTTACTACCTACTCAGTAGGTAGTACTCAGAAGCTGAGCACT
The DNA here is from genome assembly GCF_963921805.1 of Phalacrocorax carbo. NCBI lineage: Eukaryota > Metazoa > Chordata > Aves > Suliformes > Phalacrocoracidae > Phalacrocorax > Phalacrocorax carbo. The sequence continues at coordinate 25,148,779 of NC_087521.1, read as the reverse complement.
TCACTTACTTTGTGAGGACAAGCTATCGTTCGTGGAGCATCATCTTCTTTAATTTTTCTTGGCTTCATTCTTAAAAGATAAGAAGAAACATTAGTAGAGAAACATTAGTAGACAGTTCTTCTCCCATAACAGCCTACATCACACACACATTTATTTAATAGTATTGTGTGCATCAGTAGTACTCAGTTTAATTATTTCAAAACCATCATAATAACAGTAACAGTATAATCAGGTAGTTGGAAAGTTCAGCTTTTCCAGAAGGACCTCTCAAATTCAGAATAAGACATTTAATACTACCACCCTAGTCCTTCAAATATGTGGAAAGCAAGGGTTTTTTTCCAAGTTGCACTACTTGTAATAAGGAGGTTTTGTTTGAAAAATCTGTTTTTATTGTGTCGTTACCCATGTGGCCTATTTATCTTCACTTTCTCTGCATCCCTGCATAAACACATGAAGGACAGAGTAGCCTCAATCATTCTTCAGTATTTTCACCACACAAGACTTCAGAAGAAAACTCTACAGAAGCAGGGAAGGCAGGCAAGTTGTGGAATCTACACAGACAATGTAGACATCTGTTATAACCACAGAAACCGCAATTATTCTTGCTCTAAGCTAGTGCACGCATGGATTCTGCTCTTGGCAACTGACAAGCAGTCATCTATTTACTCTTCGTTGCTGATAGGGATCCACAGGCACCAATAATCTCCACTAACTACATAAGGAGCCCAGCAAACTACTGCTTAGATGTGTTAGGTCAGCAAGACTCCCTCGTAGACAATGTTAGAACAGTCCTGCCGAAACAACCAACTGTCTGAATGTCAGAGAAGTGTCAGCTGTGTGGACACTGTTCTGGGGAAGTGTGCTGCCCTTTTACCTATCCTTTTTTTGCAAATCTGTATTGCCATCTTCAAAAAAACCAAAGAAATGGCTTATCTCCACCTTATGGTAGAGATAGGCAGGTATAAATAAATGCACCTCAGGCAGTTGGGGATTCACTTAGGCAAGTAACCAAGATTTTATGCATTCCGAAACCTTGCTGTAGAAGGGAAGCTAGTCAGTTTATGTGAATTGTTGAATGACTTCCCTGGTAATACAGTACAAGATAGTTCTGTAGATTGAGGTAGCTACATTGCATCTGTAAGTTAAACAAAAGGTCTTCTGATGTTCTCTCTAGTCTCAGAGATGAGACAAAAGAATTAGAATTATCAGAATCACTATTCTTAACATTAAGGAGAGGAGTCTCTTGCTATCCAAGACAGTTTTAATCCCCACGAGTTCAGTTCCTGGAAACAGATATGGAAGAACAGGGTTGGGGAAGAGATTTCTAAGTAGTGCATACACGTATTATTTTTTTTAACATGCATTTTTAATAATTGATCTGAGACTGGCTAAACAGCAACTTCTAAATGCACAAAACAATTCCCAAGAGCTGTAGAGAAAATAAGCTAAAGTCTCTCCCATTAGACCATGTCAGCATTTGGTTTGGGTTTTTTTTTTGTTTTTGCTTTTGCTTTTTGTTCGTCTGTTTGTTTTTACAGCCAGGGTCCAGTCTTCTTTGATAATATAACATTTCTATGCATAGGGCTTAAATCTGCTGTTTCACTTGCCTCCTTCATGAGGACAGATGAGAGAGGACAGGAATGGAAGAGCTTGTGAAGCTGAATTAAGGAAAGAGCAGTGAAAAAACTCCCTGAGAATTCCTGAACACTGGATCCAGGAAAATCTTACAACTGCCAATGGAGTTACATGTGATGGAGAAGTCTCCTATTGCTCTGTGAGCTACCATTTGTACCTCAGAAACAATCTGACTCCTCGCAGTACTGCAGGCATAGTACAGCTCAAGTGATCACATGTGGACTAAAGCACTTAATAGTTAGCCACTTCACAGACCCAACATTAAAAGTCAAGAATTTAGAGGCTGTATTTGTTCTTTTCTTTAAGTGGAGGTTCAGGAAATTCTGGCTAGCTTAGGATCTCCAGGCTACACCAAAAATGTACACTGCTAACTGAAGGACACTGCAGTCTCCTGCAGGGTTAAAAATACAGATGTGACAAACATATGGAAGCTGGAGAGTATCATATGCAACAAACCCCTCATTTACAAATACTAACAGCTCCTGGAAAACAGGTGTGAGGTATTTGTGATGACAAAGTTCCTCCTGTACCATCGCCAGCAGTATACCTCAAAATTTAAGCAAATTAAGAGAAGAGACATCCTGAACACAGTAAACTGTATCTGCTCCTGTAGACCAGCCTCTTTATTATCTTGATCTTCCTGTTAAGTTCCTTCTTCCAGGATTACAGACCAACTTAAATGACCTTATTGATTAAATTTAACTTATATAATCCAATTGGAATATAGGAAGATTGCTCTGTGTTTAGTTTGCACTGCCTCTTTGAATGAAGTATTAAATACCTAAATCCAAACAAGTGATTGGGGTTGACTGACTACACTCTCCAGTGAGGTTCTAGACTGGTAGTAGTACAGGTGCTGAGGCTGTAGGAAAACATGCACATACAAAAGCTTTCTTACAGTAACTCTACAGAAAGCCAAATTGGACACACAGAAGAATGCTTTGACAACACGGAACATGAGAGAGCACAGTGCCATGGTTTAATGCCATTACAGAACAAAGACGCCCAGGGGACAAATCTGCTGCCAAAAGCACCACCTTTACTTCTAACTCCAGCACCTTGCTAAATGTTGGCTGTCATTCCCCCAGCCCCCCCCCCCCCCCCCCCCCCAAAAAAAAAAAGAAAAAACCTCCTAGGGCCAAAGTCTGCATCCGTGACATCATCAGAATGAGTAAAAACACTATTGTTCTGAAGTCATAATTGACCACTTGTAAAGGAAGACACTAAACAGAAAATGAATCACTAATAGGAGATGTAGTAAACAGCTTTAGTGGGAAGTGCTTGCGTTCTTTACATTCAGCATAAGATCCAACTGATCATCCTGTTAAATCCTATTCGTAACTCTTGTGCCCTGCCTCTGGTATAAAATCAATCTTCGAGAAAGAAATGCTGTGATAATGTCATCTGTAACATGCTGCTGAAGTCAAATGAGAGGGAAAATACCGGGCCAGTTTAGTCAGGAAGCTTCTAGATCAGTGTAGTCAGGAAGCTTGAGGAACAAATTGCAGCAGAACTGGTTGGTCAGACATGGGACAGACTGGAGCTTCAACAATATGCCTCACATTTTTCAGTTCAGTGTCTGAGCAGGCATGTAACATTCTGAGTGTCCATTCTGGAATAAGCTGACTTTTTAATTTTCAAGCTTTGTTTCCAAAGTGAGCCATATCAGGCCAGTAGTGTACTTGAATGCAGAAACAGTTAGTCCCTACTGACTACAAAATAACAACAAAGTTTAGCTAATGAAGGGGTAGATTTTAAATCTTTTCATTTCTTCTGGAAGTATGGGAAGTGGGAAACTTAAGCTTAAATTATGGAACAAGACTGTGCATAAGCACAGGGTTCCATAGGCAACAAAGCTATTCAACAAAACAGAGGCAGACACTTCAACAGGAAGGGGTGGCTAAGAATGTCCAGGTTATATCAGTGCCACAGGCAGCAAGCTGGGCCTTTATTACACTTGGATTAAAGACATGAGGGTGTGTACACAGCTGTGACAGATCATTTTGTCAAAAATGTCATCTTGCTCTCAAGGCTGTGGAATCCATATGGACAGTCACTCAAAGAAGAACTGAAAGACTTACATATTCAAATGTATTAGAAAAAAATATTTTGGTCTTACTTTAAAATTAACTTTCTGCAAAAGGAGACCAGACTAGAACCTGGGTTGTTGATCTTAATTACACTGTTGCAGGCAGCTCTTGCTGGTGGTTAGACTTTTGGCTCCCACCCAGTAGAGCATCTCTACCAGCTCTGTCCAAGTTTTCTTAGCCTGAAACATTAATCAAAAACAGAACTCTAACACATACCACTATTTAAAACAGCTACATACACACACATTAATACCTGGGTGCAATTTTTGAAATGGCTGCCTTTGCAGAAAGTCAATTTACATGCCAAGACCAGAATTTTCATTTCTGCAGTGAGTTTATATGGGCCATGCCTAGTAGTAGCAATTGCAGGCTAGCTAACTGCAAAAAACTAGCAAGTGTACCTTTGGATCGAGGCACTGGGACACTGCAATTAAAGGCTAAATCTGTTAACTTTTATTGGGTGTGTGGAAGGAGGGAATGGAGGACAGCAGAAGCAGCAGGAACATGTGCAATCAAATAGCTTCACAGAATGAGCTCCATAAAAGCACACTCTCTTATCCATGCATAAAAAAGATCGAGTGAAATCACAGGCATTAAACCACTCAGTTCCTCAAAACAAAGCAAACAACTCTGTCACTGTGCAATATCAGAAAGTAACAGCTACCTCCCTCAACTGCCCAGCTGAGCTGGAAGAACTGTATCTTGACAGAACCAATCCCCACACCCCAGACTTCTGCCAATCTCCACAACCTATTGTCTTGAAAATAGATCAAATTTTAGAAGTCATCCACAGAATCAGAGTTAAGGCTAGGAATAAAGGAAATCCAGATGTCAAAAAACATTTAACAGTATAGAATTTTCCCCTTGTTCTGACAGCTCCCTTTCTGCCGCTGTTAAATTTCTGCATTCTCACATCCTTTCTTCTCCCTCTACACATAAATCTAACCTAAATAGTATTACTCTCTCAGGTAACTCCTTTGACATATCCTAGAGATCTCTGATGACCAGCAGTGATATTCACCTGTGCTGATGACCACACCCCCTACAAGTATTTAGCCGAGGAGGAAATTATTGCCAATCAGTAGTGTCACTGACACTTCTGGTGTGTTCCTCACTCTGCTGTTTCCCTTGTACTGCCCTGCTGAGGCAGAAATAACATGAGTGTTTTGGCTCTACTGCTGCAAGAATTCATTTGTGCTGAAGAACTCCTGAAACTGGCTAGACTGGCTTTTGGATAAATAGACAAAAGAGGAGTGGCACAAGGTGTCCTAGGAATCTATCTAAAACCGAAGTGCCCACAGCCAGTGTCTTAACATGCTTTGGTGACAGTTAGGTAGGAAAATGTCATAAAAGGTTCTTTTACTCCAAGGTTCTGGCAAAAATAATTACTAGCTTTGTTCCAGTTATGAAGACTATCATATGTGTAAACAGAGAGAGTGACCTCTGCAGCATGGTACAGAGCAAGAGACTCCCCACCCCACCCCACCCCCCTCTGGCTACAGCAATTGTCAGTTTACTGCCCTTTAAGCTTCCCTGTAACAAGAACAAAACCAGTACAAAAGTGTATACCTTATAAAGAGACCTAAGTCATAAAAGTAGGTGACCAGAATGCTTTATCACTTCTAAGAAGAGGGTCCAATTTGAAACTCTAATGCAGTTTCCTCTCCTTTGTTTTCTATCCGTTTTGGAAGGCAGACAGAAAGGCAGAGCAGTCCTTACAATGGCTCTCCTTCAGAAAAGATTATAAGAGCAGAAGATAAACCCATGGAGAGTAAAGGTTTTATCACTAGGACCCATTATTGTGCCCTTTTCCACGCTATAGCATTTTCCCCTTTTATTTCTTAGTTTTACTCATGCCTATATCCTCTCACCTTTAGCCAGTTCAGTCATGTATCTGTCTGGAGCATAAGAGGGAGGGAGAAGGGAATCTGGGATATCCTTTTTAGCAGCTTTGTTTGAGGAAATTTGCTATATACACCAACTAGAAACATGTCTGCTACTTCCCCAGCTTTTATTACCAAGCAGTTATGTCTTCTTCACAGCTGACTGCAGAATTACTTGTAATCAATTTAGACTTGGATGAAACATTTTATTTCATTTGAAGAGATTTCCGGTGTCCCAGTCAAAGGTATCAAATGGGAACATGGTAATTTATTAGGTTGCATTTCTTTCTGAGCAGATCATTCGCAACTAATGTTTCACATTCTGATATGATTGCCTAAGAGAAATCCATGATTTTTTCCCTTCTTGATTGCATTTTTAAAGCATACTAGAGAAAATTCATGATTTCCACAATAGAATGAAGTAATTTCTAAAAAGACGATAAACTGCCCAACCAAGTATAATTTATGGTCATTCCTCTATGCATTACTGAACACGTCTTAAAGTTCTAACACAGCTTGTTTATTCAGTGTTTTCAACAGTTTTAGAATGTAAAAAAGCCTTTCCAGGAAAAACTATAAGAGTTCCAGTTAAAGGATCCAGATTCTTGCTACATGACTCAATGACAAATGCACTAAAAAAAGCAGTGAAAGACAACTGTATCACAAGAGACAGTATAACCGTTCGCTCTCCTAGTGCCACCTACCTGCTGAGCAGCAGTGGTGTCTGTTGCAGATGTTGAATTACTACAGTTTTAAGGGGGGTGGAGGGTGGGGTTTTTTGTTTTGTTTTGGTTTTTTTACGGGCTGCAGAGGATTTCAAGTATCAGATCCACCCCTGCCTTACCTCTCACTAACCAGATCATGAACAGAACTCCAGAAACTTCCTGAAATCTTTACCACTTGAATTCAAGCTTTGCCCATTTAAACTTAACCTCAGAACTTTGTTTCTAAGAATTGATGCAAATGTCTCAGTTAATTTATCCTTAATCAAAATAAGCTGCATGGTTACAGACAGTGAATCTAGCCTGGCTTTGTGTAGCTAATTCCTACAAATGTATAATGAGATTCTGCCAAGTACTTTAATGAAAACAGGAAAGCAGCCCAATGTAACCTGCTCTCAGCTGCACAAAATACACTTAGCATACAATTTCACTAGCCAGTTTATGCTTCCTTATATGTGGACTGTGCACAATTCTTTTTTCAAGTAACCACAATACAAATTTCTTACTTAAAACCTTACTCAGAGCATGTGAAGCTAATTAATAAGTTTAAAACAACAGTTTCAGCTTCATGTGCTGATCAAGGTTTTCAGAATACAGCTACTGAGAATTTAAAAATCTGAATTGTGAAGCAACCAGCAATGCTTGAAACTTTTAGAGAACATTACACAAACTCATTCTTTTAGCACGAACAACTGTATTCCTATAACCTCCAAACCCAATTCCAATGCATGTAAACCCAGTTTTTTCCTCTAGTTTGGCATGCAAGGTTTCTAGTGATATTGCACACAGCAATTTAAGACCAACAAGATCAGTATCAAAATAGGTTTGTAGATGTCAGTGCTTGAATTCATGCTATTAGCTAAAATGAGTCCCTGAAACATGCTTCACTGCAAAAGGACCAAGACCTTAACAAGCAATATTCAAATTCGAATACACCCATACTCTTCAGCCTCAGCTATACACAATCATTTAAGATCTAACATACAACTAACAGCTTTTTTTTTTTCCCTCTCTCCAAGGTGAACAATAAAAGTTTGACAGTCATGGATTATGACAAAAGAAAACCAAAACCACCACCTTTCTTAAAACAGAAGATGCCTGCAGTTTTCATGTATCTCAATCAAGCTACCAGAACAATTCATTATAGGTTTTGGGCAACCTGGGGATATTGCTAAAGGTGATGTTCCCCCACGTTGCTTACTCCACCACCATGTATTTGTCTTATGGCTACAGTGGATTACTTTTCATCTGCTGTAAAGAAATACATTAACAGAAAAGAGACTGTACATGTAGAACTCAATCTTTCCATTGTCTGCTACAAATTCTAGCTCTAGAATTTCCTAGAGCATTCTACCATGAATGAAAAAGTAGCAATTTTGAATTAGTGCCAGCCGCCACTGTTTTCTCAACAGAGAACTAACTGAAACCCAAAGATGCAGTACATTTTACAATATTAAGAAACATGCAGACAGATCTGATAGAAGCAATCTGGTCATTTCAAGAAGCCCAAATCCTGGCAACCATTTCAAGTATTCAAACCAATCTGGAGAAAAATATTCAGTATTTAAATAGAGAATACCCTATGAGAAACTATTTAAATTTCCTAACAAAAGACAGCTATTCAGTACTTAAATGTTTAATAGAACCAAAGGTTTCAGGGTGTTTTAAAATAACTGAGAATACCATTCTAAGCACATGATGAGCAAAAATGTATAATATGTTAGAATTAGAATGCTATGTACACTCAGAGCATCACTTAAACATTTGCTTTCACAAAAAACTGTATTAAGCTTTCAGCAGGTCTCAGAGGAAAACAATCATTTTGATCAATAATAGTAAAACAAGTAACAACAGTATCAATAGCTAGAACAACCAACCACTTTAGATACAATCTTACTGCGAGCCTTCAAAATACATTGTTCAATGGCTTTACTGAAAATAATTGTGGGACAAGGCTGTGCTGGTAATCCTCTGGTACAAACACACTGAAGAATAACAGAACAAGCTTGTAAAAAGCAGCAAGATCAAAGAGGTGAAACAAGTGTAGATGCACACAGTGGACACCAAGATCCACCTAACCAATAAGCCAGACTAGAACTTGTCTGAATGGTCCCTGCCATCTAGCAACTAGATGAAAAACCCAGTGATTAAAAAAAAAACAAAACAAAAAACAAAACCAAACAAACCACTACAAAAAAAACCCACCAACAAATCCAACCCCACACCCACATACAACATCTGACCATCCACCTGCTCCAAGTGTCAGAATTGTGTGGCAGAGCTCTGAAGAATACCCCACTGGTAACAAAACAAAAATGAGTGTAGCTTCATATGTATGTTTCACTTTCAACGTGGGAAAAACTGATTATAGCAGCTGCAGGAAGCTAACAGTTCTGCTCAAATATTTGTAGACACCAGCATTAACACTGCTCATGCACTGAGTGGAGGAATATGCCTCTGGCAACTACAAGCACATGCACACAAAGAAGGGGACCAAGTAAACGCTGCAAAGGCAACCCCAACGTTCCAGCTGCCGGTGCCCAAGCAGACTTCTCTGGCGACCTCACGGTTGCCCCCTGGTGGCCACCTGCTGCCCTGAGCGACCGGCACCAGAGCCGGGGGCTCTGCGGAGGGAGGGGGGAAAGAGCCTCATTGACACTCAGTACTCCACAGTCGAACAGAGCTTCGCCTCTATTTGAAAGTAAAAGTCACCTTGTAACCCAGGTCACTGTACTGATACGTAAACGAGTGACAACTCTGATTCACTCGAGGAAAATCCAAGCAGTATAGTTACCAATTGTGAAACTGCGATTACTGGTGGCACTTGAAAGTCCAAGACACATGACTCCATTAAAAAGTTTAAGACCTAGAGCTTAAGAAGCAGCAGGTGAAAAAGAACAGCAGGCGGATTTACAAACTGAATAATCTAGCTTTCTTGTATTCAACAACCTGAATGCAGCATTTCATTTATCGGATCCATTGGTGCTGAAGAATCTAAGACTGCGTCTTCGACATGACAGAATGTATCTATCAATGTATTTAGGTCCTGGCTTACCCAACAAGAACCAAAGACAAGAAGTCATTGAAGAAATCACTGCTGAATATAAAACCCAGTAATTTTAACACTCTATTCTGAATTAAGCCCCTTGTTTCAGAAGATAATTAAATGGAACAATAAGCCATACTAAATCTATGATTTATTTGCCTAAGAGTTTCATAATTAAACCAGTGAAAAGAAAACCGCTTTAGTTTAAAGGTCCTTTCTTCCTACTTACCTAGCAAATTCAGCCAGTTGTTTGGGGTCTGAGAGGTCAATGCCAGGTATTCCACCAGGAGGAAGTTTCTTCCCTGTCATATACTCTGAGTAATCTGGAGGAGAATTCTCTCCAATGATCTGTTCTTCCACCACTGTTTCATGGTCAATATCTTTTTTATCATCTGAAATACACAAAACACTAAATTCAATACTAAAGATCAAAACAGCATATAAATTATTAGGCTGCATCTCAATACAAATTCACTATTGCTGCACACTTAAAACAATACACTACACTTTCATATTTCCATGCTAATTGTAAAGAGCAGAGACATCCACGCTGTTACAGCATGAACACAGAAAGAACAGTGGGTGAGAAAAGAAAGCAGAAGTTACATATCTATTTAAAGACAAATAAGGAAGTAAGTAGAACAATCCTATGAATGTTGGCTGCATTTGGAAGACAGTGATCTTTTCCCAAATCAATGCCTAAATACTGCTTTAACCTCTTCAAGACTAACCTCCACCATACCCATTTGGATCTCAACTGCAGTCAATAACCAACCAAACTTATCAGAGGAGTGGCAGATACTCACCCTGAGAGGCTAGTGCTACTGTTCTTTACTTCAGTGTCTTCAGACTTCCCTGACCTCCAACAGAAGTCTCATTGAGAGACAAGAAATTTAAAAATAACTGCTAATGGGCTTCAGCACCTGCCCACAAAATTCAAGTTTTTGAACACTTGCAGACAGGTCTGAAAGAAAGCAAAAAACTCAACAGTGTGTCTCCCTCCCAAGGGGAGTTTCTTCCTTCCGTGGCAGAGCCCAGCCTAAGGTTTTTCACACTTCGCTATGTAAATAGCATACAGGGATCATTCAGAGCTTTGATCTGCAAGTCAGTTAAGATACTGCTACTTTATCTGCTCTAGAGCTCCTTTTATGGATTTGTGCTCAAGGACTGCAGTGAAATCAGGTGGACCTGCTATTGCTGTCTACTCTCATTCAGCCTTATATATGCCAAGACACAATGTTCTCTTGCTATTTCCCTTGCTATTTTATAACAGAAACCAGAGAGACACAAAGAAGACAGAGAATGGAAACATCCACCTATGTTCCTCAGTGCAGTGCTCACAGCAGCAGGAAGACAGACACAGCACCAATCCTGTTTTCCACCCTCAAATATACCTAGGACAACAGACATATATATGGTTGTAACTACTCAGCTAAATCTTAATGAGCTTGCCAGTGTACTACTTCTCCTACTCTGTGTATGGGGAGCAGATTCTGCAAATCCCTTTATACACAAGAGGCTTTACAAAAATAAGAGGAAGTTTTGTTTTACAGGTTGTATTTAAAGAATGGAAACACAAGGTGGTAGGACAGAAATAGTATTTCCATAATTTAAAGGGGGCGGGGGGGAAGGAAGAAACCTAGGAAAGCCTAAGGCAGAAAACAAATGAGGCAATATTTTCCTTTTTTTTTTTCCTAAACAGAAACACAGGAAATAACATTATTCATTACTCAGTAATTTATGTTAGGAAAGAGGGCAAGACGTATGCAAATGAAAGAAATATACTAAGGGCAAATTTCTATTCAATTTGTAATGCAGGCTTTTAATGTTTGCCACTGAGCTATTTCTAGAAATGTTACTGCTAGTTCAGGGTTTAATCTGATCTACCAGATCAAATAGCAGTTCATGTATATGTTCCACAGTGAAAGAGGAAAATACACTCCAACACTGCAAAGACAGAAGCATTAATAAGACAATACTATCTGCAACACTAAACTGGAAATAAACTACAAAACTATTTGGACAATTTTTTAATTCTAATCTAGTTTTCCACTCACCACACTGCCTTTCAGTCTTTACCAGTGCTTTTAAGAAAGCAACTGAATTTACCTTAAGCAAGGACTATACGCCAAGTTTTATAGCACCTGCAGGAGTTACAAATTCAAGTCAATAAATCTGATTTGGCAACAATTTGTTCTTCTGAACAGAAGCTTGAGAAAAGAGATTTAGCAATGCCTACAGAGGCAGAAAAGACATTATGAAGCTCAGAAGAGGACAGACCTTCTGGAAAGCTGGAAGTGACGCCTTGTCCACGCTGCAGACTAGGATGAGATCAGCTGCCTTCAATGCAGCCATTTCAACAGCTACCCAGAACTTCCAGTTTGACTGTTTGATGACATTTGTAACAGAAACAAGTTTTCATTTCCTGCCTCAGATCAGATGCATGAGTCAACAGGGAAATTTTGTACATGTTCCTTAATATCTTTTTTCCTTCCCTAGCATAAAGGCTCACTATTCCACAATGCTTTCCTGCTATTTGAGGGTCAAACTGAAAGAAAGCCTTCAGTGCCTTTACTTCCCAAAAGCCCACCAACAGAAATCAATTCCACAGCTATTCTATTCCACAGGCTATTGGAGAAAAACATGAAAAACTATGAACATATCACTTTGGCACAGTAGAAAATGAGAGAAAGTACCCCATAATATATTGACAGTTATGTGAAAATAAAAAACAATCAAATTTTCCTATACCAAAAAACCTTTATCTCTACAGCAATGCATACCTGCTGTTTTAAAAACTACTTTAAACCAAAACAGACTAAAGCAACAACATACAAAACATTTAACCTTAAAGTGTTACGTCAGGCTAACGCCCTTCAAGATAGAAGACCTGGTTCACACAAAAAGTCAAATACTTTTTCAAAAGTATCAGCAGATTTCAGCAGCTCTTTAGGATCCAGACCATCCTATGACATTATCAACTCATTGAGAAAACAGAACAAAAGCTATGCACAAAAAACCCCACACACTTCTTTGGAAGAACTTTACCAATGTCCTCTATGCACAAATTTATCACAAGTATTTGTGATCCCCTACCAACCTGGACTAGACAGCTCAAAGTTTGGAGACTAAAGTCCAAGCAAACTTTCACTCAGACTGACAAGTTAACCAACATTCTCACTGCAAACAGGGCAAGTTGACTGCTTGGTGTTTTCTGCCTTCAAGCAAGTCCTCATACCCACTCTATCCAAATTACTTCCCCCTTTTCCTCTCTCAAAGCATCAGAGAATCAAACATACCACATCCAAAGCAACACAAAACGCAGAGACACAACCCTGCCTGAAATTCTAGTGACACCTCTGGGGAAGTACAGTACAAATAAGGCACAGTAACTCCATGCACAGTTTATGCCCATGCCAAGCTAGATGGGTGCCACCCATGCAAGCTAAATACGGACAGAGCCGTGGAGCCAGTCAGGAAAAGGAAATTAACTGCTATATACTATCTGATCTGCTTTGTTTTGTCCCTTAAAACCACTTGAGAGTACAGCAGACTCAAATATAAGGCACTCTGCTTAAGTGTTTATTTAGGACTATTCCTATAAATCTAAGGCAGCCTTCTGTAACGAACTGGAACATGGTTTTAGTCCCCTCTTCTGAAAGATGCTGAAGATCTGAATGCATTTCAATTAGTTAATCACTTCATCTTCACAAAAACATGCACTACCAGTCACTGCAATAGCTATGCCTAATATTAGTCTATCCTACCAAGCCGTAAAATACTGATTTGTTAGAGACACCACAGATACCCCCCAACATCCTTCTACACCCAATTATACTAAGATAGATGCTTAGTCTAAATTGGGTTGTTCTATGTACCTGCTTAGGACATACCCAAACAAATCTTCATGCTCAGTGTCCCTCCATCTGCACTTCTCTCATGCTCTATATACGGGCAATACACATCTTGAACTGGATTCACTTCAAAGCAAGGAAGTCAAACATTTTTTTACCAAGATCAACAAACGTTCAGCACTTTAGCCAGAGTATCTTTTGACTACCACTTAAAACATATTTCTACTGGTGAAATAACCGGAAGTTTTAAGAGTACAAGTCCAAGTACCAAATGAAGTAGAAAGAAGCTAGATTACTGAGATAAAACTAGTAAGCACAGATTCCACATAATAGATCAATGACAAAACATGGTAGAATCTGTTTCCCAAGAATTCATTCATTATCTTTTGCTCTTATTGCCATGCTTTCTGTGTCTCTTGCAGCCCTTCTGCACAGAAAAATCCATCCACTTCACAACCCCATTATTTTATGCATTTCTACAACAGTAGCTAGCTCCAGCTGACATCTCTGGAGCTCCCCAGCTTTATAAGATGACCCCCCTTAACTCTCAACCCAGCAAGTCCTGTCAGCATTTCTGCCTCAGTTATTCTTGATTTCAGCCACTGTACTCAACTTCTAGATCCCTCATTCTCTGAGCCAGCCTCCTCCTCTATTATAGAGCAGGGAGAACACATAGTTATTCAATCAGTTTTCCCCTGTGGAAAATAAGGAGTGCAAAAGGGAACTCAGAATATGCACTGGATAGCAAACCAATGAGACCTAATCATACAGCTTCCTCTCCCAAGGTACCAAGTTAAAAGACATTCGGCTTATCAAATAAAAGGATGATCGACATTTAAGCTTGAAATTTTCTTTTTATGATCGCACAGTTAAACACATTTGGTTTTAGGAACAGCTGAAATGCAATTACATGATAAAGGATGTATTCAGCAATTGTGCAGTACCAGGCATTGTGGTAACAGCTTGGTTATTGCTACCACATTGCAATCTCCTTAGGCAAATTAGCTCACTGGTCATGTTTGGAAGCAAAGAACCATAATTAGCTTGTTAAATAATACAGTTATTTAGCAGACGCTTCTGAATGTTAAATTCCGTTTTGCACAGTATATAATTTTTTAACCTAATTGGCTGCTAGGTTACTTTCCCTCTGTTCCCCTGCACACAGTCAGAGAACAGGTTCTTCTTTTCCCATGTCACCCATCTCTTATTTTACACCACTGAGACACAGAACGACAAAAACAATGCATATATCAAGTCATCAACTGACTTCAACATTTCTGAGACACTGTGCCAAAGCACTACGACCTTCTGAATCATCAGCACACAAGTGACACAGACCTGCCTCTCAGGGAAGGATCCAACAGCAAGTTACAGGACTCTAGTTTGAAGGTGGGCTAAGAGGCAACTTAATTGAGACATTTTAAGTGATGAACCATATTCATAAATTTCACTTTCAAAATGGAAAGGATATTTAAAACGGCTTCAGGAAAGTATCTACCTTATCCTCTGAGGTTCACTGGCAAAAATGCCAAGGAAGACTCCATGCTTCTGGATACCAAAAGCCTATCCATTGTCTTAATCAGAGTCAGAAACAGATTATCATCTTAATATTTTAAAGGAACCAGACAATGACTTTCTGCCTCCGTTATGAAAAATTTTCATATAAGAAGCTCATTACCTATCTGTCATCATGGAGAATTTTGGCCATCCTTGATACAGGCCCAAAACCGAACTAAAGGATTAGTCCACCATTTCTACTATGCAAGACAACTGGTCAGACAGCAGACGATTATTTTTCTCACCCCGCAATCTGATAAAGTAAAAGGAAAACCCTTCCTTTTTTTTTTTAAAAAAAAAGATATTAAAAGTTTTTTTAAGAGGTTTTGAAGAAGCTTCTAGAAACCCAGCATGAACCCCGAGTTTCCAAATAGGGGGCCACAGCACAGACTTCCTGGATTATCACAAACCATTTCCAAATCATACGCTTAACTTCTGCATCTTTGTCTTTCCCATCTAGGAATAGGATACTTGAGCAGTTTAACACCTGTGGGCAATGTTTAGTTTGGTTGTGCTATTTCAGCCATAAGCTTGCAGACTATCTCTGCTAACAATAACAGTTTAAGTCAACACCTATTTCAGGTTTGTGTACTGTGTACCCAACCTGGAGACAGCCACTAAAAAGGATCAAGTCAAATCTAGCAAAAGTACAAATAATTCCACTTCATAAAAACAAACTTTCCTAGTACAAATTGGGGTGTCTCACTTGGAGACAACCAATAATGATACACAATTTTCTAAATCCATGACAGGATATCCCAATAGAAAATAATGAGGATAGATATTAGACTGTATATAGAAAACATACTACAGGAGTAAAGTGTCCACTATACACACCTCTTCAACCCTTTCAGAAAATAGAAAGCCTTTGTTCAGTTCCTATTTTCACAGTTGAAGACAGACAAATAATTCCACTCTGAAGATCTGGAAAGCTATTATGAACTACAACAAAGCATTCCTGTTTCAAACTGAACACTTTAATTAAAGTAATCATGGGTCACAAGTTTGATATCACCATAGATACCAAGGTGATAAGAGAAGTTGTGGTAAGTCCAAACCGTTGCCAACAACAGTGCCGAAACTCCTAAGTAACCATGTAACAAGACAAGGATTGAGTAGTCTGCTTTAATCACATTGCTATGTATTTCACAGATTATTTCTTCACATTTCAAGAGGTGCTACCAGACATGGTATACTCATTTACAGACAAAGACTTATGATTGACTAAAATTGGTACCACCCGTGTACAAGCTAATACAGCAGCACTAGAAAACAGTAGCAAGTAATTAATTCACATTGTCTTCCCACACTGTGGTGAGCAAAGTGCCCTTGTTCCCAACTCAAATACGCATGAACAGCAATACAGGGCTCATTGTTTTATCTTGATGCATGGGCTTATTTACTATTCGTCTTTTGATAAACTTTTTGCTAAGCATTTAAACTAAATAGTCAATTACATCAGTGTGCAAGCAAGTCTTTAATTATGTCAAAATACAGAGGCAAAACTACTTTCTCTGTTGAAAATAAAAGTATGCCTGGTTCTGCAGGGAAACCCTAGTCCAACTACCCCTCCACAAGCCAGCTGTTTGTTCTGGGGTTTGGGTGTGTGTCCCTCCCCAGTTTTGCTTGTCTTGGATTTTTTTTTTTAAACAGTTCCCCCTCTAAAATTTCAAAAAATGAACAATGAAGCCTCAGCATTTGCCCTCTTCAGACCACCTCTGTAACATTCATTAAGCTGTGTAAGAGGCATAGAAGCCTATCCAATAGGCTCAGTTAAAATTCACAAGCCACTTTACCAAGCAGGTTATCATCAAAGGTTGTTTGAAGCTGGGGGTATGTGTGTGTGGATACGTGCATGCATGCACACAGGGAGGGGAGGTCAAACTTTAATACGTTTCTTCTGCTATACATTTTGTGATTTTGCTTTTGGCGGGCTTTTTTGGCTTTAGAAGTCAAGTCAGAATAGGTATTCCGCCTCCTTCTGCATATATATATATATGCATATATATATATATATATATAACTGGGTTGAATGTAGCAATGCAATTCAATCGCCACTAAATTACAAGCAGATATCATTCCCACTGAGCTTGCATGGTCATGCTCATAAAGAACAAAACCACTAAAATCAATAGGGCTACCCTGATGTAAAAGTTGTGTATGCGGTAAGAGAATCAAGTGCATTGATTATACACATGCTTCACTTCAGTCAAGTAATAATCAGCATGCAGAAGGTCTAAGAAAGCATCCTATCAGGCACTCTGAATTTCAGAGTGCAAACGCATGCAAGAAATCGCCAATTGATCTCAGCGAGGTCCTGTCTCCTGCCAGCTCATGAGTCATACATCTACTTGCATTCAGCTATCTTAGGTAGCTTCCACAAACCAGATGACTATATTAGTTCCCATTACCTTTTTTTCTTTCTTGGATGTTTAATTCTAAGAAAAAAAACCCAGCAAGTGGATTTAATTCAGGTTTTATTCAATGATGCACAGAAGCTTATAGAACCCCATTCTACTAAACAGCGTTTGGGAAATTCTTAAACGAGAGTTCTCTGTTCATCAAAAAGCAGGGAACTTTCATCAGACTCATTGGGCTGTCAACTGGCTCAGTACCAGAAGTGTCATATATTCTGTCAAACTTGCCAAGTAATCACCAATATTGTAAAAAGGGAGTAAAATCAGAACCACCATTCTTTCCATGTCTTCAGAGATAATTCAACCATTCAGTACACTTTTCCTCCAACACTCCCCTTTCTAACAACTACTGGTCATTCACAAACATCACAGAGAGCAAATGTTTTAGATTACATCAGAACCTTGAAGAGTATCTTTACCTTACCTGACTCTTTAAAAATTCAGAAGAGCACAAGAATTATGATATACAAGATAATCAGCCTGCTATTCAAAATCCACACCAATTGAAATATTACGTGAACCGATACTATTTGACCACTTGTTTTCACTTACATAACTTTAGCACAGAACTTTGATTACAGAGCCTACCTTCCAGCAATACATTTTTTGAAAAAAAAAAAAAAATTAAACAAAAGCCCTAACGTGCCACAGGTAATGCTTTTCTGCTGACTAAAAAGACTCTCCCCTCCTCCCCCCGCCCACCGTATTTTAAAGGAAAGGAAATCGTGGCAGATAAAACAAGTGGGAAAAGCAGGCGCATGTCAGGTTTATTCCAAGTCCTGCAGATATTAAACACCTTCACAAGATTTTATTTCCTTTAAGACAGTCCCGCAAAAAAATCCACGACTCCACAAAAACATCTGCAATCTCACATAACACGGATTCCCTGCGCCTACTTAAAAAGCCCATTTAAAGCGCGAGACCTAGCCGAGGAAAAGCCGGTCTCCGAGCGCCAGCCAGGAACTGCTCCGTTCCCCGCCGCGGCTCCCGGACCCCAGCTCCCAACAAGGGGATTTCGGAAGGGCCGGTGGTCTAGGGCCGCCCCTCCGCAGCCGGCGAGCGGCGCGGGCAGCCCCCGCGGGGGCGAAGCGGTGCTTCCCCCCGGCCGGCACCGCCGGCTCCGGGCGGGGAGGCCCCACCCACACCCCGCCTGGCTACCGCAGCGGCCCGACGGGCCGGTGCCGCCAGCCCCGAGCCCACCCCCGCCGGGCCAGCTGTAAAACGGTACTTGGGGGAGACGGCCGTCCCCGGGCCGGGGGAGCGGCGGGGCGGGCGGCGCGGGCGGTTCTCCCCCCTCCGCACACACACATAACGGTCACGGCCCGGAGCACACGCCTCATCCGGGGCCGCCGCCCGCGGTCGGCATTAAAACGCGGCCCAATGGGGCGGCGGGTACGCGGCGGCGGCAGCGCCGGGCGGGAGGGCGCGGAGCGGCGGGCGGGGAGCCGGCAGCGCAGCAGCGGCCGGCGAGGGGAGGCGGGCCGGGAGACGGAGGGCGAGCGGCAGGCGCGGAACGAGTGGCGGGGAGCGGCGGCGGCAGCGGCGGCGGGGCGGGGACGGGGGGAGAAGCGAGGAGGCTGGGTTCGCCCCGCACCCTCTGCCCGCCCGCACACCCCGCCTCCCCCTGCTGCAGAAACTACGCCATTGCGGCCTAGTCCTGGAGCCAGCGGCGCGCTGCCTCCCTCCCTCTCGCACCCCCCTCAGCCGCCGCCATCTTGGCGGCGGCCGCCATCTTTCCTTCCCCCCGCCGGAGCCGGGCAGGAGCAGCGGCGGCAGCAGCGCAGACCCCGCCATCTTTTCGGGGGAGCCGCCATACTTGCCCTGGCGATGAACATGGCGGCGCCCATCACACACATCAAAACATGGCCTCCCTTCAAAACAAAACTGTCCGAGCCCCGCCGGGCAGCCGCTGGCGGGGCCCGCGGCCCGGGGAGGGAGGGGTGCGGCGCGCACTTACCCGAGGCCCACATGGTGACCGAGAACTCCCCCTCCAGGGTCTTGATCTGCACCTGCTTCTGCTCCCATTTCCTGCCGCCGCCGCCCTCGGCCCCGCCGCCGCCTCCCCCGCTCAGGTAACTCTTCTTGCTGCTCTTCTTGCCGCTGCCGCCCTTCTTAACGCGGCCCCCTCCGCCGGCCGAGGAGGAGCCGCCGCCTCCGCTCTTGCTGCCGGCAGCGGCCACGGTGACCAGGGTCTGCTCGATGTACTCGTCCTCCCCGGCGGGGGCCGGCACCGGGATGAGGATCTGGTCCTCGAAGCCGTCATCGGCCCGCAGTCCGTCCGAGTCGTCTCCTCCGACCACCTCCTCGCGTGTCTGCACCAGGATCACCTCCTGGTGGTGGTGGTGCAGGTGGAGCTGTCCCCCGCCACCGCCGGCCGCGCCGCCGCCCGCCCCGCTCGGGTCCCCGTCCGAGACCAGCGGCTGCAGCGCGATCATGGGCTGGTGGTGGTGGTAGTGATGGGGCGGGTGGTGCGGGCCGCACTCCTCGCAGCACTCGTCCTCGTCCTCCTCTTCTTCGTCCTCCTCGCCGCCCACCACGGTGGTCTCGATGGTCTCCACCGGGATGGTCTCCACCTCGATCTCGTGCAGCTCCACGATCTCGGCCGGCATCTCCGAGCCGTCCGTGGCGATGTAGAGGGTATCTCCCGAGGCCATGGCGGGGCTAGGCGCGGGGAGAGCTCCGCGGGCGGCGAGGGGGCTCCGGTCCGCTCCCCTCGGCGGATGGTGGGGCTCGGGCTCCTCTCGCTTGCCCTCCTTCTCCTCCTCCTCCCCCTTCCACACAAACACCAGCTCCTCGCAGCCAGCGAGAGGGAGGCAGCCAGCCAGCCGCCAAATCCCGGCTACGCGCCCTCGCGAGACTTCCGCTGCTGCCGCCAAGACGGACCCCAGCCCCGGGAGGCCGCTGCCGCCGGGGCCCGCCCCCCCCCGCCGCCAGGCGGCCAATCGCACCGCCCGCCGCGCCCACGCCTCACCCAGGCGAGAGAGGCGGCCTACGGGGGCGCGCCGTGCCGCACTGGCCCGCCCCCAGTTACGGCCGACGGCCTATCAGAGAGCGCGACGCGCCTCCCGGAGCTGAGCAGCCAACCGGCCCGCGGCACCGCCACACGCCCTGCCCTTCACGCCCCGCCCCGCGCAGAAGCACCGCCCCGGCCCCACCGGCCGTGAGGGCCAACGGCCCCGGCGGCGGCTCCTCTCCGCCGGGGCGCGCTCCCAGGGTGCCGCCAGGGGGCGTGCCGCCACCCGGGCCGTTAATGGCCGGCACGCGGCCCTGTCAGCCAGCAGGCGGCGGGCGCGGGCGGCCTCCCGGCGTGGGGCGGTTCCCCCGCGTGGGGCGGTTCCCCCGCGTGGGGCGGTTGGGCCGGGGGCGGAGGGGGCTCCGCGCCTAAAGCGCGTGCGGGAGCAGCGGTCGCGTCCCGGGCGTTTGCCCGCCGGCCGGGTAAAGCCGCCCCGCGGCGGCTGGCTGAGCAACCGGCCTGGGGCCCGGCCCTGCCCCGCGGCCGAGGGCTGCCGGGGTGTCCCGGGGCGGGCGGGCCCCCGCAGTGCCCGGGGGAGCCGAGGGCGGCCGTCGGCAGGAACGGCTGGGTCGAGCTTTACAACTGAGCCGCTGTCGGCGCCGAGGGGGTCTTCTCTCTCTCCTTTTTTTTTTTGGGGGGGCGGGGCGCCCTCCTCCCGGCGCGCGCGGGGGCGCTGGCTCTCCCCCCCGCGCTGCCACCGGCGCGCGCGGTCCGAAGTCGCAGCCGGTGGCCGGGATCGGTAGCCAAGTTCATGAACTCGGTTACCCAGAAGCAGAGTTTAAAATAAGCGGTACATTGTAATTCAATCATTGCGCAAAATTCCGGCGCGTGAAGTGATCCCCTCATTTAAAATACATCAAGTGTAGTTATTGGCCTTAATTATTAACACACCTCTTCACCCCTGAACTCCGTTGCTCACCAGGACCCCTCAGACAACAGCAAAACACTACGTGCGTTGCAAAAGCAGCAGCTTTGCGCTCCAGTCGCGCTCCGCTTACTTCCCCTTCTGCCAACTGCCACGGGACACCCCTTCCTTACCCCCGCCAAGGGACCCCCCCGCGTGGGGAGGTGCTGGGGGAAGAACACCGCGCGTTGGTATTTTGCACTCATTTGATTATTAGCTTTGCAAGGGATCGGGCCTATGTGGATATAAATCAGGAGCGGTATTTGCAAAGAAACAGCTGTCTGTCTTGATATGAACAAGCAGATGCAAAACTGTTTACAAGAAGGAGATCCAGAGCCATGGACTGTGTCTCCTAAGATCTCATCATAAAACGTCCTCAAATGGTAGTGATGAAAAGTCCTTCAAAAGAACTGTATATTCAGTTGAAGATTAATGTACTGGTAGCTCTGCAAGTATTTAAATCTGAAAAAAAAATAGAGTTTGTTTTATACGAAATAAATTAAACGCTGCTGAATGTGAGGATTTTAAAACAAGTTAAAGCCTCATAGGCCTTCTGTGCTCATGACAAGACCGTCTTCTGTTCCTCATTCCTTCTTTTTTCTGCCGTGAATGCCACCTTTCCTTCCCCTTATATGTTAAGCTACTATTAACTACAAGTACAGATCTGCCTCTTAAGTATTTCCGAGGCTGCTACAAGCATATGTTCAGTTTTTATCTTCACTTCTTGCTACACCACTGCTTTCCTTGCTCATATCCCAAATTGTCATGATATAAAGGCTGATAAAAGACTCCTGCTAAGAAATTCTTCTTCTACCTCAGCATGAAGTGTTCTCAAAGTTAGTCTAGTCCAAGTCTCAAGACAGCAATACTGAGCTCTGGGCTAATGATGAGATTAGGAAATACTTTCCTATTAAGTATTAGAAATAGCAACAAATTCACTTAACTTGTGGAGATTGGGGAATTCCTTCTCTCCAGTCATGCTCAGCACTCCCATTTTAACAAACTACAAGACATAGTTTATTGTTGCAAAATTCTCATAAACTGAAAGGCTATTTATAGATCCTGTAGAGAGATTCCCAGACCATTACATATAAATTGTGCCCCTCTGTCCATAGTTGGAAGGGCAAATGTAACAGCATGGGAAAAATACTGCCTGTAACTTTTAAGAATAGGAATATTTCAAAATTGGGATGAAGTATCCCTTGTCCCCCAGTAAAAGTGAAATGTAATAAAAAGTGGTGAGTAGTCATTGAGTTAATTTATATTTTCTTAGGAAAAATGCCTAGGTCACTTATACTTTTTATTCTAAGCTTGCATAGGCAAAATATTTATGTCACCTACATGTTAGACATGCACTCAGTCCTGCTCTTGAATTCCCACCAGAGCTGACATTGACTTCAGAGCAAGCGGGATTGGGCCCTGAACTTGTTATGTTGGGTCAAGGGTTTTTTACCATTAGTACAAATGAGCTTTGTCAAACATAGGAACAAAGTCGTAAGTCTCTCTTGTTTATCAATATAAATTTTTTGGTCGATGTCAATGATAATAGTTTAAGAATTTTGTACAACCCCATTTCATTTTTGTGTTATTACTACAAACAAGTACATAATTTTGGACAGAAAGGGCACTTCTAAGTTTGTACGCATCAGAACCACCTTATTTGGAATATTGCAAGTGTTTTCTACTTTTCCCCAAGCTTTGGCTTAAAGCCAATGCTTTGATGTTTTGCTGCAACATTCACATTTCATTATTTTTCAGTGAGAAATGGTACTTGATACAAATATTCTTCATCAGCTCTGTGGTTTATCCATTATACGGTTCTCTTCATCCTGAGCGAGCTGATTTGCTTAACTAGCATGTGATTATATTTCAGTAACTGCGAGGATTAGACATGCATCTTCTTTCCAACTGCTTGATGAGAGAAATATACAGCAGCAGTCAAAAACAAACATGTGAAAGTTGCCCACTGAAAAGGTGTTTAAAAGAAAGCCTTGTCTTCTGTCCAAATAGCAGAAGTTACTCCCCTGATAGTCTGTTCGTGCCCTACACACCCCATTTTGCTCCCCATCCTCAGGACTCCAGCTTGTTTCCTAGCCACATTTAAAAAGTGAGGGAGAAAAAAACCCTTAATTTAAAAGAACTCCATTGGAAATAGAAGTTATTTTTAAGCATACTTCTTTACAAGCTCTACAAGTGCTAAATGTCTCAGATTTAACTGTGTTGGATTTTTATGGTTCCTGCTTTAAAATCTGCTGAAGTAAATCGTAGTCCACCATCGGTCTGCAGAAACCAGGTTTTAACTTTTCACACGTACACGCTCACCAGCATTGTTTCTGCTCCACTCCTTTCTTGGCACTGCAGAATTCCTGGTAAGAGTTTCAGGTCCTGAGCATATCTAACTGAAAGTGCAAAACTGCGTGAGTTTTCTCTTCACACAGCCAGCTCCTACATCCTCATAGCCTTTTTTCTTTTGGATTTAACTGGTGCAGGCATCTGCCTTTCTTCAGCAGCAAGGCAGGCAGGGGAAGGCTCAGGATTCAGTGAGATGACAGCTGCAAAGCCAGCAGAAAAGAGTGTGGTAGCTCTGTACAGTCGTCATTTGGAGAAGATAGACAGCTATGGGTTAACGAGAGCTGACTTCTTTTAGTTTTGGTACAGAGTCCCATAAAAAAATAAGGCCATCCACATACACCTGAGCTACCAATGACATGGACTGCCAGGGAGGGAGGGGAGGCAGGGAGGCAAGAGGTGCATTCTGCTCTGTAAGAGACACCTGGCTCCTCTGAACCTCCCTCGGCTTTTAGGTTTTACACATACTTGGCATCAAGTGTTACAGAAGATTGTACGTGCTGGGTTCTTGTTTTAGGGTGGAGAGTTACCTCAGTGTAGAGTTCTGAAGACAGGTTACAACCATGGTTTTGTATGCACAGGTGACATACATGGATAATTTGAAAAATCATGTTTTGTCTCAGTTTACCCCAAAGGATACTAAGCTTGGGCTTTAAATAAGAGTAGATCTTTTCAGTTTCACAGGATTACAGAAGAGCTGAGGCTGCAAGGGATCTCTAGAGATTGTCTAGTCCAAACCTCTGCTCAAAAGTGGGGTCAAATAGAGCAGGTAGCTCAGGGCTGTGTTTGCTCAGGCCTTTAATATCTCCAAGGGCTCTACAGACTCTCTGGGCAACCTGTTTCATGTTTGACCATGTAAACAATTTCTTTATGTTTAAGTAAAATTTCGTGTACGCAGTTTGTGCCTGATGCCTCATGTCCTTCCACTGGGCACCACTAGAAGGGTCTGGCTCCATCTTCTTTTTAGTTTGGTGTTGGGGTTGGTTTGTTTTTTTTTTTAATTTGTAATTTGCTCAGTGTCCTGATTAGACTGAAAGCATTTGTTACATGCAGACTACCTGCAGTGAAACCAGCAGCTCTGCTCATAGTACAGGAAGATATGGGATGCTTGAGGCGTTGCAGCACCCTGGGTTGGGAGAACGCTTATAATCCATCTTGAAGATATGCTCAATATAGCATCAGCAGATGGTGGTCAGCGCTCAACATCATTAGCCACTCAATTGATATTATGCTTTTTCCTCTCATGTGTTTTTTTCTTTTTCTGTGGTGAACTAGTGGTTCACAGCTTCCAGAAACCATAGTTGTTACTGCGGTACTAATCCAACTTTGTGTATAATACCTGGTTGCATGACATTTGTATAACGAGCTGTTTCTCATTTCATACTGCAGAACTAATTGTTCTGGCCCTTAACTCAGCTGCATCACGCCAAAATTAGGTAACTTGTTCTTTTAAACAAGAATTACTTGGTAAATACAGAAGTTATATTTTAAGAAAAGGAAGGTCACACAAAATAAATGTTTCACGAAGCAAGAAAGAATGAACACAAAGATCAATGCTTCTTTTCTAAATCCTGGGATTTTTCTTTTAGTCCTATTCCTGTCCCCTTCAGCTTACATTAAAGTGAGAAAGAGTAAGAAATCTGAAGTGTGAAACTTGTGAAACAAGTGAGCTTTTCACAGACATCACCTACAGCCTTCTCTGTATGGTCAGCCTCTAGTGTGGTCAACACACCCTTTTCCCAATTTGTTTCACCCAGCCCTTCAAATCCACTGATTTAGACACTCCTGATGTCCTATTTTTTTTCTTTCTCATCCTCACACAAACGATTTGTCTAATGTTTGAGAAGAAAGATTAGCCCTCTCGTAAATTAACACCAATTGCTAAACTGATAATACTTACATATCTAGTTAAATATGTGACATGAATAGCTGTTAAGATATTTTTGCTCTTATGTAAAGAAGACCAGATATAGAGTCACTTAGTGGAGGAAAAGAAAATCAGTAGTTGATAATACAGGGCTGTCTTGTTAAAACCTATTAAAGACTTACCTAAGACTAATTAATAAGTTCTGCCAATTCAAGAAATCAGATTTTCCTTGTTATCTTAATCTAGAATGGCTTATTAATCAATTAAAACACAAGAGGTCTTGAAGAAAAAAAACCCAAACACCTCAGGAAGAAATCTGAACTAGGATTTAAAATGCTATTAAAGTAATTCACTAAGAAAAACATTAATTTAGCTCTACCATCCTTTTCCTCAAGCCTTGTCCTAGCTCCTTTGCAGTTCTGCAGGAAGTGTGGTTTTAACTTTACCTTTATAGTCCTTCAAAATTGAGCCTCATCATCTCATTACCTCTCATACAGCTATCGCCATGCCTGGCCTTTACGGCCCACTAGCTCCTGCTACAAACGTTGTTGTCCTCTCTCCTCAGATTGCAAATGAAACATGAGGGAAATCCCCAACCCCAGTTTGTTTATGGGCGCCTACAAAACACATTTAAAGGCTCATTATGATCATAAGGTCCTGCTTGCTGACCACGACTAGGAGCAAGTAATGAACTCTGTGCACTACTTTTCTCTCTTTCTTTTTCTGGCACTTTTAATAATTATTGTTTTCTCTGCTATACCACATCCTACCTCAGGTTTCCCTCTTAAAAACAAACCAAGCAGCTAACAAAGCTACACCAACTAATTTGCTTAGATTTATAGTGGTCCCCTCCATTTGTCATCCGCTTGTGTATCTGAGACTGAGCACAGTGGGGAAGGACTTTCCATCATCTGTTGTCTTGCAGAGGAAGAGAGATGGGGTTTGCACTGCCACCATTCCAAACTAATTTTCAAGTTATGATCACCACCCCAGTCTCATTAAACAGGTCTTGTTGTAAGGACAAGATCATATAATTTGCTTTTCTTACTGTATGAATGGATACATGAATCACTGGGCCTAATCCTTGCTCCAGAAATGTTTAACCCTTTAATTGTGTGTGGAAAATACAACTAATTATTATTGAGTTGTAAAGCTGATGATCAAAAATGAAACTTTCCTCCTCCATTCCTGAAATTCAGGCATTTCATGGCTGAGGATATGAAACTACCCTTCCGTAAATCCTCAGCCTTTAAAAAGCAGTCATATTATACCTATCAACATAGGATGTGTGTGGACATCTGAACAGGCCTTCTCTTGCAAATTACAGACATCACAAGGAGCAGAAGCTTCTGGGAAATAATATATATCAGTTGAGCCAGCATGATGTGATTTCACACCTGCCAGCACAGGCAACGTTCGGGAATGTGAGTCCTAACTGCAGCTCCTATTCATGCCTATTGTCTTACAAATAGCAGGACTGAGCCCTCCTCCTGCTCGCGCGTTTGCTTGGGTTACAGATGCCAGACCTGGTGCCGGGAAGTGCTGAGCTCTCAGCTTCCATTAAAGTCACCAGGTATTGATAGATCCCAGCAGCACTGAGAAAGAAGTACTCCTGGAGTTAATATTACATTTAAAAGAAGAAAATAATCCCAGACTGAAATGGACAAGGCTAATTAATTAAAAATAAATTAGATGCATAAATTGCTGCAGTCTCAATGGAAGTCCAAAGGCAGCTATTTGTTTCTTAAATCAACTGAGATGGGTTTCTACAAGAAACTGTGACTCAATTGTCTCTGACAGTTTGCTATAATATGAGTATAAAACCTCATAATCTGTAGGCATAAGCAAAGCTGATCAATACTTTTTTTAGTGTGCCTATATTTGAAGGATTTGTAACAAACTCATCAGAGGAAAGACTGTCATTTTACTTTGTGTATTCATAGCCAAATCCTAGTCCATGTTGGAGGGACTTTGTATGTTGCTACAATATAAATGCTGACTAAAAATATTTCTCCAAAGCTAAGACAGAGACTGTATGACATAATCTTTGGAATTTAGCACAGTTTGCTACCAAGGTTGTACTCTGACTGTTCCCTGCAGAGGGAATTCTTCCAATACGCACATCCACACGTACGCACACACATACACACAGCTATCCATTTTCAAGTGGGTTTTCTTCCTCTACTCAAAGCCCAGTCTCTGACTTCAAGGGGCTGAACAAAGTACCCCTCTTAACCCTGTGTCACTCCTATTGTCAGAAGTGAGCTCAGCAGCACTGAAATAAATCAGGTTTTAAGTGTATCAGGTTGAAACCTGAGTATCAGGAAATACCTTCGAAAGAGCAGATCTGCTAGGGTCAGCTGTGGTCTGGAAAGCACTGCCATACGAGTGATGTACAGTAGTGTAGGGTTTTAGAGAAGAGATCCATCAACACTTAGAAGGGGAGGAGAAAAAACACAGTTTAACCTGATGGCTTTCTTTACAGGACACTCTTTGTCAAAAGGGAACCCTGTAGGTTCTCATGTTTGGATAAGCGATTACAAATGTTGCTATTTTTCACATATAACATTTTTGCTGTGGAAGGGAAGTCTAGTTAATACACCCCATTCAGGTGTTTGTACCCAGATGCTAGTAACACTGCTCCTGAAATGCCAAGATTGCAGGGAGGGTAGCATGAACTGTTCATGGGGTATGTACTTATGGTGCATAATGGCAAATAGGACTGTCGTGGTTTAACCCCAGCTGGCAGCTCAGCCACACTCAGCTGCTCACTCACCCCCCACCCCCCACAATGGGAAGGGGGAGAGAATCAGAAGAGTAAAAGTGAGAAAACTCATGGTTTGAGATAAAGACAGTTAATAGGTAAAGCAAAAGCTGCGCACACAAGCAAAGCAAAACAAGGAATTCAGTCACTGCTTCCCATGGGCAGGCAGGTGTTCAGCCGTCTCCGGGAAAGCACGGCTCCATCACACCTAATGGTCACTTGGGATGACAAATGCCATCACTCTGAACATCCCCCCTTCCTTCTTCTTCCCCCAGCTTTATATGCTGAGCATGACACCATATGGTATGGAATATCCCTTGGGTCAGTTGGCATCAGCTGTCCCAGCTGTGTCCCTTCCCAACCCCTTGTGCACCCCCAGCCACTCGCTGGTGGGTTGGGGTGAGGGGCAGGAAAGGCCTTGGCTCTGTGTCAGCACTGCTCAGTAGGAATGACAACAACCCTGTGCTATCAATGCTGTTTCCAGCACAAATCCAAAACATGGCCCCGTACTAGCTCCTGTGAATAAAATTAACTCTATCCCAGCCAAAACCAGCACATTCTCTATTGACAGAAAGCAATGGCAAATCCTCTGAACAATATAAACCACTGTATGGAATAAATTACTTTCCAGAAAGATTGTGATTCTTTGAAAAAGCTAAGAAGCAGAAGAGTGAAAATGCAACATGAGAATAAATATTTATTTAGAAGAGGAAATTGTTTTCATTTGACTTCTGCAAAAGCAGTCTTTATAGACACATTCTGCGCTCAATCACAGCGGTGTCATTAATGACAGTAGGCCCACGTTCGTCAAGCTTCTAGTTAATGATCAGATCAAAACATTTCAGAACTCCTTAAACACATATTTCTAAGGGAGGGGAGAACATTTGAGTGCTACCAAATCAAGCCACTCTCTCCTGTGAAGTTAGCCTTTCTCGAGTCATAGTCTTGCTTCTTGTGGATTTCCATTACATTCGTAGGACACTGCGACTTGCTGGAATGAAAGCCAATGCGCAGCTCCCCGAGGCGGCGGGAGCACAGAGTCACCCGCCGCGGCCCTAAGGCCGTTCCTGGGAAAGGCGGGGGGGCGGTTACCCCACGGGGAGCCCCCGACGCTGTCTCAAGGTTCGCCTGCGACGACCCCGCCGCCCAGCACCGCAGCGGTCGCGGAGCGCGGTGCCGCCCGCGGCACGCGGGACAAGCCCTCTCCGGCCCGCCGGGGGCGGGGGGAGCCCGGTCCTCCCGGGGCGGGGCGGCGCCGAGCACGGCCGGCAGGGGGCGCCCTGCGCTCGCAGCCGCGGCGGGCGCGGGGCCGGGCGCGGGGCCGGGCGCGGGGCCGGGCGCGGGGCCGGGCGCGGGGCCGGGCGCGGGGCCGGGCGCGGGGCCGGGCGCGGGGCCGGGGGGCGGCGGGCGCTTCCCGCAAGGAGGAGGGTTGCCCCAGGGCCGGCTGCGATGGCATTTCGCCGTGGAGCCTTTCAGCCACGCAGCCGCCCCCCGGCCCCCGCACGGGCGCGGAGCGAGGGTGCCGTGGGTACCCAAACGCCGCGGGATGCCGGTGCCCGTCGTGCGGGGCCTCCCTTTGCGCTGCCCGCTGCTCCTGGCCCAAGCGGGGGGGCTGCGAGCCCCGCTGCCGCCCCGCCACGCTCTGCGGCACCCGGCGGGGCCGGCCGTGGGAGGGGGGCACGGACGCGCACCTGAGCGCAGAGCGGGGCTGCGGGGAAAGCTGGCAGCGGCTGAGGCGGGACAAACCCGGGCAGAAGTGAGCTGATCTCATAGGGAGCTGTTTATTTCGTTGACCCTCACTTTTCATTTTGGGAGCTCCCAAGCAGAGGCACTGCGAAGCAGCCTAGAAGCAGCAGGATTTGCTGAGCGCTGGACAAACGCGGCCGCTGTGCCAGCCACCACGAAAGCACCATGTTGCGTAAAGGGTGGGCTGCACGTAATATGACCGAATGTATCTAACAGCCTACCGCTGGCAAAGGGAAAATGGCTTTTTCCTCCTAAGATTCTGTTGCACCAGCTCCTCAGCACCTTTGCTTGGTCAGTTCAACTCACAGCTCTGGCACAGAGTTAACCCAGGGGAACGAGAAAACCAGAATGAACCAGGGCAGGGTCAGCACAGATAAGAGGGGAAAACAGAAGGCACGGCTTATCGGCAGATTATTTCCCTGGGCTGGTTCCGGTGCGGGGTGTGTTGATGGCATGGCCCAGCGGCAGACTCTGCTGCCTGGGACTTTGTTCAGTGAAGTCCGCTGCATTGTAAACCTGTTGCTCGTTACATCCAGTCAGAGCGTGGCACCCGGTTCAAAATGACTGCAGAATGTTTTCCAAAGAAGCGAATATATAGCTATGTTTTCTTCAGGTAATCAAAATAACTGTGAAGGAAGGTGCCATTTATACAGGCGGAGAAGAAACTAGGTAACTCAGGAACTGAAAACACAAGTCTGTCACGGAGCTCTTTTTTCAGAGAAAACACCTTATTTAGAGAGAAAATTGCCAAATAACTTTATTTTACTCCCAGAACATTGACTTTAACAAAGATTTGTCTCTGGAAAGCAGAAGAGGAGTTAAGGCCTGTACACCAAGGCAGAATTAAGATACCTCACACACCAAGCCTGCTCTTCAGGCTGGCAATAGCAACTGGGAAATGTGTGTAGGTGTTCCTGCTGCAGGTACTGTGTCACCTGTTCTTTTAACAAGCGGAGGGA
Source organism: Phalacrocorax carbo (assembly GCF_963921805.1). Classification (NCBI taxonomy): domain Eukaryota; kingdom Metazoa; phylum Chordata; class Aves; order Suliformes; family Phalacrocoracidae; genus Phalacrocorax; species Phalacrocorax carbo. The sequence continues at coordinate 25,117,973 of NC_087521.1, read as the reverse complement.
GGAAGTAGCTGGGCCGCGCAGCAGAAATGCGCTCCTGCTGGGAAGCCACCTGGTGGAAAGGCACCTTTGGGTGTGAGCCTGCCTGGCTGTGTGGAAGAGAGGACCAGTATGTCTTGTTTCAGAGCTGCATATTGGAGGTCATGTCCTCAGTGGAGCAAAGGATTTTTGGCTTTCTTTATGCTGGAAATTGCCAGCTGGGGTGCTGTAGGTGAGTGTGATGTGTACTTAAAACTATGTAAATGAGATATTTGATGGTACCCTGCATAGAGTCAGCAAATGTGCTCCTCCTGTTGAGTGTGTTAGGAATTCCTCACAGCTAGGCTTCTTGATAGATAGAAATCCCAAACAAGTGTAGGAAACTGCTGAAGAAAGGAAGGCTATACTTGGGAGAACCTCACCCTATGAAGCATGTCTGAATTGCCATGAGGTGTAGTGAATCTGTAGAGTTCACAGTCATTATAATATTCATTAAAAGAGCTATTATTGCGAGCAACATTAAATCCCCCCCCCCCTTCCTTTGTGAATGACTGTAAGCCCATTTGTGTTTTATGAGAGTGCTATAAAACTAAGGTTGCCAAATGGTCAAGGCTGGATAATACTTCTGCCAGTTCTAGAAGACGGTCTAAAGCTGGTGTTTCTTGTTTGTCTGGCATCCACAATTACTCTTAAATTAGTATAATTTGTTTGGTTTATTATAGAAATATAAAGCGTGAAATTCTATCCTCAAAGAGAGATGCCAACTCACTGGAGACAGAAAAGCTTTTTGTTCTTCTCATGTAGTAGGGTTGAGCCTATAGCAATAAGCTACGTGAAGACAATGCCGTTGCCTGCAAAGGAGATACTTAACTTTCCACGTGTAACTTGCCATATGCAATAGCACGAGCCTAGTGGAGAAACTTTTGGGGATGAAGTCATACTTGCCGTCTTTGCAGCTGCATGGGCTGCCCCACTAATTTGCTTTTTAGACACCTTGAGCACTCCTGAGCAGGAAGTGACAGAAGGGTGTCATCACGTTCATGTCATCTTTGGCCTCTCCACCGATACTGTCAACAAGCCAAAATGTTTGAGCCAATTAAAGGTTTAGGCTGAGATACTGATGCATCTGCTCTCTGAACAATGTGCTCCTTATAGAAACATACATGGATTAGCAGTCCATTAACTGGGTTGGGCCCTGCAACTTTATGGGAGAACCCCAACCTCCTGCTGGAGCAATGGTGAAGAAACCATTGTACTCAGAGAGAGCTGACCTGTAAAAGCAAAGTAGTTAAACTCCTGCTCCTGCTCTGGGCAAAGTTGCTTACTTTTATGCCATACTCCTTCCCCTCAACGTGCTTTGGATGTTTTAAGCATCCAAATTAATTTAGAGCACTTCAGGGGGAAAAAAAAATAATCAAAAAAGTCTCCTAAAACTTTCTAGCAGCCAGGTGACAGGGTTTTGGGTTTCTCTGTTCTTTTTTTTTTTTTAACCCCTACTGTTTCAAGCAATTGTGCTACCAAGCAGTCTTAAATAGTTAAACTAGTCTAAAGTAAGAGGTGGTAGTATTCCCAACGCTCGCAGACAAAAATTATTGCTGAAAAATATTTACATTTCATGTTTGCAAGGCTGCTTTTTTGCCCCTTTTGACTTCCCACTGCAATAGGCATTTTTAAGGATAAGTGAGTATGGAGGGAACTAGAGAGATTCATACTGAAACAGAATGAAACAAAATTGTCTTCTGAGTGTGGAGCTGATCCAAATGGGATGTTGGCAGTGGAAGGAGTAATGACAGAGATAGTGAACCCTGAAGATGGCCAGCAGGTCAGGTATGGGCTTGCAAAAGAGCGTAGTGGGAACAAGAGCAGCACTTCAATTTTGAGTTGTGCGTGTGTGGAGAAACATCACCATGTAGCACGTGTAACTCCTCTCGCTGTGAATCAGAGAGGCTAGAGAGGTTAGCAAGGTTACCTTAGTTTTAAGGTTAGCAAGTCCTTTGCCTGGCTTCGTTACCAAGGGAGGACTGTGATTTCCTGCTGCTTCAGCAGAGGTGGTACCAGACCTGGGAAATGGGCCGCAGACTCTCAGGAGCGAAGCGTGACCCAGCAAGGGCTGGATGCTGCTGGGACAGCTCACACAGGATCTGTCAGAGCGCCAAGCAAATGTGTGTCAGGAGTTGGTCATCTTTGTGCTGTCCCAGGTCTTCCACCCCTGGGAGGAGCTCACATGACTGGGCTTTGCCCTAAGTCACATTCTGCTTAGGGCTATGGTGCTGGATTTATGGGATTTGCACTACCCTTGCTTTCCAAAATCCTTGTCTGGAAGCCCCCGGGGACAGGCCTGCAGTGTTGGTGATCGCCCTGTGCTCTGAGGCTGTCCCAGGAGGGGACGGCTGCAGTGGCTGTGCTGAGCCCCGGTGGGCCCCACAGTGGTGGCAGCAGCCCGATAGGGATCCTGCTGCCCTGCAAACCACTACACACCTCCCCTGGCTGCCTTCGAGGCCCCTACAGCAAGGGGAACCTCCTGCCGCCAGAGCCAGCCCTGAGGCACCCTCTCTCCCCCTGGCCCCTCCTCCCACACCCCAGAGGGGCTCTGCAGCTCCCCCAGCTCCCCCCACACCCGAGCGGAGCCGCGCAGCTCCCCCCTCCCCGCCCCCAGCCGGGGCTCCCCCCACCGCCCCGTCGGGGCGCAGCCCCGGTGCCCGCCGGAGGCGAGGGGCGGCCGGCGGGGCGGAGGCAGGAGGCGGGCGGAGCCGCCCCTCCGCCGGGCACAGAGCTATAAGGGCATCGCGGAGCGGCGCGGGACGCCGCGGGAGCCATGGGTAATCGTGTCACCCGCGGGGACTTCGAGTGGGTCTACACGGAGCAGCCCCACACGCAGCGCAGGAAGGAGATCCTGGGTACGTCGAGGGGCTCGGAAGCGGCCGCCGTCGGGGCAGGCAGCCGGGCTGCGCCGCACCCCCGGATCGGGGTGGGGGGATCCGCGGCGGGTCCGGCGCTGGGAGGGGTCCGGGGCACCGGCCGGGTTGCGGGGGGCGGGGGCTGCAGCGCGGGGGGCTTGGAGGGGTGTTTTCCCGGGGGGTGCTGCTCTCCCGGCACCGCCGCGCCTTCCGGAGGCAGCGGAGAGGCACGGCGGGGGCGCCGGCGGCCGAGGGGCTCCTGCCGCACCACCGAGCGGGGCTCCGCGGGCGGCGGAGCTGGCGCCGGCGGGGTGACGCTGCGGGGGCACCGGCCGCACCCGCGGGCAGCGCCCCCAGCCCTCCTGCAGGCAAGCCTTCCCCGCGTCTTGGTAGTGCATTAAAATACATGAGGCTGTGGGTGAGTGCTGGAGAACAACATAAAGTCCCCGCTGCTTGCCAGGGGCAAGGTGCGCTCCTGTATTTTCACGTTGTACAGGCGGCGTTTAACTGCGTGGGGGGCTGGGAGGTTTTCTCTTTGGGGTTTGGGCTTTTCTGAAGATCGTTTCTGAGAAGAAGTAATAATTCAGAATTGTTACAGAATGTCGTTGCATATCTCCTGAATATCTTTATTTTCAACTTTTTTTTTTAATAAAGAAGATTTTTTTCTGTTTTTGTTTGGGTTGCTTGCTTGGTTGGTTGTTTTTTTTTTTTTGCCTCCCATCTAATAAGTAAGATAAAGTTTTTAAAGATCTTTTATAAAGGAAGGCACTGGAGCTTGTGGCTGAGGTGCTGCCCAGGGTCTAGGATAATAGGGTGTAGTTTCTTAACTCCTCCACAATCTAACAGATTAATCCAGGAATAATTTAAATTACAAAAACATTTCTGGTATAGTTGTGGTGGTGAAATATCCTGGTCCATGTTTGAATTATATCCAGGAAAATAATAATTATTTTACTATGTAATCATGATACAAAGTCAAATGATGTCATTATACAAAATTATGCTTCTTGGTGTCATGCTGCTCATCCTTTCAGTCAAGGGGATTATGTTTTGGTGAAGTATGGGTAGGAGTGTGTATTGTTGGTCTCTCCCCCTAACTAATCTCTTGCTTTCCTGATCTTGCTATAGAGTGGGGATTGCAAACCATGATGAAGTTGTACTGTAAAGAGGTGCTAGCATGGTTGGACTGCCTTATCCTTGCTGCAGCAAACTCTTTTTAGGACCTTTCAACTGCATGCTTGCAGAGGTTTTTCCCCCACTCTCTTTGGGTTCAGAATGAGCAATGGGAATCAAGGTCCATCTCCTTCCTTAAGGATGCCCCTGCCCCAGCTGTGGGAGCAGAAGGAAGGGCATAGAGAAATAAAACACGGAAAGAGAGAAATGGAAGATGTGGGCAAAACAATCTGTGTCTGACAAGGCAGAATGGATCATGAAACTAGTGTCACGAATACCAAAATGTTACTGAAAGTTATTGAAACTGTCATGATATCCCATATGATATTAATATAATGATCGTCACTGTATTATTCAAAACCTGAGGGTCAGCAAGCCCCTGGTAACTAGAGTATGTACTTACCAAAGTGTTTAGTGTCTATTGAGCTGGAGTGCACTGCAAGAATCTTACATACATATGAACAAATATCTATAAACATCTACGTATTTTACATTTTTGTATACAGCAATGCCTTGGGGACAGCATTCCATGCTGGTAAAGGAAGTATTTTCCTCCCAATAGGTTAATGATTTAGTTGCTAAGCACTGAAACTTGATTGTTTTCTGTTTAGGCTGCAGCTTTTTTAAAATGTTGGTCTCTCAGGTATGGCTACTTGGATTTAAATGCAAATTGAAATTATCCACTTGGAAAAACATACGGGCAAACTAACAAACATAAGGCAGTTTCTTTCTACACAAGTGGTATTTTCTTGAGCTGTTGGCCCAATAAGTTTCTATAAAGCAACTGAGAGACAATAATGGTCAGCCACAAAGTTGTGCGTCCGGGTTTGAGAATTAATAGCCCAGGTGTCTATAAGACTTTTGTAGTTGGTGACAATATGTCTGAATGATAACTCTGTGAGTCCAAGTCCCCTGCCATGGGCAGGGATATCTTCCACTAGATGAGGTTGTTCAAAGTCCTGTCCAACCTGACGTTGAACGTTTCCAGGGATGGGGCATCCACCGCTTCTCTGGGCAGCCTGCTCCAGCTGAGCAGCAGAGCTAGGAGCTGTGTATATCAACTGGGCTGGCTGGAAGCTAGCTTATGGCAGGACACTGTTGCACTAGATGAACCTACTAGGGATGTCATTCCTAATGGCTATAATTATACCAGTAAATAGATCAACATGTTGCACAAGGGAGAGGTGATACTTTCTCTTATCTCTTCGTAGCACCTTTGTCTTAGGCTCTAGGTATTAAAATGTAGCTTGTGCTTGGTACTGTCTAGGTGCCAACTGCTTCTAAGTTAGACTGGCGATCTCTTGCCAAGCTGGTGCTGTAGCTCTGATCAGATTATTCACGTTCCTGTATGTGTTATTCATGCTTTTCAGTTTACGAAATTGAATTGTTTCATTGCTGTTCTCTCACCCTCTCTTTTTTTATGTTCATGAAAAACCTGTTACTCTCTTGTGTCAGGACTGATATGTGTGTAACACTGCAGTGAGCTGTGTTAGGGAAGGAGCTGTCTAAAAACTAACCTGACGGAAGAAAGGGTTTGTTTGGTTTTTTTTTTTTCATCTGGATCTGCTTAGCCTTGCTGTATAGTTATACAAATGCTATTAGAAGGAGATATAACATAGGGCATAAAGTAGAGGGGATATTTACTTCTAGTAGGAATAGGATTTCTACTTTAGTGGCAGTGTTGGATTGAAACACTTGGAGGACTATGGTCTTACACAGTGGGAAGTGCTGGTGGTTTTTTGGTCTTGAGAGAAGATGAAAAAAATCATTGCTTAGATGCTGGTAACACCATAAGCACACCATGAATGGTCATTTCACCTGCAAACACATTTCCAAATGCAAGCAATGAGAAATATGTTGGGCATGGAAAAAGTGAGATCTTATTTGTGCTGTGGGTTGGATCTAACTTTATAAAATTACTGTAGGTTGGTCAGAAAATGTCTTGCCTTACAGGATCTGTAGGTAAGCACTTGTTTGCTGCTGGGGATGAAGGCTGAATTGGTGTTGCTCAGGGTAGGCTAGGAGCATCTGAATATGATCTAACATCCAAGAATAATAATTATATAATTGGTTCTTTGGCAAGTTATTTTGGAGTGGAGATGATGCAAGTCTTTTATATGTGCTTTATCCTGTAGAAAGGCTGAGATGTTAGCCTGGGGAGGGGGGGGGGGGATGGAGTAGGGAGGTAAAAAAGCCAAAATCCATTTTATTTTGGCATTTAGTTGATTTGAGTAAAATAGCTTCCAGCTCTGCTCGCTTATTTAGAGATTAGTCTGATATTTCTTCCAGCTGACTTTTCTGTTGCCTATTTAAACCTCACATTTATGAAAATTCTGATAAATTGTACATACTGAAATGTGCAAGATGCATATCTCCTTAGCTTAAATAAAGCTCTGAACTACATATGCTTCTGGCGAAGAAACTATGAGTTTTTTTCACCTTTACGCTGAAGTACGTGGGCACAGTGCTGCCGCTGATATGCATGCTCTCTGAGCGCATTCAGAATAGCTGCTATCTCAGCGCCAATTCCCTGTGGGGATCACCTCTGAAATAAATCACATGAGCAGAAAGTCACTGTTTTAGTTGCTTGTGGTCTTTTGCTGAAAATGTATTAAGTGCAACTGAGGGCTTCAGCTTACTCCATGTTGGAGGCTTTTGTTTCAGAGGGAGCTGGAAGCCCTCTTTTTAGCATTCCTACATCCTTTTACTGTGAACCAGCTAATAAACAAGCATCCATCTCTGTTGACACCGGCCATGTGGCATCTTTGCCTCTGCTGGGCACTTCTGGGTGACACAGCTCCCTTGGACCAGCTAGAACAAAGCAGTTTAGGAGCTTGTGGGTGGCAAATACAAGATTAAGACCCCTGTCCTTGCACAGTGGATGTGCAAAACTTCAGTGTAATTAGTTGGGCCGAAAAGGTTTCTTATTAGTTTGCATACTGGCGGGGACAGGAGACTGCAAAGCCAGAAGCTTTTGGCATGCATGTTGTCCTCTGTGTGTATCCGACCTATGTCCTGGCTCATGTAGGGTTTGAATTGATCATAGAATCATAGCGTAGTTTGAGTTGGAACGGACCTTTAAAGGTCATTTAGTCCACCCCCACCCTCCCCACCCCCCCGTAGTGAGCAGGGACATCCTCAACTAGATCAGGTTGCTCAGAGCCCGTCTAGCCTGACCTTGAATGTTTCCGGTGGGGGGGGGGGGGGGCGCATCTACCACCTCTCTGGGCAATCTGTTCCAGGGTTTCTCCGCCCTCATCATAAAAAACATCTTCCTTTTATCTAGTCTAAATCTACTGTCTTTTAGTTTTAAACCATTACCCCTTGTCCTGTTGCAACAGGCCCTACTAAAAAGTCTGTCCCCATCTTTCCTATAGTCCCCCTTTAAGTACTGGAAGGCTGCAATAAGGTCTCCCTGCAGCCTTCTTTTCTCCAGGCTGAGCAACCCCAACTCTCTCAGCCTGTCCTTGTAGGAGAGGTGCTCCAGCCCTCAGATCATTTTTGTGGCCCTCCTCTGGACCCCCTCCAACAGGTCCATGTCTTTCCAGCATGACTTAAATGAGCTGTGCTGTTTATCAGCATGTTCATGAGCTGAGCTGCTAAAAAGCAAAACCTTATCATGTCAGCAAACTGACTTCTTTTGTTTATTTTTTTGGTACCAATACAAGCTCCAGCATAGGGCATGGGGTAGTAAACCTAACATCGTGTCCCTGGTGTCTCTTACTTGTTCTGGCAGGGACTCAGTTGATAGAACACAGTCCAGGACAGCATCATGGCAGAGATTTTTGGTTTTGCCCCCTTTTCTTTAGCAGGCCTTCTAAAAGTCTTATACTGAGTAATATCTCCATTGTGGCTGTATCTGTATGCTGCACTTGTGGTCAAAATAAAGGAAGATTAAGAAATTTAATTTCTTCTCTTGTTACTACTAGCTTCTCATGGATGTGGGCATGGCTGCTGCTCCTTTAAAATCCCCCACCACCTCTGTTTGTGGACAGCTCCAACTGACCCACATCCAAATCCCATGTATGCCAAAATGTGCAGGTGCTAAGTACGTGGTGTCACATCGATCAGAAGTTGTCTGCTGCCGTCACTGAGGTCTAACTGGGTCTATCCTGAGTCATTTCAGGAGCATTGTCAGTGGGAATAGAGGATGAGAACAAGATATCTGGTGTCCCTGGAGGAGGAGGAACACCAGGACCTAGTGACTGACAGCTTCTCCAGGAATGATTACTCCAGCACTGACTGAGCATCACTGTAGGGCTATGGTGAGTGGTTCTAGATCTCCAGAGAGAATCATCAAGGAAAAAAAGTGTAGTCAGAGTAATTTGTCAGTAGTGTTTCAGAGTGAGGCATGTCTCTAGAAAGGTGGCTGATGCCACTGGAGTGATCTCTGTGAAATGTTAATTTAGTAAATGTGTTGTTTTGGAATTGTGAATGCTTCTGAAAATACACTTGCAGCATTTGTTCTCTCTCTGCTGCTGTTCTTTCATCCACACTGTTGTACAAGTGGAAATGCTGTCTTTCATCATTGTGGTGCAGATTTCAGCTGCTCTGAGGTTACGCTATAGAGACCATGGAGCTGTTTGGGCAGAATTATCAACTACATCTAACCACTAAAGTGGCTACTACTAATACTGAAGTGCTCACACTGCTTTTGTAGTGTGCTGGGACAGGAAAGTCTTTCTTTGCACTGTTGTACATCTACACCAGTATTCCCATCCTCTGAACAACAGTATGATGGACAAGCTGGAAGCAGCACATGTGGATAAGCATTCTGCCAGGCTGAGCTAACAGGCTTTCCCAATGAACTGGAGGCTTGAGAATATGCTGTGGAGAGATCAGAGTAGCTGGAGCTGTCCTGGTCCTATTGTACTCTAAAGGGTAAATCCTGGTCCCATGTGGTCACATAACTTCGTGGGTTTTTTTAACACCACCCCCCCTCCCCCCTCACTTTATCTAGAATGTTGGAATGTCAGGGGTTTTTTTTTGTCCTATTCCTGTGCCCTTTTCATGCCATGATTGTGGATAATGAAGAGCTCACTGTAGATTACATCTTATAGCCATCATTGTGTATAAGCCCTGACCCAGGGCTTGTTGGGAGGCAGTGGACTGGCCATATAGAAGCTGATAATTTTTTATAATGGAAAGGTGTTCAGGAAGACCAAATCAGGAGTGATTCAGGAACAAGCAGTATGATGAAAATACCTGCTTAGATGCCTCTTAGTGTGAAACTCAAGCAGTCTCAAGAGTGGAAAGTAGGTGTCTGTTGACTTCTCCAAGGGCAGTGCGTAGAAAACTAAGGTGGTCTTTATTGTGTAGCTGCCACAGGTCTCATAGTCCTTTATGGCTCCTGGTTAATCACTGCACAATAACTGTGTGTCTGATTCTCTGTTGCCTTTGGGACATGCAAATGGCTGACAGCTGGTTTGCACAGCCCAGCTGATCACCTACAGGCTCTTGTCACAGCAGCCTTGCAGGCTTGTCCAGGCTTTTCAAGTGTAAGTGCGCTATCTTACCTTACTAGGATTCCTTCTGCTAGCTTTAAGGCATGAACATGATGATGAACAAAATGAGATAAATATTTATGGTGTAACATATTTGCGTCAGCATGTTATATATAAACTGTAGTCACCAGGATCACTTAATCTGAGATTAATTGTGTCTCAATTTTTGAAAGGGTCAGCATTCAGCATTTTGCACCTGCAAAGATGCTCCTGAACCAAGGGGTCTCTAGCAGGCTACACCACCAGCAGGGCTTTTAGCCTGCAGCAAGCCTAACAGCCCCACCTGTCAGCCTCCCCAGGGTTTCTTCATGCCATGGGAATGGGAAGGGTTTATCAGTATTAATGATAAACAGACACAGTACTGTAGTTTAACTAGTATGCAAAAGCTTACTTCTGGAGAGGAGTTAATCATGTGTTGAATTTAATATTAAACCCTAGCAAGTTACCTAATAGCTGTCCCTGCAATAAATGCAACCTACCTGTGTTGCTGCCTGTTGGCAGTTACTATTCTGAAATCTCTTAAATGTAATCTGCAATTCTTGTTAGCTGCAACAAAAAGAAATAGATCCAAAGCGACAATAGAAATAGATACTCAAACTACAATATAAAGCATTGCTTAGTCATTTTTCCCATCCCATTAAAACTTTTTTTTGGTCAAAGTGGCCTGAATTTGACCAGGCTGAGGAACAGATCTGGTTATTTTACATCTCTTCTGGTGACTGCAGTAACTTATCTCTACCAACTGTATGACTGGAAATTCGAGGTGGCTTGATGTATTAAAAGACTTTCTGAGATTTGGACAGGTGTTGCTAAACAGGACATTAAGCTTTGTAAAATTATATGTCTAACAGATATTCTGATCAGGTCATTATGTCAAGGTATTCTTTAGAGTGGACATCCCAGCACTTTGTGTAAAATTTTGGTCCCTGTCTGGGTACCAGGGAACCATTTATAGCTTGTTAGCGCTTCTAACATGAAAACTAAATAAAAAACCCTGCAAAAACAAGGACAAAACCAGAACAGCAAAACCAACCCACTTGGGCTTTCCAGAGATTTTTATCAAAAAGTTTAGCTGACTTTAGAAAGATGTGAACTTTTACTAGAGCTTTCCCACCACTTAGAAAATCTCTCCCCTGCCTGAATAATCCTCATGGCGATTTTCCTTCCTTGCCCTCACAAGGGTAAGAATTGAGAATATCCCTTTTTCTCAACATCTTCCACAAAACCTGTCGAACCTTTATTTTCTCTAAACTCTAAGCTGGGCTGTTGGCCAACAGGCTCAAAAGTTGTTTGAATGGTTGAAGAGCATGACCACACCAACCCGCTTCCTTAAGTAGTGCTTCATCTCTCTAAACTTCTCCATACTTTTCAGGGTTCACTTCTACAAAAACCTTCTCTGCATCCTTGCAAGGTCACATGAAGTTATGTGCATTGTCTCTCATGTCTGTTATAGTATGTACAGCTGCATAGATACAAATCATTATTATTATGCTTTTATTGCATTGGTATAATACAGTGACATTCAGATGGTATTTACTTTTCTATTCATAAAATGGTCCTATCAAACTTACAGGGGCACACTCTGCAACCTCAGGGTTCAGAATGAGTGACTTGTCCTACAATCTTATCTGTGTAAGCTGTAATTATTGAGAAATGCAGGGTATGAATAAAAGGAAGGAGGCCAGTGGGTGGGTAAAAACCATAAAACAGTGGAAAAATTCATGTGCAAGTTTATACTGGAAGTAAGAAGTGTGGGTTTGTAAAGAGACCTGAAGCAACGAGCAGCACCTAGAAGATAAGCTGACCTTCTCTGTATTTTTCTTTTTCTTAAAAGGACAAATGAATGGCCAGTAGAACTAAAGATCAGTAAGCTGGTCCTGTCAGGACACAGGTCAGACCTGGGAAGCCTAGCCTGTGTCTCTCCGATGCTTTATTGCAGCATTTGTGAGGCTGCATGAAGCTGTTGTGTGATCATTTATGTGACTTTCATGCTTGCTTCTGGTATGTGACTTGGAAGCAGAGAAAAATCTGCTGTCTTACAAATTCCTGACAATATTACTGACTTTCTTGTGATGTTACCATGTGCAAAGAGCCGTATGTGTTGTAAGCACTGATGAACACTCAAATACTAAGGAATTTTTTTTAATGCTACATTTGTCATCTAACCACAGAGCAAAACCTGGTGAGCCTGTTGCTCAGCCCTCTCCCCCTGCTAGTATATCTGAAGCAACAGTATGAAAAGGACTACAAAGAAGGCAGTTGTGTCCCTTTTGTGGAAAATAGCAAAAATTGGGCAAAATAAAAAGGCAAACGAAAAACTTTACAGAAGGTGCTTCTCAGAGCTGAAATCTGGTGTGTTTTGGCATACTAGTACTCATCCTTGTGAAGGCACGTGGTGCCACATATTGACCATCGGGGTAAATTTTCTTTTTTTGTACGTATGTTTGTGTGTGTGTGTATATATGTGTGTGTATATCTTAATATCAATCTCAATTGGACATGATGCTGGAATTGAGCCCATACGTTAGTAAAGCTTTCACTGTAGTGGCAAGCCTGCTCTGGAATTGCCACTCTACAAAACTAGGGCCTCAAACATATGGTAATAAAAACAGAGCGCCAGTGGTAATTACATTTACCTCACTGTGATCTAATGAGGTTTTCTCTGCATTTTTCCCTTTAGCTAAGTATCCAGAGATCAAGACTCTGATGGGGCCGGATCCACATTTAAAGTGGATTGTATCTGGAATGGTTTTCATGCAGTTGGTAGCATGCTACCTGGTGAAAGACTTATCTTGGAAATGGATTTTCTTCTGGGCTTATGCTTTTGGGGGTTGCATCAACCATTCGCTGACCCTAGCCATCCATGATATTTCACACAATGTCGCCTTTGGGAACAAGCAGGCAAAGTGGAACCGATGGTTTGCAGTCTTTGCCAACTTGCCGATTGGCATCCCTTATTCTGCCTCCTTCAAGAAATACCACATTGACCATCATCGGTACCTTGGTGGGGACAGCCTGGATGTGGACATTCCCACAGACTTTGAAGGCTGGTTCTTCTGTACGCCACTTCGGAAACTGCTTTGGCTTTTCCTCCAACCTCTGTTCTACAGTCTGAGACCGCTGTATGTGAACCCCAAAGCAATTACACGAATGGAAATTTTTAACGCTCTCATCCAGTTTTCTATAGACCTTATAATTTACTACATTTGGGGGCTTAAACCTATTATTTACTTAATAGCAGGTACAATTCTTTGCATGGGTTTACATCCCATTTCTGGGCACTTCATAGCAGAACACTACATGTTCTTGAAAGGGTATGAGACGTACTCTTATTATGGACCTCTGAACTGGCTCACCTTTAATGTAGGCTACCACATGGAGCATCATGACTTTCCCAGCATTCCTGGATGCAGATTGCCAATGGTAAGTATGGCATTAGCACAAGTGAATTGGATTTTTATAAAAGCTGCTAAACTGTCTCAAAGAAATCGCTCCAAATCATAGCAATGGGTCAACTTTAAGAAAGAAAAAATAAGGAGAAAAGACAGCTTTTGGATTTGTTGTTAATTCTTTCATTTTAAGCAGAAGATTGAGAGAAATGGCTGTCAAACTGCTGTAATATTTAGCTTATTTGATGGAAACAAGAACATCTGAGCCTCAGAGGGCTTGAGGAAAACTTTTTGCATGACAAAATCCTCCAACAGTGCTTTAAATTTTTCCATTTCCTTCCCTCAGCCACCAGGTTTCATACCTTTGGAATTTTAAAGGCCCATCTAAAGTGAGGCATGTGGCAATTACTACTTCACATTTGTCTCATGACCAATCTGCTAACTATATTGCTTGATTAACATCAAATAAAAGTCTTTCTATTTTTTGAGATGGCATAAGTACTGGGGCGTGTTCCAGCCTGACACAAATTGCACTAGAAAATAAAGCTCCACTCCGCATGACTTGTCTTAGATCTGTTGCCCCACCCACAGAAACCGAGGATGCCTGATCTGTGATTGGGCAAGTGGTGTGGCTTTCCTCTTTTGAAAGTCAAGCTCCTTTTTGTTTACATTTTATCAGTTGTGGGAATCAAATTTGCAAAGCCAGGTGTCTAGGAATGGTTTTCAGTTTCCCTCCAGGTATATAGCTGCTTTTCTGGGTTTTAATACAAGGGCTCCTCAGCAGGTGCTCACAGTGTTAGAGGTACGTGACTTCGAAGTATTACTCCTACATATAAATCCTCTGGAAACATCTGTCTCTGGTCTGACACAAAGTCGGGGGCTGCTACTGCAGTAGCCTCATGAGGCAGAGGTAGAGCTGGGGAGGCTGAGATTCAGGAGCTGTGACCTCCCCACTACTGCATAACAGGTACAGCCTCCATGGTGGCATATTCAGGCAAACCCTGCTTTATGGGTTTATGTCTTCATCACAGAAACACTGTCTGAGAAGAGATTCAAAACTAGAGGAGATTTTCTTGTGGTGTAGAAGAGTGTGGGGAGCCTCTGTATAGCCTGGAGTTCTGTTTTAACACACTCCTCCACTGCTGGAGGTCTGTCCTGGAGAAGCTGGCCATTCCTGGTGGGGTTCAGAGCAGCCAGTAAAGCAGCCCATGCTCACATGTGAAGTTTTCCTCTCGGGCACTCCCATTGCTGATACACCTGATAGCTCAGCTGGGGGGTGTATGAGCTTAGCTTTAGCTTCAAGTGTTCAAACTTGTAAGATAGGCTTAGATACTTAGATTACTGAAATGAAAATAGAAGAGAAGGAGGTTAGCTCTGTATCTTACACAAGGGAGGTGAGTGATGATTTGAACTTGCTGGGACTGTTACTCCAGACCTGATTGGGACCTGAAAAGCTCTTCCCCACCCACATCACAAATAGTTCAGCCTAATTCCTCGAGGCAGTGTGGCAGCTGGAAGTGTCTGCCCTCCTGAGTAAAAAGGATAAAGTTATTTGTTGAATTTCATGGGCTTGTGTTCATGTGTTTCTAGCTCTTGGGCAACTGAGACTTGCCCTGCTGGTGGAGGACATATCAGGCTTGTCAATCATTGTTGCCTGACAGAACTATGTGGGAAACTTTGAGTTGTCAAAACAAGCTATCCATTACAAGTGAATATCTATTATGAAGTGAAGGTTCTTTGGCAAAAAAAGTTACTGCAGAAAATCTCTTGTCTATTAAACCAAGTTGCTTATTCTTTTCTGCAAATTGAGAAGAAAAATTCTCTGCCTCTTTGGTGGAAGGTGGTAAGAGGATAGATCTTCTCTGGATAGCTTTAATGTCTGAACTTCATAACAGGTAGGGCTAGAAACTCCCCCTTACTCTCCTCTGCTTAACGTCTCAGCAAATTCTTCACTCAGCAAAGGTCTAGCTTTTTTCAGATCTAGTCTCTTAGGGACTTGAACTTCTAATAGTTGTATTGTGTAATATGGATAACCTCTCAGTATAGCTATTTTTATTTTTAATTATTGGCAAGTAGAAAGTGGAATAAAGGTCTTTGATTATTCCTGAATGATTGAGAGCAGGGGAGAAATAGGATCAGAGAATAACTGGATCTTTAATCTTGGAAAGTAACTGACTCTTCCGCTTGCTTATCAGAAAAGTAAATTCAGCTTTGTCCTTTGTTACAGGTGTCTCATTCAGAATGTTCTGAGTAATGTGTTTGCCACTGGAAAGACCTTTATCCTAGGAGTGACAGATTTGAAAGAGGTAGAATTAGGCTGTGCTGTAAGCTTATAGATATTAAAGATGAGTGACATGACTGTGCAGTAGAAACTTGTCCCACTTGTATAATGAGAGATTATGCAAGACACCATGAAATTTAACATTGTAATGAATGACCTGCTCTAAAAAAAACCCCTATAGGCTTATGATTACATTAGTGTTTGCATGAAGCCTTATAACAATAAATTATTGCATTCTTTACCAAATTAATAAAAAGATCCTTCTTCATTATCTGAAGGATTGAATACACTTATGGAGAGAGGGGGACAGGAGAGGAGGAGGAACTCTGTATTCTCTCTACAAACTGCAATAAACCCAGCAGTGTTACCAAAGGCAAACTTGTTACTCATTAAGCTCGTGGGAAAAGGAAAAGACATCATATGAAACCAGATTTATTAGACAGACAAGACTGGAAGACATGGTAGATGTGCTGGTTTTGAATTGCAGATTTCCTTAACCCTGTGATGGCCAGGAGGGCTAGCTTGAGTGCTCCCTTCCCCAGTCAAGGACTATGGAGGGAACTTCTGTAACATGCCTTCTAGCATTCTAAACATAATTTTTCACCTTCTTGTCATAATGCTCTTTAGCCTCTATATAGCCCCAGGACAAGGGGTCTATAAAAGCCACGGTGAAATTTTAGGTTGCATTTAACTTTTGCACCTATCTGATGCCAAGGAGTAGGATTGGGGTCCTGTTGCTGTATTCTACAAGCACAAAACCAGAAGTTTCCCCCCAGTTTAAGAAAGACAGGGAACTCCTTGAGCAAGTCCAGCAGAGAGCTACCAAGATGATCAGGGGACTGGAGCATCTCCCTTGGGAGGAAAGGCTGAAAGACCTGGGTTTATTCAGCCTGGAGAAGAGAAGAATGAGGGGTGATCTCATCAGTACTTACAAATATCTAAAGGGTGGGTGTCAGGACAACGGGACTGGACTCTTTTCAGTGGTGCCCAGTGACAGGACAAGAGGCAATGGGCACAAGGTGGAACACAGGAAGTTCCAGCTAAACATGAGGAAAAAAACTTCTTACCTGTGCGGGTGCCAGAGCAGTGGCACAGGCTGCCCAGGGAGGCTGTGGAGTCCCTTCCCTGGAGACATTCAAACCCCTCCTGGATGCATTCCTGTGCCCCCTGCTGTAGGTGTGCCTGCTCAAGCAGGGGGGTTGGACAAGATGATCTCCAGAGGTCCCTTCCAACCCCTACCGTTCTGGGATTCTGTAAAAACCAGAAGCAAAGTTTGTCTAAAAGATGTGATTTCTTACCTAGCACCTTGATCTACTTGAAGAAAAGCCTCAATATGCCAGGTGCCAAGTGCCTAATAAGCTTCTTGCAGACTTTGCAAGTTGTTCTCTTGTTGTCCTTCCATGGTAACTTCCATTCACAAATGAACAGTGAGTTAAGACTTACAGCTGAGATCTGTAAGGAGGAAGGGAGAGAGGAATTGAAGCAAATGGACCATCTCTAATGTGATACGGAGAGCTTGAGAGGGAAGTCAGGGCCAGGATCTAGGAATATTTTGTCACAGTGGCGTCCTCTGAGACGATCTATGATCTGGCTGTAAAACTTGCTACCTGGAAACTGCCATCCACAGGTTTAGTACTACACCCTGAATGCGACATGGAAGATGACTCTTCTAACCTAAAATATATATAATACATATAGTTTAATGCAGGGAATCTGCATTAAGAACAAACTATTTTCATCCTTCACTCCCCAGATTTTCTGGTAGGTAAGGAGGAGATAATTTTGTTTTACTTATGGAGATGCTGAAACAAATTACAATAGATGAGGTGGTTTTGTCAGGAAACTTGGTGTTGACCCATTGTAAAAAATAAACAACCTTTAAAATTCTTTACTGCCGTGTGATAGCAAAATGGGAACATGCACCTAACAAACTTCCTTGTCTTTTTCATAAGAAACCCATTCAGAAATCCTCTGTCTAACTGCATTCATTAAATTTTCCTTCTTCCCCATTCATTTGTCAAAAACACTTCATTGCAGTTTACCTTCTCCTCTCCATTGTTTCTGTACATCTCATACGCTTGTCCTGCCCAGGGTACAGGGACCTTGCCAACAGTGCAAGCGCTGCCTGCCTTCCTGCACGAGGTGCTGTGAGGCACAAAGCCAGGCGGCAGCAAAGAACTATTTCGCGTAGGCGTGAGTCACTGTCCTACAGCTGATGTAGGGTAACACACTCCAGTGCAAGCCCCTGCTTATCTCTTGTGGTTTCCATACCGGGCTTCTCATTCAGAATGAGCTGCCACCATACTCTGCAGGAAGGTGCTAAATGGATATGCTTGGTAAGCAAGCAACTCCTCCACACCTGATGTTGGCAAGCAGCTTGCCAGCCACGACTGGGCTGCTGCTTCCAGAATGGGGCATGTATAATCTTCTTCAAAATCCACTGCTGGGTATTTTGATTAATCATCTTAATTATCCAACAACACTTATTCTACGTGCCTGTTTTAAATCTGTAATACCACTGCAGAATATGTGTATGGAATATATTTAAGGGCAAGTTTTCAGACTTGCATGTTGTGTCCATCTGAGAGCTCTTCAGCCCTATGCCCAGACTGTACTGCTGCTCATGTTTGCCGAAAGTGTGGAAACTATTGGGCTGAACATAGGCTGTTTACTGGCCTCTTCTGAGCCATTTTTTTCTACTTTGTCACTGGGGTCATTTTTTAGTTAGCCTTTGGTGCCAGGGAGCACAGCCACTGCCTGAGACATTGTTCCTGGGACCTGAATTGCTTTCTGTGAATCTCCAGCCCTCCACTTCCATGTGCAAGAGGCAATACAGAAAGACTTTCTGAAGCCCTTGTAGTGGTCAGAGTCTAACGTAATCAAGAGCTCCGCAGACTAATGTAACTAGCTGAAAAAACGTGTCTGGTTCAGACCACTGTTTCTGTGGGCAAGAAACATATGGGGGTTCTGGAGAAGAGAGGAATGGTAGACTTGCCATATGAACTTGGCTAGTACAGATGATGGCTGAATTACTGTTTTAAGCCAAAATTCAGGCAGAAATTCTTAAATGGAGTTGGAAGGGAAGGTCTGTAAGCAGCAGCGTGCTAGGGAATGACCATGCAGAGCTGGAGGGAAGCTTTTGGGGCTCAGTATCTGAGATCCCCTTTGTGTTTGCATAAGGCCTCATTAGTGGCTTTCATTCAAAGGAGTCAAGGGAGCTTACTGTCTAAATAGTCCTCCCTTTCATCCTCCTGCTCTTTCAGTTACCCAGCTGGGAATGGGAGGATACAAAACCCAGATTAAATTATTTCTTACTGTGATTACAGAAGGAGCACAGGGAACTAAATCTGCATCTTCAGACATCTTACCTGGTGCCTGGAAATTGCTCTTCTTCCAGTCATTAACAAGAACTTCTAGGGAGAAATGCTGATATTGTCTGCATCCCATTGAAAATGAACCACATTTGAAGTACAGACCAATGCTTAAAAGCAGGATATATGGAATTATTAGGAAGTCAGAGGTATTCAGTGAAAGGCAGAATACAATCAGGCCTGAACTGGATCTTCCATACAGCACTACCATGCCATGAGTACAAGGAGTGCATAGGTGCAGAGGTACAGAGGTAAAAGACCTTAACAAAACCTGTATGTTACCCAACCTACCTCACAGGGAAGTGTCTGCTAGGAAGCAGAATTAATGGGGTAACTAGCAGTGAGCTGTACTGGCTTATAATTTAACTTTTGCCAAGATTCTTACCTTTTCACAAACTGTCAAAATGCTCTGTAAGGATTCCACCATTACACCTTGGATGCTGATGAGACCCTCCTCCTGGATGACAATTTCTGTGAAACCCGTTTGGTCTTCACTGGAAGTCCATACTGTGCTCAACACAGCTGGCTTTAAAATTCTGCAGGGTTTTTAAAAAGAGAAGTCATTCTGACCATCAAGAGGAGCTACTCTAGAATACAGCTTTGTTTGTCTAGGAGGTGGAGCTGTAATAAAACCATCCCCAGGCAGTTTATGTGCAAGCATACAATAGCTAACTGACTCTGCTGCTTCGTAAGTGTGTTAAAGAAGCAGAGCATCTAGCTGGAGCAGGGACTACTGATAACTTGGGAATCCTCACAGTCCCCTGAACCTGCAAGGTCTGAAACCTCTTTGTCCTCCAGTTCTGGCCTTACTCTCACTGCAAGTGTCACCCCCACTGATGCACAATGCTTCTCTGATGGCAACAGTCTCAAGGCTTGGGGATTTGTAACAGGGATGAAATTTTATTAGATTTGTGATCTAATAATGAATCTTGCACCAGACTGAGGAGAACGGACCGCCCCTACAATTTCCTCTGCCTGCTGGAGGAACTTGTCTCTCAGATTTGCATCATGGTAGCAGACTGAAGGAAAGAAAATGAAGTGTAGGCAAGGCTGTGTCTGGCATTTTCTCAGTTGGTATTTCTCTCCTACCCAAAACCCTCAGCAGACAAGTATTATGAGTGGTGAACAGGGCTTTAAATACAGTGTGTCGGAGTCTTGGCACTTTATAAGTGGATTAGTCATCTCATTGTAGAGATCCCACCACCTCCAAAATGTGAGAAAATAGTTCTGACTGAAGGCAGCGATCCACCATCTTTCAAATTCTGACATTATGAGGCAAAACTTACATCAGAAGTCTGCTAAGAAGTATCTAAATATGTTTAAGTATATCTCATTTGGCTGAACTTCAGAAGCTCACAAGCAATAACAAGTAACTTCAGGTTATGGCTGTGCTATCAGATCTGAATGTGAAGACTGAAACACACCTGTCACTGTGCAGCTAAACAGGTCATTCTCTCTGTTCTTCTTCCAGGTGAAGAAGATTGCAGCAGAATATTATGATAACCTCCCACATCACCAGTCCTGGATTCGAGTTCTGTGGGACTTTGTTTTCGATGACAGTATTGGTCCCTATTCAAGGGTTAAGAGACTATGCAAGCTGGCAAAAGAAAGCTAACGGACTAGCTCTGCCTGCTGCATTGGTCTGTTCATTTGAATGACTTGAGTTTTCTGCAGAAGTAGAAGAATGTTTGTGTGTACTGAATTAGCGTTGGTGTGTGCTCCTTAGACCAAGAGGATGGGTGTGAAAATGAAGGAATTGCATGCACTATTTTAGACTATTGATCCTTTTTAATAAAGGATATTTGTGAATGTAACTCTGAGAAACTAAATTAGAGTGAGCTATGATGATGTGAACTTTTGGTCTAGGCATAGGGTTAACTTTCTGGGCCACATGTGCCTAAGTCTGAGTTTTGGCCTGGTCTGCAATAGAGAATGCTTGGTGTGTGTAAAAAAAATAAAATAGTGAAATTGCAGGGGTCAGCACACCGGGAGAGCATGGGATGAGCCTCACCCTGGCAAAGTCACCTGCCTGATCATAGTGTCTCCCCTGCCAGGTAAGTGCTGCTGCGGCCAAAAAGGCCAACAGGATGCTGGGTTGCATCAAAAAGGGCATCGCCAGCAGAGAGAAAGAAGTCATCATCCCGCTCTACTCAGCGCTTGTCAGGCCACACCTGGAGTACTGGGTACAGTTCTGGTCCCCGCTATACAAAAAGGATGTGGACAGGCTGGAAGGGGCCCAGAGAAGGGCCACAAAGATGATCAAAGGACTGGGAAGCTGCCATATGAGGATAGGCTGAGAGAGCTGGGTTTGTTCAGCGTTGAGAAAAGGAGGCTTAGAGGGGATCTCATCACCATGTACCAGTACTTAAGGGGCAGCTACAAAGAAGATGGAGACTCCCTTTTTACAAGGAGTTACAGGGAGAGGACAAGGGGGAATGGACACAAGGTGCTCTTGGGGAGATTCCGCATTGGACACGAGGGAAATTTTTCACAGTGAGGACAGTCACCATTGGAATAATCTCCCAGGGAAGTGGTTGACTTGGCCATGTTGGACACCTTTAAGAGCCGCCTGGACAGGGTGCTGGGCCATCTTGTCTAGACTGTGCTCTTCCTAGAAAGGTTGGACTAGATGATGCCTGAGGTCCCTTCCAACCTGGGATTCTGTGTATGTGTGAGCATGCATGTGTGTAGTTTAGGACTGGTTTCTTTGCATGCCAGAGTAGATGTAGATGCTCTGTGTGTACAGGACTGTGGAAGCAGGGAGGACTGGCACGCAGTAGTAAATGATACTTTCTGGTGAACATAAGGGTGCCTTTAGCTCAATGTCTTGTCTAATCTAATATCTTCTGATAATTGCTGGTAGCAGAGGTTTTGTATATACAATGGAGTATGTTTATATTTTTGTACATTTGTATCATTATTTTAGTAGCTGCTGTTTGACCTTTTTTCCAGGGCTTTGTCTAAACCTTTTCTGAATGCATTTCTATTCTTAGGATGTAATATTCAGTGCAGCTAACTGGCACAGCTGAACTGTGGTGTGGAGAAACCCTTCCTTTAGTCTTCTGCTTGCTGCCTGATCAGCAGCGTGGATGTGCCCCTGGAGGAACTGGGTGGCCCTTTCTCACTCACCTTTTTAACAGTATTAATAACTTAATGTTTCTCATCCATTTCCCCACTGTAAGTTCTGGGAATGAAAAGGTTCTGGTTTTAACTGCTGCTTGCCAAGGTTGTTAGTGTTGCTGATGACATTTCTTGGTCTTCTCTATATTATACGCCTTTTTGTTCATTGGAGTTAGGAGTATGTATCAGTGAAGACATGGGGATGTTATGGTGATATTTGTTCCTAACTGCTTTGAGAATAATTGTAACTTTTTTCCACTGTCATTCAAGGGGCACTGACTTGACATTTGGGAAGCACGTGATATAAAAGTTGCCATAAAAAAAGCTATATAAAAGTTGCCACAGATGGTATTAAGGGGATATACCTGAACATGGAGCTGAGGTTGTTTCTCTCCCTACGTGTCTTACTTTGTGCTGTTAACCTTCATCTGTCATTTCTGCCCACTGGAATAGTTAAATCTTCCTGCCTATTCTCTCCAGCTATAAAATTCTGGCTATTCTCAATAATTCTGCATCATCAAAAACCTTAATCACAATACCTTCCTCCAAGCAGAATAATATCTTGGGAGTCAGGAGTTCAGACGCCATCTAATAACTTCCCTCCACCCTGGAAAGCTGACAACTTATTTCTATCCTTAATAAGTGGTTAAAAGAGAGCTATAAAGGTTGTCTTACACCCTAAACCTCTAACAGTTTGACTTTTTTGTTTTCTTCTGGAAATCCATGTCTGTAACAAAGAAAAGGATTATTTTGCATTCTCACTAGTCCCTCAAAGTATGCTACTAGACCTGGGAAGCCTGATTTCCTCAATAAACCCTGTTTTGTTCCTTTGTCCTACAGCACTGGATCCAGTGAGTCTGTCTGTTCGTTAGCCTGGCACACCAGGCAGCTGAGCTAGCCTGCAGCAATTTGGGTTCCTCATCCTCCATTTCCCTTTCCTTCATTTTCCTCAATGTCTAATTTTGGCAGTTGGGTAAATACACAGGTTTGCTCAGCAGGGCAAGATCTTTTGTGATGCAGGGGCTGAATGCCAGTTCATTCACCAATATTGTTTTGGCCTGGTTCTTTTTCGGGAAAAGAAGAGGAAGAACAGGACTTCTTCTGACACTTCAGACTTCACTTGTTCTTTGGGTGCTTGTTCTCCCAAAGGAAATAGCTCTGCTGTGGGAACCTCCTTTGACTTTGTGTTGTTGCTCATGCCAGGAGCTTCACTTTTTCATTAATTGACTTCACTGTTGCTGGCACTTCATAATGACATATTCAACTTCTCATGTCCTTAGCAAGCTTGGTCAACTTAGCAAATTAATATTAAAAACATAATAAAGATTATGCTATCTTCCTCGATGTGACTGTTGTCCTCCTGCATGGAGAGTAACCTCTCTATAGCTCCCTTACTCAGCTGTTCTATGACAGAGTCACCTGTGTGCTGTATAGATTACCAGCCTAGCCTGACACAGAAGCTATGGTGTAAACAGACAGCAACCAAAATTGGCAACCGCTTCCCATCCTGCCTCCTATCAGCTTTTCTGTCACAGTCCCACCTTGCTTTGCCTGGGCAGCCCAACAGCCCTTCTGCTCTGCACTCTCCATCCTAGCTGGAATTTGAAGTAGCTGGAAGCCTGGTGCCTGCAGATGTGCGGTGCAAGCTGGGTTCCAATGTGTGTGGGTGCTGCTGGAGAAGGTTGTGGTCCTGTCCTCTCCATGCGCACTTGACCTTGCCACTACCAGTAAAGCTGGCAGAAGGGGTTTTTTTGTTGTTTGTATTTTTTTTTTGGTAACCACAGGGCAAATGGGTCTGGGTTAAAAAAAACACTGGGGTATATATAGTTTTATTCTCTTTGCTTAAAAATTAATCTAGATCCCTTTAATTGTGTGGCCACACAAACGCTCTGGCAAGAGGAGATAGGCAGGACAAATAGCTGTATGACAGGTTGGAGAGGAGGTGAATGTCCCTTTTGATTTCTGCCTCTGTAAAATGCCTGTGGCCTGCCCTGTTGCAGCAGTACCCTCAAAAAGCCCAGCATGAAGGGGCATCCTTCCCTACAGAGGCAACAGGCGAATGGAATTAGTGTCTGGGAGGGGAAAATCTTCTGGCAGTGCCACTACTGCAAATAAGCCACCCTGCGCATCCCTGTTGCTGGAGCCGTAGGCTGGGAACCAGCAAAGCACCAGTGATGCCAGGACAGCTTCCCTGCCCCTATCAGCCAAGCCGCCCCTTCTGCCCCCATGCACCTTGCTCCCACAGCGATTAAGTGGCCCTGTGCAAACTTCAGCTCGCGTCTTAAGTATACAAGGCTGCAAAAGTAGAAGAAGAAAGTAAGAAAAACTTATTTTTAGCAGGTGGCTGATGTTAACAGAGAGCCACACCATATCCAGGCTGTACACTTGGCCTGAATTACGATGCAGTTAGTACTGACTTTAGGCATAATGGCACATTCCAAGGTGAAACTCGAACTGTGCCAGGCCCCAACTTCCTGAAGCTTAATTAAGATTACGGGAGAGTTTCACAGATGGTTGTGATCACCTGAGAGGCAGCAGTTTTGAAAAATACTTGCCATTGTCAGGTATGCCATTACATGGGTTTATAATTAAGAAACACATGAGGTTCTGTGTGAGCTTTATGCAACAGAGCTTTATAATCTTTGCTGTTATTGGTGCTTGTCTGTGTTCTTCCTACTGGTCCTGGGGTTGTCGTATTGTAGTGCACATCAATGTCTGCCTGCTTTAATTCCCATGTGGAAATCTTATGTCACTGTCTAACCCATCTCTCACATTCTGCTGGCATTAAACAGCTAACAGACATCAGACTCAGTCTGGACCTCGCCATTGCATTAAACTCAAATTTCTCAATTTTTTCCCATATTTAACCTACAGTATAACCACATTGAGAAACAGACTGCTTTCTATAAAGGCAGATGGGGTTGCTTTGAAAAGTGCTGAAGGACAACCCCATGATCTCCAAGCAAAAGCAGAAAACATTTTATGACTAACTCCAGAGCAAGCCCACTGTACCTCCTCTCCTGGGTCTCCAGTGAGCCTGGGGGGATGCAAGCAAGGGGACAGCCTGGGCTGCTGCATGAGGCTCTGCTCCCAAAACCATTCCCAGAGAGGCCTGAAGCAAAGCAGGGGGGCTTAGAAAATATTTGACAGCTTTCAGTAGCTGAACTCCCATCTCTTACCTTTTGCACAAAGTTATCAAAAAGATGGTACCAAGCCTACTGCCATGTAAAGCTTGCGCCAGCCTAAGTCAAACAGAAATTCCTAAGATCACACTGGTGGAAATAATGGCTTGAAAGAAAAAAATCGTATGACCAGAAATAAGTGACTGGGTGTGTGCTGTCAAGTGTTCAGTGCCCTGTACACGTATCTTTGACTTCACTTTCTGGGAAATAAAGCTCCAGACCTGCATAACATTAACAAATGAAATATGTGAGATATTAACAAACGACTCCCCTTAAGCCTCTAGTTGAGCAGTGCTGTGCCAGTGATTTCAGCTTGCATCCTCCTAATGCCTTCGGTAGCCTTGTTCTGCATAAATACCTCCCTTTTATTTACTGAAAGCCCTTACAAGTGCAGGTGATGGGACCTGTTTTTTTTTTCAGTGATGACAGGAGATGCAGTAGGGCAGGTAGTGGTGGCCTGAGAAGAGCCATAAGCCACTGCCTCCTTCACTGACTTTGGTAGGAAGTTGCTGAGGTTGCTGCAGCCTGACTGAAGGAGGTGGTGCTCAGCTGGTGATGCGAGGAGGTCCGGGTGGGTGAGAGCCACATCTCCCTGAAAAAGAAGGCAGGGCTGTTGCCGTTGCACCAGCCTCCATAACATGCTCAGGCTCTCTCCTTGGGCTCTGCGGCGCTGGCCGGGCAGAGCTGCCACCCCATGGTGAGTCTCAGTCACCTTCCTTTCACCATCAACTCAAGAGACATAGAAGTGTGGGAGCTCAAGGGATGAATGAAACAAAGGCAGTCAGGGCCATGTGGACAATAAACAGTTTATTACCAATATGAACACAGATACTGTGATGCACTGACGTACCATTTTTTTAATATTGTGATAACTCTGAGACAAAGAACTTGTTGGCTGACAACTAACATGTCTCTGTTTCTTCCGGTGATGCCACAATACATTTCTGTTGGCAAAGGATCTTCATTTACATTGCAGACTACTAGTAAAATGACTTTGAAGTAATCTATCAAAAGCAAATGGTTCACATGTGTTCTTATCTACTACTAAAAAGAAAGGTAATACATTTAAATAAGCAAATACAAAATACAAAAAAGGCTGACAAATCCAATGTGCAGTGTCAGATGAAATCTAAAAAATCCAGAAATTTAAAATTTAATATTCTTTAGATTAAGACTTTTAAAATGAAGCGAATCCAAGGCAGCAGAAAGCTTCAAAGTGTGCTGAGTCTGCTAATAAAAAGAGTATAACAACAAAGAGTGCCGGTGTCCTCTCTCTCATCATCTTGCATGACCTTGGTACACTTAGAAATGATCCAATCTTCCTAGCATTCTTAGTACCGTCCAAATGCTTTGCAATCATTATGTTGTACTGATTCTACTCAACTCCTGCCGTATGGCTAGAAAATCAAACCAAAAAGTTAATGCATAACGTTACACCCAGTGTGATGGAAAATGCTAAGTATAGAGGTTGCAGAAAGTACACGCTGGTAAAAGGATGAGTGGAGGGTAAAAGGATGAGTAAGGGTAAGCAGTCAGCTGTTTGCTTGCAAACTGCAGTACTGACTTAAGAAGTCGCATCTGTGGTTTATGTGAATGTCTTATTTTGCACTGGAATGAACTGGGGAGGCTCTGAGGGCCAAGCTGCTGCAACAGTAGCGTACGGGTGAGGGTGTCCTCAATTGCAAACTGCGCCGAGGTTTTGTAAGCACACAGGTCTAGGGCAAGGGGACAGGGAATGGATTTTAGCTGTTTTACAGTCTCCTCTTTTTCCCCTTCTGTGTGACTCTAAGATGGGGAGCACAGGGTGTGGGCATGCATCTCATATGCCCTAATGCAGGCTTCAAATAGGTGTTTTGCTGTGCATTTCAATAATGGCCCTGAAAAATACATTTATTCATATATTGCAGAGCAATTTATTAAAAAGTACTGATACATTTAGTACAGCTGTTGTACTTTTCAATGAATGATAAAAAACGTGGCTATTTAGAAAGCTGTAATTGAGTGAAGGTCTGAAATAGCTCTTCAAGCTTAGGAAGCCTACAGAAGATGCTCGGGAAGGGTTTTTGGCTTGGTACCTTTGTCCCCTCCTCATCCTGGGCCTGTGTGGCCGGGTAGGTACAAGCAATTTCACGCTTCCTGATTGTGATAAATTGATATGCCACGGGCTACAGGCAGGCCCTTTCTCACCCTCCCACCTGTGAGAAACACCAGCCAGTGAACTTCTCACAGTTTGGGAGTGAAAGTGCTCATCAGCAGCATAAAAATAAAGGATATAAACACAACGTCACGATCAGAGCTCAGATAAGGTAGATGATTGGTCTTCAAATGTGTATATAAATCAGAGCTACTCAGAGAAGTCTGAAAACACCAGGGAACTCTCTGCAGTTCCTATCGTCTTATCTATGGGAAATTAGTCATAAAGATGAGAAAAATAATAATTTTTCTCTTTCTTACCATCAATTATCTCCTCTTTCACTTTGTGTAACTCTCTTACAACTTCCTCCAATATTTCCTGATGAGACAAAACACAAGTCAGCTGCTCAGAATTTCCTTCTAACGGGTGGAAGAAAATGCAAGTTTAACACGGTTGTGCTTGTCCCCCTCCTCCACTGACAATCAGAGCCTAGCAGTACTAACAGCTACGTCTGCACTCCCAGGCCAAGGACGCAGAAGGTGCTGGCATATTTATTTGCATGTTTCTATACAGACATCTTGATCAAATAGCAGTGAGTTTGTGCTCTCTTGCTGCTCACCAGCTAGCCCTTCTCTAAGCACCTAGTTATAGAGGAAATCAGAAGACTGAACAGCTGTTTTGCTTGTACAGCGCATGCATGGGGGAAAATGGGTAGCTCATCAAATCTAAGTGCAAAAGACCTTTTCACTCACCTGTTTCATTCGATCAAAATCTAAGGCCTCCATAGCCACATCATTGCTGCTGCTCACTGGCTTCATCCTTGAGAAATGGAAGAGGAGGACAAAACAGACAGTCAGTTCCTTGCCACGCACGCTAAGCTACATCCACCTGACGGTTTGGGTGACATCCACCCCAGAGCAGGCGCACCCGTGTTCGAGCGCTGGACTGGAGGCTCCCTCTTGTGCCACTCAGGAGAGTTCGGCAGCTGGAGAGCAGCCCCGCTCCCGTTTGCACAGCCTGACCCTCAGAGATGCTGCTTTCCCTACTGCAGACATATTGGAGGAGCACAAAGACTGCACTGAAACTTGATTTACTCTTTTTTTTTTTTTGGTGTTGGGAGTCTCAGTGATTTCAGACTAGAAAATGCTGAGATATCTTCAGGGAATAAAGCCTGTTTAACAATGCATGTTATTACAGTGTTTGCAATTTGCAAGCTAGATGTCTGGTTTTCTCTCACAGTCTGTTTTCTGTACAGCAACCTTGCCTTGGCCACCTAGACTTTAAATGGGTGCTAAAGTAATAGTGGAATACAGGTCAGGAAAATATTATAGGGAAAATAATAGCCCAGCAATCCTTTCCTTGGAAGGCCTCACTGAGTCAAGTGGACCTTGTTGATAGCACTGTATAGTACAGGCACTTTTTCTTGACCCAGAAACAAAACCAGTCTGCCCTTGATGGCTAGTACACTTGAATGTTATCGGCCTTGCAGGATGGTATTAGTCAGCGGGCTGAACTCTGATGACTGATAAATTAAGGAAGCAGAAGCTGCTTGACGTTGTCTTTTAATCAGTAACTCTAAAACATTTCAAAAATTAACCATGCTATATAATTCATAGAAAAGGCTTCAAACAGCTTTGCCATCATCTTTGGGCCCAAGATGGGGGCTGGCAGAGATTCTGCTATTCCTGAGGGTATGCTTGGACTTGCAACCCTTTCTTGGGAAAATCTTAACATGTCTCCTACCATCTCACAGCTAAGCTGGGAGTTAAGACAGATACAAATGCCATCAAACTGAACAGGAGCGGAAACAGGTCACCACTGAGAGCTTTTGAAACCTGCCCAGCTTCCCCCCCAGAATTCATTCAAGCAAGCAAAGACTGAGCACTATTCCAGGTGTTAAACTAGGAAAGGATTTTTTTCTGACTGAACTCCTCTTCCTCCCAGGATGGAACAGCATTATAGAAGACATAGCAAAAACTTGATGGCTGCTTTAAATAGCCCATGTTTCATTCCCATTTGCAAGGAGAAGGAATGGCCTTTATCTATTGGAAACTCTCACATATTTCCTAGAACCAACGTGTCCCATTGGTTTTAGGAGACTTGGAGAAACTATACTTTGTTCTCATAACACTGGTGAATTCCTCTGAATGTTTGGGCAAGGCATGTTCCAGCATCTTTAATACAGCAGCAACTATGTGCAGATAGTTGCCATTGGCAACTTTCTCTCTGCAGACTATCAGCACTGTTGTATATGTAACAGTGTAAAATAAGGGACATCTTTTTGCAGGAAATGCTAAACATATGTAAGTCTGTGTTCTGCCTCTTCATTCAGCTTATCCAGCTGTCTCAGTGTCCAGTACTGTATTAACACTGGGTGATCCTGGACCAACACTGGAAGGAAGTCTCCCTTTAGTTGTCCAGCATCAAACTTTATCTGAATCTCTGCAGGTAAGAATATGGGTGGTGATAGGTGATACTGCAGCTTGGCTGTTCTGACTGACAAAACTTCTGGAGTCCTACTTTAGCTTCTTGGCTTTTGACACCTTCCAGCTTTTGAACCACATATTTCTGAATTCCCTGTCTGTGGCTGGACCTTTTTACAGCTGGATGTTATTAACTTACTGCACCAAGCCTTGCGCTCCTTTCTCATGCACCCACTGCAGTTGCATGGATGGAGGAATAACTTCCCTTCTCCCAGCTGCAGGCTCTTCAGATCATTTCTGCCTTTGCTTTTGAATATCTGCAGAGGTTGAGCAATGAAAACTTCTCCTATTGTCAGGGTCATCCTGAACCTGCTGTAAAAAGATGCTCCAAAACCTGCCTTCCACATGGCGCAGCACGCTGCGGAGCGCGTGCCTCTGATTCATGAGCACAGATGATTTAAGTTCTTGTTTAAGTGTGATAAACAGGTGCGATGCCTGTGCCCACCTGAGCAGGGGGCTGTTTCCACAGAACAAGCCTTTGACAGGACACACTCTACCTTCACATTTTGTGCAGCAACAGACAAAGCAGATTGTAAGAGAATTCGTAAAAGATGTGACAGAAGACGAGCATTAGTGTTGAATGATGGGATTAGCCAAAGGACAAGCCAAGATGGTTAAGAAGCCAGGCTGTTAGCCAGTACCTAGAAGACACGTGGGATTGTGTGGGGCTCTTAGCTTCACAGCTCTTCACCACTGATGGATTTCTACAGCAATGGAATGAAACGAGACATGAGTTGTGCACGTGCCACGGGGGCAGCATGACCATCCCGACTGCTGGCCAGCCGCAGGGACGCCCCGTGCAGCTCACCTAGAAAGTAATGAAGATACAGGCTTTTCAACAGAATTGCTCCTTTCCCATGGCTTCTTCCCAGAGTCTGGAATACAAAAATGAAAAGTTACTGTTTATTCTTTTTTCTTTAATGATTAAAAAATCCTGAAGTTTTTATAATCTTATACAGCTGCTTTCATTCAGTGAGGATGAGTGGCTTAGAAAGATCCACGAAAGCGGGATAGCTGAATGAGTGCAGTTGCCTACATTATAGAGGAAGCACTGGCAAAAATCCCTTTAATTAGGGACTGGATAGTTAAACAATATGAAAAAGACATGGAACTGGAAGAGTAGGAGGAAAAGCATAAATTGCTTCTATTAAGAAATACAGGTTAATTGCTGCAAGGCTTATTTTAGTCAGTACAATACTTATTTCTATTTTAAGTTAAAAAGTCTTAGGTTTTTTATCTGCATAGTTGGCAGAAAATGTGGGTGTATCTACAAAGAGGCAGTAAGACCCCCACCATGCAAATCTCCACAGAGAATTTATTTAACGTTGTCTACATTTCTAACTTGCAGAACATTCCCAAAAGCTGCAATACATAACCCTTGTTACTGAAAACGCTATTGTCCCAATTGCCTCCTATGCAAATAGTCTAAAATAAAGCAAACTGTTTCAGAGACTTGAATAACACACAACTTTATACACAAGTGTTTCCTCCTCTGTGAGGTCCTAAAAAGCTCTTTAAAGGAATTATGGGCACTCTCAGGAAATCTCTAGGTCTTGTTCCCGATTTACATACACCTTTCCCCTGGCTTTTTGCCTTTCCCTTGCAAGACATGCAAATCATGGCTTTGTTCCAAAAGGAAGCTGGAATGGTTAAATAATCATTCCTTTGGGAGAGATTTCTTTTAGCATGTATGAAAGCCAAGGCTGGTGCAAGGATGAATCTGACTGGTTTGCCGCCTATCTACTCCAATACAGTTATTTCAACTCATCAACATAGTTTGGGGGCTTCTTAATTTCACCTAGTAACTCTCAGGATCAGGCTTATTGCAACAAGCTACTGGGTTAAGGAAGGGTAACAGTTTGAGACCCAAACCGCAACTGTATAATCCAGGACAGCTACACAAAAGTAAAATAATACAGCTTTTTTCTCTTAGAAGATTCAGGTGCACAGTGTTGAAGATGCAGATCCTCAGCTACATCTCTGGATGCCTTTAACTAAATTGGCTATATTGTAATTTTCTTGGCTGTGAAGCATATAAAATCACCATTTCTTGCAGAGTACAGTTTTTAAAACAATAGGTATTTGGGAATTTTTCTGTTAGTTACTGCTGCTGCACTCAGAAGTTGGATGGTGAACCCAGAGTCTAGAGGCAGTGGAGAAGACTAGATTAAGAAGACAACTAAACCACTAGTAGTTTGATTTAATACCTGATGAATTTTGTTGCTGCTGGGCGGGACCTCGTGTACTGGGTGAAGGAGAGGTGCTAGCATCATCCTACAAAGAGAAAAACAGGACATTACTTTATTCTGGAGATGAAGCATGGAGTCCTCTTCCACTCTGGAGACCAGCTGCAGCACAGGCTGTACAAAAGCAAGTTTCCTCCAAGCATGTCCAACGGGCACTGCTGCCAAGGTACGGCTCAAGTCCATTTAAACTTTAACCTTTCTCTCCCTTTAGTATGGCAAAATCATCCTTTTCATTTTTTCACTAGCACCTCTTCCTGATTCCACTGAAACACTCTCATCCCCGTATACCAAACCAGGCTGAAGTGCTGACTGCTGTTGTCTAAATACAAACCATCTGTTTCCCAAATTGAGAAACTCTCTGTGATATGGAAACTGAGCCACCTGAAGGAACAGTAGGTCAGATCCCAGCCTTTTAGCCCTGCACAGCCACTGGTATCACTGAGGGTAGTCCAGGTACTAGCTGAATGTAACTAAATCAATCAATACTCCTCCTAAATAGAAGATTAAACACTACATCACCGATTTGGACTCTTTTTTTTCTGGGATTTATGTGTGACAGATCATAAAACGTTCACCCATATATTTGACATGTAACTATTATTTAGCATCCCTCAAAACACACTCTGGCAAAGCATTAACTGTGCATTGTACAATGGAGTTGCACCCAGTTTGACAGAAGATACCTCCACCACAAAGTGTACTCAAGACACACATTAAACAGACAGTCTCTAAAACACCTTTCTAAACAGTTTGGTGTTATCAAAAAGTTTGATTGGGGATACAACCTAATGCAGAGCTTCAAGGAGAGAGAACAAGGGGCAGAAAGACAGGAGTGGCTGAATAGTTAGAAGCTAAATGTTGCCTTTCGTCTATGAGTGTATGGTTCAAAATCAGCTTTGGGGCAAGATTAAGAGCAATGGTTGCATATAAGCATCAAGGGTTCAATAGGCAAATCCCATGCCTGAAGCATCCCTCGAGGAACATGTAAAAAAAATAGCTGCTTTTCTCCTTAAGCAGTGCAAATGCTTATTCCTGCTCTTGCTCAAACCTTTCAGACTGGGGTGAGGCCTGTATTTTCTGAATGGCATTCCTGCTGAGCAGCTGTTACCTTGTCTTTGGAGGGAGTATCCATGTATAGGTGATATGAGGCACACATGATGCCTTATGAACTTGCAGCCATGGCAGAGAGCCATCACAAGGGTATGGGTTAGCAACAGGAATGCTGTACGAGCAGCAGCCCAGAAAAGCAATACATGGGAAGGGACACAGCGTAAATCCTAGCCTCTCTTGAAACTGGAATTATCTCCCATGCTTTACCACTCCAGCAGGTTAAAAAAGTGTTTTAATCTGCATGTTGAACTCAAAATTGCTGCATCAAGTTCAGTGTGAAGACAAATCAAAATCAAAACTCTTGTTTAATTGCTTTTGTGGACAACAGACAGAACAGTTAAAATAGAAATGAATCAAAGTTCCCTAAAGTTGGCCAAATTCTATCTGATTTTAGTGTAAGTATCATGAACACATATTTTAACTTTTGAATGGTCTAGTGGTTTCCCGTTCGCTCCCCCAGAGACACACTTTATGTGCAGTCTGGGGTCCAAAGTGAGCTGATTCTTGCTTTGCTTGGAGGATGGCAATCCAAAGTTACACCACATGGTTGATGACCCAGTGCAGCTTAGCTGAAGCTGCAAATTTAAAATAAAAAACATGGACTTGATCTCAAGCTGACTTGCCAGACGCTTCAGTGCATCTTCTTAAGGAGCAAGAATCTACCACACCCTACAACACTCGTATCAGACCATGAGAAAGCACCTGTTAACCTGGTTTGGACAATATCTCACCTATGAATAAAGTGGCAATTCTTGTTTATAGGGTGCTGTTCCCAGTAAAGGTAGGAGCAGTTACATCTTGCTTTTGACTGACTGTGCAAATCTATTCCTGGATCAGCACTGCTTGTCATTGCCTGCCACACACAGTAAATGAGCACAGGACTTTGGATTATAAGGCAACACATCAACATATTTGCAAGAGCACAACAGTAAGGAGTCTTTCACTTACATTTTGGCTTTCCTCTTCCTTTTTGTCACCTGGTTTGTCTGACTGCGATGCTGCTTTCCTCCTTTTCAAAGGAACATGAGATAGGACACACAGTCAACCCTCTAGAAACACATCATCCATGTGGGGAGGCTGATTCAGGCTCTGGTGGGAGTTATTATTTACTTAGTTCATCCTAGGGAAGCGACAAATTCTGGATGTGTTCAGTTGTGTAGGATTGGGGTGGAGGTGAGGAATCCAGACCTCAGTGATATGACTCAGAGAGAGGGACAATATTATCAGGCAATGTTTAACAGAGAAACAGAGTGCAGAGCATAAGGAAATGTGTCAAAGTGGAGAAAGGAAGCACAGCTTCCTGGGTGAGAAAGGGATGGCTTCTCTCTAGGGCTCAGGAAGTGGTGGCTTCTGTGTCCTACACAGGAGGAAAAACACAAACACCCACAGGGGCTTCTGAGGTCCAATCCAAACCTCCACAGGTGGGTATTGTAGTGATGACAGTGTTCCCAGCCAGCTCCAATATAATTTTGCCACCTGTCTTATATCCTTCCATCCCTGTTCCCACCCAAAGAAAGGGCTTTGGCAGTGATACCATATGATGGGAATTCAGAAAACCCGGGCCCATCCTCACCGGGAAAGATTGGGCACCATTTCTGCTCAGCCAAGACCCCTGCTGCCTCCAGGGTGGGAAAGCTCTGGCTGGAGACCAGGACTCAGGAAACGAGTGCACCAGCCTAGGTTTTCAAGTGTCATTTGTGAGTGATGGGAGATTATTGCTGTCTCAAATCCAATTCAAATGCAGCAGAGCTCCTAAGCCCTGTAGTTCCAGAACTGGCAGTGTTGGTGGTGCCTAGAGAAGTTGAGTGAGGACCTGAGACCCTCACTCTGTCCTGCTTCCCAAGGAAAGGCAAAACTCTCTGAGAAGCAAGTGGCAGAGAGCTGCAATCAATCCACTGGAGCAATTGGACATGAAAGTAAACAAAGATGTTGGTTGTTTACCTTTGAAGAACACATAGTAAAACTTCTTGAGTGCTAGCCACACTGGCTGAAGAAAACCAAAATCTTAATTTTCAAGGCCTATTTAGAGTCTAGACAGTACTGAAGTGCACCAGGTACTGATTGTCTAGACATCCAATTTCCCATTTTAGATAATTATCATAGAATCATAGAATGATAGAATCATTAAGGTTGGAAAAGACCTCTAGGATCATCAAGTTCAACCGTCAACCCAACACTACCATGTCTCCTAAACCATGCCCTGAAGTGCCACGTCTGTACGTCTTTTAAATGCCTCTGGGGATGGTGACTCACCCACCTCTCTGGGCAGCCTGTTCCAATGTCTGACCACTCTTTCAGTAAAGAAATTTTTCCTAATAGCCAATCTAAACCTCCCCTGGGGCAGCTTGAAGACACTTCCTCTCATCCTGTCGCTAGTGACCTGGGAGAAGAGACCAACACCCACCTCACTACAACCTCCTTTCAGGTAGTTGTAGAAAGTGATAAGTCTCCCCTCAGCCTCCTCTTCTCCAGGCTAAAATTAGGGGAACTGAAGGTCTAGTTTCCATGTAGATTTTGGTTGTGATGATCCTTATCCACCTGTGAACGCTACCCTTAGCAGATGTTTTTTAAACCACCAATATGATAGGTGTTTAATTTAGTCTTGCTTCTGAAGTGGACAAAATTTATCTCACAGAAAAAAAAATATCCCAGGTGGCATTTAGAAAGGTTTCTGAGTTTCAAAACACTGCCACAAGTTTGTCCAAGGATTTTTTTTTCACATCACTGGAAGAAGAAAAGCCTCACTGGATTCACAAATCGGAGGATTTGATGTACATTTGACAAAAAAAGAGAGGAGTAAAACACATGCATTCGTACAACACAGTGCTCTGTGGGAATTATTTCCAAATATTCAAATGTATTAATAATTTTATTAGATCAGTAATAAATTTTATAGTCTTTCTCTAATATTTGCTGGATACTTCTGAGGAAAATGGGTTATAATGATTACAGACCCGAGCAAGGGAAATATTTGCCAGGGTGAGAGGCCAATGTTAGATTTATGTCCTGCAACAAACTTAACTGGGCTAGAAACGATAGCGATTTGTGAGATAGTTCATTATTCTGCTTGCACTTCAGTTCTGAAGCAAAGGGCTGCTCTCATGGGAGCCGCTAAATCTAGAGAGCTGTATTTTATATCACCTGAGCTCTCAGAAGTGTTTTCCTCTGTTACTTACACAGCATTATACACATTCCCCATTTCTGAGCATGTGGTTTTCTGCTCAGAAAAGGGCTCGTGAGATCCTCTGCTCATCACTCAGTGATTTCTGTATTGAACATGTTCACTTTAAGAAACATCTTGTCTTCCTCCTGGCTGCCAGGTCTGTAAGAGCAACCTGAAACACAGTGCCAGGTTCTTCCTTTCTCTATGTCATCCCACATAAAAAGGGTTTTGCAGCCAAAAGAAGTCCTCTCAGTATCAGTTTAACAGCATGCGCTGATTGCACACTTGACTGACACTTGTGTATTTCCAATGACTTCTATG
This sequence comes from Phalacrocorax carbo, assembly GCF_963921805.1. Taxonomy (NCBI): domain Eukaryota; kingdom Metazoa; phylum Chordata; class Aves; order Suliformes; family Phalacrocoracidae; genus Phalacrocorax; species Phalacrocorax carbo. The sequence continues at coordinate 25,081,623 of NC_087521.1, read as the reverse complement.
GCTTTGTGAAGCAAAATTTAGGAGAACATTCTGTTGCTGTCAACTACCTGGGAAAGGATTTGCAGCTCAGTTAAATTCAGAGTAGAGGCAGCATAGTGCTCATGGCGGTACAGGTGCTTTTGTTAAGATGGGAAGGGGATTTGGCCCTGAATACTTGATGGCACCGAATCCCACTGCTGAAAGCCATACTGGAGTACATTGTAGACTAGAACCACAGAAATTTGTAGGATTTCTATATCCAAGCATATGAGACGTCCATTTATCTTGCTTGCTTGAACAGAGCTAGTATACCCCAGCATTTAGTCACCAAATCTTACTTGGCTTAGAAACATCTTCCAGTTCAGCAAGGTCAGTCTTGACATGCAGCAGTACAAAATAGATCAGAAGGTGAACCAGTAAATAAATATTAAAAGCTGTTAAGCTATTCTAATTATGAAAAGATAGAAAATTATCTGTTTGGTATTTTACACTGCTGGTAACTTTTTATGGTGTTGTGTATTTATTTAATGCTTTCCAAAGGATTACATCCACAGTCCATATTCAGAATTCCTTCTGAAATGATCAGGACATGGAGGAAAGCTGGGATCAGACCCTCTGAACTGGGAACTGTTTTTATACTAGACAACATTAGTTAAAAACTCCGTCTCTGCACACTATACAACAGTACCTACTCTTCATTATTTTACTTATCCTTTTCTTTCACTATTCATAAGTTAAAAAAAGTAGAGCTAAAAATAAAACATCTAACACTAGGAACTTGGGGAGTCTGACAGAATATTACTGATGCAATCAGGGCAAAAAGAGAAAGAAAAGATAATTGGAATAATTGACCACCTTTTAACAGGCTGGTAACTTGATACAGCACAACTCACTTTAGTGGAGAATAACTTGGCTAGCCTGTGTGAAACCCACTGAGAATTGATAATGATTTACCTGCCAAGATGTTGTCCTTTTATTGCACTCTGTTTATATTTTTGGGCCCAACATCCTGAATGCGCTGCATAAAGAATGATTTGCCTAAGCTCCTTTCATAGTTTACTCTTCCTGAAAATAGCAACTTTGAAATAGATCTGCTAAAATGGCAAAACCACAGTGGACATATTTATCACCATCATTTAATGTTACCCCGCGGCAGCTACACTCTGCCAGGTATTTCTGCAACATCTACATTTCATATGAAATGCCAGACAATGATGGTAACTAACATCTATGCAGAACCTGTCAAACTGCAAAGAAGCACCAAAGTGACACATTGTTAACCAAAAATGACAGCACCTTGTTCCACAATTTGCTGCAGAACTCGTGCTAGCGCTTACGTAAAGTCGAAGTACACACCTTTTTGCCAGTAATTTATTCATTTCTTCCATTAGTCCTCCTCCACCTCCTCCACTACTTGTTCGATTGGCATCACTCTTAGAGACCCCACTGGGGCTGGACCCTCCTGAACCATCTTCTGGCTTAAGACAGAAATCAACATTGGAATTAATGAAAAGTTTCATTTACAACCACACCCTTAATGATTTATTTTCCTAATTGTTAGGAACAGCGATCACAATCACAGCCCAAAAACAGAGATAGGATGTGTTCTGCTTTGGGAAGATGCGCATGGACCTTACTAAAACCAGGACAGTCTGGGTGAGGTAACTATATGGGAAAATTATGGAAAAAACCCACAGCGCTGTTTGTTCATGGTTATGTTTATGGTTATGTAACCCTTACCTATGTGGCCACCTATTGACTTGAGGGCTCAACAGCCGACACTGGTTTTGTAAGCATGGTGCAGTTTTAACCCCTTGAATGACTGAAAACACTAACAGTACAATGGCGGACCTTGCAGAAGTAATGAAATCCTGGCAACATGACAACTTGCAGCCATTTGCTAATGAATATTTTCTGAAGAGCAGAAATTCTACCAAACATTTCCTGCTCAGCTTTATTTGCGCTACAAACTCACATTTAAAAGTTCACCTAATGGTCAGCTGAAGCATGTTCCACCATGTTTCACGCTGGATTTGCAGACCATTACACCAAGCTGCGCCAGGCTTTCCCACAGCACAGAAGAGCCCACCGGGAAGTCCCAGTGCCACCGCCTTACCCGTTGAACTCTCCTTAGTTTGGCACCAGCCAGAGCCGCTGCGAGCCCTGACACTGACCCATCTTCAGTGCCAGCCCCTTGGCCAGCACCTGCCGGCAGCGGAGGCGGCGGGGGGGGAGCAGCTCCCATGGGTGGCGGAGGGACTGGGGGGGGTGGCGGAGGTGGGGGCCCCCCGGATGAAGCAGGGATCACAGCAGTGCCACTGGGATGACCAGGTGGAAGTGCTGGGCCTGAAATGCAGAGAATACGAATTAGATGTGAAGCGCGGGCTCCCCCAGCTCATACAGAAGGCCACGTTCCCACTCGCAAGGCCATGATCTGGCTGCGTGACGAGTGAGCAATGCAAGGAAGCACCAAGCAGAAGAATGGGAAATGGTGGTTGCATGAATGGTCAATCAGCTACACCTGTGTCCTCCTGTGAGACCCTGTCACTGATAAACTAGCCTTCTCCCTCATCTTCTACCTGGCTGGGCTAGCGTTTCATTCTGGGCCGAAATCAAAACACAGACAATGCTTCCCAATTCATAAGTGGCACCTTCTAATGCTCCTCTCGTAGCTTTCTACATGGTGATTAAAAAATACATCAGCCAACGCTGTGGACTTCCGTTAACACCAGCTTTTCACCTCATGGGCTACAGCGACACGTTCTCCTTTCTGTTGAACAGAGAGTGTGTGATCTCAGCTGCTCTTGCAAAATAACAGGGGGAGAGTCCAGCTCCAAGCACCCGAGTTTCAGCAAAGCTCCTCACAGAAGCAGCCTGTTGGAGGGGCTGACGGTGGGTAACTCTGTTATAGCCTTTTGCCTGCCCGTAAGGGGTTAGTTGAACAAATCCACCTCCCTGAGGGTACTTCCCCATGTTACACCCTCTCAGAACAGGCTGCTCCTGATATATAATCACAGGTTCAGTTGTTCACTAAGTGTTATTTTGAAAGACATGAGGTTTGACTGAAGAACATTTGGAAACTGTATTTAACATTAGCAGCCTGATTTTCTTCTTATCTAGGTTTTCTTACAATAATGTCTTATTTCTGTGGTTACTTCTGCCATTATTTCACACTCCCGATTCCATTCTTGAAATGAACCACAGCTGCTATTAGAAATACTTTAAATCTTTCAAGCTCTCTTCGGTTCATGAACATAATAGCTAGTAATTCATTGTGGGTACAGTTAATTGTAATTGCAAAACTACACCCACCTAACTAGAGGCCAGCCTGCGGCAAAAATTGAACTGAGGCAAAATAATGGACTGATGTGAGTTTAAAATAACTCTATTGAACTAAGTGGATTTCAAGGACTTATATTAGCTGAAGGACTGAGACTCCAGTGGTTGCTGTAATATTTTTAGCAGAAAGTGAAAGGAAATCTCTCAGTTTTCTTCCTTTTCTAGGCACATCATTTTAAGCAACAGGAATGGATCCAAGCCACAAAACGTATGATCTGAATTGCAAATAAGCATTACTTGTAACTGTTCTAACTCTGCAGGCTTTAGACAAGCACTAGAAATCAAGACCATATGCAAACTGGCAGACCTAAGCTCTTGATCTTGTCTGCAACCAAAACAGTTTGCTGGAAAAGTTACAGTGATAAGCCCTCAACTGTAAGTGCAGTTTATACCAGGAAGAGAGTTTCTAGAATGAAATAAATTACGCAAGCACAGGGGATTCTGGGTAACTATAACAAAATCCGTGTTATATGTTTTGCTGGTAACAGAAATACCACTTAAGAAAAAGAATAAAAACCACAATCTCTACCAATATTGCTACACAGACAACAAGTCTACCGCAGACCTGGCCTCCAGCTTCAGAAGAGTCCATCCGCTATGTTTGTACCAGCTGAATATAGGTTTTGTACAAAGCTCACTGCCAAATGCAGTTTGACTCTGCTGAATGATAAAAAATCTCCTTCTGGGCTAATACAGTAAGAATATGCATTGCAACAACCCAGTTAAAGGGCCCTGGCCCTGTAATTCTTGCTTTTTGCCTTGCTTTTAGCTCAGAAGATCCCTGGGCCAGTCCTGCGTGATTTCGATACTTTTTTACCTTCGTTTCAGAAATCACGTACAGCAGGAGTAGCCTTGGGTCTCTCAGTCATGGGCAGTGCCAATGTGGCTTTTTAAACAGCTGAAAGCTAAGGCTTTATGCAGGTCACAACTCATTCAAAATCAGTACTTACTTAAGTGGGCAATGGCTGATGAAGTCATGTAAGGAGGGGTCCTCCTTGGCATAGTCACCTCAGACACAGCAGCGTAAGGGGGAGGCAATGGAAGACAGTGTGACATGGGCTGATACCACTGCTGTGGAGGATGAGATGATGGATGGGAGGGTGGGGAGGGAGCCTGGCCAAAAGAACCAGGGGTGCTGGCAATGGAGGGCAGCAGGGAGGGGGGTGCAGCTCCTAGGCGTGGAACAAAGGACCTCTCCACGCTTTTCACCTGGGGCCCAGGGGGGCCTAAAGCAATTTGTTCTTCAGGATGGCTATTCAGAGGTACATTTGCTGAGGTCTCCTGGCCTGCTTTATCTGTGGGTCCCCTGACCCTGTCAGGCGGGACAGGAATCATGGGCAGGATGGTGGGACCACACGGCTGCAGGACATCACCCCTCTGCAGAGGAGGTGCATTTATGGTGGGGGAAGCAGAAGACTGAGGAGAGCAGGAAAGAGAAGCGCGCCTGAGAGGCTGGCAAGAGGCAAAGGGAAAGTAGGAAGGATGGGGAGGTGGTGGAGACAGCGAGGTTTGTCTGATGCCTGGCGTTACAGTCCTGCGGTTTGGGCACGCTGGAGGGAAGGAACCTGGGGCCGTTGGCAGCTCGGAGACTGAGTGCCTGTGCAGGAGCTGCCGGGGCTCTCTGGCTCTCCGTGGGGATCTGAAAGAGGATTGACTGGTGGGCTGGGGGACAGCAGGTGCCAAAGAGACAGCACTGGCCTGAGGTGGTGGCAGGGGCACAGCACCAATGGCAGGAGCTCTGCAGTTACTGCAGGCGGCAGGAGGAGACTGGGGCTGAGAGGGGGGAGAGCACACGCTTATCTCAAGGGTGGAAACTAAAAGAACAGAAAAGACAAACGAAAAGAATATAAGACGGGTACATGGCAAGGAATGAAACCAAGGCAAAGTGGAATGGAGAAAAAGGAACCGCAAAGTATACGCAAACAGAAACTCAAACAAAGCAAAGAGGAGATGGTACAGGTACTAGCTTGGGGGTTTCAAACCCTTGGCAGAACTGGAGTGCTGTGTGGAGCGGGACCCTGGCAGCACAGGATGGGCTGTGTGCTCCCCCCAGGACCATACGGAGCAGGACCCTGGCAGCACGGGTAGGGCTGTGTGCTCCGGTACCAGTGATGCTCCTCCAAGCCCTGTGTGAATCTGAGTCAGCATCACAAGCATCTCCCTTGCACCAGGGGCAGCTGCAAGGGACATGCTGAACACAGCAGTGGCCACCTCATAGCCAGAGCCGGGACAGCCAAAAGCCCTCAGGAGCCACATCATGCTCCTCGTGGATGCGAAGGCAGGGTTTTGGCTATGTTCCCTATGCAGACTAGCACACAGTAACCTCTGCCGAAACAGAGTCCAACAACTTCTGTCGTTGATTAAGGCATGTGTGTATGTCTGAGCTGGTTTCAAGTCAAAAACTAAAAAGTTGTAACAGCTGAGGAAAAACATTTCACTTATGTGGCCAGATTAACTGAAAAAACTTCCCCAAAACAAAAGCCTAAACATGATGGCCATCTTGGCTTGCTTGCTCTGCCTTCTTTCACAGGCAGAGCCACACTTGTAGTTATAAGCTATTCCTGTCATCTCTTCTCTCAGCTTAGTGCAACTTAATATGCTATAGAAGAGTTTTGTAAGCTCATTAAATATATATATTTTTCCCATTAAGCTCACAGAACACTCCTCATTTCATGACCACAAAATCCCCACTGATGATCATCTAGAGCCGTATTTTCCTCTGCGCTGTAGTTTGCTTTGTGCTGCAGAGTGATAGGGAGCGCCTGACTTGGCACATCCAGCACGTCCACCCCTTCCTGCTGACATCCCCTGGAAACATGGAGTCATTCTTGTGGCAGCTGTGCTACCTGCTCTCCTTGTGGGTGTAGAAGAAGCATGGCCAGGCGCCCTTGGTATGCCTACAATCTCCCTCAGCTGTACAAGTTTTGCCAAGTGCAAGACCTGCCTAGCTCCACCTGCACGCCCCAGATCTGAGCCTCTGCAAAACAACACAACCATGCCTGAATGCGGGTAAGTCCCTAGCTGAAAATGCTTTAAAATCTAATCATAACTACCACCACTTTTAGCAGTCTAGCTCTTGTATAGCACCATGCAAAACCCGACTACAGCTAGAGGAGAGAAGCAGGGAGAGACTATATCTGCTTGGTTTGATACATGCCTGTGGTAGAGGTTCTTCTTTCCAGAGATTCCTGGCGCTGTTGCTGTTGCTCCATCACTTGTCTAAAACAGCAATGAAAAAACCCTTGGTCATTATGTATTCTTTACAATTTTGAGTAAAAGTTTTATACACTGAGAAGCACTCAAGCTATATGTCTTGGGTGGTGTGAGACAGTCCCTCACAGAAATGGTGTTCCTATGAGATGGAGATGGGTTTGATTTTACTTGCCCTGGCCGCAGCGGTGCCTTTGCATGCATTGGGGAAGCGTAACCAGGATATTGCCCTGCACCTGCTGGAACTGCAGGGGCTGGTTGATCCACTGAAGGTAACTCCTCAGGGGCTCTGCAGGAGGAGTAGTCAGTGCCCCAGGTCCAGGAGAGCACAGTAACCACGCATGTTGTTAACCTGAACTGCATGAGCATTGCAGGGGAAGAGTAAGGGGCATCTCGCATAAAAGGACACAGTCCCGAGTCTTTTACGGATTGGGACCGCAAAGGATTTGTAGTTAAAATGAAAACATAAGGAAGCTTGATCTGCTTATGGGTGTTGAATCTACAAAACCTGTTTTGTCCGGCTGCCCAAGCTAGCCAACAGCCTGCCACCTGATGCCCGGTGCAGCGCCCCAGTGCTGGCCAGCGTGGCCGTGGGGACCACGGCCGCCGCGTTTCCTCCACAAACACAGATCACAACATCATACTGCTTCTTTTTTGGCAACTTTTCCCCCCAGGAGCTGCTAGCTCCCGTGCTACCAAGGCCTGGTGTCCCACAGGGAAATGCACTGCTGAGCCTTTTCCCAGGGCCTGCTTCCCAGAGATGTGCAGTTCCCAGGGTCTATCAGCAGAGGTCTACTCTCGCACGCTGTAACACTTCTGCAGAAAGAGCTGTCACTGACCCCTGCCGCAAATCCTCCCTGGCATTTCTCTTGTTTAAAAGATTGAGAGCTGAAAAACGGACTATTTGCCAAGCTTTTTACCATGCACATGGATATGGACTAAAGATTTCAACAATTTAAAAACACAACTCTGAAATTACCTTACTGGAGCCCTTAGTAATAAGGTTTATTATAATTTTCTTCCATGATTTCTAGGCCAAATTTGCCTTGAATTTGTTCCACATCCATTTGGGCCAGTCTTAACTGCTTAGAGATATCTTTTTTTCTCTAACAACTTTACTTCGTGGTCTGTACAGTAAGGCAAGCTTAACTCTAGGCAACGCTTCTATTTTGACTCTGTATGTAATACTTTAGAGAGATTTCCCTGTTACATTTTTACTTATACTTTCCTAAGTCTGCAATTTTAAATAATTCTGGTGTTTTTTACATACAAATAAAAGCTTTTTTAGGAAAAAAATCCAGAAAAATAAAATTATTATGTAAGGAAAAGAGAATGTCTTGGTTTGCAAAACAATTTTTCTATATTTCAATTCTCATTCAATAAATGGGACAGGAAAATCCACAATTGTAATTATTTGTTGTGGAGGGTTCAATCCTAAACTGATTTTATGTTCAGGACATGCAATCCATCAAACACTGGCAACTTCTGGAAAATCATTACAGGCAGCTGAGAAAATTATTTTTTGTTCAAAGGAGAAACAGTTTTAAGAAACAGCCTTAGTTGGCTGATTCAGCTGGTTTCATTTAAGCTATGACACTTTAAACCAAATAAATAGAAATCTTTCTTTCAACACATACCGTAGCTCTGACTTGATAGTTATGGGCTGAACACACGCAACATCATCAATTGTGCTGCTAAAATTTCAGTTGTAAACATGTGTACTAAGAATTTCCTGCGCATACTGTCCTCTACATTAGCTTGGCATTTGTTAGCAAAATTTGATGATGACGAACAACTTGACACATACATTTTCCTTGTTAAACCTGGGGGAAATTCTAGGTTTATCTGGAGGGCAGACTTGGAAAACTCCAGCCTGACAGACCAGGAAAGAAATATGAATAAGATGTCTCCAGGTCGCTAGAGCTGCTGCAGAGCAGACACAGGTGCGGGGTGCTCCCCAAAACAAGGGTCAGCTACCGCCATTTGAAGTCATCGGGGTTCATGCCAGTCCTGTCTGCCCTTGGGCAGAAGCAGTTTGTACGTCCCAAATATACCCTTCCTCACGTGCTAAAAGGAGAAGTTCTTACACTCTGAAGAAGTCAAATTTATTCCAGTGGAACTAAATAAAGCCTGAGATCAGCCCAAGGCTGTTGCTTAAGGAGTATGCAAGCAGTAAAGTACAAGGGGGACAAATTACACTCCTACTTAAAAATATGTTCTTTTAACATTTGTGTAAAGGTCGCTAAAACCTTTTAAAAAGACAAATTTGCAGGGTATTTACCATAACTTGATTTCCTTGCCTGCTTACAGGATGCTCAAAAAAAGCTAGGCCTAAAATTAGGTCTGCTCTATGCTTAAAGAATGCATCAGCATAATCAAAGCTGAAAATCCTCTAGTGCAGATGCAGTAATATCTAAGTGCATGTACTGGCATAGCTTATTCCAGCCCAGTGGAGCAAAAATAGCCTTCCCAGAACCATGTGCCCTGTAGCAGTCTAACACCTACCCAAAAGGCTTTTACTGTCTCTAAATGAAAAACAATAAATCATTTTTTTTGTTTTGATGCAGTTAAGCTGCTCACACTTTAAATGTCCGGACTAGAGACCTAAATTTGAGAACTGTGTTACATATGGTCTGAAGAATCAGTGACTTCCACTGGTTAAATGAAGAGCTGGATCAGGTCTTTCAGCCAGGCAGCGGGGACAGGCAGCGTCCTCCCTGCCTCTGACCTTTACGATAGCTCTGCTATTCCAAAGCAAATTTTACAAATCTCAGGTGAAATATCATTAACTGCTGACCCATTTAGTAGTCATATGTAAATCCCTACTAAATCTGAGGCCATTCAGAGTTATTCATAAAGGTGTAGGAAACCAGTTTTGCTACACTTTCCTTACAGTTTTTGGAGGGGGGAGGAGAGAATCCTAAGTACCCATCACAGCCTGTGTAAGGGCCTTGTCTTGATTGACCTACACAGGGTTCTGTGTAGGGACTAGTCAGAATGGTAGCCCTGGAGCGTGAATGCAAACAATACATTGCAACACTTAATCTCTGCTGCTCCAGGAGCCTGTGATATTAAGCTACACTACTCATAGGACCAGGGCAAGGGCAGTTCCTGGAATCTGCGAGGGGGGACTTTGCCTACTTACAAGTTGCACCTACAAATGAAGGCAGAGCCCACTGAGCCTCTGTCACGTCAGACCAACATCTGACATCTTTGGTGTTAAACTGCCCCTGAAGGTTTGGTTCCACTAAGATCCTTACAAAGCTCTTTATTATCTGGACCAAACATTGGGCCAAGTCCTCTGGAGGGCTAACTGCATTTGCTGATCCTCCTCTCGTTACAGAAGCAAATGCGCACACCTCCTTCAAGCAATGCCAGGCACCAAACTTGGAGCAGCGACAGGTCCTGCTGATTTCTGTACTCCAACACACTCCTGATGAGGTGAGGATCACCAGCTTATACGTGTTACGGCAGAATATTCAGTGGTGTTTCTCATACAGTAGGAGAAACACACTTGCAGTGAGCAGGAACATGGGTAACAAAGGTGCTTTTTTTTGTGTGTGCACAAGCCTATACTTCAACAGGGAAGCACAAGCCTGGCTAAGCAGTGCTGCTGGCATGCACGCATGTTTGATGCCCAGCAGACAGATCACAGCTCTGACAGCATGGACTACTGGTCAGATGAGAAAACTTTGTCCAGAATGGGACAGGTATGTCTTACACTTAGCAAAGGAAGCTGAAGATACTGCTGCTACAGGGATTTGTACTTCTGCTACAGGAATCTTGGCTGAATCAGCAAAACTGAAATGAGGTGGGCCTCATAATTTGATGACTGAGACAGGCATATAAGGACGGACACTCCTGCCTACCCTCCCTTTGATGTCAAGGAGACCACTCCTAGCAGCTAGAGAAAAGGTCGTGTGTAATAATGGCACTAAGGCTAGATATATGTGTAAAGGTGAAGGGTATGACTTTACACTTTCATTAATTATGGTGGTTTAGAGCAAAATATTCATAAAAGGAACAGCGTATGATATAAGAAGTAGCCATACACAAAATGGGCCTAAGCTATTAATGAGAGCGTATATGGTTCCGTCAGCTGTTCCCTGGGCAATATGACTGTCAACTGCCAGCAGGTGACCCAGCACAGGATAAGGTTAGGCTTTGTTAATGTGCTTGAGAAACACAAGCTCTACAAAATGCTTTTAAACATGTTTTGTCTTTAACTCTGAACATCAGCATGCCTCATGCTTGCCTTTGAGCAAAGAGTTTACCTAGGGCTTCAGTTCACCCTTTGAAAATTCATTATAGATCTGTCAGCAATAATTACAGAAAACTCAGAATCAGCTTAAAACAGGTACAAGTAAAAAGAACAGTGCTTATTGGTGCACAAGGACTGCACGTTCATCTAAGTCACAAACTAGAACTCTACCATAACTGATGAACTCCGCTTACCTTCTCTGTGCTTCCATCTCATCTGGAGATGGCCCATTCTGGACCTGGCGCTGGGCAGCTGGACCTACAGAAAAAAGAAGAGAATACTATTAGCAAAGCAAATGTAGTTAATGTTTTCAAAAACAGTGCCACTTGGATTAATTGCTTCTCCATCTTACTATGAGAGAAAATCCTCAAGCACTATTGTCCTCGCTTTGCTTTATTTTTCTTTAATTAATTTTTTTCCTATTAGACAAATCATTGCCTCCTGTAAATTTTGAGTCCCACTGGGAGTATCCAATGGCTAAATGTCTGAGCAGATTTGTCCAGTAGCTCAGCATTGTGGTAGCTGTAGACTCATCCCTTGGCGAGAGTGAAGACCCACAATGTTGCAGAAGGTGTCCTGTGGAAAGACAGTCCGTCACGCCGGGATGCATTTCTAGCTTCTGTGGGGTTCAGATCTAACTTCCCTGGATTATTTTGTGCTTGCACAGTAATTCAACCACAGTGCTGAGTTTGTGAGTGTACATGCTAGCTATTGCTGCTCTGATGCTGGGTTGGCATCAAGAAGCTACCTGAGGGAAGGTGCAAGGAGATGCAAGATTAAGCAAGCCGCCTACAAAGGTGGCTTTTCTTTTTACAATGCTGTCAGTCTTCTGCTTCTGCAGGACCCACACCAAGCTGAGCTTTCACCAAGGAAACTCAACTATGCATATCACCATTTAAGCCATATCTCCTCTTGACTCTGATCATTTAACTTCTCTTCTTGGACATTTAATCAAGCACACTGACACTTACATTCCATCTTCAGAAAGAAATAATTATTCAAAAAATAAAAATAATTGTTGGTAACAAAAGCTACAGTGGTCTTGCATTCCTTGGAAGGAGGATTGTTTCATTGATTTGATGAGGTAGGTTTCAACTGGGACTAAACAGAGTTCTGTTAAATGCAACAGCAAATTTCCTGATAAACACTGAGAAATAGATTAGTAATATGAAGGGAATTATTATGTCTACCTTATTTTTTTCATTTTCAAATGTAAAATTTCATCCTCTTACAAGTTATCCAACAAGAGCAAATCAGAATTAAACACTAACAAACCCAAATATGTCACTCACAAATCATTAAGGATATTTATCTCCATTTTCTTTATATGTTTCTGCCAGGCAGAATGTCATCTGAAAATGAATTTAGAAAATATGACTACATGAAAACAGGAAAGATGGCAGAAATGCATCACATTCAGAAATTCCAGAGGGTTGACTGATCCTGATTAAATTGTGCATATTCTTGAAATGTGTTTAAGGACTAACAGTTGCAGAAAGGGAACACAGCACTTTCTGAAATTCAGGCCCGTGTATTCCAGTTTTGGGTATCCCAAAATTGGAGCCAATGACAACCACTGAGTCAGAAGCTCTAACATTTAAAAATATCTTAGGATTGTGTATGAAGTGAAGACAGTTCACTTCTTCATCTCTCATGACAACTTAATATTGTTTGTCACAGGCCTTTGGTAAATTATTTAGACAGAAATGCCACATTTTGCAAAGATGACACGCAACAATGAATGGGGGTGGGTGGGTGGTTGTTTCTGGAAGCAAGACTCAGGAAAAAACTTAGCAGGTATTTGGGAAGCACAGAGCAGGAGGCTCATGTGTAAGGAGTTTAAGGTGTACTGAGGATGCCGTGTTACTGCGTGAATGCTTGTACCGTGCACCTTCACCACTGAGGTGAAAGAAGGCCAGAGCTACCCCCGAACAGCAGTTACAGAGGCAATTTAAACCTCATCTGAGCACAGTAGGAAGTCAGGTAAGGTCCCATCCCCAACCTGTGGAATTGGACCAGACTCCCCAGGGTTAGAAGCGTCATCAGTTTGGACCCTGGCTCTGGTGTGTGCAGGTAGCACCCATGTTCTCCTGTGCACATACACATGCCTGTGAGATATTTCAATAGGCAGACTTCTGGGTGAAAGACTTTCAAGGCTTAAGTCAGTTATGCCTCCCTCCCTGGGTAACAAATTCCACCATGACAAGCCTTAGCCATGCTCATCCCTGCATATGATTTCATCACAAGAAAAATTCCCTTGTATAAAGACTCAGAGCATCATACAGAACCTGCACTCTGCTTTGAAAGACAACTAAAAGTAGGTGCCAATGTGAACAAAGCCAGAGGATGAGGCAAGCAGAAGCAACAATTCTTCCCTGGCAATAAATCATGTCGAAGTATACAGAAGGCTCTAATGATGCCATCTTAATCTGGTACTTTGACATGAATCTTCTCTTGGGGCCAAATGCTCAAAAAAATGAGGCAGCGTGGCCAGTTTGACTAACAGTAGACAGGCAGAAGGAATCAAAGACCAAACTATCAACACCACACAAAAAACCCAACTCCTGAGCACTGTTATGAACTGACTATGTAGGTTTAAAGCCAAACAAATCCAACCAAATCAATTTGGAAAGCGGCCTAAAGAAATCCTATTAAGGCAACGTTACTAAACACATCTGGAAGTTGGGTTGTAGCCTTGTACCACCTGGAGCTTTCTCAAGCTGATCTTGCATAGGAGGCAGGTAAATGAAAGAGCATATGAATCTGCAAACACATCCATCTCAATTTTCAGCATGAAGGAGTCCTAGTAAATTCAACTAGCTTTCTTATATTTTCTGGTATGTATGTATAAGGTTGCAGGATTAAGACCACACTTGATACTAAATACACAGCTTTTTGTTGTAGTACACAGTTGCAAAATGAACACTGGCTTTAAAAAGTTTGTCTGTGGTACAGCAAATACCTGATATATTCCCAGGGCGGACCACAGTCAATTCAGACAATGCTACTGAAAAATTTTTCCCTCGCTTCACTTAAATGACTTAATTTCACTCCCTTATTCAGAGATGAGCTCCACGCATTAATAGTCCCTAATTTTTTTTACATTAAGAACACCAGCTGAATTTTCAGTTGGCAATATTTTTTTATTATTATTATCATTATGTGGTGTGACATGTCCTTAAAATGAAGCACATAAAGCTCCTAATTATGTTTTGAAATTGCCAGTTTCTTCATAGACTCTTTAGAAATGCCCTCCTCTTTTGGCAGACAAAAGCAAGAAACAGAAGATCAGAAGGAAAGAAGCTACTTCAGACCTGACTCAGTAAATAATCAACATTTAAAAACTCTTTGCATAAGTATTGAAAATTTTTAAGATATTTTTATCTGCGCATTAATTTGAAAAGGAAGACAACTTTTATATGCACAGGGTACATGACTGCACAGCCCCCAAAATGCCTTATTCTCTCTCAGATATCCTGAGACATGTAACAATTAGTGTTTCTGAGTAACAACTAATTCCTCTTTCACAGGTTTAGATTTCTTACTTAAATCAACACCCTGCAGCAAAACATCATTGATTTAAATCTTTTCCAAACCAATTTTTCTTTTATTGTACTAGTGAACAGTAGTGAGACATTGAAGAAGTGAACTGTCTTCATTTCATACCCAATCCTAAGATATTTTTAATGTCATCTTCTGCACATTAGTTTTGTTTAGCACAATCTTCTTCTCAAAGTGCTTTAGAAGTGAAGTACTCTAACAAAGTTGGGAGACAAAAAAAGGCAAGCATGAACAGAAGAGGAGGATGAAGTTGTAATAGGTAGCTTGTCCTCTCTCCTGTGTAAAACAAGTAGCAGAGTAGAATTAGGTAAGACAATGCTACCTGAGAAAAAGCCTAGACCAGCTGCAGAAGTCAATCACAGCCCAAGGGAACAGTGATACCTGTGTTGTGTTCCTGCAGAGGCTTGTATTGATTGGAAGTGGTTGGAAAAAGAGTTTGAGGAAAGTTGTATGTGGAGTGTCCTGGGATAACAGGCTGTTCAGGACAGTTATACTTTTTGCCACCAGTGGGGAAACACACCGGTTCTGTTTGGCAGTGGTTGTTGTTTTGCTTTAATTACTCATGACCATAAGAAATAATTCCTTCTGGCATCCTGCTTGTGATCTTCTTCAAACCAATAATTTTTCTATAGTAATATGAAACCTCAATTTGCAAACCCTAAAGGAAAAGGCTGGATGCACCTGTTTTGGCAAACAAGGTTTTGCCTGAGGGTGGCCAACATACTTAAAAGTCCAACCCAAGGTTTCATGTCTGTTCAATTGACAGAAACATATATTCTGGTAGGTTTCCACCCCCTCCCAGTCCAGACTTCTCCGCAGACCCAGGCACATCACCATCTGATGTGAAGTCTGTAAACAACTTGAATCTCCGTAATGGTGGAGCTTCTTGTTTCTCTTGTCCCTGAGCTTGCTTTTAGTATGCTCAGCCAAAGCTCATACAGACACTGAAGGCAGGCATTATTTTTACACTTGTTTCTGTATGTGTATGCTCTGCAGTGCACATACAGTAGACACCTGTTTGACTAAGGGTTTTTTAAATTCAAGTGGATTTCTAGGTTTAACTCCTCTCCACAGTTTCAGAGATTTCTCAGACCTGAGCAGTAAGTGATAGCATCCTCAATTGAACATGCTTCCTGAGATGGCCTCTGAGCTGCCTCTGACCCTGCCGGCCTCTGGGAATAGTCTCACAGAGAAGAGTGCTTCTCAGTGCAATAACCAGGAGAGACAGTTTTGCTGCTGACCTGTTTGCAGCTTCACAGCTGTTGTGATCTACATTTTTAGCAACTAATTAATACAGGAGATAGGCTGTGAATGTCTGTGTTTCCTCGCTTTGTTGCTCTGTAATAATTAACTGCATTTTTATACAAGCATCTTGCGATTCTGCTCAAGGCAGATTTTGGGAACACGCGGATGTTTTCCATGTTTGCTTTTTTGCTTCCTGCTCAGCTGTCCCAGCACCTGCTCTGTCCTTCCCAGCTGCCCCTAAAGACAGTGATAGGGAACTCCAGGCACAGGGCACTACTTTGCGGTGGGTGTGATGGTTTCTTTATGCCAGTGGCTGCTCCTGCACCACTGTACCCTGCTGCTGCTCAGAGATGTCCATGCCCTGACCCATGGCCAGCCACAAAATAAGACCAAAGCTGTCACTGAGGGAAAAACCCATGCTCCAGCTTCCATTCTGGCATAGCTGTGGTGGGAAGGCATGAGCATGCAGAACAATGTCATCATTGACTTGCTGCTGGGGCAGCCCCGAGCGGCGTTTCTTTTTTCTCTTTTACTTACGCTACAACCGCAAGCACCGCTGACTACAGGCGCTCAAGAAAGTGGCAAAACTAGGTCCATTTCCCTGAACAGCCAGGACTTTGCACTTCTTCATTACAGAAGGTCCGATCTAACCCACTTACAGATCTTTTCTTCATTATACACACTGGAAGCAGCCCACAGGTGGGGTTTCTGCAACCCTTATAGCCTCCATGGTGCTTATGGATCGGTGTGATGTATGTGGTGGGCTAAGGAAAGGGTCCACAGTCAGAACTGAATAAGAAACATATTTGGGCTTTAAGTTCATGCAACTGAAAATTTTTGCTCTGCATATGAACAGAACATGATGATTGTGTGGCAAAAACACAGCAAACTGGGAGGAAAAGAGGTGAGAGACAGACAGACAGCTCTCCCTCATTGCTTGATGGTTTTAGCACATACTTGGATTGCAGGAGACTTGGGTTCAAGCACCTGGTCTGATCTGTTGTTATTTACATCCTGGGAATGTGACATAAACACTTGCTTATCCTGACCAGAAAAGAAGAAATCATTCCAGATTACAAGTTCCTGCAAAACTTTTCTTTCCCACAGAAATATCTTTCAAATGAATTGGCATTTTCTGACAGAAAACAAATATCAGCCATCAAAAGCATCTCTGACCAATGTTAATCCCGGCATCCCCGTTCAGGTACAGCCAGGGCCACCATTGCCCATGTCAGGGCACTGGGGAAGGAGTCCTGGCCGGGCTGCTGCCAGCTCCTGGGGCCGACCTGCAAACCCACACTGGCTCTTGGCTGGATGGTGCATTTTGCTGTCTTCACCATAACCTCTCCCTTTCACCCCCATGCAGTCGGGAGGTTCCTTGCTCCCGGCTGAGCTGCTGCCTGATCCCCCCCGAGTGCTCCACAGGCATCCAGCCTTGCGACGTGGGTGTGAAATCAAGCAGGGTTTGGCCCTGCTCTGGCCAGAGGGGGGAAGTCATCTGCGTCTCCTTACACCACCACTTCCCCCCATTCACAGCCTGGCCGTAATTTTAGTTCTCTTGCTGCTGTTGGGCAATCACGCTGCTGCTGCAGAGACTCTCAGCACTTTAAATATCTGCCTCTGCCCTGAGCACCTCAACCTGCCCTTGGCCCCTTCGGTCTGTCCTGGTGGGGACTGCACGTGCCGGAGATGTCCTGACACAGCCACACGGCACGAGGCAGTGCCCACCAAGGGAGCTGGCGCAGGAACTGGGCGCAGCATCACTAAGCTAGTGACACTGTGCTCAAACTCATTAGTAGAGACAATTATCCTGGACAAAGCACCGAGCTAATTAGCCTAGATAAAGCACGTAGATAAAGCAGGGTGTCTACACTGCTTCCAGGGCCCAAGCTAGTATAATCAGAGCTGGATGACCTGGCAGGTCATATAGACCTAAATTCCCATGGTGAGTTAAAGGACTGGTAAGAGGGATCACCCCACCTGCTGCGCCCCACCACTGCAGCTGGGCAGAGCCATGGGCCCCTCACGTGTGCTGCCACGGCATTGCCACGCCAGGAGCTGGGACTCTGCACGTCCTGCCTTGTTCAACGTGCAACAGCTCATGCGTTAGGCATGCTGCGGGCAGCGTCTGTCTGACAGAGATGCTGGGACAAAGCACGGACGGATGGACGAATGGTGCAGTTTTGTCTGGAGGTCGCTAGTGGCTCAGTTTTAAAAATTCTAATGCCATTAGGGTTTTGTTGTGCTGTTAACCATGTGAGAGAGCACCTACAGCTCTGTACAGGATCCTCTTGGATCATCTGAATCCCAGTAAGCAAAACCACCCTGGCACAGAGAGGGAGCACACCCACCCAAGGGAGGGCTTGGGTACAGTGCCACAAAGCCTGCCTTAGGGCAGTGTTTGACTCATTCCTGTTAAACATTAACTTGAAATAAAAGGAGTTTCAGAGAGTATTATTCACAGGCTGGGTGCCTCCACAGCATTACAACATTAAATACCTTCTATAACATCATTTACACATGGACGAAACTTTTCCTCTGAGAACTGCAAGTAACTTTATCAGCCTTAATTAAGCTTCACCAATGCTGTGAGGCAGAAGTTAAGTGACTCGATTACACCCAGACCATGTCTGCACAAGTAAAATTTGTTTGCATCAATTTACCTACAGGTGAGATTTGCTACAAACACAGTTAAACCTATGCAAAAGTTCACCCAAGGCACTCTTATTGTGAGGCAGACCAAATTAGTTTCGGTTTGACCTAAGGCAAGAAGAGTGCAGTGAAATGAGCATTTCCAGCTCTGTGCCAGAAAACTTCTTTACCTCCGTCCCTTGTCCCTTGGTGACCGACAGTGCTGCACGTATGTGGCAGTGCAAACTAAAACACATCCTCTTAAAACCACCCCCAGCAATATTTTACATAACCTCATTTTACCTTACATGGCACTGGACAAGGAGCGGTGTGTATCCAGGTACCAACTCTCAGCTGAACTGTAGAAACTCCCAGCTTTGAAGCTCTTAAAAGCGCCATTCTCAGGATCGCAACTGCTTTACTCTTATCTTTTACCTTTTACCTCTAAGATTACTTTAGCCTAATGTGAAACAGGCCCTCCTTAAACTGAAATAAGGGTGTGAGCACAGGGGGTCTGTTCATTTAAACTAAAAACAGATATAACATTCACTGCTGAAACTTTCTGATGTAGAAAATATTTAAGGACAGTGACAGAGCTGGAAAAACAAGCCCGGTATTTAACATGGGAGTGCCCTCCCTTATCATTAGTTCAGACCTCCTGCAAGTGCACATGTGCCGGTGTGTGCACTGCGGACAGTCCTTTTTTTGTTTTCTCTGGAAACACCAACAAATTGCAGGGGTCCCTATATGCACAGCCACACGGCTGTGCACGTGTACTCAGCAGGGAGTGAGACTTGAGATCCAGAGAGGAGTTACCAAATAGAAGGGCCATGCAAAGATCCAGTGCCGCAAGATGATTAGAAAGAGATAATCTTCAATTCACCAGAACTGCTATGAATACATCAACATGAAACTAGTGTGCCTTTAACTCAACTGTGAAAGCTGTTAATTCAGTTATTTTGCATAAAATATGATGGCAATTGTTTGATCCTGGCTATTTATCCATCATGCCACTGGTACAGCATTTGATAATTTTTCATGCTGGTGCCTTAGTCGAGCTGGAGGAGAAAAACGATTTTTTTTTTTCATTCTGATTGCAATAAAGATGAGTCGGTGCTAAAGCTGCTCCTGCAGTAAGCAACTGCACTCTGACAGCAGGGATCATATTTAATATGTAAAGGACATGGCTCAGGTGCATTTATCTCAGCATCGGTGCCTCAGCTCAGGAGCACAGCTTGGGTTACCTTGCACATAAAAGATAGCACAACCAGCTCTAAAAGAAAATTAAAAATACACATAGGTGACTGTGCAAGCAGGAAGCCTTCCACAGTGAGGTCGCTCCAGGGCTATTGGAGTCAGCATCTCCCCCAGAACACAGCCTCGGACTGCATCCCCATGGTTAGGGCATGCAGCAGGGGTGGGACATCCATGTATCTGGTCTAGGAGTCCCTGTATTTTATCTGGTGACTGATTAACATAAAAAGTAAGAATTGCATGAGAACTGGGAGTTATTTTGCTCTCAGCAGCTCAGCTCTAACAGGAAGGAAAAAAACCACACAGTGATCAAGAATAGCTTGAGGTCATTGGGGTGAGGGGAGGTGGGAAATGAAAGCTGTAGTTCCCCCTGGCCAGGGGAGGTGGCTGAACCTTGGTCCCCTATTTCCCAAGGAAGTGCTTCAAGCACCAGACTTTCAGGATGGCAGCGAAGCAAAAGGCAATGCCTACACAGCTAACTGGATCAGTCCCCAGTGCTGTGGAGCCCAGTGAAGGTGTCAGGACAGGACCAGGCCTGTGCACTGTTGGCTTTCCAAGAAACAGCGAGTATGGCCAACAAGACGAGCACTGAGGAAGGTGGAACTGGAGCATCCTGGGGGGAGTTTGTTTGCTGTGCTGAGCTCTAAGCAAGAAAGAACTAATTCAGCAGCTGCTCAATTCTGTGCTAATAAAATAGAGGCAGGTAAAGCAGCCACCTGCCACGCAGCGGCGAGCGGGGGACCATCAATATCTCCCTCCTTTACAGGGGCTGATGCGGGGGCTTTGCTGCATTTAGAGAAGCAGCCTTGTTTTCACAGGCAGTTTCATGATAAGTAAGCATCCTACTTAGTTGATGACGGATTGCTTTTGTTATGGGAATTACCTCTGGCCTCTTGTCCAACCCCCCTGCTTGAGCAGGCACACCCAGAGCAGGGGCACAGGACTGCATCCAGGCAGGTTTTGAATGTCTCCAGGGAAGGAGACCCCACAGCCTCCCTGGGCAGCCTGTGCCACTGCTCTGGCACCCGCACAGGAAAGTTTTTTCTCATGTTTAGCTGGAACTCCGTGGGTTCCACCTTGTGCCCATTGCCCCTTGTCCTGTCATTGGGCACAAAGCTATGGGAGGGGGTTTGCTGGGTTTGCTGAGAAAAAAAAAGGTGTTGCTGAATCTCTGAGGTATGACTCCAATGTTGCTGGCTTTATAAACACGTATAGGGAAGGTGACAAGGTGACGGGACAAGGTGTCAATCGGTACAAAAGTAACCTATAAAATTCAGGAGCAAGAGACTATCTAAAAAGAAGTATTAAATAAACACCACAATTATTAGTATCAAACAAACAAGCCCACAAGCACTTGAGGTTTTTTTTTCCCCTCTCCTTTTTTGATTGTTCTTAGAATGTGCATCAAGCCTATTTTCCTGCACATCTAGGTTTGAAACTTTTCAATAAAGGTTAAGATTAGCTCATAGTCTCATGCCTCTAGGCATGGAACTTTAAGAAAAACATGAAATATCATCAGATTCTTGTTGAAGTCCAGAGCATTATCCATCCTGAGAAGCTGTTACTCCCCTACCACCGCACGGGGGTCTGGTTAAGGCCACACCCCAGGCAGTAGATTCTCCAAAGAAGCCGAGGGGGTAAATCAATACACACCATCTAAACATACCGCTTATATTACAAAGATATTTTCCGGAATTTGGTTTTACAGAGGACATGAATTGTTTTGCTCTGGTGACAGTTTGCCAGGCTCTGTCCCAGCAAAGAAGGGAGCACTGGCAACGCTGGCCTTGTGATCTGCAGTAAGGGCATAGCTGAGCTCAGAAAGCACTTTCCCACCGATTTCAAGGGCAGTGTCTCAAGCCCCATGAATCCATCTCGTGAAATATGAACTGAACACCTTCCTTTAGCTAAGTGTGACCATGTGTGTATTTCCATATGAGTACATGCATATACCTGTTTATTCTCACTTCATACTTACAACACCTTACATGATATAAAAAGCAGGATTTCAATCCTTTTTTGGGACAAACAATCTCTGAAAATCTCTGAAGCCACAGGGAAAATGAATCCATCCTCTGGCATGTACAGGAGTTCAGTCAGCTGATATTTACACACTTGGCTTGTCAAACATCTGTAGTTTTGTTTAACAATAAGACTTATGACATGTTAAATTGGAAAAATACATATGCTTAGTGTAGCCTGGTGCAGCACCCCAAGCACCTAGAGCACCCTGGTCTATTCTTGACCCAGCTGGACAAATAACCTTGCAAGGCAAGTTTCTCAGTTTTTAAGTGTCTCCTTCCTTTTTCACAATCTGGTGGGACAGTAAACTCTTTCAGGGCACTCTTCACTACAACACAGAGAACATGAGGGCCCTGTATATGCATAGAAGCAATATGTACACATAGAAAACACCCCATTATAAACCCACAGTTCTCATCTAGTTAACGGTTACGATTCAGACAAGATCCATTTTATCATAATTTAAACCCCAACGCTGCTGTAAGACAACTAGGATAGACACCTGTACCTGGTCAGAGTTCTGGAAGGCAGATGATTTTTCAATGAAACACAATTAAATGGAGGGATTTATGAAGAAAACGGAAAAAACTGCAGTAGCAATGGGTAGTCCTCCCTAACAATAAATACACAAATCTAATAAATTCAACAGATAAACAAAAAAATTGAAATACAGCACCTGATCCTGTTCACACTACCACCAAAAGCCAAGCTCTGGTTAAGGGAAGCAACAGTCCACTAATTAGGAAGGTCCATATTAAGTCCACTCATCCTCCTCAGCCTCATGGCCCAACCCTCCACAGCCCTGCAAACCTGATTTCCAGAAAAGCTTACAGGAATTGACAGTCACAGCCAGGTCATTAGTGGAAAAAAATTAGGTAAATATCCTGATAACTATAGCAGGTCTAGAATGCTGTCCTTGTTCATATCTATTTTTTTAAACAAACATCTATTCTGTGAGTACAGATGCTATTCATTAGCAAGTAAAGACAGAAGCAATCCACCACATTGACTCAGAAGTCACCGTCCCATATTCCCCCTGTTAATGACTTCTCCTGATTTAACAGCCCTGACTAATGCTGGTGTCATTTGAACCTAATGGGTCATTTCCTTCAAATATTATCTCAGCATCTCCTGCCCGCCTGACGGAATTAAAAGCAAGAAAAAGACAAACGATCCACCAATGAGCTACAACCGCAAGCGTTTTCCCAGCACAATTGGATGGTGGCACAGAACATTTCCATGCAAAAATGCCCTGGCACAAGCATCCCCGCTTCCTGGGGCAGCTCCTGCTGGAGCATGGCACGCAAGCGATGGGGCATGCAAGGTGGCGGGGAGGTTTCCATCACCTACAAGACATGCGGCACAGGATGATGCAGTCACAGTGGCAGAGGCAGAAGCAGTGCCAAATCCATTCCCTGCTGACCATAGTATGGCAGCAGCCTCCTCAGCGCACTCCTCTCTGCACCTTCCTCATGCCCAGCACTTACCAACCGCCCCACTGCAGACCAGGTTTCACCAGGTGTAATCTATACACTGCTGCAGCAGCGAAGTGGGCCCGGCTGCTTAAATATTTAATCAGACCCTCTTCCTCGCCTATCGCAATGCTTCAGGGTGCCTGAAGCCAGACTTCATTGTCTGGACTTTCACATAATACTGTGAAAGTCAGAAAGAAATTGCATCTTCTGCCCCCTGCCCCAATCAGACCAGCATATGTTCGCCTACATGCAGTAATTACAATAAATGCAAAGTGTGAATAAGCAGGAAGTTAGGTTGTACTGGGGGAAAAAATGACCGCAAATGAACATGAGGGATCAAGTTCACCAGTGGTGTAGCTGCTGAAGTCAAAGGGGCTGCACTGGTGATGAATATCAAGCACTAGTTTTAAAATATAAGCATGAACATGCTGGATTCAGAAATAAGTATGTATGGCTTAAAACCCCCATCTTCTGTCTTTCAGTTCTTTTCATCATCCCGTCATTCCTGATCTTCTCTGATCCCAACAGTTTTCTCCCTTTCTGCTTTGTCCGCTGATCACTTTCCTCTTCTATATTTAAATACAGCACGTCTCACAGAGGCAAGACAGTTGAAGTTAAGGGGCAGTTTGTATGAGAAGGCCACATAGAATATGCATTCTCTGTTGCCTTTGCCTTATCACCAGTCCTTTGATCCATTTCTTTCCCTTCTCCTTGCCTTTCCATTTTCCTGTCTACTGGGGAATTCACACAGCCCAACTCTGTACTCCTCAAGCCAGTTCATAGCTGGTTTAGAGGAGGTAGCTCCACAGCTTCAGTAACACCACTCTTATTTGGACCGATTAATGTTTTGACCCACTGAACCTAGCAGGTAAGTCTTTTATCTAATATCTAATTTCTAGAATATGCTGAATAAAAACCATAAGGCTTTTTGTATGGTTAGAGCACGTGAAACCCCAGGTGGAGACAGGTTCATAACTACCTTGCAATATATTGGATCCACTCCTATCCTTCTCAAACAATACATATTCAGCATAACTGAGTAGTTTCTTTCTGTACCTGCCTCCTACAACATTAAAACATACCCAAAGCCTTTGAGTGATATGTAGATATTCTAATAACAAAGCTGCTTATTGTATGTTTTCTAATGCTTGTTGCTATGAATGATTTATGTCCCATTTTAAGTCTGCAGTATTGATACCTCAGGTATGCTCCACCACCAGTTGCAGCAAAACAAGTATTAACTAATTAGTATTTGACACAGCAAAAACTCTGTTAATAGCAAACTATCTTTTTCACTATGGCGCCCAGATGGTCTAAATTCTACCTGCATATGCTCATTGTTTTCTGCTTGCTGGCACACCAGCGAACAGGAATGTTACACTCACACCTGAGCGTATATGCCATATATGCCAACGGTCTTAAGTAATTGCTTTCTGAAGGTTTAAAAAAATGCAGAAATAACTTTAGATTAATAAAACTGGAATTAAAATAATAATATTTTACACTGTTTTATCGTCAGGACTCCAGTTTTTCTAGAGAAAAGTGTATGTTCAAACCATTGCATTCTCAGTTTTGAGGACACTTCAAGTACTTTTTGTTCTCCTTTGCTTTCCTCCTATATCTCACAGTGAAGGGAAGCATCTGGCTGGTATAAAATATCAGCTCTGATCTCTGAAGTGCTGGCTTATCCTGCACCACCATTGGAACCACCTGCTCTTTCAAAAGAAAACAGTACTACACAAATGCAGGCAACTAAAAACAATATACCAAACTAAAGAGGGAATGTGTCAACACAGGGATATACAACTTCACTCTGTCAGAAGAATGCATCTAAGTTTTTTAATGACTTATTTGGCCCAGAGTATCTGTTACCCCATATTTTCTTTATTATTGTCTTTATCTCTTACACACTAAGATTTTGGTAGCTAATGGGTTAAATATGCTCATGACTATTAAAAAGCTGAAAATATCTATCAAGGCCAAACAGCATCTCGGTGAATCTCAGACTGATCTAACTGAGATTAACAAATTACTGCAGATCCTTCTGCAGACTTACCACCTGCACAGAAAACACGCTGCCAACAAAGTCTGCCATGCAACCGGGAAAACGAGTGAGTGGGTATGCTTGCTTCTCCCTCCGCCTAACCCTAAAATTAATGTAATATGTTTAAATAGCTCATTCAAACACAAAGTGGGGCAGCAGAGCCAGCGCCACCATATGACTGAGGAAGTGGCATAGCATGGCTTTAGGTGATCTGCAAGGAGAGCACATATGGACTGAGAACAGGTTCCCTCAGGCACTCCACCATCAACTTTTGACTCTGAAATGAAGACTGGGATCCACAGTCACATCAGCAAGTAAGTGGCCCCTTGGAAGTGTGAAACAGCAGCATGGCCCACAGGAAATATAATTAAAGAGCCTGAGAAAGCAGCTGCCCCAGAGAGTATGATGTGAGCCACCACCTCTGCTTCTTACTTTGGGCAAATAAAGTTATGACTTGCTGGACACTATCAGTATTGGTCTAAGTTTGGAAAAAAAAAAATCAGGTGTGGCCGAAAACATTGTGACCAAATGTTTTTATAACATCTGTATTGTGATTCCTAAGCTGTGGTACATGTGCCACCAGCTGTATGCGAGGCCCTTAGAAGTGATATTCTGAAGTACAGCATGTGGTACTGGGCATAAAACCTCCCAGAAACCTCATAATTTCTAACAATCATTATTTGACTCTTGCCTTCACAAAGGTTACAGGCCAGCTCACCTGTGGCAGGACACGATTCCCGAATGAGCAGCGCTTGCAGATGTTGCGCGCCTAAAGACATTTTAAGTAACAACTCAGTTGACCATCTCTTACTCCTGAATAACCTCGACCCTATTTTGAGCATGAACAAATACCAGCTGGCTAGAAGGCAAACACTCCCTCAACTAACTGCTCCTGTAATCCTTGCCACAAGAAATCAGTTGTGCAAATTGCATTTTGACAAATACAAATCACCACTGAGTCTACAACAAAGGCCGACAAATCAGTCTTAGTGCCCAGCGCTTACCTGGTGCCACAGTCCTCTGAAAGGAGACGTGCTAGAAAAATGCTTCTTTTTCAAACAGAAGTTGGAAAACTGTAATTCCACAGTCCACAACAGTAAAAATCAAGGACAGTTCTGATCCTGCAAGTGGTAGCAGGCAGGCAGGTGGCTCTCCTACATGAAGCCTTTTGCAGGAAGACTGTAATTATCTGAGCACCTACTGATTATATCTAGAGACTGTGCGCATAGGAGCCAATATGCTGCTGATACAACTTGTGTCATTTTAATTTCTGTACATTTTGCCGTTAAATGAAAAGGTTGCTTTCCTTTTTTAATCTATTTATCTGTTATCCATGCTTGGGGAGGCACTTCCCAGTGCGTTGGCGTGCTGGTTGGACATGTAAGAACCCAGAGGCCATGCCAAAACTGAAATAACACTATGAAGTGAACTGAGTGCTTGGTTTCATGATCTTAGTGGTGTCTGTATCCGCTGGCACTCTGAGAAGGTCTGGACTCTGGAAAACACTCAAGAAGGAGACCAATGAACTTTTAAGTTCCTCAGCTGGGCAAAATACACTAAAAAAGCCATAGCAATTCCGTTGCCCAGATCATTGTAGTCCTGAAGCTGGAAACATTTTTTAAATTGAGCATCAGTGTCAGGTGTTTTGTCCTACCTGTGGAAGCTGCTTATACTGAACCAGCTTTAATTTTTGATATTGCCTTTCTCTGCTCTCAACCTCCATTTCCACCATAACTTCCAAAGGACTCCTGGGGACTGTGCTGAGGAGAGCTGAAGCATACGATGCTTGTGGGACGGATGTTAGTCTACAGACACTGCACTCACGTACCCTACCAATTCGGTTGGAGTAAAATTGTATGGAGGAGATTTAAGATATGGAAGAAAGCACCCCACTTCTCATCTACATATTTTGTCTCTCTGGAGCTGCCCCCTGCACAGAGACCTTGGCTAAGCTCACACTGAGCCGGGACTCCTGTGTGAAGTTGATAGATTCTCTCCCAAATTTCAGTGTCTGCAGTATGTCTGCAATACTGGTACAAGGGAGTGAGACCAGCCTAGGAACACAGCATGTAATCCTCAGTTCTTACATGGATAGCCCAAGTTCAGGTGCCTGAACCAAGACTTGCCCACAGGAGTGAGAAGACCCACCTGGCACAGCATCTGTTTCAGAACTAGACCCTGATATATATTTCCAGTTACAATTTTGAATAGGATGCAAGACTGAAAGTTTCTGCCAAGAAATAGAGAGCAAGAAGCGTTCCAGGCAGATGCGAGTCTCACAGGCGGAGCCCAGAAAACCCCAGTCAACTCAACTAAATTTACCCAAAATTTGTCTGCATTGGGGTGTCTTGTACTGATGCCATTCTCTAATATGCTATGATTAAATCATGTCAGTGTTTGTGGTACTAAATTAAACTCTTTTTAAAAGACATGCTCGCACTTTACATATCTTTTCTTTGCAGGGTACTGCTAGGGGCAAAATAGCTGTACAGGAAAGATGAAGGCTGATAAGTAATTTCTGATGACAGTTGCCCCACTTGCAAGTTATTTAAGCTGCTGCCTGTCAGTAGTCTGTAGTACGGTAACAATTAAACAGTCACTAGTAACATACCTCAGGTCATTGCCAGGGCTCAACCTTAATTAATTTAAACTTGCAAATGGATTATGATTCACTTGAAAATGTTCAGAAAGTGCATTCTGTTCCTGGAGAGTAAGAACAGGCATTCTGGGGGAGACTGTGATGTACATTTAATACGATGCAGAAAACCTGAGACCCAAGAAAAAGCCCCAAACTCCAGTAAAGAGGTTAGCAAGCACAATTAAAAGATACTTCAGCTTTGCAAACTTCTGGTTGTGTCACCAGCCTCCTAAAACCTCCTCAGTTATCAGTGCCAATCTGAAACAAGGATGAATCCTCCCTGGCAGTGTGCCTCTCCACTGATTACAGGAGGAGTCTGGGTGAGATTCCACACCAGACTTTCAGCCCTGTAAGTATAGCTGGGATGAGTCTAATCCTAAGAGACTAAGACACAAGCTCGACCAAAATACACGTACATTCAGAGAGGGTTTAGAAAACAGAATGTCACTGCATCTTGGCTCACCATTCTGCTCACCACTGGTGACTCACTGTTGGGTGATGCCAGAGCGAGCCTTGCAGGGGGATATGGCGTGCAAATGCTCCTTATAATGAGTAATAAATACCTGTTTGGCTCTGTCTTACCATCCACAATGGGACCTCCCCTGCTAAATGAACAGGCCCTCCCTGTTCATCCCCTGGAATGAGGAGTGGAGGTTTAATAATCACTGAGCTTGGATGACCAGCTTTCTGTCCTATTATCTGGCTTTCCTTATTGAAAGGAGGCAGCGAGGTAAGTGGTTGTGAGACAACTATGACACAGTGCACGTACCTTTCCCCTCAGCACAGGGAAAAAGGACTTCCCGGAATGAGAGTTAAAAATAGCTGGTTTGCCTTAAAGGGTGCATTCACTTCGAAACACAGAAAACAAGTCTTAGCTGCCACCTCTAATATGACAGGCATCTTTAGCAGGCTGCTCTCTGTCAAAATACTTACTGACCCGCTCTCTCTTCATCACCTTAAATTTGTACCCTTTCAGATTGTAGATGCTTTTCACCACATTATGAGAAGTTTGAGGGGGAGAGAGGGCAGATATGGCCTTCTAAATTACATTAAACCTAGCCTTATTCACACCAAAAAGGCTCTTCAAGGTTATTTCTTGAAATCTATCGCAGCCCTGCCCTTCTTCTCACATTTCTTACACGAAGCATCGTTTCAGCTCCCCAGCATCCTCTTTTAGTCCTGCTCAGTGCCTATCCACCCAGGTGGAGGGCAGGCTGGCCACATGCTGCCCAGTGCTGAGGTGACCGGACAGTCTGGTTTGGAAACTGCGTATCAGCATCAACAAGGCAGGTGCCTGAGCTCGGTGCTCTCAGAGGCAAGGCGTATCCTTTCAGACATGGTATTTTATCAGTGATGGTAATGAGCCAGTTGGGAAAACTTGACTGGGGAAGTGGTAGGTTCTCTATCACATGCAGTTATTAAATCAGGACCATAGCTTTCCAAAGTATGCCTTTCTAGCACAAACAGGGCATTATGTACTTGGTAAAGAATTTGCAGGCAGAACACCATAGGTTTGAACACAGAGGTTGGAGTAGATGGCTTTAACGATCTTTCCTGACTATAAGTCTAGGAATCTAGCAATCTTGCATCATTGGTTCTCGCTTCCTTTACACCAAGGATCTGCTTGACTCTTCTAGGAATCCATTGGGGCTTAAAAGACTGCCAAGCTGAGAAAATTACCATGATAGTTCCAGCTGCTTTCCCTAGAATTTTACATTAATCCTTCCCCTGGCCCCAAGAAAGCCTTGCCACTTTTCTTCCGTGCAGCTTGAGCAAGGAGCATGGTTGGGCTGCTCCGCTCTAAGGCTCCTTATGGGATCCCCCCTTCCAACGTGACCCCTCTCAGGTATTGCCAAGCCACTGAAGGAATTGGGAAGCCTTCCTTACCATTCCCTGACATGGGTATAAGCATTGCTTCACAAGTCTGGAAGCTGGCACCATAATTCACATTGAAGAAGCAGCTGACACGACCAAGCACAGTTGACCAGGCCTGTAAACAGCTTGCAGGTTTAAATAACAGCCTAAATAAGAACTACTCTGAAGGTCATTCATAATAAAGCCAAAAAACTAGCAACGTCCCACACTTTTCTTGCATGCAGAAGTGCCAAACAGGAGACAGCACTTGCTATCCGGCTGCCAAGGATGGGTCCTAGTTGAACACCTTCTCCCCGCCTCTAGCACAAACCCACCTGTGCAGCTGAGAAATGGGAGCAATTCTGCATCGTGCTGATGAAGTTCTTAATCTACATGTCACCCAAGCTGAACTGCAAAACACGGCTGCCTGGCCTAGTTATCAAATGACCTGAAATTCAGCACGATCCTCTGCCGTAACAGCTGGTTCATTGACGAAGAAACTCCTGCCTGGCTGCTGAACCAGAGCCAGCGCCAGGAGCCCAGGGAGCCGGCACGCTCGCCCTCCAACTCCGAGATGCTGCTCCCATCCCCCTGCACGGCATGGCCTCGAAACGTCTTCTGTTCTTTGAATGCTACACGTTGACTCCTTCCTCTATGTATTTATTTTTCACCTGTATCATTAAAAAGAGATTTCAGAGACCTGGCACTTCAAAGGGGAGAAAAGTAATGAAACATCCTTCCCTAAGAATTGAAGTGAAGGTGAGGTTGGATCTTGTCAGTTTTCTTTCTTTCTACCTAGGGCGCTACATAAATAATAAACAGCACTAACAAATTTACTTCTTTTTACAGTAGCAACCTATATAGGAACACAGTATGAAACATTAAAATGATTGTATGAGTAAGAGTTCAGTGCCCAATACAGGCAAAGTTAGGGAGCTAAATAACTTTGACAGATGTTATGAATTCTTTCTAAGGGTTGACTCATGTT
The DNA here is from genome assembly GCF_963921805.1 of Phalacrocorax carbo. Taxonomy (NCBI): domain Eukaryota; kingdom Metazoa; phylum Chordata; class Aves; order Suliformes; family Phalacrocoracidae; genus Phalacrocorax; species Phalacrocorax carbo. The sequence goes on along the minus strand of NC_087521.1, from coordinate 25,051,122 downwards.
CAAACCGGGTGACACTTTTTGAGGTTGTTTTGATGTACACCAAATTATATTTTTCTATTCCATTGACAAAAAAACCTGAACACCTGTTAGTAAAATTTTACAGTACTATTACTGCAAAAGGTAATATTAGTGACATTTATTACTCCTTAATAATGAAATAATGAAATAAGCAGAATTAAGTATCTTTTCCTTGTGGGCTGTTGTCAGTGATGCCTTGGTTTTATTTTTAGATGCTGTTTGCTAGGTGCTGACAAACACATGCATGGAGTTATTCCCTGTCCTGGAGAGATCATAATCTAGGCCAGTAAGTCTCGGTCTTCTAATAATGGGATTCCTATTTATGGGGCAGGGACACCCTCCAGCTGTACTCCCATTAGCTAAGATCTCCATCAGCCAGATGGGGAGGAGTGCTGCCAAGCCCCAAGCCTTGTGGTGTCCTGAGCTGTGATCTGCGAGACAGACACATACACATAATATATCGAGTTTGGCTTGGTGGAACCTAAAGAAGAAGAGGCTTCTCACTGGGGGTGGTTATGCTGCTTTTGCAACTATAGGAAAATTCCCGTCTCTATCAATATCCTTGTTTCATCTCTTGGAAGACGGCAATGGCCTGATTTTGGACAATAAGCTTGAAGTGGGAGGTGAAGACCCAATTCTGCAACGTGCTGAGCTCTGCATAAGAGGAACCAGCCCCCCATCTCTCCTGGCATTACGAGGAGTCAAGACCACATTCCTGCGATGTTTTGAAGTCAGCACGTTACTATATCAATCCATCCACAACTCCTCCTTCATCTTAATCCTATCCTGAATTGTTCTAATATCTAGAGGATGTGGCACAAAAGCCTTTTCTTAAGCTCCTCTTTCATTCATTAGCTGTGCTGGAGCAGAAGCAGGAACACTGCTCTGGACAATTTCAAGTGTCCTAAAGGTTTGTATTACTTTCGCACCCTCTTGGGGCATTTGTTAGATCCTTCTTTCCATGGCTGAAGTCAGGTCAGTTTAATTTTGTCTTATGATCTTTTTAAAAAAGGTGCTTTTTTTGGGGCTGGTAATAATAATACAATTAAGTTTATCATAAAGCTTTCTGGAACAAAATTTTATTCAGTCTCTATGTGACACACAATCTTAAAAGTGTTGCTCTGTGAACTACAGATGGCTACTTGGGAAATGCCAGATGAGGTATTTGGCTTTCAGCTCTATCGCAATGGACAGCTAATTAAATGCTTTGCTAATAACAGGATCCTATGTTTGAGGAGATAAGCTTAATTACTTGTTGAATTTCAGTGGAGTTTTGCAGACATGTCTGCATATTCCTAACAGCTTAACCAACTTTTGTTTAAAAATACAGTTTGCTCTCATTTCTATTTCTCTAGTTTAGATGTATCATTAATGAACATAAAATGTCAGTGATAGAAAGAAATAAAGGAATCTGGCATTTCTTAGCTAAATGCTATTATTACATAAAAAATAACCATCAAGTCGATACAATAACAGCAGACACTCATCACACAAAACCCTCAAGGGAAGTAAATGAAAATCATTCTGATGACTTAAGGAGAAATAACAGGCAACACCTAGGACTGTTGTCATTAAAATATTATGTTTACAATTTGGATGTAATCTGTGGTCCCTGAAATACCATGAAGTTCATTTCTTTCAACAAATAATTATCAACACTCTGACAGTGACCAGGGAAACCAAAGGGCTCTTCGCTTCCCAGGTTCTCTGGGACAAAACATGGAGTTTTCCCAGTGTCGCTGCTGTTCTTAGATCAAGATAACGGAGTTTCTACTCTTCACACTCCATACTCTCGGAAAGCGCAGCTGTGATTTGGAGATATAGTACACAGCCTAAATAAATATTTCTCATTCCTGGAGCAATAATGCCATTTGTTTCATCTCTTTCTTAGGGCATGCCAACCCAACGTGGCAGGGCCATGCCAAGGTGGCACAGCAGGCCGAGTGAGATAGCCAGGTGCGGGATAAGGACACTATCCCACGGGACGTGCTTTGATTCCCATGCTAACTTCTGACTTCTGCACAGAGCCAGGGACATGCTGACTCCCTCCACGTTTTAAAAGTTAAAGCATAATATAAAGGCAAGAGTGTTTTCCTACTTTTACCCTGAGAAGACATTTTAAATGCTGTCCTGGAAGAAGGCCAGCTGAGATGAAAGGCAATGTAAGTCCTCTGTATCTAACTGATCTTGAGTCGGCTCAGCACTAGGTCCAGCTCTGGACCCCTAACACAAGAGAACCATTGACACAGTGCTGTGATCCCATGGAGGGTGACGAAGATGGCTGGGGACTGCAAGTGGCACACGAGGAGGGGCTGGGGGAGCCGCCTTGTTCAGCTCAGAGAAGGGAAGGCTGACGAGCAATCTCACTGCTGGTGCCAATGCCCAACTGGTTCATCATGGGAAAGGCACAGCTCTAGAACAAGGGCCTTGCCATGTGAAGTTGTCTCCATCCTTGGCTCAAAACTCACTGGGACAAGGTCCTGAGCAACCTGACCAGATTTTTAATTTAGCTTTGCTTTAAGCAGGTGCCTGGACTAGATGATCTCCAGAGGTCCCTAAATAACTGTCTGATGATACTGGGGAAATTAAGGAAGCAAATATCACTAGTCTCCACAGCATCTGGAGAGCAAATAAAGGAACTTCATCTGACCATGGTTTTTATTGCAAAATGGGTTATCTGCTGATGCCCTGGGGTCCACTAAGCAGTTTCTAGATCTTAATTAAGGTAGTTACTTCAAAGATAATTCAGCATTTAATACCTAAGTATACTTAATATTCTCCTAAATGCTTTCCTGAATTTGAGCTCTGCTGTTACAACCTCGTATGAAACAAGGGACAAAAAAGTAGATGGATGCTGATTTAGTATTAAAATTCCCAGCAGCATCAAACCCCTAAAAGACACCATGCTATACTGTACGCTACAGCAAAGTAGTCCAAGACAGAAGATTTATGTTCATTTAATACTAGATAATTTCATGAGACTGTGAGAGCTCAGGATCTTTGACCTGGAACACTCTTTGCAGACTTCAAAATTCCTAAACAAGGTTAAGTGACCTAAATGATGACAATGCCTCCAGTGCTAGTCTACTCTTCCTGTGCCAAGGAAGAGTTGTTCTAGATTATGATTGCTCTTGAAATTAAAAGGGGATTCTGGTACAGCCCATGCTGCAAAACTACACTCATATTTGGAAAGGAATAGAAAATGCAGAGCTAAAATGGCCAGTGGTAAGAAAAGGAAAAGATATGCTGAAAAACAAAACAGCTAGTGGTTTAATGAAACGTGACTTTGAGCTGCATAAATAAACATGGCTACAGCTGCTTGCAGAACTTAGGAAAACGCCCTGAGCACATGAAATGCGGCAGTTACCATGGCAATTTACATACAGCCATACATCAGACAAATCCAGTAGCTCTTTTCCAGTTTAAAGTCACAACTAAAAATATAGGATCAGGTACAAATGAGCAAATCTCTTGTCTGCATTGGTGAGAGATTATTCACATAAGTACTTCCATGGGGGTCAGCTCGTGACCTGCGGTGAGTGACAACCCTCCACATGTGCAGGGGTGTACAGTCTGGGAGCAGCTGCTTGCTCTATACCTCCACTCTGCCTATTATAAAAAAAGAGTGTGTGTGTGTGTGAGTACTGCATAGCAAACTCCCTTCTAAAAGGGATGTGACTGAATACAACACAGGGCTGTTCTTTCTACCCCTGCCACCTGCTTGCATGGCGTCCAATTCCATGGTAATGTGCAGCAGCTCCTGTAAACCTTTGTACTGCACACTATCTCCAGGACCCAGCACTGCTCACTGCACCTGTGACCTGGCACTGGAAAATCAGCTGTTAGTGCTTTGTGCCTGCCTGGATGCCCAGCGTGCCCAGCCTTGCCCTAGCACTGCCTTGTTTGGGCCCCAGATGTGGCCAGCTGCCAGCATCCCCGCACAAATACTCATGGACTGGCTCTGCCTGTGATGGAATGAATTCTTTTCATGGCAGCCTGTAGGATGCCGTGTTTCGGATTTGTGCCTAAAACAGTGATGGTAACACACCAAAGTGTGTTATGCTCCTTTCTGATTTCTGAAATTAGGGAAAGGGGGTACAGGCTAAGCGAAGCTGGGGAGCAGCTGCAAGGTTGAAATAGCAAAGGGACCTTCCTGTCCTGCGCTTCTCCCTCTGCGTGTCCTTGCCAGCTGACTAGGGGCAACATTGCTGACTGTTTGACGATGCGCTGAGGACCAGGCAGGCCCCTGCCAGCTCGCAGAGTGGTCACAGGCTCCAGGGCCAAGAACGGTGACTGCTGAGGGAGCAGGCATCCACCACTGAGACTGGCAGGTGACGCTTCACTGATTTGGGTTGCCCGGGAGCCTGCCTGCGTGTGCAGCTGGCAGTGCCGGAGTCCAGGCATCTCAGCCGTGAACACCCTGAGCAGCCCTGCAATAGCTTCAGAGAGGGTGCGTGCGAAAGACTCTGACCCAGGGACAGCATAAGAAGAAAGAAGCAATCCATCTGGACGTGCTCTGAAAGGATGAAAAGGCAAAAAGAAAAGATGTTATTCTCAGGTCTATGCCCTCAGGGAAAGTAACGGGCAAAATGGTACATGGGTCAGGGCTCTCGGCTGCCAGGGCTGTTAATAGAGAGAGACAACAGGATGGGTGAGGGATTGCACCGGACAGACTGCCTGGGTACTGCAGCTGGGAACTGCAGCTGTACTCAGGGAGAGGGATCTCAAAATGGCTCTCTCTCAAAGGCATCCTTCCTCGAAGTCTGCCTTCCTGCCAGACAGACACACTGCACTCAGCTGTCACGCTGGTGCGCGTGTGGTCTTGGAGAATAAACAAAGGTACGTTCGACTGAAGATGGGAACGACTAGAAATTATGAATGACAAGGAAACACAGAATCCAAAGTTCCCCTGATAATAAAGGTCTTTCTGCCAGAGAACACGCTCTCCTCAGTAATGCCGCACAACTGCTGAGGCTATAATTTCACTCTAAACAAAACACTTTCATGAAATCCTTCTTACCTGTGATAATTCAACCGTGTCCTGGACAGCACAGCTTGTGGCAAGAGCGCGCTGTATGGACTTGCTGGAGACGAGGTCTCCTGGCCTATCTCCTTCCTCCCCCAGGGGTTTAGGAAACTTGGGAAAGAAGTTGGCAGCACAGCGAGTCCTCTCAAACCTCCCGATGCCAACACTTTGCTCTTCTGCACTGCAATATTACAACGCTACTTGGATCCTACCACAACAAGTAGGCGAGCACATGCTTAAACTAAGACTCTGAGCAGCTCCATGGGACGACTAAAGTAGTTACTGCTAAGCACACACTCAGCTGCAGCCCCGAACCTGGGCTGGAGTGAATAAATAAAAGTGATGCATTTTAACAGCAGACATGGAAGCATCGTTATATTGTGTTTCCACTTTAAGGGTTGAAAATAATTAGTCAGAATATGAGTGTCTGAAAGACTTTATGTTGCTTCTGTGCCAATGCACAAGGTGTATTGTCAGACTTTCTCCACCTGCCACCTCTTACTGTCCTAAAAAGGAGCAACTGAAGGACAAGAAAATATTTTTTTTTATTCCTCGGTCTCTGTTCAGCCCAGAAGGGATCATTCAGTATCATTTAGAAACTGAACTTATACTCTTTCCCCTCCCACACTGGGAAATTTAATTAGAATAATCTTGGCAGAATAAAAGATCTATTTAAATATTTTATTTTTTTCCAAAACATCTAGTGCTTTAGGATGATTGAACTGAAAGCCTGGAAACCAAAGCCTGTCCTTTTCACATTGAATAGGTTTTATTTGGAGAGGCTGCACACATTTCTGCTTCCTGACTAGCTGACGTTTTAATCACATTTTCCATAAAAATAAATAAAAATCATCCATAACAATGAGAAACCAGGATGATCCAGAAGGCAGGGAGACTTTGGCTCCTCTTCTGAGACCACCAGAAGCAGCTTTTGGACTATGCACTCTGGACCAGAGAGACCCAGACGGTGTGCCAGTACTTGCAGGCTCTCAGAAAGGCAGACGGGGTTTGCTTTTGAAGGACATGAGTGTTTTTAACTCCCAGAGACAGCACAAAGAGCTGAGCTGCTCAGGACTCCTCAAATAGCTGCACATCAGTCACTTGCTCACTCACAGACTGGACTTTTGCCTTGACTGAAATTTGAACAAGGGAACAAAGGAAATACAAACCAAGAAAAGTGCCCCATCCTCGCTCTAGTCCCCTCAGCAGCCAGTCACTCCATCCTGTCAGGCACGACACACACGTAACCAACACCCTGCACACACATGACTGAGCTTGCTTTAAATGGTACCACAGAGCAAAGACATCCTTTCTCAGTTCTCAAGAAAGCATGAGGAGAGAAAGCACTGCCAGAGATGACAGCAGGCGTGCTGCCTCCTTGCTACAAAACTATCAGAAGATTCTAATAAACCAATCATTAAACCCAGTTTGTCCTCTTAAACTTGCAGTATGTACTTATTCTAAGCTGGCACAACAAACCATCATGCAGTTCTCATTGCTGAAATATGCCATCCCTTGCATTTGGATCTTCTCAGAAAAAAAAGACATAAGCAAAAATACCACACTTCACAGCTGGAAAATAATAATAATAAAAAAAGGTATAATTATGTATCTGCCTTCTGTTACACTGAAATGCATTTTATAATGGCTCTGCGAATCTCTTCACAAAGTTCAACTGCAAGAGAAAGATGGAGGTGACCAGAGAGGTCAGCTGAGTTCGCAAGTAATGCCTCTCATGTGAGCAGCATTAAAACAGGCCATTCAGAAAAACCCATGCACGCTATGATCATTTAATGTATTACCCTCACTCTTCAGTGGGAATAGATAGCATTTTATAAACCTGTTAGCCTCAACAGATTTGGCTTCCACCAAACGTGTAAATCACAAGTGATTGCACAAAGGCAGTGTGTTGTACAAATGCACGTAAGCGAATCAGACCTGCAGGATTTAAGTTATACAGCAACTGAGGTTGACACATGAAAAAAATTGCAATTTTATTTCTGCCTATAGTGCAACAGCTCAGAATTACTATTAGTTAAATTCTTCTGGATGTACAAATGTTTTACCCCCTCTTGCCATCCTCCCAAGGGGAAGTACTGACATCCGCTTTAGCCATGTAGCCATCTAACTGATAGTAAACATTACTATCTTTTAAATAGCAATAGTTTAAAGATATAAACAGTGGAGGGCTACATCTAGCTATTTTTTATTTTGAAGAAGTGATACTGAAAACCCCAGAGCAGCTGTCCAAGGCAGGGCAGGGGTAGCACTAACTTCCTGTGAGCACCATTATTCACATGACGGTTTTACTCCCAGTGAGTACTGGGGCTGATGACAGCCCAACTCGGCCCTTCCAGATGACCCTGCTGAGCCAGCCAGACTGGTATTTAAAAAAAGAAAAACAATTTCCCAAGTGGCAACATGCACAGAGACATTGTCCAACCCCATGGACTGACTTATGCAATCAGATATAGTGTCCAAATGAGGCGCAGGGAAAAGCTGCCACCTAAACACGGACCCAGTGAATGTCCGTGTGACCAGGGACACCCTGTGGGCTGAGGAACTCCCTGGGCAAGGAGGGGGACATGATGTCAAATCAATCACAAAACTTCAGGACGCCTGAGGTTGGTGTGTGCCTCTGCTTACAGAAGCAGTAACAGGAAAAATGAACACAAGCCCCGCTGGACCACAAACACCCAGGATCAGGCAAAGTGTGAAGAGCCTGCACCTGGAGACGGCTTCACCCCTCGCCCACAGCCCACCTCACCCATTCGCCTGGCACAGTGGCCTGAATCGTGCCTGTCCGCAATCAAAGATTTCCTAGGCAAAACTTGAAATGCTAACACTATGGATTGTGCTTCTCAGTTTCAAAGTTAAACACTATTTTGCAAGGGGTAATACCTCTTGGAAGTTAAGAGGCAGTGAGTGAGCACGGTATGGCATGGCAGCACCGGCCCCCACAGCAGCACCACACCAGAAACAGAAAATAGAAGCAGACAAATAGAGGTTCTAGGAAAGGTTCTTTTAAACCTCTCACTTGGGCTGGATGTCCTCTGCAGCAATACTTACTTAGCTGGTGAGATGTGAAGGGCTTATTCACTCTTAACCTACTTAAGCAAAGCAATTCTGAGGTCCAGGAGTGAAGATGTTGCTGAACGGCAGGCTGGGCGGCCGGGTTTCACTCCTTAGCGACCGACGCCGGCTGGCAATGTATTTACTTTTTAGCATTTAGGCCAAAGTAATAAAATGTTCACATCACAAATAGAGAAGAAATTGTAACATGTAGTATTAAACAATTGTAATAAAGCCCTTTTAACCCCAGGGACATCGGGGGCACCAAATATTCCTGTCTTCTGTAATAACATTACCTATTTTTAGGACATATTATTAGAGACAAGGAGTACTTAGCATGTAATAATTAATAATAATTTAATAATTTTAATAATTTTCACCATATTCCAATACATAAATACAAAGATACCTGCTGAACAGTTTTTGTCAAAACTTGGTTGCTTTTATAGATCGTCCCCCAAAAGAAATCTTTAAAATAAATTCTCTTTTGCAACCTTGGCATGAAGAATTTCAAAGAGACTTTCTTTTTTGTATAATTCCAGATACATACTGTGCTGTAGTGGAAGAAAAAAAATATAATGAGGTTTATGCTCTATATGTTTGGGCTTACCAGCTCAGCATTAATTTTCCTCAATATTTGGTGAATGCTCCCTTGCTACACTCCTCTCGCAAGCGCTCGCAGAAGCAGCACACCTCCTCCCAGGGTAATACATGCAGCAGGGAGGGGAAACCAGGCAAGACCAATTCAGTAGGAGAACTGAGCCATGGGATAGCTTTAAGACAATTGTTCTATTTTTAAACAATCATTTTAGCTGAGAAGAAAAATTGCCAAACCAGCCATGAATAACACCTCGAGGAAGTTTTGGAGAACAGACTCACAATATTTCAAAAAAGTGATACATTGACACTTTAAATCTGGATCTTGTGAAGTAGCAGGGTCACAGCAATCCCCTACTATCATCAGTCAGAACCAAGGAAGCCCTGACCGTGTTTATAAACCCTACAGTCACTCCCATTTGGGGATGCGAGTGCATTTTGTTTCTTTTTCTAACTAGCACTCTGTACTGGTGGGAACTAATCCCTCACTGAAATACTGTGAAGCCTATCTCATACCATCAGCACACCCCATTACCCTCCAGCTGAACATTACCTTCACATTTCAATTATTCTTTTCGATGTGAAGTCCAACAGCTGAAAATCCAGTTCCTTCACAGAAATTTTCTTTCCTTACCAAAGTATTGCACAAGACAGTGGTTTCCTCAAAACACTTCCTCAGGAAACCCTCTTGCAGGAGTTGGGGCGGGGGGCACAGAGCAGGAGAGGGACTGGCACGGGCAGGCATGGAAGAGCAGGGGAGCTCCCCCAGTCCCTCCTGCAGGGACTGCACACGGGATGGGGATGGAGGGTGGCTGAGAGCAAGAGCTGGGCCCTGAGACTGAGGAAACGAGCCCATGGGCTCTGAATGATGAAGCAGGATGGGGAGATGGCTCCATCCTATGCGTGGATGAAAGGCCTGATGCCCACAAAGCAGCACTTGCACCTGGCACTTTGCAGCTCAGTGCACTCATTACTGGAACAGGTTGCGCAAAGTAGTTCCATTATTGGAAGTGTTAGAAGGTCAGGTTGGATGGGACTTTGAGCAACCTGAGCTAGTGAAAGATCAGAGAATTGTAGAATCATTTAGGTTGGAAAAGATCCTTACGATCATCAAGCCCAACTGTAAACACAGTGCTGCCAAATCCACCACTAATCCACGTCCCTAAGTGACACATCTACACATCTTTTGAATACCTTGAGGGATGGTGACTCAACCACTTCCCTGCGCAGCCTGTTCCAGGGCTTGATGTCCCTGCCCAGGGCAGGGGGGTTGGCCTAGATGATCTTCAAAAGTTCCTTCCTACCCATACCATTCTGATTCTATGACTAAAATTGGTGTATGTGGGTATATTGGGTTGGTGTACTGCAGATTTTCAGGAACAATTTCACCAATGTTTTGCACGCTCCTGGTGTGGGTGATCACCTTGCGATCACCAGAGGGCTGGTGTGCTGGTTTTGGCTGGGATAGAGTTAAAGTTCTTTGCAGTAGCTAGGATGGGGCCATGTTTTGGATTTGTGCTGGAAATAGTGTTGATAACACAGGGATGTTTCGGTTATTGCTGAGCAGTGCTGACAGAGCCAAGGCCTTTTCTGCCCCTCACCCCACCCCACCAGCGAGTGGCCGGGGGTGCACAAAAAGTTGGGAGACACAGCCGGGACAGCTGACCCCAACTGACCAAAGGGACAGTCCATACTATATGACATCATGCTCATCAATAAAACTAGGGGGTAGGTTGGGGCGGAGGGATGGCTGCTCGGGGACTGGCTGGGCATCAGCCAGCTGGTGGTGAGCAATTGTCTTCATTTGCATCACTTGTCTTCCTTGGGTATTATTTCTCTCTGTTATTTTCCTTTTCCTTTTATTATCATTATTATTATTACTATTAATATATTGTATTTTATTTTAATTATTAAACTGTTCTTATCTTAATCCACAAGCTTTCTCACTTTTACCCTTCCAATTCTCTTCTCCCCATCCTGCTGGAGGGGCTGTTGGGGGCAAGAACTTTCTCTGACTGTCCAGGTCCACCCTGCTGCTGCAGACCTGCAACGACAGCCATGCTGGCTCACTCCACCCAAGACCTGCTCTGACCAGAGTTGGGATGACTGCTCTGGTGGCTCCCCATCCCTCCTCAAGTCTCATAAGCCACCACTGCGAGAGAGGCAGCTCTGCCAAGGCAATGTCACACAGTTTGCATGCTGTAATTGGGTTGGTGGGGTGTGGCACAGGAATCTGGATCCACACCGACTGCTGCCTGAGTCATAGGAGATGAAGCACCATTCCCTGAGAGGACCAGTAACGTTAAGGATATGCAGCCCTACTTTCTCTTACCAATTGCAAACTATTCCCTATTGAGTTAGAATGACCTTTAATTTCTCTGAAATAAAAATCCATGTGAATACAGTGTATTATTTGCATACACAATGTGATATCTATTTTTATATCCGTTCCAAATACAAAAGGATATTATGTATGGGAGTGGGCACCTTCATCTGATAATAAGAGATTTCACTGCAATTCAACATAGAAATCCATCAGAAAAGCTCTGAACTCTCATAACTGCTATCTGTGTTTAATTCACACAGGGAATGACACAGGACCTTAATCTGACATGCAAATGAATATAAATCCTTAAATAATACTCTCTCTACATAGTCATCATTGTAAACGTGCCCTCATCTTTACTACCCCAAGATAAAGATCTGTTCTGACAAGACAAAGCCCGGCCAATAACTTCTGAAAGTCAGTTAATGAAAGACTTTCATGAAAGACAGTGTCATGACAAAGGGCTTCTTTCCTTAATCTCTGCAAGGCATTTCAAGCCTACAAGGTGCAGCTGTTAGCCCTCTTTTAGAGACAGCTTCATATCAAGGACTCCTGGCTACTACATTGTTTGGCCACATGACTATGATTTGGGGGATTTAATCCTTTTCCCATATACTATGAGCCATGTATGCTGAGCCCTATAAAAATGCGCCATCTAATTCCTAGTGGTTCCTGAAGCACCTCCTTTTAGGGGAACCGTATATGCTGTGAAAAAATACACCCCAAGACAGCAGTTTCATTATTTTCACGCTGTGCACAAAGAAGCCAGCTCAGACACTATGCTTCACCCTATCAACAGATCGAATTTTGGGTTTGCTCTTTTTTTAAAAAAAAGTTATTGACAACATGACCAGAACACTTAGGTAAAAGCACTGGAAGACCATTCTACCACTGACAGTGAGAAAAAAAGATTGATTTAAATTTACTTGGACTAACCACCTCTGTTGACAAACTCATCGCAGAGGACAAACCCCGAACAACTTGGTCATGACGTCAGAAGCCCCAGAGACTACAGTTCACCCTTAAGCGCTCTCATATTAATAGGAACCTGCATGAGGAGAAAAATACACTCCAGCTGAAAGACCTAAAGAAACTAACGTTTCATTGTAACTTCTGTATACACCGAGCTCAGTGAGAAGACTGAAATCTGGTGAGGAGAGCCTAGGAAAAAGCATTTCAAAATTTCTAACTAAGATTAAACCGGAAAAACCCAAACCACCTAATTTTAAAGCCCATATGAACAGAAAATAAAGGCATTATCACCCCTTTTGCAGCACTGCAAAACAAGGAAAATGAAACCCATAAATCCCATAAATATTAGCACAACCGCTTATAAGGAACACAGGGGAAAACAATGCAAGCCGCCCGAGAAATAATGCCTAAAAGTGATGTGTTTGCCTCCATACTGCAGCCAGAAATAGGGAGGTCAGAAGCAGGGACAGTGCTGGGCAGTCACACGTGGGCACGGCCGGCAGGCAAGGGCTAGGACTACGGCTTACAGGGCTTTCTACTATTAACATCCACAATACTCCTGATTTTAAATATACATTTTCTTAATTTTATATTAGCAAACATAGCAAGTTTCTCCTCAAAACTGCCAATGAAAAAAAGGACACTTTCAGAATCATTTTATATGTTAAAAAAACCAAAACGCCCTACTATATCTGTTTCTCATGTAATATGAAAAAATATTTAATTTATGTGGTGTGAAAGCTGACAGTATGTTTTGCTGTTTTGTTTAAAAAAGCTACTGTTCTCACGTTAGCCATAAACAAATCTTAATGCTAAAAATAACCCCTAATGAAAATAATGTGAAATCCAGTAATTCAAGATACTGCTGACCAGGAATTATCACTGCATTACTGTTTCTAGTGCAGCAGTGCAAAAAGAACTTGAAGCTAAAATTTGGGGTGTAATTAAAAAATTTAATTTAAAAAGATTTTGTGAATTTGCACAGAAATTTACGGGTTTTTTTATTCTGAATAAAAGATATTCCATGTCTTTAAAAAAAAAGAGTCATGTTTCATTTCAGCTTTTCAAACAAAACAGTCCTTTTTAGTTGTTTTTTTTTTAATTTACCTCGAATTTGAGCTTTACAATGGAAACACAAATGAATGTTTAGCTTGAATTTCTCTTTATTTTGAATTGGAAAGCTGGGATTTTGACATTGGCTTCAAGATAACCAAATAATGGAAAGTGAAACAAAAGGTAATCTCAGAATGAAAAATATATACTTTATCTTCTCAGGAATGTCAAAAGTTCAATTTTTTTTAGTAAAATAAAAAGTACTATCAGATGTAATGTGTTTCTGGGAAAAAGTTTTGGTTTCTGTTAAAAGAACCTTGAAAACCCTTGAAAACATTTTTCCCAGCCTTGGTGAAATGGTGACTTAAGCACCTTGTGCCTGATGTAGACCTCTCAGTGAGTTCCCCAGGCTTGGTGCTCCTCAAGAATGCTCCAGAAGAAACACACAATTTGTTTGTTGCTGTATCTGTAATTTAACTTCAGAAGTTGAAGAGAAACTAGAACAAATATAACCTGTGGCAGTGCAATGCATGAGAAAACCTGCCTATAAAACAGACTTTGGAGCAGTGCTTGCATACTCAGCCCCCGCTGATGAGCCCAACAAGCCGACGCTGACCTTTACAGCATGACCAAGGACACATCTCTGCACTCTTGAGGTTTTTGCAATGCTTTCTCAGTGTATCACCATAAAAATAGTCTTGTTGTGTACTAAGGCTTGCTGAACAAACCCCGTGCCCCCAGCTTTAACAGCTCAGTTCAGTGGCCGTCTGCCCACAATTTCTGCACCATTTGCAGCGTCAAGGAAAACATTATTTAAAAATATGGTGGCGTTGAAAGATCTAACTGCAAAATAATGTGATCTAAGACAAGAAATATATAGAGCATGACTCCAGTTGGGCAATTTCTGGACATGCCAGTAAACTCTGACAAGCAAAAAGAAGGCAGTTAGGGGGTGCGCTCTGAGGCTGATGAGATAATGAAAAGCCACCCAGGGGCAATCTCATCTGTAAGAAAATCATTGCAATAACAGTAAAAAAATTGCAGTTACTCTGTGCTTACAGGAATGTTTCATCAGATAGCAAAAAAAAAAAAAACCACACCAGAATGCCAGCTCGCCTAAAGAGCAATATATCTATGTTTATTGTTCAGGCTTTAGCCCTGAAGTCTAAATATTAAATTTAGAGTGATCAGAAAGGTCAGAGATATGAAGAATGAAATAATCAACAGACAACATGAGGAATGCTTCCCTTTGGATCCTCACCTTTGTTACGCTTTTCAAACCCTTCTTTCGTTCACAAACTTTTCACAAAAAAGGGGTAAATTCCTCATTTATCTCAAGGAATCAGGCATTTTGCTGCTGACCATACAGGGGCCAAGGTTTCCCCCAGTGCCTCCTGCCTCCGCTGCAGATCCAGTAACCTGCTCACACACTTCGGCAACGCATCTCCAGAGTGCTGCAGGGAGCAGCTCGCATGCTGCCGCTGCCCTTTGGCTCCCCGCATCCATCCACCCCTCCATCCCCACTCAAGGGTGCCCTTCCTGCAGTGCTGTGCATGCTAACTCTTGCCAGCCTTTGCACTAGATATGCCACCCTCGTTAGCCATCAGCAACACGTAGTGATTTAGCAGGCTCTGGAGGACACCAAAAGGCTCATTTCTCTTTGTCCAAGTTTTGTTAGTCTTGGAGTTTTACTGATTCAGAGTGTTTTCTTTTGCATTTAGCAAGGATCCCATAAGATTTGCTGGCAAAGCATCTTGAGAAGTGAAGTCGAAATGTATGTATTTGTAAATGATGCAGGGGAACCTGAGCATCCACATCTAAATGTGCAGAGTCATTTCTATTGTGGGTGCCAATACCGGTTGCCTATTATATGCTGAAAAAAGAAAAACCAAATATCCCGTGAACTAAAATGCCTTAGAACTGAACATTCATTGAATTTTGGGATAATCCGTATTCAGATGGTTTTCTGACAATGTCCATCCTTCTCAACGTCCTCCTGATCCTGTCCACAAAGCACCAGACTGGCACCCAGGTACCTGCAGTCCTGCTCCTTGCTCCGCCTTGCTGCAGGAAATGCACCATTTCTTCACAAGAATGAGAAATTCACATTTAGCAAGTTCAAGCAGTCAGGAGGTGTTAATCTCCATGGCTTATGACCACATGTTTATTTTTAAAGGTCTGAGAAAAGCCAAGTCAATACTGAATAAAGTTCTTCCTCCTAGCAAACAGCCAAGTAGCGTCATTAGAAATATGTACGAACACCATCAACCTACATGTATCACCTGCTGCAAAGACACTGTCACACCGTACATTGACTTTTGTCAAGGCTACATCGACAGCGCCAAGCGAAGCCACACAGCCAGCTACATGTGTGCTTAAGCCTGCTTCTTCCCAGAATGACAGCTCTGGGCACTGTACCCTGGGAAGTTTACTACCAGGTTCCATCTCTTGTATGTTTTAGCTCAGTATTGAACTTACCATCTGAAATCTATGACCACAGAAGACAAAAGTTTGAGCAAACCTGGAGCAAGATCTTTGCCTGCATTGGCCAGGAGCGTGGGATTTGGAAACATTAGCTTACCATAGCTAATAGAGGGGATCCGAGCACGTCTGAAAATACCACCAATACTCTTTAATGTCTATATGGCTGGCTCCCTCCCACCTCACTCATTCCTACTCTTCACGCTCTTTCAAGAGAAACAAGATTTGAATGTCAGATCAAGAGGTCCTACTTTTCTCCCAGTTCGCCCACTGTATGTCTCTAGCTGTCAAACCTTTAGATGGCAAGTTTCTCAGCATGGTCAATGCACATATTGTCAGTTCAAATACTAATACAACAACAGATTTATTCCTAACAATATTTTTTTCACAATAATACATTGTATTCCTTGCAGAAAACCCTTTACAATATTTACACTAATTTGCTTAGACAACATTATACAAAAGAAGTCTTGCAGATGACAAATCATAGCTCATCATCACCTACTACAAATAACTGATTCTAAAATTTCTGCTTTACAAAACACATTGGGATCGTCTCTCCTGCATTATCTCCTGGGCAGTACCTTAGAAGCCCACAGCTTTCATGTGCAACACAGTTTTACAGCTTCTGTTTATCTCTTGCAGTTGACAGTGGGGGTATGTTTTTGGAGAGCACCTCTAAGCCAGCTGCCTCTCAGCTTCCCCACAGCACTATTCTGCCAATTTGCAGAACACCACTAGAAACTGAGAAGAATTACTGTAATTCCCTTGGCTCCTTCTCATGTCCTCTGAGTCTCCCATAAGATCAGAATAAAAAGAACTTCCATAAATTGAATTATGCATGGTCTTAGAGTAAAATAAAGTCATGTCTCCACTGCAAAAGAGTTATAGCTCCACTGATTATGTGTTAAAATATAATCCTCTATGTATCTGTTGCCTGGGTGGCTGTGGTACATCAGGCCTCTGTAATCATTGGCCTCAAATTTACAGCTACAAAACTCACAACACAGAGCTGAAACAGAACTTACCTTTCCCATAATCTGGGCACCTGTTTTTGCAAAGTACAAAATTTGGTTAATTATATTGCTGGGATAGGATGCTGTTAGTACAGAAATAGTTCCTTCGTGGATGCCTCTGTCAGTGCATATTCCCTTCTCTACTGGACCCTCGTATTAGGAGCAGTGGTGGATCAGGGCGTTCAGTGCTCACCTGCAGACCCAGGGAATTGCCTTTGGAGCTTGTCTTTGCTTAAGCTAAGAGAAAATATTAGTATATATTCTTTATAGAAATGCTGATGTTTTTCTGCTGTTGTCATAAAGGAGGAAGGGAGACAGCCATAAGAAAGGAGGACTTTAGAAAGGACTCAGGAAGGACACCCTGGAGATGGGAAAGAAAAGCACTGAGTAGCACGGCAAGAGGCTGAGCCTGCAGCTACAGTAACCTGAGCACACCAAACTGAGGTCTCCCTCAGCGAGCATCAGCCCGACTGACTAGGAAATACCAGCTCTCTGGCCCATGTATAAGGACTAGTTTCTAGCCAACATCTTCTAGTCTGGCAGTCACAGGTGCTTTCTCAGAGGATTCAGAAGTGTTTGGTTAAAGCACACAGCAGATACATGTAGGGTGCTCAATGCTTCAAAGACAAGTGAAGAAATGAAGCACTGTTTTGCAGACACACAGAGGAGGATGCTTCTTCGCAAGTCTAAGCCAGGGTAAAACTTGTGCCAGGAAAGGCAATGCTGCTGGAAAGCCATCATCCACCACACAACCCTTAGATCCCACCATCCAGAACTGAGAGCTAAAGGACTAAGACCTGAATTCCTTGGGCACCAAACTGTCACCTCAGTGAGATTCTGGGGAGATTAAGAATAGCACAAGATGGGTCTCTTATGTAGGATTTGGTTAATATTGGAAAACTGGGCTCATTTAAGCACCTGATTTTCTCCCTTAGCATAAAGGATAGGCTGGCACCAAAATAGAGCAAAACCAGTTCAGTAAGTAACTACTGTTATTTTCCTTCCATTTAGAGAATTAAATAGGTTTACGTTTCTCCCTCACATTGCTGTGCCTGCAGTACCTACCTCTAATACCGTGCTGTACTGCACAGACGAAGATGTACACTTGGTTTTTCAGGCCCTGCACTAACCACCAGAGGGAGTCCCCGGAAACCAGCAGCGGAGGAAACAGAATTAAAATTGATGTTTTCTATAGAGCACTCCGGAATACTAATCAAGACCAAGAGATAAAGTAATCCACGCGAATCTGATTGACAGTGATTGCTCTGCAGGGTTTTGCTTTTTTATCAGTAGAATTTAAGCAGATTTTTAAATGCACCTTCAAGACCTGAATCACACTGCCTTCTCAGCTGTGAAGCTGAGCACGTACAAGTGGTACAAGTGCAAAGGTTAGGTGCTTCGTGAACTAAAATCACCTATTAGCAGATTACTTCCTTCCTGAACTGCAGGACGACCCACGACTGTTCCATTTCATTGCAGTTGCTGTTCGCTCCCTGCTGTGTTGCAGAAACTGTGCAGCTTGTCGAGCCACCAGCCAGCAGCACAGGACTACATCCATGCTCGTCACCTCTAGGTCAGCCGTCCTCACTCTGTGGAGTGGAAAGGAAACTATACAATTATTGTAGACTAGAGGCCTAGCATTTACATGGCTGAAGTTCAGTTAAATGAATCCCATTTTCAGCTGTATTGCTTCGTTAGGATTAATCACACCAGTTACTTCCATAAGGGTCTGAGATTCTGCTTCCAGAATGCCACATCACCTAGAGCTTTTGGGTCTCTGACTTGATGAAAAATAAGATGCTGGATGACTTCATGGAGTCATCTAAGAAGGCAATTAACAGACTTTGTGTGAGCTCCCCAGGGATTACCAGCGAGCAGCAGAAGCTGCTCTACATGCTTTGCAGGCAGCAGCATATGGCGATTCACTCAGTGGTTGAATTAAGCACTAGACTTTCCCCTCAGCTGAGCCTGCTGCTGGAGAGGGCTGCAGAGCTGTGTCCTGCCTCCTCAGTGGCACCACTGACTGTCCCCGCTTGGTTCTCTGGTCCTAAACGCCGTGTCTTTTGACAGGAACATGTTTTTATTGAACGTAAGCTATGGCACCTAATGAAAGCAGAGTTTAAAAAAAAAATTCAGAACACTTAATTTTATTTTGATTACATGTGAAAAATCCTCTCAGCCCAGCAACTTATTCCTAACCTCTATCTATATATGTATGAATTTCTTCCCAAGTTCAATTCTGGTACAAAATAAAAAAATTTGCTTGTACAAAGGCCATCTGTTTGCAGAGCTCAGGCAGTCAGAGAAGCGATAATCTGATGTGCACTGTTCACGCGAATACACACATATGGATGCACACAACACACAGGTATTCTTGCAAGTTCTCACTAGCTGTCCCAGGAAAATCCATGGAACATCACTAAAAATACAGCTTATGCACATTAGTTTCCAGGTCCCTGATTTAGTATTAATAAACTAGACGTTTAATTATTATTGTAGTTACTAATTAATTATAGCATAATTAGAAATAGTTAATCGATTAATTAGAAAGTTTGGGAAAGAATCATAGCAAAATTGTCATAACCCAGAAAAGGGTTCTTAGCAGCAATCCTTTACAGTCAACGAAGAGAGGAAAAGCAGGCTGAATTTTGCCTAGAGGTGCCTGGTAGAGACATCTAAAATACGCAGCCGAATGTCCCAGGGGCATCTGTTACTGTTCCTTGACCACAAAGTCAGCCCAGCTCAAATACAAACCCCTGTATGACAGATGCCTACATTTCTATTCCACTTAACAGGAGGATCATGATCACAGAACTATTACTTGTCTGGAGCAGAATTACAGCTAGGGCAATGTAAGAATTATTGTGTAGAGACAAACTACTGTAAGACCTGGTTCTTAGCTGGGAACCCAGAAAGTCTACTAAACAAAAAAAGGACCAAGCTTCTTGACAGCATAGCAACTAAATAAGCCAAAACGTATATTAATCCCTACACTTTTGTGTATCTCATCTCAAGTTAATCACTCATAAATTAGCTAGTACCCAACAATTAGCATAGGGTACTCATGAATAGTATAAAATACGTAATTGGCGGGGGGATAACGCTAGAATTAGACAATATCATCATTATCAGAAGGCACCATTTCTGCAAGATGATTCAAAATTAATACAATACGTACTCCTGTGTTAAGCATAGTCAGATACTTATTAATGTTGTGGAAAGCTGGAGGTGTCACTCTCCATACAATCTCTTGGAAGCTTGTAGAGTTTACTTTTTCCAAAAACAGATAGTATTTGAAGGAGCATTGTCTTAAAAATCAGTCTGGGTTTGGTGATTCAGGTTAGGAATGCCTACTAGCAGTTATCACTCTGCAAATTTGGACCTGTGTAACCACCCTCACAGCACACTGCCTGGTCATTTTTTTCTTTTAAGAATAAGGGCATCCCTTACAGTATTTAAAATTATTTATTTTCAGTATTCTTCCTCCTCTTTTCCTCTAGTGAGAAAAATTTCACAAAATGTTCTTTTCAGCCTATACTTCATTATATATTATGAACTATCCCAATATTTGGATTTAAAAATAGAGTGAATCATCTGAAGAGTGGGGTGGGATGCCAGTGTGTGTACAGAGGTAAACAGAGCACTGTTCTGCATGGAATTACAGCACCTCTAGTTCATGCAGGGTCTGAAAAGGAAGACAAACTGCCTTAAAAAAGCAGTTCTTGTTCCAACACAAATGAAATCATGTTATTTTAGAGACTACCCCAGGACACCAAATATCGAAGCACTTCTTCAGAATGACAGAAAAAGAACTGAAAGAAGTTTGCTAAAAAAAGCAGCAATTTCTCTTTCACTGAAAGAACTCAGATGTTCAATCAATAAATAAATGTCCCATAGTCTATTACTGTTGAGCAAAGCAAAATGCACTGACACCTGACATTGGAAAAGGTAAAGAGAAAAATACTGTTCTCATTATAAAAAGTCATTTGCTCCTCATATGCTTCAGATTTTTGAAGAGCTGTGGACTCCAAGCACAGGCCAGGTGCTTACACGGGACGTAGGAAGCCAGGCTGGGGTGTAAAGCCACCCCTTTGCTCATTGCCTGCGCAGAGCAGAGGGGCAGTCAGGGCAGAGCCCACCACCACCTGCCCCAGGAGCTGCGCCCGGAGGCTGCTAGCAACACACTGCTGGTGTAGGATAGTGGCAGGTACTCCTTCTCCTGCCACATCTCCGGCGAAAGGAGAGGAAACAGACGGGAGAGTGACATGGACCTGCTTCTGACTCATGCCATCTCCTGGGGCAAGGCAGCTCTTGCGCTTCTGTGACTTGAGGCTGAGATTCAGTCACAGCTGTGGCTTGACACAGGACATGGTGTATATATAGTCCAGACTAAACCCCCCGAAAAGGAGCCCTTGCCAGATGCAGAGGTATATTCAGCAAGGAAACTCCCTACAAATGGTCTCCAAATGAATAAAGGCCAAAATCTGGCCTACACTGCTGCACATAAATTACTGGACTACTTAAATTCTGATAATTATTTTTTTCCTAAGCTATATTTTTCTGCCACTTATTGTAGTCTAGTGAAAAAGCCCAACTGCATCTCCTACCACTGAGCTCCAGGAACTTTGCCAGGTTGCACCAGTTTCAGAATAACAAGTATTTGAGGGCAATGGTGCTAGGGAATCTCACTAGCAGAAGTCTTCACCCTCAATGTGTGCAAGTCTCCCTTAAATCTCTCAGCAGTTTTCTCCCCACAGTTTCCTTCCTGAAGTGGTTTTCATTTAGTGCAGAAGAATTCAGCACAGCAAAAAACATCAGTGAGAGACTCAAGAGCCGTTAGATTTGTTATGCTCTTCAAAGAACAAAGGCACCTTTTGTTGTTCTAGATGTGCGACAGTAGCTCCGGCGCTGCCGCTGCTCTAAGCAGAGATATAATAGTCCTGCAGAAAAGTGGCTAAGATGCATACAAACAACATGCCATGCACTTTTATTAGCATAACACTGGGAAAGCACTTCACTGCCCTGGAAAAATTTCTGCCATAGATCCCTACCATCTGGGGTATTGAAAAACTGATGCCTACTTCTATAGAGCAGAATAATTAAATAACAGTTTGATACTTCCTGACAGATGAATAACAGCAATGATATTTACAGTTCTAACACTGAAAAGAGCCTGTAATCCCAGTTTATCTATTCACAAGAAATTCACCTCCTGTGCTCCACTCAGCTTGAGCCAAGCTAACATGGAAGATTAACCAGTTTTACTCACTGATTCTTCTGACTGGGCCAACTTCTTCCAGTTCTGGTTTTAAACACATTTCTCTTAATTTATTCTCTTAATTAATTTCTCTTAATGTGAACTCAACTTACAAAGGGTATCCACATTCTTAGAAATGTCATATATCCATCTCAGTAAACCCAGGTTAACCTGAGAAGAGGGCACTCGAGCAGCTTTGCAGGCAGGGGAAGCTTGCACAGAAAGTGCCCGTAATCCAGGAGGAGAAGTGATGGTTATTTTGGAAACATGGACATTGGGCTTGTATGAAGACTGTTATCCCCCTCAGCGCAGTAAGGAAGAGTCTTGGGAGCAAGACACGACGAGTGCTACTATGGCCTGAGCTGATGTTTTCCAGCTGTGGTAGCGAGGGTCTCCTGCCCTCAAAGGCCAATACAGGAACCACCAAACATTTGGTGGGGCACTGTTTGCTCAAGAAAATTCACATCTTGTTTACTGTGTGACAGCTCATCTCCGTCCAGTTTGCGAAGGAAGGATTTTATTCCTATAGTAAGCAATATACTAGAAGATTATTTGTAAGTCCAGTGGATTTTTCTGGAACAGTTCCAGTGATAAAGCAATGCAGCAGATGAAAGGAAAAAGCTCATCATCTTACTTGAGTTCTCCTCCCTCTTCATTGACTTAAAAAGCACAGCAAGCTAGATCAGAAACTGCCCTATCTGCAGAGCATTTCTGAGCGACTAAAGTTTATTTTGAAACTGCAGTAGGCATAAGGCTTGAGAAAATGTGAAATTTTTTTCCCCTAACCCTTTCTCTGGTGCTTCTGGGAGATGTTCATCAGGAAAGATTTATTCCCCTGGGAAAGCTTTGTTTTTTAAAGAAGGAAAAGCTTTTTGTATTTTTACCATGCACCCAATTAACCATTGCCTTTGGCTTGCAATTTTGGCTAGCACTAGCTGTCTGACCACATGGATTCATACTTACACTAGTAAGTTTAAAAGTTTGTTATGTACAAGTTCTCTATGCCTACATTATGAATGTATGCCTACAACTTCTGGGATGATTTGGTTAAAAGACCTGCAGCAGAATGGCATGCTTACGGTCCTGCACTGCCTACACGATATGAGGTTACATGAGTCATTAAATGTTATTAGCACACTAAAAAGTAAATGTGCACAGAATATACCATCTTAGTGGTTTATAATCTGCACCAACACACCTGCCAGTGTGGGAAACGAGCCCGCAGCGCAGTGTGCAAAGTGCCTTGCACAGGGCACAGATCTCTTTACACCGGCACAGTTTTGGAACCAGCTGGCTGCAGGTGGTCATTGTGTTCTGTGGTGGGTCCCCTCCATTATTGATGAGTTATTTTATGTATTATGCAGTACTGTAATGAAGATGCAGTCTTTTGTCTTCCCATACCGTGTCCTCTGTGGTGATGGGAAACCTTGGGGCAATATTATCAAGTCAAACAGTCACTGTATTGTAGAAGATGAATGCAGCTGACTGACTTTCCCAGCAGTTACACTTTAGTGCTATTGAAATATCAAGAGATGCAGGAGTAGTTGGAAAAATTATAATGAAAAAATGAACTGAATATAACGTTAAAAAATTCTATTGAAAAAAATTGTGTAGACTTTCACCTGAAATCCAGTGCACCATAATCTTCACACACATGCTGCACTGACAGAAACCTTGCAAATACTTAGGGCATCTAACCAGGAGAGCGAATGTATGTTATATACTGCTAGTCTATCTGCTGTTTGATGAATCAATGCTTTGTTCTCCTATTTCTCCCCTTATTTAGGAGGGCTCAAAGTGCTTTCCAAGGAACCTTCTCCCAGCAATTCAAAAATGCAGTCACTTCTGGACAAGCAAAAAAGCAGAATGACTGAAGGAATGGAAAAAGATCTCAAACACTTAAGAAATTTCATCAAACCCTACTTATGGGAAAAGGGGCTGGAGAAATACATGTCAAATAATCCACAGTGGTGAAAAAGAAAAGCCAGCAGATCTGCTAATCAGAAGAAAAGGAGTGAGGAGCAATCCTTCTGACTCGCTGCAGAGTTAAAGATGGGTCTGTGAAGTTCCATGTCTCAAGGCACAGGGCTGAACTCTGCACCCTGTGTGACCTACATGTCTGCATCGTGTGGTCTGTAAGCCGCTTGAACTCAGAACAAGAAAATGGCTTTCTCACAAGCAAAACAAAATCACTATTCATTTTCTTCAAACCTCTCCCCTACTATTTCATGCTTTCCTCCAACTTCTCCGTTCTTAGATAAGGCAGCTGACATCTTTAACTATAACTCTTCAACTTAGCCCTCTGCATAAGGCTTTCCAGCACATGGTGTTTATGTTTAGAAATATAAATTAATTTCTTGCATTGTAAGTCAACAATAACTACCCAAGTCCCCAGGGCAAAGACATCAAAATTAAAGCAAAAGTCCATAATATGTTACATTCACTGCATCACAGGCAGCATTTACCACTAGGCTGCATGTATCAGACTCTCAGTTCTTCTCCAAGAGGTACCAAGTCTTTAACGCATGGAAGCCCAAGATGCCCTCAGAGCTGGTCACACCAAGCCACAAAGCAAAGCCACTGCCGCCTCCTGCAGAGTGTTCTGATGGAAACATGCAGGTGTTGCCAGGGGCCAGCAGGGAAGCAAGGACAGTGTCTGAAGTGAGCAAATCAGGAGGGAAAGACATGAAGCCATTCCTTTGCCCACCTCTGTCAATTTGGTGAGCAAGAAAGGAGAGAAAATAGCCTCATTCCCTCTCTCAGGGAAGTGTAATCACCCACCGGGAGAAGCGTCGAGTGTGCAGGCTCCATTTAAGCCCTGCAGAAAGAGTTACCTTCATCATGGGCACCACTGGCTTTCCTAGAAAATTACGTCAGGGAAGACCTTGCCCACTTTATCTTACTGATATCCTCACCTTATGTCCTGCTCCACTAACCGTGCTGTGCTGCCACCAGTCATTACATTTGTTAAATCTAGGAGGATGTAAGCCCTCAAGAACATGAAACCTTGTCTGCCTACCAGACATCAAACAGCCTGCAGGCACGATCCATGCAAAATGCTTTTCCTGCAGTGTCCAACCTGGGCAAGAAGGGGTGATGTTCTGTCCCTAGTGAAACCTGGCTGCAGGTGACAACATAGGCCAGTGACACTCCTTGCAGCAGGTAACACACCAGTAGAAGGCCTGGCTTTACAAAGTGGAAATCCATGGAAAAAAACCAACCAAACAAAACCCAAACAATTTAATGGGATGTTATTTGTCATACAGATGGTTTTACTAAATGACACCATTAAAGAACCATAAGCAAGAGATTGGTAATGAGCAAGTCAATGTTATCATTTGCTCTCATTTTGCAGGCTGGCTCAGGACCAGCTCTTCATTTTTTATTGTAAAGGAGAACAGATTAAAGAGACGTATAAGGAAATCAAAGTAATTAGGCATATAAACAAGCTGGCAGGTAAACAATCGTGATTCAGTGAGGCAACTCTCAACCTCTAAAGGAAGGATGGTACACATTTGTATTATTATTTTCTTTTTAGTCTTATTTTATCTCATTTTAGATTACTCCCATCATGATCATTAGTATCCTTACAAAGCACAGGACTGAGCTGAGTGTGTTCAGCTCCTGCACTGCAAGGCTTGCTTTACCCCAGCCTGAGGACATGCACTGGGAGAGGCTCCCATCGTAGCTGGGAGAACTTGACCATGTGGAAGATGGTCAGCCCTCCCCGTGGGTAAGAGTATGAGGTCATCTACTGCAGAAATACAACTAGACAGCAAGTTTAAACAACTGCTTTCTTCCAACTCTCCCAAACTTTGGGATGTCAGGCCCCTGGGAGGACTCCCTCCCCAGGGATGATCTTGACACATAACCCAGGTTAACACAGGTTCGTGAGTCAGCAGCTGGATTTAGGATCTGATTCAGCCCATTTAACCTTAGGCATTTAACAAAGCACTTGTTTTAGTTTTCACTAGTGCCCCATGCAATCAGCGCAGTGATCGGCACCTCTGTGGTGAATGATCTCAGGTCTCAGTCTGTCTCGTGAAGTAGTGGGACAGTACAGTAATTCTGAACACTAGTTCATAACTGTATATACATTTGAAGTGACTCATTCATTTTAAAGTCAGCACTGCCTAAAAATTATTTCCAATTCCCCAAAACATTGAATGCTGTAATTTTTTTAAACTAATTCAGCTTAATGCGCCATTCAGAAACCCACACCTTTGCTTTGCGACTAAAACTAGTTATTTTCCCAAACGTTACACCACCCTGACCCCACATCTGCTGAAGATATGATGCAGTCTCAGATTTTTTGCTGTAGTCCACCATGATTAATTTTAGTCTATGCAAGTGGGAGGTAGAACGAAGAGAGAAACAGTCATGGAAGCCAGAAACTGTATCCAACTATGGGAAGATTAGCAGCACCTAAACACAATAATGTCTCAGCAGGGAATATATGAAACAAGTAAACATCAGAAATAGCACATCCCAAGTAGTGCATGTAGCATATCCCAAACTGTGGAGCTAGCAGATAGAGAGGGTATTCTAAAGATGAATGTGCCAGAGGGAACCTCTGCTTAACTCTCTGGTTTTGGTTAGGGTTTTATTACTGTGTGAGCAGTTCTGTGCATACAAATGCACTCCTTAAAGCTGTCATCCATCTGCATAAGCACATGGGCAACTTTAATACTTGGATGCAGAGATATAATAAATACATTTTTTTCCTAATGATTTTTCCATATGAAAAATCAAACCCTAATGCAGCATGCAGGCAGCAGAATGGATAGAGTATGCAGGCAGTGGCTGTGCCTGAAAAGATATACGGCTTTGTGTTTTTGTGTGAATTCCTATCTGCATTAATTCATGCCCACAAAAGCTTACGCGCTGTATGAGCCTAGGAGGAGCAGATCTGAAAAAACATTTTCTGTCATATAGCCATCATGTACTTTTGCTGTCAATCATATACTGAGATCACTGCAATAACTGGGAAACCTACGATGAGATAAAAGTCCTAGTATAATATATTATTAATTTGTAGCTAATAAAAATTTAAAGAGAAATATTTGTAGAAATAAATTTTGTAATTAAAAATTAATTTTGATAAAAAGTATTTTTAAATTAGTTTCATAGAATCTGAGGGTTTTTTTTAAAAAAACACAAATGCTGAAATTCCCTTTAAACCAAATTTCAGGTTTTGACAAGCTCAGCTGTAAAGAATGGGACAACTGGCAATCTTTGAAACTTTTAACACTTTATGCATGAGAGAAAAGGGGTTGTCGAAGACTGAATGTTTACCAGACCATTTTTTTTTCTGGAAAAGAAAGTAGCAAATTTTTTTGTCTGTGACCCAATTCATGCCTGCCTATATGACAACTGCAAACCTTAAATGCAAGCTCTTCAGCAGGGGCTGCATCTTATGTCTGTAAAGCATCTAACACAAGTTGGTGTGCTAAGTAAATGAATAAAAGAATACCCGCCAAAATGCAAATTATTATTTGCTGTATATTCATAAACTCAGAAATCTAATAGGCTTTTCAAGTACTCAGAAATACTTTCTTAAAAATACCTGTTGTTCTTTGCTAGGAGTAGCTAACATAAATAAAGTATCCACTTTAAGACAGTTTCTTTCATTTTTGCCTAAGAGCAATAAATTCTCATCTTGAGACTCATGTTTCCACAACGCACCTCCCTGGAACAACCTCAGAATCCTGCAAAAACACCACTCCCTTTGACGGGAAGAGATAGATGGAAAAAAAACCCCAAACTAAGGGCTTTCAGAAGAAAGGCAGACTCATTATAGATGCTAAATCAATCATTACATCAAGACCATAGTCAAAGTACCCACATTTTGGAGTCTCATCTGGTGATCTAAAAGGGTTGAGCACATATGAGCAGCCAAAGAGCTCTGTACTCTTCAGACTTGCATGAATTTCGGACTGGTCAGTGTTGGCCAGATTTCCTCCTGAAGTCTCCTGCTGTGGCACAAACTGAGCTGAAAAAGTTCAAGCTGAAGAAGGCAGAATTCAGTCCTCAGTATTTCTAAATATAGCTCAGAATTTAAGACATTTCTTGATTTTTTATGACTTTTGCATTTGTCAGCTTAAGAAGATGAATTGAAATAGCAAAATCAAAAATATGATCTTTTATATTACAAATACACCTTTCGGTAAGACATATTTGTGTACTGAAGATTGTCAGGAGACAACCTCTCTCAAGAGAGACCTGCCATCCATCTCCAGTGAACATTGCAGTGAAACCTGGATGGCAGCAAGTGACATAAACCTTGACTCACTGTGTTTTCAGAAGGAGACTAGGGATGTGGTATGTACTTTGCAGGAAAAAAAACCCACCACACAAGGATTGCTTTCTGTTCCCAGCACAGAAGCTGCAGAGAGGTCATAGGGGTGAAACTGAGAGCAGTATTTCACCCAGATACTGCCGACCAGAAACTGGCTTCCACTGAGAAACCAGGACTTCATTCTGGGGCCTCATCAAGCTACTGCAATGACAATTTCATGGAACAGTAGACTTCACCACAAACTTCAACTGCAGTCGATATAGTACTTAGGAACACATCAGTCAATGTCCAGAGTACAAGCCTTTGCATTTTACCTTATGAAATAAATGAGATGCTACATAATCCTCTTTTTGAAAGCCGGCCCACAAGAGCCAACAGCTGTAGCTGACACCCAACACACTGGAAATGCCAGCTCTGAGTTCTACCTTATCAAATGTTGCTAATTTTACTCTAGCTTCTGTTTATTGAAAGTTATATTCTGCCATCTTACATGTAACCAATGCATACTCAGATCCACATAAATCAGTGGGGCTACCTGCCTGTTGAGGCATTCCCAAATAACCATTGATTTCCTATCGTGAGTTAAGGCACCATGATAAATTAGAAGGAAGGCACGTAAAACCTGAAAACATGCACAATTCATACCTCAGCAAGTGCTGATCTAAAGGCTGTCTACCAGAGACCAACTTTTTTTATTATAACATATTTTATAATGGCATACTATCCAATACAACTGCACTAGGGGATGGATAACAAGCACTGTAAAAAGTCACAGAGTAATAAAGAACATAGTGGCTGCTAATTTACCTCCATCTTGAGAGTTCATGATATTCAGAGCAAACAGCATTGCATTGGAGAACGTGGTAGCCTCTTCTTTGCTTGCAAAATTCAAGCCATAGACCTGTCGTGCATCGCGCCATTGATGAAAGGTAGGTGTGGCTTGATTGTACTTCAGTCCTTTCACAATTGAGTAGTTAATCACTACCTGTGATTTGAAAGAGAGGGTGAAAAATTAAAAATAGTTCTGTTTTCAGCGGGGAGAGAACACCAACCCTTTGGTAAAGGGTAATTATATTGGTAGAGGCAATTCATATAGCAGCTCCAACATGGCTGTACAGTAAGGTAGTATGTGTTGCAATGACAGAAGACCCACATCTGGAGTGAGATTTACAACAATTCAATTCAGCCTCAGGGACTTGCAAGCTAGTTTTGCAAAATCTATTACCTGCTCTTGTTTTCTACAGCACCTCTGCACAATACAGCTGTGCAGATACTGCAGACAGATGTCAGGAGTCAGGGCCAGCAGCTGTTGCCATCTTTTGGGGGATGATCATGCACAATTGTCAGACAAAGAACCAGACACAGGTCTTGGCACTAACCCTGCCCTACAGCAGATAAATGTTTGACTCGTTGCACTAGCTCTATTTTTCTCCTCCCATGTACCTGATCGCCAGCACCTTCTTATGTTGAGAGTTTTTTCTCTAAAATCAGATAGGCAATGACAAAACCAGACAACCAAATATTTCCTCTCCCACTTCCTCACTTGTTGTACGTGCTAAAATTTCCAGGTAGGGGGTCACTGCAGCAGAAGGGTGGTTCTGTATGTTTTGATTTAATCTTCTAAATGAAATGCCCTGTTTATCCTTGGGCAGGGTATGTGGGACACCCAGCTACACAGTACACCTGGGATCTCACCAGAAACCTCCAATGCTAAAAGCGTAAGCTGCTCTACCTGAAGGTGGAGAGGCAAGAGTGTCCACTGCACCACTAATAGGCCAGAAGGACCCGTGGCAGAGAGAGCACCCCTGAGATACCCATCTGTGGACTGACAATGGCACTCTGTTGTGACACAAATTTAAGAAAGAAAATGCCAACAGAAGGGATCATAATTATTCTCAAAGACAGGCACAGTGCACTTGAAAACAGAAAAGGAGTAGGAAATGGAGGCTCCATCTTCATCAGCCCACACAGGCTGGGGACAGAAGGGAACCAGGGACAGAGAAACTTAGATTGAAAGCAAGGAAAATCTGAAGTTCATTCAAATATAGCAAATCAGGTTTTGAATATCTGGGATTGTTTCTACAAATGGAGTTATTTTGGCTGGAGTTTTATCAAGAGCCAGGACAATCCCTCAATTTCTGGTCCTCACTGAAAGCCAGTCAATGGAAATCCTCCATCAAACTAGATTGTACAGCTCATCTGTAAATTAGGTGGGCTGGAGACTGGTTTACAGGAGTAGGAAGAGGGACCTTGGTGCACACTGCCTGGGAGCTCACTCTTACCGTGAGTCTTACCATCCTGGAGAACAAGATGAGAGCACAAACAGAAGACAATAAAACAGAGAGACAGTAACAAGTAAATGCTGCACACAGTATTTATTGTTACAGGTGGATCCTACACACCAGAAAACCTACCAATACATCTTTTTTTCAGTCTGATTGACCAGTACTTTATAAAGTTTTGTTAGTACTATTATTGCACCTAAAGAACTCCAACATATTTAAATAGATTAATGATATTTTTGCTAGATGACTGACAATTCTTTTCAATTATAAAAGCAGAGTTTTAAAGCTAATTTCAAAGATTAATGACTCCTGGCTCTGGGTTTTGACTTTTCAGTGGATTGCCAATTTAAATTGGCAGAAAAACATTAGATGCGCACCTAATACATAAGGAGAAAATTGGTTTTCGCACATTCCTATTTTTGAAGGATGACATTGTCTCATTTATATAGATAGTTAACAGATGTCTGATAACTGTATTGTATGAATATATTAAAAATTATGGAAACCAGAAAAGAAGCCACTATACCAGTAGATAATTAGATATACTCTATTTCTATAATCCATTTACTTACTTAAGCCAGCATTGAACAGTGACATAGCAGATAGTCTTTGAATACTTGGTCTAGCTTTAAGCATAAATTACCCTGATGGTTATTGAACATCAGGCATCTGGGCCAACTGTTGCTCTCAAATCAGTATCATTATTAAGTTTCCATGTAGACACACTGGGCAGCAATCAGATCTACACTGCTTGCTTTGCCACATTTCATAGAGAGATTCCTGACCTGTGATCCAAAGGGAGATGCAGGGCCGGATACATTCAGTACACAGGCTCCCAAGAGTTGGTCCCCTGAAAATGGGAACCGCATCGCCAGCATACTGCATGGGAAACCACCCACACCAACCAGAATGATGTGAAAACCAAGTTGCTCCAGCCACAGCAAAGCAATAAATTCACTCTTATAGCTGACAGCTTAGGTAGCCCTTTTCTCTTGAAAAACATCACACCCATTCTACCACTGAGCATTGGGAGAGCCTGTACCGATGTTGCTCACACTCAAGGAGTCTCTGGAGCATCAGGTAGGCTCATGCCTGGATTACTAACCTGACAGTTTTAACATGTACCAATTTTTAAGTCTTCCAACCACTTCTGAGTAGCTTAAGGAAGAGAAGGCACAGCCAGTATCTTCAAGAAAATGTTTAGAAAGATGGTGAGCTTCTACCAGGCTTTGCCAAGCGAGTATTTCTCACCTAGTAAAAGAATCTTCTGTTTCAAAGGACAGCACTATTTAAGTCTAAAGGGCACCAGAGGGTGTAGTGCAGCTGTATAATGAAAGACAGAAATTGTAAAAACCTATGCCAAAAATTGTTTAATGGAAGTCAGGTAAGCTGTTCAAAATTTGCTTTCCCAGAACATCAATGAAAGGAACTCGGAGAATCTGCTCTGTTCTGAAGGTTTGATTCCTTCAGTCAAATAAAGACAGGATTTGAATGTTGACCTTCAGTAATCATCAGGATGCCTCACATGTAATACCTTGTCTTCAAACTCAAACCAGAGAGTTTAGAACTGGGAAATGAAACATAAAATAGCCAGTTTCATTTTATCTGCTTTGGCTAATGTTTCTGGAAAACAGAAAAATAGAGGGGGGGTTCTCCTGCTGTTGTTAAAAATGAGTGCACAAAGGCATCTTGTACAGATGGTGTGGAGACTCTGCAAGGCACGTGATGATAAGTAAGTGCTTCAGAGCAGTAATTAAAGATAAAAAGGTCTCCCTGTTTGGAGCACAGCAGGTTTTTTTACAGGTGTTTCTAAGGGATCTTTACTCTAAAGCTTCATATGTCAGTAAGATAGCAGCTGCCATGCTGAACAGACCAACAGTTCATCTTTTCATCTTCCACTGTAGGCTGTAACAGGTGAACTGGAGAAATTTACTGGAAATTTTGCAGAAAGAAGTAATGGATTTGCCCATAACAAAGAATTGTCCTGTAACTCTTCATCCAGAGTTTATCTTAGAAGCTGAAACGTGACATTTAATGTGCCTATTTTTTTCTTATCCAACCCCTTTTACTACTTTCTACCCTGAAACAAAGTAGTCTTGTTAGTGATATAAATGCCTGTGTTGTTTTGAAGCCTGTTACATTCTGGATTTCAATGATGTCATATGGCAAGGAGTTTCACAGACCAATTGTGCATAGTATTAATATGTTGACACCTTTAATTGTTCCCATCGCTTTAATGTTAAAAAACTATTTGCTTCACTTCTACCAGGTACTCTCCTCACCCTTTCATCTCAGTTTCAAGTGTAGGTTCTCTGGGGCAGGCAGGGAATTTTGGGATCTATGAAAAAAATCTCAAAACCAAGAAGCCCTTCCCTTTGACTGCAGTCTGTAGGCTGCTGAGCTATAAATTGTCAGCAGCAATGATGTTGGTGTGAACAGGATTCACAGGAATGGGGCCAGAAGGGATCAAGGGGGCCTCAGGACCACATCTGAGCTGTAACCACAACCGAGATCACGGGAGAGCTCCCACACAAATCTTACCACCCGTACTCTCGCTTATTGCACCAGAAAAGACATTTGCTTGTTTCTCCAGAGTATGAAATGGCTTGGAAGTTTGTTACCAGCTTGGGGTCTGCTGTGCTGCCAGCACTCAGGCCCCTTTCATGGGAAGCAGTCATATGATTGTTAAAACAGGGAGGATACAGTGTGGCAGCTAAAAACTGCTACAGCTGAGGCCAGCTTCTTTATTTCTGTAAGCAGGCCCAAACCTGACCAACTTCTAGTAAGTTACAGTGGTGATTAATTAGTTCTTTATTTTTCAAAAAATGTGGTTTAGTTTATAACTCAAGAATGCTGTCCCCATTTCAGTTTTGGCTTAGGCTCAAATGTAAAACGTCCCACCTTCCCCAAGGCCCTGTTTTTACATTCACTTCTTAGCCACATCAATACACCAAACCCTCAGGAGACATGACTGACTTTTGACTTGCAGCCTCCTCCCCGCCTATTTGTTCAACACAGGCCTTTCAGTGATGAGAACACGCTGAGCTGAAATCACTTGATGCAAAATCATCATTTTATACCCTCAGTTGATCAGGACTCGGAACTGGGGAGCTACTGCTTGTCAGCTAAGCCATAAAGATGGACCACCTGTATGTTTTTAGCTTTGCGAACTTCTCGCACAGTGACTGAAGCTAACACGCTTCGCCTTTACAATAGGCTAGGTTACAGCAACGGCTGGCAAGTTGCAACACAGAGGTAAACCATTTGCTTGCGACTGTTGGGCTACAAGAAAATGAAGGCTGCAAGGACACATCAAAGCTCGTGACATCAAGTGATTGTAATACTGATCTGGCCTTAGCTTCAAACCAGTTCTGGCCTCTGTGGCTACTTCAAAGCTTCAAAAGCCTGCTTCTGGTTTTCTGCAGAATACCGCTCATGCCAGCATGAGTCTATGCAAATGTATGTGTCTGTGCAGATCAGGGAGGGGAATTCATGCACTGCTGGTCTGTAACTTAGCGCTGCTGCTGCTCGCAAGCATGCGATGAGCATGTCACCCAGACACATAAGGACCACAAGAGGTCGGTGACCACTTCCCAGTGGTGAGAATGATGCTCAAGATCTGCCAGTCTAAAAACCATATTTCTTGGCAGTGAACTTTTTAGACCCCGTCAGCTAGAGAAGAAGATAAACACAGATAAGGTAAGCAGAGTAAGAAGACAGTACCATAAACTCTAACACATGCATCAAAAAAGGGCTACAAAACAGAAAGGCAGCTAGGCAAACACAACAAAAGGAGCCTACAGAAGAAGATAAGTGAAGAAAAAAAGAGGATGAAAATTATAAAGATTATTAGAGGTGTAATATAAAACAAGAAAAATTAAAAGGGAAACATTAAAGGTATGCAAGGGTGAAGTCACAAAGATTACTCTAGGCTGTGCTTTGCCAAACAGTATATAATAAAAACTTAAAATTATTCCTCCACGGTATTATTGTGCTTCATATTTTAAACTAGTTTCTCAGCTCTTAGAAATCTTGTAGCTTCATTAGCTTCATTATACGCCAAATCACATATTAGCTCAAGATTGGTCCTTTTCAGAAAAATATGGCTTTCTGGCAAAGCAACAGCTTTTACTGAAACCTCATTTTCAGTGTGATTTAGCACAATTTGAAAGCAAGCATGAAATGGCGTATACAGAGGATTATTTTAACTGAAATTCATTTTTGTTCTCGTCAAATGCAAATACTTAGCAAGCTAGCAAGCTTATGATTTCATGCGAGACTCATATAAAATATATTAAATTCTGAATCTTGAGACTTTCAGAATGTTCCTTTTAATACTACTATGCTATGCTGTCTTGAACTTACTTCACTCATTGTACTGGATTTTTGTAATCATATTTAAGGCAAATACATTATTTTAGACAGTTTTAAGTGACTAAGGAAACCTATAATTTTTTTGTTTGTTTGAGGGAGGATTTTTAGTTTTTAAACTCTAGAAAAATATATTATTCTATCTGTTTCCTTCTGAATTTATGATTTTTAGATGGCATACTCTTCAAGCGCAGGAACATTTGCAAGCAAATAGAATTTTATGGTTAATACAAAACATGTTTAAAGTACAGATCAAGATTTGGCTTTTTAATATATCCTACTCTTTAAATTGTACACTCTGGTTAAGACAGACCTTTGGTACATAGTCTCCCTTACATATATATTTGTAGACTTTATGAATTTTTCTTGTTTTACACCAGCTATTCAGACCCATCTTAGAGTCTAGTCACAAGAAAATAATTTGCATTCACCTGCTGGCTATGTAAAATGAAGAGCTAGCATGGCCTGTTACAAAGCACCACTGGCTTTCACAACTGACTAAGAAGCCACTGTATTTCACTTATTTTTGAAAATGTTTTCTATTTTTGAAATGGAACTACATTAATGTATTGCCTTTACTGAGAAGGATAAAAGCAGTGGTAAAAGATAAGGCAGATGTTTCAAGAGCGCCCTGCAAGGAGCTGAAAACTGATGTGCTAAACCCCCCACCTATTTCTATTCTGCCTTTCCTTTTTCAAAATGATGTATATGGACAGTGTAGAAAAGTCATTAACATTTCTAGTAAGCAACCTGACTACCTTTTCCAGTTGGCCCAACCATCATTACAACTGACAGCTGAGGGACATCGTCTGCATTTCCAGGAGCAGATTGGTCAATTTAACACTTGTGGCATCTGAGAAGTAGTGGTGCCCCGGCCCTGGCTCTGCAGCTTGGCCTGGCTAGGCTTGGCTTGGCTTGGCTTGCCCTGCCCCTGCCCATCTCATGCTGGTGGCGGTGCTCATCACACCTTCCCAGGAGGCAATGCCGCTCTCTGAACCAACAGAAAATCAACCACCTACTCTCTTCTGATTCTTCTGCCAGGTTGAGGGCTTGAGGTGAGTGTGGGAGGTGGGCAGCCCGGGCAGGCTGGGCTGCCACTGCCATACCAGCTTCATGTCAACACACAGAGGGAGTCCCTGACTCTGAAATGTCTACTCTAAAATGCAAATGGCATGACAGTATAGCACTGCCACTACCCCCCCCCCCCCGCCCCCCCCAAGTATATTTTTGCAATTTAGGGTCTAAACATGCCATTTGGCTATGGATGGCACACACTGCCCAGCACACCCACAAGGCAGGCTGCTGCAATCTGGTGGCCGAGCAGGGTCTCATCCCAGTTCTGATTATCTAAATCCCATATAACTCCTTTAATACCCAAGGAGGTCCTGCAGACTTAGGCTGCCGTAAATCAGATCACAGTGTGCACCTAGGGTTTTAAAATGCATTATGAGGAACTAATTACTTATCACGGCAATGTAACTACCGCTCTTTGCGAGATGGCAGTGCAGAACTATTGATTTGTTTTTCTTTTTCATACATAGTACAAAAAACGAGCAAAAAGTAAGTTAGAGGGAGCTGAGAGCAACACCTGCAGAATGAAATAAGACTCATTTCACAAAGCAAAAATGGAGGGGGGGGAAAATAACATTAAAATCTCTCTGGCATTTACCAAAAGTTTGGTTAAATAAGCAGTAACAAATTATGATATATTGTGTGCACAAAAAAAATTATACAAAATCTGAATGACTGGAGTAAACAGACTGATAGGCACCTTGCGGGGAGCAGGAAATGTTGCTAGACTGCATGAAGTATAGAACTGATGGTATCAAACGTGATCAAAGGTTAATTTACAGGAAACTCAATACAGTTACTCACTTGTTGATCTTGCAGTTTAACTCCAACTACCCTGAAGGTGTTAGTGGCCGTGTTGTGGTATATGTTGATTCTGCTGAATCCCTGCTGTCCAGGTTTGATTGGCACCCATTTCTTACTGGTATCGTCATAGACCATAACTGAAGCCCGGGCTTGGCAAATACTCTGTTCACTGGAGAGCAAAAACAACAAAATCAGGAAAAAAAACAGTGAATTTGCTGTGTACTACTAAAAATACCTAAAAGAAAAGAAACCAACAGAAATTATCAGAACTACTTACAACACATGTTTTATGAGAGATCTCTTAATCCTTTGAATGCAATCTGCCTGTTAAATTAAAGCTGCCATGTATGTGTTCAGAGACTTAAAAAAAACCTGCAATATGCTGCTGTTTGAACCGATAATCTATATAATATAGAAATACTAGGCCCTGGGGAATAACTTGTATCGTACAAATGTTAAGAAAACTGTCCAGCAGTATGAATGCTCCATATATTTTATGTACCTACTGGCAAGTGAAGCCTTTCATATTTGCATGAAAACTTACCAATAATTTACAGCTTACTGACAAAAAACACGTGACATCCACAGCTGAGTTACACATTTAAAACTGGAAGCAAGCAGACCTTGAACCAAAAGCCACGTTAGGTAAACTAAAGAAATCAATTACGTTAATCCAGCTGACGCCTAATACCCAGACCTGCTGACGCACTTAGAATTCCCAGAATACATGGTGCAAAACACAGAGGAACTCCTTTTTCCTTCATCCTAGTAGCAAAGAAAGTGGGAAAGGGGAATCCACAAATGTCTGTATTCCAGTGTTAATGTACATAGCCATTATTTTATATAGCATTAATAACTATTTTTCTTTTGTAGAGTCACAGAAATTAATCAGTTCTTTACCTCTTGCTTGCATATTCATGACTAATATATGTATACTAGATTCGTGCGAAAACACACCCTTCTTGTGCAAGAAATGCCACTGGCAAATACTGTTGAGGTGACATGTCAATACGGATCAGGACTTCAATTTCCACTCCTAACTTCCCAGCCACTTTTCTTATACCAGAGGAAATATGAGTTCCATATATATATACCTTTTATATATACCTATATATATTTATATACCTCCCTTCCTTAGCCCACACCGTACTAAACAATTTTCAGCAATGCAATATCAAGTGGTAATCTGCTTTGCACACAAATCCTTTTTTCTCCCTCTTGTATATATGTCCTTGTTTTTGTTTTGCCTCAGTAATGCCTCACTTGCACACGAATACACGAGAAGCTCCAGGGTGGTGGTAACCCATATTGCTGCACTGCCACCGTGCCAGATTACACCACTTGTAAATTATACCCCAACCCACCTGACCCCACCACTGTCATCATTTCAATGAAAGGGAGCATGTTACTGTAAGTATTAAGAGGATCTGGGTAGATTACAGCAGCGATTTTCAATCTTTTCTTATTTGTGGGTCTCAAAAAGAGTTCCAAGGCAGATGCATCCCCCATTGTACCCTAAAGCCTACTGACTCCGGCTTGTTTCATCAGTCACTTCGCATAGTCTCCAGGTAGCCCACAGACCTGCTTCAGGCTGTAGGTAAGAGCCTGAAAACTCTTCACAATGTTTACAGAGGGAGCAACAATGCTGGCAGACATGTCCATAAAGACCAAGGTAATAAAATTCAGAATAAATTGTATTTTTATTACGTAGCATGGAAACAGCTAGATTCTGTTAGTAGAGCAATATATTCAGATCAGAAAGACTAAAGATTATTTTACTTATATTCTTCAGAATTTACAAAATCAAGTTCACCCACCAGTTGCTGTTGCTTTGTTATGTGAGATACTTGGAGAATAGCTGCACCTCTGCTGATGTACTCACCTAGCAAATACCTCTCCATCTCTTTTTTTTAAGGTAAGCGAATGTTTCGTGGCAGCTTCTCCATATCTGACACTAGCAGCTGCAGGATCTGAGCTCACTCCAGCCTGCCTAATCCTCCAACTGGTGCAAGAGCTGCACACTGGCAGCAGTGGCGGCACTGCCTGCATTCTCCAGACCTGCCCAGGGACGCTTACTCTGCCTCGGATCCACAGATGGGGAGAATGGGAGTGAAATGCACCAGCAAAAATGCGAGTACACTGGATTAGCTTTGCCATGTGAAAGTGGAATGGCCAAAAATAACCTCTGGTGTCTTGTGGCTGGATGGTGCCCACCTGCCTTTGCTACCAGCTGCCTCATGCCACCTCCAACTCCAGAGGTGGGGGGAGCATCAGCTGCCTAGGGCCACAGCAACACCCTGCCCAGCGAGCCAGCAGGCCCCCAGAAAACATGGTCCCCAGGACAGTCACATTCAGCCAGCATGACACCAGGTCCTTCTCCTCAGGCCTTGTCAGTTGCTACAAGCCTTGCTGTACTAAAGGAGGCAAGAGCGTGCCACTGGTTTCATCAGAGCAAGTCTGATCAGACCCAATGATGTCTCCATTTCAAATTAATTTTGGAACCCACAATCGCCCTGGGCTCCTTATTTAGTCAGAATTAATTAAATAATCCTTCCTTACAACAAAGAGAATGCACCTAACCACACAGACACGAGGGCCTTACCGTGGTGTTATTTGTAATGCCGTATCCAGATTTCAGTCGATACAGCAACTTCACCTTCAGACTCGCTGCCATTGAAAACTGCAGCAAAGAACCCCTCTACAACCTCATGATTGAAACACAGATATAGACCCCAGGAGCAACATTTAATGCATGACAACCAGTTGTTACTGTAACATAAAGCAACACATCAAACTCAATCCCTGCTCTCCCTGCAGTCAATGGAAGTTTTTCATCATTCATTTAAATGGAAACAGGATTAAGCCTGTTATCTGGCCTCCAGTGAAATAACAGAAAGGAACATCAAACAAGTACAGCAGAAAGGGAATCCTTTCCTGCAAAGCACTTCATCAATCTTTCAAAACCTAAATCACCCCCGGGGACCCATCGCTAGCTTGCTGTCTCACCCTAAATGGAGGTGTAACTCTTTATGCCTGAAGACTCTGTACTGGCCCTACCCACTAACAGCACAACTCTCCCACTGCCACTTTAAGGGGCTTCCCTGAAAACAGTCCAAAACCCATTCCTCTTATAAGTGTCAGTGAGAACCTCTCTATTACCCTCTGCGGAGTCCATTGCTTTAAATGTAAATCAAGCAACATTGGTTTCATGAAGCTCCAGCAAAATTTTCCGTTATTTTTGGGACCATTGACACTTATGTCAACTACACATAACAGGTAATAAATATGGGTTTTATTCACACTATTGTACAGTCACATTCTTTCTCCATGAGAAGACTCTGGCAGATATCAGTATTTATACACAAAGTCATGAGTGTAGCTTCTAGAACTTGCCTTATCTTGCTAAGAGTACACAAAAGTTACTGAAAAATGGGTATGTGTTGGAGAAGATTCATCAAGTTTTGCATACCTTTCCAAATATTATTAATTCCCCTATTAATTTTTTATGTTACCTTAATATGCAAGTCGTCAGACTCACCCACCTGGGCTTCCACCATAGGCAATTACGTGCAAAAAAGACAAAAACTGCATCATGGAGGGGTCTTAATGACAACATTGTTCACGTTTGTGCATAATGTCTACTCCAAGTGCGCTGCAGTATGCTCTAGGGAAGATCTGAGACTGTATTTACATGTGGAGGGAATGGGTTCTTCCTAGGGACCCCTTTACTCCCAAATCCTAATATCCACCCCTATCTATTCTGAAAACATTTTCTCCTCAGTGCTTTATATCTGTGGGATGGCAAACCTCTGCACCAGGACCACTTGTTTGCCTGACGTTAAAGCAAATCTGCTTAACTTCATATCTGACAGAAGCAGACTGCACTGGGAAATCCTTTGTTCACAGCTGGTACCTAAAATCCAGCATTCACTGTTGAGATTCATAGAATATTTTTTCAATATTACAAAACTATAGCTTAAAAAATATATATATGTTTGCAGGCAATACTGTTTGCTTCATTTTGTGTAACTCATTTTGGCCCACTGTCTTCCATCTTTTTATTTAGGATTTGCCTTCACAAATTAGCAGATTAGCTAATTTGGAGTTAACCCTTCTTGAAAGAGTCAACTTTGACCCTTCTTGCCCAGCCCCAGTGAGAGTGGGCAGCCAAGTACAGCACCGGGGCTGCATAGCATGCTTGGGCTGGCCTCACAGATTTGCTGTATCCTCCTTGATTTGCTACCTACGGTGTCAGCAGCACTTCCAGCCCCAAATGGGTCACATCAAGCTTAAAGGTACCAGTTAAGGTACAGAGACTACTGCATCTAGGGAGAGCAGTTTCGAGGTAACAGTGAGGCTGCACTTCGAGACAGTGCTGCAATGAAGACGGCTTCATCCAGAAATGCCTCTCGTCTTCCATCTGTGCAGAACTTGAAAAATGCAGTCCTTTCTTCCTGGCTTTTAGTAAATTTATGGTTAACAAGGTCTGATAGCCAAAAAAGAGGCACAAAGGAGTATGGAAAAGATAACACAGGGAGCCTTAGGGAAAGTATCTGCCTGATTTGTGAATTATCGCATGAGACTTAATGGGGCTGCTTCACATTACCTGGCTGACTGCAAGTAATTAAATAGAAAGAGGAAACATAGGGGGAAATGAAATGATAGAAATGACTGTGGAGGTTGGGAGTGGGGGAGCCGTGGGTTGGGGAAACGTCCTTCTGCTTCTCTCTGTCTAGCCTAGTGCGTTATCCAAATTTACAAGGAAAAAGCTTAGGACAGAGCCACAAAAGACCTGGAATAGAGAATCAACAGAAAAAAAGGGAGTAAATCATAATATTTGGAGGCAAGTCTTTGGTAGAGAGGCCTGAAGGCTTTTCTCTCTTGTCCCAGACTAAGAAAAAGATGAGAAGCTAACCTGCATTGCTCTTTCATTGACCTTCATTCTCTTCTTAGAAGGTACTTCTTATGAATAAAACTTTTGCAGAGTGTGGTACTGAGACACTGAGCCCACCTCTGAACAGCGACCCTGGGCAGAGCCTGCTGTGGCACAAGGTTATCCCAGCCCTAGCCCAGACCCCTGTTTAGCACCAGCCCACCCGAGGGCAACAGGAGAGGTTTAAAATACTTTCTTCCAGAGCCACAGCAGTGTCGTACAGCTTTTGGAAGGTCACCGACTCATGCTCACAAAAGGTGTAACAAATGACAGCAACTAACCAACTTCAGGGTTAAACACCTAATTATGTGGGCTCTACTCCAGCATGCCAGATGGACAAGGAGACTTTCACTATCCCTTATATTTACAGACACAACTGTCTCCTTGGGGCAGAAATTTACTTAGCATAAACTGTGAAAGCTCCCCTGACAGAAATCAAGCTATCATGCTTTGAACCTATTACAGATCTATCTTGTTTCAAGCTGCTTATGATTCTCTCATCGTCAAATGAGCTGTCTTCTGCTATTCTATGGAAATGCAAACAGCTACTTACACAAATATTTACCTTATTTTAAATTTCTATTTCTCATCCATTCCCCCCCTCTCCAGCCCCTCCCCCCTTCCCGTGCACTATACATGATTAATAATTAAAAATTATTTTGGACTGACCTAACCATCCTTATTGGTGTCAGAAATTGTTAATACTACTTTGCCCAAGGCTTGTCCTACCTGGGAACGAACCCTCAGCACACAGAACATGCAAGATAACTCACAAGCCATGTAATACATCTCGCTCTACTTCTCCGCTGATTGTGCCTACAGAAAGTCACAGCTGTGTGGTGAAACCTGACATGCAAGAAATAGATGCTAATGCTGATTTAAGAAGCCGACAGAATTCTCTCAATGTCAGCTTAAACAGCTAACATAAATACAAAAACCTGTATATGGAGATGTGTGGTCTGTGTGACACGTATCTGTGCTAACCTCAATAGTAAGCTACAAGTTATGTTCCTGCAGCATTCAAAGTGTACTGCAAATTCTAATCGACTAATTTGCTAAACATTTTAATTGGTTCCACTACAACAAATATAATAACGATTGGGATGCAGGGAAAGTGTTTCAGTAGTAATCTTTATAGAAGCAGGTGGACACTTCTCTCAGACAACTGGATTTACATAACAAAAAACCTGGGAGACCCTCTAAACACAAGTCAGCCAGGCCATCTGGGCTCATGTAGACCACGTCTGAGATCTGAGCTCATTACAGATAAAGCTTGCTGTAGTGCAGGTGTTCTCCAGCCTTCCCACCAGAGATTCACCACCAGCTTCGCTCATGACCCCATTTCTCATTGGTAAGCTCATTTCTCCAATACAACATCAGCCATGCTTGTGACTCCTTCTGGGACCTCCTTTTTCAAAGCCTGCTTCCCTCTGCAACCAAACTCACAGGACAGTCAGTGTCAGCATCATTCACCCTACCTCTGTCCCAGAGCACTGAAGAACTTATTTCCTCAGCAACACAGCAAAACCTCTTTGTTAAAGAACAGCATTTAGCCACTCGATCACACTAAAGGATAGTGGAAACCCATAGGGACTTTACATTCAGATAGGAACTTCTAATCCCCAGTGACATGCAGATGCCTGAATGTTTTCTAGCAGACATTTAGAAAAATAGCAGTCACAGTTGCATATATAATATTGAGGTGTCACAACAACTATCCCCATTTGCTTTTTTGAGTTCCATTTCCTGGGACCTGTTGAAAAACCAACCCATGGACCCAGTGGTCAGTCCTCAGTTTGCACTCCTGGTTGCCTGCATGTGCAGAGATACCTCCATGACAGTGTTGCCCTTGCCTCTGTCAGCCTGAAATGAAACCCAGTTCCCAGGGGAGCTGCTATTTTTTGGTCTCCTGCTCAGCTCGTGTTTACACATGGAAGATCTGCCTTTGCTGCTGGACTTTGGCTGCATCAAGAGCAGGAGGTGAACCTTTTGCACTGAGCATCTGCTGCAGGTGCCTGGCCATCACCTTTCTCCACTGTTAAACTCCAGCATCTAAACAGTTTAATATTAAATAATTACAAGAAAATAGTACAAAAAAAAAACCTCCTTCATAAGCAGCTCTCAAAAAGACTGACACTGTTAAATAAAGTCATGACACACCTGCAAGATAAATACATATTTCACAGAGCAGGAAATGGTAATACTGGTACCTACAGTATTAACAAGAGTAAGACAAACACCAATTCACCTGCAGAAGGAAGAGTATTTAAGGGTTACTCTTCTTTCTGCTAGCAATGAGACATTAATTTTGAATTCTCCCTTATTACATTGGCGTACCCAGTGGGAATTGCCATGTCCAGTACCTGTTGCAGACATCCATTGCAGACACTTCAGCTGGAAACCAAAAAAGAGATAGTTTATGAGACGCCCAGATCTCACACTAAGCCAGGACTTCGGGAGATGAGTTGCTAAATTCAG
This sequence comes from Phalacrocorax carbo, assembly GCF_963921805.1. NCBI lineage: Eukaryota > Metazoa > Chordata > Aves > Suliformes > Phalacrocoracidae > Phalacrocorax > Phalacrocorax carbo. Next base: position 25,007,064 of record NC_087521.1, on the reverse strand, counting down.
GAACATGCATGCGATCCTGGCATGACCAGAGAAACTTGCATAACCTTCTGTCACCCCTCAGTGCTCTTGAGCATGGAAGAAGTGAGTAGAAATAAAAAAAATAAATAAAGTATGCAAAACAATAATGCAGCAGACGAGATGCTCCACCTGGGCCTGACTGTCAGTCCAAAGCAGCTCAGTCCTCAGCAATGCCAGTGAAAGACTGTGGAAAGCCCTGACCTCTTGGTGTCCGCTGCGGCACTTAAATAGCACATCTGCCAATCTGCGGAGATTTAGGGCCGGCAGAGTGGCTGCAGATTGATGCCCTTGTAAGCCAGCACATCTGCTTAGTTTATGTTGCTGAGATTTTGAAACTACGTGGTGGAGTTAATTTTAACCCATCACTTTTCTGGTAGGTTTTGCAAACCGAAGCGTAAGAATCTACATGATTCTAAGGGGAACTCCAGTCATCAGTATCTCAACTCAACGTCTTAAAAAAATGCTTTAAGAGAACTGCTTTTTTTGCAACAGGCACTTCTTAACGGAAGTGTAGTGATTCAGAGAAGTGCCATCACTGCCAAGCAGCCAGGCTCCCAGAGTCACTTTCCCTTCAGCTTCTACCTGCTCCAATAACATCAGGTCACTGCTGTCTCCTAATGGAGAAACTCCATTGCTCTGTTAATGCTTTAATTCATGCAACATTTCTTTCTGCAGTGAAGCATGGTTCACTTTCAGCTTTTGCATACCACCTTGAAGATATACTTTGGGAGTTCCTAAAAGTAAATATTAAGTAGAAGTTCAGAAGTTCCTAAAAATAAATCAACTAAATGGCCTGGGAGAACACTATGAACCCAATTAGTTGAAAACAGTAAAAAAGCAACTTGACTAGATCACCTGATCTATTCATATAAACCATTTCCCTTCACCCTTAAATTACAGAAATAAAAACAAGAAGTAACTAATTGTATAAAATATGCATTATGCAAAACCCAAAACTGAACTGTCAAGTGAAAATATATGACTGAGGGCTCTCTCTCATATCCATATTTCAGGAGAATAATACCTTATACAAAGGCTTTGAAAGATCATAAACATAACTAATAATCAGGAGAGGCAGACTCTTAAGTGAACACAAGAAATCAACATAAAGGTCTTTCATTAAAGCTGGCATCACTTTGCCTTGGTTTCCCTTCAATCCCACAGAAATGCAAATAAACCTGTGACGATTCCCCTGGAGTCGACGGAGGCAGACCAGGAATGAAGGAGGCTTGCTCCATCAAGTCAGCCTCTCCCTCACTGCCAGGGGGTGCATATTAATGTAGCATTCCCATAAAAGCTTAATGACCCTTTTATACAATTATAAATTATCCTGTGAGGCTATAACGAAAACACAGACCTTCTGCGTTTGTGACAATAAATGCTCTCCTTCCCATCCAGTCACATTAACCCTGGTCAACAAATTCCCTGCCATCCTGCACAGTCCCCAGACACTTACCTGGCTGCCATCGAGGAAGACCTGGTCAGGTAATCTCACAGGAGTATATGCTCAAGTCCAGCACGTGTGCTTAAACCCAAATAGGCTATTTCACCTTATTACTGAGCAGAAGACAAATTTGGCAGGGAGACAAGGCAGGGGTCTATACAGGCTTATAACCAAAACAGGAAAGGGAAGCGTTATTGAGAGAGCAGAAGGGCAGGAAGTAAGACTTATACAGCAGGGGCGGGGAAGAGACTTTAAAGAAGAAATGTGTTCTTTCTCTCAGCTGATTTACTGAACGAAAGTCCAGACAATATAGATTAAGATTAGATGCGCTGCCTTTGCCTCATTGGTGGCACAGATATTAAAAACATTTAGCTTATTTTCTCAAGGTACAGGTTCACTGTCCAAGAAAAAGAAAAAGCAAACAAATCTCAGACCCACAAAAAATTGCTGTTATTCATTTATGGCATGGGTGTTTGCACGGTGCAGAACCAAACCCAGGGGCCCCGTCGGTACCTAGGACCCCTGTCCTGCCTTGCCACCAGCCTGGCATTGCCTCCTGGCTGGCTGGGGACCAGCTCCAGCCCCAGACTTGAACTGGCACAGCACAGTGCCACGCCACTGCATGCTGACTCTCAGCTACCATGGCAATACAGTTTTTGGATGGGAACCACCTTACACCTGGCTAACTTGGGGTCCGGCCAGAGCAAGAGCTTTTTTTTTTTTTGTCTTTCTCCAACCCCGTTGTCCTACTTGGGCCATCACCATAAATACATAAACTAAGTAACACATCTTCACAGAAGGAGGCAATCTGTCAGGTAACTTACAGAAGGACATGGGGGAAATCTCAAACATTTAAGGAACAGGACAAAATTTGCTCTGTGGGGTATGTAAGCAGAGCGTGCCCTCCCTCCATCACCAGCAGCTGGGACACCCCCTGTTTGGCTCAGCAGCGGACTGGCCCTCAGCCAGCTGGTACCTGGAGACAGCAAAGATGAGACTTTGTCTCCTCTCCCCTGCACTCCTGCCTGCCCTGCGCTAAGCCTCTCACAAACGGCATGCAGTATTTGGCTTGGAGTAACCACTGAGGAGATCACAGCTATAAGCTGGATGATACCTTATCTCACAGCTTCTGCTGTAGAAAACGTGCCATCCGCTATTTCCTTTCGGACAGTTAGTTCTATGTAGTGCCTATTTTTTAATTAGTGTGCCTTGCGAAACTAAGCCTCCTTGACTGTGATGTGCCTGCAGGAGATCACTGAAAGACTACAAGCCTTCATTTCCATCCTGCCATGAGCTGCCGACATAGGCGATTGCATGCATCCACACCCTCCTGTTAACAGGGAACTTGGTTTTTCCCTGTGGTAACATCTCCCTTGCTATTTCTGCAAGCTCTCATTTGCCTACTCTGCCACTCTATTAACTGGGCATTGCCATTTGGATATGGCAGCAAGATGGCCTATTAACACAAATTGAAACTTTGCAAATGTGGGAATAATAATTGAAAATACTACAGCAAAAAGAATTGAGGTCTTGGAGAGCAGAACAGCAAATTAATACTTTAGTGCTACCATAGCTGGGGTAAAACTGCAGCGGTTTTGGTGGGCTACCTCTCAGAGGTGGCAGGCCCTTGAGACAGATAATCCTTCTTTTCTGCCCATTCCTTGGTTTGGCAAACTTGTATACATGGATGTAAACACTCTGCAAATGGTATCTAGTCTTCCCAGCTTCACTTCAGGGTAGGGGTGCATTATGGCATGAGGAGATTAAGAGGAAAGGGAGAACTAATGCCAAGAGAATGCAACAGGGAGAACTGGATGGACCCTGCTGTGGTCTGGTTGCAAGTAGAGAAAGTTGGGGTTTTCTTCCCATGTTCACGTGAAATTATCTGAGGGGTTTTTTTTGTTAGTGTGCTCACAAGTTCTCTTAACGTGTCTAAATACATCACCTGTTATCTGTGATTACACAAACATGGACAGTGCAAATAATACAAAATGCAAACAACCACAGAATAAACCCACGGGATGCTCAGAGATCCCAACTGCCTCCCCCTTCCTCTGGCCATCACAAGCTCTCCCTGCCTGACAACTTAATCTCCTTTATATTAATAGCACTTTGTAACACACATTGCTTAAGAAAATACTTCTCCCATGTCATTACTTGAGCCATGCCATGATGTGATCCCAGGAAGGTAGTGCAGTATCAGCATGTGGGAGGGGATAGGAAGGTCCGCACCCACTTGTGTGTCACTGCAGCATTTTGCTGAGCCACTTTGTGCCCACCTGGGCGTTACAAACCCAGTTCCCTAATGTGCAATGCAAATTAACTACCTCCCTCCTGTAAAACACTGCACAAAATCTTATCTTTCTCACCTACTTTGATCCCTTTTGCCCATCTGCCCAAACTTGACCTGGAGTAGTGGTGGCACCCAGGTGACCTCCCAAAGCACCCCACAAATGGTGGAGCTGCTCAGTTCTTGAAGACCTGCTGAAAACACAGCAGGGGCCTGTGATTCTGTCACAGAGGCAGCCTGTAGCATCCCATGCACACGTGCTCTCTCTGGGAGTCAGCACCAGAGGCTCTGAAGTCTCCACTAATGAGAGCAAAATCCACAGAGCCCTGAGGAGATCACACAGTCCCTCATGTCCTTGCAGTTCAAGTGCAGCATATATGTGAATAACCTCAAATCCCCATTTAATATAGCAAGAAGAACAGAGTGTAAGAAATAGGCTGAATTTGGCACGGCACACCAGCTATATGAACACTTCAAGTGCAGCTTCTGTTGGGGAGCAAGGCCCACAAATGCCACGCTACCTGAGCAGAGCTTTTCACATTCACTGGTTTTCCTGTTATAAAAGATTGCTTTCACGGTCCAACTGAAAGACCCGCAGAAACTATTGGTGCAATGGCACCTAGTAAAAACATGGGTGTCAAAATCTGGTTGATCTCACAGTTGCTAGAGCGTCACCCGTTCAGCTGCAGTTTCTGATTCCTCTGCAGTACCTCTCTGTATGACTGAAGGGTTTCAGTTTTCAACTGATGAGGGAAGTTTAAAACCCATCAAGAAATAAAGTTGTCACTGACCTTTAAGCAAAGCTTTTTCTGTTGTGTTTTGTTATGTCTTATTTTCTGTTTAATGAAACATTTTATTACCACTTTTCTGGGATATCAGTTTGGCTGTGTTTTCCTGATACTGCACATTTCTGCTTTGACATCTGGATGGATTTTGAGCACCACCTTGTTTCATTCAAAAAATCCTGCTTTTCATGAATTTAAAACGTGACTTTATCTGGAGTCAAGTGGCAGTTCCTCTGTATAGTTCATACAGTGCTTAGACTATTATTTTAGAGTTTGTCCATGTAAACAGTACTTTACTGCATGTATTAGAAAAGAAGGACATAACCTGAAAAATACAACTCCAAATAACTACGGACTCAGATGACTAATTGCCCAGCTCAGCCACACTGGCTCCACTGTTCTAGGCAGAGTGATGCAGGAAGACAGACTAATGAAAGCTCTGAGAAGCCATCTTATTTCTGATTTCATGTGTCTGGGATAGATACAGTCACTGATTTTGCGGGAAGGAAACAGCACTTAGCTGTCACAATAGTTTTCCTGCTAAATCAAGCAAATATGATTCTCCTTACACACAAATATCAGCTACAATAGTGTCACCTAGGATAATGTGTTTTTAAAGATTTGGTTCTCCTGGACACAAACATCTTCAAGCACACCCGAAAACTCCCAGCCACCCCCCAGCTCCTGCTAGCACTGTGCATGCCCAAAGCGAAGGGCAGGCCACTACTGACGCATCGAGTCTCACGCCGGGAAACAGTGACAGTGAGCGGGACAAAGCCCAGCGCTGCCTCCCAGTGCTCCCGTCATAAGCCAAATTAATTACATTAAGCACTGCAGCATCCCTTCCAGCAGAAGTGCCTCTGATCACCCCTTTGCATTGCTAAGATGCCTCTGTGGCCCTGGACTAGCGCTTAGAAGGAAACAACCCTCTGGGACAAATGGCAAATAAGACCCAGTAGCTGATTTCCACCCTGTCCTCACAAAGGACCGTATGCTTGATAAACAGATTATTTCAGTCATGTGTTGAGATCTGTGTGAGAAGGTCAGGATTCCTGAGCACAGAAGTGAGGCTTTAGTTGCAATTATGTGAATATCCTCATAGGTTTCCGAGCAGCACATCTGCTGGCCATGTACTAGGCTTTCATGTTCCAAAGATGTCCAAGTAATGTAATCGCTCTCTTTTGGAGAGTTTCATTACCAGATGAAACATGACTGTATGAGACAATAATGCTATATATTTTCAATCCTTAGAGCTATAGACTGAACCCAGGAAGGTGAGTGTCTCAGCCTCGAAATGACTCATCTCCAAATACAAAACCCAGTTAATTCTTAAGAAAGAAATGAAGACACACAGTAGAATGTGTTGTGTATACTCTAAAAAGACTGCTACAATCATAACACAAAAATAGAACTGTAACCATATAAGACTCTTTGAAGGCAGACATGATTAAAACATTTTTTCTTGATCGGCTTACATTCCACACCTTCCAAATAACTTTTTATGCATGTATATCTGTTAGTTTTAATTCAGTGTTACTCCAAAAAGGCATCTTATTATACTGCACAAAATTCAAAATTTGCATATGCATGTTTTCATTTAATGACCTCATGATTAAGAAATCTGAAAGTTCACACTGAAACTGTACACTCAAATTTGATAAACTACAAGAAAATTATATTAATATATGCACAAATGCTACATAACAGCATATAAAATATGCAGATATATAGTTAGATTTGCAAAACTAATTTCACAGCTGTTAATAGTCTTTGAATGTAAGACATTTCCTCATACACTGAGACTTGCAACTGCTGAACTTGCTGATGAGACAAAAAAAAAATTCCTTGTCCTCAGAAAGTTTAACCCTGTATGTTAATATATGTTATTGGGCTCAAATCATTTTTTCATGCTCCTCACTAATTATAAAGGAGCAGGAGAGAGACTGGATAGGGGAGTAGAATATATTTATTTAGTATTACAAGAGTTAAAAATGGGCAGAGGTAAGGTGCTAACGGCCACTTTGACAGCAAAACAATTGTTCCTGCACTGAGTATATTTTACAAATGAGGGTTGTCTTGAGACTATTAGTTTAGGATGCAATCCCATCACTGCTGAGGTCCAAGGAAGTGTTGCCATGGACTTAAAAGAGACAAGATTTAACCCTTGGTATAGATCCATTCAAGCAGTGACAAATAAACACATGGCAGAAAAAAACCATACCAAATCTTTTAAAGGACCTGAGTTCTGCAAGATTTGGGGAGCCCCGTGTTTTCCTGCTGGGAAGCCCCTGACTCTCAGTTCATGCAGTGCCCTTCCCTAAGATGATTTTGTCTCCACCCCTTTGCTCCACAAAGGGAACAGTCAGGACTCACCTGCTTTCAGGGGGACTGTCTATTTTGGCTGATGCAAACAGCTTAGGTATTGCGTTAAGGCAATAACTGTATTGCAAAGAATTAACTCTGTGGCTGCCTTCAATTTTGCTCTCAATAAACTGTGATGAGCAATGGGCAGTAAGCCCAGACCTCACGTTAAGCAGCATGGAACAAGTTATAGACCATATGGAGAGAAATAAACTGCCACTTCATACACAGGATATCTATAATGCTTTTTTGCTTGAGTCAGCTAATTGTACATCCGCAAATCAGCACATTTATAACAAATGGAGCATTACTATATTATGGGAAATTTATTTAATATGATCAAAGTTTGCCAGAAAAAGTTCCTCTGAAAGTATGAAAGTACTTAAGAGTCCTGAGTGCCTGGGACATTTTACAGTCCCTATTAAACAAACATTTCCATGTTGTTTCATGGCAGCCAGTAGTGCAAAGAACCGTACCTTCTAAGCCTCCAGTGCAGCCACCAGCATGGGCATCTCCCTGCTGCACGCAGAAGGCATGTCCTTGCTTATAGTCAGAACCAGCCACACCACCTGCTCCAGAAGCAGGTTAAGAGCAGTTACTGTTCCCATCAGTAGCCTCAGATGAAGCTTATCATCTCCTGTCTTTTCCAGAGGCTGAGAATTAAGGAGTAGAGACTGTTGCAAACCCTCTTCTGTACTGAAGATTTTAAGAGGTGTACTTAGCTCTTCCACGTAACTTTTTTTAATGTTAAAACAAATCAATGACCTTGATCTAAAGAGCCATTAGCAATGTTCTGAGTGTCAATACACACCTACTTGGGGTATCAGCTGAAAAACGTTCTTATACTTATGTCACCAAGCATATGCTATCCCCCAACATTACTCCACAGCAGACATGTTTTCACCTTCAGCCTGCATGTTTCTTAGACTTTGGTAAAGAGATTATCACAAGTGGTTTCAGCAGCTGTAGGCAGTGGTCATTTGAACTGCATACATTATTTTTCATAGCTCCTAATTTATGGGGACATCATATAAATTTCTGGGGTTTCAATCTGAAACAAGAAATACCAACTTTAACATAGTCTAGAAGAGAGATTAGGAGCTTCTCTCTTAACACTAGCACTTGCTCATTCCTAGTACTAACCTTTGTCATTTAATGCTATCCACTGCTAAGTAATGTAATTCAAACATCATGTTTTACTGAGCAGATAAGATACTTCCATCATGAGACACCTCTATAGCATGTTGTGGGCAACATAACCCCTTTGGAAGTGTTTTTATTGTAAGCCTTCTAGAGGCACACGGATGAGTGAGGTACAGTCTAGGAGGTGTGAAGGAGAGGTTTTTTGATATAAGGGGTGAAGTAAAAAGAAGGTTAGTCTCTTCAATCCCAAGAGTTTGGAAGGGAAGAAGCTGATGAAAAATGATCAGAAATTACATTTAACTGTATTTTTATTACTTGCAGTTCTCTAAAGGCATGTGCCTGCCTGATGTTCAGGTTGCCAGGCTGAGAACATTTGATATTAATTGGGAATGCGCTTTTCAAGACAGCAACACTATCCTTTAAAAGTCAGGGCCCAAAGCACACTAGTGAAGTGAAGGCTGTGCTGCGCAGGACAGCTGCAAAAGCTGGTGATCTCTACTGCTTAGGGAAGTAAGATGCACTCAGATGGCATTTATTGAGGTTATAGAAGGACGAGAGACTAAGTTCACACCAAGATGAAGAATGCCTGGCCTTATTTCTACACTTGTTTCTGATATTTGTGCTTTTCATAATAGGATAGGTTGGAAATAATAGTTGTCTTATGGACACAGGGAAACTTCACCTTGCAGAAGGATCCCTGGAGGTGGAATGGGTATAGTCAGCAGTTTGTCACGTCAAATCACCACGTCTTTCGCTGCCATTTAATACACTGTGGAGTGGACAGGCTGGGAAGGTTTCTCCTGTAACAACCATAGAGCATCCATATTCCTTTCACTTTTTTCTTATCTTATAACAGATAAGTCGGAGTTCTTACATTAATCCCTTGTAACATTTAACAGGATGCTATGCTAGTTTTGCATGATGCAATATCTGCTCCTTTCTTGCTGAAGTTGGTGGAAAAACCCCCATCAGCAATTTCAGCTGCAGCAGAAACTTATCTTTCATATCATCTGTGTGATCAGTCAGGCAGTAAAACAAGGTAAATGATACTGGGCTATTGGAGCCTTATCTTATATCCAATGTCTGCACTGATGGGCAACTAATGTGGCCTCGATGTTTGCAGAAATGCTTCAACTGGGAAGAATAACAAATTATGCCTGGGCACAAACAACAGTCTGTATAACTGAGTATGTATTTACACTAAGTATCTTCATTCTAATAAAAAGTGAACATTGCAGGTCTAATCATTGGTAGCTTCCCATCACAGAAAAGGTAGAGCCCTGTTCAACATGGGCATAAAACAGCACCAAATGTAAATCAACAGTATTCAAAAATCTGTATATTAACATGCTGTAATCAGCAGGGGTTTTTTTACCCCTAAATTACATACAAAGAATAATTTGCAGATTATTTTAATAAAAATAAACACGAGGGCTAGTGAATGAAGATGTGCAGGAAGCAAATCCTTTGTTCAAAACTACTGACAGTACTTAAAAAACAGCAGCCCATTCCTTTCCCCACCTTCCCTCCTTCGATTATTTCTTGGCAAAGATTTGTCCCCATTGCCTGGCAGATACAACTATTTCATGAGTGCCAAAATTGAAACAGGATCCCTGAGCGCATTTGTGCACCAGACTTATTTGTGTGCAATGTTTGGGATTTTGCAAGATGACCACGTATTTCTCTAAATCAAAGCTGCACATTGTTTGCAATGCACAAGACACCAAAGAGGAAAGGAAAGACTATTTTGAATAACGGCAGAAGCATCCTTGCTTTCCCATGATTTGTACTCTTTTTCCCCTAGCAGCCTTCCTTACCTCTTCTAAAATTATGTTCCTGACTCTGATATGTCCCCTGTGACATTCCCATCATGCAGATACACCATACAGCACCACTTCTCAGGAGTTATGAGTCTACTAAATGGTCAGCTACACAACACGTGCAGGTTGGCAGCAAGCGGCTGGTCAGCCAGGCCACGTGCTGCCTTTACCTTGGGAAGGGCTCCAGTTTCAATCACTCTCCTCTCCATCCACTTGCTGAGTCTCACAAACCAGTGACTTTTATTCCTGTGAAACTAGGCTGACTTTTCTGAGTCTGCTGGTCAGCTACTGGGAAGGTGGTAGAGAGAAGGAAAAGGATGAGACACACAGAAAGGTGAAGCAACTGCATAAGCCTTATTTCCTTAGGAAAGCAAACTAAAGAGAGGTTGGTAGTGAGGGCCACTCAAAGAATCACTGCTCACCTCCACCAGTGCCCTCACCATCTGCATCTGCAGCCAACGACCACCAACACCTCCGCACTGGCACGCACAGTCCCTTTTAAAGACAGCTTCAGGCTACTGCCAAATACAGTATCATTTCACCGCTGATGTTTATATGTAATAGGATTGAGGACTAAACTTCTACTAAAAGCACTTCAGACAGTATATTTAGGCATTTTGGCTACACGTAGCCAGTTGCTGATTTCATTATACCTTATGAAAGCAATCCCCTGTAACAACAAAACCTGAAGGTGCAATAAGGCTGCAAAGCGATCATAAAGGATGCATTGGGAGCAGCAGATCTTCAGAATGATCATCATCAATCTTGCAGGCCATGTCACAGGTTTTGGAGTTGCCATGAAATTACTTGTGTCTACAACACGGAGAAGACGTTCCTATGGTTCTTGGTAATTTTCACAAGTCAAAGTCGACAAAGATTCTTCCACCGTTCTTACAGATGAGCTAAAAAGTTACTGGAACAGGGATTTCCAAACTTTTTTGACCTCACACCCCTATCAGTAAAAACTTTATGCACCCCAATACATATTTATTTATAAATTATACACATGTACCACTGAAGTTCAAAAATCTTCTTCCCCCACCCCAGTGGACTGTCTCGTGCACATCTCACTTCGGAGACCATTGCATGAGAGGATGACAAATAATACAGACGCTTGTCTGAGCCACAAAAGGAAGCAGGTCTAGTGAAATGTCAAGATTTTGTGAAGCAGCATCCTTTATTTCTGCAGAGCCACAGTGTCCAGCAGAGCAAAGTGCATAACTGGATAATTGCTGAGAAAAAAAAATAATTCCAAGGCAAAGCAATTTTCAGTAAAATTAAGTTAATGTTGATTAGGAAGAATAAAGAACCAAATCACCTTCCAATAACAATGAGAAATGGAAGACCATACATTCCTTTGACTTCAAATCTACAATTGGTAAGTAGTAGCAAACACAGTTACAGCTCGCAAGGGTGAAAGTTCTTCATAGATCCTATATTCCCCATCTTGCCCTCTCCTTATTGGGAATTACAGACTTTTTCCAGACGTATAACTTTCTAGTTCTCTGGCATTTTTTTTACTCCCTAAAACATCTAACTTTTTTGTCAGCACTTCAGACAGACTTGTCAAAAGATAACCCTCCCACACGAATCTTGACATAAAAGTTTAGCCCTTGAGCCATTATACAGACTGGGAGTGTTCAACAGTCTATACGTCAAGGCGCGCTTTTCATAATAGAACCCTGGTTTTATTATAACAGCAGTGAAATATTTAGAACTGTTTTTTTGCATAACTGATACAATGTTTTGAAAAGAAAATTAAAAAGAGAACTGAAAACCACTTACAAGTCAACAAACTACAGAAAGGAGAGGTGGATGGAGAGAACAGGGAAAGTTTCAAAAGTATTTCATCATTCCTTTCCTGGTAACACCTTTCCCAGCCTGACTGCTTTCTAAAGCTCCACCATCTCCCAAGCTCCAATTCAGGAGGGCTGAAATGAGGTGGTGGAGGGTCTCTAAGAAGGAGCAACAAACAACCTGCAGTACATCTTCCACTTGCCCAGTGTTAAGGCAGACCAGCCTCTACAGTAATGCTAATAGACACAGCCAAGGCAAATTCCTATTTCAGGTGCAGCAACCATTAATTCTCAACTCCAATAAGAATACGGAAATCAGCATCCAAAGCTGTATAATGATTAAACTGTTAATTAAAAAAAACCCACAAGACTTTTGAAAGATTTAATAAATTGCCATAACCTCCAACCTCTTCCCCTACATCCATGCTGGCTTCTCTCTACACCCTGAAGACCTTACCAAAATCAAAACTGATGCAGAAACCTTCAGACAGCTCACAGCAGGATCTCTCACAGTGAACTTTATAATTGGTGTGTTATCAGCTGAGCAGCGTTGCAGCGTTATTTGGTCTGCTGAAACCAACTCCCCAAAGTGCAAACAGAATACCAATGAGGCAAAACTCTGAATTGTCTCTTGGGCTGCACGCTTAGGTTAGGCAGTTACAGCTTAATGGATAAAACAGTGACCTCCAAGTCCCCTATTCAAATCGTGCTTGCATTCCCATGGCAGGCACTGGAACTGGGTTAGGGAGCATTAGTTTCAAAGAATCACTTTCCTAAGTACTGTCTGCATTTTTACCATGAGCCTTTTCTCTTCAATATTTCTGCCTTCCTTGCCTGTCTCATCTCTTTCTACTTAGGCTGACTGGCTTCTAACACCCAGACAATGATCCTTATTTACTTAACAATACAACCACAGCTGGAAATCAGACCCTGTATTTGGGGAAGACTCCTCTGAAATACATGATGTGTGAAAATAAAGCTTCCCTGCCTCACTGAAGGTTATGGTAGCCTGCGCAGGGAATGGTTTCCAGCATCCAGCTTGGCGTCATGCACCTAGTACACTCTATCATTTGTCTGGTTTTCCACCCCTCCCTCATATCTTTTCTGGATAAAGGCAATTTGCTCTTCAGGACTCCTCTCGCCTACCCCAGAACAAGAGAAAGGAGAAAATAGAATAAAGCAATAGCTATTAATTGGTGTTCCATATGCCTCATTGCTCTCAGACCCTCACTTTCACTGCCGCTTAGAGTCAGGTTCACACCATTTTAAAAATGAGAATAAGAACAAAACCTGCTGAAACACAAGATTTTCCATGTCTTAGTTTCTATGCAGCCTCTCTCAATCTGCGACATGCAGGAAGGTACTGCCAGCCCTTGCCATGCACGCTGCCATGCTCTCTGCTGCCAGACTCACTGCCCAGCTCTGACTTTGGAGTCTCAAGGCACCAAAGTATTTAACAGAACCCTCCCCAGCAAACAGACAGAATACTGCTCACTCAGCAGTTTATACTTCCACCCAGCAAACTGGTGCTGCTACACAAGTACCACTCTTGCTTTGCTAGCTGGTGCTCGGTTAACTAAAAATCCCTTAGATGAGCATAAGGTTCGGAAAAGACAAGGGTTTGTTGCAAATTCCATTTTACTGGTGCTGTGCTATGCTGTGCTGTGCTATGCTATGCTATGCTATGCTATGCTATTCTGCTCTGTTCTACAAGTATCCCTTCAAGACAGCTTTTAGGATCAGTTTCTTCAAATCTAGCTTCACCCCAGGGCATTCTCAGTCACGTGGCAAAAACCAAGACTCGCGCTTCACATGGATCTGTGCTCGTCTCAGATCACAGATGCTGCACAAGATGCAACTCAGTGGATGGAGCCCGCCTGCACCGAGCAGCCGGGTTCGCAGGCAGAGCTGAGCCGCAGAGCTTTTCACAGACAGGCTGGAAACAGTGTAGTAGCTGCTCCACCGCAGCAACACCCACATCTCCAAAGAGGGGAGGCAGAACATGGAATCAACACTGACCTCTTGTTTTAACTAATGCATAAACTTACAAAAGCAAAAATTAGTATGACGGAAACCCTTGGAGGACTCTGGGAAGTGAGCGTACTCTGCTGGGATGGGAGCTCTCTGACACCAAGGTATGAGGGCAAAGCTCCTCTGTATGGGCCATGACACCAAAGAGCCAGGAAGCAGAGGGCTGGCTGAATGGTAGGAGAGAAAGAGAGGGTCTTTGTAGATTTACATTTTCCTTCAGTTTTTCATCTGTACATTTTATAAACACTTGCAATTCTATCATCCACTTCAGGTGTTACAAATAAGTACCATCACTTACAGTGTGACATAACCCTGCTTGAGATAAGGTTAGTGTCCAGGTACCGGACTAATATTACGGCATTCCTCAAGCAAAATTGTGCCTCTGTTTGAAACTGTGATGCTCTAATGAGCATCCACCTCATTATAATAAAGGTAACACAGTATGAAAAGTGTGCCTTCAGAGACACTGCACAGAGCAGTGTGAGAACCAGCACTGCAGGGTGAGAGAGAGGAAGAAATGCCTCCTGCTGAGCAGGGTTCCCAGCAAACAACCAGGGTAGAGCCGGTGGGGGTAAGATGGTTTCCTCAGTGTGAGCGGTGGAGACTCATGTTTCCAAAACAGCAGAGCTCCCCAGCTCATTCTTAAAGGTACTGGCCAACTTGGCAGCCACCCATGACCCTCTCTGTGCCTCCTTCGTTCAGGGGTGCAGAGAGCATCACTTGACCAAGAGCCAGAACAGCCCATAGGCCATACTTGTACCGAGCCAGTAAGAGCCAAACTATTTATGCAAACTAAGAAACTCGTTATACTTATGCATGATCTCCATGTAAGACTTGTTTTACCCACAAACAACAGCAAAGAAATTATTTTATGTTTTTCATTTGCAGTATTTTGGTGCACGTATAAGGATGTTCTTATTCTGAAAAATAATAAGGAAATAGTACCCTTTAGTCCTTTAACCTATTCAATAAGAAATCAAAAACCGAATTGAAAGACATCAATTCATAGGTCTGTCCTGCAGTAACGAAAACAAATTAAGCCCAATTCAGTTATTTCAGTTCTATTTTTTTTTTAGGGGTAAGACTGGAATTTCTAAAGATACCTCAGGTAGTTAGGTACCCCTCTGAAATCCAGGGGAGACTTGGCACCTGGTATCCTCTGTCTGAGCTTGTTTATAGGAGCAGCGTTTATGCTGGGAGTGTGTTGGATGGTTTAATTCCAGCCTATTGAAGAGCAGCCTCCAGGTCATAGATCCGCTGCACTTAATTTGGCAGAAGCAGCACTGTCTTTTCAGAGAAGGGCAACATAAATCTGCAAATACAGCTTCTGTCTGGGGGAATAAACAGCTTTAATTTGCTGTAGAATGACAATCCCTGGCAAATGTAAGAAAAGAAAAAAAAAAAAAAACAAAACAAAGAAAACCACCAAAGCTCCCAAAACTCCCACAGCAGTAAAGCACAAATCCTCCAAAAACCCACAGCCCAAGACAAGCAGGAGGTGCTCACCGGTGCCAATGCGCTACAAGGCTTTGGGTACACTGTGTGGCTCAGGACAGGTTAGAGAAGGGATGATGGATTACTATCCTTTGTGCTCTCCGTGTGCTTCAGGTTTGCTCCAGGGTGCAGGCAAATGAGTGTATAATCTGCAAGGAGTTACCTGCAGCCACCCCGATCTGTGTGGGGGCACGCGTCACTGTAGGGAAGGGAAGACGGGCAGGGGAAAGGAAGCACAAGTGGTTGTGCCAAATGTTAACGAGAACATGAAACAGAGAAACCAGACCCAAACCATCCATTGTCCATCTGTCCTACACACTCTTCTTCCACATGCTTTTCTTTAAGGAGGAAAGATGGTTGTGACCTCCTGTCTGCTGCTGGCACTCTCCTTTCAGAGAAACAACCAGCAGGATTAAAGTGTATACAGTAGCTCATGCCTGTGTTAGCTCATTTGATTATTACTTACTCTAAGGAAAAATCCTGCAGTTCTGAAATCTGAGAATTTCCACTGGAGACTCACCAACAACTTAGCCACCAAAACCCAAGATCACAGAAACAAAAAATATAGTTTAAAATATGTTTTAAAATTATTTAAAAATTAAAGACTGCTAACCCCAGTGTCTAGTTTAAAATAATTTTCAATCTATTTCCATAATGCTACAGGAAATTTCAGTTAGCAAGATGTGTAGTGCATTGAAAGAGAAGCAATCAAAGACATTGTCAGAAAAACAAATGGGATAAACTGTAAACAGCAATCACATCTTTCAGATATTCAAGATGGGAACCATTGGTTTCTTGGTCTTAAATGGAAGATTTACCATTATGTAAATGATGCTAAATTCTACTTAAAAACAAATCAGAAAAGACAAAATCAAACTGGTGCCTCCAGTATAGTACCCAAACGAGGACGATCATGGCAATTTTGCTTTGCATCAGAAAACAATTTTAAGAGATAGCACTTTATTTCTCAACCTTCATAAGCTTTTACAGCTTACAGTACTATTATCATTTAAACTGTCCCTGGGAACATACATTTCTTGTGTTTGAACAAAACCAAATCAATGTACCCCTCTCATGCAGGTCAGACCTGCAGTGAGCTGGGATCGCTGTGAAAGGTTTGCTTTGCAGCTCAGGCAGAGGGGCTGAACAGGTTGAGGGAGAATCTCTTCTATGTAATTCCCTTTCTGCAGTAAGCAAAAATGACCTACTGAAAAACAGCGGGTTTGTAGGTTGTTACAGGATAAAACAAACCTCATAAAAATAAATCAAGCTTAGCAAAGGGGTTTCTTCTTAACATGGCTAATGGCTCAGGTTCCTCTACAGACAAAGACGCTGTTTGACCTACTGCTCTAATTAGAGTAGTAGTGATGTTGACATTTGTGTTGTATAAAGCAGACATGTTAATAGCCAGAGGGAAAGCTGTCAGTGCCTCTAAATATCACAGCGTTCATGGTGATGCACGATGCAGACTTTAAATATTCAAATAATCAATTCAATGCTTAACTTCTTTTATTGATAACAAGAAACAACCCCCAAAATAGAAAAGAAAAACACCAACCCCAAAAGCAATCCTAGCTTCAGTTAGTGTTAATGATGAAAGATTAACAGGCAACACATAAATCAGTTTTATTCTGCAGAGTATAGTATTTCCTTTCAGATTGTATGTAATCCAGTTTTGCCATGAAGAAACACAAGCAATTTGTACTCTCTGGGTTTTCAATTACTATTAAAACAATAACAACCACCAGAGACTGTGGTTCATGCATTCATATGTGTCAAATTCACCTAAGCATGAAAACAGATACCTCTTCTCATTTATAAATACATGAAGTGTGTTTTAATTTAACTCTGATCTGTTACATCATATTCCCTTGACACAAGCCATGCCATGGCTACAGACGGGCACTTCACGTTTTACAGACCAAAATCCCTGCAGTAAATCCTCTCTTTGCAGTGCCCAAGTGCCCTAGAACGATGGAAAACCCTTAATGCTGCGGCTCAATTAGCTCCAACCCACTTTCAGATTCTTTCCCCAACGTGTGATGTTCTCAAGCCCACTTTTACCCAAGGCAAAGCTGAACATTAAGTATAACAGACTGACAGGAGGTTTCAAACTGCAGTCCAAGACTGAAGCTCTCTATTCCCACCTCCCATACCCCAAGGAAAGAAGCCTCTTACAAGAACGGAAATGGAGAGAGGCTCAGCCTCACTCATCACGTCCCACAGCATGCTGCTGGCTCGACAAAACCCATCCTGGACACTTTTACAGCCTGTTTTGTAATTAATTTCTGTAAGTGGATAATTGGCTCATTAAGCTGAATGAGAGCAATATGATAATGCACAATCCAAAAATGTAACTCTTATTTATCCCACTGTTCAGTCCAGCCTTCAAAACCACTGCAATGTGATTCCTACTGTCAATGACTTCTGAAGGAAACAATTTAACCTGGTAGGCACGATGCTGTCCAAGCTTTAAAAAGTTAAGAAAAAGACCTTTACAATGGTATGTACTTTTTTTCATATGTAGATCGCACCAAATGCCTCCCATTCCTTTACTAATGCTGTCAATTTTTTCCTCAGCTATTTAAGATGGTTCCGCTTTCCTTTGCATGGCATCCCATGTGGCTAGCATTGCTCTAAGGGAAGGCACATGAAGCTCATCTGTCTTCCCCATACAGCTCCAAACACAGCACATGGACATATATATATATGAAAGGTAACGAGATTGTCTTAAAGCACATTATGGTGAAGGGATCTGAGAGCCTGCAAATATGTCTGGAGGGGAGATTACAAGGAGACACCCCCCTCAACAGCGGCAAAGTTTTGGGTTGCTTCAGTACAGTAAAATCTGTACCTTGTTTGCTGATAATGAAAAAAAATCAAGCCTGAAATGACACTTGTGTATAAAGAAGATAAGGAAACAGGGCCACAGTACACTACACATCATAGCAGGGGAGGGAAAGTTAAGTTCATGTCATTCACTCTTCGCTGCACAAGTGCTGCTATTCCCTATTGATCTCCACAGTAATTGTAAGTAGCCACAGAAAGCCATTTCCACTGCCAGGACAGTGCTTTCCAGAAGCAGTTTTGCTGTTTACAATACCCTGGGGAAAAAGACAGAGGAATGTGGAGGAAGGAAGGAGATTCTTCGCCCTCAAATTTGTTTTATACTGACAGACATCCATTGATCTTGTAGGAGGTTTTTTCCTCATTTGCAAGGACATATCCTTCCATTCCCTGAAACTCCCTGCTCAGAAAATTAAACCATTTAAGCATAAACTGGGGCACTAGAAGCAGATACAACCAACACCAGAGGACAGGGCAGACATGCACAGGGCAGCAGCAAGACACAAGGCCACGGCAGGTGGTTTGCAGTTAGTACTGGGCAAGAGAAGGGAGCCGAGGCAGGTGATGTGGCAGGTACATCAGCATTAACAGGGGAGATGCTGCCCCACCTAAGTGACCCAAGAAGGAGGAGTTCAGAAATGCAAAGCTTCTGCTGCTGTCCCTGGAGTCACTCACCTGCTTGCAGAGAAAGGTCTCCCAAAGAACCAAGCTGAGACCCTGTCTTTGGAGAAGGGGCCAAAAGCAACAATTGTTTGGTCTTCAAAAGGGAGAAGATTTTTGTGGACGACTGCAGATGAACACTGCAATAGAGAAACTAAGGATGGTATAAACATCTTCACTGAGCATTTTCAGGCTTCAGCCTGTGAGAGGACAGAATTGGCCCATGGAACGCCGTCATGCACAGTTATTTGGGGCATTTAGACCGTGTTGTGGTGGCATTCAAATTCCCAGGCCCACCTCCCACACATCACCAGACGGGTTTGTCATTGCATGGGGGATGCCTCTTCCCTTCCACCACATCCTCCTTTTTTCAGGAGGAAAGCAGCTTTGCCACAGCAGGCTCTGAGCTAGCAAAGGAACAAGCTATATTTATCCTAGAACATTTGCAACTCCTGATGGATCTAGAACATACCATAGTAAAAAGAAAAAATGCTGTTTTCCAGTATTGCTGTTAGTACTTGCACGAGCCAAGTGCTATGAAACAGCATCTGACGTGATAGTGCTTTACATACTCCCTGCAGGGACAAACCACCACCTGGAAGAAAACAGGGAGGAATCAGGCCCTTTACTAACAGGAGGCCCAAAAGACCCAGTGAGAAAGTTTTACAAAGTCATGGTACAAATCTGTACTCTGTCTCCCCTTTATCTGTTCAGCATGTAACTGGCACATGATTTCCAGGCATTACTATAAAGCAATTTATTCTTCAGACAATAGGCAGGAACAGTAGGTTCCTCCAGAGCCAGCACTGCTCCTGCTTTGAAGCTTGGCTAAATGCAACCACTGCAGACCATGGCAGCTGGCGGGCTGAGCCACAGAGCCTGCTGTGAACTACTGTTAACACATACATTTGGTTTTATTAAGTCCTTCTTCTTCCTCCAAGTGTTATAGTCGTGGTTTCTGGAGTAATCACAGGCACTGTTTAGAAATAACCTGGAAATGAATGGTTGAAAAGCCCTCACACGGTTCACCTTGAAGCTGCTGAGCGTAGGGGTTTACTGGCTCCACCAGAGATGCACCTGCAGCCTATGGGGTCTGATGCTTCATGGAGGGATCAGGCTCAACTCCACAGTCCTCAGCTGTTTCATCCAGGATGCCCCCTTCCCTGTGAGGTTCCCCAGCCTACCTCCCTACCCTGGCAATAGGGCTTCCTTGACAGAAATCAGTGTTAAAATTCAGATTGGTGCATCAGGGCAGCAACTCCTACTGTGCATGCTTTCAGACCAGATCAGTGGTGAAGCAAGGACCACACATGAATGGAGACCCTGCATCTGCAGCTGAACGGGAAGGGAGTGGGAAGAATGCAGAGGAAGAAACAACTTTCAGGGTTTCAGATCCAGATTTTTTGTGCAGAGGAGCTGGACCAGACCACAACTTCCCCCTAACGCCATTCTCTTTCATGAAGCAGTAGTGACCGCAGCTATGAGGATTTCCACTAGGAAATCCATGAGCTTTGTTAACTTCCAGTGCTCATAATGGGGCTGTGCCCACAGTGATGGAGAGGGCTGTGTAAAAGATGCTACAAGAATTCACACCAGGAAGCCAGCAGCCACTGTCGGCGTTTGGCCTCTGCCTCTGCAGAGCCACCAGCAAACAGGGCTGAGGAGAAGGGACCGAGGCTGCCGGACAGGGTGCAGGGTGAGAGCAACATGCGGACCAAGTTTTCAAGAGGCCTCCGAAGTTGGACAGTAAGTTTTGTCTGTGCTGAGCCTGCCCAGCCAAGAAGGGATGTTGCTTCACAGCTGCTGAGGCTGTGAGTCTACTGCCCTCCAAATGGATCTGCTTTCCCATTGTCCTGAAATTCCAGGCTTGGCTCACACTACATTTAATTAAGGTTGGAAGCTTTTTTTTTTTTTTTTTTTTTTCAAAAAAACCCAATACTGAATAATAACACTTCAGATTAGCCAGCAAAAGAGACGACTGCTATTGGACTGAAAGCTATAAGGCATCCACAAAGTCTCAGAAGGTACCAGCCTGGGTACCAGTCTAATGCAGTAGAGGATAATCGGTAATTGCAGGCTTATGTATTATGGGGCCAAAGCAAATTACCTGCTGATGATGTCTTTATAGCACTGATGCTAGGGGTGGAGGGATGGTTGCCAAATGGAAACCCGCTCAGCCTTGGGAGCCAACTGACATTCCTATACCCAGGATCACATTGTAGATACTCACAGCAGATGGAAATTGATGGCTGTAATCTCCAGGAAGAGGATGCTAGCTGCACTGAGGCACCCCTGCTACCCACCCCATGTGGCATGAACATCAATCTGGTGTGTGTTATTAGCACAATTCAAGGTTGCAGACTATTGCTGGAGAAGAAATAAAAAATCCACAACGTGCAATTGCTGAGGGAAGCAGAGAAAGAGGATGGCAATTTCTGTTAGTTCACTGGATGAAGATACGACCCTTGAGCAGTTCTGAAGTTAACACACGGGTATTAGCAGGACACACATACGCTTCTGTCCCTACAGCTACACAGTGTAGTTCTCTGCCTGCCTGGCCGCAGCATCAGTGCAGCTGGTTTTTACAGTGCTGGGTCACAAAAAGCGAGAACGATAGTGGAGATGACCTTTAGTGTAGCATCAAAGGTATATTTTGAAGAGTTGCATTTCTGCTGAAATACTGTTCAGCTCAGTGCAAAACTGGTTCTGTGCGATACTGATGTTATGAAGAGTGATGGGTGGTGCTATGGAGGGAGCGCTGCGTGCTACATCCAGCTGCACGAGGAAGCAGAGCACACCCACGTGCCCTGTGGTTGGCACTGCCGGTTCAGGGGATTCGGGGCCGCCTTCGTCTCTCTGACTTTCTGGAAAAGACATAATCAGGGCAACTAACTTTTCACCATGTGCTGTGTTTGCTGCCAGCAGATTTTCTAGCATGTGCACAGCCACGGCAGCAGCCAGATTTTGCTCCCCCCCGCTATATTTTCATGGATAGATAACCTAGCATACATCAAGATAAATTTATCTTGGGTGGAACCTCAGGAATGTTATTGTGGTAAGAACAGGAATTATGTGGGCCATAGTACAGATGAAACCGTGTCACCGGGGAAAATAATTTGAATTTATTTCTCCCATAATTAATAGCCACTAACTTTTTTAGAGGAAAGAAATCTTGAGAATATTTTACTAAACGCAAGTTTAAAAGAAAACAGAATATTGATTTTAGAGAATTTGCAAATGCTTATAATGATTAAACATTCTTCTGATACATAGTCCACAAAGATAACCCCAGGCCAGAGTAGGTGGAGACTAACATATTGATTTCATTGAAGCAGACAAAATATGCATCAGTTTGAAAGCTGGCCTTACCATTTTCCCCTCTTTGAGTCAGCAGCAGAATGGCATAATCGGAAAGCATTTTTAAAAATATCAATTGTGGCTGATACAGCTGAAAATAGGTTCTGAAACAGCTCTGATGATGACATACAGAGTGATAGAAAGTGGTGCTTACGATATAGCATGATTTACACAGACATCCCTATTAGAACATGAGTTACTTCCTAAGATACACGCATCCTATAATGATTTACTCCAATTTTTAAATTAGAAACAAACAGGAAAAAACACCACCCAGAAGCCCATAATAAGACACACAGTTACGTCTGTGTTCCTTCATCTTGGTGTTGGTAGACACGGCTGCTGAGGATATTCTGTCTTTTCTCCCAAGCCTAGCAGCAGTGGCACATTCTGCTTTCAATAAATGGTCCTGAAAAGCTGCTTTGTTTTCAAGAAGGAATATGAAGGGACTAGAGAAGACCAAATTGGCTTGTCCTGAGCACCCCTTTGTAGTGAAAATCTGCCTTCCAGTTTCACAGAGATGCTGTGGTTGAACCCCATCCAGTGTCATCCACCACAGAGCAGTCCCACCGCCAGGGCTGAAAGACCTGGCTTTCCATGTCCAGAGCCAGGCGCCGTGTTAAACCCAATAAATTATTCAGCTACCAGATTTCACTGCAGATTTGGCAGTATGCTAAGGTACAAAGGTTATTCAGCACACATTAATGCTTAGGAAGCATTTGCCTATTCATAGCACAGCATTTACATTTTCTGGAGCTTTTTAGCAAGGTTGTTCTAGGCACAGCAGATATAATAAAACACTCCATACATATTGAAAAGTCACCAGTTCTTGTTTCATTTTTGCAGACTGAAGGGTGAATTTCAGGACAGGGTGAAGCAGATGTGTAATTTTGTATTCCTTGTAGCAGTCTCAAAGAAAAAGTGAATAACCATCATTTAAAACTGATGGCAAGCTCTCTCCAGCAACAAAGACATCCCCTATGCATTGGAAGCATTTCTTAGGATTTTGCGAGACATCCCTATCTATGCCTTTTCTATACCACCTCTTCTCAGAGATCCCTTTGCCCATCTCAGACATTCATTTTGCAGCCACGTCACACATCCACACCAAATCCAGTGTCTGAACCTGTACCCCACTCACCTTACTGTCAACAGAAAGGCTTTCCCCCTCCCCCAAACCAAGGGACAGTGACGGTTCCCATCAAGCTATGTTTGTTTAAGCAAAAAAAATTTAGATATGACAGTAAGAAATAAAAAGCCCAGAAAGAAAATCACAGCAGTGTGGCATCATTGTGAGGTGTGCCCTAAACAGATGAAAGCTGCTGTTGTAGAGATTTTGAGTAATTTTTACAAAGGAGAAAGTAAAACTTTATACAACCCTGCAAAAAAATAGTTCGTCTTGTGAAATTGTAGTCTTTTCATGTATGCTGTCCTCTCTGCGTGGGCTGCTCTGCTGCTTTGTATATGGATTTACCACTGCCTCAAATACTGTCAGAGTGCCCCATGTTCCCAATGGAGCAGGGACTCTATCGCCAGCAAGCTCTTTCTAGATACGAAACCTCTTCAAGTGCCAAATGACATTCTGTAGCTTTTCCTCTGGAGCTGAGTTGAGTGAGAACAAACTTCTGCTGCTACACACAGTCTTGATTTTTCAATTTTGTTTAAATTAAATTGGGACCATCACTATGACACTCCTACAGCATCTCCCAGAAACAGGCAAGGGAACAGAGAAGAGAATCCTTCCCCCCTCCCAGATGCTCCACTGTCCATCACACAGGACTCCTCTCTGTTGACATCTCTCAGGGACACAGTATGGTAGTGCTTTTAATTACTTGCCTCTTGGCTGATGTGCTACAGCCTTTGCTTGGGAAGAGCAGGCAAAGAAGCATGGGAGGAAACTTTTGTGGTTTGTGGTAGTTCTTACCATGCTGGTTTTACAGAGGGGGTTTTTTTGTTTCACTGAGTCTCTTCTGTCTTGCTGTCAGCTCTGAAGCAACTCTTCCTGCACAGAAAGCCCAAACTTTCCATTGCACAGAGACAACATGCTATGCACAGAGACAGCAGGCTACACCACCCAAGACTAAATCCTACATGCAGTTATTTCCAGTTGGTGATGCCGGAAAACTCACCCAAACCCACCATGCAGGTGAGTGGCAAAGCCAGAAACAGCCCCAGAAGCTCCAGACCACCAGGCCAAAGCTCAGATGCAGATCACGGTGCTCTTCCTCCTCTGATCACCCCATGCTTACAGCAAACATCACCCCAAGCCCTAAACAGCTACATGTGGCAGAAGGAGAAGGAAAAAAGAGAAGAAAAAGTAATAATAGGAGACAACTTCAATCTCTAAATTTTCACCATCTGCACACTTTATTTCCTAAAAAGGCACCTCCATAAAAAGAAACGCCTTTTTAACAATGCTGAGGATTAAACCCCTGTCAAATCTGACAAATAAAAGCTTACTCAGAAACTCTAATGTATTTCTTGGGGATTAATGACACTTGAAAGCAGAACAAATCACTGTACTACAATAAACAACCATAAGGAGAAATCAGCACTTAATGGTGATTTACTTCCCTTACAGAAAACGGAAAAATTGAACTATTTGGGATGAACCAAATAAAAACCATCATTTTTGCCTACAACAAACCTTTTGTTTCAAATTAAACTAAAAACTAAGTGTTGTTTTCCAATTTGGGATACTTTAAGACCTTTCTAGTAAAAGCAAAGGATAGTTTCATAAGGGGATTTAAAAGCATGATTTCCCAACCACTGTGGCAGCTGCCTTGGGTCTGCACCGCAGATCTCTGTCCTGGCCATCTCTCTTCCCTGGAAGTGAGAAATTCTTGCAGAGGTGCAGTGAGCTGGAGTGGGTGCTGCATCCTGGGGTACCACCTCCCCCACCCAGGCTCCTTCCGAGCAAACATGCATCTCCATGTGGGCCCGCAGGTTATACTTCCCAAAGCAATAAGTACAGGGGTTGATTTGTTTCAGTTATATTAATTATGATTTAAATCAGTAAGATTAATTAAACCGGGGTTTCCTTCACTATCTCCATTTTGGTTTGCATTTGTGCTTTTTAAATCTATTTTCCCAACGGAAACTCTTATTGGTTAGAAGAAACTTGGTGCTTTCTTAGGTGAATACACTATTCAGTATCTAAATGCAATAAGCAATTACACAGATTAAACATACCTTTATTTGGAATTTTAATTTTTACATTAACTTAGGCAAAGTGAATGATGTACATTTTATATTTCATAGATTATTATTTTTTTCTGGTTTTGATTTGCCATGCTGTGTAGTGATGGAAATTTGAGTTTTAATTCACAGCATATAAAAATAAGCTCACATAACTCCCTCAGTGCTATCTAAAAAGTAACTTTAAAAATATTACAAAATAGAGATTAAGATCATCTGCTATCACACCAAAGTGACAGACTCTAAGCTTGGTCTCTCCCACAGCTTTAGAGCTAGCAGATCTCCTTGATCACATTTTTATTCATAATTAGAACACCAGAAAAAAAAAACCCACCACAAAAACTTTATGCTTATTCTATTCGGTTTCCAAATATTTAATTCACAGTAATCAGCCAAGGCAAGTGAACTAACAGGAATGAATGCAGCCCTCTCTGTACTTACGCAGGAAGAGGCAACAGTGGCTTAACTTTTAAATGCAACCACTTTCAGACTGCCACCTTTTCTGTGAGCAGACGTTCTGTGTAACTTCAATACCCAGCATGTAGCACTGCCTGAAGTGTTCTTAAGCGAAGGTAGATTTTAACAATTCTTTTTTAAAGATATAAAACAAGGAAACACAAACCTTCATCCAGCCAAGCAATGAGCTGTGGCACATGCTGACAAAGGCTCTCAGACTAAGAATATAAAATACAGTTTATGTATTACCTTTTGTGGCTTATCAAAAGTAAAACCCAACACCTAAATCCTTCTACTAGGCTGCCCTCTTGTATTGGCTTTCCACCCCAGGTGAATTTCCATGTTACTTAGTTTTAATAATAGCACATGTTCAATAATAGCTTTCTCTCTTGTTTCAGAATGAGACCTATATATTCATTTCATTTCCATAATTCACATTTACAAAGCTACTGATTTCCAATTTCATTCATTATTTGCCACCTGATGCTGCTTCTAACCAAGTACCAAGCAAAGAACCTTCTCCCAACCTCTGAAGCTGCTCAGCCACGAGTTGAAATGTAGCTATAGAGGTATTTCAACATGCCTAGCAAGACTTCAAGGAGAAACTGCTTTTCTCGCATCTCCCACCTTTTCCAAACAGTGTTCAGAATAATGATCAGGTAATCAGATCCACTGGAGGCAGAAAATAATCTAATAATGGCTTTCTCGGCCTGCAATTCTTCCAACACCTGTTGTTCCTGCTGTGTTTCATATTTCAAAGTTTTTTTAAAATAAAAGATAGTGCTATTTGCTTAAAGTCCTCATTTTAAACAAGCCTGCTGAGAATGCCATTAATAAAGTTCCACTAACAGAGACACCAGGATAAATACAAATAATTACAAACACACTATTCAAAATCAATTTTAATCCCCAGTTAACTCCATTATCTTCTCTATTTGTTTCACATTTAACTGTCTTCCTCGACTGTCTGCTCATTTTATTAATCTGCTCAATTTTTTAAATCAAATTTTAAAAATCCTGAGGATAAAGCATTTTGATTTTTATTTCTTAACTCAGCCGACACCAGACTGGTGACAGATACCCTCCCACCTAAGCCTTCTCTGCTGGCTCACGAGACACCCTTCTTGCAGCAATACACTTGACAGAAGTGCAAGATGGTTGAGCCACAACTAGTGCCGGGAAGTGCTCTAACAGGTGCCTCGTTAGGACTTGTAGCTGGAGTTTCACTCTCACCACCAGAAGGCAAGTGCCCAGCTAGCACAGGCGGTCCAGGAATGAGACCTGCCAGAGAGCCGCTCCTGGGTCTTGTGCTGCTCAAGCTCTTCATAACATCACGTGCAGTCCAGCTTCACAGGATCACTGCAGTGCCATCCCAACACTTCTCCTACACAACTTGCTGGCCCCAGCACTGAGCTGCTATACACGTGTACCACAGAAGTTCCCCTGCCTCTTGCAAGTTTTTCAGCATCCTTTTGCAAAATCAAAGGCAGCATTTGCTTCCTGCAATATCTCACGGCAAGAAGGGAAACCTGTATTTGAGCTACTCCAGCCAAGCAACTGGCATGTTTTCACGTTTGCTCCCTGCAGCATGGGGAGGAAGAGAGATAAGATCAGGGCAAGGGAGATAGGGAAAGTTGCAGCAAGAGGGGACAGGACAGATTTTTGAGAGACAGAAAGAAATAGGTCACTGGTTGTTAGAAAGAGAACAAGTGGGGTTTTTTGGTTTTGTGTTCATCTAGTTGTCCTGGGTCAAATCCAGTGGAGGCTGGCCAACTTCCATTAGCTAAGCAGCCGGCCCACTGCATATTCCACTTGGGGGTTGCTGTTTCATTTCTGGAGGCCTTAAAGACACCTGCTAGAGCTCTCTGCTACCATAGCCAAACGTTACGTACAACTAAAAATATGCTTTGTTTATTTAAATGAAACTTTTAACAGGCTGTAGGGCTTGTGGACTGATGTCAACAGCAGTGAATCTCTGCCTACCCAGACAACAGGTGCAATGAAAGCAAGGACACTTCTCTCCCTTGGCATGTAGCAGGGTGCTGGCAGTGGAAGGAAAAGATAAAAACACAGGATAAGAGAGGGCAGGTCTGAAGGATCAAGAAGGCCAAGCGGGAGAGATTTCAACCTCCCCACCCCAGCTTCTTGCTATCCCAGAGGACGAGATCCCACATTCACTCCTCGCTGTGAGATAAGATGATGCTCTTTGGCATGAAGATGTTGCTAGGTGACATGTTTTTAGGAGATTTTCCAGGGCAGAAGCCTCCTTCTGGACCACACCCCAGCACTTCTCTTGTTCCATGACCCTGCGCTCCAGCCATGCTGGATGGCTGGTCACAGACCAGCTGCAACTGTGGGATCCTAACCTGCGAGGAGCCCTGCAACACAGCTCTGTAGGCATGTGAGATGCAGCACAGCTGCAGGGAAGTGTGAAATGGGCGTCCAAAGCATGAGTCACACATTCCCCTTGCAGGCTGCACACTAGGGAGACAGCCCAGTCTTGTTTCTTCTCTTTAACTGCTGCATTCACTGTCTACTGTTTGGAGCTACCCACCTCTTCCACACATAGGCAGTACGCCTTGCTCTAAGATGACCCATGCTGGCAGGCAGATGATGTGTTTGGGAAGGAGCAAGAAGTCTCATCTTGCAAAGAAGATTTTGTGAGCTCAGTTCATTCCTCCAACATGAGCATCTGGAGGGAAACACAATTCCAGAGACTCTGAATCTGGCCCTTTTTAGACTAAAAGCCAAAGAGATCCTGGGAGCAAGGTGCCATAGCTGGCAAATCAGAACAAGAGTTCCAGGAGTAAGAGAGGTTGTGTGAGTCTGTCCTCACAACACCAAATATAATCCACACAGGACTCTAAAACAAGTTAGAGCAAGAAAATTAATACATGTTTAAATAGACTGTTGTCATCTAGTACATCTCACAAATCTAATCAGAAGTAACTAATACTGCAAAAGGCTCTTGCAGTGGCATCAGATGTAGCATTTAATAGTCAATTTGCAAAGGCTATTGGTTTCTTTCTCCCTTTTTTGGATGTGTGTAGCTGATGATTCACATCAGGTTCTGCTCCTGTCCCAGTCCATATTCACTTCAGCTTGTGACCATACGGACACCATCCTCTGTCTTCCATCCCCCTTTTCTTTCACCTACCACAGCAACAAAATCTCCAGGGTGTTTCTTTACTCACAGTGTTGGACTGTGGCTGATACACATCTTAAAGTAAATACAAAATATCACCAAGCTTCTGGGCAGGCAGGTGTGTTTACCCAGCCTCTACCACCCAACCTCACCATTACAGCAAGCTTCACCAACCAGTCTTCGGGGTTGCATAATCTTCTGATCAGACTCATGGAGCAGGACCCTGAGTGCACAAAACTTTCCAACAGAAGAATAACTTTGTACGTTAGCTAAATGCAGTTTGATGAAGCACTGAAGGTGTGTTTAAGCCCTAAGCTATCACAAAGCTTTGAAGCACATGGTCTGAATTGAAGCATGCGCTCACGTTCTCTGTTAAACTGGGGCCCATGTCCTGATTTGAATCGAACTTTTCTCACCTAGCACTGAGTTCATGGAAGCCACTTGATCAGCTGGAGAGCAAGACTAGCAGGGTTTGCAAAATGAGGATCAGATCGCCTACTTCACAAGAATAAAGAGGTTAAATTCATTAGTGTAAGAGGTGCTCAAATATGAATATAGTGGAGGCAATGTGAAATCTCAAAAATTAACAGTAAACAGGACAATTTTCTGACAAGTCAAGCTATCTTTATCTAAACTGCTGCTGTGCCTCATGAGGACATTTGCAGGCAGAATACAGAAGTAATAGTAAAAATTACTTTTAAGTAGGAAGACGCACAGGAAATGTTAGATATACATTTAGATATGTGTACAGTCAAGGACTTGCTACTAAGCCTGCTGAAGCCAATGGGTCTGAGAACAGTCTTAGAAACCCAAATGTAGGTACCACGAAAAAAAAAAAAGCGTTTGTGATCCATGACTGAATACAGCTAAAGGGAACTGGTTTTTCTAATTATATTTATCTGAAAAATCTTTTTGATTTAAACACTCTCATAGCTGTAACAATGTTATCTAATTTTGGCAGAGCAGAATAGAGTAGACTGACTAAAATTAGGTTTGCAAACATGCACCAGGAGACACAAGGCTTCACATGACTCATCTGCTTCTCTAGTTAACAGCCTCCCTGATAGACTAATGGAGGAATCCTCAATGAGGATAATAATTTTCTCAATAAAGGCAGAATATTTAAAGTAACTGTGTTATGAGCAATAAGAACACACTGCATTTGCCCTGAGGTAGCACATTAATTTTCAAGACATCTAGCAATAGAAGACCTCTTATGTGGAGAAAGTACTTTTAAATATTTTCCTGGAAGGGTACTTAAATCTGAATGAATGTGTTAAAGCTTATACAGCCTCACCTCCTGCCACAGGTGTCTTTGCTGGGAAGTCACATTATAAAGCAATGTGACATGTAAATATACAAGCAACTTTGTCCAGGAGGAGCGATCCAAAATAAAAATGCCTAAGCAGAACTGATTGTTAAAGAAGAGTGGCTCAACCTTAGCAGGTTTACACCATGGGAGTCTCACTATCCCCATTTTGCAGACAGTGAGTCTGTTTTAGGCAAAGTCACCCCAGTACAAGCACAAACCTAGGAAGAAACCCCAGGTCTCCCCAGGCCCTGCTCCCAATCCACTCACCACATCCTACCATCTCCTTTCTGAAACCCATCCTGACTCTATAACAGGGGTGGGAATCAGAATAAATCCAACGATGTTCTGCACTAAAATGTTAAAGTTGCTGAGATCAGTACTTTCTACCTTAGTTCTTCCAAGTCAGAGAAGAGCTCCTACATGCCATACATGCCTCATGCTCTCCAAAGGCTGGGCCAAGACATAACAATGCTAGAACAAGGCTGCTCTTATCAGTGCCTCCAAGACCATGCAAACAGGCAGCAAGATTACAATAATCTGGGATGCACGGAGGGTTTCTGTGACAAAATATTCTAGAAAATCTGACCAGCTAATCACAACACTGAGTGACGCACATCAGTGAAAGAAAGGCTAACTCTTTCACAGAGAAAGATGGCAGAAGGATAAATATTGCGCCTCTCCTGCAAACAAGAAGTGTGACTTCAAGTTCTGTGCATATGACAGTTAAAATTTATCCCAGCACTATTAAAGCTGCGATCATGCCAATGCAGACGCTAAGGTCAGCTTAGCTGACTGATGTCTGTCCAGATGAGTTTCACAGTCTGCACAATCCCATGCTGCTGGGGAGCATCAGACAAGGGTCTACCGATACATAGGCAACCACACCTGCCCTGACAGCTGCAGAAGGTCTTACTAGCACTTTTGAAGTGAACGATAAATAGCTGATGGGCCGGGAAGGCAAGCAGAAATGACAGCCCTGGGGCTAAAAGTGATGAACCGACAGCTGGCGGGGCTCAGGGAGGGATAAAAAATGATCCACACCAAGGGAGGAAGCCTTGGAGGCTGAGACAGGGGAGGCCATGGAAGAAGACAGAGTGATTTCCTACTTTCAAAAGGATTTAGAAGTCCTAGACTAAATTTTTCACACCACTTACCTACTTACCTTCTATTTCTGGCTAGACTCTAGGTCTTTATTCCAGTAATGACTTCAAATTGGGCAGCCAGAAAAGGGAATGGGAAAATATCCACAATTGCCCTTTGTACTATACTCCCACAGGTTTAATTACTCTGGTGCCCCTAGTCCTGCCTTTTCCCACAGGTTCTTGGGTGCCTTCTGTGAGGAGCTCTCACCTTGGGAACAAGGCAGTACAAAACTGCCCTGGTCTTTGAACTGTCAGGGCAGGCTAGAAAGAGCTCCAGATGCTGGAGGCTGCAGAAGAGAACAGACCTGTATAAGAAGGGACGTTGTGATAAGAAGAGGGAAAGTTACTGTTTAACTGGTTTAATTAGTGTAATTGCAGAAACCACGCCTCTTTTCATTGTAATAGGAATATGAAATAGTTACATCTCATTCCCTCTCCCACCTTACACCCAGAAACATAATGGCACCAACATTTCACTTAATGGGAATAACTCCATTTTCTCTGCAAGCAAAAAGTCAAGGAACTTTGTATTTTTAAAAATGAAAATTGAGATTAGACTTGGCATTTAGAAGCTTCCAAAACTGGCAGGCCCTAGGGCCAGCGACTTTACAGTCCTGAGAGGGCAGCTCTGCAATTTCAAAGAAATTAAGTACAAGGAAACTGCACAAGTTGACCTCCTCTTCTGCAGTGGGGAGAGAAAGCCCAATGCTTCCTTGCTTCACTGGGCAGGCATTCCTGAAGATGAGTAAAATATTGTAATCAAAAGCCCAGTCTTCACAGGGAAACTCGCTGAGGCAGCTGGTCTCCATTCCAGCTTAAGAATTCAACTCTACTGGCCCCTGTAGAGGAGCAGGACCCTGACACAAGCACGTTACCTTCAGCTTTCTTTTCTTGTATGACTTCACAACCCTTCTTATGTCTGTAGATGAGTAAAACCTCTTTGCATAGCCACCGTCATTTCACTTGCAGACTTAGGCAGCAATCTTGCAGTGGGGAATTGAGCCCAGCGAGCCAGTGAATGCATCTTTTCTTTCTTAAGGAAGTGCAACACAGCATTTTCTGCTAGAAAGAAGTCTCAGTTGTTCAGCACCTTTTGAACACATGCTTCTAGAAGAGAAATATCTGCCACTATAATTAAGGGTAGGGTGCTTAACTAAATATTCCTTTTGTCAGCCATTCATTTTAAAATGAGAATTTGTTGCCACATTATGCCATTTTAATATTGGATTGCCCTCAACCAGAACATCTGTGTACTTAACCAGCTGCTTTAAACAACTGCCTTCTTTAAAACTAAGTCAAATAGATTATGTGTTTTATTGTAGCCAAATTTACTGTGACGTTCATTCTCTCCCATGCTGTACTTGGCAAGAAGAGAAAGATCAATTCATTTCCAAATTTAAAAACAAAACAAAACAAAACCACTCTTACTAAATGGACAGCAACTGGTGCCTTGTAACTGTGATAAAGATGTTAGCACAGTAACGTTAAAAATTATTTACATATTCATCTGCTTAATATTTGATAAGACAGTTGGAAACATGCCCCAGCAAACAGCCAAGTTCAGTCACTCTGCAACTGGCAAGAACAGGGGAAGAGGAGAGCAGCTCCTGGGACACGTAGGTAATTGTAGCCTTCAGTTTAACGTAGGCTCGGCTGCTGTAACTTGGCTTAGGATATTCATGGGCACTTTCAAAAGCACGGCAGCATCTCTCAGAGTAGTGAGATGCAAAAGCTTAGTTAGGTGTAAGAAGGGGCATGGGATTTCTTCTCCTGGGGCTCAACTTTTAAAACAAAAAGTTATCAGTTACCCTTGTGAGAAGGGATTTAAAATGTAAACTGGATGTAATGGGCCCATCTGCCCAAGTTTTCAGAAAGCATGAACCATGCTCAAGCTCCATGCTTAAGCTGTTTGCTTTTATTATTTCCTGTTATTTCACTGGTTAATGAATTCTAAGCTGGACCTAGTACAAGAATAAAGTAGTACTGCATGGAGAAGATCCCCAGCTACTCTACACAAAACACAGCAGTTTGAGACTTTGACAAGATGATGTCAACAGGAGCACAGGGATTATTTTCTTGAAGGGAATTTCCTTTTTAGTATTTGGGAACTACTGCACCAGTGAAACTAGGCTGGTCTAGCATGACATTTAAAACAAAACACTTAGGAAAAACAAGTGGTTTCAGGCAAATGTCAGCTATCCCAGCTTCGTCAGTTAATGGATTCGAAGCATAAAGACAATAACACCCAAGTGAGATGACAAAAGTAACTGACTGTCAATGTAAGTCACAGACCAGGAGAAGCTCAGCGTACACTTTGACATATCTACTTTTATGTTTCAGTTGTTCACTATATCTAGAACCTTCTTAAATCTTCTGCAATTCCCTCTGCAACTTCACCATCCCAATGGGCAGGTAAGTAAATCATGAAGGGAGCTATTCTGAGAGTCCCCTTCATTTGCATAGGTTTTACTACCCAGGCACAGGTAGCTCTTTGGACCTTTAAATACACCTTTCTCTTGGAAAGCTTCATGGCACCACAGTGCAGACATTTCAGTTGTTTAGGTGTTATTACGTGTCCAAAATAAAGCCAAAGCACAAAAAAATGCTGGCAAACTACAAGGCACATCATACAACTTAGCATACAGGGAGGGTTTTTATTAATAGTCCGTATGAATACAAAGGGACATGCAATATCAGTTAAGATAAATTAGCCTGAGAATATTGATGTAGCAGTGCTTAGGGTACCCCTGCAAAGGTGGTCTTCAAACAGCTGTGTAAGCAGCACAGGCACTGTATTAGAAATGTATTTCAAGGAGAATTCAAAGTACACTTAAAGAACAAGAACATCCCAAGGGATGCTGTAAGTGTCAGAGAAACAAAGAGCAGAACTGCTAAACGCTCACTACAAGAGGGCAACAGGTTGATTTTGTTTGAAGAGGTACAATCAGAGCTGCATGAAATATCCCAAGTAACACTGACACCATTCTGTATTTTTCTGTCTGTACCCCAATCACAGGCCAACTTCTGACTTGACTAGCACCTCATTTTACAAGGGAGCTTATTTACTGCATTTCCTGAAATAAAAAGATGCATTCAAGCAATAAAATTAATTCAAAGCTGCGATCTCACCCAAGTCAGTGAGACAGTACGTGGGTCATTCCCATGTTTGTACTCTAAAACTGTAGTTAAATCTAATGGATGTTAAAACACAAGGGCCAAAAGCTGGAATAAAGATGATGAGAAAATGAAAGTGCCACGTGCAAAACCCTACTATAAAAAGGTAGACTGTTATAAGCCACAACGTGGGCCAGATGACGTATTAGAGACACACTGTCCTGACTTCTGCTTCACCTCGCCCAGCCCAGCCAGCCTCTAAGTTTCAGTTCCTTGTTTAGACTCCCTTAAAATCAGGAGAAATAAAAGTGTTTCTAGAGCATGCTTTATCCATTCCTAAAGTAGGCGGCTAAAACAGGTCAGATGAATCACGTTAGCAGCAGCTTTCTCTCTGCATTGACTACACAAGGAGCCTACAGGGACCAGGTTGGATGTAGACATTCAGAGTTAGGGAAAATGAAGCCCATCTCAGATATCTGCACAACTGCATCCACAGCACTGCTTATCCTCTCATGGCTGAAAGTGGGGCTAACTTCCATTGCAGAGAAAAGTCAAAACTAGAAGGCAACCAGCCTTCTGAAGACTGATCTAAAATCTGAATTCCCGACACGGCAAGGTCTGTCCTTCCATTTCAAACATTTGAATTAAGACTATAAGTTGTAAGAGTCTGAGTCATGATCCCTATTCCCTGCACTACATCTAATCTGGAATCTGACATTTGGCATGTCATTTAACCTCATTTTTCCTCTAACTGCAAAGTAGGGATAATTATAACAATTCTGCAAGAATGCCGAGTCTTAATTGCTGACCATCTTTAAAGTGTCCTGGGATTCCAGTGCCTCTCATCAAAACAGAGACACTATTAACTACCATATGAACACTTTCCTGATTACCATTACAAAGACAGCATTTATCCGATATTTACCTTTAAAATAGCTGAAATTGATTTGAATGTGCTTTTTTTTTTTTTTTGATAGTCCTTCTCAGTGGTATTCACATGCTTTCTCCTCTGGGATTTGTACCTTCTGATCTGACACTTTGCAAGTTTACCACCATGCTCCCTTTTTTACTGCCTGTTAAAATCATGTACTGCTGCAAAAAAATTCAATTTTTTTGCTTTCTGCCTACATATGGCTATATATAAATATTAAAATATATATATACACACACACATAAAAGCCCACACACTCTGCCATTCAGTTTAGCAGACAAATAGATTTGAATTTTGGTTATGTAAACAAATCTGCAGCCTTTTGCCAAATCTAATGGATAAATATTAGTAATTCCTGTCTAGAAGCCACACTTGAATCCCTGTACACAGTAACTCAGACTAAAAATCAAAATAAAATGTGGTTGTCTCCATCCCCTATTCTCGCAACCCCAGCAAGGAAAGCGCTCACACAATACAAACGCTTTCATTTTAATCTGAAAACAGCTTCCACTTACAGCACAATGTAGAAATACATACAGGAAAAATATATACATGTAAGTACATATATGTGTACATATACACATATACAGTCACGCTTCAGAGGGAAGGCATCCTTGGACCAGGGACACCCACAACAGTAGCGTCACTGGAGCCAGGATGTCACTCATCAGAGCCACTCTCAGGATTTAGGACACCCTGTACCGCCACTTCTCTGGCTTTAACACACAGGTGAAGTAAAAGTAACCTCCCTTTGACATTTATGGATGAAAACATCTCTGCTCATTTTAATTGTTGTCACTTAGTATCACAGAGTACCTCTCACTGGGAAAAGCCATGGGACTGATCCTGCGCACGCCCCAGCACCTCATGCAGAGCTAAGAGGGGAGTTCCTGCGGCTTACAGAAACCCCCGGGCACCCTGTTGAGGCAGGCTGCCAGCTGTACATTGAAACTTCGAGGGGAAGGAGACAGCAAGGACAACTTTTGGAGGAGCACGAGTGCTGAGGCAGATTCCCGCAGCCACACTCGTGGCATGAAGGATATGCACCGCAGTGAAAGCAACCTGCTGACAGCAACGGAGACCAGTTCAGCCCAGTTGCCAGCCGTGAGACATGAATCTCGCTGTCCCCACAAAGCTGTGATCACATTGCTGCTCTGCTGCCCCTTTTTGTTTAAACAGACACCCCCCCTGCCCCGTGAGAGCTTCCAGCCCTGCACGGGGCTGACCTCAGTGAGGAGTGGGCAGAGCTCCTGGCAGGTACTGCGCTGCAGTGCTCGTCGTCCGAAGCACAGCGCCTCGTGTCCGCAGGCACGCATGCACCGTTTCTGGTAGTATCCGCACTAAATCTCAGCATTAGAGACAAATCCTCAGTTCTCTGGCACAACCGTCACTGTCAGATTTGATCTCCTCTCAAGGTTACAGAGATTTTGGATTGAAGACTAGAGTCTGCAAACTAAAAACCAACCACAAAAAACCAGATGACTCCTCCAGCCCGTATTCCTGGATGAACGGCTTCCAGTGACGCACACTTCTGGCAGTTGCAGCAAGTACCGGTGTAAGAGGCTGCAATTCCAGCAAAGCCGGTGCACCTGCGCCTCCTCACTTGTCCACCAGCTCTGTCCCCACTTGCCTCAGCTTGCTTGAATATCGAAGTAGAACTCAAAGTGACAAGCAACACCTGTTTCCACAGCTATTTTCCACACCCAGCTACATCTAACACTTGCTTCATTGACTCCTTTAAAGCTTAATAATGGTTTCAGTGAGCAGTCCTGGTCAAGTTTCTGACTTTTTTACTTAATGCTTCCATGGCTGAGCTCAGACATCTGAAGGAATCTGGGTTTAAGTAATCTGCTCAACACAGAAAGCCCTGGAAATACGCTTTCTGCTTGTCATCACCTTAAACCACATGTGCAAAGCTGCAGTACAGTGTGTATTTTTCCACTGTAGCAATGCAATGGCAGGGTTTTGCTTCCCTTGCGTTGGATTTTCTCAGCAGCTCCTCTACCAGATGGACTCAGTGAAGTATAAAACAGGATGCATGTCTCAAAATGCACTCTTAAAATTCAAGTTTCTATTCATGGTACCCACCAAAAGGCTCTGTATCATCCTTTTAAAGTACTGAGAAATGACTAAAAGACCTGACTGAGTTTGTAGATTAGCTGTTTTAGTTTACATATGTGTAATTTAAATGTGTACAGTTTGCAGATGAGGAGTTTAAAACCACAGAGGTCCAAGAATGCACCAAAAACTTAAATTTGGCAAAGGGTGACCAGCTGAGTGCTGTACATGGATCACAACACATACTGGGGAAACACCCC
The DNA here is from genome assembly GCF_963921805.1 of Phalacrocorax carbo. Taxonomy (NCBI): domain Eukaryota; kingdom Metazoa; phylum Chordata; class Aves; order Suliformes; family Phalacrocoracidae; genus Phalacrocorax; species Phalacrocorax carbo. The sequence continues at coordinate 24,969,402 of NC_087521.1, read as the reverse complement.
AAGAAGTAAAAGTGTAGCAGGCTCTCCAACCTTGGTGGTACCGCGGACGTGGCAGTCCCCGTGCATGGCAGCAAGGCAACAGCTGCCCGGCTCCTGCCTGCACCCCCGAGGTGGGGCTGCCATCCTCAGCATCGCCTGGCCAGCCAGACCGACCTCAGATCCTTCAAACAGAACAAATCAAAAAACAAAGCAAACCACATTCCAGACCTCAGAAGCCAAATCGCACAACTACAGGGAAAACCGGTCCGTATCTGACCTCTTTCTCTCCCCTCGCCCACACACAACAGAAGCCAGCTGAAATCCCCAGTATTTAGCAATCGAGGTTACCCTGACATAGATCCAGGGTCACACAAGCGTGGCCGGAGCACAGAAGGGACGTGGGAAGCTGCAGGGACTGAGCTCACACCCACACCCAAAGCTTCTGCACTGACATGCATAGATGTGACCCTTTCTGGGGGGAGAAAATTGTACCTGAGAGGAGCACGACTGCAGCGGGGGCTGAGGTGATGTCAAGTGCACGACGTCCCTCTCTGAACAACCCCTTCATTTCTGAAGTCTCGGTGCTAGGAAATCACATCATATTTCAGGATTGATTTCTCTCTCTTACTTCAACCTTCAAAACTGGGATATTGTTACATCTTTGTCAGCAGTGTCAGGATTTTCCACAACAAATCAGACATCTTTTTCCTGTAAAGTTACCTGGATACCTTACATGTGCTGTACCCTGCGGATACTTCATTTTCACCACCTTCTCCAACAGGACCTTTTCCTTCTCCTCTTTTTCACACTGCACTTCATAAATAGTTTAAATAAATGCCTATCCTCGTTTAATGACCCTGTGCTGTCTGAGCGAGTTTGAAAAATATCATTAGTTACATGGAGTAACTAAAAATGACTGTAGGGGAGCTATTGACATGAATGCGTTACCTATTATTAGCACCAATAACCTTGTTTAACAAGCCAGCACAATCTTTGAAGTATCATCCTCAAGCTTTGAAGGCAATCATTTTCTGAAGACGGTGGTGGGTTTTTCCCCACCCTTGTATTACTAAGGACTTGGGAATCCTACATCATTTGCTGCTTCTCTCGCAACAGAAATGTCCCAATACCGTAACAGGATGAGCCCAGTTGCACCATATAGCACACCCGCACTTGACTCACCAGACTGCCTTACTTGCTTTAAAGCACGGTGAAGCTTGGGCTGTATTGTCTATTTTCAAAGGACATATAGTGACGGTGCAATTATCTGGCTTAACTGGGACATGCATTTATTTATGCCCAAGCGGTAATGTAACTGCATGTGACCTAAGGCATAGGATCCTGGCAAGAACCTTTCTCTGGTGACAAGGTCACAAGCAAAATGCACTTCATTTATTCTAACAGCATCTTTCTGGGTTACAAGTGAATTTTTTCTTTACTTTGTCCCTCTTGTATGTGCTTCTGAAAAGGCTTGGACCACCACTGCCTACCAATCACCATTGCTCACCACTCCAGCAATTGCCAACATTTCCTGATAAATCTTACTGGTGATGTAAAAATCACACGTGATATTGTAGTTTTCCAGTTTTAATGTGTTCCTGTGGAAGAGGTATTAATCTGTCAAGTCTTATTTTCCTGCAACATGAAGCACTGAAAAATCATAGATGTAAGAAAATCTCAGCTTCTACAATGTTAGGGTCAAGATGCCTGCTCCCTCCATTCTGCAATACATGCAGACCACATTAGAACCACATTTTCTACATTCTTTAGCACTGAAAAACAAACATGAATTTTCAAATAATTAAAATATTCCACATCTATGTGAGCCTTTAAAGACAAAGGCCAATTTTCTACGTAAATAGCATCCAGCTGGTCCTCCTCCCCGGAATAATTAGAGCAGATACACGCTCTTGTGAAAATCTGATCCAAGTAAAACAAATTTTTCTTGATTTTTCAAATATGATTCTTAGATTTCTGTTCCCCAATTAAAAGAAGAATGTGACTTTGATCTCAAATACTTTGTAACGGATGTCAAAAAAAGTCTTATCTACTACTTACATTTTAACCCAACTTTATAAGAAACAGCCCATTGTCAAAGAGCAGGAAAGCTGTGCTAGCTGGGCAGAACAGTGTTAACTACGTGAAATGCAGTTAGCATGAAATGACATCAAAAAAGTGCTGTCTCATCAAGCAAAGGCAATCTGTGGAGGCAAGGTTTGCAGGAGTAGTTCTTTTATTAGACCAATTCTTAGAGTCAGAAAAAAGGTCTTTGATACAAAACCCCCTTCCTTCTGAAATAAGTTTCACCTCTTTCCCTAAGATTTTCTCAGTCATCTTCTCCCTTTATTTCCTTCAAGTTTGCTTTTTCCCCACTCTTTCCTTCCCTCCCACAGACAAATTTAATGGGAAATTAGTCTGAGGCTTTAGAACATTGCTAACAATTGATACTTTAATGAAAAGAAAAGCAGAAGTTTTACTTCAGAGAATTATCCATCTTCTGGGTGGCTTTGATATTTTCTAATTTCTTTGTTTGCAACTTCTGTTTCAGATCTGTAAAGGGCTTGTGTGATCACAAGCTTGGCTATTTTCACCAGTTACAGAAGTTGGTTTAACAAAAGCTATTCCTTTTCCTTTCAAACATTGCCTCATTTATATCCCTAGACCGTGACAGCTCTACAATAGCTTGTTTTATGGAAATACATTGGTTCCACAGAGACAGCACAATGTCATGCTCTGTAGCTAGATTCCTAAGACACTTGCCTTGATGTGGACAATCCAGATTTTAAACCAACAAAATATCAATTGCAGAGTGAAAGGCTCACTCCTTAAACGCACACTGAGTTCCTTGGATGAAAAGGGCTTCTAGTATTGAAGCATAACCTTCCTTGCCAGTGTTTTTTCCCCCAATAAGCACCATATCTTCTCCAACTTTAGTTGATGAACACAAAGCTTTTAAGGATGGGGTTCGAGCTGATGCTACGTGTAGTCAGCCTCTCCCAGCAGATGATGTTGTGAGGTCCTACCCTCCTTCCTGTGCAAAAAGAGAGGTCACCCTGTCTAGCTCTCTGCTCCTGATTACTGCAGGAACCAAACCAGTTCCCAGGAGAACAAGGTCAGGAGCCAGCCCAACTCATGCTGGAATAAGTAGGGAAAATTTTTCCCCTTCAAAAGCAACGATGACCTTTAAGGACTAAAATGTATCACAGGAAGAAGCCCCCATATCCTGTATCTACCTTATGAATACCAGAAATAGCAAGACTGGCCATTTGATCTGTTTGGCCTTGCTGCACAATAAAAGGCAAGAGGGAAGTTGGACATCCTCACTGTCCTGTGGCACGGCAACTTCTGTGCCCTGCAGTTAAGGGCAGGGACAGAGATAATCAACATCTCTGGAAGACACCAGGATAGCAAAATCAAGCACCCACCCCTAAGAAGCTGGCACAGCAGGTAAGAAGCAGCGATCAGAAACTGTTTTCCATGAAAGTTCAAGTGAAGTGCTTAAAATCTTTACAGACTTTACACTAAGGCTTAAGAGAGGCAGGCAGGACTGAGAATGACTTGCTCAAATGGATGCCCATAGGTGTATTTAAAAATTATCATAAATTCTGTTATTTGAAGAAGCCATCTGTACTCGTGTTTGTTTTCATTTTAAAGATTGACTTCAATTTCCATGTGTCTTGATAACTAGCTTCAGTTCTGAAAAGTGTGTCTGGATCCTCATCAAACAACAGCAGCCCCTTCTTGTTTGTGAATATTTCTACAAGGATGGTTAAAAAAAGGGAGGGGGAGATAAACATGTATAGGATATGAAAGAGACAACAGAAGAATGCAAAAACAGGCTTCCACACCAAGAAGGCAAAGGGAACAGAGAGGAAATGTCTTGGTTTTGGAAATGGATTCTACTGTAGTAGATCTCAGGTAGCCTAACCAAGCCTTTGGCACCAGTGAGATGGTGCAGGGTGTACAGCTGGACTGCGGAAAAGACGGGACAGAGAGCCCAAGTTTCAGGCACCAGATACACCCCCACAGAGTATTTACATTGACTGAAACTGGAAATTACCTCCTAATATACACACACTGGAGCTGCTCTAGTCCAGCAAACACCCTGGGATGAATCTCCTTTCATATTTATATCCGGGATAATTTTATAGTCCAGGGACCAGAATATTTTCCCCTTAAAATCTGGCCAACACTAATTCCACCATCTCTAACAAAGTAGTCTCTAGATATTTTTCTCTTCAGTAGAAATATTACAACACAGCAACTATGACAATAGCACATGCTTATCTTCATTCCCAGAAATGGTATTCTCATATTACTTCCTTAGAAATATTTCACTCCTTCTCTTCAAATGTCTCTGTGCGAAACCACTGAAATATGTGGCAACTGCAGTGTCAGTTGTCACGGGGAAAAATATGTCAGCAAAAACATTTGATGCAATCTGCTGTTTAAGGAAACAACGTTTCTTCAGGGTGTATGCCTTGTGTGGATAAATAACAACTGTCCAAAAATCAAGCACCTAAAATCAATTTCAAATATCAAAGGGCAGATTTCAGGTGACTACCTTCAGCAAAAGGAAAAGGCAAAACTACTTCCTTTTTCTCCTTTTTTAATTTAGTGCAAGTTTGTTTCAGAACAAACCCATAAAGTTCAGCCTCTTGGTCACGAACTGAAGGGTGAACTTTTCAGTGAAGAATGATGCAAAGGGTATTATGGATCTTACAGGAACCCTAACTTGCCCCCCCAGGCACATGAATTCTCTCTGATGAGATGCATCATATGGAATATCCACATTTGCAACGTGAATCACTAGACTTGCCAATTCCTGTGCGTAATCAAAAGCTTCTGTCTCAACTTTTATCGAGTTTTGCAGTCAATTTCCCTGTACCCACATAAGGACAAAAAGAGGAACCAGGTGGTCCGCTGGTGGACGTGGTCCATTGAGGAGCAAGTGTTGAGCAGGCGGAGGCTCGCCAGGCCTGCAGCTTCACTTGTCTGAGGAAGCCGAGCTGTCCACTTTCAGCTTTTAGGTTCATACATTTGTGGTTATTTATTAAGCACCTACGGGATATTTTGAACATGACAATGCAATCAGTGAGTTCAGCAATGCGGGTTAGAAGGGGCTGAGATATTGAAACTAATTATGGTCTGCCAAAATACCATCCTTGGGTTTTCTCCATTTTAAACTTGTTTGCTCCCTTTCATTTTAACACCTTTTGGCTTCAACAACAATTACTCCCTGATTCTTTTTCCCTCTTGTCAGAAAAGTCTAACTGCACTATTTGGTGTGTTTTTCTCTAGTTGCTCCATCTAACCTGGGAGGTCAGAGTCACCGATTTGGAACAATAATTTGTTCCACTTCTCCATGGTGCCACAACCCCATTACCCCTCTCCACAAACACTACACACTTGTAGCAACTGAAACAGTCTTTTGGCAACTCTCCTGATGCTTCTTGCTCAGCAATAGGATCATATTTCTTGTAGAAAAGAACAGCAGATTTTTTTGTTGTTTTTAAAGAGCAATTTGTGACACAAACAAATCCCTTTGTCTCACCTACAGCTTCCCAAAGTTGCTTAACTATTCAAACTGCAGCGGCACTTCTGAAAATTAGGGCTATTTAAAAGGCCTCATTCTTAGGAATTTTCAGCAGGAAAAGCCACAGGAGACAGGCCTGCATCCCCTTGGGGCACCAATTTTTTGTCCCTTCCATAAATCATCTTGCTATTTCTTTAGGTGACAGGGAAGGAAAAGCTACCTGCCTTCAAGTTTTAATACCATGATCGTGCTTGCCCTTTATACTGTTCTTTAATAAATGTGCCACCTACCCTGGAGGTATCTGAACTGTTGGCCGTAATACAGTGAATGCTGCAGCCAAAGTCAGAGCAGGTGTTTGATGAGCACCTGCCACCAGATTTTATTTGCAGAATCATATTTAAACCACAATTCTTCACTAATTTGGAGCACTCAGGTTTTCATTTGTGAGTAGCAAAAGGAGAGGCTTAGATGTCAGAATTCCTGGGTTTGGTTCCAGTTCTGCAGCTAAACTCAATATTGAAATGCTTATAGGTAAAGTAAACTCAATGCCTGCATTTGTTCAAAGACACAGAGAATCACCTACTCCCAGGCATCACCGCCTGATGCTGATGCTGCTTTAGCGATCAGCAGGTGAGAGGTTCCACATGCACCAGGGTACTCAAATGCAAGTTCATTTTGAACTCTGCTTTCTATTAATCAGTGGGTTTTGCTTCCTCTGTTCACAGCCAGCTCTTTGAGAGACTCATTTTCCCTCTTCTAGCATTCTCAGTTTTGCTCGGGGGATGGAGGAATAGAAGATGCAGTTAAAAATACTGTGATGCCATGGTGGGCGGTGTGTCAGAAATAGACAGACACTAGCTTACTGTGAAGAATACTAAGCAATATCCCAGAAAGATAAAGGCATGGCAACAAAAGAAAAGAAAATGCATTTGTGTTCTGCTGCTAGAGGGCTAAATCTGGACTGAAGATACCAAATCAGGAGTGCCGCTTGCGGCCAAGTGTACCATCCTCCTGTCGGCCTCACACGCAAAGTCATCTTACAACAGTGCAATGAGCAGGAGATCAGAAAAACGTGGCTGATGAACAATGTTACCTGCAATTAGAAACAAAATGTACACGAGCTTTGGGGTTTTATGAATATGGTGCAGAAAATCCATAAGAAAATGGACCCAACTGGTATCGCATAGAAAACAGCAGCCTATTTAAACTGAGAAGGAGCTTAGCTCCTTTAACCCTCACTTTAAAGACAAAGTTTTTCAGGGAATAATAGGTTCTTCCCAAGAGGAAGATAAACCAAGCTTGGCTGATGCAAGGAACTATGAGATTATTCAATGGATTTACCTGCTTGATTTTTTTCTGAGGTTTGTGTGTCTCTTCATCCAGCCAGTAACCACAGGGGTAGTATTTCATCCCAAAGGGCTTTACAAATAAGTGTTTCACAAGCAGCTCACCAGGGTCACTTATCCAGCCCTTAAACAAGACACTCCTGCAAAGAGGTCCAAGCAGCTGCTGGACCCTTCACAAAAATACGCAGGCACTGTTTTGCCACGGAAGTGAAGAAGGTTGCATCAAACTGAAACTGCTGGGGGAACTCGGGAAGCCAGACCATGGTGACACCTTCTGGCAATGGTCCAGGGTGCCACAGCCCCCAACACCCGCCTGAGGATGTCCTGTGGGTCTTTAAGGCCCAGCCTGGAGGCAGAAAGAAAAATGCAGAATAGCATGCATGGGTTTGCACAAGCAGGCACCAGTGGGGTTGACACTTCTCTAGATACTTGGGTTACTCAAGTCCTGTAGGTGCACCGAAAGATGGCAACAGCTGTGCTTCTGCAACATACATGCGGACATCTGCTTGCAGGTCAAAGTTAATATGACAGATGAGTGCAAGCTTACGTCTCATGCACGTGGAAAATGGCACCTGTAAAGAGCATAGGGCTGCCAAGGACCAGGGGCCATCAGTCCAGAGAAGGATGCCATCCACTGCTACATCAACTTTGCTTCCAGGAGCCCATGGAAGTGAGATTTCCACCCTGCTGCTCAACTAGACCCTTTTTTTTCTTTATATTGCAAGATATGTTTTGATCCCATCAAAATGTAATATAGCCATAGGCATGAGAATAATCATACCATTAAAAAAAAAAAAAAATCAACATGCGGATACAACCTTAACAAAACACCACTGAAATGCCTAACAAAATAAACGTCATTTAAATGCTGCTATACAGAAACCACAGCCCTACCAGTGCAGATGATTCAAAAGACAAGGTCTAGCAGTCTGCACATCAAATGTTAATACTATTTTCAAATCAAGTCTAAGAGAGGATGACAAGTAATTAAATAGGCCTAATGGGTGTGTAATCAGCATTTGACCATCCTTGCCATAAAAGTAGGTGTCTTCCTGGCCCAAGATGTCTAGGAGAGCCACTGAAAGACAGCTAAGGCTTTTAAAATAGAATTTTTAAAACACCTTCTTTCTTCTCATGTAGATCTATTGAGAGTTTCACTCGATTAAGAATAGGACCCAACCAACTGGGTGAAGTACAAATAACTCTGCGGGCATAGTAAGTGACACAGTAAATGTAGGGCCCATTTGCAGCTTAATTTACTGCCAACAATCAGCAATGTCAAGATTTCAAGCATCTCCTGACAGCCCTATGACAACTGCAGTTACACAGCATTATCTGGTCTTCTAGTACAATCTTTTCCCTCAGACAGCATCATACTGCATTTCACAACAGGACAAGTATACACAGTCAGCCTGCATCTCCTCAGCCCTTATGTCTGGAATCAGGATATTTGGGGGGGGGGGGGGGGGGGGGGGTAGGGGTGTCATGTAGCTGCTTTTACTGCTTTTGACACTGCTCACTTCCACATAGAAGTGACCACCAAATCACAAAATAAGGGAAATTCCCAATATATTAAATGCTTTAACAAAAAGCAGAAATAATGATAGTAATATTTCACCTGAGGTTAGAAAGTTTAATTTTAAAATATTTGGTACAGAATGCTCCCTGTGCATACAGAGACAATCCATCCACTCCTCTAGTTACATACTTGGTCAAACAATCTCTTTTTTTGATTCGAAAAGGAAAGAGTATTTTTAAGATACATTATAATAATGATATACAGACAAACATATCATGAGGTGATCCCTAATGTTGTTACAACACTGTCACCATTTAATCTGGACAATTTTATAACATGAGTTATAAGAAACTGATCACACTAAGCAAAACAATTTTTTAAAAAAGTGAGACACCCTCTCCCCCAAACTACTGACAATAATTTTTTCAAGTCCAATACTGTTTTACTGCAGATAAAATAATCAACTCTGCTAGTGAGGGTAGAAATTCTGTTTCATGTCTTCAAAAACCTGTCATGGTTTTAAGAGACCTCAATACTTGCATAAGGATGGAGTTACACTGGGGGTGGGATGGAGGAAGAGAGGGGGCAGAGGCAATACTGAGCAGAACGAATATCAAATAAAAGGTGCTAATTTTATACTCTAACAAACACAGTTGCTCAAATGTTTGCAAACAACAAACCAACTCCAACAAACTTAACCATATTGTTATTTTAAATGTAATTCATATGGAATTCTACGCCACAAGATTATGAAAAACAGACATGTATACTCTGCAGCAGCATAAAATATAATCCTGTGTACAATCCAAGCATCAATTTTCTCTTCTCTATCACAATCAGTATTCTATCTCAAAGGAGCATCTGTCAGATTCTCCAGAACCAAAAATAGCAGAGACCCTTTTAAACAGAACAGTTTCTGGTTTATATTTATAACTACACTGTACTCGCTGCTGCTGGCTGCACAGCGATGAAATTTGTGCAAGATATAATCAATTACCCAGCTTTGCACTTCATCATGCGGTTAGCTACCGTTACCTGCATCTTACCGTTCAAGCACTCCTCCCCATGCATAGGGTAGAGATTTTAAAACGCAAGAAATATTTGCACAATGAAGAACTAACTGTAGAGCTGACTGACATTACACAGCAAAAACCTAGTGAGAACAAAAACCAAGCACACTGATGTATAAAACAGAGAGCCTACCTGAATTCTTCAAATGCATACATGGCCTAGTAACTACACAAATGCTCTGAAATTTAGAATAATCTTCTTAACGTGCAGGAGGACCATTTAGTTTATCAAACTGCAGCAAAATGCATAATGACGAGACAGTATATTTGAAATATTCTGAAGAGAAAGGGTATGCAGATACTGGCCTGCAGCCTACAGCTCAGCCAGCTGCTGACAAGCAGCAGCTAACAGGGAAAGGCGATAGAGTACCATGTGATCATTCCTGCAAGTCTGATTAATGCAGTATACTCCAAGAATACAGGCTGATATCTTTATTATTCCAGCCAAATAAGTCAAATACTGTACACGACAGGCTCCACGGCTAAATTATCATTCACATGCTACATCAAAATCAGTAAACACAAGCAGAGGATACTAAAGAACTAAGTATATATCATAACCAAAGAGATTAATTAGGCCCATTCAAGCTGATTTTCTTACCTTGTAGAGATATTTTAGTCTGTGTTTTTATTCATATAAACCATCAGTGACAGAACAAAAGACTGCAGCCACAAACCTCCCCTTCCATGAACGCCAGAACATTTTAAGTAGTTTATCTGCTAGAAATCGTTTCCTCTGTAGTCTATCCCCAACCACTTTAACTCCTTCAGCCCTGAATTCATTGCCATAAATCCTATTTGCAATGCCATGTGGGCTTTTTAGGGTTTATAGGGTTAACACCAAGAAATCGCAGCAGTGCAACCGAATGAAGCGGGATAAGAGCCAAAGGAATCATATCTGTGAAATCAAAGACAGGAGATAGGAATGAAGGAAAGTTGAGAATTTCGTGCCATTGCAGTGTGCAAGCAAAGATGCTTCAGCTGCCTAGCAACAGCACACGCAATCTCCACGGCAACAGCGCAGCGAGCGCTGGGGTCAGAGCATCGCTGCTGCACACGCACCCGGCGGTGATAAAGCGGAGGCAACCCCCCCCGGCCCAGCCGCCCCGGCCGCAGCACCCCTGCGCCAGCCACCCTGCACCGGCAGGACCTGCCCCAGTGCCAGTGGCTGGTGGGGAGAAATGGGAGTGACAAGGCACCCCGGGCACGGGGATGAAGTTTGCACCTACTCTACGTAGGGCGGTCCCACCGAAGCGGAGCGTGGAAGCACACGGCCATGCTCCTGGAATAGCTCAGCAGTGGACAACTCATCTGCTCCTCTGAAACAACGTGTCCCGGCAGCATTGCATGCCCTGGTTGAATAAACAACAGCTCACAGCGCAGGGGAACAGACCCCAGAGCACCAGGAGCCAGAGCTCATCACCCCCATAGCAAGCCCATGGGAAAATCTGGACATGTAAGAAACACATGCTGGACAACCGCCATTATCCATTCACTCAGGGATTGCATGGGTCTCATTCACAGGGAGGCTTCACCAAGGCTCCCGATGGCCCCAGCTGAACTCAGCAGCGTGCTCAGGAGGGACGGGAGGAGGTTCTACCACGCGGCTGGGCACACTCCGGTTTAGCCTCAGCACCTCTGCCACAACAGTCTGCAGCCATCTAAGGATGCCAGCGCAGGCCAGGCGGAAGGGGAACAGGCTCTGCCACACGGCTGCTGGCTAGAGAGCAGACTAAGGGAGAGGATTGCTGGAACTGATGGAGATTGAAATCCAGGGAAATCAACACCTCACCTGGGAGGGAGAAATTATGGGGCAGTGGGAGAACACACCGCCTGGGAAAGTCAGGAGGAGGCAGCAAATTCAAAGTCTCCTCAGGGGCTGCCCCCCACCTTGGCTTGCCTCTTTCTTTTACTGCTAGGGCTCGTTTCCAGTACAAGGAACCAGTTTCTCACATGGAGGATTTTGGCTGGCGTTTGAAACATCCAGACCCAACTACAACTCCTGAAGAGCCTGAGGTTCACCCTGCTCTAGGGCAGCGGCTGCCCCACTGAGCTACAGGATTCAGAGACTGGAAAAGCATCCGCAGTAGCAGCCAGCCACATCTCCTGGGCACAGCAATCTCCGACAGGCCGCAGTAACTGCGGCATGTGATCCCATGGCTCTGAAAAACACAGGCAGAAAGGGCTGAAGTGAAAGGGAAAGGCACTCATGGCAAAAAAAAAAAAACAGCACTGGAAAAAGAAAATCCACATTTATTTGGGGCATGGTGTTTTTATTGCAGTAGTGACCTTGGGTTTAATTTTATTTCATTTTAAACAAATGCAATAGTGTTAAGTGACAATAAAGGCACGCTGTAGGAACACTAAAACACATGCAGTCACACCATCTGACAGAAATTAATTATTCCATAAGCATCCAGAAAGAGAGGGACTGTGAGGTAGGTGCTTCTGGCTGGGGCCTAATAAAAGATTAAAAGTAGCAGAGAGGAGAACAATGCAACCGTCAGGAAAAGTCATCTCCCATGGTCAGGCTGAACTTCACTAGAAGCATCCTTACTATATACAGCCAGGCAAAGATGAGGTAGCTCCTTGTCAGCAACTGTTCTGCCACTGACTTGGTAGGAAACAAGTTTTTACCTTCAAAGTCAGAGCTAGCCAAGATCCCGCAGGGGTGAATGAATGAAGTCCAAACTTCTGTTTTCTTGTTCATCCCAATCTTCTTCTGACTTGAAATCACATAGAAGAGGGCTGTTTTTCACTTGAAATATGTTTATTTTTCATGCTAGCTAAAATAAAGACCCTTCTACAGAACTAACAGCAAACGTAGTGTACTGTTTCCCCTAATCATTCTCCTTGAAACAGAGCTGACAAAATCACTTTCTGGTCTTCCTATTTCTGCAACTTCTTAAGAGCCACTATGCAATTAAAGAGTCAACTGTTCAAGTCAAGGCTTCCCTCATCAATGAGTTCACTGTGAAGGACTCGAAAGGCAAACACCCTCCAGAAAGTTTTCATATTCAGTAGAGGTCAGCTGCTGAAGGGTTTCAGCACAATAACTTTTTTGACTTAATTTTTTTTAGGCAGCACTTTCATAACAGCTCACAGCACTACAGACAGCAAGAGCATGGCTCCTATCCTGTGAGATAACAGAGAGTGTAATTTCTCGTTAATTAATTACTAGGATTCCCATACTAGATGGTAAGATCCGAGACCATCATGTCATATCGTCAATATGAATGAAGTTCAGCATGCAGTTACCTAACAGAGCTGACAAGAGCTTCAAAAAGTCATATGAATACACGCAACGGCCAAATATATAAATAAATGCAGGATTATAATACCTCCTGATGACTTTTTAGCAAAGACAACTGTAACTTCTCTTGCTCTGAGCCAGACTGAAGGTCTTGAGAAGCAGACAGAAGGTACGTCAGAAACCACAGCCAGCAACAAAATTTTTTACAAGGAGTTGTTTATTCCCTGCCTGGGTGTATAATCAGTCCAGACCTTTGATGAAAAATGTCCCACACTTTACCACAAAATGAAATTACATCACAGAAAAGAAAAATGACACTAAACATAGTCATGGTGGGGCAATTAATGTAATGGGAACTGAGGGACCCACATCCCTTCTGATCCGAGGCCGGATAGATGTGGCAATGGGGGCTCCTTCCTGCCGAAGATCAGTAGCTTTTGGAAAACAATTTGCAGTTTTAATTCCAGGCTTTAACAAACAAGACTGAGATAGAAGTGGCTATCCTTGATGAAAGCTTGACAAAGCAGTAAAGGATACAAAAAAAAAGCCTGGAAATACGATAAACCAGACCAAGGCAGAGGATAATGGTGAAATTTCTGGCATTAGCTAGTATTTAAGTGGTGTACAAGGGCCCTGTGTTGATACCCTGCATAAGAACTTAACCTCCCCAAGAATAACAGCTTTGTTATTGGTATTCAGTGTATCAGTGTATCACTATTGGTCCTCTTGACCTGAGATTCCACCAAAGCCATAGCCAGATGCAAGGTGGCATTATCCGATCAGAAGCAGACTGAGATATTTTAATGAGGTAACCATTTATTCCCTTGCTGAAGTAAGGAAAAAGTCACTAACACTGTGGACCTCTGTCATTAAGCCTGTATTATCACTATGCTGAAATGATATTCAGACCACTCAAAAAAAACCAAAAACAACTGCACTGGGAAATCCAGTAGTCACTTCAATTCATGAAGAAGAAAACAGAAGGGAGAAGAGAAATGAGCCAACAAGAGCATATATAGTCAGTATAAATCCACAGCAGCTCTAACATTTCTGCCCAGTGGAAAATGTGGCAATCACAGACAGCATCCCAGAATATGTTGAAAAATCCCCTTTCAATAAAATTTTCTCTGAGTTCAAAAGTCTTTCTTGGGCTTAAGAAAATAAGATTTAAAAGGATTATTGAAATAGAAGGAGGAACAGCTACCCTAGTTTGTTCAGGTACTGGGAAAACTGTGGACAGAATTACGGTGCCCTAAAGTTTACTGAACAATGGTATACTCAATACTGGCATTTTGACTCAAACCTTCAGCTGTTAAAGGAAAGGAGGGTGGGTGGAAATGAACTCTTTTTTCTTCTTCTCTTTTCATCAGCGGGATTTCTAGTCTACATTGCCTTAAAACACTACATGAATTCTGATGCACGAGAATAGTCCAATCCACATTTCAGACTGCTCCTTTAACTCTCTGGTCTTCACTGTGGCCACTAAAGTCTGACTTTGTGAAGTTAACCTTCACAAAAAAACCAAATCCTACCTGTGTTCCCTCCTCATTTATACAGCTTGAAATTATCCACATCAACATTTGCACAGCAAAAATCCATTTTCTCCCCGCCCCCAGATTTGGCCCCAATACACCTCATGCTCTGCAAATCTCAAGGCTTGGCCCGACCACAGGACAGCTGATGTGAGGTCTTCCCCATGATTTTCTCCCACGGCTTTACTCATATCATACTGGGAGTAGCACATACCATTTTCATTAACAGATACTCTGTACCAGGTGCAGGCAAGCATACAGCATCTCACAGGGCTGAAATGGGATGTTCTTCCAAATACAGCCCCATCTGCCTTATTCTAGCGCCTACAGGACGGTGCACTGGAGTGAACTAGAGACAATGGGATTCTTACAACACAGCACAGATTAATTTGAACAACACCACAAACAGAAGTTGCCTTAGCAATTATGAATTACGCTGCCTCAACATTCACCTGACAGCCACAGCATCTTATACCTGCTACACCTTCGCTGATTAGTATCTTAATCTGTACAAGCAGAGCACAAGACATAGAGGACTCTTTCAGACAAAATAAGAGGAAGTGTAGGCTTCCATTTGGAAACTTCCTTTGAGCTAGTCCTAATTAGTCAATTTGACTTTTTCCAAGTTGTGAGGGATTAAGTGGGGAAAAAAAAGAAAAGATAAGTGGGAGGCTAAAACTAGACGAGTGTTATCACCACTATCAAATGACACATCAACAGATATGAAAAGAGTATCTGAATAAACCATGGTCATCCACTAAAGCACACGTTGACAATAAAACATTCTGATGCTTACGTGGGGTGTATACATCGTATATAAACACACAAAAACATGTATACTTTAGATGTGAATAAAAATAAAGGTAATCACACACCACCATAAATACTCTGACTTCTTTCCATTTTCAAAAAAGCCAGCGGCCTAGATCTTATAAGCATTTAAATTATACAGTGGCGTGTTTGCAGTCAAAAGTAGCAGCCAACATGAACCAAGGAACTTCCCACACACAGATGAACACATTAATGCCTACTGTACTAATTTATTATCAGGTATATTGGCAGGCCAGAAGTTATTCTGTATGGAAAATATCAGAGTCTACTTGACATCTTCTCTGGTAAACATTAGAAGAGTACTCCTAGTAACAACTGAGTCGTCTTATACCTTGGCACTCTCTAGTCAAATGGTAGGATGTAGGCAGGAGAAATATCAGGGCTGAATTTTATGCTTCTGCTTCTATCTGCCAAAAGTAGCCTCACTACAGTCGATAAAACTCCATGGGTACATGTACCTGTTGAGCAAGCTCTCTGCAGCACAAGATCACAGTGCAAGGTCTTAGGAGCTATTAGCTTATGAGGACTTTACATAGACATAATGTCAAAGCTCAGACCAGATAATGGCCCAGAATTTCACCCGAACACATAAGGATTATTCACTCATGGCAGAGAATTTGCCAAAACTTGGCTGCATTGCTATCACATTAAGATGTATAATGCCCCTGCTTCCACCGGAAGTTTTAACAAAACAATAGAGTCCTAGTGCTTTAGTTAATACTTGCATGCTCTTGGAAAAAAGCCTGCATGTTCAGAGCAGACAACCACAAACAAAAGAAGAACACATTTTTCTTTCCCTGATAACTGATGCAAAAGATGTTAGAATAAACGTGTGAATGAATTATTTGTTATATACCCTGGAATTCTTTGTTCAGAAACAGCTTCCTACAGCAGCACCACACATAAACGGTGTCAATTTCAGAACATCATTTGCTCACTTCCATGAGAACATGCAAAAGTTTTGACTCCTCCAAGGCTTCAGGACAGCCTAGCACCCATCAGCAGCTTTACACACACACCCATAGGACCTTGCTGGCAGGAGGGAGGTGCAAGTGGTGTGATGACACTGGAGCTATGCCTCTACCCAGAGAAAGGTGACACCAACATCACACTGGTCAGGTTCTGGGCTACCTTGTACCAACAAGTCCTTACTCCAGTAAGGCTTTTGACACTGTCTCCCATCACATCCTCATAGAGACAGTCATCACTATGTATAAATATGTGATGGGGGAGTAAAGAAGACAGAGTCGGACTTCTCAAAGGTGACAGGACAAAAGGCAATGGGCACAAGTTTTGAAATACAGGAAATCCAGCTCAAACATAAGACAAAAGTTTTCTACCATGAGGGTGGTAAAACACTGGCACAGGTTGCTCAGAGAGGCTGTGGCATCTCACCATCCTCGGAGATATTCAAAACTCAACTGGACGAGGTCCTGAGCAGGGAGTTGGACTAGGTGAACTCCAGATGTCCTGGCTGATCTCCACAACTCTACGTGATTCTGTGAGCAGGACCTTCCCATCAGTTGGGCATAGCACAGCTCGCTCCCAAAGCGTGCCTGGGTGCTACAGCAGCTGCAGCGCAAGAAACATGAGGTCATTCCCACAACCTCTCCCCTTTGTGATAACTCATCTCATGTGGAATTTATCTACTGACAACATATACTCCCTAAGTAAAATGCACATAGCGGAGGAAGATTATACATAATCTTTAACAAAAAACGTCAATGCATTTAGACTGCAAAGTTGAGACTTCATGCTGCCTTCTTCCTGTAAGGCTGGAGGAGAGTTACAGGTGGCCACAAGTATATTCGATAACACAGGAGACAACTCAGGGATGCCTTTCTCTGAAATGCATGCAGCTTGGCAACACAGTGCTCTGTAAAGGGTCAGTGCAGCGAAGGCATGGGTTTCTGCCAGCTTTACCAATTTCTTTGCAGAGCATCAGCAAGACCCAGTGTTTCTGAGCCAGATGTAGCAAGGACATAAGTTGTATGACATTCCATGCCAAATCAAAACCACAGCAGGCAGTTTAAGTTGCAAAGTATTGTTTTAAATATCATGTTTGTATCCTTTATTTGTTTTTCACATAAAGACTGAAGATTGAAAAAACGAATCTTTTTTAAGGACCTGAGAAATATCATAGCTCCTGCTCTTTGCTGCTCCTGCAGGACTCCTTGGAGAGGGTTCACTGGTTTTTTTTCAGTGAAACATTATTAGGTCTCACACTTTAATTAAAGAAGGTGTCAAAATGAACACAAAAAATATCTTTTTTACATAAGCCGCACATTACACTTTAGAGTCAAATGCCTGTAAATTACAAAATCAGCATCACAGCAAAAGCCTTTACACAATCCATGAAACTGGGCAGCTTTCAGGACCCCACATCATCTGAATATCATCAGTTCTCCACTTTCCAGTGCTACTGGGGATGAGATTCTGTTTCCTAACAAAAGGACAAGCACTAACATTCCTGAAGAAGCAAAGCAGTAACACAAACCCCATGTTGGGGGCACCTTGCTTCGCTTTCTACATCCAGAATTTTCCATACCTCTCCTAATTTTCCTGTGAGTTATGTAATAAGAACAGATTTCTAGGCTGGGGAACAGATGAATGAGGGAAGCCACAGCCACACTGCTTGCTTCAGGGCTGCATAGCAAGGTTACTGACGAAGTCTGAATTCTCATTTTGGCTCTGCCAACTCCCAGGCCTTTGCTCAACCCACAGTCTGAACTAGGGAGGTCTTTGACAAATTGAACCATATTGCAACCGCCCCAGCAGCCCCCAAGCCCCGGCCACCCACCAGTACTGTTCAAGACCACATGACGTTTCTTGCAGCCAGAAGAAACTAGGTGAGCTCAAGAGGAAGAGCAGAATAGGAGGTCATGCATACATGCTACTTGCCCAGCTACAATTGCATGGCTTATCATTTCTCAACTGAATGGTCATATTTTCTCATTCAATCTTTAAAAAAAAAGACCTACTTAGGCTATACAACAGTGACTAATTACCTATGGTACGGCTAGTAGCATTTTTACAGCCAAGTAAGGAGCAGTAGCACAAATTGCCCTACACTACCATGAATCAAGCTTAGTACTATACCTATTGCTTCCCTACCTGTGCTGACTAGGTCCTTTTCATCACTCAGGCTAGACTAGCGGGCAAGCCACGCAGAACACATCCGGTCTGTCTCACAACCAGGTTGCAACCTTGGGAAAAGCAATGAGGTATACTTTTGTTCATCCCAAAACCGCACAAAGAGGATGTGCAGGAACAGGAAAGGACAGAAGGGGAAATCGGGAGCGGGTTTTGCAATCAGAGTGGTCTTGGCTCCAGATCCACTGACTGGTTTCTGTACACCAAACCCCAGAACAAACTGCAGCAAATGAAAGTTTTTCCCTCCCAGCAGTGCTCACTGCTGAAACACTGCGTAGTCTTGCTGCCATCCTGCCTGGCATTGCTTGGGGTTCAAACCAGTTGCCTGAAAAAGGTGCCCAAGCACATGTTCAGTGTCTGGCATCAAGCTGGGCTCTGGTCTCCCACAGGTCATGGCCATCAGCCACACATCCATCACACGGGCGCTCCAGAGCATTTGAAATGAAACTGGGCCTCAATTCAGTTTAGACAACTGACTCGTATCTTCGAGTATTAAATATTTATTCATAAGCCATATGCTACTTCCCTCATCTTTGGGGGCAGAGAGAAGTGAGCGTGACCTGTCCTCTAGCATGAGATCCATTTGTCTTTCCGAGCATTAATGACTTCCTGAAGGAAATGATCAGGTCATCACAGATAAACATCCCAGTCAAATCCTGGCATAGCTGATTTCTAATGAATGAAGCCACAGAGCAGTCAGCGCATCCCAGTGACCTTGAAAGGGAAGAGAAAAGTAGCAAGGCTCTGCTAATGAACTCCCGAGACTCATAAAATAAGAGATCATCACAAAACTACAAATACTATCCCAAAGCTTACTCCCCTTGCTCACAAAATTCCTACTAAGTTTCCAGCCACAGACAGGCATCACTATTCTTCCACATTTTGAATTCACATTTCTATCTCAGAGCACTGCAGAGCCACCTAACCTGACGTCTGCTCTTTCCAGCCTCATATTCCTAGTTGCATTCCCCATATTGGCTGCAAATAGCTCAAGCTCTCTTAAGGTAGAAGTATTTTGCTTTCCCAGCTACTGCCATGGGCACTACCGCTCTTCTCTCTGCTACCCTAGGCTGCTATTAGATAAGCACAGTATTAACTGACATTAGTATTATCAGTTGGCGCCTGGGAAATACAAGCAATGCTGGACCCTTGGGATGCCTCTGCTCCAGGCTCACCACCCCCTCCACCTGCCCTTTCTCCAAAGACATGCCAGCAGTAGCTGAATATTACCTTTGGCACTGTAGTGGTATAGGGCTGAGGACAGAGATCAGCCTTTACAGCTGCCCCCCTCCACCCCGGCCCCCCCAGGAACAGAAAGGTGCTGGGCAGAGTGGAAAAGAGCTGAAATATATGTTGGGTCAGTACGTCCACAGGATCAGCAAGAACAGGTCAAAGGAAACTCAGTAAGGACAGTGGAGGAGAGGATCTGATACGCTGGGAAGAAGGATATTTTGTGCCCTTTGTGGGATGTAAAATCTGAAGGGTAGATACTGGTCCCACAACCAGACTATGCTGACCTCACCCCCTGTCCCTTAGGTTCTCAATCCCTCCAAAAGCTATTATCATTTAACAGTATTGTTGATGCTTGAGGGTGTCCTTTCTGGTACAAGTGTCGTGACAGATCCATATGGGGTGGGTTATCATTGTGCCCCATGTCCCCAACATCAGTATGGCCAGGAGATCCTCTTCCCTCTGCACTTCACTAAATTGTGCAGCTTAAGTTGCTGCAATATTTTTATATTCCACCGGTTTAAGGGATTCAGCAACAGCCACAGTGATCTTCAGCTTATAATCACACAACTTTCTTCTCTAATTTGTCTTTCTTTTTCAACTCTTCTGAAACCATTTCAAAAATGCTGCTGTGATAACCTTCTCTCTCCTCTCTCTTCTCCCCATACAACTCCAAGTCTAAAATGCTTCCGTCTCTGACACCTTCCCTTCAGTTTATTGTTTATCTCTGTCTTACAGACCCTTTCATCCCACCACAGTTCCCAAGGTGTCAGGAACATAAACAAAATGTTCCCAAGGAGCGTAAGGAACAAAAGGGTGATGGCAGCCCAGATTATTCCTCAACAATCCCACACTTACATAAACAGAAGGTAGCACTCAACAAATGAGTAGTGGAAAGAAAAAAGGGTATAGAGAAGTAACTATAATAAAAGCGTATGTGAATCTGCTCAGGAATACTGAAATACTAGGAGGTTTTTTTCAGTTTATCTTTGAAAATGTGCTTTATCTGCATATTTTGGACCAGACAGAGGTCCAGAGGGGTCTTTGGCCTCTTTTGACCAACATACTGAGTTCTCCTCCAGCAAATATTCAGCATGCAACACTTGCAAGTTATCACTGCACAAACACAGGAGATTCCTCGCTGAAGAACCGTATAAAGGAAACTGTCACGGAGCCAAAATATTCTCGTGTGACAGCCAAGCTTCTTGCAACTTCCCAAATAAGGCCGTGACTTTAAAGAGCATGTCTTTTCAAAGCCTCATTGATTTTCATCGCCTCATGAAGAAGTACACTGTTTATGTGTCTGGGTGTGCTGATATTAAAACAGGATGAGATGGGCACAGCTCGGTGGTTTCAAAGCCCGGTTTCCAGACAAAATGAACCAAGTAATCACAGGAAGCTTCTAGAAGCTGAAAGCACCCCTTTGGCCACTATTTTGGAGTCATTCCTTGTGCAAGCTGAAACTAGAAGGGGTGAAGATGCTAACAGGGACAGCCGGCATTTCCTAGTATTCTGTGGATAGATTTCAAGGGAATTTTGAAGCGCAGTATTACATTCCTTCCAGACTCCCAAAGTCCAAAGGTTTTTGCATCAGAGGTAGAATTCATGCTAAAGTTCAGGCCAGGTTTCAGGTCACCTCTCTATTTTTCAAATACCAGGAAAAAAAAAAAAGCGCTATGGAATTAGATGAAATTTGCTGTATCTAATTCACATTTATTATCCATTCTCCTCCTGAAGTCACTCTAATAGTTTCGGTTTGGCAAATTGTTGAAAATGACTGGTGCTTCCGTTCTGCTACTTATTTTACACTTGAAGCACAGCACTATGAAATCAGAACTTTTTTGCACAATCCTTTGAAAACAAAGCAAGTCCTTAAAAAACACCCTACAGAAAAATTCGCAGGAGGTCTCAGCCATTCCAGTTATCCTGCCTTTGCAATTATAATGTGTCCATTCCTGTAATAATCATATGGCAAAAAATATACTCACAGAACTTTAAAGCCATGGACAGAAAAGGAAGAAAAGCAGTAAGAAAGTGGGTCAGTAGAGCTTGTGTATATTGAAAGCACAAGCTGGTTAGGTGATGGCTATTCAGAAGGTACATGCTGTGGTGTTACATAGGCACAAAGGAGAAAAAAAGCCAAAGGAAACCAGTCCAAGCCAGAGCCAAGTAATACATGACAGTTGTACCTAAACACCGAGCAAATAAAACTTGGTATCTGACTTCAGGCAACTCCAGCACGACTCATGACTTCTTCTAGTCTATGTGCTATGTAAGCAGGGGAGAGTGAGCTTCCAGCACATGAGCGGTGCTGGAAGCAGGGTCTCTCTTGCACAAAGTGTTGACCTGAGGTGAAACTAGTCCCCACCCTCTCCACCTTGGTCATGCATTCACACCCCTGCCTTTACCCTGTGGAGCACCACGCAGCCACCAACCAGGTCAAAAGCTGGCTAATCCAACAGAAAACTGATTAATTTTCTTTGGCTGGATTAACAAACTAACAAGACATCCCACAACAAAATGCTCGCAAAGTCCCACATGAGGACAGTGATGAGAAGGCTCTTCCAGAGCCAGGGGGGATAAACACGCAATTACATCAGTTTAGGCATAACTAATAATGTGTCCTGTAGGGTTTATCTACATGAGAAAACTCTGGAAAGGTAATCTGAATTAGCATTTCTGTAACAAATCAAACCACTTCAGATCCCTGCAGACACCCTCATTATTAATTAAATCAACCCTATTTCATATTTAGTATATTTCACTTTGATGTGAGTTAAGCTTAATCAAATTAAGGTCACTTGAACACTGAATCAGAGAATATATACAATGGTTCCATTTAGTTTACCTAATTTACTTTACTTTCATATTTTGGGTGATTTGGATAAATTTTCCTTCACATCCTTGTGCAGACAGCTTTAGAATAGAGAGAGACAGCAGAGAACAGAAGAAATGCTGGAAAACCCCCCCAAAAAATCAAGAGTTTTGAGCTGTCAATTAATTCATTCCCCAGGAAAGGGGTACTAGGAGCTGCGTATCCTGCTGAGGACACGCTGGCGGAGCTGCTGCATGCTCACTCTCCATGAAGGCTCTTCTGGCCTCTCCATCTTTACCGAAGTTCCTCTGGAGCCCAGAGGCTGAAGAGAGAGAAACAGATCCCGCAAGTCGTCACCTCTCCATCCTCCTGCATTTGCAATACCTGAACAGATGTTGATGGGCCATGAGAAATGCAGGTCCTGAAGGAAAATGAGACAAACCTCAAGGAAGCTGAAGCGTTTGATGTGGTTATTTTTTTAAATAGCAGGTCACTAAAATATTTGACATGATTTGTACTATTAGGAAAACACAGCAATTATCAAAGTTGTTTTTAATAAAATAACAAAAATCATAAAAGCCCACTTCTTTAGGCACATGTGTTAAAGTCACTATGCATGTTTATTCACACTTTTAAGGTCTTATTCTGCTTACCCTGCTCCAACACTTAAAACATCACCACTGAGTCTTCGAGCAAACTCCCTTCACATTCCTCTTACGTGACTATGCTTTTCACCATTACAGAGATTTTTCTGTATACACAGATGTGTAGACAAATGCACTCTGTCGTATTTAGGGCACCAGTCATCTAATATTTTCTGCGATGCAGGTACCATCTGTGAAGCTGAACTGCAGTTCCGGCCTATCATACTGACATGGATGTTGGGGAATCAGAGATGGAAATTGATATTAGATTATGAACCCACTGCATTCAAATAGAAGACAAGGACTCTAGCAAGGTCAGGCTTAACCATAGCCTCCTACACCGAGAATACCTCCAAAACGTTTGTTCAGGGAACCTTAAACTGCGTTGTTTGTTTTGCAGCACCCAACTCAGGATTATCATCTTATAAGGGTCACGGAAGGTGTCCAAATCACCGAAGCAAAAGGATGATGAACAGACCCTGATGGCAATAACAGATGACAGCTGGTGTCAGGGTGCAACTAAGTCTGCAGTGACAGACTTTGACCAAACTGACAAAGAGATCAAAGACTGGAGACCAGTGTCAAGAATAAGAGGCCATAGAAAGCATTCCTGAGTAAGGAAGAAGGGCTATTGTTTTAGCAACTTAGCGTGGAAATCCTTAGCAAACCACTGGGTTAATCAGACCATGCAGTGATTTCAATTTGAGGTCCTGGAAACATGAAGTCACCACTGAGAGGAGGGTCAGACATGGAGCATCATTTCCAGTTGGGCTGATGCACCCTGGCCTCACCACAGCCTTCCCTCCCACCCCTCACAGCACCGCTGCCATGATGCTGACAGACATCTACACAGCTCCATGGTGAACTGGTTCAAGGGAATGGAGCCAGCTGAAAACACCACCGCTCTGCTTTCAGACTAGTAGCGCTGACTAAACCAGACCTGCACCAGTACCAGCGCCAGAGCCCCACCGCGCTCAGGACAGTGGTGACAGCTAAATGCACGATGTGAGGCATTCACCCCGCATACCTCTGAACAACCTTCATAGCTTGATACATGTCCTTGTGTGCATTTATTGCTTTTACAAACTCATTTCCATCTTCCCTAGTTTGCTGCCTGGCTTAGTCTCCCCTCTGCTATTTCTGTAACGCTCTCATATTTCATACCATGAAATTTTAAAATATTATGCTGGCTCAGGTTTTTTGAGATCCTGCAAAGGGCTGCAGTCATGCAGTTCCGGCACTACTTTTGTTTAGTAAGACAGGACAGAACAGACAAGCAGGCCCTCACAGCTCATCCTTGGGCAACATCTTGAGGACCACAAACCAAAGGGGAGTTCCCTGGGGTCAACATGACAGGCCCACGGAACCCCCACTACACACACACGTGCTCCTCAGTTACGCTAAACACTCTGCCCCTCTTTCCATTCACTCCTCATTTACGTTTTTGCTCGTGAACCCCGAAAGGGAAGGACCTGCCTCACCTGCCTGGGACAGCTCCACCAGCACCAGCCCCCCCGCCGCTTCTCAGCAAACCCGCTCCTCGTACCACCCGCCTGCCTCCTCCGTTCCCCTGAAGACGGGCTGTTTTTTGACTTACAGCCAGGTTTTCAGTTAATAATTGTTCGTTGGGGCGTGGCAGATATATTTTAAACAAGAGATGCTTATGTTCCTATTTGTATATGTTAAAAGTGAGGACTTCCATATGCAGGATAGGAATAGGGCAGGTTTTGGCTCCCTTCCTAAAAGCTACCCAATTTGCCTCACTGAGCTTTGCCCTCAAATGAAGAAGCCGTCACTGCTCCATTAGACCCCAATCCTGTCAATACTTGCACATATACTTAGATTTATTACGGTCAGTGGTCTTACCACAATGGTCATTAGGTTCACAAACATCAAGGATACCGTTTCCAGTAATAAGGTCAAGAATGCGCACAAGTCTTTTCAAGATTAGGACCTTAATGCCACAGAATCAGCCAGCTTTCCTCCTGCCTCCAGCATTAGATGTAGGCAGCTGAACTCCCTGAGGATGCAGGGGGGCGGCCGTCTCCACGCTGACCTGCGGGTAGAGCGAGGCACTGCTCTGGACCACTCCTGGGTTTGCGGTGAGCTAGACGGCCCCGGGGATCACCACTTGCCATGGCAGCGGTGGTGGCAGTTGTATGTGATCCATACGCTGTGAACTACCATTTGACAGCTCAACGCCAATTAAAACAAACGCAGAGCTAAGAGTCAGCGGGTCAGGCTCAAGGAGGAACCATCACAACGCCGGACTACCAGTGGAGTCGTAAGACGGTGTTGTGAATTACGGATCACGTTGGCAGCTGCTGGCAAAGCAGCACGCCACTGAACTCCTCTAATGGAAAACACTAAATGTGCTGCAGTGCAATGAAGGGACATAACTCCTCATTCCACCCACTCACAGGTGGTTCTTACTACCACACAAGTGAAACAACAAACAGGGACAGATAATAAAATGTTCCGTAAGCATACAGGTAAAATGAATATAAATCCATGTTCTCTCTCTTCCACTTACCTGACTAGTCAAAGAAATTAATTACCTGAGAATAGCAAGGCTGCTTTATTTGGATGACTCAAATCCTTCTCAACGGAACATCTGTGTGATCAAAAATTGACTTAGATTCACCTAGATGATTTATTTAGTTATTTAATAGAAAGATTATCATGCAAATGTATTGCAGCACTCAACACTAATTCATGACAAAGTCAGAATATTAAAGTTACCTCATTCTGTCAAAATACGCTAGTCCAGTATTTCTCTCATTTTAAATCACAAATCCTTTTCAAAAAGGAATTCACAGATTATCCTAAATCCCAGTACTGTTTGACAGGTGGGAATGAGAGTGACAGACAAAACAGACTTGTTTAATAAAATTATGATTTTTAGTATTAAAAACATTTTAAGTGGCTAATAACAACAGTAAGGAGCTAACAGTCATGAGTACATACATACAAATTACATTAAAATGTGTGCATATGTGGATGATTTAAACTTCCTTGTTTCTGATTTTTGTAGGCATTTCTGTTTTCTGTAGGCATTTTTGAACTCTCTTTTAATGTCCTCTCGACCACAAACCACCAGTTGAGTAGTGCTGGTCTATTCAGTACTGAAGACATACTCCTACTCATCCAACACACATGCACCAGACTTACTTCCAATTACAGCCTTTTTACTTGTATTTACTTTTTTAAGCTAACCTTTTATCATGAGCATTCAACAGTCCTGGTTGTGTTCAGCTGTTCCTGCTTCATGCAAACATACACCCATGGAGCACCACAGCAGCCGACACCCTGATCTGAGTACAGCTACAGGGAAAAAAGCATACAGCATGCAGTTAAAGGGCTTACAGTGACCACAACCCTGCTCCACGCTAATACCATTTCAGTGTATTTTCTAGATCCCCTTGTTACTGAGGGAGTGGCTTACCAAGGAGGGATAAAGGAAGGAAGCACGGGAAGGACGCAACACACGTGCTGACTAAGAAGAGCAGCGAATGATTGGAAAGGGAAAAGAAGAAAGAGGAAGGAGTGAAGGGACAGCGATACACAGTGAACTTCACTATAATGCTTAGCACTTAGTATAAATATGCTTGCCATCCTCAGAAATGCTTTTTGAACAGAAGACTCCATTCTACCAAAGCAAGGACTTCAACAGGACCAAATTTAAGCATATCCTTGAATCCCGTGCTAGACTGAGACCTAGCTACTTAATCATCCTAATTCCCTCTCAGATAAGTATTGTCATCCTCCAGCAGATAAAGAAATGAAGCCAAAAAGGTTAAGAGATTTAGCAGCCACAGACCAGCCAAGGAAGCACAGCACCTCTGCACCATAGAGCTCACCACAACAAAGACCAGGCCTCAACAGCCTCACTGCAAAGCCGGAGCCAAACTACATCCTCACCACTGGAGCATCTACCCGTGCCTGCACCCGTGGCACACTACAGTTCACAGTACTACATCTGGCTGAGTTGCACTACGCAGCTTCTTTGTTTTGCTGCTTTATTTTTTCCCCAGTAAATCACAGAAAACACGTCTATCCATCCTGGCACCTATGTGAAGCTGAGGAACCAGAGAAGAAAACTATGAGATCTCAAGTTGCAGGAATGACACCTACTGCCTGAGAAATGAATTGCTCACCTAAATGAGTGCACTCAACGGTGAGGGGCTTCCAGAGGGTAAAACAGCACATGGACATGAGCCGCCAAAGTGCGCTTGCAGGCCAGAAAGCCAACTGTATTGTGGGGTCGTATCAAAAGAAGCACTGCCAAGAGGTCAAGGAAGATGATTCTCCGCCTCCACTCTGCTCTGGTGAGACCCCACCAGGAGCACTGTGTCCAGCTCTGAGGTCCCCAGTGACCCAAGGTGGAGAATACCATTTTTGGACTGGGAACATGGTTAGTAGTTAGAAAATTCTCATCCACACTACCAGCTAGGCTACACGGTTTGTAACACAAGCACTGGGCAACCTGTGCAAGAGGGTCTGTGGTGGATAAGGGGAAAAGCAGGATTAGCATTTAGTAAAAGCCAAATTTTAATTTGTAGTAGTAGCATTCCCTGGAGAAACCGTTTCACAAGCATTTCTGATGGTGCCAGGGAGCACTGCCTCAGTCTTTCAGCCTTCTGCTTGCTGCTACCCTATATATACACCCTTTGTATATGGAAAGTGTGACTTTTCTTATTTTTTATGTAAAAACTTCATGATCTGGTTCACCCTACCAAACCACAAGCGGCTAAGTTAGCACAGCTGAGTGGAGCAGGAACGAGAAGTCAGAAGAAATGTATAAACTAACACTGAACCTGAAACAAATGTAAGGCTTGAATGCCTACATGAAGGAGGAAAATCAAAAGTTTCTGGCCCCCACATGTCTCTCCTGCTCCAGGACTGTGAAATATCCAGTGAAATGTAATGCTTCACTAGTTGGTGTGATGTTACAGAATGGCACTTTGGATAGTCAGAAATGTGGAGGAGGTTTCCAGGCTTACATTTTTGGTAAGGACTTGCCCAGTCTGTCTCCTCTGATTAGTGAAAAATAGATATTCTTAACACTTCTATAACTCTCAAGTGAAGGATAGTTTTGGAAAGCATGTCAATACCATTCTGAGTGTTTGCTCAACAGAAAAACGCAAAGTCTCATGGGAAGAAACATTCTGCAGTGGTAAATACCCCAGAAATGAAAAAGCAAAATAACTGACTGTTTTCAGTTTCACACGGTCACAACCGAGACTGAAGCGCACTGGGTGATGTGCACGCTCACCCAGGAACACAGAGCCATCACCGGGAGAGTGTGTCGGATGAACCATCAGGTCACTCTGCTTCCTACAGTGCTGGCTAGAAAAGTCTCCGCTAGCCCAGGTGCTGGGAAACAGCCTGTCCTTATACTGCAAAGCTCCCCGTGGGCTAATTAGCCAGGAACAAGGCAGGTTAACCCAAGCAAGGCTGTGTGCTGCCATGACTTACAACCCGGGGGCCTCACAGCAGCCTGCCTAGAGGTCTGACGTCTTCTCCCTGGGCTGCATCATGGCCGTACTCCTGCAGGGGCGCGGGATTTACTGGTGCGCGGATCACATGCATCCTGGTGGAAGCTCTGCGCTGGAGCAGGGCGGCTTTCGGTCACTTCCCCTCATTATGGCGCATTAGTTCAAAAAGCAGATGAAATGGAAGTAAGTCTCGGGTAGGTGACTGCAAATGAAATCTGCTGAAGGGCAAACAACGGGGTGAGATGAAGAAACAGTGGCACAGCTACTCCACCTCTCCTCCCTGCTCCTGAGGAACTGAACCTAGGCACAAGGCTAAGAAAAAGAAAAAGTGGGGGGAAACGCTGGGGATCCCTAGCGTTCTGCAATGGTTGTGAAGGAAACAGAAAATATACCCTGAAACTCCCCATCTTCTTGTAGGAGCAATACCAATGTACACTGGAGCAGGTTTGACTGCTTATCTACTGCAATGAAGGACAATACCAAAACGTCAGCTAGTATTTTTTTTAAAATGTAAATAGAAAGCAGATGAAATGATACAAAGATTCAGATTCAGCAAAGAAACTTGAAATACCTATCGTGATCTTCTCAGATAAAGAAAATCTATAGCTCATTCAATTTATTTTATTTTAATTCTGTAATTATTAGGATTGAGCATTAGTCAGGACTCATTTTATTTTGGCAGCAGCTTTAGAACTCTTTTCTAAAGAGGTTCCATACTGGTCCTTACACAGTGCCCAGACCTGAGAAAAACTATGATGGAGAGCAAGAAAAATAAGAAAGAAGTCACAGAACTGCTAAGCTGCAAGATATGGGAAAGTATTTGATCCTGAACTGTGTCTGCACTTTTGGAAAGATTTTGATGATTTCTTATGAGAAATACTTGCAAATACTTAAATACTTTCAAAGAGAGAAATATTGTACTGTCCAAAGGAAGCACCTAGCCGAGTACGAAGACAGCCACTGCAGACACCCTTAATCACCCCACACTTCTAATGGAGCTGTTCTGCATTAGTGTGTCTGCTGTTTAACACAGTCTGAGTGATCCAGGGAAGGACATTAGTGAAACGCCACACAAAACCGCAATATTGAGTTAAACAGACCTGCACACCCTCACTCGAAAGATTACATTCAGCCACCATTACAAGAAGAATACAAACCAAAATATTCCAAAAAAGAGGGAATGCTCAAAAAGGTGTCCAGAGCTTATGCTTTATTTCAGAGAGGGGAAAATACGCTTATTTAAGTATACAGAATAACAATTAGTATGGAAGAGGCACAACTGGCCTGTCTGTTCACGCGTCCTGACACTCAGGGTACGTCGATGGAAATGCAGCATCGCTCGGTTCCCCGGGAACCACTGCCGCTGTCTTTGCGGGGCCATAGCCGGCGTGGTGCAGCTTTCAGCAGAGGTCCAAAATTTGCTGACAAAGGAGTTTGTCTGCAGCTAGAGCTGAACTACCCCTCTAAAGATCTAAGCAGAGCTAACAACAGCAATTTTCTGTCAGCAGCATAGTATCTACACTTGGGCTGGGCGTTTTCTCATCGAGTGACACTGGCAGAACCGCATAGCACAGATTCGGCTTGAAAGGCTGCAAACCTAAATGTACTCCAAGGCACGACTTGCAGAAGGTGGTGTGACAACTCCCAGCTGCCCCCAGGAGCCCACAGCCACGTGCGCCAAGGCACGCAGCAGGAGTCAGAACGTGGCAGGAGGGAGTTTTCAAATTAAACAAAAATTAGCTAAGTAACAAACACATTGTCCCAGCTCAGAAATCAATTACTAAATGACAAGGTTAAACGAACCTTTACAGACAACTTGATTTTATTATCCATCTCAGGGGATGTTGCTACTTTCCTGCAGGAGACAGTGCACTGGGTCCAGACAGGTCGGTAACCCCAGTTCTGATGACATTATAAACACAAAAAAACACATTCTCTCTAATTTATTACAGATGCAAACAGAAAGAAACAGTAAATAAAACGTAGAAAATAACACCACATACACACAGCTCCGGTTACCCTCCAAGCAGAGTAAAAGCATTGGCAAAAATTCTTGAGTTATCTCATGAACTGCATAACACGCAGAAAATGTGGAAGACAATGAAATGCTCAATACATTGTGTTATTGGAACAAATGTAAAGACTTTGCTTGCTTATGTCTGAAAACAAAAGGTTTAAGACGGATGTACATACACTTCCTGTTATTAAAGCAGTTTTATACTATGAATATTTAGTTCCCTTTTTCACAAGGTGTTGCCCCACCCCTTCAAATTAGGGCTAAATACAACAGCTTTTTTAGGATTTCCAGTTGGTAGCTACACAGAAACATCAGAACAAAAAGGTTGACTTTAGCTAGAGAACCCCACAAACATTAAGGTGCCAAGGGACACCGCTTTCCCCAGTAACTTCTGTACTGAACTCATTACCTTGGGTTGGATTAAAGCATGTGTTACCACAAAAGAGTAAGGAGGTATAGTTTTAGTCTGAATAATCCTGTTCAGAGGTTGCTCCCATCTCTGGATATTCACTGTCTGTTCTGTTCAGAAAAAACAAAGCGCTTAAAGTGGGAGGCTTCCCCACAGGGCTGCCTCAGGAGCACAGCACGGAGGGCCAACTTACACTCACCGCAGTCACGGCGAAGAGCGAGGCAGCGAAGATTTTTTTTTCAGGGCTACACCCAAAATGCTATAGCTGGTTTTTATTTTTAAGAACAGAGACCACTGAAACACAGATGCCTTATAAACTACATGTATGACTAAGAAATGTGAGGTTACACCTCTGTTGACAGAACGTAAAAATCTTATTTTCATAGACGTTTTCCCAAATATGAGCTAATTCTGTTACTCCCAAGAATAAATTAATATCTGCTGTAGAATAACCTCAACATTTGTTGTACTAAAGAAATATTTTTATATACTGAGACTAATAACACCTCTGCACTTTAGCATTTTCTACCCAGGAATCCTAATCCACTTTTGAGACAGAACATCTATTATAATCTTCTATTTCTAAGACCCGTGGCACACCCACTATACACACACTTTATACCTTTGAAGTGAAGACATTAAAAAAAACTATCAAAAAATGGAAACGATCACATAAATGCAATTGTGCAAAGAATAGCACTGTAATCTATTCACCACCACAAAAAGCAATAGAAATAAAACACACATGGCTAAGCAAATGTTTTAAGAAGGTTTTTATTAAATGATTGTATAGCCTGCCAGGGTATTTTGGAATTATACAGGCTATATTTATTAAACAAGAATTGTTACTGAAAAGGTTTTAGGTGGTTTGCAGACATATATTTACTGACAAGTATGACCTACTCAGTAATGTCAATGTACGCAAGTAAAAAAAAAAACCTCAGTACTGGAAACCTTTAAAACCAGAAATTCATTCAAAACAAGCACACACGTTAAAGTATAAAGCAGTATTAACATGAAAAGATTATTTTAAGCGTGATACACCTGCAGGTGCCAAGCATCACATGGGGAAAGCAGGAAAGGGCAGCGGTACAAAGCAGCACCCAGCAGCACACACAGACCAACTTCGGGTGCTGGCCCCCCCACCCAGACCAGACGCAGCCTGGCGTTAGGTGTCGAACCTAGGGAAGCACCCCCTGCATCATCGTGAGAAGTGAGGGTATGGGGGAGTCTAGAAGCCCCTCCTGGAGTTAAGCTGCTTTTTCTTTCCAAAACGGCCTGTAGCTCACACCTCACCCAAGAGCGACCTAGCTCTCACGGCAGGGATTACCTTGGGCGCCTTACGGTACCCTAACTCACAGCCTGTGTCTGCGGGGCACTCTCTTTCCTGCTTCCTCTTCCAATAAAAAGCACAACCACCAACTGCAGAAGTTCATGCGGAACAGGGTACCTTCCGTGCAGGAAACTCAAAATTGTTGCCGCCTTCCAACTAGCCCCATGGTGCCTCCTCGGGGGTGAAAGGTGTGCTTATGAGTCAGAAAGTCAGCCTTCCTTCTTCACGGGGGAAGAGCTCTACCAACCGGGCTGCTAACTGAAAGGGGGGAGCAAGGGAAAACTTCACTGCCATCTGTTGTGCCTGGTGACTTACCTCTGGAGGTCTCTGAGCAGCATCGTGATCAGACCAGGTGAGGCTGATGCAGATACACCTTCTGTGTGGAGGCCAGAGGGGCCTAGGCCACCAGCCACGTGACACTGCGGGCTCGTGTACTTTTGCCCCCCCATCCCATAAGAACAGCATTTTAAGCAAGTAAAAAAACTAATAGTAATATAAATGACTAAATAAATCAATGCAGGTCCAAGGCTTTGACACACACGGTAGTGTCAGGAGTAAATGCAACCGTAAATGCAGGCAAAGGTTTTTAGACGTCAACTGTACTTCCCAGGAGCAGTGCCAGCCTTGCAATTCATGGGTCAGGCACCACAGAAGGGTCTCTGGCTTCAGACTGTCATTTCCAGTTTGAAGGTTTCCCAAAGCAGTTTTACTTTGCTAAAGATAAATTATTATCTTTATTTAAGTGGAAAGAATCACTAGTATTAGAAAATGAATCAGAGGCTGGGTTGCTCTGACATACTGACGGCTCAAGTGAAATCTTGCTAAATGAGGAAAGAGGGGTTTGGAGAAGTATGAACAAAACCAAATAATGTTCTTCCTTCCTTCCACCAGGCACTTATCTGGCTGCAAGAAATATGTGGAATTTTTTTTGCTTTGCTTTTCATATTCACAATAGACAAACTGACCTCGGGAAAACTACGAGTTGGAGCACTCGGTGCCTGACGAGGGAGACCGGGAGGCCGGGCACGATGGATGCTCGGGGGAAATCACGCCTCCTCTCAGGAGCTCCTCTTCCACGACCCGCCGCAGGGTCCCGCGCCCGAGGCCGGTCCCGCCGTGCCCTCGGGGCCGCCAGGCGCGGCGGCAGCACCGAGCAGGATCCCCGGCTGCACATCGCAGCACTATTTTCAAAGCGCTTACAGCCCTCTGCAACCGCCGAGATAATCCGTCACATGGATTTAGGCACTGACAGTCAAACACGCCAAAAATGTCACCACCCACTCGTATTGCCCATCTGGTGAAGGACTAGGAAGCGCCGCATTGCTTAACCTCTCCCCCCGCCCGCCACTCGCACAGGAAATCCCCACCCCCCACGGCGTGACACCATCACGGGGGGAACCGCGGACCCCCGCCCTGCCGCGGGGAGCCCTGCCCGCCCCGCACCCGCGGCCGCCCGCACTCACCTCATCTTCCCGGCGGGGCGCGGCGGGGGCCGGGGCCGGGGCCGGGGGCGGCGGGGGGCGCCGCCCCACTCGCAGCGCCGGGCCCCGCGGCACTAGCCGGGCAGCGCGGCGGCGGGCAGCCCCTCCGCCGGCCCGGCCATGTTGCCGGCTCCCGCCCGGCTGCGCTGCGTGTGTCTGGGTGTGTGGGCAGGACAAAGCGCCGCTGCCGCCCGCCCCGCTCCGCTCCGCTCCCACGCGTGGCGAAGCCGCCCCGCCCCGCCCCGCGCAGCCTCCGCCGGGGGGTGGCGGGGGGAGCCCGCCCCGCCCTGCCCCGCCCTGCCCCGCCCTGCCGCGCCCTGCCCCGCCCTGCCGCGCGCTGCCCATCTGCCCCCGCGCCCCCGCTGCTGCCCCCGGGGGTCCGCAGGTGAGGCAAGTCCCGCACCCCGCGCGGCGCCGCCGATCGGCGGCTCCGGGCCCCGCCGGGCTCCCCCGGCCGCCTCGGGCCGGGCCGGGGCCGCGTCGCGTCCCCGAGCCGTCCCCGGCTGGAGCAGGGGCAGTGCCGCGGTTGCAGACCCCTCCTCTGCCAAGTGCTGTAGGGGTCCCGTATACCTGCGTTAAAAATCGGTGCTTCTGCGGATGGAAGCAAGGGCAGAAATTGTATTTCGAGTTAATACTGCAGGGTTTTCTGTTCCTTCACCCTTCCCACTTGCGCCAGAGGAGTTTCCCTGTGAGTTCTCCCATGTCTCATTGACACCCGTCATCCGCACCCACCCACCCACCCCGGTGTGCCCTGGGCTTCCTCCAGCCCTGCTGCTTCTCTCCATCCACCTCTCCTTCCCGCTCCACATCCCGCTCCCGTCCTTGGCCCTCTGCTCTCCTTCCAGTCACTCCTGCCAGCTCTCCTGTGCGGCCCAAACTGCACGGTGATGACCTCCACCAGTGGGAACAGCTTCTTTGCGGGTCCAGAGGCTGGAGCTTCCCCTGCCCCTGTCCGTATCTCTTTGCCTCTTCCCATGCACCACCCACTAGAAAAAGATAATACTGAAAGTGGTGAATATCCTCACAGATCTGGCATGATGAGGCACTAAATACTGCAGTTGTTCCTCAAGTCTTTCACACGTAGGTCACTGTAACCTGATGGGCACTTCTCAAAAGTAAAGGCTCTTCACACTGACAGTCTGTGGTCCCATCTCCCACAGATCTCTCCCAGTTCTGCATCGACCAGTTTGGACACAAAAAGCCCCCAACAACCATGTGATCAGTGGGTTTCCAGGCAGCTAGCATGCGTGTCCACACTATGTCTGCAACAGGAACAGTTTCTGGCCCTCTCCCTCCCTCCATGTGTCTGTGTCCTGACCAACACCCCCTCCAATCGTTCCCTGAGACCCACCTCCATTCGCACGTGCCGTGACAGGTAAGGCAGCCGTAGCCCCCTCTGTGTGCAGAGGCCGTTTTGGGAAGGTGCGGGGAGTGCGGGTGGGGGAAGGCGGCGGCAGGGCAGCGCGCACGGCTGCAAAGCTGTGCGAGGTCGCAGGGGAACGCGCCCACGGTGCAGAGCGAGCAGAGTGTGGGACCGCGCTGGAGGCTGTCAGGCTTGGTAAAGCCTGTGCAGGAGGTACGGAGCGAAGCAAGGGCAGCATTTCTAATATAAATACTTTTCATTTTCATTTCTGTTTCTCTGAAAAGTTAAGGTTTTCATATATTCAGGCCAATACAGCACTTATTTTTACTGTAATAGTAGCCTGTGCCACTAGAATAAATGTTGCAAAAATCAAGCCCATAGATTTGATGCCCTAGAGACCTATTTCACCGTTGGCTTGCCAAGCCTTGCTGCTGCCTACTGCAGCTCAATACTAAATAAAAATATACTACAACAATAATAACAACAATAATACGACAGCAACAAAACCCATAGTAGTAATAACGTGTATGCCTTTTATCCAGGGCCTCGCTTGTTTCTTGGTAACTGATGCATATCTGATAATTGCTATTTTCAATTATCATTAAGATGTTCAAAAATTAATTAGGGACAGAGTTACCGCAGGGCCGGGTGGAGGGAACCCCCATCCCTTCTGTGCCTCATTAGCACAGAGCCCAGCTCCTGCCTTCCTTGTCCCACAGCAGGTCTGTGCCATCCTCTTCCCAAGTCACCCCACCAATTAATATAAGCTTACTTCTGGCAGAGGTCTCTCCTAAGGAAGAAGCTCCCCCTATTACTAAGGGGCCTCATTTGTTTGAAACTAAAGCTTATAGTCCCTTCCTAAAATCAACTATGTTAAATTTCCTAGAAGGCGCAATATATCTTGTTTGCATAAGGAAACAACTGTGTCAGACCATAGAGCTGATATGCAGTCTCCCCAACGACAGTGGCTGGTAGAAACTCATCCATGTAATTGGTGATGGGGCTGCTGAAGGTAGCAAGCTTATGAAGAAATAGTGAGCAAAAATAAAACCTCTTTTCTTGTTACTATCATTTGACTAATCCATTAGAGTGTGGGTCACTGACCAGCACATGCAACATATGGGAGACAGCATAAGGCAAGGAGGATGCTTATTAAACTAGAAAGTTTCATGGTAATTGTACTAGAACTTAAAACATGATTAAAAGAGAAAATCCATGTGTGAGTACATTGATAATCTCTTTTTTTGAAAATGTAATTTCCTTAAGCTAGGTTTATAACGGGCACAAATCAAATAGGCAAAGAATTCTACACAAATCGCGGCATGGTTAAGATACAAAACTAGAGTAAGCAAAAAAATCTTCTGCAAAGACTTTTATCTGGGCACGCACACTGCACCGCACAGAGGGGCCCCTGGTGTCGCGGAGAGACTCGTGAGGCTTTACAAAGCGCTGAAACTCCAGCGCCGCGTGTCCCAGCACGGACACGGCCAGCCCCCTGCAGCTGCCCAGAAGGGACTGCAAACGACCGGGTAGGGCACCTGGGTGGTTTCCACCGCTTGCAGCTCTGTGCCTGCACTGTCTCCTGAGAAGAGGTACTGTCACTGGGCAAGGTGCAACACCTCACTGGTTATAAACTTGTGCAATTTCTACCCTTGCAAAAGTTTGGGAGGCTTAATTGCCTATGAGGTGGTTTGGAGACTGATGCAGAAATGCAGACTGCGTGAGGTCACTGGTCAGCTATATCGGCCATTTTATTTATTCTTACTTAAAGAAGCAAAAGAGAAAAGGAAATGAAATTTTATGTACTGTTACATATGCCATTCTTGCTGGTTACAAATGGCACAGAAATAGGAGAGCAGTGTTAAAAATCTTTGTTGGATCAGAATCCGTGAGGCTTCTTCTTCAATGTTCATGGGTTCAAGTGTCCACCAGATCACTGTGTTGATTGAAAGACATGACTGATCCATGTAATAATCGTTTTGCTGGGACAAATCTTAAATTATATTGCTGTTAGAACGACACATCTTCTAAGAGTCTTAAATCTGTTCATTTGTATGAAAAAAAAAAAAAAATCTCAGGTTGTAGTCTTGTTGATGCTCTTTCCCCAGGGGGAAATCCTGACCCACCAGGGTGTATGTCCATCCTGTTGGCCTTGTTGGTCTTCCCGCTCCCCCTCGCAGCTCTCCCTAATTGTGAATCCTCCTGCACGGCCCAACATAGCTGCACAAGAAAACTGCTGTCCCTAGGGACACGTCTTTCCTGGCTGAGACCTCCTGCATGGCAAACCCTGATGGATCTGCCTGCTCCGCGTCCTGCTGCAACAACCGCCTGGAGGCCTGCTCTCTTTGTCACTTCAGAGATTTCATGTTAGGAGGAGGAGGAGGAGGATGCCATCCTCAAATAGTCACACAGCCTGGGGCAACAACCTCTGTAAATATCCTCGTATCAGGAGCTCAAGGTCATCCAGTTGGTTTTCTCACTGAGTCAACGCTATGTCCAGAGCTACATGCCAGTGCAGCAAGAATCTCCCGGTCATTTTTTTACCGCTGAATTTGTCCAGCTCAGAGCTTTCTCTTGAAACTCTCGGGCTTTCCTGTGGGCTCGTCCACAAAAACACCTAGCTCTTTTCAAGGAAAGCAAATGTCCACAATAGCTTGTTTTACACATTCTTTTTTGGAAGGCTTTTCCTAAGCATGGAGGATTTAGCCTTGTGAAACTCACCCTTGAGAGGAATTCATTATACTATGTCCAGTAATACACGTATGCCTTTATTTCTAAAAAATTGTTCCTCAGACGACAATGTGACTCATAACTTTGACAAAGCTGAAGTTGGGTTTCAGCTGTACAATTTCATGGACACCCCGCTGGGGCAGAGAGAATGTGATTATCAAATTCAGGTACAAAGTGAGATCCAAAGATTCCCAGAGCTCAGACGGGTTCGGTCCTGGATGTCTGGTTTTCACCTATCACCATGTCCATGTGCTTGGCCTTCCCTGTGATCTTCAGCACCATTTGGCAAAGGTCTAGGTCCCATCTCTGGTTTGTTATGGCAGCCCAAAAGACAGCCGTGGGGAGGCTCTGGCAGTGAAGGAGTGCACATCACTCACCGCCCGCACGGGCAGGGGCAGGCAGCGCGATGACGCTGCAGGGAGGCAGAGAGGACGACACTGCAACAGGGCTGCAACTGGAAAGTCCCCCAAACCTGGATTTCTTTAGCAACACTTCAGGCAGCCTTGAGGTGAAGAAGAAAGAATGAGAAGAGGCTGGAACAAAGGATCAAGTGGCATAAGACTCTGGCAGGAGCTGAAAGGAACAAGAGGATAAAAACTAGAGAAAAATGAGGGAAAAAATGGAAGTTTGAGATTTTTTTAATAGGGAAAGGAGAGAAAATGAAATTAGATTAAAAGGTCAAAAATGGGGAGAGGAAAGAATGAAGGAGGGAAAGAATCAGGAAGGGGAAGCAGTATAGGAAAATGCAGAGAATAAGTAGGAAAAAATACACCATTGATATACTTGAGTTCTATGTTTTATTGTACTTCCTCAAGTGAAGATGGGAGCCAAAGAAAGGAAGGGCCCCATTGCACTCTCAGGATGGTGGTGGGGGATAGTCCTCAGGCCAGTACCTTACCTCGGAAAGGGAGGAGCCCACAGGCACTTTTACTTTTCCCGTTACGTTCCCCGAGAGCAGGGTTTACAATTGTTAGGAAGGCTGAAGCAGGAAGCTGCAGCTTTCCAGGCAGCTGGGAGGAGCTCCGTGTTGCAGGCGGGCCCTGGGGACCTGTTAAGGTTTTCTCTGTTCAAGGCCATCGGTGATTTTTCCTTTACAACTTTTACACACAACTCAGGGAAAAGACACCAGTAAAACGCAAGCGCATAGGCGCCCAGTGTGCAAAAGCCAAACCAGTAAGGGCGTTTCCAAAGACGGCACACCTTCCTGCGGTACTCAGAGGTAACAGTGGTCCAGCCTCCCCAGCAGCATCCCTGGAGGTGCGCTTTCATGCTAGGGTGAGGGCAGACAGCAGGAATGGGAAATACAAACACATCTGACAATTCCAGTTTTCCTTTTAACAAATAACTTTGGCTTCTTTGAAGAAATACTGCCTCAGCTTACGGTTTAGCCCCATATGAGCATTTCCAAAGCCTGTGCTTTGATATGGCACATCCCATATCAGGGGATAACATAGTGCCCTTGGAGAACAGTCTGTATCTTTGCTGTCTCTGGCAGAGAAGGCTGTACTGAGCCAGGCAAGGAGCCACTTCACTTTGTTTGTTTTATCATTATTAAAATCCCCTTGGTCCCACTCTTGCAAGGTCAGGATTGTTTGGGCTTGAGCTTTTTAGAAAGAGGCCAGGCTTGTCACAGTGGGGAAACAAAAGCAGCAGCGTTCTCACCTGAAACTAGTCCAAAAGATCTCGGCACAGAGGCGATGCTGTGCTCATGAAGTCAGAGATAGTTGGGACTCTTCAGGCTGCTAAACTGTGTGTGGCCAGATTTTCTGCTGAACAGGAGCTGTGCATACGGGAAATGCCAGAGGACTTTTCACTTAAACTGAGCCTCCTGTCAGCTTGCTCTCCAACTGTTCAAGCCGTAGACAGAGACTCTCAGAGCTCAGCTTCTGCTCTTTTTAAGGTGCTGTAAGGAGGCCAAAACACTTGAACCTCTGGCATACTAACCTCCCCTGTGGTTATACACTGATGTCATCAATTCAGAATTATGATGTCAGTGAAAGCTGCTGAAAAGGAGAAGCTGGGCAGGAAGGAAGGAGCCCTAAAATGTTGACATTTATCTTAATGAGAAGCTGAATCCAGAATGAACAGCCAAGGCAATTGATTTTGTAGAGAGAGGCATTCTCTTCAGGCTGCCTCCAGCAGACAGTTCCCTCTTCAGCATGTCTCTGCAGCACGAGGGCAACACAAGGGAACGACAAATTACAATAATCTAACATGGCTGCAGAACTTATCCAGCCTTTTTAATTTTTTGCTTTTTCACCATAATGACTGAACAGCTTGAAGGAGATTTCTTTAGCCTACAACCTGGAATCAGGAGCAGATGTAGCTCACGTAGTGCCGATAGCCAGAACCCACAGAGCAGCTGAATTTGCTTCCCTCTGGCTGTGTTTATTCTAGGTAATTCCACAGGTCAGATTTTAAAACTGTTCATCTCTTAGAAGCTCCTGCTGAAAACCCATTCACTTCAATGGAACCCGGAAAACAGGTTGCCATTCTCATGGTCATAACCTCAGCTCCTCAGACTTGACTCAAAGAGGCAGCCTTTAAGGTGCAGGTAATGTCTACTACAAATGAATGGAAATGTCTAAATTAATATAAGGTGGCCTGTAGGTAGCCAAAAGATGGTAAAAACAAATCTGTGCTAAACCGGGACTGTGGAGGTGGTGCGGAGGAACCACTTGTCATGGAGTCCAAGTCCTCAAGCTTTCATAAAACCACAGACAAAATGCAAGGTCAAAGTGCCTACAGAGTCTGCTGACACTAACAGCATAGAGGCTTTGTCGAAAGGAGGCACCTCTTACACTTCCACATTTGGCAGGAGACCAAGGAGAACCCGCAATGCTGTGATTCCTCCTGACTGACAAAGGTGCCCGAGTGGCTTTCACAGATGAGCCCATCAGTATCACCACTGACAGAAACAAGGTCTACCAAACGTAGTGCTAGATTGCAGCTTTGGCTGAACTGTCATCAATACCTCCATGTAAATTATCGCTTAGTCTTCTATAATTTAATGAATTCAGGGCCAAAGTTGTTCCGTTAAGAAAAATGAAATTGCCACAGAACTGCACGACTGAGGAGAAACATAAATCTCTCCCAGCAAGAGCGTGAACTGCTAATGTACTCACTCATCCCGCAGCCAGCAGCCTCCGTCCAGGAGCAGACAGATCTGGGTGCGATTCTGTCCTTTCCCTCAAAAGTTGGTTCCTTGTCTCCCATCTTTTGGGCCAGATGCTCCGGCTTGGGGCATCTCTTCTGAAGGGCAGCCCGCTGCAGCACGAGAGCGGCATGGCAGTGATCAGACCGCTCCAGCGCGGCTATGAATCCCGGCCAGTAAGGGAAGAAAAAGATTGCTGTTTAGGCTTCTTTCAAGTCTGTTCTTTTCACCAGTAATTAAAGTGACATTTTCCCTGCCATCTGTAGGATTTTAAAGGATGCAGTCGAGTGATCTTGTCAACAGCCCTCATTCCAGGGACGGAGGAGAAAACACAACAAAAAGACCACCTGCTTCTCTGAGCAGAACCTGAAGAAATTAAAAATGCCAACCCTTGCAATAAAGGATCTGCCCTTGCAAGCTCTTGTCACACAAATAATTTTGAAGGTAAATAATACCTTCTACTATTAATGCTTTTGAAGAACAGGTTTCATCCAAACATTTCACATCGGAAATATGACCTTGTCTCAATTAGACTAGTAAAAAATCCATTTTACAAAACTAATTTGCTTCATAAGAAGACTTTTTATAATTTGAAATGGTGGGGTGTTTTTAATTCACTAGCATTGAAAAACTATTTACTTTCTCTTACATTTACCTCCCTCTTCCAGAGTTTTTTTTTAACTTTATGTTTTTTTAAGACAGTGACTGATTTTTGTAGACCTCATCTGTTGGAAATTGTTAATACCTGTCAGGTTTCAACAACGTGTCAAAAATGACCACTGCCAAAAGTATCTATATCATAATCATCGTTCAGGTAGTAATTCAAATTGTACATACAGAATTAATTTGAAAAAGGCTGTAGTTTCAATATAATACAAATATGTGTCATTTAGGAGTAAAATAAATACATGAAAATAGGCAGGAGAAGTAACAAAATCTACTTGAAAATGGGCGATGACCCTAAAAACCAGATTGACCGTTTATTTTATAAGCACACAGAAGAGGATGGAAGAAGTCTTTTGAAAGTGTACGTATTGTTTCCTGAACAATTTAAGACTTAGAGAATAGGTATTATCAACTTCAGTAGCTAATCACTTTGAATATCCCAACACAGAAGCATTACCTGACTATACGTGCTCATCATTTTGGACAAATACGACAGTTGTACTGTTGCAGTGAGTGTAGGAATGCAAAATCCCATCGCTAAATGCCATTCAACAACAGAGAAAAAAAATATTTTAAAATCTAAGTATGTAATTGTATGTATGAGGTATGATGTACGAAGTACACGACAGGGCTGCCCACAGACTGACGGAGGACAATTGCGAAACGAGATGCTGTTGATCACCCCAGGACACTCATACAAGGAGGGCAGAGAGGAAGGGGCTAAAAGCAGATGCTAAGTCACTCATATTGGTAAGTGCAAGACAAAGAAGAAGCGTGGATACGGATACAGATACAGTGAGAAACCAGGAACTCCACCCCAAAACGATCAGAGGGGTAAGTCAGGGCAACTAGTTTCATAAGCAGTTAAGGGCAGGAAAACATGCAGGCAAGGGCTAAGGTGGATGCGGTCCTGGAAGCTGAAGTCACAGAAGAGCAATGCCAGAAATGAAGGGAAGAAAAGCAAGAAACAGGAATGCAAACCAAAGAAAGTTGAAAGGGAGAAGCCGAATGCTTGGTAGACAACAGCAACACACAAGAGACGTGAAGAGATGAGTCTCGTCTTTGAGCAACACTACACCTGCTGCAGCCAAGAGCAGGGGAGGAAAGGAGCAGAAGCAGAAGCC
Source organism: Phalacrocorax carbo (assembly GCF_963921805.1). NCBI lineage: Eukaryota > Metazoa > Chordata > Aves > Suliformes > Phalacrocoracidae > Phalacrocorax > Phalacrocorax carbo. The sequence goes on along the minus strand of NC_087521.1, from coordinate 24,926,719 downwards.
TGGTCGTAACTCCAGCCATGGACTTGAGCACCAGCCTTACACTCCATGGAAGGGCAGGAAAACACAACTGCTGCAGACACAGTATCAGGTGAAGGAATGAGGCATAAGAGTCCCAGGTGCTGGTGAGGGAATGAAATATGCAAAGTTCAGGAAAAACTCTTTCTTTCCTGTTTTGGGGGGTTTTTTTGTTCTTTTTTTTTTTTTTTCCTTTTAAAGGAAAAGAAGGAGGACACTCCTGAGAAAACAGATCAATTCAAGAACCAAGGAACAAGGGTGAAAGTGCGGAGAGCTGAAGATTATATATAACAATGGCAAAATTGTGTAGGATTTCCTGGATAAAGAAAGAAGGATCATTTTAACAGTCATCAAACGGATATTTGGCTCAAGACATTACCCACCATTTGCCACTCCAGCTAATATGCTTATCAGGTTTTCATAGAGGAACAAAGACACATTTAACAGCAAAAGTTAGAAAGGGAGGAGCAGCAGAGGCACAGATGGGATGGGATTGTTGAAAATCCCCTTTGATCAGCAACCCTAGGGATGAACTTGCAGGAATCCTCATCTATTTCTTGTAAGGAATAAGGAGGGGATCACACATACATTATTACATCCCAAGAGGAGCATTCGTGAAGGATGAAAAGGAAACAAGCCAACCCAATTTGCACCTCCTGTTTTCTCTGTTGCAAGTAATATCAAAGCACCTGCAATTCCGAAAGCAGAAAACCTGAAAGCACCCCATCTGCAAAAGCAAGAAAAAAATTAATAAACAGAAGTATCCAGACAAGATGAGAACCTGTTGCTTGTGTCTTACAACCTCTTAAGATTAAATTAACCCTAGAAAGGGTAGGGATATTACGCCTTGGCTTCGCACACTTCAAGCAGAGGGAGACTGACTTTGCCATCAAAGAAATAATTCCAGTGCTCCTCTGTCCAGTTACTTACTTCTGCACATTGCTCCTGCCTCTGTACAAGCTCAGTACAAGCATTCATACAGCTGCACAGCTACACCAGATGAGGAAACCGAGGAAAAGGATTCGCTATTTTATAGTAGCTGTTGTTTGCTTGCTTGGCCTTTTGTTTTTTAATCCTGGGTCTGTCTCCCAGGTGGGTTCTCCCAATGGCCACAACAACTCTTGTGCTACTGCATGGGATGGGCATAAGCAGCTGGGGGGCAAGACCTCTTCCTTCAGTGACACTGCTAGATAACATCAGTTAAAGTGACCCTGAAACCCTGGCCTTCAAAAGTCTTGCCTGAGGACAAGTTCCTAACACACAGAAACTGTCAGGAGCTCTTGCCATGAGCATAACCTGGGCAGTGGAATGACCCCCACCTGCTATGTGCTCAGGGATGTGTAGTAGGAGGGAGAACCAAGGCAGTTCGTAGGTGAAAGCATGCGGCGCACCCTTCTTCCCTGCTGTGAAGCCGGAGTTTACTCTCTAGGTGTGCATTAGGGATGACATTCCCAGGGTCATGCTCACGCATGACATTACATACACCAAAATCTAGATTTTATTCCTGAATATTTTCAAATGCAGCTCTAATTGAGAAATCACAAATGTGTGTCATTAAATAAAAGCCTGTCTCGTCTATAAGTATCTCACATTGAAACAAAGATATTTACTAAACAGGAAGAATGCATTGAAAATTCACTTTAATACATGTTTATTGGTGTCCTGCACTTTCAGTGTAGGAGGTTGGAGATGTAATAAAAAAGTTTCAAAATTTATTGATTCCATTTCATTTAAACCACTCTAAACAACCAGTGCTTTAGAGTTCAGAGAATTAACGTTTACTGTCCGTTACAAGCGAAATTTTAATATTACCTTTTTTGAGTCCGCTTAGAACTCCTCTCTTTTAAAATTCTTCAGATACATTCCTCAGAGTAAACAATACATTTCAATCTGTGTCACAATCAACATTGATAAGGCCTTCTTAACCATTTTATACCACCTCCACTATTACTTCATTGCAAAACACAATCTTATTTCATACTATAAATATCCATCCATGCACAAAACACAGGGGCCAGAAGTTACACATTAATATCTCATGTAGGCTTCCAAGACTTCCTTCACCCTCTGCAGGTTTATGGTACACTTAAAAAGATATCTTTAGACTTGGTCTACTTGGTCTTAAAATACAAATATACAATATCCATAAGCATAAAAAAGTAAAGCTAGATGGCCTTACCATTTGTTATGAACTGCTAAAATCTTATACATGTACAATATAGCATCATGCTGATTAATATACATATTAGTTAAATATATCAACCAATAATGGGGATGTGGCCAAGCTTTTTTGTTTTGTTTTCAAAAAGAAACTGTTCATATACAAGTAAAAAGATTTCTAATTTAAACTCATATGGAATACCTGAACCACATAGACATCTGTAAACCCTGTGGAGATATTCAGGTTAAACTGGGGCATAACCTGCTCATTCACTTGACAGGGAACACAACCCCTCACGGGTGATACCCAAGGTGTGCTATTCCCACAAGAATGCAAATTTAGCAGCATTCACATTTTCTTCAGGTCTAGAACACTAATTTTTGCATCTTACATCTTGGTTTATACTCTTTGTATCTATTCATCACCCTCCATCAGAAACAACTCGGTACCTCAACATCGTCATAGATTTTTCTAAATAAGTAGATATACAGTACAAAGTGTAGATAGTGAAACAAATAAGCACGTATATACAGTCTTTGAAAGGCATTTTTGTGACCATTTTAGCAGTGTTTATAGAAAACATTTGAGATAGTCACATTCTGCTGATACCACTGTATTGCAAACTGTCAAGCCACATTTCTTATATTAAACTTGTACTGCATTGTATATTGTACAACAGAAGAGAAAACGATCATTCTTAAGGTGTGACACAATGAAAAAAAAAATCACTAGACTGAGTAAGGTAACCAGCACAGGGCTTAATTTTCCTGAGGTTTGTAAGAATTTTTTAAACAAAAATCACAGTGACCAGGCTAAACTGCAAACATACTGTTAAGTTTTAAATATACAGTTTATACATAAGTTCTGTGGATGGTCGACTCAACTGTGTATGTTCACACTGATGTTTCCTTTAAATGACTCGCCACTGCATAATACTTGTATCTTTTCCGCCTGTGGAGATGAGATGGGTGTCTTCACAGAGAAAATCTACATTAGTTACATGACTACTATGTCCACCGTACACATGGCTTGGAGCCTAGAAAACACCATATTAGTGAGAATATAAACTGTCATAAAAACATACTGTTATAACACAACATTCATACGACAATGAAACCAAGGCATCACATCATTCTCTTGAAGTATTTTAATATTAAATTAACTTTTAACTGTAGTCTCATTCAATCTTAAGTAAATCCCTTAGGCACATAGGTACTCCCATTCTTCTTTTTTGTGTGTGCGCGCATAGGAAAATAACATTTTATGCATTTGTACAAGTTACAAGAGTAAAGTTTTTGGAAATACCTTACCCTAAACTGTGAACATGGATATGAGAAGAGATGTACTTTGCCAAAATCATCCCCTGTTGATAGCAGTTTTCTCCCATGTGATCGACAGACAGCATTGATATCTGTTCCATCTGAACCTTCAGGCCATACACCTGAAACGCAAAGGAACTAATTAAAGGTTTTTGTAATGGAAATAAAAGTGACAGCTTAAGTTTTTGTTAAAATAATAATAAGGAATTACTTGTTTAAAAAAGAAAAAAATAAAACTATAAAAATAACTGCGGCTGAGTCAGTACGCGTACTTCGGTACAGCAGAAGACCAGATCCTAATAGGAAATCAAGCACATAAATATTTTATTTCCTCTAGTCAGCAATGTGCTTTTCACTCTGAAAAAAGAATTCTGCTAAATTACAGTCATGTGTCTAAGCCTAAAAGAATTTTCGTATTTCTGTAGAAAAATAATAGTTACTGCTTTTATTTTCCCTTCTGCTTATGTATGAGCTAACACTTTCTTCATACTACTGTAGTCTAACTACCTATGTATGATTCAATATGCTTTCTTCATATCACTTAAAGTCTAAAACCTATGAAACACGAAATTATAGTTTTAAATGTTATTTAGTGATTACTAGATCCTTCAAAAGGAAACTGAACCTACTAATAAATCTTTAAAATGCTTTTGTTTAACTGTAAGTAATTCTCCTCCTTCTTCTAACTGCTTGAGCAAGTCCAGAAGAGAGCTACCAAGGTTATCAGGGGCCTCGAGCATCTCCCTTATGAGGAAAGGCTGAGTGACCTGGGTTTGTTCAGCCTGGAGAAGAGAAGGCTGAGGGGGCATTTCATAAATACGTACAAATATCCAAAGGGTGGGTGTCAGGACGATGGGACTAGGCTCTTTTCAATAGTGCCCAATGACAGGACAGGGGGCAATGGGCACAAGTTGGAACACAGGAAGTTCCACATGAATATGAGGAAAAACTCCTTCCCTGTGCGGGTGCCAGAGCAGTGGCACAGGCTGCCCAGGGAGGCTGTGGGGTCCCTTCCCTGGAGACATTCAAACCCCGCCTGGACGCGGTCCTGTGCCCCCTGCTCTGGGTGTGCCTGCTCAAGCAGGGGGGTTGGATGAGATGATCTCCAGAGGTCCCTTCCAACCCCTGCTGTTCTGTGATTCTTTGGGTGCTCATACTCTACTCCTTGCTGTTCTTGCACAAAGTGTTCTAAAAGTAAACTGTAGGCTTATCAATGCAAGGACAAATCTATGCACTACATCTTTGAAGTCTCTGAATACTCACCTGTAATAAATTGTAATTCTAATAAAATCCAACCAGTTATTGAAATTTAATTTTTTTGTATGCAGTACTGCAGGGGGGGTTGTTATGATTTTCAAAATTCAGATTTTATCTAATCCCTACCCAGCATAAACTACACCTAACTTTCAGAGAGCACTGACATAATCTGTAATAACGTGTGTTCTGCCATTATGATTTGGCAAAAAAACCTGCCTTGTCTTGGTGTTACGATTGTCAATGACTGATCCTATGTCACATATCCTCTGCAGTGTCCCCCTGAAATCCTACCACCTGAGTGCATGCTCTTTCTTCGTTGTCAGGATGAAATAGTAGCTACTCCCCCTGCTTGCCTCCCATCTCCTGGAAGGGATCCCTGGATGGGAAAGGCGGCCCAGGCAGGCACACTCCAGCTTCCCTTCTTTGGGCTACTGCTAGCACCAAAGTGGGCAACTGCCCTGCACTGTGGAAACAGCTAGCCTTCGATCCGCATGTAATTCTTCTCAAATACAGTCTTTGTATCATTGTACAGCAATTCAAAAGCACTAAGAGGAAGTGGTTCCATGTCTTCAATTACAAATTGTTGTAAATAAAATGAAACACAAAGTACTGATTTGTGGGCTGCCACTAACTTGCTGGACGTGTGTAGAAACACCTTTTTGCCAGATCAGGGATATTAAAACAGAGGCAGGGAAGAAAAAAAAGGAAGGTGCAAAAAAGAAACATGGTAATTGCTATTAGTGGAATTATGAATATGTAGAATGAAGAGACACAGAAAAGCTGTTTTAAATAACTGCTTTGACAAAAAGGAGGCTGTATGAACATCAAATGCTAGCTGAAAAGAGACAGATGTTTTTATGACGAGCTGGAGGATAAATCCTAAAGGAAATGGTTTAAGAAACAAGACTGACATTTTGAAATGGGGAAAAGATTATATCAGGGTTGGGGTTTTTTTGAGACTCTGTGCTCTTTCAAATATTTTTTTCAGTGCCTCACTATTAGTTTTTCTGAATATGTGAACTCAAACCCCTTTGACTAAAAAAATTAGTCAACTTTTTTCTTCCCATCCTCTGCAGACGTGGAAAAAGAGACCACTTCCTTTTTCTTATTTGAAGATCAATGCCATGCTTTTTTTCTGCTCCTGTTCTGTAAAATTCATTCATTATATCTCTTCTCACGGAACAATAATTAAATGGATAATTATTCTTGCTAGTCAGCACATTATCTGCTGGTCCAATGTGCAAAACCAGAAGCAGCTATTCCAGCTGTGACTGAAGCAGATACTGATAAATGGGTGATTACTTCACATTTTGCATGGCATCCTTTTCATTACATATCCCGCTAATGCATCTGCCTTTTCTACAACAGCATACAGCATAATGCTGTTGACTCACGTTCAGTTTGTATGCAAGATTAATCTGATCTTTCTGTGCAGATCTGTTCTCTTGCCTGCTCTCCTCACGTCTCTGTTTGTACAACTGGGTTCTGCTGTTCAAGTGTGCAACCTCCTATTTGTCTCTGTTGAATTGCCCTTTTTTCATACCATTCCTCTCTATTTCTGAAGACAATTCACTAATCCCGCAGCTTCATGCCACCTACACGTTATACAGCTGCTTTATCATCCATGCTGTTAATAAATATATTCAAACAAACATAATATTCAGTTACAGCCTTCTAGTCAGTTTTGAACTCAACTAGTCTGAGCTTTGCTTTGCTTACCATGTTGTCAGGCTTTTGCACAGCATCTTAGATTTCTTCTGTTCCTGTCCTTCACCTCAAATAGTAATTTTTCCAAAACTGGGCATGTGATATGAACTGATGCCTTGGTCGCGTTTCCAGCAGCACATGGCTTTTGCAAGAGCATACAGATCAGTAAGTCCTTTAAAGTCTGCAGTCCTTCACATTTACATGTGTTTGTATCACTAAAATATCCTCCACTGGGCACCCGTTACATGCTGTTGATTTTCAGTTGAATCATCTCTAAACATTTCCAGGCTGACTAATCTGTTCCCATGCTTGTAGACAGGTGTCCAACAGATCAATTGTTCATTTTGCCCCCTGCGTTGGTTATGTAGCTCTGCAAGTGCTATGCATAATATTTCTGATTTTTATGCAGCTCTACTAGAGTGAGAAAATATTCCTAGTTTCAGTCAGCCAGTAGCTACTGAAAAAAAATCAATATACTAGATGCCTCACGACCTCAATGATGTGATTGTTTCTTCCATGTCCAGTGGAGCAATCCCAGCAAGCATTTAATGATTGTTCATACTGGCTGCCCTGAGGTCCCAAAGTACTGAACAGCGGAGTGACTACCAACATTACTGGACTGGTTTCCAATTTATAATTTATGAGTTTCTTCACTTTATGATTCTAGCCACTAACTTTTCACTTTATCCTCTCCATATGGGCTCTGAAGGTAAGTACCTGATTCCGCAAATGTTGCATTCATTCTCCATTTCCAGTATCTTGCCTGTTCTCTGTGAGGTCCTGAAAATAAGTACTAATGGTCTTGAGATTATGCTAACCAGTTGTTTTTACAGATACAACAAGGTTCATCACACTCAGATACTTTGAAAATATATAAGTCCTAACTCTTTTCTAATCCATTAGCTCCCAGCTGAAAGCAGAGGTCTTATCCTTTCATTCATTACTGGCACTAACTGGGTTAAGTAATCAGATTATAAAAGGCCTTCTAATGAAGATATATTAAACAGGAAGAAAAAAGAGGCTTTTGTTAAACACTTCAGCTTTAGCAGTGTCATCTCTCCAAGCAGCAGACCAATGTTGTTGTTGACCCTTCTTTTATTACTGTACTTGTCGCTTGCATTTATATTTGGGTTTTGTTTGTATGTCTGCTCGGTCCTCCAACACAGTTTCTACTTTCTGCATTCCTCTTCCTTGTAGGAACACTTTAAGCAAGTTTGTGTCTTGCTGCCATTTCTCTTTCTTCTAGGCTGCCAGAGTGCGCGCCCTTTGTATGTTTTAAGGAATTACCACATCTCATCTTTTCTCCAACTTCTGGTCTTCCCTAACAGTGCCTTGGACTTTTGCAGTTTCCCTCCCTGAAGTCCACTACTTTCATTTTGTTGCTCTTTTTCCTTCCTATACTAAGGATCACACCTCTCTAACTCCATGTCATTCCTACACAAGGTGCATTCACATACTCAGCAAGTTCTTTCTACCTCCCTAGAATCAAATCTGGAAGAAACTCCCCTCTAGGTGCTTATCTAGTCCTGTATCAGAATTATTTTGAGAACTTGCTGGTTAGCTAGTGTGCTTGCAATTCCTTTCCTAAAAGACACTGGAATACTTAAAATCTCACATCCTCAGAAATTCCTGTGATTTGACCGATTCTTCTAGCTATTAAAAAAAACCTCCATTCATTTGATCTTTCTGGAAGGATGGTCAACAGTGTAACCCTGACACTATTAATACTGAGATGAAAAAAAATTAATATTGAGATGAAAAAAACATCCACAATTATTATGCATTATCTTTGTAACTTCCCAGTCTGAACCTAACTGTATAGCTACAAATCCTCAGTATATATGGCACCGTGTTTCGTGTATAAAAGTTCCACCACTTGTCATTACACATCCTTTTTGAATAAGTTATATCCTTTTACTTTAAAATTCCATTCATTAGATGAATATCCTCACAATCTCTATTACATTACTAAAATAATAATTGTGATAATTATTACAACTAGGAACTACTCTTATTTATTCCTGATCCCTGTTGCTTTAGCTTACAATACACCAGTTCAGCATGGAGGACTGCAAGTATAAAAAAAGTCTATGATGTTTCCGCATGTTCTCCATTGGCCCAGTAGATCATTTTATTCCACAGACCTGCTCCAAAAGCTGATCTGTTCCAAGGGAGTAAAAACCCCTCTTAGGTGTGACATCCCTCTCCTACGAGACTGTATGCACCACAAGCAGCACCATATTCTATTAGCACTATATTTTGCATTAATTCAAATTATAAAGTAAGGAAAACTCACTTAAAGAATTCATAATTTCAGAATATCTGAACCTTTGATGCTAAATGCAAAGACTTCGTGGCTCTGTAACTGTGCGTCAGGTACACCCAGAGCCCAGGAATATGCTAATAGTTCTATAAGGGCCTTCATCCCTTAATAAGAGAAACATATTAAGGTAACATGCAGCCAGTCTTCTAGAACTTCCTCCTTTTACTAAACTGTGTGTTGCAGTGATACTCAAACACTGGCTGTCGGTTAAATTTTAGAGAATGTAAATGTTTCTTCCCAGCATATTGCTACTGCCATCCCATCTTCTAGGCTCTAGAAACATGTCCTTTCTGGCTGGTTTCACACACATCACTACATCTACTGTACTTGAAACATGAGTGAAAAATCTTCCTTGCTTACTGGTTATACTAAAGCAATTCTTCTCTGTACTACTACCATGGCTTCCTATTGTATCTCGAGGACCCAAGAATTTGAGGCTTCCTGTACTCAGCTTTTGTAAGGATCTGTCTAATTCTGTACACATTGTAGAATGAATACAAAGCTTCAGAGAATACTGGGGAAAGCAGCTCCTTCAAAACTGGCAGAAGCGAAGGAAACAAACCAGGCTGATTTTGCTACATTGGTCTTCTTTCTTCTTGCATTCCTTTCACCTCGCCTAATTATTACATATTATATAAAACACAATGTAACTACTTAATGACAGATACTGTCACCCAGTACAGTACAGTAACTGGTGCAAATGAAACTGGTTCTGGTAGGGGGATTTGGCCCAGTAGCTGCCTAAATAAACATTAATTCCATAGAACTGGTACTTTAATTCTAAAAAAGACGAGAAGCAGCTCTAGTGTGACAGAAAGGAGTGTGTGATTTCTTCCTTGCCTTCCACTTATGTTGTAATCTAATATTTATACTTGAAGCTAGCAAGAATATTAAATTAGAGTCTTTCTGGATTGAAATAAGAGGACAGATTGTAATAAAAATGGCGTAACAGAAGTTCTGTATTTTTCCCTGAAATATGAATAGTCATGTTTCATAAGAAAAAGTTGGCAATCCAAGTGTTTGCTAATAACAAGAATGGCAAGAACTTGTAAGAGGAAAGGTACTTACCAAAAACATGGAATCCTAAAGTACAGGTGTAAGTGGCCCATTCTAGATCTCTAGTTGTTTCAACACTCACAACTTGTTTACAAGCAGAGGGGATCCCTACAAAAGAAAAAAAACCAACCACATGAAAACATTTTTAATTCTCTATAGATTTTTGATTGCACCAGATGAATTAAAACATATGGTCTATCTTGGTAGTTATATGGTCTCATTTAAATTTTAAATCTGTATTAGACTGCCTGTACTTTGCACAAAACGACTAAATATAATTCTTACTCACAGTATAAGATTTCATAGTCTCCTGAATTAGACACAAGATATTGTGAATTAACAGACCAATCCAGATGAGTAATGAAGCTGGAATGACCCTACAAAGAGAAAAATATGGTATTAACTGGACTAACAGTATCTCTCGATGTGACAGTATTAGTACAGTGTTAGAAAACATACTTAAGGTGTCAATATTGAACAAGGAGAAAAAAGGTTACTTACTGAACATTTGCCAATTCTAGTGTACTTTCTTCCATTTTCACTTACGCCATATATATAAATACAGTTGTCATGGGAACCTATTGCCAAGAAGTTTCCATCTATAAACACAAAAGTGAAAAGTAATTATTCCTGTAAGAAAGAGTTTAGGCTGATTTTGAAAAGTTAGTGTGTCACAGACAGGAAGAACTGTTTTAAAGGCCTTGATACTGAAAAATGAAAAAATAAAATTATATTTTTTTTCCTTTTTCACTTGCATATTGATGCATGTCTCAAGATTACAAAACGGCAAGATTATACGGCAAATATTACTGTTAAAAACACGACACTTCTGGAAGCAGCTACAGTCCATTTAGGGCTAACCTGATTGCAACAACCTGCACAGTTAAGTCATATTTGTTTTTTTCCTTCCCAGTAAAACCATACTAAGCATGTGGGGGAGGAAGGGAGGGAAAGAGGGAAAAGAAAACCAGAGTTTAAGACACCACCCATTCAGTGTTGCCAATGTTTCACAGCATATTTATTTTCAGCTTCAGTATGGCAAGTGGGGAATTATTTTAAAACAAACCAACCCCAAATTTAATAAAAAAATTCAACACTTTTTTTTTTTAACCAGTAAATAAATGCTCTCAAACCTGGTGAGTAACGCATTACAGACAGCTGTTCGTTTCCATCTGTGTGTACAGTGACCAAGTCTTTTGTTTCTGTGTCAAACACAAACCACCTGTTGTAAGTACAGAAAGAGGCCAATAAATCATTCCATAAGGAATTTAAATCTACTGTAATCTTGACCAACTTTTCTTCTGTCAAAATAGCATAAGTTTTACCCCAGCAAAAGAAAAACAGCAACTGCTATTCAGTTTGGTTTATTTTTACTTTAACAGAAGGATAGTTTCTTTCCCATGTTTTTTAACCATAAAAACAATCAGACTTTGACCCTGATATCAGTCTTCAGATTCTAGACTGTTTTACTATGTGTCATGCATTAGAATAAAGTAAGCATTACATATAATGATGCTTCTCCTTTAATGACCCTCCTCTATGCTATGCTCATGTTTAAATTGATGCCCACATTAAATCCTAGAGCAAAGGAAAACACAAGCAGGAATCAGGACCATTCTCTTTTGATAGAAGGATTAGCTGTAATTATTAATTTATTTTTAAGAGAATTATTGTATTTATTTTTAATAAACTTAATGAATTAATTTTAATGAACCAAAATTTAATTTGTGGAAACATGTACAAGGGATAAAGATAAAATTAGCATTTCAATACTTGCATCAAATTATTAAAGACAAAGATTCCTCTCAAAGCTTCTCCTTTTGATTCACTCGGATTTAGTGAATAAAATCAATTTAGTAACTAAAGTAAATCCTTTATTTAGGATTGATACACAATCCTAAATAATCTTGGCTCATAAACTATAAGCATTCTGTATGTTCTCAGTTAAGTGGAACCCTTTTCAGTACTAACAGCAAAGTCTGCCCTCAAGTGACATTAAAGGAGAGGATGAAGTTACGGTGAAGGCACTCCTTCCTCCTATGACAGGCAACCAAGGTTCGACTCGGTCTGCCGCTGACCCACTACGTGACCAAGGGCTCAGTCTCACCCTGTAAAATGGAGATACTACTTTTCACCCTGGTTTTGTCTGACTTGTTTATGCCTTACACTCTTCAGGCAGAACAAGTCTCCTAATATGCATTTTCACACTGTGTCTAGCACAGTGGAACATTTGCCAAATTTTTGTTAAAGCCTCTGGTTGTCACTACATTAGAGATAATAAACCACTTGCTAAATTTTCCAATGAGCAACTTTTTTCTATGTGATTTCCTCTGTGCTGCCCTACAGGCCTCAGACAAGATCTCCACACACACCTGCAAAGTTAACTCCTTATCTCAAACCCCTCTTTTAGCCTCTCCTTTGCCACGACGGACACAAAGGTTTAACATTTAGGTCACTGATATGGTGACAGCACCTCCCATACACGGTCTCACTGCTAACCGTCTTCCTGCCCTGTCCAAATCCATCTCTTCCCACTGATCTTAGATTGCCACCGTCCCAGGGCCAAAACCATCCCTTTGTGTTGTGTTCACGCGACACTCAGCGAACACAGGGGACTCGTCCAAGACTAGGGTTTCTAGGCACTAAGGCAATACAAACAAATTTCACTCTGAAATTCAATAGCATTCATCCTCCCTTGATTTCACATCATGCACACAAGAACATGAACTTCAATGTGAGCTGGAAAAATCATGTGTGGTTTGTTGGTGCCCAAGGTGTAGCTCTGTGCACCTTACCTGCCGGTCAGCGTCCCTACTGCAACAACAGATGCTGAAGGATGAAAACCTGAAGACTGTGCTGGATCCTAAAATGTTTCAGAAGGAAGCACACTTTTTTAGCAGTCCAAGTTATATGAAAAATACAGTTCAATTGTCTGCCTCAGGAACAGAGCAAGTGTCTCTTGTTGATTTTTTTTGAGTTTTATTTGTTGGGTTTTTTTTAATACAAAAAAGGAAAAAAAAATTTTAACTGACCGAAATATTACCTAACAGATATTTTTCCCCCTCTCTACAAGGCCACTGTTTTCTTTTCTTCATTATCTAAAAATAACTTGGCAAGTGATTTCATAACAATAACATTGGCAAAGGCAGCTTCTCAACAAATCACAAACAAGTAAGAGATAAAAATAACTTACTAAATTAGAGCTGACCTAAGAATTCAGTATCAAAGCTGCAGTTTACCTACTGTGTAAAGGACAAGCAAGTACCTTATTCAACAAAGGTATGTATCACTTTGCACAGAGGGATAAAGCCTAACTTCTACACACACCAACACCTTTTTCAGCACCTGCCAGTTGCAGCTTAGTGGGAGATTAAGGGCATAAACGGTGCTTCTTATTTTGATATGCAATTTTAAAATATTTTACTTCCTGTAGCATATTATTATGGAGATAGGCGGAATTGCAGTGTTTTTCTTGCAATTTAAACATATGCCTAAAAAATAGGATAAACATTTTCTAATACTTGTTCAGTTACAAATAATGAGCTCCAGAACTCCTCAAGTTATAGCAGAAAGTCTGAAAATAAATAGGTTATTTTTTCTTATACCTGCCAAGAATAATTTTTAAATGTAAGCAAAAAATTTCCAGTAACATATCTCACAGAAATACTTGTGCCTGTGATTTTCTATATTATAAAATAGTATCATATTTTAGCCATTTTAGTAAGCTTGTTCACATTTTTAGCAATTTGTAATTACTAGCCCTACAGGCTAGGTGTAATGGATATTACCATTCATTTTAAATAAGTGACTAATTTCAGAGACATTACTAACCCTAAAGAAATTTCAGAGAATTGTTGAGATCCAGGATTTCTATATGCATGCTCTAAACCACTCCAGTAGCCCAGAAAGGAAAATTTGCTAATTTTTTAAAGCATAATTTCATAGTAAATGCTAAAATATTCTCTTGAATAAACCAGAGGTTCAAACAGTGAATTTAATCTGAGCAATAACTTGTGCTCATAACTACATTAAAAAACTTTTACATAGATCTCTGTGACAAAAATAGGTTAACACAAAATGATTTATTTACTCCAGCCACTGATTTATGAAACAGTCTCAGACATTTCAAGTGGTTAATAAGCAGATTATTGTCAAGACTGATAATAGAAAACTTGTCTTGATAAAGCGGTATGTACTTGGAGGGAAAAAGAAATAAAGCTAAGTCTAGTTTAACAGACCTACTGCTGTTGCCTTTTCAAAAGAACCAAGGTAAATAAAGCAGTTTCATAAATGTTTCAATAACAACAGTTTCTTAGAGAGTGTCTTATATTTGCAAAACCACAGCTAGATATTAATTGAAGCTCACTCAGTCATAATCAGCTAAACTCCAGTTCTGTTTTTCAAAGGACACAAAGGATAAAACAGTGGAAACAGTGTCCTTTTTTGAGTTGATGATTACCTAAGTAACTTTATTTCTGAGACAGCCGCTTAATAGATTTGTTCCTGTTCCCCATATTGTACGTATCTCCACTAATGATGTTTCACTGTCAATCCAAACTTCTACATGCTCTTTTCTTTAGACTGCAAGAAAGCAAAGTGCCAAATTTTGCACTTCTCTTCATGACTATAGGCCCCCCTCAGTATATCGTTCCTGTAATGAGAAATATATCAGAAGGACTAACTTCTTATTCTCCCAGCATTTTTGAAAGAGTATGCAAGTATACAAAAACATACACCTTTACACTGAGCAGAGTAAAGGATCACATTAGTACCTGCAATTGAATTACATGATGATTTGTTTTCTGACAAAACAGAAATTTATTAGGAAAGCATAAAAAAAATTGTACCACTGATTTTACTTTCCACTTCATGATATTTATAAATAAGACTTGCACAAAACCAGTCATTCACCATTTTTAAATAATCACATTAAGTCTCCTAAAAACCTATGCTAAAGACCAGAAAGGTCTATGTAAAAGTTTCCAGTCATGTCATTGTTCAAGTCACTTTTAACTGCATGTGAAGGAACTGCTGCAATCATATGTGTTCATACTCCATACAGTACAATACAGTACACTGCTGTTATTGTATTTCAAAACACTTGTTTCCTCAAGTTAATACTTAAGATTATTGACTTAAAATATCTTAATGATATTTGAGAAGTTCTATAAGAGGAGTAGAGTTGTGTTTAATAAATTTATACCTCTATAATCTTGTTCCAGATGGGACGATGGGTGGTAGCATCCCACATGGTAATGTGTTTGTCATGTCCACAAGTGAAGAACTGAGGTTTAGAGGAATGGACTGCAAGTCCCCAAAGCTCATCAGTGTGACCCTACACAAGCAGAAATGGTTCTTGACAAGAAGGACAGTACCATCAAAACTAAACATATTTAAACAGGATTAAAATGACCAAACTGTATATTAAAGCATTACAAAAATATGTTGGCTTAGATAGATGTGCATTTATAATGTTATTTATTGCCACAAGGACTGTAATAGTAAACCAAATAGATGTGTATTTATGAAACTTAACCTTAAGCAATACCTCTACTGCTCTTACAGGCTTCAAAATGTTCTTGTAAGGCAACAGCTTACCTGGGTAATTGGGAAAAAGTCTCCTGATAGCGTGCCCTGTAGGACGAAGTTTCTGGTGGTTCCTATTAATACAACATCCCCTTTTCCCTCTGCTACTGTTCTGATTGGACCAAACTGCTCTGGAATCTGTGACAAACAGGTAAGTCAGACAATTTGTCAAGCATTGCTATTTTTAAAGATATATGGCCTAGCAAATGCATTTTAATAAATGTTGCACAGAGAAGAAATGAGATGGATGGATATATATGCCTGACTCAAAAATTTGTAACAACTTGCATCAGCTCAGTAACTGGCTTAGTAATACTTCAAGAAAATACATCCTTATCTACTGAACACTCTGTTTGTACAGATGAACTAAGAACTTCAACAAAATGAGAAGGTTCCCTCATGCTGTGTTAACTTGATCATAATTTAATTGCAGCTGTGATATCAGACTAAGCATCTCTGCTCAAAGACAGTGTCAGACTTTGTATCACTAGTACTTTCTTGCAACGTATGTTTCTTTAATTGCAGCCTAGGTTCTGAAAGAGTCAGTGCAAATCTCCAATAGAAAGTTTAAGGGAAGATGGTAAAATTTAAAATAACAAGGAATATCACTGTATGAACAGATAACAAGGACGCCACGGTTAGAAACAGCACAACAAGCAGGTACGTTGTGCTGTGTTAAAAACTGAATTACCAAAACAGACATGCCACTCCAGATGCATATATATTTACAACTTTTAATAATATATAGTAGAGTTGAAACCTTCCTCAGAGCTTTATGCTGATTGTTCTTTTACATTCAGTATGAAAACAGCCATGTAGTTCTTGTCCAAGTAAGTTCTGGTTTAATCTTTTAAGTTCCTACATGGTAACGGAATTAATTTTCAGAATTTCTTTTTTAAATAAAAAACAACACTAACCAAGAAATTAATGAATAAAATCTATGTACTAAAATCCCCCAAAATCCTCACATCATTTTGGAAAAGATTAAAGTACAAAAACATTTTAATATTGCAATACCGTGAAATAAAAAAAGACCTCACGTTATTAATTGCAAAGAAAGGAAGAATTAATATGAAAAAGTATGAATACAAGATTTGTTTTCCAATTACAATAGATCTTAAAAAGGAAATATTATGTTAATGAATAGGCTATCAGAGGAATGACCTGATGACACAAATGATACTGTATTTTACCACTGATTTGTTTTCCCACAGAATACACATCCATAAGAAAAACAAAATTATTTAAAAAGCTCCGTTCAGAAGACAGCTAAAATTTCATTTTGAAAGGCAGAGTAATTTCAAGATAGGCGATGTCACCTCAGTTTTGTGAAGTTTTTGGTAATTTCCATTCCAAGATATCAGCTTTCGGTCTTTTCCACCTCCTGATACTAACGTGCCATCTCGCAGCATACACAGCGCAAATATTCCACCTTCATGTGCCCCTTGAACTGCGTGGCTTATTCTGTTGGTACCTGGATAGATGGAGAAAAGATATGACTACGGAAAGCTTGCTAGCTCCTTTTCCCCCATTGCTTTTTTTCTCCATTTTTTCTACCAGCACCTGCCAAGGATTATCTCTGAACAACGATGGGAATGTAGCATTGCGCCAGGAAGAGACTGAAGTATAGATATTCACTTAGTCTAGTTCAAACACAAAGTAAAATGGGTTCATTTAAACCTTTCATGGGGGTTGAAGCTAAACTGCTTGACATCGCATTTGACCTAAGCACCTTATCAACAAAGAAACCACAACCCAGTCACTTGTTATCCTCCAAGGATATTCCACAGCCTCCAGGCACCCAACTTGCACTAAAATCTGACTAAGCTAGCAGTCTTTGCTTGTCTGGCAGAAGGTGCTGAATCACTCCCCCAAAAAGCCTGTACCTCTTCATTGATGAACTTGGCTTCTTCAAGTACCTTCTCGGTCTCAAAACACCTTCACATCAACTACATTAGATTAAATATCTCTAATTTGATGAACTATCACTATTTTGAAATATAAATAAATGATTACTAGTGATTCTATTACTGAAATGCGTGCCTTGCATCGAAGCTTGGCTAACTTTAGCACAAGCAAGGGGTTGATGCAACTTAGGAAGAAACAACTGCTTTTTCCTTTATACTTCCCATTTGCTTATACCCACACCTATGGATGTGATGTGTCAGTTACAAGTGGTTTCTGTTAAGAGAGGTTTTTGCTAAGGGTACTCCAAACTGGTGGAAGCAGCTCTCGCTTGAACATAGAGCTCTGAATCAAAAGTAGTAAAGAGACAGAAAGTACCCTGTACTAAGATAGCAAAACAAGAACAACATTTTCATCCATCCCAAAAGAACCAGCAAAGGTGAGGAGATCTTGCAGCACAGAAAGTACTCCCTTTCATTCCTGGGAGAAAGAGCAGAAGAGGCTGCTTGCAGTCAAGGCAGAAATTAGTCTACTGGTAAAAAATGGCAAACCGGCCCCCGAGCACCGCACTGAGACTGCCATGCCAGCAGCTGCCACCATCTCCCTTCTCTGTTGGCAGTCCAAGGTAACAATCAAGAACAGGGAGGAGATGGGACTATGCAATTTCTAAACTCTGTTTGGAAGGAAAAGTGTTGAAATGTCTTGCTTCAAACTATCACAGGAAAAAAAAAAACCAACAGGGAAATAAAAGAGGAGCTGAGTTACAAACACCATATCCACCACTTTACTCAACAGTAGTGTATTGGTCAAAGCCACAAGGAGACAATTGGCTGATGGTCCTTGGATGAAAAACAGCCTACAAAACCAGCACAGTAAGGCTCAACTGTGTAACTGATTCACAATGTTGCTTCCCAGTTCTTATATCCTTTGAGTATCTTGGGAGAAGGCACTGAGTAAATAAGCAGCAGCTGTCATCCATATCCCCTTTTACTTTACTAATAAGGCCTCCTTTAGGGGATTTTCCTTATTCCTATGCATGGCATCTCACATGCTAAGTAAACGTTTAGGATGTTGCTGCTGTTTGCCCTCTGGCAGGCATTGCCTTCTGTTGTCTGAAAAAAAATTTTCATTCTAGAAAATGCTTTTCAAGAAGTTCGTCCTATCCATCTGTTCTTTTAAATAAAGCTGAGGAATTCAATTAGATCTGCATATATTTTAGCTTGACTCTTAGGAAAACAAATAAAGCTATTTGTTGTCTTTTTAAAAGTGTATGTCAATAGGCATAATTTTTGCAGACACTACAGAGTGAGAGAATAGGAGACTGGAAATCATCAATTACATTAACAGTGTTTCTTACTATTACATTGATTAAGGATAAGAACTACTCCTGCCATTCCTTACATCAGTAAAGGCCATACATGCTGGCATAGCTCTAGGCTTCAATGTTTGACCACAGGGAACACATTCTATAGAATTTAGTGCTCTAGCAGTCAGGTTTATGTTCTTTAGATGCTCGTAGAGGAGAATCCAGACATAGTTTGCTGGATTGGTCTTGGCAAAGAACTCAAGATAAAAATTTATTATTCTTAAAATGAGGCTACACTCATGTAAAAACTCAGAGTATTTTATATTAAAATTTCACTATTAACTTCAGTCTTACCTTTCCCCCAAACCAAAATGTTTCCACTTGAGTCTCCTGTAATAGTATCACCATTTTCAGAAAAGGTCACACACAGGACAAACTTTGGCTTCTCTTGTTTCTGCATGGTTTTGAAAAATATACACTCACAGCAACACAAACCCCATTCATTTTAACTATATGCATTTGAGAAATTTAATTTAGTCTTATACAGCTCTATTACTTAAATATCTACACAGGAGTTAAACACATTTCTACAGTCTAAACAGTTATTCTGTGCAATGAAAGATGCATCAGCTGAGGCTGGTGGCCCAATCCGCATCCTTTAATTACAAGTTGCGGATAGAGGGAGTGACAAGGCCTGCCAACTTTTAACACAAGACCAGGAATGCTCTGAGATAAACCCAAATTCCCCAACTCCCACATAATCCCAAAGGCTTTAAGTATTTAGAAATGGCTGAAGATGCAAACAAGTTTTATTGCTGCAGTTTTCAAAATTTCTAGGAGAAAAGTATTACTAGAGAGTTTCGCTGCTGGGTAAGAATTAAGAAATCACCTTTTCAAAGAATCTTAAGGTTCAGTAATGGAAACGTTGCTTTGAGACCCCACATTTAAAATACTGACAGCAACAAAACAGTGAAATATATAAGCGGACAAAAAAATTCACTAGCCACTAGCTTCCAAGGACATTATTTACAATGTTGACTACCAGTGTGTATGGCCTTTGTCTCTCCCCAGCTAAGAATGTTCTCAACTAAGGGTACCACACTTTAACATTTGTGACAGCCATCAAGAATAACAGAGGTAGCCCAAGTAGCTTGGAAATTAAAAAAGAACAAAAAATAAATGTAACAAAACTTAAACGCATTATCTCAGCATCTTCTCCTTATTTCACACTAAGTATATAAACTAACATTGCAAAATAGTTGTTTTGACTACACTTGCAAGCCACAACTCCGCAAGCAGTTAACTAGGCCCCACTGGAGTAACCTGCAGTCACTGCAAACATCCTACGTTTGTGCATGCAACTGCTGTAGAGCTTAGTCTACATTTAAGAACAAAACCAGATCAAGACCTTGAAATGAAAATGTTAAGCAAACAGTGGCAAGCTCAATCTGTGTTTGAATTACATATGTGTATGTGTCTGACCAGAACAGAGGAAAAGGGAAGAATATTCATATTCACGTAATTTATGGGGTTTTCCAAGTCTTTCCTCTGACAAAATAGAAAAACCCCAGCATGTAACAGACTTTCTATGTTTTTAACCTGAGGTAAGCATAGAGAGCCTTAAGATACTTTCATTCTGATGGGGGAACAGTATAAAGACTATAGGAAAAGGATAATTGCATTTAAAAACTTCATTTTGGTGACAATCCACGGAAAAGTTCTCAGTGCCATACATCCTTATTAACCCTTACTTCTGTATGACAGTACCATTATTATAAACATAAAACTAAGGGAAAATTTTATTTTACCTCAAATAATCCTTGCTTTTTGATAAGGGAATTCCCTTCTAGTGTCCAAAAATAAAGGTGTGATTTTCCACAAGTAACTATTATATTTGTATCAGTAGGGTGAAAATCTGCAGCAAATACAGCCTCATTAGAGCACTTGGAAGGAAAAAGAAAAACATTGTATCAAAATTTAAAATTCAAAGGAAACAAAGCAAATATGAAATGCTTCTCTAGTTAAATTAACTGATCAACTGATTTGCAAAAAATTCTGAGCTATTCATTTATTAGTATAGACTGGAATACTTTGGTAGAATACTTTGAAGTCAAAAGATTTTATAAGTTACTATCAAAAAGTTACCCTGCAAAATTATGTCAGATAATGAGAAGTTCTACACTTTAAGACATTACTTTTCTGCACGTGCTCCTATCACTGCTGCCTAGATTTTTCTAATCAATTCTAGAATGTCTACAACAGCAAAATTTTTTTTAAAAAAGAAACAAACTATTGGTATAATCTCAACAGTGACAGAAAATATTCCCTTTCTTCATGTTCTTTGCCTTTTATAAAGTGAATGCGTTAAAAAGGCACAAGAAGTTAGATACAGAAACACATTTTATGGCAAGAAATCCAAATCTACATACAAGCAAGTAGTACAAAATATCTTATTGCAACACCTTGACATCTGCCAGCTTTTCTTCTTTCTGCCAGTCCCACACAGAAAGCACGTGGTCGTTTGAGTCATCCACGGAGCACAGGCTACTTCCTCCATTCTGAGGCAAAACATGGAAAATAGTAATGCATCCCCAACCAACATTAGATATAAATACACATCAAAATAATTAAATACTTGAGCAAGTCCAGCAGAGAGCTATGAAGATGACCAGGGGCCTCGAGCATCTCCCTTATGAGGAAAGGCTGAGTGACCTGGGTTTGTTCAGCCTGGAGAAGAGAAGGCTGAGGGGGCATTTCATAAATACGTACAAATATCCAAAGGGTGGGTGTCAGGACGATGGGACTAGGCTCTTTTCAATAGTGCCCAATGACAGGACAGGGGGCAATGGGCACAAGTTGGAACACAGGAAGTTCCACATGAATATGAGGGAAAACTCCTTCCCTGTGCGGGTGCCAGAGCAGTGGCACAGGCTGCCCAGGGAGGCTGTGGGGTCCCTTCCCTGGAGACATTCAAACCGCGCCTGGACGCGGTCCTGTGCCCCCTGCTCTGGGTGTGCCTGCTCAAGCAGGGGGGTTGGACGAGATGATCTCCAGAGGTCCCTTCCAACCCCTGCCATTCAGTGATTCTGTGATTTTTAGTTATCCCATAGATCTCCATGAAATGTAACAATTCATAGGAATATTGAAAAATAGAGCTAAAAAGGTATCTAGAAGAGGAATTCTTGCAAACTGTAGACAAACAGACTTTGTCAGGAATGAGGTAGATACCTCTCTTTAAACAGTCAGTGATGGAAATTCCCAAGGCAAACTACACGCCATTATCTATACTGTTAAGAAAGCTCTCCCTTATAATTATCTTGAGTTTCTTTCTTTGCAGTTTCAACCAATTATTTCTTGTCATATCTGCTATGGACATGGAGAACAATTTTACTCTTCATAGAGGAATAATGGATCAAAATCAGGGAACATAGTAAGAAATTAGAAAACAATTTATTCCTGACAGGTTTCTTTTTTATATTTATGTCTTCTGTCAGTCTTTCTAACCTAATGACCCTAATTCTTTTAGTCTTTCTTCATGCATCATATTTCCTAGACCTTCTCCAGTCGGTCCCTATTTTTCTGATGTATGAATCCAAAGACTGAATGAGAAACCCCAACTGAGACTCTACCTGAGCTGAGGGGAGCTGACCAACACCTTTCTCACTAGCGATGATCACTGCTGTACATTCATCAGATCTTTTTACAAACAGTAGCTATCTGGAAGGTAGGTTTTGGACCATTTTTCCAATCTTTGGTGTTCATTCCTAGCTGTGCATCTACAGTGGAATAAACCATTACATAATGTCTAATTGCTTTCCAACCCATTCGAATATGATTTTTGTATCCTGTTGCTCCTGGCATCAGCTATGTTAGTTTTGACTGCAGATGAGCTTGTCGGAACAGACTGAGCCTGTGGTTACACAAAGACTCCTTTGCCAGCCACGCTGACACAAACAGTCCTTCCCGTGCCACCCATAGCACAGTTGCTTGTTGCTACCTCTTGAGCTGAGCCACCGCAAAAGTTTGGGCTATCACAGAGCGAGCCTGTTGGGTGAACAGATCAATTTTGGGGGGAAAAGAGACCTAAGCAAACTCTGCTTAATTTCTTTCTATATGAGGTTGCTTGGTTGTTTTCCTGGTGAATCAGGTCCCTAACACACACCTCAGACACAGCTACAAAAATAACTGCCAAGGCAACTCAAGAGGCGGGACAGAGACAGGACTGAGTAGCCTGAAAAGAGGGCTGTCTAAAACGAGATGAGCAGTACTGCTACCAGATGGGAAGCGATGCTCAAAACAGGCCAAGCTATGACTGCGAAATCACAGCATAAAGCAAACATATCAAACACTTGCTTTCTCCTGGCATCTGCCAATAGTGATCCTCCATTATTAAATAGCTATTTTTTCCTCCACAGAGATATTCAGAGAATCTTTGCTTGCTATTCATTTTTGTTTATCCTTCAAAGCTGATCTTGAACTGTGTTGGCTTTCACCTTTGTATTGTTAACCAGCCCTCCCAATTCCCTCCTCTCTTTTCTACTTTCTATAAAATATTGTCACCAGTAGATTTCAAGTGTTTGTGGAAATTTTCACTGAAGTACATTTTACCTGTGGAATACACCATTTAGTCCTCTTTTTAAAATCACTGCCGAGACAACCAGAGACCACCACATACACCACTTACAGATTCTGTTCTACACAGAAGGTTTCTAGACTTGTGTGTGTCAGGTTACAGACTCATGTTTTTCTATGGGACTTGAATGCTGCCTACGTCATCTTTTTTTACCTCCCTCGTAGACTAGAGTTCAAAGGATGGTGCCAAGAGGCTAACAACAGGACTCAATTCTTTACCATCCTTTACCCATGTGCCTTTGCTGCTTTCAAGCAAAAGATTTTGCTTCTCCTATCAGAGTCCCCATTTTTAAAATCCAAAATCAGGGGTACGAGCCACTGTAGAGGTCTTTCATCAGTAATCCTTAGGCATGGTGTAGGGAGTTAAAAGATGCAGAAAGAATAACTTTCTTATGTAGGGAGAAACATAATGGGATGATTAAAGAGAAGTGGTAAGGATACTGAAATTTCAAGAACACAAGTACTTCTGCAACTTCCTTGAAGAAATTAACTGCACTTATGGTATGTATGAGGTAGATCTCTGAGACTGCTGAGATATTGCTAACATAAACTGTTGCAACCCAGTTCTTCCCAAGCTTTCCTCCTCTAAAGAGGAAGCTGAGAGAAAAGACAGAGTGGAAGTTTGTTTTGATCAAGGAAGGTAAATTTGAAAAACTTCAAAGTCTTGTTCAGCAAACATTGTTAATAAAACTATTCATTAACTTTACTTACAGATTTAGAAAAAGCAATGCAAGTGACAGCTCGGTCAAAAAACCCCATTCCGATGACATGCAGTGTATTCAGAGTTACAGAATCCCAGACACGCACGTGTGGTGGCAATTGCTATAAAACAGACACAGAAATAACAGCTGAAACAATGGTGGCAAAAAACCATCAGGGTTTAAAAAAATGAGAATGCATCCAAAAAACATTTTAATAAAATTTAAGGTATGAAAATTATCAGAACTCGCTAGAGATGCCCAGCTAAGCACAGATATGCTACAAATGATATGCTGATTACTGTGCCTAGAACCAATATCTGGTACGGACTGTCCAAAGTGTGCATACAGCACATCAGGTCTTACTGATTTTTAGTTCACTGAAGTTAATGGGCACTGAGATATCCTTCAATAAGTGAAAATTGGTGATGACCTTGCATCGTGGGACCTACTGTAGGTCCAAGATCATCAGTTTAAACTGTAGCAACTGAAATAGTTTTGGTCAACGTCAAACAGCAAGTGCAAAAAAAAAAAAAAAAAAATTTCCAAAATGTAATTCATTTCAGTGTTATAAAAATGGCCATAGAAAGAATTGTACAACAGTAATCAGAACTAACTTTCTTTTTGTACATAAAGTTCAAGGTATACGTAATGGCCCAGGATGAATTCCCTATGAAAACCAGGTGGTTCCCCCTCCCTCCCCTCTATCTTTGACTTCTGCACCACACAGACAGCCCAAGCAGGCTGAACCTCGTGGAGGCAGAAACACTTCTCAAATCCACTAGAGGGCAACCCCAGGAAGTACTTGCTGATTAAGTTCCTTTTTTAAAATAGGAGTTTAACGTGGTGTCTTCAACCTTTGCAGGAAAACAAAGGCCATGTTTTAGTTCCTTTTTTAACCTGCCCTTTCAAATAAAGGGAATTTGATTTATTAAAATATCAGGGGAAAAAAAAAAAACCAACATCCATCAGTCTTTCTTGCTAGTAAGTAGTGAAACTGTCCTTAAAAATAAATAAACCAAGGCCACCTCAGTATCCCAGTTATATAAATGGCTTTTATATAAGCTTACCTATATACCACATTCCCCTCAAGCACAGATATCAAAACTTTAGGTTTTATTTCACAAATAGAATGGTAAGGAATTGTATTTATGAAGTTAAAAAAAAAATCCCAGAGATTTCTCTAACAATAAAAATTAATAGTTTATGTTACTCAACTAAGTTACCTTTACATAAACTTTATACTGCATAACTGGGATTTTGTTTTCCTCATTTACTTGAAGTAGGTAGCATATTGATAATCTGTTTTTATCCTAAAATTCTTCTTTGACATCTACCCAAAATTTTGCAATAGTCTGGCGGTGACATCAGCTGTGTACTCTGCTGAGTAACTTTTTCCTCATGCTTTTCCTGCCTCTGCTTGTACCCATTCTTCCTCACTTGTCTTAGCTCTTTGGAGCAATGTTCATCTTACTCTGTTCAAATAAATTCCTGCCTACAGCTAGGCTTTACACTAATCCAGGTAATAATAGAGAGAAAAATATTCTCGCCTAGATGATGGCAAGAATTATTTTTTCAGCTAACAACCCAAAGCCACTCTTATTTGTACTTTGGTTTTGGTCACTGTGGTCAGAAATGAAGTCGTATAGTGTACAATTTAATCTCCACTGCTCCTCCTCCTTTTCCCCACATCCACCTGCCCTCTCAGGTCTCTGTTGTAGTCTCACCCTTCCATGCCTCTTTTGGAGACCAGCTCCAAATTTACCTTCAGTCTGCGTAAGTAATGGAACCAGAAACCGCTAACTGATCTTGATAATGGAACCGGGTAACTTTGACAGTGTGCAATAGGCACTCTCAGATTAAGTTTTGCTTGACTTCAGTTCTAAAATGTAAGACCAACTTAACTGTAACATGAAAAGACTATAGTGTGTATCTTCTTAATAACATATTCTTATGAAATATAAGCAACTGTATGTCAGCAAAGGGGTCACTCACTTTTCCATCCTTGGATGTCCCTGCAACTTGACCCGTTGCTATAGTGATCCTATCAGGATGGACAGCCAGGCTAAAAAAGAAAAGAAAGAGTGGCCAAACTTAAAGCTATTTATTATCTATTTCATCAAACTTTTACCGAGCTTGTAATAAATAGCCCTATTTTAGCCATATAAAGCATATAGTGTACATGTAAACATTTTTAAAATATAAAAACAGAACTGACAAAACAACTTTCATGCTTTTATTCAAAAAACTCTTCTTCCCTTATGAACAAGGCAGTGATTTGCTTAACTTGTAATACCTCAAAGCATTTATAAAGCATGTCTCAGTCTTGTTGGGATTCATCTCACTTAGATTTAAATGATTGCAGGAGTTATACAAGGAGTTTACAATTTGAGCTACTAATTTAACTTCAGCTATCTCTAATCAGAGGTTACAGAGATCTGGTCAGTACAGTCAATCTGTCTAACAACAATCTCCAGAGCAGACAGATGTATCCATTCCAACGTTGCTCTTTAGGCTGTATTGACCAGATATTCAGCAACTTTTATAGGGAGATGCCAACTTCTCTCTAATACTTTTCAAAAGGTAAAAAAAGTCCTTTAGTAAGTAAGAACAAGATACAGAAATTAGGAATTTTGATTCTAAAATTAAAAGTGATATTTTAAAATCTGTGATCAATGTTAACTAATGTCTCTAAGAGAAAGCAACCTAAAATTTGTATTAAAGTCTGGAGTAAATCTGTTTTGCTCTAAATCCTCTCAACTTTTTTTTCACTGCTTTGCATAAAGTTCTAGGGGCCAAGTGCCCTGCAAAATGAACTGTGGCAATAATTAATTCAGCTTTATCCTGAACTTTATCCTCTTTCCAATAAATCTGAAAGCTTTGAACTATCTAAAGACTGAGAAAATTTGAAAGAAATAAATTAGATGGAACAGGTCGAAGTTAAGAAATGCCTTGTAAAACAACCAGATCATACAAACAATTCAGTTTTATGAAACATGCTCACAATGCAACCAGATTTGGTTATCAGGTCTATTTTTGGCTTTCAGGGACAACAGGTGTTTCATAACACAATCTAAAGAAGGGATGTCAAACTCACTTCATACATTAGGGCCCATCAGATAATCTGGGTGGTCTTTTTCAGCTACACTCAGCAAGCAGATACCATCAAGGTAAACCATATATTTATTTAGATTTCAATTTAACGATACTGATATTCCTGATACCTAGTATCCTATAAGCTTGAACACAATTAAATCACTGTGAAGCCCAAGGTGGCATGCCTGCACGGCAGCAGACAAACCAGGCTGCTCAGGACTAGTTTACAGGATATCTGCCATGACGTAGACATGCCTGAAAACTACCAAGAAGACCGCAGATGAGATTACAACTGTTTAGTTGGTTAGAATGAACCTAAAGGACTTGTATCTGGCACGCAGACCCAGGTGAAGATGAGTAACTCAATCCTACTTAAAGAGAGGAAGGAGAAGAGTCTAAAGACGACATTAACATTAACTTATACTAAAAACAGAGTAATGAAAATGAGTAGATCTATACATTAAGTCAGATTTCTACTTTTGTCTATTGTCAATGTAAAAAGTACATTAGTAATGGAAAATAAATTTTCTCAAGTAAATATGAGGAGAAATTCTTAGCAACTTAGAGAAAGGAGGAGTAATTTGGACGACATCAATACGGCAATTCTGTATAGACACACCCAAATGAGGCTGCACAGCACATACGGCAGCACAGACTTCAAAGTAGGTTTCACAAGCAAACTCAGGCTCTGTTAGGCGTGTATTTGGATATCCTCAGGTCTGTGCTATCACGCCCTGACAGCAGTTGCTTCGTGTGCTGACTAGGCAGAGCTATAACAGACATTTGACATTCTTACCGTGACTACAGTCAGACCTTTATTTGTGCAAATGGATGGTCAGGCATAAGGCCCCAACCTATGCAAGACTTGGAGGTTAAATCACTTGAATTTTCAAAACGATATGAAAAGAACAAAACATTACCTCCCAAATACTGTTTTATGATGAAAAAAGAAGGGTTATTGGGTAACTTACCACTTCACATCATCATTATGACCAGTGTAATGTCTCTGAAGTTGCTCTTCAACATTGAATAACACGACTACAGATGCGATGAAATATACAGTTTCGCCCGTTGGAAGAAGATAGAGATTACTGCGACAGTCCCGACCCCTATATCCATAGCTAACATGTTGGTCAAGCTGCAATAACATTATCCACCAATGAAAAAAATCTTAAAAATCTTAAAACAAAATGGATTTTCTGCCCCTGTATTTCCTGAAGCGGGCATCTCTTGGCTTGAGCACAGCTTTATCACTTGACAGCCTTCAGAACTCCCTCCCTTACTACAGTAAAGAGAACTAAAGCATTTCACAGACCTTGAGTTACTGAAAACCTATACACCCTACAGAAAATATATGGTAAAGAATACAGGAATTTGTAGACATACTATCCCTTTAGTATCCTCTGGAATTTGCTGAATGCCAGACTAAGGCAATATTAATTTTGTCCCAAGTGTATTTACTATTTACACTGGTTGACAAAATAAAAATTTAGACTTGATGGAAACGCTAATAAGTCACTCAGTACATCTTCCCGCATTACATTAGGACTGATTGCATTATCCTGTGTGCAGGTTGATTGATTTCATTATGCTGGGCATTACCAGCCAGATGGATATGAAACCGTAAAAAGGTTACATCATCCGTTCCAATTTATTTTTGCAGTATTTAAAAGACAGCAGCCCAGATTCTGATGTTAGTCATAGCAATACTAATCTAAAATTAATCCGATGAAATAACTGGAATTAATCCAGAAATAATCTCATTTAGACCGAATGTTAATTCAGCCAAATTATATAGTTTTACTCTCCTGAAAAATCATTAGGGACTACAACTATTTTGGCTTTTTTTTTTATGGGAACAGAGAGAAACAGCATTAACAGAATCTTGGCAAAAGAGAAGTGCATTGTAATTCGGTCAACATGGAGAAACTGGCCGCAATAAATATATGAAGAGGTACTGAAACCCCAATTATATTATACTTAAAAGAGACTTCTGCACTGTCCTCCAGGGTCAATAATCCAAACGAAAATACTCATGCTAACATTATCAAAAAAGTAAGTACAATAGTTATCTTCCTTCTAAAATAAGAATTTAAATAACAGCTTGCTATTTTTTTCTAATAAATGCAATAGAAGTAGTGCTGCATACCCTATCATCAAAATGTGCATTCAAAACCACAGCTTTTGGACCCCCAAACCGAAATATTTCAGCCAAAGTTTCTTCCAGTCTGAGATACTCAAATTTGAAGACATGTAAACAACCAACATCTTCACATTACAAAGCATTTACTATCGGTTTTGAATGTGTCTGTAGAGATTAGAGTTACTACTCTAGATTGCAGGACAATGCTTTATTTATTTAAATTCATTTTTCTCTAAGGCCAGATACCATTATTAACTGAAGCCAACATAAAACTTCCCTAGTTCAACAATACATAATCGAGTTTATAATGACCTAGAAGTTGAAGCTAGTGTAAGAAATTGAACTTCTTTTTTTTAAAAAAAAAAAAAGTCAAGTAGAAACATTATACAGACATTCATTCAGAACAAATCTCTGTGCATAAAAATAGCCATTAAATGGGAAAGATTACATTATTTTGGGAAAATCTCCTTTCTTTATGATCCTTCCTGTGGGGGACAATGCTGCATTGAACTTGCATTCAATTTGCATGACTGCTGTTGTCAAACACTCAATTTCTATCAGACATTTTACTCGTATGTAAACTCCTGGGGTTGATCTCTCCTTCTCCTCACTGTTTCCCACACTCAGATTTGGTGGCTTCAACTTGGATTTGGTGAGTTGGCACTTCAGGGAATGTTATCTTGACCTTTTCTTTTCATTTGGCCTGCAGCTTTTGTTTTGAAACTCCTGCTTGCCAAGTGAGTTGGTCTCAAACAGATCCGTGCAGACCACCGCTCCCGCCCTGATGTCCCCAGTACTGATTTCTTACTCGGATTTCACCACCTCTGCCCCAGCCCTCCCTCGCCCTTCATCACTTAGCATTTCTCTTTCTTCTTGTCTGAATATATCTGATGTGGTCTGAACCTGTTTCAGCTTACCCAGATACCTGCTAACATGACTGTAAAACCCCCTTAGGGTTCAGGTATGCCCTGAAATCTACACACATTAGATCATCTTCCTTCTGTTTCTCATCATAGTCTGCTTTGTCCTTTCTGTTTGGCCATCTCAATATCTTGTTTCTCTATCCCCATTCTTACATTATAAAGCATTTCTGGTGTTAATCCCACAGCCAGGCTGATTTGCCTGCTACAAAGATGTTTTCTCCTACACCAGTTCTGTTACCCTCCAAGCAAACAGCTCAGCTTATCCAACTTAACTGGAATGAATGCCTGCAATATTGGTTGGTTTTCTGCTGTCTTTGTCTTTCTCCTTGAATTCCTTTATGCTCCTGCCCCCAGCTTTTCTTTATATCATTATAGTCTGTAAATTGGGCATTATCTTCTCTCCCTCTCTTTTTTTTTTTTTTTTTTTTTGTTAAATGTCAGATTCCATCTACATACTCCTAATGACAAACAGTTTTGTTTTATGGTTGGGGTTTTTTTTGTTGCTTCAGCAAGCATCCTAACACCTCCCATATCATCCTCAGGCCCCTTAACCAAGGGGCACCTTACAAGTATAAAAAGACATAATTCAATTCTGTTGTGATATATGATAAGCCTTGTACAACAATTAGATGGTAAAATGCTGCAAGCAATATTTATCAGTCTCATCTCAGCCATTTTATTAATTTTGTGGATTTGTTGTTTTATAACTCATTTGCAGTTTTCTCTGTACACGTTACCGATGCAGTTCCAGCAGAGTGGGGTAGGACCTACAGGCTCAGCTGCAATAGGAATAATAAGAATGGTTACTAAATCCATCGTTAATCTCTTGTGAATACAACGGGACTTTTGGAAACTCTCTGCGTGCATTCTGAAACCACATGCAGTTCTATTTATACAGCTTCGAAAAAGACTATTTGCAGCCTGTCTTCTTTTTTATGAAGGCAAAGCAGCTTCCTATTTGCACTGTTTGGGACCAAAAAAAAGTCTTTTTCTTAAAATAGAAAACCTTATAAAGACTTCATTTTTCTAAAGATAGTACTTACAAATAGACTCAGATCTTGTTGCGTTTATGCTTTATCTTGAATCATGTATTACATACACTAAGATTTTATAAAAATGAAATGTCATTTCTTGTTTCAATAAAGAATATATGTTCTCATTATATTTAAAACTGAAAAGTGAAAATTGTCTATGTAATGAAACACTGGCTTCTGTCAAGTTAGAATTCTGTAATTATGTCCGCTCATAGAAGTCAGTGGAACATTCTGGTTGTTTGATACTTACGGTGCTTAAACACAGTTTAAAATCTAAATTCAAATATTAATTTTTTATATGGTATGTTATGAATTTATTGCTAAGCTCTTATCAGTTGCACAGCCCTATTCAATTTAGGACTTATTCAAGTACTGAAGTTGATTATAGCATCCTCTAAAGGACAATGGTGCACATTTTATAAAACACAGTTTAAAACAATAAATTACAGCTGAGAATCAGCAAAAAAACCTGAGCTTGTTTTATGCATACTGTAATTAATAATCACAGCTTACAATATGCCTATTTCAATCTTCAGCTAGTTAGCATGTTTCAGACTTAATCTTCAGGCAACATTTAAGCAAAATCTTTCTTAAGCTGCCACCCCGTACTTCACAAGGTGCAGAGCAGCAGCCTCAGGAAAATAATGCCTATTTTAATATAATGTTGCTTCACTAATGAAATAAACCCTATTAATAAAGATCTTAATTTTGCTATACTTTAGCTTGAAAAATTATTTAAAACAAATCATTAAGAAATGATTGATTTCCAGTAGTCCTTTAGCACAGAAAGGATACACCCATTCCAGTTTAAGTCTCTTGGCTGGTAGTTCTACTTTTGCTTCCAAATTGTAAGATTCCACTTGCTCTTTGGGCATGTACATGGTAACAGGACGTCCACGAAGAAACATTTTTACGTATCCTTCCTCTACAAAAGGTCAAAAATGTTTAGCGTTACACATAAAAACTATCAGTGGAGAACTCCAGCGCTCCTCCATCCCTTCCCACTTAACAGTTTGGTGTGTTACAATTACAAAATGACACACAATCTCAAAATCAAAATTAAGCAGGGTTTCTTTTTTCCTAAATCATAGTGACTAAGCATATTTTTTAAAAAAACATAAAAAGTCCCTTTTTCCTTTAAATATTTTGAGCAGCAGAATATGAACTAAACAATGTCATGAAGAACTACAAAACCAAAAGGACTGAAATCAAACCTTTTTTTTTTTTGTGAAAAATAATGTTACAATATTACGGTTTTTTAAATACTAAAAATGAAGGGGAAAACATCAAAGACTACAATTAACGCAGACATGCCACTTAAAATTAATTTTATTTTTTAATCAATATTTACAGTGAAGCATCAGCATCTAAAGTATTTTCCAACACTCAGTTGCATTCTTTGCATCTCAGTGTAAAGATATGCTTTACACTTGATACAGTGTTAGAGATACATTCGAAATAAGGAACACAAACAATTAGTAACCGGAATCATGCTGATGTACATGCAGAAAAGATACGTGCTTTAAGAATTACTAAACATTGAAAAAGGAATGACAACATTGACAGCACATCAAAAGAAAGGAAAATGACATACAGGAAAGAAGCTACAAAAACTGAATTGGCTGACAGAAGTAAACATTTCTAGAAGAAAATACTAAAAGTAGTGTGTTGAACTGGTAAGAAATACTTTTGGGGGAGAGAAGCAGGGATTAATAACAGATCTGGAAGTACTGACTTGGGGACTTCATGGGGCTTATAAAACTAGGAGATCTGGGAAATGCCATGAAGGTCTGACTAGGACTTTTGGGAACTGGCAAGGCCAAAGTGGGTGTCCTGTGAACTTCTGGTGAAGTTTGTCCAGATTCAGAACGTGCTGGCTCTTGCTGCTCCATCGGCAGATCAAGGGGTTCAGCCTTGTTCTCATGCGAATCAAGCAGTTTTGGAGTCAGTGACATCTGTAGAGTTACTAGACAGAATAATCGTGGGCACAGAGGAAATGGAAGGGCAGAAGTAACAAAATCATGTAAATGAAAAAAAATTATACAGTTTAGGACTTTTATAATTATGCTATGAATTGTTAAGTATCATTACAACTATACCTTTTTTTTTTTTAATTTGAAAACTAAGGCTTTATTTTAATTGGCAATATGCATACACTACAAATCCTGACTAAATGAATAAAAGTTATCCTTTGAGCAAATAAACATCATAGCTATGCTGTAATACCTAAATATATGTGTATTTTGCCTTTAGATTAATTCAGTTGGGAAAGAGATCTACCTGATCTGCCACAATAAAGTTGCAGCTAGGGCTCTCTAAAATCCTGTCATTTACAGAATTCATACATAAAATGAAAACAACAGAAAACTGAATGCTAAAAAGAAGCAATAATAATGATGAAATAATGGTGACAGATGGTTGGAGCTTAAGATTTTCAGCAGTGACAAGCCCTGACTGAGCTTATCAAATGCTGGGAATGAATGAAAGTTTAATTCATTGAACTGCTTTTCTCACCTGAAACTTATGGGACTCATAAAACTTGGATTTAACCATCTACAGTAGAAGTATTTGACCTAGTCACTCAAATTCCTTTTCAGAATAAACAGGGAGAAACAGGTACTTTTAGACAAATTATGCATGTGTCCAAAAGCAAGTACAGTGAATTATACCACGTATATAAATTCTGCCTTCCGAATGCCTCTCTCTCTACTATAAAGAGGAACTGAGGATGACTAGGTCAGGCATAAAAATCCATACTGTGTATTTATTTTTAACTTTTGGTAATATTTGGTAATATTAATTCCAACTGTACTGCTTTTTGTTAGTAATCCTAACATATTATCTACATAACCAGTCTACATCCCTTTCCTCATATTTTTCATAACTAAGTTTTTAAGACAGCAGATTTCTAAATGTGAAGATATAGATGCAAAGACAGACAATCATCAAACTACAAAGACAGACCAATGGTGAAACTTTTAGACAAATGTATCTTTTACAGCTGTAAAATTTACATTTTGTAAATTTGAAATTGTTGTTGAAAATAACTGTAAAAATAAACAGTTACTGAATTTAAATAAGAAGGCACATGAATGCCAATAGGATCTGCAAAGGAGACCACCACTGATTACAGGCATAAAATTGTACAAAGAATACACAGAGGTAGAGACTCTCTAAAAGACTTTGCCTTGAGAACAAACATTCTTTGCTTTGTGAAATTTTAGATTCGTTGCAAAGCTGAAAGATGCTGATTAGTGGAAAAACTGTTAGGATTTAGCTATCTCTAAAAAGCAAGACAAATCTGTGATGATATCACAGACATAAACATGCATGAGAAATGTGCATATTTACACTACAGTTTAGCTAAAGCTTCAGAAAACAATATGGTATGTTTAACAAATATAACTCTGCTTTATGACATTGAGCGAAAAGCACTGAGAAATTAGTTGGAGGCCTAGGTCTGTTTATTCAACATTCAGAAAAATCTAGTCTACTCAGTAAGAAAAAGCAAGGGAAAAACCAAGACTTCTATAATCATGTTAGGCTAACAGCAAAACAGCCAACAAAGGGGCGAATTCTATATGAATTTCAGCAAAAGTGCAGAACACCATTTCAAACACAGTGAACATCCATGTGTTGCCATATAGCTCTCTCAACATATTTTCTCTAATTTAAATTCTTCTGAAAAATTCCACAGGAATCTAAATTATAACCCGCTATTATCATTAAAGTGCACCTGAGGGTTATAATTCAGTAAACTGTATAATAGGTGGTATAATATTTTTGTTTCATTCAAAGGAACTAGGAAAGTTTTAATATTGCAAAATGCACACAAGTTAGAAAATTGCTGTTTATACATTGAGCTTTTATCCCACCAGTACCATTTTGCTTCGAGAGCTATGAGGTTTTGGAAGTGAAGCCTACCTTTGCAGTGTGTCACACGGCGCTTCCCTTGTGATTACAGAGACAGAGACAGAAGGGCTAGATAAAGATGTGTTTGAATACAATAAACTCGCTAAATACCTGCTCTACCTACTGTCCAGTCGCATTCTGCTGGAGGCTAACCTGGTGCTTGGCAGAACACTGAGCCACACTCCATGCCATGTGTTGGGTACTTACAGTCCAAACCCTCTTTCTCCAGCTAGGGGCTCAGTTTAGTTCTTATACCATTAAAATACCAACTTGGGCTCCATTATGCAACTCTATGCTTAAAGTAAGTAGAATACCAAGTATAACTGTCTTAGAAGAAATCATTAATTTCAGTAGGAATTTTGTCCAGGTGAGAAGGGTAAAAGTAGCATCACATCTGTTTAATTACTGATCTTTATCTATGGGGAAGTCTCAGAAAAAAAATTATTCCAAATACCTTTGCTTATGTGGTGCAAGGGAAGAAGAAATGCTACACAAGAAAATTACATTCTGTGCGAATCATAAGCTTTCTTTTTCTAAACCAACAGTTTTCACGAGAGGGACACGAACTGGGACTGTATTGCCACAAAATATTTAATTGCTTACTTAGTTTTATATATTATTGAGTTCAAAATCAATTACAGTAAACCCTGAAGTATGGCTTAAGAGCTTTGCTGGATGCTGATCAATCAGCTCAGTAAACAAAAGATTTTCTGCTTTTTCAGCTTAATGTATGATTACTGTTACAGAACTAGACACAGAGAGAATATGATACATCTGATAAATAAACCGGTTTTTTCCCTTCCTTATTTTGTTAAAAGAAAGCTGTTATTTTAGTTGCCCTTGGTTTTCCAGAACAAAAATAACTGCTACGTATAGCATTCTGCTTTGTATTTTTATTGAGATTGTTCAAAAGTTTCTAACTGTCTAATGACAAGGACAAATTCTGCTTTCACTTCCACCTCCTATTTCACTTCCAAAATCTTTTTACAGTGATAATATGTAAGTAGGAAAAAATTAATGCGATTTTCAACTTAAAGATAGACTTCCAAAACTGCAGTAACAAAACACCTTCTTTATTTGTAATTTGACAAGTTTTATTACAAGGCATTGGGACAGATACGGCATTCTTTAACAGTAGTTGAGGGCTCCCTTCTGTGACTAAATTAACATGAAAGCGTCATAGCTGGAAATTGGCATACGCCTTAATTAACAAAACCCTAATACTGCTTCGAAAGGGAAGACACATATGGGGTAAGAAGACACGACCTTTTTCTTCTTTGTCATCTTACACAGAATCCTAACTGTAAAATAAATATTGGGCCAATAAGAACTGAAAAACTTTTTTTAAAAAATATGTCATCAGTAGCTTATAAGTATCATCTTTAGATTATTCCCAACACCAGTTCCTAGGCATCCATAGAAAAAAAAAAAAAAAGAAAAAAAAAAAATCTATCATGTTATCACAGTAGTCAGCTGTTGAAAAAATTTAAAGTTCCTACCTGCACTGAACATTGGTTCCTTGGGTTTGCTGTGAAAGTAATGAAGAAATTTCTATTTTAAAAAGCACACACATACAGTCCGCACATATAAATGTATCAATATAATATAAAATTTAAAATATAATATAAAATATATAAAATACTTGTGTGTGTACATATAAATAAAAATACTTTTTTGATTCTATTATTTACAAGGTAAATCCCCAGGGCAGACACAATTAAAACCAGCATATGTTGTGGCTTGATGGCAGGTGTTAAAACTTTTACATTCAATTCTCCTTACATTCCCAAAACTATAGATTTTCCTCTACCAACTACCAGATCATGTTCCCTTGCAAAGTTAGTCCAGTTACAGGAGGACACAGAAACTGGTCACTAGTAGCTGCATCGGTTTTGGTTTCCAGTCAGTGAGATTCGTTACTCTGAAGCAGTTACAACCATAACAAAAAGCTGGGAATATATCCTTAACTAGAAAATCTCTCTGCATATGTGGAGCAGGGGAGAGGGTACTGTATCAATGCATATGTGGGCTTTGTTCTCTCTGGATTTGAGGAGCAAAGCAGAGTTTGACTCCTGTTTTTCTAATGAGTTTACCTAAAACACAGAACTGCCCAACAACTTCTTGGTGAAGGACAGTACTTGGTAAAACCCAGAAAGCACATATCCATCATGATTAAAATGTGTTCTCAGTGCACTGCTGCCTGGACGACAACCTGAAAATGGTTTGTCTTTGTCTTGAGAAAATATTTGGCAAAACTTGAGGGGAAAATACATGAAGCATGT
Organism: Phalacrocorax carbo; assembly: GCF_963921805.1. NCBI lineage: Eukaryota > Metazoa > Chordata > Aves > Suliformes > Phalacrocoracidae > Phalacrocorax > Phalacrocorax carbo. Next base: position 24,889,364 of record NC_087521.1, on the reverse strand, counting down.
GGAGAAGGAAGAGGCAGAAAAGCCAAGGAGCTCTCTGAATAGTACCACCCTGGCCAGAAAGAAGCAATCTTTTTCAAGAAAAGCCAGCCATTTGTTTTCTTTGTCCTTTGCCCCTGTATAATTAGGCTTGAGGGCGTTGTTTCTGCTGAAGCATGAAAGGGACACAAAGCTATATTATACAGTTATTTTTCCTCTCAGTTCCATTTTCTTTCTATCTAGTAAAACTTCTAAAATATCAGATTACTCTAGTATGTTTCTTAGGGTGATCCCACAAGGATCCTATCATTTTGCATTTTGATGGAGAAATGGTGAAGCATGAAGTGTCCCAGAGCTGTGATGCCATCTCCACATCCGTATCTAGTCTGCAGTGGGCAGATAAAGTGAAACGAAAGAAACGAAACGAAACTCAGTTGGATTTTTGCACACAATTTTTTCTAAGCATAAAAGATTCTCTCTCTCTGCAATAGAAGTTGTAGCAAATAGTTTTATAGTATTTTTCCTTTTGCCTTGATTTTGCAGTTATATTAAGAATAATATATTTACTTAATGATAAAACCAAAATGAAACAAAAGAAGAATTCTAGTGATCCTACCCATTGATTTAACAAATTCTCATAGTATCAGCCTTGGTATTAATCATCCATCAAAATTCATGCTTCAAGCTGGCATGCACAGCCGATCTCATCTATAAATAGCATGATGCATTGCCATTGTTAACACCAAGACTAACATTTTCTTTTATGAATGAAGATATTTTTAGAAAATAAAAACTCGATGGGATGGAGCACTAGTCAGAAATGCTGCCATATTAGAGACAAAAGAGTCCCTAGTTCTGAACAGACCATGCTGACTTATTCAAGCTAATCGAGCTAATGTGAAAGGCTGATTCATTACAGTAATAAAGCAAACCATGTGTACTTTCTAATTATACAAACCCTAAGCACACATACAGCTCAGAGCTCTGACTACCCTTTTTCGTAAGCTTGAGTCACTTCCTACGTACCTAACCCTTAGGAAGGCTTACCCCTGGCTCATAGCCACCCCATAGTAGCACGGGAGGTACGGTCATCTCCTTACTCCTTATGCTTAAAGCTTCTTAAAATAACTTTCTATAGCATTATGTTTTTGCATAACAGCCTACAACTCTGTATACTCTGAAAAACATTAATTTCACAATTGCCTTTTTAGATTCCTGGCATGCATTCTGCTTTAAGCTTCATCTACAGACCAGACACAGAATCACAGAATATCTCCAATTGGAAAGGACCTGTAAGGGTCAATGATACAAATAATAAGGCTGTGAGGAGATGGTTAAGTAACACCTTCTTCCTCACTCTTTCATGCATACAGTTAGGTTTAGGAGGACAGCCTTAGCCCCCACCAAAAAGAACCATGCTCATTTTTCTTCTAGTCCCATAAGTTTTGCTTTATATCCTGTTCAATATCTTCACTGATGATCTGGATGAGGGGATCGAGTGCACCCTCAGTAAGTTTGCAGATGACACCAAGCTGGGTGGAAGTGTCAATCTGCTGGAGGGCAGGAAGGCCCTACACAGGGACCTGGACAGGCTGGATCATTGGGCCGGAGCCAATGGTATGAGATTCAACAAGGCCAAGTGCCGGGTCCTGCACTTGGGTCACAACAACCCAATGCAACGCTACAGGCTTGGGGAGGAGTGGCTGGAGAGCTGTCTGGCAGAGAAGGACCTGGGGGTGTGGGTTGACAGCCAGCTGAACATGAGCCAGCAGTGTGCTCAGGCGGCCAAGAAGGCCGATGGCATCCTGGCTTGTATCAGGAATAGTGTGGCCAGCAGGAGCAGGGAGGTGATCGTGCCCCTGTACTCGGCACTGGTGAGGCCGCACCTCAAATACTGTGTGCAGTTTTGGGCCCCTCAGTACAAGAAGGACATCGAGCTGCTGGAGTGTGTCCAGAGAAGGGCAATGAAGCTGGTGAAGGGTCTAGAGAACAAATCTTATGAGGAGTGGCTGAGGGAGCTGGGGGGGTTTAGCCTGGAGAAGAGGAGGCTGAGGGGAGACATTATCGCTCTCTGCAACTACCTGAAAGGTGGTTGTAGTGAGGCAGGGGTCAGTCTCTTCTCCCTAGTAACAAGCGATAGGACGAGAGGAAACAGCCTCAAGCTGTGCCAGGGGAAGTTTAGGTTGGACATTAGAAAAAAATTCTTCACCGAAAGGGTTGTCAGGCATTGGAACAGGCTGCCCAGGGAGGTGGTGGAGTCTCCATCCCTGGAGGTATTTAAAAGATGTGTAGACGTGGTGCTTGAGGATATGGTTTAGTGGTGGACTTGGCAGTGATAGGTTAGTGGTTGGATTCGATGATCTTAAGGCTCTTTTCCAATCTTAACAATTCTATGATTCTATTTTTATATATATTGCACAGTGGCCCAGCTTCAAGAGGAAGCATGAGGCAAGTCTTTAGACAGCCTCTTCCACAGCATAAGGACACTCTACAAGGAGGTGAGAGCTGTGGTGCTGAACACCCTCAGGCTGCATGTGACAGAAATCACAGAAAACTCTCTAACTGTACAATGATTCTTCTCATAGTGACACCAGCTCAGGCAATCTAGCAGGCACTCTTGATTAGTTCCTCGGGATACTTGCACGTTATTTAAGCACTGCATCACTTGTGTGCTGAACCTCCTCCCCGAGTCCAAAGTAAGTGATTTCTGATCAATATGTTTCTCAATCCTTTGTGGCCTAATAACTGCAGAATGTCATAACCGTTGGGTTTTTGTTAGAAAAAATTAAAAATGCATCTCAAGTACCATGATCAACTTTAGAGCAGAAAACAATTTGGCAGATAACCGTTAATTATGTCATAATATTTTTGTTTCTCAGCTATTTTGGAATCCATTTTTCAAGTGCACAGCACCTCCATATAGCTGCTAGAAGTCATACCTTTCCTTAATTTAAATGAACAACAACCTAATTAATAATTGCACCTTATTTCTTTAGTGGCTTTAATATGAAGCTGATTTTAGATAATTATCACCTTGTGCAGGTAGCAGGAACTAAGGATTATCTAAAAAAAAAACAAACAACCAGATTTTGCAAAACACTTTACTCAGATTTTGACAGGTTTATCTTCCACTGCACAACATATGGAGAATTCACCTTTTGGGAACTTGAATTTTTTTGTTAAAAAATCGATAAAATACATGGAGAAAGGATACTGCAGGATTGTCATACGCTTGTCAAAACTTTTTTGAAAGACTACAGTTAATTGGAAAAGTAATGACATTTCACCATTGGTAGCTGTACTTCCTCCTCACATTCAGAAAGAATTCTTTCTAATTATAGAAATTTTAATTTTATAACAAAAAGTTTCAGTAAGAAATTTGTTTTGTTTACACAAGGTGGTGTTTTTTGAATTAACAAGGTCACAACCTAAGGGCTGTTGCTATAATTTGATATGTGCCATAGAGCAGGAAGTTATACATATATGCAAAATAAAAAGCAGAAAATGAGCCTCAGAAAAAACTATAAGCTTCAAGAGAACAATACGGAAAACAGCAGCTGCCTGTTAACGAATTCACGGAGACGACACAGCTGCATGAAGTTATGCACTATTGCAACACCTCATAGAACTTCCAGCTTAAACTAAAAGCAAGCTTTTAACTTCTCAGCAGTCCCTTCACTGGCCGTGAGTTTTTTGCTTAGTTTTGCCTTTCAAAACTTTCAGGTTCACTTGTCCCTAAGAGTGTTGATATTTGGTTATCTGCTTCAGCAGTATTCTACCAGGTGTATGAAGGTATATATTCTCTGTGCTAGAAGGGTCTGAGATGCTTAGTAACAATTTTGTCCAAGTCTCCACATGCAGAAAGAGGCATGGCTCCTAAGTAATCCAATAAAAGATTGATTTTCCTCTCAAAAATAGTATTTATTTAGGGATTACTTAAAGAGTTAATTGCTATAGTAATTTTTTTTTTCCAATTGTATTTCAGTCTTTTAGGAAATTTAAACTGAGGTACCAAAGTCTCATGAACAAAACCAAAACCACTTCTATTCAGTACCACTGCAGCATTCTCATCTCCTCAAACTACATTCCCCAAAGGCTATCTGTTGTTTATAATTATTTTACAAAAGATTTAAGAAAAAAATCGTATGCTGAGATAACGTCCGATTTCCAGAAGTGCCAGCAGGCCCAGTCCTGCAAAGTTCTGTCAGCTTACAAAAACCTCATTCACATGCATGCATATCACCAAGAAGATTTTGCGCTGGTTAAATTTTTTGTTTCTGTACACATTTAATTTTATCTTCCTTGTTATAATTTTATAACCTTTTCTCTGATGGTATTCTTAATTTTTTCATTATTCCCATAATTTTCTAAGCCTCTCACAAGTTTCATAAACTTTGCATGCTTGCTGTCTTGCTTCATAGCTGAAAACATAAGCCAGGAAACAAACTAATTTTTCACCCATATTTGGGCTGTCCATTAGTACACAACAACCTCAGTCACTCCTTACATCAAGCAAAGATGCTGAAGGGATGTTTTGTGCCATACTGGCGGCTCATGATCAACGCAGTAACTCCTATGATGGCACTGATGCCCACTGGGAGCAGGTAAATTATGTTATTATGTGATCTTCATTATCATTCTGTTTCTATGGTCACATCAACTGTGGAACAGCAAAAGAATACCATCAACACCACTTTTTGGTGGTGAGAAACTGGAATAGGACAGGTGAAGTGAAATGGCCAAGACTAAAATTTGTCTAGGAAATACGGGAAAGAACCAGCTGAGCAATACAGTGACTTCGCCACAAGCATCAATGAATCAGCTGTTTGTTCAAGACCATCCTGAGTCCGAAACCCTTGGACAAGGCATTCTCTTTTCCTTGTACTGTCAGCAGTACAGAGAAGCATCGTCAGAAATATACAGAGAGAGGCAACACTTCATTCTGCTTCCTTGGATAGCACTTGCATGTAAGCCTCTCCCTCCACTTCTCATTAATCTGACCCTTGGACTGAAGCAGTCATTGCTCAGAGAGTGCCTGGGCATCAGTCTACATGTGGGAGGTGGCGAGTGATTGCCTTTCTATCACTTGTTTTCATTTTTGTTCCTCTCTCCTTCACCTGTTAAACTGCCTTTACCTTGACCTACGAGTTTTCTCACTTTTGCTCTTCCTAGTCTCTTTCCCTGTCCTGCTCAGGGAGAGGGAGTGAGTGGCTGTGTGATGCTTCGCTGCCAGCTGAGGTCAACACACCACAACCAGAAACTTGAAGAAGCATGTCAGGAACTTGAAGACCAAGGGAAACCACTAAGATAATGGAAAAGGTATGTTTAGTAATTACAAACTTTTTTTGGGCAACGCAGAGTTCTCACATTGTTTGTAGTTTGGAAATAAGGCAAATAAATTTAATCTAAATTTGAAAACCTGTTTTATTTGAAATGTTTTAAAATATAATTTTGACTAACTGTTGAAGCTTTAAAAAAAAATCCCAATATTTGCTGAACTAGAGAAACTAATTTCACTAGAGAAACTAATTTGATTATTAGGGTAGTAGACAGAGAAAGGAGAGAGACATTTAGATAACATTACCTTTCACTGTTCTTTTTACCACTAGATGAACTGCTGGTGGATCCAGTGCGGTTGCGACTCCCTTTGGAATCTCCATAGCTTTCCCTCCGACCTCCTGGGGACACACGCTCAGCTGAACTGGTTCTCTTAACGGTGCTAATAAAAAAAGAAGCAAGTTCTACGGTGGTACATATAAAAAGTACATCTCTACAACAAATATTTTTGAGAAATGCATGAAGTAGAATGCTGACCCTAGAAATAACTACAAATTTGTTTTTAATCATAACTTGATTTGTTAAAGAGCCTACGTAAGAATTTTGCTGAGTAGCTGGTGCAACAGAGACAAACATACTGCTTTTTCCTTATTCATAAAATAGAAGATGGGCTGAACCAGTATCATAGAGTTAAGTTGCAATATCTATTTTCCAGGACACATTTAAAATCTCTGACTGCCACTCCACATTTCTGGACTTTTGGAATCTCTTAATAAGAAGGTAAAGATTTAAAGAGAAAACATATTACCTGACACCTCCAGCCAGACTACAGAGAATGCGAAAAGTAGGTAAAAATTTGAGCACCAGCAAGCTAACTCCGTGTCTTCATTCAGTATCAATTATTCTGTGGTTCAAAGCTAGTTTGAACATACCCCAAAGTGTAATTAATGGTGAGCTAGCCTGCATTTTTGTTTGCTTGTCAAAAATGTATGCTTCCTACTTACATTTATTAATTGATTAGCTTCCCCACGTGCCCTGACAAGGGGTTTACCAAAGGCTTAAAGCTTGCCTTACTCGCTCACTCTTCAACCTTCCTTCCTGCCAAAATGGCTATCAGGGAGCCCTTGTATGACTTTATGGCACCCCTTAAGACACCCAGCTCACTTTGATGGAAAAACGTGAGGCAAAAAAGCAGTGTTACTTAGTGAGTTAAGAGAAGCCCACTCAACACTTATACCTAATAGGAGACAAATTATTGTGGTCATTTGTTAGTCTGAATCGCTTCTCCCTAAAGCAGTACTTCCTAGCAGGAGAGGGAGCAGCTAAGGGTGAGGCCCCAAGCTGGGCAATGCTTTTCACTTCACTGCACACCTTGTGCAGCAGAGAGGCACTGGCAGCGTTACCTGGACCGAGCCCAAAATTACCCCCTTGTCAGGGCTGAATGACAAGACTCTGTGTTAGGATCTCATTTCCCCCCACCCCAGCCCTGTGCTGTTTTCTCCCCTCCAAAGGGCAGAATGGAAGCATCCCCTTTACCCATAACATCCCCACAACTAAATGACCACCTTCAGCAGCTCTCTCACCCCAGAAGCCACAGACACCATTGATTGCTTTCAAGCTCACACCCCTCTACCCAAACCCCAACCACAAGCTCCCTCCCTCTGTGAAAACTTCAGTTCCTTCTATTCTTGCCCCTTCAAGGCCCAGTCTCATCCCAGTTGCCCCTTTTACCATCCCCAGACAGCTCCTCCTTGACCTCCATACATCCCCGGGGATGCTCTGCTTACCACAAGGCTCATCTCAAGCACCCTTGAGGACTATTCCAAACGTCCCCATCAGCCCCTAACAACTAGCCCTACCACATTATCTCAGTCAGCTCCTCAGGCTCTGTCCCACTTTGTGTGTGGTGTAAGAAAGAGAGGCATTGGCTCTTCATTACTAAAGGAAGCAAGGCAGGCTTTTCTGTCTGGTCAAAAAATATCAACAGTACACTATTATTGACACTTTATACATATATATATATATTCCTGCTCCTTCATGTCTTTTTACCAGTGAGGAAGGGAATGCTTCAACACCTCAGCTAAGGCTCAGTTACAGAAATGATGGGAACAACTGAACCAGAGTTTTTCTGCAAAGCTCTTGTGAAAGGAGGGAAGCCCCCATCCAGGGGGAGCTCCGCAGAGCAGAGGCTTGTTAAGATGTATCTCAGGTAGCTTGACAAAAAACTTTCTGGACATGCGATGGTAGAACAGATGTTCAGTGCTGCGTTTTTGTATTAAAAACAATCACAATTCAAATTATTAGGCTGAAATTAAAAAAAAATACTGTTTCTGTGGAGAGAGTGATGTAAGAGATCAAGCAGAATGTGAAGTTACACGTAGGCACAGAAAAAAATACATTCATAGGAGAACGGAAAAGGCAGTAAGAAGAATTTAATTCTGCCTTCATTTCAAGAAGTGTCTTCTACACTAGCCTAACATTATCCAAGTCATCTCAATGACAAATGCATGAAAAAAACCTCCTCTAGTAAATTAAATAATATACCGTTAACATTTACCTGTTCTCCCTGCAGCTCATAACACCATCAAATTTAATACTAGTCCACTTAAAAAAATAAAGCCTTGATATTGAAAATGTTTACTCCACATAAAATATCTTTATTAGCCTGAGTCCTTTCACTACTTTGTACACAGTACTTGCAAAAATATCCTCTCTGATTTTGCAGGATCAAACCTTTATTTTGGCATCTTTTCCCGGTTAAGGAAAAGAAGAGGCAATATCAGCCTACACAGAAATTAAATTAAGAAAATCACCAAATTATACTGATGTTAAAAAAAAAAAAGTTACAGGAGAAATTTTAAACTGATTTTATTGGGTTTTTTTTTTTGTTTTATTTTTATAGCTGTCAACATTCAAAAGATGAACTGTGGGATAAAAAAATGAATGGGTGGGTCTAAAGCTTAAACGTATAACACTGTCTTCGTTCTGAATAATGAAGTCTCATATCAGTATAAAAAACTACCTTTACCACAGGAACAAAGTTCTTTTAAACCGTTTTGGCTTACGTCCATTACTGGTTAAACTAAATAGCAATGCGATCTTCTGACAAGTTTTATTTTAAACTTCCAACAACAACAAAAAAGCCCAGTGAGAAGTCTTAGCAGGTGGTTGGAAAAGAGGATTATAAAGCCATTATATTAACTCAGTTGTGACATATACACATTTTGGTAGCTATAGCATTCAACACCATGGCCACAGCAGATACACTGTCACCTGAGGAAGAATTTAAAATAATAGAAAATATTAATTTAGCTTACACGTTTGTAAGAGTATAACTGGATTCCAGAATTTGGCTTCCACATTAGTGATAAAGAGGAGCATTTTCAATTATTTAAAAAGATAATATTTGGTAACACAATTTTTAACTTGTTTAAGACAGCAATGTGGTCTAATGAAACACCCCTATAATAATAATAATGTTAGCATGAAATAACGCAGATACCATAACTGAAATTATTATCTAAGTTTTGCAATGCATTTATCAATAATGAGAAAGTTTTAAACATGTACTTCTCAAAATGTTAAAAATTGGAATAATAATTACAGTTCTACCACATTAATGTTTGTGCTAAGCCAGCCACTTTCTATGTGTTGAACCGAAACAGAAAGGAAAAACAACCGAGCTTCAACACTACAAAGCTATTAAGGATCCCTCACCTTAGAGCAGGCTTTTTCAGTTTGCATGCATTGAGAAGATTCACAGACCTGCTTAATCCAGATTGAGAGGTGCGTAAACAAAGCAGAATAACAAGTGAATGCAACAATAAAATGTGGAAACAAGACATTTAAAACAAACTTACATTAAAAGACATAATTGCATGCTTTCAAGATATGAAATCACGTGCAAGAGTAAACACCACAGTGCTTATTGACTCAGTTAGATGTTTGATCATTTCAAACCATACATTTAAGAACACCAATGTATCTTTGAATGACAAAATCTCAGCAATGCTCCAATACACTGACCATTTCTAAAGCGACTCAAAAAAAGCAAAAAAAAAGAAAAGCAAAGAGGCTATCAGAAGAAACAAGACAGACGACCCAGCTAAAAGACAAAGACTATCAAAAAGCAACATTAAAGACAACAAAATAAATCCTTATAAATACATACATATACCACTGCATAGCATGAATGTTTCAGATGGTTGAGTTACTGAGTTGTGGTGAACAAATCCGGCCAAAATTAAAATGTACATATATAATTGTTATTATATTCTATGTAATATTATTTAAGGGGGGGGAATAAAAGCTTTTCAATAAAATATATTTTAAAATAGTGCATAATGCTCTTAGTAACTGATTATATCAATAATATTTTGAAACTTGTGCTTTTTCTGACTCTCATTTAAATCAGCTAGAATAAATTCAAGAATAACATATGACTTGAATTCCATTATGCCTTTGAGCAAAATGCACTAATAACTTTAATAGTTAGAGATATAGTGAAGTGGCATAATAGTTTTGCCACTCGAAATTCAGTGGAGACAATTTCTTTTTTAATTTATATTTGGTTTATTTTAAAACATATTCATTTAGAGGCAAGAGTTAAATAGAAGACTTAACTGAAGGTTCGATACAGAGTTTGTGTGTGTGCCAGTTACAAACCACCGCTGCCCCCAGAACAGAACGCAGGACATTAATTCCAGGCGACTGAACAATTTCCTAGGGGCCATGTGTTCAGGCTTTAGAAGAACAGGAATTTATCATATTAAAGTATTTTATTCTCCCTACAAACAAAGCTCTTTATGTTTTCTTTGTTCCAGCTTCTTCCATTTGATCTCCATTGTCAGAGTTTTGCACCATTGTAATACTTTGCAATCTGCTGGGGCAGAAAGAATGACTGATTGTCTCCTTTTGAAAGGCAAAGTATGTGCAAGCCTGCAGCCTGCAGCAGCATCCCTACTGGGAAAGGTACTGTCTGCATTCTCCTCCCTTACATTTTTTTTATTTTCCTTTTTCCCCCTCAACTCTTGGAAACAAAGCTATCCTAGATGAGTCACAAAACCCTAGATTTTAATAGGGAACACAAAACATTACTACTGTGTGCTGGCCAAATTCCAGAGACAAATTTAGTGTTAAGCAGTAAACTTCAAGCCACATTACATCTGAAAAGAAGAGTGCAGGGGGAAGGGAAAGTTCTGCTCACGATACTCTAAACTCATTCTATTCTGAATGAAAAGTTCAAATAATTATTCTATGTACAAAGTTCAAAACAAAAATAAGGCAGTGTTCAAGAAGCTGGTACTTGAAATAGCTTCCACACTTCTACAGGATAAAAGTAGTAAATACATTAATTTTAAAATCAAGCCCTCTAGGCAAAGGCTTTTTGCAAAGACAACTCTGGAGCACTGTACAAAGGGAATTCTTGATTATCTGTGTCAGGTGATTATCCAGCCCAATGTAAAATCACTTCAGCTCTCCATTAGCCAGCTTGCACCTGGAAGCCGCCCAGCTGTGCTCACATGGCACCCCGTCACTTGAGCGCGGCAGCGCCTGTCGGTGCTGGACCAGAATTTTTGGTCCCAGTATCACCAGCATCATCAGCCTTTCCATCTTACACTGTATTACCAGCATATACTTTTATCTAATTGACCTATGTTTTGTATTTGTGCTTGTGCTCTATTCAGGTTATTCCATTCCTTCCTTAACTTGGATAATTGGGTGTTGACTATACGAGACCTGAATGCTGAAGGGGGGTTTGGTGCCCTCAATTCTAATTGAAGTCAGAGTCAATTGAGGTTACTCCAGACTTTGCAAGATCTGGATCCAATTATCACATTAGGCCTTATAACAACCTACTGATACCCAGAGATACACAGTTTACATATGGAAAACCAATATGCATAGAGGTTAAATGATTTGCATAAGGTCATGGAGAGAATATGTGGCTGAACTCAAATAAAAGCCTGATAGTTCCACCCTTTCAGCCTCGAGCCTTTTTTATTACCTCCAATTTTACATTCCTGCCAGAAGTAGTCATTTCCATTTCAAATATTAAATGGGAAATCAGAAAATGTAGTGAACTCTGAACCACATCTCCTTGGTAATCCAGCAAGGCAGATAAGCCGTGTACCAACCTGTGGGTTCAAATGAGTTAACCAACATATTTAAATACAGCTATTGTATGAAATGAGATTGTGTCTGCAGACATATCAATAAGCACATCTATTTCTAAGCAGTGGAATGTATGAATGCACACTTGGTCCCCAGGGAGATTATTTGCATGTATTTATATAAATATGCATGACACACTGTTTCAAGGGACAGACTGATGTAATTTCAATTGGGTATCATACACTTCTGAAGCTAAACAGAAAGCAGCAGAGAATGGAGGAATCAGAAGTTTTTTGTTGTTATCCACCTGTCCATAACTGTGTTCAGTAAAACACTTGAGAGGGACTCAATTAACCTGGATGTTTGTCGCTTTTGAAGATAAGGTCATAGGCAAGAAAAAATTTTTATATTTTTCTAGTATAGCAATCCTAGCAGAATTTTGTAATTCACAACAGCAGACCAAAAGTTTAAAAGACGACTCAGAAAAAAACATATTTTTTCTTTCTTTTTTTTTTAACATTCACTTTTCAAATTTTGAAAAACTTCAGATTTTTCAGTTCTGCACCTATAATAGCAAAAGTATTAAAAGTATCCAGGCTGAAATTACCACTCATTTCTATTTGGAGCTGCTGTGCCAGACTACCATATTTTGGACTAAAGAAAACCTACACTATGAAGTAGTAGCAGTTTTGGAACGTTTATATGAAAATAGCACTACAAAACCATCACAAAAATCAGAACTAAAAAAAAAATATTAAAAATTACACACCATCTGTAAACTGTTCAACACTGAGCGAAGCTTATTAACACAAATAAACAAGTCCTACCCCTTAAAAAAAAAAGAACGCTCTTTGGTCTTGCTGCTGTTTTTCCATTTCTGTTCTATGCATATACAGTTGCTGAATGTAAAAGGGTCCATTATAAATATAAAGTATGAATGAATTCATATTAATGAGTTCATAATGAATTCATCTACTTGACTATTTGCAAGTAAGCTACCTGGAACACTGAATACATCATCCTTAAGTATTGAATATTTGGAGCATGATTTACTGCAAAAGCATAAAACCTCTGCAGTTATTTTAAGGTTCATTATCAAAAGCTACTAAAAAGTAGAGACTAATTTACCAAAAAAAGTTTTGTACTTTCACATTCATTGGTGAAGTTCTCACCATTCCACACACTTCATGGTGAAGTATATTTATAGGCAAGGCATAGAAATGTATTTAATATAATTTAGTAAAAAATAAAATTTGCATATTAATTACAAATCAATCCAAAATTTTAGAGCATTTGAAGGGAATAGGAATTCCACAGCACCTGGACCTAAAACTGCTTTTTTCAGGACATGGAATGACCCTGCCCTCCTAAGCATTCTTAAAAAGTGTCCATCTTGTTCAGCAAAACTGCCCATGTGTACTTTTTCTGTTCCAAAACTGAACATACACTTTCATACCGCATACTTAAAGTGCCTTCAGTCTAGCCTCTTCAGCAAAGGGAAGGCATAAAGCATACTAAAACGACACTAAATCCTTATCCCATGGAAGACTTTCTTGTACAGGAATCAAGACAGTCCAAAAACGCTCCCTAAGGATGCTCCCTAAGGACTTTCCCACTGGCACGCAGGGTATGCAGACCACAGACGGGTCAGGTGGAAGGGCTGCAGCGTGTCACTTATCTACAGGGATCCTGAGCTAGGATAGCACCTACAGGCTGCCGCAATACCTGAGGGACCGCCTGAATTACACAAAGGACTCTCAGAAGAGAGAAAGCACAAGTATGACCTTGACCTGCATTTCATCCACCCTCCTCTGGGGCTGAAAGTCCTACACTGAACCTTAGAGACAGCGTACAGAGGCTCAGGAATCTCACCTCCATACACACGTGAAATGTGCCAATGCTTGTGTTCTCTCATGTGTTTTACAATTATTACTGGAAACTTTATTAGTGAGGATGAAATTATGAGAATTACTAAGAAAAAATAATTTGCAAAGAACAAATTTTCTTTAAAAATTCAGCATATACAAAACAGTACTCCTTTTTAAACACTAATTAATTTTCTTTTTTAAAAGGCAGGTTCTTTCACTCATTTTCAAAATTCTGGTAACATAATTCTGATAACAGAATAGTTTATACAGTATTTGCCTCACCCCTCTTATCTCAAGGGCTGATTCAGGCCAACCTGCTAAAACCTACAGCTGGAATGAGCCCCAGTTAATAGAAGCTCATTTGTGTGACAAAAACTAATACGGTATTTTCCAGTTTTAATTGTGCACGGCATAGCTTCTCTCTTCTCTACAATAACAAAACCTGGAGTTTCCTGGAAAATCAGTCCCTTCAACACAGTACAAAGAAGCATATCCTTAGTCACCATCTCCCCTTTAAGGAAAAATTCTCTTTACAAAAGAGACCTCAGATCTTAGCAGGTTAATGCTCTCATCTCCACTACTTGCCCTCCTCAGAGTTGACAGCATCATCACTACAAAAGCTGAGGATGACACACAATAAAAGAAATGTAAAAAAAAAAAACACCCCACAGTATTATCTTTTACAGGCAAACCACACAGCAGATTAGCACCACAATAACTGTCACATGTAACTTGAACTTGTTGCATCCAATCCATTGCGTTCCTTATAACCTAGGTGTATAAAACATGTAGCCCCCTTAAAAACACTACACATACACAAAGCAAATTGAGACAGAAGAGTGATTTTTAAAAGGACTTAAATCCATGCTAATGGTAAGACGTCTAAAGATGGATGTTTTAATTTGCATAAATGTGTGCTAGGCATAGACTTCTCCTCCCTGAGATGTTTCTAACACTGCACATGCAGTTTCTATGATAATTTTTAGTGAGAGAAAACCACCAAAGGTAACATAGTGATTTGTAATGACAGCACAGTTTCTCTGCAGACTCTGTATTTTCTACTAGCTACTAAAACAATCTTTGCACTACTTTTCATGTTGTGCAACAGCACAGTAGAAATGCTTTATTCTTTATGTGCTAGACTGTAGTAGCAAGAAAATAGCACAAACTAGTAGACCAAGCATTGCACATTCTTTCAATATTCACAGTAATAACCTTAATTCTAATGAGACAAAGAAGTTTAAAGCCTCTTGGAATGAAATCTGTATCTCCTTTTCTCCCTGAACTAAATATTTAGACCTTTGCTTTGCAACTAAGAAAAACTATGTATCTGGAAGCTTAAAAGAGGAGATACACTATTTTATCAATTTTAACTACTATGTTAAACTAGATGTGTACCTTTTGGCTGCTGGTGATACAGTTTCCTTTCTGGTTCCTGACGGGGAAGGTAAAGAGCCACTTGGCTTCTTTGGTAACACAGTTCCATTATTAACAGTAGTCCTTAAAGGCAGGGTTTGTACCAGCGGTCTTGCTGTAAAACAAGCAGAAGATGAAATAATTGTTTTCATTTTCTCTTTTTCCTCCCCAGCAAACAACATTAGACTATTTAAAAATAACAGTACTAGGCCATTTTTGATTCACTATTGCCAAATTCACCATAGATGAGGGCTTTAATGAGGAATTTATTATTATTAACAACAGTAATATCAAGCAAGTCATCTGCACATGGCTTAAGCACACAATTCTATAACCTGTCTCATCTGTAAAACTCTGTTCTAGCTCAAGGAGCTTACTCATAAGTACAAAGGTAGTCGTTGCCACCAAAAACAATCCTGATCTTTTAAGAAAGAGCATCAATCTCTTGCCCACGCGGATAGCATTCAGAATAGTGCTAGAAATGAAGGCAGGTTGTCATCCCAGGAACTCCTGCTCTTTATCCCTCAATGTTCTTGCAGGTTTTCCAGAAGCAAAAGATATTAAGGTATCTTTATTCCCTGAAAAAAATCCCTTCTTTTAAAGAATGGGGGCTTATGTTTGACAGAAAGAAATTTTACCCTTTAGTCAGAAAAAGTGATTGAAATCAGCAATACAGTGGACTTAATAAGCTGACATTATCTACCTTTGTTCTTCTGATGAAACGTTGACTTAAAAAAAAAAATGCATGTCATACCTGTAATTGATATTAGAGTAATGGAAAAGTCCCAACCAAGTACATTAGAAATTAGTTGCAAAAACAAACAGTGGTTAAAACCGCAAGCAATGAGTACAAACATGAAAACTACAGTGGACCATACCCTGAGAACAGAGACACAAACAAGACTAGTGCTCTCCCTACAGCAGGGAAGAAAGCTCCGTACATCACTTGAAATTTGACAGAGCTTTGCATCACAAGCTGGCTTTGTAAAGATGCCAAGTCTCCGGGTGTAGAGAAACAACACCTGAGAGAAGGCAGCAGTCACAAGTCTCTTAAGGAACACAAGGTAAAATTTCACTGAACTTGGAGAGCATAGCAGAGAGAACACCTATGTTCTTTGAATCAAGACTGTTGTGGTTAAATAATCTAAAAAGCAAAAATTTAAAACAAGGTCTAAAAATTAACAATTGTATGCAGTCCTAGGTTATATTATGATCTTACTGTAGCATGATGGCAAGCATTTATTGACTTGTTCACCTGAAGTTTTCATATACCAAACAACTGAAGATAAATGTGAAAGCCTGTGCCTTGGGAAGATTAGATCAGTAAATATGGCCTACTCACGAATGCAAGTTTCAAGTGAAACTTTGACTTGAATCTTTGTTAAAATACATACTTGTTTGTCATG
Source organism: Phalacrocorax carbo (assembly GCF_963921805.1). Taxonomy (NCBI): domain Eukaryota; kingdom Metazoa; phylum Chordata; class Aves; order Suliformes; family Phalacrocoracidae; genus Phalacrocorax; species Phalacrocorax carbo. Next base: position 24,873,307 of record NC_087521.1, on the reverse strand, counting down.
TATTCATCATTTATTTGTCCAGAGGGGAGAAATTTAGTAAACAACCCATAAGGAAATATTGAAGGAATAACGCTTATTGGGCTTAGAAGACTGAAGGATGACATGAAAACAAGTCAACAAAGGAAAGAAAAAAAGTCTTATCCATGCTGACTGAGGATTGGAGAGCCTGTAATTGCAGAATACTGATAGGGTGAGACAGTATCGCTCTTACCGAGGATGGGAAGAGCAAGGGCTCTCCGATTTTACGGGAAACTTTAAGGCAAAACTAAACAACACTTAAATGAATTCATGGCACCTTCTAGCCCTGACTTCCATGATCTATTTTAACAGACTAATGCTGTCTTTGAGATTATACAACACACCTAAAACTTACTGTACTTTGGCTTCTCATGCTTCTACTTATTTATTAGTTTTTTAATTAAGGGATTCAGATATCATGATCCTATTTACTTCTACAGTATTCATTCTTCCAAATTAAATTCCTTCTACAGCTCCATGCTGGATGCTTTACTGCTTGTTTCCTAAGTGCTGCAATGCTGTAATTAATCAGTAAGTATAAAACTGATACTGTTGCATATTACAGAATCACAGATAGCTACAGTGGAGCAGCTGTAGGCTTGATTAAAGTTAAATAAGCAAATTAATAAAATATTCTCCTTCTTTATAGTTATGTAAAAAATACATATTAAAAAGTAGCTGGAGTGAACCAGCTGGAGTCTGTTTACTCTCCTAACCTTATGAAATCGAAACTAGCAACAGCCAGGAATAAACCCTGCAACCTTTAATGGAGGTTTTGCTTCTAATCCAATGCCAATCCAGAACACACATTTCTGGAGCTGGAGATTTAAAGATCCAGCCCCATGGTCAGCTAGCATAGAAAGCAACACCACAAAACTCTTACACAGCACACAGAAAAACTGCATTATTCAAGGAATCCACTATTTACTCTGAAGCTATTTAGTTATTTACAACAGCTATTTCACACCAGTGGTAACTGACATAACAGTTGAACAAGTCCAAACGTGTCATTGCTATTAGAAGTCAGTAACTTGAACACATTCATATTATTGCTTTGTCAGTAAGGTTTATTTTGGAAGTTCTGTTGCTTCAAGGTCTTACCTGTGGTAGCAGAACTGACATGTTTATCAGCCTCAGCAGCAGCTTTTTTAATCATACTCTGATCTATGAATTAATAGGGCTGTTAAGTTTACAAACAAACCAATATTGCAAAAGGAAAGTACAACAAACACAAGTAAAACAAAGGCAGGAAGCCATACTGAACTCCACCAAGTAGTTGAATTAAATAAGGAAGGGGGGGAACAAAAACCCAAAACACCATTAGTGAAGGAGCTCTACAAATGGACAAGATGAGCAGCTCACTTTCCGTGATGTACACTGCTTTTAAGCTGCCTAGCTCAAGTCTAGAACAAGAACATACGCAAAGACTGAAAACAAGCTCAAGTTTTTCTTCATTATAGGTTTGAAAGCCTGAAACTTGGAATCTTTAAACCCATTTTAAATCTCAAGTGCTCAGAAAATGTCGTCGTCTTTCCCATGAAGCTTCTTGTTCCAGACTTTAAACAGTACACTGGGGATCCTATTTTCCAAAGGCATCACTCTCCCCCTGACACACGCATGCTTTTAATCCCGATCTACTTCATCTATAGATGAAACAAAAGAAGCAGTATACAATATGCTTCAAACTCCAGTTTGCATGGACAAGATTTTTGAGATATTTTGTGAGCTCAAGTTCCACTTTTTGCAATTCTAAATGTGGAATTTTTCATTAAATGATCGATGGAAAGAAAAAGATTGAGTCCCACGCAGCCCAACTGGAAAACAAGACAAGCCACTGCTCCAGTTTCACCCATGTCTCAGCAAACGCCTCTCCTCACAGTCTCTGTCACAACTCTCCACAATGCTATTCCAATACTGAAATTCAACTTAGTCTTATGCTAAGTAATTTTATGCAATCCATTATAAAGTAGTTGTGCCTACTGCTGGAAAAACAAGCCATCATGTGAAATGTACTGTTTGACAAAACTGCTGGAAGAAACAAATGATCAGGATACTTCAGATCCTGTTTTATGTTACAGAGTACATTTAATAAGGCTGACCGTACGCTAATGATACAGTTGATATATGGTAAAATTAAAAGTTCTTTACATAAGTCATTACAGTAGCAATTATTTCCAGAAATTAGTTGGATTTAGTTGGCAATTATCAGGACTCCAGTAATTCATAATGGATGAGCAATTGGCTTTGTAGTCCTCCATTTGCATTATCACAGTAAAACTTCTTACACTGTCATTTCACACACACATTAAGAAGTATCCATGTCGTATACATATTTAAAGCAAAAACAAACCAAAAAGCAGCCACAGAAGGCAGAAGGATAGGCTTATAGCAGCTTTTCTTGAATGTACATTGAACTACGGCTTTAATGATCTGCCACGACCAAGAAAACATCTCCTGGTTTAGAGTTCAACCCTGCTCGCAGAATCCATTAAAATCTGGTCTGCACTTTACTGAGTAAAGCCGGCAAGTAAGAAGAAATAATTTGTTTACAACTCATTAATAATTACTAGACTTTACTTCCTCCACGCCATCAGATAATATCTATCTTACAGGCAACATAAAGCCTCTTAACCCCTTGTACAACCACATTAGGTGGAACATTTTGTCACAGTGGAGACTATCGTTAGTAACATTTAACTTATCTCATATTTTAATTTTTTTGTCTTGTAATCAGACATTGACAAAACTAGGAGAATTCAACAGAAAAGGAAAAGAACAGGAGAACAAGATCACAGACATTTACCATGTATTTTGTTCAACAATTGGCTGATATACAATCAGCTAATCTGGCTCTGTAATTCTGCCCCTTTTCCTTTCCTCATCTCCAGACACAAAGCATTATAACAAACATGATGTCACAGTTCAGCAAATTAATTAAATAGTTCCTTACCTATTCTGTTAAATCAATGCCTAAAAGTAAATATCTGTCTCCAAGTCACAAATATATAACCAAGATGAAAGGAAGTCCTAATTTCCAGCAGATAAAATGATGAATCCATAATTACATATCATAATTCTGGTGTGAATTAAGTTTTTTATTTATATTAATACATCTCAGAACCCCAAAAGAAACAATTTCTTAATTTAGACAACAGAGGGCCTGTGAAGTCAGCCGTACTTTCTTTCCACATGTAAGTTGCCAGCACTTACTCCTAGAACTACCCAAAAATACCTCGTGCATTTCTGCTAAGCTGCAGATCAGCAGCCTCCGGGGCTTTTGCAGCCCCACAGACTACAGTAAATCACACCAGCTGGGTTCACAAACCTCTACTACTGCGAAGCCCTGGATGTTCAGCTCCAGCTTTTCCGATTTGTGTACAGACAAACCCATTCTTGCAGAGCAGGAACTGAGAGAGAACACGCTGCAGCACATGAGCGCAGCACAGCACACTGCCGAGTGGCAACGCCTGTCACACCTGCCACCTCGCTGGCCCTGGGTCTGCTGCGCTGGAATGGGGTCAGGCACCAACCACAGCTCTACCTTCCCTTCGTACCTGAGCAGCTGGTGTTGCACCATCTCCTCAGTCACGTCACCTCCGTGCTAGCTCAGAGCTGTCTTTGGCTATGCCTCCACCATCCAAAGACACTTAAGATATTTTTAATTAAATGAAAACTATATTTTACTTAAATTTAATTAATGTTTTCTATCAGAAAAAAAAAAAAATCTCGTTTCACCCATAGAAAATGATACATTCCCCAAAGAGTTTATAAAATAATCTTGATAAAAAGTCAGGAAGTGGTAGCCATAGTTAGATATAGGGAGTGGATTAAGCAGCAAGAACGTGGAAATATTTCGCTGGTTTATGAGAACTTCAGAAGGTTCGCAGATTTAACCACTTGAATTGTCACGTGTTCTCTTTTACAGGTTAAATTTCAAAATTTTTTCTTTAGTTTGATTCGTTGATTTTGAACATTTCAGAGATCTAAAGAATAACCTATTTTAATATGTATAAAACACTCATTGAATGGCACAACCTATTTTAGTAGTATCTGAAATGCAAACCTTTGGTAGGTCCTTTCTTGTTCTGCATGGCCTGCTGTTCCTCTGTAATATTCAAGCGTCGAACCACATCAGCAAGGGCAGATTTGAGCAGCTGGATGTCATCTTCCTGCATCTGGACACGTTGCTCCAGCGAGGCAATGCGATCCGTTACCTCCATACTGCTTGCAGCAGAGGCACTGTCATCTAAGTAAAACAGCAGAAAAAGATGCATTATCAACAATGTATAACCATCAAGGAATACCGTATACAATTGGCTGCAGATAAAAACAAGGTTTTTCTCAGATCTGATGACCTCTTAAGGAAGAAAGTTTTTAAGCAATCAAAAGGAAGACAGGGAAATTAAAATTAAAAAAAAAAAGCAAAAGCGAGTACTTAAGTAAGACGTGATAATGAGGTTGGCTTCAGGGCTACTTAGTGTTAATTGGGCCCCACTATCAATTACCTACATGTCTGAATCGGAGCAATCAACCATCACCCTTCACTGTTCTGCTCAGGTAGGGAGCTACGCTTTCTGAAATGCTACACACCCTTCCAGGTTTTTCTTTCTCACATGTGTGACAGAATGTAAACATTAGACATATATAAGCAGCAGATAGGCTTACACTTTTTCAAGTTATCATCCACAGACTGGAGAACAGATATTAACCCCATCTGCTAACTCCTAATTTAATACCAGCAGCTTTATGAGAACATTCCCTCTGACTGAAATAGAAACATGAAATAAATTCAGAATTACTCAGTAATTGTACTCAGCCTGCAAATTCTTAAAAGGGTCACTACTTTGCACACAATTCACCCATTATTTGGAAATAACCCACAGAAGTTTAAAGCCTGCAACTCCCGGATGAGGACTACACATTATTTCCACACAAAACTAGTAATAAGAATATTTTTCCTAAATGAGCAGTTTCGTTCCACAGCAGTTCCTATCACGTAGAAACATTGTCATTTCTTACAGTATTAAGTCAGGAAAAAGAAGAAGAAAGGAAGACAAAAGCAATGCCAAAGATGTCAAAGTCAGTATCTATTAAGGAAAAAAAATGTGTAGTTTTTAAAGAGAATTGCAAGGTTTTCTTTAACTAGGTGGATATGAAACCTAAAAAAAAGTTGGGTATTAACTTACCGGATCATTTTAAATAATGTTAGTCAATTGATGGTTGGATTATAGCTTTCATTGAAGACTTAAGTTATACTTTAGCAAAAATGGATATTTATGCTACTCTCTACAATCATAATTGATTCATTCCTAACGCGAGTCCACAGCACATATTTCTCCTGTTAAAGCCAATCTCTCTTTGTGAAGAAGCTGGTATTTGTTTTCATTTCTGTGTACTTAATTCTTCTCCATTCCAAACCAGAGTTTTCCACTTTTGTACAAGGGCATAAAATGAAAGTTAAATGGCTTGTGCACAGTAATAACTAGTGCTGAATTTTAAAACAAAGTAAGCATTTCAAACAGGAAAACAGCAGCTTCTAAGTGCAAGTCCAAAAATGTTAATACATACAAACTTCTAATCAGAAGGGTCTGGGGAAAAATTGCATTTAAAATAAATAAATAAATAAACAAACCTTTTAATCTCCAAACCACTCAAATACAAATTGTTTTTGAAAACTGTTCATAAGCTGTGTTTTGGCTTCCTTACCCCTCGCACCCACAACAGCTATCTGTGGTTACCAAAAGCTGAATTAGAACCAACTCAGAAACAGAGACTATAACAGTATTGACCGTCCATAAATAGCTACAGGCTAGTAGAGTTTAAACTGCTTGTTAAATCTGGTTTAGGATTTTCAGAGCATCTTTAAAATATCAACATTAGGACATTATTAGGCTGAACATAGTGGTAATGAAAGTGTCTGGTTCTAAACAAACTAAATCAGATCTCAGGTTCCTGAAAAATGCTGAAAAACTTTCCCCATGACAATGCTTTCCAAACTTTGGCCTAATCAGACTTCTGCTCAACACAGGACCCTGTCCTGCAGCTGTTACAGGTAATTAATCCCCAAACTCAGATTAGCAGCCATGCTGGCAGCAGTATGAGCTGCCTGCAGAACTTAACCTTTCCGTGTACAAACAAAAGGCCCACGCTGCTCTAATGACTTTACACTTTAACTCAGCTGGAAATAACATGGATTAGCATACTGGACAATAGGCAACCAAATCAAAAGCTTGATTTAACCAATACAAGCCAAATTCAAACTTCAGCCATTCTGCCAAACTCAATACAGCACAGCATCTGAATTCAGTCAGCAAAAAATAGCCAGTTCCCAAACTCAGGGCAGAGAAGGGAACCCAGGAAGAAATAGGTTGGTGTTAAAACGTTCTAGCCCTTGTTACAAAAGTAAACCACCTCATTAAAGTGTCAGTTTCACTGATTTTTAAGTTCAATGAAATAGTATTTTTGCTCAAACATAAATCTTCAAATAGTAAATCAGTGGCACTGATTTATTTACAATCCCATGAGAAATCACTCCCACTAATAACTACTAAGATGTACAATTTAATCCCCCCTTCTCCCAGCTGCCACCGTGACTCCTTCCTCTGGATGGAGCATGTCTGCACCTTCTGCAGTCACCATTCTTCCTGGTACTTGTGAGCAGAACCCTCATCCTTGGTGCAACCTACAACTTGCTCTTTTCCCTTCCAAAGAATAAAATTTGTAACAACTTGCAGTAAGATTGCAACTGAAGACAAGATTTCTTAGAGTCCAGTCACGCTCATTGTGCCTCCTCTTTGTATGTGTATATAGGTAAACTAGGAAAGAGACACAGACTACAATAAACTATGTTGTCTGAAGAATGTGAAGTTCAAATATAAAATAAGCATAACCTGTTTGTTATGCAAGAATGTTCTTGCCATTGAGATGATTGCATCCAAGTACGTTGAGCAATGAAGCTGCAACTTCAACGCACTCAAATAAGCAAAGTGGTACGGTACCAGAAAAGAAATATAATTAATGATATAAACTAACTGAACAACGACGAAGTCAAAGAAGTCACAACAGATGTCATCTACTCTGCCCACGAGCAAAAGCTATATTGTTAGCCTAACTTGTGATCTGCCTCTGCAGCATACAGCTCATCCTCACTGCAAAGAACATTTGCAAGGAAATTCTTGGCACACATTTGTAATGCAATTTAGACTCCAGATAGAGCCATCTTATTATTATTGCTCCCAAACCAGTATTAAATTTAAAGTGACTATACATTTTATAGCGCCTAGGTCCATGCCTTCTCATGGACAAAGCGCATCCTCAGGGAACTCACAGTGGGCTGAGAGGGGAGCACAGGGGGTTCGGAGGAAGGCGGCTATGGGGTGTCAAGTGGCCACCAACTGCTGTGCCTTGGGGTGCTCCAGCCTGGGGCTACATTTTCCCTTGCAGGGTCCACACATGCACTTGCACAGCAGCTGGGTTACAAGTGTGCTTTGGTTGTACAGTTACAGTAACTGAGAGAATAGTGCTTTAGAGTAATGATGTAGAGATCCTCAAAACCCTTCAGGTGAACCAAAGGAAATATAAAACATGCTTTAAAAGAAATCCACATAAATAAAAGTTTCCAGTAATAATACACAACCATTACGGCACAGCTTTACAATACAATAAGAATACCATTATGTCAATACATGCTACTTTTTGTGATGCTAAATTTAACAACATTAACTATCCTTTAACAGGGTGAATATGTTTAGATTTGGTGACCTCTTTGCCATCTAGATATCATAAAACCCACAGATGTTCACAGTCTTGAAAGGCACATGAAGGAGACTACAAAACCTAACAATGTGCCTTGAAGCATTAGACCTATTTATCAGTCACAACCACCACTTTTCTCCACGGACAGACAGAACAGGCATGGTATCACCTATACGGGTAGCATCGATAGCATGTAGAATTAATCATTGACTCTTTTTTCATCAATGGGAAGAAAAAGAACTTCTAAAATGAAATTTATGTAATTTGTTTTTAGAAATCTGAAGTGAACCACATTCTACAAGCATTCATTTCTTTTCATGGATTATAATGCAAGTCTAAATCATTGTTTCAAACATGTAAAGCTACTTCTTATGACAAAAATGCCACCTACAATGTCCAAAATTGGATAAAATGAGGCGGTATCAATTTAGATGCCTGATTTTCTCATCATAATACTTATTTGTGGTAAAGCTTAGAAAGAAGAATCATTTGTCATTTATGCTTTGCTGAGATCCTGCAGGTTTCAAAGAGAAGGCAGCAAAAAAAGGGAATGTTCTTCATGCCTCTCTAAATTTTCCAACCAGCTAATCCATGATCTCATAGATTGGAAAGATTTCTTGTGGCAAACTAAAAGACAATACTGAGTCAGATGATTAATCTGCTTCCAGAGCGTCTTCTAGTTTTTCAGCAATTTATTACTTGAACTTAGCCAAATGCGAAGAAACATCTGAAGAAAAGCCAACAACAGGACATGTATGCTGTTTACAATAATTATTTCAATATTATTTCATTGTACATAGGCTGGAGGAAGATTACATACTTACACTATTAGTTAGAAGGAAGCGTGTTAAAATGCATACTATTTTCTATAGATTTTACCTGCTGGAAAACATAAATCTGAACTGTACATTAATAATGTAGAAAAAAATTAAAATAGACTTGGCATTCTCCCCCAGAAGAACTACTTCATTAAACATTTTCCACCTTTGTCTTCCGCAGACATTGATTTTGAGACTGTCTTGTCCAGCTCAGACCATGGCAGCTGATTAAGCAGTAGAAACATTAGGTACTGATTCTCAAAAAACTGGCAAACAAATTTGAGTTTATTTGACCTACGTGGTTTCTTTGGAGCACCCATTAATGGGATCAAGTTATACACGAAGTACTTTCAAAAGTTTTCAGGATATATGTGTGTTATATATTTGTAAAATACCTAGCACAATGGGGATGTGGTTGCTAGCCACTACTATAATATGCTTTAAATATATTATAATACACTTTAAAAGTAGCATCTTAAAGTCTTCACCAGAGTTGTCCCTGAATTTAGACACACAGCAGGACATCAGAAAAGAAAATCTAAGCCTTCTGGGGATGCAAATTCCAGCAGTGGTCTACAGCAAAAATTACCTACGTGATGGAAAGCATGGCAAAGGATGGCAGTGAAAAAGCAGCATCACCTGCACACAGAGGCCCTTCTTCTAGCATAAAGATTGTGCCAACAAGCCTGAACTGAGCTTAACTGGTAGGAATACTGTCCATCATTGAGAGATTTTGGTACGTGTATCACACCCTGCACTTCTCCTGAAATTAACTGGTGCAAGTATTTACATTCCTTGGAAATCGCTATGAACTTCAGGACCACCACTAGAGCCTAATGAAACATGCACACGGACAGAAAGAAATTCTCCAGCTCCAACATCCAGTCAACTATATGGTGGAACACAATAGCTGCTGAGAAGGCCCATGACGCCAAAGAAGAGAGAGGTAAGAATAGCATTTATTAAAAAATAAGCAGAAAAAAAAGCACAATCCTGCAGCTGAATTTAGACAGGGAGAACTACGGATTGGATTTGACCCAGCATACTAGCAAGTAGGTAAAAACAAAGAAGATGCTACACTTCCAGAAACATTTTTCCACTCATAAAGGCCCATATTTTTCAGACTCCACTAACTCTGCAAAACTGTCAGATGTGGCACGTGTCACTTGGTACACATTTGGCAAACTCCCCTTCTCCTGCCCACATGATCACTGAGATCTCATGCAAGTAATTGAGTTACTTACTTAAACTATTTTCTTCAAAATCCCTGGGAGTCACACTAACACTAACTTTTAAATGACCTCTCCGCTTCACCTCTCCCAATGCCATCTGTCTAGCTTGAAACTCTAACAGTGCAGAAAAAAACCCCTCTGTGGCAAGCATCTCCTGCATCTTCAAATTCTGTCCTCCCTTTTTGGTTCATTTCATGCATCTCTGAGTCTGGGGCACAGAAGTCAGGCAGACAACCTATTCAATAGATACACTCTGTCTGAACTGACAGCAACAGAGAGAAAAAGGAGAATTAGGAAGAGACACAACCATCCAAGTTTTAAAATGAAAACATCTTGCAAAATGAACACAATAATTCGCTGTGGCACATGAACAGGGGAATGCAGCCACCACACCGTTGCCAGGCTTAGATGCAAGATCTGGAAAGTACCAAGTATTCTCGTAGCAATTTCTGTCGCATAATGTCAGTGGTTGTTTGCAGACCAAAAGGCACACTGTGCAAGAGAACAATGGGAAAATAAAAGAGCAGGTTTAGTTTCCTTTGACAACATCATGCCAAGCTCCTTTGTTTAAAAGATTAGTGTCGACAGTACTGCACAGACTAAATATCTTTCCTCCATCCACTTCTCTAATACAAACATTGTGCGTACCTGAAACATAGCAGCAGCTTTCCAGGCTTGTCTCATGGGGACAATGACAACACATATGGGCAACAGCTTATCATAAAGTCTGGTACATACTGGACCGGTCTGCTAGACCCTGATTTGACCAGATTAGAGATTTCCACTGCGAGAAGCAAGTGGATTTAAAGCCCAAAATAATGTTATCCTAATTAATCTTGTTATTTTGTGTGGTAAGGGAAAAAACAGACAGAAATCTTTAACTACAGATAAAACTATAAAACTATGTTGCTTTTCATGAAGTTTCACAAAGCAAAACTGGTCGCCAGGAATGGCCTTTATTATGTCAAATAATTTAATCACATTTTGTTACAAAAGTGTATATAATAGGATAAAAGTGCAAGCACTATATATGCTTTTTTAGCTGGAAAGCTTTGATTCTGAAGAACAAGACATCACACAATCTCTAAACCTGATAGCTATAGGAACAATACCATGCCTATCTACAAGCTTATATAAGAATATATGCATACAGTCTCTGGACAGGCAGGACAACTTTTCAGTTCAATCCCCATTCTAACACATGTACTTAAGATAAGAATGATTAGCACTGCAAGGAGATGTCCTAGTTCTGTACAATCAGGTACACCTCACAGTAAGTAATCTGAACAGGCCAGATTAGTTTTTCCATGTCCTCACAAGGCATGTATGTGTAGGAGGAAAGGGGAGGAAGACAACTCTGTCCCACACATCCACCTAATGCCATCCTCTGGACTGCAACGCAAACCCAAGTAGGTGATCTAGAAGAGACCACAGGAACAGTAATGTAAAGCATCATCTTGTGAGAACAGGCCACTTCTAAACTAGACTAATAAAAAAAAATCTGTAATCCAAGTATTTGTTCATCTACCATAAATGGACTACAGCTGGTTATTTCTGTGAACAGTATTCTCTCTCCTCTAATATAGCTAGCTATTGTAGTCCGGTATTTATAAAATCTTATTACGGTACTTCCCAAAATTCACTGAGGAATAACTTGTCCTTTTACAGTTTTACCACCAGAAACTTAAAGTCGAGGAATATAACTTCCTAAAATTAGAAGCTGAATTTGAAAGGATAAATCCATAATAGCCATCATCACTCAGAGCCTCACAGCTGGGTGTGCTGTATTAATTAACAAAATGGGAAAGAATAAAATTATCTGAACAGAAAATTCTCAGAAAGTTCCTCGTGGCTAATTAGTCAGCAATTGCTGTAGCAAAACTATAAGCATGTGCCCTTGACCTGCCTGTAGCTGTCGAGCTATAACCAGCAGCTTACTGTCGTTTTTTCCCCAGCAGATGGTAGATGAGCTTCCATTTAGAAATCAACCAGTTAAAAATGATCTCCAATAGTGCCTAAGTGGAAGATGGAAGAAATTTTTGACACGTCAATAAATTAGAGGAATTTTCCCCAGAAGAGGTCTATCAGTGTAAATGCTTTACAGCTCAGAGTTACTGCACTGGCTCTGGTGAGCATAGAAATCAATAGAAAACATTTTAACAAATTATCATTCCTCCACATTATGCTGGGATCAGTCCGATCAGTCCGTACCATAAAAAAAGAAAAAAACCCAAACAATATTGTAAATAAAAGCCAGGAGGGTAAAGACAACCTTCTGTAGCACAATATTAACACAAGGATAGCAGTTTGAGAGAATTGGCACCACGGGATTTGCCTAGTTAAGAAGCTGCAGATACAGTCTAACACAAACTTCTAAAGAAAGGAACCGGTAGGGTAATTAATCAAGGTGTCTCAGGGCAGAAGAACTGGGCTGTGTTTTACCACCTTACCTTCCTAGTGATGCACTGGAGGATGTGCCTGTATCACACCCTTAAGAATGAAAGAAAAGCAGATTGTGGAACATGGAGAACATTTACAATGAGTCTCATCACCACGTCACAGCTACGATTCAATGTTCAAGTCATCCTACAAAAGCTAGTAAGGGATGAATTTAAATTTGCTGCATGACGTACACTAATAAGACTTCAGTTTTTATTTGGCATTGTTAGGCAAAAAGAATGAATTTAGATGCAACATTTGCTTCTGCTAAACATGGTTTATACCATGAGCAAATAAACTCCACACACTGGTAAGCATGAAATGTTTCTTAGAAACTTTATCGGTACTTTGTTCATTATATCTTCACTGCCTTTAAAAAAACGGGAGGTCTCCACTAGATTCTTCAACTATGCCATATGCAAGTAAGGCAGAAAGATTTACTTTTACTTGCAGCCAGCACAGATTTAAAAGGCAAGAAAACAGATTTAAAACATCTTTTAAAAGTTACTGATGTCAGCCTGTGACAACACATTACAAACCAGTTTTATGTTACCTTGCTTGTCGCGTACTAAAGTTATTTTCCTGGAGAAAAGTTGATTCACGCTAGCAAGAAACCAGTAAGACTTATCAGCCACTAATTGATCTGCATTAAATGCAACCTTTACATAAGTGTTTATATAGTACTGTCTCTAAAGTTAAGAAACTACTTACATTAGCATACGTTTCTTCACTTTCATAAATTCCATATAAGATATTGGAGCAGCAACTGACATTCAAATTTACCTGGACCATTAACTTTTTACCTGTAATTTCTTACAATCTGCATTTGAATGAAAATTATAATCATACATGCATAGGGTTTTAAAAACCAAATTGAAAACTATTAAACTTCAGACACACATAAGCAAATAATACTTTTTCCATTTAAGAAAGCGCAGATTTACTACAACTGAGACTACATCAATAGCAAGAGATCCATAGTTATCAATTAGAAATAGTTCGTCTTTCATCTTAGTTCATAAGCATATCCTTTGAGAACTAATAATTGGAAAACCTCAGCCTTTAATCAATAGCATTTATTTGTAAGATAAAAACAAACAAAAATATTTGGCTTTTACATTTCTTACTGGCTTACCAGTTCTTCGAATCATTTTCCGCAGACTCAAAGTAAGTGGCATAATACAAAGAGAACAAAACATTCCTCCTGCACCTGCAGAATGGGTTACTGATGTCAAAAGCACTTTTGCAAAACTCTGGTTACTTGTTCTCAGCTCATGGCTTCACTTCCAGCAGTGGTCTGACTTTTTTTCAGTACTCGTGAATATTTTAGCTTCTGAAATTAATGCAGTATAACATTAGGTTTCATTACAGTTTGTCACAAAGACAAATCACAATCTAAATATTTAAAGGAAAAAATTCTTTCAGATTTAGAAAACTATTTTAAGTCTTCTTTTAAACCTATCTTGTTCAATACTGTCTTTCACAGCAATGCACTTTTTTTTTTTTTCCACTATTGCCAGTTAATATAGTGCTTGTGAGAAGTACCTGAATTCAATAGTGACAGCCTTGTTTGGATGGGACAGGAAAAAGAGCACATAGGATGCCCACAACAGACTGGAATTTTTCCCATATTGTCCATCTTCAATTAAGGTTAAGTCTTGTTTTCATTTAATTCTGACAGATACCAAAACTAACATTTTAAATTATTTTTTATATAGTAAACCAATAATTTATGCAAAGTAATATAATTTTTTATTCTAAAATCTTCAGATCACACATTCCCGCTCTCCAGCAAAAATCTTTACCGACATTAATGCAGAAAGAACAAACTGCTCTTGCCAAGGACTGAAATACAGCCAGAGACACTGCATTTGATAGAGTGTTAGATGTCCTGGTAGTAAACAGGAAGAGGATTGCCTTAGGGCTTTTTAAGATAGAGAGAAGGAATAAAACCCCGTTATTCCCTATCCTTCAAAAAAGAATTATTTAAGGTTTGTTTCAGGAAACAGAGAAACATACATAATCTGAGAAATTATGTGGTTTAAAATGCAACTCCTCTAATTGAGGAGAATTTGCATTCTTTTTATTTTTAACTGGATTCCTTAGCATGGGATCATATTCTTATTTTTACCGCAGTGGGGTGCAAAGCATTGTCACAAATTTCACCCAGCTGTGATGCCATTCCCAGCACACTGTGCGAGTGTGGTCCTGCCGCCCTGTGAGAGCAGCTTGCCCCATCCTCCACAGCTCTTGGCAATGCTACAATGACATACATGTTGCCTATTTTTAAAAGAAATTCAGGTTTTCATGGAGGAGGAGACAAAGGAGGAGACAGAGATAATTTTATAGTTTTCATGTTTGTCGAAAAAAGTTTACAAATATGCTTTGATCAGCTAATGCAGTATTATATCTCCCCAAGGCTACATGGAGAGTCCTTAGTAAAAGGGAGAGAGCCAGCAGAAGCCCGATCCGCCCTTGGCTGGGAACAAGCCCCAGGCCAAGGTCCAAGCAGAGCCTGGCTCATGACTGTTCCTCTCCCTCAAGGACGTTCTGGGACTGATTTCCTTCTGGTGGCAGTCAGTACTTCTCCCGTACAAGTTTCACCTGAGAGATTAGATGGGCAAGGGCTGTGCAGAACAAATCCTGTTCCAAAAGCCATCACCTAATGGCACTGAGCTGAAGTACTAGTGCAAACAAACCCTGCAGAAAGCCTGGCTGATGATAAAGCTCTTGTTGCCCTGTGATTACCAAGCATCTGAGCTTCAGCCTTCATGATAAGGTGGAGCCTACCAGCAAAGACAGACCTTTAAGGCTAATATGGCCATACAGTTTTAGGGCAAAAGTTCTCTTATGCTTTCTTAGCTCTGGATGTGGGTGGACCTCCCATAAGTCAGACGTCTGTATCCAAGCGTACAGACATGAGGTAGGCCAAGTACAGCCACTTGAACTAAATTAATATTTTCAGGGTTCTCACTTGTGAACCTGGAATTAATTTATCTTCCCTGCTTTGATTTTTTGGGGGTTTTTTTTGGCAGGCTACAACTTCAGGAGTCAAATTCAAAACCTGCCAGGCCACCATTTAACATTACCTTTATTTATGATTCAAACAGGTACATTTTTCAAAAGCAGTTCTGAACACAGATTAGCAGTCTCCAAGTATGTAAAGATTATTTCAGTGATAAGATTTGCACAAAACGGCACCTGCATATAGTAGACTCCCTCAGCACAGCACAGAGCGGTAATTTCCATGGGCAATAAGCCGAGCAACATAGTGAACTTGGAAATCTCTAGATTTACAAGAGGTGGGAAAAAGGATGAAACCAACTGGAAAACATTTCTCCATACTGTGCTGAAGAGACAGTTCAGAAAACAATATCTGCTCATAGCACATCAATATTGTAAGCCAGACAAGTTGGAGATGCCTTTTTCAAAATACCCTTCTGTTCAGCAGAAGACAGGCAAGAGTAGAGTCTAGTACAGAAAAGCTTCAGCATGAAATTACTTAGTTATGTAAAAGACACAAACATAACGACCAATGTCATGGTAAGATACACAGATCAGAAGGTCATATTCCCAATATTTAACATGACCATTTAGGAAAATCCCCAGACATCAGGCTTTCCCCAAGGCAGAGAAGTCTCACCTCCATAGCTACAACTTCCCTGGGCCAGTGACCCAACTCCTCGTGCTCAATAGTTTTATTTGTAACAAACAGTTTCCTAATTTCGATTCTTCACCAAGACCAAGCATTTCATATTTGCAGAGTCAAAAGTTTAAGAGAAATGAAAAACCATCTGGTTGAGCAGGCACCCCCTGTCACACTCAAGTCAACAAGCAACCGCTGTAGCAGTGAGCGCCACTGAGGCAAAGGAGTCACACGCTCAAGCAACTATATTCTACCCACACCTGCCCCCCAACTTTTTTTTTTAATGGAAACAAGAAAGCTTCATAAGCACACTATCAAGTAAAAAAACCAAAAATACCCAAAAAAACACCCCCACAAACATTTTACTGAAAAACAGTAAAGCAGACTTTGAGCAGTCATTCACCGAGTTAAAGATTTTTATTTTTTATATATATATATTTTTACTGTATTGCAAGTACATCAATGCCTTACTAGCTCTCCTTGCCAGAAAGAGAGCCTTCTGAACTGGATATCAAATTTACTGGCTTTATATTTAATGGATTTCAAATTTACATTAAATAAATTTACTGGATTTACTGGATGCAGGGCAAGTTTGTCTTGTGAAATGAATGAGGCACAATCACTGTTAAAATTATAGGGGGTGATGAAGTAATTAAAAAAAACTTGTAACACATGAATAAAACAGTTGTGTTTTAAGCTTTATTACGCAGGCTTAGTTCTAACATTTTCTAACTTTTCAAAGCTTAAAAAGGAAATCTTAATAATTTTCCTAATTTTTCCAGAGGTGTTGGAACTTTCTATCTGCTTGCTACTTCATCCACAGAAACAACCGACAGCAAGGAGAATGTAGTAGCATCCGTGGATCTGTACCAGAAGATTAAAAATATTTTGTTTCATAGACAACTGCTTACAGCAAAGACAAGACCCAAGAACTCTGCATTTCCATACAAACTCTGCAATGGACTATGCTCTCATGGTGCAAGTTCTGGAGGCTTCTGCTCTTCAACCTGCTCAGTGTCTAGTGAGACACTGGAACAGGTTGCCCAGAGAAGCTGTGGATGGCCTATCATTAGAAGTGTTCAAGGTCAGCTTGGATGGGGCTTCAAGCAACCTGATCTAGTGGAAGATGTCCCCTGCATCCATCATAGGTAAAATCTACTCAGCCCTACTCCTGCAGCCCTCAGTCGGGGTCTCTGTAGCTTTCTGTGGGGATAAACACTACACAGTCAGGTGGGTCAAGGGCTGGAGGGCATCCGGTTGGGCTCTTGAGACCTGTACATGAAGCCTGATTAACACCAGCGCTATGAGACTACAGCATGCACAGCAGAAACATGATCTGCTACTTTGGCAGCTCACATCCGATTTCTGAAAGACTCACAGCCTGGCAAATGGGACAGAGCAGCAGTGTGGTGGGAAAAGGGTCCTGCCAACAGTGCCAAGCCCTCCAGAACTCAGCCTGACCTCTCAAGAAATCGAAATGGTACTAAAAATTTGCAGATATAATAGTATCTAAAAACTTGCAGCGTGGACCAGGCCCTCACAATTGCCTCCCAGCTGCCCATGGACAAGTCCCTGCAACACAGGCAGCTGTTGCTGCGACTAACTTTATGGCAGAGCTTGCCCCATATCTCAAGTCAGTACATGCAGGGACGCAATCACCTCTGTGAGCTGCATGCAGGAGTCACGGTCCCAGGGCGTGGGGCAAGTGCCTCCCACCAATAGTCACTGCAGGGAGCTGGCAGCACTGCTGGCTGGGAGTTCAGGGGGCTTCAGCAGGTAGGAGTCAGTCCCTGTTTGTCCTGGGAAGGAGCTGGGATCCAGCAGGTGGAAATTATGGAATTAGGCTCCCAGCAGGCACAGCACCCAGAACATGCACAAAACCCAAAGCATGCAGACAAAAACATGGCAGAAGGAGAACGGGCAGTTGCCACTACCTGAACCCAATTCTGCTGCCACCACTGCCTTTGACCTGCTGATCACACTCTGCCAATTAATCTGGATGTCCCCAAATCCCACAGGAATAGTAAATGCCATATTTTCTTGTCTTGTCCATATCTCCCCATAATCTATTCCTTTTGGACTTACTGATATGCCACAGCTGTGTCAAAGCCCTGCTTCATCTTTCCTCCTTTTGTCCATGCCTCCTTCTCCTTGATACAAACTACAGAAACCATCTTCTCTTTCAGCTGTTTTTTCCTGCACCCTCAACAGGATGCAAAGAGCAGGAAGGGTAATTCTCAGAATATACAGTGCAAGAAAAAAAAGGTTATTAATCCAGAAAGTTAATCTGAAAATGAATAAATAAGACACTAGGTAAAACTGGAAGCTAATGTACACAGTTCTAACATTATATGCATAATATGCTGTATGAAGAACTTCTTACCTAGACAAAGAAGTTATTCGGGAATAGAAATGAGAGTGCCGGTAAGTTGCTCCAGCTTCTCTTGGATTATTTCAAACAGATACAACTCATTTTCACTTTAAAATCTCTGCTTTACACAACTGTTCAGAGAGCTTGATCTTCAGTGCTACAACGTTGCTTAAAGAAAAATGCATATGAACTGGCATATCATTCATATCTAATGCCTTGCCAACCCACACCTTCTTTTTACTCTCTAATTATCATGTGGAAGTCTGTCAGAACTGTCAAAAGGGTTTGTTTTTTTTATTTAAGCTGCTACTTTTATCATAAGAAAAAAAAGGCTGAAAAATTCTGAAAGACAGTCACTTTAACAATGCTCATTTGTTTCCCAAAGTTTGTGCCTACAAAAGATTGGAAGCATCCCTTGGACTTCATTGCACCTTGTGCCAGCCACCTTGAAGGACTGAGCTTATTTCACTACCTCACGTTTCTACTCCCACAGCTGTAGAAGTGGGAATTCAGTTCATACAGAACGCAATGTATGATAACGGAGGTTTAGTATGCAGATCTTAACTGTAGCTTGCTAAAGGACAGGTAACAGGGACTTGTAAGAGCAACAACATGTCATTTTTTCCCAGTTGTAACTGGAAAAAGAGGAAAGATTTCACAACTGTGCAAGTTCCTGACTTGTCAAGGGAGTCACAGAATTGCTGATTCCAGCAGAGAATGATTTTAAATTTCTAAAATTTAATTTTAGTATGACAAATAGTTATATAAAAAGAGAAATTAAATAAATATCTACACAGCAGAACAAAAAGTACTACAATAAACTGCAAGTAAAACCAGATCATTTACACTATTGTTTAAGATAAACGAAGTTTCTACTAAAAAACTTACTACTACATTTACAGTACTGATAAAGGTTCCACAGCACACAGAAGTCATTACAATGGGACAGTTATTTTCCTTGGCTTACAAAATGAGGTTTCCCTCTGTTGAGCATCAGGGATCAGTAAGGACCGATTAAACTTTGATCCAGAACCCCAACAAGCTGCCTCACTCAACCTGGAACCAAATGGTTCAAATTAATTACACAAACCAAGGTCTGAACAACATTCATTGGTGCCTCTGCAGAGCACCATGGGGCACGCTCCCCTTGTTGCATGGGGTTTGTGCCCTAGACTACAGCTGAAATGGCACCCCATGCCACGCAGGTCTCCACAGCAGACGAACACAGACAGCCCGGTAAACTGAGTAACGGGATCATAACATCAACGTTTTTTCGTCACTTTAATACTAACCTGTGTAGTGCAGGAAGTGCTCCATGCCACAGCTGGGAACACCCAAACAGAAAGAATGTCACCCCGCCACTGCCAAGATGTTTGAATAGCTTTTTTTTTCCTCCCTGATGTATTTGTCCTATTTCTAATCCACTCTCTCAAGGCACTTATTTTTAAGGAAAGAGTTAGGAATAGCCAGGAGAAGGTGGTCTACAGGTACTTTGTTCTTGGGGGAAGTACACCAGCAGTGCTGAGATAGCATCCAAGAGCCCTGCTAGGAAAGGTGAAGGCAGAAAGATTTTTCCCTTGGTTGCTGATTAAGATACAGACTGCCATGGATTTTGCAAATATTTGCTCACTGAGCTGAGTGTGAGACTGGCAGACACTATGTAGAACCAGAATTACAAAGATCAAAAAGCTTGTGTTGTTTCCCCAAATATCTTTCCTCGCCTCTTCTGGTACTTGTTAGTGGTCCATGGGGCATCAACTAAGAAAACTGGGCTGTAACAAAATATCTCCCCCTTGAATCTCACATTCCACTTCTTGAATAGATTAACCAGTTCCTAATGTTAGATACTAAAACTCTGACAAAAATATATGTGTTTTTCCACACCATTGATTTTAGCGATTGTTCCAAAGTAAAACCAAACTACAAAAGATAAAGTAATTTTAAGGTTTTTAAGGTCTTTACTAAAAATCAGCCACTTCACTTATTCTTGTGTTCTGTGTTAAGCTGTTAAAACATCTGCATGTTGGAAAGAAAAAAAAAAAGTCAAAAGCACGAACTTTATCATCCTTTTCCATACACCCAGAGAGGCTTCAGCCAGGCAGCAGCTACTTCAAAGCTTCACACTGCACGTGCCTAGAGATTTAAACCAAGAGAAGGAACTGCCAAATTCAGGAGGCATTGAAAGGCTTAGATTTAGAGGGCTGCCTGAGGCTAAACATTTCTTTAAATTAAAAACTCAAAAATAAAAACTAGAAAGGAGAAAACCCCTGAAATTACACCCTTCTGGAACAATATGCACACAAATCGCCTGTAACGTGAGTCACAGCTACAAGGGTTAATAACCCAGCATCAAACAAATTGTTTCTGGGCTTTGCAAAATCCTACAGATCCTTGCAGGAACCACCAGAGCTGCGTTAGGCTTACTCCAACTTTTTGGAAGTGTAAATAAACAGGACACACAACTGCTCTCTCCAGTGCAAGGCTCTTAATCCAGGCCTTCCTACACAGGACCACTGAAGATGACTGCTAGCTCCTGCAAGAGTATTTTTGTTCAAATTCCCCAATGTACAGAGATCTTGTGGATCATCCTCCTCCCCTTGTACCAAGTCCGCTGTCATCAAGAGACATGTTTCAGTTGCAGTCATCCAGACTTGGTTCTGAGAACTGAGCAGCAGCATCACATCAATGATGTTTGTTACCAATTAATTAATGCTCTATTTTTAGAGTATCGTTTTTCCTGCAAACTTGTGGAATAATCTGATCAATGTGCCTCTGAAACCAGTATATTCCCCCAAGAAAGGCGATAGAGAAAGAAGAGATCATTGTTCTTTTGATAGAAATATACTGTTCTCTCAAAAGTACAGAAGAAAATTCTAAGAAATACATAGCTGCAAAGTTTGAAAATGCAAGAAAAAAAGATTATATGCAATTAGGAATTAAAATTTCTGTGTACAAAAATATTGTGAGTACACCTGTGCACCTGGGGCTATTATATTTTTTGAATCAAATGTGATTTCATATTCTGCAAAGAACATAAGAAGAATTACAAAAAATATTGAGATTCATAGCTTCCAGGGAGGGGGAAAAAAAAAAAAACCAAACACACCAAAACACACCCAGACACACATGAAAGCCACCACAACAGCTACACATTCAAAGAAACGCAGGAATCTCAATGGTAAAAAAAAAAAAAATCTATGTTAGTCCACAGTGCTTTGAATGGGTAACCGGATTGAAAATTTAATTTATGATGCATATGTAATTTTCCACCTATATGAACTTTTAATTAAATTATAAATCACGCTTGCAGCAGTCAAAAAGTACTCTTTCTCTTTATTACAGCCTTTTAGTGGCTGCCTGCCTCTCCCTTCATTGCCTTACACACTGTTTTAAAACTTTGCCTCCCACCACTATGCCTTGCACAATACAGAAGAAAGGGGATGACTTCTACCTGCTACAATACAAAACAGATGGGTACCGCTTCCAGCTTGGATTAATTTATTGATGCCGTGCAACACATGGTGCCACAAGCAGCTGCAATGACAAAAGCAAGGGTCCAGTTCCACAAGACACAATGGCCAACCTAGAAGCCCCCAGTTCGCCTCCAGCACCCACTACTCCTATAATTTATCTTCTGCTGCCTCTGGAAGCTGATTTAATTCTCCAACCTGGCAGACAACTATCCCAGCAAAAGCAAAACCAAAGTACCACACACAAACACTGCGTAATTTTTTTTTCTGTTGAGTTAGCATGTTAAATTAACTCTGACAAATTAGTCTGTCAAGTGTTGAGTGGGTAAAACCACAGAAAGCAAGAGAGGGAGGGGAAGCGAGACCTTCCTCCCAAGCAGCCACACAGTGTATGTCAGTTTATCTGCCTGAGCTATTGTAACCTGAAAATGGCAATGGATGGTGGTGGGGGGGAAAGGGTCGCATGAGGTTTGCCCCCAACACCAGAATCCACTTAACCTCAGTCTCCTGAATTTTACACTACTATCTTCCAGCTCCCACAGCTCTCTGGTTTGTTAACCTTTACTCCTAAGCAACACTATACACCCTCTTAGTGCATAACATCTGGAGGACCAAACCTGTCATCTTTAGCATCCCTTATTCAGTGTCCCCATCTATGTTACACTGTATTCTTTCATTTAATTGAAAATTGGAAACATTATCACATAGTGTTACTCATCTTCAAAGTTAGTAGTTAGAATGATTTTGTTACATCAACATGCATCAGAAACAAGGTAAATTTTATTAAAAGATAAAAGATTAAAAGATAAAAGGAGAAAGGGTTCTTTCAATTTAGTTTTGCCCGGGGGAGAAAAAAAAAAAAAAAAAAAGGTAGGTTCCCCTGGTATTGACTCCCCCTGTTCAAACAAATTTTAGAAATAAGCACATCAATCACCCAGGGGTATGTCTTCATGTCAGAGGTTAGGGTCCCAGAAAGAGAATCCTAGCTAGGAATGACAGCTACAGAATGGAATCTCTGAAATAACTTACACATGAGACAATGCTGGAATAAACCACACTACTCTGTTCACTGCTGCAAAGTCTCACCTTAATGCCTTACAACTGTGAACTCCATAAAAAAAAAAAAAAAAAAAAAAGAGTAGATACAGATATATTGCTCTTGGGAGACCGTACCAACAAACATATGTTCCAACTTCCATGAATTTTAGTTACAAAGCATTCACATAACAGAACAGCAAAGATTTTTCAATTCCACAGCTGAACATTTAATCCCATGACTCAGTTTCTTAACTGCTTCCAAAAACCAGGTCATAAAAGAAAGCTGAAATACAGTTCACATAACTAATGATTTAATTCAGCTATAAATTTGCTCTGAAAGACTACTGGTGTGATAGTCAGAAACATTTTTTTTCAGACTTGTACAGATAGCATGATTATTCTAAGCCTTTCAGATAACACACTGTCAACAATGTAGCAAAAACAACCTAAGCAAAACCCACCATACAGTAATCAGTCATAGGGGGGAGGGGAGTGGGGGAATCCCATAATCAAAAGCCTTACTATTTGTATCCTGTTTATTCAGCTTTAAAAACAAAGGTGGAAACACTGAGCTATTAAATAACAAAACAGTCAGGTAAACTACTACACCCATATCCCCCTCCCCCCCCCCCCCCCCCCTTTAAAATGACTGGGCTTAGATCTTTCAATAAAGCAGAACCAAATGTAAAGCCTTGATTTTAGTTCTGTCCAATTAATTAAACTTTGCTCAAAAGAAGACAAGAGTTTTCAACTTTCGGTTCTGAACATAATCATTGTCCAAAATGAGCTTTTTGATAAAGAAACCATTAATAAATCTTTGGACCTACAGAAGTGCTCAAGCCTGACACAAGTCCTATAGTCCCTTGCTGATGATATTAAGAATTTCTTCTCAAGTAAAACAGACTGGAACAACAAGTAAGCAACTTCTCAGGAGTAGTGTACTGACCATACTTCATCCCAAATTAGAAAGAATGATGTTAAGAGACTAGAGACTGGGAGACAGCATCTCTCAAAGACGACAACAGCACAACTGCCCCAGCTCTGACTGCCACAGCAGCACTGCCTGCTAGCTTCGATAACCACTGGCTTCCTACGCACATTTTAGTTTGGACCCAGAGGGTGCTCGTGAAGCAATCACCACCACTCACCCCTCTTTGGTTGATACCATGGCCATGTCTTGGAAGTGCACTCCAGTAGCACACCAGGAATGCTCCAGAGCTGACGTGTGTTTGGTACATGGCATCAGACTAGAGCTAGTCCACAGTAAATGCAGAGATGTACAGATACCCGAGTCCTCACCACGAACTGTTTTGCTTTACAGACTTCTTCCTCTTATCCCACATTCCCTGCTAATGTAGACGCAGCACTAAAATACAGCATCTTGCACCTAGTGCATCCTATATATATCTGTTTTAAATATTCTGCCCTTCAGCTGCAGATCCTGCAGCATACCACTGAAGAAAAGGTTTATCTGTACACCACTGGTAGCTGACCTGAGCCTACGTACCAGACCACACACCAAACCCCAAATTTTAAAAATGAATCTTTTCTCACTTCTCGGTAGACAAAGGCCTCAAGCCTTACAAAATATATAAATGCTTAACTTAAAAATCATGTGTATAAAATCTTTTTTCCCAAAGGATCCCTAATTGGTTCATTAAAACATCTGAACACAGAGGAAATTATGTATTTCCAAACTGAAATACAGCCACCACAGGGATCTCACACACACATGCTGTCTAGCATAAAAGGGAAAAAAAGAAAAACCTACCCTCACACCTCCCTCCACGTGTGGCATTATACAGAGTTAGCTAAATTACACTGGCATATATTTTTTACTATGAGAGCCAAAATTTCTAAGAATCCTCATTTTCTCAGACTCAAGTGGAGTTTGCCATGAGTGTTTTCAGTGTCTGAAATTGCAGTGCTACTGAAGTCCACAGCTAAACTCCTATCAGCTGCACAGCATCAGGGTTTCCTCTCTTACCCCAACTCACATCAGTAATTGTTTACGGTGTTACGCTGAGCTACTTTAAATAGGCTTTATATCCATGCCTCATGTACATGACATGAACATGTCCATGGACATGAAGACCTTAAATTCAATTTAAAAATTCAATTCAAAATTAAATTTTTAGGTTCACAGTTAGGAACCTAGAAAAGATGGCCTGATTTTTCAGACCACCTGAGCATAGTCCTGGCTGTCACTGCCAGGAAACTGCCATTATTTTGGCCTGTATTTGGAAGACGTAAAGTAAAAAGGCAACAATGCAGACACTGATTCAAATAAAGACTGGCCCAAGTTTCAGGATATGTTAACGTCTGTAAGGTTTTTATCAGTTTAGATAAAGAGCCCATTGCCCCCTGCAGACCAGCCAGCCTTGCCAGACCACCCACCCAGCCACAGACCTCGCTCACCTCCACGAAGCCATCCTGGCTTGCAATTCATTGCTGGTGTGCAATTCATTGGACGTTGAGCGGTAGGGCCATGCCATGTAACACATTAAGCACTTTGTGCAGGGTCAGGAGGAGGATCCACCTGCCAGGCCCTGCAAGCTGTTTAAAGCAGCATCTCCATTTGGGAGTTGGAAGGATGCTTTCTAGGCAGCAACAGGTCTGTGTAAAATAGTTTGGGAAATGCTGGAGGGAAGGGGAAAGGAAGCAACAGAGTGGTAATTGGTTTCAGTAAACAGAAAATAAATATGAAATTGACCATATGTCACCATCTTTCTCAGGTTGCAGGATGATTTTTTCTTTTTTTTCCCACAGGGAAAAAATAATATATAAAAAGCAAGCTCCTCCTAATGCTGCTGACTTCTGGGTACAAAAACCTTCCACAGGAGGTGCAGCAGGAAATCTCAAAAGCTGTTTCTGTTTGTTGTGTTTTTCACCACAGTTGTAAAAGAAACATCTAATTTTCATGAAATACAAGGTTCTTTACAAAGTTTTCATTAAAAATATTTGCCTTTACTAGCTTGAAACAATGACTTTATGTTTTCTGTTTACATATTGAAACATGCTCATATATTCTGTATCTTAGGAATCTCGCTTAAGCTTAGCTTAGGCACCTGTTCACACACAACCCTCAGATGATTACCTGCTGGTAGTCACATTTTACCTATTGACCTGCAATGGATCATAGAATTTATACTTAAAACCAGAAAATATTTCTTCTTTCCTGTTCACAGGACACTTATGCAAGTTTCCAACCAAACAGAGGCTCTAAGCTATTAAGAAATGCAAACTATTTTTATCATAATGAGGTGTTTATTTCAGATTTTAGATCCAAAAAGGCAATTAGTTTCTGCATTCCACAATATCTAAAAACGCTGCTAGAGACCTCCAATACTAATTTTCAAATTAATATATTATATTTATTCCATAATCAGCCATTTCAAAGCAAGACAAGAAAATTATGGACCATGTCAGATTTTACTCTCTGGAAGTAATGGAGTGTGGACAATCTCACTTAATTACTTTCCAAAGAATTAATTTAGTGAAATCATGTTAACATATCATTATCCCCACCCCATCTCCCTAAAAACCTCAGGGAGCTACTTCCACATTTTAATTATGTAATGGACGAACATTTTAAATTGTGTTTCACAGAAGAAGAGCATCATCCATAGTTCCTTCTGCACTCCCTCTAAGCTTTCACAACTCCTTATGGTTGCCCAATTAGTGTCATTTGCGAACAGCAAGGACCCCACCAAAAATATAGTCATTATACCGTTTCATGCAACCTTCCTACTTATTCTCTCACATCTTCCTTGATATTTTAATGATCAAAAGACAGGTTCTTCATTACCGCTTTGCAAAATTTCTCATGACAAAAGAACTGCAGTATCAACTTTAAAATCTTCACCTTAAATTTGTAAGGAAAAGAGACACAGGAGGGAAGTCAGGATAAAACCTATTAAAATGTATGTCACTGACTGGCACACTCCCTCCCTGCCTCCTCATGTGTTCACTTTTTAATAATGTACTTCTAATATAATTGTAATCCTTATTTGAATTGCTTGCATGTGGTTTAAGCTTCAGTAAAAGTATCTGAGTATTGCTATTCTTAATTAGAACTTAAAACATTTTATCAGCTCTATAAAAGTACTATTAAATTTTTTAAAAACTCCTTGAAGATCAGATAAAGCATGTTTTTCTGCTGAGAGCCCAATGCTTTAATTTGCAATTCTGTATGTTGTTTTATTCATGAAAAAATACTTGATACTTGTAGTTTCTCGCCATACTGCTAACACTGACACAGATTCTCTGTTGAGGTTTGACTATCACTGAAGGATTCTCTCATGAATGGTCTATAGTTTCACTTGTTCTTAAAAGCTGAGTTTGAAAAAAAAAAAAAAAAGGCAAAAAAACCCTAAATTCCAATAACTACAATTAACACTACGCATGACTAAAACGAGCTTTAATAATTCATTATTCAGAAATACATAGCTAATTAAAGGGCAACAAATTCATTTTACTTACATAGTGTCTTATTAAAAATAATAGTTTGAGCTTTAATAGGCTAACAATATATATTGTGAAAGTGTCCATTACAGCAAGTTATTTTTATTTCACAGTGTACTGATTTATTCTGCATTCAATTACTGCACATACAAAAAAAATGTGTCTCTGCATGCCACCCCTCCCCTTTATCCCAGGATAGAAAAAAAATAAGTTCTAGAAGCAAGCTGATAAAAAAAAAAAATCAGCTTGTATTCTGTAGAGCTCCAAATGTGCAAAACTGACAGTTAATGTAGAGTCCAATCCAGCATTACATTTAAGGGTTTGATTGTAATAGCCAGAATGCATCTCAATGAAAGGACAAATAAGAAAATGGTCTCCAAGCAATTCTGGGTAGTGAAATCTTCTGCTGTGCTACAAAACAGATAGAAGCTTTATGTAGGGCATCTCCTCCACTCCTGAGTTCAAAACATGCTGCTGTCCTGGAGAGAACAGGTCTACAGATGAAACATGAGCAAGCCCGGTTTGTCTGTCTGTCTCTGTTGTTACAGGCTTTTGAGAAAAGCAACAAACATGAGTAATGCTATTAACATGTTTGCAACATCTTTTGAACATGCTTGCAACATCTTTTCATACACACAGTGCGTGAATCTGCCCAGTGAGGACCAAATTAAATACAGTTTTGCTTTGCGTTATTCCTAGGAAGTGATCACAGTAAAACAAATTACAGTCTCTTCCAACCCTTGACAGATTTGAACTGGCGACCTGAAAGCTGAGGCTCAACTTACCATTGTTCCTTCCCTAATCCATGCTCTATTGTGTGATTTTGGTCCAGCTGTAGGAAGAGGGTAACTGGCTGTATTTTGGAACTCTGGGGAGAGGAAGTGTGAGAGTCAAATGGGAAAGAAGAGTGGACTGCCAGAATAATACTGTCCATAAAGGTTTCCTGTTTGTGGCATTCACTTCCTCACCGGCAGGGCATTGCTCCACTGCTAGATACACAAGTCAGAGAGAAAATGTACATATATTAAATTTATTTTCAGGAATGGTGGATAATTACAGAAGCAGAAGATTCAAGGTGGAAATAAACTGACCAAAATTAGTATACAAACTGATTCACACAATTTACTTTCCATGACTTAAAAGAAATAGTGCTGACAGTTATGAAAACTATTACCTATCAAAAATATTAATAATACGATTTAGTGGTAAGGGGGGGAGGGAGTGAAAAGGAACTGCTACTTTTTATAACTGTTTTTAATTATTCTGCTTTTTTTTTAATAAAACTTAATATAGTTGGCATCACTTCAAAATTTTCTCAAACGCCAAGTTTTTCTACTAGCAATTACACTTCAGATAATCAGTTAAGTAGAACTGCAATTAATACCATGGAATCCCCTGCCAAAGAAATCAATTTCATTAATAAAGAATTTGTTTTACACTTTTTTTACTGCTTTACCCAGGTACTCTAAATTTGAGGTTTCTGTCAAAAAAAGGCATCTGTGGTGGCAGAAATGGCCATTTCACAGCTACAATTTTTCCCACTAGCCAAGTGAAGGATATTAAAGAGACACTACAAGTTGCAAATGATTAAGGATAAATTCTCACTTCTTCTCTAAGTCCACATAGGCATTTTGCAGAGCACAGGAATCACAGATTTCACCCTTTACATTCCAGCTGCTGAATAATCCTGCCCACAGCCATCAGGGTGGTATAGACCATGTTCATTAGGTCATTGTTAAGGCTATAGACGGATAGGGAATTGTGGTTAGAGGACCCACAAACTGCTGCCCACACCCTACATGCCTCCCCGACCTGCCTATAGTCACTACTGATCACTCTTGCAGCTCAGTTGATCAGCTGGAGGTGAGATGAGCACTGTCTATAATTCCAACACATGCCTTGTTCTGTTCAGTTTCATGTCCGGCATGGTTCTCTCCATCGGTTTTTAAGCAGACGCTAAAAACCTCAACACTATGTTGCCTTATCAGTATTCCCTATCACTTTTACCTTCAGCTTAAATAACACATTACTAACACCCTGACTGGCTGTAGATAAACATAATGGCTTTCTAGCTAAGAACTACATAAAAGTTACATTGATACCAAGGAAGTTATCTATTACCAGGCACAGTTAATATTATCCAAGCTTTACATTTCAACATGCAAAATAAACCGACAGTGTTCTTCGTTACCTACAAAGCAAGATGTAAATTGAGACCTGTCCTTAGACATGCATTAAGAGGAGTTGTTTTAGTGTCTTACTTAAACAGAATAGGCACAGCAACTAGCAAAGTGTTTTGTGCATCTGAAAAGACTGTCCTCTGATAATCGAGGGAGATTTCAAATGGATGTGATAAACTCCTCCAAAGTAGGTATGTACTTTCGTCTGAGTTTACAACTAAGGAAACTAAGGCAACAGGTAAGAAATAACTTGCCTAAAATCACATCGCAAGTTTGCATTTCTTGCTTTGATGCTATCTCAGACTGACACTTGCGTTCATTACCATAGCATTTCTCAAACGCCAACCCTACCCTACTGTTCTGTAAAACAGAGTTGCAGAAAGTAGGTGTCTTTGAACTAGCTGTGCTAAATATTTGCCCTAGATTTTAGACATGCAGCTCAAAACGAACGTATTTTCCTCACCTCTTTCTTCTCTCCCTTCCTTCTCCATTTACTGTATTTTTACACATTGCAAACCATAAACATATGTCACTAAACAATCATTCAGACTAGATCTGCATATGAGTAAAGAAAGGGGGGGGGGGGGAAGGAAGACGCAAATTCTCCTGAACCCAGAGCCCTTTCTAGAGAGAAAGGGAGGCTTGGGGTAACAAGATCCTGCTCCCTTCCTCCGCCATCCCCTCTGTGGCTGCCACCTGCCCCAAGCAGGGAACAGGGACTGGGAAGTGGGAGAAGCTGGAGCCATCCTTGGGCCCAGGACAGAGCTCGCTTGCTGCCCTACGGGTGAGCCGCAGGTATTCTGACAGGAGCGCAGGCTTTGTGTCCTGATCTTTCCAAACACAGTATGTACAGGTAGTCTCTTTATCATTTCTTCAGTTCAAGACCATCAGAAAATTCCATCATGTCTTTACTTGTAAAACTAAAATTAATCCTTCTTCTGTGTTCAGAACAGAAAACCTCTCAACATACAGCGATGATCACTCCAAGTGCTCACCAGCCATTTCTGTATTTCACTTTACCCTATATCAAAATCACATTTTCCTTCACATCTCCACCACTTGCTTGCTCTGTTTGGTTCTTCTTTATGCCTGCCCCACTCCCAACTTCACGTCGTCTTTCATACTACCCATTATACTTGCAAGAGCTTTCCACTTCCCTGTAAAGCAATTTTCTTTTCCTCTTTCAACCTCAAAACCCTCACTGGCATCCTCCATCTGTATTTTTTTCCTCATGGGTCATGTGCATCTGTGTGAAATATCTGATCACCTCAAGGCAGTATTCAAAGGCCTGATTCTCTTGTTCTTCCTCATCTCATCTAATACAACCTCACTGAAGGGTAACTCATAAAAGGAAGGGCTTCTGAATCAAACCACTTTCTTTTATAAACACAGAATAATACAAGTTTATAACAGCTCTTGAGCTCGCTACCTACAATGAGATAACAGCTAGGCAAGTGATCTCATCAGTAACACATTCTAGAAAATAATACTTAAGGATTAACCAAGATTTTAAAACCTATGTACAGCATAGATTACACATGGCTTGTTTCCATCATGTATAATGCGTGCTCAGAGTTACAAAATCAACATATGTGACAGTTCTCAGAAATAAGCTACTCTGCTTATTCAAGCTATTCAGGAAGTCCTGTTACTCCTACTGTTCCCGTATGTATGCTACTATCATGAACACTGTAAGAGCAAAGCCCAGGGATTTTGGTAGGAAGACAGCTTGCTTATAAATGGGTTGGAGTATAAACTTTGAAATGCATTGCTGTGTGTTTTCTTTTTAAAAATGCTTACAATGAAATATTTATTAAGTTTAGGCAAAACAGGCATCTGCTATTAGTGTACAACCCCCATACACAGTCAGTTTCCCCTCCTGAAGAGCTCTGAGCGTACGGCGTCACCGCACAATGCATAGCCCACACGGGCGACTCGTCGTGCCCTGAATCACTGCCCGCACAATCTCAAGGTCCGCACATATTATTAGAGTTTTCTGCTAACCTGTCCCTTCCTTGCACCACACCACAAAGAAAATAATGTAAAATTTGTCAGTTTCATTTCTTCCAAGAGAAGAGGCAGCTCCACTTGATGCAGTTGCTGTCATGAAGCAATTTAATATGAACCTGACTCCAGCTGTTTAGACAGCAGCAGAAAGCCAGACCACTAGTAAAATCTGGGGGAATAAGAGACCAACAAATCAATTTTCAACGGAATATAAGATTATAAGTGATAAAATTTTTGCTGCTAGAAAGCAGTAACTAGAATCAAAATGAGGTGTTTTGAACTTAAAATTATTATGAAGAACTCTCTGTTATATTTCAGATGCCATATCTATTTCCCCCCGCATAACGGTAAACACCAGCTTGCTGAATAACGCCAAATACTACGCAGGCCAATCTCCAAGGTCCTCCTCTGAGGACACTGGCAGTTCCTCATCTCCCTCCTTGCTACGACCCGTCACTGCAGCCCAGCAGCTGCCCTGTCACGCCGCCACCACCCCACCAACCCCTACCTTAAAAAAATAACAGAAGAAAAAAATCGGTAACTGCGGACCAACTCCCTCAACTCCGCCAGGCATCCGACACCTAGAAACTGTCCTTGGAGGCGGCGGCAGCGAGCCTCTGGGTGGGCTCCGGCGGGGGGGGGGGCGGAAGGACACCTGCCCCGTCCGCGCCGCGCCGCCGGGACGGCTCGCTCCGCCGCCCGGCCGTGCCCCTGCGCGCCGCAGGGTCACACGCGTCCGCCCGCAGCTCCGCCGTGTACGCACAGAGAGATGTAGAGATATGTAGGTTGGCATGCGCCCGGCGGAGACACGCAGCGGTGGGTGATCGCTTAGCTGCCAGATCTGCCCCCGAGGCAGATACGCACACGGCTCTATAGCATATACCTGCACAGGCGCACATATCGACACGTATTCCCGTGAGGGGGTGCGGGAGAAGTTCCTCACAGAGGCGCCCGGCGCCGAGGGCCGGCAGGTTTCCCGCTGTATAACGGGGAAGGCTGAGGGGGGTGAAGTTTTCTCCCTCCTCCTCCTCTCCCCGAGTTACGCGGCGGAGCTGGGCGGCCCCGGGCGGCGGAGACGCCGCCGGCAGCCCCAGGCAGGCCCGCTCCCGGCGCTGCCTCCCCCGCGCCGGCCTCCCTCTCCTCTCCTCTCCGCCCCGCCGGGACCCCGCCGCTCCCCGGGGACGGCCGCGGAAGGCGGCTCCCGCCCTCACCGTTGCAGAACTGTAGCAGCGAGGAGGTGTCGTAGAGGCTGCTGTAGCTGGAGAAGCCGTCCTCCATCCTGCCGCTGCGCTCCCGGCCTCCCCTCGGCTGTCCCGGCGGCCGCCCGCTGCCTCCTCGCCCACACGCTGAGGAGCGGAGGCGGCTGGGGCCGCGCCGGCCTGCTGCCTGCCTCACTCAGTTGCCATGGCAACCCATTCACTCCGCCGCGGCTGGGGCGGCGGCCGCTCCTGCGCGCCGCGCGGCTCCGACCCGCTCCGCCGCTGAGGCGGGGGGGGGAGACCCGCGGGGCGGGGCGGGGCGGGGCGGGGCGGGGCGCGCCGCAGTCGCGGCGGCGGCGGGGGGACAGCGGGCGGCGCTCCCCGCACCGGCCCGGGGCTGATCCTTACCCCGGCGGCAGCGGCGGCTCCGGCTCGCCGGCGGAGGGGAGACGCTGCGGCGGTGGCGGAGCCCTGTGGGAGCAGAGCCGGCGGGATCTCGCGGGACGGCAGCCGCTGGGCGGCCGGGAGGGGCGGCGGTGAGGCCCGGGCACCGCTAGCCCCAGCGGGGCGGGAGGGCGCGTGAGGAGCCACGTCCTTCGGCGGGCGCGGGGCCGGGCGCGGCCATTGCTCCTCAGCGGGCCCGCCGAGCCCCCGCGTCGCGCCGGGCCGCCCCGGCGCCGCCGAAAACCCGGCCCTCGCCCGAGAGAGGGGCCGGTCCCCCGCGGGGCGGCGAGGGGCGCTGCCGGCCGCCTGACCGCGGGGCCCGGCCCGACCGGGCCGAGGCGCGGCAGAGCCCCCCGCGCTCCCTGCGGAGGGAGCGCCCGCCGAGCGGCCCGAGGGTGGGCACGGCCGTGCCCAGGGTGGCGGCCGGCGGCGAGGCGGAGCTCGAGGCGGGAGCTGTGCAGCGGGCGCCGGGTGCTGGGTGCTGCGTTCAGGGACAGCCCTGGTGCGGGCGAAGTCCCGCATCCCGCCTCGCCGCAGGAACGCGCTGCTCGCTGCTGGCCTGCCTGACGCTCCTCTCGCCTCTGCCCGTGGAGCAGCAGCTGCGCCCTGTGTCCCCACCGCCTTCAGTGGCGATCCAGCCGCCTACAGCACGGAGTTGTCAGGATAGTATTGGAACTGATACTCTCCCACAATAACACAACAACAACAACGACAAAAAGATACATACTGTCATTTGTTATGCCATCGTGAACAGTTTTAACTATTTAGTTTGAACAATATTAAACACTTTTCCGACATAGGATACTAAAATAATTTCAACTTTTTAATGTTTTCATCTATTGTATGTTTGTAATGTCCATTCAGTGTGAGATGAGGGTAGTGGTGCAAAACTGGTGGCTAATAGTACAGTAAAATTATGTTTTACCTATGGGCTTCAGTTTCAGTGCTGGGAATATTGAAGTGTCCAGTGACTGCACAGCATTTTTATTTTAACCTCCTCAAGGGACACAGAAGAATAGTGCGCCTCTCATCTTGAAAAATGCCAAAGCACTTAAAGCCTGTCTCCAGGTCTCGGTCCTTTCAGGAACTTTCTGCAGGGCAGTTCCATCATGTGGATTCATTTACAGGCATGGGTTCAGTACATACGAGTCTTTTCACCAACCACTAAACCAGGGTAGTGCTAACACAAAAATATGCTATGAAATTAGGTGGAGATATCAGTTCCATATTAAAGTGGAGTGAAAAGTGCTCCCTCCTGAACTGTCAGTGCCAAATTTGGGAGAACTGAAGTTATCTCCAACACAAGTACTTACCTAGCCTGGTGGTGCTTAACTTCTACCTGACAAAAACAACTGCATTTTACAGCTGGGGCTATAAAATAACAGAAATTTGTGGTTGTTTAATTATATAAAAACCAAAAAAATCATGGAAGAGAAAATTACTTCAAAAATACTAAAGACAAAATATTTTCTTAATGTTTTAAATGAGCCATGATTCTTTCTCACCTTTAAAATTAACACAGAGCCCTTAGGTTTTCTCATGGCCTTTTCATTCGTAAGCATTCAAACTTTTCAAAGATGCCATATTGTTCTAAAAAAATGTACACACAGAAACACGTATATGCATGGGATTTTTGGCAGAGAAGTTACAATAACAGAAAAATGAAACTCAGTTTTAATACAAATTTTAGTTAAGAGCCTCCTTCATTTTAAAACATTATTGCTGTGATTAAGTTATTCTTTTTGAGGTTGAGAAGTGTATTAATATGCAGATTTTCCACTAGCTTGAGACAGTTTCAGCACAAGTAGTGTGCTCTCCATAAGTGAATGTTGGCATAACCTATACTTCCTTCAGATGTGCAAGTTTTGGCAAATAAATCTATTAAATCCATGCCACCTAAAAGCACTAAGTAGCACAAGATGTGCTGTCAGGGAGAGTGCTACAAAGGTAAGAGAAGGAAATGCCCAGTAACTTTTACGGCATCTGACCAAGCAGAAGAAAGGACAAAAAGGGGCAATGCAGCTCCATTTCGGAGAGCGGAAATTAAAAGCCACTTAGAAACTCAAACCTAAGCGTGACCCGAGCGCAGCTTCGTTAAAGGAACATACACCATCTAAAACCTTGCCATACGTTACCCACCAAAATTAGTTGTGAAGGTGCCAGGGAAGCCTAGCGGCTCACCGCGCTGCGAAGCAGCTTGGTGATGCGACAGAAAATGGTCTCGGCTCGTCTCTAGATGCCGTTAGGATGCCATTATATTCGGAGGGCAAGGGTTAGAAAAGGAAAACAGTTTCATAATTTGATTGCCATGATTTTGAGACCTGTTACAATCTTATTACACTGAACTGCATTACAAGGCACAAAATGAAATTCTGCCTGGCTATGGGAACAATGGGACAATGGATCTGAAGGATGCACTGACGTGTCTCTGGGAATTCTGCTGGTATGGCAAAACAATGAAAACGCTTCTTTTTGCTGTCCATTTTTCAGTAAACTATAGCTTTAATCATTTGTACAGATCAAAGCTAGTGCGTTGGAAAATGGGAAATTATATAAATGGGAATGTGGCATCCTGAGCAATAGAGCGGGACCGATGTATCAGGAGGGGAGTTGTGCTGTATGTGCGCGCTTACCTTTGGCAGTGTCAGGAGCTCTGTATGATGTTACATTTTGAAAGCCATATTTTGTAACTAATGATTTAAGTTTCATTGTATTGAATAGTGTAATACAAATGGCTATTTGCTAAGTGAGAACAAAAGAGCTTTTACCCATCCCTAGCTGAATTTTCAGGAGTTAATACTCCAGTTTTAGGACAAAGAAGCCTTGCTTTCGCTCCCTGTTAACAGGCTATAGTGAAAGAATTTTGGTGTTTTATGTATTCTTGTTCCTTTTTTATTTCTATTTCTTTTGCATTACTAATAAATACAAAAAATATCCTGCAGCAGGTTTCTATCAGAAGTACTGTAGTTCTTAACTCTCAACAATACAGAATTGTATTATAATATGATGTTATAGCTAACGATACTCTCAAGTCAAGAGTGAGCTGTCCCAGTCACCATGTCAATATGAAACAAAGAAATCTGAGTTACAGCATCCTCTTAAATTGCACTAAAATAGCAGGCACTGACTATATAAATCTTATCCCTGCACCATTCACATTTAGCGATAAAGTTGAGAGAAAAAGCCCAATACGAGCATGTTTCACCTGGCTGGTAGAGAAGGACTTTTGAA
Source organism: Phalacrocorax carbo (assembly GCF_963921805.1). Taxonomy (NCBI): domain Eukaryota; kingdom Metazoa; phylum Chordata; class Aves; order Suliformes; family Phalacrocoracidae; genus Phalacrocorax; species Phalacrocorax carbo. The sequence goes on along the minus strand of NC_087521.1, from coordinate 24,836,995 downwards.
GAGGGACTTTCCCTTCTAGGTCATTTCTGTGGCTCTGCCATTTGACAGCACCAGGCAGTTTTCACCGTTTGGTGACCGCTTGGACGTCCTATCCTTCATATCTGACACCTGGCTCTGTGCTGAGCGCCATTGCCTTCAGCGGGCTTGCTCAGGGAAGGAGGTGATGGCACTTGGTAAGGGAAGGACGTTGGGATTTGGGTGTCAGCAGCAAAGCCAGCTGCGCAAGCTGCTAATGGTGTCAGGGGTAGTGGGCCCTTCTTTGCAGAGTTACAGGAGGTGAAGGCTCAGTTCACCACAGAGGTTCTTCTTTCAGGTCATTGCAATGCGTGTCTGCTGAACAGATCGGGAAAGCTTGGACAGCCACTGCACACATCAAACATATTTTGTATCTAGGGAATTCTTCATCAGGCAAAGCATCTATCACCATCAGCAAATGTGCTGGTTTCTCTAAAATTATCAGTGGATATAATTATAGCATCTCTTTTACCATGACTAACTTTTGAAGAGCCCCTCAAGCTCCTTCGCAATCATTTGATAGGACGCAATTTCTGCAGCATGATCAAAGGGAGCTGAGCTCAGTTCTGTAGCTCACTGTGTTTCTAGTTAAGACGTAAGAGTTCATTTCACCATTTACAGTCTTTCTTAATGCAGCAGTCGGTCTCTGCTCAAGCCTGGAAGGTTTTAAATTGCATACTTGTTCAAGTTTTGCTTTTCCTCTGTGAGTCAGGGGTTTCATCCATTAAACTGAATCACTGCAACACTTGGCGCTTGGCCCCAGACTACAATCCAAAACACAAGGTACCACGCGTGTGCTTCTCCCTGAATAATCTATCACTCATTTAAAACAGAAGAAATGGCACTTCTTCCAGCTGTTCATCACCGGCACTGGGAGTTAGGTGGTCTGAAAGCTGGCATGGGACGACAGACCTCATTTCACTGGCACAGTGCTCTGCTTAAATGTTGGAAAACACGGTGCTTCAGCAGGAGCCAGGGGCCAGCAGCAGCAGCAGGCCACGCACCGCAGGAGCCCAGGAAGGAAGAGGAAGGAAGAACCAGCAGCTGGGTTTTAGGCACTAGCAGGATGAGATCAGTACTCAGGGCTCTAGGGTCAACTTTTGGATTTAAGCAGCAGCAGAGATTGTTTGTTATTTTTAAGATAATTTCATGCGGTGAATAAATTGTCTTCATCCTTCAGAAGTGGCTTTTCCTCACCAGTAGACTATCTCCAGGTATTAGAGTGGGGCTCTCTGTCAGGGTCCTATCATAGGCTCAAATAAGGATTTTCTCTCCTACTGTGGGGTAGGAAAGGAAGAAGAGCCTTGCCGCCCAGTCTCCTTTGTGAAAACACTTCAACTGCTGGAATAATCATTCATTCTAAATAGCAGGACTCCAGCGTTTGAGCCGCAGCAGGGGTCTTCATGAATGTCACTACAAAGCACGCTTCATGCATGTGGGAAAGATGGGGTATAAGGGGAGGATCACCATTATGCCAGCACAGTCTGAGCACATTAAAAATACAATATAACAAATGTGGAATGAAACCATCAAAGGTATGCATGTTTTACAATCCAAATGAAAATATGTTGCAGTATGTCTGTAGACATCAGGTTGTTTTGAATGACAGATATTGGAACTGTGGAATTTTCCCTATAATGAATAAGAATATTCTTAATCATACTGCCCAGGAAAAAAACATATTGCTTTGCAGATTGATTAATTTGTAAATACAAAGGGAAGGCTTTGAAGATGAAAAGAGTAATGCTTTGCACATCTATGACTCTTCCCATTCAAAGATGGGAGGCTGCTCAGCAAACAGCGGTGCTTTCAGACTTGCACCACCTTTTTGAACTAGGGTTTGTCTTTATTTTACTTATTTGGAAAATTAGATGGAAAACATGACACAGCCAAAGTCACACGGGGAAGCTGGTGACAGAGTCAAACCAGAATAACTACCAGCTGAGTGCACTAACCATTAGACTACCCTGCCTGCAAACACTGAAGGTATTACTTGACCTCTTTTTATGAAATGCTTTCAAGCATAGTACCTGCAGTAGAAATACCCTTATTTTTGTAAGGTCCCCTAAAAGTTGGGTTCAATGCACTTCGGTGTACATAATGGCCAATTGCAGACTTGTTACACCCACAGATATAACATTATGATACTAAACTGATGAAAAGCAAAATACACTACAGATACACAAGAATGCAACTACTTTTCCACCTTCTGTGCAATCTGCGCTGATGGGAACAGCATTTCTGAGATATTAATACTCTGAGAGATTGATGTGAAGAGGCACAGTGATGGATAACATCACATGAGGAAATAATCTGTCCACTCTTCAAAATTACTCCTTAAAAGTTTTCAATTCTAGCTCAGTTCTGCAACCCTATTTTTGGTGGCTTCAGCCCTAAATGGAGGATGAAAGCTTCCAGTAGCAAAGCTTTTTAAGAGCTACGTGTTCAAGGGCAAGAATCCTACCTCCTGCTAGAGTTGCTTCTCTGGTTTCGGGTACAATAGCTTTGACACAGGTTCACCAGTTCACCAGGCAGGGCATGGGAGGGTCATCCCTACAGGTCTGTAACACTCCCCACAGGGAATTCCTTCCCAGCAGGAGCAGCTTTTCTGCGCCCACTGAAATCTCGGGGAGGCCCAGGCATGTAAGTATTAAGAAATGCTTTCAGCGAGTATGAAAAAGGGACGCTTTTGTGTGGCTAGCACCACATAGACACTCCTCCTGCATGTGGCTGAGATCACTGATATTTTTTTGTTTGTTTTTGTGTTATGGTAATAAAGCTGTTACTATGACAATAAATATTCCAGAGGTCTATTTTATGCATCTATTTAAGCCATATTTTGTTAGAATTTAATACCTGGTTTATACAAAGCCATGACAGTTTAAATTTGTGCCTTCTGAATTACAGCATAGAAGGAAAAAGCTAGTGCAAACTATAACGTAGATTTTTTTTTTAATAGTACTTAAAAAACAGCATAAAGAATTGATCATTTAAGGTGTACGCAAAAATTGCTGTTTTTTAAATAAAGTACTAAACTAGTTCTGCTCAATTTTTAGACTGAGAATTTTAATTTGACTGTAGCAGTTTAGAAGAATGTGTAAAACCCAGTAGTAGAAAACAGAATATATATCCAAAGGAAAGGCCATATGTCAGATACGCTGTGAGAGAGAAGTCTCTCTACCCTGCAAACAGATACCCACAGCACCCAGGAACAGAAGGAGGCATCTCGGCACCATTTCTTACATTCCTTGATCAGTAAAATGGTAGTTTAAACTTGTGCCTTATCAGACCCAGTATTCATAATTTCCCACCTTCCCATGTCACTGTTTCACTCTTTTCAGGATCCAGCACAATTAAGGGCACCTCATGGGAACAAATGCATACTAGGGAAATTTACTGTTGGCCATGTAAATAATAAAGCACACATAAAAATGTGTGTGTAAGATGAAGCACCACATCCGTTCAATATATTAATGTTAGAAGGGACTCGCCAATCTCATTTATGTCATTTTCTACGTTTGCAATAAGAGCTAAAATTGGTAATTTATGTTACTGGAAATTTGCCCAGGTTTGGAAAATGAACTATGGCAAGTGTCTTGAGAGGTAATTGGAAATAATACTGCACCTCTTTTAGTGATTTTATATGTTATGCTTTCTTTTAGTTAGGGGTTTATTGGAAAAGCTAATTTGAACAACTAAACAAGTCATAGAAAGTAGTTGGAGAATTTACCTGTCATCTTAACTCCTCCCATCACATATGCCCAGTTACTACCTCAATCAACCCATCTTAACGTTTTGCTTACCCAGCTCCTGTTAAAAGAGATGGGGCGAGAAAGAAGACGATATTCCATTTCTACAGAGTGGGTTATTTCTGCAGGGGACATTAGAAAGTCCACTGGTTCAAACTCATTGAACTTCCATGAGCTTTTTCCAAGCGGGTCGAGGAGCAAGAGGGTAGAAGGCAGGATGACCTACAAGGGATACGCAGGAAATTCAGCCCACTGTGCTCACAGATTCCTTTGATATCTGCCAGAGCCCAGGACCACCTACATTGAGAGCTTCATCCCTCCACTGTTTTTGCTGCCTCAGCCCATTTCTGCTTTCCTGGTACAAGATCCCAAGACACAACCTGGGGATGGAAGAAAACAGTTAAATCATCAGCTAACCTAAACTTGGCTGGCTCGAGAAAAAAGCAATAGGGAAGAATCCTTTCCTACAGTTTTCAACATTACTTTACACTAATTTCCAGCGTGGACTGTAGCTTTTATTTTTGTGGGTAACTATAGGTTTGTTTTGTATTAAACTTTTTTTATTTGCTTTGGAACAGAATTTGGCTTGGAAGAGACTTTTTTGTTCTGGTCTGTGCAATCACCCAAGGCCCACAATGTGATCAAAGCAATTCTGTGCTACATGTGTTTTTTTCAAAGCAATTTCTTTCTACAGATTCATAGCAAGTACCCAGAAATTTAGATAAATTCCACTGTTGATCTCATTTTGACATATAAAACTTAAGAAATAAATGCAACAAAGTAAGTAGTTGAACCAAAGAAGCTTTCAGTGTATTGCCCAGGAATGCGAATAGACATTGGGGTTTAAATTGCAGGATCAGGTCTATACAGTAATAAAATATTTGGCTTTTGGGGAAAAAATGCTGGTTGTTCTTAAAACATATCTGCCAGCCAGTGCAAGGTGTAGGATTACTAATTCTCCTCAGAGGAAGCCATGCGTGGCATTCTTCACTTTGGTGGTGGCATTCAAGGGCAGAGGAAAAAGTAATAGGGGCAATAATGACAGTCTCTGAATGAAGCCCTGAGAAATAGCCCAGGCCCTGCCGCCTGGCTGCCAGCCATCCAAGCATGAAGAACAATTGTGCATTTGTTTCGGATACCAAGTCACCTAATTTTAAAAACGCTTCCTGATACAGCCCTTTAATTCTTAAGTATTTCACCACCTGACGTTTCTCTCTCAAGCTTTCAAAGAAGCAAGGGAAAACCAGAGCTACAGATACGGGAAAGGAGGAAAACTGTGAAAGGATTTTGTTGTTAGTGCCGTCATAATTCAAGAAAGAAAGGGCAAGAAGACAAGTTCTTTTCAACTTTTTGATGCCCAATAACCCCTCCTTGTCCCACCACTTTCCGACAGAATAAATGCTGGAATAAAGAATAGAATCAATCTCAAAAGAAAAATATGTATTGTGTGCCACAAATTATACAAGCAGATGCAGCCATGAACGAAAGAATTAAGAACATAAAACCCCTGCAGCGTGCATGGGCTGGAGAAGGGCTGGAGGTTGCCAAGGGACGCTGCGTGACCACCGTGCAGCCCAAGCTAGGATCTCCCCCTAAGCATCAGCCTACAGACCTGACTCGCAGGGGCTTGCTGCCTTTTCCTTCTCATTCTTCCTCTTAAACAGCTCTTTTACATATCGGTGGCTGTTTAATGAATGTTTTGGCCATAAACATCTTGCGGTATATTTTACAGATGTCTGAGAAATCTTGCAATGAAGAATTTTGCATTTTTCCCAAAACCATCCCTTCAGACAAATATTCCCACACGAAGGTGAATGAGTCCCCCTTGACTAAGGGGTGGGTTGAATAGGCCAGGGACCAACTCTTCATCTGCTGCAGCCTTGCGGAGCACCCTCAGCTTCAGCTGAAGTCTTGATTTCATTACTTTTCATTTGTTAGAAAAAGTGTTATATAGCTTTATGGTGCTATATACAAAATAATTACAAATAGCCTAGCTAGCTGCTTAATGCTCATCAGGGACTTCATTCAACTAAACAGTCAAAACTCTGGATCCAGATTTTTCAGATTTACACATCTATAATATCTCCTTATTTTTCATGACTTTTTTATTTCAAGACATCAGCAGTTATTTTCTTATTCTGCAATCATTTCAGCAGGAAAAAAAAGCTTAGCAATGTTGATGCAATTTAGCTCTGTATGACCAATTAGGAAAAAAATGCTTTTCAAAGAAGTTGACGGCATTCATTTTATATCAGTAAGAGGTTTTAAAGAAAACCTGTGCAAGACTGTGTAAAAGGACATTTTGCCAACTTCACTATTTTAAATGTCATGCGGTGACCATCCAAGAATAAGGAGTAAGTAATACTTTATGCTGGAAAAGAATACATATGACTCATGATTTTCAGCTCTCATACATGTGAACTTGTGGAAAATGATGCAATTAGAGACTAGAAGCAGAACAAAATATCTGTTTACATTCAGCTCTGCTGAGCAGATCAGAACTGCTGGAGAACTGCAGAAAAAAAGGACTTTTCTCTCTCGCTCGTGTCCTCCATGGGCTGTGTACTGCTCCAGGTTACATCGTATTCAAGCAGTACAGTTAGGGAACAGTCTTAGATATGATTTAGCATTTTGAACTTTTTCCATTAATCTGATGAGGCGTGTTTGTTCTGGCATTCATTCGCCATTTCCTTCCATGTGAAATTAGGCAATATGGCACATGAAGGCTGAAACCTAGAGGTTTTCCATCCCTACCTGTTTTCCCTTGGAGCTCAGAAACTCAAGTTATCCCACTGTAGGAGAAGGAGGGGAAATGCAGTAATAAAGTCCCTGGCTTCATCCCAAGCCTCCTTCTGACCTGACCAGAAGAAACTATATGGAAAGTGACTGAACTATTGAGGATAAGTATAAATGAACAGCAAAAGTATGTTGAAGTAAAATCAGAAAGACCAAAGCACAAAATAAGATACAAGCAGGGTCAGTGAGGTAACAAGATGTCATTCTACAAATGTGTATGAAGAAGGCCATGGGAGTGTCAGTCCACTACTCAGGGGTGCAAGACAACTATCGACAGATGACACAGGGAAGGTACAAGGCAATAATGGCTTATTTGTATGTCTTCATTAAAGCTGTATTTCAACAAACCTGTTAAGCCAGTGCTGTTGCTGAAAAATGTCATTGCACCCTTCCTGCTCCAATCCGTTCCCACCTCCTCACTCTCCTCCTGCATCCCGCTGCCACAGCGATTTGTAAGGGCATGCAGGGATCTTGATGGGGAACAGATCCAGCTGAAAATTAACCTAGCAAATAGATGACTGTAACTAGGATCAATTAGTTCTGCAGTTTGATTCATCCCACGGCTGCACTGTATTCAGATATTTTTTTTTCAAATTAGCTAGACTTGTTAGCTTCATCCTATGATGCTTAAAGGGCAGAATGATCAAAGGATGGGTAGTTAGTGTCTCTGAGTGACTAGATGTATAGGGTGTCAGAGGATCAGAAACAGGAAAGCACAGCGCCTGTCTTTAAAATGGGGGAGAGGGATGGAGGGGAGGAACAACTAGGACATTATTGATTCATCTGGTTAACTTCAACCCCCCTGAAAAACCTGGGACTTTTTAAACAAACTATAAGTGCCTAGAAGATAAAGGGGAAGTAGGTAGCATTCAGCTTGAGTTGTAATAACAAAGTCTGTCAAACCAGTCTAGTTCTTTCTACGACTGTATTGTGCTGCGGAGAGGGGAAAGGCAGCTGGTGTCATATAACTTAACTTCAGTAAGGCTTATTGCACCCCATGACACTCTCATAAGCAAATAAGGAAACCCAACCTTGCTGACCCTGCTACACCTGCTCTGACAGGTGTAAGACTGTTCAGGTAATTATACACAAAAAGTGACACAAAATAGAAGGGTGTATGAAATACAATTCTGCATGGTTTTGGCCTTAGTCCCATTATATTCCATATTTTCATTACTGACTGAAAAAGGGAGCAGAGGACATACTTAGTAAATGTGCAGGTCACAGCTTGGGTGCTCTGCAAGTATGCTAGTCAATAGGCAGATTAAAATTTAAAAAAAGATCTTGGCAGCTTGAAGGAACTATCTGTAAAAGCAAGATAAAATATACTAAGAACCAGTACAAGGGACTACATTTAGACAGGAATTATCTGCTCGAAGGTGGGTAATAACTGGTTAGGAAATAGCTCAACCAAAGGTAGACCACAACCCAAACATTGAGTCAGCTCTGTTATGCAGAGTGGAAAAGGCAAGCAGCATACTGGGATGGATAAATAATCCTGAAAATGTATGAAGAAATCCTTCCACCCTGTTCAGCATTGAAAACACCTCATTTGGAGCATTAAATCCAGTTTCAACAGGGTTTAAACTGTATCAAGAAAGACTCTCATTCAGGTTAAACGTTAGAATAAAAAAATCCTTCAAACTGCAAGGGCAGTAAAGCGCTGGGCTAAGTTGCAGAGTTACAGAGCATCCATGGAACACCTCTAGGATCACTTTAGACACATATCTGTCCTGTGTGATGTGATGTAGCTGGTCCTGCCTTGGGTCAGATTGACTAGATGAACTCTCAAGGCCTTTTCCAGACTAGGATTCCTGAGATCCACCTCACTGAGTTATTGTCCAGCTTGTTAAGCTTTCTGGGGAACGGTTGCTACAGGCCCACTTGCGTGGGCATTTTGCTGTTGTTCTTTTCACATGAGGTTCACAGGTAATCTGCTGGAGTGCCTCAAATAATCCCACTTTACTTACGAAATGTCTCTCAGTTGCTATCAAGCTGGAATGATATAAATTAGGACATTGCTCCATTTCTCTGTTCTGAGGAGACCATATCTTGCTGCCGTTTAAGTCATTGGCAACATATTCCTACCACCCCCAAGAGCAGCTGATGAAAAAAACAGCTTAGTTAACATCATACCAGAAAAGAAAGTTGATATATAAAAAAGGCAAGTCACTTTTCTGAGCGCTCGTGTGTACGGTGCTACTATTCTGGGGGCTAGTGATGGAGAATCAGCCTTTCTTCTCATGGTCAGCGGTCCGTGTCAGGTCAGGTCAACACAAAGCAATCCCAGTCCGCTAGTGCTCGTTAGAAAAGGAGCTAATGCCCTGTTCCCTTTTATAAGAAGATACAAAGCAGAGTCAAAACTTGGCAAAAATCACTGCCACAGTTGCAATAGTGAAATGCCAAAAGCCTGAGTAGGCATTAGGACTGAGGTGTCCTCGCTGTCCGCTTCCAAAACAATACGTGGTATGTCTGGGATTTCAGTTTTCTACTCTGTTCCCTTTTTTGGATCCACTCCTATAATGCTCATATGGACAAGCTGATGAAGTAAAAAGGCTATTTACGCTGACTGCAGTATTTGCTTTCAGTTAAAAGTGTCTAATTGCTGTTTAGCAGGCAAACACATACACCTACGGAAAGGAGAGCTCTGTCTGAGTTTGATGCTCCTGAGCATGGAAGCAACTAGCACATCTGAAAATATTTTAAAATTAGCTCAGTCTGCATTTGTTTTCATATCACAAAGTACTGCTAGGGACAGAATCGAATGCTCGGCTCTGTTTATATTGTTCCCTTCTACGAGATGAAAGGCATTTATGCCTCTCTTTTCTCTGCATTCGCAGACACCTACACATAAAGCCATTCTGTACAAACTGTCCTTCCTTTCCCTCATAAGAGAGTGATAATCTAATATGATTTATTTCTTAGCCACACAATCTCCTAAACAGGCAGTGAAAATGTTCATTAACCTTAAAGGCTAGATTATCTATTTGCTGGACTTCCCCTTCACAATGCTAACAAAAGGATTTTCTAAAAGAGAAACCTGACTTTTACATTATCTGAGACAGACATTTAAATTCATAAAATCTATTAATCTTTTATATATTCCAGAACCTAAACCACAAAGTTTAAAATTATATCTTCACATGTATGAAACTCAGGTTTGCCATTCTGCTTAGGCATAACAGTGTGACATTTGAGAAAGCTGTGACATCTGGATCTGTGTCCAACAGAGGGAGGTGTTCCGAAACGCAGATTTGGTCCAAACTCTTTCTAAGTTTAAGGAGTTCAGCTGAAGGGGTGGGGGGAAGGGCACACAAAAACGCAAGTGAGCAACACCTACTTTACTATTGCAATTCAATCCATTCAGCTGCTCTGCAAGAATCCAGGTGTGGAGTCACTGCCTACTTAGGGAGTCAGACCTACTCGGAAGATTTAGGATCAGGCCATCTGGGATGATTTGGTGGGAGGACTTTTAGATCAGACAGGTGACATTATCACCTCTGTGTCAGAAAGGAACTGTGATTCCCTTAAAAATAAAAAGCACTATTTGGTTCATACCGCCTGCTTGATGTAAGACAAACTCAAGCAGACGTCCAGTCTGGTAGGCAATTTGGGTTCAGTTTGAAGTTACTCGGCTGTGCCTTCCTCACAGGCAGTCACTATGGCAATGGGAAAATATTGTGAGCTATAGGAATGATAGGAATATGACTCAGAGAGTACAGAAAAAGGAGCGTTCAAAAACATAACTCCCAGTGGGCACAGAGTACATTTTTCAAAAATATGCACAAATCGAGGATGATAATCTGGTACTGCTTTGCACCAGTGTGTCTGTTGGGGAACGCGGTTAATAAATAACGAGCCTTAGTGCTGCATATTTTCAGCCCCTTTATTATCAGGGGGAAACAGAAGCTGGCAGCAAAGGAAATGGCAGCACTCTGCTCTGCTCCTTCCAGCCCTGCACCTTTCCCCATGCGGCTGGAACTGCATTTATCAGTAAGGGATGTGTTTGGGCAGACTCGGTCAAGTCAGCATGCGATTTCCATGGCTTTTCCAAGTGGGAAGGCTTCTACTTTTGCTTGCAAAGCCACAGAGGCTTGTGGAAGCCTTATTATGAAATCACCCTTCTCACTGACCCACGTCCCATTGAATTGGGATTTGGCCCAAATACAAAGAAAGTAACCCAAGGCAAGAGCCATCATATGGGGAGACATCCCTACAGAACACCATGTGAACAAGAGCTACCAGGCTAACCCAGACCTGTTGGCTTGCCACACAACAGGCATTTATAAAATAGCTTGTCCTCGGGAGAGTTTTCTCCCCAGTTTTGCTATTTAGTTGTTTAGTCCTGGGAAGCAGGAAGATAGGTATTTATATAGAGAGATACAAATATATTTTTTTTTCTTATTTTAAAAAAACTATCTCATGCAGCTACTGATGATAGCTTGACCTGTATTAGTGCTAGTCATTCTCCAAATCCTTTCTGCTTTTGGCCTCAGTAGCACTCTGATGTAGTTAGTCCCACAGATCAATTTTGCATTGTGCAAAAGCCTTTCTTTTAATCAAATTTATGTTCTGCCTTTTACTTCACTTAATGTCTCTTCATCCTTGAGCTCGGAGAAGCACCAGATTAACCACTGTCTCTACAGAATTCAATTTTTTCCTACATCCCTCTCAAGCTTCCCCTTCAATTCACTCCAATCTTTCAATCATTTCTGCCCTGAAGGAGGTGAGAGCTTCCTTCCTTATGGGCTTCTGGGACCTATGGAGTTTGGGGGCTGTCCTCAAGCTACCCCTCCTGACCCGCAAGCAGCTGCTTCTTCATGAGAGATTCAGTCCGCTGCATGCACCCTTTGGTCCTGCTCCCCTGAGTTTTACTATGGGAGGTACAACAGAGCCCTGAGGCATCAACATGATTATACTGTATTCTTTTACCTTAAAAATACTGGCCACCAATATTGTTGCTCAGCAACATGAAACTGTGTATCACTGCTGCGTTCATTAAACTTTAAAAATATTTTTCCTTGCCAACTCAAATAAATAATTGACGATGATTTCAGAGTATATTTAGCATGTCTGTTGGCATTCCAGTAAGGAGGTAAAACAGGTTTTATATTTCTAGAATTAAGAAGAAATAACTAATACTTGCTGTAAAATAAAATGTATAGCTGAAAAATACTTGCCCTTACATAGCAATTTCTAAATCGCTCAAAGAAGCTGTACCAAGTAAGTGTTAAAATGCTATAAAAATTATTTATTTACTGAACACACTGCACCTTCTCTTTTTGCAAAGATCATTAAATCTTATTGTGTAGTTTTCTACTAGAAAAGACAACGACTGATTCTTTAACTTCTTTATTATACCTATATTTGCTAATATAGGCAATTGAACACAATAAATGTGCATAAATAGAGAAGAACAGATTTCAACATATATATTTTCTGGTTGAATAATAGTGCCTGGGGTTACTAAAAGCTAATGGGTTGTAAAACTCAAGTGTACTTTCCATCATCTAACTGATGGATTGCTTGTTATTCACCTCTAGCAGGGGTCCCTCCCTCCAGCTAAAATAAATTGCTGCAATCCTTATCAGCAGATTCTTTTCTATTATCTGTGTGAAGTCCCAGTTTTATCTAATTGGTGGCATTACCAGAACATTTTTCTGCAAATACAGAAGCCTCTTGGTAAATGCAATTGCTACTTTAATCCATGAGAGGCGCGTTTAGACGAATATCTGTGAGCAGAATGGAAAGAATCTGAGCTAGGGAGCTCCAGAGATCTCCGATCTAAATGACTGCCAAAATTAACATGAGTGTAGATAGAGGGATTAATCCTGTAATCCTTACTTAAGCAAAATTCCTGCTATCTTCAGTGAGATTCTCACTGTGGACGAGCTGTAGAAATTGGCCTAAATGAAGCAGAAACGAGAAAGGCCAAATTCTGCCTCTGGGTATGCACGTGTGACTTCTGTGAAACCTGAAGTGTGATGCCCCAGGCCTGGGATAATCAGCACATAAATTCCCAACAAGCTCTACAGTGCCAAGACTTTACTCGGTATAAATACCAGGCATATCCATACCACCACAGGGAAATGTTTCTATCCAAGCTTAACTAAGAGGTGAGAAAACAAGTGCAATCTGAAACTAACATTCAGAAATAAAGCATGCATTTTATTAAGAAGTGTCTTCCATTTTAACCAATCCTAGGAGTCTTTGGAGCATTTGTCTTCACTGAACTCAGAGTTATTTCTACCATTTTCCAGCTGGGATGGAAAACCAACATGCAAAGTTAAGTGATTTTCCACAGACCACACAGCAAGTGATTAGTATCATGGGGGCAAATTAATCTTGGGTGTAAATCCATAAAGATTAATGGAGCTCTAACAGGGATTAATTTGGCCCATCATCTCTAAGGATAGCAAAACCAATTAGGTGATGTCATTAATCTTCTGGCTAGTACAGGACTGTTTCTTAAGCAATACCGAAAGAAAGGCAATAGAACAGGAATGACCAAAGGATCCTCTAAAACAGAAGAACTGGCCATTCCTTGTCAGAAGATTCACAGCAGGAGCCATAAATAGTGACAGCAGCCCTGATGTGCCCTCAGGCTCCCATCCCAACTGAGATGCTCTACGGCAATCATTTATTTGAGGGTTGGAGAGTCAGCCCAGGTTTCAGTCACTGATTACGTTTATGTCTTTTCTTCGGGCAAGACATCCATGAAACTGATTTGGAGTCAAATGTGTTTATTATGGCCTTGGGATCTTCAAATGTTTGGGAAGTAGGAAGTGGTTCATGCCCTATGGAAAGTAGCACTTGAAAGATTCATAAATTTTAAAGCTTCCGCTTTTGGTCTGACAAAATGTGAGCTATCCCATTAGAAATAAGTCTATAAGAAGGAAGCATTGCAAAATCTGTATAATTGACATGTTCTGAGATTTGGAAAAAAAAAGGAAGTGTTCACTGGTCGGGACAATACAAAACAAAATTTCCCATTTTAAATACTGAAGATGTTCCTGATGCTTACATAAGGGTCAAAATTGGCCCACGGCAGAGAATTATCTTCTCTTTGCCTCAGAACTTTTATTTTAAAGAGAAGCTGAATTAGACAGAAAGTTTTTTGTTAAGGGGTAATGACCAGCTATAACAAATGCATACAAAGCAGATGTGAACAGAACAACAAAAACTATGGCTTCCAGACCATGGTTGATGGAATTTATGGAAAAAGAACATCTGTGTCATTGGCAAGGTCTAGCGTGAGGACATTGAATAGGAGATGGTGAATTTGTGCCCAAAAGTTGTGTGCATTACCTAACAGGCCTGGTAAAAATGTTCCACTGGGATTTTGAAAGCAAAACTTGGCAACAGTGAGATGATTAAAACCCTGCTGCATAGAAGCCGTCATTCAAAATGTAATAATATGTAGCAGGTTTTTCATTGTTATTAGAGGAAAAAATATTCTAGCTGTAATAGGGATCTTCCCATCAATAGTTCTGCCTGAATAAGTGTTTCACGGCTGTGATTTCATAATCGGCAAAATGACTTAAAACTCCTTTCATAGGGATGTTCTTGGATAAATTAAAACCTCTTTCCTCATTTTATATAATGCAGGAGTTCAAATGAGGTGATGTGCTCAGGCTGATACTATGGCTCCATTCAGGAGGGAGGACATCGTGATGCTCCCTCGTACTGCAGTGGAGAAGCAAGGCTTTGCGAGGTGGGGCTTTACCGCTTCCTTCCCACCCCAGCTGAGCAATTTTTAGGAATGTAATGACACACTGCCGAGTCCATCTATGAACAGAGGATGCTATAAAGAGACATGGAGTAAGCACCTAATCAGAATATGAAAGAAACTTGAATTTTGGCAGGGTGACTTGAGTATATAAGATGGAGTGGAGTGGACATGTTTCTGAGTCGGTGCTAATAGTATGTCAGCATAAATACACTTAGGAGTTGGTACTTCCAAATACCAACGCTCATAAGCCTAGAAATTGTGATGTGGAATATTTCAGCAGCCAAAAATAGTAAATAAATGTACCAGGGAGTGTTTACACATGGTATCATCGATGTTTCAGAAGGGCAATGAAAACAACAGAAAATGCGCTTAAAGAAAAATCTGTCAAATTAGGCCCATAATATATAAAAAGATAAAGGAATGTCCATTTTAATATCTTCCTTGACAAATGGATCTAAAGAAATGTTCTGAGAAATGCTTCAACACAAGCCTATTTTTTCAGATGGCCTTTCAAACTATAAAATGAAAATGTTTCTGTCTCACTGTTTGCTTCTGACAACAGTATTTGGCGATTATTAGAGGAAGAAATTATAAAAATATACTTTTTTAATAAGTAGCTATTATATTGAACATTATAATTTCTAGGCAAAGAGAAAAATCTAAACATAGACAGCTGTATTTCAGTAAACTATCTAGCTTAACACTAGTTTTCCTTTTAAAAATTAGACCAGCTTTATCATTAGTGATTAGGGCAAACGGGTAGCGACTGTGTCACCATTTATCCAGCCTTTGTAATGTGCAAATATACCTGCAGCACAGTGCTGCAGGTGCAAGGCTATGTAAAACCAGACAGTAAATGTAAAACTGTGCAAATGCTATGTAAATCGAGTGCAGGAAACATAAACCTGTTGATGCGTTCAGCTCTGGTGTGACCAGGGTAGGAGCTGGGTACAGGTACTTTATCTCATCTTTGGCAGCTAATGTTTGTTTTACAAACAATATAGCAACCAACACAGCATCGCGGATATTAGTTCCATGCAAATAAACTTATATTAAAAATGGTATTTAGTGTTCAGGGGGACAAAATCGATACTTTAGTGCTGTAGTGAATACCGCAGTAAAAATACCTGATATTCAAATCCAAGTTACTTCATAAAAAATAACTCCACACAATTACGGCCTGTCTAGTTCATATATCTTTGTTGCCCTACTTAAAACCCGTGTGTCAGAAATAATTTATGAGGGAAGATTTATGCATATTCATAGTAATTACGACTTCACAAGTCCAGTTACAGTAAAGCTGGAAGATCTTGGAGAATAACAGTAAGAAAAGGAGTGATGGGAACTGCTTCTAGGCACTGTAGAGCACAGCAAAGCCCAGACTTTGTCCTGTAAACAGGACAAAGTGTTAGCTGTTTGCTGATCATCTGATTGGTACGGTGACTGCTGATTTCATTGGCAGTTAGCTCTGGTTTTGTTTTAAGAACAGAGTAACAGGCATTCCAAAATGCATGCATTTATGGAAAAGCCTTTTATGTTCTAGTTTGGGTATATTTGATGCTATTCAGAGGTTTATTGGGTTCTTTTTTCCAGTATTCAAACACAATAATGGAAACATTTATTCATTGGCTTGCGTACCCATTTCGTGCTATATAGATTGTGGACACAAATGAAAATACTGGCTTACATCACCAGAGATATGTCATCTTAAAATCAGAGTGAACAGACCCCATGTAAGTATGTTAAATCTTCATGGTCATTTTCACATACCTATTGGCTTCATATTGACATGAAATTAGCAGCAAATTAGCTCCTACTATGTCCTTGCTAAGAAGTGGGAGCTTCAGCTGTGGTGGCAGCTTGCCCTCTCCAGAGGTAGCAACTCAATCACTTGCTACCATCCCACAGTGCCCAGTGTCACCCTGAGGGATGTAAAAAGTTTGTATTTACCATCAAGCATCCCTTAAAATGTTTTCGAAGATTATACCAGTCCAAAGCAGATGGTACAGGTCTGCCCCTGCTGCCTCCAAGGTCCCACCTTGAGCCCCATTTTGGAGGGAACAGAGGTACAATGCTGTATCTCCAAGAGGACTAAAAGGTCCCTCCTCACAGAAAACAGAATATAGGTGCCCCAGCAAGTCAAGCCAGACACAATCCCCTTGCTCCAAGCACACAGCTGTCAAGGGGGTAAATATGAAGGTGAGACAGACCAAGGTCTGAAGTACATCCCACAGAGTCAGTGTCCTGAGAGCATGAGCAGCTGGTTAATCAGATTAAAGGAGATGGAAAAACATCTTGAGTCTGACACAGCCAGGGGAGAAGATCAGTGTGCAGGAAAAGCCAGGAAGTGCCCGGGCACATGCACGTCTCAGTGTCAATACCAGAACACGCGCAGGAGGCAACCCAGCATGACTGTTCCCTGCACAGGTTCATGGTACCCACCAAAAGCCACCATGCCCACCTTCCCTGGCTGCCCGGCACGCTGGAGCCTCCCTTGCCACGCGTGCTGGGCAATGTGAGCTCCAAGAGTATGATTAAAAGTAGTACCATTTATCCACATGTAGCTATCTTGTATCTTTATTTTGAACAAAGAAGAATCCACGACGATGAATTCCTCATTCAGTCTGTTATAGACTACAGGCAACACATGACCCAGGATCTTCTCAAAGATTTTTGTTAGAAAGGAAAGATATCTGCTTTTCCACAAACCATGGCATTCAACCTCCTAGCGCATAGTTTCAGATAGCTTCAGACATCTGACTGTACTTCTGTCTTTTAATAGCTCCTGGATGTCTGACACAGCCCTACACTTGCCTTGTGGCAGGATGAAGTGCCTTGGCTCCTTAACGGATCTCGTCCATCTTCAGTGTGCCTGAGCCTATTTCACAAGAGCAAGCATAACATTTTTGTAAAGCTCTCTGAACAAAGCAGCCAGCTCCAAAAGCATCTTTCTACCTGGGCTGTCTCAGCTGCTCACAGTTAATGAGTCCCATGCTATATAATACAGCGATGGGGCTGTCACAAGGGGTTTTTGAACCTGTTCTCCCTCTGCAGAGCCCAGGTTTGATACATGCATAATTCAGATAATACCGCTTGCTGCTGTGATGCCAATCGCCAGACTCAGGCAGCTTTGTGGGATCAAGCGCTGTGAAGTGAAGGACTGCTGAGGGCACTGGCAGTGTACAGCAATTGCTGACAGCACCTCCTGGGATTACACCTGCACAAAGTCCCTGCCAGGTGCAAACTGCAGTCCCCGTACCCTGGTATGGGAGAGCTGATATTCCTGGGGCTGGGAGAAAAGCAACACATTCTTCTCTTCTAAATCTGGTTTTGGTTTTGGAGTATGTTGCCAAGCTGTACAATGCAGGAAGAAAGACAATACAGCTATTTAATCTGCATAGATTAGTCTCTGCATGAACTCCAATCCCGGCTTTTCTTGGCTAGATCTCACGGTGGGGATTTCTTTTGTTAGCTAATGACTAATGTAAAAAGATCTACAAGTCCCCTACTTAGGAAAATGAAATACATTTAAAATCTGGTATTTTGATCGCTTATCTTGGTTTTTCCGTTACCAACAGAAAGTACAGTTATATATAATCTCAAACTAGTAAGCAGCAAATCCCTTCTTATTAAAGTAAGTTAAACCATTAATGGCATTATAGCTTGCTTTAGATTTACAGTCCTTTTTTTACTGCCACCTGTCTACTTTTCAGAGTATACTGAAGGAAAAGGGAAGCTACTTTCTGTTCTAAACTCACACGAAAACACTTGCTGTGAAGAGTAAATACTTAAAAAGAAATAAGTCTATCAGCTCTTCGGAGCTCAACACTGAGTCAGAATGGTTTTTCTTGCTTTGTATGTTATTTAAAATCAGACAATACAGAAACAGATGCTATCTTACAGTGTCATATCCAGACTAGAGAAAACATTGCAGTAACCCTGTCTACTTACTACTTAACACCGAGCCACTACCACACTTAAGGAAAATTAATTACTTTGTAGATGGAGTTAAAATCCCAGCTGTCATAAAATACAAGGTAATCCTCATGTCAGCGGCAATGTGGAATTAAGTAACGGAAGAAACGAGTGACCTGCACAGAACTCTGGTGCTCCACTGTGGTCTGCCTGGGCCGGTTCCTCGGGGATGGACTTCATGTTCCTCAGCGATGCGGCCAGAGCAGCCGGTGGGTTATGTCCGGGACTCAAAGGGCTCTGCATGAGAGGCAGCTGGCTGCCTTATCTTCTTTTTATTTATGTGAAGGTTACAATGGCAGCAGACAGCGATGCATAGACGCTAAATTAATTAAGCTGTTTTTAAGCCACAGCATTAAGGTGATGTCATAAGAACCTGCTTAGGATGGCAAGGTCACTGGAAAGGGAGAGTACACCTCCCGCAAGAAAAGAATTTGTAGTTTGGAGGGCTTGTGTTGGATGCCGTGTGTGGACTTGTCAAACAGTTTGTTTTTTAAAACCTGGCACCACTTGGAGAAGTATTTTTGCTATCCACTGAGATATCCAACAGCATCTCTGATTTAAACAGAAGAGCTGATACACCTGCTTCAGCTGTGAGCAACACATATTATATACTCAGAAATGCATAAATTAGATATATTTGGAAACACACAGAACTGGGAAAATATTTTAATGCAAGATAACATAGTTCAAATAATTTATGCCAGACTGAATTTGTGTTTTCATACAAGCATGCTCAGATAGGCGTGCTGGCAAACAGAAATCTGCTAAGCTTTCAACTTGCATTGACATAGTATTGCATTGCCATTTTGCACTGATAGTTTATGCTGTACAACTGAGCCTGAGATTTTTTCTCTATTTCCTAAGTAACTAGCTTCATAAAAATCAAGAACAGCAACAATTGGTTTTGAGTTTCTTCACAGCCTTACATTAAAAAACAAAAAAGTAAGAGTGACTCTAACAGAGAAATAAAGCAGATGCTGATGCATTGCAAGCTCCTAATATGCTATTGCTTCATTGTGAAATATTTCTACAAGAAAATGTTGAGCATCTGAACTGTAGCCATAATCTTCTCACACAGAAGCCTTTTCTACAGCTCGTACAGAGTAAGCACAAGCCTGTGTCTTCAGCATTAATGGAATCAGCTGAAGTGAGTAATGCTTTGTGTATCCTAAGGCTGTGATCCTGTAAACGTGGTGAAAAGATGGCAGTGTTGGTTTTTCTAAGCAGTCAGTCCCACATGAGGTGAAGTGAGTCAGAGCATTGGAGATGGATGGACAGCTCTCAGAAAGGAGCTTTTGTTCCTTGTCTCCAGTCTCCAACAGTCACAGGGAAATCATCTCTACCATCTACCTATTAGCATCAGCATCACTAGGGCTGTTTGTGAGAGAAGTACTTATGAATACAAGCAAAGGTCAAACAAGAGACTCTTAAATCAGGATCTTTTTTTTTACCAAGCTTAAAATGACCACTATGATGACCCCCCACTGCCTCCCATAAGGAAAAGCTAGAGGACTGCTAGAGACACAGATGGGGATCAATTTGTCACTGAGAGCTTTACAGTAACAACTATTTATCCTCATCTGCAGTATTCATACAAACAACTGAAGAGAAACATTTCTATTCACTACATGACAGTCTCCTACCCTTTCTTCTCCTGATAGCTGTTACTTGTAATTGCAGCAAGAATAATATCCTGAGGGCTTTATGCTGATCTGCTGGATTTGAACATCAGCCTCTCAAATTACAGCCTCCGTATCCCGCACGGCCAGATGAGTACACACTGTTTCTGCTATCCAGCAAAAGCTTATGAAACAAGCTTAGACCCGCATAGATTTTACCACCGATTTCACACACGGAGTTGAATGTAAAATCCACTCGGTAATCATGCAAAACTGGCAGGCAGATGAAATAGCTCTGTTCTGCTCTCAGTGCCACGGGGCACATTTTGTCCCGATTTGTGCGTGATACAGCAGCACTGCAGGCACTGAGCTGAACGGGCTCTGAAGCCGGGCAGCGCGTGCCAAAGAGGGGATGTGCTCTCTTAAGTGTTCCTTCTTGTAGCATCTCAGCGTTTCTGAGTGCTCGGAGGTTATATACTAGCTATGCTTCAATGGTGCAGAAAAGCACTTTCCATTCAAAGTGAATAGTAATCAGAGTAATAGAGAAAATTGTTAAGTGCTGTCAATGGAGACATCTTTGCTTTTTTATAGATGTGTTAATGGAATGTCCTGCCACAAATCATAAGGGGTTTGCAGCCCGTTGCTTCCAAATTGTGAATACAATGATAAAAACAAATATTGTATTACCCACTGGTTTCCATTATTGGGCTAAATTATTGGATTAAGCTATGATCCCCAGAGCTGAAGTCAAAGGATTTTGCCCAGAGCAATGATACCAGAAGACGCAATCTGCCTGACCCCCACAGGGGAGCTGAGGGGAAGCGTGTGAGCAGGGGGCAGGCAGCAGTGGTGCCTGAGCACACCCATTCTCCCCACCACGTAAGGATGTATGTTGGGAGAATGAACTACTTCTGCATGGACACACACGTATATACATATATACATGTGCATGTGCATATACACGTACACATACACATACACGTACACATACACATACACATACACATACATGTACACATACACATACACATACACGTACACATACACATACACGTACACATACACGTACACATACATATACATACACATATACATATACATGTCTGTGGGCCCTGCTGCACAGCCAAGCCAAGGGCACTCTGAGCCCTGCCCATCCATACAAGGAGGCCCAACATTGCTCCATATGGATTTTTAGTGGCTCTGATGTAGTGCTTCACAGTTTTCTCCAGGTAAAAGGCAAAAGAAATGTATGCACTGCTGCTAAAAATAGCCAGTTATGCCCTTGATGATTCATTTGTTGGTGGGGAGTATCCATAAGTGCCTCTATCTAAACAGTCTGTTCTCTGGCTCAGTATCTCCTGTGGCAGCTTGTATATGTCTCTCCAGTCTTGATCAGTCTGTTTTCCTATGAGTTATGTCTTCTTTAGCTAAATATATTAGGACAGTCTATTTATCTCCCTCCATGGCACCAAGCATGACTTCCTTCTGCTTTAGGAGTTTCATAAATAAATCACTGTCTATTATTTCCTTGGGAGCATATAGCATTACAAAAAAACCCAAAACCAAACAGAAAAAACCCAACCAACAAAACCAAGGAATCATCCCTTTCTCAGGTTAGATGTGTTGGAACAACAACAGAAACAGGAATAAGCTGTTCAGCTTCAGTGGCAGACCTCTTTGCATTGCTCTGATTTATGCAAGTAATAAATAATTGTGCTGAATGACTTCTCGAGGTACAGCTAATTCTGTGAGAAAGAAGGCTTCATGTGATTTAACTCTCCATCACCCCAAACACACACGCTCAGGGTGATGACCAGGATTTAAATCACAGTCCTCTAAATTGCTGTGGACTGAGAAAATGAAATTGGGTCCTTTGGTGACATCCTTGTAGCGCAAGTGACTGTTTATGAATGTATAACTGAACTTACTTATGGGCATTTTGAACCTGAAATGGGCTCTGTTTGGAGCTGTTGGATTTTTTATTACCTGTTACAATATCATATTTCTGGAACTATCCTATGTTTTTTGTAAGCAAGCTCCACCCATCACTAACAGCCCCTAGGAAGAATGAAGGAACAAGATGCTTCTTCAGCTGCACTCTGGACTTCTTTATGTCT
The DNA here is from genome assembly GCF_963921805.1 of Phalacrocorax carbo. Taxonomy (NCBI): domain Eukaryota; kingdom Metazoa; phylum Chordata; class Aves; order Suliformes; family Phalacrocoracidae; genus Phalacrocorax; species Phalacrocorax carbo. The sequence goes on along the minus strand of NC_087521.1, from coordinate 24,814,992 downwards.
GCTCCAATGCAAAGGGCCGGTAAATCAGAGGTGGTTTAGCTGAGAGAGCAGGGCAATGAGTGTATATTGATGTTACTGACCTGGGTCCCAGACACAGAGGGGCCAAAACCTGCTTTTCCTCCAGAGCATCCCTTCAGCTGCACGTGGCTGAGCCAGGCCTTTCCTGGGATTGAAACCAACACTCGCTACTCAGTGTGCCTGTGAACACTGGCTCCAGAGAGAATGAATCTGGGATGCTGTGGTTAATGTCTCTTTCCTTCTTTTTTTTCTTTCTTTCTTTTTTTTCTTCTAATGGTATCTCATGTTTGACATCTTTTATGTTTTGACGCGGGGACTCACTGCTAACTAATAAAATATAGCTGGTTTTAATCTTTGCTGCTAAGGGTCATTTTGTGAGGTATTTAAGTTGCAGTAGGATAATTGGGGAATAATAAATAAATCCTTTGGGTAGTGATAGTTACCGAATATTTAGTCTCCTCAGTTTAGGCACACCACATAACTAGATTTTAATGTCTTTTTTTTGTTGTTGTTATGAAATAGTATTTTCTTGATACATTCCCTGATATTACTTGGCAGTCACCTTTCTTAATTTTCAATGTAGACACAATCTGTCTTTGTTAAAAACATCATTACCACTGACAAAGGCAGTGATTTCTTTAGCCAGTCTGCACATAATTCTACGTGTTCTTATTGGAGCACAACAAGAGATACCAGCATATTTGTCTTCCCATTTGTAACAGTTTCCCCAAACACTTTCCCTTCCAACAGCACGTTCATGATCCATACAGCACACGCTTAGACTACACACATCATGTTAGCAATGCAGCGTCGCTGTACTTGTGATTTATCCCTGTTTTCCCTCAAAAGCCAGGCATGCACAGTTCCACACTCAAAGAGGAAAGCTGCTGGCTCCCAGCAGCCAAAAAGCACAGTAAGACTCATGTGCTGTGGCTCCCTCTGAGTGAGTCAGCAGCTGAAAATAATACTGCTTACATTTTCTTTGGCAGCAGGGATTATAGGCAATATTTATCCTCCTTTTCAAATTTTCTGTGAACCAACTAGTGCAAGATCACAGCTAACATAACTGGAATACAGACTCTAGTTTGTAAGTGCTGTAGCTGGCTTCATCTCTGATGGACCAGCTTTGAAATACTGATAAATTAATCCATAAGATATTGTGCTCTCTTTTGCATAGTAGTGGATATTGCAGCTAGTGTTTCTTTTTGTGTAATCTGACCCTATCTTGGTCCCACTATCAGCCAAGGCATTAATCTCTAGACTGTGTCCTAAATCCATTCCTGGAAATGTGATGGAAGTGGGTATCAATGCTGCTTTTCAGTTCAACCAGTACATGCCATAAAGATTACATTTGTGCAAGACACAACAGGACAAAGATACACTTGTCAGTTATGCATGTTTGAATAAAACAATTTAAAAGAAAAATAACAGGTGAGATCTTGAGATTTTAGGAACCTAAGTTTAGTCCTAACAGTAAGTCCAAGCTGAGCTGTCTGATATCAATGAAAAGATTTGAATGAGACACACTCAGGGTGAATATTTCCAGAGATGACAGCAAACTACCTCAAGGCATCTTGCAAATGATAATTTCTGCTTGTAGGAATGACACATAACACTATTCAGTGGCCCTTGGGGGTTTGTGCTTATTCAGTGGTGAGCCCTTGGAGTATATCTCCTGCACGAGACACTCTGGGATTGATGTCCAAGTGACTGAGTAGCAGACACTCTCACCGGAGAGCATTAGGAGGAAAGGGCAGCAGCTGGGAAAAGAAACAGAGACCCAAGCAACTCCAACAGAAAAAAAGCAGTGCTAGAAAATGTCTGTGAATTGGGACCTTAAATATAGATTATTAATAGCTGCAGAATGTGTCTCCTTTAAACATGGACCTTTATTTCTTAAGTCCCCAAAATGAACTCTTCTAACTCTGATCTCTAAACTTTATGTGATAGTTTTGGTGGTTACAATAAATGAAAAATAATTTTGCTGATTGCTGCTCTGCATCCCTGGCACTTTTGCAGTAAGGTCTTTACAAATAAAGAAGAAAATTATTGGATGCATTTTAATATAATTGTTAAGTAAATAAGTGAGCTTCATGGACACCTTTACTTCCTCCCTTTCCAGAAAAAGAAAAAAAACTCTAACAGCCCTGTAAAAGTCAGACTTTATTCCAGCTATCATCAAACACAGGCAGTGCAGCCTAGCATGCATGGTAGAAGGAGTGTTAACATCAAGCACGGCGAACAAACCAAGTAGGGCTGGAGCTTGGCAGAGGACCAGCAGTCCTTCCCTGCGCGGCCACACGGCACTGCTAAGGAAAAGGTCGAGGTCTGGCGGGGAGGGCCTAGTACCGATTTCTACACTGCTTCCTAAATGCTTCTCCACACTGTCTGGTCACAGCCCAGTTGGTTAGGATGCCTTCTGCCAGAGGATTTGAATCCTCTCAAGAAGCTGTAGGGTAAGCACCTACATCTGCTCAGCAATGTCAGGACTTAGGCATTTGTGGGTACACAGAGAAGTGGCAAGCTGGGCTGGAAGGTCTGGGCTCCAGCACTCACAATAGGATTTGTGACACGGGTACCTAAACCTTTGCTCCTTCCTGGGAGCCCAAACTATCTCTGGGCTTGAAGTGGCTTAGCAGCCTGTGATTCACTCACAGACCATGAAAGACCTCAGAGGCTAAATTGCAGCCATCCCGAGATCCAGGTTGGCACATGGGCACCTGGGCCACCCTTTGCCACTGACTGGACCAAGGTCTAAGTGCCTCTAGAAAGGGGCCTCAGTCCTTACTCGGGAAAACCTGTTTCATTTAATATATTTCATATCTGAGTAAGGGCTCAAAAAACTCGAAACAAAACCAAAATAAGGATTGGATTCATTAACTATTAATACTATTCATTACTAGTATTTCTACAGTAGCATTTGCATGCATGAAACTTCAACACAAATGAAAATATATTCCTCCTTCACATATCTTACAAGTTCATTTATATGCATTGTAGCTTGTAAAGAAATGGCAAACAAAAGACCTGGGAGGAAGAGGATTTACTGTGAATAAGCCGATAGCTACAAATGATTCTGAATCATATTGGAATTAAGTGACTTAGTGCCACTAATGCCACTGGCACTGCTGCTAGCCTTGACACTGGTGAGGGACTTAATCTAAGAGGCTCTTTTGCTTTCTCAGAGGATCCTAATGGTTAATTTTCTATTCCTTTTCCTTCTTTTATTTCTCCTTCTTTAGGACTTGTCAGACAGAAAGGCTGATGTGTGAAAGGATCTAATCTAGGCTATACTTAGGTTATGACAGGCAGGAGATGGAGGAACAAAAGAAAAGCAGGACAGAAAAAATATCTTGCTGTTCGGCTGAGCCACTAATATTTGCTAATTGCAATAAATATGATACTGCACAGAAGCTCCTAATGAGCTTATATAAAGCATTTTAATGGGACACTGTCAGGTTAAACATTGTGTTTAAAAATATAAATATCCTTAATAATTCCAGATTAAAACAGAATGAAGTTTGAATACCCAATTAATTTTTCCCCCTTTGTGCCAGAGTCTGAAATGTATTTCACACAACTCAGCCACTGAAAACAGATGGGGCTTTATTCTGCTGCTTCCACACCAGAGCACACCTACAGCATACGAGAGAGGACAGGGCACGGATGTGCCAGGCAGCACTGGAAATGTGACTGCAGAGATGCAGAGGGTCCATGCTATGTCCTGGCTCACCAGGCTGCCTGGGCAGCTCTTGTTAGCTTTGGCCCAGTGCTGGGCTCGTGGGATGGCAGCTCTGGGCCTTGCATGACTGTTTCCCGTCAGGACAGCAGCTCTGAGGCTTGCAGGAGGGTTTCATCCCCAGCATGGCAGTTCTGGGGCTTACATGAGGGTTTCCTCTGGGATGGCAGCTCAGGACCTTGCAAGAGGCGTCTCCCTGGGTGCTGCTTTACACAGTGGGACCGTTGCAGCTCCACCAGGACCAGTCTGGGGGGTCCTCATATGGCACTGCATCACACTGTGCAGCTTCATTTTCTTGTTTTAGCGCATGACTTCAATGTTTCCATGTTTAGATTGCAGGCCTTTCAGAGCAGAGTTTAAATCCAGAGCACTGACTATGTTGAGTTTAAATGAAACTGAAGGAAAGAGTCTGTGGAAACTTCTTCACAAAGAAGTTATGTAAATAGTGGTTTGATACTATGGTGATGGGTCCTTAGGACTGCTGACTCCATTTTTCTTTCTATTCAATCCCTTAGTTTTCTTCCAAACATGCAGATCTTAGTCCTGTCCTGCATGGCAGTGTTGACTGTGCATTTTTATGCATCAGAGAAGTGCCAAGGAAATAACACTTAGAGAATAGCAATGCTGGACCTACTTCCCAGCATAGCCTCTCACAGAAAATGTGGGAGGGGGCCAAATGCATTTCCCTGCCTTGGTATCTCCAGGGGCCTCTGGATGTACTTATTTACCCCGGGTTTCGGTAAACCACAAAGGATGATCCAAATCTGAGAAGGGTGAGAGTGCATGGGTCTTGCCCAAATAAGAATATCTGTGCAGAGACTGAAGGGCTCAGATATGTTGCCGCGTGGAAGCAACACCAAGGACATGCTTGAGGTCATGTCCTTTGCTGCTCACATCATGTGCCTGCTGGAGCCCCCCTTGGTCTGGCCCTGTAGCCCTGCAGTCCACCCTCCTGCAAGGGTGAGCCCTAGGATGGCCCTCCTGCTGCCTGCTGTAAGAGGAGCTGGACCATGTTGGCAGCCTGATCTTGGCCTGTGGATTACAGGGTGTCTGATCCCAAAAGCCTCTGGGCTTCAGGCTGTGGCCACCATGAGTCTCTTCTGGTAGGCGCAGCCTCTCTCTAGCATTTGAAGCAGCCAAGTATATCTATTCCCACTTACCAGAAAGACACTGCAGCAGATTTAGTGGGCTTCTGTATTTGCTATCTAGCAAATTCTCCTCTCCCAGGTGGAAAGATCCTTTGCTTATTTTATACTGGAGAAGCAGAGAAAATAAATGCTTCCGAATAACCCACAATCTGGATTACTTCAATGGAAGCAAGAACAAGCACTTAGAGTGTGATAGAAGGATTACTGTCGCCAGATATCATTATCTGAGGGAGGACAAGACTGATGTGTTGGAAGCTTTGTAAATGTCTCAGACTACTTCGGGAATCTGGAACACAAGCCTAAATGTTTGAACATGTATTTTTCCTAAACCGTGCATTTCCCAAATGAGTATGGACAAATTCAAGTCTGGAACAAGTCCAGCAAGCATGATGAACTACCACTAGGGAAGAGAAGAGGCAACTGTTTTTTGTTACCCCCTCCCTCCCAGAATGATGCAATACCTCTTTAATTCAGTGGGAGACACGAAAAGCCTATGCAATGTAATAAGGACAAAAGTTTCTTCTGATCTCCTCAGCCCCCAAGCCTGCTGGGCAGTCTCCTGGCCCAGCAGATTGAGGGATTGATTGTGTTTTCTGTTTACTTCTTTTTCCAATCTCTTCCATAAGCCAAAGATAAAGCCAGTACAGCTCCAGCTGTACTTTTGAACCCAGGTTTAAATGGGGTGGAAATAAATCTTAATGAGATTGTCCAGCCCTATTACCTTAAGTAGTGTACCTCAGATGAACCCTGCTAAAGACTGTAATTCCCTTCTGAGATTTCAGTGACATGAGCAAGTGGCTCATATTTCACTATTGAGGTTTGGGTCATCATTGGATACTTGGTAGAATTCCACCTTTGTTGCATAACAATTGGAGAAACCCGCCTTTATTAAAGGTATGAAAATAGTAGAAGATGCTTTCCTCTCATAAGTGTAAAGAAATTTCTTCTAATCTTCACTCCAAGCAGAAAATGCCTTTTGCATTTCTACTTCATGAGTGTTCAGATGCAAAAACTTTACTCCCACAAATTCTTAAGATTGGTACGTTGATGCTTCCTATTACTTCTCTGGATAAAATCAAGGTGTTTTCCCAGGACTTGCTGCTGGGCAGAGCAAGGAAGGAAGCAGCAGATGGGCAGGACTGGAAGAACCAAGGAAGGGCCAGAGAGGTCTCAGACTGGGTGTCTCCAGGGAGCACCGCACTGTGGCAGACACACCACTTATTTAGGACCTCTTGAGAACCACATGTGCAGTTGAAGAGAGACAGGTTTTAAGAAGTATTTGCCTAAGGTAATATATAACAAAGGAACGGGTGGTCCTAAGTCTTTGGAAACCTGCAGCAGAGTCCTTCAGGACACAGGGCATGTGCCCTTCATATGAAGGGCATGTGGAGCTCTAGTAGGTAGCAAGAAGAAATCAGTCTTCCTAGCCCAAAACCACTTGGCTGTGTAGTAAATGTGATTTTAAATCACATTGTGCCCACAACAGTCAATGGGTAATCCACAAAATGAAGGTCCAGAGAAGAAATCTCTCCTCCTTGCCTAAACTTAGCATAAGGCCTTGGAAACAAAGAGAAGGCAGCCAAGCATCAGCAGTAGTCAGAGAATTTAGACAAGGAAGATAACCATTCTGCTAAGTGGCTTTTGGGAAATAATGGAAGCAGAAACAAGGATCTAATAGCCTTTTTCTGAACTAAACTTAACCTCTAGTTGCAGGCAGAAACCTAGGGCTATTCCTGACCATAGACAGAGCTCAGTGAAGAAACAGCCTTACTGCTGATTTTTCACAGCTTTTGCAGATGTCTGATACCTCATCAACACACGGAAATGTGAGCACGTAAGGATCTCTGTGAGCTCATCAGATGCTATTAACTGCTGAACGGAGAGGTCTGGGACTCACTGCAACTAATGAGTGTTTTGGCACAGAGGAACAAGACCAAGCCTGGAGGAGCTGTACCAGAGGGTGCCTGCGCTGCACAGCTGTATTCACTCCTCGGCGTTCTCCAGGCAGCAGACTTGTAAACAGGCTGGCCTGCGGCAAGGCAGTGCATCGAGTAGAGGAAAGTAAATTTGATCTCCCTGTGCTGTCTCCTCAATCCAAACAAGTCCAGTCGAGTTCATTCCCAAGAATGCAGGCGCTCTGCATGGCAAAGACACAGCTGTTTGGGCGGGCTCAGGGCCATGCTGGGATGGACTCACGCTACAGCCTTGTCTTGCCCCCCTTCGCATCAACTCATTAAATCGTCCAGTTGCCTCCAGCTCTCCTCTCTTCCTGAAAGGAACTTAATTAATGAGCAGATTGTCACTTGAGCAATCGCCTCCCAACAAGGAAATCTTTAAAGATTTGGCGCTGTTATCTATAATAACCCAGTTGTTGAACTTCATTAGGAAAAGGAAGCAAATGCTAAATACACACTCAACTTTGAGGTGCATTTCTGCAAGAGAAAGTAAAAATTATTTAGGGAAACTGAGTATTTTCTAAGCCTGTATCCCCCCCTTGGACAAAACTGAGACATTCAGCTTGTGGCTACCATTGTGTCTCACAGCCTTGGAGTAGTGAGTTTTCTCATGCACCTTGGGGTGCTCCTCTGCCTCCTCCCCCCTGCAGGGACACCTGGCCTCAGGACCGAGGGACGTGGCACAGGATCACATGGGCTGCTGCAGGAACTGGCTCTGTTCTGCTGAGGTCCCGATGGCAGCGTGAAGCAGGAAGATGCTCATGCTCAGGGTCTGATGGTCCTTCTGCATCCCCAGAACCCAAAATGATGCTGAAGCCATGCAGATCAGCCTTTTGACTGATCTGAGCAGTGAAGATCCTACAGCAGGGAGGGGAGACTCATCACGCCTCAACAAAAGTGTGTCATCCAGTCACTTTTCAGCAGTAGTCTCCTTCAGCGTTGTGGGAGAAGAGTGAAGAGCTGTCTTCTTACTCCCCTTGCTTTATAGGACATCAGAGCAGGCACGAAGTATTAAGAGACAGCAAAAAGAATCTTTAGCTACTTTATGTGTGAGGAGGATCCCCAAAGATCTGAAGAAACCAAATAATTGTAGGAGAGGAGTTTGGTGAGAAAACAAACACTCCTCCTGTGAAAAACTGTGAGCAGGCTGAATCCTTTCCCTGGAGTTTTCTTTTTTTTTTTTTTTTTCATTAAATGACTCAAAATGAAAACATGCAAAAATGTGGTTGGTGTTTAGAAAGTCAGTTTTTGTTAGAGAAATATTATTCTCCAGCCTACGCATGTGAGCACTGTGTGCCTCAGACTACCATATCTGTGCCAGACATTGCACGTTCTCTCGCACTTTCCCACATGATGCTCCTCCCTATGCCTTAGATGTTTAAATACCTGACCAAAACAACTTTGAAAAAAAATCCTCCCTCTCCAGTGGCATAAGACTCCCCATATGTTGCTGACTGGGTGAAAACAGATGGTGCATAGACATCCTGCATACCCCCAAAAACTCGTGGCTCAAGAAACCTGGCTTTAGAAAAGAAAATTAAAATGAATCTTATGAGGCTTATGGTAAACATCAAAGAGTTGGCAGCACTAAGATGAATCAAACCGTTTAGGTGACATTTCCCAGAGAAACTGCTTCCATTTCATCAATGTACTATCTGTTTTCAAACAGTTATGCTTGAATACACCATTTGGAATTTATGATAGATGCAGGAAATAATAGTTTCCTTCTCAAAATCCTTTCCACATGCAGCCCATATGCCTGCAGCACAAATGGATTGCAATCTCGTGTCTAAGTCAGATGGGTGTGAGAAAGCCAGATGAATGTTGTAGCAACAAGACAAACCTGGCAGCCTTTGATCTGGGGTATAAGAGCTGTAGAAAATGACAGTTTTAGTGTCCCAGGGACAAGCTGCCTGTATCAGAGGTGCTTGTGTGTGAGGCTATGGACACTGTAGAGTATCTCCAAACAATTGGTAAATTATCAAATCATTAATATAACAAATATCCTTATTGCTAGAGATCTAGTTATGAGGTGTCAGAGTATTTTGTATTTTATGACATATGTGTTTCCAATAAGCTGTTTATTGTAACATCACAGCTTCACCTGCTGGAGATGTTGAACATGGTAAAGAATGCAATTACAGGAAGATCAAGGATGATTTCAGGCTAAGTCAGCTTGAAAAGTGTTGCTGGAACTGGATTGCATCTGTGCCTCAGCTGCAGAGCACCCCTCAAAGGGAGAAGAGTTGCTCCATGGAGCAACTGTGGAAACCAAGCTTTTCACAAATGGTCCCTGGCAGCATGTTCCTCATCTCCTTGTGCCAGACCAGAGACCACGGGTATGATTTACAGACATGCCCAACACTCACAGCTGCAAATGAAGTTTGAACATATGAAATACGGGACTGTGCTGGGTGCTCTGAAAGAAGAACTCAGCATCTTGGATTAGACATCCGTATCAGTGTGTCTATGGCCTTGGTTTGGTCGTATGGTCTTGGTTTAATCTTGCTGTGTCTTAGTCCCTTATATAGTCTGAATTATACATTTTTATATACATCATTATACATGAATTATACACACACAGCTGTGACTTATTGCTAAGTCATATCTAGGGGAAATACAAAACATTCACTGAGTTTTAATTAGGTGCATTTCTCTGAGCATTCACACTGGGACAAAGAACAACTAATGCATGGTGCTTCCCACACACCAAGAGAGTACTTGCTGGCGAGGTCCCACCCAGCAAACCTCGCCAGCCACACAGCACAGGGGTCAGGCTGTCTGTCTTAAGAAGAACCGAGCTGATCCAGCCACAGTCTCTACCTGTGGGTCAGGTGGATAAAGGTATTTCTGAGATTTTAAGAGTCTTGACTCAAATTCAGTTGAGTGAATGGAAAGGCTCCTCTTGGTTCCAAGGGATCTGGATCAGGCTCCTAAAGCTTTTCCTTCCCCCAGAGAGCATGAGATGCACACATTTTAAGTTTAACCTGAAGCTAGGTCCTTCTTAATTCCTGTGATATGATCAGGCACAACCTGAGACCCTTGGCCTGCTGTCACTTTTGCAGATTTTTGAGTATCTGTAGGAAAGACTTAGGTCTTCAGATGTTGCACACAGGTCTTTTTTGTGTGCTTTTACTCCTTCATTGTGCCAGCAAGGCTCCTTCAGGCAGGTTGTCTAGCTACAGGAGTTTTCACCCAACCCTGGCTTCAGGCTGGAGACCCCTTGCCTGGGTAGCCAGCTGCCTCCCAAGGTTTGACATGTTTTTACAACACAGGGAGCTGCTGAAGTGCAGGGTCACTCTCTGATCAGAGCTTCAGGGGAGAAGCAGGAATAACCATGCCCATCTGAGCGAACTAGGAGAGCTGCTACTCACAAATATACCCCAGCCAATAAGCCCTGGGACGCCTCTCCCACTGCAGGTGGCAGCAGCAAGGTTTTTACCATTTTCACAGTAGTTTTATTAGTTAATGGGAAGTGTTCTGGGTGCACTGTGTGATTGAGGGTCTAGCAAAGCCATAACATATCCTGTAGCTCTGCAAAGAGCCCGTCACAAAGGATAAGTGTGCACGAGTGCAGTGCAGGCAGCAAGTAAATATATTTATCTGCAAAATAGATGAGAACTACATGAAATGCCAAGTTTGGCAAATAGTATCTATGGATTTATGAGGGGATTCTAGATCTAAACCTTTCAAACATCCCTCCAAACACTTCATTTCATGCCCTTACACTAGCTGGTGCGGGTGAAAGCCTTTGCTCTCTCAAGGAGCACTGAAGTGATGGAAACATGAGCCATGCAAATGGTGCTGAGAGCGGTGATGCAGCGCTCGGGGGTTCCTGCCCGGGTGGTCGGGAGGAGCTGTCTGAGATGAACGAGCCATTGGCACCTCTCCGAAATGCTCCCTGTTGTCTGTGATGGGGACAGCATTGTACTTCCCTACACCTTGTTGGAATCTGTTGTGACTCCTCAAGGGCCACAGCCAATTTACTGAGCCCAGTTTGGAGTCATCTGAGCAAGGGCTGCAGACACAGGATTTTCCTCCAAAAGCAATTTCTGTGATTGACAGACCATGTGCAGAACCAAAGAGCAGCTCTGACCAGTCCCCATGTGTCCCTCTGACTCAGTGGTGACTTCAGCTGCTCCATGAAACCCAGGACTCCTTCGGGGAACTGACCTTGGGCACTATCAACAGGTCCATGCCCAATGCTTGGCATTTGTCAGGAGCTCATTCCTCTGCCCCAGAGTTTCTTTCCCACAAGGAAGAAAGCATTTGGGGGATCTTGCCAGTCTTATAGGTGACTTTTAGAGGAGGTTTGACATCTAAGGGAATCCTAAATGCTATGAATTTAACTGTGGAAACCATTAGTACGTGGTGAGGGAGCTGATCACAGGCAGTAAGGAAATAAATGACAGGGACAGAGAAGCAACTGAATACATAGATGAGAGACTGGGCACTAACCAGGTTGGTGGGAGGGCAAACTGGTCATTTAATTTGGAGTCTTAAGGGCAAAATAAGGGAAGGGTGCCTGCCCCACCCTCTAAATTACTGCCTGTGAAACAGGTCTGTAGCAAGAGAGGGCTCCAGACAGCAAGAAGCAAATGTTAAATGCTATTATGGCTTCTAAATGCCAATGGCTTAACACAGACTACACTGGAAATGCTGCAGATATTGTGAGGCATGGAGGAGAGAGGGAGAGAAATCACATCAGTTGCTTTTTGCATGCCTTAAGTTACTGTAAACATCATGGAACAAGACTGTTCAGAAATGTGCTGTACAGCCTGTGCAAGTGCTCTTGCTCACAGACCCTGGGACAAATTACAGATTCCAAGTATTTCTACAGATAAGCAAAATCCTCCTGTCAGGGATGGGGGGTTGGGGCAGGGAGGAGAAGCACTTGAGAGCTATATAGTGTCATCTGTATTTCCTTAACTAGATCCTTAACCGGCATCCCAGCTGCAAACTTTCATGCTAACTTCAGCTGTCTCTAAGGGCAAGTCCCCCCTCAAAAAAAAAAAAAAAGTTTAAAAATATTTTCTCTTTTATACTCCCAGGTATGATTTCAGTACACTTCTGAAAACTTAGACTGCTGAAAATGCGTATTGATGCCTCTGCTAGCTCAAATACCCCCAACTTGGAGCCCCAGTAGTGCATAGCACACGCACTCACACTTTGCTTTAGAAATGCGTTGAGCAGGCGCAGCTCCTGACAGCCTGACAGCCAAATATTTAGAGTAGTCCACAGAAGGACACCTCACCTGCTACATTTTAAATGTTGCATTTTGATTTGGTGACCTCTGTATTTAGTGACAGAAGAACACTCTACTAGAAAATTTGTGACTAGCTCTAATAGTTCATCTTCTGACCTGACTTACCAAATGCAAAAGGAAATGAGTTTGCCAGCGGGTACATACATCAATTTAAAAGAGGCTGAAGGTGCAGGTTAACCATGTACCTTTGCTCAGGACGCTCCCAGGACACAGTCACCTCCCACCTAACTACCACCAAGCCCCAGGGACAGGATGCCACTGTTCTGCTGCGCCCATGCTGCCTTTTTCCTGTTTCCAGAGGTTGAAAACTTTGAATCTAGTTTTAAGAATCAACTTTATGAGTAGTGGATGGGGCTTGTACTACACAGCTACATACAGCCACGCTCCAGCCGAGCTGGGCTAAACCCCTGTTGAGAACAAGCCTGGCTGCAAAAGAGAGCAGCTTCTTTCCTCTTTGCTTTTGATGACAAAGAGCCAGCTTCACTATCTGTGGTGCTTTACCTAAGTGCAAAGGGGGAGTTGCTCTCAGCCCTCCATCCCTCTCTCTTTCGCAGCACTGTGGCAACTGCTGCATGGATTTGGGAGGCCTCAGATTTCTCCCAAATGGAAAAGCACATTTTCCCCAACAAAAGATCTGAGAAGGTGGATGTGAAGAGACTCTGGTGGGGCCGCTGTGGCCTCATGGCTCTGAAAGCCCTGTTCGAACCTGGCAGTCCCTCCTCAGCAGGGAGCCATTTAACCAAGGTTCAGCCCTCACCAGCCTGTGAAGCAGGTGATTTTAACTCTTTACGGACTGTTGGCTGAATATTTTGGATCATGGGGCTGTCTTGAAATGCCTCATGGGCAGAGAGGGCTTTCCATATGTGCCTCTGGCAGGCTCCCACCCTTGTGTCTCAGCAGGGCTTGCTTGTCACCATAAATCTGTTTCTGGGTTTTTTATTGCAAAACATGGATTCCTGGGGCACCAGAGTCACTCATTTTCCCTTATGTGTTTGCCTGATCCAAAACCTCTTTAAAACCTTAAAAAATAATGATTGCTTCATTATCAGCAGTGTTTGCTCCCTCAATGCACAGCCTCTGGTTTTCGAGGCACTGCTTAGACAGATCAGGGACCCACAGCATTTCCAGGGGGAGCAACAGAGTGGTTCAGCAGGATAGTTCCCAGCTCCCAGTAAAATTCTGGGATTTCAGTTTGATTTACATCAAACTGGGCCAAAGAACCCAGATATTATATTTGGTTTTATTTTACCCAAACATTCCAAGAATTTTTGTTCTACTTCCCACTCAATTTCAATTTTCAAGCTGTAGTATTTAAAAATTTATTAATGTATTGAAATTGTCAACAAAATGTTGCATTTTGATTTGGTGACCTCTATTTTGTGACAGAATAACACTCTACTAGAAAATTTGTAACTAGCTCTAATAGTTCATCTTCTGACCTGACTTACCAAATGCAAAAGGAAATGAGTTTGCCAGCGGGTACATATATTAAGATCAGAGTTTCTGTGAGGTGTTCATCAGTTACAAGCTATGTTAAATAACACAGAGTGTTCCAGGTTCTCATCGCTTTTCAAAAATTAGCTATTAGTGCTTAATACTACTATGATGGTGATCGTGCCCCTGTCCTCGGCACTGGTGAGGCCGCACCTCAACTATTGTGTTCAGTTTTGGGCCCCTCACTACAAGAAGGACATTGAGGTGCTGGAGCGTGTCCAGAGAAGGGCAACGAAGCTGGTGAAGGGTCTGGAGAACAATTCTGATGAGGAGCGGCTGAGGGAGTTGGGGTTGTTTAGCCTGGAGAAGAGGAGGCTGAGGGGAGACCTTATCGCTCTCTACAGTTAACCTAAAATGAGGTTGTAGCGAGGCGGGGGTCAGTCTCTTCTCCCAGGTAACAAGTGAAGGACAAGAAGAAATGGCCTCAAGTTGCACCAGGGGAGGTTTAGATTGGATATTAGGAAAAATGTCTTCACCAAAAGAGTTGTGAAGCCCTGGAACAGGCTGTCCAGGGAAGTGGTTGAGTCACCATCCCTGAAGGTATTTAAAAGAAGGGTAGATGTGGTGCTTAGGGACATGGTTTAGTGGTGGACTTGGCAATGATAGGTTAGCGGTTGGACTTGATGACCTTAAAGGTCTTTTCCAACCTAAATGATTCTATGATACTATGATTCTGTATAGATCTGGTGCAGCCAGAAGAGCCTGGAGGCAGACGGCAGGAGCCAGGGGGGATTTCCTCCCTGTCCCTCCCTGGTACAGGGCTTCCCCCATGCCTGAGCAGGTGGAGGACAGGCTGCCAGCTCAGGTGATCATGGCAAAGGTCTCTTGGGAAAAGAGGGGAGAGCAGGAGGGAGCCATGCAGGCTGCAGGAAATCCCCTGGGATTTCAGCCAAACCAGGTAGAACTGCCTCATGGGTAGGATGCTCTCCTATGAAAGTTGCGTGCAGAGGGGTGACATCTTCCCTAGTGAGCCTGGACCAATCAGTGGCTGAAGCAAAAGAACAACCCACTAAATGGCTTAAATGCTGGCATTCAGAAATGCTTCTTCCTTGAGGATTTATACGGACTGTCAGACATTTTTACCTTTCCTCTTTAAGACATTTGACTCAGCCATGTCCATTGCAGCTGCAGAGCATCTTTAAATGATTTGGCCGTGGCATGTAGCAAGTTAGCCAAGAGCCAGGCTGGACTCTTAGACCTTCAGATGAAATCCCTAGACAGACTTCAGGCATTCCGCAGTGGCTCCTAACTCCAGCAACCTGACAAGGCAACACAGCTTCAATGACAGTGCTGCAGCGGTAGTCATTCACAGTCACTCTTCATTCTGGCTTCACCCCATTCTTTCCCAAAACTGAAAGCTTTATATGGGGGGTTTTGTCTTTAAGAGTACTGACTGCAAGACTGCTCGTGCCTCAGTGTGCAAAGCTAGCTCTGCAGGTGTGGGAGCCCCAGCGCCCTGGCCTCATCTTCCCCTGGCCAGAGGATGCTCCTGGCGACTTCTGAGTGTGCACGCTGGTGGTTTTAGTGGGATCAGGAGCTGTCAGTCACCCTGCAGACAGCTCTCTTGGGATGCTTAAGACATGCCATTACCTTTCTAACCTGCAGCAGGTAGCTGGGTTGATATGCTGAAAAATCCTTGCAACTTCCCTGCTTATCCCAGAGCACTAAACACAGTCTGTACAGCAATTGTGCAAGGTGATTTCAGTGTGTTGCCTTTTATTTAGGATCTCACCCTGCAAACAGTAAAATTCAGTGGGACCACTCACATGGCAACATTACTGTCTGAGTCAAGACCTTTTATCTAAGGTTTAGACTGCAAAGCAGAACTGGTGCTCCAGCCCTGAGGGGACACAGAGTTATCTGCAAGAAGCTAGACATTTTTTACCAAATCTGATGAAAAATTAATTTAAAGTATAGTCCTATTCTAATATGAGTACGTGAAAGTAGGGTAATTTTATTTGACAGGAGTACTGCTCATGCATGTGCTGAATCATTCCTAATGACTAATTTCTAATATTTTTATTACAAAAATGTATTTGTGCCATATTTTATTCCCAGCAGCTGTTTAGAGACAGCCCAGTGTGGGAGGTGGAGGTCTCACTCACTAGCAGCCTCTCTGGCTGAGCTAAATGGACTCCCCATGACAGTGCAGAATGTGTGTTGAATTTCAGGAAATCTAAATTCCCATAGGTTTCTGGGATATCGTGATTCTGAAAACACCAATTTTAGCAAATTGGCTCCAGTGTGTCTTAAAGACATGTTTGAAATGTGTAATTTTAGCTTTGAAAGGAAGTATTTAGCTAAAGAGTCAGGAACATATTTCAGATTAAAGGTTTTGTTTCCTCCTCTACTGAAATGAGGCCAATAAAAGTTTGGAAGGAATTTTAAGGAAATTCAGTTAGATTTGCATGCCACCTGCTGCAGAACAAGCTAAATTAATTTTGTTTCTTCCCTTCTTAGTCCTCGTTTAGTAAATAACAGAGAAAGTGTGTACATATGAGACTCCCAGCATCTGAATAGCTACTCCCTGTTCAGCAATATAATCTATTACAGCTGAATACCTTGTATTATTGCAACGGTGATGTTATCCACAAAAAGTTACCCATGCCATTCAAAGTCAGTCTGTGGCTGAAATAAGGAAAAAGAAAATAAGGAAAAGGCACTTTAAGAACCTTTGCGTGACTTCAGAGGTTTTTCCTGAAGTCAAAAGGATTGTATTAATAACCAGAACCATCATGACTCATATATTCCTAATCAAAATGCTGGGTGTGTGAAAAGCTGTTTGGTCGTACGGAGACTGAACTATTTCTTCTTACAAGAGAAAAATAATACACACAGGAGGAAGCGCTTAAATAATTGATGTGCTTTTCTTTTATCTGCATGTAGGAATGACAAGGAATCTATGTATGGCACTAATGGATAGCATCAGTATGTCAATAATTTCTAATGAGGAAGAAATAGGAGTGCATTTGTCCTGAAGTGACTGATCTTTCTTTCTTTCTTCTTTATCTCCCCATGTTACAATGAGAAATTAATGGTGTAAATTTTAGAATGCTGTTCACTAATAGATTATTTTGATAACAATGCTTTCAAGTGCCTTTTTTGGTATTAATCCAGTCCAAAATGTCTGTACACTTGCTTACATTTAATCTACAACCTGACAGCTAGGATCCTCTTTTATTTTTTTATGTCTTCTGTGCTACATTCAAAAGACAAAATAAAACTTTGTTTGCATCACATGTTTAATTTTCCATTCCACATCAGCAAAAGGGTGCAGCCACGCTGAAACTGAGCATAAAGCAGAGATTTAAAAAAAACTAGTGCTTTCATCCTGAAAAATTGCATAACCATTTCCAGCATAGAAGTAGGATACTCTTACTGAATAAAGTTTCTTGTTGAAAAATTATTGATATATCGACCCATTTATATCCAGCTATTTAACTCAAAGATTGTATTCAGCAGTTCCCTCTGGGTTGCTTGTCTGAGGGAACAATTACGCAGCTGTTCTTGCTACATTCTTGTGTAGGCTGAAAGCAGGCTAAAAATTCTGGCATTAATTTACTGTAACTACAAACCGCAGTTCTCCAGGTTGTCGATGAGGCATACCCTCTGCAAAGAGGTTGGTGGCAAAGCAACACATACACTTGACACTCATATTGTGCTTTGGCTAAACATACTTATAGCTGTGTGTCTGTGTTTACACGGATGCATGCATACATCGGTACGGTTTGTGTTATAAGCAGGGCAACTACATTATCTGGCACATTCAAAACCAAGGATTTTAAAAGTACAACGCCAGCCTTAATATGCTCATTGGATTCAGCAAAGTGGTATTTCTGCACTAGCAGACACTAATCATTATTTTAGAAAGTTTGATGCTGATTTTTTGCAACCCTTTTTATGGAGTTTTTACTGCTAAAGTTTTAATCTCTGAACTGTCTAAAAGTAAAAGAGCAATAACCGCAAAGAGAATTAGTTGATTTCAAAATACCTTGATGTGAAAAGCAAGCTGTCAGCAACGGGTTCACTAAAATCGCTTAACTGCACAGGAGTGCCTCCATTTCTATCTCCAGTGCTGGTTTTGTGTGTATTCATATATGCATATACGCACACACACATCTGTCCATACATGAACCAGAGCATTATGCACGGTCCGTGCAGTAGGTGACCACTTGGCTGTGACTGGTTATTTGTGCCCGGTGTGGGGCAGAGCAGCGGGAGGCCGGGCAAGCCCTGCTGCTGGGGAGCTGGGCTGGAGGCAGGGCCGGCTCCGGCTGGGGGACGTGGGAGGATTACTGGGGAGCAGAGAGAAACAAATATTTCCTCTGCGTATGCTGGCATGTTTCCGATCCACGTCCACATCTAAGCTTCACATTAGCTTTACTTTTCATTCCTGCCCATAACAAACTACTTCCTTTCCTCAAATCATGCATCTACGAATGCTTTTCTGAGGGAAACCTCTTAGGTCCTTTCAGCAGCAAAGGTAATTGAGATATCAGTAACTTCTGCACACAACATGCCATGCATGCTCAATATCAGTTTCATCATTAATATCAGATGCCAGCTAAATACTGTCACTGTCACCCTGAAATATCCCACCCTCAACTCAGAGTGCTTAACAAGCAAAAAGAGGACAGGCCCTTAAAATCAAAGCTTGAAGAAGGGAAGCTTTGCTGGTTAACAGACCAGCCCTTTGAAACAGTAAGCAAGAAATATTTATCCTCATCTCTCCTCGCTTTAGACAACGATAGCAACTGTACGGCGGCACAGGGAATTGCGCATGGTGCAGTTCACTCTGCACCATATACATAATTTATATTTTTCAACTCTGGTATTGAGTGCGCATTTTTTGGACCTGGGATTGTTTTTGTAAGATGGACGTAGAGAGGGGAGGGGAAAAAAAGCACTGCAGCAGCCTTCTCCTTCTCCAGCCCCACTTTTTAGTCCAGATCCTCATCTCTGACACACAGCTTTCACAGGCCAGTGAAATACAAGTCCTACATAGTATGCGTACATATTTATATGGATATATACAGATGTGAAAAGAGAAACGCTTGCCATGGCAAAAGGGAAAAAGAAGAAAAAGATGTTTTCAGTGGTCCATCTCTTTATAAGTAAAATGCCTCGGCAGAGAATTACTCTAGCATTTTGACAAGTTTCCTTTCATGCAGACAGTCAAGTGAGTGTTTAGAATTCCTGTAGAAGTTAAAATAAAAAGCTGAGAAACATGCTTCTTGGTGACATGCTCTCCTGCTCAGTGAAGTTTGACATATACAGCTATAAGTGCTAGTAAAGGACCCCTTTCCAGATACAGCCAAAACACATAAGGCACTTACTTTGAAAATAGGTACACTTCTATTTCCTTTCAGCAAATAACCCCTTCGCATTACATTTATCTGCCCTTGCTGCGGCCGTTACCATTCAGGAAGGTTTATCAAGGCATGAACACAAGACGTTCACAGCGCACTTGGTCCTGCAGGACCCATCCCCAGAAACTCTCCTTCCGGAGCTTGAGACCATGCACCTTGATACCATCATTTCTCTGGACACAGACGCTGCAGACCATCTGCCTGAATTACCGAACCCTTCCTCCTATCCAGCCCCGGTGCCTCTAGAGAAAGTCCAGGCAATACCACCCGTGTCAGCCCTCCACCACAGGCTCATAAGCAACCGCACCGGGATCCATGGTGGTTGCAGGGAGTTTCTCCTCTGCCTGCCACGGCTCCGGCTCCCTTCAAAAGCAAGTGGCTTCGCGTGTGACTTTGCAATCTGAGAATGTGAACTAGTCGGCAGGACACCGGGGTAAATATAAATCTGGCGCTTACCCACAGGCAGTCCCTCGCAGTCTGACATCGTGCAAGAAGTCCTCCTCACCGGGGGCTGAGGAAAACCACAGCAGGAACACAAGCACGGGTCCTTCGGCTTGCAAAGGCAGGGGAAAAAAAAATATCTAACAATTTACAGCCACCCTTCTGTTACACTGTACATCTACCCACCCAGAGAGCTGTAGCAACAGTCCCTTCCCTGCCTTCTCATTATGGGATGTAAAGATAAGAATGTGCTTTTGTGCCAAAAGAGTGTGCTATTGGTGGATAAATTTGTTGTCATCCCTCCCCTTCGCAGAGTTTCCTCTTTAATGTCACAGAGGCACATTACCCTGTCGGAAAGGCCATCGAATATTTATGAAACAGCTTTTAAGAGCTAAGCCGCAAATCTGCACTGGGGAACCAGGCTAATTGCTGTGCAGTGGGGTTGGTGGTGGGAGCTGCGCTGCTGGGGCACTCCTGCTTCCCGGGAGGGGCTGCAAGGGGGAGGCGGTAGGCTGGGGGATATGCTCTGACATCTTGCTCTGTACCTTCTCAGTCTCCAGGTTAAATAAGGGTCCAAGCAGAAGCACTCACTGCTGAAGAGGGGGCAGGAGCCAGGGTGTATCTGTTTAAGGGGGAAGGAAAAAATATTATGTTCTGTTTATACTGTAATATCTGAGAAATAATTTTTGTGGCAGTGTTACTAAAGGCTGATTCATGGTATATAATATTCTTGTGAATGCGGATTTCTCTTCATGACTTTTGCTTGCTTAAAATATCCTGCTTTAATGTTGCCTTACTGAAGCATTTTGTGGCTGCTCCTACAACTTTTTTTTTAATCTTTGGAAACGTATATGTGGGATTTGCTTGGTATGAGATTTCCAGACTGATCCAGTCAGTAGAGAGTACCCCTGCACACCGGTGTGTTCATTAGGCACCTTAATGAAGTGCAAGCGAAGGCTCTGGCAGCACTGGAGAGATGCACAGGACCTGGCGGCGCCCTCGGCACACAGCGGGGTGGTTTGCTGCTGCTTTTTCTCATGGGAGCAGTCAGGGACAGTCTGGGCTTTACCTGACACAGACCTTTAGCGTCCGAGTTCTTCACAAATACTGGGGTTTTGGACCCAGAACTAGTGTGAGGGCTGGAAGGAGAGGGAGGCAAGGGCGGGCTGGGGCCTCTGGGAAGTGCTTCCCAACCCTGTGGCCAGACCCAGCCCCTCAGGAAAATGAGCCATTGGAGCCCCAGGGGACACCTTTCTTCAAAATGCCTTGAAGAATAAAAGGCTTAATTTACATGAAGTATGCTTAGCACCTCTGAAAAATTTGGCCTGGTTTTACTTAGAAGCTTCAGCCTAAGCCCCCAAAGGCTGACACTGCTGGCTCTACCTGCTTTCTCTCTGAAGAGAAGCCTTTTAATACTCTGCTGGTTACACAGCAGCATAGCTAGCCATGGATTCAATTCAGGATGGCAGGCCAGTGACTAAGAAGCTAAAATAGCTGCAAATGAAGACAGTTCCCAAAACTATCCCTCATGTTACCTGCACGGAGCTGGACAAGCGGGGCCAGGAGTGTCCCATGACCACGGGGGTTTGCCAGCATGAAGATCTGTTGGCATCGTTCTGTCAGGGACAGCCCTTGTCCATGGCTGCTTCTAGGCCTGCTCATGCAACAGCACAGGGATATTCACTAGTGTAAGGCTCACCTGGACGGCGGCTCTGGAGAGAAACAGAGCCTCAAGTTGTGCTCTTCACCAAAGAGGCTCTACATGAGAAGTTCAGGGCATCGTGCTTACCCTCTCCATCCTGCTGCCACCCACACACTCAAGGAGTGGTCTCCAACTATTCTGGAAGATAGACTCAGAGGTGCCTGGTCTTAATCTCAGCACGCATTTGGGAAGGGAAGAAGGCCTAAACCAGGCCGGAGGACTTCTCTTCCAGTGCAATTTCACTGCAGAAACATATTGCTCCAACATGTGTGAATCGAAGCTTTCTTAGCTCAACCCTGTACAAATGCAGGCTCCCAGTTCTGCAAGCATTTATGTGCCAATTTAACTTCAAGCCCCACTGAAGTTCTTGGAACTACTCACAGTTATAAAGTTAAACACATGTGTAAATATTTGCAGGATCAAGGGCTCACCATTCTGACTTGTATTCACAGAGCAAACAGCTGCAGCTGATTTTGAAGTTACCTTTCACAGCTGTGTGTGCTGGTGCTCCTCTGCTGAAGGTTAGAGCCCTCCAGCAGAGCTGGACAACTGCCTGCAGTGAAGGCATGCCAAATCACAGACCGGTGTCTTAGCCCTAACTCGTCTTCAAGAACAATTTAGAAACATATGCCTCAGTCACCCCTGTTACATTGTCCTTGGCCAAGCCTGCTACAGGGGTCAGCATCTTTTGGAAGAGGGACAGAGAAGCCAGCAGAGAAGATTGAGAGGGGAGGACAAATACATCTTAAACTGTTACAGCAAAATTGGCAAGAGCTTGTCTGCCAGAGCCATTATTAGGATTTGGCCTTGGAAGAGATCTTCACTGAAACACTAAGCATGAAATTATCCACGGGGTCAAAAGTTGAACAAAACAGAACTAATTCTTACAATGATACTCACAAATGCCTTTGATGCAGACTATGCCCATTAAAAAACTAGCTTTAATCCCTGGATACTTTAGTTATAATGTTGGGTTTTGAGAAGTTATTTCCTCTTTTTTTGAGTAAAACTGAGGATTTCTTTTAACTCCCCCTATTTCTCAGCCTGAAAAGTGTCATGCTTGCTCCTGGAGAAGGGCCAAGCCTGGGAAATTTAACTCTGAAAGGAGAAAGTTTGGGGAATTTTTGAATAAGCCTAGTGTCTGTCATGGCAGAAAATGCAAAAGCTAAACAGTAACTAAACAGTAACAGGTGAGAAGTAAAGCACAGACTATTTTAGGGGGTATTAAACTAATGTGAGAAATGTGCTAAATATTTGTCAATAACTGCTCTCACTTGGGCTTTCCAAGGAACCTGAAGGATGCTTACGCCTCAACACACAGTGAGAACAGGTGATGAAGGTCTGCTTCATATTACTACCTGACAGATAGTCATAAAATTACTAACAAATAGCATGAGTGGAATGGTAAATGTAATCCATGGGTGGAAGCCACTGGAGTATTTCCTAAAGAAGGTTTGCCTGTCTCCCATGGAAGAGAACTGCATTGCCCTGATGCATCTTGAAATACTTAAGCAGCTTCTGCAGTGGCCATGCCCCTCTCTGGAGCTTTCCAGGAAGAATCAGAAATGTCTTGTTTGCTGTTTATGCCACAAATCCTGCAGATAACCCACAGTCTAAAGTGTGCAAAGGGCTTTTGAGACACCAAGAACCTGGAGCTGAGCTAACATGCCTGGGGAAAGAAGACATATGTGGGCAAACCTGGGTGCGGGCACATACAATGGTGCAAGTACACAGTTAGTCACCTTAGTGCCCAAACACTGTCTGTCACCTATGTGAGTAAGACACATAGTGGGACTTAGTTTCTAACCCAGATGTTTAGACATCCCATTATGCTCCTGATCTAAGTGCCTAAATGCCTTGGAAAATCTGGTCTTTGAGATTTTAAATCCTATGGGGGATCATAATTTTCCCCACGACAGGCTCAGCCATCTTACTGTGCAAAGAGTCAGATCCACCCAAAAGCTCCCAGCTGGACCAGGGCTTTTACTATTGCTGACTCGCGTCTCACTCAGCCACAGATGGAGCCACTCTCGTCCAAACCTCATAGGAAGAACAGGGAGCTGCCCTTCTCACTG
Source organism: Phalacrocorax carbo (assembly GCF_963921805.1). Lineage (NCBI taxonomy): Eukaryota > Metazoa > Chordata > Aves > Suliformes > Phalacrocoracidae > Phalacrocorax > Phalacrocorax carbo. The sequence goes on along the minus strand of NC_087521.1, from coordinate 24,791,785 downwards.
TGGGATCTCAGGCCCTGCCAGACGCTGGCCACCTGCTAACATTACTATGGAAGGGTTTTGCTAAGCTCGTCACCACTGTAGTAGTATGTACAAATTGTTCTCCTTCCCTCTGCTTTTCTCTCCCCTGGCAGAAGGAAATCACAAGAAGTGAGAATGATTTCTTTAGCTAACCAAGTCAGATCTCATTATTAAATCTGCAGTTTTCCATGAGATTGAAGCAAGAGCCTTACTGCCCGCTTTGGCAGGCATTCACATCTCCCATCAGTGTGATTTCCACGCAGTTTAAATAGAGAATGGTTGAAATGCACTTCTCCCTTCTAATTTATGCAAATACCCTTGGGTTTTTTCCTGCCATGTGAGGAGATTTCTGCCTGTTGGGTAAGGGAGGATTCACAGCCTGGGCAGGGGGGGGGAGGGATCAGGCTAGAGGAGAAACTGCAGGCTGATATAAGCAGGTTGGCATCAGGACATGGGTGTCCTTCCCTCAGAGAACTGAAGAGCCCAAAACACAGTCCTGCAGGCGGGGATGGTCCCGGGCACTGGGGTGGTTCTGGAGCACAACCCCCACTCAGACAAGCTGAACGTTCCTGCCAGCACAGACAGATGAGCTGAATAAATTCAGCACGTGCTTTAAGTCTTTTGCTCCTAGTTCTGTTTCCCCTGGGAGTCATGGTTAGGAATTTGTTAGCGAAGACTGGTTTTCCCCCCTTGAAAAGCCCTGTGGCTGGTGGGGAGATCATGGGCCTTTCTGTCCTCTAGTGTAAGGGGTAAAATTAACCACAGCTTTTGAATTGCACCCAGATAAAGTGCAGAGAAGCAAGAGGGGACTATGCTGGACAGCCACCACCCGCCCCACTGAGAGCCCCACATCTCCCTAGTCACTGGCAGGGCCTCAGTGCAGTCCCAGCTGCACCTATGGGACTAGCGGGCCAAATCCAGGGTCCGTGGGGCGCTGTGCCATGTGCACATGTGACACAGAAACGACTCCATAGCTGCTGGTCAGGCAGGCCTGAACCTCTGCTTGGCAATCAGCAGAAGCCTGCCCTGAGCAACCAGGCTCGGACTAGAAGTCAAGCGCCCAGCAAATCCCCATAAGTGGGATTTTATTTCATTATTGTTTTCTGAAATATTCTGTTCACATTTCAACTTGATGGACAGGGAGCATATTAATGCAATCACAAGAGAAGCTGATGCACCAACAGGATCCCATGCGGGTGCATCCAGTGAAGGGAAAGTGAAGGGAAAGTGATTGAAAAAAGGCAAGACCCAGCTGAGAGCTAAAACAGTCCTCTAGGAAACAACAAATACAAAAGTAATAGCAGCCCCACAAGATAACTAGGTATATCATCATTTTGCATTAATCTGTATTTTATTTAATTTTATTGACAAGATTTTCACTAGTCACAATTGAATCTGAGCTTTGCATTCAAGAAAGGAAACATCTCCATCATCTCCTCTGATCTCACCCTAGAGGGGAGATTAGAAGATTAACTGTCAGGTGACACCAATCCAATGGCAGGGAGAATTATTTTGCACATCCAAAGAGAAAATGGGGGAGAAATTCTGGCTATCTCCAAGAAATGTAAACCTTACCAGTGATAATTGCTGGCTCGCAGAGAAAATATTTTATGCAAATGTGCAGATATAGAGTAAATAAAATAAGAAGATCAAAGACTTGGAAGAGGATTTATCTTAAAGAAGAAACAAGTGGATAGTCTGAATCTCAGTGGCAATTTAGTCTCATCTAATTTATAAGCAGTTGCATTCTCTGGGGAGGAGTTATGGAAGGCCATTGAAATTATGTGAGGAAATAAAAAAACTACATCCGAAAGACGAAATTGGCTTCAGAGCTGCAGCAGTTGTTGCTGGCAATGTCTCCTGACACATCGGGTACCAAAATGAGCCTGCCCTAGTGTTCAAGTGAAATGCATTTGCACAGGATGGAGAGAAGGTGAGCACGACAGCGTGAGCCCAGCTTTCAGCATCTGCTGATAAATGCAAGTGTCTCTTTGCTGGCAGGCTCTGCAGGAGTCACCCAGCACAGGAGGACTGAGGCTGAAGCTGTTTGCCCATCAATACATGGCAGATTTTCATGCACAGCTGCAATTAGTGTTAATGGGAGTTTCCTCTGCAAATGTTCCAGGTGTTACTGAATAGTCTCCTTGTGAACATAAAAAGGCAAGAAAAATTATACGATTCAATCTGATCTTGATGCTTCTTGTTTTAACGGCACTGTTGCTGTTTATTTCAGTGAGATTAAGATTGATTCTTGCACTGCTGAGTGTAGCTGCATTTGCTTTGCACAGATCTGGTGGAAAAAATAGTGTAAGCCCTGAATGTAAATATTACGCTATCAAGTGGTGGGTTTGAGGAGAAGGTGAGAGTCTTGAAAACCTGATTTGGCAGCTGCAAAAATAACACTCAGGCAAACAGATGGTCTCTGCAATGAGGGAAGTCTTTAAAAGATTCACAAATTAATGAGTTCTGCCAGGTTTTTAGTGGTTCCTACCAAAATTCCTATAAATCAGCCTAACTGGGCAGGGAGGTGGAGAAGAGAGGAATCAATAACTTCCCTAGACAGCTTGTATGTCCAAGATTAGCTGACAAAGACTTCAGAGCTGAAAAATCCCAGGAGGAATTACAGAGGCACAGTATTGTCCTTCTGGAAGGCAAAAGCCACAGTGTTTGTCATGTACTATCAGTGCTCTGGGGACTAATTGCAGCTGTCCGTGATCAAGGATATCGGTTTGGTGATAAAGGAAGGTGAGGTGTCAGACACACTGAATTATTGGCTCGTCCTGGGAACACTGAAATGTCTTTTGAGGGAGTGAAAGCCTCCACCTTCCACCACAGGTCAAAGACCACAGCTTCACCTACCTTCCAAGGTTGGTAAAACGCAGAATTTTTACAACAGCCAAACACAGTCCTACCTTCAAATAAGTGACATCTCATTTCCATTCTCATCTCCAAGACTTTCTCCCTGCTCATTGCTATGTTAAGCACAACAAGATGCTTTCACCAAGCTGAAAATATGACATTAAAATTGTCACTGGCCAAGGTTAGCCACAACAGGTAACAGAAAGATCAGGGTTTCATCCCAAACTTGGAACAGGAGCACACTATGCTTTGGGGAATGACCAGCAGCAGAAAGAGAGGACCAGAGATATCTGATAATCCTGCAGCTGATCATCTGTCCAGCTGATCTTCTCTACCAAAGCAACTGCTGTCTCCACAACACTGAGTGAAGGTCTGCCATGCTGGGAGACAGAATTAATTAAGGAATTGCTGATGGAATTGGAGTTGAACAGCGGGAGAGATTATTCATTAGAGTATCTATGAAGTTTGTAATATGGTGCACTTCACAACCCACTTTCATTTGCTTCTTTGCAAACATTCGTCACTAGTGTTTGACCATGGGAGCGGTCTGGGAGGAGTTTTCTTTCTTAGTTGTTTGGAGCTGCTTCCATTTCACAATAAGCACAGTCACAATTCACGGAAGCGGTGACCTTGTTGGCAATTTCTGCAAAGAGGACAAGACTCCTTGGGAATAGTGAATAAAGCAGATTATTACCACATAAGTGACCTCTGTAAATCACATTGGGGGTGAGGCATGTTGCTGAGGAAAAAGGAAAGCTCACTTATGACTGCTTTAATAGCATATAAATAGTCTTTCCAAGCAGTTTTCATTGAAAACAGGATTGGATTTGGTTTAGGTTCTCTGATATTGATGATTTTCTCTACACTCACCTCCAGCTGCCTCAAGGAGAAATTCTAGACCACCTCAGTGTGGTTAGACTCTCAGCTCCAGAGGTGGGGAGCCTGGGCTAAGACGCACAGTGGGGACTGCAGCACCTTGGTGCTGAGCCAGGTAGAGTAGGGTGACAGGCACTCAGAGGCCTGGAAAAATCAAAGTACCCCCCCTGCCAGCATGGAGAGAAGGAAATTCTGGAAGGGGGTGAAGTGACTTTCCTAGGGTCACCCCAGGAGGCCATGGCATGATGGTGGGGGAGCCTGGTCCCTGCTCCACAGTGGGCAAGGGGCAAACAGGGGAATGCACTAAATCAGTCAAATCGGAGTAGTGCTTGCAAACAGGAAAGTCTCAATAAAGCTGATTTTCTTCTTTATTGTTATGAAATAAAAGAAAGACAGAAAAAAATTGTGTTTCCACTCAATGCTCATGAAAAATATGAGAACCTTTATTTAACTGAACTCTCCTCCTCAGTGACTAAAGTGATGCAGCTGGTCCAGGACACCCCTTTGTAACTGCACACTCACCAGCCTGGCTGCACCTGGCTGCATTGCCACAGAGCTGGGCAGCTTTGTGGCTTGCTTGGTGTCCACCTGGCTGGGGTTGCTCTCTGATAAGCTGTAGTCATTTCTGAGACTGAAATATCTTATGACTTGTTCTCAAGATACTCAATAGTCCTGCAGCAAGTGCCTCTTTCAATATATGAGCAAATGCCGCCACCTGCTCTGGGAGCCAGAGGCATTCAGGAAGCGCAGTTCAAATGTTTTATGCTTTAAAATTGTAGGGACAAGCTTCCTTGCAATTTCATAATTGGATGCATGAGGCTTTTTCTTCCTTCTCACTCTCCTGTCTCATCCAGGGCTAATCTGGGGACTCAACTTCTCTGCTGCCATTTCTGCCCACAGGCATTGTACCCCACTGCATTGGAGCATTAGAGGAATTCCATCAGTTTCACATACAATTAAATGAACCCAAAAGCTTCCATCTCCGGGCAGTGCCAGGGTTGCTGCTGCCTGTTAATATCCCCTGCCACTGCTCTTGCACTTCTCAGTGATGCCTTGTTCATATTATCACAGAATCACACAGAATCATGGGTTGGAAGGGACCTCAGGGATCATCTAGTCCAACCTTTCTAGGAAGAGCACAGTCTAGACAAGATGGCCCAGCACCCTGTCCAGCCGAGTCTTAGAAGTTGTACCTTTACTCCCCTTCAGCACAAACTCAAGACAGTATTGCAGTATCCTGCATCCATTCCTCACCTATCCCATTATTAATCCACAGAAATGACAGGAGTTAGTAGAAGCAGGTGAACTTGCCTCTGAAACCCTGGGATTCAGCTAAACAACAGGTCTGCACATGAAACCATTCTTATGTTGTGCAGAGCAGAGTCAGATGTGCTGAAATGCCATCCCCAGGCCGTCACTGCAGCAGCTGAAGTGGGCTACTCGGGGATCCTGGCATTCTTGAAGTACAGTGTCAGTGTAACTAGTTGCATTTTATCACAAAATTATAGTTAAAGGTTACAAAACCTTATTAATGATGAGATGTTAAACTTGCATGGAATAGACAAGAAAAACCCAAAGGCTGCAGAGCTGAAAATTAAACCATGATTGATATTATTTTTCTTTTAATTTCGAAAACAGCAGAAGCCTAAGAGAGATCTGTCTCATAGCAGAGCCTACATCTAAGGAAATTCCACGTATGGTCAAATGTCAAGTTGTTTCTTCTGCAAAGGGCAATGTGGCAATCGTATTTCCATTTGGAGAGAAGTTTTTTCCTTCGAGCTGAGTTTTTCAGTGGGGGAGGGGGAGGGAGAGAAAGCAAAGTACGCTTTTCCTTTCAGCACACGTGCATTCAGAAACCCGACTGCTCATTTTTAAAAGGTTACGGCTCCCTTCCCCACTCCTCCCCATGGGCACAGCCTGACCAGCCACACCTTCACCACCGGTCCTCCCTTCGTAAGGTCTGTCTTCTTCTTCTGGGAGGTTGCTGAGATTAAAGTGAGCCCTTGGAAAGGCACACACTGCTGGCACTGAAATAACTAAGACTCACATCCACCCATCTAAAAGCAGAGTTTAGTCCAGTGCTTTCTTGCCAATTTAATGTTCATTTTCATCACCATTTCCTCAAGAAACAAGATTTGCACAGTCCCTTTGGTAATAAATCCTCAACCCACTGGCTAGTTCCAAGCAACGACGAGGTCCAAAAGGCACTGAAGTTCCTGCAGATTCCAGAAAGTATCTGGGACACTGTTAAAGGGGAGAGATTGGACTAGTTTAAGTCTGCCTGATTTGAGACAGGTTGGCAACATGAACCACAGTCAGTGTGCGTGGCCAGGCTGGCCATGCTGCACACACAGAGCCCCGAAGCTGGTGTGCATGTGTCACCTCCGTCCCTGCCAGCGGCACAGAAGGGGTTACAGGAGGCAAGAATCCAAAAGGAGAGGCTGGGGTGTGAGGCAGTACTGCAGTGAGGGCTGCTGGAGAGGTGGTGGGGGATTGCAGTGATGTGGTGGGGACGCTACAGATAACCAAAGGAGAAAATGGGCATCACTGCAGCTAGAAAAATAAGGTGTATAGGAATGGCAAAAAATTCATAGCAAGCCAGCATTCGTTAGCACCACAGGGGTGCAGGGGCCAGCCCCATCCCCACAGCCAGCCTGCCCAGGGCCTGCTGCCCACCTGCTCCTTGCACGTAGCAGGGCTGTGCTTGGCCTCAAACCCTGTAGGGGTTTGTGGGGGGTTTTTTGTCCCTGTAAGGCTCAGCCCTTTCAGGAGGAAGCTGAGAACTCATCTGTTTGTTTCTGGAAGTCACCTTCATCTTCCTCCCTGACCTTCCTGCCTCCACTGCCCACCCTGCCGCCGTGCTGCTCAGAGGTGGGAAGTGCAGCTTTCCCAGCTGCAAACCCTTCTCCCGGCTGTTTCACTGCTTCACCAGGTCATCACCAACCTCAGTCGAGAGCCCCCAGCTCTCCTTTCCATTTCCCCCACTTGCTGCTATTTATTGCTCGGCGGTATTCAGGGGAGGAATGCAGCCTGTCCTGGGGAAAGGGCTGCTGCCGCTGACGGGCTAAGTTTAGTTCCTGGCTTTGCCAGGGATCACCTCTGTGACACTAATCCAAAGATTAAATTTCTCCCTGCCTCAGTTTCCCTCTGTAGATAGCAAAGTTTCCCTTTGTAACCTGTCTGGGGCAGGAGCTGGTTTATACTGCTTGTTTACACTGTGCCTATCACTGGAGCTCCTGCCCTGGCTGTGGCCTTGGTGTGCTTCTATAATTAGTACATTCGTGCTGTGTTTTCATTAAAGGTCTTGTTACACTTTTGCTATGAAAGACAAAAATACTAACTAGAGCTGAATTATAATTCTTCATGCTATGCTTTTTTATTTTGTATGGAGTTCCATTTAAATTGTAATTCTCTAACAAAATTACTCTGGGACTGCCTTCACGATTCTAGATATTGATGTGAGAACTGATGTGGCCACAGACAGTCTGTCAGTCTTAAAGCCCTTCCCACAGGTTCCCCAGGAAGAAGTCAGCCTTCAGAGATGTAACCAGAGCTACCATCAGTGTTTTGGGAATGAAATGACAAGAGTCTATGAGCAACAAGAAAACAAAACCCACTATTTATGGACTGAAGCCTTAGCTTGATTGTGTCTCTTTAAAAAATCACTGGAACTATACATTAAAAAGCAAACCTCATCTATCACATACATATTTCATCTGTACCTTAGAACTGTAATTAATGGCACAGGAAGCTTCATTTGACAAGCTGTCCTCAGGGCAGACTTTTTACTTCTATCTACATCAACAGGACTCGCTGCTACTCTTTCCTCCCCTTCATCACGCTACTTAGCAAAGAGAGCAGATGTGGGGCTAATCCACATTTCTCTCTTCATTGATGAATACTTCCCTTAGATATAGTAAGACTAAAGAGAATAATTTTTTCAGAGGTGGAAGAAGATGCACTGGGACACACACAGCAGGAGGTGAAGAGAAAACTCCTGTTTGTAAAGCCTGCCTGCTGTGTGAAACAGCCAATGCTAATTCAAACTGAATACGATTGAAATTAAGCACCATGGGCCAATTTAGTCCCTGGTGCAGCACCAGTAACCCAAAGGCAGATGACTCGATCTCACTGAACTTACGCCAGGAGTGAACTTGACCCACAGTGTTATGTGGCATCTAACAGTACAGCCAGGAAACCTGAAATACATCACACGGGTGTTCTGGTTGTGGCTGGTACTCTAATGCATGCAGCTAGTTGTTAGCTCTTGAGCCCTTGTCATCTCCAATAAATATTTCTGGTGGTCATTTACCTCTGTCCTTTTCATAACGACGGTCATCATTTACCTTCATCTTTATGAAAAGGTTGCAGAGCCTCTCCGAAAGCATGAGGGACAATAAAGCAGTTGGGTTTATGTACCTACTAAATAGTGGATGATGCGTGTTTTTCCAACCAATTCAAATGGAAAAACAAAAAGGAAAAAAAGTTATAACCTTTATGCAAGACCTGCCCGATGTAACACATGCTCATACGATGTGTACTGAATCAATCACAAAGCAAATCAGCTTGCAGCAGGATGAAGATGCACAGGCATTAACGCCAGGAAGAACCGAGGTGGTATGAACCACAGGATCCCAAAGGCTTCCAGACACCGAGTTACAGATCTTAGGCTATGAGCAGGAAAGAATTTAGGTTTCAGTCCTTCCTTGGGCTTTGTAGCATGTAAAAGATGAGGCTGCTGAGCCCGGTTTTGCTGTTTGAGGGGAAATGCAGTGCTGCAGTGTTACCCAGCACCCCTCTGCAGGGACACGTGCCATCTTGGCAGGGATCTTTTCCAGGCTCGGCGTAGACTGTTTGCACAGCCTCTGCTCCTGCTCGCTCGGGGGCTGGGCAGCCACACAGTGCCTGCTTTGGCAGCACTGAAGTCAATGGGAGCTTTGCCATCAGCTCTCAGGGTACCAGGCCAACACCCAATAGTAATACTTACAGCTTGGTGATAGACCTTGTACTTTCCCCTGTGCACTGTTAATACCCAAAAGTAGAATTTCATGGTTAGTGTTCTGCCTCTAAGGTTTACTGCCGATCATCTGCATTTGCCCTATATTGAATTATTTCATCTGGAATCTAGCAATAACTAACACTGCTAGCTCTTCCTATCAGGTGGGATGGCTTTGCAAACTCAATCTATCGGATGAGGTTTTTGTAAAACCACAGCCAAAACTTGACTTTGTGTCTGGCTGTGTTTCTAGATTGCATCTGGGTTTAATTTGGCTTTTATGTCTTCCAAACAAGGATTTCATTTTTTGGGCAATTTATCTACAGCTCGTTATCCACTACCTACATCTCTCTTGCTATGTAATATAATACTGCAAAATACTGCTTTTTGTTTATATCTACAGACCTGGAAATAGTCCTTTTATAAATACCATCACTGAGTTTATCAGTATTAAATGTTACAAGATTGGCAATACACAAGAATGAGGGAAACTATCAAACCTTGAAATTCTGAGACTCCTATAGATACTTGATGTTTCTAAAATTACTCCCAAAACATGGGCACTAATACAACCAGTGAGGTGGCACAGGTTATTAAATCAGTGATGAAGAACACATAAAGGAGTGTTGTGGTTTAGCCCCAGTCAACAACTAAACACCACGCGGCCACTCGCTCACTCCCCCCACTCCTGTGGGACGGGGGAGAGAATCGGGAGGGTAAAAGTGAGAAAACTTGTGAATTGATATAAGAACAGTTTAATAATTAAAATAAAACAGTAATAATAATAATAATAATAATAATAATAATAATAATAATAATGTAATGAAAAGGAAAATAATGAGAGAGAGAGATATGAAACCTTGAGAGGAGAGAAAAATCCCAAACAAGTGATGCAACCGCTCACCACCTGCTGACCAACGCTGCTGGTCCCCAAGCCGTGATTGCTGCCTCCCCCGCCAGCCAGCCCCTCCCAGGTAACATACTGGGCATGACGTCACATGATATGGAATATCCCTTCGGCCAGTTTGGATCCACTCTCTTGTCTGTGCCCCCTCCCCTCCCGGCTTCTTGTGCACCCGGCAGAGCATGGGAAGTCAGAAAAGTCCTGGACTAGCACAAGCACTGCCCAGCAACAACCAAAACATCGGTGTGTTATCAACCTTGTTTTCATACTAAGTCCAAAGCACAGCACTGTGCCAGCCGCAGTGAGGAAAATGAACTGTATCCCAGCTAAAACCACGACAAGGAGACAGACACATCAGTATTGGACATGGGGGTTTTATGAAGCAGTCAGAGAAGCAAGACAACAGAAAACCATGACTTCAAGGTAGAAAAGGCTTTTTGGGCTCAGTATCCAAAAGTTACAAGAACTAACAGGGTTGTTCTTCCTCTCTTTAGCCACCTCCTGCTGACAAGAAAAGAAGATGTGGGAAAATAATGAACTGGATGCAGTCGCCAGCTATAAATATTTTCTTAAGGATTCAAAATCTTACATTTTTGTAGATAAGTGGGTGCGGGTTCTGGTCAGCCCAGGGATGCTGGCTGTGCACCTGGAGAAGCACGGAGGGCCCTTGCATGGCACGCAGAGGGAAAGAGGCCCCTTGGACTGGGCTAGAGTCTCAAGAGAGCCCCAGTGCTGCCATCGCCTCCCCAGAGTTAGCGCTGTAGAGGGATTTAGGTGCTGGGTCTGCTTCTGGGCAGACCAGAGGTGCTCATGTCCAGGAGCGTGCTGCCTGCTGCAGGCCTGGAGGGAGCTGGCAAGGAGACCCAGCCAAACCAGGTCCTTTTGCCTTGACTGGCCCTTCAGAAGGCAAGTTACCATTTTGCAACCATGCATTAGGATCTGAGCACCTCTGAGTGCAGTGTCACCTATAAAGTTGCCAAAGCCTTGCGAGGATGAAGTGGATGAGGGAGGGCCAGGACCCACCTTCCTGGTGGCAGCACAGGCCCACACAGCCTCCTGGAGCACGTTCACTGTTCAGTCCAACACCATTGCAGCACAGGCTGCTGAAATGGCAGGATCTGCCACAGCTGGATCTGCTCATCTTGTGGGTGCCAGTGATGGTGCCTTTGGGTCTGGTGACAGGCCTCAGCTTTCTCCACATGGACACCAGATTTCTGTCCCCTCTCACCCTCGCCTTGCTGCGCTCACCCCACCTGCAGCACTCGCCACCGCACACTCCTGCTCCATCTGTCTATCAGAGCACTGGAAAAGAAGAACAGCAGTGCCGGTGTGATTAAAGATAATGAGCGGCTGATTAGCTCTGGAGAACACAACTGAAAACATTTCATTTCAATTGCCTTTCTTGTTGAGTTAATTGAAATAAAACACAAAGCTTCTCATATGAATTACGATGCCTGCTTGGCTCAAAGCACTTCGACTGAACAGGTTTGCAATTAATATTTGTGTTGACTTCCACCTGGCATTAGCATAACAAAAGAGACTAATAGCACCTTTCAGATGATTCCCAGTGATGTTGCTGCTATTTGGACTGTTACCAACATGCTGCCAGGAGGCTTGGGCTGCAGGGAAGGTGCAACACAGTCCTTCTTCCACAAGCACACGCGCAGACTTTCCAAAGAAGCATGGTAATGGGAAATGTCCACTGACCACCTGCTCTACGGTATTTATATTGAGCTTTATACAGCACTTTAATATCTGTCAGCTGCTTAATGAGACTGTTCAGGAGGTCTCTGCCTGTGAAAACTTTGGCTGTAGCGTTAGGGAGAGTATTTTTGACCTCAGACTGGCGGTTCAGAATGTCTGGGGACATGTTTTAGTCTGAAAGCAGCGCTGCAATCAGTAAGGCCATGAAAGCAGAAACAAATATTCAGATTTTTAAGATGGCCCGTTTCTCTATGTATGCTGACTTTTCACACCGCTTATAAACCCTGTGGACATATGTGACTGCCCTCTCCTGGAAAGTGATGGAGTTGCTAGTGCATGTATTGTTCCACCAGCTGAAATTTAGACCTATGGAAATTACACTTTTTGCTATTTTAGAGTCATATAATGTATATTATATGTATATAACACACATATATAATCTATATGCTGTGTATATAACACACAACTATAATCTGTATGCTATGTATGTTGTATACACACATATACATATATGTTAGACAAAGGCACATATACCTGACATTTCTGCAATTCTAAGCGCATGATTATAATTGATTTACCTCTTCTTCATGCAGAAGTTTATAAATATACCTGCTCTTTTTTCAGCCACCAATATTATCATCTTACTAGATTTGCTGAAAAGCATTTTAGTAACCAGTGTAGGTATACGCCCCTCTAAGCTACGTTCCTTCTCTCACCTATATATACATTAATCATAGTGATGACTGTACTGAGTTTAAGTGAAGGATGCACATAGATTTCTTGTACTTTTGAAAATTGCCACCTTATTTTTTTAGCAGTTTAATCACAAAGCATATATAGAATTTGACTGTCTGTAAAGAATTAGGTAATTAATATAGGGGGTTTTAACAAAAAAAATTTAGTGTTTTTATAAATGCTAATTGAGTGGAGAAAATCTTATTAGCTTCTGTCTAAATTCATATTTAAAGAGTTCCTTATAGCCAGGTGGTAAGATATTACCAAGAGCAGCAAAGTCTTGTACTGGTATTACTAAGCACTATTACTAAGTTTTGCACAGACATGAGCTTTTCTTCTGGGCAGCTCAGAAAGTTCCCATCTGCAAATTTCATTTACCAAGGCAGATTTCAGATGCAACCCATAGCACAAAGCTCCATCCTTGCTGAAGTGGCTGCCTGGGCTGCACGAACCTCTCCCAGCAGAGACTCCGTGGGGCTGCTGCAGCTGGGGCGGGCCGGCTGCAGGCACAGGCTCCCACTCGCCCGTGGCTGATGCTGCACTGACCAACACTGCTGCCGCTGTGAAGTGCGTTACAGTGCTGCAGGGCCGAGCTGCCATGCCGCCATCGCGCATTCCCCGTTGGGGAGGTGGGGATGGGAGAGCGAATGCAGCCCTTGCCCTGCTTCCACCCACACTGTGGCTGTGCCGGGCAACCCCCTTGGTGGCGGTTGATGGTGTGAACATTGCTGAGTTGGGAAGGGGCAGGAAATCATGGTCATGCTCTGAAAGCCTGATGGCTGTGTTACACAGGACTTCTCCCTATGCTAGTCATCTTCACAGGAAAAAAAAGCCAACTTTCAACTGTGTGGAAATGTTTTAAGTAGAATATTTTAAGAAAAAAGACAGTGTAATGGTGCCAGCTCATGGGGTCACATCAGGGATGGTTGGTTAAGGTAACAGGAGAGCAACTGCCACAGTCACCTGTGCTGATGTCCAGCTTTTCCCTCTGCAGGCCCAGAAAGACTGGAAAATATCCTATGCCCTACCAAAGTGGTGAAAAAACTCAGTGGTGAGTCTCTTGCCAAATCAGGCTAATCTTTAATGTAGATGCAGATGGCCACCAAAAACCAGCATTCTGCTGTAGGTGTGAAGACTACTCTGCAAAGAGTCACTGGAGTGCGATGGAAATGGGGCAGTTGCCTCTTCTGGGAAATATCACTGGCATCAGTGGGGAAAAAAGGGAACAACAGGTAGAAAAGCACAGCAAGAGCAAAATGGGAGAGCAGACAGATGTAAGCTCCATGAGCTCATTAAGGGTGGAGAGGTTGGCCTGCTGGGAAATTATTGTCCACTTTATGTCTTAATATTGGAAAGAAATTAACTAAAAGAGCCAAGGCAGTTTTAGCACTTGAGCTACTTAATTATGCCTTTTAAAGTTGTCTTCAAAGCCATGGAGTGAAGGATGAATGAAATGAAGGTCCTTATTAGTCATTCCCTTCTCTGATGACAATAATAATTACATCGTCCTACATCGGAAGGAGTGTTCCTGAAGAATCCCTGTACTCTGTGATAAGACTTCCAGCAGGGTGGGCTGAGATACTGATGTGGGTAATTAGGGCTCCAGCTGCAGGGTACAAGAGCCACAGAGGTCAGCGTGAACATCCCTCCTGGGCAGAGCATCCCACCCTCATCTCCAGAGGCTTAGGCCAGATGTGAAAGTCCTTGAAGTAAGGGGAAGTCCAGCCCAAATGATCTGACTCCTGCTCCTCTGTGTGTGGACTCCAAGGGAATGTCCTGACTATTGCTGGCTGCAGACAGAATGGTAGACCTTTGCTAGATATTAACCACTAGAACACATCATTATTATCCTTCAGGCTGTCCTCCTGCATAGCATGCTGCGTGGCCTCCAACACAAGCTGCTCATACTGAATATCCTGATTCTGTTTAACCTTGATACCTGTCCAGTAATTGTCCATGGCAAAAAAGACCCATAAAAAGGCAGTGTGTCTCAGCAGCACTTTTGTGCCACTGATGTTTCATCTGGCATTTGGCAAAGCAAAACTGCACAGAAAGCACATCCCGTGAGCATTTGCACATGTGGCAGCAGCAGCAGCTCTGGCGAGGCAGCACGCAAGCAATGGTGGGTTGCAGTGGGACTCCCCCTGGCAGCACCTGACACAGGCATGAATAATGAAGGGACTCATCAATCATTTACAGAATTGCTATTCCTGTGGATTCACTGGTGTTAGAGACTCATGCAGATGTCTTTCTCTTTTGATCCCACTGAGCACTTGCTTTTTGTGCTTGGCAAGGTCACGCTGCCCCTAGGATGGGGAAACTCTCATCAGGGAGAGGGAGGAGGTTTTGCAGCCCACAGATCAGCCACTTCAGCATCCAGGCCTTAGCCCACAAATCACAGCACTGGTCCAAGTACAGACTGGCCACGAACCCAAAGGGATGTGCACTCTTCAAATGACAGAAGGGATTGGGAAAGGAGGTAAAAAAAGAAAAGTCATGTTTAAAAATGTAACTGTCCCTCCATCCATCACTTCTCAGTGCCCTGTCTCCTCAGCACGTCCCTCTGTACTGCCCTCCCAGCACTTCATCTCCCTTCCCACCATCCCTCACCCCTCCTCTCCTTGCCCAGGGCAGGACACAACATCCCAGGACCTACAGGACCCCCCAGCTCCACCTCAGCCATCCTTCACAATACAGCCCCTGCACTGCCCTGGGGCCCAGACCGGCTGCCTGTGCTATTCTCAGCCACCCCGCCTGCCCTGCTCAGAGCCGCCCTGCCTGTGCTGCCCTGCCTGCACTCCCTGCCTGCCCTGCTCAGAGCCACCCTGCCTGTGCTGCCCTGCCTGCACTCCCTGCCTGCCCTGCTCAGAGCCGCCCTGCCTGTGCTGCCCTGCCTGCACTCCCTGCCTGCCCTGCTCAGAGCCGCCCTGCCTGTGCTCCCTGCCCGCCTCGCTCAGAGCCGCGCTGCCTGTGCTGCCCTGCCTGCACTCCCTGCTTGCACTGCTCAGAGATGCCCTGCCCGCCCTGCCCTGCCTGCCTGCCCTCCCTGCCCGCCCTGCCTGCCTGCCCTCCCTGCCCACCCTGCCTGCGCTCCCTGCCCGCCCCGCCCTGCCTGCGCTCCCTGCCCTCCCTGCCCGCCCTGCCTGCGCTCCCTGCCCGCCCCGCCCTGCCTGCGCTCCCTGCCCGCCCCGCCCTGCCCGCCCCGCCCTGCCTGCGCTCCCTGCCCGCCCCGCCCTGCCCGCCCCGCCCTGCCTGCGCTCCCTGCCCGCTCAGAGCCGCCCTGCCTGCGCTCCCTGCCCGCCCTGCCTGCGCTCCCTGCCCGCCCTGCCCGCCCTGCCTGCGCTCCCTGCCCGCCCTGCCTGCGCTCCCTGCCCGCCCTGCCCGCCCTCCCTGCCCTCCCTGCCCGCTCAGAGCCGCCCTGCCTGCGCTCCCTGCCCGCCCTGCCTGCGCTCCCTGCCCGCCCTGCCCGCCCTGCCTGCGCTCCCTGCCCGCTCAGAGCCGCCCTGCCTGCGCTCCCTGCCCGCCCTGCCTGCGCTCCCTGCCCGCCCTGCCCGCCCTGCCTGCGCTCCCTGCCCGCCCCGCCCTGCCTGCCCGCCCTGCCTGCGCTCCCTGCCCGCTCAGAGCCGCCCTGCCTGCGCTCCCTGCCCGCCCTGCCTGCGCTCCCTGCCCGCCCTGCCCGCCCTGCCTGCGCTCCCTGCCCGCCCCGCCCTGCCTGCCCGCCCTGCCCGCCCTGCCTGCGCTCCCTGCCCGCTCAGAGCCGCCCTGCCTGCGCTCCCTGCCCTCCCTGCCCGCCCTGCCTGCGCTCCCTGCCCGCCCCGCCCTGCCTGCCCGCCCTGCCCGCCCTGCCTGCGCTCCCTGCCCGCTCAGAGCCGCCCTGCCTGCGCTCCCTGCCCGCCCTGCCTGCGCTCCCTGCCCGCCCTGCCCGCCCTGCCTGCGCTCCCTGCCCGCCCTGCCTGCCCTCCCTGCCCGCCCTGCCCGCCCTGCCCGCGCTCCCTGCCCGCCCCGCTCGCTCAGAGCTGCACCGCCCGGTCCCGGCCACAGGAGGGGAACGCTGCCGCACGCAGCAGGCGAGTGTCCCCGGCTCCTCCTTACGGCAAGCAGAGGCGGCGCCCCCAGGCCCTTCGCGGCGGTGGGGCACGGCAGGAGGCCGCGCACCCCCCGATCCCGGATAGCACACAGGTAAAGATCCTACCAGCTTAATCGTGTGTAAATGATTTGAATAAATGCAGGCAACCCGCCACTGTTCTTCCGAGCAGGAGAAGTGTGTGTCATCAGACCAGCAGTGTGTCATACATAGCATGGGACTACCAGGGAGTTAAATGTTTCAGATGCCCAAACATGCAGGAAAGTCAATCACGGCGTCTAGATCTTGCTGTGTTCGAGATAACACATGCAGGACTGGGAAAGGGAAAATGTGCTGCGATTTCATGCTCCCAGAGCATTTGTCCGGCTAAGACTCTTCTCCATAGTATCTAAAAAAATGTCCTTGTTAATGTAAATAAAGATGTTTGTCTTTTTTCGTCAGCAGTTCTATTCTAGTTCAAAGATGCTTGGTTTCCATCTACAGTTTTCCATCTACAGTTCAAGGACAGACATAGTGTGTCTGCTCCGATTACTGCCTGGTTATATGCACATATCTTTCAGTAGCCTAAACAAAAGTTGGGAACCACTGCTTGAAGGCAAATATTGGGCTGGATCCGAAGCTTGCCGGAGTCAATAGAACTCCCACTGGGGTTTTTATCAGGCCTATCATTAATTCCTTAATGAAGTTAGCCATTTGTCTTTATTAGATGGACTCTTCAATGAATTGATTTAATCTAGAAGGGTTCTCCTCCATGATAGATTTTCAGAGCCCTGTGCACTCCTGCCTCTGCGAGGAGCTCAGCCTGCCCTCCCCCAAGCGTGCTCCGCTTCCCAAGGAGCTAATCAGCCGGTCCATCTCCTCTCAATCAATAAGCGTTTATTCTAATTGAAACCAACATTGACTGGATACCAACCAGGAATGTGAAATGCCTTATAAATAATGTGCATGAGCTGGAGCCTGAGAGCAGGCGGTGGCGGGACTGTCAATGGGAGCGCTAACGGGGGGGACATGCCACCCAGCACTCTGTCACTCTCCCAATGCCCTATTTACAGCTCTCACCAGGGAGCTCCCTGTCTCACTTTGATGATGAATTAATTTCCTCTGACGGATCAACCTCCCCGTCCCCCATTGCAACACCTTGCAGAATGCATTGCCTAACGAGACTTGCTCATTAACATATAAATCATGATGTATTTCTTTTTGGCACTCCAGGCAAAACAATGGGCTTAGCGCTCCCCCTTCATCCAGCTTTTCCCTGGAGGGAGAACTTTCATTGATTGCTAAATAGAAGGAGGAAAGAGTGAAATCATTTAATTGTATGGCTCCTCTGACGTGCTACTGCTTAGACTTTAAGTAAGCATATGACTTCCCCAGCCTGTATGCTGTCTTTGTATTTTATTGCAGAATAAGGTATGAGTCTTCTCTATCATAACCAGTTATGACAATAGATATTCAAGTGTTAGTTTGCCGACAATGCCAGGCTCTTCTGAATACCCCGCCTGCAATGGGGATAAAGCCTAAATTAACAGATAAGGTGCAAGACCAGAAATCTGTCCTATCTGTCCAATCTTTTGTAGACGGATCTGTTTCTTCCGTGCCACAGGGGATATACCCAAACTGCACGGATACAAGTCAGCTCCAAGTCAGGAACTGAGCAGCCACCACTAGCATTGCTCTGTGCTGAAGTTAATACACCCTTTTCATAGTCAGCCTGGGAAACACCAGGGAAAATACCTTCACGCATTTAGTGTTTTATATCTAGCTCGGCTACAAATTCGGTGGGTGATGGTAGGTGGCTGCCTCAGTTTTTCGGCCTGGCTAGACAAGTTAGGATCATCTGAACTAGTAAATTTTCAGTCCGTAGTATTTCACTCACTCTAGCAATTAAAAAGGCCTCAAACTCCCCCCTTTTCTCCTTGGTTGGAATATGCAGCAACTCATTTCTGATTCTGGATTTTCATATGGGTATGTCATGGGCTGATACCAATGTGGCAGCTGTATCTGCCAAATCTGACTTGAAAATAAGGACAGGAAGCACCACTGAGCATCACTGAATCAGGTGAGGCTTATCTTGGCGAGAGACACACATTGTAGTTCCACTTCAGGCCATAATAACATGGCCAGGCAATGGACCATGCCAACACTGCCCTCAGCAGCAGAAGGAAGGAGCTGTTGAGCGCTGGGACCGTGCAGTGCAGCCCCGTTGGAGCATCCCCTTCCTCCTCTGGAGCTGCACCAAAGGAGCAGGCAGGAGCCGGTAAACCCAACGACAAACCCAACGACAGAACTGCTTCAGTACCTGAATAAATAATGAGTACTATGAGTTAGCTCACTTTGATGAGTGGCAAGGAAATCTGTTGGCCACACAGACTCAACCCATCCTGCATGCTCCTCTGACCTCCACATCAGTGGCACAGCCCATGTGATCTGTCCTTCCCAGCACTCACAGGGGAACCTGTCCTGCGGCATCTCCCATTCCCCGGCACGTCTGGTCAATGAATCAAACTTCCCATACGGTGCATTTGGCATGAGGAGCCTGTCTGGAGAGCACAGCAGATGCTCTTTGAGGAACAAGATGTGTTGCTTCCTACAATACCTCATCCCAGACAGTGCAGTAGAAAGTCTGTGAGTGTCCACTTTCCATTTCTGTGTACACACTTTTTAATCGAGTCTCCATGGTTTCAGGGAAGCAGCAGAGAGGACCTCATATATCTGAAATATTGACCTAGCCCAGGACCTGACGCCAAGATGAGAAGCATTTCTGAGAGTCTGACCAGCCCCGGGGTGGATCTATGACAGCAATTCCCACCACATCCTTCCAGCTGGCAATACACGACCCCCTGAGCTCAGGCAGCCCAGCCTCTCCCCAAAGCATCGCCAGTGCTGCCCATCCCTGCCTCTCCTGCCTCCTCCCAGACCCAGCTCCTGCTCCACATCAGGGCTTCCTCCACACGCCACCCTACCTGTGCTCCTCTGGTGAAGGATAAGTGCAGTTAAATCAGCACAGGTACCTCCATCTTTTCTTCTACCTTTTCCACGTAACTTTCTAATTTCACACTAAAATCGATTGAGAATTTAATTTTTGCCAGTTTTAACAGAAATAATAAGAACAGTTTCACTGTTGCAAATTTGTCTTTTTGCTGTCCTACCTTCTGCCAATGCTGGGCAGAAGCTTACTTTGCCTAACTGCAAATCAAACACTAAATGCAGCCTCCCAAGTTAAACATGCACAAGCCAGCTCTCCCTCCCTTCAACCTTCTGTTTACCACCCATTTGCAACGTTATGCAGGAGTTAAAGCAGGGATACATATTTTTCTTGTTTTGTATTTACATTAGCGAGATTGGTATCAGTTTAATTAAATCAGCTTTAAATCAGTTCATAGCAGGCGCTATTTTCCTTGTGTAGGCAGCAGCAGAGCACGGAGCCAGCGTGGCTCCACCCAGCTCCGCCGAGGTGGGGCTGCGCCAGCCGGGCAAGGAGGGGACCCCACAGTGATGCAGCTCAGGGTGATCACCTCTGCCAGCGGTGACAGAAGGAGAGCTTGGAAATTCCAGCAAGGATTCTTGGAAGTTGTCCTAAAAGGTGTCCTTTGTTAACACAATGGAAATATTAAAATTCTTCATTGCCACTGAAAGGAAGCCTGGTGCCATTACTGCAAGGCGGGCGATAAAATAGGAATAGTTTGTTTGCTGAGGCACACAAGGCAAGTTTTTCCTTAACCCCGGTGCCTTTTTGCAGTGTATGCATCACCAACACCCATTTCTCTCACCTGCATGGGGCACTATTTCAGTTTTACAGCTTTTTCTGAGGTGCTGTTCACTTACCAGCCAGGCCTTAGCTGGTGCACCAGCATTCGTCCACGGCTGTCCTGGCACCACCTGGCGATCTAGTCCTTTTTTCTCTTGTTTTTCAGAAAATACTAGAAGGACCTGGAGTTCTGCCTGTTTAAACTGCTGAATATTTCCTTCACAATTTTCAGCTGTGGGCTTGGGTCATGGCTGCAGATTTTCTTCTACTGACTCAGATGAAGGGAATAATTTGTCTCTGGTAGAAGGCTGCAACATCAAAATGATTTACACCTGTCATGCATTTATCCTTTTAAGATTTACTGTGCATCACACAGACCCAAATTGTAAATGTCTTGCCAGGAAATTAAATCCACTGTGAGTGACTCTGAACATGCCAATTCTCTGGGGAGCCTTAGCCACTCTCAGCCCTGGGACCAGCCTTCAGAAGGAGGCTCATGGTGACAGAGCTGCACACCAGCTTCCACCAGCTGAGGTGACCAAGGAGTGGAAAACGTCCAAAGGAGGCCTATGACTGGGGAAGCGGGATACCTGGCTCTTTCCGCCAAGCACAAGGACTCGTGGAGAACATAGCCCTTGCTCAGAAGAAAGCTTTCGGTAATTAATAGCAATGTAACAGCCGGTGCATGAAGCATCCAAGGGCACAGGGGATCTCCTCCTCACGGAGGACAGTGCCTCACGGAGGACAGTGCCCCTCTGCAGCAGTCATCACCTCAGCCTGGCAGAGCCCCTGCACAGCTGGGGAAGATGAGGAAAAGCACCTCTGCCTTTCCTGTTGTGGGAGAGCAGATTGTTGCCATCAGTAACAAGGACATGAGTGATTACAGAAAAGCTGCATGCATCCCCTTATAGATGGGATCATGCAAAATATTTAGCACTTCCATCATCCTGGCCTTCCTTATGAGGCTTTCAAAATGCAAGTTAATGGGTCTGCAGAATTCCTTTGTGCAGTATTAATATCTAGTGATTTTAAGTTTTCTGTGGCTGAGAGTTTTACTAGTACTCCCCTGAACAGCACAAGCTGTGGTTGCACAATAGCTAAGCATCTCTAACCAGGTGTTTCATCTGGTGTGCTTTCCCAGTCCCTCTTGCGTGCCTGGTTGCTGGCACTGATGCTTATCTGACCATGGGGTAAGTCAGCTCAGGAAACTGAACTGGCAGAAAACTGACCTGGCAGAGAAAGATAATTGCTTTCTGCCAGGTAAGCTCCTGTGCTGGCTCATTGCAGGGTCAGGGAGAGGGGAGTACCCCTCAGGGCGTGGAGGAGGTATCTTCATTCAGGCAGACGGTGACTGTACCAGCACTTACTGAGGTCATTTTAAAGTGGTGTGGCAGAGCAGGCTCTGCTGCCTTACTGTATAAAAGGACAACTAGACACCAGAGTCCATGCATTGTGATGAAATGGAGTATCCCACATGCTAAAGTTTGAGATCTTCCTTAAAATTCCTTGTACAAGAGAGCTTGCGTGTGCACTTGTGTCATTCATATTATGTTTGTGAATAGGTTTCCCAGGGAGGTTGTGAAGCCTCCCTCCTTGGATATATTCATCCTGTGCAACTGGCTGTAGGCGGTCCTGACTGAGCAGGGAGGTTGGACAAGGTGACCTCCAGAGGCCCCTTGCAACCTCAACCGTTCTGTGATTCGTTGTTCAAGTTCCATTAAATATAGTTCAGAAGCAGCTGTAAGCACAGGAATCTCAGGACAGAAGGCCCCAGCCGCCAGGGTGGAGAGCCAGGGTGCAGTTTCTTAATTAACCTGAGTCAGCCTCAGTCTGCACTGGCGATTGACGGAAAAGCGGGTTTTGTGGAGCTCCCTGGTTCTCAGCCATGTTCTCGCTGCCTCCCTGGTGTCCTCACCACACTCATGCACTCACATGCTCCACATCAGGGAACTGACTTAAAACTAATGTATTTTTCAGGTTGGTTTCTGGCTGTCTAATGCCTGTTGACCTGTCTGGCTGTGAAGCAGCCCCGTGGTAGGTGATGGTGCAAGGGAAGTGGTGGGAAGGCTTTTGCAGAAACACAGATTAGCATTTGCTTAAGTAGAGCATGAAACCATGCGGGCAATGGTGCTGTACCATGGTGCCCTGAGCCACCCCTGACGCAGCTCTGCCCATCCTCCTGTCCTTTCCATGTCCTCCTGCCTCTCCTCCAGCCTTTCTTTGCTAATATATGCTAACTCCTCAGCAACCTCCTTCCTCTCTGGCATTAATCCAACCAGCTTTTCCTCACTAACCTCGCTTACTTATTTTCATTTCTTTGCTGTGAAAGTTTTCTGCCATTTTAGTGGGTGAAATTGGTTTTCCAGGTAGCAGGAGCTCAAGGTACCTGGTAGAAGTACAGAGGCAGGGGCAGGGAAGGAGATAGTGAGACCCTTTTGGCAGTGGTGAGATGCTCCTTTGGCATGGCAGAGCCGGAGTCAGACACTCCTGTTTGTTCTCACTCTCCGATTTAATTATTTGAGTTCTTTCCTGCACTTTACTGATAAAAATGGAGGTTTTTAAACGGGTATGTGAACGGTGCTTGTAAATGTAATCACATATATTCTTTTTTCCCAGCCACTGAGCCAATCCATTTAACAGCTCACTAGCCCAAAAGGAAAGCTATTATATGGCTGGAGCGTGGATAAATAGTGAGTTGATAGCAGGGCTGAGATGCAAATCTACAGATAACATTTGACTTCAGGGGAGCTGTTTACGGGGAAGAAGGTCTCAGAAGCCCTAACACCCTGCTGTACTGTACCTCAGGAGCAACCCTGGAGGAGGAGAGAGAAAAGCCAGCAGGCTGACAGGCAGCCCCTTCCCATCCCTGTCCTCGTGTTTAAATGCAAACAAATGCCGAGAACAGAAAACAGAGAATTATTAAAATATATATATTCCTGCCGCTCCCTCCATGTGATTAATCCTCTTTTCCTCTACCAGAGAATATATTAGTGAGAGCAGGCTCATAATACAGAGGCATCTGGCTGAGACTAGAAAGAGCAGCATGCCTATGCATTATTAATGCTTTAGAAAAAAAACAGGCTTCCGTGGCCTGACTGTATATATTGCATCAGTACGGAATGGCCTTTATAGGATAATTAGCACTGATAACTGGCCCATTTTGCTTATCTTTTGCAATAGAATGATCTCCAGGATGAGGCATGTTTATTTTGTCCAAGAGCAAAAGAGATTATGATTTGAAATAGCTTTTAACAAGCAGTTAGTGCCCAGCACTACTTTATTCTTAAAAGAGAGAACGTGATCTGGGAAGCAGCGCAGCAGGGCAAGCATAATAGGGAAAATGCAAATCTCCACCTTTGCAAACCCGTAATGATAAACCAGGTCTTTAGGGATCCTTGGTTATCCGGGAACAGCAGCCGTGCTGCAGTCTCATCAGTGAAACAGGAAACATTTGAAGGGAACACAAAATTATACTGGGGCTTTCCTAAGGCATAACTCTGGCACAGAGGAGCTGCATTGCTTTAACTGGTTTATATCTTGACAACTACAATATGACACAAGTAGGCTAAAAACCCAAAGCCGGTGCAGTAGGGCAGCAGGCCGTGGGGGCTGCCCAGGCAGGAGATGTAATAATCAGGTTTATCTTCCAGCTTTGTCTCCCATTGATTTATCTATTGGAAGGTGGTTAAATCAGCAAGAAACTGGAGGAGGACCTAATCTTGGGAAGATAGAGCTACATTCATTTGTGCACTGTTCCTTTTCAAAGGATGAAGTGACTCTGAGTATCTAGCTCATAAATCAGGGGGGCAAGGAGACAGCCTGGCTCCCCTCTCCCTAGCCTCTGACATGAAGACCTCATCTCAGCAGAAGGATAGAGTCACATTTCCAGCAGCACAGGGAGTGCATCAGCCATACCTCTTCGCTTACACGGCTGAGTATTAGCACCAGGCTCCTTGAGTAGGATTCATTTCACATGTCTGTGTCTGAACTGATCACCCTGGGCTGCTTCTATAATCAATAGGTGATTTGAGGATGTAATTCATCCCATGCAGGAGTAGATATCTAACAGAGGTCAAATGCATTGCCCCAGAAAGGGCCTGTTTCTGTCTGTTGATTACAAAGAGAGCCGAGATGGCTGCCTCCTCTGTAGCTGCCCATGAAATGCTGGATGGGACCTCACCCCCGTGGCAGAGGTGGCTGGGCACAGCATCCTGGGTGCTGAGGCAATAGGAGAACATGCATGAGATAGGATTTCTTGACTAGACTGCATCAAGATGCTCCCTTCCAGCACAAATTGCTACGTGGCCAACTTAAGAAACAGCCTCCTCCAGAGATGACTAATGCAGGGGCACCAATCTGCCATGTACAGCCACAGCAAGTCAAGGTGGCAGGGAGCTGCTGTGTTCATCCAAGGGATGTGCAAATGTGCAGTGACTCCAGCTGGGCTGGGGACGGGCTGGGGTGGCTGCGCGGACATCGACTTGCTCCCAGGACCATGTGGGGCAGCTGTGCCACACTCCATGGTGGAGTTAAATCTGACCAAATCTTTGTCTTTTGGAAAGACATGTCTTTCTGGAAAGCCATGAAACAACAGTAAAATAAGTTAGTCAGAAGCCTGCCATTTTTCAAACCCCTGAGCATGGTGCAGCTTGACAGTGGCTCCCAGGCAGAACCAGTCACATCCACCGTGCTGACCCTCCTGAGGAAGGCACAAGACCCCGCTGTAGCTGTGGGAAGTATTGCGGCAAAAATTCACAGTGCGAGGTTCACACCCAACGTGTGAGACTTGACGGGTCTGTCACTTTGCAGAGCCAGGCTCCATCCCCCAGCGAATATGGATGACAAAAGGGTAGATGCTGCCAGACTGTTTGGCCTTGATGTTGCTGCAATGGCAATGACGCTCGGCTCGAAACCTGGCAGCTCTGGAAGAAGAGTCCCAGTTCTTTGTCCCACCCACAGGACTGCAGCTCTCCCCCAAATGCATGAGACCATCTGGGTTTCTTGATGATAATTCCTGTCCCAAGGGAAAGGAGAAGCTCCAGAAATCCTGTTTTCACAACACGTTTGAGACAAGTTAGCACCTCTGATTGGGAGAGTCCGAATATTCAGGCCATGCTTCTGAAGTGTTTTGAACCCCCCTCTCAGCTGGCATGGTCCTACCTGCCTCCTTCCCACCCCTTCAGAGCCCTCTTTTTGTCAGAGCAGGGGAGGAGAGCAGTTTGCCTTGGCAAATAACTTGCTATGAAAATGATGAATTCAAGAGCATGTGGAGCTTGTGGTTGAAAAGAAACCGGCTGATCAGCAGAACTCTTCTCCCTCAGCTTGTAAGGGCATATTCAGTCTCAAGGCCAAGCTGCCATGTGGTTATAAAATAGAAGCAGGCCTTGTAAGAACCGATCTAACTTTCTTCAATTGTCTGTGCATCTTTAATCATGTTCACCACTTAAAAAGCAGTGGAGCTGGCAGCTGATAATTAGGCTGAGCCTGCAGCAGCATGGCCAGCGGCCAGATCACATGGCTCCTTTCATCTGCATATTTATGCATTTAAAGGCGAGGAAAACTTTCATAACATTTTAATAACTAGGTTCTCCTGAATCCATAAATCCAGTCCTCCAGGCTTAGCCTACACTCTCTTTCTGATCTTACATAAGTGGAAGAGGGTGGGGTGTTTTGTTTGTTCTCCCCATTCTTTTCCTGTGCATGAATGTGCAAAGCCCATCTTGTCAAGTTCAGGGTCCTCCGGAGGATGGGAGGGTCAGGCAAGGTAAAACTGCACTTCTAAGGATGAAGGTACAACTTTGATTTGGTTCCTGGCATGGGAACAATTCACGTTTCCCAAGACAGCTCATCTACAAAGGACTGGAGCTCCTTTGCTAAACAATGGCTCCAAACAAAGAACCCATGATACCTGTATTCAAAACAGAAGTTACAGTGCACGTTGGCCATTGCACCTCTTAGGAAATCACCATGAGATCCAGCCCTAGGGCGGCAATGCTTCAGACCATGGGCTGAAAGATGTCAAAACACGGGGAGCTGGTCACAGTTTGGGTCTGTAGGTGCTGGAGCTCTGCCTCCGCTCACGCTGCCAGAGACAGAGGGCAGCCTCCCTCCACGCAGTGCCTCCAACCTCCTCCCACAGGCAGGCACAGTCCGTCAGTGCCTGACTGCTGCCAGCCTGCTGCACAGCTCTGCACCGGCCACCAGCCACTGGCCACTGCCCCAGCCACCGCCTTATCTCCTGGTGGGGCAGCGTCAGAGTGATGCTGCAAGGGGCTGTGACAAGGAGGATGCTGTCTCCATCTCCCTGTCTATGGGTGGCGTCTACCTTGACAGCCTTGGTGACATCCTGCAGGGTCCTTTGCTGTGAGGCTTTGCAGACCGTCCTGCCTCACCCTGGCAGCACCACCGGCATGTGCACGTGGGCTTTTCCATTAGCGCGGAATGACAGCTGCTATCAGCGGGAAAACAGAGAAGGTGAGAATGAGAGCCTAATCCGTATGCTCCCATGTTATCTTAGTAAGATGGAGGAAGCACTGTTAAAATAACACATCACTGATTTCTTTCAAAGATTAAGCACTTGCTTAAAATAAAATAAATACTATTTAATGAAATGCAGTCCTTAAACACTACTACCTTTTTTTTCAAAGGAAAAGTTAGTTATTCTGTGCTGGAAGTGGCTTCTACCTAAGATTCCCTAGGTGGAGCAAAGAATATTTTGCTGATTTATAAGGGTCTCAGAGGAGGCTTTAATTGTTGTTACCATACAGCAAGCAAACAAACAAGCCAATTGCAATGATTAGGCCATTTCCAGAGTACGTCTTGAACCAGCCTTTAGCTGTGCCAGTAAAACTTTGGGGTTTGACACTGCTCTAGAGGATGAGTGAGTTCAGGCTGGTAAAGCTGCTTTGTTTCAGAGGTAATGGTAATGATCATAGTCATGTAACAATAGTTCTGCTAGACAAAGTAAAATAGTCAAGCCCTGAAAAATGCAAACTGTCGCCTTAACTTCACTGGGAGGGACAGTGAATTGTTTCTTCTGTATTTAAAGAATCAGAAGAAACAAACAAGGGCATGATTAATTAGGAGAGGGAGTTCACAACTCCTCTGAACAAACAAGAAAGAGCACTGGATGAGACACAGCAACAATGCTGAAATGTTTCTTGGCATTTTCCATCTGAGGTCTGAGAGAATTTCCTTTGCACTCAAGTGTTCCCAAGACATTCATACTGCCTCTATGGCTACCCAATGTGATGATTAACTTGTGTCCCCAGTTTTCATTATCAAGCTTTTAATCTAAGCCTGAACTCTCTGATCTGTCATCTGAAGCAATGAGGGAATTTGCAGCAGGGCTTTTCCCAGCAAAGAACAACAATTCACTTGCTAAAGACATTATGTGGGAAATATAACTTACAGATACAAGAGTTCGGAAATTTGGGTGTTTATTTTGTAGCTTTTGGGGGGGTGGGGTGGTCATTTTGAGGCTGGATCTTACGTTTCTAGTACTGTAAGTAGGGCAATAGATTTCAGTCAAAAAGTCCATGAGAGAGTCCCATTGATTTTGATGGGGTTTGAGGATAAATACTGGTAAACATAACATAATGTGGGAATTTGCATTTTCTTAAGCCTTGTCTAGACTTGGATTTGGAAGGTGTGATGTACCATGTGAATAACACAATGCAGTTAAGGCACTGTGGTTTTAACGCACAGCTTTAACCCTGGCTGTTTGCAGGAGGCTATTACTACACTGTATTTGGCACTTGCTAATCTAGAAATCATCGATGGTAAAGAAGAGAGAGGTTACAAATCAAAGGCAGGCTGATCCTGCGGTTACACCTTTCAGGCATGGCCTCCTGCTACAGGCAGGACTATTTCACCTCCGACAGTACGGAACTAAGGGTTCCCCAGCCGTACCACCACCTGGGTGTTGGCTGCGAGGGTAGGAGGCTGTGGGGCTGCGCGTGAATGTTGAGGGGGGTTCTGCAGGGGGTTAAGGAGTAGGTGGGCTGGGATAGCACATGGGGAGTGGGGGGGGTGAGTAAATGACAGGAGGGCAAGACACGAGCGTGCAGCCATCAGGTATAGATTTGGGGCTGGGGGAGGATAGTGGTTATGGTAGTTGGGCGTGGGTGAGGATAGGGCAGTTGCAGTAGTGGGTGCAGTGCAGGGACAAAAGTTGGTGTCCAGCAAGGCCAAGCATATATTTCTTAAAAAGCCATCAGCATCTCAATCTCCTCCAAAGCTGCGTTGAGAAGTCTTCCCTACCAATATACCCAGCACTTTTGTCATCTGAGCAGGACAGTCAGGATGGCTGAGGGTCCAAAGGCTCCAAAGCACAAGCCATTGCCTGGTGCTCTCACACGGAGCCAGGAGCTGAATTTCAAGCAGAGGGGTTCGGCAGCCACTCCCTCTGGCTATCGCCCCTCCTTGCTGCACCCAGACCTGTTCGATGTAATCTGACACATTTTCTCATTAACCAAGAACTATCATCCAGGGCAAATCTACCACCCTGGACTAAGTACACACGGCAGAGGGGCTCATGGTTGCCCCCACATAAAATTATCTTCTGCAAATTTTCCTTCACTACCACTGTCTCCACATTGCTATTGGTGAAACTTTGGTACACTGGGACAATGGAAGCAGGGAGAAAGACTGCTGCAAGTGCAATAGTTAGGGGGCAAGATTCACTCCGAAGTCCTACCAAGCCATTGTGATGGGCTATTCTGGGCACTGGAGTTACACTTCACTAATTCCTCAAACTAGACCCCAAACCAGCTCTTTCAACCCAAGAGGACCAAAGTGCTCTGACTTCTAGCCACGAACATCAGTGCTTGGTACATGATGTATAGGATACTATACAGAAATTAATATTAATCCAGATGTGTGATCTGGGCCTACAGCCGCCTGTGATAAGTGCCTGTTTTTATCAAATGCTCCAAACCAACCTGAAAGTTCATCTGTTTGAATGCTGCCTAGATCATCACCGAAGTTTGCAAAATATGTCATGTAAGAACACAGGTATGACTGTCATTGTTATTTGAACCTTGCCTGATGCACCAGGAGTTGCTTTTTCTTTATTGGACTCTGTCCCCCTTGCTCTGCTCCTCAATCCGTCATGAAGTGACCAGTCATGTAAAAGCCTGTGCAAACGTACGGAACATGAGTCATGCGGCATATGTTGCTATTTATTAAACTGTGGTTTATATCTTTGGAATACGGTATTGTCCTCTATGGATGTGGCTTTATCTCTGTTATTACAATAAGGAATTAAGAATATTAGTGTTTAAAAAAGATATATTCCTAACTTTTATCTGTGGAGGCAACATTTTCATATCCATTCTCCCCTAATGGCAGCATCCTTTGGAAAGAAGTGATAGACACATTTAGGTAAATATTATTCCTCCAGCACACATGGTTTCCATTGCAATCAATCCCCTGCTGTTTCCTTCCAAGCACTTTCCTCTGTTACATATTCCACAATGGTGGCTGAAATACTGATCAGCGACAGCAGAGACAAATTGACTCCAGCAACTGGGAGTTTTAAGGGCAACAAATGTTTATAACTGAGTTTTGCATGTACCGTAGTTACTGAAATACAGTTTTTAGGCGTGCACTGAAATTCTCTCTGGCACTGAAAGTCTAAAGCTGCTTGAAGCAGTTATCATCTAATAAAAGGTCAGAATTATTAAAGATTGAGCTGGGACATAAACATAATGCACTACAAAACAGCCACATGCGCCCGAAAGCTGTAGCGAAGACGCTTGCTCCCGTAGCCTGCCCTTCAGGTTGTGAGCAGCCTGGGTGCTCCACGCAGACCTGGCACAGAAGCGGCGCCCGAGCCGCTCGCAAGCTGCCAGAAGCTTAGGGGCCACAACTGCCTACTGCAGGCTAGCAGAGAATTAATTCTACATGCTTTTAAAGTGGCACAACCACTGTAAAAGGTTTCTTAGCAGATGATAACAGCAAGAATCTGGGTAAAAGCAGGGTGGGAAGCGCTTTTTGCAGTGACTGTTTCCTCAAAGGCATGTTGAGCTATAGCTCTAGATGTAGCAGCATGATAAAACATTTTCCCTCCCTGTCCCTCATCCAGCGTTCGGTGGGTACCACCGGGCCGCAGTGGGATGTCACCCCAGATCAGACTGAAGCCGGCATGCCCAGCAGGTGTTACATGCCATGGGCAGCTGCACAGAGGTAGGAGGAGAATGGGTACATACACTTTTTACCAGCATATTTGCTGCATCTTCTAAGTCTCTACCACATGAACAGAATTGGACTTGAACGTATTCCTGTGCCCTAGCTGTTTGCCTGTGCTAGTGTGATGAATGTGCTCATGGCGATCCAGGCTCTAAGAATGCACCTCCTCATTTGCAGAGGGTGGACTAAATGTCCTACAAAAGCCACTCGCTGTGGCAACAGCAGATTGAGCATTAGGACTCTTTGAAGCCTGACTTCCCTTTTTATTGATCTTTTTGTTATTATTTGTCAAGCACCATGTGCTTAAAACTTTCAAGGCAGGATGATATGGTCTCTGCTCCCAGGCTCTAACTGCAGGTTTGATGCTGGGAGCTGCATTTATACAAGTGACGCTGCCGTACCCTGCACCGTCTGCCGAGGGGCTTGACCTGACTGCCTGGCAGGCAACCGTGCAATGAAAGCTTCACGAAAAAATCTGCAATGTGAAAGGAGCATCACATGACTAAAATACACAATATTTTTTTACCAGGAGAGATTTTTAGGATGGGAAGAACTGTCTAACGCAAACTGGAATCGCTTCAACTTCTGCATTGTCTCTGTTTCTTCCTCTCTGAAACGACCCGGGGATGACCCTTGCCCTTGCTTTGGGGAATGTACTTCTG
Source organism: Phalacrocorax carbo (assembly GCF_963921805.1). NCBI lineage: Eukaryota > Metazoa > Chordata > Aves > Suliformes > Phalacrocoracidae > Phalacrocorax > Phalacrocorax carbo. The sequence goes on along the minus strand of NC_087521.1, from coordinate 24,761,008 downwards.
ATTTGTATCTCAGAAGGCTGACAGATATGGAATAAACTCTCATTACCTCTTGCTAATGTAAAGCACGACACAGCAGATGCCTGAAGCCCTGATCAGTGAGGTTGATGTAAAACAATAGTGGACCCCTGGCAGGACCTTTCCTTCAACTTCCACAGAACACACTGTAATGGAGAGAGTGGTCTGTGGCTGTCCATTTAAAAAGCCTTGCCTTCACAAAGCCTGCAGGAACGGGGCTGTCACTAGGAAGAGCCACCTTCTTGTGCTAACTAGGAGTTCTCATTAATTGGTATCACTATGAGAGCCCCCGAGCCTCAGTGTAAGGCAGCAGGGGTTATAGTGCATGAGAAAGCCCCCATGTAATGGCATCGCTGTGGGTTAATAGAGAACTAACGAGCTGAAAGGTGAGATCCTGCACTAGGAAACATAGGACAAGATCATGAAAAACACAGCACCACCCCAGGCAAGGGCTCAGGCATCTTTAGTCGGGGTTACCCCAGCTGCTGCAGGTCCTTGCACAGAAATAGTCACCCCGTCGCAGACTAAAGGGAGTCAACGTCAGTGTCCCGAGAGCCATTTCCACGCAGCAGTGTGGGCCAAGAGGAAAACAACGCAGCATCGCAGAGGCTGCAGCGTGGCTCTCCTGCACAAGGCCGAGGACATTCCCTTGTGGGGAGTGAGGTCAGCAGTGATTTGGGCTTTTGAAGTGCTTTGTAGCTTTTTGTGCTACAGAAGAGGTACCGTATGATCGCTGCTTCCAGGCACCCCCGGCAGTGGCACATTATGTTGCCAGCTCTAACAGCCTGAAATTATACTAACTCTCACCTATTTTTCAGAGGCCACGTCTACATTTTTAGTGAAAGGCAGATGCAGGAGTCTCTTGGGACCACACTGCCTCTTCAACACCTGTGAGCCCGCAAGCGCAGCCACGGAGCGTCCCCCAGGACCTAAGTGTCCAAGGGACCTGGGCACATTCGTACACTGCCAAGACCACTCACAGGCTGTCCTCAGGAGCAGCTGATGACACTAGGTGAGCTGAAGGTGGGGAACACTTGCATTTGTTCATTTGGTTGCAGTAAAGACATAAGACAGTAAAAAAGAAAACCATTTCACAGCATGCTTAGAATAAGCATAGTCATTCTTTATCATACAGAGTAATGCCTTACACATAAATAATTTTAATGTCTTGCTCTTTCACGGAAAGTAACACAGAAAAACCTTCAAGGTTGATACATGGGAGGTGGTATTACAAATCACTTAGGGTCAAACCTAAATCCTGCAACCAAACATCCTGGCATTTGGTTCCAGAGTTGATCTATAAACTGCCTCCCTCCCCTGCCCTGGAAGGAACTGAATCAGGACCCTCCTTGGAAGACCATCCCCATCATCAACCTCTGGTTAAGGATCCCAACCCTGCAACCTTGGCCCCATCACTGAAATCCAGTCCTTTACACTTGCAGTGGTATGAAATCCTGGTTGGCAGCTGCACAAGGAGCTGTTGCCTTCTCCAAGGTGCGTATTCATAGGTTTTTGGAGGTGACTGAACTAACTAAGCCTACCCAAGCCAGATCCCTTGCAGCTATTTCTATTTCTTGGCTGACAAGCTGGTTACGAAAGCAGCAAGGCTAGGTATTGCACAGTCTAGCGACACTTGACTAAAACTGGGAGTGCTTATGCAGAACAGCAGTGTGGGAACAGATAAAGAAGCTAGCAGGGCTGCAATGAGAAATCTGAGCTTTGATCAAGGAGACAGCAGCATTTGACCCTGAGCTGGCAAGGAGATCCCATCCGAAAGCAGAATAAAATGTGTCATTCTCTTCAGCAGATGAAATTCTTCCCAGTGGTTTTTTTCCTCCCAGGATCATATTATGTGATCTCATTGTCTTTAAAGTCTTTCCCCTGAGGAAGCTGATCGTTTAATATAGACTACAGCGTTAGCATCCGGTATTAAATCAGTCCGTCTACTCTGAAACAAGGCGAGTGGGCGCCCTGGAAAGGAAGTAAAAATGCAAGTTTAATAGAGGAGATGGGTTCACCTTGATCCATGCTATTTATTGCAAGAGACACACGAACACACTGCTTGCTCAAGCATCACTCCATCCTGCCATAGATGTGTCTTACACTCCCAGTAAACTCCAGATGCTCACTAAGTGTGCACAAGGAATGCAAAATTGGGCCCCAGAGGCTTTTGCATCTTGCTTTGCTTTACAGAGTTGCCTTAAGAGAGGGACTAGCACGTTCCCACAGCTCTCATTAATCCGAACAGCAAAGTTAGGCACCCTGCATTTCAGCCACAGGCTTTTGGCATCTTCGTTTGCAAAGATGCACTTTAAAAGTGTGAGAAATAAAAATTTCAGCAAGGGACATGCTAACAGACTGCAGGCACAGTGTGGGATGGCAGGGATCAGCAGCTGAGCCAGGCGCTGCAGAAAGAGTCTTCTGTCCTGTGTGCTGCTGCTTCTGCATCCCCACCGCTGTTTGGAGCGGGGTTCCTTCCAGTCAGGCACCAAAGACACCAACAGCCACCCCGTGAGGAAGCCAGATGTGATGCATTAGGCACAACTCACACAGTCCACTGCTGGTGTGAAACCGGCTCAGACAGATTTATGTTGCATCAGTGTAAGCACTCATAGGTCACTAGTTTGCCACATGCCAATAGCACACAAACCCACGGAAGAGCTGCATTTTTGGTAGTCTTGGGATTTTTTTTTAATATGTCATGTGAGCCGAGAAGATGCAATTGCTGCAACACCATTGCTGAAAAGACTCATTTACCTCATTTGGTGTTTCATTTTTAATTAACAATTTAGCCCATGATTTAAATGTCAGCTAAATAAGGTAATTTATAATAATTCTGAAAGCATGCTAACCATAAGAGGCTATAATCAGAGCTAATTACAGGGACATTTTTGAAATCCATTGGTTTGGGGCTTTAGTTTTGATAAAGGGGATAACAACTTGTAAGCTATGATTCTTTTAATTATAACAATAGTAACCACCTTCTTTTACATAGCTTCTTTCATCTCTAAAAACCCCACAGCTTTTTGCAAACTACACCTACCACAGGAATTGTCTAGCCTAACACCAAAGTGAAGCCATCTCTGCATGAAATAAGTAACTGTTTAACAATATCTAGCAGTCCTGTGCAAAATTTATAGAGGAAAGAATCTGCCAAAGGAGAATATAATTTCCCTTCTGTGTCCTAACAAATCCTCAGGCGATCCTTGGATGCCCACCGCAGCAACTATCTGATCTTGAGAATAAGAAAGGCAGCTTTTATATGCCCCCATAGACGCAAGGCACTACAGAGGAGAGCAGCAGCAGCATCCCCACTCGCACCATGTGGCAGCATCCTGTCACACCTGCCCAAGCTCACCTGTCCATGTCCTCTGCTGGGTGACAATAAAACTTTGACACTGCGACTGGGAGTTACAGATCGCAGCGGCTTCCTCGGCACTGTGAACAGAGAGCAGGCACCCCAGGTGGCTGTAGGAGGGCCAGCACTTGTAGTCTTCTCCTTCCACCATTCGGAAGCCCTTTAAGGAAATGTAGTCTAGGGGAACAGAAAGAGGGTATTTAGGGAAACTCTTTAAGTGCACTTTCAGAGACTAGTTACAACTTAGTATTTCACACTTCAGCGAAACTCTTAAAGAACTCTTAAAGAAAAGATAGTGGTAGATTGGACTGACCTGCTTAGGTGGAGTAGGTGGACCTGCAAAGTTAAAAGAAACCCAAATCCTGGCGTTTAGCTTTGCATAACAGCAATTCCTCCATGGATATAAGAGAGGGGGCAGAGCTCTCAAAGGTGAAGGGTCAGGGGAGCGACTGCAGGGGTGGGTGAGAGGAGGAGGCTGCTGTGCAGACCCACCCTTCTAGAAGGGCTCCAGAAAAGCCAGCCTCACAACGGCCTCTCCTACAGCTGAGCCCCAACAGCAGAACCAGTTCATCACAGATCCAGCACCGAGCTATGCGGGGCACACACTGATCCACCCCACATGGTGCCACCCACAGGTACAGGAGATTTAGGAACCCCGCTGCAGGAAAGGGAGGCAGATCCTGCTCCAGAGCAATATAAAAGACCTGACAAGCCTGAGCAGGTGATGTTCACAGACTGCTCAGAGCCTCTCGCCACCTTCCCACACCTCTAGGATGGTGATCGTTTTGGCACATTGCTACTGGGCCAGTTGTGAAGCCAACGGGTAGGTCTTGTTGGAAAATACTGCCAATTCCTGTTAAAGCTGCTGGTCCTTCAGTGCAAATGATTGGATATATTTGTTCATAACCACAAATTCCAGTTCTTTCACACATAAAGACATTTCCTTCCACAAGCCACCATCATCACCCCACCATCGCCAGTGAACGCTCAGGAAAACGTAAGCCAAAGAAAGACAAAGAAGTCGCTGGACTTCTGAAGCCTTCTTTTTGATTAGCCTCATCTCTACCACTGAATGAGTCCTTTTCAGAGGAATGGACCTCACAGAGGCCCATTTATCCATCCACAAGTCCAACAGGATGGTCTTCAGAAAAAAAGACATTTAGAGCGTACCAAGGCCCTAGCTACTTTGCCACACTCGTCTCGGTGTTGAGACCTCCCCACTGTACGTTCCCATAACAACATGTGTCAGCAGTCAAAAGCCACCAAGTAAATCGGGAGGTTTCAATATAAGCCTGGAAAACTCACCTACTGGTCCAGAGGATAAGGTAACCCCAAAGAGGGACATGAGAGACTCGGTTCGCTGCTCTGGTCTAGTTGCTTAAGCTGTCCCAAATATATTCACTTGGAACACTGATGCACATTATGAGAGGAGTATTTAGAAGCAGTCCAAACCTATGTCCACGTGTAGGCCAGGTTGTCTGCACTGCATTTACTTTGCAAAACAATGCAATCTTGCAGAGCTCCCATGAAGAAACAACAACATGCTGCTCAAGAAAAGACACTTGTCCTAGTGACTAAGTACTGCCCGAATGTATGGCAGATCAGAATTTGACCAGTTACCAAGTTCCTTGCTCCCTCAGTAGTTACATTACTTAAAGCATTCAAAATCATTTACCTTTTAAATGAAGAGGTCGTTTCTGCAGATAGAGCCCAGACTTGTACAGATGTAAAACCTTTTCAAAAGCTTTCAGGGTTTCATTTATTCCATATCGTAAATCACCTACATTTAAAGAAAGAGATGACAAAGACGAGTAATTCAATGAAATACCATTCACAGACCTCTAATAAAGAGTTTTTATTAATATTAGCTGGTACCTGTTGCGTTCAAAATATCACTCAAAAAAGGCCGCAAAGCCAGTGGTGCAGAGTGTGGCAAAAGATAGGTGAAAAAATACCTGCAAAAAATCCCACAAACTGATCAGAATACAGTGGCTTAATTTCCCTAGTGACTAAGTTGTCTACATTTTCCCATGACGCAATTATCCATGTGAAATTAGTAAGTCCGCTCTGGTTATGAAGTTGTGTTTGGGCACTTCACGGGCATCTCACAGACCGTTCCTGTGAGTTGGGCTGAAACACTGGTCCTTGCAGCCCAGCGTGCAGCCAAGCACCGCGTGGAATCTACCTTGCAAAGGCTCATGCAGTGGAGCTTTCCCTCATTCTGCAGGGCCATTTCTGGGCTCTAAGCAATGGATTTCCCATGAAAAAAAGACCTGTATAGAAGACGACTCATGCAAGACCTTGCCCTTGCCCTGGAAAGGTTTGGCATTCTTATTAAGCCTGGAAAGGCTGGACACTCCCCTATTCATTCCCTGAACCTTCTAGAAAACTCCTGTTCTACCAGGGATGAGATCGTTGCAGCAAGGCAGTAATAAGCTGGTGGGCTTTGGCAGGTAGCCTGCGCTGCCACTGTTTTCAGCAAACATAGCCCATGGATGTCAAATGCCAGGGCTTGTTTGGCAAACAATAAATTCACAGGTGCAACCTTTGGGGCAAGTTTCTAGAGGGCACTGGGGAAAAGGAGCAGCAGAGGAAAGCTGCCTGCATTCTCACCAGACAACAACTACACTATTCTCCTGCCTTATAAGGAAAATAAACCTGCTTCAAAGCGATCCTCAACCAGGGGGAAACACTGCATGGGAGAAATGCGAGATGCTAGAGGCTACATGGCAGAGTGTGAGCTCAACCACACCAGATTTTTCCCCCCCAACATCCTGGACATACCGATATGCATTGAAAAGATTCTTCTTTTCATTTATTCCTTCACATTTCCCAACCACAGAGCATTTGAGAGGAAAGCTTTTTGCAGGGAAGTCGAGTGTGCAGTCATTATCTTCCTTGCATGACAGCTCCTCAGTGCTGGCATCATCCAAGTCTGTCACTTTTAGGTTTCCATCCACCATAACGAACTGCCTCGGCTGGAAATCCAAGAGGACTATTGAACCCAGGGGGGAATGTGCCAAGTAAAACAGCAGTCTCACAAGACTCAGGCAAATCTGAGAAAGAGAAGATGAATATGCATGGGAAAAACAGATGAAAACCAGCCATTAAATTGGAAGTAGAACAAAGGGGAGGGCATTCATTGAAATTAAAGGCAAAAAAAAAAAAGCGTATAGTACTTAAAAGATAATTATATGTGTGCTACAAAATTTATTATCAACATTGCCACAGGATTTGACTGCGGTAAGTAGTTTAGCAACATTTTTTAAAAATGGGCATATACAAAAAAAGACATTTGCAGTTAGAGGAACTAGAGGAGAAAGCTGTGAGGAAAACAATAGCAGCCTTCATGTTTCAGGAGCTATATTTATTTGCTAGCTGAAATCAGAAGGGTTTTTTCCCACTCTGGCATAGAATTAATACATTCCCCTCCCTTCCCCCATGCTGCTCCATACAGACTGAGGCTCCATGGTCATTAATACCAGATTCATGCCTTGCTACATCACTCAGCAGTATGAATTTGGGCACACAATCGTGCTTCTGAAGAATTAGCCAAAGCATGCAATGTATTTATTGCCAGCTTTTCTGCTTTTATGTCAACTTTCTGGCAGCAGGGAAAGGTCAGACTATACCTGATCCAGCAGACAACTCAGTAAACAATTTTTGAACAAACTAGAGCTAGAAGAGCGCATTTATACTGCACCAGCACTTTGTTCAAGTAGCTTTTTGCAACAGTTTTCAATTAGCATCGGGAGCCCTGGCATCAGACTGCATCGTCAGCTAGGTGTGCCACCCCGCAGCAGACCCACACCACCCCTCGCTGCCTCCAACAGCGATCTGTGCAGGCACGAGGGTTTGTCCTTTTGGAACAGCTCGCAGAATCGCTGGTATCTGATATGGCTCATCAGAGGGCAATCCCATCTGTTTAGACACCCTAATTAGGAAACAGGACTAGAGAGTACCAGTATAAATTCTGAATTAGCGTCTTCATCAGTCAAAAGACTGTTAAAATCTTAATGCCACTGTACAAGACCTTACCGTGATGCTAATCCAGCATCATGGATTACATGATGAAACACGGGTTTCTAGCTCCACAGACTTTGGCACATTTGAGAAGATGAGGTGCTGGGAAAGCTATGTAGAAGCCAGTCTGAAATAGTCTGTAAGTGGAAGTGAAACTCCACAGGCCAAGAGAAATTACTCTGGAAGCTCTGACGCTATTTTATCTTCATTAGTGAAGCCATCACAAGAATCCCAGCTTCTCATCCCACGGCTGAGCGAGCACAGTTGCCACGCTCCCCCTCTGGCTCGGACTGCAAGGCTCCTCTTCAACACTGAGGACCACATGCAGGCAGGGATTTTATTTCGGGACTTTTGTCACGTTTTTATTTTGCCCAAAGCATTTCTCATCGACATTAAGGTACCCACGCTTCTACTTGATACTCTCTTTCCTCCTGGGAACCGAACAAGTAGTAGTGAACCCCCAACGGAGACTTCGAGGCAAACTGTAATACAAGCTATAACCAAAACAAGTGCCATGTCGTAAGTCATTTATGTTCCTGGGGAGCTTAAGAGCCCCTTTGCGGGATGCTTAGGAGACAAAGCAGATCTCACTAACAGGGATGTCATTCTAGCACCTACAACAGGAGGAAAGCAGTTTAGTAGTGTTCCTACTACAGTAATACCTGAAGGGCTAAGATCAGAAACATCATACAAACACGTGGGGAGAGACAGGCTGCTCAGCTTGCTGCCTAGAATAGGTAGTACGCAGCGAACAACAGCCCCACAGCGCGGCGAGGTGGCTGGCCAAGTCAGACCCAGCCCGCTGAGGGGCCCTGCTAAGAAAGCCCCTCTGTGGGGTGGAACAATATATAGAGATACAGTGTAATGCTGGGCATTACACGACCCCAGCCCTGAGCACGATTTTGTGGCCCCTTCCTCCCAGATGTATCTCTCTCAAGAGATATCTATCCCTTTAGACGGAAGGGATATAAGAGCGAGACACCAGACTAGGGCTATTTTAATGTGATTTAAAAGGAGCGAAAGCAAAACGACTTAAGGACAATTTGCGGGAGCAAACAGAGCGTCAGCAGGAGAATCCCGTTCGCCCCAGCAGCCACCACGGGCTCTTCGCGTGTACCCAGTTTGCGGTCTAAAAGCGACTGATAAAAGTCCCTTTGCACCGTTTTCTTACTTTAAATCTCTCCTCCCAGGGGGTCTGCAGAAGCTGAATCATCTCCAGGGGGGATCCCAGCTCCAGCATCGCTGTGACCCGTATTTCAGGATCGCCGCTAGTATCGTAGCATTGCCCGTGCAGCTGCCGGGACAGAAGGAGCGAGTGTCAGGTCGCAGCCAGCGGCTCCGGGGCGCCCGGGGACACCGAGGGGCAACACGGGGCACCGAGCCGCAGCCGCCCCCCCGCCCCCCGCCCGATTCCCGTACCGGGGGGGCGCAGCCCGCGCGCCCCCCCCCCCCCCCGCCGTACCTGGACGATGCCGGGGTGCTGCAGGCGCTGCAGCAGCGTCACCTCCTTCAGCAGCTTGTAGGCGGCCAGGCGGCGGCAGCCGGCCGGCGCCCCGTAGCGCTGCAGGCACTGCCGCACCTCCCGGCCCGCCCCGTGCACCGACTTGAGGGCGACGGCGCCGCCGCCCGCCAGCGCCGCCCGCGCCACCACCTTGGTGAAGCCCCAGCCCAGGACGCTGACGCCCGTCGCCAGGCTCAGGTCGCCGCAGCCCAGCCCGCCGCCCGCCGCCGGCTCCCCGCCGCCCGCCGCAGCCGCCGCCAGGCGCCGCAGGTCGCGCCGCCGCTGCCGCAGCTCCTCCCGCAAGCCCGGCGGCAGCGGGAGCGGCGGCGGCGGCGGCGGGGAGCCCGGCCGCCCCTCACCGCCGCCACCGGCCGTCAGCGCCAGCAGCGCCAGGGCCGGCAGCGCCAGCAGCGCCGCCGCGCTCAGCCGGGCGCCGCGCCGCGCCCGGGCCGCCGCCGCCGCCGCCGCCGCCATGGGGAGCGGGGCTGCGCGCAGCGGGTCCGGCCGCTCTGCCGCCCGCGCTCCGCCGCCGCGGGGAGGCGAGCGCCGCCGAGGGGAGGGGCCGCGCCGGGGCGGGCGGGCGGGCGGGCGGCCTCCCCCGGCGCCGGGAGCCCCCACCCCCGCGGCACGGCCCGGGCAGCGGCGGCACCGACACCCCCCACCCCCTCCCGGGGAGGGGGAGGTCGCGGCGGCGGCGGAGCCGAAGCGGTTCTGGGGCAGAGGCGGGCCCGGGGCGGGAGTCGGAGGTGCCGGGAGTGAGCGGTGCGGCCCCGCGGGCGCCCGCCCCAGCCCCCCCGCCGAGGTGCTCAGGGCAAAACACGCCGACTCCGCCGGCGCCGGTGTCGTCAGTCCTGCGAAAGTCACCGCAGAATGCAGCCGAGGGGCGCGAAACGGATTAAAGGTAGTGAGAACTGAGACACCGCGCTCCCCTGCCGTCGACAAGTCTCAGGTTAGGCTTCTGAGAAAAGCAAACACTGGCAGCCCCTCTTCTTAGAAGGATAAAACCCGCTAGCTTGAACCAGCAACACACTGCCTAAAGCACGGAACTGTAATTTTTTCCAGAACAAAAAAACCCCCACAGAATCCCCCCTCCATCAAAACCAGCAACCCAGGCAAAAAAAAAAAATGCAACTTTATCACTTATTTGCGAGGAAATCGATCAGCCCGGCGAGGCGCGGCCAGCTCAGAGCTGCCCTGCGCGACACCGGCACCCGCGAAGGCGAGGGAAGCGCTGCCGAGGCGGCTGCGAGGGCGCGGGACCGGGTGCGGGCCTCGGCTCCCGCACCCGCTTTACACGCGCGTCTGCACCGCGCGCCGCTGGGCCGACAGGCGCGTTAGCTTAGGGCAAAGGCAGACGCGGTTTATCTGCTTCGAGTTTACTCTCGTGAGTAAACTCAGCGAACTCTGCTCACCGAGTGGCCTGAAACACCAGCCCAATGGGTCGATTCACTTTTCTATTTACCATTATGCTGCTGGGTTAGAAATTAAATAACACTCTGTCTCTCCACCTGATTTGCTTCAGTTTCTGCTGTAATTTCTTCAGGGGCATAAACTAGTCTGAGAGACCCTCCCCAGAAAAGGAGGAGGCTGCTGGGACACGGTGGGTGAGATGGCACAGGGTTTGTCCTGGCCACGACCAAGTGATGCGACCACTTGGTCCTGGGGTGCTGCCGCTGCCCTTGGACACGACTGCTCTGCCTTGCCTCCCTCCACGCACAGCTCTCCTGACTCGCTCGTAACAGGCAACATGCGCTGCTCAGGTCGCTTTCTCAAGCCACCCCTGCAAAGGAACCTTTGTGAAACCTCTCTGAGAAACCCGACTTTAATATCATGGCCCGCGGGATGGAGATTTTCAGAGATTACAGCAAGGCACCTATCACGACCAGTGATCCCCAAGATTATTTTAATAATCAATATAACTGATCGATTATAAATAGCTTCCTTCCCTACAAAATGTTTCCCCTCCACTTCTCGTCAGTTTAACATCACAGGAGCAGCATGTGAGCAGGTACGAGCCAGAGAATAAGAGAGCTGGAAGAATGAACTCTGAATGCATCAGGACATTTCCAGATGACAGAGCTTGGGAGGGAGGGCAGACCCCACAGTCCCACAATATGTAAAATAACGTAGAAGAGCTCAGGCCGCCTGTGCTTATCCATGCACGTATAGGTTAGGGGCTGATCCCAGAACAGCTCTTTCGGTAGATGAATTTCCTTTGTTGCTTTTTAACCTTAATAGCTCTTTAATTACTGCCCTTATTTTCAAATCAAGTGTACGTCTGTGGCATATTAATGAATATTCATTGTCACTGGAGAGCAATTAAATGCATTTTTACCTGTGTTTCCAAGGGAATAGATGCAGCTGAGTGTAGTATTATCTAATTTCAGCCTGTCTTCAGCACCATAATAATATCAAGACCTATTAGAGAAGACTCACAGATACACAAAAATAATAATGATTAATTATTTATTTCCGTAGTAGTAGCACTTAAGGGTTCCTGCCAAAATCGTGGCTATGCTGTGCAACGGCACAAGGGGTGGCCTCGCTTGATGGAGCTGACACCTCGAATGGGTAACACAGCAAAGTGCTGCAGCAAGGACGGAATAGAAGAGTACGTGGTCATTTGAGTGTCCTTTAGTTCTGCGCAAACGGGAGAAGGGAGAGGAGGTAAAGAGGGAAGAGACGGAAGGTGAGGGTGAGCGAGACAAGGATCAACACATACCAGAAGAGCTGAGAAGACCTCGCAGACTTGGACTCGTCCCTGGTGCTTGGTGCCAGTGTCCCCTGCTAGGATCCCCAGGGTAGATACAGCACAATCACCTACTGGACACTGCGCTGGTGCCTCAGGCACTGGAGATGCTCCAGGGTCTGACTGTAACTTACAGTGCTGTGATTTCATAAGGAAATGGGGCACGAGCGAGACTTAGTTAAATAAAGTCCATTTGAAAAGACGGAAGCAGTTCTTTAATATTTTTACAGTGGGTTTGCACTGGAGGAACAACTTCTCCTCCACCGGTCCAGTAAGGATGCTGGCATGGGGTAAAGAGTCCAAGACCTCCAGCTGGACCTCAGCATGGGGGTACTATAGACAGGAAGCAAATTCTATAGACTACCAAAGAGGAGAAGGACAGCTGGAGCACGAGACATCACTGTGGTGATGCGAAGGAGAAGAGGTGTGTGGAAAAGAGCATTGCTGAGAGAAGGAGGGCATGGAGCTAAAGAGGAAGAAGATCAGTACTGGAACTAAATGGCCTGCTAGCAGGATTAGCATACTGGTGCAGACTGGCTCCAAAGAGAGTCTTCAGATAAGTACAGACTAGAAGAGTTGAAGGGTCAGGTACGTCCCTAGGCACTGGTACTTGAGCTTCGCCACATTGTTAGAGCAGGCCCTGGCCAGCAGCACTCTCCTGACAATTGCTGGTATGATCTGGGAGTCAAGATGTGCCAGAGACCATTCCTGATAGGCAGGTTGCACATGGTCACCTATTTTGAAGGATAAGAGAGCTCAATAGGCATGGCTGTTCTGTGCCAGTCCACCTCAGTGCCAGGAAAACATCTGGGGCATATTCCCTCTGTTAACAGAGATGTCATCTGAGTGTTTTGAAGAGAGAGGGGGAGACAGTACCAGCCCTTGAGAAGAGGTAGAGGTCCTGCTTCTGAGCACTGTCTCGCTCCCAGGAGCTCTGGGGGCCTTTGCTGCCTGAACCAGGAGGAGGATCAGAAGGTGGTTTGTTCTGGGGGTACAAAACCATTGGAGAAGTTCAGAGCAGAGCTCATGTGTGTCATAGGCCCTGGGAGGGAGCAAAGAAGTGCTGAGCATAGAGCAAACTGCCATCAGGGAGGAGTCTAGATGCTCACCGCAGCAGGTGGCAAACAGCTTTGACCATGCCCACCCCAGAGCCCGCTGAGATGGTGTAGCAGAGCAGGACAAGGCCAGGAGACGGGTCAGGGCATGAATGGGAAATACCCAAGTCAGTAGTTCCTGTTTCATTAAACACCCATCACTACCGGCTCAGAGACCGGCAAAAAATACTCGCTACCTTGCATGGAGCTGTGCACGTGCACACGTGGGCGTGGTGAGCAGGGCAGGCCTTGCCATCAAACATTTCACATGGAGGCCTTACGTGAGAAGGGAAGGCATTGTAAAAAGTTTTCTGAGCCTGCTAGCTGTGACCTCTTCATGTCATTTTATTTTCTGTTTCCTGAGCCTCCCTGACACTCAGTATCTGCAGCTGCGGGGCTGTGAGTCTACAGCAAGAAACTGAAGTCACAGGGAGTAACAGTAAAGGGCCCCCCTTCAGCTTCAGTGTCACCTGGGTGCAGCCTCCAAACCTCACCACAACACATACGGATAGTGATTAATTACAAATAATGTCATCAAGTGCCCTGCAGAGCAGACCAAAGCACTGGCATGGGCAACAAGATGGAGAAACCTTAAAATGATCCTACTGAGATGCTGGCAGGACTGCAGTGCCCCATTGCGGGCAGTTCCCCCACCCTGCTGGTGCCTCCCTTGTCCCTGATATCACTGAAGGAGTGAAGAGCAGATCCACTGCCTCAGTGAGGAAATGTTATTCCTCCTCTAAAAGTGCTTATTTTGTCCCTGAGTCCAGAAGAACACACGATGTTGCAATATAGGGCAAAATTGAGAGGATGTGCAACAGTCCTGCTGGACCCAGTACATCCCATCCCATCCCTCTCTTGTAATGCAAGAGAAGGAAGTTTCTGCCTGACTTTGTTGCCTTTGCTGGCGTGCGAGCACTTTGTGGAGAAGATGGGTTGGGTACGTGTTGTGGACTCCTGCTTTGTGATTGTCTTGTCTCAATAGCAGATGTTGCCTAGATCCAGGGAAGGCCTCCTATTGCAGCTCTCACCGTATAACCACACCAAGTACAAATGCATGTATAGTTATCCTGTGCAGGCACTAGGCCCACCACATCCTAGGGGCACCACGTTTTCTGAAGATACAGTGAAGATGTGCTGCACACCCCTAGCACAGCACTCTAAAGCTGCTGTGGTAAAGAAAGCAGCTAGAAGCTGGCCATGACTGGATAGATGAGCTTGAAAGGGAACAAAATATCCCAGTTCCTCCTCTGCTTACCTCACTCCAGCAACAGAAGACAGTTATGGTGCTGCATCCAGCTCTAGAGCTCTCAGCACAGGAAGGACATGGACCTGTTGGAGCAGGTCCAGAGGAGGGATACAAAGATGATCTGAGGCTGGAGCACCTCTCCTATGAAGAAAGGCTGAAAGTTGGGGTTGTTCAGCTGGAGAAGAGAAGGCTGTGGGGAGACCTTATTGTAGCCTTCCAGTACTTAAAGGGGGACTATAGGAAAGATGGGGGCAACCTCTTTAGCAGGGCCTGTTGTGACAGGACAAGGGGCAATGGTTTTAGACTAAAGGAGGGTAGATTAGACTAGATATAAGGAAAAAATTTTTTACCATGAGGGTGGTGAAACACTGGCACAGGTTGCCCAGAGAGGTGGTAGATGCTCCACCCCTGGAAACTCCCATGCCAGTGGTGAAGGGATTTGCAGAGGCTTCTCTCAGTGCATGTCCCCTAACTGGTTCCCTCCTGTCCCAAGCAGTCTAGGCAGCAGTGTTTTCCCTGTTTCTTGTCTATGACACGGATCTAAAAGGGATAAGATCAAGCTCTTAGGTTAGCATAAAAAACCTGGGGAGAAATCCAAGGGAGAAGTCCTCACTCCGAGCACATACATGAAAGTCCTGGGCATCAATCCAGAAGAGGGAGGCAAAGCGTTTATAGGCCTGGAAGCAGGATCAAAGTAAGCTCCAGCAGCCATCCCCCAGAACAGGAGGAAGACTTAGACACCTCTGACATTCTTGGGAGTGAGTGTTACCACTGGTGCCCTCACCTTCGGGGGCAGCGGCTTACCTTGACTCCTGCCAGCTGAGCTTCTGGCTGCCTCCAAAGAGTTCCTGTCCACCTGCAAGCATACACATCTGGGGCAGGGTAAAAGCAAGAGGAGCTGCTGGAGGGCAGGCTCCTACCTGCAGGGTGCAGGGGCAGGAGCTGGAGCCATCCTGAGCAGCTGGGCTTTGCAGTTCTGTGTCAAGTGAGAAACCTGTTTGCGTCCAGCCTTCAGGCACACCACACAGGGCTGCGCTGGGCCCTGCCTGAGCGGCACCCAGGGAAAAATCACCCCACCAGCCATTTCCAGATCTTTGCTTTGCCCAGGAAAGACAGGAAAAGGTTAAGAAAAAAATGAGCTGCAGGTGTGAGTTTCCTACAAGCAGCTGGTAAGAGCGCAGGGGAGACAGACCATGCTCTGCTTTTTTGCCTTATCACCCATGATCCCTAGCAGAGTGCTTGGTGCAGCCAATGACTGCTTGCCCCAGAAGTGAAATAACATATTTCTCCTCCCCAGAATGAGGAGAAACTGTCCTTTTCTGTGATGTCCAAAAAAGCTGCAGCCCCCTAGTCTTTTTATAGCCCATGGCTAGCACAGCTGTGTTTCTCTAGGCACTTCTGGCCTAAAGTTTCTCAAGAGGGTTTGGCAGAGCCTGTGCCGGCACCCAGTTGGCATACAGGGCCCCAGGGAGCAGCTTTCCTGAACCTGCTCTGTTTTTTGTTTTTGGTGTACGAGGGATCACCTCCTGGCTGGGGATGAAGGATGAAATGTGAGAACACGGCAGGGTGTTTGCACAACATCACAGGGCACCATCCACTCCTGTTGTAAGATGCCCTGCAGGAGCCAGGACAGCTTGTCTCCTAAGAGAAGGAGCTGTCAAGGCTGAGGAACGCTGCTCCTGTTGGGTGCATCGACAAGGAGAGCTTGCCATCTGCTGGAAAGCGATCAGCATTGACAGGCGACAGTCTGGCAAGAGCTCTTGGGTGTAAGAGGCCTGTGCCAGCAGTCCCTGGACAGCGGGATGGCACTTGGGCTTGCAGAGACAGCAGAAAGAGCATCCTCTGAGGAGGGTAAGCACAGAGCAGGCTAGAAGCTCCAGTCTCGGGCCCAGGTCTGACAAAACTTGCTGCGGGGTTTCGACATGCCACCACTCCCCTTGAGCCCTCCTTGGAAGCGTCTGTCCCCATTGCACAGGTAGCAGAAAGGAACATGTGTTTGTGCAACTAATGTACCTCAACTCCTTCATCAGTAGGGCAGAGCGGAGAGCTGGCATGGTGGTGTCTCACATCTCCACAGCACAATTTGCCAGCATTTGTCAAGCTCTGTGTGCTGCTCACAGCTTTCCCCACCACTCCCTACACTGCTGAGATACTTCCCTCCCTTTGACATGTTCTCAGGATTCAGCCTTTTGCTATGCCACCAGCACATCTAGCCCAACTGGCATCGAGCATCCTGCTCCTGACCACATCAGCTCCCAGGAACACACGTGCAACTGGAGAGTCCTCAGTTTTCCCAATGAGATTTTATTAATGTCTAGGGGGATATTAGCAGATCTCCAGCACAAGGGATTGAAGAGCTTATCTACAAATAGATGGACTAAACCTTCCCTAGCAATACCAGTATTGGTACCTCTGGATATAAGTCATATTAATACATTGTATAACATTGCTTACGTTATCAAAAGCTCCATCAGCCTTATTGGCCTGCTATTGCACTGTTGCACTGATTGAGACTGTGCACAACAGCAGCAGAGCCAGGGAAAGCTCTGGGACGTTACCCTCCTGGTGTGGAAACCACCACGGGAACTTGATAGCATACAGACTGCGTTCTTGCCCTTTTCATTCAGAAAGGTAAGAAGTAACAGTGGCAGCACCAAATGCCTTGATTCTAACTTTTGATTAGTGTGAAGATCTTCAAAATCAGAAGAAAACTCTATCACTACCACGTCATGCTCCCTCCCTGAGTAGTCACGCCTGGCAGCCTCCTGTCAGGACCCTTGGCTTCAGTTTACACATTACTCCATCTAGCGGCCTAAAGGTTCCAGCATCCAAGAGCTTAAAACTCTGACCTGGTACCAGCTGGAATTCAAACCTCTGCAGCAATTTTGCCATCACCACTTTTGCCTCCATCTGTTAAGAAGAAAAGCAAAGTCATTGTCAGTGAGAGCAAATACAGCTTGGACTGCAGCTACTTACAAGTCAGTGTATTATGTCATGCTGCTTTGTCAATACAGAGATTTAAACGTTAAAACATTAAATGTTACTCTGTTAACGCAGCTGGCTGAGTTTGGGCAGGAAGAGAGTTGCCTGGGTCTTCCTGGATTTAAAAACAACTGACATGCACTAAGAACTGTCCCTGTGTTCATCTGTTAACCCCATTTTGGAAATCAAAGGTAAAACCAAGCACTTTAACCTGCAGATGTTGAGCACTGGTGCTTAGATGAACTCAAAGCACAGACCCGAAGAGCTGGCCTCCTACTGTCCTTCTGAAATGCTCTCTGCCATGCTCAGGTACTCACATGCTTCATCCAGTTGTTCCTCCCATCCACGCAGTCCCCTCCTCGCCTTCTCAGGGCCAGTCCTGGCTTGTGCCCTTCTGCCAGCTGATGTTTTCCCTGCCTTGACTCTGCCAGCTGCAGCCACGGGATGGTCCCCAACATCCCCTGCACATCCCCCATGTGCCTAATCTCAGCTGGCAAAGGGATGTTGACTGTTTGGATTCAAGCTGGCTGACCCAGGACAGTTCAGAGGGAGAGCAGCCTGCTGCCCCCTGCTCTGCAGGCACCTTGGCTGCATGTGGGCATGGGTGACATGGGACCAGTCCGGTACATGCATGCCTGCTCACGGACAGTGTTTGAGACATGCCCTGACGTGGGCATGATGGGGATCTTCCCTCTAGAGGGAAGAGGGTCAGTGCACCATCAGTGCAGCTGTTGGTCCCCCACCACCATCCACCGCCAGCACACCCTGAGCTGGCCCAGTGCTCACTAATGAAGCATCGTTCCGGGCCTCTGCTTACCTGTGCAAACACCTGCCCAATGCAAGATCGGGGTCCCAGAGAGAATGGAAAATAGCAGTAATATGGCCTACAAGGAAAATGTTCAAAACTGTCACTCTGACAGCTTGGTTATAAAGAAGCAAGCAAACATTTCATCGTAGCAGCAAGGAAATAGTCTAACTACCACCTTACCTAGCTGACTTGCTAAGGCAACTTCCAAATTAACATATTTTTGGTTCAGAGCAGCAGTGCAGGTCTGAAGCAAGACTCATCATCATCTCCACATACTGTATGGCTTAGCTCACAGAGCTGTTTTGTTGTATGCAAACCTTATTTCAAAGCTGAATGTCAAGCATACTGTAAATGCTCTCCAGCCTGCCATGGGGACCTAACAATCCACCCAGTTACTGCCCCTTTGGGCAGCTCTGAACCGCGTGAGTGAGGGGGCGTTTGTTTCAGAAAACTAGACTAACTCTAGGCTGAAGTAAAACCCCTGATTCACAAAGTAGTTAGATGCAGGGATCAGTACCAACTATTTAGCTCACTGATGCCTCCCACTGCACTCCAGCCTACTGATGCAGATATGAATTGGGCTGCCGGCCCATGCGGCTGAACAGCAACTTCTGTCTCTCGGGCCTTTGTCCCCTCTCCAATGTGGAGACACTTTCAGCTTCCTGCGGCCAGGGCTGCCACCCATTAGATGTTTGTATTGCACTAAGGCAAATATTCAACCTGGTTTTGGCCCAAATATTTGACCTTGATACAAACATTAAATAACATTAGTACTGGGGGGGATTTGTAAGGTATTATGTGGTATAAAGAACTTCTGGAAAAAAGCTGCACATTATTGCTCTCTATTTGCATTTGGGCAAGGATTTAGCGTTACTCATACTGGAACGGAAATATAGTTTTATTCTACTTTTTTTCCCCTTGAATTGTCTTCCTGTAATGGTTCTTATTAGATATTTAATAACCTAGGAGTAAAAAGAAACTTACTTAGGTGCATCTTTGCTAAATCGGTCTGGATTGAAAGTGAGTGGATCCTTGAAATACCTTTCCATCCTCCCCATTATATAAGTGCTGAACTGTCAAGGAAGAGTTTGTGTTAATCAGGAGCAGCACACTGAAAATGCCTCTTTGCTGTCACAGGTACAAAACCGTAACTGCCTTCCACTCCCCAGGCAAAACCAATCCAGAGTCCCAATTCATACCTCAGTTTTGCCCAAAATTTCAGAGAGGCCAGAATAAATATACCCAGGGAGTATTTTGGCCCTCTGATACACAGTCCCATTGTATTTGGATTGACTGCAGTAGCTAAAAGCTGCTGATGGTGGGTGGGACTCACAACAAGCACTGTGTTTGCAGGAATTCTGATGCCGTCAATGATGTGCTCCTTCTCCATCCAGCGTATTGTCCCTGGGACAGGCGGGTACAACCGCAGTGATTCCTTCAAAACCTGTGTCAGTGAAAAGCACAAAAGGTCAGTTAGTTAATACAGTGTAGGAAGCAGAAATAAAATTAATTACCTCCCTATGGCCTTTCACTTTGGCTAAATGGGAGCTTTTGACTTGTGGAACAGATGCTAGTGTATTTATCTTGGGCTCCTGCGGGCAAAATACATGGCTAAGTCAGCTCCTTCAGGCCTGGTTCTTTCTTGCAACTGGTAAAATACAGAGAAAAAGAAGCAAAACCCGCAAGAGAGAACATGCATGGAACAGATATAACACCTCAAGTCAGGTCAACAACTAAAAGAAAAAGTACTGGGAAGCAAATTCAGAGGAAATGTCTAAGAGTGAAGTTTCATGCCCCTGATGAGCCATTCTCAGTGCCAGCTGCCGCAGGGATGGGTGGCTGCTCCCTCCTCCTTCCCGTTCTCAGCACTGCACTCCTGCTCCTGCCTTTGTCCTGCTTCTGCTGCTTAGGGAGCTGAGCCAGGTCAGAGCACCAAAATGACAAAAAACAACCTGGCAAAGGAAAATGAATAGGGAACAGTGAGGAAAAACGGAATGACACCATTTCTTTTGGTGGCAGTGAGCTGTAAGAATGGCTTATTTCATCAAAGTGAAACCTAATTAACAGTGCACATTAGCACCACGCTGCAAATGCAATTAACGGTGTGTATGCACGAGTGGATTAATGAAAAAGAAGCGTGGACAAAAGGATTCAGAATTGCCTGAGCGACAGGAGAGGAGTCCCATGGTCTCCGATACTCCAGTGATGGACTGGCTCTGACCAAGGGTGACTGTGATTTTGGTTGTACAGACCCAAGCTTGTTCTGTTAAATAAACGGTCTGCTTTGAGAGGCTCTCATGTGATCTGTCCTAAAACTGAAAGGCTTAGATACCTCATGCTAATTAGAGTGGTATAATTGTGATGGTGTTTGGAGAAGCCTAAGGAAACCTGCTGATTTCTGTACTCACACAGAGATGCCTTTTCTTTATGAGAAATACACCTTTGAAATCTATCTGCTGTCAAAGCACATTGAACTGTGGGATGGGATATGGCAAATGGTAAAATGCCATCACCCACCTCAACGAGGCAATTTAAGAGAAAAGCAATCATGGCAGGCTACTAAAATCACAGTGAATTTAAGCACAGAGCATAGTTACCAGGGCTGTGATTCAGCCTCTCCTGAGGGCTACTGGTGCCCCCCATCTTGTAAAAAAGGATACTCAACACAAATGCTGGCGAGTAGCCAAGCCCTGGCTTTGCAGTTCATTACCAACCAGCATTTCTAAACACAAAACCACTTTTAGGACCAAACTCTTTTTTCCCGAGCGACTGAAGAGGATTTCACAACTGAATAATAAAAAATTGAAATTGCAAAATATATCCATTATTTTTGGATGTCCTCAAATCCTGCTGAGTTTATGGCACATGATGAGATCATAGCTGGAACTGCTTTAACAATAATCAGACAAAAATAGAGCTGTGAGTTTGGGAAGCAAGTGGGACTCAGGCATGGGCTGGGCTTGAAGTTGCAAACCCTTCTTAAAATACAGCTATGGTTTCAGCTTAAACAGGTGGGGATGAAGCAACTCTGCTCTAGCTCCCAGCTTGGTAATAATTAAAGAAAGCAGTGAAGGAATTGTGTGGCATTTTGGAAAGAATTTCAAGGAGCATCCTCCCCAGCAAGGCTGGGCTGCTGCAAACAGCTCACAGTATCCACCTGCTGACTCTCTGGGGACAAACACCATCAGGATCAAATACTGTCCTTGCTCTTAAAATTTTAAAAGTGTGGGGCTCCTCTTGGCAGTCCCATGAGATGGCAGGAGTACTATCAAACAGCTCTGACTGGTATTTTACCTCACTCCTACAGTACCTGTGATAAATAGGTGAGTTTGCCAAGATCCTCATAGTCAACGTCTCTCTTGGCACCAAGGACTTCATCTACTTCAGCCTGAAGCCTGCGGTTAAAAATTAAAAAAAAATGTTAGTTGCAGACACCCATTTCTTGCTAGGCAAGCTGACAAGTTGTATTTTTTGCTTTCCAGACACTGAGTTGGACTTTGACTCCCATCCTTGGGCAAAATGCCTACTGATTCCCAGCCAGCCTGCCTGAACTTGTGCCTCATATCAGGCCGGAGCAATGTGTGTACAGCGCAGCTGAATCAGGCAGGAATCAGGACCAGCTTTGTATAAAGGCTTTGAAAAAACTCACTTAAGATGAATCATTCCAATTCCATCTCAGCTTTTTTTAAATTTTAGATATATTGGGACTATGAAACTGTTTATTCTGGAAGGGAAGCTAGAATTTATCATTAAGTGATCCTAGCTTTTTAATAATCCTTATAATTAAGTTCACCTTGAAATAATTAACAGCAAGCTGGGTTTGCAAATTGGAGTGTACATACCTTTCCAGTATTTCAGGATGCTGAGCCAGTGCCATTACTGTAAATGACAACTGATTGGCAGTGGTTTCATGACCTAACAACACCAAAAGTCAGGTAAAAGTTAGTATGAAGTAATAATATGATACAAAGATGGTCTAGTGTGATTGTGAACAGGAAACTTTAAACGTCAGGCCCCGAATGTTCCATTTCAAGTACGCTAGAAATTAAAGGAAACTTTAAAAAAGGTGTACATTCTATGTAAGGGGCTTTCAAGAATGACAAGAACAAGAGGTAGATGGTAAAGATACGAGAAGTCTGCTCAACTCAAAGCTGCAGTGGCTGCATACGGCACCTACAGGTTATGAGCTCCCTAACAGTGAGGTTCAATATTTGCCTTGTCATATTATGGGACACACGGTTCTGCCAAGAAGCAAGGATTTACTGGTTTTGAGGGAAAACAGAGTTTCTAACCATCTTTCTTTGAAATGTCTGCTTTATGTGGATAGTTGTCATTTTTTCATGGATAGGCATACGTATTATCTTAAAGCATTACAGAAAACACTTCTGCAAAGACGTATTTGTGGCAGTAACGTCTTTCTTGTGAAAGAACAGTGTTTTAACCTCACCTTCTTAGGGACCTAAATTCCACTGACTTGCAAGATCAATTTTTCTACATTGCTTACCTCACTTATCATCTCAGCCCTTGCTTTTTCTGATAGGCTTGACAGTAGCCTCTCTTACCAAGCACTGACTAATGCTTGAAAGGCAAGAATGGCACTTAATCGTGTGGGTGAGGTGACATGATGACACATGGGACGTGTTAAAGATGCTTTCAGTGGGGTTTAGCAGGATCTGGAGGAAGGGCCAGAACCCCACGAGGAATAGCCTTGCGCCACAGCAGGCAGTGCTGCCCTTTGCACTGCAGGATGGAAACCACTGCCTAGCATTATTTACTATGTTCATATGACTGAAGAAGAATAACATATCATCTTCCTATGAGAAAACTAAGACTTCTCTTTAGACCAGGCCCAGCTGGTCCTACGCCAGTGTAATACTGCTGTCTTCCAACCAGGTGACTCCTGGTTACAGCAGCATCACACAGAATGAACAAGGACATCAACCATGACCCTGTAGATGGCCCAAGAATGTGTACAGCTTCCCACACAACATATCCAAACGCTAAAATAGCTACCAACCTGCAACAAAGAAAGTGATAAAGTTATCCAGAATGTTTTCATCATCTCTGGTTTCCTCCAGAGCTGCCAAGAGAGAAAAGCAAACGAGATTAGATGTCGCCGTGCTGCAGCTGGAACAGCCAGAATGCTCTGCCCTGTTTTGCACATTTTGTCTGAGGTGGCATCAGGAGGGGCCGCTGAGCAGGCAGCTAAGCAGTGACTTGTGACCAATATTTCATCCGACACAAAGAAACCGGAAATTTTCAATGCAACTCTCACTACCTTCAGCACAAAAAAACCCACCCTCAAGACATCAAAGCATCAAAGTTCAGATCCCCAAAACAGGCCTCCCCAGATTTCATGGCAAAACATGCCACAGATGAATTAACTCCAACAACATGTCCCCTACCATCTCCTTTCAGTATCTGTGTAAGAATATCCAGTGTGGCTTCCTTCCCGTTCTGGATGGCCTCTCTCCTCTGGTCAATACACTCCTTCCCCACACGCCGCAGCAGCCTCACGCTCTCCTTGACCTCCTTTACCAGCTTCTGTTGCCCTGGCATGTACTGAATACAGAATTTCTTTAGTCATTTTATTCCTTTTGCTGGTAAAAAAAATACTGCCAGTGTTATTTTTCAAATGAGCACCTTGTTTTCTGTTAATTGACATTTGTCACAGAAGCGTCTGCTCTCCACAGAACAAAGTGAACGCCCCCACGGTGAAGGGTTTGGGCTGAAATAGGAAATATTCCAATCTGGGCATGCTGATGTCTGGCCTTGTCAGAGCTGATGTTCTGAGCACTGTTGAGCAAAATTCTTCACCTCTCCACAGAGAGAAACTGCAGCATGCAATACAGAATCTCACCTCTGGGCCCAAAAATGAAAACAGGAGCCCTAAAAGCCTGAACTACAGCTTTCATGAGAAACTGTGCAATGATTTTTAACATAAATATTTCAGATTACATCTGTAATTTCCTAGTATATGAATTTTGGTCAAAAAGATTTTTTTTTTAGGGTAAGAAAGTTCAAATTTCTTCCACCTTGAGTGAATGTTGCCATCCTTCTTGGACAAATGGCAAAAATTTCAATTTTTGCAGTGATGGGTGTGAAAGTGTAAAACCATATGAGAAGACAACACATGCATGGGGGAAGAGAAGGCAGAAAGACAGAAAGGAAGCATTAAAATGTTACGTTAATTTTGCAAGCGTTTTAAAGCACCAATGGATTTTATCTCAATGCACACTGGAGGGAAGGAGCTACTGATGAGCTTTTCCCTGTCATGCACGGACCTCACACAGCTCCAGCCCACTCGTGCACGAGCAGGGGCTCCAGCTGGACGCAAGGAGAGAGGACTGAAGCAAGGTGCAAACAGACCTGCACGAAAGGGATGCGTGCCTTGGTCATTCCCTCCAAAACCATGGTCACAGCATGCGGGAAAGGCGTCTGGTCATCGCTCAGTGCATTTAATTCCAAGCCAAAGGCTACCTGAGGAGCAGAAGAAAGAAAAAGCAGCTGCATCCTGGCTCCCTGGGGCTGGGGTGAAAGAGCAGGACAGCCTCACAGCACCGCCCTTTCCCCTAAAAGTACCTCAGGCTAGATCCTGCCTCACAGAAGGCTGCGAGGGAAGGGTACTATCTATGTTATGCTTCCTCCTTGTTTTGGGAGATTAAATATTTACTCTTACTCTCCATTCATCCCAAACTGTTTTGCATAGAGAAGGGAAAAGCCATCGAGAGGCAGGCTTCATGTTGACATAGAATGGTAATAATACAACATCCACACGTGAACAAGCACCGGTGTGTGTCCCTTTGGCATAGAGGGGTGGGAGGTATGAGGCTGTGAGGGCTCCTGCTGGCCTCACCTAGGCTGTGCAGACCCTTCCCTAACTGCCCCTTCCTACGGCTCAGCCTGAATGGAAGTGGCACAATTAGTCCTTCAGCTCTTCTGGCACTGCTGGGTAAAGGCCTTGTTCCCTGGCTCTGGCTCCTGAACCCGTTCTGCTGCCAGTAACCGTTACTTCCATTCCTTCCTGCCGATCTTAGAGGAAACAACAAAGCGGACAGCTGGTACCTTTGCAATGATATCCATAGTCACTCGGTTCATCATCGTCAGCATGCTAAACTCTTTTTTTCCATCTGCCTTTTCCTCTAGCTTCTCCATCAGTTCCTCTGCTTTTTCATTAAAAGTTTCCATCAGACCAATCAGGTAGCTGAACAATCAATAAAAATGAGTGATGGGGGCTCTGGAGAGGACATCTTTGCTCAGGAAAAATTACCTTAATTATTTTCCACAGAAAATTGTTAAGATTTTTTTTTTAATTTATAATAAATTTGCCTTAATACTTTAAAAATCAAAGAGAGAAGATGAGCTAAATTCTTCTTATAGCAGCCCTGCTCCATCCTGCCATGTAAACAATGGCTGTCATGGCGAACGGCCTGCCTGTGCATGCCAAAGCAAACGGGCTTTATCTTCAGACCCTAAACACAATGCATCGAGGCACACACAGGCAAAGCAGACCAACCCCCTGCTTATCAATCACACCGTATCTCCCAGAGGGAATCACTCAAGTGAATGATGAGGCTTGCCCACATCAAACCCCTGAGGTCTGTTTTCCGACAGGATAAGGCAGCCGTCAGCACACTCCTGGATATGCAACCCTGGGACCTTTCTGCTGTTGCTGAGCTCATATGGGTGCCGCTGCCCCATGGGAAGCCTGGTCAAATTATACTTGTCATGGAAATGGTGCCTTGGACCCCAAGAAAAATGTGATTTTGGCACTAAATTTTTTTTTCTTTCTAAATATCAAACAATCGATCAATGACAGGGAGAATAATGAAAATACAGCAGAAATAACAGATAAATCATCCCAGAGATATGTGCCTTACCTTCGGCTGAAAGCTGGATCCATTATCTTCCGCTGCTTGTGCCAATGATCATGGTCGCAAACGGTTACCAAGCCATTCCCGAGAAATCTAGCATTTAGGAAAACAAGGAAAGGAACAGTTTTCAGCAAGGGAGCCAGCCGAACCCCGTGTAGTCACAAAGATAACTCTTCCACATCTACTTTCTTGTATTTTTGCCATGTGCAGGGAGCACCGTACTGCTTTGAGTACACAGTTGTTGCACCACTGTGGACAACGACTGAACCCCAGATATATTTTGCCTGGTAGGCGTGGACTGCTGAGTCCAATAAGATACTACTTCATTACAGCTGTTATGCAAATAATTAATAAAATAACTGGATTATTATGTTTTTAAAAACTTCAGGCTATCAGAGGAAAAAAAAAGCCTTTTTTGTTACTGAGCTTAGGAGCTGGAAACTCCCAGGCATTAAGGAATAATTCAGTGCTCTAAAATCTAAGTGAGAAGTTTGATGATGGTCTTGACCAAACTATCCTAAGACCGACTGAGCAACCACGGCGGGGAAGAAATATAATCAAGGGAAAAAAATCCAACATAACCTCCTCCCTGGCTGGGATGACACTTGACTTGACACATAATTCAGTAGGTACATGTTGCTTACATATGTCTGGAACTAGTCACTAATCCCCACACTAGGGTAAATGGTCCAAGTCAAAATAAGTATCATGCCTGTGATGTTATTAATCTTTCACTTATTTTCAGATCACAGTGGCTTCAGATGGGTTTCACCTACCTCTCACCAAATAAACTGAAGATACGACCATACACCAGCCGATCCTTTGGGTACTGTGGTGACATCAAGAACTCCTAAAGTCAAATCTCAGGTCAGTGAATACTGAGTGTAATCCATTCCCCAGACAAAACATAAAAAGCCACTTACATGTTCACTCTTTTCTTCCTGCAGCAATAGTCGGAAGACTAGATGAATTATTTGGTGTGCCCTGATTTCCCAGTTCCTGTGCTACTAGCTTGTTTCACATGTCTCTAGCACTTTTTGCCCAATGACCTGAAATCTTGCTTTGTGGTTATTGCAAAGATTTAGAGGAAGAAATTCAGTCCCTTGTGCCTCACTCATTTGAGATATTAAGCTCTTGCAGAGAGTCTGCTTTTCAGAAATGGTGAATGCTTGCTCTATCTGCTGTTTAAATAAAGGTAGTAAAGTAAATCAACTGGATCAAGGAAAAAAAGTAAATCAGGACAGCCTGGAGAGCAGAACACCTTGCCCTCCTAACCTGGCCAGAGCCGCCCTCTCTGCAGGCACAGACTGGCTGCACAGCACTGTCCTGAACATCAGGCACCACCTCTCTCTTTCTGGATGGACGGGCCGATCCCCACTGTCAATTTGGCTTTATTTTGCAGTACCTTCACTCCTTCGGGACTCAGAATCATTACTGTGACTCTGTGAAAGGCATTAAGCCGTACAATAGGTCCATATTTCTCTGCCCTACATGAAGAGAAGGAAACGGAAAAAGAGAATTATGGTACAAACCACCAACATGTAACAGTTCAGACCTGACAACCTCAAAGGACCAAAGCAGCATGTACTTCGAACTACTGCAGTATTCAGTGAATAAAGCCATTAACAGAAGGATCAATGCTCTCTCTCCAGCTCCTCTACCGACCTTCTGAATGATGCTAAATATACAATTCCGGGCCTCTGCACCATGATTTCCCAATTTGTGCTACAGAGCTATCCCATTCGATGTTACTGATGTGTCTCAACTTACCACTGCAGGAAGAGATCATGCATAAACTCCTGTTTCCTCAGCATTCCCCACAAGATCGGCAGATGTCCAAATAAAAAGCTGCAGAAAATGAAGGTTAAGAGTGTCATGAGGATGCCAACATAGGGTTTTGTATGGATTGCAGTCCTTGTTGCTCAGCATACAACATGCGTGTTGTAAGGAAAGAAAAATAACACCCAGCTGTGCCAATGCCCAGCCCTCTCGTGTGTAAGCTGGGACTGGGGTCAGGCTGGTGCACTTGTGCAGCCAGGAAGACCAGCGCAGATATGCAGGACAAGGTCTTTTTTGCTGCCGTATTATAGGAGATGTTTGGGTCTGGGAGGGAGCTCCCAGCAAACTGCTTTGCTCTTTGGCTAGCTGACTGAATCTCCGCTGCAACTATTACGCTTCTGTACACACAACAGACATTTGCATTAAATGTTCTTTAGTACATGCTCATCCCTGATAAGGGTAACTTCGGTTCTGTCAATGGAGTTAAACTGAGTAAAATTAGGAACGGTCTCCTTCTGGCTAAAGCCATGTCACCTCAAACGCTGGAAAGAAGAGGACAACCTAGAAGGATAATCACTGGTTAATATGGAAATTGCAGAAACGAATAAGAAGGGTTAACTCTTCAAACACATCAGCTGTATTAAAAAGTTAGAGATCAATTCCTTCTGTGAGTGGTGAATTCCCGCCGGCTTTGTATACATCTGAAGGAAGATTTGGCCAAGCTCCTCTCTAAATGAAGCAAGCTGTGCTCAAGATCTGTTTTCCATTTAAGAGACGGACAGCAATACTATCATCCTTTTCAGTATTAACAAGCTATAGGGGAAAAACAGGCTCTTACTTTATTTCTGTTGGAACTGGGGGGCGCTTAAAATAACAAGCACTCAACAAAGTTGTCCAAAATCTACAGGAACCTTTAATCCTTCACTTGTTAGACTCCTCCATTGTAATGGGACTCCAAAATGATGTGAAAGCCCCAAATATGACAGATGAGTCTTTCATCAGCTAAAGCTCCAGAAACCTCTCTATCTGCAGCACATGAAGCATGGTCCCACTCATGGCTCCTCTTGTGTGTCTCACAAATCCTCAGAGATATTTTTCATCCCCAGTCCCATCGCTACCCAATTAATTCAGGTGTTAAAACAAGCCTAAAACATTCATCCCCTAATGAGAAGACCCAATGACTTAGTGCATGCCATGAAAAAAACTGAGCAAGGGCTTGGTTTGGGATATATAACCATATGATACTATCATCTGAAAACATGTATTTGCAAAGAAATCCCTTTTGCCCATTTCTTGCTATTAAATCTTTAATATGAAGCAAACCTTTGAAGAGATGACCTCCTCTCTTCACAGGTGAGCTATTCACGCAGTAAAAAATGACACAAAGCCACTAGGACTCACTTTTCCAGCCTGTCCTGCACAAGTCTCCTCTAGAGATGTGCTGTAAGTTCTGATAAAATAAATCAGCGCAGGAAATCTGGGGTGTTAACATAATCTTGCCATCATGCAGCCATAAGACCTTACACAAAGTGTGAGGTTTTGATAAGATCCTGTTGTACTTCATCCTAAAACAGGGCTTTCTTAAGCTTTTATCAACGGGAAAGAGCCAAGGGCAAAGGGAAAGTCATGCAACTGGACAGAATAACACCTTGAAGCGATACAGGCTGTGGGCTGGCTGGCTGGGGAGCCGATCTGCTGACCACTACCCGGGGGCTGGTCCCAGTGGGCAGCAAGCTGGACACAAGCCAGCCTTTGCTTCTGGTGCTCCTCTTCTCCAGTTTGCCAGATATTGTCTCAGCTGAGAAGCATTTACATTTAGATGAATCTCATTTCAGAGTAATTTGGGTTGGCAAGGACCTCTGGAGACCACCGGTCCAGTCCCCGGCTCCAGGCCAGTCAATGTCAGAGCTGTTTCATGGCTCAAGGCCTCACCCAGTCACTTGTGCCAGTGTTTGAGCACCCTCATGGTAAAAATGTTTTGCCTTACACCTAACTGGGATTTCCCTTTGGGCCACTGTCCTGGTTTCGGCTGGGATAGAGTTAATTTTCTTTGTAGTAGCTATTTTTTGGATTTGTGATGCAAACAGTGTTGATAATGCAGAGATGTTTTAGTTGTTGCTAATTAGTGCTTACACTAGTCAAGGACTTCTTCAGCTCCCATGCTCTGCCAGGTGCACAAGAAGCTGGGAGGGGACACGACCAGGACAGCTGGCCCAAACTGACCAAAGCGATATTCCATACCATATGATGTCATGCTCAGTATATAAAGCTGGGGGAAGAAGGTGGGGATGTTCAGAGTGATGGCGTTTGTCTTCCCAAGTAACCATTATGCTTGATGGAGCCCTGCTTTCCTGGAGACAGCGGAACACCTGCCTGCCCATGGGAAGCAGTGACTGAATTCCTTGTTTTACTTTGCTTGTGTGCGCGGCTTTTGCTTTACCTATTAAGCTGTCTTTATCTCAACCCACGAGTTTTCTCACTTTTACCCTTCCGATTCTCTCCCCTGTCCCACCAGGGAGGGTGAGCGAGCAGCTACACAGTACTTAGTGCTGACTGGGGCTAAACCATGACAGCAGCTTGTCTCTGTTGCCCTTTGTCCTTCATTTTGCAACTCCAAGGAGAGTCTGGCCCCATCTTCTCTTAACCGCTCATTAGGTAGCTGAAAACAGCCAGCAGATCCCCTCTGCCCCTCAGCAGCTGCTTCTCCACCCAAAGCAAGCCCAGTTCTCATCATCCCAAGCATCCTGGCTGCCCTCCACTGGGCCTACCCCAGTTTGTCAATGTCTTTCTTGTACAGGGGAGACTACCACCAACACAGGGCCTGGCCTTACCTTTTTTTTTTTAAATAAATGACTTTTCAGAGCTGAAGGTATTTCATTTTCCCTACCTTGGACATTTAGGAATGGAAGTGTTTGTCCAACAGGTACTGAAATGGGAGTTTTGGACTGTCCCTGACAATTTATACTTTTGAAAAGCTATCAAGTACTGTGGGCTTGCATGACATACAAACTTCTACCTAGACATACCACTACTAGAAACCTTCCTGGGAAGGATCCTAGGCTGATCACCAACATCAAGCTGCAAACCCTGAAGAAGGAACAGAAAAACAGCCACAGGGTTACTCAAGCTGCCATTACTCTAGAGTGTTACTTCACACCTCAAAATGAACATGAGGACAAGCAGTTACAGGTATGGCAAGATCCATCCTCTCTGTGATCTTACTTTCTGACCCTGGTTACACAGTAAAACTTAGAGCTAGGCAGCCAAGGTTGGTGTCCCTGTAGGGCTATGTAAGGGAGTGCCTGTGCAGCGCCTCTTCCCATGGTGTTTTAAGGAGGGCATATGTACCCAAAGGTGAGGTTGAACAGGAAGCACAGGCACTCCTGGAAGAACTGTGTCTCCCTGTGGCGGCGCTGCTGACGCCTTGCTGGTGGCCTCCTCACTGCCCTTTATCACTTACGGCATTTTGGGGGTTTTTTGGGCAGAAAGCAAACACCTAGCTCACGAGGGACAGCACGGAGAGTACCTGCTGGAGTTAATGTCAGCGTGGCTCTTGGAGCTGTGCGGGGCGGCAGGCTGTGCTGGTCCCGTGCAGAGAGCCCCTCCTGCGTGGCTGGTGCTGCCTGTCAAGTCCCTCTGGCAGCATAAGCAACCACGCAGTTCGGATGGGCAATGCTAAGCTCCTCGTTTCACGCTGCTGTGGCCACCTTGAGGCGAACAGCAGGGAGATGTAGGCCAGCAACCCCACGCCGCCTGCCCGAGCCAGCCACGCAGCGCTGCGGAGCAGGGCGGTGGGTCTCCGGCCACGCCGGCGGCGCCAGCCTTCCCCGGGGAGCGGGCCCACGGGTGCGCCGCTCCCAGCCGGCCTCGCCTCCTCGCCCTTGCGGTTGCCCTTGCCCGCATCAGCAAGGTCCCGGTCCCGGCCCGCCCCAGCAGGTCACCCCGCAGGGACACGGGCTGCAGTGTTTATCTTCTGCTCTGACACTGCCTCCCCCGGCGGCGAGGGCAGCCGCGGCGCAGGGTCCGCCGCTCGCAGCTTCCTCCTGGGCGCTCCTCCGGGAGCGGGCCTCGGGGCCAACGGCGGCGGTCGCTCCGCAGGGCCCCGACAGCCCACGCAGGTCCCCACCCCCGCACCCGGGCCTGCCTGCCCCTTACCTCTCCCGCGGGGCGCCGGGGATGTGGTCGTACTTCGCGTGGATGTACCGCACGTAGCAGCAGTACAGGCCGAAGGCCAGCAGGGAGAGGGCCAGCAGGAGCCCCGCCGCGGCCACCACCGCCTCCATCGCCCGCGGCCGGCCGGCAGCTGCCCTGGGGAGGGCGGCGGGGCGGAGCCGGCCGGGGGAGCCGCGGCCGCGGGAGGGCGGCGGAGCCGGGCCGGGCCGGGGGAGCCGCGGCCGAGGGAGGGCGGCGGGGCCGGGCCGGGGGAGCCGCGGCCGCGGGGAGGGCGGCGGGGCCGGGCCGGGGGAGCCGCGGCCGCGGGGAGGGCGGCGGGGCCGGGCCGGGGGAGCCGCGGCCGCGGGGAGGGCGGCGGGGCCGGGCCGGGGGAGCCGCGGCCGGGGGAGGGCGGCGGGGCCGGGCCGGGCCGGGCCGGGGGAGCCGCGGCCGCGGGAGGGCGGCGGAGCCGGGCCGGGCCGGGGGAGCCGCGGCCGCGGGGAGGGCGGCGGGGCCGGGCCGGGGGAGCCGCGGCCGCGGGGAGGGCGGCGGGCGGAGCCGGCCCCGGTTAAAGAGTCCGTCGGCAGCGAGGCGGGTGTCGGGGGGCTGAGCCCGGGCCCCCGCCGCAGGTCCAAATGCAGCCCCAGGGGGTAACTGCCTGGCAGGCGTCTGCCACCAGGCAAGGAAGGTGGGGGCTCTGTGTTGACTTTTAACTTTATAATGCGAGATACAAAGGGATGCCTGTAGGAATCAATAAATGACAATTTTTCAGAGCGATCTACTTTGGGTCCCGTGTTCTGCAATGTTCTCACTCATCATCCAGACATGGGAACGAGAGATGATATGGTTTTAGTCAAAATGGGCAATCTAAAGCTGACTGCCACCGACTGCATAAGGATCGCAGGACACAAGGGACCAAGCCATAAAATGGTGGAAATTCATTTCTGCTAAATGAAAAGTAATGCATGAGGAGAGATAAACTGTGTATATACATATACATCCAAACTAGGTATGTATATTCAGTGGTGGCACCTCTTCAGGAAATGGCAGCTTAATGCTCAGTACGGACCAAAGAAGCAAAACAAGATGCCTGACTGTATCAGTATTAAAGGACTGTATAATCTCGAGCACACCCACTGTGTGTGAATACCATGCTTCCTCCCAGCTCAGCAGAGGTGTACAAACAGAGACAGAACAGATTAGGCCTCCAAACTGGAAAAAGGACGACTGAGGGAGGTTATGACAGGGGTCTGGAAAATGATCAGTGGTTTGGAGGTGAATAGAGACAAACTAATCATTACTTTGTATAACACAAAAACAAGGAGGCACGCACAGAAATGATTCGACAGCAAGTCCAAAAGAGGAAGATATTTTCCACAACAAATCGTTATATGGAGGAACTCATTGCAACCGGCTGTTGTGGAGACCAAATCAATAAATCGGCTCACGAGAAGCCAGGGAAAGTGATGGGGGATGGATCCAGGTGCTATCACTGGTCTCAGCAGGAGCTCTGTACTCTGGGAATTACTGGAAGGAATGACAAAACACCAAAAGGCCCAAGAAGACCCCCTAAATGGCCCAAGCTCTGAGGATACACAAAGCTCCCACTGCATCCTTCTGCCTGCCCATCTGCTCTCAGCCCAGCAGCCACTTAATCCTCGCACCAATCTCCACAGCCTCCTATAAACTGCCCCTTCCCTTCTTCCTCCTCTGAGACCTGCTGCCTGCAACCAAGGCCCGTCCCTGTGCTGCAGCCCCTGCCAGCTGGATCCTGTGCCCAGTCTGTCCCTTCGAAGGTTGCCCACCTTGCATGCAGGGTGACAGCACTCCTCTCCACCACCCCCATGGCTCTGACTGCAGCAGGAGGAGAAGCAGGACACCCTGCTGCCCTTTAAAGAAAAGCAGTACACCACTTGCCTGTTAGGCTTTCACAGGACAACTCCATTAATGTACTATTTCTCCATACAAGCTTTACTTACCTGGCTGGAGACAGGATGCTAAGCTACCTGGATTTTTATCATGTCTATTTTGCTGCCTATGGGTCTCTCATGTTTCTCAGCACTATATGAGGCTGCTGCTGGAGTTTTTGTCCCCACCATTTCCAAGGGGTGCTTTCCCCTGCTCCCCTCCCGCAGCATCTCCATATGGCCATGCCCTCTCCGCAGCAGGAGGGAGAGGCTGTAACTCACAGCACCCCCTGTTTTTGCACATCTGATGCAGCAGTCATCTGCCACGCACCTCCAAGGGTCAGATCACTTCGGTTTCCAAATGGAAGCAATGACTGTGCTAAAAGGCTACAATCTGCAGGTTTTCCTTGGTTTTCTTGTGTCATTTCTGCTTGGATTTGAGACTAGCAGGTCTGGCATGGCCAAAGCCTGCCAAGATTTGGGTTTCTTGGCCTGCGCAGGGCAGGAGTTGAGTGCCATCAGCCCATCCAGTTACCAGGGAGTCAGAAGGATCAGACACTCATCGTAAAACTGTGAAGGCTGTAAAAGCCTGTCAGAAGATCCTGGGCTTCTACTTTTGGGTGGCCACCATGCTTGGCAGAGGGGAGGAAGGACACCCGAGGTGCCCTGTGAGAACAAATACACCGGATCACTTCATCCACAGACTTGCAGCCTGTGGGGGGAGAGGGGAGTGCTGCTCCTCCGGGCATTTTGGTGGCCAGCATCGCTTTTCTGGCTTCACATTGGATAGCACAAGGGTTTGGTGGTAATATCGCATGACAAGCTTAGAGAAACACTGACTCGTGATAACGGTCAAACGGTACAAAATGTTAGAAACCATTTGTCAGTGTAGAATGAAGGAAAAGGTGGCTGTATATTTTAAAATATTGTTTGGTTTTTGTTACATTTAATCTTAACATAGATTTTTCCTGAACCAGTAATTCCTTCCTTGGTTTGAAATACTTGCAACAACCCTGGAATGATTTTCCCCTCTGTTTTGGGCACACATGCTTTCACACAGATTTTTTTTTTAATCTGGAAATTATGTTGTTGTTATATTCTCAAAGACCAACAATATTATCTACCTACTATTTCTGTTTACCTTAAATGAAAATAGATTTTTTTAGGGGTTTTTTTTGCCTGTTAAGGCTGTGGTTTTATAGCCTCTTGTTTTCAGAAAAAAAGCTACCGTTTCTTCCCACTGGTCAGGCAATACATATCATGATATAATGCTATGAATACCTATCACTAGGGAAGAGATAGCTAATCATCAGAATACCATCACCCAGAGAAAGTGCTTTAAAACTTTAGTGGCTAACTAATGAAACCCTGTCTTTAAAGTCACTCAGTGAACTTCCTGATGAAATGTTGATTTTCTGAGTTTCATCAATGTTTTTTTTCAGCATACCTCAAGAATAGATCTACTTAGAATAGATAACTATCTGTAAGGTGTTCTTCCATTTGAAATCACTTTCAGAATAATTCCTGTAGAAAATTCCTGCTTGTACCTTGTTTGCGAGCAGATAATAATATGTTTGGCATTTTATAAAATTTGATGGGATAGAGAGGCCATGTGACATATTTCTGATCCCTGCGTAGTTCAGGCAAGCTCTCAGAATAAAGCTTCTCATGCAAATATAATTATCAGCTGATAACTCGCCTTCCCTAAGGGTTCAGCCTGGGTAGATTGCAGAAATTACCTTACATTTCAGGCTTTAAAGATAAGCTTTAATAAAAACTTTTGCTTCAATTCTAACAAGCTTTAGTACAACCTGTTGTTCATATTCTACGGTGTTTCTATACCCTTGAGTGAAAGGTATGATACCAAAGGACTGTCATGTTTTTGGTCTGCCACAGGCTGCACTCGGAAGGAAGGAGTGCAGGCTTGGGCATGCCGAACTTCCCCGCCTGTCACCTTCCTGCTGGGGACTGAACTGCCATCGCGTGGACGTTTTGCCAACTTGCACATTCCCATCAACACAAAGAGCAAGGGAGACGGGAGCTGAACAGAGGAGCAGAGAGCTGGGAACCATTAATTGGTGTGAAGTTACAAGGTGAGTTTAAAAAACTGATGGAACATAGGGTTAGGCCAAATTCCTGCTCTCTTTTGCTTGAATTTTCATAGCCATTTAGTTTGAAAGCATTTCCTGCTCTCTCTTGAGATGCCCAGTATCATGTAGACTGTAAGTAAGGACAGCACAGGCATCTCTTGAGCTGGGAAATACCTTCAGCAGCACGCAGTTAGCCAGAGGGCTGGGTATCCAGGGGCAGTCTGAATTTACCGATAAAATACATTTCTAAATAAAGAGCTTTTTATTTTATTGTTAAATGTCTCCATCTGTTGTGTGCTACTGGTTAAGTACAGATGGTGATTAAATTAGTAACTCTCCTGTAGAATTTACAGTCTAAAACCTCACTCCGCTGCCTAAAGGTCCATAAGGAACTGGTGGGGGTCTAGGGCTAGCATAAGCACTGCACTTCATCCATCTCCAGCAGAAATGCAAACTTCAGGACTGATTTTACTAAGCATGGCCTCCTTTCCTGGGCAGAAACACTGTCCAGGTGGAATCCAGGGACCAACTGCTGTTTAGGGATTTCAGTCCCTCTGCCCAGCTCTGGCAACACTGCCACACATGAGCAATGCCACGTGAAGCACTCGTCCGTGAAGACTTTAGGAGTTAGCCGTGCCTGAGACATGGGCTCCCTAATGCACGTGGCCATGCAGGCGTTATGCAGGGATGCAGACTTTTGTAGATGAGCTGTGAAACATCTGAACATTTTGTTTAACTGAAGGCAAATAAATTCATTGTGTCTGTACACAGTGTGCCTTCACCTTCCTCCATTTGATCACCTCACGTGGTCGCTGTAGTGTGGCAAATAACCGTTTGCTTTCAATAGTGCAAAAGATAAAGTTCTCTGCTCCAAGGATTGGAAAATTCAGGACAGAAAATGTATATCCTCAACCTTTCTTGTTGTATGATGGCAGCTCAGCTTACTATTGAATCTAGCATAGCCTCAGAATTCGGACAGGTTCAGTTATTAATAAATAAATTAATAATCCAGTTATTAATAAAATTAAAAGAAAAATGTTACTTCTGTTCAAAAGTAAGTACATAACTTTCCTCAGTTTATGTATACGTACTAATATGGATAGAAAATGTAAATCAGTAGGCCAATTCTGCTGTTATTTGTGTCAGTGTAAATAATAATTAAATCCAGCCAAGCCAAAGTTAGTGAGGGCAGTAATAATGTTTTTGGAAACAGAAAATGACCCATTATTTTAATCTAATTATCAAGAAACAGGAAACTGAGAAGTGGTATCAAGTTAGTAACAAAAACTTGACCTTCTGTCTGATGCTGGGAAAATCAGCTCCCCAGGCACAGAGTCCCAAGTCACGAAACCTGCTGACCAGAGCATCTTCACCACCGACCCAGCAGCGGCTGCTGTGGCTGGGCTAGGCGAGGACATCTCCAGCCAACGGGACCGTGTGAGATGAGACTGCACGACAGTGTGCTGTGGCATGCCACAAAGCTGCGGCATGCAGAAGAGGCAGATGAAAAACTGAAGCGAGATCTTTCTTCTGTGATGAAGTATGAAGGATAATTTCCTTTCCCACTGCTCTTCCAAAATAAAACCTCAGGTGATGCAAGATCTTCTCAACCTGCCTATGCAGAACAGCAGATGCCCTGAAAGACCTTCGCAGTTCAGGACTTTCCCCATCATGCTGGGCATAGCATGAGCCTCTGGGATCCCAGCTCCCAAAACAGCCCCTGCTGCTTCCTCCAGAAGCTCCTTTCCTCTCTAAGATGTCTGTAGGTGCCATACTGGAAAGGTAGGGACAGCACAAATGGTCTAAAATCTTGGTTTAAAGAATTGCTACACACATAGGAATGAAATACCTTGTGGTCTGCAACTCATCTGACATCTCCCTGAAACCACAATACAGGGCACATGGTAAAAGTAAAGGGGGGGGAAAGAGTGAGCAGTCCGAATACTAGTGATACTCCCTGTGTCAAAAGGAGGTACAGAAATGTAAAATAAAGCCATCATTTTGTCTCCCTATACTTTTGATCAGCTCCAAAGAGATTTTTGTTCCTGTAGCATCCAGAAAACAAACGATCAACAGACCTACATGGTTTTGCAATGGGAAGTTCAGTTCTTCAGAAAAAACAGCCACCTTGGGTTTACACTTCACAAAGGCTTTGTCTACCCTAGTAATTCGTGGTTATAAGGCCAACAGGTAGTGACTCCTGACCTAGCCCAGGGTGATCTGGGAGGGTGCACGTTAGGCCGGGCCATGGGCGTGCACAGCTCGTTGCCTTCCAGTGCCAGGAAATGTTTCCTGGTGCCCCTGCCTTTACCAGGCAAAAAAAAATCCTTCATTTCGGGGTAGTGACAACCAAATGTGCTCCAGTGTTTTCTCGCTTTGGGGCATCACGTCCTGACTTGATCAGGATAAAGCCTTTTGCTGTGTGGAAAGAAGGTGCTGGACCTTGACACCTTTCAAGGCCATCAGAGGCACCTGCTCAAGCCTGACATGCACTGTTGTACTTTTGTCTCCTGCCCACTCCTGGCAGATGTGGAAACGAAAACTCTCAGAGAATGTAACTGCTCATAATAAATGAGCTGACCTAAAACCAGACCTTTTGCCACAGATTAAGCTACACTGGATGCAGGAGTCAAACACACCTTTGCAAAACAGGATGTACAGTGGGTTTAGATGTTACTTACCCAACACGGCCAAATACAGACCTTTGCAGTGATTTTCACCCTGAGTCAGTTGTCACCCAGCTCATATATACTGAGGTCCATACGGACTGGAAGAAGCAAGCTGATCCTTTTCCGTCAATAATATTTTCCAGCATGGAGTGAGCAAGTAATTGGCAAGTTAGTTAATAATAACAACGAAACAGTCCAAGGGTTTAGTCATTGCCAACAGCTAATGGCCCTGAGGAACACGCTACTTGATGTCAGTGCTTACAGCTGGCTGAACACTAGAGGCTTTTTTTTTCCTTAAGAATAGCATCCCTATTTACCACATTATTGTTAAGGAATGATTGCTGTTACCATCATAGCTGCTTTTCTGACTACATTGCAGCATTGCTCAAGGCAGCTCTATAGCTGCACCTGTGCCCCAGAGTAAAGTCTAGACACGAAAAATCCCAGGAAAATCATGCACAAGGCAGCGAGGTATTGACACACATCAAATGAGTTTGGGGTCTTACTTCTTTAAAGGAGGAAAAACTACTATGAATTCTTAAAATGTAAATTTGGGATGCAGTTATTTGTTCTCAAAGGATGCTTACACCTCTCTTCATACAGAAAAAGTGTGTTTATGTCTGAAAGTATCTAAAGGGGCCAATGCATCTCATATGCTGACCTTTTAAAGAGGTCTATTGGCATCCTTCAGGGAGAAAAAGCAGGCTTGGATATCAGTATGTTGTGACTGGTTTTCTCCTCTGCACTTCTGACTTTCTATGTTGATCATAACCAAACCGTGCTGGGCTGAGCTCACGCACAGCAGGGTGGATACGTACTGGGGACCCCTCCATACCACCATATCAACACTAACTAAAGAAGAGCCAGGCTCTGCTCGGTGCATTCCTGGAAGTGTTTTGCTGGGTTTGGGCTGTGGGCCAGCAGCGCAGGAGCTGCTCCCTTGGCCATGCTGAGGCCTAGCACAAAGGTGCTGACTCGTGAGAGGTGGGGGAGAAGCTGGTAGGGGAGATGAAGGCAGGAGAAACACCATGGCGGCACGTGAAGTTGGGCCCCCAGGCTCATCTCTGCACCTGGTGCCAGTATCACCCACAGTGCCATCGCTGAGCTTTCTGAACCTGAGTCATGGATTCAGTGTTATTTAATTACAGGCCACTGTGTTTAGTAAGGTGATATATGTGCCTTGTGCTATTCACACCCTGCAACCTGACACAGAGAAGCTGGGCAGAGGCCAACCTTCCCCATGGGATGTCCTCGTGGCATGCTCCCTCCCAGGCTCAGCACCCAGGTTTGCCAGCATTTGAGTGAGCATCCCCGCTTCAACATCCTACCTCTTTCATTCTCTCTCCATTGATTTGGCAGCAAGCTCTAAAGTTTTTTTTGCAGGTACTTGTGGGAGAATTTGTCTATCAGTTGCCTTAGAAAGAACATGGTAAGTTCAAATTATTTTGGCCTGAAGATAATATCTATGCCACAGACTGCAACACAGCGTGGTGGTGCTTGGGCTGGCTGCTGGGTATCAGGAGCAATGCAAGTGAAAAAAACCCTGAGCTCTGCACAGAGCTACTCTGCCTTGGAGGTAGAGAAAAAGAGGTAGCAAGGCTGGGTCTACACTGTTCCCTTAGAGATATGCTGGGTCCTCCATGTAATACAGCTGTGCTAATATTAGGAAAAGAAAAATTTGTAAGGAAAGATGCAGATGTTCCAGTCTCAGTCACAGAGGTGAATCAGGATAGAAGGCAATAAACCGTATTGCTAGTAGACCAAAGTCTAGGACTGCCACACAACACATGAGGAAGAGTAGCTGCACTGTGGCAACCAGCATTTTTCTGGTCTGTTTTATGACCTTTACCTTGAATGAGCATCCAGGTGGTATACTGGCATGTTCAAAAGTACAGCAGGGTTTATCAGTTTATCTAAAGCTCCATTTGTGTGACACCATGGTATATAAATGCATTTTTAAATTAAGAAAAATGCTATCAATAAGAATCCTATGAAACAGCAGATGATATATCAGGTATTTAAATGTACATGTACTTCTGTGCTTTGAATAGTACAGGCTCATTACTGAAATACCAGGGAACTAGACTGACAAATACTAGGATTTAGAGTAGATATGTTTTAAGTGTGGGAGGGACCACGATGGTCAGAAGTATCTTCCCAGAATCATAACAACGTACTGAGCTGGCAGGCACAGACACGCGTACCGAGCTGGCACACACCTACTTGAATGCTTTCCCTATTCAGTGTAGGCTGGGAGAAAGGATAAGAGGGGAAACCCCCCCTTATTTGCAAGTCTTGTCTCTTCCTCTGCAGATAAATATTTCCCGTGTGAAGCCTGCAGCACCCACGTAACGCCGGCAGCAAACACTGGGGGTGTACAGCTCTGCCGTCAACGGAGCCATGGCAAACCTCGCTCTTGCTGACGGCTGCTCCTCGTGGGCTGGTTTCCATATGCCTTTAGCTGTCACTAGAGACTGCGTGCCACTAAGTGACTGCCAGCCGGGGGTTGGTGGCAGCCACCACCAGCGATATGCAAGATGTAGGTGGCCTCTGCTTATGCTCAGGAGGCTCAAATGGGCTACAGCAGGCATAGGGCAACTAATAGTTAGAACAGATAAAGAATACTTAAGTATGTGGAAAATGATGGTGAAATTCCTGTCTAATTGGTCTATGGCAGACATCCTTGAATCATCTCTGTTTTGCGTTACTTTTGTTATGCAGGTCTTTTTTTACCCAGAATTTTTTAAGCATAACTATGATCAAGATTCTTGTTAAAATCTCACAGCTCGAGCTAGCTGAAGTTTGGCTACGGAGCCAAAAGAAGCGGAAGAGAATCTGGAAGAAGAAAGATTCTATCTCCACTTGTTTTTTTCTTCCAGCCCTCCAGTCCCATCAGGCCAAGAGGTGCCAACTCTTTTAAAAGAAAAATTTACAAAGGGCTGTCTTGTTCCCTGAACGTTTCAATGTGCCTGAAGTGAGTTTCTGCACTTTAAACAGACGCGTTTGCATCTTCACTGCAATGGGAAAAGCCTAATGACATTCTAGTGCCTGATAGCATTTGTGGGTTTTCCAATGAAATAAGAGCAATATTTTGCAAAAGGCACTTTATACATCCCTTTACACTTCCTAAGAAGTAGGGAGACAGAGCTATATTCCTGATCGTCTGCTTTTGAAGGTATTCTTCAATATAAAAAGTATTTAATGGGTATATCACAAAATTAAAGAAAAACTATTTAAAACAAATTCATTTACTATATACATCAGTATTTTAGGCTTAAAAGGACACTGTCAACTTGTAATTGGGGAATTAAATATCCATAGCTTTAGAGAAAAGGCTTTGCTCACGAACGTTGCTGGATGCGCTAGTCGTTTTACATTTGTTGCATTTTGTCTTTCTCATGTTCTTGTGTGAGCAGCAAGATAAAACCTACCCTGATTACATCAGGAAAAAGTTAACCAGGCAAAAGGCTATCAAACAGAGGGACCACAAGAAAGGAGAACATGTGTCTCCAATCAGCACTCAGGTGAAAAACGCATTTCAGACAAAATGAGTTCTGTGGTTTTTAAAATATCCTTTAAAAAGGGGTAAATATTACAGGATTATTACCCCAGTACGTTACCTTTTGTCTAGTTGTTCACACCTGCAAAAACTGAATGCAGAAACACATGGCTTCACAACATTTGGGAAAGTGGAGAAACAGGTACAAAGTATCTCCAGGGTTAAACTGGATAATGGCCCTGTCCATGTAAAAAAGGCCAGATTTTCGTTTTGCTTACACTAGTGTAAACTAAAGAAATATTTTCCAGGCAGAATTTTCTAATTTATCTGATTTTGCTTAGATGCAATTATCTTTGATAACCAATAGGCTTATACTAATAAAAAGCATTACAAAAGAATAATTTTCCTTTAAACTAGTGAATGGAAAGTTAAGAAAAAAAATCTATTTTTGTGTTCTGCAAAGAAAGGCATGGATTTATGCATACTTAGAAACCACCACTCAGAACTGCAGGTAGCAAAGCAAGCCAAACACCACAAACACTTCCATAAGCAAGAGCGAAACTTGGTCATTTGGGAATTTATTTTTTTTGGCAAAACACTGTGAAGCATGGCTGGGGAATGTTGTTTTTTGAAAGGTCAAAGAGCAACAGGATGCATCTTTTTTCTAATCTATAATGGCTGATGTTTGGGTTTTTCTTCTTATAAAAAACCCCATACAAACACAGTCCCTGCCCATGACATACTCAAGTCACTG
Organism: Phalacrocorax carbo; assembly: GCF_963921805.1. Taxonomy (NCBI): domain Eukaryota; kingdom Metazoa; phylum Chordata; class Aves; order Suliformes; family Phalacrocoracidae; genus Phalacrocorax; species Phalacrocorax carbo. Next base: position 24,718,505 of record NC_087521.1, on the reverse strand, counting down.
CTTCATTTTACTTTTTCTTTCCCTCCAAGGCAGATGGATGGGGATGAACACAAAGAAAACAGCAAGATTACTTCAAACAGATGCAGCACCCCCGAGGCTGAGCAGACCCTCCTCAATACTGATGCTGGTTTAGAGGGTTGGACAAGAGGAGACATGCTCTGAGTCCCGCCAGCTCCTGTGTCACCAGTCTGCCACCTCCTCCTGGCTGCACACCACGCCGGCATCCTCCTCGTGGGAGCAGTTGTGTGTGCCGACTTCAGCATGGTCACACTCCAGCAGTGTCTTCTCCTGCCCGGAGCACTGGACGTCATCCAGGAGAATGCGAAGGGTGGTCCCTTCCCCAAACTCTGCCTTCTTGCTGGCCCGCACCACGTAGGGGAAGCCCAGCTGGCGGCACACCACGGCGGCAGCGGGCGAGCCCCAGCCATCGTCGCACACCGTGCCCCACTCACCGTGGATATAAACCTCCACCCGGCCCCAGCTCCGTCCGCGGCCCCCCTGCTCCATCAGCCGCACGGCGCCGTTTTGCAGCGGCGGGGCCGTGCTGGGCGGTTTCTTCTTCCTCCGCCGCCCCCTCCTCTCTCCTCTCTTCCTGGGCTTGGGAGTCCTGCCGCTCGGCGCTGGGGTGGTGGGCGTCCTGCTGCGGTTCCCCGGCGGCGGGGCCTGGCCCACCCAGTCCACAGCCGGCGCGCGGGGAGGTTCGGGGTCCGGCCTGCCTCCCCATGGGGCCTCGGTCGTGGCCTTCAGCTGGGGACGTGGCGTCGGTGTTTTCACAATAAGCTCTGTTGGGGATAAAACCCAGGAAACCATGAGTTTGTCACTCTACAGACACTACTTAAAGACAACTATACAAAACCAGCACTGATTTTTGACTGGTTTAACTCATTTCTTGGAATTTGCTCACTTGATCCTGTTGAGAAGCGACAAGGCTCCAGGTGAGCCAATATTTCCTCGGCAAAAAATGTCGGCTGCCTTTAGTTAGCAGGGAGGACTGCAGGGCTTAACGCCAACCAGTAAGCCCCTCCCAAGAAGGAAACTCCAAGCAGTTTACTGGCAAGACCTCCACCTGGCCATTAAAGGGTGGACGCTGGAGTTTCACAGTCAGAAGAGGAGTTCCCCAACCTACCCTTCTCCCCGGCTGAAAGCATTTTAAAGACAGGCACTATTTCTGCTCTTCTCTTCATTACTAATGATTGGATCGCTACCAGACCCGGAGCACCAGCCTCCCCACTGGGCCAGATGCTTTATTCAGAGGAGCTGAAACCAGGAACATTCAAAATCAATTCTCTCTGGCAACTGGAATGTGCAAAAGGAACAGAGTTGCCAGGACAACACATAAAACAGGATTTGGGGTTGGGTTTTTAGTTCCTTATGAAAAAAAATAAAAGAGCCTTGAACTCTGAAGAGCTGAAAATTCTTTGCTGTCACAGTTTCCAGGCGTTATTGGACTTGCTTATTCACATGTGCTCTATTTTTAGCTTAAAAATAAGTTTTTAGCTTGTCAGAAAGAAGCAATTCAGAATTACTCAGAATAACAATCTACTGAGCTGGGACGGTGTCACATACATTTGCAAAGACATCATGACTTTTTGAATTACATCCTAGATTTCTCCATTCTCATTCATCATTTGCTTTGTAGTACAGAGAAGAGGAGAAATATGACCCTTATTTGTGCTTAATATCTATTGTCCCCAAAAGACAAATGCTTGCAGAGGTCCAGTTTTTCCCAAAAACACTCTTTGGAGAGGAATTGTATTAGTGGCATGAAAGTATTTCCCTTCTTTGGAAGCTGAAGGTCTGAAAGTAAGAAACAAATATGAAAGCCTTACCTGTGCACACCTCAGTTGCTGGAGCCTGATCTGGCAAAGCACTTAAAAATCCTGGAACTCATATAACGATATGTAGGACTGCATGAAAGCTGATGGCCACCTGGGAGTGCTTTTCACCTCACTAAATCAACTCATTATATATTACTCTTCGCCAAGCTAGTTATTAAATATGCTTCCAACAAATGCAGTCGTCCAGCTCATGCAAGCCGCATGCCTTGGCGATTCTTTTACATTCACACTAAACACTAACCAAAAAGAGCAAAATGTTTACAGCTACACATCCTGTTTCCATGCTTCTGAATCAAAATCTTCATGCTTGGTTTTCACCTACACATGAATTTAGTTCTGGAGACACTTAGCAGAATGTCTCCTGCTGTTTCTAAGTTTTATTTTATGATGAAAACTACCTTGGAAACAAACCCAAAAGATTTAGTTATGTATGTAGTTTAAAAATCTGAACTTTGGACTTGCACGCAGAATAATGCATAAGCAGAAACAGAGACAAAGCTGGTTGAACACGAACCAAGTTAATAATATTTGGAAACTGTGTGCAGAACTTGCAAGGAGGATGTTTCTGGAGGTGTGCTGAGTGCTCAGGCATGTCAACAGTTAATAATTAGCTTTAGATCTTGTTCCACCTTAAAGACTCAATCTTGCGAGGTGCTGAGTGCCCTCATTCCTCCCTGAAGTCAAAGCTGTAGGAACCATCAATGACTCAAACACAGTGTAACATGATTAATGTAATTAAAAATTAAGCAAAAGTGTTCTGACATTAGAGATCCTACAGTAATAGTAACTTCACGACAAAGTTATTAGAGTATTGCCTAGGTACTTACATGTGTAAACAAAATGCACAGGGGAAAAGAAAGGTAATGCTGCCTAATCTAATTTCGAGATCCTAATCGCATATTCAGGGTTTTGCACTTAACATAAATAGCATTTGGCTTGCTGCAGATTCAGCTACATCGCTGACTGCTCCAGCTTTAGCAGTACAGTACTTCATTCAGTATGAAGCAATCAAAAAGCCCTGGAGGGTTTGGATAAGCCAAAAGTTCACCTGAATGGTTGATTACGCCAATTCTTTTGGGAGCGTTTTCTCATCCCATATTCTCTCACTTAGGACTAACAATGACTCAGCCCTCATCTTGTTCAATGAGCTATTTCCCAACCCTTTAGCCATCATATCCTTCAACTCCTGAAGTGCTTCTCACTACCTGAAGGCACTGCAAAAAAATCACTTATTACTGAAAAGCACCATCGAGCACAGGATCTCAGTACAGAAACAGTTACAGGGAAATGAAGTTGGTGGTAATGGAACAGGTATGATGTAGCACGGAAAAGGGAAAATGTACAGGGGCAGAAACTACAGAGAAGATTTCACATGTCCAGGAAAGGGGAAATACCTTATGCCTTATTTGGACCAACTCATCAGATCCAAAACAGCTGGTAAGAATTAATTTTGAGGATACTCTGAAGAGTCAAGTTCTGGGTGGTCTCCACACACACATGTGAGCCTCGAGTTTATATTTACTGCCAGCTAACATGCACCAACAGTAAGCAGCAACAGTGACACTCACTCTCTTTTGGCACAAACTGGATGAGCTTGCTTTTTACTTTCACTGGCGATGGCTCAACTCGGCATTTCCCTGGTGGTGCTCTCCTGCAAAAAAAGGGACACATACAGTGTACAATTAATTCCTTTTCCCTGGCATCATGAGCCTTTGCTTCCCATTGTTTTTCAATGAATGCAATGCTCACTGGAAAAAACAACCTCTGTTTAAATGATCCAAGTAATCTCTTACAGTAGAAAACAATTAAATAATCACATATCTGCTTTGATCAAAGTCCAAATATTCACAAGGCAGTGGAGTCCTCTGGTTGTGTTTTCACTTGCTATTGCTGAATCCATTAAGGAAATAAAACATTGGCAGGTTCAAGCATTACAGAAAGAGATTAATCAACTTGAAAATAAAAATCACAAAACTACACAGTATGTGTTGAACACCTGACATAAAGGTCATGTGTATGCAAGTTTTCAGGCTGTCTTTGGAGAAGCGAAATAACACACTATTATTTGTACATAAAGCCCAAACAAAAGACTCACTACTGCAAAAGTAGTTCCAAAAATGCATTAGTTTCAAACAAGAGCTCTGAGTGTCTCCTACAGGGGCTTCCTCTTAGAACAACACATTATTTTGACACAAATTCATTTGCCATGGAGGTATATCTCACTTCTGAGAAGTTACATCCAGTTCATCTCATCACTTTTTCCTATGCTGGCTGGCTCGTTAATCTCCAGCCTTCTTCAAAGGTTTTCAAACTGGTTCAAAAATGCATTGTGTTTGCATTTGGAGGATATAACTCCTTTGTAATTAGGACTGTTTGCATCTGCATGTCTGTGGAAGGCAAAGAGCTCCCCTCTAAACTACTGCCACAGGGACGTTCCCTACTTTTACGAATTTTCCTATGAGTTCCTTCTTACTCATTTTGCTGTACTCAACACACTGAAGAAACTCAAACCTACAACTTTCTTTTGACTTCTGCTTTCTTTTTTTTTACTAAGGTTGCATAATACTAGCCGCTTAATACACAGTTTACAGGAACTCTTCTACTGTGTTAGATAATGGAAAATGCTCCAGACAGAGGAGGAGTCAGAGGAAAACAGGAGGCAGCTGTGGGGGCTGTTTAACTTTGGGGTCTGCTTCCAACATAAAACAGAAAAGTGGTTTGGTTCAAAATGCGCACATAGCTAAAGCTGTAAATGTAATCCTTTTAAAAATACAAAAACTACAAAAGTCTCACTCTGCATGTCTGGCGAAAGTATTTTGGTGTTTTGCCAATAATAGTAATGCTTAAAAAACAGGAAGATGACAAAACCAGCTATAAGTATTCCCATAAAACACAACTATTCCCCGCCTTGCCCAGCCTGAAGATACTTGCACATGGGATCCAGAAGGTGTAGCGATGGTCTTACTTCCTTGTCCAAACCATTTTCCAATTTGAAACATAAAAAAGAATGTACTTAAATTTGACATTCATTTCTGGTTTGCCCGAGGAAGCACTGCAGGTCACGCTGGTCAGCTTTGGCTGCAGCTGCCTGGCCTCAGGGCTCTTATGGGAGACGCAGCTGGCTACAAGGGATGGAGAGGAACTGAGAATAAACATCTTGAGAAAAGCTGCCTCCTTTTGGGCAGAAATCTAGAAAAACTTTGCCTGAGAAAGAAAAGTACTCCGTTAGTTTCCAGGAACAGATCTCCCAACCCACATAACACCAACAGGCCCCATAACAAGTTGGTGATCAGCAGGCAGCATAGGCTCCCATGACCGCAGGAGCAAAGCAGACCCACAGCAGGTTGCTCCAGCCGTTCCTTGATCAAGTTCCACATAAGGGCCCAGCATGGGTGAAGAACTAGTTAGTTAGTCAGTCAGCATCATTTACCCCATCCACGCCTGGACACACTGCACCACACTGAGGCTTTGTAACAAGAACATCTCATACCTAGAGGTGTCCACCACTTTGTACACCACTCCATGGGGAGCTGTGGCACTTGGTACGCCAGTAGACATGAAGTAAAGTTCTCCTGGGGAAAAAACCAAACACAGCATGAAAACTCTCCATGGAGCTCCTGCCCTGTACAGCAAAAAGGCATTAACTCTGCCTCACAGGTCAGAGAGCATCAGGAAACCCAGGACCAACACGGACATCTGCCTACTGGAGGAAACAAGGCAGGTTTGTATTTGGGTTTGTAGTGAGAGTTTATCTGCAGTCCAGTGCCATAAAATACTCTTAGTGAGTGGGAGCTTTTTCATATTGTTATGAAATATTATTTGGACAAATTTCCACTGCAGGTTCAGTTGCCCAGACTTTAGCTGTCATCTCAGTCTGATCTGTGTCCCTTAACTTCCCTAACACAAACCCTGAATTCCCTTTGTTGAAACAAAATGAAAGGAAATTAAGTATGTTCACACTGTCTTCTGCTCTTTTGGATGAAGCACTCCTTTGGGGTGAATTACAGAAGAACAAGATTTTGCTTTTGCTTTCTCTAGCACATTCAGAAAGTGAGATGTATCTCACATGAAAGGCATTTAGTTCATCACAGCTCTGTCAGGTCATATGGATAGGGCTCGACCTTCAGCCAAGCAATGTCCATCACCATTTATTGGACTTATTTTCTTTTAACAGCATTTCCATCCGTCTCCTGTTGTGCAGTGGAGGCTGGGATAAGCAGTCCCTCCAGCACTCTCTTTTTTGCCAGCTCAAGTGCTTGAGAGGTGCAATGAAAAGGATCTGAGAGAAAAAAAATTTTGCCGAAGTTAAAAAAAAAAAAAAGAAGGCAATGGAGACGTGTTTAGTGAGTAAGGCAGATTTCTTTGGGCATCCTATGGGTACCCTAGGGGAAGGAGCAGAGGGGTCAGAGTGAGCAAAGGAAGATGTGGGCAGGAGAGGCAGCTCCTGCTGGCTGCTGAGCCTCCCTCCTCCTCCCTGCTCTCTGTGCTGCCCTGGCCGAGCGCCTCCGGATGCTCCCACGGTAAAAACCAGCCACCCCTGGCTGGTTTCTTCCTTTTTCTGGTGGGCTCCATTAACCACAGGCCAGAGGCAGCCTTGACCCAAACAGAGATGGGAAACACCTGGCACTGTGTCTCGCAGTGCAGTGATGTGTGATACACATCCCACCCCCTCTCCCGGAAATTATCAGGCAGAAATATGGATGCTGCGGCCATGAAGCACACTGGCTGTATCACCTGTGCACCCCACAGACATAGCACAATGCCTGGGGTGTCCCTGACACGTTCAGCTGCCAGGAAAAGGGACTGCTGGCTTCATAAAAGCCAAAAATATAGGTGTCCCCACTGCATAAACACATCCACTGCACCAGCCAGAATAACATTCATCAAAGCAACAACCCCAAAAACAAACACTTTCATGAAGAAAAGCTTGTTAAAATAAACTGTGTGATAAACTTGTAAAAAAACAGACTCCCAGCACACCAAAAGGTGAAAAACTGTTCACTGCAGATAAAGAAAACTCACTAAACTTCTATCAACAGATTTCTTTCCATTATAATAAAGCAAACACAGGCAAATAACTACCTCTGAGAACAGACTCCAGCCCAAACTTCCACCCAGCTCTACCATACTTAAGCAAAGTATGCATGAAAAGTGCAGGGCAAAAGAAGGGTGGCAGCGTTTCAGCCCCGCTGTGCAGAGACTCTGCCCACAAGTGCAGGACGAGGAAGATGCCGCTCCCCACGTGCATGAGCAAGGGCTGCAATGAACAGCTTGATACTGCACTTGGCAGCACTCTGCCTTGGCATAAAGCTGATTTAAACTAAGTTATTCTGATTTTAGGATAAGATATCCGTCTCACCACAGCAATGCAAAACAGCTCTAGCTTCCATGAACATTAAGCATTAAATAAAATGGATTTTAACGCCAAAAAAAGATAAAATTTCAAAGTCAAACTTTTGAATTAATACTTAATTTGGATGATCTGCATTTACATGATAAAATTTGAATTTATATGATGTTCCACACATGTTGCATTTGTGCAACATCCACAACCGACATAATCTGCAGGAAAAACAGCAGTTTAAAAATTGGGGCATTCTGGAAGTGGGTGCTTGTGACCACAAGCCAGGACCTCCCCACAGCAGGGCTCCTGCATTACTGAGTCACACACGAGGCTACTTAGCAAGGGTCATCCTCTCCCTGTCCCCAGCCAGCAGCAGCATGCTCTGCCAGGCCCACCGCGGGGCTGGGCAATTAACCATACCCTTGTACAAACAAAGGTAGTGACCACCAGCTTTCACCCTGGGACTCTTTATTTCCTCCTTCTCAAACTGCAGCAGCTCCCCTCTAGAAAGCAAAATATCTCCAGTCTTAAAAACACAGCTATGCAAAGCTCTGCTGAGACTACATCCCTCAGTCCTACGCAAGGCAAAATCCCAGCTGACACTAATAAAATATGGACTTAAGCAGCCTTTTGCTTATGCCTCACTTGAGACATAACGCAGGGCTTTCATTCTGCTTCACCTCGAGAGGTACAACTATTCCAGGCCAGTGTGAGCAGGTGCATAATTATTGCTCATTACATCTGCTTCCCTGTATCCATTAATAACACCAACAGCCTTCTTGACTAGCCAAGAGCATAGAATAAGTCTCACTTGGGTATTAGCTTCTCAGCCTCTCAGGGCCTGCATTTCCCATGGCATGGCAGCGTGAAGAATGAGGTTTCTTTTCTAATTGTCTTTGCCTTCTGCTGTTCCCCATCCCTCCAGACCATAGGTGTGCGGGCAGCAGCCCACCCACACTCAGTCTTGCAGGGAACTGACCCTCCAGCTTCCCCCTCAGTCACTGCGCGGCATGCTGGCCACTGGAGGAGGTGCCTCAGAATTAGGACTGTGACTTTGGTTTGATATTCAACATATTCATCAGTGACCTGGATGATGGAATAGAGTGTAACCTCAGCAAGTTCGCTGATGACACCAAGCTGGGAGGAGCGGCTGATACACCAGAAGGCCGTGCTGCCATTCATCGAGGCCTGGGCAGGCTGGAGAGCTGGGCCGAGGGGAACCTGATGAAATTCAACATGAGCAAGTGCAAGGTCCTGCACCTGGGGAGGAACAACCCCATGCACCGGTACAGGTTGGGGGCTGACCTGCTGGAAAGCGGCTCTGTTGGGAAGGACCTGGGAGTGCTGATGGACAAGTTGACCACGAGCCAGCACTGTGCCCTTGTGGCCAAGAAGGCCAACAATACTCTGGGCTGCATTAAAAGGATTGTGGCCAGCAGATCAAGACAGGTTATCCTCCCCCTCTACTCTGCCCTGGTGAGACCACATTTGGAGTACTGTGTCCAGTTTTGGGCCCCCCAGTTTAAGAAGGACAGGGAACTGCTTGAGCAAGTCCAGCAGGGAGCCACGAAGATGATCAGGGGACAGGAACATCTCCCTTATGAGGAAAGGCTGAGACACTTGGGTTTGTTCAGCCTGGAGAAGAGAAGACTGAGGGGGGATTTTATAAATACCTATAAATATCTAAAGGGTGGGTCTCAGGACAATGGGACTGGACTTTTTTCAGTGGTCCCCAACGACAGGACAGGGGGCAATGGGCTCAAGTTGGAACACAGGAAGTTCCACCTCAATATGAGGAAAAACTCCTTTCCTGTGCGGGTGCCAGAGCAGTGGCACAGGCTGCCCAGGGAGAGTATGGGGTCTTCTTCCCTGGAGACATTCAAAACCCACCTGGACGCGGTCCTGTGCCCCCTGCTCTGGGTGTGCCTGCTCAAGCAGAGGGGTTGGACAAGATGATTTCCAGAGGTCCCTTCCAACCCCTGCCATTCCATGATTCTGTGATTTGGGAGATGCTGGGAATCTCACCCACCAGCATTTTAAAGACTGACAGACTCATGCTGTGCCTCTCCACCACCCACCGCCTCCCAGGAGCCCCCTCTGACCCACTCTCTGGTGTTTTAATCCAAAGAGAAACCAGTAGCATGCCATTCAGTGTGATATAAAGTTAAAAGATTACCTGCTTCGTCTTCCGCAAAAGAGATGATGTACTGATAATAGTTATTGATAAGCCCAGGGAACATGCATGTTTGCCCTGTCCCCATGCAGATTTCACTGTACTGCCATTGTCCGGTAGCACGATCCTCCTTCAGAGACATCAGGTGCCTGCAAGGCAAAAAAGCACTTGCACCAAGCAACCAAGGTAATGATTTATGAATATTAATCAGGACACCTGAAAGGGCGTTCAATGCTTCCCACCCGCATTAGCTACTACAGGAAGTGTAGCTCCTCCAAGAAACAAAAGATTGTTAATATTAAAACATATTGTCTTTCAACACTTTGTCTTTCAGGGGCAACACAAGCACAGGAAAAAATTACATAGGAGGGTTTAAGGGATGTCAGACCGGGGGGACCTTGCCAGAGATGCAAGCACTTGGCTTCACCACAGCTCTGTGGCAGAAGACCAGTGAGTGCCTCAGCTGGGGCAGGCAGTGCAGGGGCTGCGCATGAGAGGCCTGGGAGATGCAGATACAGCAGAGGCAGAGGAGGTGGGTGGAAAACATGAGACTGCCCCTCATGCCTGCCTCATCACAGGTTTGCAACAGACTCAGCCAGAAAATAATTTTTTTTTCTTTCAGTTTCTTCTGTGTCTGGAAACATTGCATCAGAGTGGGGTTGGTTTTTTTTAGGATGCATTCAAATGACTTTTTACACCGCTTCCAGGACTTTAAATGACATCATAATATTGCCCCTTTATTTGTACTGGCACGGTGTGACACAGCAACATCAACAGCTGCTGGAATGCGAAGATTGCATTCCTGCACAGCACCATGGACTAAAAGTTACATAAAACACGCCACATGAGCCCGAGCAGTCGGGCTTTGCCCAGCGCTTGCGACCAGCAAGTGGCAGCTTATACTGCCTGAGCACTTGCAGGCAGGTGTAGTATTGCTGGAGGGCTTTGGCTGGGGGTACAGTGAGTATCTGAAGTATTTACTTACCCACTCATAAAATCACCAAATATGTACAGTCCATTCAAGTTTGGAGACTCACAACCCCGATAGACATAGCCTCCCGTAACGGATTTCCCCATTTTGTGTGGATATGCATAAATTGGGAGCACATCATCTACAGGGAAGAAAAGATCTGTGACTTGCCTTGTTTTATATATGATGCAGAATAGCTGTTTATCTAGGTAGTTCTGAGACTAGCACAATACTATCAGGTTCATCTGAGCACCTTATTTAAATGAAGTGCCAATGGTGTCATATTTAGTTTGATTTTTGCCTTTTCAGAACCACGTTCGATAGCCCTGTCTGTGCTGACCAAGGACAAGCTAGCTCAGGAGACTGGTGGCTGTTTCACTTGCAATATGAGCTGAATCCCTGATAAGCCTGAGTGCTCTCTATCACCGAGACACCTCACCGTTCTCCTCAGCCCTTCTCTGCCTGCTGCAACCCAGCTCTGTTAGTGCTGCTTCTGGCCCATTTCTGTACAGCCTGGCTGGTTTTGCCTTGAATTTGCAGGTTACTCTTAGAGTCACTGCACCCATGCCAGAGACGTTTGCCCAATGCAGCTTTGTTTCGGTGGTGAAAGGGAAAAAAAGAGACAGGGTAACTCCAGACTGCAGGCGCAGATGAAAAGATATGTCATACGTCAGCGCAAATAGCTTCTGTTTCTCTGAGATGGGGGAGCTTAACCTGAAAGGGCCATCAAATATTTATGGCATGGCACAGGAAAGATGTAGTACTGGCATATTCATTGTAAAATATAAGTTAAAACACACGACAGAGGCAAAATAGAGGAGGATGCCTTCATTTTGAGGGTCTCTATTGGATGCTTCCTCCCCTTTCTTTTGAAACTCCTGGGGTACAGGTATTTCCTCGGGTACCCACCCCTCCTCTTCCTCACAGCCCTTCTCCCTGCCCGCGTAGCAGATGCCTCAAGCAGCAAATCCAGCAGCTCCACCAGTGGGGAACTTGCACCAGGGGCATTTCATCTAAAGCAAGTGTTCTCAACACTGCAGCTGCACTTATCATGTTAAAGGGGCTGTGACATTTCACTATTCTAACAAAAGGCATCAGAAATTGTTCCAAATCCCCAGAGACCTCAGTAAAGTGCTTCCCATGAACGCTCATGCAGGCGCTGTCACACACACAGGAGCACTAAATGGGCTCTCTGACAACTGCTTCAGCAAAGGGGATGCAAAAGATCTGCTCCCTGCTCTCGAAATTTTTATAAAAAACACTTAATCCCTACCACTGTTCTTGTAGCTAAGTTAATAAAAGGAAGGAAGTTAAACTAAGTTAATAAAAGGAAGGAAGTTAAACACCACCACACAGCACACAGAAGAGGAAAAAAATGAGAATCTAGGCTAGGGGAAATCAGTGCCGGCCCACTGCCCCCCTGGATCTCTGGGGAGATGCTCCAGCACAAGATGTGATCCACATCTGACCTTGCAACACAATCCACTATGACTTCCCAGGTGCACTAGAATTTAGCCAGCCAGCACATACCCTGAACCCAGGTTTGAAAAGTAAAAAAAATATTGTGGTTTTCCTTCTTGTCATAGCTAAAAGAAATAAAAATACACTGTCATTCAGTTACCTGCAAAGCAGGCAGTCTGCAAACTGGTTGGCCAGCTTACACAATATGTTTCTTTCTGCTTTTTTAAATAAGGACGCTACTTTTGAGTTATGGAGAAAAAAACAGTTCTCCAAATTTTTCTCACTTCTGCAGGAAAGTTTATTTTATATGGAAAAGATGAAATTGTCCCCCTAAATCACAGAATCGCCAAGCAATTTGACTAACAACACAGATTGCCTAGAAAAACAACAGCTAGCATGTTTCATTTTCCTCCTAACTAAAAAATAGTAACATTTGGACTTTCAATATTTATCTCCAAGTCAGCTCCCTCCCAGAATGAGACTGCATAGATTTACATCTCAGAAATGCGTGTTTTCCATCAAGCAGCCAGGCTTTGAAGGCAGGAATTAAAAATGATGGCGCAGAAAACTGCACGGTGTGAGACACAGGTAATTTAGAGAGAACATCTGTTTACCTATTGAAGAATTGGCGCAAAGTTTTTTATCGTAGCAGCTAAACCCTTCCCTTGCCCTCCAGCCGTAATTTTTCCCCTTCTCAACAATGTCGATTTCTTCGTATTTATTCTGCCCCACGTCTCCGCAGAAGAGCCGCCCTTTCCCTTCCTTGGTGTGAGGATCGCCCCTGTCGAAAGAGCAGCGCCACATATTTCTCACTCCGTACGCATAGATTTCGGGACGAGCTTTAGGGTCATTGAGAAACGGGTTGTCAGGAGGGATTCGGTACAGAGGCCCACGGTCGTTGTTGTTCACATCAATCCGCAGCACTTTGCCCAGCAGGGTTGATCTGTGTTGGGAGAAGAAAGGAAAGAGCACAATGAAGAAATAAAACCAAAATTTGGTTAAATATATCTTCTTGCTCAGAGATGGCTTTTTGGAAAGCCTAGGGTTTCATTCTTTCTGGTTTGGAAAAGACAAGTCTTTAAATATCTCTGAAAAAACCCAACCATTTCAAGATCACTTCATTTGTCCCAGGCCACTGAAGAGCCTTTATGTGGCACTGACTTCCCACGACTCACTGCCCCACGGATGCACACTCATGGCTTGGAGCTGCCGTAGGGATGGGTCCGCTCTTCCCATTTCACACTCCCCTCCTCCAATTACAGAAATCTGGGCTCCGAGCAGGCATCTGGAAGGCTCAGCAAGCTATTGCTGCTCACAGGGAAAAAAGACGCACCTCGATAACCTCCCCTAAGGAAAACGGAGTTACACGGGAGGTCTATGTGCCCGCGTGTGAGCACAAGCATCAGTGCGGGTGTTAGGTAAAAAGTGAACCTGAGACAGAAAATCCCCTCCTGGCCTACCCCCGCCAGTTTCTCTTCTCAGCCCAGGAGTGACAGGAGGGACACACAATGCACACAAGGTTTTCGGGGCTCTCACTTGTTCTGGGCGTTTCCAAAGGTCCCAAAAGGATCCCCAGCCATGCCTCCGTCTCCAGTAAATATATAGAGATACCCATCATCTCCAAAGAGCAGCTCTCCTCCGTTATGGTTGGAAGCGGGTTCTTCTATTTCCAGGATTATCCTAACCAAAAACAGGGAGGAAGCATTACCTACTGCACAAGCCCTAAGCAAAGGGCAGAGCAACATCACTCCAATGTTGCCCTTGACACAAGGAAATGGCTACAGATCAGTTTTGCTGCAAATTCCTCCATATCCATGTTACTGAATTTTACTTGGGCATAACTGATTTTCTAACCTTAAATAATTCCAACATATTTTCCAGGTTACAGAAACACCAAATTGTGTAATAAGGAAAATGTGGGAAATCACATGACAGAATATACTTTTAATTAACTATACTCTTCCTCTGATTCTTCCTCCTTGATAAACTTCCTTATTTTTATTTTTTTTTTTTTAAGAAAAGGCATCTTGGCTTAAATCCAATTGTATACTGCAAGAGAAAGGACTCAAGTCCATCTGTGCATCTGTAGAGCATTCGGCTCAATCCTGACAGGCACTTTCAAGGTGAACCTAAAACTTTTCAAGCATTAAGTAACAGCAATAGTTAAATTCTTAAAGAGAGAAGAATCCTTAAATGATAATTATATATGCAGGACTTTACCAGATTAAAGAGTGGTTAAAAGCAGCCCCACCAACAAATTAACATTTTGACAACAGTTATTCAAAGCTGCACCAACAACCTTTAACTTCATTTTAAACCCTAATTCTCTCTTACTTTTATCTGTTTATTTTACGCACCTGGCATCCCTTTTGTAGTAAGAAAAGGGTGAAATACATAAAAGTATAAATTTATAGAAAGGAAAAGCCACAAATACATGCAGTGGAGGTTCCCAGGTGTAATAACTGAAGCTTATTTTACTCCAGCTTCTAAAAAAGGCCAGACTTCGTGCTGACAGTGCCTCTTAATAGCTGCAAAACCAAGCGATAATGATCACTTACACCACCTCATTTTTAGTGAGTTTTCTTCCCTTCTGCAAGTACTGATAGTTTGTTATCAGATCGTAAATTGTGGAAAGGAACCCAGCTATGTAATTATTCTGTCACCTGCTGCTGAACATCACCACTTCTGAGCGAAGGTAACTGCGCAGGAGCGCACAGACTCCAGCCGGCAGCAGGAGTGAGGGAGGATCCCGTATGGACACAAAGGTGAATCCTCCACAACTTCCCACAGAAGATGGAAGGAAGAAAAACACACTGAGCAACAATCTGCAGGCAAACAAGACATACGCCTTCCTGCTAAGGCAGTGCACGCCACGTGTCTGCCAAAGCTGCCTCTTGGGCAGCATCTGAGGATGAAGTCAGTGGGAGCTGTGCCTACACAAGCACAACAGGACCACAATTTTGTTTTCTTAAGCTTTCACCATACTAAATAAGCACAGAAAATGTTAAAAACATAGAGCCTGAGGATTTTTAAACAAGAAAGCTCATGGGCCTCGACATCTGCAGGTTTATGCTCCTGACCTGCTTTCCTGAGGACCACGTTTAAATTCCCCTCACCTGTCACCCACGGTGCTGCTTACACTGAATTGCTGTCATTGCTTTATAAACCAGCATCCCCTTTCTATCATTAGGCTACATGCATTTTTCAGCTAGAATCATCCACTGCTGAGTATTTGGAAAGCCCTAATAAAACCCATGTAACAAAACAAAAATCTTAACATTAATAATAGTCAAGGGTCTCTTAAAACAGTGGTTCTATTTTGTGGTTCTGCACCAGGTTATAAATCTACAGACTGCCTCCACAAGCAAACCTCTAATCATCTGTGCATATTAATGTGGATCAGCTGCAGGATCAGACTCAAACAAATCAAATTTCCAATCAAAATGCACTCAGTAACATCATACTGGTTTGCATTTTATTTAATTTGATATTAAATTTGTAATATCACAGGGTTGAGCTGTCATTCAGATAAAGAAATGTGGGGCCTAATCCATCTTTGGTCTGGTATCACTGAGTTTGTTTATACTGATTTTGGAAACCTTTGGCTTCGGAATGAATTTCACTCACGCTTTGCAGAAGCTTATTTTAAAGGGTAATAATTAAAATACCAAAAAAATCCCAACCAAAAACCAAACCCCAAAATACTAACTGTAAATCACGTTTAATCAACGTCCAGTTAAATCTTCTGTCATACCAGAACAGAGAAATGTAAATGTTTTATCCCCGAGCACTTGCAGTTCATCCACAGAGGACGGGCATATTCTCTGTCCCAGTAAGCTAGATACAGAATTGGACTAGCTTGCTGCCACACTGGAATGCAAAAACTATATTAAGCTAAGTAAGTCTCATTCATTAATAGTCTTTAACAATGCACAAGCTGCCCTCTGAGATCTTAAATACATTTGCCAGAGAAACATGTGTACAATACCTTTCAGAACCATGGTCCAAAGCATTCATGTCAGCAGGAGAAATTCTGAACTCACTGATTCGGATTCTCTCTTCATAATGAACTTCAACTGAATAGTAGACATACACTTTACCATTAAATTTGAATTTAGGATGGAAGACAATACCTAGAAAACCTCTCTCGTCTCCTTCCCAAGGTGAAGTGAGTACAGCTTCGCTGATGTTCAGAAATGGCTTTTTGAGCCTGGATTGATCGGGAAGGTAGGTCCACACCAGGCCAACCTGCTCCGCGATGAAGAACCTGTGGGTGCCATCATTGGCGTGCACCATCGCAACGGGATTGCGCAGCCCGTTGGCGACCTCCACAAGGCAGAGCTGGAGGCAGCCCTCTGCGTCGGCTGTCACTAACCCCAAGTTTTGGTTAAGGTTCTGATTATCCAGCAGGTGTGGAAAGCAGTAGTCTGTGTCCTCCAAGGACAGGTAGCGGCAGAATTTTGCCATGTTGTTCTCCAGGGCAATTAACTCTTGGTCTGCAGAGAGATAGCGAAAAATGGAGCGGCATTTTTGCCACACTTGCAGGCAATAATCTTGGCAAAGTCCTGGTATCGTCCGCACGGGGGTGGAGGGATCCTCGGCGTCGTACAAGTGAGCTGCATATGGAGAGCATTCCTAGAGGGAGAGAGAAAAAGCCTCAAGCCATTTCTTGGACCAGATTTGAAACAGCTAAGCAGCAATACTAATTGGAGAAATTTCACCTTAATTACAACGTATGTTTTGCTTTATTCTGAAGATATATTGACAGAGGAAAAGATCATAGAAAGGAGGTTTATCTCAGCATTCACAGAAATGATCTTCAATATTCCTGGTGAAAGCTGGCTTCCTCATGCAGGTATTCATTTATTCCAACCATAGCACTAACTCAAGAAAACCAGTGATGACACATACCTTGCTACATCACCCTAGTAGGCTGTTCTGGGGAAAAGACACTTTTCTGTCTTTGATGCTTTCACTTTATCTATGAAATAACGAGCAGATTCACCACAGCACAGCAGCAAAACCAAGGAGGAGTTAGCTGAGAAGATTCAGGTCCTGCATCTCCAGGCTAAGGAGGGAATGGGAATGGTCGGCAGGGCCAAAACCTGCAACTTCCATACCTCATCATCTGACAGTCCAGGCTTGCACCTCAAACACAGACATGATCTGCAAGTGGGAAGAAGCAGGATGAGAAAGTGTAGGAGTAGAGAAGGACACCCATCCTTTGTACTGGACAGTGCACCCAGCCCTGGGATGCTATCAGTGCATACACCATCCTTGCTCAGATCTAGCTGCCTTTGCTGGTGTATATTTGCCTACAGACACTTTATATACCTGAACAGAAGAGGTGAAATACATCTCATGATCAAGACACTTATCACCAAGTTCTGCGGGGGATGCTCAGGCTACAGGATTTCAGACAGTGAGCACCAAATGGCCATAATCCAGGCAAGGTCCAGTGACAGCGGCTGCAGCACTACCCTAGTTTATGGAGGGTGCAGCCTTGTAAATCCACCTAAGGACTGAATCAAGTTCACGTAGTTCATTGTATTCTCCACTACGAGAACTCTGACAGGCACATTTTCCTTATGTGAAAAGTCACTGCAGTCCAGGAAAACTGTCTGTAAATTACAAACTGAGCAAAGTGACTCAGTTCTGCTTTGTAAGGGCTTTTTCTTGTAATAAACACAGAACATTTTCCAGTTGTAATGCATCTTCCCGACAAGCATCTTGAAAGTGCTCTCCAAATAATGTAACATGACTCAGTGGAGGCTCAGTTATTTCCACAGGGCAGATAAAGAATTGAGGCAAAAAAGGTAGGAAGAGAAACTATGCTTCTTGAATAAATTCTGCATTTTTTAATTCCTAGATGGCACTTCTTCCCAACAAAACCGGCTTAGTTTAAAAAAAAACAAACCAAAACCAGAGAGCTGTTTCTAAATCTATAGGGAGCTATTTCTTAATGCAGATTACAGCACTATTCAATAGTTGAAAAGATATAACATCCAAGATACTGATGTATTTAAATTAGCTGATAAGTACACACAATATTTAATTTTTATTTTCCATTAGATACCATAATAAACTGAGAGGCCATATAATACATCATTAGTGCACAATAAGCTTTCCTCCTGGAATGTCAAGTCATTCATTGCAAAATGAAGGTTATTATGCCTTCAAATGAGCAGCAATTAATGTAGTATAAAGGAGATTGTGTGTGACACAAAACACTGAAATTACAGGGGCAGATTGGGTAACGGCACTCGGCTCGGCTACACGAGGTGTGCCAGGGACAGAAAGAGCCGGAGCATTGCCGATGCAGTTGTTATGAGTGAAAATTTGGCCTTAGAGAACAAACTGAAACAAGACAGAACGGGAATGTGAAGGCAGGGCTGGATGGGAGCTCAGTCTGTTGCTGCCTATGGAGGTGTCACATTCAGAGAGGAAGACCACTGCTGGGGTACCGGCGTGTATCTGGTTCTCCAAAAGCCTCTTGCAAAGCAAGCAGTGATCTTAGGCATTATAAAGCAATGTCCTGGCTTCAGCATCAGAATTAAAAATGGCATAGGGGTATGGTTTCCCTGTCCCTTTGCCACTGCAGGCTGTTCAGCCCAGCCTCAGGTGTACTTGAATAGCAGACAACATTGTGGATGACTTCTTCACTCCTTACCACGTTCCTGGTGGCATACGGCTGGCTATTTATAGCAGCATTAGGCTGACAGTGATGTTCAGCGATCCATCACTAGCCAGACAGAACCCATGCATGTGTCTAGGGTATCTTCCAGCCACATTTGGAATATCTTCTAGCTTTCATTCCACAAGAGATGGAATGTGACTCCTGATCCTGAATTTCTCTGCTTCTGAAGCTAATGATGCAGTCCTTCACCCTTCACATCGCCTTGTCACATTCACTAACTCAAAACACCACGAAACTCTACACTCGGTCACAGCCCAGCCCAATTCTCATTTCCAAATGACATGGTCTGTTCATTCATTTTAAACTATGATGTGATCCAAAGACCAAGGAAACTAATGGGCAGGCAATCAGTAATGTCAGTAGGGCTGGAACAAGCTCACACTATGAAAATAACTCACCAGAAAATAAAACAAAACAAGTGACATTAAGATGTTAGCCAAATCCATCCTATCTGTTCCAGGAATTCAGAGGCAACTATTTATCTGAGGAATTGCAACAGTCTGAATTTGGACGAACACCCACATCAAACAATGGCTTATTTACTGCTGCTATCAGCCTGGAGGAAGCAACAGGAGTCCTCAGGAAAGCGTCTAACTTTCACGTAATCCCTGACCTTCCCTGTCCACCTCCATGCAGAAAATCAAGGCTTTAAGCAAGCTGTTCCCCGAGAAGCAGAATGAGGCATCTGCTCTCCCACAGTTTGGTGTCGTGCATCCCACCACAATAATCCACACCCACACATGTCTCCGGAGACCTGCTGCCCCCACCAAATTACCCCAAGGTGTTGAGGCCATGGGGCAGGCAGGGAGATGTCCCACTGCAGCTGTCCTCTCCCCCACAGCCAAAGGCACCCTCTCAGCCTGCGTGTGTCAGGGGAAACCCCTATTTTGAGGCTGGGGGATCATGGGCAGCACCGAGGGAAGGATGTTTCTGCTCTTCCACTTTCCCTTCCACAAGGAACAGAAACAGCACCACGTAGCAAATCACAATTTAAGACAGGGTAGGAATCCTCACCACAAGTACAAGCTGAGACACTTGTCAAAATAATTTGATCACGTTTGAGAGAAATCACAAACTGTGAACAGAGACAGAAGTGTGCTGAATAAGTCACAGAAACCCGCTTATTAATTCAGGTCTAGGATACAAATTGTATATATAACGAATGAATGGAAACAGAGTGTTCTGGAGTGTTTGCAATGCCTGAACTTCCATTTTGTGCTTGAGCAGACAGAGTTGGTGGTTTGTAGCCGCATCTGGGCTGATGATGCACTGAGGTCATCAGAACATTTGAGTGAATCATTTTTCCCATACTGAAATATTTCACGGCTTCTGAACAAATTTTCAGTGGTCGGGTTTGTAACGTACACAGGAGACTTAGTCATCACTTGCAGAGGCAGAAGGAGTGCTTAGCAGGCACTGCTAACTGGATTCCTATCCGCAAACGGACTTTTGGACACCACTTGTTTCAGGAATATATTAAAAGGTTTTTTGCTTCCAGTACAGTATGAGATGAAATAAAAGGCAAATCTGTTGTGCAAAAGGGTTGGCTTTCTCTTCACGCTTCCAGGAACACAAGAGATACCCTGTAAAATGCTAGGAGCGGGACTTCTGAAAAGCCACTTTGATCCCATCCGAGCACAGCGGACAAGACTCCTCTGTCTGAATTAATTTAAAATTTATACTTGCACTGCACAGAGCTGCCACTGCCCTGTCTCAGGGGCATTTTCGTACACACAAGGCCACCACTAGTGACAGGGCACGGACTGGGATCATCCTGTTATCGTATCTGACCACAGAACATCAACCCTAAGTGGAAATCTCCCCCGTGTGGGATGGTTGCCACAGAGGTTTCTAGGTTACATCCTCCGATATTACACTGCACCCATCATCAGGACTGTTAGCACCTGGCACACGCAAAAAGCATGTCCGTATGCTGTAACCCAGTACAAAAACCCACCTGATCCCATGAGTAGGGTGTAACAAGGAGCAAGGTGCCTGCCGATCCCCTCCTGGATTGGCACGAGGTCCAAGGATCTAACCCTGGCAGGGTGAGGGGAGCCTGCAAATTGTAACTGCCCACACACCCACCTCAGAGCACTGTTGCTCATAAGTTAAAGCGGAACAACATCCCTATTCCTCTTTCAAACACCTGCCAAAGGTGGAAAAGTCCACTGGGAAAGCTAATGATGGACAGTTGCTCCTGACAGTGCCTGGGAGCACGTGTCTAGGCTGCTGAACTAATCCCTGATGCACCCGTACGTGGGCCAACGCATCCAAGCCTGGGCTCGGGCGCTAATGCCACGGCTGATGCATGTGTCGGGGGTCTCTGTACACCTGTCTGAGCTGGACACTAATGCCACAGCTCACACACCCCTGGGCTGTCCAAAGCCGCTGCACCAGTGCTGATGAAGCCCTGTACAGGTGGATGCAGCTATTCCTGGGCTGATGTGCCCATGTCATGGCTCATGCACCCGTGAGGTCCAAAATACCTCACAGGGTATTGGTGCCTGGATCAACGCACCCTGCACAGACCAATGCACCCATGCCTGGGCTGTAGCATCCATCCCTGGGCTTGATGCAGGCCCGCATGGATGGATGCACCCACAGCTGGGCTCAAGCACGCAAACCTGGGCCAAAGCACCCTGTGCGGCCAAAGCACTGGGGCTGAGTCCCCCTCTGTGGCTGAGGCCCCCCCGTGCAGCAGAGGCCCCCGGGAGCCCCGTGCGGGGGCCGGGCGGGCCGGGACCCCTCACCTGGCAGAGCAGGTCCTGCAGGTGCCCGGCGCAGGCGGCGTAGGTGGGCCCGTCGAGGCGGGCGCTGAGGCGGTAGAAGCGCTGGAGCAGGGCGCGGTCGCGGTGCGGGTCGCAGCAGCCGAAGTCGCCGTAGCGGCGGCAGAAGGCGAGGCCCCGCGGCGGCCGGAACGGCGGCTTGAAGTCGAGGCACTGCGGGTGCGGCCGCGCCGGCCCCGGGGCCAGCGCCGCCGCCAGCAGCAGCGCCAGCGCCGCCCGCAGCCCCCGCATGGCCGCCCGGCGGGCGCGGAGGCGGCAGCGCGGCTCCCGGGCGGGCCGGCGGCGGGGCTGCGATCGGATGGGCGGGGAGGGGACGGAGGCTGCCTCCCGGCCCGGCCCGGCCCGGCCCGGCCCGGCCGCGCGGAGGCTGGGCCGGGCGCGGCGCCCCCCTCCCCCGCGGCAGAGGGGCGCGGGGAGCGGCCGCCCCGAGGTGTCCCCGCCGCCGGACGGGCGGCCCCGGGCCTGGGCGGCCCCGCGGGGCAGCGCCGGGGACGCGGCTTCCCCCGCAACACGCTGCCGTTTCGGTGGCGGTGGTGGACAGGCGCTTTTAGCCTGATTCCGCCCAGACCGCAACCGGGCAGGTACTCGGCCGAGGAACCATAGAATCGTTAAGGGTGGAAAAGACCCTTAAGATCATCGAGTCCAACCCCCGAGGAGTCGGCACGGGGGTCGTACTGGAGCGCTGGAATGTATCACACTGGAAACCAGTTGCTTAGACTGACCTCTCACATGTTGGCTGCTGGGCTCACTTCTGTTTTTTCTTGTATGAGGGAAATATGATGGATAATAGTGCTCCGAGTCTATATGGTCGACGGACATATTCAAAACCAAGAAAACCTGGCTTCGGTCCAGGTAGTGCTTCTGCGTCCGTGGGCATCCTTGGGCAATCTCATCCTGGCATGAGATTCTCATGAGACTCAGTTCTGAGGCTGGAAAGGAGAGGTCTGGTGTAGCCTTCGCACCATGCGGCCCTAGATAGCCCAGGCGACGCGTGCCCCTTTATAAAGATACTCCTCCCACTCAGAATGGTGCTCCCTCCGTGCTGCCCAGGTACTCCCTGCCCAAACAAAATAACATTGCTGATGATACTTTCCCTACCTCAAAGTGCTTCATGGCATACCCCGGGAAAATATTTACTCCAAATGCTGTGGTTTTGTGTATCATATATGTGATGTTATCAGCTAGTAAGAACAAGCCCCGTGTAGGTGGCATTTTTTTTCTGTTAAACGCAGCTAGCCACAGTGTATTTCAATATTAATCTGCAGACTGCCCATAAAAGACAAAGAATGTGGAGTTCATGCTGATATGCTATTTTTGACTCCTGCCTTGAGACCAAAGAACTGCAGTACGGTGCATATGGACTTTAAAATCACTGCATGGCTTGGAACATCCTGCCAGGAGACCATATGTGTTACAGCATTTAATACGAGTTTGTTTTTCTCTCCGTATGCTTATGTAACTGCTGCTAAGGTCACTAAAACCTTTGCATATGTGCAAGCAACCGGAATACCTGATGATCCCACTTGAAAATTCTCCACCCTTTTATTTTTGGTCATTAAAAACCACTTTTTCATGGATGACCTTGGTAAGTGACATTCAGAGTCTGAAATAAAAGCATATTTAATTTTTTTTTTTCCTTCAGAGTAAAAGTTCTGGAAGCTCTACATAAAAATTTAGAGGAAAAAAACCCCTGTCTCAACCAAGATCCTTCTGCATAATGATGTGCCTTCCACTGCCCCTGAAACTTTGCACACCGTGCAAAAAATGAGCATGCAGTTATGCAATCACATAACTGTGTAGAACAACTGATATAAAGGCATCTTCCTATTCATCCCAGTTAATCTTTTACTTCTGTGGTTAATACTGGCTGTTGTCTCAGTGTTTGTAATGATTTTCAGCCATTGTTAACATCACAACAATGCTTAATATACAAAGAATGGATTGCAATAACCAAACACATTCTGTGATAATGAGATTTGTCTTACAACCTCTTGATTTGCTATTGCAGCTCTTGATTAGTTTGGCATCTATGCAACATTTCAGAAATGAAAGGAAAATTAAATGCTGCACATATTTAGCAGTGAGTTGTAGAACAAAAACTATAGATCTGATCTGCTCATCACTGCAAAACAGCACAGAGCAGCTTTGGGAAGTCCTCTGTGTGCATTTACAATACATGCCCCCATGCCGGAGCTCCCCGTGTTTTGTTCATTCAGGAAGGGCAATGCTTTGGTTACCTCTCGGACTGGGGGCTGCACAGAGATTCACGGGCAAGGCACTGAAACGGAGACCGTAGCTGCCTCGGCCTCGATAACGAGCTAATTCTGTCAAGAATGGCTCATTTTACATCTTGTCGTGAGCTGTATTTGGAGGCTTCCCAGGCCACAGGTAGGAGCTCATGGGCTGTGTTTGAGGGATCCGTGCCGTGGTGGATAGGAACACACAGCTCTGGCTTTTCTCTCCAGCCCTGCCTGGACACTTGCTGTGTGATCATTCCCAAGCTCCTATCTTTCTGCCTGGATTCTCCCATTTGTAAAACGAGGATAGCCCATACTCACCCGCCCCATGGCAATCTTTCAAGTGTCGTTTATTGATACTTTTAATCACTGTTTTGTTATTCTTTATGAGATCTCTGCTGAGCCATTGCTACAGACTAAGCTCAGGAGGGGAACTGTTGCCCTCGACCTGAAATGCTAAATTTGAAGTTGCCCTTGTTGCTACCTGAAGGCAATAACATGCATCTGTGGAGCAATTACAGGCTGGGGATGGGGTTTGATTTCAACAGTATTCACCAAGACCATGTGGAAGTTTGAGAACTTGTTACTCAGGAGGTTTTGTATTAAAATTTTAAATATGGATAATTTGAACATTCGTATTTGTGCTTAATGACCTGTATCAATCAATTGAATATTTTACACTGTGTATAAGTTCTTGAAAAGATTTTTGGTTGTTTGTGGGTTTTTTTGGGTTTTTTTTGGGTTTTTTTGTTGTGTTTTTTTTTTTTAATTAATAGATTGGATAGCTCCTATTCCCTCTGAAGTCCATAAGAGTTTTACCAGTTGACTTCAATTAACTCTCAAAATCATTGTTTGTATCGATGGATGAAATTGAAGAAGGCAGGTGTGAAAATACAGAATTTGTTTGCACACAACACAACATTAAGGCAGAAAAAAACTACCTCTATAAAATATTGGCTGGTTTGGGGTACCAAACCTGAAATCCTTAAGGCAGTTAAAGCAACTGATAGTTGTAGACACTCTGCAGCTCAAAACAAGAGTTTTATGTCCCTCAGGCTGAGCTCCTTAAATGGGCAACATCCAGATTTTTTATTCTTTCTGCATAGGTTAGAATTTGGTAGCATTCATGGGACAGAGAGAATGTGGGCACATTGCTTAGAAGTGTAATCAAATTGCATTTGATCAAATTGCCAACGTTTGACCAGGTGTCTAGAACTCCATCCTCACGTGCAGTTTGGGTCAACAGCAAGAGTTTAATGCTCTAAGCTTTAATAGTCAAAGGACCTACTGCTCTTACCCAAGCCAAATGTGAACACCATCCCTTAAAAGGGATTAAACACAGAGTTATAACTCTTTGTAGGCTTTGCTTCCTCATTACATGTCTGATCGCAAAACCCTTCTGTTCCTCATTTGTCTTCTAAGTGTTTTATTTCCCTTCCTGGCAGAGATTCTGAGAACAGATTATTATTATAAGAATGAAAGAAAGAAGATGTGTGTGTGCAGGTACACAGCATATACACACAAACCCACAGATGCGAGCAAGGTAGCGCTTGCCTTCCAGTGAACAGAAGCCATGCTAGGCAGCAGGGAAGCGATCCGCTGGCATGCAGACTGCTCATCCGCACAGCTTTTAGTGTTCTATACAAACAATAGAAAAAAAAACATATTAAGTCTTTGGAAAGATGCAAGAATAGTTTTACGGCACAGCCAAAACCAAACGGGCATCTTCTCGTTTAAGGTGATTTGTCAGGGAACACAAGGATGCGCTGAGCGGTGGCTGGTCACGCTGGCTGCGATAAGCCTACTGACACATGTTGGTATTAAAGAAGCGTTTAATGCAAGAAACCTGAGGAGCCAGCCCAGTGCAGGCAATATCACGTGCTATATCAAGAATATTATCAGGGGATTTGATAAGCGGAAATCCCGCTGCCTCTGGACATGCTGGGATGACTCAGATGTGGAATGAAATGTACCGCTGCAGCACTGAAGCCCTAATTTCTCCTGGAAATAGAACCATGCGACTCCCTCATATCCTTTAATCCTGTTGTGATGAAGCACCTCCTCCTGCCTCAGCAGTACCCTCTGGTGCACATTCCTGGGCTCTGTGTCATACGTCACAGCAAATGCTTGTACAAAACACTAGGGCCGCCCTGCAGACAGTGTAAATCAGTGGAGCTCAACCATATACTTGCATGTGATATCCAAGACTCCCATAAAGGTGGCATGCTGCTAAATGCTTTTCCTGTCCTTCCTATGCTTGTTTTATACACAAGCAGGATGTAAACGTCACAGTTTTACAGCAATCAGATAACTCCTCTACTTCTTTTGCTTTACAACTTTCTACCATAGAAATTCTATCACAAGGGCCCTAAAGAGACCATATGGGCAGTAAACATTCCTTATGTATCCCATGTACAGAAAGGACATATTTTCTTATTGGTTCACACAAGAGCAGATCATGCAGAAATTATTGTTTTTTAAATTACTACTATTTTCCCTGCAGTAACAGCAATACAACAGTGAGTAACTACCCTTGAATGGTTTCTGTCTATTTTACAGCAGGGGGATCTTTTCCCCTTTTTGGTCACAAGAAAAATAATAAAGGCATTAAAATGTACGTTTCTTTTCAGAAAGTGTTGTATTGATTTTATGTAACGTCTGAATGCTTTGTGTTGTAGGTTACATATAACCATATAATTTGTCTGTAACAAGAAATAGACCAAAAGACTTGCTCAGTGAATTGTGCAAATGAGCCTTTCCTCATCAGTGATCCAAGGCATAATAAAAAACCCTGCTTTTTTAGTTCCCTCTAAGAGGTGAAAAAGCTCACTTACAGAAGCAAGTATATTCCACTGAAAGAAAAGGTGATTAATTGTAGATTGAACCCATACAGAAAAGGAAAAACCCAGTTTGGATCCATGCTTTTGTTCCAGGATCATTCAGTCTCATCTCTAGTTTGGAGAGAACAAGGGGTTTTTTGATTAACAACCACAAAAATGTTACTTTTATGGAACAAAGCTAACAGCAGCCAGTGCTGCCATTACTCCACCCCTATTGAAGGACAAGGAGCTAATAAACAGGTTGTTCGGTTATTTTCTAATAGCTGAAAATAGAAGGCATAGCCAATAAAAGCAAGCTGTAACTTGAAAAATTCAAAATTCTTCCTTGAAGTAATCAGGTCTTGCAGCAAAAGAGAATAGATGCTGGTCTAGAAACAGAGAGATTGCCAATTTAGTATTTCTGAAACCTTTTGACTGAGCAACGAGGTACATAACATTGCCAGCTCTTGCAAGCCCTCAGACGATTTTGACGATTTTCATAAAACATATATCTGGGGACCGAATGATCTTTCAGGAAGGACAAAAGAGGAAGGAAAAAAGCAGGAGTTACACAAGTCCACGTAGACAACTTAGTGGGCTCTCTTCTGGAGGGGCAGGGACCATGCAAACTTAGACTATGCATAGCGTAGGGCCCCCAGAGGGTCCTGGCCCTAATTGGCAGCTCTTGGGTAGTTACATCCCTTGCATAACTGCCCCCGTACTAGCAGGCAGCCAGTAGCCACACTGCCACTGGTTTCCAGTCAAATCCAGTGTCTTCATGAAATATGCAAGGAACGACATTTTCTGCTGAGGGAATATGCAAATTTTCAATTTATTTAGAGAAGTATGGCATTTAAAGAAGGCCAAAGGTGTCGCGCTCCTCCATCCACTGATTTTGTGCCTTTTCTTTCATGTTCTCTGGGAAAAGTCAAGAAGAAATGCATATCATCATTTTGCTCCCCAAAGCTGGGGAGGGCTTTGGCCCCAGAACTGCTGTCTGCCACCGTGGGGTATCATCAAGTGTCTCTCCTGGTAACAGTAAGTGCCACAGAGGTCTGAGGAAATGGCAGTGCTGGACTGGCTTCAGAGGGTCTCATAGCCTCAGCCAAAACCTACTCTAGGTGCAATAAATGGAAACTCAAGGGAAGTGCTGAACATGTTCAGATTGCTTAGATGGCTGTCCTGCCCTGCAGAACGGGCTGTAATGGAGCAACAGTACTGTAGACTGTTAAATTTTTTCACAGCCTAACTCTGGTGGAAGTTCATCATGAAAAGCTTTTTACAGTAAGTCCCAAGTGGGTTAGGTGCCTGCCATGCAGGCTCAGTGTCTGATGTGCTTCAGCATCTTTGGCATTCCCACTGTCTGTACATGCCTCTAGAACTTTGCAAATCCAGCTCTAAACCCTTATTGATTTAAATCATAGGATTAAACCCTAAATTTTTAAAAATGTCATTTTCAGACACTTAAGAGTTATTCTGCAATAATCAAGAAGTCTCATCTTCTGTATATCAGTTATGATTTATGACTCAACCTGACATAGCTCAAAATGCTAAAACAGATTGTGGCACTTACAAAGGGATGCAGCAACCTAAGAGTGACAGCTGAAAGGGCACGGCTGCATCGACAGTCCAAGGCTCAGGTACAAATTCTAGGTGTTGTACAGAATTTTTATTTTTGCAGACTTTTCTGAGATCTGTTGGAAATAACTGTAAATCAAGAGCTATATTTATTTGATGTTTAACTCATGAGCAATAGTATCTGTTGCTGTATGAATATGTGTTTAAAGTAGTTTCTCCTCTTGGCTCTCCCCTGGCCTCCCCTGGCTGCAGCATTTTCAGTGGGGGCCTAACAGGTGTCAAGGGTTGGCAGCTTTGGCCATTGCAGGCAGGAAGGAGCAAAGCTCAGGAGCCGAGGGGTTTTCCCTGGCAGTGACCTGCCACAAGCCCTGAGCAGGTCATACCTGGGAAGTGATGGTCTGATCACCTCCCACGGCTTCAGTGGCCAAGCAAGAGGGAGGTCAGATAAGGAGGTCTTGAACTAACTACAGCTAATATATGTCAAAATTAGCAGCCTGAATTACACACACAGATAACTGGGAGGTCACTGGAGATCACACAGCTTTGCTATTTCTGGATGCCCTTGGGGTGTGCTGCAGTAACCCAAGCTAGATTGAGCAGAGCCTGGTTCACTGTACCGACATCTGGGTCTGGAGCAGAAGGAAATCCCCTTTCAGCAAACATCAGTAGTGAAAAAAGCATCGCTGCTCCTGGTGCTTTGGCTATTCATCAGCTGCAGAGGATCTGGTGCCGTTTCTAAACTCTGGCCTTGTTTTATGGAACCCAGGCAATGCTCCATGAAATGCTGTTGTGGTTCAGCCCCAGTCGGCCAACTAAACACCACACGGCCGCTCGCTCACTCCCCCCACCCCTGTGGGATGGGGGAGAGAATCAGAAGAGCAAAAGCAGAAAAAAAATTGTGGGTTGAGATAAGAACAGTTTAATAATTAATAATTATAATAATGGTTATTATTATAGTAATAACAATAATGATAATATAATAAAATGGAAAAGGGAAAAAGGGAAAAAAACCAGAAACACAAGCTATACAACCGCTCACCACCTGCTGACCAACGCTGCCGGTCCCCAAGCCGTGACTGCTGCCTCCCTCCCCCAGCCAGCCCCTCCCAGGTAACATACTGGGCATGACGTCACATGATATGGAATATCCCTTCGGCCAGTTTGGATCCACTCTCTTGTCTGTGCCCCCTCCCCTCCCGGCTTCTTGTGCACCCAGCAGAGCATGGGAAGTCAGAAAAGTCCTGGACTAGCACAAGCACTGCCCAGCAACAACCAAAACATCGGTGTGTTATCAACATTGTTTTCATACTAAGTCCAAAGCACAGCACTGTGCCAGCCGCAGTGAGGAAAATGAACTGTATCCCAGCTAAAACCATGACAAATAGCCACCATTTATCCCTTGGCTGAGAACAGCTTCTCAGGGGCCCTCAGTTCTTTACTACCCCCAAATGCTTGTGTGGGGAGCAGACAAGGTGGCCTTGCAGGGTCACTCCAAGCCCAAGGCAGGCATTGAGGTGTCCCAGGATGGGTTGTCTCCCACAGAGGAGATGGTTGGCCTGTTGGGACAACACAAGTCTTGTAGCCATGCTGAGCTTTCATGCATGAAGGTCCACTGGGGTACAACCACTTCTGGCAGCAGAGTCTCAGGCAGGTTGTGGAGATGCCCAACAACGCATACCCTGCTACCATATGGATATTTTCTGTGTCTGACATGGCAAAGCTAAAGGGATCAAGTATTAGTGCTTTGTTTTCGTGGGGTTTTTTTTTGGTTTTGTTTTTTTTTTATGTGTGCTTTTTTTTGTTTGTGGGGTTTATTTGTGTGTGTCTGTTCTTGCTTTTTTTTTAATGCAACATGTGTACAGTGTTTTGGCCTCTGGTGGATCTAAATCCAGGTTTCACTTTGGAGTCTTTGCCTCAAATCTCATTCAGTAACACCTAAGAGCTATTACCATACAAATAGCTGCCATGTGAGCTGTATCAATGGTATCTTTATTAGCCTCTCTTCTAGCTTGCTGCAGATGGGAAGTTGGCTTGTCAGAGCCCTGTCCTCACCAGAGAGTGCCCATGGTTAGCCTTCTCCCCCTCCATGCCTCTTCATCCAAGCATGTACAGCATTGCCAGCTTTCTTCTCTGGAAGCTCTGGTAGAAGATTTCCTGACTATCTCAACTAAATAGTCACAGAATCCTGCATCAGTCTGTACATTTCTCTGTAATGGGAACCAGCTAGCCTCAAAGAGGTTCAAGGGTATTTCCTTAGAGAGTTATCAAAAGACAGGAGATCTCTACTTGTGTTGCCTTCCTAGAGAAAGCTGTTTGGGAATAAACCATTATTACTCGTCACAGGGGAGAAGTATTAAGTGCCTTGTGACTTGCACAAAAGGGTCTTTACAGGTTGCCCAGAGAGGTTGTAGCTGGAAATATTCAAGGTCAGGCTGGACGGGGCTCTGAGCAACCTGATCTAGTTGAAGATGTCCCTGCTCACTGCAGGGGGACTGGACTAGATGGCCTCTAAAGGTCCCTTCCAACCCAAACTATCCTATGATGCTACGCTAAAGATCCTGCCTATGAAGCAAAATGTTGCCTGCATCTATACTTCATGTTGCATGACTCCATCTCCTGGCAACCAGGGGTAAATAAAGCCAGATGCTATGTGGGGGTCTCAGGATCACTCTTGGGCTTTTCTTGTTACATGGAGTGTGTGTGTCCCCTGGCTGTGCCAGTGACATCCTGGGGATGTAAATGGGAGCTCACCACCGGGCTTGGATGCCTCCAGTGTGAGACCCTCCCATGGTCAGGCCAGCCTGAGGTGGCCAAACCTGTCTCTATTATAACTGCTGTGTACAAATTGGGGGTGCTTGCCCCATACCTGCATGGATCTCACCTTTGATGCTTTAAGGAAGGTTGAGTCCAGCCAGTGGTAAAGGGGTAGCCTGGATGTTGACAGTTTGAATTCAATTTCCTTGTAATTAGACCACCATGTATTAAAGGTGTTTGTGACATGCAAGGCAGGAGCTTGGAACACGTAGTCTAATTTCAGCATTTAGTCTCTCCTTGCCCCTGTTTCCATCAGTGAAATGGGGTGACAGTCCTTCCTACTTCACAGTGCTTTAATATTGTACCAATGCAAGCTATAAAAACACCCAGAAGTTCTCTTTCCATCTTCTCAAATAACGATTTTATTCATTTTGGACAAGAACATCTTATAAGACTTTAAAATACAAGTAATGGAAACAAATATTGATAATAATGAAAATAGAGAAGCTATAGAGAAATGGCAACTTATGCAGCAGTTCACTACAACATGCGAAAGGCTCCTAGAAATGGAAGAATTCCTCCTTCACAGTGATGACTCTTGCCCTTTAAAAACAGCCAGATGAGACTCTTTCTACCCACAGGGCTCTCCTGCAGTGACAGCTACATTAACCTTTGCTGACAAGCACTTCTCTTTGCTTGTAAAATCAGCTTAGTGAGTGCAAAATTCTTCCAGACTTTAAAATGGTTACTATCAAACGGAGATACGCGTCATGCAAAACAAAACAACCTTGTGCCTTACAATTACTCTTGTGTTATTAGCGCTGCTCTGCAATCACTGGATGGGCTGATACAGGATGATGTCTGGGCATCTGTCTGCTTTGGCTAATACTGCAGAATAGATGTGAATGCAGGAGAGGACACAGGGCTTTTTGCTGCACTTCTCTCCCTGGGCATTTTTGCATGCTTATCACCACATTGTCTGCGCAGTGAGCAACATAAGAGAGGAGCTTGGATTATTTGTCTGTTGCTATTAGAGCAATTCCTCAAAACTGCACATAAAGCCAGCATGCTCCCTCCTGCGCACGGGCACACGTGCACATGAACGCACGCTACCTTCCTGTCATCCTATTTCCTCCTATTAATTTCACATCCTTCTTGCTTATACGCCTGAGCAGTGCTTTATATGCAAGAAACTCCTCTCCAGTCTCCTCCTGAACCCATCACAGCACCAAGCCTTTGAAATTGGGTCACATGAGCTCTGCCACCTCACCAGAGTCAAGCTTTTAGATCACCTAGGGCCATTTCAAAGACTTTGTAGCCCCATGGATTGAATTTAAACTATGCAGTGGATGCAATTTTGATAGAGTTGGTAATTCTATCATATTTCTATGACATTTTTTGATTGCTGGCCAGAAATACCCATGAAATGCAAGTCAGGCTCGCAATCTACTCCGCCCCTGCCAAAAATCTGTCATGTCCAGAAGACCAGATCTCAACAAGGTACAGGAATCCAGTACATCACTGAAGAGATTAAAAATGCTTAGAATAGAATAGAATAGAATAGAATAGAATAGAATAGAATAGAATAGAATAGAATAGAATAGAATAGAATAGAATAGAATAGAATAGAATAGAATAGAATAGAATAGAATAGAATAGAATAGAAAAATGCCCCAAAAATGCCTGAAATTACCTTTTTGGGTAATTGGCTAATTTTGCAGTATAAACACAATACATTGTTATACTGCCTTTCCTTTAAGGCTCAATTGCCAATCCATTATATTTATTGCAAAACTCCTACTGAGCTCAAAGATGCAAACCTGGCTTTCAAACCTGTCTTTTCACTGTATTTGGTGGGACTGGAATTGCCTGAGTCAAATAACTGACTGTTAAAACCTTAAAGTAAAATATTAAATCAAATGTCAGAAAGGAGCAACATTCTGCTGCAACAGCAATGGGAAATTACTTAGCTGCAAGCACAGATGCAAATCAACTTAAGTTACTTTTCTAATAGCTTCCAAATTAAATCGTTCCTATTATTTGTATTATTCTAGGATGTTGGACTTGTCACCGTCTTTGTAGGGATGCAATGTTAACTAGCAAATCAGGCAAAGGATGCTGAATTTCTAATCAGCTTGTTGTGTGTACTTAGTATTAAAAGGTGAAATTTTGGAGCTGACCTTGTCTCCTACATGATAAGATTTAATTGTATAGCACTGTTCGTTAGGAAAGAGGTCCATGAACTCTTGCTAAAACTAAACCAAGTGCCATGTGGAGTATATTTATGAAAATTTTTTTCATGGTGCTTAGAGGAAAAATTATTTTCTGTCTCCTGTATACCCATGTGAAGGACTGCCAACATCTTGTTTAACGGAGGTATAATTCAATTATTTTGACACTGAACAAGAAAAGAAATCCAAAATAAATACAGCTGTGGAATTCAGAGCCGTTTTCTGTTGATCACAGAGGCACAGTCTTCACCTTTGTAAGTCAATGGCAGCACAGCCCCTGACTTCATTTGGGCTAGGATATTTTGTCCTCCAAGCTTGCAAGTGAGAAAGTTTAAAATAACCCACTAAGAAAGGAAAAGACCATGGAAAATGCACCCATAGTGCATTGCTCAAATGGATTTTACAGCTGTATGCTACAGACAGCTCATAAGCCAAAGCTCCTATCTCCAAAACACAGCACAGTCATTTGGATGGTGAGCTCTTTGGGACTGAAAGTAATTTGTTGGGTGCTTGTTCAGCACCCAGCACAGCTGGCTCCGGTTCCCAGGGATGGATCCCAAGTGCTACTGCAATGTCTCCAAGTACTAAACCTAATTGTGGCATGTGGGAAGGAGGTTATGAAAGAGAAGAGTAAAGGAGGTATAAACTAGGATTTAGGAAGAGTTTTTACAGCATATATGCAGTGATGAGCAGCATTTAAATTAAATGAATGATGGGGCTGATGTACCCCTAGAAAGCATTACAGGAACACCAGCAGCACATGCAGGTTGGGGGGCTCATGGGCTTAGGAGAAAATGCTGTAGCTGCTGCAGGCTAGTGGTGCAAGCAAGCCCAGAGCTGCCTCCCCAGCCTGACCAGCAGCTCTGCTGATTAAGCTATCAGAGGTGGGATTCAGAAGTAATCTTGCTTGTCCCTGGGTCAGCAGACACTAGGAGGAGCGGGAAACAACCCTTCCCAGAGCATTCAAAGCTGAGTTTGCAGAAGGGAGCACTGAGGAAGGTAATGGCTTTTTAAAAGTAATCAGCAGAAACAGAGGAGCATTAATTCAACAAACAGGGTTGAGATGCAGGTCCTGCATGACCACATAGCACATCACTCCTCTGCTGCTGCCGCCGTGAGCAGCCTCTCTGGCTGCCACTGTCCCTTGGGTGATGAAGGGGGCAGAGAGGCTCCGCCTGCAGCCCCAGGCTCCTCCATGCACTGGTTCTACCAGCTGGGGTGCAGTTGGCCCCTTGCACTTTGCTGGGGAAGTGGCGCTGCAGACTTTGGATGTATTGGTACAAGCCAGCTCAGGTCTGCTAGTATTGCTAGCCCCAGCTTGCAATTAGCCAGGCCAGAGCCAGGCTTGCTCCAACAAGGCTCAGGGATCTGTGCTGTGCTGTGCTTGGCAGCACTGTGTTATCCATCTTTTTCCCTCTTCTGTGGTATCCCAGCCCCATACAAACCCGAATGTAGAGGGTAGAGGCTGCAGGGGGCATGAAGCAAAGCACTAATGCGCTGCTGGTGCCAGCAGACAGCCCAACCTCTCCTTCGTGAATTTGCACACCAAAGATGCTGGGACGGGCTGGCACCCCATCCAAATGATTCCAGTTAATGGAGCTAATGAGGCCTTACACTTGTCACTTGTGCAAGTCTTTTTTTTTTTTTTTCCCTCCTAGTATCCCTGCCCATTTAGCAACCTAGCATTAACAACATGGCTAGCGGTGGTCAGCTACAGGTAATAAGACTTCTTCCTAAACAGTATGCCCCTTTACTAGGAAAGGGGATCATTTAAAAGGAGTATACCACTCATCCCTCCTGGTCACCTGTCCGCTCCCCCCAACCTCAAGATAAATATTAGCTGTTCTGCTGCCAGAGGTTCCCTCTTGGCCCCTCTGTGCTCATCTTGCTCAAACTCTAACACCTTCTGGCTGGAGCCTGGTTTTATTTTGTACCTCATGAAATTTTGAGCCTTTTTTTGATCAGCACCAAAAAATAAATCTGATAATTGGCTCAGACAGCAGTTACTTTGGGGATGTTTTTTATTTTATTTTGGTTGGTTTGCACCTAAATTGCTATGAATAATAAAACACCAGTTCAATTTCTCAGTTTTAACAGATGCAACTGGCTGCTGTGTTTACTTCACAGTTTCAGCTATGAATAAAACTAACCAAAGCATGTAAAGAAACCTGGGTGTCAGAACAGCTCAGAAAAGGGTCAGTAGTAATCTAAAACTGTGGTCGGAATGTCTGGATTTTAAACCTTGAAAGAGCCATGGGAGGGGGAGGCTGTTTTTTACTGCACTTAGACACTGAAATTCACAGGTAGGAACACTGCCAGTTTAACTGCTGCAACTTCTGTGACTTAGACTATCCACAGTTTCTAGAAACAAACTAACAAGGCCTCAGATGGGTATTTGGGAAGCAGAGTGATTATTATTCCAATCTGATCCAAGATCTAAAAGAATTTCTAATTTATCATATCAAGGTTTTCTGATGAGTAGTCATGAGGGACATTTCAAAGGTCAGGAGAAATGAAATGCAGATTTAAATTCAAATTAATCAGAGGCAGACTCTAGACTGGCTTACACTTACATGGGTAAACATTCACCGTGGGCTATATATCACTCCAAAATGCAGAAATATGATCTTGAACAGAATTTTAGAGCAGTGGAAAAAATGTAAACCGCAGGAAAAAAGCTGTGATTGTAGATGAAAACCAGACAGCGGCTACTGAGGAGCAATGGGGCAGGGAAAACAGGTGGCTGTGAACTCTGAGAGTACCCAGCCAATCCATATCACACACTGGAGCAATCTGAAAGCTGCTCTAATTGATGCCATCATTAGCCTCAAGACAGTTTTCCTTGGTCTGCCCCCTGACTTGCTCCTTTTCTGGGATTTGCCCCTCTTGCAGGAGCGGGAGGGGATCCCTGAGGACCTGTTGCCGCAGCTCTATGGATGGCTGTGCCATGGCACAGAGGCCATAATGCTGCCCAGGTCTGAGGCATAGGGATTTCATGTGTGAGCTGTAGAAAGTTTGGAGATTCTTGGTCAAAAGTTTGTCAGGCATATAGAAGCTCTGGTAGATGTGTTTGCTTTATTTAATCCATATGTTTGCCCATTAAATAATTCAGAAGATGTTACATTAAACAGACTTCAGAGAAAAGTGATGGAAGTGCATTTGCTGAAGCAAGAGCTTGTATAATGAGACATTCCATAAAAGAAGCTGGACTTTTAAAGTCAGAACGGATTAAGGGCATGAATTCATGTGTCCCATGAGAACTTATTACTTATAAACTCGAAGGACATTCAGAGACCTTCAGAAAGAAGCAGCTCTCACGCTTGAGTTTAATTTTAATATCGTTGCAGTTGTAAATAAATTGTTTTTATAGTTGTTCCAGTGTGAGTAAGAATTTTATCTGATCACCCAATTAGCAGTATGGGGGTTTTGTAAAGAATGAGGAATTTATTAGGGATTATTCTACACACTACTGAAGACAAAAAAAAAAACTAAAACAAACAAAAAAGAACTATAAAAACCATGCCTTTCTTTTAAGACTACAAAAAAGAGAATTAAATTATACCAAATAAATCACTTTGAAAACAGCCAAATGTGTCTTTCTCTATCTGTGCCATTGTTACAACATAATCAGCCTGGACACTGATAACAACCTCATCAGGTTCATAGCTGATTTCACATTCTCATACAGTAATAATCGTATTATGATCACTCTAACTACGGTGTTGCCAAGGCTGCAGGGAAATGATAATTTGCCTTAAAGTGATACCTTCAGTGGTGTGTGAAAGAAAGAAACCCAAACCGGAAACTTTCCCATTAGTCCCCAGTTGCAGCTGAGGGTCTTGTTCCCCAAACCTGGCTGTGGGTGCAGCTGGGGCAGTAAGGATGAGAGGGATGGTGATGCAGGGGCCTCATGCTGCCTCTCACCCTGCTCTATTTCCCTTTCCCCCCTCATTTTCACAGAGAATTCAGCCATCCTTTGGTCATCCCAGTTGCGGGGAGGTTAGCCTCCTTAGCAGTGATTAGGCATAGCCAGTGACTTAAAAACAGGAGTCCTGCTCTTAGCTCCCACTAATGAGATAAAAAAAAAGGGCTGTATAAATGGTCACTCTACTTTCACTCCTCTGTGATTTTTCTGTAGCAGAAATAACATGTCTCACCTAGTTTTCTAGAAACAGTTTATTTTAAAATTGCTTTTGAGCAGTTCAACATTATTCCTGCATCAGACACAAGCTACCCCTGTTATAGATGTGTGCAAAATGTGATAGAGTATTTCAGTTGGAAGGGACCTACAATGATCACCTAGTCCATCTAAGGCTGCCCCATATGACGAACTGCTTTTGCCCAGCTCAGGGGCAGCAGACTTTTAAATATCACCCATTAACCATGCCTGCTGCCAGTGAGACACTTTCCTGCAATTCTTCAGCAAGGTTTACCACTCGTACACAGTAGGTGAAAGATGACAACTGATCTGAGGCCTGGTTCTCATTTGATGAATTCTGCTAATGAAGTAACATGTGGACAGTCGACAGCTTTCATTAGTTGTCCATTTTTTTCATGCAGTAACTGCTATGCGTTAGGTTCATAGCCAAAGTTATGCAGGATTGTGAGACAGGGTCTGAGAAGGGGAAATATTAAGCTTTCTTAGGTACCAGGTTGCCCTCTCATCATAACTTTAATGTTAAATAATGATGTAATCAGTTAACATAATGTTTTTTATTAAAAAGATCTGATCTCATTTATCAACCGCAAATTAATTTCACCTTTTCCCACCTATGAATCTGAGATTCATTTAAGACTGATCATGCTGTGTGTGAAAGCAAGTCCTATTCTTACGTAGCCAAAGTAATATTTGCAGTGTGCTTACACCTAAGTTGCATTTCTTGCTGTATCAAGCCTTTTGTGTTTCAGTTGTCAAATACAAATATATAGAAGTTGCTGTTCTGAGATTTTTAAACCTATAGTGTTTTGTTTTGTTTTGTTTTGTTTTTAAAACAAAACTATTAGCCCAATATTTAAAGCACTTTAATGACATGATCGAAAAAAGTCTCCTTAATTTGTGTTCTCTTTGTCCGGCTGCTGTAGATACAGATCTGCCATCTCTTGCCTTGTACAGAAGACTTTGGTGGGCAGGGACAATTTCCCTAAGATTAAAGCAGTAGACTTTGAGAGTCTTTTAGCACTATCACAGTAAAGAGCAGGAACAATAACGAGTGTGTGGAGTTGTTGAAACATGTAGACTTGATATTTCCAAAGGCTTAACCCTTCTGTTTATCCCAGGGGTAGCAAAGGGAAAGGGTAGTTTAGCATAAAACATTTTTCCTCCATCAGCGCACCCCACTCCTGGCTTGGACCATACTTCCAAGCCCATCTTGGTGAATAAGTAATTAATCTCTCTTATATCTACTAAATCACTGTCAGGGACGAGGCTGATAATTGGGTTCTCTTTGTGGTGTTGAGATGTGGACACCTGTTAATGAGAAAGTTAACCAAGGACACCAACCCAATTGACACCAACCATTTAGCAGCTGTCAGGCAGTAATGACACCCAGTCACTGCCGTCTAGCTTGGGTTTGAACTGGTAACCCAGAAACAAAGGGCTCGTATCTCATTATTGCCGATCCCTCAAGCCACCCCATCCCCCCGCAGCAGATGTCTATTGCATTAGTGTCAAAAAGAGATAATCCTGTGTCTAAAAACCGGCACTGGAAGAAGTTTGCAAAGGCACATCTGTCCAGGACCTAAAAGCATCATCCTGCACCCAAAAAGTGCTGGGGCAGGGTGCTGGGGGGCAGGGATGTACTGCAGGCTCCATCCCCTGTTCTCTCATCCCTTTGCATCCCAGTGCCCAGTATACTTCCAGATGGGAAAGAGGCTTCAAGTCTTTATTATGTTCTTATTAAAACCACTATGTGTGGTCTTCTAAAACAGCTGGGGGACAGAGGCAGGGGCACCAGATTACAGAGAGGTATAAAATCCATTCAAGTTAGCCTAGCTGCTCCCACTCATCCCAAGAGAGGATTCAGCTCACCCAGTGAAACTAAAATGACTAGATGTACCTGTCTAGCATATCTGATAAGTACAAGGACTGCAAAATAAGCTGCCTCTAAGAAGATACGTAAAAATACCAGCAGCCAAACGCACTTTAATTTTGGCTTCAGTTTATCAGGAGTCAGATCCAGCTGGTATTCAGCAGCAACCACAAGCTAGGCTGTATTTACAAGCCCCAAAACAGCCTGTTCCTGGGATAGAAATGGCAATAAGCCATTACTTGAAGAAATTACATGTAAAAATATCCCTTACAGCTAGGAAGGGATATTTCTCAGGTTTTAACCTGGTGATGCTGAGCTCTGCCTATGGAAACAAACAGCTCCTGCCCTGGTAGGGACGCTGCTTCCAGCAGGACTGGTGCTCAGTGGCGGGCAGGGTCCCCTCCCAGGCCCCACCGCAGCTTTTCTTGCCTGTCAGGTCAAGTAAGTGAAGCAAAGAACAAAAGCAGGACTGTGTGCGGGAAGGGAATGGGGCGGCAGCAGTGGCCTGTGGCTCCCACAGCACACCTTGCCGTTGTCCTGGCCCCCAGCAGTAAGGAGAGACCTCTGCTCAGGGGTTAAAGCTGAGGAAATGCTGCTGATATTGGTGGCGAGGTATAAGTGTGAAGAGGAGTTGGCACGTCTCTGAAAGGTTATGATGATGATGATGATGTTGATTATTATTATTACAATTTTTATGACAGTCGTTTCTGTGGTCCCCAACTGCAGACTCCAGCCCATGAAGGGTAAAGCACTGACTGCAGAAAGGCTTCCTCCTCTCTCAAGGACACCAGAATTGCATCTAGGAATTACTTGCTCTTCATTATCTGCACAAGAGCAGCAACAGCAATCCTTCTGTACAGTAAGCTGTGCAAGACGTCGATGTGCTCAGCAATCAAGGGGGTAGGAAAGGGATGTGCAGCTCTTGTGCTGTTACAGATGTCACACAAACGTGGTTCTGGGAGCGGGCAACAGCAGACAGGCTCGAAGGGAGGAGCAAATACCAAGTGGCTGAAGGGGCTGTCCCACGCGCAGGAGGATCGGGAAAGGCTCTGATCACTGCTTTCTGCTCTCCAGGCACTGGGCTGGCTCCTGGGTATATTTTCCTGGCTCCCTGTGATGGAGTTAGACCTAACCTAGACCCTTGCCCTGACCTGCCTGCTGGGGGAACTTCCCCCTTTTCTTCATCCCTCTCTCTGGTTTCATTACTTACACAGGGTTTGCATGGAAATGAGCCTCCCAGTTCAGGTAGTGTGAAACTCCCTTTCCCACAGCCTCTCTCCTTCACTGTCCTTTGCAGGTCCCTCACCTGCAAACAAAACAGAAGTACCATGTACAGCAGTGACTACTGTTTTTCTTGACACAGAGAAATTCATTGCCTGGGACTGTTTCTGTAATCAAATATCCAAAGCTAGACTTATTAAAATAAGGACTGTTAAGATAAAGCTTTGGAAGCTTTATGGACAGACTGGATCCCATCTTTTGCTGGTGGCAACGCGGCTACTCCCTTGTTGGCACTACACCATTTGTCACCACCCTGCCATGTTTTCTACTCTTGAGCACTGGCTGAAGGCCAGCCCAGCTCAGTAGCAGACCAGTTGCATCCGTCAGCAGAGAGCCCAAGTCCACAGGGCCCAGCTGGAAGCACCAAGAGGGTTGTTCAAGCCACTGCACATTTTAATGGGCAGGTGATCAGACCAGAGCAATCTCACCCATAGGGCTGGTCCTCATGCGTGATGCTGTTGGTGATCCCAGCAATAAGGCTGACCTAAAGGACACGGGGTTAAACCACAGGGAGCACATGGGCATAATAAATTTGCTTTGATTCGCTCTGTTCAGCCGGAACTTTGGTTTCCGGTGTTGTCAATTCTGGAAACTTTCCTCAGCATTACATTCACTTCTAATGAAGGCAAAGCAGGGATTGTGGCAAACAAGTTCAAATCTGCAAGCAGAATTGATCAGTTAAGCCCGGTACGCCCTGCATGCTATCAAAATCAATGTACATCATGGTTTAAAGAAGTATCTGCACAACAAAACTCGAGTTGTACCCAAAATGTGAATCCTCAAGTTTGTCTGCTCTGGAAATGAGGGAAGAGACTAAAAATAAGATCATAAAGATGAGGATCTTTGCTGCTCTGGCTGCTTGGCACTAGAATGGTTCCTGAGTCTGACAGATTATCTCTGCACCGTTAAAAATGATCAGAGCCCTAAGGCAATTAATTCCTCACTTTCAGACTTTTACTTCTGCAGCAACAAGGATTGCCACCAACAATAATGTGAGTTGGTGAGAGGGGAGGGTTTGGTGCGGTGGTAAACAGCCACCCAGCAGAGAATGAGCGGCAAATACAAAGGCATGGCAACCTGCCAGCTGGAGGGAGAAGCCCAAGGCAGATCAGCGCTGCTGCGACCCTCTGAGCTGGGGGGGAAGGCAACACCAAGCAGCAGCACGCCGGTGACCGGGGCGCAGGGAATTTAGTGGCAGGCAGTGCCATGCTGGGGAAGGTGCTGAGCTTCACCATGGCAATCTGATTACCCTGCCACCACCTGGGCTTCCCTGGTCTCCTGTGGGGAGGGCGTGGTGTCCTGCCTCCACTTTGTATTCAGATGGAGTCCCCATTGGTAACGGTGTCCCTGTCTGACAGCAGCGGTGGACGTGGGCGGAATGCAGAGAGGCAGCAGTCACCTGCTGCCAGGATCTGCTGCGGCCACCCAGGCCAGGGAGGGGATTTCAGCCGAGCCAGTCAGTGTATTGACTGAGAGGAGCGCCACGTAGGAGGTCTAAAATTACACTCTTGGTTCAAGTTTGCAGATGTGCATCCCGTGGTCCCCAGCCCCGACCACGCAGCTGGCAAGGTGTTGGTGCTCGCAAGGCGTTCCCCAGCACCCAGCCCAAAATATCAGACCCAGCAAGGGTCACAGGTCTGAACTAAGGGGCGGGAAGCATTGAGTAAAAAACAAGTCTGCAAACTCCAGGGGATTTCTTATTTTCACGTGCGCAAGAAGAGACGAGCTGGAAGCACTACGTTTTTATGTTAATTGCAAGCGTGATTTCCCAGAGGGCTTTCCTTCGTTCAGTTTGGTGTGACGAAGAGGGCCCTGTGGAAAAAACACCAGTCTGGCTTCCATCCAAAACATCTTCAGAATTCAGGAATCTCTGATGCACCAGCACCATAAACAGCTTATCTCCAGCCTTTGCTTTGGACTTAATTGTTTTGAGAGGCAGTTGTTACGAGAAACTGAAAGTGAGCCATAGTCTGAAGACCTGTGGCAGCAACCCGGGGTTTTCCACGACGTCTCACAGAAAGAGCACTGGGGAAGGATGCTTTGTTCTTTCTTTCCAGTCTGGGTCCAGTTTTCTTTCAAATACCACACAAGGCGAAGGTAAAGGGTAATGTGTCCGATTGCAAGGAAATCCCTGTGTCTGGTGTATCACCCCACACCTTGTAACACTATTGTAGCTCTTCCTTGGAAAAACTGATGACGGGTTTTGTGTAAGAAAGAAATTTGTGGAGGTTTTTATTTTTGCATAGGTTGTACTAAAACCAGATGTCGCTTATGCCACTGTTCCTTTAACTTGCACTGCTTGACACTATGAATTATTCAGATATCTCTGTGATATATAGAAGTGGTGTCAGCATTTTAGGGCATGACTCTCCTTTCTCATCTGCTATAAAATCCCAGTGGCTTCAGTAAGCTATAAAAGGCAAAATTAGGTCCTCAGCAGTGTTGTTGTCTTGCAAGCAGAAAATACACTTTACTACTGAGTGAAGGGTACCAACAGGCCTAGCTGATATTATAAAACTGGGTATTTTTATGTCCCTGGTCCATCAATACAACCAAGAGGTCATTTATTCATTTGGAAATGTGAAATAAGAGTGTAAAGAAGACTGGGGATAGTGTAACGTTGGCTATTTTCTCTACTGCAGAACCACTCAGGTTTCATTGACCTCATGCTGCTAATACCAATGGCCTCATCTGCTTCAATAGCGAGGTGTCTGTTCTGTAGCCACCAGTGCCAAGCTCAGTGCCTGGCCCAAGCACGGAGCTGTGCCAGGGAAAAGGAGGATGTACATGGTACGGAGTGGCAGCGGGGGAGCCCAGAAGAGCCCTGGGGGCTGCTGCATCCCGCAGAGCATGGGCTGCTCGGGGGGTAACCTGCCAAGCTTGGAGGCTGCTCAGGCTGCAACCACTCGCCATGAAACTGAATGCTCCCTGTGAACACTGCTGATATTTTTCCAGTCTTGTTAGTTTTTTTCCCTGTTTTTAAATCAACGATGACAAACATCATTCAGTTGAAACTGGTCTAAATCCGTGTCACACAGGGAACAGCACTCTGACTAACGCAAACCATCTGCAAAGAGCTCTTAGAGTTGTAAGGAAAACACAGAGTCAGTGAGAGAAAAGAAATGCATTTAATAAGAATATATTCTCATCAAAGCCAGTGTTCAGATCACCAGTGGCTTAAATTATGCAGTTCTAAATCCCAGGAGCTTCCTGGGCCTTGTGCAGTGGGTGGGTGCTGCGCACCCAAGAAAGATGTGACTAAAACCTGGGAGTGGTGTCTTTGTCTTGTGAAACAACCTCCTGCTAGTACCTCCAGTCTGCGGGGGCCAAGTTGTGCCCCCAGACACTGAGAGCCCCCTTCTGTGAGTTCTGCATGTAACTCAGGGCTGAATTTGGCCTC
This sequence comes from Phalacrocorax carbo, assembly GCF_963921805.1. NCBI lineage: Eukaryota > Metazoa > Chordata > Aves > Suliformes > Phalacrocoracidae > Phalacrocorax > Phalacrocorax carbo. The sequence goes on along the minus strand of NC_087521.1, from coordinate 24,674,904 downwards.
CAGGATGTGCCCTGATGTCACGGTAACTGAGGGCTGCAGTTTAGTGATGCCGAGATGGATGCAAAACCTTACCTTCCATTTCTCCCACCTATTTGATGCATTACCTGTGTTTATAAAGGAGTATTTACAAAAGGCAAAGACCTATCAAGCTATCTCTGGCCTTCTTCCCAGGTTAGATAGGATAGTAAATATTTTTGGAAGGGATGTAAACCTTAATGATTCTGGGAAGAAGCCAAGGAGTACCAGATGGCAGAGAGGAGGAAACTCACCCTATGGGCAGGTTTTTCTCGGTATTCTCATAAGCATCTGGTATTTGCCACTGGCAGAGACAATACAGGGGCCAGTGCTCTGATCCAGTCTGCCTGCCTCCCTGTTCCTGCTACTGGCTGATTTCTTACCTATTCAGAAGAAGTTTGGTCAAATTTTTATTTCTTACACGTACTTGGATTCAAGGTCTCAGCGGTACTCCTCTGGGTAGATGATGGTGGAGGAGGTGACTCAGCTCACCAGCACATGGCAATCCTGGTGATTCAAACATTTTAACAGGAGCTTGGGGATTTTCCTTAGTACTTGAAAAAAATTGCTCTGATATTGTATGCAGCCTTGTCACTGCACAATGCAGTTGGATCCCCACCACACACTAAAGTAGCAGGGAAATTTTTGTTCTAGCTAGTATGTATGAGTTTGGGAAGTGTCAATCACCTGCAGCTCCCAGCTAAGAGCAGCATATGCCTATTGCTTCTCAGGATTTGTCTTCCAGTCCTTTACCAACATACAGATTAGGGATGAAGGAAAATAACTCTATTGCATTGCAAGAAATGGTTAGAAACTTCTGTGAAAATGAAGCTTTGGTGAACAATGTGGGTGAGGGGTCTGGAGCAGGGACCCTGACATCTTCCTGGAATGCAAATATGACTATAAGGCAATCATCTTACTCCTTAAATAGTAGACAGCCCAGGGCCTGCATGGCAGGAGGCTGTACAGCAGGATCTCTCCTTGAGTAGGGTCGCTTCTCAAGGCTACTGCTCAAGGTTGAGAGATTCCTTGCCACAGCCGATCCTCAGTAAGTGACTAACAGAATGCTAAACTTTGAAATCTTAGCTAAACCATGTAAAGGATTGACTGTGCATATGTAATCCTTTAGACATAAACCATTGACCAAGTCTGGGACTAGGATTGGATCCAGCCACACCCAGACTCCTCTCTGAGAAGGAGTTCAGAAAGAAAGGGGGTCCTTTCTGAACACCGTGACTCAATGGGAGGGTCTCCTGGACAGTTTTGTCTGACCCTGTCCTCTATGCAATAAATAATCAAGTGTACCTTGTCATCGAATCTTGCTAAACCACTGTCGCATTTACCATTGAACCTTGTTAACTCACTCTTTTATATCAATAAAGTATATTTTTGCTTCTCCCTAATGGGTGAAGTGCATCACTCCATCTGCAAGAAAGGCACACCTTGAGCACACACACCTCCCATACCTTTGTTCAAGGACCAGCTCTCCATCTCTCCTGGTCTCCGGTTTGGATGCTGCTCTTTGCAGCAGTGTTTAGAGGCTACCACTTATGCCTTTTGGAGGACCTATTCTTCTGGTACAGCAAAGAATTTGCTGGTCACAACGATAATTCTTCTCTGAATATCTTTAAGGCTTTCAAACAAGTCAGTCCATTTTAGAATTTTACTAGCAGTTTCAGGGCACAAAATAAAAAGGCTTTGTGGACACAAGATGAAACCTTCCACTAAAACATACTACTTTCATAAGGAGAGTGAATGAACTGGATGGCCTGGTTATATTGCCAGAAGCCAGCGTTACGGGGCGTTGCATAATCTAAGAGACTGCTTTTTCCTCATAGCTCAGCATGGAGGGATGAAGGCTTTTCACAGGAAGGTTCGGCTGATCTGGGAAAAGAAAGGAGAATAACGCATGACAGTTCTTCAGGTAGCTGCTACCTGGAAGAATGTTCTGGCTGAAAATAGTGCTTAATCAGGCTATAAGCGAGGTGTCTATCTTGATAGCAGAGCTTAGGAACATTACACATTTTTTGTTACTGCACAGCTTTATTGCACAAAACAGAGCTCTGGCTGTTGCAATCTGGATGGTGTATTTCAAAACACTAATGGAGGATTAGTCCTTGGCACTGATTTATGAGAAAATACCAATGCCGCAGAGGATTTATAACCCATGTAAATGATTCATGGAGTACATGTTTTGCGAGATGGGTCCTCTGTATGCGTGAACTGGAGCATGGCCTTGATGCACACACGGCGGCATGTACTTCCTTAGCTGCCTTGGAAAAGCAAGGTTCTGGGAGAGTCCCACTGGGATCCCTCCTGCCCTTCCGCCCACTCCCACACCTGACGAGTGGGCTTTGGGAGAGCCACGCCTCTCGGGGGGTGGAAGCGGTAGCACGGGCTTGAGCTCTGGTGGCGGCTCCTGTAATACTAACGTAGCCCTGTAGAGGGAATGCTTTGGTAAGACTTCAATGAGGCTGTGTATCGTTGTGTTGTATCAGGGACCAAATTCATTCTTTGTGTCACCTGCTGAGTTCAGGAGTTAACATCAAGAGCAGTTTTACCCAGTAGGTTGGGGTTTTTTTTCTAAAATTCTTATCATGATATAATTAGCTTTAAAATTTCACCCCTGACTGAAGAGGGTAGAAGTGTCCATTTGATTCGATGGAAGGGATAGGCTCTGATGCTCTCTTACATGGGCATCAAAAGCTTAAGATGACATGCATATTAAACATGCTTTTCACTGGCAGCTTGCAGGAGGCCCCATGGCCAGATGTAACAAAAGGGAATCTGTGGCGTGTTCTTTACCAACCTCTCCTACACTTCATTTCAAACTGGCACGGGGAAATCATAACGCCTTCTGAACAACACCGGGAAATGGGGCTTGTTCACTACAAAGGAAATCACAAACCCATAAAAAATACTCTGACATTATGCATTATTTGTGTTGATTAAAAATCTGCTTGCAACACTGGGCTTGCTATTGATCCTCAAACTGTGCACTGACCTAGCCTTTTCCCTCCAAGGTATCAAAGCACTTAAAAACCTACCTCATCCCAGGCCTCAGATCCACTGTGCCCATAGATCGTCTGGGCCACAGACACTTTCTGATACCTCCAAGCTTTGCCCCTCTGCTCTAGCACTGCTGCTTGCCTTTCCTAGATGAAAGGATTTTCCTCTTCTGCAATGCAACATCCACCTCGAAGGGAAGATGAGGGAGCAAAACAGGCGAGGTGTCTGCTCAATTCAGGTCTCACTCACTCAAATGCACTGATCCCATTCTGCTCTTTTTGTTGCTAATGGAGGACGTTTCACCAGGTACTCATCAGGACCAGACACCATCTGGACATCTGGCAGCTTCGATGCCACCTCCAGACCGTACAGGGCTCTGGATGCCCGAGCACAGCAGGTTGCCATGCCTCAACGGTCACCTGAGCACCAGAATGACAGCAAACCCCTTGTGGATAGCGGCAGGGTGGATCTGTGCCATTAACATTTCCGAAAGCACAAGACATGCCCACTCAGTACTGAAAGCAAGTCTTAATCATCACAGGGACTTCCTCTTTGGATATTAATAATCTCCTCACTTCCTCTGAGGAGCCCCCCTGTCTGCTGGGCTCAGTCTCTGCAGAAGCATCAATAAAGCTCAAACTTTCAAAGGTTTCACCTAGAAAAAACAGCTTATCTTGGAGAAGAAATGAAGCAAACATCAGGCAGGCCCAGCAATACAGTGCCTGGGTCAGGCACCACCACAGCGTAGCTGTACCCGTGTCTGTGGTGCAACTGCTGAAGGCTTCTCCTCCCCTGTTGACTTTGGGCAGCGATGAACAATTGCCCTGCAGTGTCCCCCTGCTCTGCTCCTCCTTCCCTCAGTCACTGGCCGGGGATCTGCTAGTCAGATCAGCTCTTGGGAGTGTCTGGAAGAAGCACTTTCCGCTTCATGTGGGGAAGGATGTGATTAAAGCCTTGTAAATAAAAGGCATGACTCAGAAAATGCCCGGATGCCTTCAAGCCACGATACAGCCACAAGCAGTGGCAATGTGCCCCATTACAGAGGGTGCTGCCTTCTGGTGGCCTGGCTCAGGGTGGTGGGAAGCAGGAGACTTCGCACAGCCTCACCACACACCCCACACTGGCCATGGCCTGTCTGGGACCTGTCAGAGGGGGGCCAGGCTGCAGGAGCAGTGACCTCTCCACACAGATGCCTGCTGGCTTCCACGTCCTAAGGGATGACTCTAATGCTCAGGCGGCAACCTCAGGAAGGGCTGACCGGCCATGGCTGGGACTGCACCTCCTGGAGAGCTGCCACCAAGGTGGGAAGCCAGGTCAGAGCACAGCTGGTCCTGGGTGGGCCCTGCTCTGCCTGCTAGGAGCGATCCCCCCAAAAGGAGCAAACAGCTGGCTGGCACAGTGGGGTCCCCTCCTTTCCTGGGAACTACCCTGCTGTGGGTATGTGCTAGGGGACAATTGTCCTCTTCACATCTTCATGTCTGTGCCGCCTGTTACCAGGGGTCCGTCACCTGCTTATCCCACATGGAATGAACTAGTGTCCATGCTATAACCTCAGTTCCTCTTACCTTTTTTGATAATAAAGGGATAAAAGCTACTCTGGGAGAAGGGCCAACAGCACCCGCGGAGGAGATGAACTCCAGCAGGAGCAGGGAAGTCCTGCTGTTCTGCTTCAGCAGGGAACAGGCAGTTGTCTTAGTTTGCCAAGGGTATATCTGGGCTCAGAAACCAAGGAGCACAGACTCGTGCAGAAAAACATCCAAGAAACTGCAGCTTTACTGACTGAGACTTAGTAAGATAACACCAAAAGGCAGAAGTTGCAATCCTCCATCCCTCTCGTTCTGATGTTCCCTCCATGCACAGGCCATCTGCTCTGCATCCCACGCTCTGGCATCAGATTTGATGTTGCTTTATAGCTAGAGGGTGTCTTGACCAGCTTTCCAGTGTGGTCGGAAATCTGAGGTTGCACTGGGTTAACCCTGGAGTCAAATCATTTACCAAGGTTCCTCAGGAACACAAAGCTGGTGATTCCCTGTGGCTTTTTAAGGATACCTATGTGGGAAATAGCCAGCAGCACTGCTCTGTCCTGGTGCATCTTTCATTTTTACAATGTGATACTGGCCAAAAACAGCCTGCAGAGAGCTAGTGTAACCCAAGGAAAAGTGCATTAGGCTAAAAGTCAGGGGATATGATGCAAGGATATAGGAAATCTGCCTACATGATGCCTAGGAAATCCACTTTATGAACTTTACCAGGCTCTGTCTGATGCGTGCAGAAGTGGTGGTGGCATGTGTGCTCCTGAGAGTAGGGATGCTCAGGACCTGGATGGATTTTACCGAGGAGTGAGCGGTGTGTGCCTCTTCAGGGCAGTTTCCTCCCAGAGCACAGCACAGCGCGGGGCCGAGGTCTGAAGGACACGCCGGCCGCAGGAGCGGAGAGGCGGCAGGGATGCTGGAGCCGGCTCCTTCAACCTGCAGGCTCCGGCCGAGGCGGAGGGACGCGAGGACAAAGGCGGCCGCCCCAGGGGAGGGCGGGCAGAGCGGAGCGGGGCCGGGCCCCGGTGACAAAGCCCGTGGCGGGAGGGGGGCAGCCGCAGGGATGCCCCGCGAAACCCCGCTTCGCTCCCAGTCCCTCCCCGCGCCCGGCGGAGCGGGGCCGGGGCCGGGGCCGGGGCCACTCCGGCGCCGCTTCCCCGGGCCGCCCGGCGGGCGCGTTTTCCTGCCTGTCCGGCCCCACCCTTCCCCGCGCTGGTGCTCCCTCCGGTAGTTTTTCTTTAAAAAAAATAAAGATCAAACAACAAGAAAAGGCAAAAGGGGGTGGAAGACCCGGGGGGGGAGCGGTGGGGCGGCAGGGCAGGGCGGGCAGCGGGAGGGGCCCCGTCCCTTTGTACCTGCCGTTGGAAGGCGCCAGCCCGCCCCGCATTGGCTGCGGCGGCCGCGGCTCCGGTAACCCGAGCCGGCGGCGGGGCGCGGCGCACCGCACGGCACCGCACGGCACCGCACCGGGGCCCGGCCAGCGCCCGGAGCCCAGCCCGGCGGCCGAGGGGGCGGCGCTGGCCTCGGCCCGGCTCCGCTCCGCCGCCAGCAGCCGCCTCTCCTCCGGCGCTCGGCTGGGCTCGGCTCGGCTGGGCTCGGCTGGGGCAGGGCCGCGCCTCCCGGCCAGGCAGGAGGTGGGACCAGCCCCGGCGCTGCCGCCCGCCTCCTCCCTCCCTCCCTCCCTCCCTCCCTGCCGAGGGCTGAGCCATTCCGGGAAGGATCCGGCTCCCCCACCGCTCCTCGGCAGCACCGCACCGCACCGGCATCGGCCGCCGCCGCGCTGGGCTCGGCCCCACGTCGCCGCGGGGCTGCGGGCGAGCTGCGGCGGAGCGGGGCGGCGGGGGCGCGGTGCCCGGTCCGCCGCGGCGGGGAGCGGCGGGGAGCGGCGGGGGGGCGGGGGCACAAGTGGCCGGCGCGCCCGGGAGCGGGGCGGGGGGCCCGGCCCCGCGTAGTTGTTTTGCCCGGGGTAAGTTGGGCGATCCCCTGCTGAGGCTTCTCCTGGAGGGGGGGCAGCGCTCGGCTCCCGGCTCGCTGCCCGCCCCAGCCCCCTTGGGGGGGCGCCTTTTTCCCCCCTTTTTCACCCCCGCGGCTTGTGGTTTTTTTTATTTATTTATTTATTATTTTTATTATGGGGTCTGTGGGGAAGCAGATCTTCCAGTCCGGCGTTGCTCTTCTTCCTTGTCCAACGATCTGCGGAGAACTATAATATTTCTTCCCCGAGATGCTGCAGTGAATTTTAGTCCCAGGAAATCAGGCGAACAAAATAATCCGAATAACCCGAACCATTTGTTAACCGCGTGAGAGCAAACGCTGCCTAGGCACGGATGATGGCAAAAAATTCCCTGGAAGGGTCTAAAGAAGACCTGAGCAAAATTTCGGAAGAGGAGATGCTGAGGTGGAGCAAGGAGGAGCTGGTGAAGAGACTGAGGAAAGTGGAGAATGAAAAGATGAACTTAATGGTGGAACACGGCAACTTAATGAAGGACGTGAACCGGCGGCTGCAGCTCCACCTGCACGAGATCCGCGGGCTGAAGGAGGTGAACCAGAAGTTGCAGGACGACAACCAGGAGCTGCGGGAGCTCTGCTGCTTCTTGGACGACGACCGGCAGAAAGGCAAGAAGCTGTCGAGGGAATGGCAGCGCTTCGGGAGGCACACGGCCAGCGTGATGTGGAAGGAGGTGGGCATGTACCAGCAGAAGCTGAAGGACCTGGAGGCGAGGCAGGAGACCCTCCTGCGGGAGAACGTGGAGCTGAAGGAGATGGTGCTCATGCTGGACGAGGAGCGGAGCGGGGCCGGCTCCCGGAGCTCCATCGACAGCCAGGCCAGCCTGACCAACCTGAACGGCGGCTCGGCCACCAGGGACGTGGGGGACGGGAGCAGCACCTCCAGCACGGGCAGCGCGGGCAGCCCCGACCACCATCACCACCACCTCCACCACCACAAGGCCGCCGACAGCAAGGCCGGGGCCATGCGGAGGTCTATGGATGACCTGTCGGCGCCCCTTCACCACCGGAGCATCCCCAACGGCCTCAACGGTGAGCCCCCCCCAGCCCCCCAGCCCGCAGGTGCCGCCCGCCGTGCCCTGCGCCACCCTCCCGGCAGGTCCGGTCCCCCTCGGCCGTGGGGCGAGGGGTGCCGGGGGAGGGGGGTCCTTGCCGTCCCCACCCCTGCCCATCCCTGGTAACCTCTTTGGAGGAGCAGCCCCGGGGCCGGGAGGGCCACCTCTGTACGGGGGTGTGTGTGTGGTGCTCCTTGACTGCGTTAGCTGTGCCTGGGGCTGAGGGTCGGAGCCTTTTTTATCCGGAGGGTTGGTGTTCTGCTTTGTTTGTTTGGGTTTTTCTTTGACAAAAACCAGCCTGAGTTTTCAGGGTTAAATAAATACTGATTTTTCCATCTCTTCCTCTTCCCCCCCCCCCCCCCCCCCCTTAAATGTTTCGGTTTACGTTTGGCTTGCATGTTTGCAAGTTTAGTAGGATTGGTATAAAGCCTGGATGTGATCTGGGAGCACCTGATGAAAGCGCAGGTCAGCCCCACAGAGCATCACCTGCTAGCTCCGTGGGCTCTCCGGGCAGGCTGGCTCCGGCATGCTGAGCAGTTTTGGAGAGGTGCAACTCGGTTCCCCCCCACCGCTCCCCTACTCCGCTTCAGACAGGTTTGTCTGTAGAGAAGAGGTTGCTCTCGAAGGGACGCTGTACTCACAGTTTTGTTCAGCCTAGTCATTAAAGTTAGAAACAAGCTCCACTGTGAAATCGTGCCAAGCCTCCTCTGACAGTTTGTATTCAAGCGAAGTTTCTCCTGTTATCTAATAGAGATCAGGCATTAAAATAATAATGTTAGAATATCTTTAAGATGGAGATTTTTTTCCTCTTTTGAAACCAACAAGACCAAATACTTGACTTCTAGAAGGAGTAGTTTGGCCAAGAGGGTGCAACAGGAATCAAACCAGGCACCAAGCTAATTAATTGTCGTATATAAGATTCCTTTTAATGTTCATAATCCTCTTTTCCAACCAGAGAGGACTGTTTTGTGGTTGGGATGCCCTTGCCCCTCCTCCAAGCACAGAGGTGGGGCTGGAGCCCCAGAGGTTGGCTCCTACCGCTGGTGTCAGCAGTGGATGTGTTTACCAGATAACTGCCTTCAGCTCCCAGAGCTTTTGGTGGCCCTGGTGGGACCAAGGCGTGCTTGTCTTTTTTTTGTGTGATTTATGGCAAGTCCTTCTGCCCCAAGGGATCTGAGGGCACACAGCACCGGTCAGCCCAGTTCTCAAGTTCATGAATTTGCCATGCGCGGTCCAGTTGTTGCAGCTGCATGTCTCCGCTCACAGCTGGAGATGTTCTGGCCACCTCACCCAGTAGACAGGGATTGCTGGTTTCAAGGGTGACCCAGTCACCAGATGCTGCAGGGTACAGCAAGCATCTTTAAATGTTTGTTGTTTTTCCTCTCTCTCTCCTAGTGCTGTGTAAATCAGAAGTATCTGGTTTGTAAATCTGCAGATAGCTTCTGCTCCTGATTTGACTTGACTTTATTTTCTTAAAGCATTGCTTGCTTTACACAGAGGCCCGGAGAGCACTTGGCAGATACCGAATGTGCTGTTACTGTCTTGGGACAGGTGGGCTTTGTAGTTCTGGTTTGTGAACCTGAGACCACATCCCCTTTAGGGATCGACAGCTGACTAGGACAAAGCCAGTTGAATTCACTCCTGTTAGCCCAAAGCTCTTGTGCATATGGGACACCACCGCGGCCTCAGACCTGTCCCTTAAAACCCGGTGTGAGGCACCGTGGGGTTCTTCACATGGGATTCAAGTCACCCCTGCCTGGGCGAAGAGAAAAGTCTCTGCTTGCAGAACTCAGTCCTTATTGCCATCCTCAAACGCTGTGTGCAGGATGGTGCCCAGCAGCATCACTTGGAGGGGACCGAGAGCTGAGTCTCATGACCTACCCTATGTAGGGTAAGTGCAGAGAGGGGTGGTAGAGCATCAGCATGTGTGCATGTTCCCGTGTGTGCCAGTGCACCCTTTCTCCTGCTCCTGTATAGAAAGGAGGAGTATGGGCTCCAGCATTTCGTGATGTGAGCTTAGGTTTTAGTGACTTCTGATTTCGGGGTGCATGGGGAGGGTGGTCTCTTTGGGAAGCACTCTTTGCTGTGAACATGCGCGGCTTCATTTCTGAGGTTGGGACAGATATGATCAGCGCTTTGAAAGCTAATAATCCTTGTAAAGATGCAAACAAGTCTCATCTCTCCACTTAGGTAGTAAAGCTGTAAAATGACTTGAATAGTTGTCATTCTCAGATAGCATCGGCATTCAGCAAGGCCATTTCCCTGACTGTGCCTTTGGAAATGCCTCTCAATACATATGCAAATGCAGAGCTTATCAGGCCCCTTTTTTGACTGACAGCAAGAAGTCGGGGGTGGGGTGGGGTGGGGTGGGGGGGTGGGGGAGCTTGCCTGGGACCAGACCGAGCGGCAGTTCTGTTAAGCCTATGACAATGTGGAAGAGCAGGGCAGGTGGACGTGAAAAACAAACCCAGCAGTCACGCGGGTAGTGGAGCTGTCACGGAGCATCTGGCAGAGAGCATCGTTCCATGTCTCCTGGTGCCATCTCTGCCTTCTGAGCATGCAGCTTAGATCTCAGCCTTTTTATACTCTTTTCCTGATGATTTTTCTTCCCCTGGGAAAAAAAAACTGAAGGGCAGAAGAGGAGAAAGTGTGGCCTTTCACTTTTTGGTTGCAAACTTCAGTTTGGTTTGCTGTTGTCTCATGTCTTTAAAACACTAGATAACTAACGGGTGGATAAAGCAGAAACTGCCCGGCCAGCTCAGCGAATACGGCAATGAACAGCCCTTGTATTCTTTCTTGCAGAGGGTGGAGGGGGATCTCAAATGGATGCAGGGCAGGGTTTAGCATTTACGGTGGGAAGACAGCAGAAGCCTTGGACTACTGGTCGGGGCAAGGCATGGCAAGCTGTTTGCTAGAGCACTTTTGCATACGGAAAAGCTGGAAAGTCCTGAAATGTGCAGCCCCTGCTAATGGTATCAGTGGGGCTTCATGTGGTGCTCTGCTTTTCTAGGTATTAAACAGGGCTGCTTCGCTTGTTTAGTGCTTTTCTAAAGGAGTCAAGAGTATGGTGGCTGTTAAAGGTCCTATGGAGGTAGCTTTTTAATGAAATCTTAAGTAGCAAAGGTGGATTAATTGTTTGATTTTTCTCTTCAGCAATCCTTTGGAAGAGAGTTGGTAAACCAAGGCTTGATTTACTGGCCCACCTGACCCACTCCAATGTGAGGTGATGAACTCTAGTTTTGTAATGTAAATTCTGTATAAATGGTATAAGTTTAAAAAAAACAAAAAACCCAAACCAACCTGTGATCCACCTTCCGTTTTCTGAATTCTGTTTACTTTTATAAACTGGCTTTTTGGTGGCCAATACCTGGAACCTGATGATTAATTATCCACTCACAGAAGATAAGGTAATAAGTATAACTGATAGCATGAAAATGGCTAATATGAGATCACACATGTAATCTTATGCAGCTCTGGATATTCTGCTGAGAGCCAAGAGGAAGTTGGCTTGATCTGAACGTAAACTGTGTTTCCATTCTCCATGTGTGAGCTGGGTCCTGGGCTGCGGGTCAGGGGCATCTCCAAGCTACATGATGGGAACTGGCCAGTTGCATCTGTGTTGAGTGACATACCACGGTTCCCATAAATCTACCCACTGACCCAGGACGGAAGTCAAGGTGCTGTTGCTGTGTTGTGCTTGTGAGTGCATTGGCTTTCCTTGTATGCACAGCAGGAGTCTCTGTGTGTGTACGTAGTCTTTCTGCATGTCCAGTTTTAGGCAGCCCCGTTGGAGCGATAGCCATTGCTACTGCATGGTTCCTTCCAGAATAAAGTTTTGGGGAAAATACTGAATAAAGAAAAGAGGAAGCCACACTGAGTGATATTAGCATGACCTGGGGAAAGGAAAGAAAGCCTTCGGGTACCATAGGATACGTCCTTGGACTGTGAGGTATGTGGGAACTTTGGGAGGAGTGATTTGAAGCTCCCTGGGGCCAGGGCAGCGGCTTCCACTGGTTTTAGCCTTATCTAGATCTGACTGGGACAACTGTTTATCCATCTGCAAGCCTGGAGGCATACAGACTCACTAGCTGGTGATATGCCTGGGACAAAATTCTGTGCATGCAGGCAAAGCTTTCAGGCTTTAATTTCCATCGCCCCCCATCAACTGAATGTTGTTCTTAGAACTTCTTCACCTTCCACTGAAGCTGTTTGCTCTGGGTTGCCCAAATAGGCATTTGCTTCATTCCAGTTGGGTAAAATGTTAATGCATTTCCTTATCAATGTGAACCGTTGGTTTGTTTTTGTTGTTTTTTTTTTTTTTTTTAAATTATTAAAAGCATCAACACTTAAAAAGTGGTCAGAGACCAAGAAGAAAGCCGTGGATATGGCAGATAGCCTGTACGAGCAGAGACATTAATCTATGGCCTCTTGCTGTTGTCTGCTCCAACGGAAGAAGAATGGTCTCTCCGGGTGAGGGGGTGGGAAGATCTCTGCTTCTATTGATTCCCACTTGTAAATGTCCACATATTTACCTAGAGGGTACGATATATTACAGTTAAAATGGTGGCAAAGAGAAATGGCTGTTCCCTGTGGGTTGATATTGATCGGACGTGCAGCTACCCTGTACTTATGTCTCCTCTTCTTCACACACCCTTTAGGCCAAAGTCCTTTGTTTTTATTAGTGTATTTATAATCAATATACATATTATTTATTATGACGTATTAATGAGGCCTTTGAGATGACAAGATGCAGGGGCAGAAGCAAAGGGTGAGGTTCATCCCATTTAATTTGAGATATCTTCAGTATAGACTTTAACATCTATGTCCCCTTGGGCTTCCTTTATTGGCCACGTGGAGAAAGGCACTTTGGTGTCATGATTTATGTCAACTATGTCTGCTTTAGAGGGAGAAGAGTTGTACGCTAATTGTGCTCTTTCTCTCTGCTGATGGGAAGGCAGCCTGGATGGCTAGTTCATGTGCAACCTTCTAAAGTCAGGTGAGATAGTCCTATTCGAGGTGTTGTGGCGACCATTGTCCACTCTTCCAGTGCAGCTGACCAGCCCTGGTGAAAGAGAGGAAATTGCCTTTCTCAGTAGCGGTCGGATGTCACCCCTTGCAGTCCCCGTGCTGCCTTGGCACAGCAGCCTGGCTTAAAGAAAGCCCTGTTATCTGTGATGGGGACCTCAGAGCTCAGTGGCCCCTGCCATGCTTAAGCAGAGGTTCAGCTACTTGACCAATTAATATCTTTCCTATATCAAGAGCACTTTTCATCCTCTGAACATTGCTTTAACTTTTCTTTTTTCAATGCTGTCATATTTAACTTGTCAATATTTTTGGTGCTGTAGGCTGCTACATACAGGTTCCTTGTGATTAAGGCAGGAAACCTGCCCTGGGCTGGTATACTAGATCTAAGACCTCTGTAGAAACACCTGTTTCCGTCTCTTCTGTAAGCTCAATGAGTTCTGCTCATAGGCTTATCAATGCTGAGGTCTCAGGCACTAAAGGTACAGCCTGAGTTTCTTGTAGCCAGTAGTTGCTGGACACTTGTCCAAGGGGCTTGATGGAGGGCTCTGCCTGAGGCATCTTTGTTGTTGGCCGCTCTTGCCTTCTTCCTGGGGCGCTGCCTGTGTGCCAGCCTGCTGGGCTCCCAAACTTCAGGGTAGCTGGTGTCCCTGCAAACAAGGCTCAAGACACTTAAACTGGGAGCTAAAATTGGGCCATATCTGGAAATACATTCTCCATAGTAGTGCATTCAGATTTGTTTTCCTCTTTCAATTTCTATAGAGATATCTTGTTCTCAGCTGTCCCGTTGGAGGAAAAAACTTTTATTGATTAAAAGGCAATTTTCTATGGGCCTTTGATGGAATTATCCACTTATGCTTGTCAAAAGCAATCAAAATAAGGGGAATAAACTGTGTTGGTTACATGTAAATGATTTGGTCCTCTGGAGGCATTTAATCAAATAAAGCTGAGGATCGAATTAAATGGCGATCTAATTAAGTGGCAGGCATGGGAACCCAAAATGCAGCCTTGGCAGGTGTTACACTCTGTGTGTGTGTGGAGATGAGGGGCATGAACACTAACACTAACAGAAGCATTGCATCTGAAAGCTCGAGGGTTAATGCTTTTGTTGGGACAAGGCTGACCACATCCATGCAACCTGGCCGATACTGAAGGCCTAACCTGGGAGGCACTGGGCTTTTTATCTACGCCAGCATGGCTGTGGCCTTGCTTGCATCTCACACTGAGATATCTGTGGCAGGGTCTGCTGATGCTGTCCTCTCAGGCTGACCCTGTGGCATCCTTCTGTATTGGGGCTGCTCTTTGGAGATGCTCTGGGAGCACAAGGATGGACAATGGCTGATCTCGCTGGTAGGTGAGATGGAGATGAGGTGTTTAAACTGGGAAAAGTGTCTGGTATACATCAGAAGGTGTGGAGTGAGGAAATTAAAAAAATTATAAGCCCATTTAACATACACTTAAAACACTTGGCCCCAGGAAGGCTGAGGTCCTTTCCATGCTCACAATCAGGCCTTAATGCATCCCGCTGCAAAACACACAACATTGCTCAAGTGGAAGAGGGAAGATTTGGGGGCTGCACATCCAGTTTTCCTGCGAATTAGCAGCAACTGGCTGGGTTTGCTTCTGCATTTTGTATTTTTAACCTGGCTTTTTGTCTGCCAGCCAGAATTCATCCTGCCCTGTCGCCAAATGTCATTATCCCCTTGTGGTTAACTTGCTGCAATTCATGAAACACTTGGCTGCCATAAATAGTTATGTGTAGAGGTTCCTCCGCACGTGGAGCGGGCAGAAATTCGCAGGCAGTGCTGCTAGGCACTCATACACTAACATGTCCACCAAGAGAAAGTTGACCCACTTCTGCAAATAGATAACTCCTGGCAGAAAAACTAACACTGTCTCAGAGAATCTGTCTTTCCTTTGCCTACTGAATTGTGAAACAAAAAGCAAGCGAGCTCCATCTTCTGAATTAACAGTGAGGTGAGCACAGTACTTCCCATTGAAATAAGAGTATAAATCAGCCCTTGATCTGAGGAGGGCTTAAAATGGCCACAATTCATTTGTGGGTGTTTTTTTTTTACTATAATGAACGCTTTTGTTAGTGAATGAGGTGTGTAGAGTTCAGGACTCAGCTGCTATTAGGCATTAGGAAACATTTATCACCATGGCAATTGAAGGCTGCTGTACAGGTTATTTTGAACACTTTTCTAGTGACTCATGTCTGGGCCGAGGCGGTTTATGTCAGGTTACTTTGGGCCCCGTGCGTACAGGTATATGTATACTCTTCCCTCCCTTAAATTGCTTCTTCCCTTGCTCTTTGTCCCTCTCAGGAAGCTCATTACTTGCACTGACTTCTTATGTCTCCAAGCAATGGTGGTGCCCAATGTTCACCTTCCTCAGGGACTCTCCTGCAAAGGGTCTTTGTGAAACATCGCCCTTGTGAAGTGCATTACAGGTTATTTGTTGGTTAGATTTGAGACTGGGGCTCTCTAAAGCACTGTGTGAAGTGCTGTCAATATTGCAGCCGTGTCGCCTGGCTTAGCAGGTGGCTATAGACCCTCCACTTCCAGGGATCTTGCGGTGAGATTGAAGCCATCCTAAACCTGATGTGAGTTATCTCGTTGTCTGCATGGGTTTTTCCTACAGGCTTCTAGGATGGAGGATGGGATGCCTCTTGTTTGCCTGGGGTAGGTGTGGTGGGAGAGGGCTGTGCTGTCTGTAGTGGAGGGAGCAGCAGCGAGTGCTGGGCTTATGGCATCAGGGCTTTGGCGAGCTGTGAACTGCAGTCACAGGGGTGACACGCTAGCTGTCTTGTGTGGTTGTGTCAACCCTGGCTTGCTGGCAGAATTAGTTCAATCAAAGCTGGAGCGCTCTGAAAAGCCCTTCAGACATTGCTCCATCCCCCAGCTCTGTGCAGTGGTGCTCAAGACTGTGTGCTACTGCTTCCCTCCCCCATTTCATCCCCAAACTCCTGCTGCTGGGGTTTCATTCATGTGCAGGGCGGTCAGCACATTTGAATGTTTGTGGGAGATGGGGGAAATAGTGTGCGGAGCAAATGGATGGAGCAGGGCTCGGGCTGGAACGCAAGAGGAGATACTTTGCTGCTGGTTCAAACTGCCTCCAGGGCAGTAGGATGCTCCAGGGCTGCCTATGCCTTGGGGTTTGGCAGCTGTGTCTGACCTGCCCCTGCCTTCCTGGGACAAGGAAATGAGGCCATGTGCGCTGAGAGCCCCACTTTGGGATGGTGGGAGAGCTGTGCAGCGACTGCTGCAGAATACCCATGGAGAGGAAGGGAGCAGGCAAAAGGACCACTCAAAGTAGGGCAATAAAACCAAACCGTTATTTCAGAAAATAAGAAAAAGTAAGTCTTACAGCATTTCCAGTCCCCAAAGCTTAATATTTCTATGGAAACCAATGCAGCATGAGGCTTGCTGTCAGTCTCTGATCTAGTGGGGTTGACTAGATTTTAAAAAATGTTTGGCCATCCCCACATCTTCCATCCTGGATCATCTGAAGGCAGGTTGCTGCCCATCACAAATGCAAGGTTAAAACCTGCATTCATGGTTTCCAGCTCTCCATTAAGTGCTAAGTAGTCTCTGGAGGGTTGGCATCCATCTTTCATCTGCAGTTTTTTACTTGCCAAGGTACATTTAGTTCACTCTATGACACTTATTGATAATGTCTTGCCTATAAATGCCACTCATGTGACACTGTGCTGCTTGAAGGATGGCCGTGACTTCGTGTTAGGCCCTGGACTGATTATTAGTGTGGTACATCGCAGTGCCCAGTGGAGTTACTGTAGGGACACTGTTTCACTTGAATGGAGTGACGACTTGGACACCTGCTTTGGCCTTTTATGCAAAGGAGATTCATAATGTCATTAATATCTACAAAAGGACATAATCTGGCCTATTTAGGTAATAATCTGCTTGATTTTTGGCTAGCCAGAGGACTACCTCTGGTTATATATGTGCAGCTGCTTACCCATGTCATGTTGATGTTTTCACTAGTTTCCCCCCATTTTTGTTTTGAGTAGGATCTACTAGAAATGGCTCCAGGACAACCTACATAAAAGTCCACAGTTTTATGCCAGAGTAACATTGTCAGGTGCTAGCAGAGTATCAGTAATAAAAAAACCCCTCCTTTTGGTTGATGCTGAATCTTTTTCAGCTCCTAACAAAGGTGTTAAGAAAATTTTATTTTTATGTACAATCTTAAAGGACTTTTGTGATGCACGGTATTATTTTGTCTTCCTGGTTTCCTTTTCGAATCTCCCTTACTGGGGTTTGCAGCCTCATATTTATATATTTCCCGGCAGCTGAATGTAACTTTGATCTATGCTTTGGATCTGCAGAGCTTTTAATCCCGTTCCATTGAGTTAAAAGCTTGGTTGCTGTTGAATGTGATACATAGTTATAGGTTATATGATCTTCATCAGCGGCTCATGCATCGCACAAAGATGGCATATTGTGAAAAACTGATAAAATGTCCCCTTGTTCGTTTTCCTGATTGTAACTCAAACCCAGCATGGGAGTAAGTCAATCATTTGCTCCCGTGCAGACTGCTGATACACCTGTCCTTTGCTGTTATGTATACCTGTGTACTCACTTGCTTTATTTCAATTATTCATTCATTTCTTTGTGATGCTTATTTTTGAGGCAGTTGAGTATTTCAGCCAGTGCAGCAGGCTTTCTGTCTTCCAGTTCTGATAATCCAGGCCACGCTGATGTAGCTGCACGTGTGTGACTGTATTCAGCCATCTTCTGAAAGTTGTTCTTTTTGAAGTTTTGGTGTAGCTGTTTGCTTTCTGGATTCTGAGCAGATTATTTTGAAGACTCCCATGCTTGTCTCCTGGCCTATTGTAAAAATACGGCCCTCTCTTTACGAGGTCAGTGAAGACTATTGATTTAGGTGTAAACTTTAAAATAACAAAAGAAGGGTGGATGGTTTTGCAATTTAAAGCGCTGGATTGGGATGCAGATTTTGTGTGCTTTCCCACTGTGACATGACTTTCTGAAGTAGTCTTAGGTAAACGATGTGATCTGCAGTTCTTCTTTTATACAACCGGGATAATATGTTTCCTTTGTCTTCTCCAACTTTCTTGTGGTTCATTGGGTCATTTTTAGCATGCTTATACAGTGCTCAACAGAATTAGACCCTTACCTCAGATGGGGCCTCTCACCATTGCTATGATACCAGTGATATCAAAACAACACAGGTTTTGAGCTATAATGAACTAGCAAGGAAGGAGCAGCCTTTATAGCAACTCCAGGCATTTCTAATTCCCACTTTTGGAGTTGTTTCAAATCCTGCTTCAACTTCACTGGGATAAAAGCACTTTACGTGTTCGGGTGCTTCATTATGTACTGTATATACTTCTTGGGACCATAGGGCGATGAAGTGTGGATGGTCTCCAGCCAACTGTCAAAAATAGAAATTTGTCAAATAATAATTCTTCTCCCAAATGAGAAGGAGCAAAACAAGTTGAAGAGCAGTGTTTGCCTCTCCACGGCCAGAGACAAGTGCAGAAAGATGCTGCTTCTGTCACAGCAACAGGTTACCTCCATACCTTTCAGAGAGTAGGACAGCATCTGCTGTTATTTCATCTCATCCCATCTGCGTTCCCCAGCTGAGTATCATATTCTATATGTGTATTTGAAATACTGTTTATCTGGCAGCCTAGTGCAGTTTCGGCTGAGGTGAAGAACCACAACTGTGAAGCGGATGGGTCCTTGTTGTCACATTGCTCCCGTGACACTGCAAAGCAGCAGTGTCTTTGCCGTAATTGCTGATGACACCTTTCCACTTTCCAATTAAATTCTTACCTGATCCCTTGATTGCTCTATTTCTGACGCTGATAATTTGGTAACTCCTAACAAGTCCTGACTGAAAAGTCATCAAAGTCACACTTGGGTGTGAACCCAATGTTTCTTAACCACCTTGGGCTGTTATTCCCATTTGCGTAGTGGAATTTGTAGGGAGTATCTATTTGTCACCCTATCACTGAATCATTAGGAGGGTGACAAGACTGCAGTAACTCTTCCTAGGCAATTAGGTATGGAAAGTTGTCCGTATGAGTAGTATGGGAAGTTAAAAGCCTTAATTTTCATTTGGAATTGAAGCCCTAATGACTTTCCACTCCCACAGCTCATAGGGACCTTGTTTCAGCCTCAAGCTGACCAAGAAAAAGGAGGGGGGGTTTCTTTTATTGCAGACATTTTTTGTGCAGGATTTTTATGAAAAAGCAGATTTATGAGTCACTGTTCTTTGTATAAAAGATAATTACTGGAGTAAAACCTCAGAAAAGTGACATTTTATGACTTTGCCGCTAGCCACGCAGTGTGAGCTTTTGCTTTCTCTCTTTTCAGTGAGTTAAGTTAAACAACATCTCGGTTCGAAAGGACTAATTATATTCCTGTTTGTTGTTTTCCTTATACACTAAATGTTTTCTATGTGTAAAGCTAAGCAGTGGAGAGGGGGAGAGAAAGGATCACCCCAAATGAATGCTATTTAATAATTTAAAATGATGGGTGTAGATCCTGTGGGGTTAAGTGGCTTGTTTTATTCTGTCACATCCATCACTTGCAGCATAGTAAGGAAGAGAGAGAAACTGGATCACACAAATACTTCTCTTAACCATAGGACCATAATTATGTTCCTCTGGAAATTTGTTCTTTAAAAACACATTCCTCTAAACAGTAATGTTTAATCTGTGCTTAAATGTAAAGCTATGTGTTTATCCACTTCTATTTTGTAGGTTTTTTTTCCCGATAAGTAAAGGCAGCATTTTGTAGCGCAGGTACATCTGCTGGCTAATGCAAGGGAGAGCTCAGGGTGGGTGTGTACATAGAGGTGGCACGTACAGGTCACAGTCCTGCTTTGGCTCTGCAGCAGCAGGTCAAGAGTTTGCATGATGGCAAGCAATCTGGAGCATCTCCGTTTTTGGGCATCCACCTGGGATACCTGAAGGGCATCTTCCGTTCAGAGGACAGGTGCTCAGCATTTTCAGAGTATTAAGTATTCTGAATGTGATTCAGACTTTGCTCTTGGCGGTATCTGAGGTGACTTGCTAATATTGTTGGCCATGGGGCTGTGCACTTGCAAAAGTGTCACTGCAGAGCTGTAAATGCCCTCCGTCTGTGACAGCGTAGTCCAGCAAGGTTTCTGATCCCACAGCTGTGGAGACAAGTCTGCTCCAAGTCCTACGAGATGAGGAACGGATCACATAAACAGCAGCTGATGCAGTTGTTGGAGAGGTCTCTCTTTTTCCTTTCAGCCTGTTACAGCATCTTGGCCAGGTTGGATAGGAAGGTTTCCGATGGAAAATCTGCTGTCCTGTCCTTTCATTCTGCCTTATTTGGATAAAAATTAGAGGGCTGTCCTTTTTTTATTTTTTTATTTCGCAGTTTGAAGTAAAGCAAATGCAATATTTTTGGCGAAGGCTTGGAACCAGCCCTGTAAAAGGAATGTTATCTAAAGGATAAAACTCCCTGACTGTGTTATGTTTAAGGATGGTGATATTTGAATTTGGCCTTTTCTTTTTAAATGAGAGATTTAATATCTTAATGTCTGGATTTAAACCAAAAACATATCAAACATAAAGGGACAGGGTTGTTCTGTTGAAAACCACATCTGTAGAGCTGGAGGGAAGGGCTGGGCAGCATGGTGTGGGTGGCCTGGGGCAGGTAGCATGGCATGGGGGGCCATGGAGGTGCCAACATCCTGGACCTGCTGCAGGAGGGTAGGGAGCAAAAGGACAGTTGCGGGGAGAACTTGTGTCCATCTCATATGAAGCTCTCACACAGCCCTTGTGCTGAGATGGGGGGAAGACGTCCTCACGGTGGGTGAGGAGTGGGCAGCAAGAGTTGCCTGCCTAGCTTGGGATGGAGTTGGAGACCACTGTGAAGGGGTGCAGCAGTGGCCTGAAGGAGGAGGTGGAGTAAGTGAGTCCAAAGATGTGGTTTGGGAGCTAGCCGATTTCACTGAACTGGAGTGCGCTCCCTCCAGCACAGCATTGATGATGGTGCCTGGAGCTATGAAGATTGTATTTTGATCAGCAAGTCAAAAGCAAGTCTACCACTAGTTATGAATACATTTCCAGAATTGCAGGTGAAGGAGATCCCAGAATAATAATGGGCAGAAAAAAGTTGTCTGAAGGAACCAGTTTCCTTGATAAATGCTGGAGGAGGTACAGATGTGAACTCTGCCCTCCTTCCCATCTCAGCTTTTTAAAAATGTGCGAACAGATCTAGTACCTGAGCTTTGAACCTGTTGAAATCCTGAGTAGACATAATGCAAGACACTGAAAAACCGATAATGATGGAGTTTTGAAAATACAAATGGTTCAGCTGAAGATGTGTGGCATGAATGAGGAAAAAGGTGCCTGTGTGTCCTGTGCTGTATATCGTTGACCCAGTTGGTTATTCAGTGATGAAGTCTGATCTGTGTGTTTCAAATGACAGATCTGGGTTCTGAAGTGCTTATGATTAGATTAGGACTGTGTAGTAAACCTTAATGGTGCATGAAAAGCTACTGCTGGATTTGCAGTAATACGTACTTTTCTGCCTTAGAACAGCATGGATAATACTTTATGGTTGTATAACTCCTTCCAGACAAGGAGTCTAGGAGGGCTTTGTAAACGCTAATGAGTTTGGCCTCATAGCATATTTATAAGCTAGAGAAGTAGCATTATTCCCCCTTTTTATGGTTTGGATGTTGACTAGCCTAAGTGTGTTAAGAGCAGGCAACAGACCTTTCATCCTCTGACCCTTAGTCCTGGGCCTTATCTGCAGGACTCGGTAGGCTTTCTAAATGTGTCTGAGGCATGCTCAGAAATTTACTGCAGATTCAATCCAGCAGAAGGGTTGTTTTTTGCAAACCTCTGGGTATCCATTGTAAAGCAAAAAGCATTGTAATTATTTGACGGTAATTTCTTGCTTGCCTTTTTGTTCTACAGCAACAGAGATTGAAGCTAATCCTCTACTGGAATGAAATCAGTTTGGGCATTATGAATATCGTTTCCTTGCCCAGAACAAAGAGGCTAAGCTAATGTGAATGAAAACTCCTGTTATCTTTACATGGGAGTTGCAGGTGGGTAAGGAATGCGAGGTCAGCCAGGATTGGGAGCAGATAATTGCCTGTGTCAAAGGGCAGTGAGAGTGATGCCTGTGAAAAGCACCCTGCAAAGTAGGTGGGATGAGCACACAGAGATTTTTCTTTATCAGCTTCTTCAGTTGTTCATCCCTGAATGTCTTCACTATTTGTACTCGTTTATATAGTGGGATGTTCGGTAGTGTGAGCATTGTGTGGTTTGTAGATAAATTTTATAAATATTTTCTGTGTGAATTCAGTGTTTGGTGTCAATTGCCAGCAAGATGGTTCTAGAGGGAGAAGTCCTCTTTGGCCACAGGATGAGCATATACAAGCGGACATTTCACACCCTGCTTTCACATTCCTAACCTGAAAAGCTGCTTCCAGATCGGTGCTTTTTCAAGGACTGGAGGCCAGTGAGGATCTCAACTGTAAAGCTCTAACTGTGGAGGTGATTATCTTCATGATATGCATATACATCTAGCAGAGTTGGTTGTTAGGGTGAGCAGGATTTGTGGTCTCAGATATTCCTTCTTTGCCCAAGGTGGTCAAGCCAGGAGACTAAGGGTCTTGTGAAGCTGTTTTCGAGCTCCAAGTTGGGAGGGATGGTGACTGTAGTGGATGTTCGGTGGTAAGGACTGGAAACAGAAGAACATACCTGTATTTTCTATAGTAATTTTATTAGAAAAGACTTGGGGAGTTTCCTAGGAAGATTTACATGTGGTTGATTATTATTTTTTGGCATGATGGAGACTGCAATAATAAGCTAGTTGGCACTTGAAAAAAGGTACAGATTTTCTTTTTTTCAGAGGCAACTGGTTTGTTTACTGTCTGTATTCACACATGTAGATCAAACTTGTTTCAGCTTTTGAGATGTTACTGCGCTGAAGAAGGCCATTTTTTGAAGCTGTTTACATCCAGTTAGCTGAGTTACACCAAGGATGAATTTGGCTTGTGGTCTTGTGCTATGCAGGTTATGACCGTGTGAACATGAAGAGAGTTGTTTGGTTTCTGTCAAATTAATACTAAGCATATGAATGGCAGCTGGGGTCATAAGCAGAAGGAAGGAAAGATTTGAAGTGTATGATAAGGTACATTACCCGAATGATTTTGGGAAGGCAATCTCTGGGCTATCAGTATTTCCTTCTACCGTGACATCCACAGATCCAGAGGTATGAGAGCCGTACTACACTGGGTTCTGGAGCTGAAATTGTGTTCAGTGTATTGCTGCACTTCAGACATATGTCTCACTGAATTAAATGGCGTTAAAGCTGTTGGCTGTTCCATATGACTGGCCGGTGTTTTTAGTCTGATTTTGGTCTATTAAATTCTATATTGACATGTGACCTTTTTACTTATCTGGCTACTTCTGAAATGCAACCTAGCCTTAGCTCTTCGGCACTGAACAAAAGCTTTTCTGAAACGCTGTTTGCTCACGGCTACAAATCACAAACTTCAGGTGATTAGCAAGAGGCTTTGGCAAGTCATGCAGATACACAGGGTATTTCAATATGTGACGTGGCATTCTTGCAGAGCTGGGAGCTGGAGCTCCTATAGAGAGGCTCTTACTTGACTGCGCAGTGCTTAATCTTTCTAATGCAGCCCATAATGTGTAGTGAAAGATCTAGATAATGCAAGAAAACAGTTATTTATCTGGGATTAGCCTACATAAAACATTTACATTGAGCAGAAACTAGGCCAGAATGCCATTCTTTTGTAAATGATGATGATGAATTGCGACCTGATCCAAAGTCTTTTGAAGTCAAAGGAGCTTTTGTAGTTCCTGCAGTGAATGGACTTTGGACCCCGGACTTTGACTTAGTGGACCCTTTGGACCCCTGGACTTTGGCTTATTACTACAGTCTACGTCTATCAGTGTTCTCGTTGCAAAGAGGAAAGTCTTAGTTTAAAAAAAGAAAAAATCAACCCCAGCCCCCCAGGCAAGCACACGAAATAAGCAGAGTACAATTAATATAATATTCGTAACAAACTCTCGGGTTGGCTAGTTATCGATGCCTCTTTATGAAGAATAGCCTGCCTGCTTTTCTGAATCCCTGCTCTGCTAGCGGTGCACAGGGCATTTTCCTGATGATTTATTATGGTAGGAGCTACAGAGTAATCCTTGGTAAATAGATTTGTACATGTGACACTCTGCTGAATGGGAGATTTATACTTGGCTATTCCGTTGCTGCTTATTACCATATGATGTTTCATTGAATGCAATTATATGTCTGCCTCTACTCTTTAAAGGCTAGAACTGTTCTGCAATATTACTATCTTCTTCTGCTCAGCAGAGCCTCACAAAGAGACACTTTCTGATGTGACGGATGGGGTTTGCAGGTTTTGGCTGTTAGCAAGACTTGTACTGTTATGCTGAAGGTGTTTTAGAAGTTGAGCTTAATTTTGCCAGCTGCCTGAGCTCTCACAAAGTTTGTCACTGCAGAATTGACCTGGTTTGCTGTGACTGGCTGTTAGTTGGGAAGATCCTTGTAAGTCTTAGAGGACGTGGAGGTATTCCATCTTGATGAATTCAGTGTAATATATTCATTACACCAGCTGAAAATCAGAATAGAGTATTTTCTCTGATGTTTGGAGAATGGTTTAGATTTTTATTAGCTGGCATTTGTCACCTAGTCTTTGGTATAGATTCTACTATTTACTGAAAACATTCTCATTAAACTAAAATAATTTCTTTCCCCTTTGGAAATCAATACAGTGTAAAACGTTTTCAAATCAGTGGCTTAAAACAATGGGATCCGCTGAGTATTTTACTTAGTATAGATGTTTTGGGAGACACCCTGGCTGCGATGAGGTCTGTGGCAAAACTTCCCTTGGCTTTGGAAGGACTAGGATTTCACTTCTTATTTTCTGTTTGCTCGTAACTTTTTATTCCTGGCTAGTGCATATTACATCTTTAATGATTTCATTTTGACGTGGCTTTTAGAAACCGTGACCTTTTTTGTCCACGGTCAAGCCCTGTGTTGCTGTGCCGTTGTGCTCTGAGGCCTCATTCACAAACATCTCTCCAAACACGTCTCTTTATCCTGTGTCCAGGGATGCGAGAGAATCCCAAACAATAGCGAGGCTGAGACAAAAGCAGCCATTGTGGAGGGGGCGCTGGGGCGGAGGCGTGGAGGGGCCCGGGAGCCTCGGCGGGCTGGGACCATTGTGCCCGTAATTGGATTTCTGCTGGTGGTGGCCAGCCGGTGGGAGCAGGAGCGGGAGCGGGACCTGCTGGGGCAGGCATGCCCGCCGCAATAGACCTGGCAGTGATTGGAGGAAGCAGGTGACCTTTAAAGCCCATGTTGTCGAGCGAGACCTAATACGGTACAAATGCACCAGGTTGCAACTTTATTAGTGATTAGACACAGAGATAAGCCTCAGCACATTGCCTAATCTGCAGACCCTAATTCCAGGCATTGAAGTCAGGGATGCTGATGCAGACTGAGCGTCCGTTCAGTCTGAGTGAGCCGGAGTGACTGCAGACAGTATGACAGGGAGTTTCTGGATAGCCTGGGTCTTGGGCGGGTCGTGATCAGCCTCTGCTCTGGGGGTGCTGGGACAGGGAGGAGGCATGGAAAGTGTGAAACTGCGGAGAGAGCCGTACAATTGTTGTCTTCAGGCCCAGGATAACTTCCGTGGTGGCTGATCAGAAGAGTATTTACAGCGGGCAAGGATTCGTCCTTCCTGGCAAAAGTAAGGTGAAGGCTACATCCTGAAGCAGCTTGTCAAGTGGAGTTTTTAAGGGGGAAACAAACTCTTCTATATTTCCATTTTTCCATCTGAAGCTGTGCCTGCGTGCTCTGGAGCTATTCTGAGTTCTTCTCATCTTTTGGACAGGGTTCCCTTTCCTGCGGACCCGAGTAAAGGCTTACACGGGTTTGGCCCATGCTGATTGATCCATGCTGGCTGCGGCTGAATCCTACTAATCTGTCTGCATGAATGATGGTGGAAAATGTTAGAGGTTGCAAGCAAAGATGAATCACTGTAGGCCATGGGTTAAGACAGCATGGCAAGTATAATGCTGTGGTATGTTCTGTTATTGGATTTCCTCCAAGGATTGCTCTTTGAGAAGTTTGGCCTCACAGCATGCTGCAGAGACCTGCTGCTTGGTGCCATCCTTTAAACATAATGTGGGAGCCTTCGGTTGGATCGTATACAGATCTTGGTCTGTGTTACAAATATATGCATTGCAGTGCTTGGCAGATTCACTGTGCAAATCCAGACAAGCCCATGCAACCCTAACTTTTAAATCCACAGCTTGTAAAACTGCCTCTGAGAGCCACTGCAAACTTCTTTATCCTGGACTCTCTTGGGTGGCATCTGCCTTGTCTTCAGACCCACCTAGACAACCACACAAATACGATCTAAGAAACAAGCTTGCCAACAGCCATACCTTCTTTAACTTTGTCAACCAGAGGAGCTCTTTTTGACCTTTATTTGGACAAACTGGTATTAAACTAGTCCCACCGACCTCTGTAGTGACAGGATGACCTATTTTTTTGTTTTAATCTTGTAAAATGATGTTGTTAAAGTTACTGCATCTCACTGCCTTTGCCCCTTGCCTCCAGGCAAAACCCATTTCAGATTCCTGCTTCTCTCATTTTCTCTTAGCCCTCTGTAACTGTGTTGTGACTTGTATTTTGGAACACCTGGCTCTGTATTTGGGGGTGAAAAGGGGTGAGAAGCTTCATTTCCTGTAAGAGAAGTATCACTGGGATAACATTTACCCCCAAGAGGTGGCAGGCCACAGAAACTTCCTAGGGGAAACCAAAACCTTGTCCTTGTGATGTTAAATTCTCCAGTTTGTTAAGAGGTAATTTGGAGATGTTAAATTCCACGATGGTCCATTCAGAACTGGGGCGTGACCTGGCCAAGGCTGAGCTGTAGGTGAGACTGTGGTAGGTCCCAGGTCAGGGCTCCTGTCCCTGGGAGAGCACCTTGTTGGGCTACTGTATCAACTGCCCTGCAGCTTTGCATTGTTTTCCACTTTATCACTCAGCCAGGGCTCGTTGGCTGTCTTTTGCCTCCAGAGTTTTGGAGAGGAGCCACTGACTTCCCTTTCTATTCGAGGAAGCTCTGTGTTAACTAGTCCGCTCCTCTGGCTAAAGAGGTGTGAATCTGAGGAGGAAGTTTCGGTTGCTGTGAGCAAATCTGGGAGTGGGCCTGAGTTGTTGACGCCAAAATCTGTGGTCAACACTGATACAGAGTGCATGTGTGGTGCCAGGTGGCATCTCCAGAGCTGTTTGGGCATCTTCCCTGCAGGTGTAAAATGAATTTTATTGCACCAACCTTGTGTTTCATGCATCACTTTCCCTCAGGGTAGGATTAAACTTGGTTCAGGTGTGCTTGGAGAAGGTGAAGCAGGAGCTTCAGTGGGGAGAGCTTGCTCTGCCCATACCTCCATTGCTTGTCTGCGGTGGGCAGTGTGTGTGAAGGTTTCCTGGACTGATGCAAATTTTGGCTTTGCATATCTGCTGGTTTTGTTTTCTGCTTGCACCTGATGCAGCTGGACCATGCTTTGCTCCAGAGCAACGTTACTGCTGCAGTAGACACCTTCTACGCCATACACTTCTGCCAGAGCTGTTCAGAATAAGATTGGACCTCAAGCTTTAGGAGAAGCCTAAAGCTTTCTGCAGTAGAAGAGGGGAACTCCTTGTTTGCTCTGTTGTCTTGGAAGGTGGTGGTGTGGCTTTTTCTCACCCCCTTCCTTGGTGGTAAGGACAGCACAAGCAATAGATACTTGAGGTAACTTGTATTCGCCTTATGAGAGAGAGCACATGTCTCGGGAGGAGGCTTACCAAGCAGTGTGCTCTTCACTGCCTGCCGGCATCTTCTTCCTCCGAGCCGGCAGCGTTGCTGTCCTCTGCTGCGAGGCCCCCTCCCCACCCGCGGCGGTGGGGGCTTCTGGGGCGCCCCATGGGGCCAGGAGAATACTTTGTTCACTAATCTCCAGACAGTGTGGCCTTAGTTAAATAAATCCATGCCTATAGGCAGTTTTCTGGGGCTCATTATAATACTAATTCAGTTGAATTCCTAATTAGGGACCAGTGGTTTTGTGTGGGTATTTGAAGTTGGTGTAACTTTCTTAGCGTGGAGGAATCATCCACCAAAAGCTGCTTTGGAGACAGAGGCTGGAATGAAATCAGAATCTAAAAAAAGATGTCTGTAAAATAAAACAACTATTTAAAATGTGTTATAAAGCTGGTGTGTTACTTCAGATCAGCCAGGATGTGGAAATATTCTTCTAGTTGACTTTTTGTGGAACATCAGCAAGAGAACTGTGTAAACATGTTCATAGATGAAGAAATGTCTCTGCCTTGAAATACTAGGGAGGACGGTTTTCAAACCCAAGTCCAGTGTTATTTCTTTGGGTTAGGTGAGAGGGCTGCTTCAGGCAATTTGAATCAAGATTGAATAAAGGCAACTTTAAAGAGGGGGAAGGAATCCAAAGCAAGCCCTGCCTGACCCCCTCAATATCTGGGAAGATACCCCAGCAATATCCCTCTTTGACCATTCAGGGTTAGATATGTCCAGAACAAGCAGAACTGTGGTTCCTGCTCATGTATTTTGGTTTTGTAAATTGAAAAATATAACATGTCCACGCTCTGCACTGTATTCTGGCTTAGGCTGATGATCTCTTCTATTTATATTGCCTCTTCTATTTGAAAGGGCTACATTGCAAGGGTTTATTTAGTTCAGGGAGTGTTTGTGCATGTGTTTTTTAGTTGGTGTTGCACTCTATCATTGCTCTAATGGACCTGTGGAGGAATGTGATAACAATAGTTAATGCCGGCTGTGCTGTTAAATAATAGGTCTTTCAGGAAGGAAGTGAAGAATAATTTATGTACAGGAAAACAGAGCAGGTATACAGAGAACAATAAAAATAGATAAGCTGTGATTTCATTAACACAGTTGAGCCAGCTCCTATAGCAGAAAGGTGCTTGGGCTCTGTGATGCCTGCTGGTGCCCTCCTGTGTGCTGCCAGCATTGGCAGCTCCGTGAGGATGCCTGGGCTCCAGGAGCTGAGGCACTCCGGAGGATGCGAGGATGGGGAGTGGGTCAAACCCCGGGGGCTGTTCAGCCAGCGCTGAGCACTGGCAAATGCACACATCCAGCAGCCCAAAGGTAATGTCCTTGCAGATAACACTGCAAAACCCTGCGCTTGTCAGCATTTCATGAGGGGGTGAGTGTTATCCCCTAAGAACAACTTTGGTGTGAGGGGCACTTCTGGAGCTTGTTTATACTGGGAGTGGGCTATAAACTGTGACCTGCCTTTTGATTGTACCAATACACTCGTTCTTGTCTAAATAGATTTGTGCATTAGCGTACTTAAATTATGTGCTGGACACTCTTGACTTTTGTTTGGATAGCCTGCCTTTTGTATTTAAATGTAAATAAATACTGATGGAGTAGATCGTGCTCCATCTGGGTTAGGGGGCTGAACAGGAGGCTGTGCCATGGCTGTGCTCCTCTGAGCTCCTCAAATAAACAGAGACCTTCTCAAGGGCTACTGGGAGAGCTCCCCACTGCTAATTTTAAAAGTAACCTATAAATCAAAGTGTGTCTCTCATTTTCCTCCCTTTGGCATTCCACTTTTGAAGGAGGTTTACTTTTGCGGTGCACAGCTGCAATGTCAGCTTTTGATTACTCCTTGCCTTTAGTCATAGAAATGTATTATTTAAGTGTAAATACATTCTCACAAGAAGCGGTATCCTGTGTCTAAGCTGTCAGGAAGTGATTGCGGTTTATCTTGTCAAAGAAACTTCTTACCTCTTCTGCGGTCTTCACCTGACACCCCCCCACCCCAGCCTGAGTCCCAGACCCTCTCTCTGCATTTCACTTGTGCAGTGGGAACCCCCAGAAGCCTCTCAAGCAGGGCAGACATGAAAGCAAAGAGATCCCAGCCGCATACTTGTAAAGGAGTAGACCACCTGTGTGATGGGGCACCTGGGCACATAGGTCAGCAGTATATTTTGAGAATGTGTATTACCTGTGATGGGGCCGCAGTTTACATTCCCATACAGCGGGGGACCAGGTAATACTATCTGCTGCCTCTGGCTACAGCCCCGCTATCACTTTTCTACTAAAGTTCAGATGGTAATTTTAAACCATGGGAAAACATTTTTTCTCTTTGAAGAGCATTGTTAGTCACTTGAAGTCTCCTCCCTTCTTCCTTTGCTGAGTGCATCAGCCCTTGATCAGATTGCGGGGAGCCCACGATTCCCCAGGTGCCGTGGGAGGGGGTTGCCCACTGTGGGGGTGGATGTGTGGGGCAGAGCGGGCTGGCATAGTTTTTCTTCTGGGTTTGACTCACGTGGACGTGCTGGTCTGTGTTGGGGGCGGGGCAGGAATGAGACGGACACATCTGAATTAATCTTGGATCAAATTAACCAACATTTTAGAGGAGGATTTTTGCAAATCTGCAAATTACAGTTATGTCAAGAAAATACTAATTGCCTGCAATTTTGCCTCTACCCCTTCTCACCTCCCAGCCTATCTGTGTTCCCTCACTGAATAATATTCCACCTCTCTGGAAATGTAGTCAACTGCCTGCATGTATTTCAATGGAAATGTCATTACATTAAAAATGCTTAGTTTCTTACGCACTGCCAGGTGTTATTGGCACAAAGGGGAAATCTGCACTTTAACAGATCCTTGGCTTAATAAAGAAGTGAAAATGATGCCTCCTATCTTAGGGTTGTTTTTTTTTTTTTCCCCCAAACGTTATCCGAGCTCTCCTAGGAACAATGCAAATTCACTCTAAAGTACTTCCATTTCAATAGAACTGACTTTTTTTTTTTTCTCTCAAAATACTGGGATAAGGGAGATCTGATAATGCAGTCTGGGGTGAAAAACCTCTATAACATGAGCTGTTAATATAAAACGAAGAACAACACATACTGTGTTGCATTAAAAGATAAGGCTACAAAGGTGTGGTGCTTTTTTTTGTGGGTTTTTGTTTCCTCGAGGCAAGAGCTGTGTTTGGTCAGGACAAAGTTGGGGTGGAGGGGGCCGAATTCATTGCTGGTGGAATTGCACCCTTGATGAATGCATGCTGCCTGGCCACAGATCCTTTTATAGACATTATAAATAGAAGGTCTTGCCTAGAAGGTGATGACTGATGATAGGAAGCCACTCTTGAGATTTTTTTAAGCTTTCTGCCTTTCTGTCAGAGGTCTTGGAAACTGTTTCTACCAAACATGTCTCCAGTCCCAGGGAGGGTAAGGAAATCCCCACCAGCAGCCTGGTGCGTGGCAGGCGTGCTGCTTGCCCTTACGCTAAAAACAAACCAAAAAAAAACCCCAACAAAACCAGAGCTTGTGCCGCCTCAAACAAAAGGCAGGGCTTCAGGGAAGGGTATGCCGAGAATCTGACCCTGGGAGTGCAAAGCCAAAAGGGCAGCGGCGGGAGCGGGGTTACGGCCATCCTGGCGCGGCAGCTTCCAAGCTGTTTATTCAGTTGCCATTTAATGAAAAGCTTGGGCGGTTGCAGGCACGTCATTATTTATTTATTTGTGCTGCTGGAAGCTCTTATCTTTAGGAGAGTTTATGTTTCTGAAAGTGATGTGGCTTGGGTGTTGGAGAAGTGTGGTTGTCTTTCTGAAGAATAACTTGTGGCATTGCTTGCTCTGATGGCCTCGGTCTCATTGTCTTTGGTGGGCTTGCTCTGGTAATAATCTCACAGCTTCAAAACTGAAAGTAGTGTTGTTAAACTAGAATTAATTATCATAGAATCATTTAGGTTGGAAAAGACCGTTAAGATCATCGAGTCCAACCGGTAACCCAGCACTGCCAAGTCCACCACTAAACCATGTCCCTAAGCATCACACCTACATGTCTTTTAAACACCTCCAGGGATGGTGACTCAACCACAGGGCTTGGCAACCCTTTTGGTGGAGATATTTTTCCTAATATCCAATCTAAACCTCCCCTGGTGCAACTTGAAGTCGTTTCCCCTCATCCTATCTATAAGCATCTCTTTCTAATGGAAAACAGACACCCAGAAAATGCTCTTGCCCAGTGAGAAAATATTGGTTCATTTAGTTTGCTTTCCCTGGTACAGGCTGCAGGCTGAAGTGCACCCTCTGCCATTTGTGCCCAGCCTTATTACCGCTGTTTCTGCTCCAGACAGCTCAAAGGACCAGTCCAGATAGTTGCATGATCCTGTTAGAACTGGGCTTAAATGCACAGGCATTCCCAAAAACGTGATAAGCTGATAGTTTTTTTTCAAAGCGGTAGAGTGCTGTCAATCCATTGATACCAGAGGATTTGTAGAAATATTTTGCTTCTGTGCACCAAGCCCTGTGATCTTGATGACATCCAGGACTTGATATTTCCATGAGGTTTTCAGCAAGAATATTGAATTAAAATTCAATAACATTCTGCTGTCTTTAATGATACCCAGGTGGAAAGTACAGGCAGGTAATTACATGTAATTTTCACTTTTTTTTTTCCTGAGACAGACAACAATCTTCATATATACTAGGATGAATGGCACAGAACAATCTTGCATGGAGTGTGCCTTAATTAATACAAATGTTAACTACTCTTACAAATAAGTCACATTTAAATGTCAAACACTTGTTATTCATTGCCTGTGAGTAATTTTACTTGCTTGCATATGTGTGAATTAAGCGTATGTTTTGAAGTCATGAAGTATCTGAGGTCATTACTAAAAATAGTGAGTGTGCATTGTTTGTTTGCCATCAAGAGTTAGAAGAAATTCTTGATCACAGATGGTTTCTTGATGCATGGTGTTCAAAGGAGGGAGAAGTGCTCTGAAGCATTCATGTGGTGCTACAGGAGCTTCCTGAGTGCTGGAGTTTAGGCAGATTTTTTAGGTTTTGTTCAAAATTTCCTAGTTCGTACAAGTGGTGAAACCATTGCTGCATGGGTGCCCTTCCCAGGTGAAGAGCTGTGAATCCAGATATGCCAGTTTAAAAAGGGTGGGAGACAAAGCATCATCCTTCTGTTTGCTTTCCCTTTGTATTCACTAGTGTATTTATCCTATTGCAAAATGATCAGCAAAGAAATGGTTACCAGCCTATGCATTTAAATAGCCTTTATATGGAAATACGTGGAAGCAGTTTGAACCCTGCTGGGGCTGTGCTGGCTTGAACTTTTGTTTCCTGGTAGTGTTGCTCATTGTAGGCAGCTCCCGTGTCCTGGCAGCTGGAGGAGCCTGCCCTGCTGCGGGCTGACACGGGCCTTCAGCTGCTGGGCTGTTGGATCTTGCAAAGGGCAGAGCGGGCAGGCTGCCTGGTAGCCCGAACTGCTCCAGCCCCTCACTGCTGGTGTGGTTGCTTGGAAGAGCCCTTGGTGAGGATGTTTGGAAGTGTCCTTGTTGGAGACACTCAGAAAAGTCCTTGGTGGGGATGCTTAGGAAAGTTGTCATGTAACCAATCCTTGAAGCTGTTTATCTGGAATGGGCATTGGTTTTTCTTCATTCAGGAATACCTCAGTCACAGCTTTTCCTATTCTAAGAGGTAGAAAGTGAAGTTTTCCTGTGGCGAAGCAGGTGGAAAGGGAAGCTTTTCAGGAAGCCACAAGGCAAGGGCCAAGGTGCTGCTTTCCAGTTGTGCTTTAAGGCTTCATGCAGCTGCTGCTGCTGAGACGACTGGTTCATGAAAATGCTCCTGGAGCTATAATTCTCTCAGAGCAGCCATCTCATAAGCTTGCTCATGGGACTGTGCAAGCATCTGAAGGAAAAGCAAGCTCTCTCTGCTACAGAGGCTGTCCAACACAGAAAGGTTCATTTGTAGAGCAAGCCAGGGAGCGGGATCTGCAGCGCTCGGACCTACAAAACCCCTCGTTGTTGCAAGCTGCGCTGACTCTTGCCTGAGCTGGCTTTCCATGTCCTGCATGGCCTGGCTGTTGAAGCTGCGCTGGATGAGAAGGAGGTGCAGGGACTGAAGAAGCGCTGTCAGAATTGGAAGCTGAAAATGATGCTCTGCATCCATGCATGCTACAGGGAAAAAGTATCCAAAGTCTGGCCTCCCCTTCAAAACTTTTCGTATCCATTTACACCTCTTCACCACAGTGGAGTCCTATCTGATTTTATTCTCTTTGTGGAGGAGACCGGGATGGGGTGAGGGAGAGCAGGTGAGGAACAGCAGCGTGTGGAGGACTTTGCCTGGGATTTAAAGTATGTGCAGCTCATGCAGCGTTCAATAAACGAAGCAATGACCCCTTTGTGGCATTGGAGGAAATCCACCACGAGTGAGCGGGCCGGGGGCCTTGTTTTGGAGCAGAACTGCTTCGCAGAACAGCCTGGTTAAGAGGGGAGACTGACACACAGACCTGGCTAGCCTCCTGCCTCCCCAGCCCTCTGCCTCCACTGGTGCTTGGTGCTGGGACCTAGGAAGGGGCCTCTGATTATTTTATTGCGTGGTTTAGGGCTGCTTCTGGAGCTGTCTTGGGCAATGTGGCTTTGGGGAGAGCTAGTCTGTGCTTTGATTAGGCAATCTCTGAGCAATAAAGAGCCTTAATTCTGTTGCACCAAGGGTCCTGCAAGGCAGACATCAGAGCTGGAAAAACAGATATTTGAGTGAAAGGATCCATCCTGGGCTGCTCAATTTCTCAGTGCTAGGTAGAAAAGAAGAATTTCAGCTGGTGTTACTAATCCCTTCCCATAGCGTGGCCCTGGGTGACAACAAGAAGAAAAAATATTCAAGACAGTAATGAAAGAAATGAAGGGTGACCCCCCCCAGACTGTCCATAATCTCGTTTGTCAGAGATGCTCTGGCAGACTCCCTTGCCAGCCCAGGTTCCTGCTTTGAAATGCCCCTGACTTTTATCTAATCTCTGCTAAAGCATCCTGAGTGATAAGGGATGTTTTTATTTTCTCCATTCCTCCTTATGCTTTCCAGGAGGCAATAAGTATTTCATAAAAGCACAAAGCTGCTGTTTTAGGCAGCAGTACGCTTGTTAGCTACTTGAATCAGGCACCCCATCTTGCTTAAGATTTCATGTGGGACTGACTCCGCTGGCAGCAATAAATAACAGCAGTTCCCTGTTGTGCAGATGGAGGTGTTTAAATGGTCCTTGCTTGGAGGTAGCAAGTCAGCCCTGGGCGTCAGCTGCGGTTGGGTTTACAATGGCTGCATTGAAGTCCTAAGTGACATGGTCCTGTTTGCATCCTGCAGAGGTTGATGTATATCAGGGGTGGCTGTCAAGCTCTGAATTTCCATCCAATGAGCTGGGGTCATGAGCTGATCATGCTGCAGAGCCACCAAAATGTGCCTATGACCTGCTCCAGGATGAGCAGACAGATGGACTTCAGTACCTGCTGGGCTCTGAAGTTGTGCTTGTGGGGACAAACTGGAGCTGCTCTCGTGGCTTGAGCCTTCCCCCCCCCCCCCCCCCCCCCCCCCCCCGAGCCAAGCCAGCAAAACGGGTTCAAACAGGCTGCTGCTGCTGATCTGCTTAATGTCTCGACACGTTGTAATAGCACATCATCTGCTGCTCCTGGTGGGAAACGGGGCTGTTATCAACACTGATTTGAAGTGCCTGGTCATGTTGCTGAAACGGATACAATTTAAGTCACAGAGCTGACCTGCTTCATTAAAAACTGGCTGCATTTATTTAGTTTTGGATTTTTTTTTAATTAAAAGTAAGTAATTATTCCCTAAAAAGGGTTAAATGGAAAAAAAGCTCCCAGTCCTAAGTCTTTAGCTTGGCTCATTTGATGCCTTTGGGTTTCTTCTTGTGGCTGTCCCTGCAGCTCATTACAAGGGCTCCTCTCTGAAAGGAGAGCTGGGAGTGAGTGTAACACTGGGAAGGAGGAGGAGAGCGTGGAGCTAAACCTGCTCTGTTCTTGCATGCTTGCCAGGGCTGGGAGATCGAGAAATGGGAGCCTCCCAAGGTGTGTCCAGGTGTGCTGCCGCAGCATTACGTGCCCGGCTCTTTGGGTTTGGTGCCCGCCTCTTGTGTGTGTTTGCTGTACCCTGTGTAGTTACTCCTGGCTCAGGCATAGTTTTAGCTGCAGGAACATGCTGTGCATCCCTGAGGGATGGGAAGAGAGTGGTAGTGGTGGTGAATGCACATGTGTGCTGGTGTGATGGCATCAGAGCAAGGAGAGGAGGTGCTGTCTCTTCTTCAGCTGCACACTGGCATTGTGATGATGATGCAACTTATGTGTGTTCAGAGAAGGCTTTGGGCAGAAAAGTGGCATTTCTGGAGCTGGCTGGCCCAGTGGAAGAAGTTATAGTTCTTGGTAGCGTGGGACCAGCCCGTGCTGGTTAGTGGCTCCACTGATCTGCCACTGGAGCAGGTCCCTAATTAAGCGGAATCAGCCGTGCTCACAGATTGTTTGGATGAACTCTTTGCCTAACTTGACTGGACCCAAGCAGTCAAACTTCTGGGGCAAGAGCCTGTGTTTTGGTGTAAAAGGAGGAATGGGTATATTGTAATTGTGCTTGTTAAAATAAGTATGAAGTGAAAATAAAGCATAAAACAGCAGCAAAAGAAGGCAGATCAGTGAGCAGTGAAGATGTGGAGGAGGAACGACAACATCAGAAAATGAATCTGGAAGATAAGAAAATGTAGACAGGATCAAAGGAAATAAATGCAAGGGAAAGGCATGGTCAGACATAGCTCCCCCTGAGCGCAGGGTGTGCGGACCCACTCTCGCAGGTGGTTGCAACAGCCCTGCCTGAGGATGCACTGCGGGATCCGTCTGCCTTGGAGGGAGCACATGGTCTCCTGGGTCAGGGTCTGGCCTCCTAACTCCTTTTGCATCAGCAGGGATTCTGTCTGAGAAAGGACCGCTTGCTGAGTATTGAAAAAGAGAGCAGCAATACAGCTGCCATCTCTTCTGTGAAAGAGTAGACTTCAGCGAGTTTTTTTTTTTTTTGGCCTGCATTTGGAAAAAAATAGTGGCAAGAAGCCTTTTCTGAAGCTACTTGGTCTTTTTAAAGCCTACAGAAGATTTCTTTTTGCATGTTCCACCTATTTGAAAAGATGTGGGAAGGTAGGGAGTGAACTGCAGCACTCATCAATATGTACGTGAGCTCCTTAAACAATAGCTAATGAGATTGATCTCAGAATATAGTCAGTGATTTATATGAGGGTGGCAGTTAGCATAAGGCTTATGAATTGCCCTGGGATTTGAATAAAGTTTATATTTTTCAGGAGAGAGCTCTCCAAGCCTTACTAAGCAGTATTTCATTGTCAGAACTGAAGAATGTCCAACTTCCTCTTCCGAGGGCAGCGTTT
The DNA here is from genome assembly GCF_963921805.1 of Phalacrocorax carbo. Taxonomy (NCBI): domain Eukaryota; kingdom Metazoa; phylum Chordata; class Aves; order Suliformes; family Phalacrocoracidae; genus Phalacrocorax; species Phalacrocorax carbo. The sequence continues at coordinate 24,637,962 of NC_087521.1, read as the reverse complement.
CAGCGTATCGCATCCTTATTTGTCTGTGATGTTCTGCTTCGATGCCTCTGTCCCGCTGTGGGGTAAGAAGCTCCAGTATGAAAGCCCCAAGGCCTTAAAGAAGAAATCTCTCATAATAAAACTATATTGCTTTCACGCAAATGTGGAATCCAAAGCCAAATTTGCCTTTGTAACAGCCACTTAGAACAAGATTTAATTTGATCTGGGAATAACTTTTTTCCTCCCCCCCTTATTTTAAGATTTTTTTTTTTTCTCTTCAGCAGAAACCAACCTCTTCAGTTGTGTGGAGTGAGTTGTTGGCTGCTGTGCTCAGGCCGAGTTAAAGGTTTGCTGGGGCCATCTGAGTCTTTGGAGGGAATGCACGTTCCCACCTGTCTCCGTGGGTGGGAGCTGACCTTGGGCTCACTGCTTGACAGTGGCTGTGGTAATGGGGCTGTAAAACCTTTAGGAGTCCTTAGGCACTTCCAGAGGAGAAATAACAATTAGGTGTTATGCACGATTCGAGGAGAGCATAGGCAGATCCCTGGTGTGTATGCGGGGAAGGTGGGAAAGTTAATCACAGCCTAAGATGGGAATGCTCTACCACGGTGGGTACCAGCACAGGATCAGATGCACCTGGAGCAATTAATCTCTGAGCAGAAACGGGGAGGCAGCCCTTGCAAAGCTCCTTGTGTGTCCCTGCTTTAGCTGTGACGTCTCCAGTCAGTTGGGGATGAAAAACTTTTGTTTATTTCTGTGTCTGAACAACAGCTCAGGCAAGGCTTGTTGTCTATGACTGGGCTTATAATGCAAATAACAACTACATAATAACAATATTTAAGCAAAAGATTGGTAGCAGGATTAGGATTGCAGTCTGGGTTTTTTTTTAATATTTTCTGGGGTTCTGTTGTTAAGTAAGTGCTGATCAGCTCTACCTGACTGCTTGTCACGCAGCATTTATGGAGAGAGATTTTTGTGCATTAGTAATATCTTTTTATAGAGGTTCGTGAGATGAAACTGTTCAGCTGTTTTGCTGCAGAAATGCTCTGTTGAGTACTTCTGGGGGTTTTCTTTCCCACTGTTGCACTGTCCCTGTAAGACTATAAGACTGGCATTTAATGTGATTTGGAGCTTTAGGCCAAAAGCTGGTCCTTGCTTACAACCATGCAGGTGGTTTTCTACACTTTGGGGTGGAAAGAGGGAGTCTGAGCCTTTTAATTCAACAGATCTATTTATTTATTTTGCTGAAGTCAGACTAGCTGCTTCCCTCTAGAAGCAAGGTGCCAGATCTGGAACTGGATTTGGGGAGGGGCTAGGAAGGAGCCTACGGACCAGGTAGTGTTCCCAACCCCTGGCTGTGTTCCCCCACAGCAGGCAGTGGGTCCATGCGGCGCAGGGCTGTCTTCTCTCATCTGCTTCCTTTGCCAAAGAGAGTGGCCAGTGGGGAACTGGTGCTAATGATTTGGTCCAGGCCAGGTGGAGATGAGTGTCTCCTGCTTGGGAGGAGTGGGGAGGCTGGTGTCTTGTGTTGGTGCAGTTTTAGTCCCTTTGAGAGAAGGGGAAAAGTAGCAGTTGCTGGACCCCGTTTGTGCCCCTGATTTAGCCGCAATGGCCCTTTGCCCTGCTGCTTTCTCACATTTTCTTAACCCCTCTTGTGCGAATGTGGAAATAACCTGGTTTTGGGAGAGTAGGTGTGTAGCCCAAATTCTCAGCCATGCCTGAGTGCCTCATACCTATTGAAAGAAAATTGAGTCAAGTACCTAAATGCTCTTTGAGAATAATGTACATTACTTTGGAGTTTTGGTGAATTATTTGCTATATTAGTCGAGTACTGTCCAGAGCGTCAGACGTAAAGCAGGAACTGACCATTGTGGCAGCAAGAACATTGTGCTTGCTCCAGAGCATTTCCATTTAGAGGCTGGAGACAACTGGCACCTGCTGGGACACATTGTCACTACATGTTGTATTGCTTGGCCCGTACCAGTGTTTCTGTAATACCACTTTGGGGAGTGCAACCAGTAATTCTGCACTTGCATTGTTTTTTTTTGCGATCAGTTTTTCCCTAGCAATTTTCTGAAAGATGCAGGAAACTGCAGATCTGGCAATCCCAATCTTGGATCCTCTTGACCCTTTCAAAACTGGAACAAACATTGTCTGATGCTTTAAAACCTTCCCCCTGCAGGGCACTGTGGATGGGAAGTTGAGCATGTTTAGTTCTTGCAGAGCTGAGCTCTTAAATTGATAGTGCCTGTAGTTATGTGTAGCTCTTGTGATGGAAAATAAGAGAAACATCTTAAATCTTTAAACCTCTCAAGGCCATCCTTTCCCTGCCATGCTGAGAAGTGTGTAACTCCATATAATATCAGAAGAAATCCGACATGAATGTAGTCATGCCAAGATGTGCTTACAGATAAGAAGCTCTCTTGTACTGGGTATGAACCAGCGCCTGCCAGGGTCACTCATGGCAGTCTTTCAAGGCTACTGTGAGCTGTTGTTAATGTACCTGGCTTTTGAAACCATTTCAGAAAGCCACAGAATGTTGCTGTAGTTCTCCATTCACACCGTGTGGATCTCAAGGGTTATTAGTTCTCGTGCTGAAATATTTTTTCTAAAATGACTGTGGATGGCACATATGTCTGACCAGATCTGCTTTGAGTTCTGGAATGAATGTGGGTTGCACTTTCCTTTTATTTAGATTTGGTTTAACTAATGAGAAGCACAAGTAAATGTTGTTTGTTGCCTAGAGGGAGATCTTGAATGTGGATCATTAAGAAATGGGGTCAGATGAAGAAGAGAAAATATCACTGTCCCCAAACTGGAACTTGCAAACCCATGCACTGTGCAACGCCCCACGGAGCTGGAAATCTTCTGTCAGTGCTCATGAGTGCGATGGTCTGCAGCGCTGATAGCAGTGCCTGGCTTCAGGGTCTGTGCTACCCCTACATGTCACAGCCACTGTGTTTCAGAAGTCTGGATTGCATTTCCTCCTGGAGAGTTGTTATGTGCTGTGAGCAATCAGACAAATTTGAAAATGAGTTTGTTTTTAGTAATAAGCCTTCATGGCTCTTGCAAAGTGGGCCTTTCCAGACTGCCTGGGACAGAGGAACAGCTCCAGCTGACCTCTGGTTTGGGAAAACTGACAGCTCACATGGAGGTAAGGTGAGGTTGTCAGGGAAAGGGGGAAGAAAGTTTTTCTCCCACTTATTCTGAAAACCCACAGCTTGGCAAAATATACGTTTCTCCAAAATTCTGAAAAAAATTGAATTAATGTAGCTATAAGTTATGTGAAATAAAATCCAAAGGCATTAGCTAGAATTCCAAACTGTACAGTTATATGAATCCAGAGACCCACACAACTACATTTTCGTATCTGATGTTGACATATTAAAATTCACCAGTTCACAGCCAGAGTTGTCCTTAGTTAATTTAACTAATCCCATAAAATTCCTGAGATGCATCATGACACCTCATCATGTAAATATAAGCCGACATGATTAGGGGAGAACCACTTGCTTCAAAGAATTAATATAGCTGAAGAACTGCTTACAATTTAGAAGAATTAAAATAAGATGCTAAGTATGTCTCCTTATGTCCCCTTGTTAAAGCCAGAACTTTATTAGTTTACACAGCACCTGATTTCTGAGAGCATATTTTAGCCAATGGCTTGTTTACACTTGTTTCTGTGCCACATTGACGGTCGTCTGTTTGGGGCTGCAATGCAGCTTCCGAATGGGAGCTTTAAGGAGGAGGTTGTTCATCTTGGTGGGCTGAAGTGGCACCTTAGCTCCAGAAATGTGCATTCTCCAATGTGAGCTGGCCATTGCCATGCCTTAGAAGGAGGAAATGATGCCCTCAGGAAGAAGGAGCTGGAAGGGAAGCCAATGTTTTAGCTGGAATGCTGAGTGGGGGCTTGCCTGTGCTGTGTTGGGAAGCACAGCCTGGTCCACCTGTGTCGTCTTTGACCGGGAGCCTGGTTTGACCTTCCATGACTGTGTCTGATCTTCAGCATGGGGAGATGCAAAAGGCTTGAGCCTTCCCTTGTGCAGCAGTTTAAGTGGAAACTGTCTGCTCTGAGGTGTATCTAAGGCATATGCATGTCACAAGAGTTGGGTTCAAAAGGTTGATAGGTTTTTGGTGCCTGCTTAGACACCGGGTTTTTTCCCCGCAATGGTTAACTGTCATGTTTTGCGTCTTAGATATCTGTGCAGTGTATGCATGTACAAGCAGACAGAATACACCCTTTGTGATTACAGCAGTCTGCTTGTGGACTGAGGTGGCTGGCAACAAAAGTGTTCATGGAGATTTTCCCTCCATTTGAGAGTACAAGGCTGGGGCTGCATTAGTGACAAGCTGACTGAGGGACACCGGTTCAGGAGAGCAACGGCTACACTCCAGAGTTTTCTGTGATTCTCTGCCAGCTCCACGGTCATTTGGAAATCTTGTCCTTCTGAGCAAGACCAGCTGCTCTGGACCTCCTCTGCTATATGGAAGCCAACGTACAAAGCAGATATGCTCTTGTGGTTGCCTGTTTTGTTGGTAGGAATTTGGGACCTACAGAGCAGTAGTCCTAGGAGGGCTGGGCTTAGCATGAAAATGTGGACGTCAAGAATGGGCCTCAAAACAACCAATGGATTTGAAAATTGTGAGGCTGACTTGTGAACCACTGCTATTAATCGAGTAAGCAGCAATAGGACATGAAGGAGTCTTCCAGGAGTCATCTAGCCCAGTTCTCTGCCCTAAGGCAAGACCAGCTCATATCTAAATAGGTGTTTCAATGACCTAGTCTTGAAAACCTCCACAGATGGCTACTCCTCACCAGGCAATGACTTCTAGTATGGCACTGTCATTCCCCACTGGAAGGCTTTTCCTAACCTCTAACCTAAATCATCATCACTGCAATTTAGGTCTAGTTTTGCCTTGTCCAATCTGCCATGGGAAAGGAGAACAGGTTATTCACTCTTTCCAGCTACTTGTCATGTATTTTAGAGATAGTTATCATGTCTATCCTCAGTCTTTGCTAGACTAAACAACCTAGTTCCTTCAGTCATTCTTTGTAGGTCATGTTTTCTAGGCTGCAGAGAAGTCTTGTTCCCCAGTGGACTGTCAAATCAATCTGCTTCCTTTTTTGAAACGTTATGCCCCAAACCAGCTGGCTGTGCGAGGGCGGTGCTAAGCAGAGAGGAGCTTGTACAGGCCGTCTGCTGGTCACCAGGAGCTCAGTGTGTCAGTCTCCACTGGGAATAACAAGCTCCTTGAGCAAGGCATTGTAACTGGCACACATGCTTCATGGCCTGGCGTCAGAGAGGGAAGAACCTCCTCAGCACATGGGCTGGTGCCTCTGAGGTTCCCACATGTCCGAGGGGGTTGTTGGAGCTCTAGTGGAGTTTGCAGCCTGGGCTGAGTTTGTTGGCAGGACTAGAGGTTCCCTGAAGTATCTATGAGCAAGTCTTTGCTTTTGTAGTCCTGAATTCCATTTTTATTGTTGCTATCTTTTCTATCAAGCAGAAATACATGAAAAAGAGGAGGCTGAGGGAAGGAAGCAGAATACTTGATTTCTCCCCTTGGCTCGTGCAGCAAGTTACCTGAGTTTCCAGAGAGCCTCTCAAGCTTTGCCTCTTAAAAACTTGGCAGGTTGCCATTGCTTCAGGAATTGATTTTTTTTCTTTACTCCTAGAGTTTCAGCTGATTTCATAAGAAACTGTTGGAGTGTGGTGTGTGGGGAGACCTTGTGCAATGAAACCAAACCAAGGGACCGTCCTTATTGTCTTAGTGTGACACAGGTTGAGGAACCTCCTCTGCCTTGAAATCACAGTTTATGCTTGGGCTCAAAATAGGCTTCACAGAAAGTGGTTGCATGGGAGGGGCCAGCTACCCAGCATGTTCTGTTCAGCAGCAAAAGTGGTTGCTCACCAGCTTCTCTTTCCTTGCCACCAATCTGCCATAATTTACCTTGTCCTCCCCTGCAATGACCATGAATTCTAGTGTCAAAAAGTCAAGCCACCTCCTGCCATACAGTCACACGCATGGTAAAGGCACCTCAGCAAAGCAAGTTCCCAAAACATGGCCAACAGGTACCTTGCAGCCAAACCGCTTGCCCAAAGCCAGGCGTCAAGCCCGTGTCCCAACTGGCATTACCTGTGGCAAAGGGATGACTAAAGGAGCCCTCCAGCCTTTTTCCCAGAGCTCAGGATCACACCCCTGTGCATTTTTCTCTCTGCTCGTTGATGGATGCTGCTTCCATGCTTTCCCCTCCCTGAACACGTGGGCTATGTGCCAGCCCTGGGAGTTGCGCAAGCACGCAGCCTTGCAAGGCTGCCAGGCGTGGGGATGTCGCAAGACAACTCAGGGCTGTTCTTGCAGCATTTTGAGGTGATAATCCTAATTTCCCATTTCTTCAGTAGTGGTAACAGTTTTAAAGAATGGAAGATAATTACCCTGTGAAACAGATTTGATTTCCTACCAGGGCTTTTGTCTCTGCCAGTTAGTCTTAGAACTTGAGAGAGAATCACTGATCATGACTGATCATTCAACAGTTCACCTGTGGATTCGACCTTGGAGTATTTGTACAGACTCAGTGGAGCTGTTGAATACAAATGGTTTTTTTTACTTCCTTGGTATTTGCTAAACATTTGGGTCTCGATCATCTGCTGACTTGCCGTTTCAAGCCACACGTGCCAACAAGCAAACTCTGCTGTTTGCACCACTTGATCCCCTGCCATGCCACGGGTTAAACAATAACTGCGTCGGGACATTCATTGCTTGGGTAAAGCACCTCTTGGAACTTGAAACTGGGGCTCTGCTCCAATACACAGCAAGAGTTATGGCCTCGTGGATAAATTTGATTTAGCAGAGCTGAAGCTGTAATAAAATGATTGTATCAGATTGCAATGTGTGATGGGGTGTGGATGGGGGGTCAGGTGGGGCTCAGATACCTCCTGAAAATGTTGACTTTTCTTTTCCATCCTCCTCTCCTTTAAAACCTTGCTAAAACAACGAGGAAAAAACAAAGCAGATAGGTTTGGAAAGGATCAATTCTGGCTGACTGACTTCAGAAGGACGGGTAATTTTAAAACAACAGCATTATTTCTCTGAGGTTGAACTGACTCAGGACATTTCTTCTCCCCTTTCTCCCACCCCAAGGGATAGATTTTATTTTGTTACAAGTACAGGTCCAGCCTGAGGAAAAAAAATTGTTTTTGTTTGTTAAATATTTTTTGGGGGAATTGTCATGGAGAATTAGCCTGTGTGTTAAAATCTTTGAGAAATGGACTGTGCCTTGGTAGTGTCTGTCTTTCTCTGCTCCTTCACTGTCCTGCCTTGAAACACCTGGTGCCTAAACCAGGCAAAAAGCAGCAAGAGACTGCTGGCAGTAGAAGGAAAGGAGGGCGGAAGATCAACTTGATTGTCTACTCTATCCAACACCCCGGTGGGATTAATGCTTTGGCCTATGATTGTTTGTTTGCTGGTTTTGTATGGAAGACAGGTTGTTATCAATAAGTGCTGGATGGAGGCGGACCAAAGCTGTGGAACAAGCCAGGCCAACAGTGTAGGTACAACCACTGATGCATCTGGAAAGGACAGGCCTGTACCTGGCTTCAAAACTGGCATTCAGGTTGTTGCTGCTCCTGTGTGAGTAGGTCTGTCAGTTGGCTAGGGTGGCTTTTCATACATTTTTTGGGTTTAACCACCCATTATTAGCGTGCTTGCCCTGGCTGAGAAGGGTAGGCCAGCACCAAGTCTGTGTGATGGCTGGAACCTGTGACCATTTATTCATGAGTGTCCTCAAAGCAGAAGAGATATAGAAGGCTTATTGGATGTGGTTGTATGCTCCAGAGCTCCCTGGGAGGGGATGAGGGCCAGCCATGTGCTGTAACATCCTTGGAATTAAGTGATCTCTTCCTGGAAAAAAAGGAAGGAGGGGGAGGAACGTATCAGGGCATTATGAAAGGAGAGGTGACTTTTCTCTTCAGGAGCAAAGCAGCTCTCCTTCACCTCACCATGCTTCAGAGCCCCACGTTGCCGCCAGGACTCCAGCCATGCAGACTAACATGAATTACATTAACATACACTCAGTGTAACATAGTCCAAAGCTTGATTTTATGAAGGCTACAAAGTGAACTGGACTGGGGAGGTGGGTCAGCTTTCTCCATACAACTAGTTTTCATTAAAATGATTTGGAGGGTGTGCCTGCACCTTGTCATGGAGTGCAACCCAGGGACTGACGGACACCCATGAGAATATGTATTGGTCAGCAGCTGGCTGAACATGAGCCAGCAGTGTGCTCAGGCGGCCAAGAAGGCCAACAGCATCCTGGCTTGTATCAGGCATAGCATGGCCAGCAGGAGCAGGGAAGTGATCGTGCCCCTGTACTCGGCACTGGTGAGGCTGCACCCTGAATACTGTGTTCGGTTTTGGGCCCCTCAGTACAAGAAAGACATTGAGCTGCTGGAGCACATGCAAAGAAGAGCAACGAAGCCAGTGAAGGGTCTGGAGCACAATTCTGATGAGGAGTGGCTGAGGGAGCTGTGGTGGTTTAGCCTGGAGAAGAGGAGGCTGAGGGGAGACCATATCACTCTCTACAGTTACCTGAAAGGAGGCTGTAGCGAGGCAGGGGTTGGTCTCTTCTCCCAGGTAACAAGTGAAGGACAAGAGGAAATGGCCTCAAGTTGCACCAGGGGAGGTTTAGATTGGATATTAGGAAAAATGTCTTCACCAAAAGGGTTGCCAAGCCCTGGAACAGGCTGTCCAGGGAAGTGGTTGAGTCTCCATCCCTGGAGGTATTTAAAAGAAGGGTAGATGTGGTGCTTAGGGACATGGTTTAGTGGTGGACTTGGCAGTGCTGGGTTAACAGTTGGATTTCATGACCTTAAAGGTCTTTTCCAACCTAAATGATTCTATGTTTCTGTGAAGGCTGTAGCAGTGGATCGGAGCATAATGTAACCTCCTCGGGGGAAAGTTGTGCGTCAGGACTTGTTCACTTGGCCGCAGCGCTATCCTGCTCTACTCGCTTGAGATCTGCTCAGCATTGCTGTTGATTCTCCCTGCCACACCTACTGCAGGGAGCAGATAAGCACTTTTGGGGGATGATGTAAGGTTTTCCATGTTCGAATGCCACAATGCTGATTTTAGGGCAATAAAGCGAGATTACATCCTGCCTAATAATGAATAGTGCTGCTCGGATAGATCTGACCACTTAGTTTCAGATCTTGTGCAATCTGGAGAAACAGCTGATGTTTGTGGAAAACAGGTGATCACAGTGCAGTAGCAATACTGAGTGAGAGTAGTTGTCGGTTAGGTTGCACGTGAGATTTCTTTACATTTTATATATATGTATATATTTACAGAGGTTATAATTCTAGCAAATCAAGTAATAACAATAGTGGTTGCAGTCTGAGAATTGTGTTTGGACATTTTGTGGACGCAGACATTTTCTGGCATTGAGGACTATAGTCAGTAGAAACCCTGCTCATTCCATTAAAAATAATGTTCGTAATTGGTCTGTTCAAAATTCACCAGTACAGATCATTGCTTTCCAGAAGCAGCATTTTATGCTTTTCATTGGACATTGCTTACAGCATCAGTGGACAGTGCAAGGAGAAAAATGTGCTCATTAGATATGAGCTTAATTGAGAGTGACATGGCTGGGTATTAATATTAGTCTTGCTGCAGGCTTTTCCTTTCCTTTTTTGTGTTTATAGTCATGCTAGTAGATACTGAGCATGTTATCTGTTTACCAAATTCCACAACAGTGCCACCAATAAAAGGGATAGATTTCCCACTGTATTTCTAAATGGAGATGCAGCATCAGGGGTACATCTCCAGATGTGGGAGCCAGAGCAGCAAGTGCAGGAGGGCAGGGCTCTGCCTGGCTCCAAGCACCGGCTCACCCTTGCTGCTGATGTGACCTTGTTTTTTTGATGGTATTTCTGTTTGCAGGAATCTGTGGTTATGGTAGCTTATGGAATTTAACTTGGCATTTGTTTTTCTGGGGAATGGTCTAGTGACAAGAAGCTGATGCACATTTCTTTGGGGTCCTGTCCCTGGGCACTCCTGTCTCTTCCCCCTCCCCCCCTGAATGTGCTTTGGAGAAGAAATAAATTAATTAGATGAAATGGAGGGGTCCGTTTTCACTGACAACAAGAGAAGCACGCTGGGAAACGTGGGTGAGCGGGAGGCTCTGATTGGTGCAGTGGGAGGCGGTGGTTTGTATAAATAGTGGGATGCGCTCCTTTGTGCCTGAGAGGTTTCCCATGTAAGGCAGAGCAAAAATGACAGGTGTGTTGCTGTCACAACTAATTCAACTCTTTTTGGTACATAAGCTTTTTTTTTTTAGGGCACACTTCCTTTCTTCCAAGCCTTTCCTTGCCCTGTGCACTCTGTACATAGACCTGTGAGGCACGAGACTGTGCAGATGCCTGCTGCACGGTGGTTTGCGGCTGCACAGTCCCTGGCTCCACTCACTGTCCTGCTGCTCACGGCCAGGACAAACAATTACCCAGAGCGGTTTGTCTTACAATTCAGTGCCATCTGTGCAGGGCGCCTTGTTTGCCGTACAAAAGGATTTGGAGGGGCTGAGGGGCTATGGCTTTAAAAACCCCCAGCTGAATGGAAGAAAGGATGCTGTCACCCGCTTCTAACTGCATGCAAGAGCATTATCCCCTTCTGAAACGTTCAGCGTCACTTTTATTACCTGCAGCCGTGCCAGTGCTCGGCAGCATGGCATTTGTTTGGGGACAGGGTAACAGATTCAGTCATTCTGCCTGCTACTGATACGTTTTCTTTTGTTTATATACGTTTTTACAGGGCTTGGTCTGACAGTTTTGTCTCCTGGGTAATTAAGCTGAATTATTTGAATTACTGAAGGCTCTGAAATTAGCACTATCATTTTTAATAATTAAAATAAAGTAAAACTGAGCCTGTTTCACGAGTTACGTTACTTCCTCTTCCTGATTTTGAAGGTGTGTGTGAACTTGTTTGGAAGAATGTGAGCACTCAGGTAGCTTGGTTTTAAAATTTTGTTTAACAAAAATATGGGAAAAAAACTAGGTCTCCCATAAGGTCTCTGGAAACATCCAAGCCTTAAAAGAAAACAGAGCAGTAGGTAGGAGAAGTCAGTGTATGGTAGGCACTGCTGGTAGCAGTCTTTCCTGCCTTCTGCTCTAGGCAAATACTAGACTGTGTTAGAGAGTAGCCTAGAGCAGGGAAGGAGCTTTACAGATAGATTATTTTCTTTGGTTTTTTTTTTCCTTAAGTTGTAACGCTGCCCTCAGAACTTTTACTGGCTTGATTATATTATGTGTTTAGATCTTTTAAAAATTTTTCTTCAAACATTTGAATTTCATTTTTCAAGTCAATATTGGGACTTCCTGTTTGCTGTGGAGTTCGGAATATTCCTCGTTTGCTGTTTGGGAATTGTAGGATGGTGGATTTCAAGAAGCATGGTTTGTGTATCGCCAGTGATAAGACTGAGGTTCTGCTCTTTGTTCCCTAACTTTGGGCCAGTTGCACGCAGCTGCACGTCTATGAACAACTTGGGCTTATTTCTCTCGACAAGGGTTTACAAAATCTGGCTCTTACCTTTCTATACCACGTTTTACTGTTTCTTGCAGAGTCAAGAGCTGTTAGCATGGGTAATTACATTTATGTGTGTGCAGAGCTGCAGCAAGGGAAGGGGATGCTCCCCATGGGGGTGGTCAAATGGGGACTTGAGAAGCTCAAGTCGCACCACCTGGCAGGGATGAGCATTTAATGGCAGTGAGGGACCAGTGGGAGGCAGAGCATTGGCCAGGCCAGGTCAGAGGATTGTTCAGGCTGGAAGGGACCTCAGGGGATCTCTAGTCCAACCTGCTGCTCAAAGCAGGGTTGGCCATGAGATCAGAGGAGGTTCCTCAGGGCATTGTTCTTTTGGATCTGGAAAACCTTGAAGGCTGGAGACTGCTCAAACTCTTTGGACAGCCTGTTGCAATGCTGGACTGAAGGAATGAGGAAGCTCCACAGGCATGTAAGTCTTTCTGTGTCTCTACTTGTGCATATGTGATGTCTAAAGCCTCAGAGGAGAAGGTCACAGGTGGATTAGGAGAGCTGGAGAACAGGAGGAGTGGGTCCAGCTCCAGTGAATTTAACTGGTTTATCTATGCACACCCAACAATTTTTATTGATAAACATATTGTGGTTATTTCCTTGGCAACAGAGTCTGTTATGGCAACAGCTGGCTCTGAGTTTGCAGCCTGCAGGTAAGGGAGACGAGGTGATGGAGAACTTGGCCAGGGCAAGGGCTGGGGCCAAGGTGCTGGATTTTCTAGGGGAGGAAATACTGGCCATGAGCTCTTGTTGCTGCATGAGACTTCACTGCTGCTTTCAAATTTGCCAGCTGCTGCAGGGCGCTTGCCAAGGAAGGGCTCGAAGATGTGGCTTTACCTGTGAAATGTCAGCAGCTCTTATGCTTCAGACTGGTCACTACATGAAAACGAGGAGCTGGTGTGTGGTTAAGGTGCTGGAATTGGCCTCAGACTTCTCGTGTAACCATAGGCAAGTCACTTAGCTTCTCTATGCGTTGGTTGCCATCTGTGATACCGGGATAGCAAGGCTTCTTCCATTCATCGTGTCCAGCTGAACCAGGAGCTCTTTGGGCAGTGGTGGCTTCCCTGGGCATTGTAAAATGGGGCTTCAGACCCTGCTGTGGGTTGTCCGGGTGCTGGTGTCACACCCAGCTCCAAGGCCAACATGCTCAGGTAGACCACTGCTTTAAAAATAAGGAAGATTGTGGTATGAGCCAGGAGGACACATTCCCTAAAGCTTGCCACCCACCGGTCAGTTTGAGTGGGCCGAGGTGCCGAGTGTCAGGTCCTCTGCACGGTACGGGGGACATCTCTCCCTCCCTCGTCCTGCGGAAGGAGAATCTGCTCGTTTACGTCTCTGCAGCTGTGCTGTTGCATTTTGGGTTTGCAGAGCCTCTTCGCTCCCCACAGAAGCAGGAGCACCTGCTTATCCATTTAAGGTCCTGCATGGCAGTGGGTGGCTCAGACCTGCCCGGAGGGGTTTTCAGCATCTCTCTTGGAGGACCACTTTGGGCTGAGTTTGCTGAGCTCAGGGGGAAAGGGGACCGGTGGGAGGCACTGGACGTGGCTGCATCATGGTCCCCATCTCTGAGGGGTTCACAGGCTTCTGAGTTCTTGCTCTGTCTTGCACCTATTTATCACCACTGAGCATTTGCAAGAAAATAAGAGGCATTCTCAAATAACGCTGCTGTTACAGCACATGTTTTAAACATTTTTAACTTTCTCTACCCTCTGGCCTATGCTCCCTCTTGTCCCCTCGCAGAGGAATGGGTGAAGTGTGAGGGTATCACTTGGGACATGTGTGTCCTGGAGAATATTCACCAGAGCATCTCCCAGATCACTTGCAAAGGAACAGTTCAGGATTCAGATGCCGAGCTGGTACTTCAGAAAGCTCCTTCAGATTAAATACTTGGCAAATCCATTTTCACATCTCTGAAACTGTGGGAAGATTTTTTTAATTGGAAAATCTGGTTTGGTCCCTTCCTAATTTTCAGGAAAGACTGATGGAAGGATTATGACCAATCCTAATTTTGCAAATGAGGTAAGGAAGCAAAGCCAGTACAATAAAACCACAGGGTAATGTGTCATCTTGTGCCCTTTCTTCACTCACTAGGCGCATAGAGTTTAGTTGTAATGATGTGTGAACTTTTTTCCAAGTAAATCTTCTGGAATATGTTTTGCCGAAGGAAAGAAGTCTCGGTAATACCAGATCTCATGATATCTCCCTGCTGTTTGGGGCATGCAAATTATGGGCGAGTTTCTAATGTGTTAAGTTCCCACAAGCCTAAACCAAATCCTTAAGGAGAAACCAGTGGGAAAGACATTTCCCAACACAGCAGGACTTTTTTTTTTTTCTTCCCACTAGCCTTGCAAAGAGTTTTTTTTTTTAAACTATTTAATGAGCATCAATATTAGCTCAGATTCCTCCTCTTAGGAACAAAATACATGAACTTTCCCATTGCCATGTGGGCATGTTGCCTGGGCAGGGACTGGTGGATTCATCCTGTTGGGGCTTGGGTTTCCCAGCATTTTCATATCGGTGTCTTTGAACTGACTCCTTGATGCCGAGCAGGTGAAAGCCTGGGTGACCACGCAGGAGGGTGTGAGGAGCTGCCCTGAGGATGATCAGAGGGCAGCGGGGCTGGGAGGTGCAGGGCACAGTGCTGATGTGCAGATGGGTGCTGCAAGAGCAGGTTTGGTGTCTCGTGGGGGCTGCGATGGCAGGGGAGAAACCTTGCTGTGGGATCACACCTACCACTGGTGGAAAAGCCCGTCTGGCTCGTCCTGCCTGTCACTGTAACATTCATGTTGAACTGGCCCTCTAATGTGCATAGTCTTCCCAGGCAGCTGCTTTTCCAAACAGGTGATCCCTGGCTCTGGCTGATACCTGCCACTGTTGTTATTTTCTTGGTTTCCAAGTGCTGCATCCCATTGCAGTCTGGGAACCAGGCACAAAGCATTCGCCCAGTATCTTTTCCCCAGGTAAATATTGCTTTAGACGATGCAGCTGGATTATGCAACACAGATAGGTGGGGCCGATCTTTTTTCTGCTGGCAGTAGAAAGGGAAAGTTGTTTTGCTAAGATAAAAGTGGGATTTTCTCTAATAGCTTGGTGCGCAGTATAACATCCCATTCTCAACTGTGTTATCCTTGGCAGCCGGGGACTGCTGGAGCTCTGTTTATGGGAGAAGAGGCAGTGGCTGAATCAGACAAGGTTTTGGGAGTACATCATTTTTGACCAGAGTTTTGAACCTGGTCTCCAGGGGAAAGGAAGGGGAGGGCTCTGCATGCGCCTGGGGTGGCACGCGGGGATGACAGTGCTGGCTGTGCCTGCCCCCTCCAGCTGCGAGCCTGCCTGCACTTGTGGGCCAGCATTGCTCTCCTCTTGCCGTTGTTCTCCATGCGCCCGTCAGCTGAGACGCAGCTCCCGGCTGTGTCCTCGTGCTGTTGCCCTGCGTGGATCTCACCAGAGATTTGCTGTTGCTGTTACTGGGGCTCTGCCACTGCCTGCCGGCTGCCTGCGTCTGCATGGCAGACGTCTTCCCCAGACGCTAGCAAGGCTGTTAGTGCTAAAATTAGAGCAGTGGGTTGTGGGTCCCCGAATGCCGATGGCGGCACGTGCATCGCCATGGGGCTGCCCGCTCCCCGCGGCGGCAATGCTGCGGGCAGGGCTGCCCGCAGCCTGGGAGAGCCACTCTGCAGCAGAGCACAGCCAGGCAGCTGCCTCGCCCCGCGCCCCTGGCTCTGCTGCCTCGGCGGCACCCGGCGCGCTGGTGGTCTGAACGAAGTGGAGCAGTTTGTGCTCTTGTGCAACCGACTGACCGGCAGTTTGGGGGCCAAGAGGGAACAGGATGAAAAGTTACATTTTCTGTTTTATATCTGTGTTTTCTTGCCCTTGATGGTGTCCTTTATGGGCAAAACCACAGACAAGTAAAATAAGTGTGCGTCTTTTTCATATCTTTAATTATAATTCACAAAAGGTTTTGAAAAGTCAAGGATGACCCAGTAACTGTGGTAAACTCCCCATGATAAACTTTCCAAGGGCTTTGTGTGATGAAGGCCCTGTGGCTCTTCTGGCAACTGCAAATCCACCGGGTAAGTGTATAGTACCTTAACAAGCTGCCAGTGGAAACATGAGAATATTTTGTTATGGTGTTCTTTAAGTTATTGTCACTGAACTAGTGGTTCTGGCATCTGAATATTTGAGATCTTCTTAAAAAATGAAGGCAATGCCAGTACAAACAAAAAACCCCAAACAGTGTATCTTTACCCTTCCTCCGCTGCCTAAATTAAAATTAATTACCAAGAGCAAAAATATTTGCACTTTATTATATGGGGACTGACTTTTCCGACTGAGGGATCATGAGATTGTGAAGAAAATTCAGTCCAAGGATGAGCCCAACTTGGAGTCTGTTAAGTAGTGTCTGTCGTCTTCCCTTCTTCAGTCAAGCTGTATTAATCTGTCTGAAAGCTCACATTCCCAAGGGCCACCCGGTGCTTGCTATACTGTGGCAGTGACCTGAAGGAAAGTGTGTTACTTGTTTTGTAGAAAAGCTGGAACTAAATTTTTTATTTAACCAAAACCATCAGTGAAACAGCAGTTGAAGTGCTAGAGGATCCTAAGCCAAAACGCACTTTTATCTATTGCCTCCATCCTGGACATGCCCATCTCTGCATGTGATTGCATTTGTCCAAAAGATCCATTACCCCTTTGCAGGCATACAGCTCATCTGGTAGTAATGAGACATGGGTATTCAAGTTGGCCAAATTCATCCCTGAGGTCATTTCAGTGACTTCAGTAGAATTAAACCAGGACTGATTTTGCTCCTGAATCTTTATGTTTGCAAATTAATTTGGGTGGAATCTACTTTTAATTATGCTGTACCTAATTATAGCAGATTTACTATCACAAGGGAGGAATGCTCTAATATCCAGAACAAGCACAGTTAGTATGGCCATCCCCTTAGATTAACGTTACATTGATGCTATGTGTGACGTGGTGATGTGTGTATATGTATATGTATGCAAAATGCACCAGTATTATAGGATGTGTGAGACCAGAAGGGACCTTTGGGGTTGGTGAGTGTGGTCCTGTGCCTAGTGAGTCCTCCCACTTGGTCCTGCCTGCCTTCTGAAATTTTTGTCCCTACTGATTGTATTGCAAGGCTGTTCCTGAATCTCGTACTGCCTTTTCCTAATTTCTGGCCTAAATGTCTTAAAATCTAGTCTATGTTCATATTCTCATCCCTTTCAGCTGCTGAAAATTTTGCTTTCCCTGCCATCTTGTAGCCCAAGGCAAATACTGCTGAGTCCTGAAGGAACACAAGCCTGTCGGTGTGAATCCTGAGTTCTAGTATCACTATGTCCCTTTCATCCTAATAGCAGTATCTAACCTCATAATCTTTATTATGTATGTCATAGGCAGCCCTGCAAAATGACCCTTAACCCTTCAGCTCCCACCTGGGAACCTGGGCTAGTGCAGTACACTGGAAGAAGACCTATAGGAATATAGTCAAGGGCACCTTAAAATTCCCAGATGGTTGTTACATTTATGGAGAAACATATTTGAGGTAGCTTTGGCTCACAGAAAGAGTAGTGTGACTCCTCTGGCTTGCGCTATGCCGCTGTGCCTTGCAGCTCTCTGCTCAGCATTTTTATCTGGTGTGCCCTCCCTGGGCTGTTTTGAGTGAAGATGAACATCGGTGCTAAGGGTCTTCTCAGGGATGTGCAGCACTGTGCTAGTGAGCAGGACATGTCCCTGCCCCCTTGGCTGTGCCAGGCACGTGGGGAATAGCGGGGAGAAGGCAACCTGCTGCCTGAAGCGCAGGGCTTGGGGGCAGGTGAGGAAGAGTCTGCTCATGGCTGTGCTGAAGGCTGGTGATGCGCAGCTCTGATGCAGCAAAGCATATGGATATATGACTGACTCTAGGCGCTGGCTTTTTATCATTCCTTGGGTTACTGAGCTGTTCATCCAGGGTGTAACACTCCCTTACCTCTGCAGGAAGCTTCACTTAGCTTTATTGATATGTAGTTTATTCACATTTTTTCCCTCGAAAGAGAGGCCCAGGGCAGCGCTCATGGCGGGAGTTTGTATGGCCTGGCAGTGCCAGCCTGGTACCCAGAACTTTATCAGGTTGTGTGGGAAGTGCTGTAAGCACTATGTAGCGTATTGGCAGTACCAGATTTGTTCATGGTGCAGGGACAACACGGTTGCTACCCAGCGTGGTTGGGATGCTACCTGGACTGAACTACTGCTGTATAACAACATGCTGTGCTTTTCATTCCGCTTAGCCGAGTGTCCTGCGCCATGGAGGGGAAAAACCAGCGGGGAGCTATTAGCTCCAGTTCGGAGATGAAGCGCTAGGCATGTGGTTTTGTGAGCGGCTTCGATTGACCTCGTGTTGGGCAGCTGCCAAGGGCTGGTGCCAGCTCCCCATGCCCAGCTGCACGTCCCCTCCTGCCTCGTGCTGGCCCCAGCCGGGGGTGCTGTGCGTCACTGGGTCGGGATGCCATGGGGCAGCATCGCCCCTCTAGGCAGCTGCCTGCAGTTGGATGGGCCCAAAAGTCTAGGTCTTGCCTATCGTTAGTGGCAAGCATTTAAGTATAACATAGACTTTCTAGCCCCCAGGCTTTGGCTCCCTGCCTCCCCCATACTCTAGTCTTTGCCCTCCTGCAGTCGCTCTTACAGGATTTCCCAGATCCGAGATCCCTAGCCAGCAATGTTATCTTCTGTGGCTGAAAACAGCACTTTTAGGCACTGAGGGAGTAAGTAGGAACCCTTTTATTTTTGTGATACCTCTTAATGCATTTTGCTTGAGGAAGTGTTGGTTAAAAGGGTCGAGTAGGGTTAGAGAAGATAAATTTGGGCCTCTGGGTGTGCTGTAGCTTGATGGGCACGAAGCTCTTTTTGTCTCTGCCCCTGTCAGAGACTCGCAGAGCTGTCATATCAAAGGCTGGCACCGGCTACTGCAGCACCATCAGCACTCGCTTTTCTCCTCCTTCTGGCAAGAAATTTGCGTGGAAACCATTTATATTATTTAATAATGATGACTAATACTTGAGAGTGGATATCTGTGCAATGTAGGACTGTGTCTGTCTGAGGTCTCAGCACTTACCCTCTGTTTTCTGTGCCCAAGAGCACAGCCTTCTCTAAAAGATAAAAATGAAAAATATTTTGAGGAATCCTTTTCATTCTCCCTTTTTGAGGGTGAATCACCCTGAAAACTAGTTCTCTGAGACTGCCCATCTCAGTGTGTGTTGAGGAAAAACTGGGTGATAAGTAGTTTTGGGGGAGAGGCAAAGAAGTGCTGGCAGCCCTTGTCTCTTCTGGAACATGCATTCTTGTGCACTTTTGAGGGCATTTTGTCCCAGCACTGGGTAACAGCCAAACCTCCAGCATCTTCCTCCTTCCCTCCCTTGTGTGTGGAGGCAGCAGGGTTACACAGTGTAACCCCCTGGTGTAGGGACAAGGGACACACATCTTCATGATCCTGGGGGTTGTCAAAGGCCGGTCTTGGCTCCTGGTAGCAGCTGAGGATGGCAGGAGGATTCTGAGCTATGAGGTGAAGGGCAGCTGGGCTTTTGCAAAGGTACCCCCATGCAGTCCTATCCCAGTCACTGCAACCCTCACAGCAACCCACAGCCCGGACACCCTGTGCTGGGCAAAGTCTGAAGAGCTCCTTGGAGGGTCCCAAGCAGCTCAGTATGATGGAGCAGCCTGATGGAGCACCCTAAAATTAATCCACTCTGTGACACGTGCAGCTGGTTGGGCTGAGCTCACCGGGAGCGAATGTTTTGCCTCACACATGCCATTTTTGAGCACCAAGTTATGACTTCTGTATTGCTCTGCTTTGGCCTGAGTGTCCTGCTGCTGGGTACTCATGAAGCCTCCAAGGTCTGAGAGGTCTCTGTTTAATTTAATATTTTTTTTTTTGAGGGGAAAATGATTTACTCAGTTGCAATCTTACTCTTTTCTCCCCATCACCTCTCAGGACAGCGCCTGCTTCCTTTCTAAAGAAGCCATTAGCTTACATGCTCTGAACCAAAATGTTAGCTCAGCTGTAACAGATGGATGGATATGGGTATCATGTGGCAACTTAATGAATAATATCTATCACCTAATTTCCTGAAAGTTGGCATGTAATGAGGCTGGTGCCATGATTATTACCTCTGTAAATCATGACTTTAAGATGATGACAATCCCTCCTGCCCCAAGGATACAGGACAGCCAGACAATGATGTACACTTAATTGCTGTGTGAGAGGCAATGTGTTCAGGAGCATGCCATTGCCTCTAAATTATCTTATGCAGCACAGACGCTAGAGGAGATTAGTGCAGATTGGAGGGGAGGGAGGGCCCTGACGTGCTGTGAGGTGCTGTATATATTTGTGTGTTTACTCACTTGAGCCAGCCGGTGGTGGTGGTGTGAGCTGGGCGGGGTGGGATGGAGGTGAGACTCCCAGGTTTGCCTTCTTGGTCTCTCCCCAGGACTGAAGGAGCAGTGGATGGAGAGGGGATCACTCACAACTGGGTGGAGATGCTTCCTTTGTTTTTCTGACGAGTGCTTGTGGCGAATACTTCTTTGGACAGAGGACTGTGACCTCCTAAACGGTGACCTTGGCTTGGGGGGGTGGAAGCTGCCAAACCTCTACCCAAAACTCCTTCCACTACAGGAAATCTCTGTCGCCGTTTCCTTCCTACCACACACTGCAGCTGGCCATAAAGCAGAGCTGATGCCCACATTGTGGGCTGTTGGCTTGCTCATGCAGCTGCTTGCTAGCCGAGGGAGGCGTCCCTGCTTGCAGGGCCCTCCCAGACCATCTTGTTCTTCATCAGTTGATTGGTAACCACTCCTAGTTCAATTCTTACTCTGCTGGGCTTTTATGGTGTCTTTCATTGGGTGCTATGCTCTGACAGTTGACAGGGATGTGGCTGGATTGTGGATGGATCAGGTACTGCAGCTGAGCCTTGGAACCTTGGAAAGCTGCTACTGCCAGCCTGCCTGTGCTGCTGGTTAGTGCTGCTTTTTTTTCTGTGTTGCCCCCCTTGCTTGAGTACTTCTTTGTGTTTAAGTGTTCTTTCCCTTTTAATTCTGCCCCCATCTCCCTGATGCGCTGGCCAGCGTGGTTACAAGCTGGCTGGCTGTGGGGCATAGCAGTGGACGTGCTGCTGCTCTGGTCCTCTCCTCCACTTCGGTTCTTCCAAGCCGTGTGATGAGCGTAGGTGACAATAGCCTCAAAACTGTGACAGGAGCTGCTTTGAGTTGGACGAAACATCCCACTGGTCTGATGTCTTGTCTCCAGCAGTGCCCAGGGAAATTAAAACTAGGGCAATGTGATGATCGCATACAATTATGTGTTTCCCTACAGTGCTTGTTTAGCCTCCAGTGATTTGCAGCACAAGGACTTCCCAGACCAGGAGTGTTACCTTCAGGTTTGGTGGTCCCTGTGCAGCCACCAGCAGCATCATCATGGCTGCTTCCATTTCCTGCAGCGCAGCCCCCAAATCCAGATGCTCGCCTGGTTTGCAGGGAGATGGCTCTAAAACCAGCAATACCATAACGGCCTGGATAATGTGAGCCACAGGCCACTTCCAAAGCCACCCCGTGCTCTGAACCACGTGGGATGGGATTGCTTGGCTGCATGTTGCCAGGGAGCCACCAAGGTGCTGGAAGAAGAGACCCACTACACCAGCAGCCCCCCATGTGTGCGGGGGAGTGGCGTGCCTGAATTAGCCTCTCGTCCCTCTGATGTTGGCTCCCACAGTGGTGACCAGTGTCACCCTCCCCTGGCCCTGGCCTGCCGGGCTCCCAGCTGGAAATGCGGGCAGGTTCTGCAGAAGGAAAGTGAGGGCGTGAGCAGCCTGCACGAGCACAGAGCCAGAGGGGGCATGTGTGACTATCTTGGTAAGATCCTTCTGTGGCTCTGCAAGCAGCCACCCTCAGGAGCACCCTTGGGTTTGCTGTTTCCCGAGGATTTTTGCAGCTGAAAGGTGGCCTGGAGCATTTATTTGCTTTCCTTCCCCCAGGTAAGCAAATGCCATCCTGCCAACGCTTTGCAATGACAGAAGATGTTCCTGTACCTGCTGGAAAGAAGCTTATCTGCTAAAGCAATGGTGGCCATGCCAACTGATTTCCCAAAGTAACATGGGTTTCTTCTCTTTAATTCTCCATGGTGAACTGGTTGCTGTTGGTCTGAGACTGCGCTGAGCCCTTTTGTCACTAAAGACATTGTAGTGCTTATGGCATTAGCGGTTACATAAGCTGACTGTCTCCGAGGGGGCTTTGCCTGGCGTGATGCTCCTTTAGGGTTAGGTAAGAGCCAGCCACAGAGCAGGGGGATGTGAAAAAAAAATACACATCTGTAGTCAAGAGACTTATTTGAACTTAACACACGCTGCAGGAAAACCCAGGTTTTGGAGTTTTCATGTATTCTCTCTGGCTCTGCAGATTAGAGGGGGACCGTGGGAAAGCTGCCAGAGCTTGGAGATCAATCCGGCCTTTGTAAATCCTTTCATCTGACTGTCGGCTTCATACAATTGAGTGTAACCCAGTTTATTATTGTTCGTTGATTAAATTCCTGTTGGTCAACACAAATAGTGCTGCACAGGCTGTGTGTTTGTGGGATGTAAATTGGCATTGCAAAGCATTTCCTAGAGAAAGGCAGGGACGACCTGTCATTTAAAACCACATTCAGGGGATGTTTAGGGGGAGAAAGGACAAATCCCTCCATGCAAGCGACTTTCCAGGCATTTCTCACGTGTCTTTGGAGGCTGAGCCTGCAGTGAGCGACTGTGAGGCTTGGGTCCCTGCTGTTCTGGCAGTGAAGGCAAGCAGCCTCCGGAGGGATGTGCTCACCAAGCCCCTGTGTCTGCAGGGTGTGGGAGGCGTGGTGTGGGGTGGACCCAGCATGTATAACTAAGATTAATGGGATGAAATTAGGTGAAGGAGAAAGTCACCAGGAAATGTTTCCTCAAGGTGAAAGCTATTAGGCTGCAGCAGTTTCTCGAGGGAAGTGATGGTTGCTTACTTACTTGGATCATATTATAATGAGAACATGACAAAAACTTGGCTGGGAAGAGGAGATGGGTGACATCAGCGGCTTTAGGGGGCTCTGGTGGGACGTGAACCCCCCCAGGAACAGTGTGTTTCTGGGAGGGATGGAGGGAGCAGTGACTGGGACTTTTGCCTCTCTGCAGGGCAGGGTCTTCAGCTGTGGTTTGAACCCAGGGGAGCTGGGGGTTGCTGTCTGCCAAAGCAAGACATTACTGGTACCTGGCAGCAGGGGCTTGTCCCAGTTTAAGGCAGAGCTCTGGCAGGCCCTGAAATGGTATGCCCCAAATTTGTTGCCCTTCCTCTTTCTAAATACTTGCCTGGCTTGTAAGGAGGGAGGAAGGCATAAGACAGAGTTCTTAAGAGCGGGAGCAATTGGCTAACAAATAGTTTGGGAACCTCTGTGCTAGATGACTTGAAACATCTTTATGCTTTTATAAATGGTGTTAACTTGAATGTCCGTCTATTTTCCTTCCACATCCTTGTGCCCAAACCAAAGCAATCCCCTTTATCTTTGGGTGTAACGATTTGTCTCCCATCTCCATGCAATATGCACACCTAGAAAATAAGGCCACCTGCTTATTGAAAGGATGCCTGTGCTTAGTAGTCTTTTTTCTTCTATGCGTGTAATGAAGAGGTATTTGTGGAAAGAACGTCATCTTCTCTCCCTCTACGAGTTCTCAGATAGTCCTGAGATGCGGGCGCAGATGAGCCCCAGGTGACCCTCTGCAGTGAGCAGACAGGAGATGCCTCAGGCTGTACATGATTTGGAAGGAAGGCGTTCATGTCAGGGTCCCTTTCTGCATCCCTTCCCTTTGTCCCAGCGCTGCCATGATGTGTGTAACCAGAACTGACTCATGGACGTGACACTATGGAGCAAGCAGGGGCCTTACTGCTGAGAGCCCACTCTTCAAGGCCAAAATGCAAAACATGCCTTCGAAGGCCAACGTGCAGAGGTGGATCCTGCGGCGCCTGCATGCTGCTGGAGCAGCGAGGTTGAGAGCGAGCCATGGAGGCCACCTTGGAGACCCAGAGAAGTGCATGTTAACTGGCATTGCAGAGAGCGGTCAGGCCACAGTCCAAAGGTCTTGAGTGAGAGGTAATAAACCTGTTAATAAATAACAGGGAAAGCTGGCTGCATTGCATAGTTTCAGTTTTTGAATGTAACCTCAGGGAAACATGGTAGAGGTTTGCACAGTCCTTTTGCAAAGACGTAATGGGCACTTGTTTGGCTTGTGGGAGCAGTAAGACTCCAATTGCCTGGTCTCTGAATCATTGTGGCATTGATTTTATTTTCCCCAGTGGCCAAATGCCTGGGCTCTCCTTGGCTGCCCCAGGCAAGGTGACAGCGCAGCTCCCTGCTTTGCTCTAATCACCAGGGGACTTGTCCTGCGGGACGCTCCCAGCCGCCTTCCCTTGCAGGGGCGGTTGCTCAGCATCCCCTGGAAAGGGTCAGTGCTGTCAAGGACCGGCTTTGTAGAGCACTTCGTAAAAGTCCTGGCTGGTGGTGGTAGCATGGTGGAGAGGGAGTCACAGTTATCAGAGAGATTTATCTGAGGATTTACTTGCTACTTCTAAATGATTTCTTCTATTTTTATTGCAGTAATGTTGTACTTCTAATTTATTCTAAAACAGATTTTGTTTCCTGTTGTCTCATTATTTCAATCCAGCCCAGTGATACATTGTAATCTGCTCCTCCATCTTGTTTCTACTCCCTGTAGACATTATGCTGTTAGGAAGTGCTTAGGTATTGTCTAGCCTTTCTTTCCAGGCATTAATTATATGTTTACTATATTGAGATTCATAAGCCAGGCCACGTGTCACACACTGTAAGTATCTGGAGTCTCTGTTTTGCTCGGTTTTGGGATACAGCATATTTTTGGCTGGCCTATTGCTGTTCCCAACTGGCCCTGGCAGAGCACGCGCTGGTTTGGCATAGCCAACACATTATGCTCGACAGCCCTTTTCCTGTTTAATTTCCTTTCGCTAGCTCCTGCGGCAGGGCAGCGGGAGCAGGCAGGAGAGGGCTGCAGGTAGGAGGTGGGGCATCGCTGCTTTCCAAAATGAGGATTTCCCTCCACCCTAGCATAAGGCCATAGGCAACACCTCTGCTCTCTTTGTGTAATTTGATGGCATGAAGGGGCTCCTCTGTGTTGAATTTTATCTCAGGTGAAAGCTGGCAGGGATTGGATCCATGCCATCTTCCAGCTTGACACCGAAGGGCCATACAGTGAATTAACTGTGCACACTTTATCGTTTTTATGCGTGGCTGTTTTTCCTGTCTGTACTGAGTCCTTAAAGGTGTTTGGTAAGAAACGCACCTTCTTCCCACGGTCACACAGCCATTGGAATGTGTTTATGAAAAGTGAGTTAAAATACTAGGCAATCACAGCACATAATGTTTAACTACGGTCTGCAGTAGGAGAGCGTGAGGCTGAGTGGTTTTCTGCTGCTGGGTGGAAAGGAAGAACCGGGCAGGGGAAGAGGGAAGAACCAACTCAGAAAATACCTCAAATCGGAGGGGACTGTGTGGAAGGGAACGGGGTCCCTCAGTGCTCTGGACTGGAGCAGAGCTTTGCTTCCCGAAACACTGGCTTGCTGGGAGAGACAAGCACATTAAAGCAGCTAATTGCAAAATACATGTAGATTCAAAACTGAAGTATGGGTGAATGCTGGGACCTGTGCAGGTGTCCGTCCTAGCTGGAAGGAGCCACTGGATCTACAGCTGCAGTTATTTTTGGTGAATCGGACCGGGCGCGGGGTTTCTGCCTGCAGCGTAGCCAAGCTTCGTGTCCTTGGCCATAGACATCCGTTGTGTCTTTGACACAGACGTGCACAATCCCCAACTCCAGAAGAGCTTAGTGTGCAGGGACTTAGCCATTCCCTGGTGATTGCCTTAAGCTATGGGCTTGTGGCTATTTTAGGCTTTCTCCCTTTCTGAGGGTCTGACCAGAAATTTCATCCTGAGCTAGAAATTGCACATAATTGGAATCGCCTGTGTTAAAAATGGTCACTTGATAAATCAGCGTTTTCCTATGAAAAACTGCTTTACCTAAAAATTCCCAACCAGCCCTCGTCCCAAGGAGCGTGGCAAGAGTGGGTGACACCGTGAAACCACGTGTCTTGCTTGTCCCTTGGGTGAAAGCCCTCCGCTGCCAGCCCCAGCTGTGGGAATGAGGTTTGTTACCATCCTGCCCAGTGTGTAATTGCCAGCCATTACCGGATAAATGCTTTTTGCTGGAAAAAGACCAGCAATTTTTAACACCTTTGCTACCTCGCGCTTTTTTAGGCTCAGGGGGAGAGATGGGGGCAGCCAGTGCTGGGGCTAAGGGGGGGGTGTGGGGCAGCCTGGACCTGGGCGGGGGGCATAACGAATTCCTGGGCACACAGAGGCGGTTCAGCAAGTGTTGGGCTCCAGTGGGCCTCTGGGTGGAAGGTCTTTGATCTGACTCCAGCCTTTTCCCACCGAGGCATTGCTTTTGAATGCGTTCCTGCTCTCAGTCTTGCCACGCATGGCAGACAAAGGCGAGGGGAGCGGGGAAGGGGGGGGCCCTGTTTACCCTCATCAGGAATGGTCGAGTGGCCCAAGTCAATAGAGCCTATTTTTCATTAACCTAATCATTAGTTTTTTCTCGCTGCCAATTACATTTTTCCTGTCGGAATTGAGAAGGGCATTGTGTGCATCTATGAGATTTTTTTTTTTAATAGGGGGCTGCCTGAACATGGTGGGGGTATTTGAAGAGTGAAAATTAAAGTTTAATTTCTCTCTGGACGTAGTGGAAGAGGACTTTTTGAGTTTTAATTATCACACAGCTTGGATTCCTGACGTTTGAGGACTACATTGGAAAGGCTGGTTTCCATTGTGTTGAGTGGATAATTATGCAGCCCTCTCCCGGGCTCACTGTGTTTATTGTCCAGAAGAATCTTCCCAAGCAAAAGGGAGGAGCAGATTTACAATCCAAAATGCATTTTCAGAGCCTGCAGAAGTTTCAACTTGATGTTTGCAAAGAAAGACTTTTGCAAATATATAAGATCTTCTTATTTACCCTTTTAACAAAAAAACACAACCCTTTCATCAATTTATCTGGTAATCTGCCTTTCCCCCCACAGGTTGCTTAGGAAGTAGTTTTGTAAACTAAAGAAAGCCCTTCTGCAGCCGGACTGCTTTGCGCTATCAGTTTCTAAGCAGGATTCCTTCAAAGGCAGTGGGAATTTCTGCATGAAACCTACTGTCCCATTTGTATGTACGATGTTGAATACAAGATTTATAGCCATCTGAAACTTGGCAGTGCTTCTTACCTGGGAGGTAAAGTTAATCTATCCAGGAGAAAATGTTGAAGGATTCAAACGAACCTAAAATTTCAAAGCAAAACTCAGTCACAACTGTTCTGTTTCACAAGGCTTTGGATTAACCTGATACCCTTCCCCCAGGCTTTTGAACTGTTGGTGGTTAGAAGTTTGCCATAAAAATGGAAGAAACTTCAGCAAAGGTCTCATCAAATATGGTGAAGCTTTTGCAACTGCAGCACCCTACCTCCTCCCCCCGCCCCAATCTTTCAAGGGTGGGATCAAATCTGCATGTGTTTGGGAAGGTTCAAATCTGGGGGCAAATGTATTGCGCAGCTTTGGTCATTGTGGTGAGTTCAAAGAGAAGAATAGTGATTGTGGGTGCTCACTATTTCTCCTTGCTGAGAGGTGGAGTGGCAATAGTGCACAATGGAAACCAGGGAGCAGGTTCTGGGATACGCTTGTGCTCATTTCAGTGGATTTGCCAGAGGTAACTAACAGGGCAGTTGGGCGTGCAAATGTTTCAGATCAGCCTGTTTTCCAGAGCTCTCTGGCTGGGACAAAGTGACAAAGGGCTCTGAACCCAACTTGACTTTCATTTGCAACTCTTTTTGGTTTCACTAGTGCAAACTCAAGAGTCTCGTAGCTACCTTCCTATCTTGAAAGACCATGTGGTTGTTTTGGGGAAGGTAGCAGCTTATTATGGGGGTTTCTGGACTATTAAATTAGCTTACGGCAACTTGGTCTCCACTCCCCACATACTCAGTTTTCAAATTAGCACCTCTGTACTTCGTCTTGTGCAGCCCAAAGACTCATAGACACGGACACAGTTGTCTCTGTAGCCTTCTGCAGCCCCTTCCTCTGTCACAGTGCCTATGAGCCTTGACTGCAGTTGGACTGTCAGTGCTGCTGAGGCTGTTTCCTAACCCACATGGTTTCCTGGCATTTCCCAGCTTGTCTGCATTCACTGAGCATCTCTTTTTTAAGCTTTTTTGGCTAGAGACCATATGTTGTTACTATAGTCATACCGAGCCTCATGCATGTTGGCCTTCTGTGATTTAGGACTGTGAATTTCTGTGGAAAAGCTGGGAACAATAACTCTTAAAGATAAGAACTCTCTTTTTTGGAGGGGTAATAACTCTTGAAATCTCTGACTATGTTTTAAAACAGCCAACTGTTTCCAATATAACCTTTTTATTGCAAACATCCTATTAGTATCAGAAGGCCCTACCCCAGCACTTGTTCTTCTCCACACACCCTTGCCAGCTCTGCTTTCTTCTTTGCAAGCCACCATGCTGTTAGGTGAGACTTTCTGCATGTGATGGAAAACCAAAATGCATGGATGGTTTTGGGTTACTGAATCTGACATGCCAATCAAAGGCTGTTTAGTGATTTCATTTTTGCCTTCAAATAATTGTGCTTGATTTCTGGAATGTGAATGAAATAGCCACAGATTTTCTCATGCAATATTTGTACAGGGTAGGCATGGAAAACAGAACTGAAGGGGTCTTGGGGTCACCTAACCCCTCCCTTTGCCCCAAGACAGACTTAGCTCTACCTGAACTACTATGACAGATGTTTGTTTATGGTAGGCCTTGTTCTCACCAACAAGGAGGGGCTGGTGGGGATTGTGAAGCTCAAGGGCAGCCTTGGCTGCAGTGACCATGAAATGGTGGAGTTCAAGATCCTTAGGGCACTGAGGAGGGCACACAGCAAGCCCACTGCCCTGGACTTCAGGAGAGCAGAATTTGGCCTCTTCAGGGATCTGCTTGGTAGAGTACCATGGAGTAAAGTCCTGTAGGGAAGGGGGGCCAGGAAAGCTGGTTAATATTCAAGGATCACCTCCTCCAAGCTGAGGAGTGATACATCCCAACAAAGAGGAAGTCAGGCAAAAACGTCAGGATGCCTGCATGGATGAACAAGTCACTCCTGGACAAACTCAAAACACCAAAAGGAAGCCTACAGAGGGTGGAAGCAAAGACAGGTAGCCTGGGAGGAATACAGAGAAATTGTCCCAGCAGCCAGGGATCAGGTCATGAAAGCTAAAGCCCTGATAGAATTAAATCTGGCCAGGGATGTCAAGGGCAACAGGAAAAGCTTCTATAGGTATGTTGTTGGTGATAAAAGGAAGACTAGGGAAAATATGGGCCCGCTCTGGAAGGAAATAAGAGACCTCGTTACTCGGATGTGGGGAAAAATGAGGTACTCAATGACTTTTTTGCCTCAGTCTTCACCAGCAAGTGCTCAAGCCACACTGCCCAAGTCATAGATGGCAAAGGCAGGGACTGGGAGAATGAAGAACTTCCCACTGTAGGAGAAGATCAGGTTCAAGACCATCTAAGTAACCCAAAGGTGCACGGGTCCATGGGACCTGATGAAATGCGTCCATGGATCCTGAGGGAACTGGTGGATGAAGTTGCTAAGCCACTGTCCATCACTTTTGAGAAGTTGTGGCAGTCCAGTGAAGTTCCTACTGACTGGAAAAGGGGAAGCATCACCCCCATTTTTAAAAAGGGAAAAAAGAAAGACCTGAGGGGCTACAGGCCAGTCAGTCTCACCTCTGTGCCTGGCAAGATTATGGAGCAGATCTTCCTGGAAACTGTGCTAAGGCACATGAAAAATAAGGAGGTGATTGGTGACAGCCAGCATGGCTTCATTAAGGGCAAATCATGCCTGACAAATTTGGTGGCCTTCTATGACAGGCTTTGAGCATTGGAGGATAGGGGAAGAGCAACTGGCATCATCTACCTGGACTTGTGCAAAACATTTGACACTGTCCTGCACGACATCTTTGTATATTGGAGAGACATGGATTTGATGAATGGACCACTAGATGGATAAGGAATTGGCTGATTGTTGCACTCAAAGAGTTGTGGTCAATGGCTTGATGTCCAAGTGAAGACCAGTGATGAGTGGTGTCCCTCAGGGTCTGGTGTTGGGAGCAGTGCTGTGTAACATCTTTTTGAGTGACATGGACAGCAGGATTGAGTGCCACACTCAGCGAGTTTAGCAACAACACCAAGCTGTGTGGTGTGGTCAACATGCTGGAGGGAAGGGGTGCCATCCATAGGGACCTTGACAGGCTTGAGAGGTGGGCCCGTGCGAATCTCATGAAGTTCAAAAAGGCCAAGTGCATGGTCTTGCACCTAGGCTGGGGCAATCCCAAGCACAAATGCAGGCTGGGTGGAGAATGGCTTGAGACCAGCCCTGAGGAAGAGGAGTTGGGGGTGTTGGTTGATGAGCAGCTCAACATGACCCGGCAATGTGCGTTTGCAGCCCAGAAAGCCAACCATATCCTGGGCTGCATCAAAAGAAGTGTGGCCAGCAGGCTGAGGGAAGTGATTCTCCCCCTATACTCAGCTCTAGTGAGACCCCACCTGGAGT
The DNA here is from genome assembly GCF_963921805.1 of Phalacrocorax carbo. Taxonomy (NCBI): domain Eukaryota; kingdom Metazoa; phylum Chordata; class Aves; order Suliformes; family Phalacrocoracidae; genus Phalacrocorax; species Phalacrocorax carbo. Next base: position 24,607,704 of record NC_087521.1, on the reverse strand, counting down.
GCTGCGTTCACCTCTGGGGCCCCCAACATAAGAAGGACATGGACGTACTAGAGTGAGTCCAGAGGAGGGCCATGAAGGCCCTCGTTTGAAGAGTTGAAGAGGAGGGTTGTGATCAGAGGGCTGGAGCACCTCTCCTATGAAGCCAGGCGGAGAGAGTTGGGGTTGTTCAGCCTGGAAAAGAGAAGGCTCTGGGGAGACCTTAAAATAACCTTCAAGTACCTGAAGGGGGACTATAAGAAAGCTGGCGAGGGACTTTTTATAAGGGCCTGTAGTGATAGGACAAGGAGTAATGGCTTTAAACTGAAAGCGGGTAGATTTAGATTAGATATAAGGAAGAAATTCTTCGCTGTGAGGGTGGTGAGGCACTGGAACAGGTTGTCCAGGGAAGTTGTGGATGCCCCAACCCTGGAAGTGTTCAAGGCCAGGTTGGATGGGGCTTTGAGCAACCCGGTGTAGTGGAAGGTGTCCCTTCCCATGGCAGAGGGGTTGGAACTAGATAATTTTTAAGGCCCCTTCCAACCCACACCATTCTATGATTCTAATGTGCCTGTGAAAGCCGTCATCAACAGCAATTCTACCACCTCCCAAGGCAATCTCTTCTAGCCCTTAAATATCCCTGTTATTAGAGAGCTTGCTCTTCCTGGGAGGTCATGGAGAACAGTTTATTCACTTCATGATTTTTTTTTTTAACTTTTGGACAATCATTTACATATTGAATCTGTTTACTACATCTATGTTTGGTCTTTTATTTGCCTGGCTAAACAATCTGGGCTCCTTCAAGCTCTCCTGCTAGATAATACTTTCCATACTCTGATCCTCCTTATTTCTCTCCTGAATTCCTTCCAGCTAGTCCGCATGAGTCTTGAAGCATGACGCCTAAAACTGGACACAGATCCCTATTTGAGATCTTTAATAGCACCAATGAAGGAGGATTATTTCGCCTGTTTACATACAGGGCTCTTGTTTCTGCATCACTATATGATCCCACATACTGCTTTTGCTCAAATGAGACACTGTTTCATGTCCAGTTTATGATTGCAATAGCCCCCAACTTCCTTTTTCACAGAACTGATGCATACGAGGAATCGAAGGATGCTGCCTTCGAAAAGTCTAGGTTGACCTCTGCAGAGGTTTTGAGTGTGGCACACTGGCAATGGGATGAGCTTAGCCTTTGGTTGTTGTGTAGAGACAGGGAGAGTGGTTACTGCAGTGGTAGCCAAAGTCAGGTGGGAAGGGCTGGATTTTGGAGGTGGCAGGGAGGGATTAAGTAACTGGATTGGTACAAGTAGAAATGAGTACAGCCTGTCCCCTTGGTTTTAGGGTTTTTCCCTGGCACTGTACTCTCTTGGTGACTTCTAGAGGCTGCGGCATTTGTTGAGGTGCCCCCAAAAGGAGGGCATAGAGCAAAGTGGGCTACTCTTTCCGAAGCATCCACACCATCCCAAATGTTTTGAGTCATTTGTAGCTGGTGGAAAGCCACTAATCGGCTTTGGGGCTTTTTTTGACCAGGTCATGTGACCATGCTACCAAGATTAAAGCAGCACGAGGAAGGAAAAGAGGCTTAAACAGATGAGGGTGCCTGGCAGGTCATTTTAACCTTTTCATAATCATTAAAGCTGCAGAATCCCATTAATGGTGAGTGACTTGCAGCTCCGATACCCAAACGAGTGCTGGTGACACAGCTTTCTGTTCACCTCTGCCTTCCCCCAAGGGAGAGTCTGGCACAAATGGCTTGTAGGGTCTGAACTTCAAGCAGAGAGTCTGGCAGTTCCTTTGTGTGTATCGAGGAGTCCATCGCACCAATGAGAAGGAATCCATGGATCTATCAAAAGCGGAGGATTTGTCTCTCTATATCTAAAATTAGACTCTCATGGAAAGTCCTGCTTAGGCCATACTGTGGTAGATCAGCCCTTGCCCATCTGTGGCAATAGTAGAGAGGTACAGGATAAGGAAGATTATGATGATCTCCTAATTCACTGCTTTGGCACTGGTCAATGGGCTATGGCTTTACTTTGCTGGGATTGGTGACAGCAGAAGCTGCAGTGCAGCTCTGACAGGGAAAGCAGAGTTTTTTGGATGGATCTACGTTGACTAATGCACAAGGCAGTCAAAGAGCCTTCAGTTTGTTGGTGTTACTCATCTTTTCCTCTCTTGCAAGTTTTCATGAGCACAGCATCATATCCAGTAGTCAGTCTCATCTTCCCCTGTCCTTCCTTCAGCTTCTGCATCTTTTGTTGTCATATCATCTAGTAAGCATTGATAGAGAAAAGCTGGTACCATAGTATCTGGAAGGGAGGATCACTCTGATCCACCTGCAATTTGAACATTGTCCTACTTTCTCTATAATTGTCTTTTCTGCATTCAAGCAATCCTTCACTGAGTACATCTACGTTGTTGTACAGCAAATGGCTTCTTAAAGAGGCCAAGGAAAACCTGAATTCTGCCTGGTGCCACTGGGTTGTGATGGGTGTTGCAGGTATCACAGCACCTGGAACTGATCCAGAGAGCACCTGCCTCCCTCGGACAGTGCAGGCTTCTGTGTGCAGGGAGCAAGAGTGCCGCAGCGGATGTAAATTGGCTTTCCCCTGATACATGTACACCAGTCAAGACTGTCTGGCTGTGCGTGTCTTGGACATTAATATTTCTATCACTGTGTTTGCTTATTGCATCTAATTACAGTATGTCCACTCTTGCTTGAAAGCTCAGTCTGACGCTGGTCCTCAAAAAACTCACACTGTTCTCAGAGCAATGCCTGCAGTCAGGTGTTAAAATACAATTTGTGAAACAAACGCAATCTTTTCCTTGGTTGTTTACCTTCAAAATCTCTGGGGGATAGAAGGAACGATTTCTCCAGGAAACCTGGACAAAGAGTAGCGACTAATAGCCGGGGCTGAGCCTGTCTGTCATGCAGGCAGCACGTCCTGAGGGGAGCACATCCCAGCAGCCTGGGGAAGGTGCCATCCTCTTCAAGCAGGCTTACAAGGAGAGCTATGGAAAGCCCTGGAGAGCCGCAGCAGCACTGTCTGCCCTTGCCCACTCCCGGCAGCAGAAGAGGAGCTACCGGTTGTCCCCCTCAGGAGAGGGGAAGCGTGGTGTCAGACTACCAGACAGAGGTGTTTTACTACCTTCCTGTTAAGCAGGTTTTACAGGTTGAGTGGGTTAGACATCTCCAGTGGTTCCTGCCATGACAGAAGGATGGCCCCTGCGAAGACTGTCATGTAAAGGTCACCCAAGCAAGGAAGAAGAAACCAGTGGCCACTTTCTGATGGGATGGGCCAGCTCTCTCCCAGCTGCGCCGCAGTACGCAGGCACACACATGCACACGCGTCTCCTGCCCAATCAGCCGCCTCCTAATGAAATCCTGATAAGATATCAGGAGCTCTTGAGCTCCTGTTGACAGTTGTCATGGGCAGATGTTTTGCTGTGTGCTGGGATGATGTCACGGCTGGAAGTCGCAGTAGTGAGCTGTAAAAGCCGAAGGCAGGAGAGACCTTATCAGACTGTTACAGACTGGCTTGAGGCCTCTAAGCTCCCAGACAGGCCTAATGAACTGGAACTGAGTTGGGAGCGTGCAGTCTTGAAAAACTTTGGACCTCGTAGTTACAGGCTTGCTATGAAATATTAATTAAATAGCTGCAGTGGCATATGTCCCATCCTGCCGGAGCAGTGCTTTGCATCAGCACAGCCGTGTCGCCAGTGCGTAACCGCTGCATTGTGAGACTTAAAAAAAAATCATTAGTCTGAGACCAGATTTCTTTGTTGTTTGTGATTGGACTGACAACGGCACTTCTCTGTTGTTTTGACTAGCGTTTGAATACCTGTTCTATATCTGAGCTATCACCTGCACCTTGAAAATGAGTTCCTACCGGTCTTAGACAGATGTTATCATGGGTGGCTCTGGAAGCTACATATGGGCAGTGTCTCTTCAGTAAAAGTGTGCTGCAGCACCTCAGCTATGGAAATAAGATTTGGCCTTAGTTCTGTTTCTGTAAGTGCCCTCCTGCCACCTCTTAAACTCTGCCTGACAGAGTGCAGGGGAAACTCCTCCCAGTACAAGCCATGGTGAATGAAGTGGTAGGGCATGAGGTAGAGCAGGTTGGTATGGTTTGCTTGCAGAATATCTGGTAAAGCTACAAAAGGCTGAAGCTTCTGGCTGCCATAGACATTGTCATTGAATATTCTCTTACCACGCCCCAAGGGAGACCCCAAATTGTGCCCAAGCTCCTGCTGGGGAGGTGTGGGGATTGGGGTTAGCAGAGCATCATATTTTGGACCTGAGAGAAGGAGGGTTTAGGTCGGTGAGGATCTTCACCTCACTGCTGGAGTACTTCATTTGGCTTTTACATGCATTTTGTCTGCAGACCTGCCCTCTCATCCACTCACTTGCTTTCCCAGCTGCATTTAGTGATATTTTCAGTGGGGACTAGCTGGGTTGGAGCCTGGGTGACACTTCTACTCAGGCTGGAGAGCTGCCTTTGTTCAGTGATGACAAGGGCTAATGTGGGAACGGGGACCAACTCCCTTGGACACTGGCAGCATCCTCCAGGTTCTGGAATAAGTGGCTGAAAGCCCTCGCAGTGCTGTAGTTGAGGGCAGCATCTGCAAAAGCCAAGTAACTCAGAAGTGGCTTTGTGGTGTCCTTGTTCATATTTGAGCCATCCACTGAGTTAAGCCTGACATGAAAATTGCCTCACACACCAGTCTGAAACAGGGCATCAGGAATGGGGTTTGCTGGTAGGAGCAGAAAGATGGGGGGCTGCCTAGGAAAAAGCAAGCATTGTGGGTTTGTCTACCTCTCTCAAAAATTTCCTTTGATGACAATATAGAGAGATGTGAGCTTCATCTGCTTCCCAGCTGCTCTGAAGGAGCACTGTTACTTTAATAAATGAACTTCTTTACAAGAGGTAACCACTGGCCCGTTTTTCAGCCTGCTTGTCTGTGTCAAGAAGCAAAACCAGCAGAGCAATATGAGCCTGAAATACGGTGTTGAAGAGCAAAGGTGTGGTAACAAAACTGCCGACAAACAGCGAAATGTTTTATTGAGCACAGGTGAAGGTCTTTTTACGAGACAATCTTTGATGGAAGGGGAGGAAGTGAAAATGTCAGCAGCCCATCATGTGAAGGAGAAGGTGGCAGCTGGCCACAAGGTGCAAACCTGGCAAAGCATCACTCTTTCTTGAGGCTTTCCTCCTTGGGTTTTGATTTGGGAGAATGCCTTTAGGGTCGCTCCTTTTTATAAGGGAAGAGCCTTGTTTGCAGGACATTGACAACATAGTGCCTTAAATCACACTTAGTAAAAGTGGCTGCTAGGGAGAAAATGCAGTGGGAGGCAGCGGGTGTCCAGCCCGCTGGGGGTGTGGGGTGCCTCCATGGTACACGCAGGGATGGTGCTGGAGCAGAGCACCATGCTCCTGACCTGCCAGACAGCACCCCAGCCAGACACTGTGTAACCCCTCTTTATAGCTGACGTAGAAAAGACAAATCAAACCCCAGTGGGATGCCGTGGAAGAGGACTAAAGCACCTCTGTTGGCTTGAGTCTGCTCGTGCCGGGTTGTTCTCTATTGCCCAGGCTGGGTGTAGGGGCCGTCCCGCTGTGAGGGAGCCTGTGTTGGAGGGCTCTCCACAGCTTCCTTGTCTCACAGAACCTGCATTAACCTTTCCTTGCATCTCTGCTGTGAACTGCCCTAAGGAAAAGGATTGCATTTTTTTTTCTTATATCCATTTAAGAATATCATTGTCAAAAGTTCTTAAATAGAAGTGTCTCGATCTCAGCCATGTAGCTAACATACAAACCTCTGCTCTGCATACTCATGGTTTGGAGAAATGGCAAACAAGGAAATAAAACCATTTATTTTGCTACTGTCAAAATAAATGTATAATTCATTGTATCTACCCCTCTGACAGATTCCTCTGAAATCTCAGGTGAAGATTGGACAGGGTCTAGTGTTTCCAAGTGTCTTTTAAAGTGACACTGTTCTGTGCTCTGCAGGCTGAGGGATTGTTTTGATTGTTAAAACAGTTTCTAATTTATGTTTTAGAAAAGCTTCAGGAGCCAGGCTGTTCCCTGCTCTCTCAGAGGCCACTGAGTCAAAACAAGGTAGAGTGATTTGTCTTGCCTCAATTTAGCTGTAATGAGTATTAAGTGGTTTATCTATGTGGAGAAAAGTTATTCAGTTAGATTACATCCAAGTTGAATTACACTCCGTTCCAGATGGATTATATTTTTTAAGACAGTAAATCTTGAGGAGAGTGGATAATAACAGTAATGCTCCTTCCTGGGCTGGAATGTGACTCTTCTACCTCTTGTGGAGATAATATGTGGGTCTACATCCAACTAGTTTTTCAAAGGCTTTGTAAAGAAACAGGCCTCCAGGTTTTACGGCTCTGTGAACATTTTGGCTTGAAACATTTACATTGTACAAGTGAGCGATGGCTGATGGTGATTATGGTTTTCATCCATTTTGCTGTTGTGGGTAGCAGCCTGGCAGGGCCTGACTCTGTCTCTCTCCCTCAGCTCTTCTGCACTAAGTGTGATGGCTCTGACAGGGAGGGTGTTGGGTGAGAGGTGAGATGTTTTGATGGAAAATTCCTTCCTTCTGGTGTTATCTGGTCCACTAAGGCATCTATTGTTCATGCAGCTGGTGCTTTTCGCCCTGAGGAGTAACCGGAGGAGGATGTTGGCCCTGCTGGCATCCCACGTGGCACCAAGTGCCACACCATTCTCCCAAAAAGCTTATTCTTGGCCACGTGGCCTTGATCACCATCCTTGTCTGCTTCCCTGATACTGTGCCTCCCCTCACTGTGCCACACTTCTACAGAGCCAGCCGGCATAAGTTGACTGGCCAGGGTAGGACGAGGTGTCGGGTCACCAGTGAGGCACCAGCAGGCATAGGTGGACTCGAAGTCAGTGCCATGAGGTGGTCACCCAGGCAGGTGTACTGGGATACATGCCAGCACCCAGGGCTGGGAGCCGCTTGTTCCACCGAGGAGATGGCATTTGGGCTGGTAAAGGTGGAGCATTCCTCGTGGCTGGTGGCAGGCTTTGACAAGGCGAAGGGGACTGTCTGTTTAATTCCCAATGAAGGGGACGAGGGGGTCCAAGCTGCCAGCGATCCAGCTCTACCACCTCTCCTGGGTGGGTCAGCGAGGCTGTCCTCATCTCACAGCTCTGGGGCAGGCAGGGGAGGAGGGAGACTCACTGATAAGAGGAAGGTCAGAGGCAGAAAAATGTTGGGAATGTGTTTCTTGATCCAATGTGGGAGAAGACGCAGCCTGGGGTTTTGCTGCTCAGCCCAGCAGTGTTACTGCCTGCCGTCACGAGAGTTATGGGATTTTTTTAAACCTGAGATCAAGATGCAAACGGCTCATCTGGCACCTATCTCAACACAGGCAGGTCCAGAAGATGGAGGCAGTTCATCTCTGAGGGCACAGTGAGGATGGTGGTGGCTCTGAGCACTGTTTCTCAGCCTTTGCCTGAGGTGAAGCATCTTCTGCTCGCAAAACAGCTCATTTGCTTTTTTTTTTCTTCTTTTCTCCATATGTTTTATGTTGCTGTGGGGTGTTTTCTGTCTGAGGTCAGACATTGAACATAGTTTGGAGTTGAACGGTGGCATTAGAAGAATTGTAGCAAATTTCAGATCCGGCTTTCAAGGCTGGAGATAGCTGCAGTGTGCATTTGCTTCTGGGGACGTAGGGACTGCATTCCCAAGGGGGTACCCTTTTTTTGCCAGGGATATGAAACCAGTGAGGAAATAATTCTCTTACCATTTCCTTTTCTTTGGTAGCTATGCCCTGGTATTTCCATCAACCAGCCAGTCTTTTTTAGTATCCAGGGCCTGAACACAACAGTTTCTGTGTCACCATTCAACTGCTTAACCTTAATTTCATGTAGCTGTTAGCAGTGCTGGAACCTACCACAAACACATGTTGAAGAGGTTGCTCATGAGGTTCAGATTGTCAGCCTCCATCTTGGGTAACTTCCCACGGTGCTTGAACACAGAGCTGCTGGAGAGGTCCTTCTCCAGTTCCTCTGCCCTTCATGAGCATGGGACTGGGAGAAAGGGCTTGTCTGCATCAGAAATATTTCCCATAAACTTTTTTTTTTAGTAGCCGTTCTTTGCACACGATGTGGTGTGGTGGTCCACAATATAAACATGTATTGGTGATAAGAGAGTACAGAGGTGGGGAGGGCGGGGGAGGTTGGGGCACAGCATATAGCGGGCTCCCTGCCGCTTGAGAAACAGGCTTGGACTGCTCACAGGCACAGACTTAGTAAGTGTGGTTCTTATGGAGCCTGTGTCTGTTGCTGCCATCACATTGAGATCTTCTTTTGCATTATCAGGCAATTTTACCCTTGTTAAAGCAAGTGTTGCTGGCTGTGCAATTTATGCATATAGAGACTGTGCTTGGTCCAGAGGCGTATCTCTGATTCCCAGGCAGGCGTGGATTGAGCCTCTCCTTCGTTGCTGCTTTGAATCTTTCCTTGAAGCTGCTTTGAATGCCCGATACTTTGAGATAAAAATCAGGACTCCTGTATCAGGATCACTGCATTCATTGTGTAGAGGCACTCAGCTCTCCTGCTGCCCTGGCAGCATGCAGGTACCCGTGAAGCTGGAGGGCAGATGGGGAAGGACATCTTATCTGACCAGATCTACCGATGGAGGCTGTTGTATCCAGCACATGAGTGGAAATGGTAGAGTTTCTGGTTGTCTTCAGGCAGAGCCAGAGGCTGTTCTGAGAACTGTTTAGCCAAATGGGTATTTCTGGACTGAATTTAGGGTTAAATTAACAAAGTATGGTGGCCTAGGGCACAGAGGAGGTCAGACCAAAGGGTCCCTGGTCTTCCTGGCTTTGTATCTAAGAATCTCAAACTCCCCTCTTGCCATGCTGGAGGACAGGCTCGTTACTAATTCAGCAAGTTGTTCAGGCTGATGCTGAATTCTTGCTGACTGAAGTACTGCTCTTCTGCAGCATTATACTTGCCACCTTTTGATATGCATGACTAAATTCATGATGCTGTTGGCAGGAGGCCTTCGCGGGGAAGGTGCTATGGATTGGTCCCATAACCTACTTGGTTTGCCCTCTTCCCCTCTGACCTGGAGACTCCTCCCACGTTGGGGTGGTTGCTGGGCAGAGGTTGTGGTCCCTGCATCTGGGGGTGATATTGCTGTGAACCTTACCACCACTTATACTGTTCACTGAACTTAAATAGCTTCCTACCGTGTCTTAACCTTTTTCATGAGGACTTGTTTGGATTTTCTGGTTTTGGACAAAGCACAATCCAAACAAAAAAGTGAGCATATTTCCTCTGAGAGTATTTGTGCTTTAGATGGGCACTTGACTCCGATCCGTCCTGCTGTTTCTTTATGTGCGGTTTGGCACTTGTCTGTGGCAGTACTTTTTCAAGCATATTCCAATTTTTCTCTTGAATGGTCAAAGCACCCCCAGTGATTAGCTGTAGCTTGCATGCTAGCTCTTCTGCTAAACTGCCCGCAGAGTGGCCAAGAAACGGCATTCAGGCTTGCTCGGCAGCTACTGGCAAAGGCAAAGATAAGCCTTTTAGCGCAGAGCCAGCCTAAACCTTATATGTGCGCGTGGGTGTGCGTTTGTGTGCGTAGAGATGCAGCCAGTGGTGCCTGCTACCCATGGTGGGCCTGATCCTGAAAGGTGCTGGCAATTGCCAATGTGCATCGGCGTGAACACCCAGTTCCTCTCCAGTTCACGCTTGGCAAGAAGTCCTGTGGTTGAAGAGCACATTTGCAGTCATGCTGTAATACATGGAATGACGTAAAATATCATTCCATTTCATATTTGTGTAGAAAGTGTTTGAGCTTTTTCATATGTTTAAGCTGCAAAACTCTCTTTTCCTCCTGCTGTAACAACTCACAGCCTCTGCTACCAAAATTAGTAGAGGAGAAATTTTGTAAACATCCAGATGGATAGAAGGAACTATTGCAAACTGCTAAGCTATAATGAAAATGGAGAAAAGGTTTTCCCAGGTTCCTTTATTTTCTTCCCTGTGAAATTTGAAAATGTGTTGCTTCAAAGCATGTCTCAAAACGAAAAACAGATGTTTTGGAGAGCAGTAAGCCACCCACAGAGCTCTCCAGCAATATATCTTCTACGCCAGGTCATCCTATCTGGTGTTGCTGTCTTACTGCAGTGGTAAACTGGCCATTACATTCCTTCAGGTTGAATATTACCGTTTTATGTTAGGTTATTCTGTATTTTATTGTCCTGGTATTTCTTCTGTTCAGTGTCACGTGCTTCCACTAGAAAAGACAGATGTCCTGGGTAGGCACTTGCTATGTACGTCAGGCTGTGTGCATCCTGCAGCTCTGTGGTCTTGCTGTATACACTTCTTCCCCTTTTACAGCACTGGGACCTGTGGCAGTGACCTCCCTGTAGAGCTGTGCCAGCAGCTTGTTTTTGTGAGTTTTTCAGTTGTTTTTGGAAAAAGAAAGGCACGTGTGTGCAGTTGTTTATTCAAACCTAAAAGGAAGCATCTTGTTCTGTAGTTGAGTATTTTGGTGCATTTTAGATGAATAAGAATGGTGTTCGAAGCTAGGAAATTGCTTCTAAAAGAATTACGAAACACAATATTTCAACTTCAACCTCCCACCCCCTAACCTGGTGGCACTGATATGGATTCACAGAAGATATTGCTATTGCTGAATCTCACCTTTTTAGTGAAAAAAGCTTTTAGCAGAATCCGCTTCTTGCCCTATACGCTTCGGCTTTTATTCATTAGGTGTTTCCCAAACTTGCCTTCCACAGAGGGGGAAAACATATTGCTGTCTGACAGTACTTGCCTGTCACATAAGAAGCCTAAACGTGTTTTTTCTCTTTTCCTAAAGATTCGTCTTCCAACTATATCAGGCAACTTGAAACAAAAGTGAAACTGCTGGAGGATGACAACAAGCTTCTTTCCCAGGTAGGTTTTTTATTGCCTAAGAGATATTAATGCGGCTCAGTTCTCCTGTTTCTGTATAGTTGTGTCTGACTGCCCACTTGGATGCACAAAGGCTTTCAGTGGATGTCCTACCAGGGGAAGAGCATAATGGCCTTTTAATATCAACCCCTCACTCATAGAACTGGGTCTCCTTTTGTTTTAAAAAAAAAAAAAAAAATTAAAAAAATAATATATGCTCTGTTAGTGTCCTTGTGTGTTTTGGAGATACATTAATGCCTCCCTGCAGAACACCTTGATCCACTGCTGCTCTTGGGGATGCTGTGAGGGTCTGGTGCTGCCTGTGCCCTTGCTGTAGGATTTTGTCTTGCTTGCCCATTTACATTGACTTTTATCGTGTTGAAAGAGGAGGCTGTAGTCAAAGGACAGCCTTGGGAATAGTTTTATGCAGTGCTGGCTCCCAGCTTTTATTTGAGATCTTGCTTAAAACCAGACAGACCTCTTTAAAACTGTCAATTTTTGCTTGCATCTGCCCTTCAAAGTCTCCTCCACGTGCCACTGGGCTTTTGATCACTCCTGGTGCTTACCTATCTGTATATAGGAATGTCAAGCAGCGGGAAGAAAACCGTGATTCTGTCTGGTATGTCCCCTGGATCCCCACAGAACACAGCACTTGGTGTAAACAGAAGCAGCTTTGCTGAGATCAGTGAAGACTGTCTATTCAAACCATTGTAAGAGTTACTCTTTTTCTCTTGTTCTTTGCATCCTTTCACTGCTGGACTGTTCTACCTTCCTGGCATTTTAAAGGGTTTTTTCTATACGTTGCTTCTTACTTCAAGCACTGAGTTTCACAGTCATTTTGTTCCAGATTCTTTCCAATTATAAGGACTGGAAGTAAAAAACCCCTTCTAATTTAAAAAAAAAACAAACAAACCTTTTTGCCAGTTTATGTTGTGCTGTTCTTTGCTTTTCTCCAAGTCTGAAAATAGACTGCTCCAGGATAACACATTTCTAAAACATTCCTGCTTTAAAAAAAAAAAAAAGAAGGCTCTGTATTTACTGAAGTTACAGTAAAATAATTTTGTTAAACCTTATTTTTACTGAAATATATATTTTGACCTGACTGTGAGCTTTTTTTAAAGATTACCCCAAATTTCCAGTGTACTCGTTGACATTGCTAGCCATGAAACAAAACTCACAGGGCACCGAAGGGTTAAAACCCCCCACAAACGTTCAACTCAAGAGCTACTGACTGGCTTTATATTTATTAATCAATGCTATTTTAATTTTAACTCCCTCTGTCTTTCTCCCAACCCATGAGTGAGCTGGTGGTCGTCAAAACCCTGACGCTATTTAATCGGAGCTATTGATGAGCAGATGGGCTGTGCATGGGCAGTTGGATTCGGGGATGGGCTCGATGTGCCCTTGGCCCAGCTTCATCCTGCCACAGCCAAGCACAATATTCCATCGGATCTGCCTTGTGAGGTCAAAAAAAAGTGGTTGGTAATTAATGGGTGGTAAATTAATACGGGCTGAATAGTTGCCTGGGCTTATTGCATTGGGAGGATGAAGCCAGTTAGTCTCAGGGTGCTTGAGGCTGAAGCAGCCCCACACATCAGCCCTTCACCTTCATGCTGTCCGGGGTGGGAAGGCTGTGCCTTTTCCTCCGTGTGCACAACTGCCCTCAGGTGTCCTCACCTTTCAGGCTCTGTCACTACAAATGTTTCAATCCAGGAGGGAAGGAAATTATCGTAAAATAGCTCTGTGCTCCGGAGAGGGCCAGCCACCTCCCTGGCAGCTGCAGCCGCCAGCACCAGCCTGGCTCTGTACAGCCCCTGTGCCCTCCAAAAAGACCAGGATCCAACTTACCTCAGATGGCACTCGAGAAATACCTGTTTTTTATCGTAGCACCAAGACAGGTCTCCTTAAAGTAACAGAAGTGTTGAAGCTGCCACGGTCTGGGTTAACTCCCTGGGAATCCTGAGCTGCGTCTCCTCTAAAGCTGTGATGCTACAAACCTAGATTTTGGTTTTTTTCTCTTTTAACGAGAAAGATGAGGAGAATCTGTATAGGCACAAACTGAAATGCGTATGTACACATTGCTCAGAGCACTTTCCCGGAAAAGTATAATCTACTTTATTCTTTCTTGCTTCATCTGATTGGAAAGTGTTTAGCTGTTGCCATGCAGATCTTGGGATAAGACTCTAGTCGAAAAGGATCCTGGCAAACTTTCCTCTTGTTTTTAAAGTTGCCAGGTGATCCTGGCTGTTTGAACTCTGTAATGCCAAACTGGCTTGTCAACACCACAGTCACATTTTAACTTGGCTTGGCTTTCTCCCTGGGAGTATTGACATTGCAATAATATTTGCAGTGTGGTGTCAAGAAGTTCTATCGCCAGCGTGCTGAGGAGTGATGAAACCTGACGTTGTAACTAACAAACAGTGCCTGTGCATTAAGGGATTAGCAAATCAGTGGTGGTTATGGAAGTCTTCCTGGCTTCTCTCCAAGTGCTAAACATAGAGCTGAAACAGTGCTTCATCCAGAGACACCTGAGAAGGTCAGTGCTGCAAATGATATTGCAACCTCTGTGGGAGGATTTAGATTACAGTGGCCGGTGACACAATGCCCCTTTGCTAGCTGGTGCATCCTGGAGATTTGCTGCTTTATCTTCTTCGGCATCTGGGGTGTGAAGCTATGCAGAGAGGTGGTGTCTTTGTACCGCCTTCAGGCATGGAATTAAGTTGGTGCAGGGATCCTTAGCCTGCACTTTTTCTCCTGCTTCCTGACATCTCCTTTCTCCGTAAGCACTTCAGAAGAAAATCTCGGTGGGAGAGGCGAGAGCTCTCCAGCCTGTGCCGAGGCAGCCGCTCTGCGCTGCACGTGTTACCTGCAGCACAGGCGTGCGGGCATTCACACTGCTCTTTGCCTGGTGACTCATTTGAACAGATTAAATGGAGAGAGCTTTTCCTCCCCTTGGTAGATCAAGAAGTACCATTTCACGAGCCACACTTTGCAGTGGGAGGGAAGTAAATGCAGAAGTGGATGTTGTTTATAGTAGCCGTGTATGGATTTTTTTTTTTTTATTATTTCTTTTGCTTTCTAGGCAAGGAGATGTGTATTTCCAGTTGGGAAATGAGCTGCTGCTGACATTGCTAACCCATCAGTAATCATTGCTTTTCTCATTCTCCTTTCTCTGAGGAGAAATTACTCCACTTTCATACCTTTCTTTGACTAAGGTTTACACTGTAATGTTTTGCTGGCATGGCCATGCTAACTAGAAAGTCATGCTCTTGGATGGCGTCACTGTGCTGGCAAAATCCCTGGCAGCAATTCTGAGAACACACAGTTTTTGTTGCCCTGGTATATATTGGTTGGTGAGATGCTGTAGCAAATGCTACTACCAGAAAAGTCCCCTTGATGCCTGCTCGCTGGTGCTGGTAGGCGCCTGTGGTGTAACCACAGTGGTGGGGACCCCACAGAGCAGGCGGGGACCTCTGTGTCCTGGGGTTAATGGTGTCAGCCTTTCTCACAAGTGTAACTGGTTTCTGGAAGTTTTAGTCAAGGTGTGAAGAAGATGAACGTAAGCTCTGAGGAATGTTGGGTGTTGGCTTTGGAGAGCTTCACAGGCACCACTTTTATAGGCTCAAATTCTCTAGGGAAGAAGCACACTTTCTGTTATGTGCATGCTGTTAATCCATGCAACATCATGTCTGTTTTTCCTCTGTGTCATTGTGGGGAGTGCTCAGGAGAGCTGGTGTTAACCTCTCTTTCACAGTGTCTGGTTGACTAGATGAGGGTACCTTCCATGTTACTAAGATATAACTCCTGAGAGGAGAGACCATATTTCCTTTCCTTTCCTCTGAGCTGAAAGTGTCCAAGCAGGAAATAGACCCCTTAAACTAAAACTGGACTTGTAGTTATACCCTTTCCCCTTGAGATTAGAGAAACGCGCGTTTATGAGCTTGGGAGCTCCAAAGGTCAATTCTGGTTAGTTTTATAACTAATGCATGCATTTTAGAGATAATAACAGTGACAAACTTCTGGCCATTCTTTCACATTATTTTGCATTTTTGGCTCATTCTGTGCAATGGCAAGGATTGGGCATTTTTAACCAAAACTGAAGTTCACAGGCTTTGTGGACTCATCACCCTGTTCTCTCCCCTCATAACTAAGGCCTGTGTACCATAGGCTGGCTGTCAGGCCTTGTTTTGGTTTATAGTCTCTGCTGAGCTGTGCCTGACTTTTCCCTTCAGAACAGGAATGGCAGAGGCATTTTCCTACTCAAAGATGCCCAGGGCACATTGCACACCTTTGTTTCAAAAAGACCAGCTTTGAACAAAGCAGATGTATTGGGCAGGTGAGACTGAATAACTGGGACAATGAGGTCCTGGTACATCTTTCAGGGAAGATTTCAAGTCCCCTGGTTCAGAGCAGAAATACAATAAATTCTTCTCTAGGGAGTGGACAACTCTTGGGATTTACGAGGATCATCAGAGTATTTAATTAAAAAGTTGCCAAATAGACTTCAGTATTACCAGCACTTCAGAGCATTTCAGTATCTGCCTGCTGGCTAACTGGGATTTACAGTATCCTTGAAAGATCTTTACAGCATCCCTGGAAGGTCTTGAAAATGGTGCTTGATCTTATTTTTAAGAAACTGCATATTTAGCCTGAATTAAAAGAAGGCTGCAGCTGTACAGATAGTAAAAGGGAAGTAAATAATGCCTGTAAACACTGCTATTAAAACAGAGCTGAGGTTTTTGAGCTAGGAGCTTCCATGGTAAGGGCATCTAGAGGCTGCCTCTGTTCTTAGGCAAGTATGAACTTGGCACAAACATGCACTCAGCAGACAGTTTCTAGCATATTTTTCAGAAAATGAGGGGGGAAAATCTGGACCCCAGGACTGAAGAGAGCCTGAGAATCATTAGTACTGCAAATCTCTTCCTGAAGAGTGGAGGACAGAGGAGAAAAAGAAACTGCCCACAACGTGCTGGCTGGCTCCAGGAGAGTTGGAGTGCAGTTTCCTCTGTTGTTTTATTATCCGTCGCTTCTGTGCCAAGTCTGCCATTAACAGTTCCTGCTTGTGGAGTTGCCTCTCGGCTCTCAGAGTTGCTACTGGGTCTTAACGTTTGGGCCTCTCCTTGAATTGTGGCTCTGGAGTGTTGTTGTGAGGCCATGGCTTGTGCCAGGAGCGTTGCACATGCTTACCGTGAGCGCAACAAAATTACAAACCTGTCTTATTTCCCCAAAGTCTACCTACTGTTTGTGTGTGAGGAGGATAAGTATAATGGCTTTAATTTAAGGTCTCACAAGGGAAATTGGATATTTTTGTAATAGAGAGCAACTCAGACATGAAAGCTTTCCAGTGCATTTGGTCTCCATTTAAATTCAGAATACTGAAGGGGACGTGCCCTGGTTACTATAATACCATTTTTTATGTGCTGTTTAAATGTTTAGCTGCATATTAATTTTAACTAATCAAAAAGGAGATGCATATTTGGGGCCTCATCCAAATATTCCTTTCAGGTTGGTGGTGGGACTTTCTACAGGACTCCATGCATTTTGGAGTACAGCTCACGCAGAAGCAGATTCTCATGAGACCTTTCATGAGACCACTCTCCAGACTTTGATTTAGGCATAGCTTACATGCGTAAATGCAAAAAATGTTGACATAATCCTCCAAATGTAGTTTCCTTAGCTGTGGCAGCAGAAGCTTCAAGAAAACATAACATGCAAAATCAACTTATGTCCAAGTGTGTTTCATTTCACCTCCTTTTATGAATTAAAATGAGGCTGATCTGACCAATTTGCCATCAAATGAGTGGACTTGAGATTTAAGTAAAAACCCCATGTATTTATTGAATAAAGTGGGCTCCCCCCCCTACAACTGAGAGATGTCCAGTTTGATAAGAGCAGTTCAAAGATGTCTCAGATTTGCTTTCAAGAGACCTTCAAGCCCTTTAAGACAGTGGAGTTCCTTCTGTTGACTCTGGTCATAAGGGTCTTGGGCTGCTATCTACCAAAATAAATATTCTCTTGATATTCACCTGCCATTCATGGGTAAGAGAATGTCTAAAAAGCTGGATCAATGACAGAAATGAGCTTTTGCAACTTGTAATGAAAGTTGGATGGTGTACTGTGTGTTCTGGGGCTTGTCACCTGTGGAATCAAGGGATTTTACGAGAATGTCACCCGGCTCATATAAATTGAGCTCCCCAGAAACCTAGGAAATGTAATTCAAGAAGTTGAATAATAGATGGACAGAAACATACAGTGTTGTTTGAGTCTTAGGAATTTGAGACAATCATATTATTTCTTGCAACTTAACTAAAAATTTTCAAAGGACTGGAGCTGAATTTCTGTGTAAGAGAGTGTGAGTGTGAGAGAGATGCACACACGCAAAGCTCTGCCATGCCCCATTTGTTTCTGTTGTGGGTAAGCAAGAACATTGGGTTTAATGAGGCTCAGTTTAACCTCCAGCTGTGAAATAGGGGATTAGTCATATCCTGTGCTTAACCAGCTTTGTAATAATTTCATTAGATTCCACTCTTTTCTGTGTATGAGGACAGGGTCAGGGAAAAAGCTCAGAAGTGCAGTTAGATCAGGCTATGAAGAAGCAGCATTTTGTGTCTTTGAAACATGTAGAGAGGTTCAAGTACACAGATTTTCAGTGACTGGTCCACCTGAGAAGGACTGAATAATGTTTGAAGGGAAACTAAGCAATAGCTGCAGAGGCTTAAAAACAAATTTTTGTGGTAAGTTCAATGCCAAATTAAAGACCAGCTCAAGAAAGATTCAGTGTCTGATATCTGAAAACAACATGGGGAGGTATGGGAAGGCTGTTAATCATTCATTGCTTTTTTTTTTTGGGGGGGTGGGGTGGGGTGGTGGGGGGAAGAGGCTTTGCCCAAAACTGTAAGTTTGTGACAAAATTTTTTGGTGTTGTTTTGCTTTTCATGAAGCTAAAAATGCAAATCTAAATCTCTGTAGGAGGCTTTTAAAGAGTATTCATACTATCTCATGAAAATTAAGACTGGCCATAACTGATTCTTCCCAATTATTTGAGTTCTGATTCAGCAGAGGGCTTTGAACATCTGGGTGGTCCTCCAGAAGAGAAGGGCTTGAGTGTCCATCTTGCCCTGAGCGCCATTCGAAAGAAGAGAGGCCAGCAGAGCCTTTGGCCACCTCGGTCCCAGCATTACTTAAAGCCTGCAAGGGACCTTTTCTGATTTATGAGAAAGGAATTCAGGCCTTTGCCTTCCTCATTCCCAGCTCCCTTGTTTTATGGGGTATGGGGAGTGCCTTGTAGGCAGCCCCAGTGGCATTGCTGCTGATGATCTTCTGGGAGGAGGTGCAGCTGTTCCCTTTGGTGGTGTTGCCTGGAGTGCAGTTGACAGAAGAAAATGAAAGGTGACTCCAGGGGATGGTCCAGTGAGTTTATCTGTGTGCTTAATACTACATCCACATCTACATCTACTTGCCTGATGGAACTGGGGCAGCATTCCTTAGCTTCTCCATTGACATCCCTAATAAAGAGACTGATTTTGGTGCTAATGAGCCATGGATGGGCTCCATTTGTCTGAGACTCCTAAACTCATTGCATACAAGCAACAGACCAGACAAATGTCAATGGTTATAGCTCCATTTGGCTTTGTTATGACAGTGTTATTGACTATTGAGCTGCATTTCTATTTGGGTTATAGACTGTGATCCTTGAAGCTCAGCTGCGCCAGCCCATATTCTCTGTTGAGCAAAGCCTGCCAGTTGTGTGATTATAATTATATACTGCAGTTTGCTTTGCGCTGATTATCTGAGTGTCCCATGAGTTACGGGGTTGATCTTTCTCTGCTGATCTAAAACAAGAGGAAAAAAATATAGACACTCTTGAGTATTCACAGTGTACTGAAGTTCCCTACCTCAGTCACTACAGAGAATGGAGAGCTTTGAAACTTGCACTGCTTTTATTGCCTGTACCCCACTGACATACTAATAAAAATATTTTTCCAAGAGTGGTTTTACATGGCAAAATCTGCGAAGCCTTTTACTGACTGGTATTTATTAAGCCTTTCCCAAAGTCTTAGCTCTCCTGACAATAGAGAATTCCAGTTGTCACCACTGCAACCAGATGAAATCTGCTGCTTTGCCCCTCCAGCTTGTATGAATGCAGCTCATGATATGAGGGGAAAGTCAGCACACAGGCAGAAGTGGGGATGCCTGTTCCCGTGTTGTGTTTGCGAATCACATAGATCCAGCCATGGCACAATGTCCAAATGCATCCTTACAGCTCCCTGTGCTGCTGCTGTACAAGGGCCTTGCACCTCATTCTGAGCATCGTACCATTTCCAGTTCCCCATGAACAACTGAAAGTGGCCTTACTGATGACACTGGCTGAGGTTGGCTTGTGACCTGCTGGCTGAATACTGGAGAGAGAATTGGGAGAGTAGGCCTCTTGGCAGACCGTCGTCCTCAAAAGCCTTTGTCACCAGTCTAAGGAGTGATCCCTGGATGTGCTGCATGTACAACAGGGATATGAATTTAATCTCTCCTGTTACAGAAAGCTCGTATTATTACATGACATGGAAGATGTTAAATAGTTTTAATCTCATCCCTTAAATTTTTTTCTTATTTGCAGAAATCAAATACGTTGATTTTTATTGCATTCTCATGTGTGTAATTTCCAGCTTGCCTGATAAATGCTGTTGAAGCTAATGGGACTCTTCACATATACTTAAAGTCAGATATGCGCTTTGCTGAGCTTATTTTTGCTTGAATATGTCTTGTAGTGATAACTGCAATTACTGAACCTTAATTCAATTATTTGCTAGCTTCACACAATTAAATTGCCATCCCTCAACTTCCTGATGCTTGAGACCCTAAAACATGGATTAATGAAATAAGGAGGAAATCTTTGTGCAAGGTCATGTGGTAGGGGATGTTTGTTGGGGCACGAGGGCGCCTGAAAGGGCCGCTCACATGTGGTGCTGAGGTCTCAAGACGCCGGGGCCATTGCCCTGGTGCCCGTGTGAGAGCTGCACAAGGCAGGTGCTTTGCAGCATCTCCTTTGTATTATTTTAGATGCGTTTCTGCTTTGCTTTACCTCAGCAAAATATCGCTGCTCTGCTGGACTTATTAAGGATAACTTGGGCCAGGGCCTTCTTACAGAGTGGTGTGTTCTGATGCTGCCATTGAACTCTGGCTATAGTAAAATATCTGTAGTTGTGAATGAGAGTAAGGTAAGCTTAATCAACTGTTTGTGGGGTCGCCGTGCTAAAGATTGGGATAGTAAGATGTTAATGTTTGTGTGCATAATAACGGGTTCTGCAAGACTTCATCATTAATATGGGGAAAGGGGTCAAAGTTCAAATAATAATTTTATCCTGTCAAGTGCTGCGTGTAAGACCAGCTTATTTTGGTCATCTGTGGTAAAGATGGAGTTTTTCTCCAAGATGATAAAATAACTTTTTTCTGTTAAGTTTCCA
Organism: Phalacrocorax carbo; assembly: GCF_963921805.1. Classification (NCBI taxonomy): domain Eukaryota; kingdom Metazoa; phylum Chordata; class Aves; order Suliformes; family Phalacrocoracidae; genus Phalacrocorax; species Phalacrocorax carbo. Next base: position 24,587,315 of record NC_087521.1, on the reverse strand, counting down.
AATGTATAATGTTCTTTTGTTCCCTTCTAGCTGGCTGGCGGCAACAGTTTACCAAGAAATTTCAGTAAGGTAGAGAGAGCTAATGCATCCACAGACAGCTTCTTGCATCTGGGGGTTGCCTTTTAATATTGCTGCTGGTTGTTTGGGGCTCTGCTTCTTCTTTCACATGCTAATGTTGGCGATTTCCATTTTTTAATCGTCTGAATGTATTAAATATGCCCCTAATTATTTTTTATTTCCCTCCTCTGCTTGTGCAAAAGACATTGGTTAGTAACATCTGAGTTTTGACCAACTTCAGATCAAAACTATTTACCTACCTGAAGAGAAGTTGGTACTTCTAGTTAAATTGCTGCAGGAAGTAACAGGGAAAAATTTTGAGCTAAACATTCCATTTAATTACCCAGTTGCAAACAATGGGTTGCTGAGTGTCAAAATTGAGGCAGTTTCAATTACTGGAACAATTACGGTTTAGAAAATTGTTGCCGGTAGGTTTAAGAATTTATATTACAGTGACAGGCAAGTAATTCAGGTAGTGGGCAGCACAGGAGTCTATAAAGATGAAGGCAGCCTGACCCAGTGCACTGAAATAAAACCTTCCTCGTTTTTCTCTTCACAAATATATATAATCAAGCCAAGGTCTCAGCAGAGTTTTCCATCTAACATCCAAGATTTATAGGGTAAAACTAGAATATGAAGTAAGAATGATATTTTTTTCATATAGACTTTTTTCATATGGAGAATTACCCAAATCATAAGCCCAAATCCTCATGTGCTTACACGGTTAGGGTGGGATGCCCTTGCCCTGTTGCTAAGGTCCAGGTTCACTGTGATATTTAAATGACAGCTAAGGGAAATCCTGTGCTTTGTAAAAGGGTTGAGTAGCCACAAAAAAATGGTAATCACTTGTCTCTCTGAGGGCTGGGTGATGGTGTGTCATATTCATTTGTCCGAATAAAATCTTCTGAACTGGTGTCAATAAGGGTATCTTCTGTTGCCAATACTGAGTTCAGCACAGTATTCCTTTCCATCTAGTTGCATTTCATGTTAAGATACATAATTTCTTCTAATGCTATGTTGAAGAGCAGATTTAATATTAATATATTTAAGTGGTGTGGTGTGTAATCTGCTGTCTCTTGAGCTTAGTGCCAGTGGGTCTGCGTTTAGGAAAACGAAGCTGATTGATTATTATAAAGCCTCTCAAATGACAGTCCTCTGGGAGGTCTGCTGTTGGTCGCTCATGTATACTTGTTTCTTCTCTTCATTCTGGACACATTTTCCATCTGTTTGTAGAGGGAACCCCCAGAGGTAAACGAAACGGGGCTTTGTAGGACTCCTGGCATTTGAATTGGTGCTTGTTTTTTTGTTTGTTTGTTTGTTTTTTGTGTTTGGGTTTTTTTGCCTTTTTTGTAATTTTTTTTTTTTTTTTTACCGGCATGTAGACCAGGAGAGGCAGCTTTCACAATGCAGGAGGTTACAAATGAGTTATGAAGAAGTGATGAGAACAGCATCTCAGGTGCTCAGACGTAGTTCTCAGGTGCCACCAGGGCTGTCCCTCCGGGCTCCCACCATGCACCAGAAGGATGTGGGTCTCTAGCAGCTCTTCATCACATCTGCCAGGCCTCCGTGGGTGTCTTGGATACGCTCAGGCACAAAATGCCTGTGTGTAGGCACCCAAATTGCTCCAAGGAAACGCTGTAGCCTGTTGGGGGAAGGGAAGCCGTGGCTCTTTGTAAAAGCTTTAATATTTCCGCAGGGCACAGGGTCAAACTGATCATTTATGATTAATTTCTTTTTTAACCTCTGTTCAGCCTTCAGCTGTTACAACTTATGCAAAAGGAGAAAATAGTGTTTTCAATTAAAGGCTACTTATGTAACAACCCTGTTTTGAATGCTAATTTGTGAATTACTGGAAGCTGACAGTGTCGCTTTTTAATTTTCCTTGGTCACTTCGGCACATAATTCTAATTGAAATTGTTCTGCTTTTTTTTGCTAATCTCTTTCATAAATGCTGAAAAATATCTGTCAAGTGAATTTCTGTCTTTCTGTATTTAATTTCTGTTAAGACTGGTTCAACTTTTCTACACCAGAGTGCCTTGGAATTAAATCCTTGTCTTCTTTTTTCTCCCATCCAGCAGAAGTAACACTGAGGGGTAACAGAAAAGATGATTTGTCTAACTTGTCTATAAGTTTTGAACACTTTATCTTCACAGTTGGTTCAACATGGCGACTGCACTGATCTGACTTTACTGGACAGAAATGGAAAGGAAAATAAATGTTTCTTTTTAGTACTTTGACCTTAAAATACCACAAACACCATCCATCTTCGTGTGTTATTTGTGTTATTTTCAAATTGAATCACTCAGCACATCAGGTCAAAAAGTCAGAGGCCACTATTTCTTCTCCCTGCTAGCAGGATAGAAAGCTTTGATAGGAACAAGTGTTTGCTGTTCTTTAAAAAAAGGTAATTTTAGGCTTTGGTAACCACCAAGACTTTAATTTCTATCCAAAGTATTTAAAATGATACGTTATTTTTTATGGGAAATACATACTACTTTCCACCCATGTTAATAATCAAATTGCTTCTGTTTTCTAGACAGAGAAGAAGTTGGGTTTGCAGTCTATTTTTACTAAACCTTTGCTAAAGATTTGTTGGTCCTGTTCTTTTCTCACTGATGACTAGGCAAAACTCCCGTCCCTGCCAAAAGGGACGTGTCTAGGTCCATTTCTTTCATAACAGGGCTGACAAAGGTCTCGGGCTTTGGTCCAAGAGCAGTATCTTCTGGGGTCGCTTCAAGTTCTGCCTAGTTGAAAAATTTAGCAATAAATGTCATGTCTTTATTTCCAGATAATGGAGAGTTATTGTGTCTGAGGGATCACTGTGGAGCTGTCAGCACTGATAGTGTGTAGCACAGGGTCGTGCTGGAGGCGAAGGTGTTTTGTCTGCAGGCTCATCCCTGTGCTCATCAGCCGGTGAAGGGAGGCAACACCATGTAGAGTGATGTTGAGTTAGACCTAGGGTAGGTCCTGCACTTTCATACCACTGTGAAAGTCAGGAGATGCTTTCTTTTTCTCAATTTCCTTTTCCATTTTCTCTTTTTTTAAACATTTGGATGAAACTAATGAACGAGAGGAAATGGCTTCAAGCTGCCCCAGGGGAGGTTTAGATTGGATATTAGGAAAAATTTCTTTACTGAAAGAGTGGTCAGGCATTGGAACAGGCTGCCCAGAGAGGTGGTGGAGTCACCACCCTGGAGGTATTTAAAAGACGTGTAGATGTGGCACTTCAAGGCATGGTTTAGGAGACATGGTATTGTTGGGTTGATGGTTGGACTTGATGATCCTAGAGGTCTTTTCCAACCTGAATGATTCTATCATTTTAATGTTTGAAAAAAATGTACAGTAACAGAGCAAGAGCTACTCCAGAGTAGTCAACGGCCAGTTGTTGGCATTTGCTGGGGACAAGTGTATTTCAGGTTGTGCAAGTTGTAAACTTGATCAGGTTAAGTAAAGGCTATGAGTCTCCTCAACTCTCTTTTGGTCTCCTTTTCTGTGTCCTGCCCTCTCTCTCTGCTCCTCAGCTTAGAAAACATTCTCAATAAAAGTTCAATCAAAATAGCACTCTCCCATTGAGTTTGAGTTCAGGTGAAAATGATTTTGCTGATAAATATCTTGAAACTCCAGAAATCTGAAATAATTTTACCTGAAGGATAATTTATTATAGACATGTTGCCCATTAATTGAGATAATCTCCAACAATGATGATGAACAGAGATGATCAGGGATGGTACTTTTAAAATACCATTCTGCCTAGAAAAGCAATTTGGGATCCACTTACATCTCAGTAATGAAAATTGGGTAAGGTAATAAGAGATTTCATTCTGTGAGTGAATTGACAATGCAAATACCAGGATTTTTAATTTAGGTTTAAGTGGAGTAATGGCTACTCATTCTGATGCATCATTAGTCATATTGCTTTTTAATGAGGGATTCACTTTCTTTTCCTGGTTAGCTCTAACACTGATAGCAAAGCCCGATGAACGCGTGATTGTTTAGGGAGGGCTGATGAATATGTGTCACTGCACCATTTTAATTTAAAAAAGGAAGAAAAAGCAGTTTTCCTTCTCTGACGAAGAAATACAAATTTGCTTTTAGTGCAAGGAAAAGAAATAGTGCAGAACTGTGATTGACAGACTGTTGTAAAAAATACTTAGAGTAAGATACATTTAGAAACAAATTCTAGAAAATACAGAAGGAAAATTGCATTGAGTGCAGTGCTTGGGAAAGGGGCTGGCTTTACAGCTGACAGCGATAGGAAAAAGTGGTTCTTTGGCCATCTACAACACGGATGTGTTATAAATAATGGCAGATGAAGATTCTTATTGCCCTACCAAACCCACCCCATGCCCCAAACACCTCATTCCTCTTCTGGATAGAGCTCTGATCAGTATTTCTATTTCTTAGATGTCTTTTATTTTCTTTTTCTTTTCCTTTTAATTTTTTTCCCTTTCTTTTCTTTAATTAAGAGCTTGTTTTGATGTTCATTGAACTCAGTGGGAATCTTTCCACCAAATTGGATGCATTAGGACAGATTCATAATCAGCAGTCACTCTAACAACCTAACAATAGTTTTGTCGCACACAAGTGCACTGTCTTAAATGGGATTTGCTTAAAAAAAGCAATAGAACTAATCCATTACAAACACTTGTTAGAGCAGAGTTTTGACTGTATCTGTATATTTACCAACCCAATTTCAACCAATTTAAGCCAAATTGAAATTAATGCAGACTTTTGCTCCAGGCAGGAGCATAGGGCAGTTAAATTAAATCAATTTAAACTAGCGTATTTATAGCCACAGCAGTATGATATTGTGTGTTGACTAGACATGGGTCTGGGTGCCTTATTTCCTTTGGTGGGCAAGGCATTTTGACTGTCCGTGAGTTAAAACTGTAGTGTGATGAAACACATGCTACATCTAATGTAGACCAACCCATTCAGATTTGGGGCCAAGAGAACAAGTTTCTGGGAGACAAACAAATGTCCACCAAATCTCTTTCTCACGCCTATTTCTACACTCCTGGTGCCCCATAAGCACGTGGCACCTTGCAAGTCTCAGTGCATTTTGCAAAAGTCAGAGCAATCCAGGGCCTCTAAACACCAGTGAGGCAGTGCATGTCCTTCTGGAGCAGAGCCTTCGAGGAGATCTGTGACCTCTGGGGTCTCCAGCACGAAGCTACAACCTCACATTTTCTCTCTGCTGTTTTATTCTGCTTCTCCCTTGCCCGTGCAAGTGCCTGTTCATCACAGATGTCAGGGAAGGGTACGTGAGCTCCTGAGCTGGCAAACTAAAGGAGTGGGTAGCAGTGTGTCGGGACCTCACCTCGGGACCTCCAGGGGGTCGCTGTCCCGCTGCGCACATACAATAGTGAAGAAGAGGTTGCACACAGCAGGGCAGTGGAAGCATAACCAGCCAGGGTACAAAACCTTTCAGAATAACCACCAAGAGACCCCTACACATCCCGTGCCTGGGACAATGCCAGTAAACTAAGAGTCTTCTCATCATCTTCCTTTGTGACCTGCTAACCTTCCTTTGAAAATATATACCTCCCAGGCATGGTGGAGGAAACTCAGTTCTGCAGCAGTCACTTTTTAGCTTCAGAAGGAGTTATCTCCTTCAGATCTTTGTGTCTCTGACTCTCTATTGTGAAATGCAAAAGGAACATAGGCCACGGTCTTTTCTGATGCTACCTTGTAAATTCAAGGGAATCCCAGACATTGAATATGCTGAAGTCATTCTGTATCACTTGACTCCATGTGCGGTACAACAGTTCCCCGTAGATTGGGTGATATGAGACTAACATCCGTTTCTCATGATGGCTTTCTTGAAAACTGCCCTTCTTTTCACAGCTTGTAAACAGAAAGCTGATAGGGTGAGTGTGCCAGAATGGTTATGAAAGCACTGGGTCACGTGAGATGTTTTAACCTAAGAAAACAACATTTTGAAATAAAACCGAAGCTGAACATGTCCTAAAACAGGCCATGTAGCTACAAGAAAATGTTTTTGACACTGATAGAAAATTCTGTATCCACTCTGAACGCACCAAGTCTTCTCTGCTAAATGCGATCAAGAAATCGAAATGAACTTTCCATATTTCCAGAGATCTGTGCACGGCCACAGTCCCCAAAGTCTCAGTTTTGGTCAGGCCTTTGGGGTTACTGAGGGATTTTTATACAGTTGAGCTGATTTATGAGGTTTCCTTTTAAATTTTATTGCACCAGTGGCTTTTCTTTGGTTCTTTTGAAGTAGAAAATATTTCTGCTGCGAATGCAAGTTAAAAGTCTTAATGGAGCATAAAAATCTGAAAGGTCATGATTTTACAGTTTTAAAATAGACTATTGAATATTATCTAATTAATATATAATTTGAATTATATTGAATAAAGTCGACTAATAAAATATCAACAGTGCACTGCTTGATACTCTTAAAAATATGGAAAGTTAATGAGTGTGTTTGTTAGTAATAAAAAGATATAATCTCCCGGAGCTTTGATTTTGGCTACTGGCGCATAGGCTTTTTATGGGTGTACTTCTGTAAATGAGAAACTCTTCTCATTTAGCACCATCCCATTTCAGAATGACAGAAAGTGAGAACTAATAACACGAGGCAGCAGCTTTGTCCCAGGGAGATTATTCACAGCTCTGGACACCCAGTGCTGCTTCTCCCTCTGAGCGCAGACTATTGATTGCATTTATCTGGTTTCTACGGTCATACAGACTACCTTTATTTATTTGACTTTGTTTAAGACCTGTGGGTGCATACAAATTTATAACCAAATAAGAAACCGCTCCTGTCACACACATTTTGCAAGCTTACGCAAATCACAGTAGCACGGTTTACAAACTCTCATTGCTTTCCACATGCAGGTGATTGGAATGGCCTATGCTATTTTAAAAAGAAAAAAAAATCTAGAAAATGTCTCCTGACGGATTTCTTCTGCTGTTTTTGATTTAATCTGAAGTCTTAAAAATATTTTTTCATTTGCATTTTAATATGTTTTTAATGGATATGTAGGGACTTCGGTAAAATGAAAATGCCTTCTTGCTTTATCACTTAATGGAGGAGACTTTGAACGGTTCACCTCCAGCTGCTTGCAAATGTTTTCTCCAAGTGTGGACATGGAAAAAGCATTTTACTACAATGTTCACTGTCACTGCTGTCTCAGGGAGAAGTAATAGGAACAGATCGCAGGACAGAAGCGGTCATGGAAAAAGCCAATACAGCAGGAGGGGCACAGCTTTCCTTCTTCTTAATATGGACTGTCCTGTTTTCTGTTGTTGTCTTCACAGCAGTCCAGCACGGGGGACCTGAGGACCCTGAGGAAAGGGTTGTCCCCGTACCACTCTGAGTCACAGCTCTCATCACTGCCGCAGTATCAAGACGCCCTGCAAAACGTAAGAGATGTTTCCTTACCTATACAGCAGAGCCGCGGGTTTCCCTGAAAGCGGGTATGGCTGGAGGGGGGGCACATGAAGATTACGGGGGAGCTCTCGCAGCTGAGAATTCACCCTGGAACTGATGGTGCAAGTGCGCAGCTGAAACCTGCAGCTGTTGGGAGGATGGGGAGCTCCTGGTAATGTTGATCTCTACCTGGGTTTGGATCATCAACCTCCCAGCATAGGTTTTTCAGTTAACTGATGGTCACTGTCTTGCATCTTTTAAAGCAAGGGTGTGAGTCTTGTTACACCTGCACCTCCTTCTTTGTAAATGCCCCGTATGCCTGCTGTCAGAGCTGGTCGTGGATGGGGCGAAAGATGGTTTGCCAAGTGTCTGGCGGTACGTGGTCAGGGTTGCTTTAGCAATTAAGTTCTTAGGACTTTCATTGCAGGTTTTTCGGAATCACAAATGAGGTTTATGTTTCCTAAGTTTTGCCTGCGTTGCTTTTTCTCAAACAACAGAATAATCTTTATTGAAGCCTCTTGCAAAAGACATATACTGTGCTGCTGTGCCAGGGCTCCTCCTGCACTTGTGCGCCAGGCATGGCTGAGGAGGCCGAGCCCTGCCAGATGATTGTCTTCCAGATGTTTGCCTGACTGCCCGAGACACTACATTTGCTTGGTGACATGGTTTTCTAGATTGAAGGAGAAGCTAGATGCCGACAGGGAGTCCTGCTGTGAGTGGGCTGCGAGTGTCATGATCATGAGCAAAAGCCTGATGGTGGCACACCCGGGGGACCTCCTCCCACCCCACGTCTTCTGCTCCGTGTCCAGGGCACTGGTCAGCAGAGCTGCAGGTACTGTAGGACCAGTTGTATGTTGGCTGCCTGCTTGGGTAAGAGTCATTCTGCAGATTTAGTGTGCCTTTTAGAGCTGTGAAAAAGGGGGTAATAGTAACTTCAGAAAGTTTGTATAAATAAAACTTGTGTGAAAGCAGAGCTCCTGCTGAAATGCAGGATGGATGGAGACCCTCCAGCCGAAAAAAAGGGACAAAACCATGCAAATGAAATGGAAGACTGTGGCTGAATATCCACTTTTTGGGGCTTTTGCTTCATTTCCCTGTGCTCAGGCTTTTGATCCCCAGCTTGGTTCCAGGTGGGGGACACTTAGCCTGTGCTGGTTGCCCCAAGGAGTGCCACTACACACAGTTTTACGTTCATCTTGTGGGTCGGGCCAGGATATGGCTGGCAGCTTTCTGCAGAGGAGCTGTGCCTAGGCTGGGAGCTGGCAGGAGACTTCCCTGCCTGTGCATCGGCCCCCACAGCTCACTGGGGCTGCGTGAGGGCTGACGGCAGAGGGTGCTGCCTGCTGGAGCCCTTCCTGGACACTTGTCCCTCCTTCCTCAAGGAAGAGGTGGCACCTGGCATTTATGGAGAGGCCTGGGTACTCATGACACTCATCATCTTCTGTCACCCTGGCTCTGTTCCACCTTTGCAGGAAGATGATAGAGAAAAACCGAAAACAGCTCTGGATCCATATCCACATCATCTGGGATACTTACGTAGCTATTTATATACTTATTCCTACCAAAATCCCTTTGTTTTGTGGCTTAGCGTGATATATTGCATTTGTGATGAAGGATAATGATGACAAATTCATGCAGATGTCTTTGAATGTCTTAGGCACCTCCCAGAGGTGGACAGTTAGGCGTACCCGACTTTCTCTGCAGCCTTTTTTTTTGATAGAAGGCACGAGTTTGTAGGAAATTTTTCCTCTTTGTGCCTGTGCAGGCTTCACATGGGTGAGTGATGACAATGGGTGTTGGCTCCAAAGCTGTCACATCCATTCAGGATTTCATCATCATCAGTGCCTGTTCAACTCTTCGGGTAAGTTCCTTGGCGCATCCCTCACTGTCACACAGTTTGCATGTAGGCATCACTCCAGCTCTCCATGGCCCTGATGCACCTGAATTAATGAAACAGTTTGGTGTTTCTAATGGATCCTGGATCGTAGACACCAGTGTGCACTCAAGACACAATTCAAAGACACTCATAATTGCAATCTGTGCACTGTTTAGTCAGTGGTGCATCATGCAGAAGGTGAGTTATAGACTTGCTCTGTGGTCTGCTGCAGTTACGAAATATCCAGGAAAAGCAGTCCCAGGGGGTTAGTTCTGACCTACAAGCCCCTAGCCATTGCAGGGGAATGTGTAACATGAATGTTCGCTTAAACTGAGAGCAGGCTGGTCAAACTCCCCCGCCCTGAGAACTGCAAGCCAGGGTCATCTCATGGTGTACCAGAGGCTCCCTGTGTCCTTTGGGAGGTGAGGGTGATTCCCTCAGGTGGCAACAAGCAGCTGCTTGTGGGACCTGCCATTCCGCCAGGATGAGAGGGGCAGGCTCCAAGCCAGGCTGGTTGGGCTGGCTCAATCTTTCCCACCATTGGTAGCCTCCAGACCTGCTCGGCCTCGAGTCAGATGATAACCCAGGCATGGGAGCTGACGTTGAGATACCTGTAAGCAGTGCAATGCTGCAGATCAGTGGCCAGCCTGGTGTCTGGGTGTCAGCAATGGAAGTGGTCCCAAAGGATCCTTGGAGGGCTTGTGCTTGCATTTGCTGTCTTCAGTACTTTGGTTCTCCATGGTAGCTAGAACAGATTTTTTCACCCATGTTGCATTAGTGTTTTACCTGCACTGCATATGTTCCCTTTGTGGCTCCTCCATGTGGATGTGGCAGCACTTGGGATGAGTTATTGCACTCAGATTAGCAGCCCTCTGATTTACCGCAGGAAGCTGTTGGAGGAGTAACGCTGGGGACTCTCAGATGTGCAGCCGGAGTGCACAGAGAAGGTGACACTCAGTCTGTCCTGGAAACTCTTCCAGGTCAGAGCTCTTCTGGAGTTTTACAGTACCGGGTGGGAGTTACTGACTTCCAGTTTTGTTTGTTGGCTTTGTCCAAGGAGTCTGGATTGCTCAGTCATAGGGTCTCACCTCTGGATAGCGAGGTGGTAATTATATTTCAGTAACACTGAGAGTTTTGGGAGAGGAGCAGCGGTTTTGGGTAATTGCTGTGGCAGGGGGAGGAGGAGCCCTGTTGGTGCAGTCAGGACTGGGAGCTGTGCCTGCCACCATGGAGGGACTCTTCTCTTTTCATCCCTCCGTACCTCAATATTGTCCTTGAAGGAATTGGGTGGGAAGTCACCCATTCCATAGCATGCTTTTCAGGCAGTTCTTTATTACTAAGATAGATAGCACTAAGTGCTTCAGGATCCTGCAGGGGTGGACACTAAAAGGCGGTGTTTAATTTTTGGAACAGTGTAGTGTTGCTGGAGAATTCACTTGTTTCTCTCATGGGCTTTCTCCAGCATTAATTGAATTGCGAGTGAAGGCTGGGAGGTGGAGTTGTCCACACTTGGTGTCAGCTGTCAGGTCTCTCGCTCTCCGTAAAGCCACCCTACACTGTGCTTAACCTTTGGTCACATCTAGTGATTGCTGAGTTATGTTTCTGACGTGGGGAGAATGTATGATGGAAAAGGAAATTCCCCATCCACAGCAGTAAGGTGGCTCTTTTGTTAGTAATAGTCATGTTTCAGCAATTCATTTTCTAAGAGGTGCGATCTCAGCTGCTGACTTCTGGAGCATTCAAGGCCCCTGTAGCACAGCCGAGGGTGAATGCAGTGGCTGAGGCATGGTCCAGAGCTCGCATGTCTGTCTCTTCTCTGCTCCCTTTGGCTTCTTGGGCACTCTGGCTGCCCATGTGGACACACGGTCCCTGCAGACCTTCACATTGCTGCCTGCTGCCCTGCGGCTGTGCTCCAGGCATGTCTCAGTGCCCAGGCATGGGAGGGGGCCTGAGGGCTGCTCGTGTTCCTATGGTTGGAGGTACCTTCACTTTGAGAAGCTCATAAGCCAGCTGCTTGGAGGAGCTATTTATCCACATCAGGATAAAACACCATTAAGTGTGAGACAGCCTGTTACTAGCAGTTGGAGCTAGCCTGGCTGGCTTAGACTTAGAATTTAGCAGCGTTCGTGTGATTTATAATAGGAATCCTGCTTTTGGTGAAAGTAACTATAGAGGTTTGTAATGGAAATATTAAGCTTAGTGTGGATGGAGTGTGAATGGAAAATGTGTGTGAAAACACCAGCAGGAACACTAGAGCAAGGGATGCAGGGATGGCCTGCGCTGACGAGCAAAGACACAACCGACAGCAAACAAGTGGGTTGTTGTAGTTTAACCCCAGCCAGCATCTGAACGCCACGCAGGCGGTCACTCACTCCCCCCACCCCAGTGGGATGGGGAGAGAATCGGAAGACCAAAAGCAAGAAAGCTTGTAGGTTGAGATAAAAATAGTTTAATAATTTAATTTTTCTTGTTCTTGTTCTTCTTATTTTTATGTAATGAAAAGGAAAACGAGAGAGAGGTGAAACCCAGGGAAAAAGAAAGAAGTGGTGCAACCGCTCACCACCTGCCGACCAACGCTGCCAGTCCCCAAGCCACGATCGCTGCTCCCCCCCTCCCCCCGCCAACTCCCCACAGTTAATACAAATGAGCGTGATGTTGTTCGGTATGAAATATCCCTTTGGCCAGTTTGGATCAGCTCTCTTGGCTGTGTCCCCTCCCGGCTTCTTGTGCACCCGGCAGAGCATGGGAAACTGGAAAAGTCCTGGACTAGTGTAAGCACTACGTAGCAACAACTAAAACATCAGTGTGTAATCAACGTTATTCTCATACTAAATCCAAAACACATGGATATACCATATAACGCATACCAGTTACTAGAAGAAAAATTAACTCTATCCCAGCCGAATCCAGGACAATATCCACCCCTTATTCTATGCCATTTATGTCATGCCCAGGTCCTACCCTTTCGAGTACATTCCAATTAATCACCACTGACAGCAAACAAATGGGTAAACACCATGGGGTGTGTGGTTTGCATCAGGACCAGGAGGTCTGTGCTGTGATAAGGCCACAGCACAGATGGCTCATCACTAGAAGACCTGTTCCCTGATAACGGGAGCAAGGTTACACTGTGATGTGCCATTGCGCTTCCTGTGGTTCCGACAGCAAGGCTTAGATAAGGTGCCCAAAATGAAGGAAAGGAGACAACAGGCACAGCTTTCCTAGGGTTTATGGGGGGTGAGTAAGCAAGATGCTGAGATAAAGATCAGCCTGTAATAACCGTTGAGTCCTAAAGCATGCGAAAAATGTGTCCAAACCCAGTTCTTTGCTGACAATGAGGAGGGATGCCAGAGCTGCATTAGGACTTGCTACTGGGTGTCCCTTGTGCTCTGTGTCACGCACAGTGACCCTGACCACGCCACATGGACATCCACCTTTTGGTGAGTGCATGAGTGTGAGTTCGTAGGTGTGCGGGTGAATGTGACACATTGGAGAAATCAGTTTTAGGTTAAAATAAATATCACCTTCCCCTTCCTTAAGTTTTTGTACTGAGTTTGTACTCTGATAGTTTTCTGTGACCCGTTGCTGAGGAGCAGGAGCTCCCAACTGTGCTCTGGCCAGGTGCAGGAGGATGGCTGTGGGTGCCGTAGGTGGTGGCTGGAGGAAGGGACCTGTGCTCATCTGGGGTCCAGAGCTGGGAGTCCCCGGGGAAAGTGCCTGCAGATACACTCTGCGAGGCCTGAGCAAAGCTCCCTCTTTTGAGAAGACAGTGATGACAGTGCCATTGCCCAGCCTTTCAGTACATCCCTAGGGACTACAATAAGTACCTCCAGGAAAAAAGTGAGATTTCCATTAGGGTATTCAAAGCTGCACCTCTCAGGAGTCTCGTTTAGACTACAGTCCGGGCTGGGAAGAGACAATTCCATCTTCCTCCCTAAATCTACTCCAAAACCAGCAAGGTCTATAGGAAAACAAAGAGGCAGGACAAGTGTGGTTATGTAGCACAGAGCACTCGACTGAGAGGACCGCTGAGTCCCTGGCTTCCCAGCACTGCCTCTTGTTACATTTTTCTCCAGTGCCTGTTCTGTGCAGGATGCAAAGCCTGGGAGGTGGCTCTGGCTGCAGCACTGGCTTCTTCAGCTCCTTCCCTTGATTCCCACCACGCTGTCACAACCAGCTGCGTTTCATAGCTCTGCCTTGCAGAGTTGCTTGCGAGAAGCGTATTTCATTTTGCCAGATGGCATGCATGCTATTATAAAAACAAACCCAAATGTTTGTGGTCTGTAGGTGTAAAGAGAAGCCGTTAGATGGGGTGGGAAAGGATGATAAGAGAGTCCTTGGCTGACGTGCTGGCTGTCTCCTGAGCCTGCAAGACTGATGGTGAGGGGAGGTGATATGAGGGCACATAATAGTTAAACCTCAGCCACAGTGTAAGTCCTGTCTCTTCCTTCTGGCTGGAAAGATGGTGGTTTCCATCCCATTAGGCACAAGGGATAAAGCAGAAGAAAAGTGAGGGGGTGACTCAGTATCTCTCCCTCAGCTCCCTGCAGAGGAAGGACGAAGCTGGCCCCTGCACCAGCCAGGTGTAGGTGGGGAGATGTGGCTGTGGCCCAAGCCGGGTCTTGGGACTCACTGGGGAACCCAGAGTCCCTTCCTCAGCCTGCATGAAAGTAAATCTGCTCCTCTCAGGGAGAACTGGATTGGCTTCTTAAAGCCAACCTGACTTTTAAAATCAAGTTTGAAATGGCCAGAGACCACTGTTCCCATCGGGGTGCCCAGGAGACGCTCCCGGAAGAGCTGGGGGAGCCCTCTGGGCATTGATGCCGCTGCAGAGTCACCTGGAGCACTTGGGGACCTTAGCATGCCCCGCGGTGTCCCTGCACAGCACAGCGACCCTGCTACTGCCAGCATCGAGCCCCTGGCCCCCTGCTGTGCTGCACGAAGCCCCTGGGCGTGGGGATGCCTGGGCTGCCCAGTGCCTCTGGCATCCCCAGGACTGCTCTTGGCAGCTTAAGCATTGCTTCACGGCCTCTCAAAATGCCTTCAGTCCCTTCTGTCACTCCACCAAGCCCATCCTGTGCAGCACTGCAATGGTCCCCCGCCTTCTCCCATCCACACACCCCGTCCCTGCAGCTGTCAGTTGAGCTGAGTGCTGCCGGCATGTGTCAGAGGGCGACCCCAGGCCTGTTTCTTGCCTTCTGCCCGGCAGTGGTGACAGCCACGGTCTCTTTTTAGGCAGGGGGAAACAATGATCGAGGAGTGCGGCAGAAGGCAGCTCCTTCCCACCGGCAGCATCGATACCACCACGATGCTATTGAGCAGACAAAGAGAGAAATTGAAAGCAGCCGTTTTGCTGCTGTGGCAACAGCGGCTGCGGAAGGGAAAGTAAAATGAAAGGTTTGTCGGGATTTGCAGCCCAGGGAGCACTATTGTGAAGCTTCAGAGTGTATTACCAGCAGCTGAGAACAAACCAATCCATTTTTGAAGGCAGCTGCCCTTCATCAGCAGTTATTGCAGCCACTCTGAGCAGCGGGTGGCTTTTTTTCCCCCATGGCAGCCAACTGGCACAAAGTTTGGCAATGACAAAGTTTGGGGATTTGATGAGCAGAAGAGGCACTGGCAGGCCATATCCATAGTCTGCCCTTACAGGTAACCGCAGGAGGCAAGTACAATTCATCTGCTTTAAGGATCTGCTGTAGGTTCTCATGCTTACTTATTGTGTGCGTTTGTGTGGGGCTGGCAATGGGCCAGGGGGGAGACAGGGGCACAGCAGACCCTCGCTCTGCCCCAGGCCTGGGAGGAGGCTGCTTTGCCAGCGATGGCTGGTGCAACCGGGCTGAAGTGAAGACCTGGAGGGGCAATACAGTTGTACAGTTGTGCGCAGGTATCCTCCAGCATCTGTGTGCATCCTCCACCCACCCAGAGGCTTTCACTTGGGCCATCCCCAAATCAGATTTGCTTCAAAATCAGGGAGGTCTTAAGAATACCCACTGTTTCCTTCTGTTTCCAAATGTGCCTGGCATTCCTTTATTAAAAGAACTAGCAGCTCTCAAAATACTTATGCTGATAGTGCCCCTGTGAGTCAGTCAGAGTTAGTGCACTCTGTCTGCAGGTACATGGGCATGGGCTCGTTCTGCCCGTAGCAGGCAGGCTTCTTGTTTCCTTGTATCAGGCAGTTACAGGCTGAAACTGCTCTGAATATGTTATGTTGACAATAATTTCACAGTCTGAGGGGGCAGCTGAAGCTGTCAGTGGGACTTTTTAACAGTGTGCACCTGTTCCAGCTCCGCAGCGCTGTTACCAACCCAAGCAGCGACCACTCTCCTCTCCCCTTCTGCTGCTGGAGGAAGCTGGCTCACCGGCTTTGCATGCACCAAGGAGTTTCCCGGAGCTGGAGCTGCGATCCGCCGTTAGCGTGGTGCTGAGAAAAGACACCCTTCCTGTTTGTAGATGAGATCCAGTTGCAAACTGTGTCCTGACTTCATTTATTCTGTCTGGGGCAGTCTCTGAAATCCTCCTTTTCCTTTGGTGCCCCAGCACAGCCCGTACAGCCAGTGCTGTCATGCCTGCTGGGGAGAAGAGCTATTCTTTTGTCGGGTGTCCTTAATGTTCATGCTCAGAAAGCAATGAAACAGTTGAATTCTTTCTTTATTAATCAAAAGGGCCATGTAAGCCCTTTTTGTTACTTAAGTAGATATGTGTGGAGGCAGCAGAGGCTGTGAAGGTGCAGGAGGTGGTGGCTGAGCTGAACGGACAGGCTCTGCCTGGGTCCTATGTGAGTGAACCCAGCAGTTAATTCATGGATTTAAATGTTTACATGACCAGCTGCTGTCTATGATTAAAGGCAGCAAATTAAGTCATGCCAAAGGAGATTAGCATCTGCAATAAAGTCCCTTGATTTTATACGGAAGATGCTAATATGGACTACTGAGGTCTCCTGCCCTCACTCCTGCTGGTGACCAGGACACGTGTTGTGCTGGGGGGCCGGTGTCTGCCTGCGGGATCTCCCACGTGTTCCTTCTCGTGTGCCTGGTGGCAGGGTGTCAAGCGCTCGCAGCTGCGAGGCAGCCCGCTGTGACTTTGGGAACGTGGGGCCGTGCAGCCATTTAAGTGCACAAGGCAGGAGCGGGTGGTTTGTTTTGAGCTGGATGCTGGCAGGCTTTCTGCACAGTAGGCACAGAATAACAATAACCAAGTGTCATCATTGCTTTGGATCATCTGCCAGGCAGACTGGATGCATAAGGGACCTGGGTGCTCCCTGGCTCTGGCAAGGATGTCCCCTGCTCAGGCACGAGAGGTCTGGCATTGCCCACAGCAGGGTGGCAAAAAGACTGCACTTTGCACAGTATGGTTTGCAGAGGAGCCGACACCGGTTGCTTCTTTGTGCCTCTGGGAAATCTCCTTCTTGCAGCCAGCGAGGAGCCCTGGCGCTGCTGCCAGGGTACCTTCAGGCAGCCTTGTCCCTGCAGAGCCCTGAAAGGAGCCGGGCCCCCTCAGGAGCACCAAGCGCGGTGGCAGTGGCAGAGCTGCCATGGGCATGAGAAGATGCAGCAGGGAGGGAAGGGGCTTTGAAAGGAAGGGAGGGTGAAATGTCAGCCTGGAGTCATGTCACGCTTCAGTGCCGCACGGCACCGTGGCTTTCTTTCAGCCGTTAACCCCCCCGCAGCTGCAAGGCAGCCGAGGATGGGAAACATGGTCCAGGCTGCAAAATGATGAGGGGGTCTGATCTGCCTTGGTAGGGCCCAGGGAATTTCTCAGGCTGGTGGTAATGCGAGATTTTTTTTGTGTGTGTGATCTCCCGGGGATGCCACTCATCTCTGTGTTAAGGGAGATTTCTCTTTCTGAAATGACTGCCTGTCTGCGTGAGCCTGGTACTTGCCCTCTGTGCCGCCTATGCGACGTTTCTGATGGGGACACCGTGCTTTGGGGCTTTGGCGCGTTCCCTGAGAAGGTCCGGGGATCCTTCTCCCGTGCCAGAGCAGCCCCATGCTCTCAGTCCTTGGTTTGCCGCTGGTTTTCCCCATCTGCTCCCCAGTGCTGTCTCTGGCTGGAGCTGCTCCAAGTGCTTTCTAAACTTTGTAGCCACAAGTGCCATTCACAAAACGAAAATAAGCTGGGCCCCCAGTTCTGCCAGCATGCCGGGGCTGGGGTTTGTCGTCAGACAGAGCATCTTTCCATGTTACTGCCCGGCTCTGCCACCCACTTTCCACGTGGCTGTGGGCATGTTACTGTCTCCTGCTTGTCCTTTAGCAGTTCCTAATTTACAGAGCGGTGTTAGCACCTTTATTTGTGTAAAACACCTGGATGGTGATGGGTGCTAAGGGAGGGCCCAAGTATAGTTGAAACCTGGGTAAGCAGGCTGCAAGCAAAACCACTGCGAGATAAATAGACGTGCCTGGGAATTTTATTGTGAGTTGTCTGACAATGCCTGCCTATAATGTAATTTTCCTTGTTCTGTCTCAGCAATAAAAACTTCACAGTGTCTGATATAACTCCATTTAGCTTTAATGTTCTCTGAACTATGCCATTAGAAAAGTGTGGTTTATTTAATTGGGACTGAATCCTAAATGTCTGCTTGTTTTTTGAAATGGTAGACAAAAATTAATAGAAGGCAAGGAGAGGATGCGAGGTTCAGAAGCATTACTGCTTGCTTGCATGTTCCACATTGCTCTGAAGCATCCTCGGTGCCTGGGCTGTGACGGTTAGGTGAAGTAAAATCAACATCACTTCTCCTCTAGGTTTTGAAACTTAGTCTTTGGCAGACTTTCTGCAGATCAGGAATAACTCTCGGAGCTGAGGTAGGAGAGGATGTCATTAAAAGGCAGAACTTAATTGAGTAGAAAGAGATTGAAAACTGGTGGCAGGACCAAGGTCTCATATCTTCTCAGATCCCTGGAGGAATCAAGGAGAAATTTTTTATCACAATGTCTTTGTTCCTTTTCGAGATCCAACCCAAAACCTCTAAGAGAGCAGTCACCTGTCATCCCCAGTTAGGCTCTCCTCTTCATGGGTTCCAAAGCATTCCTGCTGTTATTAAGAAATATTCCTATTTTAAGTCTTATTTTGCCTCTGTGTCATTATCAGGAGTTCTCAGTGTGCCCTATTACAGAGTTCTATTGGTTTTGTTCCTCCAAATATGTAGGAAAGGACTACCAAGAGCGGTGCTTTTCAGCATCTGTGCTGGACCACATCCCATGCAACCAGATAGAGCCAACAAGGACTCATTCGGCAACTTGGTCTTAGACACTGGCAGTGCCATCGTGGCTTGATATAGAGCAGCAGATGTTCCCCAGCAGCTGTGAGTTGAGGCCTCTGTTCTTCATTTTTTGTTGTCAGATTAATGAGGATCATTGGCAGTATTTGTGGTCTTTGGATTTTCTTTCTCACATCAGCGCTGTTGCTTTGCTGATTGTCTTTGGGTTCTGGGCCAGGGCAGTGAATGGGCCTAGTTTGATTTGTTTTGTTTCCTGCTTTGGATTTGAGGCTGTCACCAGGTCAAGCATCATTCTTAGCAATAGATAACTGGGGGATTTATCCCCTGTGTGTAGCATATTGCTTCAAGGATGCTCTGGCATGAGAGACTGCAGCATTCCTCTCTCTTTTCTTAGTCCGTTAATGATAGAGCTGGACTGTGAATCTCCTTACAGACTTGGAGATTGAACCACAAGCCCTGCAGGCTCCAGTGAGAGGTTTCTGGGAGAGTCTCAAACAGAATTGGGCTTCTCTGGTGGATTTGTGGTTTGGGCGTGCATGATGTGGGGCTGGCGGGATGGGAGGGGGGCTGCTGCTATGTAGGAACAGTAAGCTCTGAGAAGTGCATTGGTCCCATCCCAGACACCAGTAATTATCCAGCGCTGATCTGTTTGAAATGGAGGAGCAGGCGAGGGCTGAAAGGGAAATGCTTTCAGTGGTGCTTCAGTACTGCTGCCTGCACAGAGGCAGCAGAGGAATAGCTCTTGTCATGGTTCCCCCAGTGGGAGAGGGGCTGGGTACATGGGTAGCTGGCACTTGCCTCCCATGAGAGATGCAGAAGAGCCTCAACAGGAGCCTCCCGGGACACTGCAGTCCCAGAGCCATCCTGGCAGCAGATAGGGCTGTGCTTTCCAGGGTGGAACTCATCAGAGATCCACGCTACAGTGGTCTCAAATGCTCTGAAGGGCCACAGTGGTTTGCAGAGCAGCAAAAGCACCAGCTTACCTAGGAAGCATCGGATGGGTCACACACCACTCCACAGCCCTTGATTCCCTAGGACTTCTGCTTCTTAAAGACATATCTTTGAGAAGAGTCTCTGGGTCTCAGAGGTGCAATATTCAACAAACCCTGTGCATAGGGAAGATAAGGTGCTTCCTCCAAGCACTCGGGAACTACAATGCATCAGATACGTAATTTAGAGCCTCCCACTCTTAATTAGGCTGGTAATTCCACCACTGGGCAGCTCTTTCTTTTGGCAGCATAACTGTGGCTGTGGATGAAACAGAAAGCGGCGTGCAATGTAATTCTACCCAGGTGACCATTTGACATCGCAGCATAGATGTACTGTTGTTTTCTTTTTGAATTACAAATTAGTCATATAAGTGATGAGTTAAACAAGCTAACTTCCAGTCTCACCTCTGCTGCTGTAAACCTGGAGCAACTCCAAGCTAGTTGGGGCCAAAGAGAATAAGAAATTTTGCATTTTGAAATAACTCAGCTTCTCATTCTGTTGAGGTTCAGCCTCTGCAGAAGTGAACTAGAAAAACGACCAAGATGGTATTTCTCAACAGCTTTATTATAAATATAATGGCATCTTTTTGGTGACTTCTGAGCTGTCTTTTAGCAGCATTCATTGATATAATTATGTGGCACCTCAGCCATATGTCTGAGGATGAAGAGTGAACCGTCTCCAAGCTACCAAGCGCTATGAAAACCTAGCAAGTGGAAAAGCCAGATGTCCAGAGAGTAATGTCCATAATACACAGAGTACATGTTTGATAAAGCCAGACAGGGAGAGAAAATTGAGAGTGATGATACATGCCCCAAAACACACCATATTGCTTTTTGCCTTTATGGACAATTTCTGCTCCTTAGGATGTAACCAGATTAACCTTGCTATTGTTGTCCATCAGGGTGCTGAGTCAGCCGTGTTCCCATGGCTGTGAAAATGTCAGCTCTAGGGAACGGGAAGGGCATGGGTTTCTGCAGTGATGGAGGTCCTCAGAGTAGCTGAGTTAAAGTGCTGGGGTGCAGCTGTGGTAATTCTTACCCACAGTTTCCAAATGCATCTATTTTGGGCATGAGGAATCTCCTCCATCTGTGTAATTTCAGCTACTACCTTAACACTGACTTCCTGAGATTTCCCCCGTCCTCCTGCCCTCCTGCCCTTCTTCCAATCTCCCATCTCTGGTTCCCCCTCCCTTGCATTTCATCTCAACTGGTTTCCTGCTGAGTAAAATGCACATCCTCCTCTTTCTTCCCATTCCCTCCCTTCTCTCCCACTCTTGGCAGTTTTCCAGTCCAGCAACCTTGACCTTATCTCCAATTCCTTCCATTTCCTCCCCTTTGGCTAACACTATCGGTGAACTCTGCCCATTTTCCTTTCCTCCATCCTCCAAAGGCTGGCCACGCATCCTGCTGGATATGCTGTAATTTCTTTCCTTGCTGACTACAGTCCCCTCTTTTCTGGTCTCCTTTATGTATGCCTCCATGCAGGAAGCTGATAGGGTTTGGCTGAAGGCTGAAGCCTTTTTTTTGTGAACCACACTGCAATCAGTGGAAATGAAGCACCTACCCCCCCTTTATAAAACTTTGACTCTTTATGTTCCTGGAAAGAGCCTTTTCTAAGGGTGCAACTGCACAAAAAGCACTAAGTGTAATGATAACTATTAAGCCACCCTTAGCAGTGTGGGCATTTTTACTTGTTGCATCCTACAGTTGCAAAGAGCAGAGATGTTGGTGAGATGCTTGCTTGCTCCCCCACTTTCTTCATGTGCATGTTTGGCCTTTTGTAGTAACAGTCTCACATGGTGGGGAGGTCCCTGTGGCTTGGGGCATGGCGGGCCTGCAGCATGGTCTTTTGGTGCCCTCCCCATTGGTGACATCCGTTTCAGTTGGCTGGGGGTTTTGGCTTCCAAGCTAAGGATCAAGGGTCATGACTTAGAAATGAAGTCACCTGTTACTGAGACTCCGATAGCAAGTTTTGGGTCTACCTCTCTAGTTGCATCCCTCATTCTTTAACATTATTTTCCTCTTCTTGAGTCAAATACTCTACCTAAGTTCAGGTGGAGCTCAGTTGATTGCCCTCGCTGAATTTCAGCCACTTGTCTGAGAAGGAAGGTGACCTTTTGAGCGCTTTTTCTCTGATACAATATATATATCTGGTGCATTACTGTGCTTACAAGATCACTTCTATCATGTCAGTAAGGTGATTGATTAAGTATGATCAAGCTCTTTAAAAACATTTCTTTCTAATTTTTCTGGTTGCATTTGTATTCTGTAATAATTTTGAGAGTGATTACAATCATGGAAATACTTCGTAGCTCATTAGTGACTTCAGTTCTGTGAGAAGCTGCCGCCGCCTGTCATACAGACCTTGTGATCTACTCTGGTTTGGTCAGAAAACTGTATTTAAAATGTTGTCAGCAGCAGGATCCAGCAGAATTCCTTTTACTTTGTCAGATTACTCTCAACTCGGAAAAAATATTGGATGTTAGACCTTTGCTTGGTATTTCCTCTGTTACTTCTAAAGAGGGCTATGGGGGAAGATCCATATCAAGTGTGGTTTGTGGCCACAGACTCCTGAATATTCTGCTTTCCGTTGTCATGATCTTGGTCATTTGTGGAAAGAAGGCAGGTTTCCTGCTGAAGCCAGAGGAATTATACATGTATTGGTTTGTCTGACCTCTGTGGGAGACTGATTCTGGAAGGACTCTGTTGCATTTACCAGCCCTGTGAGAAATTTGTAACCCATTTTGCAGTCTTAAGTCTCAGCTGTAGACTGGCTGGACCCAGTCCCTGGTGCTCCCTCCCCAGCCTCTGCCTTTTCTGTGTGAAGTTATGGACAGGGTGCCTGAGGGCATGTCCCCAGCTGGCCACAGCTCCAGCAAGCTGTAACCCTCTGCCAGCAGGTCCAGAACCATACCCAGCCTGTGAGTGTCTCTTGGTCTCTGTGCTTCAGCAGTCTGTTAAATCTCTTTGGAGAATTATTGTCGAGTTATGAAGTCTAGTTTTCCTTTTTCCTGAGATGCCTCCCTCTCAGAAGGAAGTTCTTGTATCACCAGCAACTCAGTTCGTGCAGGTCGCTATTATGGGTAAATGGCTGTTGGTCATGACATGGGTTAAGCACAGACCGGTGGCCTAGGCATGAAAGGCTTTAATGCTATTTTTGTCTGTAGCGTAATGGATTGGCCCATCTTTTTCTTTTAAAGTATGCACGTGAATACTTTTAGTAGTAAAAAGGCCCCCACAAGCTAAAACATTTGGAAGAGTGAGAGGTGGTGAAGTGCCCCTCTGTTAGTCCGCCTTTCTGTCACAACTAGCTTGCTGGCCTTGGCTTAGAAGGCAAGGCGATGAGATGGAGCATAAAACATGCTGTGTTTTTAAACATGGAAAAGATGAGAATGGAGTGCCTCGTGTGTTGAATGTCAAAGCATTCCTGTGATGGTGCTACATGCCACTCTGCCATCCTAATTTGCTTTCAGAGGCCCCCAGTATGATGATTCTTTGTGTTTCCTAAAGGATGTGAGGACTAAATACGAGTTTGGTCAATGGTGTCATTGTTGATTTCTCCCACTGCTACAAAGCAATGCACAAATGTTAGGGACAGGCAGGGTGCATCTCACTGAATAAAGATATTGTGTCTCTCATAATCCAAGTCAGACGCCTTTAAAAAAGGAAAGCCCTATGAAAAGTGCTTACAAGGCTGTTTGGACAGTAGAAATCTTTTGTAAAGTGTAATTTCAACATCCTTCCCAATGGGATCCTTCATGCAGGAGAACTGGCCAGCACTTTGGAAGCAAACCCAGCCAACATTAGGTATGGACATCTGCTTGTTTTAAGGTTGCCTTCACAATTTTCTCTGTAGCTGAAGATTGGTACTTGATGTATATGTGAAAATGTTGCCAGAAAAACAATGAAGTCATGCCAACTGTTTCTTTCACAAATGCAGCTTCTTAGAAGTGACCGCTTTATGCTGGAAAATCATCTTGTTTGCATTGCTCCCTTGGCTAGAAGGATGAGAACTGTTTGATCTTGTCCTTGTACAAAGCTATCCTAAGTGAGCAAAAAACTTTTCTTGGATCAATTTGGCTTTAAATGGGGGTGATCTCCTGCCTGAGCAGATCGAGACTGACTGACAGCAGGCTTAAATGGCATTAAATCAAGGCACTTGTGAGGAAGGGGTAGTGGTGTCTTTTGTCTTTGCAGGTGGCTGAAGGGGATTGAATTTGAAAGAAGATAGTGCTCAAATTTTCTGGATATTTTCTTCCTCCTTGCTTAAGTCACCCAAAGGGGATTAAAGTGTATCTTCTCTTATTTCAACAGGGACCAGCTCGCATGACATCTGATCTTGCATCTTCTCCTGCAGGCGGATACGTCCCTGTTGGTCAGAAACCGGAGGCTGTTGTGCATGCTATGAAGGTAAGGATGCCGCTGACGGCCGTGCAGCACGGTGCAGTACAGGGCGGTGTGGTGCAACAAACACCGAAGTGGCAGAACTAGATGCTCGTTCTTCTTGTGGAAACACAACAACTAGAAATACAAAGTTAGTCCTCAGGCAGATTATCAGTAACCAGCACCTGTATCATGACGAATAATCATTACTTCAAATAGTTGCAGAGTTAAGCAAGATCATGCGTGACTATTTTTTTCGGTGGGAAACCTCCAATAAAAGCTGCTGAAGGTGGTGGTTACGCTTTCTGTTCATTAGTCCTGCATAAACTGGGTCTCTGGGATGAAAGCAGTGACAGAAACGCTGTTTTTAAAAGGGACACAAACCTGCAGTTCCTATGTGTGTTTTGTTATTGAAAGTCCTGCAGCATCTTTCAAAGGAGAAAGACTTTATTTTATGTAAATACACGTCAAACCATGGCATCATACCCATGTAGATGTGCATCATCAGCGGAGATTGAAGTCAGGACCATCGGCAATAAAAACCATGGGACACGGCTAGCTGAGTTAAAGGAGAAAACTTGCACCATGATTTCACAGCAGTTCTCAAGTCCTAGTGACAATTCGTTAGCAGGAAAAATGTAATACCCTGGTGTTACATGTTTAACTAGTTAAGCAAGTTACTTCTGAGTGTCTAAGGGACACAGAAGCACAAATCCTTTCCAAGGTGCCATAGGGATGGCAGGAAAGTCTCTAACTAAATTAGGCTCTGGTTGGAATGTACCGATTTATAGATTTGGAATTTTTGAAGCTGAAAAATTTTGTACAGGGTTAGAAAGCTTTCGTTAAATCAAAGGAGGATTCCTGGATGGCTACTCTGGAGATCATATTCCCATGGTTATAGCTGGAAAAAAGGTCCAGCAGTGGCATCAGCGCTAGCTTGGACCATCCTAGCCTAGGAGGCTGGTGTGTACAAAGCTCTTTGCTTTGTACCTCTCCACATCTGACAGCTAAATAAATGGCACAGACGTTGCTCGTAGCTTTGATTTACAAGTTCCCTAAATTTTCTAGTTTTTAGTGTTTTCATCTTACTTTTTTGTGCCTGTCCAGGGTCTTTTGGCTCCAGGACAGATGTAGCAGGTGCTGGTGGTAAAACCAACAAGTGTTGGGAGAAGCAGTAGTGCAGCTGGCAAGGGTGTTTGTTCCGCTGGGCAGTTGCAAGATTGTGGGAGGATATTGAGTGTCAGTGTTTCTCGGGTAGTTCGTCTTCTATGCATTTATGATGTGTGAGGAATTATGAAAGGAAAGACAAG
Organism: Phalacrocorax carbo; assembly: GCF_963921805.1. Classification (NCBI taxonomy): domain Eukaryota; kingdom Metazoa; phylum Chordata; class Aves; order Suliformes; family Phalacrocoracidae; genus Phalacrocorax; species Phalacrocorax carbo. Next base: position 24,562,087 of record NC_087521.1, on the reverse strand, counting down.
TTTGGTTTGATTTGGATCAAATTTGAATTTAAATATAAAAGATCCTTCAAGCTGAAGAACTTTATTTTTCAGCTTACTTGAGGCTTTATAAACCCAGATTGTATAACTCTCATTGGATCTTAAGAGAAGGCTGTCCAGCACTGTCAAAGGTTAAAAAATACCTTTAGTACAGTTTTTACGAGTTCTGAAAGGAGCCCTGACCACACGAGTGGCAGTTCACTTGCCTACATATATTTGTCCTGTGTTTTCCAGACAAGTTTCTTCTTTGCTTGTTGTGAATGGTTCTGTGCTATCAGAAAGTTGCTGTGCTCCATCCTGTACTATGCTGCCTTGTGCTTGTGGGTGGCATTTCTCCTGTATACGTATGCATATGGATCCGCTAAGCTGACGCCTTGCAGAATGTTGCAGACTCATGTGATACCTTTGTTTTTCTGACACTTTGTACTACTTTTCACCAGTTTTCACTTGCATTTAACCATCCGAGCCCTCATGCAGCCCAGACTACCGCTGCTGGCTTTCTTTTTCCAAACTGTGGGGTTCGTACCTTTCTGCTCCTGCTCTTCATTGCGTTTGGTGAGGAGGTGGTGAAGGACAACATTAAGCAGAGTTGATAATGTTTTTAAATTACAAGATCAAATAGTTATAAATTGATTATGAACACATTCTGGGGGGAAATTAGGTTCCTGTTTGCTTCAGGGGTTATGGGACAGAATTTCTTAGTAAGGGCAGGAAATGTAAATGATTTTAAGATATAGTTTGATAAGCTTATGGAAAGGATTGAAAATTGATGAGGAAGATTCTTGGAAACTGGAAATTAAGTTTGGGAGGTCTGGCGCAATGATGAATATAAAGGAGTTGAAAGGAAGTTGGATGACGGGTTGTTTGCACATATCATCATCATCATCGTCATCATCATCATCATCATTAATCCTCTACTTCAGAGCTTTGTTGATCACTAGGAAGGGCTGGAAGAAATTCCTCTCTGCAGTTTCGTAATTTGGCTGGTGGGGCATGTTTTTCAGTCTTCAAGACCCTGGAAAGTGCCATGGCTGGGGTCAGGAAGCAGGCGGCATGTCAGTCACACCTCACGGGGCATAGATGATCTCATGTGATGTGTCCTGCTCACACACTTAGGGTTGAAAATATTCTCACATTTGAAGCAAGGAGGAAATTCTCCTGTAGGTCAATGTGGCAAGGAGGGGCGAGAAATCATTTATTTTTCCATCCTGTGGCCCATTTGAAGGATCAGCTGGAAACAGAGAAGGCTGAGGAAACTGGCCATGGTCTCAGTGTCTCCTCCTGCCTTCTTGTGGCACAGTGAAATTGTGGCTGTTGGTTTCCAGCCACGGATCTTAAACTTGGTAGAAGATAACGTTTTTGGCCATGGCATGCTGTGGCATATGGAGTAGGTCATATTTGCACCCTGCAGGACTGGGCAGCTTTTCCAGTGCCAGCCCCTGCACGTGGGAAAGTCAATGCTGCTACCAGCTTAGATCCTCACTGCCTGTGATGCAGCTCATGGCCTCCTCTTGAGGAGAAGAGAGTAGCTTACAAACAAGACTTTGTGCTTTGGCTACACCACATCAGATATTAGAAAAAGCCCTTCCTGGTTGTGTAAAGAAATCCTTGTGGCTGTAGCAGGCCAGCTTCTTACCACAAAGAAAGGCAAGGACAGTTGGAAGTCAGCTTTGCTTGTCTTGCAGGCTGCTTGAATGCAAGTCTGTCCAGAAGCAGTGTGGCCGCAAGGATGTGGCTCTGTGCCCAAGCAAAGGTCACTGAGGGGCTGTGCGCTCTGCTTGGCTCTGCAGGGCTTCTGGGTTGCCTCCGACTGCACCCATCTATATAATGTCCCCTAGGCTTTTTCCTTGGCTTTTTCTGGCAGCTGAATGCTAGCTATGTGGCTGAAGTGTTTCCTGCCATTCAGCATAAGTCCTTCCTTGAGTGCGTTTAGGGATTTTCTTTATTTTTGCTTCTGAAATAGTTTTTATTTATTTGCTCCTACTAAATAAGGAGCAAGATGGCAGGTTTGCACTCCTAACATCTGTTTTTGCGAACAAGAACAAAAGGTACATATGCTACAGCTCAGTGTCTCGCTGAACATCAAAGCACTTTTCATAGGAATTTAGCAAACCTGCTAAAGACGTGGGGAGGTGAGGAGGAGACAAATGTACAGGAACAACATTTAGCCTATAATCCAACTCCCCCTGCAGCAGCAGCCTGGACCTCTCCTGGTGCGCAGAGCATCGAGCAGGTGATCAGTCACTCCCACTGATGTTGGGTAAGGCAGGATTTGGCTCTGCCAAAACTAGGGAAAAGTCCTAGCAGGACATATAGACTGTTCCATTGCCGAAGCAGGATGCCATGCTCCCAGCTGCTGCAGACCATTCCAGTCGACTTCTAAATCATCAAAATCAGTGAGGCTTGCATACTTCAGAAAGCATCTCTCAATCTCAGAGTGCTTCCATTTCTGTAAAACGCTTACCTCAACTTTCAGCTCCCCTTCCAAAGCTTTGCTGCAGTCATCCTGACTCTTTGGTGGGTTTTTTGTTTGTTTGTTTGTTTTTCAAATTATGCATTGCGTGGTCATGTGGGGCCACTACAGCAAGTCAGCAGGGAGGTGGATGTGATGGACTGGGTGACTTGGAGGTGACACTGCCTTGGTCACAGACATCAGTGCAGTTACAAAGGAGAACTAAATACATTGTAGGTGTTCCTCACCATTTACGTATGGGCAGGGAAAAAGCCAGATGAGCCAGTGTGCTCATCGAGAGTGAGATTGTCTTCAGCAAATGGCATCCCCGGGCAGAAGAGCAGCATTACCCGGTCCAGCCCCATTCCCCTGCACAGGGAGTTGCCCCGTGCCCAAGCAGAGCAGGCTGACCTCGCCGGCTGGTGTTTTACCCAGGGAGATCATGTTGTGCTGGTGCATCTGCAAAGGGCCAAGTGCTGTCGGTGCGGCGTGATGGAGAGCAAAAAGGAGGGGACGGTGCGAGCCACTTCCAGCCTGGGGTACACTTGTCTGTTTTCTGTAGGCTCCTGGGCTGGCATGTGGCAGAAATCATGAGAGGATATACCCCAGTTTCTTAGATCCATACTGAATCCACAGTCCTTGAACTTCAGCTGACCCATGGACAATTTGTGTGAAGGCACATCTGTAGGTGTAATGGGGGGAATATTAACCTGGTCCTTCTAAACAGCTGAGGCGGCGCCTGGCAGGATCTGGGAACGGCTGGGGCTGGGTCAGCACTAAGAGGCCTTCCTGTCTTTCTTCAGGAGGTGATTTCACTCCACAGAGTGTATCTATTTCCAGCATGCCTTTTCAGGATTGGCTGTTGAGTTTCATCCCCCAAATCCTTTCTTCCCATACCCAAGATGCTAACACATCTTCACGAAGTGCCTACCGAGACGTGGGGTAGGCCTGGGGAGCAGGCTGGTTTCCAGGGTAAATGGGTCCTAAGTCATTCAGAAATTAAATACAACCATAACTTCCATCTGATCAGCTTTCAGCTTCAGCTCTGCCTAGTTTATACCATTAAAAGACATTTCCACTGAAAGAAATGGGCTGCGCCACCCTTCTGCACCTCCTGGACTAGGGCATGTGGTTTTAGTTTAAGCACAAGTTGTAGAAAAACAGTTTATTTTTGTCCTGCTGAGACTCTTGTGCCTGCAAGATTGATGGCTGGTGGAAGCAGAGGCTGGAGCTGATGTGATCTTTAACTAATCTAAACTATGGTTGTCCTTGACACTTGCCCTGTGGACACAGCCGGTGCTTAGCTGCCAGCCAGGCAGCCCCAGCACTCCGCACAGGGATGTGATCCGGCAGGCTGCTGCCTTTGTAGCCGAGAGTCGGAGGCACACTGGCTCCAGAGGAGTGAGTTTGACATGCAAGTCCAGCTGGATCAATAATTAATTCCCTCCTTTTTAGCAAAAAATAGATGCTGTCTTTGTCAGCATGCTTTTGCATCCCTCTTGCCCTTCCTTTCCTCTTAGAAAGGACGTGGATAATTCTTATTTGTGCAAAGATTGGTCCCAGCTATGTTGGTTAAACTAGCTGGTGCATTTTAGAAGTAGGTTAAGGGCCCTAGGAGAATGACCTATTTCTGTTCATAACACAGTCCGAGTACAGCAGGATTGCTGTGCTAAGGCAGACAGGGGGGATAATCTACCCTGGTATCCTGTTTTGTGGAGCAGCCAGTGCTGTATGCCTCAGCAAAGGGTGAAACCCATCCTTGCACCGCATCTAGCTCTGTACTTCCCCAGGAGGTCTAAGAATATTTATGCACACAAATAACACCTGCTGTACAGCTTTATATGCGTGTGGATGTATCGTGGTGAATAAGATCACGTGCTTTTTGTTGGCATTGGGTGATTCCAGTTTTGACCCTGCACACTGAGCTGACCGCCTTGCTCATCAGTGGCAAAGCCCTGGTGAGGTATAAGCCTGGTCAGCAGCAGTAAAATCTCAAGGCAGTTCTGCACTGTGATATGCCTGTCTTGTGCAACGTGTTCTGTGGGTCAGTGAGTTTCCAGCGGGAAATGAAGCCTGCCTTTAGCCCCAGGCAGCCGGGCACTGCCTCCCTGGAGGTGCTCCGCAGGGGTGGCTGGGATGGTGCGTACCCCAGGCGGGACATGGGGGCTGGGACTGGCTCCCAACTGCTGCAGAGGTGCGAGGTGTGGGCAGCACGTGGTGGGACACGGCAACCACATAGACATTCTGCGTCTTACCAGCCGTGTGTGGCCTGGGGATCAGCGCTTGGGGAACATGTCTCCAAGTGCTATTTAAAAGAAAGATGTTAAAAATCACACTTTTTCTATTTTCAAACACAGGCGACCTGGAATCCGAGAAAATAAGTCACAGGCAGGATGTTTCCGCTATTTTTTGCAGTGTCCTGAGCTGCTTTCAACAGCTCATTTATGTCTTCCCAAGGCAAATCTGCAAGTGTGGCCCAGCCACTAGGCTGAGTGGCGTCCAGGGAGCCCACAAACACAAACACTGGATGTGTCAGGCCTGGGGTGTCGGTGCTGGAGCTGTAACCTCTCTGTCTTTGCAAGGAAACGTGGTTCTGCCCCAGATCCAGAAGTGCCTGCTGGAGATGCCCTCCGAGAGGCGGAGCAGAGCCTCCTTGGAGAGTCTCAAATCCTTCCCCCCGTCTCTTTCAGGCTGTTCCTATGCTTTTGAAGCCACATCTCCATTTTTTGCAGTGCTTTCCTCCCATTAACATCAGGGGAAAAGCCCTGTAGTCATGAGCAGGAGGGAATGGAAAGCTGATGCCTCTCTCCTCCAGAGGCTCCTGCCGGCAGGGTGCTGCAGGCATGTACCTGGGCCCGCCGCCTGTGGCCAGGCATGAGAGGAAAGACAGCAAAACAGAGCTGCTTGTAGAGGCGCTGACAGGCCTGGCGCCAGCACCTTGTGGGTATGGCCTGTATTCATCGGTGTTTGTACAAGCTGAACTCATTGAGCAGCCAGTAAATGTCAACCCTGTAGCTGTGGCTGCAGTCCTGGGTGTGGGGGTGTGTGCAGGGCTGTGCCAGCCTCGGCCAAGGGCCACCTATTCCCCTACCTGTACGGGGCATGCGCTGTGGGTGGAAACGGTGCTGGTGGAGATTAAAGTAAAGCTCAGGGACCTGAGCTGATTATCTCCATCTTCAGAGGGTGTCTGTGGCACAAGGAGAGGGTGACCCAGATTCACCACGACACTCAGCACTTGGTGGCGACGGTGCCTTCAGAGGACTGCAGTCAGCATGCAGGGTCCTGGGAGGCTATACTGGCTTTTTCCCTGCCCTGCTCCCATCCCCATCGCAGCCTAGCTGCATCCAGCTCAAAGAGGGAGTGGGTGAGAGCTGGGAACCAAATCGGGATCTCTGAGTCCCAGAGCTTTGTGCTAACAGTCTGTCTCTTGCTCACTGTCATCGCGGGCCTCCAAGGGGTTCCCTTGAGAAACTAAATGGGTTAAAAACAATTTTCAGCCAAAAGGTGAGTTAAATTGGCTGTGTCTGTGTAAGATCTGAAAGTTCATGGCTGATTGGAGGCCGCACTTAAGCCGCACAGTGGGTAATACTGTGCTTTTCAGTGGTACAAACCTCAGTTTGCCTCTTCCCGTGATGGCTAAAACTCTGTTAGTCCTAAAAGCTGCTGAGCTGGGCTGACCACAGTTGCCCCGTGACTTGGATTAGTAGAAGGGAGTGGAGAAATTCCACTCCTGCGAAAGAGGGGAACGGAGGGAGCACAGGTTGCTGGGGATTGCCTTGGGGGAGCTGCCTGGAAGGTGAGGCCACCAGCAGCCTTCCTGGAAGAGATGTGTTTGTGGGCACAGGCAACCAGCTGCCAATTGTCACGTGGTCCCCCAGGCCTGTGGGGCAGCCACACCATGCAGGTGCTGGGACAGAGGCATGCCGTCACCGGGGAAGGGGCAGGATGGAGGCGCCCAGCTTGGGGTCGTGCTTGTCCTTGCAGTGCTCTGGCTCTCAAGGCTTTGCGGTTCCTGCCAATTTAAATGCTGGTTAATGAGGTTGTTAGGGACACTTAATTATTTGAGGAGCATAATGCTTTTGTAATATTGTTTTTTGTAGGTCCTTGAGGTCCATGAAAATTTGGACAGGCAAATGCAAGACAACTATGAAGAAGACCTGAGTGAAAAGGAGAAGGCGATTGTTCGTGAAATGTGCAATGTAATAACTTCTCTCAGCAACTCTAGGGGTTTCTTCCGTGGTCTTTTGTTAGAAGTACAGTGGAGCAGGGGTTTGCTGGGTACAAGCCCTGTTTGATGCAAGATCCACAGGCACAAGAGAAGAGTGGAGGCTCTGCTGGCCACTGCTTTGGGTATCAGTAACCCCAGTGCCTTGTTCACTGCACAGAGCAGCCTTTGCTCAGCAGATACATCCCGCTCTGCTGCCTCCAAGGGCGCAGAGCAGCTAGTCTCACTGACCGAGAGCTGCGCAAAGGGCTGTCCCTGGCTTGGAGGGTCCTGTTAACAGCTGACTCCAACTGTGTCCTTAGGGACTCAGTTTGGGCTGAGCAGCAACTAACTGGTTGCTATTTTTTAAGCTGTACAGCTTGAATGGGTTTCAGCCTAAACCATAAGATAACATCAGAGAGAGAATATTCGTGTCCGAAGCCATTGAACGGCATCATGGTGTGTGGGGTGCTTTTAGCACTGCCAGTGTGTTGGGCAACCACAGTTAACTGAGCTTGCCACATCCTGTACGACGAGTGTTCGTACCAAACCTCTGCTCTGTGGTGTCTGCTGCTGTGGCACTGCCTTCAGCTTCAAAGCACCTTGGTCACACTTTACCTTTGAACAAAGAATCCGGGATGTCTGCTAGAGCGTGGCTCAAGCTGCCTGTTGCCTGCAGTCAGGGATGTGCCGTTCGACAGTACCAGCAGGGCCCACAGCAGGGAGGAGGATGCTTATGGAGCCTTCTCTTTTAGAAGTCCATGTTGGCATTGTTCAGTGCCTCACAGCACCAGAGAGGAGCTTAACCCTCCATTTAAGTTCTGAAAACCACCTCAACCCTAAAAAGAGGCTGTAAAGAACACAAGTGCATCTTGCAGAGCTAAATCACTGCAAGCATCCTTGGCAAGGGCTGAGACACTTCGCTTTGGTTACTGGGTCCTTATAAGCAAAGCCAAGAGCAGAGTGAACAAGGGCCTGCTTTTTAGGATATTTTGTCTGCTTAATGCCACATTCCCTTGTAGCTGTGCAGGGGGAAAAGGTAGAATGCCGTAACTTCATCCTCCCAAATCGACTCATTTCTGTTCGTGTATCATCAGCTGGTTTTTCTTTAGATGCTCATTTTATGTAGACTCAAGGCAAGCTATGAAGTGCTTTGCAGTTTCTTCTTTTTTTAAAAATAGCCTCCCTTACCCCAGCGGCCCTAGAGTGATAAAATGTATGTTTTTAGCTAGTCATAAAAATATATATATATATATATATAATTGTAATCATTATCTTTTTCATTATCTTTTCTGTTCATGGTAACATCATTTCTGTAAGCATGGCAGGGTTGACCTACCATTGAACTTAACTTCTGAACCTCGTGTATTTGTTTTATACTACTACCCCAGGCAAAAATGGTTCTAATTTCAAGAGACTAATTAGAAAAATGCATCAATGGCTTTTTTCCCCCTTGGAAACTGGTGCACGGTTGCCATCCAGTGGCTCTACTGAGAATTACAGCCCAGCTCTAGGAAATAGCTTTTTTGATTTTCAGGCTGCAATTATGAAAATACTGGAACTCGTCAAAGGCTTTGGTTTTGTTTTTTTGTTTGTTTGTTTGTTTGTTTAATTCCTATCTTTCTCTCCCCCACCCTTTATTGTTTCTTACAGGTTGTCTGGCGAAAGCTGGGTGATGCTGCGAGCTCCAAACCCTCCATCAGGCAACATCTTTCAGGAAACCAGTTCAAGGGTCCCTTGTAGAAACACCGTCCTGGAGGCTGGAAGTGATGGATTCTGTGAAGACTGAAGAGGCAGAGCTCAGCGTTTCTGGCTGCCTGGTCTTTGGGAGTTGGGGTTGAGGTGGTTTTTTTTCAGGGTTTCCTTTTTCCTTTCATTTTCTTTTTCCCTTTTTTTGGCTTTTTTTTTTTTTTTTTTTTTTTTTTTTGTAATAATAGTGTAAATATGGCAGCTAAAGGCCTGATTTTCAGGCTGTGGTGCTCTGGAACTACTGTTCAATGGGTAACCATCCAATAATGTCAGACCTGCATCATTTGTATTGTAGTTCAAACCTGCTTTGTCGTAATGGTCTGTTTGTAGAATTAACTAATTTGAGAGAATTTCTAAGAGGAACAAGAACCCTTAACCTGCGGAGAGGTTTGTATCACTCCGCTCCACCTGCTTGTCAGTGATTCATAGCTGGGTTAGTGGCTCCAGGCAGCACCTTCCAAGGAGAGAGCAATTTGAAGTCATTGGTTCACTGCCTGCCAAGGTCCTGAGCTGCTAACAATTTTTTTGAGGTCCTCATGTTGAAGAAAGACACACAACTGGTTTCAGAAGGCGCTGTGTACAATATTGCGTGGTCAGCTAAAACCACTGGTACCACTCTGTAGCGCGTACGGTGGTACTCGTCCCACAAGCGTACAGAAAGGCTTGCGACTCCGTATCAGCTGTTAATGAACTGTTTCCATGAACAAATGACACAAGACTTCTGCAGTCATAATGTGAATGAACTGACGTCACTTAGCCACACACCAGTATTCCCTACAAATATGGCAACACTTTTCATGTAAAGCTTTTACTACAAAACAATTCAGCAGAAACTGCCGTGCTAACAGTGCTTATGGCTTTCACAGGATCTTCGAGAGCAGCTCATCTTTCACTTTAGGAAGATTTGGGTATTTTTTTTTAAATGTTCTTGCTGGATCCCTCACCTATACTGGTTCCTGTGTAAGGTAACCAAACAACCTTGCAGAGCTGAATAAAAACTCCAGAAACACAGGCTGTTGGGTGAGACTACTTCCTGCCATTCAAGCTTTATTTTTATTAATAAACCAAAACAAGTGGGTTTTCCCTTCTTCTAATGGTTGTATATAAAACAGTGGGACTTATATTTTGCTATTGTGGAGTAGCTGCTTGTGTAGTTGTAAGAACTTGACCCCCTTCTTTTCCAAGTTGTCACAGCAGCTGTCCCTGCATTTTATTAGATGTTCTTTCCCAATAGTCCAAGGAAGCAGGGCTTGGTTATTAAAATAATTGGTGTAAAATAATTTTAAAGACAGGCACGTGGAAAGATCAAAGCCTCCTCTTCAAAAGTTAAATTGATTTTAGTGATTATTTCAAAGAGTTAATGACCTCAAACACCATCACTTTCTTTTTTTCCTCCATGAGAATCAGTCACAGCTCCAGACAGCTGAATTAGCTGGGCAGGTTCTTCCTCTTAAATGAATTTGTTCTACCAGTTGAGTTCTGGACTTGGAGTATTGTATTAACATGTAGCATCGATACAGTACTAAGGAGCCCATGCTGCAAGTTATGAAAGGTAACTGGTCCCATGGCATACAATAATCTACCTGCCTGGGTAAAGAATTTGGAGTGTCAGCGCTGACATCTGTAACCAGTGAAAGAACGGAGAAGGAATGCAACCAAAATACGTAGCAACCAGTAAGAGTAAGCACCACTTCATTATTCATTGTAGAAATAAAAATGTGTACAGATGAGTAGGCTATTTGGAAAAAAAAAAACACAACCAAACCAAACGCCAAGACCCACCCCCAAACCACAAACGCCCACTTTCGCTCACACACTCGCCAGTAGTTTTCTTCCTACTGCTCGGTCAGCAAACCCTGAGCTAGCTAAGTCTAAGCCTACATCTAGTGTGCCTGGGAAGTCCATTCTAGACCCTGTGTCCTTTAAAACACAGCATCTTTGGAGGATTCTGGATTTCATCCTCTTTGCTTTTTGTTTTGACCTCCACTTTCTAGTCACCATTAATTACTTGTCTTCCTCCTGTACAATTTATACCTTGAGATTTTTGTACGAGGGAAGGTGGTGTAAAGCAAAGGCATCTTTCTTAACACCTAATGTCCAACAGAGGGTTACTTCACTCTATCTGCTTGAAAGCCCATTTTAATTTTGGTGGCATCTAATCACTGGATTAAGCAGAGAATTTAAGCATATTGGGAACAAGGTTAATTTACGTCAGTGAATTTTAACGAAAGCAATGCAAATGTTGCCAGCACTTGAAGAGCGTTAATTGCGTCGATGACGTGCTTGCTATTTTAGGCGTATATTAGACTAGCAGGTCCTCTCAGCAAGACAAGAGCTATACTAATCAGATTACTAGTCTCACCAGCTATGTAATGCGCCTTCAAATATCCCCTGCTATCAAATCTTTCTCAAAATCTATTCAATGACTTCCAGCAAAGCTCTTTCTGTTCCACCTGCAGATCTCACCTACAAGGGAAATAGTGGTGTAATCCAGGTCCATCAGTGCTGCAAGTCCTGAAGAGCCAGTTTACAGGGTAGCCAGTAGTTCAGCTGAAGAGTCTCGACACTCTTAGGGTATAGCCCATTTCTTTAAGGTTCTATTTGGCAGCATAAATCTTCCACGTAAGAAAGATGTGCATTTTTGATTTTGAGAAGAACACGACAGTGCTGTACATTGGGGTGTTATTTTGGGGGGTTTTTCGGCTTGCCACTCTTCATGCTTAGCTCCATTTGAGCTATACAGTGTCTTCCTGGGGTAAAATGACGCTCAATGACTTTACAGGATGACTTGGGTGCTGAGTTTTCAGTTGTCTAAAAAGATGTTTTATGTGCATATTTACATTCACTTAGCTGTGTGCATCCCTTGAAATAGCGGCCATTAAATCGATACATTTGGGGCAGTAGCGCAAGTTAATTTCCTCAAGATTGAAGCCCTGGGTTCTGCAATCCTCTGGCAAAGAAAGCACCCACTGTTTACAAATGGACTTTGCTTGCTTAAGGAGAGTAAAATCACATCCTTGTCTGTTGTTGGAGTGACTGAAGCGAATGGCATTTCCATAAAAGTTTCTGAAATGCTGCGGTGTAACCAGCTTCAGTTGGCTCTTTGCACCTTGATAAGACTGCTGAGCACAACCTTGTTTGAGAATGGCACATTTTTATCCAAATATTAGATATTAAAGAAATCAGTGTTAAAGTGACCTTTTATCTTTTTAGAAACTGTGGGGGAAGAGTACTACTGATCTTTTTCAAAGTGCATGACTGTAAAGTGATAAAATTGTATATTTTTCATAATGTGGGGAAAGTCTATTTGTGCTGCTTTAGAAATCAGTTTAAAGTTTGATTTCTGTTAAACCTGTGGTCTTACAGCCCTGCTATATTTTCTGTATATGATTTACAAAGAACTGGAAAAGTTGGCACCTGCTGTTGTGTATATAGCAAAATTCTTTAGACCTTAGCACGCGTTTTTACCTATTATTGAACCACTCTGGCTTTTTTGGGGAGGGAAAGTAATAGTACAGATTTTTTTGATAATGTGTGTAAAACATTCATTTGAAATATTTTAGTAAAAATGAAGTAAGAGATTGATTGTGACAGTGTATACTTCTAGTTGAATAAAATAAAATACATTCTTTTTAAATAAACTGATGAATAAGATTTGGGAGAGCACTGCTGAAATGTCTTGCAGTAAGTACCATAGGTCTGAATTCTGCACTAATATGAAAAACCTGGAAAGCCACTAAATTCAGAACCAATTTTATTTGGGTAGATGTGAACAAAGTAGTCCCATTTATAGCCAGGATGTACATCACAGTAGGTTATTACATTCAGACTTTCACACTTAGAAAATATATATATTATGTACAGGAATTTGCAAATAGGTGTAAACATACAATACTTTAAGATACCAGTACATTCCAAAACAAAAATATCAGCAAGGCAAACACTTCAAAATGATTCCAGTCAGCTAGCATTCAGAATCTCTCTTAAATAAAGTAGCTTTTATGCTTGACATCGTGTTGGTTTAATTATTACTAAAAATGAAGCTTCTTACTCTAGATCAAATTTCACGGTATCTGGTTATTTTGATACTCAAGAATAGGCACTGATTTCTAGAAGGAAATTTTCTTCTTACTGATATAATTGAGCCAATATGGCTGGTTTTGCTAGTACAAAGTAATCCAGTGCTGGAATAACTCAAGACAATTTAAACTTAAGTCAGATGTATAAAGTTAGAATATATACTGCAAAGCTGATTAAAATCTAGAAGCCTATATAACTCACCATAACCAATACTGCAAACAGATCAGCTAAATTTTAATTTCACCACCTCATTTATTCATCTAAATTATACAAATCACCCTCCTCTTCATCTTTACAAAGTAGGTTTTGGCTAGCTACTCCTGCCTAGTTAACATAAAGGGATATTGTGCAAATCACCTCATGCTATCTCATCCATGTAGCACGTCCAAGTCCTGCTACAGGTGGCATACCGGGTGGTGGAATTGGAGGTGGTACAGGTGGCTGTCCACCTGGGGGAACAGTAGGCGGGGGGTAACTAGCTGGTGGCATTCCCAGCCCTGGAGGTGGATGAGGCGGTACTGCATGAGTTGGAGGCAGTCTTGGAGGTGGGAAATTAGGGTTGTATGTAGGTGGAGGAGGATATCCAGGAGTAGGAGGTGGAATATTGGGTGGGGGGAATGAAGCAGGGGGTGGAGGTGGAACAGGTGGCGGAGGGTTGGGAGGATAGACATGAGGATGATATGGTAGGTGAGTTGGTGGTCCGTAGGCTGGTGGTAAAGCTCCATAAGTTGGTCCTTCTGTTTTCATCATTGACTGAAGACTTTGATAACCCTCCCCTGACATATAAGAATTTGTAGTAGACATCCCTGTAATGTAACTGGTGGGGGGTGGGGGAGGGGGGCGATGCGGCAGAGGTGGAGGCTGATGTACTGGGGCAGGATGAGCAGGGGGAGGGATCTGGACCTTTGGCATATCTACCGAGTCCACAGTAGTAGATTGCTCTGCTTCTCCCATTGAAACTGCCGTTGTCAAAGGAGGCTTGCGCTCTGGAAAAGAAATTTCAGTTATGTTTTTGAAGGACACTGGCAACAACAGCTTCTGAATACTTTGGTTTTTTCTTCAGTTAACGTATCAAAAGAGGACTCAATTCTCTTAAGTCTCCAAATGCTATATGGTATCCAGTCAGACCTTCTTGTATCACTGGAAAATAACTATGCTGCATAACAAAGCTCCAAGTTCGCTTTCCTGTTCTGAAAGTTAAATACCTCTTCCATTCTTACTACTATTTTCTTGTAATTTAAATCTTGTTCTACAGTCAGCAGAAACTAGCAGACCTGATGGACAGAATCAGAACTAGCAGATTTAAAAAGCCATGGGACCCAAGATACCAAAGAAGTTTTTGATCAGGCTTCTATCTTCTTTAGTCCAGGCCTCCCTTCTACCTCTTTTACATACCAGGAGGTGGCCTGGGATTACCCTCTGCACATCATTTATCTCCCATGTCAGGAAGTATTATTTGAGGATACAGGCCAAAGTCACAAGTCTGTAACACTCATTTCTAAACCAGTTTACCAAACGAAAGAAAGAAGAAAACCGGAGGGCAAGTAAGAAATTGCAAGAGATTGCTTGGGACTTTGAAGCTTTGTTCCACTGATTAGTTTCAGGGAACTCAGTACCTGACAGTCTGGGGAAGTTCACAGAAAGGTCAGAATTTTACAGAATTATACTTGGCTATTTCTGGAAGAACCTGCTTTAAGCTGTCTTTTCTATAAATAAGAATCTCCCCCCCGCCCCGCTCTTAATGCGGACATAATAAAGTAAGGAATACCACAATAAGATGACTGACCTAATGGCAACATCTCTGTAGAGTCATAGAGTCAGTATTAAAATGCCCAATAAAAAAGAGAGTTTGGGGCATCTTGATATTCATCTTGCTTGTATATATAAACGTCTAGAACATTCTTCAGTAAGAAAAGTTACTTAGAAGCAGATATAGGGCAGTAATTTCCAGTGACACAGAATCCCAGAATGGTAGGGGTTGGAAGGGACCTCTGGAGATTGTCTTGTCCAACCCCCCTGCTTGAGCAGGCACACCCAGAGCAGGGGCACAGGAACGCGTCCAGGTGGGTTTTGAATGTCTCCAGGGAAGGGACCCCACAGCCTCCCTGGGCAGCCTGTGCCACTGCTCTGGCACCCGCACAGGGAAGGAGTTTTTCCTCATATTGAGGTGGAACTTCCTATGTTCCAACTTGTGCCCATTGCCCCTTGTCCTGTCACTGGGCACCAGTGAGTCTGGCCCCATCCTATCGACACCCGCCCTTCAAATAAATATTGACAAGATCCCCCCTCAGCCTTCTCTTCTGCAGGCTAAACAAACCCAAGTTTCTCAGCCTTTCCTCATAAGAGAGATACTCCAGTCCCCTGATCATCTTCATAGCTCTCCACTGGACTCTCTCCAGTAGTTTCCTGTCCTCCTTGAACTGGAGCCCAGAACTGGATGCAGCACTCCAGATGTGGCCTCACTAGGGCAGAGTAGAGGGGGAGAATAACCTCCCTCGACCTGCTGGCCACAATCCTTCTAATGCAGCCCAGGGCACCGTTGGCCTTCTTGGCCACAAGGGCACAGTGTTGGCTCAGGGTCAGCATGCTGTCTGCCAGCTGTCCCAGGTCCTTCTCAGAGGAGCTGTTTTCCAGCAGGTCAATCCCCAACCTTTACTGGTGCATGGGGTTGTTCCTATTAATCCACCTTCTAGTACTTCTGTTCACTTGGTCAATAAACATTCTTAGTTTTCACCTGATTTTTCCTTAGAGCCCCAAAAGACAAGAGTTGGCCTCTAAAGACTGTGCTTAAAATGTTTCAGTGCTTATGCAATTATTTGCTTGTATAAACAAATTCTAAGAGGAAAAATGTAAATAACAAGGGAAACAAATTTGTTACCTGCCTAAATAGGATTTACCTTATCTAAGTAGTCATAAATTTAACTTCAGAATTGTCCCTTAGGACAGCTACATAATTAGATCATGCAAGGTGGGTATGCTGGCTGTGGTACCTATGATTTCAATGATCTCTAGGTCTTAAATTATAGCAGGCAATAATTTCCCCATTTGCTCATTTTCAGAATCATTCTGGATTGAAAATGTGCATTCAAAATTTAACAACTGAAGGAATAATGAACATGATATTTAGGAGAACCCTTTCATCCTTAATTACATTTTAATAAATGGGAAAAATGGTCCTACTGTGTTTCAGACAATCATTTTTCTCTCTCGTACCTCCCTGATAGAAGCTGTCATCTTACAGTTACATTATGGATGATGCTCTATAAAATATTTATGTCATATTTCAGGGTCACTAGAAGGACAGCTAACGCATCAAGGCACTGGAAGCACATTTTTACAACAGTACAGTTTATTTTGCAAACACAAGGGGTGTGTGCAGTGTTAAAGTTCTCTGGCAGATGGAAGTCCTCTTTTGGGACACAGCAAAGAAAGCATCCCCATTATTGTTTAGAGGGTACACACACCTGCAGAATTTCTATACTTAGGATGAAACAGGGAGGACTTTAGGACAGTTGGAAGCTACTCTAGTAATATAATATAGCATCTCCACCCTTTTGAGAACATAAATCCCTTTTTGCCTGCTAGTGACAATTAGTTTTAGTCTTCTATCCCTTTAACAGTCACGGCTTTGTTTTGCTTTTTGTCTACCTAGTACAGACTTGTTTCCATCATAACTTTTTTTGCTTGTGTCTGAAAAAGCCTGAGCTATTAAGATGAAACTCCCTCTAGACCTTATCTACCTAATGCTTTTACTTGCCCAGCTGATTAATCAAGGCAACAACCCCTGCCCCACACCACTGCCACCATCTCAATGAAAAGCAAGGCATTTAATGGCAAGAGAGAATGTGTTTAAGAAAATAAAAGCTTACCTGGAGGTGGATGTGCAGGAGGTATTGGTGGATGTGAAGTTTCAATTTTAGGAATTTTAGATGGTGGTGGTGGTTCTAAAAAACATTTGGAAGTTAGCTATTGCTCTGCAATATTTTCCAAATTCCAACTCTGGTCTCAAGCTAATGATTATCCTATCATATTACACTATGCAAAAGTACAGTTGGAATCCTATATACTAGGTTTAATAAAGAAAATTAAAATCAAGACTTCTATATAAAATGGCATCAAGTATCACATACAAGTCTTCCAAAAGAACACATGCCTACAAGTTCAAGCTATGTATTTTTATAACTAGAGACAAATTGTCCCTATAACAGTGTGTAAGTGAAAATGGGCACATATACATTTTCTAGTGCAAAACTGTAACTTGTAAGTAGTTAAAACAAATCTTGGAAGAAGTTGAACTATGCTCTGCTATGGGAACGTGTGTCTAGAAATCAAAACAGCAACTGGCCAGGAGAGAAGAGGGAGAATAGACAGCTCTCTGGAATCTATCTGCAGAGCTGGAGAGGGAGAAGTCCCAGACTTACTTAGGAAAGGTTACAGAATCGCATCCTAGCTATCCTGAAACACATTGTTCCAAACAGCAAAACTGAGGAAAAAAAAAACCCAAACAAAAGAACTGTATGTCAAAAACATCACTGATTACCAACAGACTTATTAGTGCAGGTATTTAATGAGATGGTCCCTTCAGTCCCTTCAAGGTCCCACAGCCTGCTGAAGAACTACTCCAAAAGATGCATGTAGTTATACATTGAGAATTGAGTAGTTTAGCAAGGCTTCTACTGAATAGGATGCATTAAGGGACTCTTGGGGCATAGTTATACTCCATTTTTAATTGTATTGCAGTTAGGAACATTGTAAAAATAATTACAGTATATATTTAAAGACACATTATTAGGACCAAAATAGTTTAGAACTGCTGTTTGCTTACAGGCTCAAACTAAGCACACGTCAGCAAATTACTTATTCTGCTTAAAAAAGTAAAATGAAAGCAATGTGAATAGAATTATTAACATTTACCTGATGTCTTTGTTTCTTCTTTTGGAGACACAGCCTGTTGAAAAAAAAAAAAAAAAAAAAAGGAAAAAATGGAAATAAGACCACTGCAAAATACAAAGCATTTTAAAATGGCAAGAAGCAAGCAAAATAGGAAACAACTTACAGCCTGAAGAAAAGCTTTTATACAGATCTGACTAAGCCAGAACCAGTTTTCAGCTCAGAACCAGTTTCCTCTTCCCTCCCCTAAAAGGAGGCAGGACAAACCCTTTATTTGTTCCTGTATTTTTATCAGGAGGCTAATAATGTCCAATCTGTTTAGACAGATGCAACACAAACACTGAACAAAGTCAAATCACATTGGGAAAGCCCAGCTTAACTGGTAGAATTAAAAGACTGAAAAATAGCAGCTATTTTGGATGCAGCATTTCCTGCTGTTCTCACTGTTGAGTATTACATCTCGTTTAATTTATTTATCATCCACTGCACATACGTCATGGTCTGGTACACTGCTCACTGAGCTGAAAGCAAGAGGCTTGGCCTCTGTTCCCAACTCTGCTTTGCCCTGTCATTCAGCCTCTGCCAAAATCACTTCAGGCCTTTATGCTTTATTTACCAGGACAGGAGAGCAGTGAAAGTGTTGCTCAGTGTAAAACATTTCAGAAGCCTTCAGATGGAAAGCACTGTAGAAAAGCCAAATGTTATGCCGGGAAAAAAACAAAACAAAAAACAAAACAAAAAAAAAAAAAACAAAAACAAAAAAACCCAAACAAACAAAAAACCAAAACCACCAAATCTATACACACTGAGCAAAACCAACAGAACCTCACATCATTCCTCCAGTGGTGTTCCAAACGGTGGAACCAATGTGGTTCCAAAACCACTTGTCACTTCCAATCATAAGGTTTTGGTTTTTTAAATTTTTTTTCTATGAGTTTTTTCTAAAGATTCACTGACAAGGGAGTAAGAAAAAAAAATCTTTCCAGCTTACTTAGTCCAACCGAGATGGCTAGTTGATGGTCTTTAAGAAAAGCACAAAACCTAACTGAAATTTTAAGTATAAAAAGCTTAGTTACACATGTATTTAAAATTAATGATAAAAGACAGCAGGGAATGGTACATAGCTTCTCCATCTTTTGGATGAAAGGGGTTTTCTTCAGGGACTATTTACCTCTAGTGGCTTTACCTTCACCAGCTGTTGCTTGGTTGCCATCACTTTACTTCCTGCAGCAAGAATGGGCTTGCATTTCACTCCAATTTGAATGAAACTTCCTTAATTCTGATGGGTGTTCTCAAGATTTCTGCTGTCCAATACAGAGGTAGCCAAGAGCTGCTTGAGGCTACCTCAATCTTATATTCCTTTGATAGACATTTCAATTCGTCTTCAGCCACCTGCTGGCTGGTTTCCTGCTTTTTAAGGACTATCTTTATCTTCCCATTCCAAACATACACACTTCTCTGAGACTCTCACAAACTCATATGCTGCCTTCATTTTACTTGGGCAGCCTTTTCTCGATTTTCTAGCACTAAATTCCTTGTATGTAAAACTGAACGCAAACGACATCTCCTTTCAAACAGAAGCAGGTCTCCACTACTTGCAACATTTCTAAAATCACTCAATCTGTGAAGTCAGCTGATAACTTCACGTGGCAAGCAATTCAGTTGTTGTGTATTTGAAAATAATGTCATTGAGGTATACCATTAGAACAGAACAAGCAACTGAGCCAAATAGCTTGTGTGTTAAAGAAACAAACATGAGTTTAAAGTATATTTACGCTAAAGGAAAAAAAAAAGAATCAAGAAGCAACAAAACCAAAGCCTGTATGAATTTAAATCACTTCTCTAGTAATGGTGGCTGCCAAAAAAACGATAAGCCTTTTTTGTCTTTCTACTGCACTGTAGTTTGTATTGCTCCAGTCATGACATCCCAGGGTCAGCTTTCCTGATTTATTAGCATGGTGATTGTTATTTAATGCTTTCATAATAAGCTCAATGCACACCACAATGGAACTGTTCTTTTAGTGCTGTTTCTATGTGCATTAAAATTGTTCCAACTAACAATTTCTTTGTTTAATCAAACTAAATACACTATTTACATCTAATGATCCACCAGCGTATTTTTAGTGAAGTCAGCTGAACATTCAAGTGCTCTTCGCCACCAGAGATGCAGAGGATGTGCAGATACTTCAGGTATCTATCTGTTAGGGGTTTAAGTCATGGGCCAATGCCTCACCTGCTTGAAGGTATCTTGGCTCAGTAGAAGGTAATAGAATTATAAGAGTTCATGTAAATGGAAAGTCTGGCCTCCAGGAACAAAGTGTATTTATGTTCTGTACAAACCAAAGGAGAAGTCATGCAAAGCCCTATTTATAGGAGGTGGCAAACATTTTAAGTAAGGTTTATGGTCCATCTAACTGAAGACCATTTTAGAAGCGCCAAGTAAATCTTTCAAACACTACATATCTTGTTCTCCCAGGCTGCTCTCTGGAGAAGAGACCTTCAGTGCAAGAACTATATATTTCAGTGCAGATTTTTTCCTCTAGCAATAGGCTGTATCTTGTAATTACAAGACCACGGTTTTAGAAAGTTGCATTTTTCTCTTTTTTGGGAGGCTGCTATCGTGAAGGTCCTGCACTCTTTTGATTCCATTTCATTCTATCATTTGTTGCTTCTTCTTGGGTTTTTGGGTTTGGTTTTTTTTTCCCCCCCTTTTCTTCCCCTTGATGTCTGCTCTCTAGTTTGGGCATGCATTAATTGCAAGTTAGAGCAGAAGTTGTAAAAGCTATATAAAAATTTACTTCCTAAACAGATTTGTTCCAAAGACTGTAATTCTGAAAACACTCTTCTTTTTAAGTATATCCAAGATTTAGGTAATTTAGGTAACACTTAAAAAAAAAAAGTATTAATAACTTACAGGTGAAAAAGAAAAACCACAAAAGAGTAGATTAAGGTCTGAAGCTTCATTTGGACTTGACGACTGTGGAAAAGCGCTCAGAATGCTTGTAATATTATCCAATCACCAATGTACTTTCTTATTTTCAATGATAAGGTGATAATACAAAGTGAGACTTTAACATATGATGCATTTATAGGCTTCTCTGTTATTAGATTATTTTGAAATACTACTTCTAAGAATTTTGACATACTTTGAGAAGCTACCATTCTCTTAAATATGTAATCAAATACCAGAAAGTCAAATAATGTCTTCATCAGCATTGTGCACATCTCTACATTCAGGTGTGGCACAAGAGACTTTCCCTAAATCAAGCCTGCTTAACAGTGAAAACAACACAACCTGATAGCAACAGAACCACAAAGAGTTAGAACCTCGATAGGTCATGCAGACTTAAAAGTTTCTCCGCTGGTTTTGCCTCAAGCGGAATGAGAATGTGGTACGCCAAAACTGTAAAGGCTGTTCTACGCTATCATACTTGCCATATAGCCAACAGAAATCTACTGTGCACAACTGATCACCAGGCTCATTCTTAAAGCAAACACACGTCTGCTGTACACTGCAGCCTTTAAATCAAATGGACGTCAGGTCAGCCTGAAAATAAAATGCAAGTTAAAGTTCAAAGTTAAACTTACTGCTGGTCTTTTAATCTGTCTAGGAGGGCTTGACTGGGGAGAGGGCTTTTTAGATTGCTGTGCTTGTGTTTGCTGCTGCTGCTGCTGCTGCTGTTGTTGCGCTGACTGTTGTGACTCTTTTTGTTGCTGAGTCTGTGATTGCTCTGAACCCTGGGATTGCTGTGATTGCTGTACTGTGGGTGCCTGGGGCGTAGATTGAAGAGATGGTGGCTGCTGCAACTGGTGAGGAGTATGATGAGGCATTTGCTGTTTTCCCTGTGAGTATAGATCCAGGATCTGATGACAGATATCTTTAAAAGAAAAAAAAAATCCAAAATATTATACTCCCATAAAGTACAAGTATACATTTAACGCTAAATAATGAACTAATCTTTTTACTGAACATCAACTTTGGAAAAATTCATTGTAAATATTACTCATTATAATGACCACAGA
Organism: Phalacrocorax carbo; assembly: GCF_963921805.1. Taxonomy (NCBI): domain Eukaryota; kingdom Metazoa; phylum Chordata; class Aves; order Suliformes; family Phalacrocoracidae; genus Phalacrocorax; species Phalacrocorax carbo. Next base: position 24,540,671 of record NC_087521.1, on the reverse strand, counting down.
TTTGTGGTTTTTTTTTCCAAACAGACTTTTCCATTTATACTTGCATTTCTGAGTTTCTCCTGCCTATGCTAAACTATATGTATACGCACACCTTCCAGAAGAACAAAGTGCCTTGGTATTAATACATCATATGTTATTATTGTGTTCTTGGAGAGCCAGGTAACAGTGTAACAACAGGACAGTAATATAGTAAGAAAGTGCATGAAGGAATGTTAAAACATATACATCTCCTTAGTTTCCTGAAACTTTTTTGATAGGCCTAAGTAAAGGACTAGTACTAAATAATTCTTCCAACATGTTAGGAGCTAATGGTCTGTCAGAAAACATGTAGGACCAAATGATAACCAGGTGCAAGAGCAGCAGTCGAGGAAAAGAAATCCCTTCTAGAAAAGCTAAATGAGTTCTTCCAGTGAGCATTCACTGATGCAGTAGCAGAAACTGGAGGGACTCCCATTCTATAATCCTCTTTGGCAGGGATTCAGCAGAGACCTATGTGAAACTGAAGTGACTCTGAAAAAAGCCATGATACAAACAGAGCTAGTAACCATTTAAGAAATCACCAGAACTGTATGGTATTCACCTAAAAGTTCTAAGAGCAACAAAAGCTAAACCACCTAAACATCAACACATACTGTTTCGTTTAAAACTTCCTAAGAAGCAAACACCAGATTGTGACAAGCATAATTTTTAAGGCAGCTTTTTTGCAATTTATGGAACCAGAGATATGCTTAGCCTGACATTTGTACCAGCTAGTAAAAAAGTTTAATAAAGACAAATTAGTGGCCACATAACCACAATTTACTTAACAAGAGTCAAGAGAGGTCCTTCTTTATTTTATGAACTTCCTGGGGGGTCTCTCAAGAGGACAAGCAGCAGGTAAATATGAGCAATGTATTTACACAAAGGGAACGGTGTTAAAATATCAGTATTGATGAAAAACATCTGTAATTCATCCTCTATCAGAATTCACACACACACACACACACCCCAGAATTCATCCCCCATAATCTGATCCTCCGTCATGATACACTGTAAAATGTAACTGCAACCCTAGCATAATTCAATTAAAGAGGTCAACAGAAAACCACTGGAAACCAGGCTCCGTTAGTTCCAGAGTTCGCAGAGCTGCTCATTTAAAAGGGGGAGAGGGAAATAATTAAAAAAAAAAAACCACCAAAGAAAACACACAGCACAACAATTTAGCAGCTAATTAGCTATGTTATAAGCTAAACGAGTAGTAAAGCAAATATTGAACAGATGACTAATGATGATAACTAAAGATGCTTCCAGACTAAGCCAGTCTTGTAAGTTTAATTAAAAACCTGGGTAAGGCATAGCACATACGTCCTGAGTTAACATCCTCCACGGGATTATTTTAACTAAAACCCAGGTGGAAAGTAATTTGCATTTACCAATGACTTAGATCACACAGTTAAAGGAAATACTCCTCTGTTTGTGGCAAATGTTTTTCATACCTTCCAGAACATCAACGGGAACATCTTGGACAAATTGCTCCCACCATCGCCTGTACATTGGTTTTGATGTCCATTCCTGTATTTCAAACTTGCACAAGCGGCCTGCTAAGTACATAACTGCAACAGCTATGATCTCAGGTTCCCACTGCAGTGAGAGTGTAGTGCAGAGACTGGAATGTAAAACAAAACAAAACACAACCCTGAAGATAATTCCGATTGTCAAAGTACAACAGTTTAATATACAACAGCTATAATTAACAGGGTATAAAATCCCACCACACTTTAAAATCTCAATTTTAATTCAAAGCCTTGTTAAGCAAGAGTTTACAAAACTAAACTGTTTCTGCGCTACTGCTAGCATGAAACAAGGTAATTTTACACACATAATAGAGGGCACAGGCGTACAGAAGCAATACACCACATAGGAACATCAAGTTTGGAGTTTAAAAATAGAAAATCTAACACTATATAGATGTGGAAGAGGAGGGAAAGGACAGCACTATATTCCGAGTATAGGCAGCTACATTGCACTCTAGCCTCACCTGTAGCGTTAACTAAATATAGCTTTCATGTTGGTTGCTACTCAAGTGTGCTGTCACTGCGTTACACTGATTAGGGAAAGATGTCCACATTTGGATTTGAGAGTCTCCAAATGTTTCTAAATAAAATGTAAACGTTTACTAAAAAAACCCCACAGAACAGCCAACATGAACTTGTAAAGCAACTTGTCAAGCATGATGCAAGTCTTCAACAAAGCTGTAAAAACTGTAAAAGGCTTTCTCTTGAATAGCCTTTGTTAAAGCTAATTCTAAAATAACTGATATTATTGGTATTATTGATATGAACTAAGTTCCTGTTATAATCAAAAGTTACTGTTTCCTGATATTAATTTTATATTACAACATTTGTTTTTCTCTTTTTTCTTTTCCCTTTTTTCTTTTTTTTTCATCCATAGATTATGTAACATAGGGTCTGCTTTAAAGAATTTTAGATCCAGCTAGCCAGCTAATTTTCTCCAAATTCACTGATTCATTCAGTATTATGCCCTTAAATGCATCAAAATAGTAGCCTAGACAATGGTTTAAATCCTTTTTGTCTCCAATGGACTACATGGGCCAATGGGATACTTAAATACTGGCAGAATCAGGTCAGCAGTAAAAAGTAAAAGACACAAGAACTAGCTCTTAAAACACCGACTTATTATTTTCATGATATTTACTTGGAGGGGTGGGGGGGTGTACTGCAGCTGTGTAAGAACAGAACCCCTTGCTCTAAAGGCCTGCAGTGCAAAGTACAGAATAATTTCCCAGGATCCTAGAAAACAAGTACCCTTCTAACATGGTGCCTAATAAGCAAGCAGAAGAGCACAAGACAGCCTCTCAAGAACAGAGATAAGTATTGTTTGAAACAATCACTCCAACTTCAAACTAGTGTTTTCCTGAAGTGCATTTTCTTTGATTATTAAATTTCTTAAATTGTTAAACACCATCTAATTCCGAGTGCACTAGCATCCAAAGTTTGATGGATACATAACAGAAGTTTTCCCTGACAAACTGAACAGCAACAGTCAAGTCATATTTTTGTTCCACCTGTAAGATCATCACCTGCAAGACTGACAGCAGCTGAAGTAAATATCTCCTGACACCCAAGTACACTGAGCAACCTTTTGCTCAAATTAATTTGGAGAGTTTGGGTGAGATCTACAGAATTTGGACCCACGCTCGGCTAACTTCAAATGAGGCATACGAATAAAAATGCACCTCTTTTTTAAAGGTGTTCTACTGCCCTAGGTATGACTGAAAGCTATGTATATAGTCAGGCCACTGACACGCTTTCTTAAGAGTTTGCTATGGAAATTAAAAATTACATTGTAACCATTCTTGGTGAGTTAACTTGTCCAGCTCTGTAGAATCCCCCTTAACAAGACTGAAGCATATAGAGTTGTTTTGGTTTTTTTTTCCAGTACCACACTAAACATGAAACATGCTTCTACACACACTCCCGTAACTGACGTGATCCTTGTGCTGCAAATCCATTAGTCAAAAAATTCTAAATCTAACACTAAAAACTATTCCTCACTGAATTCAATGGCTAGTTTACCATTACCAAAATATCGCTTAAAAAAAAATATTGACCAACATGATGGAATTGGGAAGTTGTTTCTTTTCTCCGAATGTGCCACATATCTTAGATTGGTCAACAAACCAACTTCTATCCTGGCGATCTACAACTTCATTTGGCTCTTTCAAACAGTAACTTTTTTTCAATGCAGCACTAAATCGTTACCACACAATTGCAAAGGTCTTAAAGGTCCACTTAGATACTCATCCTAGATTCCCTCCTGCTCAACGGAACTATCATAATAACAACAGAAAGAAAAACTGATGAACATGATCAGAAAACATAACAAGCAGAAAACATGTAACAAACATTTCTCAAAGAAATATCTAAGCCCAGAACTAAGTAAACAACAGTAACTATTTCACTTCCAAAAGGCCTCCTAGAAGTATCTCACCTGTCATTGACAAATGTCCATGCCATTTGAACCAGTTTTTGAATTTTATTTTTGTCTCCTGAAAAACAATCAGAAAAGTTGTAAGAAACAAACGTAGGAAGGACAAACAGTTTGGAATAGAATATTCTTGCACTGTTAATGTAAATCAAGTTCCAAGTATTAGCAACAGTCATTACTTGCTCACCCTGTAGTATTTTACCTTTGAGTTGCTTGGCATACTTGAGAAGGAATTGGTATGGATGTTCCACTTGCAAATCAAACTTAATTGTTTGTAGTAAGATTCTTTCAAGGACCATCACTTCTTCCTAGAGAGTGTTACAAGGTAACCACAATATTATTCCTTCTTTTACCCACAAATATTTTATGCTGGTATAAAGTATGACTATATAGCATCTCCAGGCAAACATGTTTGTCCGCTTTTGCTTGATTAGGGCTTGTCTCCAAGGAGAACAGAAATCTCTCCAACTTAAAATGTTATTCTAAATGGAGATACTTTTTCTTCACATTTATTTGGATCAGGAGAAGGGATGTGGTGTTTAAAATTCCTTTTTCTCCTTGAAGGGAAGAACTGAACCAGACACAGCATGAAAGTGCCGAATATACAAAGTCACAACAAAAAGGTAAGGTCTCATCACATTTCTCTCCCGAGTTTCAGATCCTTCTGCTATTTATAATACGCAAATTTTGAGAAAAGCATAGTTCTGCTAAGTCAAATACTCTAAACAGGAAACTTCTCAATACTTTTGAGATGCAGTTCTCTTACTTGACTTAAGATTTGCTATTAATTGCCTCCTAAAGTGGCATTAAGGGTGTCAAATGTGATTTATGTCTTGATGACATTTCTAGCCCTGCCCGGAATTACTCAAATTTACTTTCATTTTCAAAACAACATCAGAAGTTACATGAAATCAAATGTAAACTTTTTATACAAGCGATTATCCCAGTGGGCTCCCAAAGCTGCTAGTATTAGCAAGAATTATTTTTGTAGTTACTTATCACATTACCCAAAAGAACCATAAATGCATGTGGAACATATTACAGTTTAGAACAACTGAAAATCAGCCAGTGCTCTAATGATCGTATGTCACTTTGCTGGAGTACAAGAGGATGAAATCAATTTCAACATCAATATTTTTACCTTTGGGTCATCTCCAAACTGCCCGAACTGTACATCATTTAGCAAGCTACGGGCTGTTTTAATTATATCTTTACATTTCTTAGGTGTTTCTTCAACTTTTCCTGCTAGGAAGAGACAGCAGGCTCCTGTCACCTAAAAAAGAAACTGCTTTCAAAAAGTCGTCTGCATGTAGGTATGCAATGCAACATAGCACTGTAAAAGCACTGTCGGTTTCCATTAACAGTTCTGTAGAAGTTTCCCAGGAAAGACTTTATACGCATATTAATTCCTAATTTTATTACAGTATTAAGCTTTTACTTTCTCAAAGGAAAAATAGAGAATTTGGAGGACTGTCTATTTTACACAACTTTATTTCAAGGTCAGAAACCCAAAGCAGAATTTGTCCTGGTTCAACATTGTCTGTCAGGCAGTTTTAAAATGCTACTACACTTCTTTTTTTCTTCTAGCCAGCACAGGAGTGCCAGAACTATACCTGTTACTCTTTCCAAAGAACACCATCAGCAAGCCATAACTGCAATAGCAATATTGCAAACTGCAATATTTCCAAGCATAAATAGAAATGTGTAAACAAGCAAGAAGAGTAAATTTTAAGCTGCAACGATTAAAAGATAAAATGCTTATTCATTGGTGGCCAGCAGTAGCACCCAAGAGACTTATCACCATTTCAAATAGTCCATACCTAGTGCAATCACTGTATTAAGTCACGAATAGTGTAAATACTTACATATCTTGGGAACTGTTTGAAGGAATGAAACATATAAAACCGATGGAAATAAATTATTCCGGTTGCTAGAGTATCATAATGTCTGTGGTGCAGAATAAGGACTTTCAAACGGGGAATAAAACAGATTTAAAACCAAACATGCACAAAGGAAAAGATATATTCTGCTGTATCAAGTACCTCAAGTAATTGCCCGTTCAGTGACAAGTTAGAAAACACTGTAAGCAAACAAGGAGCTGTAGGAAAAAAAGCCACAAAACCCCTTAAGGCTGTGCGGATTCAGCCCAGATGCAGTTGATACCCAAAGCATTTATTGGAAGTGTAGAGTCTCAATCATGTTTATAGGAGGATCCACACAAGGTCACCTTCATGTTAAACTATACCTGCTCCAGAGAAGGTAAAAACCAGCAGTAGGTACATGAAGGAACAGAACAATTATCACTTCACATTAAAGTGTTGTTGTGGAGGAAAGTTACTATTTACACCTACAATGCAAATAAAAGCTGAACGTGATCCCTGCTCTTTAAGGAGAAGAGTAAGATTTCATCTTCACCAGGTTTTGTTAAACATAGAACTAGGGAGATTAAAAGAAGCATAGGAATATAGGAAGCAAAAAGTTTAGGTGGCAGTCCATGAGGGAGTGGGACGGAGGGAGAACTTACTAATATATACAAAGTTGTAAATCCCAACCTAAACAAAAAAAACAAAACTAAGAGTGGGGAGACAGAGGTTAGAAGCCTCAGAGGCAAAATATGTAGAAAAATGAATGCAAAATTCAAAATGTGAGAAGTTACGCAGATTCATGTAGTAAGAGAGACCAAGTTTCATAATTACCAACAGTTATCCTTAACTGGCAAGTCTGTATCACCTTATCTGTATTGCTAAAATGGTTCCGTTGAAACCTTGCTCATCCAATGAATGGAGAAAAGTTGTGTAGGAACACATTACATCAAAAGGCAAATAAACTCAGAAAGATTTTTGATTAATGAGTAAGAAACATCTGAACACCTAACTAAGCACATGACATTTCTTGTACGTTTTATTCTGAAAATCCCCATTCATAAAGACATTTCATACCAACATGAGTTGAAAGGATACAGCCCTAAACGTGTTCCCACATCGAATATGAATCTGGCCCCTTCCCTGCGGTATCGTGCTTCAGTAGCTGGATCAAGCCCTTCCAGCTGTGACGGTGTATGTGCCAAATCTTTCTTATCCCAGTACCAACATGGCTTTGTATGGTCCAGGTTTGCCAAGTTTACAGAAGGGCTGGAATTTTCTTTATTCTCCTTCATTTATTAAAACAGAATTGTTCTTGCTTTTCAAGTTTTCAAAACTGAAGTCTTCAGATAGTCGCTTCAGCACCTTTAAGAAAAGACAAAAAGTTTTCTTTAAAATGGAAGGGACTTCCCCCCCCCACTCAAAGATGAGTAAAGAGGAATAGTGTTTAACTTTGCAGGTTGGAAGGGACTTTTTCTACACTCAAAGACAAGTAATATTTAACCTTTCCCTTATTCTCCCCATATACTACAAATTCAGTTCCAAGAAATTGACACAGGTTATCTTTGCTATTACATGTTTAATAAAGAAACTTCAAGAATGTGTTAACAACACCTGCTACTTCTTAGTAGAACAACTTTCACCTACTTTGTCCACAAAATAAGGAGAAACAATTCAGTCATGGTAACAGCAAGATTTTAAAAGTGTGTGTGGGTGAATTCACTGTTCACAACTAGGAAACACATCTGTTAGGTCAGTCTGAATGGCAATTTAAATACCCACCTGGTCTCCCAAATATCCCCGGGTGGTGAGATAACAGCAATCACTTTGCAAAAAGCTTTGTAAAGCAGTCTGCACTTGTATTACTTGAAGAAAAAACAGGTAACAAAAGTAGTGTTTTTTCCCTACCAAGATCAAGATAACTGATGTGAATCTGTAGGGTAAGGTGGCATCTAAAATAGTCTCTAAAACAAGGCAGCTGATTATGCTCAAAGAGTGAGCTACTTTCCTGTGTTCACCAGTACTTAGCCTACGTATACTTACAAAGCTTTGTAGGCAACTTTCTGATGTCTGAGTTATGGCTGATTTTTAGCCATTCCTCAGCTTAAAGACAGAATGAAGACTGTTTTGCTGCCTCTATTTCTTTCAGAAACAAAACTAGTCTTAGCATAATTCAATAAACTACGCAGAAATTACTGCACTCATCTGCAAAGGTTCGCATAATAAATAATGATTAACATATGATGCAATGTATTAGCTCTAAACAGAACAGTCAGAGAAAGACCCAAACTTAAACCTCTTAAAATTAAGCTGTTAATTTTCCAGATGTTTCCCTTCTGAAAACGGAAGATCATCACATGAACTGCCAGAAAAACAATGCCGGCAATCAGCGCCTCGCTCCATTTCCGAAAGTTTCTCTTTTTCCGAGTAAAGGAAACCGTCTTTGTTCCACGTTGGTTTTGGAAGAACCTTCACAACTAATGGTACCGGTCACAGACCGATCTAAACTCTCACAAATGAGTGAACGGCGACTTACAGCAATTTCCAGAACTAACAAAAGAGCGCTGTGCCACGACCACGCATTCCCATCGTATCTACCCAGAAAATGTTATTTTTTAGAACTGCTACGGCTCTTCTTTCTTACAAGTTATTTTGCTTCCTAATGCTCTGGACAGTTTTAAAACACAATTAAAATCGTCCGAAGCGACAAGACCTGCTCCTGTAAGCAGCGAAAGCATTTCTGAACACAACATGAGGAATAAAAACCATCAACCCCCAAAACACCCTCCACGAACCCCCTCAAGTGTCCCGATCCAAACCGCAACGACCAAAAGAATAACCGAAATTTCTCCCTGCCTTCCCACGCCCCCCGGTAACACCGAGCAGATTCCGGGAGCTCGATCCCGGCTCTCTCACACCCTGCCTCGCACGCACCGGCCGGCCGAGAGCCCAGCTCCGTCCCCTCGGTTCCGCCCGGCCCGCCCGCCGCAGCGGAGGCGCTCGCTCCCGGCCCGGCCTCCCCGCTCCCGGCCCCTCTTCCCGGGTTCTCGCCAGCGGGCGGGCGGCGGCGGCGCGACGCACTCACAGGCTGGGGTCGGGAAAGGAGAGCCCGGCGCGGCACGGAGCGGAGCGGAGCTTCTAACGACAGCGCAGCCCCCGCGCCCTGTGCGCCGCCATCTTGGGAACCAGGCCAGGCCGCTCACGGCGTCATCACGTCGACGTCACAAGGGCATCGCGCGCGAGGACGGAGCCCCCCGCCACCCAACAGCCAATGAAAAGCGGCAACCCCCGGCCAATCCCGTCTCTTTCAGCCGCTACCAAGTGCGAGAAGCAGGCGGGCGACGTGCCCCGGTAGTCTGGGAGCAGACCAATCAGAAGGGCGGAGGAAGGAGATTGCAAGCCTTAGGAGCCAGTACGAGTCTGAAGGCCTCAGTAAATCCCAGCCAATGGGGGAGCTGCCATGCCCTTTTTTCAGCCCGGTAGCGGAGGCGAAGGGGTGGTCACTGGGGATTGGCCGCCACGGGTCCCGGAGGGGGTGGGGCCTCCCGACTGGAAGCGGCTGAGCCAATGGCGGCGGGGGGCGAAGGAGGGGGCGGGGCTCGGGGCCGGGCCGGGAGTGCGGGGCTGGGGCGAGTTCGGCCGCCGCCTCCTCCCCACCCGCGGGCAGCGGCCTCCGGTGGCAGCGGCTGGGGCTGGAGCACCGCGCCGCGCTGCTCTCCTCGTAGCAGGCCGGGCAGGAGCTGCCACCGCGTGGGAGGTAAGGCGGGGCCTTGCCCGGGAACCCCTCTCCCGCCTCGCCCGGCTGCCCCTCGGTCAGGTCCCCCCCGCCCCGCTAGGTTCCGTTCCCGGTCCCTCTCTCTCGGTCCTCCCGGGGCCTCGCCCCACCGCCGCCTGCCCCGCCGCCTCCCCCCTTCCCGCGGGAGGCGCCGCTCTTTCCGGGCACCCCCTCCCCCACCGCCCCGGGGCGCTCCACGGACCCTGGCCCCGCCGCCCCCTTTTTGCCCCTCACCCCCGTCTGGCGGCCGCGGCGGGCCGCGCCGCCGTTACCCCACGCGCGGGGCGCCCACGCGCCACGCCCCTCGGCGCGCGGGGCCGCCCCCGCCCCCTCGAGCCCCGGCCTCCGTCCCGCAGGGTAGCGGGGGCCGCCGCCCGCCCGCTCGTCGCGGCGTTCCTCCCCCAGCCCGGCCTCGCCGGGGGCGGCCGGCTGCGCCCCCCGCTCCCCCGCCCCGCCGTGGGTGGGTCGGTCCCGTTTCAGGCCGGTCTGCGCGGGTTTGTAGTGAGCGAGGCGGTGACACCAGCGTCTTCACCCCCGCTTCCCCTGTGTGTCCCCCCCCAAGAGAGGCTGATCAGAAACCAGAGTAAAACAAATGGCTTAAAACTGCTTTCCCCGTGATGTAAGTCTTTTTTTTTTTTTAAATGTGTGACACACTTTGAATACTCCCTACTCCTACTTGCTCAGCTTTCCAGAGAGCCTCCCTGCCTCCAGCTCTCGGGGGTCTGGCTCAGGAGCGCTTCTGCTGGTATCTGGCTCCTCGGAGTCCTCCTCTGGCAGGAAGAGTGCTCTGGTTTCTTTACTTTCCTCACCCAGTCTGCAACCTGCTTTAGTAAAGAGATTAAACCTTTGGAGGAAAAAAGGTGGGTTTTAAAGTTAGAATAAATGATTTAAACTCTACCTGCAGGGGTGTTACTCCTGAGACAGCCCAGGTCTTTCAGCCTGCCTCTGTTACTGCAGCAGCTGCTGAGACAGAACTTCTCTTGAACCCTTCCTCATCTTCCTCCTTACCCAGCAACACTTGCTCAGAGTTGCTTAAGCTGAGGCTGTGCTTTGCGTTTGTCTTTAATTCTTAGCAACTTCCTACATTTTGAATTCAGGCGGCATTCGGGTTTTTACCCGAATGCAATATTTAGCTGTCAGGACAAGCTCAGTTCTTCTTTGTGGAAGTTGTCCCTCGCTACTCAGTTCAAGGCTGTTCTCCCGAACTTGGTGTCTGCTCTGTTGGTTGGACTTGTCCTTGGAACCTAAGCTTGCTCACGAGGTAAATTTGAAAGCAAATTGCTTTTGTCCCTTCTAAGGGCACATAAGTAAGTAAGTGCGTGTCTCTTCAGGTGACAGCTTTGTTCTGTGAATGTTGCTGCTAATGGTAGCTTCAGGTCTCAAGTGTTTTCTGCTTTCAGTCATTGTAGGCTTCTAACTATAAAGTGAAACATAATGTTTTGTAGGTAAGTAAACAGCTGTAGCATTCTGCATGTCTGGTAGCTGGTGCCTGGTAGAAAATAGTACGCCAGTGTACAAGTTGTTGGAGAGAATGGTGTGATGGGCACAAAGGCGGGGGTGTTTCCAGATATTTTTACTCAGTTAAGTAATTTAATATGGTAGAGATGCAAGCATGCCAGCTTGCGCGTTAATAGAGCTTTCAGTTATGTTTAGCCAGCTGGATTGAAGTATATCTTGAAGTAAAGTTGAAAATACATCCTTGGCATGGTATGCCTAGAAATAGGTTTAGGGTGTTGGGGGAAGAAATGCCACAAACCCTGAAATAATTTGTAATCTGTACATCACTGTTCCCAGTTAGAGGTGGCCTGATCTATGGCTGAAGTCAGATCTGAGTCTTGCAATAGACTTTTAATTTCAATATTATACATAATTTAAAAATAAGCCATATTATGCCTCTCTATGTAGAAAAGTGTACATCCTGATATTTTTGTAATAATAAATATGAACTTAGACGTGTCTACTGTATCTGAAGTATTACCTACTTTATCATTGTGGTGCTGATTATACAGTTGAACTGATGTATTGGGTAGTTTTCAGCAAATGAGTGTTCTAGTGGTTGCTTTTTGAAATAAAGAGGCAGTGTAAGGGTGTTGGAGATCTCGGGGGATCTGTGTCTTTACCAGCAGAATGTTATAGTGTTCAGTGCTTGCTAAAGGACACATCATGTTGCCTGTGGCTTCAATATTGAGTGTTTTTGGAGGCCTGGGCTGTTCTGTCCATGCTGATGACTGAAGTCAGTGGCTTGCTTCATTCTCAATTAGGAGTTAGATTTCATAAAGTGAGGTTAATATTTTCTGAATAAAGAACGTATTTAGAAGCATGCAAATAAAAACAGTACATTAGGGTTTTTAATTAATTCTGCTCAAAAGGAATTCAGAACAAAAAGTGTGGGAGTCTTCAGGAGGAGCTGAACTCAAGCAAAAAAATTAAATGACAAAAGTAGGTTGGCAAAGTGGTAGAGCTTAACAGTTCATTTATTCTTTTCTTTTCTGCAAAGAGTGAATGCTTTTTCTGGTGAAATAGTTGTCTGAGGAGCTGGCTCAAAAGAGAGGCAAGGGGGTTATTAATCATTAAGAGCTTGAGTTGTTTCCTGTGGGGCAGTTAGTAAGCTATCTTCCCTAGAAGATCAGTGAGGTGTTTATAGTAAGAAGCGCTCCTTCTGCCTAAGAAAGCTTTAATGGAAGGTGGGGGGACATAGGAACAATCCTGTAGCTATTAATATAATAGCTCAGAATTGGCAAGCTGATACAAGTGATAATATTTATGAAATACTGTTCTTTGGGATGTTGTCTTGGATGTAGCCATTTTTCTTTGCCCTTTAGCATTTTGTGTTACCTTCAAATTAATAATTGCTTACCAGAAGTTTATATTTAATTTATGAGGCAGCCTTGTATTTAGTGTCTAACTAGGTTCAACTGTAATGGGTGGGGGAGGCTAGGAGAATGTCAAACTGGCAGTACTTACTTAATTGTTGGTAGATTGCAGAGTATCTTGAGCATCCCAAGTCAGGATATTTCAAGACATGTTCTCTTGAATTCAAACTGTAAGACTAAATATCTTTGGAAGTTGCTTCCCAACAATTAGCTAAGTTTGTTGGAGTTGGTGGTTTAAGTGCATCAAATAAACATACAGCTGATTTTAGTAACCTCTTTTGATGATATTCTGCAGAGTGGCTTATTCTCAGTATCACAGTAATATTTATATACCATCATTCTTTCCTAAACCTGAAACTAAAATGGGATTAATTTTGTTCTTTGTAGGGTAGATGCATGCAGTATATACAGCAGTGCTTCAATCTTCCCTCTTCTCCAGATGCTTTAGACTTGTGCTAATGCTGGCAAACTTTTATAGCAAACGAGGGATTATTAATTTAATTCTGGCCATCCTTTGCCAGCTAATTTACTAGAGACACTTCAGCTTCCTAGGCCTGGTTCTAGGTGTTTAATAATGTTTTAACCAAGGATACTAAAATATGAGAAAGGACACCTCAAATCTAAATAAAGTACACTAGGAATTCATTGTACTGTAAAAATGCCCCATTTTAGCCAGTGTTGTCTGGCTTTAGTCTTGTGCCTTTGGAGCTAGACTTTGAAGAGGCTTGTGTTATAGTAATTAAAAGGTAAGTTCAGTTCCCAAGAGTTTTAGCATTGCTTTGCATTCTTGCTGTTGCCCTTCCTCTACTGTAACCTTCTTTGCTCCCTTTTTCTGTTTTTAGCTACTCTGCCCTACATTGGCTCTTCCCTGCACCTCTTCCACCAAATTACTATTCCAGTTGCTCCATCTACCCTGTCTGTCCTTTACCACTTACCATACCGTTCAGCAAGTCTGCTAATGCTTTTTCTTTCTTTGAAGTAAAGAACAATTAGCCTTGTGTTTCAATTCTGGGATTTGTTACCAGGTTAGAGCAGAAGACCTGCAGGGAAGATTCCACCTGTCTCTTTAGCCTGGGCTGAAGCATGCTGAGGTGTGAATGACTGCGCTTGAGATCAGTTTTATCTCCAGTGAGTACAAGCAAACAGGTGTTTACGTGCTCTGGAGCTGGCCACATCTAAGTAATACATAAGGCAGACATAAAGGAAAAGGCATGTTTCTGAGACTGCAGCTGCTAATACCCTATTAAGAATCAAAGTAGAATATCACTTCTAGTTTGAGAGATTTCTTTTGCTTTTCAGAAGAATTTTTTGAGCCCACAGTTAAAGGTTGTTATATTAAATATTAGGGGATTACAGATTAGTCTGCTTCCCGTTTTGTTTTATTCTTGGATGTCTTCCCAATATCTCTGAAGGAGTTGGCTGACCTGTGCTGGAAGTGCCTGAACAGCAGTGCTTGATCCACCATGGTTTTCAGCCAGGGTGTTAACATAGGCCAAAATTGTCTTTGTAGCTAAAGATGGACTGTAAACTGTACCAGTTTTAATAAGCTGCTTTTCAGTTGTTTCTGTTAGAAGTGTGATCAACCTCCACTGAAAGAAGCAGAGTCCATCTCTGGGGCTCTTGTGTTAGCAGTCTGACCCTGGCCTTTTGCATGTGGGTCAATTTTTAGGTTTTGCTTTTTATATATATTTGTATATAACTTAGGGTATGATATACAGTGATGGAATTATGCAGATCTCAGTAAAACTAAGTCTGTTACATTGCAGATGCTGCCCGTATTTCTTAGCAAGTAGTTAAGAGAAATAGCAGAATCTTCCTTTGTCTTTAATGCTTTATAGCACTAGCACCTGAAGTTTTCACACAGTGTTGGTTTAGTGCAGTGGGAAGAGGATGTAATGTGTGGGTTTCCACTTCCATGGAACCTGCGGTGATGGTCCAGTACCTCCCGTGTGCTGGGTCGTGCTCAGTGTGCCCATACTGATGATAACTTAAGGGAATATGAGTTACTTTGCAAGGAGGGGATGGTGGCAATGAAGCATGAGGTGCAGGCTGTTTCCTGCCTCTGCCAGGCCCTCTGGGTGGTTGTATTAATTGTCTTTGTGGCCACTCTTGGAGATATTTGGTCATCTTTACTTGATGACACAGTTTATAGATGTAGCCACATAATGACTTCAAGTACTGAGAGAAGGAGCTTTTGGGTTTAAGGTCTTTTGTATTTAAATATTTCTGACAGGGACTTCTGAAAGATCTAGTTTTGCAGATCTTCTTCCAGGTAATTAAAGTGAATAGTGTCTTAGTGTCTGCAATTATACAATCCATGAATCTGTGTGTATATTCTGTCGCATTGTCCAAGTCATCAGTGAATATGCTAAACAGTGTTGGTCCCAGTATTAATCGCCAGGGTACACCACTGTGACTGGCCTCCAGCTAGACTTCATGCCATTCATCACAACCTCTTGAAGCCAGCAGTGCAGCCAGTTTTCAGTCCACCTCACTGTTCACTTAGTTGGTACTTCATCAGCTTGTCCATGAGGCTGGGATGGTACACAGTGTCAAAAGCCTTACTAAAACATCTAGTGTTCTGCCATGAAGGTTAGCAGGTTGGTCAGGCATGACTTCCCCTTCATAAATCCATGCTGACTATTCCCAATCACCTTGCCCTTCATATGTCTGGGAATGGTTTCCAAATTTACTTACTTCAGCAGCTTCCCTCCACTCAGCACTGGTGTGGCCTTACCTGGAGTACTGTGCCCAGTTCTGGGCTCCCCTGTACAAGAGAGATGGAGCTACTGGACAGAGTCTGATGAAGGGCCACTAAGGTGATAAAGGGACTTTTTTCATATGAAGAAAGGCTGAGAGAGCTGGGACTGTTCAGCCTAGAAAAAAGAAGGCTCAGCAGGATCTCCTCAGTGTGTATAAATACCTGAAGGGAGGGTGCAAAGAAGGCAGAGCCAGGTTCTTCTCAGTGGTGCCCAGAGACAAGACAAGAAGCAATGGGCATGAACTGAAACAGAGGGATTTCCTTCTGAACGTCAGGAAACACTTTACTGTGAAGGTGACTGAGCACTGGCTGATGACTGAGTCTCCATTATCTGAGATATTCAAAAGCCATCTGGACATGGTCCTGGGCAGCTGGCTCTAGGTGGCCCTGCTTGAACAGGGTGGTTGGACAGGTCGACCTCCAGCAGTCCTTTCCAATGTGAGATTCTGTAGGTTGGTTGGTTGGTTTGGGGTTTTCTTA
The DNA here is from genome assembly GCF_963921805.1 of Phalacrocorax carbo. Lineage (NCBI taxonomy): Eukaryota > Metazoa > Chordata > Aves > Suliformes > Phalacrocoracidae > Phalacrocorax > Phalacrocorax carbo. Next base: position 24,524,933 of record NC_087521.1, on the reverse strand, counting down.
TGTGTGTGTTGGTTTGTTTAGGTTTCTTTGGTTTGATTTTTTTCTTTTTCCCTCTAAGTTTAAATGTTTCTTTTCCTGATGTTCTTTCTGCAAGGATAGGACTTCCTTACACCAGGTCACAGGGCCTGGGATTACTGAAGGCAGGTCTTACCAGTGAAGAAGGCATGGAGTAACAAAGTCTGTCTTTTTTTTTTTTTTTTCTTCCCTCCCCTGTGTTGTTTGTAATGGTGTCATTTGTCACCAGGTCCCCTGCCCCATTCAGCAGCAGGCTCACACCCTGCCTAGTCTTGCCTTCCTTTAGCTCCTGTAGAAGCCATTTTTACTGTCTTGCCCTACTTCATGTCCCTTGCCAGATTAAACTCGAAGTGGACTTCAGCTTTCCTAACCCCATCCCTGCATGCTCAAACAGTGTCTTTCTTCCACCTCGGTCATCTGGCCCTGCTTCCACCTCTTCTGTTTCTGTGTTTGAGTTTTGTCAGGAGCATCTTGTTCATTCATGCAGGCCTCCTGCCACCTTTGCTCGACATCCTGCACATAGGGATGGACCATTCCTGAACTTGGAGGAAGTGATCATTGAATGTATCACCTCTTTACAGTTCTTAAAATATGATGGAGTAGTAGGAGAATAGCTTTCATTCCATGCTTCAGTTTTCAATTGCATGCTCTTAGAAGAGGTGAAAGTAGTAGGCCACTAGAGTATATTTTGCGTGACTAAGAACAGATGCCCCAGTTAGCAAATACTGAATTATCCTCTTGTATCAAATCTCTGGTTCTGGGAAGCTATGTAAGATTTGTCAGAGCATTTGATGTTACCTTTTTTTTTTTAAAAAAAAAAACATAACATACTATGATTTACCTTTAGATAAAAGTTTTCAAAATAAGTGTGTTCTGTTTAGGCACGTGGATGATTTTTGTTACATTTTTAATACCTGTACAGGTGGCATTTCAGTGTTTGTCGAAATAGTTCTGTTTTATTGCTTTGATAGGCACTACATCTTATTCTGTTTTTAAAATTGGTTTTCCAGACTTTCACTGGGATATAATGAATTGTCACCAATATGGTCTTCCATTGACTATTGGTGGAATGGAACAGAGCTTGATATCAGTGTTCACAAAGTTGGGCTTCTTAATTCTTCAAAACCAGTGATAAAACATTGATTTTCTAGTCTTTGATGCCCTGCACCTATTTACAGTTTAATTTATTAAGTTCTACCAGTTGAACCCTTGATACAAAAGCATTTCTTTAATGCATCTGCATAGGTTGTTTTTTGTTGAATACGTTACTAGGAAATAGCTACCGTGTGAATCTAAAAGCCTGTGACTCATTTGTCCAGTTTTTAGGTTTTTGGCTTTGAGTTTTTTCTTTTAGTTTTTTGTTTGTTTGTGTGGTTTTTTTTTTACATAAACAAAATTGACTTTTCAAAATAGGCTCCCAGCCTTTTGAGTCAATGCTTCATTGCCTTGCACAGGCTGTGGCATCTGGGTGGTCTGTGAGCTTCCAGGTGGCATGGCTAGAGCTGCTGGGATTCAGGAACTTGATGAGACTGACCCATTTCAGCAGTCTTTGTGGTATTCTGTTCCTAACCTCTCTAAGCCAGCAGCACTTCTATAACTACTACTGCTCACTGTGGAGGGTAATACTGCCTGGGTTTGGATATTCCTGGTATGTCTTCAAATTTGGCGGCTGTTGTAGATGTATCTATGATCTTCCTACTGGGTAGTCTTTTATTTGGAAGCTGCCTTCCCCAAATAAAGTGGGTCTTGGCAGTTAGCTGAGCTGTGTATGGATAAATTTCTTTCCTTGAGGAACCTTGCTTGCTGGAATAGTATTTTTAGACTTGCAGAAAGTAGCGAGGGTTGACTGGTGAAGAAGAGAAAATGGTTGTCTAATTTGGATGACCAGCAACAATGTTTAATCTTCTACTTTGCTAAGCAGAGTTGCATTGATAGCATATTAATATATTAACTCTCCTTAAAATAGAGAAGCATCCATTCCCTCTGGAGTATGCTGCACCTGATTGTGTCAGTCAGGAGCAAGTGAAATGGATGTTGTGAGACCAATTTGAGAGGCTTTGTGTACTGATACAGTGAAGAAGCTGATATAACTGTAAAGCTTAGAGTTGCAGAAAATGACCATTGGGTTTTCATGTGGTTGTCAGATTCAGATTGGTATCTGTTCTCTGCCCCTTTTTCTAAAAGTCAGCATTCAAGAAGTTATGTCTCACTTTGTTCCTAGCTGATGCTTTGTGAATAATGGTGAGCTCTATAAGGGTTCATTAAATTACAATTTTCTGCATTTCTCAATGCTCTATTAAAAAGTAGGATTCCTGCTTTCAGGACAATGACAGGTAATGTTGTGATTTCCTTCTATCACTGTAGAATGCCTGGTTTGTACAGCCTGTTTCTCTGGCTTATTAAATCTTTGAATCGATGCCTGAGTATAAAAAACTGTCCCATTGCACTCTGGGCATTTAGAAAACTAAAAATGAAATGGTAGCCTAATGTGATAACTGCTCGCTTTATTTTGTAGTGTTCTGTAGCCGGTCTCTGTGAGTGGTGTAGAGGTATAGTGCAGAGTTTCATATAATGATATGAACGGCTGAAAACTTGCGAACTCTAGTAAACAAAGGTCTTGGTCTTAAAGGTACAGTATATGCCTGCTTTGAATGTGGGAAGTTACTGGAATGATGCAGCTTTAATTTGTTTTACTGGTGTTTTACTGTTGTACTTGAAGAAAGCAAAATTCTGTGCAACTTCAAGGAACGTTTTACCTTCTGTAAAGATACAACTTTAGAGAAAAGTCTTGGAAATTTCAGATCAGGCTAATAACAGAAAGCTGGTTTGAGCACATTTCTGAAGACTTCTACCCTGACAGTAACGACGTGTTGGCCTAAGGCATAGGACATGAGCAGTCTGGTTTTGGAAAGTACCACTGCCCCATAATGCATTTTTCTCTGGTAGGCAGGGATTTACTAATATCACCTGCAGCAAGATATCAGGAGTGTCTTCTCACGTGCTCATATTCTGTTCTGTCCTTTGTGTTCGGTAAGGAGGAATTGGTCAGAGTAGAAGTTATCTCTCTATCTAGAAATTTACCAGACTTGTAGATAGTGGTTCTATTTGTGGAAGCAGGAAACACAGCTACAAGACTGGGGAGCAGAATATTAACGCTACCAGCCACTCTAGTCGGGAGTCATTCTGCTGCTTTTTCTCTTGTTCTTGAGATTATATTAGGTAGGAAAAAATCTCCATTCTGGGCTGATGGATACAAATTTCATTTTGCAAGTGTTTCTGATGTGGCTTGCTCATAAATGCAATGTCCACTTCACAGTCCTTTACTGGAGAAGAAGAAACAGCAGTATTCCTGGTGAAGGAGATGGGGCTGTAGCTGCGGCAGCAGGCCTTCAGGCTGCTTCTTGAGCTGTGGCTCCCTGCAGTGGCACAGGAAGCCATGCAGGTCTAAGGTGAGATTGGAAGTTGCTTGGATTCTCCAGAGGCCTGGGACTGCTGAAAGTCTAAACCATGGGAGCCTGAGGAAAGTGAGTTATCTATGCTGGCTGTGCAGGCATGAGACAGCCTCAAGAAAATAGGAATATTGGTAGCTAGAAATAACATTAAAGTCTTAGTTTGGAGGGGTCAGGGGCAAGAAATACTCAGGCTTCCTAGATGTTTATAGGGGGACTGCAGAAGTGGTGGCAGGTCCTTATCTGAATACTTTGGAATATCACTTGTAGGGTTTGGTCAGCCCTACTCTGGGTTTTGGTGCATGGCCTGCCTGAGGGTCAGAGGGATAGGCTGGTCATGTGGGTAGTGGTTTGCATCAAAATAAGACAGGGTAGAAAAACTGATTTTCAGCAGGCATGTTAATAGTGCATTAGTATACTTGAGGCAGTTATCTTGTGAAAAGATGCTTTTGATTCGCTCTCCCTTAATACAGAGAAGAGGGCTATGTTCAGAAAGTGGTGTGGCCTTCCTGGCTGTGTTCTGGGACTGGAGGGGGCCAGTGCATTTACTCTACGTGTGCTAAAATAAATGTTCAAAATAATTTCTGCTTTGATCTGTTTTGTCACCTGCAAATGAACAAAAAAAAAAAGTGCTACCAAGCAGTTCTACCATAGTAGTTCTGAATTGTGAGTATTAAAATTCTGAGAAGCTGATGGCAGTTTGCAGTGCCTTGTGGTCTGTACACTTGGTTATTACTTTATCAAACTTCTGAAAGCTCAGGGGTGAAGCCAAGTTACACTTAATATTGCTGCATCTTTCTTGTTCCTGACAGGCCAGTAAATGCCTGTGTTGAAAGCTTTCTTATTTTAAACCACTGCAGTGTCACTAGTTTGAGTAAACTTGGAGGAGACTCTTAAGGGCTCAAGTTGCCAACTATGAATGCCAGGAGATAAAAAGGGGCCTGGAGGAACCTGCTCCTTCATTTTTCAAGGTCTAGAATAAAAAGATCAGAAAACTGCCAGTACTTTGCCTGAAACTCCTAGTCATGCTTTCTAGAATGGTCATCACTTTAACTCCTAGATAGGGAGTGGGCTTAAGGCAAGCGGGTTTGGAAGGCTTTCCAACTGGTATTAAGCTCTCAATTACATCACTTACTGGGCATTCATAGCAGAAGCTGCTTAAATTCTCTTTTTTTTTTTTTTTTTTTTTTAAATTTACAAGTGCATAGCAGTTAAATGTTGTCAGAAAGTCTTTTCCAAACTGTCAAAATAGATTCTTCTGGGATTTAGAAATGCTGAGTGCTTGGTCTGCCATGGGTGTTTTCCATGGACACTAAAATTACAGTACCTTGAAGTGTAACCATAACTAGGCTTGAGGGCTGTGATCTCTTCAGTGAGTGTTCCCCAGCAAAGAATGCCCCTAATCATTAGCACCTGCTACAGGGCAGGTCTGTAATAATTTTATTGGGAAAGTTTTTCCTTTGAGCTTTTAAATACTCTGGAGGTGCTCTTTTTATCACTTGGAATGCAGTAAATCTGTGCACTGCTACAATTTATACATTGGTAACCATTGTGTGTCCTTACCATATAATCAGGAGCTCAATTTTCTTCAAACTTCACATGGGTACATATGGAATGAATGATAGTAATGCTGATTTCTAATATCCAAAAATGACCAGTGATATTTTTTATATACAACTAGCTGATGTCACTCTGCACCCACAGCAGGGGCACAGGCGGGTGTACTCTCTGGGTGTGAAAAAAGTGCAGCATGCTCTCACGGAGGTGGAGTGCCACTCCAAACTTATTTTTATTTCCTTACTACCATGAACCCAATCCTCTTTCATTATGAGCTGTCCGGTGTCTTTCGGAATTGTACAAGGCACATAACATCATTTAACAGCAAGCACATTAACTGGCATAGATATTCCCACATGTCCTAGAAAGGTTAAGAAAAGGCACATATACCTGCTGGAATTCTCCGTGCTCTTATCTTTTCCTTGTTCACACTAGTTTGTACTGCAGTACCTGACTGCGGCCTGGAAGTCCTTGGCATTGATTACGCATTGAATAGACACTTCTGTACCATTTGGGTGTGTTTTGTTCTTTGTGGTCTGAAGGGATCCTACGCACTGCTGGCTGGGGTGAAGTGCCAGCAGTACCATCTCTGAGCACACCTTTAGGGAGTTAATCTGCTGTAGGCAGAAGCTTGGTGGAACAGCTGTGCTTCACTCTTAGCTAGAGGAAAACACAGTGGTTATTTTAAAACTGCTTAAATTCTCTTCAGTAAGGACAGGGTATTCCAGGAAACAACACAAAACTCTAGCTGAATTCAGATATTTATAACTTCAAGTACAATTTAATTGTGCACATTGGGTAGTGTCAATTCAGTGTCCAAATATAGGTCCTTAGGCGTTTTTTTGGTTCCAGCAGTGGTACTGAAACATTCAGCCAATTTAAATTGTTACAAGACATGAATGTATAATGAAATTCATTTTGAGGGCAAGAATCACATATGCTGCCACATAGCATAGAACAGGTCTTAAAGCTTGTAGAAACTTGTTTTCTGCTGTGGATATCCTCTTTCCTTCCTCCTTGTCATTAGAGAGGTTTGCAAGATGGTTTTTGTCACTTCTTGTAAGTATTGTGAGGACTGTGGGTAGGAAGTCCCTTTTGAATGAAAGGGATGTGGCATATCTGATGTGTGGTTACATCTATATCACGTAGCTGCTTGGAGGAGAAACTTTGACGTGTGAATTAGTTACGTTAGAAGGGCCCCAAAACTGTGACTATCTGCTGCCTATGCCATGATTGGAAGTGTGGGTTGTCAGTATGATGGCCCTACATAATTATCAGATTGGAAAGGAGCAGCCTAGCAAGCAATAGTAAATCCTATTGGAGTTGCAACAGAATTGTAGAAAGCAGAAGGTAAGCAAAGGTGTTAAGACAAAAAATAAACAGAATTGATAGAATTTTTCAGTGCATAGAAATAATTGTGGACCCTGTGGAAATTGCTACTAGGTTGCTTGAGGGCATTCCACTTAGGTGGAATTATTGTTGCAATTAAACAGTAGTCCTTGGCATTAAGCATCTTGAGCTTTAAATCTCTTCCTTGGAGACAGTCCAGTTAATTGGAATATATGTTATTGCCTAGTTTTGCATTATTTATGCCATTGACTATAATGCAATTAAAAAAGAACTTGGAAAAAAAAAATCTATGCAGCGATACCCAAGACATTTTTTTTGCTGTTCAGCCAGGCTGTTTCTTCTGCTCTAGCTGTTACGTGAAGCAGATGCAGTAATATATAGTGATACATATCCAATATGCATCCAGCACTTTCTGTGCATTCTAGAGAATTTACACACAAAATACATATCTGATGTTACACATGCACCCCCCCTTTTTTTTTCCAGCCACACATGGAGGAATGGGTTAACTTCCTGTTAACAGTAGATTTTCCACCACTTCAAAGAGGTGCAGCCTCTTTTTTGGTGGTTAAAGTTATGATTCTTAGTGACTGAGAAGCAGTTGCAGTGAAGGGTGACCCATGTGAAATATACATTTTGGGTTAAAAAACCAATGCCCATTGAAATGATGTGTGCTTAGATACTATCATCCTAAAGTTTTTAATTGCATCTGAGGCTCTGTCAAAATTTCAAAGCGCATCAGCTGTCTTGTATGGAGACTGAACTTCTGCTCTTAGTTGTCCACTCTGCGGTGATGTAGTGAGTGTTCTACTGTTTTGTTACACCTCTATTAACATAATATTGCCGAATTTTAGCTCTTACTGATGCCTTCATAGTTATCTGCAATGTCTGATTTTCTTACTGTTGTCACTTAGCCTGCCTCTAAGCAAAAAACTGGAAATGGTGATAAAAAGGCCTAGTCCTTGATCACATAAGTCATTGTTGATATTAAGGTTTACATAAAGTAGTTTTAGTGACTATCCTGTATTTACCTTGTGAAGTAAGTACACAGTTTGTGAGCATGTTAATGTGGTTCCAGCAGTCACTGTCTGAAATGATGCACTAAAGCGATTTTTGAGTGTTGTTGGCACATTGCAATGGGAGGTAGAACAGCTTGTGTTAAGCCATCATGGGAGCTATTTTGGAAATTTATGGAATTTTGGATCTTTACAAGTCAGTTGAAGTACAGGCAAAGGTAGCACTTAGTTACTAGTTCATGCCTTAGCATATGAACATTTGAAATTAAACATTGTGTAGTATGTTATTTCCTGATCTATCTGTACAGTATAATAGGTAAAACCAAAGTAACTTTCTAATTCTTAAGTCTTGCATGGTTATGACATACTGGCTAATAAAGATTTGGGGCAGTATCAATGTTTCTGTATTTATGGCTTTACCGTTTGGTGAAATTTTCTTCTGTGAGCATTGGGAGGGTAGCTCTTAACAACTATTCTCATTCCTTTTGTGGGACAAACCTTTTCTAAAGTTTCTTGTATGTGTTGCAGGGGTTGCTTTTGGGATTACATGGTCATAGCGAACAGCTCTTACAGAGTAAAACATGTTAGCGGTGTTCTCACAAAAAATAAAGCATTTTACATCTGCCTTAATTCTACAGCTGAGCAGTTTACTAAGTAAAATTAGGATCTTGTTGAAAAACAGGTGCTTTGCGTGAACTGTATTTTTCTGTGTAAGTACAAAAGCAAAAATGTTATCTCCCAATGTTTTTGATGTACTTAGTTGGTATTAACTGTTTTTAAAGTAGTGACAAATGTACATACTGAAACTGTACTCAAACCCATCCTGTAGGAAGAGAAATAAAGCATTCATTTGGAAGCATTAAGAATATAGGCATGCTTTTCTAATGGTTTTTTTTTTTTTTTTTTGCCAGTAAGTTTTATTCATTAGTGAAAACTTAAGAAACATTTTCAGTATAGTGGGTTTTTTTCCCCTTCTGGTTGTTTTTGCTCATTCAGTGTTTAAGAATTTATTCTTAATGAGTTCATTTTAGATGATTGTACTTTTGATATGACGCTGTGCCTACTTTAAGGAACAGCGACACTTACAACCACTGGCTTGGTAGATTTCTTGAAGAAAATAGATGTTTGGGAGAAGCAAGGAGCCCAGAGAGTGGAGACAGAGGTAAGAGGTACCTGCCTCCTGAATGGGATAAAAGCCATCTACTAACTGATCGTAAAAGAAAATAAAAAGTGTGGGGAGGAATACCTAAATCAAAAAACATGAGGCTTGCAGAGAGCTTATCTCAGGAAGACTGTTCTTGTTAAGAAGTGACAGGGACAACCTATTTATTTGTTTTACCTGAGAGAAGAAATGTGGGGAGTCCCATTACAAATGGGTCATGTGGCTAAATCAGGTCTTTGAAAGGAAAGTAAGACTGAAATTCTGTATGGAGTAGGAGAAGCTGACCTGGGTAACTTCACAACCTCATGAAGAAGGGAAGCTTTCTACATTGCAGCTTGGGCCACAAGAAGCTGGGTGGACATAGTGTGGAAAAGTCCCTCCGTTGTGCTTTTCCTGTAGCTCTTCAAGTGCCTGCTCTTGGTTGCTGTCACTGTTACTTTTCGTCCGGTGAAGGACAGGCTGGGGGGAGAAGAGAAATAAAGAAGACTAAGACAAGGATGAAAACTGTAGACTTTAAAAAGAAACAGAGCAGAGCAACTTCTGTTCTCACTGTTCTTCCAGGAGATGGTGTGGATGGTGCTCAGTGCTGTTCCTTAGAGATGGGAAGATACTAGGGGATGTGGTGTTGTTTAATCAAGAAGACTGAGGAAGAAGCCCTGTGACTTTGTGGGGTCTTGAATCTGGGAAGCAGACACAAGGAAAGGAGGGAGGAATGGTAACCAGAATCTTGTAAGATGGAACTGGAAGAAAACTGCAGTGTGTAACCAATATATGTGTGTGCCAGGATCTCCCTCTTCCTGCCGAATATGCTTGTCTGGAGCCATGGGCTGCTGCTGGAGCCTGCATTCTTGACTCGATCAGATGAAAAACCTAAGCATGGAGGTTTTTATAGGAGAGAGTTTACAGGTTCCTAACTAGCATGAAGGAACTGTATTTGAGGGGTGCAAGTTGTTTTGGGAGAGCAGAACCACCTAGGGCACTCTGTATTTGACGTGCTGAGATTGGACTGTTTCTGAGTACAGCATCTTACCACAAGGAGCAAGTGTATCCTTCTTAGAGAACGAAATAGTGTGGGTTATGGCTAAGCAAGTTCTTGGGAAACATAAATTTACATTGTATTTTAAGTGTAATGAAATCCTAAGTGGAAACAGTATGGGCTTTTCTATCATTAATCTTATTAGCGTTTTTAATAGGTTATTTTTGACAGCTGTGTCATCAGTGTTATGGCAATACTTCAGATCCTGTTAACAAAAAACAAAACAAGGGTGCCTTGTTATAAGTACTCTGTAATCACAGGAGCTTCTACTTCCAAAAGAGCGTACAACTTAAATAGAAGAACAGAAACATGCTGGAGAAAGAAAGTATACAGAGTGAACTGCAGTGACATTGTATTTAGAGGTTTTGGGGCAAGTTTATAGAGGAAATGAAGAAATGGAAGAAAAAGGAAAGGGCAATGGTGGGAGAGGAGAATTAATAGTGAGAAGAAGGGGTGGAGTGCAGCAGAGGTGAGAGATTGAGAGCGGGGAGGGGAGGGATTGAATCAGTAACTAATTAGTCATTTATTTAGTGGGAACATCTCGGTTAATACCTTAGGAGTGATGAGAGTGTTAATGTGGTTTCCAAGTGACATGATGTAGGTGGTTTTCACAAGCAAACATAGTGTTCATTGTAAATGTATAAACTGAATTTTTCTTAAAGATCACAGATCTCTTCCTCCACCCACACTGTTCTTACACTTCTTGATTTCATGCTTTCTGTTTGCTATAAAATGTATTTATCTTTTTACCCACAGTCATAAAATTCAAGTTTAGGAGAGGGGAAAAAACCTTCATCAGTGGAAGTAGAAGATCACATTCCCTGTAAACTTGGTCATATCAAGTGTAAAACTGTGTTCTCCTACATACAGATTGGAGAACTCCTGTCAAGCATTAAGCTTTTCCCTTAAGACCCTGGGTGCTCAACATATGTTGATACAAGAGATGATACACTTCCCTCCCTGAAGTAGAGGGGAAAATTGCTTAGAAAAAAAATTTGCAAGCCTGGTTTGTGTACATCCTACTCATCTGTCCTCCTTCTCAACGCAGCCAAAGAACATATCCCACAACCACCTACTATACTCACCTCTCCATGCTCTTTGCATGGCTTGAGAATTCCCTTGTCTTCTCCTTGTCTGCCCTTGTCGACCCATATCTGTCCTTCTAATAATGATTTGAGATCTGCGCCCCTCACCTTCTGTGCTAGTATATGCCAAGATGCGTGGGGTGGGAACTATTATGTAATGAGAACATAACGTAATTAGCATCTGCAAGGAACTGAATTAAAGAAGACACAATGTTAAGATACTGCATTGGAAATATACTGAGTCCTTGAAGCAAAGTTAATCTTGAACGGATAACTCTTGCTGTGGGAATTCCTAATGTGGTCGTTATTGTGAAAAAGCTCAGCACATTTGAGAAGCTGATTTACTACTCTCAAGTAAAAAGCTACAGCTGAAGCAAATAAAGCTTATAGGCTCCTGTCAGGTCTGTCTGCTGGGCAGTTCTTCCTGCTTCACCCATCAACTTGTTGGATGCTTTTAATGAAATTTGACAGTGGGAGAACTCAAGCATAAGTCGGCCCAAGCACTAGGGGAAAAGCTGTGTTGGGAACAGTTTCTCTGCTTGGCTTGTTAATTAGTCAATCAACATGTGTGCTGGTGTTTTTCCCCAACATACACAGTTACACTGAAACCTGCAGAAGATGATGCTGCCTGGCTAGTAAGGTCATGTAGGGAGGGAACTGAAAGCAATGTGGAGTCCTGGAAGAGACGAGGACGGTAACTGAGAGCACTGCACAGGTTCTGGGACCACTGGAAAAGGCATGTGTAAGAAAGGGAGGCACACATGCAGAAGAAATCAGACTTCATATATTCTACATCATGTAGGGTAAATTCTTTAAAACTAACACAGATAAAACTTAAAAATTAATATGGTGTTTGCTTAGTGCAATGATTGTAGTCACAGTGGTGTGACAAAGGTTGCAAGCCCGCATTTTTGCCCAGTGAGTGAGAAGTAGGTATCTTTATAATTCCTAACTTAACTGTAGCTCTACATACTGCTGCAGTGAACTAGGTGGTCATGTGAATGTAAAAAGTTGGGGGAGTTATTAATCATTAAATGGATTAATTTTTTTCTGAAATATTGTTTGGGAAAATCCATATTTTATCATCCAAGCTTGGCATTGCTTCCGTATGGAAATGTGGTCAAGCTCTCTAATACCATAATAGCTTTCTTAAATAAAATGTTTAAGCAGTCGTGGGTTTTTTGGTTGTTTGGTTTTTTTATTGTTGTGGGTTTGTGTTGGTTTGGGTTTTTCGTTGTTGTGGGTTTGGTGTGTTGTGTGTTGGGTTTTTTTGGGTTTTTTTTGGTTTTTTTTTTTTTTTTTAATAAAAACCCCAAATGCACACACTTAGTAGCAATTCTTTAGTACATCTTTTGGGATTTTTGTACAGACTTCTTATGGTTACCTTCTAAAGCTGTTAGGTGAACATGCTCACTTCTTAAAGCTGTAATTCAGTGGGGGAATATTTTACAGCTCATTAAAATATTATTTATATGTGATGGGGAAGTAAGTTCAAAGTATGACACAATATAACTGCTTTTTGATAGCAGTATTAGAGGGGGGAGATGGATCATTTACACCCCTCCCTGCCGTTTTTGGCATGATTCTTTTTGCCAAGCCAGCTGATACACTATATTTGGAAATGTGGCCGTGTTGTGTGTTACCAAGCTTATTCATCATTGCTGTCAGCGTACTCTCTCTGCAGAATGCTTTCAGGAATTTTCAACAATGTTTATTTGAAAGGAAACAAGGCATAGTACTTAAAAAATATTTACCAGAAGAAAACTAGAAAAGTGAACTTGAAAAAGAAAAAACCGAACAACAACAAAAAAAAGCCCAAACAACTTTTCTGCTGAAATGTGTTGCTGCCTCTTCAGAGATTTATGAAGTCTGCAGTTCTTCTTGGTCCTGAAGGATTTTTTTGTTTTGTTTTTCTTTTCATGCCAGGCAGCTATATTTTATATTGGTTCTTCTGTTGTCATGCATGTGCTGGCAAACAGCCTGTCCCTTTATTGCTGTGTTGAGAAGCAGGCTCATACTTTATTTCTTTCTAAATGATATTTTTAGTGACTTGCAAAAAAAGACGCTTCATATCTGAAGTTAAAAATCTGTCTGGAATTTCAGGGTTTTCTTTAGAATTGAAATCTAACTTTAAAATCTCTTGCACAAACTGTAATTTTATTAATGCAATTTTAATTGCAAAAAGTAGGTTCCCAAAGGAACCGCACTTACTTTCTCCATATTTTGTGTCATGTTATCAGTATAACTCATCATTTGCTGGTTAAACGTGGTAGAGAGCATTGCTCAACTAAACTGTTTTGGTTGGTTGTTTTTTTTTGCCAAATACGAAATGAGATTATGCGTTGTTAGTTTTCAGCAATTTTGAAAAAGCTTTCATAATCTATTTTTAGATTATATATAATATAAAATTATGTTACGTTTTTTCTTATACTAGGCTGCTCCGCTAGGTTGGTATTTAGAACATGTTTTCTGGACAGCCAAGTATAGCAGTGATTCCTTTCAAATTACGGCTTTTACTAAACAATACATGGCAGACACATTAGATTTTAAATAGTTATATCAGTTTCATGTAACTGAGCAGTGAATGGAGACAAGCAATGTCGGAAGTGGAGACCTATTTTTCTGATTCAGAATTAGATAAAATAAGTACAGTTTTGATCGATAGATGATTCCTTAAAAGGAAATATTTCCGTAACAAGATAACTCAAGATATCAGTCTGCTGGTTTTGCTTTTTTTCTATGAGATAGACTTGCTGATTTAATCATGCATGCAGAATATTTTCTCTGCAGAAATTCTGATGACTAAGAAGCAATGGTTTAGACAAGATACATGCATCAAAGGCAAGAGTAAAGATACTTACGGAGGTTATTTCATGTTCATATACTGGTAGCATCCTACTGAAAAAATGCATTTCGGATTACGGTGCCATCAATCTAATGAGTTGTGTTCACCAAACTTGTTTTTTCCTGTGATGTGTTTGCTGCATGTTATCTGAGCCATAGGAGCTGGGACAGATCTTGTATTAGCCTTGAATTTCTTACTTGTGTAGAGCAGATTTCAGCTAGAGAATAGTTTTTGGCCTCTAAAACAATATTCACCTGTGATAATAATGCAAATACTGAGCCTTGTTCTGATTTTTCTTTTCATCGCATTTGGGAAGCTGAAGCTCACATGCCCTAAAATCAGTCTTTAGACATAACTCTTGGCAATGCTTTCACTGCAAAAATAGATTGTCAGTGCTAACATGTTTCATATGGGCAAAAATGCAAAACGTAGTGCTGACCACGTACCATATTCATACAGCTTCATATATTGGTATGTACCATTGTTCTGATTGCATGGTGGCACTTCTCATGTCTCCTTGTATTATGTGTGCACAGTTGTCTGTGGGTCTTTTCTCATAAAATCTGATGGATGTTTATACTCCAAGCCGATCCTTCCTCTACATACAACTAAAAAAAAATGAAAAAAAGAAAAAGGTGTGCAGTATTTTGGTAGTTCTGTATGCAGAACACTTAGACTCCATTTCCTCAATTTGTTGGTCAATAAACTTACTTTGCTCTTAGATGTGAGAAACCAAAATCCTTAAATTATTTTGAAGTTGTTCAACTTATCTTAATATTTATGAACATCTTGATATAAACTATATGTCATCATAATTTGTAACTTGTAACATGGAATACACTGTATAAGTGCTTTAATTTTCTGACGATTCTAAAGATGTAGGGGATTGTGCTTAGAGGGAATGTTAGAAAACCATTTGTATGAATCAACACAGAACTACATTGTTCTGGCCATGAAGATTTTGGACTCTGTCCCCAAACCGGCTGTTGGATCCATTACAGACCTGTCTGACTTGATTTCTTTTAAGAGTAGAAGGGTCTAAAAGAAATGTAACAGGATGCCATATGGGAGAGTGGAACACTCAAGTAAATAAGTGATGTGCAAATAAAGTATTTGTGAAGGTGGCCTCAGACCAAGAGCTCTGTTTTACAAGTACAAAAGCATTATTAGGGGAAGAAAAAAAAAGTGTATAATGGGAAGACCATGAAAATAAACTTTTCAAAATTCTTTTTTGTTGATATTGTTCTTCTATGGCTTGGTCTTACACTATATTATGGCAGGTTGCCACTTACATTGATCCTATTTCCGATTGGTACTACTATAAATTCAACGTGGATCTCATTATGAGCATTAGTCCCTGCTTCATATGAGCTGGTAAATATTATCAAATCTTGTATGAAATGTAATTGCTTGTGGTAGAGCAGTGTCTTTCAAGAGGACATCCAGTGTTATTTACAAACTTCCAGGGGTGTTACCAGCCATCATGATTACGTTGAATCTGTGGGATCTCTCCTTGCCAGCCTGCATATGAGGGCTTTTCATGGTAGAAGCTGTACTGGGAAAGTAAGTTATGCAACTCAAGGGGGACTGGTAAAATTAAGCAGTGTAGATAGGTTGTTTGAGCCTCTGATACCTGATAGAAAGCACTGAAATTGAGGCGAGGGGGTTATGTCCCAGGACTTCAGTCTCCGTGCACTCAGGGATAGTCTTGGTCCTTGCACTGTGTTTAGTGTCAGAAGATGAAAGAATTTGCTTTGTTTGGCTTCCCTTCTGAAAACACTGTACAGTTGTGCCTTAGATTTTTTTCTTTTGTTATGGGGTGGTGTCTTCTCAGTCAGTTTTGAGTTCCTTTAATTTTGAGTTAATAAGTTAACATTGTTAACCTTAATTTGCTTCCTGATCATTCAAAGTTGTTATTTAAAACAAGCCTTGGGATTGGCAGTTTCTTGTTCACTCTTAATCATAATGGAAAATGAAAGCAGCCAGATTATATACCTTTCCCACTAGAAGCTTTTAACGTATAGCATTTGTATTTAAAACATCTGCCCTGTACAGTTACTTAACATACAGATTGCAATTGTTTCAGCCTTGGTCAGTGTGGAGAAGCAGCTTTTCAGCTGCTGGTTGATACATTCCAGTGTTAGTATCAGCTGTCAAACATTTTGATAGAGTACGAAAGGAAATATTTCATTTTGGGTAAGCTAGGCTATACTGACTGTGTATATAAAAGGATCCCTTTTATATACACAGAGTGCTCAGAACACCTGGAATCCAAAGTACTACTTCTGTACAGTGATCTTTAGCATTTTTAATTATTTGACTGTGTAGTGTGTGATAAGCTGCTGTGGCTGAGGTGATCTTGATGACTCAGGCAGTTGAAATCTTTCAGATATCCAAAGTTACTTGAATGTGTCTGACTCCCCTCTCACTGCGAAGTAACTAGACATAGAATCTTCTATACTGTACAGGAAGATATTATAGATCACATAGACTACATAGGCTGCCTGTATAGAGGTGAAAACATCAGCTGCAGTAACATGTAGAATCATAGAAAAATGTAGATGGGAAGGGACCTCTGGAGATTGAGAGGCTCAATTTTCTGCTTTAACTTCAAAGTTCAAGGGCCTTGCTTAGTCAAATTTTTAAATTCTCCAAGGTTGCTTGGAGAAGCTGTTAAATCTCCATCCTGTTCCTGTGTTCCACCACTGTCATGGTGAGGAGTCGTCTTACATCTATTTGCAATTTCCCTTGCAGCATTATGTGACTGTTACCGGTTGACATTTTGCTGTGCCTGCCTGAGAAGAATCTGCCTCCGCCCTTGGTATAACTCTCCATTACATAGGTGAAGGCAGTACTGGGCTCCTGTTCTCCAGACTGAACAAACCCAGCTCCCTCATAATGTCTTTCATCTCATGTATCAGCCCTTTTGCTATTTTAATAGTCTTTCTCTGGACATGCTCCGGTTTGCCGGTACCTCCTGTGCTGCTTGGCCCAGAACTGTGCAGTACTCTTGACGTGGCCTCACCAGTGCCAACCAGAAAAAATAATTAATTCCTTTGACCTGCTGTTCATGCTCTTGCTTATGCAGCTCAAACTAAGGTTAGTTTTCATTGCTTTAAGGATGCACGGCTGGCTTATGTTCAACTTGCTGTCCACTAGAATCTCCAAGTCCTTTTCTGCAGAGCTGCTGCCTGTCCAGTCTGCAGCTGTAATGCTGCACAGGGTTTTTTCTTTCCCAAATGCAGGACACTTTAATTTGTCGTTGTTTAACTTTATAACTTTTGGCCACTTCCTCCAGTTTGTTGAGGTTCCTCTGAATGGTGGCCTTACCCTCCAATGTGATGACTAATTTCCCTGTTTTAGATCATCTGTAAATTTGCTGAGGATGCTTCCTGTCCTAGCATCCAAATCTGATTAAGATGTTGAGCAGTATTGACCACTGAAGAATACTGTATCTAACCAGTTCACAGTTAAACTTAAAATTATTGACCACAGCTCTTTGAACCTCATGGTCCAAGGAATTTTTTGTCCACCTTGTTGTCCACCTATTCAATCAATGCCTGCTCAGTTTGACAACCAGGATGGTATGGAAGACAGTGTTAAAAGCCGTGCATAAGTCAAAGCAACTGGCAACCACTGATTCTCCTTGGGCCACAGGGCCACTTATTTCTTCAGAAGGCGATCAGGTTGGTTGTATGTGGTTCATCTTTAGAAGTCTGTCGTCTGATCCCAGTCACATTCATGTCCATCATGCCTGGAAATAGCTTCTCTTTAGGACTTGCTGTATGTTTTGTACAGCAAACGAGGTGAGACTGACTACTATCTAGTTCCCTGGATCCTCTATCCCCTCTTGACCCCACCTTGCTTTTCTGTTGGCTTTTGTTTGTAAGTTACCTGTTTCCTGTCGTAGGCAATCACCATGATTTTTCAAAGATGATAGCCAGCAGCCCTGCAGCGACATCAGCTAGCTTTCTCAATAACTTGGATGTTTCTCATGTGGTCCTATGTACTTGTGTAGGTCCAGCTTACCTAAATAGTCTTTAACTTGATAGTTCTTCTCCCTCAGGCCTTGCTACTAGATGCAGAAACCTGGGAAGCCTGATAGCAGACCTTGCTGGTAAAGACCTTGCACAAGGTGTTGGGTACCTCAACTTGTTCTGTATCTTTTATCACTAGGTTGCTTCCCAATTCAGCAGCTGAATTATACTCTCCTCCATCTTTTGCTGATGGTGTACCTGTAGAAGTGTTTCTTCTTGCCTTTCACATGCCTCTTCAATATTGACTCCAGATAAGCTTTGGCCTCTGTCTCTGCTTGCCCAGATAGTGCATCTGTATTTTCCTCCAGTTGCCTGTCCCCCCTTCCACTTTACCAGTTTCTGTTTCATTTGAGCTCAGTCAGTGAGGAGTCCCTTGTACAGTCAGCGGGCCTCCTGCTGTGTCTGCTGATTTTCTTGTATGTTGAGAAGGCTTGTTTTTGTGCTCCGAGAAGAGTGTTCAGGAACATGACTGGTTGTCATGGGCTCCTTTGTAGCTTCCCAAGGCATTATACTTAGCATTCCCTGAGCAAGCTCTGACTCTACTGTTGTGAGTCCAGAGTCTTTAGTCTGCTTCTTTCCTTTCTTTCTTTCCTCAAGATCTTACACTACCATTTCAGAATTACTGCATCCAGGACTGCTGTTGGCCATTATATGCATGAGCAGTTCTTCCTTACTCATGAGGACCAGATGCTGCACAACTCCTTCCATAGGAGCCTGTTCAGCACCAGCATCAAAAATTGCTCCTAGTGCATGCAAGAAATTACCTGGATGTTTCATGCCCTGCTATGCTGCCCTTCCAGTAGGTGTCATCTGGTTTAAGTCCTTCGTGAGAACAAGGGGCTCTGAATTTTGGAAAACTAGCCTAGGATGATGTTCCATTTATTGTGGTAACTGAAAATAAATTTTTCTTAACTAGTTGTCTTGAACCACAAGAAGCTGCTGTAAAGGTATACATGTGATATTTTTATTTTGAAATGGAATACTAATTTTCTGTTCATTTTGAATTACTACATTAGTGCAGTCACAAATACTAATTCAGCTGATGTCCGCAGTGCACCTGGTGAGGTAAAATAACCTGGTTTTGTATGGCATGGATACTTTGGTATCCATAATATTTGCTCACAGCTAATGAATTCGCAAGTGCATCTTTTTTCTTCAATTTCTAGTTTCTGATTACCCTGAGGTAATTAATGTGCAACTACATGAAATATTGCTTCCAGTTGCACTGTATGGCTGTCTTACATTCAGGCTGTGCAAGTAATACTTGAACATATATATATGTCAGAAACAACTTCTCATCCTCTTTTTTTTTTTTTTTAAGTGACTAGTAAGAGAAGATCTTGTCCATTCATCATTATTGTTTTTTGTTTCTTAGTAATTGGTGACAGTGTGCTTCTTATTCTGTTTTAGTTGGAAGATGGGGAAGAAGAGCCGAGTGAAAACTCAGAAGTCAGGTACAGGAGCCACAGCGACAGTATCTCCAAAGGAAATGCTGAATCTAATTAGTGAGTTATTGCAAAGTAAGTTTCAATTTCATGCCTCTCTGGGAAAGAGGGATGGTGTGCAGACCACTCAGAAATGTTCTCTTGTTGAAGCCAGTGAATTCTATTTGTTTCCTGTAAGCAGCCAAGCTTGCTATTTCAGCCTGCTGAAGATAGTATAGTATGCATTTTATAGTATCTGTCTCTGTTAGTATATACCATTGTTGGCTTATTTAAATGTGGTATTGGACATACCATATTTCTGGCAGCTTTTGGCTTTACATTTCAACACAAGCATAAATACTGGTGGAGATGAGATTGAAAGAAACCTGCTCTAGGTAACTTGACATTGAAGCTTTGTCAGAGATGTTTTTCATGCAGACCTCAAGAACTGCACTGTTTCTATTTATCAGTTGACCAGTACTTTGAACCGATATCAGAGTAGAGAAATTATCTGTGGAAAGCAGCAACACAAATCAGCTCAACTGCACTGTTATTTTTGCTACTTAAATAGATTTGTTGTTGTTGGTTGGAAACCTTTTGTAGTGCTTAGTTCTTAGTTCTTGTGTATAGACCAAAGGTTGTTTCACTTGTGCAGGAACTTGGGACTCATCCATTATTTCTAAATATGAAAAACAGAGCATAAGTTGATACAATGATGCGAAAATATTGTTCACTCTTTCTACTGTCATTAGTAACTGTGCTGAGCTACACTTCTTGTTGAAACACAAGTCCAAATTTTCATATCCTGGACACATCTAAATGTTGCTTTAGAAAAATTAGAATTTTTCTTTGCATTGCTTACAAAAAGGAGACGAGGAGTTGGCAGAGCAGTTTGATGCTTATGCTACAATTGGCCTCTGCTTTGCTACCAAAAATAAAACGTAGATCTAATTTTCTAAGCGAAGATAAGTATCAGCTGTTCTTTTTGTCAAGCTTCCATATTTTATTCAACACGAAGATTTTTCAAATCAGTTGAGCAAAGTAATCTTCAGCTGTCCACTTGGGTTTATGTGGCTTAGAACAAGAAATCGACACACTGGCATTGAGAATATTGTCAGAGACACTGTGGGTACTATCTGAAGCTAAAGCTTGGCTAGGAGTTCCTTTGCTTGTCCTTCCAGCACACATGCATCTATGAAAACAGCATTGACTTGGCAGGTCAAGTGTATGTACCAACAAATTTCTTAATTACTTAAGGTAAGCTCTGTGCTATTGTCATCTGCTTTCATTACAGCAAGAATGATGGCAAGCAGGCTAATGTAAACAGAGCATGTTGTCTGGATTATTAAAAACTGAGACTTTGTTTGTTTATCTGGGAGACTACTTAAGGGTCTGGTTATTTCCTTTTTTTCTTCCTAGCTTTTTAAATATTTGATATTTCTTAAATCTGAAAGAATATTTAAAAAAAAAAAACTTGAGGCAAGTTATAGTGTGAAAATTTTAAAAGTATCTATTCATTACATTTCAAAGAATGGGATAATTATAACAGTGGAGATTATAGTGTTTACCATATTGCTATGTTTGAAGGACAAGTAGTACTAACGTTCAGTTGAAGTTGCTGTGAAACTGTGACCTTTTCTCTGATGTCAAAAAAAAAAAAAGTGTATATATATACACACAGACACTTTTTTAAAGAAAACACTTTCATGTGATGTTTTTATTCCCAGAATGCAGCAGTCCTACCCCAGGCCCTGGTAAAGAATGGGAAGAATATGTACAGATTCGTTCACTTGTTGAGAAAATTCGCAAAAAGCAAAAAGGTAAATGTGAAAGACTAAGATAAGGGTGGCTCATAGTATTGATTTGCCTAAAGAATTGTCTGTTGACAGCTAAAAGGAATATTTCTGTTGTTGTTTTATATAAATATTATGCAATCCTATTATTTTAGGATAAAAGTCTTAATTCTCTGACATGCAGTTGCTTTTTACACTTGTGTTTCTGAAGTGTTCTGGTGGGCATGACCACTGGCATTAACCATTTCAATACTTAAAATTCTGAATGAATATCACAGACAGCTGATCCTGTGATAATTCTGTTCAATAAGTAGAAAAAAGATCTTGAGGTTATGATGAGATTACAGTCTTGAAGGACTAGAAGAAAAAAACCTTTGAGAATAGTATTAGGCCTTTTTGATTACTGATTGCATAGTCTGCCCCGTGCCTGTATAAATCTGCACATTTTGAATTTAATTTTATAACTGTCTTATTTTAACCTGAACACTTAATTAGACGTGGAAACAGTTTCAGCAATTCAACATCATGACATTAAATTATGACAAAAATACTTAAATGCACAAAATAAATACATCAGCTAATAACTCTAACTGCTATAAACCAAGCACGTAATTAAAATAAAGAAATGCTTATGGTACCACAGTTAATATGGAGTTTTATTTCCTATTTTCTAAGTGTAAGATATGCTTATTTTTTAGTACAGGACAGTTTTCTTCTGGTATGTTCTGCAACAACTCACTGTTGTTGATATTTTCATATTAGCTTTGTTTTTATTTGGAGGTATGGTCTAAAAATGCTTTTCATGTAATTTCAGAAAAAAGAAACCCTTTTTTATGACTGTTGTATTTTAATGGCAGAGAAATAACAATAACAATTATTTTGTCTCTGATATTTATACGGTGATGGCAAAAAAGCCAGACTACATTTAAAATGAAGCTTGAGTAGTTCTTGTATTTGGTTGAAGAAGCAGAAGGCTGTTCTTAGAGGCTCGAAATGTCCTTTTCACACCTGGTTTTAATAATTTTGACTAATGCATAAGAATCTTACTTCATGGAACAACTTTTAAACCTCTGAACATCAGTTATTGGCAGAGGGCATATAGAAGAATAAATGATACTGTTTGAGTGACTGCATCCTGTAGCTCTGTAGGGGTGAACTGTCCTGTGACTTCTATAAACGTATGATACATGTTCTGGTTTTTATGATGTAATACATGTGTTACGGTAAATTCAGGTTAACAAGAACAGAGTTAGCATTGGGGTTGGGCTGTTTTCTATATCTCCTGTGCCAGAAAGTTTGAAATGTTCATGGGGAAGATGGCTGCCGGCAGAAGTGGTAGAATTAGTGTAACAATATTATGTTAATAGGACTTATTTTTTCCTTGAAAGATGCAAAACCTACTAACCGCAGTACTGTTGACATACAAATGGCTTTTAATATAACATTTTTACATCCATACTGAGCATGAATAGTATGGTATCTTTCAAAACTGTTTTTTAATGGAATTTAGTAATTTATACTACACAGTTTTCTAGCTTAATAAAAGCTTTAAACAATTAACAAAGGAAGTATAAATTGCTTTTGGGAACTCTAAGTTGTACAAATTAATATATATTGCCTGAAGTGTCATACTTTGTGCTTTTCTTGAATAAGAACACTGGGTTGCAGAATGTGAACTAAAATGATCTTGATTATTGAAAACTGAGTATTTCTACTTTCTAAAATTTTTCCTTGTTTGATTCATTAGCAAAATTTTAAATAAAGTTCATTTTTCAATATAGAGTTTCATCAGTATAGCTGTATTTTGTTCAGTATAGAAATAAATTGTTCCCCAATAGTGCTTGTAATTTAAAGGAGCCGCTCTTCTCTTTAATTTGGAAAAATGTGGGAAGTATTGGACCACATAATATATGAGGACTAGAGGTGGAATTTCAGAGATGCTTACAGAATGGTTCCAGGTACAGATGTTAAAAGCTTTCAGTAACCTTATACAGTAATTAATGTTGGAAATCAAAAGAGCAAAGTCCTGGACAGTATAAACATCTCTCAAGTTCTGTAGAAGCTATGCAGCTAGTCTTATGAGATTTGTGAAGCCTTAGCTCTAAATATATTCCACAGAAAATAGCTTACAATAAAGGAGAAATACCAGCTTTAAAAAAAAGAAGAGCCAAAACACTGTGCACCACATTCTCATTGTATTCAAAAGATACTATATCAAGTTTTCATACTGCATCATCAAAGACTATAATTTTAGATGATACTTAACTTTTATGTTAACTGCAGACTTGATTGGTTCTGGGGCTTGAAATGCATGATTTGGAGGGGGGAGAAGAATTCAAATACACTAATGCTACTTTCTTAAAATCCTTTTAATCTAAAGATGTGTGCATCACCTGTGCTTAACCGAAATATCCTTGGATGTAAGCAACTTGCTAATGACATTTTGTTACTCATAAAATGGCCTAAGCATTTCAGGGGCGTTTGGATGCTTTCAGGGTGATCTGACACTAGAGTTAGGGTTGAAGAGGAGACAGAGACAAAGAGGTACAGAAAAAGCTGGCAGAGTATAGCTGGGAACCATAATGCATAGGTTCAAATCAGATGAAGGTTAAGGGGAAAGCAGAGGAAATGCGTGAGAGTTGCAATTTTGCTGGTGGACCCACGTGCCTGTTGAAGAAGCCTAGTGTAAAAATTTGGATGAGCTCTGTGACATCAGGAGGATGATCAGTCCTTCATCATTCTAGTAGCTTTTTCCTGTAGCATACAGATCTAACTGCCATGTATATGAGAGAAGGAGCTTGAGATCTGCTTATCATCTTGTCCAGTGCTGACTTAATGAAATTGCAGATTGCCTCTCAAATTCCTCCTTGCGTCTGTATTAACATGTTGTGGTGATTGCATTTATCATCAGTATTAAGCTGGGAAATATTTTTGCTCATCTTATTTAAAAGGGAAAGAGGAGGGGAGCTTCATATTTCATCATAGCTCAGTTCAGGTGGTTGTGTTTTTAAGATTACTGGTAAGCCAATTTGGCAGAATATTTAAGTTGACGAAAATTGAGTATGACATTTGTATACTACTGAGTAATGCTTAACAGTTCTGACTCAGCTACTTCAAAGTAGAACTGCTGTGGGATAGCAAATAGCTTTTTACATGTGCTTTTTATATTAAACTTCTTTATCTTTTTAGATTCTCTCATTTCTGCATTCGTTTTTAAATAAATTGTGTATATAGGTTTGTCTGTTGTCTTTGACGGAAAAAGAGATGACTATTTCCCTGAATTGATAAAGTGGGCAACTGAAAATGGAGCATCCACAGAGGGTTTTGAAATAGCTAACTTTGAAGAGGAGGGGTTTGGTTTGAAAGCAACAAGAGAGATAAAGGTGAGCATGTGAACATTTGACGTAGATTAGAAAACTGTGTTTGGAATGTAGCTGCAGAGCTCTGAAACACTCACCACCTTCCCCTTCCCCTTTTGACTGCTTATGAAACTCCTGTTCTGAAACGCTCTCAACTCTGTGTACTCAAGAAATAATTGACAAAATTGAGTATTATTTTTTTATGACTATTGCATAGTACTGTGAATTTTGAATCAGTCTTTTTTTCCTTTGTTGCCTATACTCTTTACCTATTCACCAGAGTACTCTACCCCATTGATGTATCCCTCTTTTCCATGTTTTCTAGCTACTTAGTCTTTTCTCCTCTTCTTTCATGTCCCTTCTTTTAAAGCATTGGTCTTTTTGCCTCAGAAAGAGGTATTTGCAATACTTAATTTCCAGTGAAAATGAAAGGGAAAAAAAAACCAAAATACAAATTTACCTGATAATTATAAACATCATCTTTTGTTAGGAATATAGGCACATGCAGTTAGCGAACTGTTAAAAGGTAAGCATTTAAGACTGCCTCTTACCATTCCCATTTTACATATGGGAAACAGCTATGAAGAACAATCAGCTGTTGTAGAAAGAATATTAGAAAACTAGCATATTATGTTCATTTTAGGGCTTTAGGAGCACGCAGTTAATAAGGCTAGCACTACTGGTTGCTAAAAATCCTGAACAGTTCTTCTAAAATAAGAATGGGCAATGTGAAAAACCCGCTACTGGGAGAAAATATTTGATCGTGTAATTAATAGCAATACAATGTATCTGGTAGCTGTGAGGTTGTGTGGGCAGTCTACATGTTAGCAGTTCCAAACTGAAGCACTTTATTTTGTAAACTAAGTATCTCTGTTTTAAGCTTCGTGTAATGCAGATTGGAACATTTGGTTACCACAATGTGAAACATAGCCTGTTTGTTTAATTTGCAGTGGAAGAGAAGGAAGAATGTTGATTCAGAATAATTCTGATTTTTTTTTTTAAATGGAAATAACATGTAGTTTAAAAAGGATACATATTTGAGACACGTGGCATATCATATAAATGCTAACTGACCCTCTGTGCATTGTTTTCCTTTCTGTAGGCTGAAGAGTTGTTTCTGTGGGTTCCTAGAAAACTTTTGATGACAGTTGAGTCAGCTAAAAACTCAGTATTAGGTAAGAGCTTAAGGAAGTTCTTAAGCAGTTGATATGTATGGGATGATTCAATAGGAGGCTTTCTTTTTTTAGCTGATCTCCTTCATTACAGGACTTGCTTATAATGCTGACTGTCAGGTTTGGAATACCTAGAAGCTTGAAGTGTCAGTGGAAATAATTTAATTTTCCTCTGTGTTTCTGGCTGAGTGCACTAGATATCTTCCGGAAGTGCGTGTGTTACTTTAAACACGTATAATTTAGCCTGTATAACCCGTGGAGATAGTGTTCTGAGGTACTGAGTATTGTTCTAGTTTTTTCATGCGTTCCATCATGTAATCATACGTGAGGCATTTACTGTGTCAAATAACTTGCCGCATAATACAATGTGGGCAGCTAAATATTTTAAAAATCTGAAAAGCGTTTGTTGGTTTTGTTGTTGAAAATTCTTACATGTTATCTCATCACTTCATTTAAAGTAAACCTATGATTATATTTGCTATGGACAATTAATTTTGATGTTTCTGGGTTAATTCAGGATCCCTGTATTCTCAAGATCGAATTCTTCAAGCCATGGGCAATATAACATTGGCATTTCATCTTCTTTGCGAGCGAGCCAACCCCAACTCTTTCTGGCTGCCCTACATCCAGACGCTCCCGAGTGAATATGACACTCCTCTCTATTTTGAAGAAGATGAAGTGCAGTATCTTCAGTCAACTCAGGCCATACATGATGTTTTTAGCCAATATAAAAATACAGCTCGACAGTATGCCTATTTCTACAAAGTTATTCAGGTAAGCTTCTTAAATGTAGTACATAGTATATGTTGCTCTCATTATTTTTGAGGAAGGTGTGAAAACAGTGTTGGTAAACAATAGAGCCAGTGTATTGCTCTTAAAGATTTGAATCATTAAAGCAATATCCTGCTGGTTTTTTTGAACTGCTGTTAAAATTTTGCAGTTCAGTAGGCTTATGAATATATAAGAATGTATTTAGTTGGTTGAGAGGCATGATTACTGCCCTTTGTTTGGCACTGGCTGAGGCTTCATCTGGAATACTGTGCAGTTTTGGGGCCACCAGCATGAGAGACATGTTGACAAACTGGAATGAGATCAGAGGATGTAATCTGCTTCAGCCCTTTATCTGTACAAGGAGAGACTGAGGGAGCTGGATTTGTTTATTCTGGGGAAAAGGAGATAAGGGGTGATCCAGTTAGTGCTTTCAGCTTGCTACTGGTAGCCAGACTCCAGAAGTTTGCCTGTGGAAGTTGGGCTAGGTGACCTGCAGGGATCTACAACCTATGTCACTCTGACTCTTTGAAAAATGTATGGTTTGCAGTAAAGAAAGCAAAATTATAATTGTTAATTGGCATAGAATAAAACAATTGCATATGCTGTATTTCTGATGACCATGGATTAACTGTTGCTTTCTATTCTATTTACCATAATAATTTTGATTGCTTTCAAATACAAAGACAAACCCATCTGGTAACAATTTGAGTATGGGGAGGCTTGAGATGGGTGAACTTCTCATCATGTTCTGAAGTAATGATTTAAACTGAGTTTCTGAGATAGAACTGTTAATCTGACTGATGCCTAGACATAATTGATGTTGTACATAAATGGTGATATGTTGTTGTCAAGGTAGTGCTCAGTGTCCAAACATGCAGAGCTTTTTGTGGCACCATCTGTGTAAAAAGCATAGGAGTCTATGTACTGAATTTCCACAGTTGTGTGATATAGAGACAAGTTTTTTGGCCATAGGAGAGATCAGAAGACACATAGTGTTAAAGAATAGAAGTGCTTTCAGAGTTCCAAAGCTTTTCTATTAACCCTTTTAAGTCAACAGAATTTTAAATTATTTTGCATAGCTGTTTGGTGTTTGAAGAACTCGTATGTTTCAAACACAGCGTCGATTTACGAAGAGTAAGGAGCAGAGGGATATATTTTGAAAACTAAAGTGATTGAAAATAGTGGGTGAAAACCAAATAAGATGCACTTCATTTTGAGGCAAGAAGTATGGTAGGAATGATGGCTTTGGTATCAGAAAGGAACAAAATTCTTCCTTCCAGGTGTCACAATTCAGGAAATGATAGTTTAGCCAACTCTCTTTTCCTGCCATGTGCTATTCGAGACTGCCAGGCCACACTTGACCTTCCAGCTTTTCACTTTTTTCCCCTTAAAATCTACTGCCTGAGCAAACAGAACTCCTAAATTTTTCTTTGGAATGTCTTTTTACCCCTGAATAGTTCTACTGTTTTTAAAGAGTTATTAGCAGAATATTGTGTAACATTATCCAGTTCTTCCAATTGCTATTTATGCTCTTGCAGTTCTTAGGTAGCTAAACTATCACTGTGACTAGTTCCATCATTTTCATTGACTAATCCTGCACTAGTAGTATAATGTCAAAGGTTGTGTGGTCACAACATTAAAATAAATATTAAAAAAAAAAACAAAAAACACAACAAACCACCCTGAAATACAGTTTTACAGATAATTAATCTGGAATGAAACCCTGGATTTTGACTGCCATGTGTCCAGTATTTCAGAACCACTTCTCAGTGATTGATGAATACATGTAGACAGTTACCAAAGTGATGCAAGCACAACTGAAGAACGTATATAATAAAATGAAGTTGTGTAACATCAGTTGAGGCATGAGATATCTAATATGTGAAAAGCAACTTAAATGTTTGATAAAACATTTTTTGTTTATGAAAGTTTTGTGTGGCACATAATCTGCTTAAGGATGGCAAATACACTCTATTTCTCTTATTGTCTCCTAAAGCTAATCAAAGATCATTTATATAGCATTTAAGCTAATGTGGTCAGAGTAATGTCTCACTAAAATAATTGCTATTCAACATCAAAGTCCATGCTGTTGACTGTTAAAGAGTAAGAAAAGTTACAGTTTGAGCAAAGGAAATAATGTACGTGAGATGACTTTAGGGGCAGACTGTCTTTAGAACCCCAGGGATGATGTGCTGTACATGGTAACAAGCATTTAATACTCTGCGCTGTTGTATTTTCTGTTTTGCATTTGCAATTCTATGGAAGCTGATGTGGCAGCTTATGGAGGAAGTCTTAGTCTGATATTGTTGAGACTGATTCAGTTTGGTTTGATCTGCAGCAATGGGAAACCTTTGTGAAAATAATGTTTAAACAAATGGCTGTCTTCTCTTTGAGCTTTATATTAATATACCCAAGAAAGCGTTTAGTACTGTACTACTGCCTTTGTATGAACTGTTAAAATGTAGGTTCTGGTCACTTTGGTCAGAAATCTAGACAAGATTTTTTTTTTTTAATTCTCCTGACAGGTGCTCTTATTGCTTGCATTATGTTCTTGTATAATACAGCTGTTTCATGTTGAACATGAGCATGAAGGTAGATCAGGGAGGAATCATTTGCTTTATTTACATGTTCTTTGGAGAATGAGTGGTGATAAGTATTAGGTAAATTTTAGGTGTGTTCTGGTTGTTTGGTACCATGCTTCCGCACTGCCACATAACCACAGTTTCAGCTGAATGTTTCTTTGCTAGTACTCAGTAAATGTCACATTAGGAAAATAAATAATTTCAGCTGGCTCCAGGAGTGCCAAGTGAATGTACTAGGTACCTATTGACCCTTTTGATGGAAACTCATGGAAAACTTTTTAAAACTTTTTGATTTCTGTTTCTGCTCTCAAAAATAAGAGCTTGTAATTTATGAAATGGTGGAGGAAAAAAATTCATAGGAAAAAGTATCTTTTTCCCTAAAACAAAGAACCATTTTTCATTATTCAGAAAAGCTGAAATGAATGTTAGTATCATCTTGCATGCACTCATATCCTTTTATGAACAAAGCTGACCCACAAAATACTAGTGCTAAGGGTAATTCATGAGCATATGGGAAAGGGAAAAAGAGGTGGGGAGAAAGAATTTGTCATACAAATGAAAAAAGCAAAGCAAAACCACTTTCCTAATAAAGGCAGTGTACTCTGCAAGCTTTATGAAAGTGAATGTTAGATTTTTTTATACCATCATTTCATTCAGTACTGCTGCTGCTCTAGCATAAACGTTTTAATGCAAGCTGTCCTGTGTGAGCAGGATTTTGATATTGCTTCAGGTATGCAGACTAATATTTTTTAAAATTTACAAACACACTTTTTGTAATATAAAAATCTTATAACTATATTTACTTTCTTGATAGCTATTCCACTGTAGAAAATAAAACTAGCAGCATTTTGAAATAAATGGTGCGGTTTTCTGATATTTGAAGACACTGGAAAGGGGAACATTTTGTGCAGGCAAAATATTTTAATTCCTTTACAGCATTTTTTGTCTGCACAATGTCTCTAATGGCCAGGAGAATAAACAGGTTAATAAATAATTTCTTCAAAAGCTTCATTCTCTTTCTTTTTCAAATGGGGTTGCTATACTATTATTAAAATAATTTGGCTTCTGATAGGTGTGCAATTCTAAACATTGTTTGACAAGTGCTGGTCTGTTTTATTTCCCTAGCTTCTCCATAAGGGTGGCTTTCTCAGAACTCTGCAGTTCTTACTCTTTCTCCAAGTGCGTAGTCTGGATACACATGAAGAATGGGCAGATTTATGAATTTCACAGCTGTTGCAAGCTAAACTGTAGTCTCGTTTGATAAGTAGAAACAGGTGGGATGTTTAGTAGACAAAAATAAACCCCATAGCATGTTAGCCAGGCTCTATAAACCATACTGACACCTTTCTAAACATGTAATTTGATAACTAAAAAATAGTTAACAGTTCTTACAGATGTACTTTAAAGGAGTGTTTGGCCTCTGCATTGCTCTCAAAACACAGCGAATGGTCAGAAGAGTACTTTCATTGCAGCAGACTTGTAGTTTGCAAGATGTTTTTGTAGTTTGTTCCATAGAGAAATGTTGTAAACCACAGGGTTTTCTCTTCCCCTCGAAGGTATGCGTGTGACTTCCATTAACATTTATGGTCACTGCATGCCCACTGAAGGGTGAACAGAGCCCAGATATTTATGGCTTAGTGTTAAAATTTTTTTTTGTACACTGAAATGTGGTGTAATAGGCACAAGAGGGAGCCATATAGTTTACAGACATTCACAGTGAGAATATATTCCTAAAGAAAATACAACCAAGTTTGAACCCTTTTTAAAAGAATATGCAGTGGTCTTTGCGTTTGACTTTCAGGTGCATCTGCATGCCTGTTTGTAGTCTACTACAGGGATGTTCTTGTAAATCAAAACAAGACGTCAAGACAAGGAGTGCTTTTGGAGAAGGTGGAAGTTCCCCAAATCTATTTGCATTTTGGACACTATGGGTCTGAAGAAGTGTTATATCTTTTCCTCAGGTGTAGTAAAGGCTGTTATTACCTGCCTTACTAAAACACAATTTTATAATAATTTTAATTAACTTTTAAAATTTTTGAAGTGGTAAGTCTGAAACTAGCAGAGCCTATCAGCTAGCCATAGCTTTTGCGATGGTAGCCAGCTGTAAGCATTCAGTGGCACTCTATGTGTAAGTAATATCTGTATGTAGCTGCCTCTCACGTGCTGGAAAAAGGATCAGTTTTGCAGGACTGTCCAGGGTGGCAGTGTGGCATTTATTTAGGCAGTGTTTTCAGCCTGTAGTCTCTGGACAACTGGGAGACTTCAGATTTTTCTGAAGGGCATCAGCAAGCTAGCTGTCTTAAAAAAAAACCCAAACAAACAAACAAAAAACCCCCAAAACCAATATGCCAATATGGGTGACACTGTAGTGGGCATCTGCTATAGGATGCTTGATCAGGAGGAAGGAGTGGATGAGGCCTTCTACAGACAGCTCACGCCTGCAGGCCCTGGTCCTCATGGGGGACTTCAACCACCCTGATATCTATTAAAGGGACAACATAGCAGGGTATAAGCAATCGAGGAGGTTCATGAAGAGCATCGATGACAACTTCCTGACCCAAGCAACAGAGGAGAAAATGAGAGGTGGTACTCGCATTCATGGACCTCATACTTACTAACAAGGAAGGGTTTATTGGGGATGTGAAGGTCAAAGACAGTCTCAGCTGCAGTGACCATGAGATGGTAGAGTTCAGAATCCTGAGAGGAGGGAGCAGAGCAAAAAGCAAGGTCACAGTGCTGGACTTCAGGGGAGCAGTATTGGCATCTTCACAGGTCTGCTTGGAAGAGTCCCATGGGATAAGGCTCTGGAGGGAGGAGGGACCCAGGAAAGAAAACATGGTTAATATTGAAGGATCACCTCCTCCAAGCTCAAGTGCAGTCCATCCCAATGAGCAGGAAGTCAGGCAAAAATACCAGGAGGCCTGCATGGATGAACAAGGAGCTCCTGGCAAAACTCAAATGCAAAAATGAAGCATACAGAGGGTGGAAGCAGGGACAGGTAACCTGGGAGAAATAGAGAGATATTGTCCAGTCATCCAGGGATGAGGTTAGGAGAGCCAAAGCCCACAGAAACTGAACCTGGCAAGGGATGCAAAGGCACCCAAAAGGGCTTCTGTAAGTACAAAGGTGACAAGAAGCCGACTAAGGAAGATACAGGCCTGCTGCTGAATGGGGCAGAGGGCCTGGTGACACAGAACATGATAAAAGCTGAGGTACTGAATGCCTTATTTGCATCAGTCTTTATCAGCAACACCATCCTTTAGGAATCCCAGGACCCAGACATCCGGAGGAAAGGCTGGAGCAAGGAAGATGTACCCTTGGAAGAGGATCAGGTCAGGGAATACTTAAGCAAGCCAGAAATGCCAAAGTCCATGGGCCCTGATGGGACACACCCACAAGTACTGAGGGAGCTGGCTGATGTTACAGTGAGGTGACTCAAGATGTCTGTGGGATTGCGATGCCATCCAGAGGGACCTGGACAAGCTCAAGAAGTGGGCCCATGTGAACCTCATGAGGTTCAACAAGGCTAAGTGCAAGGTCCTGCACCTGGGTCAGGGCGACCCCCGGTATCAGTACAGGCTGCGGGATGAAAGGATTGAGAGCAGCCCTGAGGAGAAGGACTTGGGGTATTGATGGATGAAAAGCTGGACATAAGCTGGCAATGTGCCCTCACAGCCCAGAAGGCCAATCATATCCTGGGCTGCATCAAAAGCAGCGTGGCCAGCAGATTGAGGGAGGTGATTCTGCCCCTCTGCTCTGCTCTGGTGAGACCCTACCTGGAGTGCTGCGTCCAGCTCTGGGATCCTCAGCACAGGACAGACATGGACCTGTTGGAGCAGGTCCAGAGGAGGGACACAAAAATGATCAGAGGTATGGAATGCCTTTCCTATGAATATGGGCTGAGTGTGTTGGGGTTGTTCAGCCTGGAGAAAAGAAGGCATCAGGGAGACCTTATTGTGCCCTTTCAGTACTTAAAGGGGGCTTATAAGAAAGATGGGGACAGACTTTTTAGCAGGGCCTGTTACTTTAGGACAAGGGGCAATGGTTTTAAACCAAAGGCAGGTAGATTTAGACTAGATATAAGGAAGAAATTTCTTACAGTGAGGGTAGTGAAACACTGGCACAGGTTGCCCAGAGAGGTGGTAGACGCCCCATCCCTGGAAACATTCAAGGTCAGGTTGGACGGGGCTCTGAGCAACCTGATGTAGTTGAAGATGTCCCTACGCACTGCGGGAGGCTTAGACTAGATGACCTTTAAAGGTCCCTTCCAACCCAAACTATGACTCTGTGACTCTCAGTGATCTTTGAGCAATCATGATGATTGGGAGAGGTGCCTGAGGACTGGAAGAAAGCAAATACCACTCTATCCTCAGGAAGGAGGACCCAGGAAACTACAAGCCTGTTGGCCTCACTTAAGTCTCTGGGAAGGTGCCATCCAGTGGGACCTTGACAGGCTGGAGAAATGGGCTGAGAGTTGAAGTTCAACAAGAAGTGCAAATTCCTGCACCTGGGGTGGAATAATCCCATGAATATGTTGGGGGCCAAGCTGAACATGAGCCAGCAATGTGCCATTGCAGCATAAAGGGCTAATGGCATCCTAGGTTGCTTTAGGAGTGTTGTCAGCAGGTTGAGGGAGGTGATCCTTCCTCTCTACTCACTGGTGAGGCCACACCCAGAGTACTGTGTGCAAGTACTGGGCTCCCCACTACATGAGAGATTGGTAATAATATTCAGTTAAACTGAATGGAGAAAGCAAAGTCACATGTTTAACATTTTAGCAAGTTAATTTAATTTTCTTTGACTTAGTTTTATGTTTCTGTGCTAAGTTAATGAGAAACTACTTGCAAATGCTTTCTTTGCCTTCTGTCAAGCTAGTGTTACTCAAGAAGGCAGAAGCTGCCCCATGAATCACGCTTTTTTATTTTTAATGGAATCTATTTGGTAGAAGAAGTCATTAATACTTCTAGCTAGTATCTGTAGTCTGGTTCGTATCCAGTCTTCCACAGGAACACTCTCATACCAGTTTTCTGACCAATGTGTATTGATAACTGGACAATACTTGTGAACCTGTTGTTGTAGTCCCACTGTGAATACAATCCTTGCAGTAATCTATCCAAAGACATTTTGATCTGTTTGTGTGTACTGTGGGGACAGAGAACTTAATTTCCTGGAGCCTGTAATCCCTTTTGATCAGATACTAAATTTGATATATTATTCATATAAAATTTGAGTAATTGATTTAGCATGAACGAAATTCTAAAATCCAGTTATTGGCTGTTGGGCACTGGAATATCATTTTAGTTAAGACATTTGAACACATTAAGTTCTAGATCTCAAAATAATACTTAGCATCTTTAAAATCTGGTATGACATTTGACTCTTCAATATTAGGTATATTAGGTGAGATTTCACATCTCTAGCTTAATTTTGACAGCATTTTTTGAAGTTGTGATGGTACTTTCAATAAAACTTAATGGTCTTATGTTATTTTTCTGTACTGTTTCTAATCTATCCTGTTCCAATAAGCATACAATTTTCCAGGTCAGCTTGAAGTAGAACATCTGGTGTTTCTCGGTACTTGGCTCTAAGATACCACCACTTAACTTTCATGTGCTAAATAATGTCAGAGTTGAATGCAGACAAGTATACTACCTTTTAAAAAACTCTAAACTATTTAAACCTTTGGAAGTCGTTTGTTATTTTTAAGTTGATACATTAGAGATATTCTAATGCTTCTAAAGGGTTCAACCAATATGCAGTCAAAAGCAAATATATTTGGCAGCAGAATAGTTTTGATCATGTACCAGGTAGGTCCCTGGGGTTTTCAGTTTTCCACCCTACTTGATTTATACTCATTGGCATGCCAGTCTAATAGCTTTTTTTCAGAAGCGATGCCAGTGACACTGTAAAAGCTAGGTGGAAGAAAGATGGCAGTTGTAAACCCTATAAAATATTTCCCTTTTGTTTACTTGTCTACTATACATGTCACCTTAAGGATAGATATAAAATTCTATTTTAAGTGGGCAGTTACAATGGTAGAACAGTGTTGCTATTTAATTTGCTTTGTCTGAATTTTAACACCTGAGTTGTTCTGCTTGATCGATACTAAATCAATAGGCAGTTAATAATGGAATATATTCATGCCTTTCTGTGTTTTTCCTCTCTGGGAGGGCCAAACTATTGTATTAATCCATTTTGCTGGCAGCGAACTGAAGATTGACTGTATGCTTGTACTGTACCACTTAGCGTATCTACCGGAAGGTGGTTTAGGCTTTGCAAACAGGGGCCAAATTCCTGATTTTTGTGTCACTTCTGGTATATCCCACTCCTGGCTATGATGACAATAATGGCAGATCCCAGGGCTTTGTTGGGCCATTCCTGTGGCTGTGCCTCTCCATCAAAAAAGCAGGTACAGGCTTGGCTGGGTTGCACCTGTCCGTCTCAAACAAATGAAGAGCTCAAGTCCTTGCAGGGGTAGGAGGTCTGCTGCCTCCTTCCCTGGTTCCTTCCTTGCCTTCCACAAGAACACGGTGACAGCTCTGGGCTTTGAGCCAGCTGGACACAGGGGGAGGAGTTTGGCTGCTTGGGCAGCATTTGCTCCTCAAACAGCTGCTCCCTATCTCCTCCAAGGAAAAGGTGGCAGGCCATATGGAGGCATGCTGTGGTCCAGATTCAGCCGATGGGCAGAAGTTGGACTGTGCTGGCCTAGATCAAAATATAGGCATATCCCACTTGGTCTCTGCTGTTTCTTAGTCAGGATATTTTAAAGTTGGAGGAGGGCAGACAGGATAAAACATACCTTTAATTTTAGATATAGATATTATCTTTCTTTGGACATTCATTGTTAAGATCTCCTAATAGTAGGTTTTATTTTATATTTTGAATGGTTTGGATGCTGTTGTACTAGCCTAAACGCCCTCTTTCCTCTAGAGAAAGAGATATGTACTTCAAAGCATATATGCCAGTGCTAAACAAAATTTGTTTCTGCACAGTTTAAACCACGTCTGGGAGGAATAATACGTTCTCTTGTTAGTACTGTGGGCTTTTAAAGCATTTTTTGGGAAGACAGGGTTCTCATCCGCTCTCCTAGTTGAGAATGCAGATAAGGATGTTTTTACAGCCAATAGAGTGGAGAGGGTGTTTTGTTTGCTTTCCTGTTAGTTGCTTTTATTTTTATTTTTTAACTGAGTTGCACTTTCTGGGGCAGTTGAGTTTATCCCCAGAGATGTTGTCTCTGTCTTTTGTGGAAGTGAGTGCCTCAGCAGACATCAGATCATCACGCACTTACAAGTATACTTTCTCATATAAAGTTTGTACTTATTGCGCAGATTTAATATTTTTCCTGATATAACAGCAGTTACAAATGTTCCATAAATTTAAAATATGATAACAAGCTGATGTTTCTTAGAATGGAATACTCAAAGGAAGTATTCTTTAAGCACTGCAAAATTATACAGGGGACTTATCTTTGTTAAAATTAGTAATTTAACTAAATTACAAAGTGGATTATCCTCTTCAGTCAGACCCAATGCTAATACTCTACACAGTAGGAGATTGATATGATGCTAAGTAAACCAAAGTTTATTTTCTTGTGCTATGGTTTGAATGCGAGTTGAAGTGATAAGTTTTTAGTTTTGGATGTGTGTGCACCATAGTCCCCGTACATCTGGATCCAGGACTTACCGCGCCCCGCGTGCCACGCCAGTTGTGTAGCGCAGTACCTTGGTTGTAGGATGATCATGATCCAAGCTTGCACCTCAGAGTGGCTCCTGGTATGATTTATCTGTAAACTTGAGTAGTTGATTCACAAGTAACAAAACTTTGGCCATGCTGCATAATATTAATGCTTGTTAGGAAACTCTTTTGATGTGGAGGGGTTGTGAATAGGAAATATTGTCCCTGTCCTATTAAAGCAGTTCAGATCAGGCTTTTCATCACAGCATTTTATTTGTGTCTTGTGATTCACTGAATTAATAGTAGAGTTGCATGATGGATGTGTGCATGAACATAGCGCACACACGTTGCACTAAACAAAAAGAGCAAGGTAAATCTTGTACCTCAGGAGGAGCCTAAAGAGTAAATAATAGGTCCTCGTATGCAAGCACAGACCTTTGCAAGGAAACTCTTTACCGTAGCTATCTTACTGTACCTGTGTGAATGAAGTACTATGGACTGAACCTATCAATCTAACACTCAACATGAACACTTAACTCCTATTTTGTGAGATTTTACTACAGGAGATAATGAACCTAGTGTGTCTTTGTTACATGAACGGGGATGGGAAGGACTGGGGAGGCTGTCTCATTGCAAAACATGTCTGGTCTTAGCCCAGCTTGCTCTCCCACTTCATCCTGTCAGCCCTTTGTGGGGCTGCATTCAGCTCTAACTGATTTTGTGAAAGGACAGGGAAAGGTATAGAGACAACTTGGTCACAAATTTAAATGTCATATCTGAGCACCTTCTTTGCTGGGAAAGATTAGTATTTTAGAATTCTCTGTGTTAAGGAGTATTCTATAAACGGAGGATTCAAACAGTGAATGTTAAAAAGCCCGTCACTGTCTTGCCTCTATTTAATAAAGGAGATACCACAGGACTGTAGGCAGGTACTCGGTTTGCAGTCAGTTCAAAATTATTTGTGTGTACTCCACCAGCCAAATGCTAATGTCCATTTTGCATGTGAAGTGGTTTTCAGTCCTTCAGACCCTCCGGTTCGTAGTTGATGTCTTGGTTTGAGTTGTCTGTTACGCCACTGCTGTCTCATTAACTAAGAACAATTTTTGCAGGTAGAAGGTACAGAAAAAGGGACTGTGTAGTTGAATTCCATTGCACCAGAAGGAGTCATTCCACTCTGCTTCCGCTGCATGAATCCCCTAATAGTCTGGAACAGTGCTTTCTTGTGTATATTGGCGAAAGTAAATAAAAATTGCTGACATAAAGAATAAGCAAGAACGTTATTTAGATTTAATAAGTTTCAATCCTGTGGTACCTTTTTAATTTTAAGATTTGTTCTATTAGGTTTTGCAAAGTAGGATGCTGTTTCTTCCATTAGAAAAGTCATATAACAGCACAGGTTTGTGGATGTGGTTCCTAGTGCTTCATGAATTGGGCTGTTTGAAAATTCCAGAGCATGCCTCTGTAGTTATTTTACTTTGTAATAACAACTTATAATCTTTGGCTTTGTCTCCTGTCCAGTACAGTGAACTAGCTTTCCCTCGTTAGGTTAGGCAGCATGTGTCCAATGGAAAAAGCGAATTCTTGTTTCCCTGTAGATCACTAAGATCCCCCATTCTGAATTCTTTATTTTACTTAGCTTTAGGGCAGTTAAAGCCTCAGCAGCTCCACAGAGAGGAGTTTCTCTTCAAGGCTGCTGCTTCAAAGGATTTCCAGAGCTGGGAAAGGGACAGCAACCAGCAAATGCTGACAGATCTTCCTGCTTCTGGCCCTGAAATTGTGTGTGTGGTGTGTGTTTGTGGTTTTGTACACCTACACATTGGCCTGAAACCATCAAGTAGCATCCAACAAGGCTCGTAACGAAATCTCCCCATGTTAATGAGTACCTTAGAAAGAGGGGAGAATCTGCAAAGAAGGGGAGGAAAAAAATTGTTTGGTCAAAAGGAACAAACCCTTGGGCTTTATGTTCAAAGGAATGAAAGTTAACAAGGTGGAAGCTTAAACTGGTTTTGGCTTTAACTGTTTCAAGTACCCTTAGTGTTTTGGGGACTGAGAGCAGGGTGGAGTGATGGCCTCACTATAATTTCAACACTTGCTATGATGCTTTCCTGAGATAGAAATGGAGTTGTCTCTACTTCAACGGTACACAAGAGGTTTCTGAGAATATTGAAATCTGATTTAGTAAAATTGATGCAGTGATTGCCCACAACTTTGCCTTGGACTTGTGAGTACTTGAAATATTCTTCATACTTGAAATATTCTTCACAGAAATCCAGCCATTTCTGTGTCTACGAACTGAGGAAACCAACAAAACCAAGGATTTTTAAATTATTATTTTTTTTAGTTATGTATTACAGCAGAGAATTAGATCACTCTGGTCAGCTTATCTCAGCTGAGAGGTGATGTCTCTTCAGAAAAAACCCACTAACTCTGATCACATCCAGCATCTTTTCTTACTTGGAGTATACAAAGGCTAATGATACAAAGGAATATGCTGGCCAATATGACTTCACACCAAAATACATCAGTTCTTATCAAGACATCTAGTAGCATGGATATGAACACATATTTAACACTATGTAAACTTTTGTACTCTAATTTTAACTTTTACTCAGACATTATATTGCAAGTTACAGTAATACGTCTTACACTTTGCATCACTTGGTAAGCCAGCAAATATTAAACTAATTTTAATGGAAATTCCTTGTCAAGATTAGGAGCTCTGATAAATGAGCTTTGGCATTTTGTGATTGAATGGGGTAAGGGGTTACTGCCTCGAACAGTCTGGCCGCTCTTCTACAGGAGGTTAATGCCCTCGTAGGCTGGATAGCAGAAGTGAAGGTTATGATGATGGCTTCTCAGCTGGAAAAGCACCTACCCATTCTACATTGAAGCCTTCATGCTGTCCAAATAAAAACAAGCCTTCTCAGAAGCAGGGTAGTTCTCTAGCATCTAGTTTGTAAGACTGATAGCGAAATTATTAGCGCAAAGGTCCCTCTGCGGGTGTCAGGAGTTGTGCTTCCTTGTGAGACATTGAACGTGGGGCAGGAACCACTGGATATTACTGCTTCCAGAAAGAGAAAGATGTCTGAAAGTGTCTTCCCGCCCCTCCCCTTTTCTCTGGTTGCCATACTGGGTAACTGGCTTCTAGTCTGATAGTGTTTTAGGTGACTAGAATAACAGTCTGTCTCTTTCCGCAGTGGCTGCAGACAATCTGGCAGCAATCACTGTCACTTCTTAATATTTCTGGTTATTTTGAGATATCCTCCAAATGTCTCAAAGAAGGCTTGGAACGCTGAGGGGAAGAATGTTGGTTTTTTTTTTTAGGAATAGCAGCATCAGGAGGAAAATGAAATTCAGCATGCCACTATTTGTTTTTGCGGTGGTCATCACCCTGATTGCCAGCTCTGACAATATTTTCACAGAAAGGGTAACTAAATAGATGGTATTTGTTCTTTATAATAACTCTTTCAGTAGAATGTCAGGACGTGCATCAAAATGAATATATTCACATTTTCATGTTCCCATTTTTTATTTAAAGCTTCCCCTCCTAACTTTCTGAAACTACTTCATGCAGACTTGGTAAGTTAAAATTAGGGTTCCTGTAGTGGATAATGTCACATTTCAAAGCTAATCTGCAGAGACCTAGCTGCTTGAACCTATAAAAGCTAGATCTCTTTTTTTTTTTTACGTATTAAGTGTTTGTTTAGTTTAAATATGTCTGTATCTTTTTTGATCAGCCTGAGCAATTTGCATGCTATGCAGCAGTCATCTTCTATACTTTATTAAATATCTGTCAATTATAAATATCAAGGTTTTACATTAATGTCAAGATAGTACATCAAAAATTCATGGAATATGTGACTTTTTTCAAGGGTATTTAATACTTAATGCATTTGTGTCATTTTTCTTTCTAGATATATTGACAGGTTTTATTAAGTGTTTGTTAGGGAGATTTCATTTTTGCCAAGAGACTATAAAGAGAAGCTGCATAATAAATCAATTTTTTAATCAGAATATTGTTCTTTTTTGTGTGTCTTCAGATTCTTGTAAAGTATAGGGTAAAATGGCCCAAGTCAGAAATCTAACATAATCAAACATGCTGACGTATCTTAACTGTAAAATAGCTACCAGAATATCGTACCATGGAATGTTATAAATACGGTAATTCTGGACACTGGGATTTTATTCCGCCTCGTGTCTTTTAAGACCATATATTTTGTCCGTTGTTGTAATTTACTCGTGCCTTTATGTGAAGGGGGTCTGGACGCCGTCCGGAGGGGGCAGTCCCCGAGTCCCGCCGGCTGCCAGGCGCGGCGGCGTGCCGAGCCTCGGCGGCACCCACCGCCTTCGCCCGCCGGTCGCGTGGCCGCGTGGCTCGTTCCAGAGGGCCGGCTAACGGCAAGGGGTGCCTAACCCCACGGCACCCTGCCACGGAGAGGGCGATGGCAGCGCGGGTGTACCTTGCTCCCTGGGCCGCGCGTGCGCCCGCGCCGCGCGCGTTGGGTCGGGGCTGTAAAACCCACTTTTAACGCCGCTCAGCCCTTTGCAGCCTGCGCCGCGCCTCTTTACGGGCCGCGCGTTACGCCCCGAGCGGCCGTTGCCGTTGGCAGAACCGTCCGTTCCGTGGCAGGCTCTCGTTTGGGAAGAGGGAGGGGGGAGCGGCGCGCGGGGCCGCGAGGGCGGGCGGGCTGTGCCCAGATGCGTGCCCGCCGTCGGCCTCCCGCCGCCGGAGGCGAGGCGCCGCTCCCCCGCGCGCTGCGCGGCCGGCACGCCGCGCCCGCGGCGGCCGGGGCCCGGCTCCGTGCCCGGGGGGCGGGAGGCGGGGCCGCTGGCGCAAGCCGCGGGCGGGCGGGGCGGGGCGCTGGCCGGCCGGCAGGGGGCAGTGCGGCACCGCCGGCCGCGGCCGCGCGCGGGGCGCGGGCGCGGGCGGGGGAGGGGCGGCGAGGGGGTCCGGGCCTCGCCGCGCGTGTGAAACGCGTTCGGCTGTGGGGAACTTGAGCTGCGCGGCGAGATTCCGGCTTCTCGCGACCACGAGCCGTGGAACAGGCAAAAAGCATTGCGCTGTCCTTGAAGCGAAGCGGGTAGGCTCACGTGTCCCGCCGTCGGCCTTCCACGTTAGTTCGTTACACCAGATTAACAACACCAGCAATAAAAGTTGAAATTAAATTGCCATAAAGGAATAATGCAGGATGGTGTTTGTTCTTAAGAATTGTTATTTCCAGTTGAAGGCTAAGTTTCCACATTCATTTCTGGAATCGAGTCCCAGCTGGTTTACTGCAGTGAAGACGCCTCCTGAAATTTACTGGTTTGGGTGTTGCTTCTGGTTTTGTACTGAAGATTTCTGTGAGAAGAAAGAGCCCTGTAAAACGCGTTGCTACAATTAAAGTCGAGGGAGTGTGTTCTGCCATGACCGTATCATCGATGGGGGTGAAAATCCCAGGGACGCGCAGGGTGCTTAAAGAGGGAGGGAAAAAAAAGAAAAAAGGGGGGGGGGGGGGAATGCGGGGAGGGGCAGCAGTCGCTGGGATGGTTAACTTGTGTCCTGCTTCAGAGAAAGCCCATCCAAAGGGTTAACTGGCGGGGCTGAGGGAGAACAGACACCTGGGACCTAACGCCCAATTGGCAGTCTTTTGTAATATATAATTTGCCTAAAATTGCGCACTGAGCACAGGCTTTTGTTTTTTAATTGATTTACGGTTTGAGCCACTTTTGCCTCATCCCCTACTGTCCTGCTCACAGTGCCAGCAAGTACATTACAGTGAGAAATGATAAATTACCGTGCACTTGTGATGCTAATGCGTCAAGGGTAAAAAACTGCATGCTACATGGAGCTTCGCGCATTAAGAGTGTCGCAAAGATAGAGCTGTGCAAAAAAATCATTTGTGTCTTCTGAAATAACCGTTTGATCATTTACTTCAATTCGTCTCTGAGACCTAATTGAACCTGAAGATTAAAATTTATGCTATTATGGCTTTCCATTTGTGAATTGGGACAAAGTTCTAAAGAAAGTGTGCGAGCGTGGGCTTAAAATTACCTGTATTTTTCAAGCTTTTAATAAGTTAATTGATCAGAAAAGTAACAGGTATTATAGCTTCTTAAAGCCTTTTTTAAATGTGGGTATTGTGCTTGTTAATAACAACTGCAGTAAGTGTTCTCAAATGACACCGCACCACTTTTAGATGGGAGTATATGTAGATGGCATAATGTAGGTACTATCTAGTTGATGTTTGTCACCAAAACTATTTTAATCTGTCTTATTTCAGAGGTATAGTGCATCTTGTATTGAATAAAACCTTTACAGGCATTGAGGAAGAACTGAAAATATTGGATGTATAATTTTTGCCTGTGTTTGTG
The DNA here is from genome assembly GCF_963921805.1 of Phalacrocorax carbo. Classification (NCBI taxonomy): domain Eukaryota; kingdom Metazoa; phylum Chordata; class Aves; order Suliformes; family Phalacrocoracidae; genus Phalacrocorax; species Phalacrocorax carbo. The sequence goes on along the minus strand of NC_087521.1, from coordinate 24,482,252 downwards.
ACATACCTTACTGATAACCCAGAGAGAAGGAAAAAACGTGGAAGTTGGTGAAACCTAATATGTGCTTATTGTCTGATTTCTTTCCCCTACTCTGCGCCACAGGCAGGGTTTTGTTTTACCTTCACATACTCAGTCCACCTTAAATTTTTTATTTTTGTACTATGTCTGTGGGTTCCAGTCTTGAAATATGAAGAAACAGATTTATGGCGGCTGCTGGGCACAACAAATTAAGTTGACAGTGATGTATGAGAGCATAATAGCATGATGATCCCTCTGTAGCGCGGCTGGACGCCTCCTGCTTCATTTGGCTCTTGTTAGGATCTGTTAGGCAGCTAAATAATGAAATTCTGCTGACTGATTTCTGATTTCTCTTTTCTTTCTCTTCTCACCTTTTTCTGAAACTTGCATTTCCCAGACCCATCCTAATGCCAGCAAACTGCCCTTAAAGGATTCTTTCACTTATGACGACTACAGGTTGGTCTGTCTCTTTTCTTTTGTTTTTGCTTTGTTTGGGGTTTTTTTTTGCTTGTTTGTTTTTTGTTTTTGTTTTTAATATAGTGAACTGTGGGACCCTGGAAATGCTTCATTGGTGGGAACGCCCTATTGTTATTTAAAAGTTAAATGTAGGATTTAATACTAATACACTTTCTTAATGAAGACGAGAGTAAAATAAATATGCAGATTTTCATTGTTACAAAGGAACAGTCATTATGAGCGGTTAATTTAGCCAACTGGCACACATAGTCTGAGATTAGTACGGTAATTCATTGTTTCTTAAGAAAATAATTCAGTTGATGTTGCAGGAGGTTTGGGGATTTTTTTTTTTATTTATTTCTTCTCTTATAAAAGGCTTCACCAGCACAGAGTAGTAAAAACTAATACTTACGGTGGCTGTTGAACAGGAGAGCTGGAGAACTGAAGCTGCACACGTCAAGCAGGAGTGTCACTTGGAGGTGCTATGGGGGGTGACATAATTAAGATAAAAATAAGAATAATTAAGATAACAAGAGCTTTAATTCTTTTAAGTGATTAAAATAGCATGAATAAAAGGCATTCATGAGGTCTCACAGGAGATTTTTTTTTTTTTAAGCCTAGTTGTACTTCTGGGTGAGTCTATGAAAGTGGGATTTCCAAAGCATGTCTCCTTCAGTGGCAGGGTCACAGAGGAACGCACTGACTTACATGTGAAGTGGTCTAAAGTTTTGCAGATGAAGTACAATTAAAAAGAAACATATTGCTATTATGTTTCAAACAGTGTTTGTATATCAGAATTATCCACAATTTTAACTTGCATTTTTAGAAATTAAGTAGATTTCAATTTTACAACATCTTTCTAAGCAATTTCTAGCCCTTCTGAAAATCTAATTCTGTGTATTAAATTATTCTTTGCCCTCTGGCATTTAATATTTATTTTTATCTGCAATAAAATGAAAATAAAATTTTGGAAAATACTGAAACTTTAAGCTTTTCTGAAGAGTCTTAAGTTTGAATTAGGTAGCTGGCATTTCCTTTGCTTAACCTGATTTAGAAGAGTTTTGAATGCTGTCTGTGTGCTCAGCTATGTTATACTTTCTTCATTCTTTTTACTGAGATATCTGTTTGGGGGATTGGGGCTTTTTTCGCCCCTTTAGTCTGTTAAGCAGAAAACCTAGGAATACTGATCTAAGCCAAAAGCTCGCAAACTGAAGAGAAGCGCTTTCCAAAATGTCATGCATGTGTCAAGTGATGACACCGGTTTCCAGTTCATGGGGTACATGAGCTTTCTAGGGAGCGAGGCTCTGATGAGTCTGCCAGGCAGTAGCTGTGAACTACTCTGAAGCCTGCAGGAATAGCTGACCCCAGGTTTGGGATGTGTGGCAGGAGGTATGAGTGCAGCGAAGGGTTGGGGAAGCAGAAGGTGGCATGGGGGTGGGTCCTGGTTGAGGTGATGGAAGGTATGAAGGCTCTGTTGCACAGAGTGCAGAAGAGGGGTGGGATTACAATCCCGATTTGGGAATTGGTCTATATGCATGTCTTGGAAACCTAGAAGCTGCTGCTTCTCCTGCAAGTGTCATTGCCTTCTACTGTTACTGTAGGCAGTGTGATCTTTAAGAAAACCAAGTTTGGAAATACCCAGCCTAAATGATTGCTTCAGTTTGGACTACAGCCAGTCGTGTATTGGTGTTTTGAACATTGACCATCTAGTGTTTTTAATTTTTGTAGATGGGCGGTTTCCTCCGTTATGACACGGCAGAACCAGATTCCCACAGAAGACGGTTCCAGAGTTACGTTGGCTCTAATACCTTTATGGGACATGTGCAATCATACTAATGGACTGGTAAGGATTTCTTCAGTGTTGCTGAAAGGCTTTAGGGCTTAAGTATTAAGCCTTTCAACTGCTGTAGAACAGTTTAATTACTCTTTTCATTATGCCTCTCAACGCAGGTATTCTGTCTTCCCAAGTGACCCTAAAAGACTAATATCTGAAAGAAAGATTTTTTTTCCATTTCTTGAATGTCTTGTGATAGCTTTTCAGGGAGAACTCTCTTCACCTAGAGAAAACTTTATAAGTGTTTGCATACTTGCATACAGTTATGTTCCATGTACCTATCATATGCCTTTAAAAGTTTTCATTTACATGATACCTTTTTTTCCAGCCAAGTTTGAATTTTCTTCTGACACAGACTTTTGTTTCTGGCGGGCTGAAAAAGATTCACAATACTGGACTCATTTGTTCTGAGAATAGGAAAGCAGAGAATGATGGAAGTTGCCTCTTGCAGCTACCACTAGGGAAAGTGGTTAGAAATTTGCAGCTAAGAAATACTGCCTGCTCTCCTAACCATGCCCAAAGAGCCTTGTTATTGAGACGGCAACAACAAGAACAAAGCCTAGTTCAACAAAAACAGTACATCTGTTACTACATCAAAGAAACAAAATGCAAAAATACTACTTTAGGGCATATTAAACATTTAAAAGGTGACATATGTATCTAGAAAGTCAGACCTGCTGACATTTTGGTTAACGTGAGCTAGTTCAGAAGATGGTCTTGATTTTATTAACAGGCTAATTAAAGTTGAAGTGAGGAAAGGGAAGCCCATAAGAGGAAGGTTTATCAACGTTATGTATCCAGTATCATGTACGCTTTAAAATTCATACCAGTAGAAAGTGTTATTTATTGTAAGCCGTGAATATGACCATACTAATCAAGTAATCTAGTTCTTTTGCAGGAGAGTTGGCCTCAGTGTTAGGACAGCATCATGCGTTAGTATTGTTGGTATAAGGAAAGCCTGGTTTAAATGAACAAATTGTAAGGGAGGTTGTTTTTTGCTTGACATTTAGCTAATCTAGTGCTACTATGACTGTACGAAATACAACACGGCAGGCTAGGCTAGGCTACAAAGTTGCAAGTGTTGGGGTGGGTTTGTTTATTTGTTTTGCCCTCTTAAGAGGTGATTACATGTTGTTCTTCAACAGCGATTCTTGCCTTTCACTATTTATTATGCAATCTCATAACTTCGATTTAGCAACAAAGCTTGATGAGAGCCTCCCATGTAAAGAAAATAGCTTAAAATTCAGAAATGTATATTTTTGTAATATAAGTCTTAGCTGCAAGTATCAGTACTTCCTGTACCCTTTTCCTGCTGGGCATCTCTTTCAGATGTTTTTGCAGAGACTTGTCTGTATTCATTAGACAGCCCTTAATGAATGCCTTCAAAGTTGGGATTAGAGGAAAGAGGAAGAGAATTAAGGTTCTGGGAGGGAAAAAATTAAGCAACCTATATTAAAAGAGCAGCTAGTTATGTTGTTTTAATCATTCAAACTTCTATTTGAATTGGTAAAGTAATTTTTATTTTTATTATGCTCTTTAACAATAGGTTTGATATGGAGCCAGCCTCTGGAGCCAAACCTGCTAGTGCAGTAGTATATCAGGGTTGGAAGCATCTTTTTTTTTTATGCTGAACTGTATCCTAAAGGGCGGAGAGGGAGGGGGTGTGCTCAAATTAAGTATTTTGTATGTACATACAGACTTTACTCATTTGTTTCATATTTCTACAGAAACTATTTTAGATGATTACAGATTTAGGAAGGATAGACAATTGTAATATTGATAATGGGCTAAGAAAAGCAACTAAACCCATTTCTCTTTTGTGTCCGTCTCCTTCTACTGTTAGAAACAGGGAAAAAACCTGCAAAGATAACTGTAAGCTGTCTGTGTTGTAGTTTATATTATTGTAGAGTGAGATGAGGGTAGGTTCTTCTCTAATTATGGCACATCCTTTTAAAATACATGAAGGGAGTTGTTCTTCATTGCAGGAAAGTAAGAAATAAAAGATGGTGTATGTGCCCCTGTGTAGTAGTGCTTAAATACTTCTTGAGTCAATCAGCTACTGTAGAAACCTGTTCTTGCTTTATTCCACAGGGCCCCTTTCCATGAGCTAGATAATAAAATGTTCTTTAGGTTTTAACTGGAGCTAGGTCCATCCAGCTTTTTCTTGCTTCTGACACTGTTAATTAGATCAACCTGCCTCTAAGAACTAAATCAAAATGGTTGTCTTCATGCATTTCTCATTGTTATTCTTTAGTGGGATTGTATTTTGACAGTCAGAGGTTGATTACGAGTTCTGCCAGAGCTTTAAAAAAGCTACATTCTGCCTGTTGGGCTGGGTCCATCCTTAATCACTGACCAAGCAGACTATTGCATGCTTTATACACAACTTGAAATTCATGTATCAGTCTGCTTCAGGAATAAAACTGAAGGGATGCAATTTGTCAGCTATCATGTGGGAAGAGAAGTAAACACCCTGTTAATTCTCTTACATGACTGCTATTAAAAGAAAGAGGAAATAAGAGTCTAGCACTCCATTATGCTTTATAGAAAAGCCTTTCAGAAGCACTGCTGGGTGGTGTGTTTTTTATTCTTTTTTTTTAAAAAAAAAAAAGGCAAAAACCCACAACAATCCCAGTTGTACTCTAGTGAAGCATGTTTAAACTGACAGAATCCTTCTTTTAACATACTGGAATTTCCTCAGTCCTTGAAAGCCTCCTGTCCCACAGGCATTTCAAGAAACTGGAATAGAGTGTTCACATTCAGAAGTATTTCATTGAATTTACCCACTAAGAAAATTTCCGGACAGGTCAAGTGCTGTCAAGAGTTCCCTTTTTTGAATGGAAGTTGCAGTTTTTCCCAAGATGACTGTATTTGAACTTGGAAGGTACATTTGTCATAGTGAAGGTAAATCCTCTAGCAATTGCAACCTGCAATTCAGGGTTAGATAACCCTCTGAACAAGAGATATTAACTAAAAATTGTTCAGTCCAGCATACTGAATGTAAAGGAATTTCTGTGTTCAAGTACTACAGCTTGTGTTTTGCAGTGGGCCGCATTGCGTGACTCTCGTGTTCTCGTCTCATCTAAACATACCGCAAACCCATTGATCACCGAAGTGATGGCATCCACACGCAGAGCAGTTCTGCAAGCCTGCGCAGGGCCAGGCTGCCTGCGCTTGTGGCTGCCATTTTGGATTTGCTGCATCGTAGACAAGCTCCCCGTGCTCACTTTGAAAGCACTGTTTTGGCTGACAAATGCACGCTTGATGATGCAAGCAGCGTAAAACTATTAACATGCAAACAATCAGCCAAGCTTTCAAAATAATCCATGGAGTTCTGTCTTTGGATGAACTGCATCCAAGATGGAAATCAGGGTATACCACAACTCACATGTAAGTCAGCTTACAAACAAGTATGTTTTCACTTACAAAGTCTGAGAGAGACTCTTCGGTGGCTTCTAGGTTTTTCCTCAGGCCCAGAGCATATTTTTCCATAAGTTAGCTCTGTCGGTAGTGAATTCAGAACACCTACCATAAAAGTTGCTTCCTGATTGTTTAGCAGCTTATGGTCCATCCTGTGGCTGCATCTGTACCTGCATTTTTGGTAATACTATTCAAGAACATGCTGTTTGTCACTTTAAAAAAGTATTAAATTTTTAGAATAGCTTTACGTGATAGCGTGACCACTGTATGGTTTTGTAAGTTTTTTCAGAGAAGTACAGGTTTGTTAAGAGACTTTATCGTCTTCTGTTGCCTGCTACCATAAAAAAATCCTTTTAGTATTTTGAGAGTATTACTTAACTTTAGATAAAGGGATTATTTGGAAGTAAATTATAATTCTCTGAAGATTGTATCCCCTAAAGATCCACAGTTATCTAATCCTTTTTCACTGAGAGATCAAAAATGTGCTGGCAGTTGAAGGATAAAGCACAGCGTATAGAGCTGTCAGTGTCTTGCTCCCTTGGGCCTCATGGGAGTGACTGGAAACTCCAGAACTTTATAAGAAGCTGCCAGCTTTAGCACAGGATTGTCTGTGGTCTATGGAGGGTGCTTTCCTCAGCCTTCCGTTCATATCAGGTAAGTTATTTCTTCCATTAGATTTCTTTAACACAGAGATTTTTTAAAAAGGCATTGCTCAGGAATCATAAAACAATTACTACCACCATATTATATTGTGCAGAGAAAGAAATGTATGCAATTGCTATTGTTAATATCTATTTCCAATAGGACAATATTTTGTCGATGGTGGGGGAGATAAATATAAAATGCTAAAGGTGCTTTTGTTACTCTTTCCTTGGATAGATCACTACAGGCTACAATTTAGAAGATGACCGGTGTGAATGTGTAGCGCTTCAAGATTTCAAGGCTGGAGAACAGGTGGTGTGAACAATTATCTACATAATTTTTCTCTAATTAAAGTTTTGTGAACACTTGGTAACTCCCTACAAAATTCTAATAACAGAGTGGTGTGGATTAAGCCCTGCTACATTTGAATTTTATTATGCTGAGCTGATTTTGTGTGAAAACACTACCAAACTAAATAAGTGCACATTTTTCAGACTAAAATATTTTCTAACACTTGGTAGACCCCAACTTTAAGAGAGTTTTGATTCCTTGCATTTTAGAGAACTATTTGAAATACTTAATCACTGGTAAATGTGCATACACAGACACTGAGTTTGGTATTCTGGATCAGATTAATAAAAGGCCATATCCAAAGGACCAAAGATAAATATATTTTAGATTTGGGATGTCACTTAGTCTGCAACAACAGATTATAGAGTCTTTCTTTAAATTCTTGTTGGTTTCTGTATCTTGTTAGTCTTTATTTAACAAGAGGTTAAATGCAGTATAGTTGCCAGTCATTTTACCCATGTCGCCATTCCTTTGCTTAGTGAAAATGAGAAAGGACCTAAAAATATATTCCCTCCCTTTCACACAGGCATGCACACGTATATACCCCGCCCTTCGTCCTGAAACGGACAGTACGAAAGGGCGAGTCTTGCAAAGATGCATGGAACAGTTCAGAATATGGTATTTTGTTCAGAACTGCTAAGGAACAAAAATGAGCGTTAAAACTAGTGATGCATTGAAGACAGTGGTTCCAGGAGTGTAGGCAGTTTGCGGTAGGAGGGTTGCTGTGCTGTGTCAGCAGCCAGCCTAAGCCCTCAGTGTACTTGCACTCCGTTTTCCCTCCTGCTTGTGCAACTGTAGTCAGCGTGACTAGAAAAAGACTTTGTCTGTGAAACATCCTGAAACGTTTTGTAACTCAGTCTCTGAGTTATTAACTTTAGTGCATTATTTTGCCAGCCTTACGCATAATAATATTTTTATTTTCATTTTTCTTATGTATTGTTACCTTCTTTCTTTAACAAAGATGTGTCTTAAAAATTTTTTTAAGTATGTCTTTCCAGAGGTATATTTATCCTCATTGCTATGCTGAGGTTTACAGTGATTGTATATTTTTTGTGTTGCACTTAAAATTTGTTATGGTAGTCAAATATTTGCTGTTTTTTCCAATACCAGTATGATGAGTTAAAAGGGGTCCGCAGTTTTTCCAGAAGTGATCCAATTTATAATTTTCCACAGCTGGCAATGGATGTGTCATAGCTGTTCTGGCTGCTCTCTCAATTTCAATTATAGAGGCTTCCTCTATTTCGATTTTATTTTAGTAGTTTCACTTTGTCTGCTATTTATCAGATTTTTTCCAATTTCTGTGCAAACCTTAAATGTTATTGACATCATTAAAGCACTTTAATTATATAATGCTTCAGTCTTTTCATATACTGTGCAGATGTTATTTCTTACAATTTCAGCAGGAAGAGTGGATGATCCTTGCTTTTACTACTAAAAAATGTGAGGCAGCAGAAGTCCATAGAATCTATCAAACACTGGCCTTGAATAAAGCATCTTTCTCATTCCATTCGGTTGGCTTTTTTGTAGAACAGTCTTGGAGTGTAAGAGCATACTGTATAATCTACACAATATGTGACTTTTAGTTTAATATGAGATGTATCACAGTAGTTTTAAAACCTGAGAGGGTTAGCAACCCTCTCCTTAACCTAGGCAGGTCACTTGTTCGTTATACAAGTTTGTTACAGTATGCTGTTCACCTGATGTTATATTAAATTATAGTACTTAAGATAAATAGTTCCAATCTAAAATTGAAAACAAAGAAAGTAAATGGCATCATTAGTGTTGTTGAGCCCTTAAGAGAGCACTGTGCCTTCCTCTGTCAGCTAGAGGGGAGTGGAAGCTTACAGGTATCCAGAGCTGTAGCCTAAGGTTGGCAAGGGAGTTCTGTAACTGTTGAAACTTTTTTTTATGATTGACAATTCTGTTATCAAGCAAAAGGGGAAAATATCCTCTTGATGTGGGAGAAGACAATTGCTGCTCTGAACTCTTGTCCCATGTACTTCATATACGTTCAGCCTAGCCCTGAATTAAACGCTTTTTGCAGGTTATATCTAGGAACTTCTTTTTTTTTAATGTGAATTAAAGTAACCTATTTGCCTTAGATAAAGAGTTCAGGGTATAAAGCAAAAATAAATAAATACAGGATGAACCCAGATCACATCTCTCTGTATGATCTACTTTGGTATATCCGTGCCTTAAGGCAACATAAAAACAAAAGCAAAGTTGATCCATCAGCAGTGTAGGTTACCCTTTTGGGTGGACATATGGGAGGGAAAATGACCCCAGAAACACTGTTTCTTTTAATGGGCCCTTCTTGTCTCAGATTTTTAAGCCTTTAAAAGGCATGGGATCTTTGAAAGCTTATTTCCATATACCGATATTTTATGATAGTGTGAGAAAACAAAGTATTTTTATTTTAAAGTATAGAATAAGAACCTCTTCTCTCCTTGCAAAGTCTCTTTTACATGGATATGTTTACATCTAGCTCTAACGTATGTTGCCACACTATATACAGCATTTGAATTGATACCAGAAAACAAAGCATTTTTCTTTATATAACCAAATATACCTTGTACTCGGAATAATAACTCTTTCAGGAAATAACTTTCAAATTATGTCAGTTTTGTGAGCTGATCTTAAGCTTTTTTTCCTGTCCCTTCACTTCTCTTTTCATCCTTCTAGATTTACATTTTTTATGGCACTCGGTCAAACGCTGAATTTGTGATCCACAGTGGTTTTTTCTTTGATAATAATTCACATGACAGAGTGAAAATAAAGCTTGGCGTGAGTAAAAGTGACAGGCTGTATGCTATGAAGGCAGAGGTCTTAGCTCGTGCTGGTATCCCAACGTAAGTAAAACACAATGCCGTGGGGTTTTTAAAACATTTCCAAAGTATATAGTGTCCAGTAGAGCATATATAAAGCTGTTCTGTGATAGTTTCTTAGGTGTAGTATTTCTCCTGTTTGTATAGCAAATTGAAGTTATTGTAATAATATTTACAGAAGTTCTCTGAGCTTATATTATCATCTAATTTGGACCATATATAAGGAAAAAGTCTTTGCTTTAATAACCATTTAAACAAAAACAGAGCAAGGATTAATTTGAAGCAATCTGTGGTTTTTCTTTCTTTCCTATCCCTTGCAGACATACTACGATGCTCAGTATGTGAACCACAGCATTGTCCTTTAGTCTTTTCAGTCCAGAGGGTACTGTTAGGAGCAGCAGACGTGAAACTTTGAATTTTCATGAATTGTTATGAAAGCCGTATAAAAATAATTGTAAGTGTAAAATTGTAGAGGTAATTGTTCTTTTCAGATACAGGTTAGGGAAGCTTTTCCTCATCTTGAACTAGTATTACCTAATTTTTTTGAAGTTGCCTTTGTAACAGTGTGTTTGTTATATACTTTAAGGTCTTTTATGTTGAAATAAGTTCGAAGGTATGACAATAGAACTTGCATTAACTGTTGCTGTTTGATTGCTTCTTTTTTTAGTTCTAGTGTTTTTGCCTTGCACTCCACTGAGCCTCCAATCTCTGCCCAGCTTTTGGCTTTCCTTCGAGTGTTTTGTATGTGTGAAGGTAAGATGTTTTATAAAGATAACCTAATTTACCTTTTTTTTGGAGGGTTTTGTTTGTTTGTTTTTTTAACGCAGGAATGTGAGAGACATTTATATAAAACATTAAGCTAAAAGACTGGAAAAGTTGAGGAGTTGAGGTTAAAAAGGGATCTATAAGCTAGTGAGAAACCCAATCTTTGACCATGTTGTCTGAGGGAATATTTCAGTAACAGGCCTTTCTGTAACTCCTAAAGCATGAGGTGATGCAATTTTTTACTTTTTCTAATCTCTGTGAATCAGTGAGCTTTGGAGCTTGATCTTCAGTTCTTAGGTGTAAAAATGGTTCACAGAACAAGATCATGTGAGACCTAAGGGTTTATATGCTTAAAATCATAGCATATTAGCCATCACTGCTAGAATCATTTAGGTATGGAGTTAGAACATTCTGTACTGTAGGAGAAATATGGAAGAGACATTTCAAAGTTCAGTATTTTCAATATTTTGGTAATTCTTAATCTAAAACCAACTTATGTATTTGCAAACTGCAGTGTTTCTCTTAGGGGGTTTTATGGGGAACATATATGTACAATTAATAAATATTCATCTAATTTGTGCATGTGACACTTCTGATGAAATGTCTGTAATAGCTAATAGCTGGTTAGATGCAGTTTTGGAGGTTATAGATGTGCATTTTTCAAGAGAACTCCCTTGCAGTTAGGAATGCGGTGGAGATTATGTGGATTTTAATACCAGTAGGAATATTGAAATTGTTAAGTTTTTGTATGTGCACTATTTGCTTTCTTTAATAAAAACAACCTGCCTTATTTAGTGTCCTGCCTTCACTGCGTCCTGTCATCCAGCTTTTAGACCTTCTTAAGAAATTAGAATGGAGTAGTTCAGTTGGAAGGGACCTACAGTGGTCATCTAGTCCAACTGCCTGACCACTTCAGGGAAGTAAATTCAAGTAAAGAAAATTTTATGATGCCGATGAGGGGGTGAGTCCTGGTTCAGAGGAGGAAATATAGCTAGTATACATTTTAATTGCATTACTCTGATACATGGTTGTGTATAGATTATTCATGTGTCTTAAATACCGCATAAGAAAACTGTTTATTGAGCAACTACATGCAAGTGGTTTGTGAAGTTTGTGATAGATGCTTTGCAGGAGTGAAATTTGGTAATTAAAAGATTAATGGAATTTGTATAATGTCAAGGAGCTGATTAAACATTTTCTACTCTGTGTGAGGTTTGTTAGATGGATGTCTTTTTTGACCAACTTTTCTGCTACTGAAAAAGATTACCAAAACAATAGGAACAGTAATTCCATTGCTATTTGCACACTCTGGCCTGTTCCTTTTATTATCAAAAAGTTCGCTGAACTCTTTAAAGAATTACTCCCTTTTATTTATAAAGTATTATACAAAACATTCTGTCTCACTGTCACAGACTTAGCTGTGTATGAGAGGCTATGATATATAAAGTATCTTCATTTCAGAGTGAAACAGAAGGTCCATCTTCTGCTAACCTCAAGACTTCCAGTTGCCTCTTTGAGGACAATCCTAGAAATAACCAGCATATCTGATATTTCTTATTTGGGGAGAGGTTTCGGGTTTTTTTGTTCGCTGCTCAAAGCTGTACTATTGAAAATAAATCTTTCTGCAGTTTGTCAACTGACAAAGTGAATGATGAGATTGTTTTTAACAGATTGTTTTTATACTTACTGCAGAAGAGCTGAAGGAACACTTGATAGGCGAGCATGCCATTGACAAAATCTTCACTCTGGGGAACTCTGAGTTTCCCGTTAGCTGGGACAATGAAGTTAAACTTTGGACATTCCTAGAAGCCAGAGCATCCCTTCTTTTGAAAACCTATAAAACAAGTGTGGAGGTAAAATTATCATTATATGTAAATTAGATGTCTGAAGTGTTTTGTGTTATGATTGTAGGAAAAGATATATTGTCCCCCATCTTGTCTTTACAAACTTGAATCTGAATGTTAGTACATAATTCATTCTGTACTTTTTAAAGTGTAGAAACAGATTTGCATTATCTGAGGAAAATCAAATAAGATTGCAAAAAAAGAAAATTTTGTTAATGTAATATTGTTTATATATTTTTCTCTGATTCTCAAATAGAGGCTACCTGCTTTTTCTCTGCAAGTAAAATGGGAAATCAGTTTCAACTTGTCTGTTCGTTACAATCTCCAGACTGCACAGAAATGTGCTATTATGGCCATCGTATGAGTGACCCTACATGTTGCATGTATTTGCGAAGTCTCCTGATTTCCCTTGTTATGCAGGCTGATCTATGTGGAGAAATTTTTGGCTTCTTTGTGAATTCTTGACGGATTTCACTGGGGCTCCATGCAGACCCCCTCATTTTTATATGTCCATTTGGCTCAGCCTGAAGAACCCAGTGTCACTTATTGTTAACAGAGAGAAAAATAGAGGGATTTTTATTTTGTGCGTTGGTTGTTTCTAACAAACTTGCTTTTCTAACAGGATGATAAGTCCTTCTTGGAGACCCATGACCTTACTTCACATGCGATAATGGCTATCAAATTGCGCTTGGGTGAAAAAGAGATCTTGGAGAAAGCAGTGAAGAGTGCAGCTGCTAGCCGAGAGTATTATACCAAACAAATGGCAGATGGAACTCCGCTTCCTAAATATGAAGAGAGCAATATTGCCTTGTTGGAGAACACTGTGGCAGACTCTAGACTCCCTATTGTCTTGAGAAACCTAGAAGATGTGGAAGAGCAAGGGGACTTAAAGATTGATGAAGCTATTGATGCTGAAGTCACAGAGAATGGGTTTGTAAATGGTGAAAACTCTCTATTTAATGGGACCAAATCAGAAAGTGGAAATCTAAATAAAGAGAAAAGCAACAGAGGGACTGAAGATGCCAAAGAATCTTCTTCAGAAAGTACTGATGAGGTTAAAGAATAGTCCTAAAATTTTACTTTCTTGTGAAATTAAATTAGCTGAAGTTTATGAACAGTGCATTTATGTTGGTGTGTTTCTTTGTTAACATTTCTCTTTCTGCAGAGAAAAATGTTTTTGCTGCTTATATAAAAATGAATTTTTAAGTTATTTAAAAGATTTAGCATCCCTTTTCAATTAAGATTGCCATCTTGCTTTCAGGCAAAAACTGGGGAAAGAGGTGCCTTTGGAAGATTTTGCAGCCCTTTGTTGAACCAAATGTATTTTCTTCCTGGGGAAGAATTAAGCTCTTCTATCTGCTGTGCTTTTGTTGTTCTGTCACTCTGACTACCGAAATTAAAAGCTTGCTCTGCCTCCTGCCAAGAAAAGCAGAAGGCAGGACTGACTCGGTATTCAGCATGAAGGTGGGAGAGCAGTACAGCAGAAAACTGGATAAGAGGATCAGAAACTTGGGAGACTGGAGGAAAACCTGTTTAAAATCAGGTATGCCAGTCCAGAAAAAGGTAAGGTGGCAACCTTATGTTTGGTAGTTTTAAATATTGATGAGAATCCAAATTGTATACACTTAAAGTGATCTCTGAAGATTTTGGTTTACTTTGTCTTTTGTTTACTGTATAAAAATATTTCATCTTTCTTCTTCAGTCAGAGTTAGGCTGCTACGATACAACATTCACCGACTTTTAAAGGCTGACTTCTTTTTATTTCCAGGTGGTACCTTTTATTTACAAGGTTGGCAGTGCTACTGGAGGGTTTGAAAGCAGATAGGCCAAGCCACAGCTTTAAACTGTACTGTTCAAAGTGAGGTTGCTTCCCAGCTTCTTCAGGTTTTCACAACTAGCTAGAGATTTTCAAAGCTACACTTTTGACTAAACCATTATTAAAAAGAAAATATGATTAATATTCCTGTCTGCTACTCCTTTTTTTCTGTGTTGTTGGATGTAACATTGAATGTGACATGCTTACCTGATCTTACTCAGCTTCGTCTTTTGGTTAAGATCTTAATTGATGCTGTTTTCTTGAAGACAACGGCAGGCAGGCTAACGTATTTTTGGCACAAGTCCAGACCACAGCCAAGTCTGCAGTACGCTTTGGCATTTAGTTTGTGTCTCCCTCTGATGCACATTTCTTGGGATACCTCCACAAGTTAAGCCAGGTCTATTGTCTCCAGCAGTTTTGGTCACCCTCGTACTATATGTTTTACCTTCTAGGTGGAAACAATACAATCCTAGCACAGTGCAATATCAGAATAAGGATCATTCCAGTGCTTGACTTTGAAATTACCTGGGTATTGGGAGGAGGGTGGAATATTTTTATTTTATGGGTGAATGGAGAAGAGTATAAAGTGATCTAATTCTGTCCTCAATATTAAGGACTTTGTCTTTTACTTTTGTATCCTTAAGTTCAAGGTAATGGATAGAAGGGACAAGCTTGGACAATTGTTTAAAGTTCCGTAGATGTTGCAACCTGCGCATCCAAGATCAGCTGAAGTAAAATGTCTTTTAGCATATTCATAGTTTTATTAGATTTTGCTTCTTTTATACTGCAACCTGGAAAACGTGTTTTTGCATAAATCTTTGGTGCAATACACACGACAAGTAGTGACTTTCTTTCAGGTTGTCATAGCAGTTTTGGTGTTCAGCTAGTATCAGTGCGAGGAAAATAGAAAAAAATAGTTTTTTAAGAAATATTTCACTAGGGATGGCACATTGCCATTGCACCTTGGATATTGCTTCACCACTAACAAGATGCTGGACCAGTATTTTTGTAACTATATGTCGCCTTTGGTAGAATGTTATGAATTGTTGTCTTGACGGTTTAAATGTTATACAAAATACATTACATTTCGGTTTTTATTAGGACGAATATTCCATTTCTGTTTCTGCCACTTTCATTGCACAACATTGTACTAGATACTATGATGCAATTCTGAAACTAGCCTTCCCTGAAAATTATAACTGTAACCCAGAATTTAAATGCTTTGATTCAATCTGAGACACTGTATTTTGTTCCAGTATTTGCTGATATCTATGGCTTAGCAAAGCCTGTGGTCACCACAGGACAGAATGTGTGGGTTTTCTTGAATAAAATATAGTTCTACCATGTCTTCCCTAGTGAGTGTATTATGCAAACAAAACCTCTACCTGCTGCCGACTGCTGTATCTTTTGGGATCTCTGGGGAGAGGAGTAACTGTCCAGGTGTATAGATAGAGATTAAAGGAGAAAGAGCTGGGGGGGAAAAAAAGAGGGACCCTAGTAAATAGAAAGGAAAAGTGGTCTGTTAAGTGCCCAGTCAAATTCTTACTCCTCATTTGTTAGTGTTGTTTAGAAAAACACATTGCACACAATTAAATAGTGAGTGATCTAATTTTGTAATTTGTGTTTTTCCTCTATGCGTGTAATGGTTTCTCAGAAGCACTAATCTAAAACTTAAGCTTTTGAAAACTGAGGTGGAAACAAAATAAATTGGCACTGATGAGCCCTTATTACCATCTGTCATGAAAACAGACCTTTCAAAGCATTTTAAAGTTAACTTTCTTCATAATGTTTGGTTATGAGGCTGTTCACACTAATCCCAGGCTAAATGCCAAATCTTGCTTCTGTTTAGCTATCTGAAGTATTCCTGTAAGGAAGACATCACTTGGATTTCTCGGACTATTCTCCAAAAACAAAAGGCCCTTCTGAATTTTGCGTGAGCCCGCCTACTGATGGATCATTTCCCTAACAACCTATAACTTCCTTGGCTCCGTACTGCAAGCTGATGTCCGTATAGCCCTGCTGTTAAAGTCAAATATACAAAATTGAGCAGCAACCTCCACTCTGAAAAAATGCTTGTCAAGTATATAAACTCAGCCTTAGCTTAAGTGCTGCCATGAACACACGAGAGCTGAGAGCCTTCTGGCTGTGGAGGTAAGGTGGTTTAGGGTCTTGGCTAAAATAAGTATTCCTTCCTTTGGACATTGTTACAAGGAGGTAAGTACAGAAAATCTGTGCAGCTCAACAGTAGCTGCGTTCTTGAGGCTAATTTGCCTTTTAAGAGGAATGATCATCATGGAGTCATGAAACTTGCATGTTTCAAAGGCATGCTGGAAGGCTGAGGTTACACAAACTGCTCTTCTCTAGTTCACATGTTCAGAAACCATTTAAGACCTGTGGCTGCCGCTTCGAACACCCTTATTTTATGGAAAGGCATGTGACATAATTATGAAGCATAATTTGAAGCATTTCAGTCTGACACAAGAAAGATGCTCCCCAAATCAGCTGCTCTTTTTCTGATTTTATGGACTGAAAGTCAGTCCTTGCTATTTCTCATACTCTGTGCCAAACAGGAGCGTTCAGAAAAAACATTGCTCTACCAAATTTATCTGATGAAACAACACCCGTTGCTTTTTCTCTGGAATACTTTTACCTGATCCTCATTGGAGCCAGATATGACCACGTGATTGTCACATAATTACCATCTATATTTAATGGTTTCTAACATGCTTCCTTCTTTGAGTGCGTTGCTTGCTGTACAAAGTACAGCACGTAAATTGGTGACTCACGGATAGAAAAGCTTCCTTGGCATTTCTCAGTTTCTACATCTATTTCCTAATGGACGCCACAAGTTTGGAAACCATGTGGAGGATTTTTTCAGTTAAAATAAATAAATCTCAATCCACACTTGAGAAAAAAAAAGCCACAAATGGTCCTGGATTCTTCTGGGTTTTGTGTCTCCTTAGGTTCACTGGTGGATTCAGTGTATTTCAAAACTGAGTGACTGACTGCTATAGAATTAGTGTAAATGACAAACTTGAGCTTTAGTAATACCAATGAAATCTCTCTCATAACTTCAGTGAAACACAAACTGTAATTTTGCCAAATGTCAAAGTGCCTATCCTATGTTATGGAGCAGAAACCAAAACACCCTTTTTTTCCCCCCTTTTTTGTAACCTTTTGCTGAATATGGAGTGCTCTAGTACTTCTACTCCTGGATTTATCAGTAGAAGGCTTTGAAATATGCTTGAATAAGCTGTTTTGTGTATGGGTGTATGTTGGGTGATACAGGGTACTCATGCACTTCTAACAAAATGCGATTTTTGCCTTGTATGCTGTCTTCAGTCATTAACAAGTAACTTTATTTTCAGTGTGTGTAGACATTGAACTTCACTCTCAAATTAAATTTTTCTCTTTTACATCGGTAGCAGCATGAACTGGACCGGGCAGTTTACAAAAGCAAGTTGGTCGTCAGCGTTTGCATTGCCCAGAAAGTGTTGCACAGTCAGTACTGGAAAGGTTAGAAACTAAAAAGCATTTGACTTCTGCCTTTGTCTCTCATGCTAGGAAGCCTTAACAGCTGGAGCTGGTGCCATTTTTCATCGTGAAAGATTAAGCTAGGTAGGGGAGGAAAGCAAGGAGATGTCCTTAAGTGGAAGATAAGAGCTGGACAACTGAACACTAGCTAGCTTGTCTCAGAGGCGGTGGTTGCTGTCCTGAAGAATCAGAAGTTTAGGAATTATTTCAGTGAGTGTTCGAAAAAAAATAGTATCTCCAATTAGTACTGTAATTACTGTGGATTTTAAAGCAAGCCATACATTTCACAATTAGACAAGGGCTTCATTTTCCCTGGGAACAGGGGAAAACGTATGAACAAACTGTTATAAAGTGTTAAACTGGCAGTGAAGGATAGATATGAGTGGCCGCTTGCCTTGCTGTCAGTGCTGAGGGCGACCTGAGTCAAGTCTGGGTTGGAGTCACTGCTGTCCATTAACTTGCTCATCTGCCGTAGTGGGAGAAGTACTCAACACTGGGGGGGTGAGGAAAGGCCCTGTGAATCCAGCATGGAAGGACTGGACAAAGCCACAGAGAGTGATTTGAAAATAGAAGATACTGTTGTGTTCAGGACACTCACCTGATACATAATGTGTCTAGACTTGGGGACCTTTGTCCAAATAATATTTTTCTGTATAGGACTATTTTATTATATAAAGTTGATCAAGCACAGAAGAGGCTTATGAACCCCAGTCTTCCATCTTCCAGGTGATTCCTTTTGTTGGCTGTGCCCTGAACTCCTTTTATTTCTTGTTTTCTGATTTTTATTCTTTAAAGTGTTTTTTTTTTAACTTTACAATTATGAGAAACTAGACAATCGTTTTCCAAATAAATCCAGTGCAGACATGGCAAAACAGGTAATGCTGACCGTGACAACTTGTGCCTTTGAGCAGCTCGACATTAACTGGAATGAAACAGACCTGTAGCCCTTTGAGGCTTGACTTCTTCAGAAAAGTGTTTAAAATCTGCATTGAGGATAAGGAATAAAAATCTTGTGTGTGTGAGGAATGTTGATTTCCCAGGTGAATTACCATTACTTACGCGCAGATTCAGATACCAGCAGAATTAGATAATTGAACTTAAACACTTAGGATTTTATTTAATATTAAGTTCTTGAAAACTGGGCCAATTTGACAGCCCTGAACACACAAGTCATTTGTCCTACAAACAGAATCAACAGGGGCAAAAAAAAAAGTTTCCCTGTAGCATCCCACTGCTCTTCCTCTGCGTGGCAAGACCAACAGCAGCCGAACTCCAGCGTGGTGCCTCGTCCCACTTACAGATGTTACTGGCCAGGCAACCGCTTGCTTTGTGTTAGACTGAGGCCACCTACCCTAGGTGCACTTGCTACCCAGAGGAGAAATACTGGCTGTCCTCCTGGCCAATTCATCCGTGTTTGACATGGGTAGCGTGGAAGTCACGAGGTTTCGCAGTTGTGCTGCTGACTTGGTTCCGTGCAAATGCCGTTTGATTTAAATATTCTGCAGTTTGTTGTCATATTTCCAAAAGTTGTCTGTTCCTCCTCTGTAAGGCTGAAATTTGGGAACTGTGTGGGTGTCCCGCATCCAGCAATTGCTTTACGGTGTGGGTTAAGGCAAAATCATTTCCCTTTGCTTTATTCTAAGCTGGTTCACCACTTTCTGTGCTGTTAGCAACTCAGCCAAGGCTCCTAATTTCAGTGCTAATAAGTGGGGTTGTATACAGATTTGTGGTGCAAAGGTATGAAATATTAAAACTGAATCTCCATACTGAAGCAGGCGTGCACCAACAGCCTCCTATGAACTGCAAAGGAATTTTTAGATTAACTTGAATATCTGTAAGAAAGCCTCACTGCCTTGCAGCAATTAATTCAAGTGATTGGATGCTAGGAATGGTTTATTATAATTGCATACAGGTAGTAATTTATTAGGGTGGCTGTTTCTTTTGGCATATGTCAAGAAGGTCAGAGTTTAGACTTTTTTGGACATTAACCTAGTCTTCTGAAACTCTGAAGTTCCACTTTTTGGTCATTAATTTCATACATGCTGAGATTGTGACAATTAACCCACTTAATAAAGGTCAAGTTTCAATTTTTTCCAATTTCTGGAACACTTAACTTTATTCCTTCTTGAAAATGGGCAGATACAGAATGATAAATAGTTATTAAATGAGAACGAAGATGTAGTTCTGCTGTCAAGACACTATTGAACGGTTAGTAACAAAAGGAGCAGAACTGCTATGGATCTGAAGTAAAAGCATAAAACAGACTACAGGAAAAGTATAGATCACAATAAGCTGTTTAAAACAATTTCCACCAACATCCCTGTTAACTTCTCTACCTTAGCTCCTAATTATGCAAATCCATAATTTGTCCCTTTAATATTTTTCATGTATACATGTGACTTTTCCCACAGCCCTAAAGCAGCATCTAACCACAGCTGAAAGGCGTAACCAAGCAAAGTGAATAAGGAAATGGTGGTGGTGTTTTCAGATGACCAAAACCTTGTTCTACTGCATTTTAATAATACCTGGATTTCAGTAAGCCACACGATTAGATAAAAATAAGCCTTTGATTCTGTGTAGTGGCATCAATTCCTGAAGGATGCATTGGTATGTTGGATCTCCTAAACTACCACTCAAAAATTAGAGCTGAAGTGTGTTGCCATTTTTGAAACCTCTGAAAAGTATCCATCAAAAGCATATTTATTAATTTTAAATTGCACCATCCAATGAAGAAGTGTTTGCAGGTGAATCAGAAGTAGTCATTTCCTATGTTAATAAAATCATTGCACCTTTAGTATTGTGTCAGCACTGAGTGATTTTTGGAAACCTATTTTTCACATACATTTTTGCATAGTTTTTAGGCATCAGCTAAGATTGTGAGTCCTTCTGGGGTATTACTGCAGCAGTTTTATAGGTTGATGCTGAACACTTTAATGCAGGAATGACACACGGATCTTTCCAAGAATAAGAAGCTGTGTATTGAAAATAATAGTTTCCTGTATAATTTTTTCATGAAGTACAAGTACTATTACCCAAACTTTAGAAATGGAGATACAGTCACAAATTCTCAGTCCTGCTTTGTGGAAGTTGCAGCTCTGGGCTTCTGAACAGGCTCACTTCAGGTACAGGGGTATGAAGTACCAGCCACTATTAACATGTGCACCAATGTAATTGCACAACATTCATATTCTAATGAAGACTCAAGATTAGATGACATAATTTCCCCCCCCGGAAAAAAAGAGTGGCTTTTGCGTTTAAAATACTGCAGCACAGTTTGGCACTGATGTGGCTCATTTTTCATGGGAGGGGTTTAGCTGTCACTTTAAAAACTCTTGCATTGTCCCCAGAGGTTTTTACATGCACAGAAGCACTTGAGATACTCTTTGCCCCTTCTCCCTTTGAGAGGAGTTATAAGCCTGTACTAATGCTGTCTAAATGCTCACTAGTTAGTCACAATACTTGTGGGACAGATGATTTATAGCCACTTGATTCAAAAGATTTTCAGCTAAAGCTAAGTAATAATTTCAAATGATCAAATATCACCTGCCGTGAGAAGCAAATACACAGCACAATGATAGTTATCAAGCTTACTCTCAGCAAAGTATATTAATCTTTTTTTCAAATTTTACTTTTGGGAGTAGTAATATTCTCCGACAGAACAGTTCAGTCATGTTAAGCTGAGGTTCAAGAAGCAGCAGCATTTTTCCTCAGTGAAATGAGGTTCAACAGGTAGAACTTCAGCCTAAAAATGATGTGTGATCTTGAGGTGGACCTCATGATTTTCCATCACGAGAAATTAGCTAGCCTTCTCCTCTTCTTTCTCTTAATTAAGAAAGCTATTTTTGTTGTCCATATTGGGCAACTATATAAAAATAGGGAAGTTTTATATCTTGGCAGGATTAAATGAGAAGTATGTGTGTCTTTTTTCATATCCTTGAATATCAAAACAAGACAAGCCTATTTAGGAACAAGGATTTTATTGCTTAACATATATTTGCATCATGCAGTGAAGACATTCACTTTCATGGCACGTTTTCTCCCAATGGTTTCCAAATGCCTTGCAGCTCTCACAAAGCTGAATTTTTGCAGTACTTTTCTGAGATGAAGAAGGGGTTACAATAGGGTGGCAGAGCCTGAATCTGTGGTTCTGGTCACAAGAGATGCCTTTGTTAAATGTTTTCAGGATCATGTGAAATAGTTTTGTGAACAAACTACAAGATTGTTTCCAGAAAGAGAAAAAAAAATGTGCCTGCTACTTATTTGGAACAAATGTTTACTAAAATAAGCAGTTCATCTTTAGGAATAGAAGATCATTAAGCATTGGGGATTTTTTCTCCCTCGCCACGGACTGGGGGAAGAAAGTAATGCTGCAAGAGCAGTGCTAAGCCTCCCCCAAGGACAGGCTGGCATTCATGGGTGTAATCATACCTGTTCTGATCGAGACTTCTCTGGGTTCAGTGGTGGCAAATGCGAATAAAGTGTTAGCTTGGAAAGCACTGAAGAACACATAATGATGTGGTCTGGTCATCGTATTTCCAAGAAGATATAAAGAGCCAAATACAGACAACAAAGTCAAGGTGGGGCTTCTATATGAGAGAGCCTCTAAAGGCTTTTCAAGGTAAAGAGTAGTTGTGACACAGATATACAAAGCAATGAAAGGTGCTGTAGGGCGAGGAATAGCTTTAGTGACAAAATGCTCTCTCAGGAAGGTATTAATCTAAACTCACACATCTGCAGGACAGGGTGAGATTTAGTACGTCTTCCTCATGTAGAATACTTCTGAAAAGATTGGATCTGTCAAAGCATCCCTATTTTGATGTTTCAAGGATGATTTCTTAAAGAAACAAAAGCTGAGCTGTGACATGATCTCTTTGCATTTCCCCACATGTTACTTGTTTCTTAAGTTACTTAAGTCTTAAGAATTTTTTGCTCAGCTTCAGATTTGACAAAATGGTGGAAATGTCAGAGATTGCTGAGTCCCATCCCATGAAAATCACCAGCCAGGTAAAGCCCTGCTTTAGGGACAGACCCACTTCATAAACTCATATGTTGTTAGCCTACAGAAGAACCACATGGAGACAGCCCAGTCACAGTTCACGGTCAACCATGAGAGGCAGAAGAAAATGATGCGTCAATCACAAGAACCACTTAAATTTAAAGCCTCTGATTTGGGTTTGAAATTACCTTTTATTTAAGAGTGCAAGCTAGTATGATTTAAAGAGTTCAACCCATTTCTCTGAAATGTTGAAGCAAAAGATTCACAGTGATCAATAGCTTAATAACTTTTTGTCCTTTGCTGCAAATGGTCAAGAATGCATTTTGCTGCAAATTGAAGAACAAACTTGGATTTGGATTGGAAAGTTGCTTTTTGGTCCAGCCCCAGTCCCATTCATCCTTCTCTGCATCTGAGGGGCAGGGAACCTAAAACTGACCCAACAAAACATAGGTGACCGCTGATACTTCGTGCTATAGCAAACAAAATGAGAAATCCACCACTCAGGAGGAGTCTGAAAAGGCAAAGCATTGGTCTTAAAGTTTCAGATTTCTGTTAGAAGAAATAGACAAAATTAAGAAGATAATTAGCCCTCAGCCCCAAGATTACAAGCAGATTCAAATTGAGGGGGGAAGGTTAGAACCTTATCCCATGGGCAGGTAATTATGCACCTGTCTAAGGAGAAAGGGTTTTGCATTGCTTTTGATGCTTTTTCTATGCATGACAGAATGGAAGTTCAGTGGTCTGAGCTGATTTCCTACATTCCTCGAAAGACCAGTCAGACCAAGCCTTTGATAACAGACTCATCAGTTTGACAATATAGAGCTTGAGGAAGTGTGCATAAGTTTCTGTCCTATTTTATTTTATTTGACAACCTTTTTTTGAAGATCAGAGCATACTTACAATTTTTATAGAACCCCTAAATCATTAAACTTACCGCATATGCTTATAAATGGCTTTTGTAGTCTGCTTCAGTTTTTTCATATGCTGGGTTTGTATCAGGTAAACTGGAATGAATGCAGGCTCCTGACTCCCACCTGATTCTCAAAATCCTCATGAACACTTGCTGGCAAATTGAATTAACTCTCTACCACTTGAAATAGCCACTAAATATGGTTCACATGCTTTTCACCCTTCTGACCTATTTGGTCTAGTCACAAGTCAAAAGTGAGCGTGTAAGTGGTATACCAACATCAGTAGAGGTTGATAGGGCTGTCCTTCATGTTCAGCCTTCACAGGTTCCTAGAAAGTACAGCTGCTTCAGTCAGCTGGCGTTTGGCTATAGGACCTCACCAGTTACTAATGTGAAGGAGGAAAATGTGCATAGAGCAGGTGCCACTGAGGTGGCTGAGAAGGCTGGGATGAAATAATACAGATAGAGCAGTAGTAATGAGTCAGTTGAAAACGTAAACTCAAACACAGAAATGTTAAGCCTAACAAGCCTAAAAATCTGAGTGTGTCAATTTTCCTGTTTGTTTAGGTTTGTTGGGTTATTTAACATCTATTGTATTTGCAAGATCTCTAAAGACACCCGTGGCCTCTCTGGTAAAGGGATAAATACGGTACTTACTGGAATGAGATCTCGTTTTGTTCCATTTAAAACCAAATAAGTGTGCTTTAGAGTTGTTGGGAAGTGATTTACCTCCAAAGCTAGCAAACCAGCCATGGAACAAAGGGAGAATAGCCCTTCTTTGAAGTCAGTGGTTACCAAAATGCAGTATGTTGGCACACCGAGTGCCAGTTTTTTCCTTTGTAAAGCATGCTGCATTATTCTGGAGTAAATGCCTCATGCTGTGGTGCAGGATGTCTACCCTTGCTGTCCCTCCTTCTCCTTTCATTCACATGCAGAGAAAACTACAGCATGGACAGCCTCTGTTGCATTGTTCTCTATACCTGTAAGCAGAGTGTCAGATGGGACATGGGAGAAGACTACTTCATTAGTAAACGTAAGAACTGCAGAAGGCCTCAGTGTCAGCTGAATCCCCGGCCAGAACCTTAGACATTGGCTCCAGATTATCCGTTCAGCCCATAGCAGGGAACAGCTGACTCTAAAGGTACATCCAGAAGTGCCTGACTTCAGACATGACGGAGCCAAACTCACAGCATAGGTGCAGCCCTGATTTCGACACAAGTAGCGTCACCATTTTTTTTTAAAAAAGGACCTGACCATTTCCTGTGCCCTCTGAAGGGTCTGGAAAAAAAACTAATTCACAAGCTGTTCTGTTGTGTTTCTGGCTGAATCTCATCAGGCAGTGGCTGGTGCCATGTTCAGAGCACTACTTCTTAATTCTCTCTCCTTCACTTCGTACTTATCTCACTTTAGAGAGTGTGAAATTTTTCAGTTCATTATGTTCTGAACTCTTATTTAATTGAAGCCCCTAATGTTCAGTCAGTACACATTGCACACAGTCATTTAAAATATTCCAGCAGTGCACATTTTTTATAAGTGGTTCAATTGGAAGTGATCAAGGTTTGAGACTTCCAGCCTATAAAGGCTTCTGCTGTGGAAATGTGAAGTGCTGCTCTCAATAATTTCAAACTGCTTCCTAAGCAGGCCCTCTGTTCTGACTGTCTTAAACTGCAGCATAATTTCTCAGCACGGTGTATGCCCAGAACCCCCATTTAAAGGAGCAAGTTGCAGGATCTGACGGAGCCCACTAGCTGTGGAGTGTGGTGGGAAGCCCTCCTCTCTAAACAAAAAGATTGGGTGGGAGATTTTTGTTTCCCTCGCCCCATCTTGTCCAGAAGTACTGAAACAGAGTGACTGCCCTTTCTTCTGCATGGTGTGTGTCATGCTTGCAGCTTTGTCCTCCGTTCACAAGATCTTGTGTGCAGCTGAGATACAAGCACTGGGAGTCTCTCTAAATTGATTTCTTCCAGCAGAGCACTCTGAAACTCCAGTGTTGTAAGGAGGACACCACCCTAGGAGAAACTAGGAAGAACCGTGGCATCAGGAGCTCAGATCACAACCAGCTGCAGTTTCACTGCCCCAGAGCGAGGCCACGGTGAAGAGAAAAAACTACCCAGGAATTAGGTGCAGCAGTGCAGCTATTTGAAGTTTACTCAGTGTGTATTTTGGACATAGCTGCAACCTGTGACAACACAGACTGCAAGCTTACTTTTCTTCCATTTTCCACAACCTGTGCATTGATGATAAAAGGAACTGTGTCAGGCAATCGTTGCCTTAAATCTTCCCAAGCCTGATTCTGCACAGCAAAGGAAAGGCTCCACTTGTGAGGGAGAAAATGAAGCTCACCACCTCCTTTCTCCTGCTGCTCAGAGCAAAATGATACTCAGGGATTACTAGCTGTCTGTTGTGGTGGGACAGGCTAGTGGCAGTGGTAGACATCACTGTGTACCACACAGAGAAGAGTCTCCATCACTTTTCAGTGCTCAAATTTAAAGCCAAAGATGAGTCAGAGATTCCAGTTTTATTGAAAATGCTTCGTAATCTCTAGTAATGACCTAGTGTAACTAAAGAACAAGCACTCATTAAAGGTCATTTATCTGAGCAGAGAAAAGTGTTCATTTTCCAAGTGCTGTCATCTTCTACTTTAATTAATATCAGCCGTGTATGCTGTTGGCAATGGCTTCAAATATTGTAGTATGAGAAGACTGGACTTCCAGTGACATTTTTAATGATAAAATATAAATCATGTCTCAAGAATACTGTCATCGAGGTATTCATTAGCTAACCCTGGACTGCAGAGGAACACCTACAGAAACAAGCTCAAGTCTGTGCATCTTGGATAATTTTGTAGGAATGAGAAGTCTTGCAGACATAACCCAGTAAGTTGCTATCAGCGAGGGACATGTCTGAAGGGGCATGGTCCAGGTAGTCAAAAAGATCATGAAAAAGGCAGGTGAAGCACAAGCAGGCAAGATCTACACTATTGATGCTTAATGGAAATGTAGGACAAGTAGCTCAGGAACATGCAGATTTGGGAAACCACTTCTGTAAAGATTCTTACCCCAATCTTTTAAAGAGATTGATGAAAGCCCTGAAGCACAAGCAGAAGCTATTATATCCTTTCCAGAATGCACTAGGAGTAACCGCTCCAACTCTAGATTTATACCTTGAGAGGGGAAGGGTCCACTATATCATTGTCTCTGACCTCCTTAATTTAATCCAGTTACATGTCCGTAATGTGCATTTGGCTAAGACGAAGGCATCCAATGTTGATGCAAAGATAGGTAAAGACGGTGATTCCATTGCTATTCTTGGCAGCTTGTTTCAACGTTTGATCACTCTCACTTTCAAAACAAAAATAATTTTCCTATTGCTTCAGGTCCTAATGGTAGATTTTGTACTGCTTTGTTTTGCTGGATGCAAAAGCTCTCTTTTTAGTGCCTGGAAATTTCCCTCTGTGAGTATACTTGTATGGAGTAATCAAGTTTACCTCCCAGGCTTCTTTTGATGAGATAGGTAAAGAAGCCTCCCACTGTAAGCTGTTTCCTCCAGTTTGAGTGCCATTTTGGGGTGTCCCCTTGGTCTTCCTCTAATTTTTCAGCACTCATCAAAGATTCCTCCACAGGAATACATGCTGGTATTTGTAACACCAAGGATGTTTATGGGGGTATTTCTGTTTTTAATTGCCATTTTGCCTGGTCAGATATCAAAGTGTTTCAGTAGTCCTCTTTGTATTAGTGCTTCTTTGAAGCTCCCATTGAGTTCCTTACTCACCTTTTGAATGACTACTACTGATGATACAGTTTCCGCAGTTCACAGGTGGAGCCTCTATTTTGATTTCTAGACATCTGGCTTTAAATTTAGGTGCATTAAAAAGTTCTGTTTTCATGATCCCACTTTAGCAATTGGATCAGAACACATGAGCTCCATTATTATCTTCACTTATCATGCCTGAAATTGTTATGTCTTCTTCAAGTCATTTTTCAGATTATTTTTATTATTTCTAGAAGTCCAGTGTTGGGTTTTTTTAAATCTTCCTAAGTTCGTGTACTGCATGCCATGTTCTGACAAGAAGCTCTATAGTCAAGTTTAATGTCTTCTGGAATATTTTTACTTGCATAGATAAAAATAGGGACATGTTCTCCAGTACATTTTTTTGGAACAGAGATTGCTAAACTCCACACTTTTCACATTTAGTCATAATTTTAGAAAAACAACAGTACAGAACTGCTTGCAAAGTTTGTGAAGTTCGGCTCCAAATCCAGTTTTCCCAACAGTGGGTTGAATCAGAACTTGCCTCTCCAGGTACCTTCATGTTTTACTGTGGACAAGGATTGTACCACATGCGCATTTGTGGCTCTTGTTAAGTATGTTCATGCTCAGCAGTTAGTTTGTACAGTCATTCAGTAAGGAAGAACATGGATCATCTGCACTAGGCAATTCTTGAGGCAGGCATCTCCTAGAAACGGTCTGAAAGAAATACCTCTGCTCAGTCAGGTTGTGTCAGGGCAGAGACATTTGCAAGATGTGTCAGAGCTGATGGTTTCTTACTGGGGACTGCACAAGCCTTCACAAAGAAGAGCGATTGGACTCTCAAAGACAAATGGCCCTCTCAGATTGACCGAAAAGTCTCAATAAGTATGCGTGTTTTAAACATGCTCGTATGAAGGACTGATGGTTGTTAGGCCTTTGGTGACAGAAGAAGGCTAAGTCAGATCTCATTTTAATAACTGGGAACAAGGGCAGTAGGACCTGCTCACCTAAAGATGTTTCCGGAGTAAAGAACTGAAGTTGCACTGCAAAGACCAGGCAAAGGAGATGGGAAAGCTCTGATGAGTGAGGGAAGTCTTTAAATTCTCTGTTTTCTATCAGTGTTATAGAATATTTAGATTCATTTTAAACAAAGGTGTTCTTGTACGTGTTTGCCGAAAGTAGTTTGGCCTGGATCATTATCTACCTTCCCCCAGCTATCAATTTCCAATGCTCCCTAACACATTGTGAAAGTGACACAAAAAGTGCGATTAGGCAGTGCAACCTCCCACTGAAGGTGAGGGTTAAGCTCAGCCCATACACATTTAGTTCCTCTTTAACTCCAGTGGACACCCCCTGTGTTATTGCCTGATTTGCTGTACTGAAACTCACCTGCAGAAAAGGCCATGGCCAGGAGTGACCTGAAACTGTGCGAGTGAGAGTGGAATCTGATCTGAGTGGGGTACTCTCAAAGCACACACGCGTGGAGCAGAGGTGCAGGCCTGCCACCTCTCCCCATCCTGAGCCATGCTTTTCATGTCCCCTGTTTTTCAGACAATTTTTTCTCAATTCCTCCTGCGTTTTTTTCCAGCCAACCAGTTGTGTACCTGTCATCACAGATGCTGTAGTCTTTGTCCCTCACCCACAGAATCCAAACAGAAACCCAAGAACCTAGGTGATTTAAAAATGTGAAGTATTTCCTGGTTTTTACAGCCATGTGATTCACATTTTGGTGTGCACATAAGGATGTCAGGTTGTAGCAGCTTCTTGTGATGCTGAAAATGCGTACTAGTAGGTTTTGCAAACAGCTGGGAAAAGGAAAATGTAATGCTAATTATTTTTACTGTACTGAAGCTGGAGGCCACGGGCAGATTGGTGACCCATCACACTAGAAACAAATTCCAAAGCGCTCCTAGCCTAATGGCCTGTCATTGTTTTGTGTGAACATTACATTCCACTGTTCCAAATCCTAATGACAAGTCAGCTAGTGAGAGGTGTAAAGCTCTGGGAGAGAAGATTTCTCAGTGAAAGATCACAACTCTTTCCAGTCTATATGCCCCATTAATATCCAAACCACTGGTTCATGCTATGAACAAAATGAGATAATAATCTTCATTTCACCATGAGGCTGCGTTTGTACTCAGAAACTTGCAGTAAAGATCTCAATGACAAGTTTATATAGCATTTTAAAAATACCTTGGAAGAAGTTTGAACCTTGTTTCCTTAGGATCAAGCAGAATCATTGTTGGCAGTCTGAGATGCAAATTGCTCCCTACTTTCCTCCAAAGCTTAAACCAAAGGAATAAATACTTTTTTTTTTTTTTTAAAAAAAAGTTCAAAATACCTCTTTTCATTTTGACTTGAGTCCATTGTGACTACCTTGTGTCTGAATCATAGAAGTCGTAGCATTTAGTTACCCTGGAACAGCTACCCTAATTTCCAAGATGAGTGGCATGCTTACTGTACAGAGGATGGGCAGACACCTCTGTCTTAGTAAGTCTGGTTCCCTGAAGCTACTGCTTTTCATATTTATCTATGATCCCAGTCATAAACTCATAAAGTTACAGTTTAAAACCAGTTATATTCCTTGATCCCACTGCCTGTACTTAGGAGTTGCTTCCCGAAGCCCTGTTGATGTAGATGTGAAGAGTCGGTTTCTTCTCCTGTTGAAAACGGGGTTCTTCTACAAAACAGGATTGGTTTGACAGATACTGCTGTCTTACATGCAATTCATTAAGGCTGAGACTGGTTTTATAGAAGGGAAAACAGTCAAAATGCTGTGAATGAAAGCATGTATCAGCACACTTTGGTTACAGGTGCAAATAAAGAAGAAATTTTAGCAAGTTCTGTGAACCATGACGTACCTGCACTGCCTTCACTTAAACTCCTTCTGCTTTCACACTGCTTCAAGCATCAGCATTTGAGCTGATTTGTGTGGAGTTGCACTAAAATACACATTTTTACACAGAGCAACAAGCTTGTGTACTCTTCTCTAGTGGAGACATGTAAAGTCCAGTTGAAAGCCATTATGTGGATATTCCTGATTTTTTTTTAAGGTGCCAAACCCAGTAAACCCTTCTGGTAGTACAGCCTTGGGAACTTGTAACATCTGTGAACGCTTGAGCTGCTAGGAACCAAGTTACTTGGAGTTACTGAGCAAAGTTTAAACATCTTGAAGTGGCTCAGCTGATGAAATCACTGCAGCGTGTGGAGGCGGTGCTGCCCAGTAGGGCACACTCAGACAGTCAAGTGTCCCAGCTCTTCCACTGCCCTACCCTGTGACCTCGAGAAAGGTGCTGTGTTCTTCTGTGCCTGCTCTTCACCTATAAAAAGGTTAGCATTTTGAGCTAAGTGCTTTGAGAGTAATAGGTACCATCCAGAGATTCCCTGGAAGAACCAAGCTAATTTGGTATCTGGGATGTAGCAGGGTTTGGTAAGGAGATATATATATATATATGTAAAAATATATCCTGTTTGGTAGTATGGTCATACCAGACAGCACTGGTAATATTGGGAAAGAGACATGCTTCAAATCTCTGCAGTTTCTTCTCCTTGTGACTGGTGAGTTTAGGCTACAGTGCCATTTCATGAAATTAGTAAGAAATGAGGCTGTTGAGCTATGTCCTAAACTGCTTCCCACATTAAAACAGGCAACAATGTTTGTAGCCAAGTGTGAATAATGGTACCACATACCATGGTGCCACGTACCATGACAAATCATGTCATCATTGACGAAATACCTCAATGGTACTTCATGCAGAGAAGGCCCTATGGACCTGCCTTTCAGGAATGTCATCCACTTACACTGCCAGCCCAGTCCTGAAAAGCTGCACCTATTTGATTCTCTTGGTTAAATCCAGAGGCAGAAATGTTGGAAGTAGTGGGTTTGGGCAGGCTGACTTCTGAGGAGCCATGTGATATTTCTTCAGCACCAGCACCAGCCCACTGCGGGCACACAAACAAAAGTGTTGCTTCTAATCTCAAAACTTGCATTTATCTGAAAATAATTAGCTGAAGGGAAAATAAAATGCCTTCTATACTTGCAAAGCTGGGAGGAAAGGGAAGTGCATATAGGAGTGCTTCAAATGAAACAGCAAGGCTCAGAGGAACCAGAGGCCTCTGCTTGTATGCTGCATGCCTTACTCCCGAGACAAGTTTATGAAGGAATGGAGTGTCTTTAATCATTTAATTTGGTTAATTTAAAACTACATATACATAATTTATTTACAGAGAGGTAAAAACCTTTAATTCCTGCATTTATTATTGTAACACACAGTATTAGAGTGATTTTTTTTTACTATTGCAATCTGCACACTGTCTGAGAGTGTTAGTGTTCTACACATCATGCTTGAACGAGTGTGTTTGAGGGCGTTTGAGACTCCAAATCACATATACCGTCCTCCATAAATTATGTACATAACTTCCATTTATATACAAAGGCATTGCAGAAATTATAATACAAATTAATTTACAGGGCTTTCATTCCCAGCCATTGTTTTATGCCCCTTGTCTTAAAAGGGAAAAAAAAAGGTCTTCTATTTCCCACTCCACACTGTGAAGGGGATTTGGTTTTGGTGATACTGCAATAATGCCTTATGCTGAAGGAGCATTTAGCTCATTCACAGCAAAACCCAGGGAAGCCGTCTTGTTGAAACTATCTCCAAATACAATTTATGCAGTCTATTCATGTAAGTGGGACACCTTTTCTAATTCCAGCTCATGGGAATTTAATTGCTAAGTTTGAGCCTTTGTCAGGATATCTATCACTTTTCAAGGACTTCATGGATGGATAAAGAATTCAGTGAGGTACAGATCTTTACAAGGCTTGACAACTAATTCTGACCTTCTCAATGTGTAAAACGTGAGCCCTGGAAGACCTGGCTGAGGCAAAGAAAGAGAATTGATTCCAGAGCTGCCTCATTCCTAGGTAGCTTTAAATTATGTTCCAGCCTGACCCAGAAGGTTTCTCCAATATAAGTACCAGCCCACTCACCTTTAGGTAGCTGAATTTTCCCTCATTTGTTTTCTGACCTGGGCTATACTTTGAGCAGCCAGTTTCACTGAAGGCATTGTGTGTCCACCATAATGCCTCTCATCACTAATTCACAGTCCCTTGGTATGTATGAAAGCTTAAATTATTTCCTGCAATGTGCATTAGCTTGCACATGTCTACACTGAATTTCATCTTCCATCATGCTGTCTGGTCAAGTCTTTCTGGAACATGTCGTAGCTCCCCATAGTCTTGAGTAACCTAAAAAATTCTGTGTCATCCAGACATTTTGCTAATTCACTATTTACATACCTACTCCCAGGTCACTAAGAAACATCTCTTACTACAAACTTTGGACCAGCAGGCATAAATTCTTAATGTGTATTGAAGCCATGAGCCAATCTAGGGCTATTTTTTAGTTTGATTTATTTGGAGTAGCTTTTAATGGCTTATCAGTAGCTGTTGAAGGCAATTAAATCTGCAGTAGCGTTACAGGTTTTGCTTCCTTGAGCTGGAGTGGCCATTGGAGACAGTGAGGCTCACATTCTGCTCCCCTGGACTAGAATATAGCTCTTTCCTAAACCTGTGTGGGACATGATCCTCTTCCCTGCACTGTATTTTTCCTGTGCAGAGAGGATAACAACTCCCAAAGGTGGCAGCAGCTAGTCGTGGTGCAGCAGAAGTATATGTCTCTATTCCAAGAAACTGGGTTGACCTATTCGTCTGCCTGCTCGGAGGTGGTTGGCACAAGAGGAGGAAACAGAGGCTGACAGAGGCAGCCAAGAGCATGCACGGGGCAGGGAGAAGGGATGCGGGCCAGTCCTGGCTGTTTCTGAGCCTCCCACAAAGGTTATCTTTCCTATCTCTTCTTGTGTGTTGAGGCAGTTGCTGACTTGTCCCTCAGAATGTCTCCCTGTCTGCTCTCCCTGGAAACGCTGAAGGCGATATGGCAATATGGCTCTTTTCCCCAAAAATGAGATCCTTAGGACTGATGTGCCATGTTGAGCACAGCAGGTGCAATGTCGCACAGTGTCCCTTGGGAAGAAAGTGTGATGTGGCCTCATCCTTTAGTGTGGGACACGCCTCAAGCGATTCATTTAACCTACCAGGTTCCTCACTTGCCATTGTAGAAACTTTATATTTTACTTTGTAAATACTCTCTGTTTCTTCCTAAGCTATAATGTCAATACTTGTAGTGACAAACAGGGAGGTGCTGTGGGCCATTGGTTGCTTTGGATGGGGTGGGGGGGATCTGGGTGTTGTGGGTGACGTAGGAGGTGATGTCAGGTTTTGAAATTTTAAGAAGTAGAATTTACAGAGAAGGAGGAATCTCCTTTTTCTCTCTCCCTCACATGATCTCACAATCACAAGCACAGTAACACTATCAAGCTGGGGCAAATCCTGTGCTTAATCTGGTGCTACTTGTCTGGGGTTTTACCTAGTTCAGATTCTCATCTTTGGTTGTTTCCTCATGAAATCACTTCCTGGGCTAGACATTTTAGGTAGAATCATTTTGCAAGAAAAAGATGGAGGACAGAGAAGTATTTGACTCTCAGGCTGACCATGCTTGGGAAAACACTGTTCTGCCCACAGCCCCTACTTGAACAGAGGAAGAAGGCCACAGAGGTGCACAAGTGCCTTTGCAAACCATTGCTCATTCATACTGTGGCAAGGGGCTAGCATCCCCCCAGCCACTGGCTCAGGCCTCTGGTCCTGCTGGGCTAACCAGCAGCATAAGCTCCCCCCATGCTGTTCCAGCATCACACAAGGTAAGGAAGAAGAGAAAGTCTGATTCCAGCTTGTCAACACTACTGTCTGGAGCAACGCTTGTGCAAACTTCTTCCTTTGGTGTTCAGCCTTTCATACGTGTGTTGCATTGCTTCAGCACGCTTTGGCAGAGAGCTAATGAGCTCTGTTACCTCTGGGTGGGGGCTGTGCTGCAGGTGCTGTGAAAGCATCTGCTTCCCCCAGATCATGTTCAGTCACCTGGTTCCCAGCCTGCAGGCTCTGGACAGCTCTATCTTAGATTACATCTTCCACGTCATCCCGTACCTCTTCACCCTCTCCACCCTCCTCCCTGTCCTCCAGCCTTTCCTCTTCCCTCCCGCCCTCGGCTACCCTCCTGCTCCCTTGCTGCCCCTCCAGCCATCCTGGCTCCCATGTCTGCATTCCTCTCCGTCTGCCCTGTTTGCCTCCGACTGCAGCATCTAACAGACTGTGCCTTTGTACAGATGGACTGGGGCAGTCACGGCTCTCCATGGGGCGCTGGTCCCCAGTGGGCAGCAAGGGCTGTTTCCCTACTGCTGTATTTGAAGTGGCTTGTAAACTCCCAGGGCTTGGTGAGCACTAGAGCAGTCCCAGGAAGCTGGATTTCAGCAGCGCATCCCCCCAGCAGGGTTTTGTTTGGGGGCTGGGGAGATAGGGGAGGCAGGTTGGGGGTTACCTTGTTAAAAAGGGGGATACTTAGGGGTCTGTGACTGAGTAGATGAGGCAGTAGGAAGGGGAGCAAGGGGCAGGAACACTGAGAAGCAGGGTGTGCTCGAGGCTGTTTGGGAGCTGTGGTTTCAGGTGTGAGCTCAACCATAAAGCAAAACTGCCTCCAGCACTGACCTGTTAGGGCATGGAAATGTGGCCAGCCCCTGCTCAGGGGTAACACAAAGTCCCTCTTCTTCCCATGGCACCCAGGCCAGGCCTGCCCCTACTTGCTTTGCAGAAGACTGGAAGCCCTGGAGGGAGCGCAGCCCCAGAGGGAGCACAGCCCTGGCGGGAGCACAGCCGCCGGCTGTGGGATCCCATCAGCAGGAGCTCTGCCCATCCCCTCTGGCCCGCAGAGCTGGTGGGACCCAGCCGGCTGGGCTCCCCCAGGCCCCGCCGAGCTGTGTGGTGTGGTGGGTGTTTGCCTGGAGCTGGGGCTTTCATGGCACTTGGGTTTTGTTAGAGGAGGAGGAGTTTCTCCCTTGACATTTTCACAGCTCCAGAAGGAACAGGAGGGATAGATGACTCTGAGCACAGCAAAGACAAAGAGGTGATCCTGCCCTACTGGGCTTTGATAAACCCAGGCAACCAGCCACCACTTGTTCTTACAATCCCTCACTCCCACATATGCACAAGAAATGCTATTACGGGGCTTTTTCAATATTAATGCATGCTTATTAACTGACGTGCCTTTGTTTTCTATTAAAAATCTTGTTTCTAAATCTCTTCTTAAAGCTCACCATATAGACACATGCACACACTTATTTTTCTGTCAAAGAAATCAGATCTGTAACATTTGAAGCGGAGAGAAAAGCACCATTTTAAACTAAATTTATTTTTTTCTTTTCATCATTTTCTTTTACCAAATTACTCTTCAGCTATTAATTTCGCAGACATTGTGCTCAGTTTCAGTAGCCTGCTGAGGTCTGTTGAGGTGTGATTGGGCAAGTCTTTTGCTAGCAAAACCCTCTTCATTCTTTTCTCAGAAGCAGAGTGTTTTCACCTCACAAACCTGACACTGGTACTGAGGTGCAGATTCATAAAGGTATTTTGGCATCTCCCTCCCAGCAAGTCAGACTCAGAGATTTGGCTTTTCCAGAACTATAGTTTGCTCTTTTATTGGTTGCATTTTCCTTCTGTTGGAGAAATGGCAAATCTGAACTGGCTTCTCAGGGAGCAAAATCACAGGAGCACAAGGCAAAATCCTTTACAAATATCTGCTGATTAATTCTTGCAGATGCCCATCAGGAAAAATGGGCACTGCAACCCATTTTCTCCCTAGAAACTCCAGCATAAAGCAACTGGCTCAGAATATGAGAACCCACATCTAATTCATGGTGATGGCTACCTGGTCAGATGCAGCAACATGCAGATGGATTGAAGAAAATGTGGCACAACGGCTTCCTAACAGGACTTGACGGTTCCCAACACCTGAGTGCTTTTTCAGCACTAGCTCAGTAATTATGCAACATGGGCAGGCCTACTTTTTCACCAACACTTCTACATTTCACTGTAACTTCGCAAAATGATCAAATGATTGAAATCTAGAAAGTTCACACTTTCTGTCCTGTATTCAGCCTATTGCATGACACTATTGTGCAATTTAGACCTTTAGTGAAACTAATTGTGTTTGCTGCTGTCCTACCTAGAGGGCCACCAGAACAGGACCCCATTGTGCTAATTTCTGGGTAAGCACATAATGAGAGTCTCTGTACTGACAAACCCGTTATATAAATGGAAAAAGAGACCCAAAGAGAGCAGGGACACAAAAGGGAGTGAACAATACAGAAATCACAGATATCAGGTCAGTGTGGATCTCAGCTTCAGAGTGTCCTGCTCCCACCTGAGGCCAATCATCTGAATAGCTTTCACAGGAGTGGGAGTCTGTTGGATGTCCAAACCACAGCTGAGGCTGGAGCTCAGCATCTATGCGTATTCAAAGGGAACATCAGGCCTGAGATGCTCTTCTGGCTGTGTCCTGTAGGATGTTGCATCTGAACAGCATCATTTCTGCCAAGCACATCCGTGAGGGAACCTGAGACATTATACTTTCCAAACACCCACCAAATCCCAGTAAACTGCTGAAATGCAATTGAAATGGCAGAGTTCTGATGCGGTCAATTAACCCCCTGCTACCTCAAACTCTGATATCTGTATAAATAAAATAAAAGGTAATAGTGCTGGATTGTTGGCGTAGCTGAGGAGGAAAGCAGTGATACCATGGGATGGCTTCTTATGAATTATTTATTGGGCACTGTGATCAGAGCTGGGTTTAGCCTCTGCCCTGCTCTAGGTCACCACAAGTATATACCCTACGTCCTCACTCAAAGCATTAAGCAGCCATGCCAAAGACAGGATCTTTGCATGACTGCCTCTAGATCCCAACACATACCCATGTAGCCCCTATAATGGACAAGCACATGTATTATTAAGCAGCAGAAAGCACTTGTACAAGGCTGACGGCACACATGACTTATTTACACTGACCTAAAATAGCAGCACTTTAAGTGATACAAACACAGAAGACTTTAAAGTGCTCCATGGAGATTTGCGAAACCAGGAGAAACCCTTTGGCTAATCCTGAAACATTGTTTTCTTAAAAAGTCAGCTCATTCTCTTTTATGCACCTGCCATTATTTTCCCTACCTAGAAGTGGCTTCCTTCATTTTTCCCTATATATTGGATTATTAGCAACTCGGTTAATAACAATCCTCCCACTTTTGTTGGCAAATGCAGCTTTTCAGAACTGACAGTTCCTAAGGGCTTAGGAATACTGTCCCGCAGGCTTGCAGGGTAGAGAATTCATGGGGTTTTCCCTTCTTTTAACTGGGTTTCCTGATGGCAAGTGGCTTTAAATGGCCCTGCTTCAGCTATGCCCACTGGCCAGGCTTGGCACAAGTTGTCCCCACCATCACTCAGTGCCTGTTTGGGGACAGGGGCTGGATGTCCAGTGTCTCCTGGGAGTTGTGTTCCCTGATGAGGAGGAAGGTCACTGCCAAGGCGGCTGGGGAAGGCTCCTGGGGCTACGCCAGGAGCGTGGGGTGAGAGGCGAGAACGAGTAAAACATTAAAATGCATGTGTGTGTGTGCGGGGGGGGGGGACACCTTAAAGATTATTTAACCAAAAGAAAAAAAATCTCAAAGTCTGACTTATATGAAATTTAATTTAATTTATTTTTACACCAGCAGCTGTCAGTTCAAAGAACAAAAACAAAGTAGCCATCTGTGCTTAATTTCATAAATCTACTGTAGATTGTCACATGATAGTGGAACTTGGACAAAAATGTGTCATGTGATTTGGTCCGGTCCCTTTAAAGTCATTCTTTCACATATAGTCTGATTTAGCTGCAGCTATAGGCATGAGGCCCGACTAAGCAGGCAGCAACCTGTCATGAACTGAGTGGGGTCAGTCTATTAAAAATCCCAATTTCTAGGACTTGCAATATCTTCCCCTCTTTTTGTGGCAAAAGTGTTTTGCTGGGTTTATTTTAAGTATGTTTCCAGCATTTGAACAAAACTATGAGCCTATTCAATAATAGCAATGCCTGTAACATGAAATGTAACATGAAATAACTCCTCTTCACGAGAGCTACAACAACATGGAAAAAGCAGGATGTTGCGGTGGACCGAGGGTGGTTGCAGAGCCAAGCAGTCTCACCTCTCATCGGAAGCCCTTCCCTAGCTTTTCAGCTTGGAGGGGAAGAGTTTTCTTTAAACCTTTGCAGATCATAGGTGAATCAGAGAAACATAAAAAAAGGAAATTTTTTTTTAACCATTCGAAAGGCAGGGCTAATAGGGAAAGTCAGAGTGTGTTTACTCTCCAAATTCATATTACTAAGAAAGTGCAAGGGAGAGAGATCAGAGGGGGTGTAATTAAAATACAGATCAAAAAGTCGCATTTTTCAATTTGCCATGTGAAAAAAAAAATAACAATCAGCTTGTCATATTCTCATTAAATACCAGATGGTT
Source organism: Phalacrocorax carbo (assembly GCF_963921805.1). NCBI lineage: Eukaryota > Metazoa > Chordata > Aves > Suliformes > Phalacrocoracidae > Phalacrocorax > Phalacrocorax carbo. The sequence continues at coordinate 24,443,661 of NC_087521.1, read as the reverse complement.
GAGCATGAGTAATAGATCTCTGGCTGACAGAAATCTGCAAACTCTTTTCTTTAGAGAGTTTTTAACTTAAGCAAGCGACCATATCAAATAGTCAATAATGCTCTCAAGGTGAATGTATTTGTTTAGTATTTGCGTGCATGTATTTGTCTGTGCGTGCCGGAGCGTACGTGCGTGTGGGGTGGAAACAAGAGCAGAGCCTCAGAGAAAGTAAAATTAATTCTTAGCAGGTAATTTTATGTGCCTAACACTTACACTCTTACTCTCGCACTTACAGACACAAGAGTTTCCTGAGGTTTTAATGCCTTCCACATTCTCAGGGATAATTAAGTGATGACCACACCTATGCTGAAAGGAAAAGACCACAGCTCCTTTATCTAATGCAGCTACATAACCATAAATTAGGTGGTCACTCTTGTGTTGAGCCCCGCAGATCAATCGCTTTCTGGATGCACTGCTGTCCACCCTGGCAGGGTGAGCAGGCAGCTGCCGGCAGCCCTGCCCCGCTGCCTTCACTGGGGCCAGCTTGCCCTTGGACTAGCTCCAACAAAAGTTTTACCAGGATTGCATTATTTCTTTGGTTTGTTGTTATTAGTGCTGTATTGCAGTAACACCGATAGGATCTGGCCCTAGACCACCAGTGAGACAGTCCAAACACAGAATTAACAAGATGCTTCTTTTCTTCCCCGCATCATCTACTCTCTCAGTGTGCAACATGAGGTAGCACATGGACACAGGCAGGTGGGGAAGTTCATACCTAACTGTATCAGAGTATTCTCTTGGAGACAGCACTGGCAGCAGCAGCGTTGCTGGTCTTCTGGAGGCAAACCTTTAGGTAGCCGGGTGCCTGTCTTGATCCTAAGTACAGAGACGCATCCGATTGCTACCTTACTGGACTTCAGCCATTTGCGTGCTTGATATCAGCACAGCCAAATGAGCGGGACCCCTGAAAGGCCGATGTAACACAGGAAACATTTAGGCCTGCCAGCAGCATGTGGAATTTCAAAGAAATTCTGCATGTGTGCAGAGGCAGCAGCCATTTTCCCCTTGCCTGCTCCAGCCTGTCGCGGAAGCAAACGTGCACTGATCTCTCTTGGAGACCTTGCATTTTAATGCCCCTCCCCCCCAGTCTTCTAGATTCTGTTTTCCCTTACTCTAAAAGAAGTCATTTTGAATGAAAGTAGATGATCTGGTCCTTGTATATGGAAAAACAGCAATTACTGGCAAAGAACAACAGTCTTTGTGGTAGGAGTGTGGTAGCTTTATTCTCCTACAAGTTTGGGCTGGACTGCTAGTTAGAGTAGTAGACGTTAATGCCAGAAAAGAGCTTGTGAGGTATTTTGGCCTGCTCTTTTTGCCAGCAAGGGATTTTCCCCTACGGGATATTGTAACCGAGCTTTAATTAAAAAAATTAGAAGGCATTAAAGCAGCCCAAAGTAACAGCCTCCTTCGGTCTACCTCACATTACTAACCAACCTGTTAGTCTCAGACCTTCCTCATTCAACCTACTACTGACACATCTGTGTTCTTGGCAGATCCGGATCTCACAACATTGTGTTGTTCAGGTATACCTAGAAGTGGTATAGCTACATTAGCACAATAAATTAACATGGGTAGAGCACCATGCTAATAAGTCTGGATTGCTTCTCGTCCTCGAGCTAGTTCTTTTAGAGCTAACTCGCTTAGCACTATAATGTGCAGTGCAGATGTACCCACGTGCTGTACTAGTCTTTGGGAATGACACTGGTATTATGGTGAGCCCAGAAAATCCATCAGTGGTGGGAACAGGATAAAAGCTAAAAAGCTCTGTCTCTCCCCATTCAAGAATTTCAGTGGGTCAAAATAGTGGTGTTTTCCTATGACAAGACTCTTGGGATGAAGTCTTGGTGCCACTGAGGTCTATGGAAGTTTTGCCACCAGCTACAGCACTTCTAAAACTTTATCCCCTGTTTATTCTTCTGGTTAGAGTGAAAGTGTTTTTCCAGTGATAATAGGCCAATCTCTTGAAACTGTTGATTTCTTCTTAAATTCCATGAGGTTTGGCAGTTCACAACATTTTCCTTATGTGCTTTTCATGTTTTTAGCATATATTACTGCCTGAATCACCTTTTTTGGGAATTCCCATCTTATCACACCAACCTCACTTTTCAGCTGTTACTTTTTCAGGAGTTCATCCCCCATCTCCTCTTTTTCTCTTGGCTTGACAAGACTGTCAGAGGCACATATAAGCACTTGCTTTCTTGATCCTGGGCTTTAATGATTAGCTTAAGGAGCCTCATATGCTCCTGTCATGCCTATTGCTACCTCTGTCAGCTTTCTTTTCAACAAAGCAGACTTTGATCGCGCCTAGAGACAAGGTCTGCACACCTGCTCTCAAAGGAAATAGAAAGACAGATCTTCTGCTCTTGAAGATTGACTAAGTAATGGAGTCATGGCTAACAAATTCACCTGGAATCTTCATATGGCTCTTGAGTCTGTGCTTCTCTAATCTGGTAGGATTTACTGAGGCTAAGGTAACAGGATCCTCAGTGGCAGACGTTGGAAGTGATTTTTGGCAGCTTCCAGACTGTTTGGCTTCTCTTTGAGACCTGTGCATTTCTATCTAGCAGACCACGTCCTTCCTACCTTCTGTCTACAGGTAAGGTGGTTTTGGAGAACTGCTGATGAGCTTCTTTCAGCAGTTTGCCTACACTGCCTTCAATAGGACAACACATCCAGCCACCGATACTCCAACAGACACCTAACACGGCACAAACTGGGAGGAAGTTTCCATACAGATTTAGCCCATCTGACAGCTGTTTCGTCTCTCAGGACCTCACGACCAAGGTCAGAGGCTTGGCCAGAGTTGCTATTTGCAGCGCCTGTCATCAGAACAAAGGAAGTCTTTAAGCTGGTTTTACCACCTTATCAAACCCCTGTGGGTGTGGCAGGCGAGAACAAACTAGTTTTCAGGACCACAGAAGTATACAAATCTGAGGGTAAGCAGATATACATATAGGTGCCTGATGACTCGTCTGATATACCTGATTAGTGAGAAAGGACGCTTTTGAGGTTAAGGCACTGGATAGGATACAGGAAATCTGGATTCAGTTCCCAGCCCCACCATAGATTGCCTGTGGCATCTTGAGTAATTCTGTTCACTTGTACCTCAGCTCTCTGTGCATAAAAAAGGAGGTATAGGGCTTTCTAGCTCCTAGATTTTATACCAGCCAGCCAGAGCAAGTGCACTGGTACCCCATAACCTGCGTGGGCCCTCATCTCGCTGAGGATCTCTTGATATCATCAGCATGTGAATCACAATGCTTAAGGGAAGGGAACAATGTATACTTAATATGTGTGTGTACAAACAATGAACAGAAGTATCAGCGAAGTATTAGAAGTCAGCCATTTTTGGGAATAGTAATAATCTTACTGGCATCTGTCCCTGGCAATCTCAAACTGTTAACCAAAATTTGAATCAAACCAGGACTGCGTATTTTATTTCATGGTTCACCAGGCAGCTAAGTATTTAAACACCTCCATTTTCCTTCCTTCATGCCAATGCATACCCAGGTCCTGGATGCAAGAATAACAGAACTGAAACAAAAACAGACCAAGACAAAATTACCTGGACGATGTGGAGGTAGAGGGCAGCAACACTATTTCTTTTTGTTCGTTGGTCATATCAATCACATTTATTACATCAGGCATGGTCATATCAGTCATATGAGTCACATAGTATTTATTGTAAGATGGGCCTAAGGAGATGTCATTAAACACCAGAGGAGTTTGGTGCGATAATTTGCCCATCATCCTGTCATATTCGAATTCTCTCCTTGCTTGTTGAATTCCAAATACAACCAGCCCCAGTCACTTGGGCCTCCACACTCTACAGTAACTGAAAATAAATAGTATTATTATATGCAATAGTAATAATATTAACGAGTGAGAATCTCCAGAGACGCCCCGTTATGTGCTTTTGATTGATTCGGTGGTCCTTTTATCCTTTTAATCCCTTTCGGGTTACTAGTCAGAGATCCTGCTTTGAGGTTCTAGCTTGCAATGTCTTGCTTTAAGGCTGTTGTGAGGCACTCTCTCTTGAGTCTCTTTTCTTGGCAAACTCTTGCAGCAGCAGGCTTTGTAGGCAGACTTCTTTCATTACGTAACCTTTTCCTCTTGATAGGGCATCTGTAGTACCGGAGGGAGGAGGATGCCTGATGTAGACAGGTTTCATCCTCCCACCCTATTTTCATGTCCATGCATTTTCTCCTCTTTAAGAGGACTCTAATACTTCCCCTTGCCACTGAAAGTAGGTGGAGGAACAGCCAGTCTTTTCTATCCTTGGCAAAATGTTTCTCCGGCAGTGCTACTTATTGTGGAGCAATGAGCACAAGCACCCTCACTGTTGCAGTGATCCAGGAGGAGGAGCAATGCTCCAGCTGGATTTTGTGAGCAGGTATGTGACCCATCAGACATCCTCTGAGGGCATCAGTAGGTAACAGCCACCTCTGAAAATGGGGTACCTTGGATTGAGTCAGGACTTAGTTGTACAAAGGGTATTTATGTCCAATCTTCGGGTGTCACTGAGATTGCCTTGCTCAAAGCTGCCCCAAGGGGAGCACTGGAGTGGATTTCTTGGGTAGGTCATGGAGTTTATATCACCAAATTTTAAGAGAGATTTTAAGAACTAGTGACATGAGCACCTACGAGGGATGGTCCATGTATAGCTGATACTACAGGGTGCAGGAAAGCACACGGGATCACCTTCTGGCACGCTCTGAACATGCTTAGTGGAGTGGGAAATGCCTTGAGGTCTTCTGGGAACAAGTCCTCCCAAAACTCATAGCCATCCGATCCCAGCTCCTCAGGAGCAGTGATTTAAACTTGAGTTTAAATCCTGGGGGAACATCGTCATCCTTTGGCCTTCAGAGAAATGTGGGAGAGTCAGGTTTGGTTATAATGCAATGTAGGTATTTAATTAGCTACAGCAAAATAGATCAGATTCAGCAGAGGGTATTAAGAAAGTCCTGTTCCCAAGTACCTGAGAGGGTGGTAGTGAGGTCACTCTTCTCAATGGAAAACCAAGGTTCAAATCTCTGCTTTCTAATCAGGTGTGTGGGTGATGAGAGAGGAGGAAAGCTTGAAAGCAGATTTCCTACCTCTTATGTGGCTAAGGGAAAATATGGGGGAGATGACTGTTAGTTGGTTTTCATTATTTCTCTTATCTCCAGGAAAGGATTTACAGCCATGACTCCCAAAGGAGATAGGTGCCACCTTCTCTCCCAGTGGTAGCTATGTAACCACCTCTGCTTAATTGCCTCACTGCTAAATACTTCACACCGCAAGGCCTCTTGTAGACATTTCTTATCCGTCAGCATGGGCAGCTTCTTTTTCTTCTCTCCATCTTCTCTAATTCCATCCTGAGGTATCAGATTTATTCTCTCCTCTACACCAGACCTGGCACTCTGGGATGCCTGTGTCTCTGACGATTCCAGTATACAGCAGAGGTAGGTGAAACACTGTGGTTTTCCACTTTTGGTGTGAAATCTCATTTAACCTCAACTATGAGCATGTTGAACAGTGAGGAAAGCAGTACTTCTGGCCGAAGCATGCTCACAATTAATCAAGCCTTGCAATCCTATGACACAGAGCTCTTTGTCTCAGACCTTCTGTGAGGAGTTCTCTTTGGCTAAAAATATATTCTTAAGCTCTTTGTGCTGTTAATCTCAGCCTACTTTATACTTTCTGCCATGTGTATGGGACTCGAAGGGAGCTGGCGAGATACAATGCTTGTACTTCTACTGGTACATGACTCCGGTTTTACAGATCAAAAAGGTTTTCAGTTACCAGCCAGGGAAAGATAAATATATTTCTTGATGTTCCTTCTTAATGAACAAGTTGGTTCTGTATGGGATGTTTCTCAAATTCTTTGCTTTGCCATGGAAATTCATATCCTTCCTTCTTACACTTAAATTACATTTACTTCAGTGGAAAATACCCTCATTCCCACACATTCTAACCTCCACTATCTTTCCTGTGAGAAAAAGTAGAAGCGAGGAGGAGTAAAGCACTGAAAAATAACAGGGTTGGCTTGGTTTTTAGACCTGCAACTCTCTGACACCTGAGCCTACTTGACAAACAGAACTATTTGCATTTTGTAACATTTTAGTTCACTGTTTTTAGCACTCTGATCACTCTTCATCTAGCCCTGGCATTTCAGGAAGAATAAAGAGGAGGAGGAGGAAAGTGTCAGTCTTTGTTTCAGGACAGAGCCCCCCTCTTCCCTTAGCCAAGTCAAAGGTTATAGCAGCATGCTCTTGCCACAGATTCCTCCATAAATACCCCAGGCCCATCGCTTGCTGGCCCCACTGAGGTCTTAAAACTCTCTCCCTTCAGAAGGAGGAAGGGTAATTTTCACTGACAATATGACACATCTTCAGATTCAAAGTTCACAGTGGTGCTTCCCACAGGCTGATGCCCTGGTCCTGGCACACATAGCATCACATTTCCCGTTTTTACTTGCATCACAAGATCAGGTTTTCCACTTCTTGCCAAAGGTGGTCAACAAGTCATATCACCTTCCAATTGGCATGGCACCATTTTCTGCAGTGCTGAGCTATGCCTGTACATCATCCACCAACTAACATTTTAAGTGACATATTTCTGCACTCCCCTGGATCCAGTAGCTGGTGTTAGGAAGCTCACCAGAGCTTTACTTCTTGGGTTTCTGTTCTGCCAGTCTTCAGGTTAACCTTTCTAGTTTTAATCAAAAATGATGATGTCAACAAGAATCATACTGTAGGCTTTCCTGGTGCCAATTGTAACCTTTATTGTTGGTTAATTGACAAAAGTGCTAAAAGTCTGTTTCAGAATTTCTGTTTCATAAAAATGTCTCCTTTATTGAAGTATCAATTAGCAGTCTTGGTTCAAAGTTTATTTCTCTTGCATACAGCCATTTATTCTGTAATAATTGTCTAGATTCTGACATTAAATACTGTAATTTCTCCTGCTATGCTTAAAACCATTTCCAAAGGCTTCTAAGTTTTATTTCCTTCCCATTTTCTACAGAAATAGCTGGAGTTTGTTCATGCTTGGGGAGATTAATAAAGCTATAGAGTAGATTGAGAAATTCACCCCAAACCAAAATACAATGAGCTTCATTCCAAGACCTCCTGCAGGCTCCATTTCTTTAATTAAATATATGCCAAGGTTCCTCTCCATGAAGTAAATATATAAAACTGCATATTTGAGGGCAATTATAAGCTAGTGTATTTTGACATTTCTTCACTGCAAATCTTTTAACCTTTATTAAGGGGATTCTGGTTGAACGGATTTCTACTTGAGATATATATAGCAAAAAAAAAAAAAAAGTGTAATGCCTGCATGAAATTATGGACAAACTAAAGAGAAATCCTAGGAAGTGTGAGTAAATGAACCCCTGATTTTGGTCCTACCAAAGGTTGTGGCCAGCAAAGGCTCACCGTTAACAAGAGCTACATGCTTGTACTGAAGCCAGGGGAAGGTGTTTGCACTGGGGAAACTTCACCTTCCTCCATTCACAGTCTGGCTTTGCTGGTGCAGAGAACGACCTGTTTCCAGCCCTTGTACAGGTACCACAGAAAAGATAAAGAGATAGGGCTGGTTGCAAATGGTTGCAAATGGTGCAAATGCTGAGTGTATGATCCCAGTTAGCCAAGACAAAAGCTGCCTGCTCCTGCACTCTGTTCTGTTTTGACCGGGAGCAAGACATTAGTTGGGTCTTTGTCTTTGGTTAATCTTCTCTCCATCAGTAGTTTCTTCTGACGGGTCGGTAGTTGAGAGTGTGAGATGTGGGCGTGATGGCAGCCCTGGGACAGGTGAGCAGGGTGGGATGGGCTGGAAATGGGAGCTCTGAGTGGGGGAACAATGCTTAGAGTAAGGGACATTTACAGATGTGCTGGTACTAAAGGGGAGGACCCCGGAGAAATTCCTGGGGTGTATGGTCCTTCTGCCTTTGGGGACGGGGCTGATGTGCTGCCGATGGCTGCACTGTAAGTGGGATGGCCAAGGCAGAGGTGGGTGGTGGGTGCTGTAGGAGAGCCACCAAGGTCCTGGGGTGAGTCCAGATTCCCACTCCTGGAGGAGGCCAGAGTCATGCTGACCCTTGTGTCTTTATCTCAGACCATCAGGCCTACGTGGTCTTTTCCCAAAACTGCTCTGGATGTCAGGCAAAAGGGATAGGAAACTTCTCTGAGGAGGCTGCAAGAGGGGTTAAACCAGAGGGAATAGGTGGAGTTCTGATTCAGATGTGGCCCAGGGCAGTAGGAACTCCTGCAGCCACCCCTGCAGATGCTGTCATGTAGGAACATAAATGTGGGAAACCCCTGTGATATGGGAAGCATCTTGGCAACGAAGCTGCAGCTCCTGCTTGAGCCAGGAGACAGCAGTACGCCATTAGTTTGGCTACCGTTTTGAGCAAACCCAGCAGTTTTTAGGAGCTGCTGCAGGCTAGTGGTTCTTTGCAAACTATCCACATGGTTCTGCCTTGGGTATAACCTTGAACTTTACTTAAACTGGGGTTCTGTTCTAGAAACACAGACCGACACATGCTGCACTTTATGTACTAATAAACCCAAGCCTGTTCAAACCCGCTTACTTGACAGCAGGCTACTAGATGAAAGCAGGTTTGGTTCACTTATCATCCAGAAATAGAGAGCTCCAGAAGATTTTTCTTACACAGCATAGAAGTTTCCAACTATTTTTTTTTTATGGTAATCATCCTACCATGGGAACAAAAGACAGCAGGATAAAACTTGAACTTGCCATTCTTAACTGGTCAAAACAGAAGTTCTGTCTCCATAACTCCAACTTTCCCTTCAAATACATGTGTTGAAACTTTGCCATGGATATTTTTCTGCCTTCTGAGAAAAAACGTTAGATCCTATACGAGGATCTCTGGTATCAATTGGCAATGGATACTGCGCACTAAAAAGACTCATTCTGAACAGCTCCTTCCCCGCACAAACCCTAAGCCTGTTTGGCCTGACCTGCTGTGGCTTTTCTTGCCTGCAGAATAACTTAAGAAATTTTTAGCATTCCTGCAATTTTAACATCTGGGCCTCATTGTTCTATACCTTGGAAAAAAGGGGGGCAATGACAAACACACTTTGCACTCACATCCTCTTTCACCTGGTTTTCTACATGTTTTGAATCAAGATGCTCAAGCGTAAATTTCTGCTGGTCATTTCTGGATGCCCTCCTGAGGGGCAGCCCTCAGACTGAAGGACGGAGATAAACCAGCACTGGGGTGTTGCTTTGCGTTGGGCAGCTAAACAGGAGAGTCACGTACTCAAAATATGCTGGAAGATTTTTGGCACTCTGTTAAAAATACCAAATTAGTGCTGGTATCTGACTTGTGTTTTCTATAGTGCCTTTCACAGGTCTACAAGCTATGCATGTTAAGAGGCTTTGGGTGATTTGAAGAAAATCATCTTCCTGTGCTTTATGCAAAAAGAAGTTTCACAGTTAAAAAAATTAAGATCCTTATTATTTTACTCTTCTCCAATCATTTGCTTTTTCATCAGCTGCTGACTTTACTGTGTTACATAGTGTGTAGGAAATGCCATCAATAAAACTTGTAAAGTTTCAAAGGTCAGAGGTCATGATATCAATTCTGATGGACAAAAGCACTAGAGGAGCAATGCATGTGCCTTGGGGCTGGAAAGGGTAAGACTGAAAGGTGCAGTTGTAGACTCATTAACTTAAGGAGTAGAGTACGGCTTTGTTGTTATATTTGAGAGAGTGCTTGGAAACAAGTAAAAGATCAGTTTGTGTTTGAGAAGGAATAATTCAGCCTCATGTGGATGCCTTTTATTTTTAGAGAAATGTGTCTCCCTTAGACCCCAGCAAAAATAAATCGTGTGGAGCAGAGGGACATTGCCTGCATGCAGAATCAACTATTTGCCAAATGTTTTCTTTGTTTAAAATATGCACTTGCTAGACTGAAGCCCAAACTGCAAAGTTCAAACCAACACTCAAATTCTAAACAGCGCAGACTTTAAAGTCATTGAAGTCCAACTGGGAATCACGGCACTACAAGCAGTCCTGGAGTTAAATTTCTACACCAGCCTTTGCTTACAAAATATCAGAAGAGGTGCAAGTGCTACCACCTGTTTCCTTCCTCACCGCTCCCAGTTTTTGCAACAGCTCAGCGGTTAGTGTGCTCTGCCAGGATGGGGATGACCCAGGTTCAGTCTCCGGAGAGATGGAAAAGCATTTGAACCCACAGACTCTCAGGGTATCCTCAGGAGGGACTCCTTCAGTCAGTCCTGTTAAAGGTGTTTACACTGTTTTGTAGAATAATGATCAGGTACCAGATTAAAAAAAAATATGTAAGAAAAAAGGGGATTTGAGCATGATTTTTTTTGTCCCAGGCAAGATTACCTGGAAAAAGGAGACATGGGTACAAAGCCTTCTCCAGGAAAAACTTCCTTAGGGCAAAGTACTTAAGCAGGGGTTGGAGCTAAGAGCTGAAACCAATGGGTTTTTTTCTTAGGTGAACACCTACATCCTCTTTAAGTTAGTGTCAAGAACATGCTTTGTGTCCCTGTCTGGCTCTGTTGGAGTACAGGATTGCTGCAGGCAGGGCAGGGCAGTTACTGATAGCCTGGAGTTGGGAGGGGATGACGGGTCAAGGGAGCAGAGAAGGGATGTCTCCATCAGCGCAGGAGAGGCCACCCTTTCACATCCTGGGCAAGGCAGATTAAACCACCAGGTAGAAAAAGGCAATTAATGCCCTGATATTCTGTACCCATCCCAGTTTGGTAGGCACATTTGAGGCCACTTCCTAGGTAACCTCGTTGATCGAGGTTATAATCAATGACAGCCTTTGTGGGAATTTTGGATGGACAGATACACCTTATTAGTTTGTCTTAATAACAAATGAAGATCTTTGCAGACAAAGAGGGTTTCTTCAAATCTAATTTTTGTTGTGAGTGAAGCATAACCCAGGACAACAGCTATTGATAATAGTTCCAGTATATGAAAACAGAAGCTTCATCATTTAACCTCTCACTGTTCATGGTTTGAATTCCCAGAGTGGCATAACAAGCTGCTTCTCAGCAATTTTAAGATTATGTCAGTGGGTGTTGGGTACCTAGATACTTTTAGATCCTTGGCCCAAAGTGATTGGGCTATCCTGTGAACCAGGTTCAGAGCTTTCAGTGGGGAAATGTCCAGTGAAAGACTTGTGCTTCCTCTGTCATCCCTGGTAATCTTTCCCTAAGAGAAAAATCTGCATCACTGTGGTTTGATTTAAATACGCAAGAGAGTTTGATTTCTTCCCTTACTTTGTAATTAATGTATAAAGTACCCATCTCTTGGCAATATCTCTGGCGTGGTGTGTAGCTCACTAGGACTCAGCCCACCTGGGCTCTGGAGCTGGGATTTGCTCCTGCCACCAAAGTGGACAGAGAAAGGGGAACAAAAAGTGAATTGAAGGAAAGCTGCCATGCTCTATGATGAATTGACCTGAAGAGAAAGGCCTGATGTGCCCAGCTGGGATGACAGGCACTGAGAGACCCCAGTGGACATCCTCAGGGAAGAAGCTCCATAGATGGAGTCCCTGCCGAGAAGGTTCAAACAGCAAACCCAAGCACAGCAAAACTGCACAGTTAAAAAAAAGAAAGAAAAAAAGATATTTTTCATGTTCCATAAGGCTATGATTATGTGATATACATATTTTTATTCAAGATCAAAGCGTTGTTTTTAATAGTTAAATATTCACAGATGCAAATGAGCTTTGATTTGCATAAAGTGATAATTATGTTATTCATTAGGACTCGGTAAATGTTGTGTTCAAATTCCATGATCATTTTGCTTTAGGGTTACTGAGAAACAAGTTTATGAGTTTGAGGGGAAACCTATTGTGAAAGTAAATGGCAGAGTTTATTTCCACGGAGCTGGGATGATTTACCTACCTCCTACGTTCTCAGTATGGCATGTCCAGTCTAGCCCATTATATCAGCTAATGTCTGTGGGGAGGCCCAGGGCTGCTGTCCCTGCAAGGTCATCTGTCAATGCCAGACGGGGAGGGGGAGCTGTCAGTCTCCTCATGTAATTGTGTCTTCCCAGCTGCACTGCCTGCTTGCCGCTGCCCGCTGCCCGGCCCCGGCTCCGGTGCTGTGGGAGAGACCCATCTTCCCTCCCCTCTCACACACACACACCTTCCCCTGGGTCAAGAGGAACAATGGAGCAGGGAGGACAGGGCAAGCCTGCGCCGAGCTGCAGACACTTGATAAATGGGTGGGCAGGCGGCGAGTGACAATATGCAGACAAGTGATATCATTTGCAAATGGATTCGGCAAGGGAAGCAAGAATATAGAACGACGGGAAGACAAAGTCAGGGGCACAGAAAAGGTTTCTTGTTAACCCTTGCTGGAGGGTGGGAAATATGATAGCTCAGCTCTCTGGGAAAAAAGGTTTGGAATACTGCTTTTCAATCCCTCACCTACAACCTCTGGGAGAGAGTAACACCCCACGAGGAAGTCACATGACACTAACTGCCTTCTTAAAAACCACATTTTTAATATCTGTACTGCAGGCCTTCTCTCCAGATGCATAGATATGGGCATCTTGGGATTTACCTGGGATTTACCTTACTTAACTCCTTCTTTGGAGAGATTCCCATCCCCTTGTTCAGAAGCTGAGATTGGTGCCTCAGAACAAGGCCTGGTGCTTGGGCTGCACTGACCTCCCTCTTTAGACACCCCAGTGCTGGCATCGCCCCATGCAGTGATGCAGCCCCATCACCCCGATGAGTCAGTGTCCTGGGAAGACGCCAACGTGCCACTGGCAGGCCAGCAGAGGCATGCGGGGATCAGGACTTCTACAGGTGCAAAGGGCTCCTCAGGAGGGTCTTACTGAGCCAGACAAGTTGGCAAACAGGAGAGGTGCTCTGCACATTTTAAATATTTGTGTATGTAAATACTCTGTAAAGGTCGGTCATGAGATTAAACCACCTCCTTCCCCCAAACCCTTTCTAAACAATGGTATGAGAAACACTCATCATCCAGTAGGTTGAATCCAAACAGGACTGGACAGTCTACTTGAGCTGTAGGGCCAATTTTTTTTTCATTAGAGAACTATTTTGTCTCTCTCCTAGTAGCTGACAACCTCCTCCTTTCTTCTGTGTGTGCATTTTTTCTGGCCCCAGTCACACAAGAAGTCTGGCCACATTTTATACCCATGATATTCGCTTCCAGTGAACATGGGCTGTGCTCGCACATCATGAGATTTGCCTTCTTGTGTCACAAGCCCTGTTGTGCCAGTGGAGTTGATCCTGCCCCGCTGAGCTCAGGCCATCTTGGTGCGTGCCGAGGAAGTCAGGCTGTCTGCTTAGACAACGTGGTCGGGGATGGCTGAAGGGACAGAGCACTTTAGGACCATAGGGTTACTTGCAATCTGCTACTCAGGCAGTGACAGCATCACCTCTGCAAATGAGCCCTACGGAGAATTTCTAAGGCTGTCAAGCATCAGGAGTGTTGTTAGCTTCTGTGTTTACAGACTATAGGCTGGATCACCTACAGTCACAGACTCTGTGTAGAGGCAATACTGTGACGAAGTTTTGGTTTTATGTTTTGTTCTTCATACTGAGGAGGTTTCTGAGAGATGCTAAGAGCTGGGCAGATCTGTAGGATGCTCCTTAGCTGTCACAAATTGTTCTCTGCTTATGATACAACTACTGTGATACAGGTTTGAGGGTGTTCCAGGCATAGAGTCCCCAACTCATCTAAACTACAGCAACCATCAACCCCCTGTTCTATGACAGATAACATTCGCTTGCAGTGAACCCTGGTAAAATTAACTAGATCAGGGCATGATTATTCCCTGGTGACTTTCGTGACCAGGGTTGTGCTGCAATAGAGGTTCCCGGAGTGCAGTACTTCAGGTGATACATCCTCTCCTCTGTGTTTCCCGCCACTCTTGGGCATAGCGTGAACTTTGAAGTAATGCTTCCAGCCCTTTTCCCTGCAAAGAAATGTTATCCTCCTCTTTCCCTCTCTCTACTTGCTGGATATCAGCTGTAGTTACCATATTATAGTTATTCTATTTAAATGCACTAAAAATACAGATCAAATAGCTGGATCATCCATTAACTGCCTCATTATCCTATTGAATGAGGACTCTTTCTGACTTTTACTGTGGACATGGAGAGGATATATTAGAACTTGTCTGCCATTAATAAGTTCACATACACACATGCACACATGCAAATCTAAATGGCCAATTAATGTCCACATCTTCCTTAATGTTACTTATTAACTTGTATTACCTGTAACAGCCACTGATGTTTTTGGAACTTATTTCACTTAATTCCTGCCTTTTCTTCTGTTCTTTGGCCCCACATTAATACTATATTTCTTTCAGAACCTCTCTCATTGTAAGGAGGATGGACGAGATGACCTGATGATAGCCTTTCCCATCTCTACTTTCTATATGCACACTTCCCTCATTACTACACTCCTGAACAATAAAAGGCAGAGGATGAGGTTTAGCATCTGAAAAACCGTTCTTTTTTTCCCTAGCCGTCTTGCTGTGCTGTTGGCCCTGATTTAGCCTTACCAACTAGCACCTGTTGCTCTTCAGGGCACTGAGAGCCCAAAGATGGAAGGAGGTCATTAAGGATCATACAGACTCCATCGTTAGAAACAAAATTGCACATCTCCTTTCTTATCTGTTGCTGGCCTTTTCCTTTTTTAGGAGACTTTTACATTGGTCAGAGAAACGAAAGGTATGGGGTTTACTTTTCTTAGGTCGAGCACTGGCTTTCTGGCAATCAATAGTGGGGTCTTTCACTTAAGTCTTTTTGTGCCAGATCACTCAATTCCCCATGGAAATCCTCACTTCTTATGCACATGGATTTAATGCTGAGGGCATGCATTTAAAGTTGCTTCTTCTACATGTCAATGACTGGCAATAGTCAAAAAATAAAAAGGGGCTTGGTCTCATGGTCAAGGTTTTGGAATTGCACTTCAGACATTTGGATTTCCTTTTCTGTTTTGTGTGGCCACGGGAAAAAATAAAAGTAGATTTCTCTGTGCCTCATTTTCCTAATCTGCTAATATAGGTTGTAAATTTTGTGGAACTAAATTTCTTCTTCTTTGAAAAATATGTGAAAATCACACTTGGGTGCTCCCTGTTTCATATTATCTGCATTAGGGGATGAATTCGGGCTTATTCTGAACCATCCTGGAAATCCTTGTTATGACAGTTTTGCTTGATCTTGAATGTGACTGGCCTTTCATTTCACCTGAGGTGACTGAAAAGGAGCTGAAGAGCAGCTGAACAAAGAAAAAACTATGTGGTAAGAAATCTCTAGTCATAGAAAGTTTGAAAATGTGATATTTGGAAAGACGATAACTACCAGTAAATTCTTATCCCGGCTGTTGCTTTCTGCACTGGTCCTTTGGAGGAGCTCCTAGGCCAAGAGAAGCAATGGACAACTTCTTTGGGTGTCCTCGAGGACCTGAATTACAAGTCACTAAGCAGTCCCGTGCAGCTCTACCTATGAGATAATTCTAGGTGTTAGTCCAGGACTCTGATTTTGAGGCTTGTCAAGTCCTTACAGCGGGATGACTTCCAGTTACTCTGAAGTCACTCTTAACATAAGGCAAATGTTAAGATAAATGCAAAGAAGACTGTTTTTACTGCAATCCAAATTTAACAGCATAGTTACTCAATTTCAAGACAGGTGGATAGAAATAGAAAAACATAATTATAACTATCTATATGTTAGATCACCCAAGAGGTGTCTCTCTCTGTTTCATCCAGCTAGCAAGCTGTCAGATGCTTATGCAATTTCTTGGCACAGCTCTTCCTTACATAGAAGTGTAGTCTCGGGCTGAGCTTTCAGATTTAGGAACAGGTTTATCTTTACAACCCCAACCTTCCCCGAGGATCCATTCTGAATCTGATATCTATGCAGGATAAATGCTCCCTTCTGCCTTGCAGAGCAGGGGATCAGCCCTCAGCATATGACTTCTTTATACGCCAAGACCGACATTTCATGTAACCACCTATACTTTATTCAACCTTACTTCTACAAAGAGAGAGATGAGAATAGTGTGCATAGTGCTTTCCAATTTCTCATCAAGATTAGACATGATGATAAGTAACCACTTTGGAGTGATAGTAGGTGTTAGCTGGGGTGAATGAACCTTGGGCTGGGCTCTGAGGCATTCCAGGGCAAGGAATTTCAGAGCTCTGGATATTACTGACTAATGATAAAGAGGCTTACATTCCTGAACTCATCCTTTTATTTTGTATCTGTTTAATTTTAATCTTAATTTATTATAAACAGGGGGAAAAAAGCATATTCAAAACTCTACAAAGGCAGAAGGTTCTGGTTTTAATATTAAAACATGTCATTTGCAATAACCTTTATGGCTTTGTCATATACTCTCAATAAATGACTTCTAAGATTGATTAAAGACCTTAGCTTTGCTTCACATGTTAATCAATCTCACCAGCCAATTAGAGCTTTGGTGCTAGAGAGCAAAAGAGATCATCTCTTAGCTATATATGGCAGCATTTATTGTGCAAGCCAAACCTTTATGACTTAATACTGGTAGAGGAACTCATGACAGTTTATGGGAAAAGAACATCAAAGAATTGCAAGATTATTCAGGCTGATACTTAATGAATAGATATTTAGAAGTTGTATTTCAGAAGGGGTAAAAGTTAAACGTAGAATTGGCTTTCCTGGGCGGAAGCAGGATTGGTGCTTAAGAATAGCAGGCTCCTAAGCCACTCTATGCTCGTCCTTCTTTTTATGACTCGGAGTATGTCAATTAAATTTGCTTCAATTTCACTACTTGTAAAATGGGAATAAAACTACCTGGTTTTCCATCTGGATGAGCTGAGGATGAATTAGCTCCTGCTGGAAATAAATGAAAAGCAAGACATTCGTTCAGCAATACTAGTTTCCCACCTGAACAATTTAACTGGAAATGAATTTGGAGCAACAAGAGCAGAACTACATCAAGCTTGCAGGTCACTGCTTCCCAGCCCTGACTGCAGTCAGCGTGGTAGGCTATGGAAAATGAGCAGAGGGGGCTACAGTCCATTTTCTGCATGTCTCCACAGCTGACCTGCTTAGTAGCTTTTATAGCAGGGAGGCCACAAGCTAGACATGGAAAATCAACACTTGTTGTGTCAGTTCAGCTCAGTGCTGAGGCACACTGATGTGCCTGACTTATACATGAATAAACAGACGATTTGAGCCACCAGGGCTACAAGCCCCTGCATTTTTCAGAAGATTTTTAACTCACTCTAAACATAAAGAGAAATCCTGCACTGTGTAGGATGTAGTGATTAAGTGCCACCCAAGACAGAACTGCCTTTTTAAGCATGTGTGCCCTGGTCCTTTTGCAATGGGTTGCCTTGTCCTGATTGGAATCTTTGAGTATTAATGTAATTTGAATAAATAACAGCACTAATAAATCAAGAGGTAAAGTAAAAACAAAAATTGAGAATAACTGTGTGTGTCACAAAAGGACTTCTGCATTTTCTGTGGTGAATATTCCAAAATGCTTTGGTATTGTGAGGTATTGCAAAATACTTTATTTCATAGAATATACATTTAAAAGTGTTGAAAGATCAAATTCCTAGAATTCATCTATTCTTGAGGTGGATGCTAACAACATGTTAGTACTAGACTGAGGGCATTATCTGAGTTCCATGTATAGCCTGAATTCCAGACAAGACTGAAGCCAATTTTATTTATGTTTCGTCTTGGTATAATATCTTTCCGTCATTCAATTGTCTCAGTCTAAACACTGCAGGAAAGTTACTTTGAAATGAATGTCTGGGTGTCAGGGGCTAGCAAGCTAATAGTATAATTACTTTTGTAGACTTTATTAGTTGAAATGTTTATTAGAAAGGTTACTTTTTATCCAATGAAAGATGACAGTCTGAGTTTGACTGAGCACTGTGTGTTGTTTTAATATTGTTAGCTGTGTGAATGGGTTAACACACTTCTCATCTTCCAGAAGCTGAAGGCTATAAGAAATCCCAGGGGTAGCCACTCCTCAGCCCACATTTGCTGCCTTTGCTAAGGAAAGCTCCCATAAGATTTCCCCCCCTCCATCACTTAAGGGTTGTGATGATTTTTAATGTCACTGCCTAGATGGCCTGGAGATTTTTATCTATTGCACTTACAGGTCACCTTAATATTATGTCACTCAGAGGGGGGAAAAAGTTTCTAGTGGGATAATATTAAGTTATACAGCATGACACAAGGTCAGACTGTGAGAGACAAGAATATATGAATAAAGCCAGTGGCCATGAGAGTCACCAGTGTGAAAAAAAAAGAAAGAAGAAGAAAAAGAGGAACAAAGAGTAAGGAGAAAAAGTGCTAGTGGAGGAGAAAAGAAGCAAGGAAGGGGGGAAAGAAGGAAAGCTTAAAAGGGAAAAAGAAAGGATCAGGGTCAAAGTGGGTAACGTAGAGTCATCCTTCTCATCCCAATCAGCTGCACACTCTGCTCGCGGTGGCCATGTTCATACTGAATTAGCTCCAGACCGTTTCTTTTCTCTGGGACTCCATATTTTTGAAAATACATCAGCAGTACAACTCCATCCTGAAGGCATATTACGCTAATGCATCATTATTGCGATGGCTGACTGATGATGCACTAGTGTCATACATCACCAAAGCTGTGCCTTGCTCTGATGAAATGCTGGTGTGATCCATAATCAGGAAGAAGCACACAGGTCCCACTTCTAGAGATTCCAGAGATGTAAACTATCCAGAATTAAAGCTCAAGCCTTGGAGAAGGGCAGCCAGGAAAAGCAAGCGTCCCTAAGAGTCCAGCAGCATCCTGAACCTCCTGAGAAAATCTGCAGTAACTCAGAGTTACATTAGTGGAAGTGCCTGGAAGGTTGCCAAAATCAGCTGCTAGGCTTGGACAAGAGTCATGAAAGCCTTAGCAACATGGCAGTAATGAGACGCTACCAGGAGCTGGAGAGAGCATACAGCAATGTCCCACTCCAGCCCTGCCTGTGAAGGTAAAAATCACAGCTTGACTGACAAGCAGATCCACAGCAAGGGAAGGGATGGAACAGGGAAGGTGGGGCGGAGGGGACAGCTGTCATCAGGCGGCTGGCCTTGTCTCCCTTCCAGAGAACCGTCTCTCCTCCCCTCCCTCAAATACACTCATACTTCCTCTATGGCCCCCTGTGGAAGCCAGTGGCTGCCTTGACGGATGGGCTTGCAGAATCCGGCCCCGGCAAATGGGAAGCTGCATCACCCTGTTGTTAATCTGTTTTGGGAGCGGGGTGGAAGAAGAATGGAAACTTGGCTGAATGGCAGCCTGAAACTTGGCATGAAACAATCATTTCTTGATCCCCACACACATACACTCTTCCTGTCCTGCAAAGAGTTTGCCCAACTGTATGCAAAAACCCAACCAACTGTATCGTACACACCTACCTTTGCCTCAGTGCTTCCCTCCAATACAGCCGATGCACCTGCCTCACCCTCCAAACCAGACCCAAGTCCTCCCTCTGCTTGTGGCTTTCCAGTGCCCTGCAGCAACTTCTGTGTCTGTGCCCCAGTTCCCTACCAGGCAGAGTGGGACCAGTGACACAAAACCCCATTAGATGCAGGGTTGTATGGCTCTGAGCGAAGTCTCTGTTTCAGATTGTTTCTTACAAAATGAGTCTGAAATAAGGCGTTTTCCTCTCAGACGATGTGCCCCTTGCCTCACCACTTTTAATTCCCCTGGGGATAAACACAAGCCATTCGCAATCATCATTTCATGAGCTGGATTCCTCTCTTAGTCTTCTTTCCCCGTGTCACCTGTGTAACAGTGGGTCTAGGGTATGTCTGAAGTAGCTCTGTTGTTCAGAATGGAATTACTCCAGATCTACACCCACATTGCTGAGAGTTGAATTTGCTCCAGTGGTGCTAACCAAAGAGGATTTTTACCAGATAGCTTGGAAATGTAAACTGTCAAAAATTAGAAAAGGCCTCAACTCAGCATATCAAGGTATCATTTTTTCCCTCAGTCTTGCAAAATTGCTGTGCACCTGCCATACTTCACATATCTTTTAATGGACTTAATATCCTGCTTTTTCACAAGGGAAATAATCCCATCACAAGGCTGCAACTATATTAAGGAGCATTGGTTTGCAGTGTTCATCATATAAATACCAAATTGGGCTGCGTGCATGGAGTCTGACATTTAAAAATGAATGTGCTGCAGCAAGAAAAATCTGAGACTTTGCAAGAATGAATGAATTTTGGCACCATTAAACAATAGTTTTGCTTTTAAAGCATGATTCCTTGCAAGTCATTGCTGGCTGTAAGGTCTTCTAACGTATTCCTTTGTAAATTTCCTTCTAGTATAGAAGACCCCAGAGCAGGTCTCTGAAAGATTAGTTTCAGATCTTTGAGAGATTCATCGACAACTGGGGTTCATCGTCTGTAGCAATGATGGGCAGAAAAAACCTTCACCACAAAATCACAAGCATGCATGCAAACACATGGCTCTTTGCAAAAAAATCATTGTCTCTGGGTTTCCAACACCTAATTTATAATTTCTGTATGGCTGTAACCAGGAGCTGGAGTCACTGTCAGTGAGTCAATGGTAACAGGACTAACAAATAACTGCCACAGGATACCTTGAGGCAAACCAGCCCCTGACAGGTTTGCCTCTGTTTCTGTTTTCTGTTGAAGGTGGCGGGAGACAGACTTGGCCAACAGCTATGTCCTTGCCTTCCCTGCCTAGACCTGACAAAGTTCTGTTCATAGCTAATGACAAACCTGAAATAAAATTTTTTAAAATTACAGTTCAGTTCAGGTAAGCACTCTGAAACGCAGATGGCTATGTGGGCTGTCCAAGTAGTTTTGGCCTGCAACAACAGGGACTGAAAAATTACTCTGAAAATACTTACTTTTTCTGTTTTTTACCCTGTCAGAAGCCCCATAAGAACAGTCATTTCTCAGGTGATTTTCCAGCACTGAGACTCAGTTTACAACTCTGCCCCTCCAATACTGGTCCAGATCAGGACAGAAATTCAGAAAACAACAATTAAAAGACAGTTACAGAATGCCAGGCGAGGGGTAGCAATGCCCTCAGGGACAGAAGAAGCAGATGGCAGAAGACCGGGCAGTCAGGAAAGTGCTCAAAGTTTCAGTACTGCACTGATACATTTGCTTGGATTTAAGGTTTGTTTTAGCCAGCGGTTCCTGTTGCTATTTGCCAGGACACTTAGAGTTCCACAACTTTTTGATATCTACTTCATAGCTTGCATCTGTGTCCAGCAATATAAGAAGATGACATAGGGAAGGTGCCTGAAATTAGCCTCTGAGGAGGTCAGAAGGCTGGTACTGCCCTTGTATCAACTAAAGACATCTCTGGGGAAATCAGTAATGCAACTTCTTTCCTTTGGATTTAATTAAAGAAACATTTCAGGCTGCAATTTGAAAGCAAACACAAACAAACAAACAAACAAACTAACCATTGGCTTTCTCTTGCAGCTGCTATCTCCCCAGTGCACTGGGAAGTGAGGGGGAGGAATCATTCTCACATAACATGTAGAGAACAATTTTTTAATGTCTTAATTATTTCCCGTATGCATAAAGCATTTCAATCCTATTGTTTCTTTTCACAATCTGTTTGGGGTCATTGGTAAGCAGATCACTTTGCCCACCCAGAGGAGTGTGAAACTCCAGGAAAAGCTAGAGAACTGCATGGTCCAGGGTTACCACTCCTGGTGTTTACACCTGTCCTTTGACAAATCAATTTATAATATGCAGCTTGAGTCTAGTTAAAAGTGCAGTCAAGGCAATGAAGTTGGTCTAAACTACAGCAGTGCACAGATTATCAAAAATATGTCAAGTCCTCCACGATCTTTGGCTTTCTACTGGGTAAACATCAAGGGAAACATCAAGCTGTAGCTATTTTCTCAAATTACTGCTCCCCAAAAAGTCCAGGCTATTGTTTCACGCTCCTAGATAAAGACTGGCTGACAACTCTGAGCCTTGGGCTCCGTGGCTTGTGCTGTTGTAAGACTGAAACTGGACTGAGGAGGGGCTGAGTTCTTGCTTAGCCATGGAAGACAGAGCCAAGACGATCAAGAGCAAGATGGTCCTCTTCTGCCAGGGTGCAACGCACTTCTTTGCTCTCCTCTTACCAGCATTATGAAGGAAGAGATCCTTGAGTCAAAAAGCAACACAGCAGACTCAATTTATTCCAGACCAAGCTGCCCATGAGAGATGTTAGTCAGAACCTTAATGCACTTCTGCTGACTTCCATGGAAAGTAAGAGTGGATAAAACCTCAATTTCTCTGGATTTCAAAGATAAGAATTAAATTTGACTCAACACACTTCTAACACCAACGCTACACCATGTAGGTTCAAGCCAATTCTAGTCAAGCACTTTGTGCTTGGGAGTGTGGAATTCCTTTCCACCTTCCATGGCATTTATCATACTAATTGAATTGTAGCCATCAAACCCAAATTATTACAACTAACATTCAGTCTGTCTCTGCTGGACAATCTTCTATATGTTATGTCTGAAGATATTCCAAATATACATTCATTCCAAATAGAGGTAAATAAGTGAGTGACACTATGGTGTAGGTGGGATCTGTGAAACGAGACATCAACTGTGGAATATCTTCTAGAAAAAGAAACACATATTAATCTTTGAGGTGTTTATATATAGTATACACAGAGATATATATATATCTCCCAGGGTTATTCAATCACATGTAAGTTAACCTCTCTTTCAGTAAAAGACTTTCTCAAGGAACCGAATAAGCAATTGAACACTTAAAAAAATTTCCTGCTGCACTATGCAATGTCTCCTCATTTTCCAGTTTTACTACTTTGGCAGTTCTGAATTAGAATTTATTCATAGCTATTCCTAAAGTGTCACAAAATGGATTCTGCACTGAAAGTCTATGCAAATGAAACCCTTTCAGTGTTACCTCCCACCCCTATTTGCAAACATATTGGGGCAAAGAGCTTTCTCCTGATGAAACTTGTCAGTCTGGAGCTGGGACAGTGAGTTTGTGCAATGGGGCAGCTATGCCAAGGTTCTTGCTCCTGTTCTTCAACAACAGGACCCTAAGCACCCACAGAAACACAGAATGGCAGGGGTTGGAAGGGACCTCTGGAGATCGTTTCGTCCAACCCCCCTGCTTGAGCAGGCACACCCAGAGCAGGGGGCACAGGACTGCATCCAGGCAGGTTTTGAATGTCTCCAGGGAAGGAGACCCCACAGCCTCCCTGGGCAGCCTGTGCCACTGCTCTGGCACCCGCACAGGGAAGGAGTTTTTCCTTACGTTCAGGTGGAACTTCCTATGTTCCAATTTGTGCCCATTGCCCCTTGTCCTGTCATTGGGCACCGCTGAAAATAGTCTGGCCCCATCCTATTGACGCCCACCCTTGATAAGATCAGATCCCCCCTCAGTCTTCTCTGGGTGACACAAACCGAGGTCTCTCAGCCTTTCCTCATAAGAGAGATGCTCCACTCCCCTGATCATCTTGGTAGCTCTCCGCTGGACTCTCTCCAGTAGTTCCCTGTCTTTCTTGAACTGGGTGAGCCCAGAACTGGACACAGTACTCCAGATGTGGCCCCACTAGGGTGGAGTAGAGTGGGAGGAGAACCTTCCTTGACCTGCTGGCCACACTCCTTTTAATGCAGCTCAGTTACCATTGGCCTCCTTGGCCACAAGGGCGCATTGCTGGCTCATGATCAACCTGCTGGCCAAAGTGCCCTGAGCACTTAAGTTCATGATGCAGATAGATGTGACAGTGACTTGACTGTGTTTGGAAAGCAGCTGCCTCTGGGGTGGATTAAAGACCCACTATTTTCCATTCTTAGTAGAGAAAGTAGATTTTTTTTTCCTCCCTGGATGAACAGGAATGGGAGTTTGGTAGGAAGGCACAATAGATGAACTTGAGAGCTATTTAAATTTCGTTTTCTTCACTGGGGGAAGGAATTTGTCCTGGTATCAGTACTACTCTTGGAGATGAGAACAAGGAAAGCAAAGCTGGGACTTTTGTTAGACATGTCACTGCACTCTCCTAGGCAACATCTCCTTCTGAACTGGCTCAGCTGAGACCCGTGGCCACCCTGGGATCCTGGGTCTCTGCACCACACAAGTTTCACATGACTACGTTCATCAGCTGTTGTGCCAAGCTTGGTCACTGGTGAAGGCTGTAGGCATGGAAGTTCTAACACACAGGGTTGTACAGTTATTCCTTAGTCTTACAGGCCAGAGTTTGCACATCTACAAATGAGGGCTGTAAATCACCAGAAGGTCTTGCCAGATTTCTTGAGTAAGGCTCAATATATTAATGTAATGGGCATGATTCAAAACATTCTGCAGTAAACACTCATGAGGCTGGGGAAAAACCACCAACTTTTAACATACTTTGCTTCTAAAATCTTGGGTTTTTTTCATTCACAGTCAATAAATGTATCAGGTATCATGAAAGGTAAATTTCTTGGGAAAGTGGAGACAAATTTTCAGGGGGGTCCTAGGGAATCTGTGCTTTCCTCGTCAAGCAAGAAGGCATTTTCTGAAACCATGGATATGACTGCAGCTGTGCACATTCCTGGGGAAAATGACAAAAAGTTGGATCTTCAGTTTAATGGCACAAGATGGGGGCGGGGGGGGAACAGCATATGGAAAAACTGTCACTTTCATCCCTATGCAGTATCATTTAATAACACAAAATTCTTCGCAAGGACTTTCGGGGTTAGGATTTATAACAGAGCAGAAAACCCTCTTTTAAGGAAAGCTAATGTGGAAACCTGCTAAGGTATTTGAAAGGGCCTTCCAAACACTGAAGCTGCACAGAAAAGCTGCAGGCATCCCTGGGACAGGAAAGTACAGGTGTATCAAGCAGAATTGCCAGTCGTTTAAGACAGGAAGAAGATACTATATTCTTTTGGAACATATAGAAAGGATGTGAATTTTTAAAACATATTTACCCACCCTGGAATTTAGCGAGGGCTAAGGACAGTATTTTTGACAGCCACATGCAGTCAGTATTTCAGCCTTGTACCTCCTAAAGGCCCAGGTAAATGGTGTCTCTGAACAGGCAAATGGACTGGGGAGCTCTTCTCTCCCTCATTTTGTGCTTCCGAGATGAAATGCCTCGGCATCATTTAACCACGTACTGAGCACATACATCTAACATCCCAACAGCTCCTAGCACACCTGTGCAGCCCGAGGTGACTACATAAAAGAAGCTAATAAAGCAGCGCTTACATTTCATTCATTTTATTCACCGGCTCAAGATTTCAGGGATGGAACGGAGCACAGCTGGCCTTTGGATGTTAAATATGCTTCATAAGCCAACAGCGGTTCAGCACACAGGCAGAAGCCTTCTCGTCTCGTGGCTCTCCACAGGCAATAGAAAGGAAGTATGTTGGCACTCTCACAGCTGGCAGTGGGGCTGGCACAAGAGAGCTGTAAATACTGTGTAGGCATGATGGTACAAGCTGCCAGGGTGAGAGCGGGTCACCATGCCTCGAGGGGCTCCTAGCCACCCGCAGGAAGGCATGATGAAGAGTACTTTGCTCTTTTTTAACTGAAGTGAAGGGCAAAGGGTAGGGTGGGTAACTGAGATGTTGAATCAGGTCTGGCCTGACAGGGACAGATGCTGCTGGGAGTGTAGATGCATCTCATGAGGCTTTGGGGCTTTGCACTGTCACTGGGGCAAGGAGCTGCCTGTGGCTGTGACCACAAAAAGCTCCACATTCAGAGGCACTGTCTGGCCCAGGGTTTCTCGCTGCCCTGACAAAAGTACCCTTTAGTAACCTGCTCTGGTGCCTGGTCTGCCTACCTATTCACATGGCAAAAGGAATCTTCCATTTCCACCTCATCTCACTTGGGAATATGCACCGGGGTGTGTATGAGAGCCTCCCTGAAAGCCATGTCATCTCTGAATGATTTGGACAGCTGCTAGAGAGGAAAGGAGCACATGGTAAAGAGCTATGTCATGTCCTGTGACTCTTTCTTATTGGCTTGCAGATCAGAACATACTTTGTTGACTTGTTCTTCTTCCTCAGAGCCAAAGAAATTAAAGATGGCAGAGGTACGTCTTCTAGGGAAGTAGAGGAAGGCTCTCTGACCAGATAATGTTTGTATCTATGATCCTTGACATGGAATTTGCTCCTTATGACTATGTGCACAGTCCAAGTGAATTTCTGGGTTTATTAAGTTATCCAAAGCAGTTCCCTTTTGGACTCATGTTGAATTCCAGGGGAACTTCCTTTAACTGGCTGTTTTCCAAAGCAGGATGACTGCTTGCAGAATGTGCTTGCCCTGGCAGGGTGCCTCTGCTGGAGGGGTGTGATAGCAGGGGCTGCCTGGTTGGGCTTAGCCCTGTCAGGTAGAAAAATCAGTGTCCAGACACCCAGACCTATGGGCTGAGTGCCGACACCTCTCCAAAATCAGCTGTAAACACTGGGAACAGCTGGTGCTGAGCACAACTGAGGGGTGGTGGCCAAAAACATCCTACCATTGGACCTAAAGTTTCTTTCTCAAAACCATTTTTCTCTCAAGGTGTATCTTCATATCTCCTCCTGAAGCATATGAATTGTCAGTCTTTGGACTCAGAGCAGAGCCTACCTGAGTAGGGTCCACAGGGAAGGACAAGGTATCTCAAAACCAGTTAACATGCCAGGCAGTAGCCACAGTTCACTCAGGCTTCACCGATCATTCGATAGTATTTACAAAGGTGAAACAAAGTTCCAGAGCCTGTGCCCACGGGTAGTAGTTGGGCTCAGTCCCACAGCTCTGGAGGGTGGTGCTGTCTGGCATTTGCTCACCCTTGCTTTACATTGGCAAAATGGGCTGACCAGTGTGGGTATCATTTGCATTGGTGGCCATACAAATTCGTCTAATGGATTGGCATGAAATATATTATATGATGAACTATAAATAAACTAATCTTTCCTCTCTATCTACGGAGAGAGCCAGACTCCCCTGGAGCTGCTGAGGGCAACAAAAGCTTGTGATAATGAGGGCAAGAGTAAGTAGGGACGAACTGGGGCTCAGTATCATGACGTGTCACCATTCCTGCCAAAAAGACAGTTATCACTGGTCTTTACCAAGGTGGAAAGGCTGCCTACACTAAACCTGGAAAAGGAACATGGATATAATTATATATTTTCAATAAATAACCCATAATGTCTTTATTTCTCACCAATAACTATTAAATTTAACAGAGCCCTGAATTTCGCTGATGGTAGATGAGAGGCTGATAGGTAAATGAATTGGATTATATATCCAGCCTCTAGAAGCAAACATTGCACCAAAAAAAAAACCAAACCCCAAAACCACAAAAACAAAAAAAGGCACTGATATTCAAAAGGGCTCAAACTGCAGAATTTGGCTCCCCATTTCAAATGCCCCCTAGGCTGTGGGTGCTCAGAACTGAGATTCCAGCTTGGCTTCTTGTAAAACCGAAAAATCACATTAAAAATTTGAAATTTAATTGTTTAAATTCAAGGCTTTTCTCAGCCAGATGTTTCATTTGTTCCCTTTTTCCAAAAGGATAAAGTATGATCTTTCCCTTAGAGCTTGCTTTGTCAAATGACTTCCTAATCCCAGGATCAGCTCCAGCTCACTAAGTTGTGTTTTCACCCCGTTTACACATGGGCATTGCCCAGTGGTTTAGTGGAGTTGTCCATATGGCTGTAGAGGAGTAACCTAGGGCCTAACTTCCTGATAAGGAATATTTTTCTGGCAATGATGAAAGTGTTCTCGTCTGCTTGTCTTCATGGTAACTCACCAATGTATCCATACCCCAGTTTTGGTCTTTCTTTATATACTCGTAAAAGACACCCGAAGAACTTTATCATCTTTAAAAACGATCAAAAAAGCCCTTGGTTCCTCCAACTTCTAACACTACAAGTATTTTCCCCAGGGCACTTCATTACAGTAGAAAATTGTCTTTTTAATTTGCAGAACTCAGAAAAGTCAGAAGATGGCAGCAGTTCATTCATGCATTAAACAATCCCTAAATCTCAAGAAAAGAACAGCTCTTCCTTAAAGTTATTTGTGTTATGTAACCTCCTAAGAATAAAGATTTAAAATTTGCTAAGAAAAATAATTTTGCTTACCTAGGTTCTGCAGTCATCAAAGCTATTATTTCTCATATTATTTTGCTTTTTTTTTCATTGTCATCAGTGCAGTGGAGAAATTTTCAGGGAGCAGGGGGAAGTACATTGTAATGGAAAGAGTTTTTAGATGGATACTTCTACTTCCAGACCGTATGCTTTCAGGATCCCTAAACTTTTTGCCTTATCTTTTGTTCTATTTAACAAATCTTTTTAACAAATATCACATAAAGAAAAAATAAATTATTGTTTTGATTTTTTCAAATAACACAAGATGTTAAAAGGAATTGTTTTCCCCACTTTTACAGTTGAATGTTTTTATCTATGCTTATGCTGATCTACATATCTCATCATTGTCACACCATCGGCAGTGTGATCTCTTCTTTCCAAAGATTTAATAGTGTTAATGTTGCAGTAATGACCTGTACTACTAAACTTTGTCTACCTTGAGAAAATGTATCATAGTACATTTAAAGTACAGCATAAGGGGTTAGCATAAATAATTAAACAAAGTTACAGACATCAAAAAACAAGGCAGGCCAGATCCAAGCTGCCTCAGAAGAAACCTAGTGTAACTCCACTGCTGTCAGTGGAATTATTCCCAAGTGACACTGGCTTAAGGGATGCAGAATCTGGCATCCTAGCTTTTGTAACGCAGCCTCCTTGTCATTGTGTGTTCACTTATTTGCTTAATTCATAAAATTCAATCAATTGCAATGGGCCACCCAGCCACCAGAGTGAAGAAAAAATCTATTGTATATGATATTTCTTTGATCAACTATGTCTGAAAGTGCATTCCCCCCTCACACCCCAGCAAAAGAATGCATCAGAGACCAGCGCTGACACTGTGGTGTTGGGAGCCGATATTTCCCTCCAGCCTCATTTGTATTGCTTTATTGACATGTTAATGACGAAGTACTTCCCCAGGTCTATGAAGTACAGAACAAGTCAGAGAAATTAGAATAATACCTAGTCCTAATTAGAAGCCAGGTATCTGCCTGACATGCTCTCTCCTTGTATTTAGCAGCTTCAGATACTTGTATGTTGATTGATTGCCTGCTTGCTTGATTGATTGATAGAGAGGCTCCACCAAGCTCATAGACACACACATGAAGGGAAGCTTTTGATGTCAATATGAACAAAGATAATGATAGACTTACAAACAATGCCAAATGCTGAGTCTATGAATTAAGCATAATGCAAACAAAAAATGTGCCCGGCACTGTTCTAAGAGCAATGAGACTAGAAGGAAGATGCGTTGTGTATGACTGAGCCTCATAGCTATGGGCAAAATTGTAGTGTCAGGAAGATTTGCAGGTGATGTTTCTGATTGCCTGAAGATCTCTGCACATATGCAGGGCAACAGAAATTAATCCGAATCCTTCCTTTGCAGCATCACAAACACTGTTTTGGAAATGGGTTTACAGAGCTGGCCTGCTCTGGGAGACAAGGTTTTAATCCAGAAAGGAATCAGCTGATTTTCCGTATGTGAAGATCACAAATGTACTTCTATATGGGAGGTAAGGCATTAATTGATGAGAAGGCTCAGTGTGCAAAATGACAGAAATGATCAGCAAAACACAGAACTAGAGAGGTGAAGATTCTTCTTTGCATCTCCTCTCCATCTGCCCCCAATAAAAATATTTAACAACAGTAGAAAAACACAAAAACTTTAAGGGGCACCTTGATCCTCAGATGCTGCTGAGCCCATCTTTCTCTGCCGCCTTTGATCTGTACTCCTCTCCTCTGTTCTGCACAGTGACAAATGCACTGCACACAGGGCACAGAGTGCAGCACAGCAGGACAGATCCTTTTAGCTAGAGCTGTGCAAAATGTTCATAGCAGAGCCCCAAATCACAAGAAACTTGCCTGGCTTCAGGTTTCATCGCAAACTTGGAACTCAGACCACGTTTGTCAAAAGGTTACTGAGATTCACTAGCCCTTTGAGAAATTTCTGTCTGTCTTTCCCTTGCATGCTCCTTTTCTCTCTTTCTCTCTCTAATCTGCCTGAATTTCTAAAACTATTTCCACAGTGTTTAAGATCTAGGAGGACTCAGAAGTCTGGATTAAAAAACCTGCCAAAAGTACTCTCTCATGGTGTCAATTCAAAACCAGGTGAAAGTAGGTGATTCATTTGAAAAAAAAAAAAAACCCAAGCCAACAGCCAACTAACATTCTCCCAGCTCCTGCAGATTTGTGAGCTGCAGATTCAGTTTATCAAGGGCTTGAACAGCTTCTTTGAAAGTCTCTCAATAATCTGGCTGATTATCATAATGTTAAGGCCAAAGCTGGATTTTTTGAACCCCCAAAGTCAAAACGAAACATGGGTGTGTAATTCCCTTGCAGACCAAAGTGAAATGAATCCCTGCTAAATGAAATCATAGTTTCACACAGCTCTTCTCTTCAGTACT